>NC_060140.1:638008304-642808304 GCF_021461385.2 Schistocerca piceifrons | reverse complement strand
TCGACAATATAAAAATAAAAGTTAAATGACTTAATACAAAAAATAAAAGTGAAATGACCTGACAGTATAAAAATAAAAGTTAAATGAACTGACAATACAATATTTAAATCCACATCACTAATGTGGTTCACTTACGTTTTAATAAATCAAATGCTACTTATTAATTCACTAAAATGAATAGGATTATGCCTTGTGCAAGTATGGGTCAGGACAGCATAGGGTTCACATGTTGTTTACACACACACATGCACACCTGTTGTCTATTCTACAAACTAACTACCCATAAACATGCATTACTCAAAATTCTACTTCTATTCACTACTAGTTAATCCAACAAGCTACTTCAGTGCTACTTCAACAAAGTGTTTACACCGCTACGACATTGTTCTAATTCGTCCTCTTCTTGACGCTCGCGGCATACGTCTTGTCACATGATAAATATGGAGAAACTTTCCTTAAACATACACAGTAAAAAGAACAATGGTTATTTTCACGCCAAAACATTTATACCAGTTGACACACCTGATAAGAGACTCGCAATTATACATTTATCATACTTATATATATTAACACATAAAACAGTAAGAAAATTTCATCTAAAATTACGTTATCACAAGAGTTAATCACGCAGATGACTCTGAGAACGGTAAAAATATCTGCATTATACAGGTTATACTACATTTTCTTACCCATTTTGCTGCGATTTCGTTCCTTCTTTAAGTTACCTTTCGCTTCCAAATCAGTTATTTCGCCTGTGGTGGTTATTCTGGATTCATTTCTCATGAATGGCAAAATTGTGGTCACCTTTATTCTGTAAAACAGTATCGTCTTAACATATTGAACTTACAACAGACACAAATGATCCGGATCCTCCTGTAGTCCAAATGACAAATGTTTTGCTTCATCCTTATTACCTTAAACCAAGCTTTCCTTCGGTCCCTTAATCAAAATTATTTAATCTTCCTCTACCTTCAAGAGGGAAATTTCCTCAGTACAAATCACATAGGTTACAGTGCATCCCGCACCAGCGAAAACAGTAAGCTGTAATGCTCACAGCATCAGCAAAACACATAAACGTCTCTTTTCTAGGACAAGTATTAACGCAGAATAATTTTTCAGGCTTTGGTTCAACATTAATCAAGACTACAGAAAGGATCCATATTTCTGTTCCATTCTCCATTTGCTGAAAAACTGCTCGTATTTGACTACCACAATAATATTTCAGGGCGACGTAAATTACACAAACTACAATTCTTCTTTCACCTTGAAGGGAATCAATATACTTACGAAATCCACAGACAGCACTTTACGTACTCAGCTATAAAGAACAAAAAAAGACATATATCATCAATATTAACATATCATCGCATATTGGGAAGCCAGTAGTTTAACAATCGTATTATTGCATCCTGTTTTCAAGATTCCAGATTTACTCATTCCTTTCTCAGAGTTCTCCTATCTTAAAATATTCATACAGCACGCATACTATAGTAAGAGATCCTCATTTATACTGACAGATATAGAATAGTAATAGATAGATAGTAGCACTGAAAGCAGAAAATCGTAAACAAGGCTACTAACAGCTGGGGACCTGGGTTTGCCAGACCCATAATACCCACAGATCGGATATTCCCCTGAGTTTTGCATTAATTCAACACAGATCTTGCTTCCCTCAGGACCGACTCGTTTCAATTTACACAAAAAAAAACATAAACAGCATTTCACTCGTTCTCAAAGAAACCTTTTATCTTCACATTTGAACCAACCTAAATCCTAATTGCACAAGGAAAGAAAAAAAATTAAGAACATCGCTTCAATCAATCACATAGAAACATCTTTATCATTATTTTTACCAACATATTATTCAAAATGCATTTATCACAAATGTAAACTAATCAATTCTTTCTCCTCACCGTCCTCTCTACTTCTCACTGTCCTTTCTACTCATTTGCCATGTCGCTCATTTGTTCCGATTGGGCGCCTTCTGCGCTGATCATTTGTCATTGCCGGTTTTGTTCATTTCCATTTGCTGGATTATGTCTAGGATTGGCCGGCCAAATTTCAACATCATGAGGTGATCCGCCTACAATCCTATTCCCACCGTGTTCACCATAGTATCGATTCTGGTTGCCGTACCTGTAGCGTTCACGATCCTGTCCACGTCCTCGATCATTTCCGTAGTTCCACCTGTGTTCGCGACTGTTACCCCAGTTTCTATACGACCGGTCTCGATTATTGTTCCGTTCACGTCGCGACGACCAGTCACGCCGTTGATTAGTACTACGGCCACGACTGCGATCGCGCTGCTGTGCCCCGTCATAACTTTGTGCCTAATTAGGTGGGCATTCTGCTGTATTATATTCCAACTCTTGGAGAAGTGTCTTAAACGTTTCCGCGTCCTCTTTTCATCGTCCCGCAAGAATGACGTGGCGCAAGTGCATCGGCAATTTGGTGATGCATATCCTAATTAGTTCTGCAGGCCCATATGGGTCGTATAAAAATTGATGTGCGTGCAGCATGTGGTCGAATAGGCGTGCAGGACTGCCGAAACCAGACTGGTTCAAATTTGGCAGCATAATTATGCCATGCTTGACCATATCTTGTGCCGCTTCCGACCAATAGGCGGAGAGAAAGGCTTGTCGAAACTCCCGAGTGGAGTTGCAGTGACGCGCTGCTGACCTCATGCGAATCGCCGGTTCGCCTTCCAAATAGCCACACATATATTCTATCTTATGTGAACTTGCCAGGTCGGGGGGAAGACAAAACTCAAATTGCTCGAGCCATGCTCGTGGATGTATTCCTTTTTGCGAATTTCGAAATATCTCAAACTTTCTCACCGTAAGGAAATGTTTGAAATCAAATCCCCGCATATCCTCCTGGCGAGGCCCTTGATTGTTTCAATTTTTTTCATGTCTGCCCCTCAAATTACATTCTTCCCTGTCGTCAAAATCTCCCTCGTGGCCGGAGTCCCTCTCTGCACTGTTCGTACGGCTATTTTTAGTGCTATTGGCGAGTTCGGAATCACACACCATGCGGTTTTCCAGATGCGCCACGCGTTCTTGTAATTCGCCTGTTACAGCTTTGTGCTGCCTGTTCACTTTGAACTGTCCCTTCTGAAATCTAAGAAGCGAATGCACTTCTTCGGTCTCTGCGCCCGCTACCGGTGTAGTATTGTTCTCGCTTTCCGTCAGCTTCATCGTGCCTACAATGTCCGTTAATGCTGCAATCTTATCATGTATTGGTCTCTTGTCCTCCGCCCCAGTCTGCTTCAGTTGTTCGAGATCGTGAATCGCTTGACTGTTGTCCGCTATTGTGTTGCTAACGGATGCGGGACAATGCGTTTCGGCCTCTTGCACCCTCGAGAGTACCTGCTGGTGTTCTCTTTGGCATTCTTCTCTCAGCGCTTGGAAATTCCTAAGTAGCTGTTCTTCGCTCTCTTTCGATTCTGCATCGCGACTCTGCTTGCGCTGTTCTAAGGCTTGCAGACGATCATCAATTTGTTCAAATGTACGGCCTAATTCTTTCATAATAACACTTTTTATTACACTTGCCAGATTGTTTATTCTTTGTGAGATATCATCGGACACTCTCTGCATCGACTTGTCGACTTTATTTGTCTGCTGGATTAGTTTTTCGTCTATTTGTTCGCCTAGCTCGCGGATCGATTTTTCGGATGATTCTTTTTGTTCTCGGAACGATTTTTCTGATTTCTGCGTCATTTGATCGCCTAGCTCTCGGATCGATTTTTCAGATTTCTGCGTCATTTGTTCGCCTAGCTCTCGGATCGATTTTTCAGATTTCTGCGTCATTCGTTCGCCTAGCTCTCGGATCGATTTTTCAGATTTCTGCGTCATTTGTTCCCCTAGCTCGCGGATCGATTTTTCTGATTTCTGCATCATTTGTTTGCCTAGGTCGCGGATCGATTTTTCAGATTTCTCTGCGTTTTCTTTATTTTGTTGCAATAAGGCTTTCATGAGTACTGCCAAATCAATTTGATTAGTTGGAGGCAAACTAGTTTCTGGCTCTGATGTGAGCCCATTCGCCCTGTTTTGCATTTCCTCTGAAGTATTCCCCATTGCATTTTCGGAACCGTCCGGCATGTTAATATTCGAAATCAAATTATCCCCATAGTCCATGTTGCTTAAGTTGTCGGACCGCTTACTTTTAGCTTGGTTACGTGTCTGCATTAGCGCAATTTATACCTGATACGCGACACACTAATCAAAATAAATGTGTCCCCCAAAAATTACGACAGTAACACGAAAGATACCCAACCTAGTACGCACTTTTTCACACGCAAAACAAATTTATATCTTTGATCGAAACAGTAGAATTTACAAACGAGAAAAAAAAACACACACATATAAAACACACAAATATAGAAAACAAAACAAGACAAACAACGCAACGCCGATCAACAACGCCGTGAATCTTTTGAAGGTCTGCTCAGAACAACGCAGAAGTTGTTTGAGCGCTGTAGGGAAAAAATTAAGATTGTACAGCGCTCGCAATCTAACGTTTCAGAGATTCCAGTCTAGCGGAATCACAGAACAGGGTCGCCATGTGTAACGTTGTTGCTTTAATTTGCTATGAAAGCGGTACTGCTTGACAATAAAAGCGGGTTAAAAGCTGTGAGCTGTCTGGGGAAGTTAATCTTGCATTACTAAGCAACTGTTTCACCAGTTATCTAGTCTAGGTTTACCAAATTCCCAAACAGACTAACATTAATTATAATCCTTTAATAGTCATACTTCAACCGGTAATATATATATATATATATATATATATATATATATATATATATATATATATAAAAGAGAATTTAAATAAAAAGAAAGAAATCAGTTTATATTAAACGTGAGTGATAAATGAGCTGGTGCCTTGTTTAGGACTGTGAAAATGTGAGTTTGTAATCTTACGGAACACATCAAATATGGAGCCAAGATTGGGAGTCTGCATACAACACTGCATTCATAAAACAAACACATAAAAAACATTGAAACATATGCAACAGAAAATTAACCACTACCAACAGATTCAAATTTTCACCCAAAGAAATTACGTTCGTAGCACAATCCTGTCCGTCATGTAATTACCACACACTGGTATCCTAAATTCATATTAACTTTTTGTGAAATCTTCGCGAAAAGAATAGCTGAGGGCTACTTTGATGATTACACCACTTGCTTCATGTGGTCAACTTGGTTTACACAAAGAGTGTAACTCCACAATAATTTTGATAATTAAAATAAATTAGATCGAAAAGAAATTTACAAAAGGAAAACATCGAACTGGTTACTAACGTCTTACTGTTAACCTGACGGGTCAAACAGTTATATAAGCACGTGGTACTGGTCTCGCAAAGTACACCCCACGTGGGTTGAACATGAAGAAAAGTTGCTATATTGAAAAATATTGTCAAGACGAGACGTTATAATCACACAAGCATTCGCATTTAAGATTGATCTTAGTTAGAGTTACTGATCAACACGTGGTTCCACTTTACTCACAAAGTAGTGACAAAGCAACTACCGGAAAATAATCTGAACTTCACACGAGAATTACACTGCGCTGCAATTTAAGATAACATTAGATATTTTAGAGCTGAACCTGAAATAAAGGTGATTAAATTTTCAGTTAGGCTGAAGTTAAGAAATCCATTGTCCTACGGACTTAGCAGACACACGCTTAGCCGGAGATCTTACCACTTCAGACGCTCACCACGGACGGATTGCCTGGTCCCTTCCTGAGGGGTGGCTCACAAATACCAACGGAAGTGGCCAGAGGGGCAGCTTCCTATACCAACATGACAACGGACAGACAGGACCATACTAAGGATAGAAACCTGTTCCGACGTTGGTCCCACTGTTCTCTAGCAGACAGCCTTGTCTGCTACCCTCAAGCATGCAACTAGAAATACATTCGCTCATTCATCCTCTCACACAGAAGGGAAGGGGGATGACAGTATCTTATCATATACAGTATATAAAAGAAAGCGGATGTAGGTTCCGTATGAGACTATGTGACATGAATTACATATAAACTGTGTTTTAAAGTGTAGTTTTGTGACAGATCGTTCTTGTTTATGTGTAAAAGTAACACGTTCCACTACTCAGTCTCCTCCCAGATAGTCAGAAACGTCACAGTAAATTTAGAAGAGGAATTTATGCCGTAAATGACAACAGATTTAAGAAATTAAACATGAAAGGAATCCAACAGAGACCTTTCAAGAATTTGTTTAAATTATTCTATGTCCCACTATTCACTTTAGTTCTTTATGTTATCACTGAAATTTTAACGCAAATGTTGTACTACCATGATGAAACACCTTGGGCACTGGACACATAACGCAAAGGAAAAACCATAACCTTCGCTTCATGGTTACTCTCTTGGAATGCCTTGTAACCACAGCGTAATGTTCAAAATGTGATGTCTAGGCCTAATAACTTATTAGAAGGTACTAATTCTAAAAGGTGGGATAGGAGCTCTATGTCATCAAACGGGACTTAAGGAAGAGGATAATTGGACACGACCGGAGGAATCTAGGAATAGTTGTTTTGGAAATGGAGGGATGTTTGTAGGCTAAAACTTTTGGGGGAGATCACAGCTTGAATAAAGTAAAGCTTGTTCAAATGGAGATTGTTGTAACGACAACCAGAACAGTCGTGGGGCTGTAGTGATGGAAACGTGGCGGTCCGCGAACAACAACCCAATGGGAGAGGACGGACACGACCAACGAAGGACCTAATGATAACAACAAGGACGGACAATAGAGGCAAGAAAACCAAACAACAATCATGTCCACTCGTAAAGAAAACACAAAAGCCAATACGCTGACTAATGCGAGGCGATATGTCCTGAGACGTACGCAAGGTTAGACTGGCAGTCTGAGATTTTTTTTTCTTTATTGTGATTTCATTCCCCCGCCCCATATGGGCAGGGGAGGGCTGTTAGCGGCACAATTCGCCGCTCTTCATCTGAGTGACATGACAACTAAAACAAGAATAAAATGCTACATATATAAGGTGAAAATAAAGGGAAACATAAAACAGAGTAAGGGGAGACATTCATGGGAGGGACAATTTAAAAAGTCACCACAAGTTAAAAAACACAGTTGGCGAGTCTTAAAACACAAAGAAGACATGCACAGGTTAAAAGTCGGCCACAGTATTAAAAACACTTCACAACAACACACTTAAAACCCTCTTAGAGCACACACGGTGAAGTATAAAACTGCCAGGTGGGACCTCCCGAGGGAGAGGTCAGAGAGGATTTATCACTCACGTTTAATATAAACTGATTTCTTTCTTTTTATTTAAATTCTCTTTTATATATATATATATTACCGGTTGAAGTATGACTATTAAAGGATTATAATTAATGTTAGTCTGTTTGGGAATTTGGTAAACCTAGACTAGATAACTGGTGAAACAGTTGCTTAGTAATGCAAGATTAACTTCCCCAGACAGCTCACAGCTTTTAACCCGCTTTTATTGTCAAGCAGTACCGCTTTCATAGCAAATTAAAGCAACAACGTTACACATGGCGACCCTGTTCTGTGATTCCGCTAGACTGGAATCTCTGAAACGTTAGATTGCGAGCGTTGTACAATCTTAATTTTTTCCCTACAGCGCTCAAACAACTTCTGCGTTGTTCTGAGCAGACCTTCAAAAGATTCACGGCGTTGTTGATCGGCGTTGCGTTGTTTGTCTTGTTTTGTTTTCTATATTTGTGTGTTTTATATGTGTGTGTTTTTTTTTCTCGTTTGTAAATTCTACTGTTTCGATCAAAGATATAAATTTGTTTTGCATGTGAAAAAGTGCGTACTAGGTTGGGTATCTTTCGTGTTACTGTCGTAATTTTTGGGGGACACATTTATTTTGATTAGTGTGTCGCGTATCAGGTATAAATTGCGCTAATGCAGACACGTAACCAAGCTAAAAGTAAGCGGTCTGACAACTTAAGCAACATGGACTATGGGGATAATTTGATTTCGAATATTAACATGCCGGACGGTTCCGAAAATGCAATGGGGAATACTTCAGAGGAAATGCAAAACAGGGCGAATGGGCTCACATCAGAGCCAGAAACTAGTTTGCCTCCAACTAATCAAATTGATTTGGCAGTACTCATGAAAGCCTTATTGCAACAAAATAAAGAAAACGCAGAGAAATCTGAAAAATCGATCCGCGACCTAGGCAAACAAATGATGCAGAAATCAGAAAAATCGATCCGCGAGCTAGGGGAACAAATGACGCAGAAATCTGAAAAATCGATCCGAGAGCTAGGCGAACGAATGACGCAGAAATCTGAAAAATCGATCCGAGAGCTAGGCGAACAAATGACGCAGAAATCTGAAAAATCGATCCGAGAGCTAGGCGATCAAATGACGCAGAAATCAGAAAAATCGTTCCGAGAACAAAAAGAATCATCCGAAAAATCGATCCGCGAGCTAGGCGAACAAATAGACGAAAAACTAATCCAGCAGACAAATAAAGTCGACAAGTCGATGCAGAGAGTGTCCGATGATATCTCACAAAGAATAAACAATCTGGCAAGTGTAATAAAAAGTGTTATTATGAAAGAATTAGGCCGTACATTTGAACAAATTGATGATCGTCTGCAAACCTTAGAACAGCGCAAGCAGAGTCGCGATGCAGAATCGAAAGAGAGCGAAGAACAGCTACTTAGGAATTTCCAAGCGCTGAGAGAAGAATGCCAAAGAGAACACCAGCAGGTACTCTCGAGGGTCCAAGAGGCCGAAACGCATTGTCCCGCATCCGTTAGCAACACAATAGCGGACAACAGTCAAGCGATTCACGATCTCGAACAATTGAAGCAGACTGGGGCGGAGGACAAGAGACCAATACATGATAAGATTGCAGCATTAACGGACATTGTAGGCACGATGAAACTGACGGAAAGCGAGAACAATACTACACCGGTAGCGGGCGCAGAGACCGAAGAAGTGCATTCGCTTCTTAGATTTCAGAAGGGACAGTTCAAAGTGAACAGGCAGCACAAAGCTGTAACAGGCGAATTACAAGAACGCGTGGCGCATCTGGAAAACCGCATGGTGTGTGATTCCGAACTCGCCAATAGCACTAAAAATAGCCGTACGAACAGTGCAGAGAGGGACTCCGGCCACGAGGGAGATTTTGACGACAGGGAAGAATGTAATTTGAGGGGCAGACATGAAAAAATTGAAACAATCAAGGGCCTCGCCAGGAGGATATGCGGGGATTTGATTTCAAACATTTCCTTACGGTGAGAAAGTTTGAGATATTTCGAAATTCGCAAAAAGGAATACATCCACGAGCATGGCTCGAGCAATTTGAGTTTTGTCTTCCCCCCGACCTGGCAAGTTCACATAAGATAGAATATATGTGTGGCTATTTGGAAGGCGAACCGGCGATTCGCATGAGGTCAGCAGCGCGTCACTGCAACTCCACTCGGGAGTTTCGACAAGCCTTTCTCTCCGCCTATTGGTCGGAAGCGGCACAAGATATGGTCAAGCATGGCATAATTATGCTGCCAAATTTGAACCAGTCTGGTTTCGGCAGTCCTGCACGCCTATTCGACCACATGCTGCACGCACATCAATTTTTATACGACCCATACGGGCCTGCAGAACTAATTAGGATATGCATCACCAAATTGCCGATGCACTTGCGCCACGTAATTCTTGCGGGACGATGAAAAGAGGACGTGGAAACGTTTAAGACACTTCTCCAAGAGTTGGAATATAATACAGCAGAATGCCCGCCTAATTAGGCACAAAGTTATTACGGGGCACAGCAGCGCGATCGCAGTCGTGGCCGTAGTACTAATCAACGGCGTGACTGGTCGTCGCGACGTGAACGGAACAATAATCGAGACCGGTCGTATAGAAACTGGGGTAACAGTCGCGAACACAGGTGGAACTACGGAAATGATCGAGGACGTGGACAGGATCGTGAACGCTACAGGTACGGCAACCAGAATCGATACTACGGTGAACACAGTGGGAATAGGATTGTAGGCGGATCACCTCATAATGTTGAAATTTGGCCGGCCAATCCTAGACATAATCCAGCAAATGGAAATGAACAAAACCGGCAATGACAAATGATCAGCGCAGAAGGCGCCCAATCGGAACAAATGAGCGACATGGCAAATGAGTAGAAAGGACAGTGAGAAGTAGAGAGGACGGTGAGGAGAAAGAATTGATTAGTTTACATTTGTGATAAATGCATTTTGAATAATATGTTGGTAAAAATAATGATAAAGATGTTTCTATGTGATTGATTGAAGCGATGTTCTTAATTTTTTTTCTTTCCTTGTGCAATTAGGATTTAGGTTGGTTCAAATGTGAAGATAAAAGGTTTCTTTGAGAACGAGTGAAATGCTGTTTATGTTTTTTTTGTGTAAATTGAAACGAGTCGGTCCTGAGGGAAGCAAGATCTGTGTTGAATTAATGCAAAACTCAGGGGAATATCCGATCTGTGGGTATTATGGGTCTGGCAAACCCAGGTCCCCAGCTGTTAGTAGCCTTGTTTACGATTTTCTGCTTTCAGTGCTACTATCTATCTATTACTATTCTATATCTGTCAGTATAAATGAGGATCTCTTACTATAGTATGCGTGCTGTATGAATATTTTAAGATAGGAGAACTCTGAGAAAGGAATGAGTAAATCTGGAATCTTGAAAACAGGATGCAATAATACGATTGTTAAACTACTGGCTTCCCAATATGCGATGATATGTTAATATTGATGATATATGTCTTTTTTTGTTCTTTATAGCTGAGTACGTAAAGTGCTGACTGTGGATTTCGTAAGTATATTGATTCCCTTCAAGGTGAAAGAAGAATTGTGGTTTGTGTAATTTACGTCGCCCTGAAATATTATTGTGGTAGTCCAATACGAGCAGTTTTTCAGCAAATGGAGAATGGAACAGAAATATGGATCCTTTCTGTAGTCTTGATTAATGTTGAGCCAAAGCCTGAAAAATTATTCTGCGTTAATACTTGTCCTAGAAAAGAGACGTTTATGTGTTTTGCTGATGCTGTGAGCATTACAGCTTACTGTTTTCGCTGGTGCGGGATGCACTGTAACCTATGTGATTTGTACTGAGGAAATTTCCCTCTTGAAGGTAGAGGAAGATTAAATAATTTTGATTAAGGGACCGAAGGAAAGCTTGGTTTAAGGTAATAAGGATGAAGCAAAACATTTGTCATTTGGACTACAGGAGGATTCGGATCATTTGTGTCTGTTGTAAGTTCAATATGTTAAGATGATACTGTTTTACAGAATAAAGGTGACCACAATTTTGCCATTCATGAGAAATGAATCCATGTAGTATAACCTGTATAATGCAGATATTTTTACCGTTCTCAGAGTCATCTGCGTGATTAACTCTTGTGATAACGTAATTTTAGATGAAATTTTCTTACTGTTTTATGTGTTAATATATATAAGTATGATAAATGTATAATTGCGAGTCTCTTATCAGGTGTGTCAACTGGTATAAATGTTTTGGCGTGAAAATAACCATTGTTCTTTTTACTGTGTATGTTTAAGGAAAGTTTCTCCATATTAATCATGTGACAAGACGTATGCCGCAAGCGTCAAGAAGAGGACGAATTAGAACAATGTTGTAGCGGTGTAAACACTTTGTTGAAGTAGCACTGAAGTAGCTTGTTGGATTAACTAGTAGTGAATAGAAGTAGAATTTTGAGTAATGCATGTTTATGGGTAGTTAGTTTGTAGAATAGACAACAGGTGTGCATGTGTGTGTGTAAACAACATGTGAACCCTATGCTGTCCTGACCCATACTTGCACAAGGCATAATCCTATTCATTTTAGTGAATTAATAAGTAGCATTTGATTTATTAAAACGTAAGTGAACCACATTAGTGATGTGGATTTAAATATTGTATTGTCAGTTCATTTAACTTTTATTTTTATACTGTCAGGTCATTTCACTTTTATTTTTTGTATTAAGTCATTTAACTTTTATTTTTATATTGTCGATTCATGTAATTCTTTTTATTTTAAAAAAAATTTAAGTCTCACTTTCGTTCTTAAAAATTGTGAAAGACAATACTAAGCGGTATTATGTATGACATTTTGTAATCACATAACTATGATGAACAATGTCTTTAAATGCAGTTGAAAACGTGAAAGCGAACCGGCTAAACTCTTACGAGACAGCGGGAGCAGCGAGGAGGAGGGCTAGTTGTAAACTAGCGGGTTTCCCAGCAGGACACACTGTCAACCAGGCCACTTCGGGAGCGCGGTCGACAACAAAAGAAGGGCACGCGACAAACACTTTCCCTTGCACCTGGAGCTAATGGGCGGCCGCCCCAGTCGTGGAGGCCATGACCTGAGATGGGCGAGCGGTCCACCGCGCAGAAATCCATCTGCTGGCAACGCAACACACGCACGCGACCGTGACGAGACGGCCGCGGTGAAACAACACAAGGGGCGTGCAGCCTTTTGACAGGTACTGTCCAGAGAAACTTACAGACGTCAACGACGCCTATCGACATTTCCTGACGGATGCCTACTGTCAAGCGACAGTAAATCATGGTTCGATGTTCTCTGGTCGCTAAGGGTGGCACAAAAGAGGAGCCATTAAGTGTCATCCTTGCCCAGGAATATCAACCTGGCATGTCAAACGAGGATACCGCACGAATTTGACAACACAAACATGGAACCAAATCGAGATGTACGTGACACGGGCCACCAAGAGAAACTTCATGAGAGGGCAGAGACGGCGGGATCGCACGCAACAGAGGGACAAAACTCCGTACTGACAGCTGCGGCGACAAACCCCCCCCCTTCCCCTTATATTGTGCCCCGGAACAGTGGAAGTACTGAGTGTGTCAGTGAACAGTGATTATACGGTTCTTACTCCAGTGCATATACGTGTGTTTCTGTCACAGAAACTTTGACTCGTGTGTTTTGCAGGGGTTCGATTTATTGGTGTTTATTAGACTGACTCTTGTATTTTGCAAGTGTTCTATTTATTGTTTTTTTAATACTTTGACTCTTGTATTTTGCAGGTGTTTTATTTATTGGTGTTTTTTTTAGATGTTGACTATTGTACTGTTTTATTGATCAATGTTTGTTCTTGTGTGATGTATTAGATTTGTGATATTATGTTTCGTAAATTCATTCCTGTGGCATTGCTTCGTTTATCAGATAGCTATTCATTCTCATTGGACTGTGATCGATTAGATTTTGCATGGGGCATATTTACAGTGAGGAACCCCATAAGGGTAACAATCAATTAATTGTAGTTTCAGTATAATGACACAGTGGTCATTGTTTGCTAACTAACTGAAATATAGTAGAGTGATTAAATTAGTGCCACAAAGTTATTTTAATTCTACAAATTATTAGTTTTATAAGATATAGAATTTTTTTGCGATAACCACTTTGTAAAACAGGTTTTTTCTCTTGTCATTTTTTTGCTTTTGCGGATTGTGCATTGTAGTGTTCTGCTTTATAATACTGATGTTATTTCATGTTCTTTCTTAATTGCTGTGGCACCTTTGCTATTTTCATAAATTTTGCTTGTTAATAAACAGTCATAAATTTTCCTGTGATCAGTTGGCTCTTGCAATGACCAAATACTGGTGAACTCCATAAGGGTAACAATCTGAAATTGTTTACATATTAAAGACACAGGAACCATTGTTTTTACTTGCTCACCGAAATAGGTCTACACTATCTTTTAAAAAGGTGTCACAGATTGTGTTCTTTTTTTTCTGTTTGAAATTGGTAGATTTTAAAGATTTGTTGAAATTATTGTGTTTTAGCAAGTAGCTGGTGACCTTTTGCCTTTTCTTTACACTTTTGGTTTAAGTAGGGTGTGAGAAGCCTGCTTGGGAATGTCCTGGCATGGCCAGAAAATTCCCTGCACAGTCTTTTCCCGGAGCGTTGGGGTTATGAAAGGTCTCTGTTGGATTCCTTTCATGTTTAATTTCTTAAATCTGTTGTCATTTACGGCATAAATTCCTCTTCTAAATTTCCTGTGGCGTTTCTGACTATCTGGGAGGAGACTGCGTAGTGGAACATGTTACTTTTACACATAAACAAGAACGATCTGTCACAAAACTACAATTTAAAACACAGTTTATATGTAATTCATGTCACACAGTCTCATACAGAACCTACATCCGCTTTCTTTTATATACTGTATATGATAAGATACTGTCATCCTCCTTCCCTTCTGTATGAGAGGTTGAATGAGCAAATGTATTTCTAGTTGCATGCTTGAGGGTAGCAGACAAGGCTGTCTGCTAGAGAACAGTAGGACCAACGTCGGAACAGGTAGCTACGCTTTCTAAAAGGAAAGAGGTTTCTATCCTTAGTATGGTCCTGCCCGTCCGTTGTCATGTTGGTATAGGAAGCTGCCCCTCTGGCCACTTCCGTTCGTATTTGTGAGCCACCCCTCAGGAAGGGACCAGGCAATCCGTCCGTGGCGAGCGTCTGAAGTGGTAAGATCTCCGGCTAAGCGCGTGTCTGCTAAGTCCGTAGGACAATGGATTTCTTAACTTCAGCCTAACTGAAAATTTAATCACCTTTATTTCAGGTTTAGCTCTAAAATATCTAATGTTATCTTAAATTGCAGCGCAGTGTAATTCTCGTGTGAAGTTCAGATTATTTTCCGGTAGTTGCTTTGTCACTACTTTGCGAGTAAAGTGGAACCACGTGTTGATCAGTAACTCTAACTAAGATCAATCTTAAATGCGAATGCTTGTGTGATTATAACGTCTCGTCTTGACAATATTTTTCAATATAGCAACTTTTCTTCATGTTCAACCCACGTGGGGTGTACTTTGCGAGACCAGTACCACGTGCTTATATAACTATTTGACCCGTCAGGTTAACAGTAAGACGTTAGTAACCAGTTCGATGTTTTCCTTTTGTAAATTTCTTTTCGATCTAATTTATTTTAATTATCAAAATTATTGTGGAGTTACACTCTTTGTGTAAACCAAGTTGACCACGTGAAGCAAGTGGTGTAATCATCAAAGTAGCCCTCAGCTATTCTTTTCGCGAAGATTTCACAAAAAGTTAATATGAATTTAGGATACCAGTGTGTGGTAATTACATGACGGACAGGATTGTGCTACGAACGTAATTTCTTTGGGTGAAAATTTGAATCTGTTGGTAGTGGTTAATTTTCTGTTGCATATGTTTCAATGTTTTTTGTGTGTTTGTTTTATGAATGCAGTGTTGTATGCAGACTCCCAATCTTGGCTCTATATTTGATGTGTTCCGTAAGATTACAAAATCACATTTTCACAGTCCTAAACAAGGCACCAGCTCAGTTATCACTCACGTTTAATATGCTGAAATTTCTATGATCAATCTTAAAATAAATTTCCAAATATAAACTGATTTCTTTCTTTTTATTTAAATTCTCTTTTATATATATATATATTACCGGTTGTAGTATGACTATTAAAAGATTATAATTAATGTTAGTCTGTTTGGGAATTTGGTAAACCTAGACTAGATAACTGGTGAAACAGTTGCTTAGTAATGCAAGATTAACTTCCCCAGACAGCTCACAGCTTTTAACCCGCTTTTATTGTCAAGCAGTACCGCTTTCATAGCAAATTAAAGCAACAACGTTACATTCTCTTATCAGTACCATTGTGTCTTGTCACGTGTGTGAGAGTGTGAGATTAAAGTCAACTATCACAGAATTTCGTCAAGTCTCAGTTCGAGGTGACTTAGGAAGACGAAGAGACTGACGTAGTGGGTTTGCACCGTTTCCGACTGATGATGGGTGTGTATGACAATGACAGTGAAGAAGAGCAACAGCAACTACTACGTGATACTGCCAACGAACAGGAACCAGCGTCTTGTCACCAATAAATACAGAGGAACTTTCAAGTAAACCTATTAAGGGACTTGATTCCCTGGAATGACACACGTTTCATTGAATGTGTCAACTATTGAACTATTTCGTCTAAATGACATTTGTCTGTTATTAGCATAACTGCCTCATTCCTGCAGACGAAGCCATGTCTGGTTTCGATGCTGCTGAATGGTAACTAATATAGTGGTTGCATACAGACTAAGCGAGAATGTCGAACTAATATTGCCACGATGTGGTACCAAGATGTTGTTGCTGACAGCTTCTGTGAACGGTTCCGAAAGTGTCATCGAAGTATGGGTATCATCGAATTTAATAAAATATTTCTCCGCTTCATAAAGTAATGAAATTAATTTTGACATCTGCAGCATTATGACCTTCTAATGAAATTCAATTTGTAGTTTATTATAGATGGCTGGACTTTAAGATTTTCATAATTTTCGTGAAAAGATTTGCACATTATAAGAAGTAAATTCAGTGAAAAAGTAACTATTATACTCGTCTGTAGCTCTTTTGTGAATGAGAACAACTAAATGTAAAATGGCGTACAGTTCCAATGACTTCAACTGGAGATAACATTCACATTTTAGTTCAACTTTATATGCTGCATGAAACTGACTTTGATGCAATCAAACGGCATGATTGAGCTTCTACATTAATACCAACACTCCACAATCAATCTCACAGTGTGTGCTGGAGGATACTTCGGGCACCACTGTCGCTTCCTCTCTCTCCTGTGCCAGTAGCGTAGCGTATGATTCGCCGGAAGAACGATTCCTGGTAAGCGTCAGTGTCGGCTCGAACCTCTCTAATTTTATCTTCGTGATCATTTCGCGGCATACAGGCAGGAGAAAGCCATATATGGGCTGACACTTCTGGAAAAGCACGTTCACAGAATTTTAACAATAGATCATAAAGTGATTTAGAAGCTTCTCTTGCAGCGCCTGCCACTGAGGTTGATTCAATATCTTCGTGAAAATTTCGAACTTATGAAATGAACCTTTTACGAAACGTGATGTTCTTCTTTGAATCTTCTATATTTCCTCCATCCGTTGTAGCTGGTATGGAACACAGATTGATGCGTAATATTCAAGTATTGATTAAACTAGTGTTTTTTAAACTACTTCCTCTGTAGATGAATCACATTTCTTGAGAAGTCTGACAATTAATATAGGCCAAGCATCTACGTTACGTTGGACTAATTTTATGTGCTCGTTCCATTTCAAATGGTTCCGTAAGTATTTTCGTAGATTTTTGTGAAAGTAATTACTTCCAGTCATAGCTGTATAAAGCGTGCAAATATGCTATAGAGGGTCTTTCTATATATAATCAATATGCTATATTTACTTATGTTGAGCGTTATTTGCTACTCCGTGCAGCGAGCATCGATCATCTGCAAGTCTTTCTACATTTAGCTACAATTTTCCAGCGTTGTGTTTCTCTATATACAACAGTCCCATCCGCGTAAGGCCTTATGGGAACTTCAACGTCATCTGATGCGTCATTTATATGGTGTTATAACCCCTTTGGGTACACATACAAGGTAAATTTTACGTCTCAACACTGATCTCCATTAAGAACGACACGTCGTGTTCTGTTGTCTTGAACTCTTCGATCTGGTCACACAGCTGGTCTGATATTCTCGTATTTGTTCATTAGGCGGCATTGCGAGACCGTATCAAACACCTACCGGGAGTCTAGGTACACGGCATATACCTGTGCGCCTGTGTCTACCGCTTTTGGGGTATTGTGGTTGAACAGAGCGTGCTTGGTTTCAGATGTGGTTCTGTCACTGTAACAGACCAAGAGCGGTAGAAGAATATAATAATTTTCTGCGAAATCTTACGATAATGTTCGAGTATGACACTTGCATTCTCGTTTCACTGACGTCTCCCAGCTGGTGAGCTTGAATTTTAATTAAGCCTGTAGTATGGCGTTTAGCGGTACGAAGTAATTATTTTGGAGGTTCTGTGCTCTTGTGAGACTAAAGTGTAGTGACGGAGTGATTGATCAGGTGGTTTGGGAAAGTTCGTCAAAAGCCTATGGGAGAGAATGTGGAGTCGAAAGTTATTATCTATGACTCGCTGCAAGCAACATTACACCATGTCCTCAGTCAACTACTCCGCAGAAACGATTCTGAACGAACACGGTTACGTTCCTACGCAACGGCGAACGATCTAATTATCACAGCGTGTTACAGCACTTACAGCACTTTGAAGAGAGGTCTGCCAAACAGAATGTGAGATAACAGGAGACGCAGTATGCTGTCGAGATGCATCAATAAAAGTGTTTTTGTTGGTAAAGTGTAATAAGCTGCCTCCACCCAGTGCCACACTCACAGCTTTAACAGAGAGATTCTGCAGTGCTTCAGGCACTGGAATCTGTATCGAAAGGAGTAGATTTCAGATCCCCACCCGTTCATTATCCATTAGGTTTTTCTCTGGTTTCGTTAAATCTGGTGATGTGACAAGCGACTGGTCATAAGAACCGATCGGTCAGTTGATTGTTTTTTCGTTCACTCAGTTTTTTTAGTCGAATGAAAGAACCGAGTGAAACTAGTCTCTACGGACTTACCAGCTTTATGAATGTTTTCAGTCACGCATCCGGTATGAGACAACTGACTGAAACAAGTCTTTGTAGGTTGCGACAGTTACATGAATGTTTTCACTCACCCATCGTGTTTGAATGGTTTAATTCATTGCGGAACAACCGACTAGTAAGTCTGTCGGTTGAGACCGTTATATGAGTGTTTGCACTCAGTGTCCGGGTTTCACTGATTTTATTTACATACTGTTCCAGCCTTTACGGCTATACATGAAGCATGACTAGGGCTGACCACTTTTTTAGAGACACATGAAGTATATTGTTTCAATGGCATGTGAATAAAAGATTAATTTTTACAAACGAAGTATTTTCAAAATATATGTATTTACTTAATCAAATAGAAATTTTCGCACTTGTGGCATTAAAAATCAATTTTTGGTGGGGTCTGAAAGTTTAGTATCTGACGCTGCACTGTAAGTTTATGTATATGCAAATGAAGAATCACCTTTTAACACGATTTTACTATGTCGCTTTTTTGTTTGTTGTATGGTAAAAGTTCTTAGGCTTATATTAAATTAATTCCAGAAAAACTAGAAACTTGAAACTTCAAACGTAGCTCAGAAATATGTGGCACTACATTATTCACGCGCCCTAGAGTCTAGTGTGTGGCGGATGGTACTTTCCATCGGTCTGTCTGTCTGTCTGTCTCTCCGGTACAAATTCTACAACTGATTTTAAATTAACCTCCCGATAAGCTAAGGACTTGAAACTTCCCAGTTTAGTGAGAACTGAATGTCAATGCAGTATTATTTTCGGGTGTGTAGCGGAGGGTACTTGGTGTAGCACTGTTATATAGCGGTTTTCCTGTTCCAGTCGCTAATGTTATGCAGATAAGGAAGATTGCTGCTAAGCTTTCGTGTAAGTTCGATTCTAATCTCATCAAAATGCCTGAAATCAGTTGAAAAATTTCGCACAAACAAGACTAAAAGCAGTAAATAGCTATTCAAATAAAATTTTTTTAATGTAACATGGTTTTTCAATTGAATAGAAGAAATGAATAACTCAGTCAATATGCAAAGCTACAACGATGTCGAATGTTTTCATTCAAATGCTCCCACAGTCTGCTTTCACTCAAAAAAAAAGAATAGGTCATACATTGGTTTAGTGAAAAGAATGAATTAGTAGTCCGACTAAATGGACGATTGTTTTCAGTTGGTTGCTCCCAAAGACTGGTTGAAATTAGAACCGAATGCGTCTTATTGTTTTCCAGAAATGAATCGATTGTTCTCATCTGGTTGTTCCCATCACTACCTAAATCGCTGTAGCTGAGTATTGGAATGATTTCGTTAATGGAACTGGCTTACTGTTTCGCTATTTACAATATCAAGGTCGGCAAGACATTAAACAGTAAAATTACTTGCTTCAGTCTCTAAGTATTGAATAACCGTAGAGTGGCTTAGATTCTGCCTATAAGCAGCTTCCTGCAGCTAACACTTAGCAGATACTTTTGTTTCATTAAGAACAATTATTTTTTAGACGGCAACAAGAACTTTACAACTGATGTGGCAGGCTGCAGTGTCAATATTCAGAAGTGCTTCATCCAAGTAATAAACGTAATTTGTGTGCAACCTCGTACACTTCATTGGATTTTCTTAGACAAGTCACGCTATTTTCCCGGGGATCCTACAGCGTGTAATGTTTTAGTTAAGTGTCAATTAACGGCCGTCAGTTATTGAAAACATGCATCTTCACCATCATCGTTTATTCTAAAAATCTATGTGTCAACCGGTTTCAAGCATGGACCATCTCCATAGCATATAAGGGGAAAGCAGCTCAGGTAAAAGCATATTTAATGTTCCTATGAGGGTGATACGATCTCCACAATCAACGGTCAAATACAGCACTTTCAAGAGTAACGAACACACTTCTGATTATAATAAATAGTAATGGTAATCGATGTGAAGTCTGTTCGTTACTACAGATATTAACAGCTTCAAAGCATCAATCAGTGTATCACAAGCGGAGCATCTCATCTGTGGTATTACTACCTCCTTGTTGGTGACGGCCTTTAGCAGTTTACAAATTTCTTCCTGTGATCGTTCGCAGTTTTCCACTCTACCAACCTGAGCCCACACCTTTGTTGTCACCATTGTGATGCCTTGATTCAGTAAGTTCTCAAAATGTTTTTGTAAAAAATAGATTTGCCTACTCTAGTGGTGGTACTTCACCAGTCTAATGGTCCGCCCCGGTAGCTGAGTGGTCAGCGTGACAGACTGTCAATCCTAAGGGCCCGGGTTCGATTCCCGGCTGGGTCGGAAATTTTCTCCGCTCAGGGACTGGGTGTTGTGTTGTCCTAATCATCATCATTTCATCCCCATCGACACGCAGGTCGCCGAAGTGGCGTCAAATTGAAAGACCTGCACCAGGCGAACGGTCTACCCGACGGGAGGCTCTAGCCACACGACATTTCCATTTCCATTACCAGTCTAATTCGTTAAAACCAATAAATGTTGTCGGTAGACACCTCTCGCAAGTCTTTAAGTCTGGATAAAGAAGTGTGACGACTTCCATTCTTCGAACACAATCAATAGGCCTTTAGGGCGTTCCCGTTTATTCTTCCTTAAGAGCTAACCTGTGCTACGGCTCGCCTCATAGTAAGGTATCCTTCTGGCTCCCGAAAAATGTTCTAGCCATTTCAGCCTCTTCGACGACCTGGTCTCTAGATTCTCGATATCATTCATTGGATCAATGCTTACTTCTGCATTTTGGATGGCAAACAAACTCGTCATTGGAAGTCACTAACACTGCATTCCGTAACGTCAAACACACACCCGCCATTATGTGAGGAGCCACGGATGCTGTGAGCTGTTCTGCAGTAGAGAGATATAAGAGTCGAGGGACATGAAAGGGAAGCAGTGGTTGGGAAGGGAGTAAGACAGGGTTGTAGCCTCTCCCCGATGTTGTTCAATCTGTATATTGAGCAAGCAGTAAAGGAAACAAAAGAAAAATTCGGAGTAGGTATTAAAATTCATGGAGAAGAAATAAAAACTTTGAGGTTCGCCGATGACATTGTAATTCTGTCAGAGACAGCAAAGGACTTGGAAGAGCAGTTGAATGGAATGGACAGTGTCTTGAAAGGAGGATATAAGATGAACATCAACAAAAGCAAAACAAGGATAATGGAATGTAGTCTAATTAAGTCGGGTGATGCTGAGGGAATTAGATTAGGAAATGAGGCACTTAAAGTAGTAAAGGAGTTTTGCTATTTGGGGAGCAAAATAACTGATGATGGTCGAAGTAGAGAGGATATAAAATGTAGGGTGGCAATGGCAAGGAAAGCGTTTCTGAAGAAGAGAAATTTGTTAACATCCAGTATTGATTTAAGTGTCAGGAAGTCATTTCTGAAAGTATTCGTATGGAGTGTAGCCATGTATGGAAGTGAAACATGGACGATAAATAGTTTGGACAAGAAGAGAATAGAAGCTTTCGAAATGTGGTGCTACAGAAGAATGCAGAAGATTAGATGGGTAGATCACATAACTAATGAGGAAGTATTGAATAGGATTGGGGAGAAGAGAAGTTTGTGGCACAACTTGACCAGAAGAAGGGATCGGTTGGTAGGACATGTTCTGAGGCATCAAGGGATCACCAATTTAGTATTGGAGGGCAGCGTTGAGGGTAAAAATCGTAGAGGGAGACCAAGAGATGAATACACTAAGCAGATTCAGAAGGATGTAGGTTGCAGTAGGTACTGGGAGATGAAAAAGCTTGCACAGGATAGAGTAGCATGGAGAGCTGCATCAAACCAGTCTCAGGACTGAAGACCACAACAACAACAACAACAAGAATATAACTAAGGAATTAATTAATGAATTAGAAAAATTACAGACGATGTCATCGTAACAGGATTTTAATTTAACTTTCGTTTCATATCTTAATCTTGTAGCTATTAAGTTTATTTTTCTCTGGTCTCAACTTTGACCCTGCTAATGTCTGTATCACTAATGGCGCTACTTCAAGACAGAAGGCCATTCTTTTGTACACGTCATCATCTAGGCCGTATATCTTCCCTCTTCGTATCCGTCTGCAACCTCAGAGACCCACCATAATCCAGAACACCTTCGGTACGGGAAATAATAATCACTTCTGATTTACGCCACTTTCACTAAATGCTGACCAGAGATCTTCACCGCCCGTGGAGGCGAACTTGCTTGAACAAATGCAGTAACCAGGTAACTGTATTTAGCTTTGTGTATGTCAAGACACATTTCGCGTTTACACCCGTCATGAATTTGCTTGAAAGTTTATACATTTATCAATATTACATTTTTTCCCCACAGCGTTTTGAACGCTACAATTAGCTTCCATTCTTCTTGTAACTTGTATTTTCTTGTTTTGTATCGTCAAAAGTCAGTTTTCGCGTTCCAAATGCAGGAGACAAAAACATATGTTTTTTAAAATATAAATGTTTTAGAGCAACCGGAGTACATGAAATACGTCTTCCCATAAATAAAGAAATATAAAAACAGGTTTCTTGCTATATTTTTTTCAAGTGATCCAGTCCACAACCAAAGGGGGCGGGGCGAGGGGGGGGGGAGTCACCATTATCATGGAATAATAAGTACAGTCCAAGCAGAAATCTTGCAGCAACCAGATCGGAAAAATTCATCGAAACTATTAGTGCCTCATGTCAATGTTCAACCTTTGACCTCGTCATCATCTCGCGAATTGTGGAAACTGAGTAAAAAAATATGTCCTGTCACTAGGCAGACAACTAAAATATGCCAAATGATACACGACAGGAATTCTGCTCATAGTCGTTTCAAGTCAACTGCTATGCCTGATCTTTACGACAAGTAGAGAAAGCTGAGAACGAGTATCAAGTAATAAGCTCGCAGCACATAAAGAAGACGCGCCCATTCTCTTGTGTGCAGCCATATCAGAACTTCGATTCTGTGGAAGAATTTCTGTTGCTTAACAGTAGAAAGAACAACATCACAGAACTTTTAGCTGTCAAATGAGGAACTAGTGAATTTTTTCAGAGATTTAGTACACGACAGAGACCCTGTTTTTTTAAAATTATTTATTCAGTCCCCACGCCCCATATGGGCGGGGGATGGGCTGTCAGTGGCATATTCAACCACATGTTCAACCAACGCACATGTAACACTGAGAGCAAAGAGCTGCTCGGCTGCGAGTGGGACTCGCACTCAGAGGGTTGCGTATAGACTCAGTTACGTATGTAGACATTTCATCGATCCTAGGAATCTAGAATATCTACCATTTTCTGCCTCGTGATCGACACTGATACTGACAATATATCGGTCGCAGGAATTCCTAGACTTTCGAGGAGGTTTTAAGTTTTAAGTCCGATAACAAATAAGAAAACAAGTACAATTACTTCTTGTGTGTGATACAATCGCGTCCGCAGCTCGTGGTCGTGCGGTAGCGTTCTTGCTTCCCGCGCCCCGGTTCCCGGGTTCGATTCCCGCTGGGGTCAGGGATTTTCTCTGCCTCGTGATGACTGGGTGTTGTTTGCTGTCCTTAGGTTAGTTAGGTACAAGTAGTTCTAAGTTCTAGGGGACTGATGACCATAGATGTTAAGTCCCACAGTGCTCAGAGCCATTTGAACCATTTGATACAATCGCGAACTGTGGCCCTGAAGGCTCGATTACTGACAAATTTGTTGATTTGCCTTCTATTTTTGAGAACTTGCCTAACCTTAACCATCGGCCAGCCCTTCAGGCTGAGCTGTTTATTAAGTACCTTGATGAATTGGCACTTCAGGCCCCCCTTTTGAAAGCTCAACAGCCCTTAAGGCTTAGAAATCCAGTTTTAATACTTAACCTCCCTTGTTAGTCTACTGGGGCACTTAAGGCCAGTTTACTGATAAATTTCTGGCCATTACTTACTTATTGCAGAATTTGTTTGACTAATTTCATTTATTACCTGGCCCTCAAGGTTGAGTTGTTAATAAGCACTTGTTATTTTCCAGATGATATTTTTAAGATTTTCTTATCTTGTTAATTTGGCCCTTCAGGCCCCTTACTTGGAAGTTGCACGGCCCTTCTGGCCTCTTTATTGTTTCACACCGCCTTGCCTAAACTGTTGGAAAATCTGCTCTTTAACTAAAGTCTAGTTAACTATTTTGGTGGCCCTTCAGGCTTAAACCTTCTGTTCATAGGTTTATATTTGAATATTTTCTTTGTCTGTGGTATTGGCCTTTTATATCTTAAATTTTGAAGTGAAGTGAATTTTGGTTTGCAAATTTACTAGCCCTTAAGGCTGAACGCGTAATATGTATTCTTGCTAAATTGGCCCTTCAGGCTTTCTTTGCGATTGCAGCCCGTAAGGCATACGCAGTACTATGTTGCGTAGTACAATGTTAAATTGTTGACGAACCACTTTCTTAAGGTTTGATTCTCCCTATATTCATTATCTTGGCAGATTGTATATTGTATTTTAGCTAGTTTTAATAAATGCATTAGAAGTAAGGTGTTGTGTTACTTCTACCAGCTCTTGGCCCTGCTTCCTCGCGCGATCCTAGTGGATTGTTAGAATTTTTGTCCGTTAGCCACTATTATCGGTTACACAATTAAAAGTCATTTCCCATCAACAAATAACGAATTAAGCGAAACAAAGTGGTGACATCTGTAGGGAAGCCCTGATAACATGGAATGGATGGCGTGAATTTACAGTTGGCATGATGTGTAAATTTTGGGGTGTTCACGGTTTGGGAGAGGGTTGAAATTTCATTGGGAAAAGAAACGAAGAGTGCGGAGGTGTAAGGTGATGGTACGTGTCGACAGAGGCACGGCAGCATACTAGGAGAGAATATGGCAGGAGAAACATTAAGATTATGGGAGTCGACTTGATGTGTAGTGTAGACTGTTCGACAGTGTTCAGTTTGAATGATTTTACTGAAGGCGATGGACTGGCGGAGGTAGATTGGGCATATTAGCATTTTAGAGGAGATAAAGAAAAGGAGAGAGGACGGAGTCGGGGCACACTTGGCTGTAAGATACGGGAATCGCCATTGTTAATAGTGACAGAGGATGAGCGATTAAATAGGTAAAATGCAATAAGGTTGTCACAGTAAACTCTACAGCACACATATTGCTCTAATTAAGCTGACTGGTGACCTGAAATATACCACATACTTTCTTGAATTAAAATATTCAAAATTGTTCAAATGGCTCTGAGCACTATGGGACTTAACATCTGAGGTCATCAGTCCCCTAGAACTACTTAAACCTAACTAACCTAAGGACATCACACACACCCATGCCCGAGGCTGGATTCGAACCTACGACCGTAGCGGTCGCGCGGTTCCAGACTGAAGCACCTAGAACCGCTTGGCCACACCGGCCGGCCAACTAAACTATTGACAACATTAAACTTCAGCGTAAGGTTTGATACTATCAGCCTTAGAAAACTAAAATTTTCAGTGATGCGCATTTGAAACAACCTTAGCCTGTGCGACCGAAGCCAACAAACACCACTTGAGTTGCCACGGAAGGCTCACCAACTGAGCTCGCATCTGAACACGGTAATCTCTGTTCGTATCTATACTAA
This sequence comes from Schistocerca piceifrons, assembly GCF_021461385.2. Classification (NCBI taxonomy): domain Eukaryota; kingdom Metazoa; phylum Arthropoda; class Insecta; order Orthoptera; family Acrididae; genus Schistocerca; species Schistocerca piceifrons. The sequence continues at coordinate 642,782,304 of NC_060140.1, read as the reverse complement.
AGGCGGTGGAAGCATACTCTAGACAGTTAATAAAACGTGGAACTGTGCCTGATAAATACATAAACATACATGACTCCAGGGTGTTTACACTTCGGCTGCCGGATACGAACTACCCAATCTTATGTACAAGGAAGAGGCCTTTTCCAGTGTGATAACTGTTACACACATGGCCTCTTAAGTTAAGTTCTTCAATATCATACCAGATAGGCCACATTTATGGGAATTAGGCAGAAATCAAAACTACTCTCCGTATTTCAAACGAATGACATTAACTGTTTGGAAAACCAGACGAAAACTAATACGAAAGTGGAATACTTATTGACTCAACGGGTTGGTCTACAAGTTCACAGCAGTTATATGTGTGAAGTATGAAAATACAGTTAAAGCTCCTGAAATTTTTATTCAGGCAAGGTTTACAGTTTGTGATGACTTGCTTTGATTTGTTCAAATCTTCATCGCCTTCAAATTTGTGAGGGTTTCATCGGTAACTGATGTGCACCTGTTTCTCTTGCTGCCAGGTTCTTGCAAGACATGATACCCTGAACTTGATGTTCCTGGTGTTCTTGGTACATTTTTCGGGTTTCCAGTGTTTGTCAGTACAAGTGGAACTTTCTCAAGAAATTCGGTTACGTGCACAGTTTTGTCAATTACTTGCATATAGACAGCACGATAACTAAAAGTTGCTGTATTTGCGAGGAGCTCGAATCCAGTCTTGCAATACCACTTGACTGCTCCTCGGAAGATGCTATTTGATCTGAAATGTCTGTGAAGGATTTTGTGTAGTTATATTCGAAAATCGTTGATGGTTTTGTGGTAGGTCCTATTGTTTAGGCGGTTGTTGCCATTTCTGGAACTTCTTTAGTATTGTAGCAACAAGACGTCTCTCTTCTTTTTCCATTTTCTTCTAATAGCACTTGTGTTACTCTGCATGCATAACATTTCACCTTTCTTGACCTTACCTTTCGCTACGGTCGATGGATTGTTCTTTCTGTTACTCCCCTATGTATTGTCGCGATGGGTTGGATGTTCGTTCGCCTTAAGGGATAAGGCGATGCTTGATAATAACGGTCGACGTTCAGAGGACGTCCAGCATTGAATAACAGATCCATCAACTCCATCACTACACTAGAAGACATTTCATGATCTGCGGGGGCAATCTCTTTTCCAGCATACGCTTTCATATGCGAGGTGTAACTGTCATGAACACATCGTTTGAGACCACATGTGCGTTATACTGCTGAAACACCAGCGCTCTTCTGACAGGCACCATAGTTTCATCAATGCACACTTTCTCACCAGTACAAAACGGTTTGTGAAATTTATCGTCTAGGAGATGAACTAATGGTGACGTTTTGTACAGTTTGCCATTATTTTTACCATAACTGTACGAAAATATAGCACACTCAAAAAGAATTCAAACCTGTTGCGGTATACACCTTTACTTAATTAATTTTTTTACAGTATATTCTGTGACCAATATTTAAAAAAAAAGAAAAATGAGGAAAAATGAATTTCTTCATAATTAGTGTCCACCCAGTGCTGTAGTCTTCTGTTTTTTTGATATTTCTTGTTGACAATACTAACAATAATTCGCTGCGCGACATAACGATTCGTCTTGGTTACAGTTATTTCCAAAGCTCGTTCATCTAAAAAATAGTCATCTTTTCCTTGGTACGCCTGAATCTGAGATGTCGGAATCACGATCGGACCTCTAAGGAGAGTATTCAGGATCATCATCTTCAGATAGTCGCCAAACAAACTGGCCTCAGTATCATTAAATTCGATTTCCTCGTTCATCAAACCCGCAATTGACTCCGTATCAGACGTTGTCAGAAACTGACAAGAAAACAAGCTCAAACCTTCAAGAAAACACGACTTCAAACACAAATAACCTCTAGTAACAGTGCCGTGTTAGCTATCTAGAGTGCAGGTAGTAAACCCTGTGGTACCATATGGTCGAATAGTATCGTCTTTGATAAATAATCAAAGCGTTCTCGGTCCCGGGTTCAAACAGCACCAACACTTAAATTTTGAATTAAAAGAACATCGGAATTGGTGACCGAAGACTTGCGGCATACCAAGTGATCCTCGTTATGCCGACGGCGGAGTGGACAGAGGTTCAGGCACTCTCTTGCCCTCGGGGTGGGAAACTGCCCATAAAGGCGGAAGAATCAGCAATGATCGACGGCATGAGGAGGCAGAAAGCAATGGAAACCACAGTATTAAAGACACATAACGTGTACCCATAGGACATGTGGCCTATAATTGAAAAAGTGTCATGATGATCTCTTCACTGGCCAAGAATTCCAGAATAGGCCCCCAATCGCGGCTATTCGCATCTCGGATAGCAGGCTGCTAATGGGAAGGTGACCACAAGAAAAATATTTAGTAATCAACGAAAGGACAACGTTCTACCAGTCGCTGCTTGGAGTGTCAGAAGTTTGGACGTCGTAGGGGAACTAGAAAATCTGAAAAAGGAGGTAAAAAGGCTTAATCTAGATAGAGTGCACGTCAGTGAAGTGAAATGGAAAGAAGACTAAAATATCTGGTCAGATGAGTACACGCTAATATCAACAGCAGCAGAAAATCGCATAACGAAAGTTGGAGGTCGGATTCGTCACGAATAGGAGGGTGGCGCAGAGAGTGTGTTACCCTGAAAAGTTTAGGATTGCGGTTGTTCTCATCAGAATTGACGGCAAACGAACACCCACAACGACAGTTCAGGTTTACAAGCCGGATTCACAAGCTGAAGATGAAGAGGTAGAGAAAGTATATAAGGATGTTGAAAGGGTAATTCAGAATGTAAAGGAAAATGAAACGCTAAAGGTCACAGGGAAATGAGATGCGTTTGTATCGGAAGGATTACAAGAAACGGTTACTGGAGAATATGGGCTTCATACTTGGAATGAATGGGGTGAAACACTAATTGAGTTCTACATTATATATGAGCTAGTAACAGCGAATACTCTGTTCAAGAATCACAAGTTGAGGAGCTATACCTGGAAAAGGCCGGGAGATATGGGAAGATTTCAGTTGGGTTGCATCATGGTTATGCAGAGATTCCGGAATCAGATACTGGATTGTAAGCTGTACACAGGAGAAGATATAGACACAGATCACAATTTAATAGTGATTAAGAGTAAGCTGAAGTTAAAGAGTCTAGTTAAGAATAACCAGTACGCAAAGAAGTGGGATACCGATATACTTAGCAATGAGGAGACACGATGGAAATTCTCTGAGGCTCTAGATACTGCCATAAGTATAGCTCAGTAGGCAGTTCAATTCAAGAGGAATATACGTCTGTAAAAAGGATGGTTACACAGCTTGGAAAGAAAAACCAAGATATAATGAAGGTAACTGCGAAGAAACCGTGGGCAATAGACAAAATACTTCACCTTATCATTGAATGAATTAAGTTCGAAAACATTCAGAGAAATTCAAGAACATAGAAATACAAGTCGCTTACTAATGAATTAAATAGGTCCTGCATCGCATCTAAGGCGATATGATTCACGAAAGGACTGACTGAGCATATAGAAACTTTAAAACAGCAATCGGTGAACTTAAAAGTAAGAGCGGTAACGTCAAGAGGGCAATGGTAACTCCACTGTTAAATGCAGAGAAGAGAGCGGATATGTGGAAAGACTACTCTGAAGGCCTCTGTAAGAGGGAATACTCGTCTAAGGTGACAGAAAAAGAAAGAGAACTCGATATAGAAGAGAGAGGGAATACAGTATTAGTATCAGAATTTAAAAGAACTTTGGAAGACAAAATCAACTGAGGCAGAATTTCAAAAATCTTTGGGAGAAGTGGCGATAAGTTATCTATTCACGCTGGTTTGTAGAATGTATGAGACCGGCGGCACACCATGTAACTTTCTGAAAAAATATCATCCACACAATGCTGAAGACTGCTAGGGCTGGCAAGTGCGAGAATTATGGCACAATCAGCTTAACATCTCATGCATCCAAGTTGCTGAGAAGAGTAATATCCAGGAGAACCTAAAAGAAAACTGAGAATGTGTTAGATGACTATCACTTGGGCTTTATTAAATGTAAAGGAAGGTGAGAGGCACTTACGATGTTGCGATTGATAACAGAGGCTAGACTAAAGACAAAAAGAGTACGAAAATGTCAAATGATGCAAAGTGTTTGAAATTCTGAGGAAAATAAGCGTAAGCTACAGGGAGAGACGGGTAACGTATAACATGTAGAAGCGCCAAGAGGAAATAATAAGAGAGGAAGACCAAGAACGAAATGATCGGATTGAGAGTAAATCGAAGAAAGACGAGAGTCATGAGAGGTAGCAGAAATGAAAATAGCGGGAAACTTAACATTAGGTCTGATGGTCACGAAGTAGGTGAAGTTAAGGGATTCTGTTACCTAAGCAACAAAATCACCGATGACGGACAGAGAAGGGAAGACATGAAAAGCAGACTAGCACTGACAAAAAGGGTGTTCCTGGCTAAGAGAAGCCTACTAGTATTAAAAATAGGCCTTAATTTGAGGAAGAAATTTCTGGGAATGTACGTTTTGAACACGCAATTGTATGGTAGTGAAAAATGGACTGTGGGAAAACCGGAATAGAGGAGAATCGAAGGATTTTAGATCCAGAGCTACAGAAGAACGATGTAAACTAGGTGTGCTAATAAGGTAAGGTGTGAGGAAGATCTACGCAGAATCGGAGAAGAGCGTAATATATGGAAAGCATTGACGAGAAGGAAGGACAGGATGACAGGATATCTGTTAAGACATAAGCGAGTGGCTTGCCTGGTACTGGAGAGAGGCGTGTAAGGTAAAACTGTAGAGGAAGACAGAGATTGAAACACAATAAGAAAATAATGAGGATGTATGTTGGAAGTGCTATCCTGAGACGAAGAGACTGCCATACGACAGAAATTCTGTGGTGGGCAGCATCAAAGCAGTCAGAAGATTGAGGACTGAAAAAGTTATAAAAAGGACGTAAACACAGAGAAACAGTTGACTGCAGGGTCAACTGCAAGGGTCAACTGTCACACTATCCGTCAACAGAATTCGGAATCAGACGTGCACGGCCTCTCCAGTAGAGCAGGCCAACGATATGAACAATTGAAGTCGTTCCTGCTGTTTATACGAATCATACAAACGTCCTGAATGTGTATATCAATTTGACGCACATGGTCTGGCAGGAAAGTCATCTTGTGTTTCAGTTTGATACACACGGCAGCCGAAGTGTTCAACTACAGAGCACAAAGGAAAGTTAGGACAAGTCGCTTCCAAAGAGTTATTGCGTCAACGTACTTCGGTCCGCTACTACAGTAACGAGAGCTGCCACTCGTTGCTGGATCTAGCTATTAGAAGTGGCTCTTCAAACATAAAACAGACATCTAGCGCAGAACAAACAGCGGTAAGGTGCACTACAGAGTAAATAAAACGCAGAAATATTACTAATAAATACACAAACATGCATGAAATGTAGGAGATTTAACTAGACAGCACGGAGGATATTTTAGAATAAGTCGCTTCTAATGAGAAGCTGCATAAATTCACAGAACGAAACGCGGTACTTACCTGCGCTGCTGCAGTGACAAAAGGTGCCACTCGACTTATTGAATTTCCATGGACCTTCTACAGCATTACATACGAGGTAGTAAGTTAGAGGATTGTGTTTGGTATTCTTCAGCTGCAGAAAACATTAATGAAGTTAAATGTACCTTAAATCAGAAAGCCAACATCCGCTCTTTGCTCATAACGAATGTTGTAATATTAGTGTCCCAAACATTCAAGACACCTATTTTCACCATCAGCAGCAATGATGGAGCTTAACTGTTTCACTAAGTTGGAAGACTAAATAGCCAATGGGAGCCCCTCGAAGCTACCTAAAGACTGCATTAACTGTATACACACAACTTCTCCAACATTCGTGAGCTATTATTTCAAAGACGGTTGACGCTAATGTCTTCTATATCCAGAAATCAGTGGAAATTATGCGACTATGATTTACAGTAACTTTGAAGGAACTTGGAACATACACATCACGTTTAAGAAAGAGTACCCTACTAAAGGCAAAATATTAAAAAGAAAGGCCAACAGACGTGTTTGTACCGAGGGAACGGCGTAGTGTTAAGAATCTAAATAGCAGTCGACACGAAAGTGATTCAAATGTCAGTCCGGATATTCAGATTTACATTTTCCGCCCTTAACTTAAATCGCATAGGACAACTTCCAGAATGGTTGTTTTGTAAAGCTCATGGCTGATTTTCTTCTCTAGTCCGAGCATTTGATCTCGTATTTAACGGGGTTCAAATCTTCCATTCGTATATGTGAGTTAGAAAACAATGTGTCTTGTGTCGAGCATGTTCAGAATCTAATTAAGTGGATTATCTTGCTGCTGAAGTTCACTCGTCTTTCCTTATTAACTGTGTCGGTTTCTGTGCTTATTTCACTCAGTGTGATGATCATGGAAGTCAAATCATATCATGATTGGGAGCAAAGAGATTGTGCAGACATGACAATGACTTTAATCACTGCGTGTTGCTTGAGGGGCATAAACTGTACCTGTGTCTCTTTTCCTACATACAAGATATGGTACGCGTTACGTTGATCTAGATCTCTCTAAAACGGATAACACAACGAAACCACGATGTCAGTTATGTAACATTACATCCTAAATATGACACTCAATTTGAATGCATTAACTGTGACTTTCAGATTCAGTATTAATTGCAATATGGGCAAATCACTGAGGGGGACTTCACTACGTTCACACATCAGGTATGTTAGAAAGAGCGTTACTTCCTTATTTTATATACACTGACGGAAAGAAATCGCAACCCCAAAACATAATTAATTTAAACCAAAGAAATTACGGGATTATATATTTCTCGGTAACATATTTAAGTGATTAACATTACAACATCACAGGCTAATGTAAGCGTGAGGTATGTATTTCCAATGTCAAAAGCTCGTACATTAATAACGAGTGAATCCCATCAGAATGTTGAATGCAGGAATGCAAACGGGCATCTATTGCGTAAACGTAGGCTCCCGGGACCCGTGTGACAGTCAATAAATTTCCTCTGGGCTTGTAACCGCATTATCAACTATAAAATTCCGACGTTCCGGCGAATATTACTAGATGCCTTCTTCAGAGTGTACTGTTAATTGCTGTGTGGGCGCTAGTTCGCTTACTCATATACTCCGGAGGATTGCTGTCGTTGGATATGAGGGTGAGGAAGAACGGTATCAGGTGTTCCTTTATTGGTCTTTGCATTGCGTGTTGTCATTGACGGAAATAGGCGTTTGCCTTTGGTGTTTCCTTTATTGCTTACCATTGGTGCAGGCTATTCCAACCGAGCTCCAGGGAGCCGGAGCACTCCGGAGCGCTCACTGCGGCAGCTCGGAGCCCGCGTGGAGGGGGAAAGCGAACTCACTGCCCCCTGGCCGCATGCAGCCGTAATAATCCGTGCTCGATGACAGCCATGACTAGCCGCGGGAGCTCTGTACCTCTATTGGAGGATACCTTTCTATTCATTGAGAGGGATGGTCGAGCGCAGTGTTTTGTATGTCATAAAGTATTTAATTCTGCGAAGACGTACAATATACAGAATTAAATCAGTCAGGTAGAAGGCGTTGCACGCAGAGAACTGGTAGCCAGGCTTAAGAACGACATACCAGTAGACGTATGTTTAAAAACGGATTCGTAATACGGAGGGTATCAAAACATGCAACATAGTTCGTGTTCTGTAATGCACCAAGAGGCACTGTGTGCTGAAACAGTAGAGCTGGGTGGCGTAATGAAAGATGTCGTGAACTGTGTGAATTTTGTGCGTCGTCAAAGGATTCCTGAAAGATGTGGAAGCGGAGTATGGGGATATATCTTACCACAGTACAGTTCGTTGGCTGAGTCGGAGAAAAGTTCTTGATGTTTTCTTTGCCATTAGTGAGGAAATACCCATTTTCTCGAAATGAAAGGGGAAGAAATGCGTTGTCTGAAAGATATAAAATGGATATCAGACCTGGCGTTCCTAGCTGACATAACTATGCATCTGAATAATTTAAATCTGTCATTGCAGGGCAAAGGGCAGCTAATCGTTGACATGCACGACCAGATCAAAGTGTTCATGGAAAAGTTACGTTTATTTGAGACACAGATGAGTAATGGACATCTAACGTTCTTCAATCATCTTGCTTCTTTAAAACTACCTGATGGTACTACTTTCGGCGATTACCAAGCAAAGTTAAAGCAGCTCATCACGTCGTTTGAAACACGATCCCGAGACCTCACTAGTTTGGAAATGGAACTTAAGGTATTCAGCACTCCTTTATCAGTTTCCACCGATGACTTGTCATCGTCGCTTCAATTGGAGATTATTGATTTGCAAAATTCAACTTTGTTGAAAGAGAGGTACTACATCACGTTGTATTTGTCACGATGGTAGTGTTCATTACAGAAAAAACATTTCCCAAACTTCACAACAATGCCGCTCAGATCATGTGCATGTTTGGATTTATGTTTTGATGTGAGCAGCTTTTCTGAGCAATGAAAACAGTTATAAAGTAAGGAACGATCGCTTCTTCAGGATGCAACAATGAAGGCCATCCTCCGTATTAACGCTGCGAACACTTTGACGCCTGATGTTTCCGATCTTGGAATGAAAAGAAAATTTCAAACTACAGAGGCCCAATAAATTTAGTATGCAATTTCTTGTAAAACATTTGTTTCTTATTTATTTCCTGAAGATCGTATTTCCTGGTGTAGCACGTCACGACGTCTTAGCAGCTAAGAGTGTCAGGTTTTCGATCTTGTAAGACGCAGCTGGCACATCAAAACCCTTGCCTTGCCGCCTGCCTCAGCCAGCCGTGCCAAGTGCCGGCGTTCCGGCCCACTTGACTGGTCACAGCGAGCGACGCGGCTCCCTGGAGCAGGGAGCGTTCCGCGGCTCACAGCGGAGCCCCCGAGCTGGAACAGCCTGCATTGGTGGATACCGGCGAACAGGAAATCGAGCGGCGACTGCAGCGCAGCACTGTTTACTAACTCAATAGTATCGACTAGGGCGCTTCAGCATTCTGTGCACCCTCCGCCGCTGTGGCCCACCGCGCGCCTGCTGCTTTGCGGGAGCTGTCCTTCCGTAAAGCTTTCACTGCTGGCCGCCGAGACGCTGGGAGTCGGTACCCGTCTTCTCTGTTCGCGGCTGGTCCCGGCGGAGGTTTGAGTCCTCCCTCGGGCATGGATGTGTGTGTTTGTCCTTAGGATAATTTAGGGACTGATGACCTTAGCAGTTAAGTCCCGTAAGATTTCACACACATTTGAACAATTTTGAACATCATCTCTGTTCATGTTGCCCGACTGCTTGACTATTTCTGCAGCTTCTCTGATCTTCCTCCTCAAGCTAAACGGCTGTTACGCACATTCGCAGGACTCTTCCGGCACTGTTCCTGGTGTTCTGCAACCGCCGATTTGTTGTATTGTTTGAGACGGATATATCTCTCGTGTGCAGATAAGCTTGTCCTCATTGGACATCCCGTCTCGACCACGTGTATCAGTCCACATTCGCACTCGATTTAGTAAACTCCGGCGACATGAAACTTGTCAGTTGCATCTTTCGTTGAACCGAGAACGTCTTTTATTTTGTTGCTGCTACGAAAAATCGGATTAATTCCTGCCCGACGGAGAATTTTGCCCAGACGTTCAGACGTACGGTAGCAGGCCGGTATTCCGTGCTTCCTTCTGCATTTCCCTATTGCCCTCCTCTTTTGGCGCCATAATTTTATATATCATGTCGTAGCCATTAGCTCCAAATATGGGCCTGAGATTCTGTTGTTAGATTCGAGACTATTTCCATTGCTGATCCTGTAGACTCTCTTACTTAAAGTTTGCAGAGACGATTTCTTTTGCGGCCATGCAATTCTATTGATTGTGACAACGGCTGCGTAAGCCAACGTTTACACATAACGAACCTGTATGGGCAGCAGATCAACGGAAATATCAGGCAGCTCGAATCACTGATGCTGAAAAGAGCTAAACCGTTGAATGATCTTGCGTTCCTGAAGAGATACAGGGACACCAATGTTGTGCCAAAATTTTTACAGCTGACGTCCCACATAAAATCGAACAGGGCCAGGAATATCTGTATACAAACCAGCAAAGCATTGGTGGGGGAAAGGATCCGACACATTCGTGGTAATCTTGACGTGAAATGCGTAACATAGTGTGAACTGCACCTCTTCCTGAGTGGAGAACTGAATGAGGATGACTGGGAGAAGGTCGACAGGTTAACCTTCCAACAAGCCACAAGGTCAAGTTAAAGCACCACCAGCCGCCAGATGACGATGTTCGACGAACTGCAACAGAAAACAACAGATGAAGGACCGATTCTGCACACGCAAAGAACAATGGTCAACCTCTCCAGGCACACCTTGAGCTATGCAGCCACACAAATTCCGGCTAGAGGGATGAACTATGCAATCACACCAAAACTAGTGCTGGAAGAAGACATTATCGAATCAGTGAAGGCTTCGGTTTGTCACCTACCATGACCAGTAGCAGAGATGATCCGGCAAGGAACTATGCGAGTTTTGGCGCACGCCAAGCCTCCGAAGCAAAAGATCAGTAAGGAGGAACGTCATCCCATCAAGGAGCTGAAGAACAACACTTAGAAAACAGTAATACAGGCGGACAAGGAAAATGCCACCGTAGCGTTGGACACTGTATAATGACAAGCGAATTGAAGATCTTCTGATTGAACCCATTTACCATAAACTTAAGGGGGATCCGGCGGCCAAGATAATGAACTCGACGCAAGTTCTGCTGAAGCAAATTAGAATGAATCCTGACGCGGCCCGAAGACTCATTCCACAAGTTCCACAGGCACTAAGAATATATGGTGTGCCGAATGTCCAAAAAGAAGCCTTTCCTTTAAGGCCGATAATGAGTCGTATGAATTCATCGAGTTACAAACTAGCAACAGTATTGGCTTCGAAGCTTGGACATCTAGTGAGCCACACAGATTCATATGTCAAGGACTCCACCCACTTTGGAGTAAGGAAAGAGTGTCTCAGGTACGGATCTGATTGTCAGTTTCGACGTGAGGTCCCTATTCACGAATGTACGCGTGACGGACAACACGAACGTCTTAGAGGAATGCATGGCACCTGTATCTGCGAGCTAGTGCGTCACCTATTTCTGGTGGAAAGGGGTCCCTCTGAGAAGACAGACGTTGTAGCTATGGGCTCCCCTCTATCGCCTGTAGTAGCAGACAATTTAATGCAAGCGTCTGAAGAAACAGCACTCCAGTCTGCACCATTACACCTAAAATCTGGCTATGATTCGTTGACGATACATTTGTCTGGCCACATCAGCAAGAAGAGCTTCAGAACTTCCACCAACATCTCAATCCGCAGCACAGCAAAATTCACTTCACCATGGAGATAGAATAGAATCGGGTATTGCCTTTTCTCGACGTGAACGTTTACCGTAAGCCTGATTGGAAGCTTCAACACAGAGTTAACAGAAAGCCAACCAACACGGACAGGTATCTGCATACATCCTCCCACCACCATCCTACGCCAAAGATATCGGCCCTGCAAACTTTAACTAAGATAGCCTACAAGATCAGCAACGAACAGAATTTCAAAGATGATCTACGGGAACCTCAGGTCCGTTTTTGGAGCTAATGGTTACGACATGAGGATGGTAAATGAAACTCTGGCACCAAAGGAAGAGGGCAATAGGGAAATGCAGAACGTCTGGACAAAATTCTCCGTCGCGCAGGTATTAAACCTATTTTTCGTAGCACGAGCAAAATAAAAAACATTCTGGGCTCGACGAAAGATACAATTCACATGTTTCATGCCACCGGACTTTACGAAATCGAGTGCGAATGTGGAATGGTTTGTGTAGGCGAGACGGGGCGTCTAATTAACACAAGGTTATCTGAACAGAGAGGTATATCTATCTCAAGTAATACTACAAATCAGCGGTGGCAGAACACCAGCAACAGTGCTGGAAGAAAATTGACTTTCGAGAGGTCCGCTTTTGGCGAAACAGCCGTTTAGGTTGAGGAGCAAGATCAGAGAGCCGAGCGATTCTCGGAGCTTCAGTCCGGAACCGCGCTGCTGCTACAGTTGCAGGTTCGAATCCTGGACGTGTGCGATGTCCTTGGGTTAGTTAGGTTATAATAGTTCTAAGTTCTAGGGGACTCATGACCTCAGATGTTGAGTCCCATAGCACTCAGAGCCATTTAAACACCAATGGTAAAAGCCTATTTCCGTCAATGACAACGCGTAATGAAAAGACCAGTAAAGGATCACCTGATGCCCTTCCTCCTCACCCTCATTGCCAACGACAGCACTCGTCCACAGTATATAAGGAATCAGACTAACGCCCATTCTGCAGTTAGCAATACACCCTGAGGGATGCGTCTTGCAATAGTCGCCGAAACGTCGTAGATTTCTAGTTGACAGTGCGGTCATAAGCCCAGAAGAGTTTTATTGACTGGGCATCCGTTGTTTCGTGCACGGCCGGTTGTCAGTTCCTGGGATGGAGTTCCGTTGTTGCTGCACTTCGTCGGACAGTATAGGAACGGTTAATGCTGTTTGTGGATGACGGTGGGTTCGTCGTCCGATGATGTCCCACATTTGCTCTAATGGAGAAAGATCTGCTGACGGAGCAACCAAGACAACATGTCGACACTCTGTAAAGCATTTTAGGTTCCAATAGTGGTATGTGAACGAGTGGTATCCTGTTGGGAAACATCCCCTGGAACGCTGTTCATGAATGGCAGCACACCAGGTTGATCACCGAAATTAACCAAAAATTTGCCGTTAGAGTGCGTGGGATAGCCGCGAGACTGCTTCTGCTGTCATACGAAATTGGAGCCCAGATCATAACTCCAGGTGTTACTCCAGTGTGTCTAGCTCGAGGACAGAATGGTTGCAGGTCCTCAACTGACCTCCCTCTAAGCAACACACGGCAATCACTGGCACCTAGTCAGAACCAGCTTTCGTCAGAAAAGCAATAGGCCTACACTGTGTCCTCCGATGAGCTCTCACTTGACACCATGGCGGTGGTTTAGGGTCAGTGGAATGCAGGCTACGGGGCTTCTGGCTCGGAGTTGTCCTTGAAGTAACAGATTTGTAACAGTTCGTCGTGTCACTGTGATGCCTGCTGCTGCTGAGATTGCTGCTGCAGATGTAGTACGATGCGTCACAGCCATAGAGTAAACACGATGGTCTTCCCTCTGCATAGTGCCACCCAGGCGTTCAGAGCCATGTCCATTTGCGATTGCAGTTTTTCGTGACCACTGCTGCCCTCATTTACAGTGGCTAAAATCCTGCCAAGACTTTCTACAATATCGCAGAAGGAACATCCACCCTCTCGTAGCCCTATTTCACGATCTCTTTCAGACTCAGTGAGGTGCTGATAATGAAGTTTTAACTAACATCAACTCACCACGTCCACTCCCAAAGGTAGCTAAAGTTTACGTAGAAACGCGCCGACCAACTTTCGTTTAAGTGACACAGATCCTTCTCGGTGATGTGAATTTTTTCCGTCAGCGTATATACTTGTTGGCAGTCTTCTGTGTGGTTTGATGTAGTTCGTCTTCCTGTGCACTTTTTTGTCGTTTACAACTTACTGTAGCACCACATAAACTCTTCCCCAATATCTTAACAAATTATGTGGTCGTCATGCTCATTGTTTGTCCTTCATATGCTTTTCCTATGCGTTTCAAAATTAAAACAGTATTGCTACGAGGACACAACAGAGAAATCGCAAGTGTGCGAAGATCCACAGCAATTGAATTCATAAGTCACGTTCTTACGTTGTCAGTATTGATTTGTAATTCACTGGTATTATTAGGAAACGTATGAAGAATTCTGGCAACAGAACCACAACATCATACTACAATCTGTAAATCGCTTTAGATCAGCAGTTCACAATCGAGCTAGTTGGCACAGTAGTTAGCACACTGTACTCGCATTCTGGAGGACGACAGCTGAAATCCGTACCATCTGTCCGGATTTAGGTCTTCCATGATTATGTTAAATCATTTCAGACAAATGCCAGGAAGTTTCTTTCGAAAGGATACGTCCCATTTCGTTCCCCAATCTTGAAACATTCCGAGCTTGCGCTTGGTTTCTATTCACCTTGAAGTCGACAGGACGTTAAAACCTAATTTTCTTTTCTTCTTCAGCTTACAATTTGCATTTTACTTACACAAGAAATGGATGGGTGATTTTAAGGCCGCGATTGGAAATCGAACAGAAGGGTATGAAAAGGTTATAGGTAAATTTGGAGAGGATATGGAGGCCAACAGGAACGGGAAACAACTCTTGGATTTCTGTGCCAGTATGGTCTTAGTAACCACAAACTCCTTTTTTAAACATAAGAACATTCACCGGTATACTTGGGAAGGCAGGGGAACCAGATCTGTCATTGACTATATAATAACAGATCAGGAATTCAGGAAGGCTGTGAGGAACACACGTGTATTCAGGGGATTCTTTGATGACACTGATCATTATTTAATCTGCAGTGAAATTGGTATTGTGAGGCTGAAAGTGCAAGAGGTCAGGTCCATATGTAGGAGGATAAGAGTGAAGAAACTTCAGGATAAGGAGATCAGGCACAAGTACATAACAATGATCTCAGAAAGGTACCAGTTAGTTGAATGTAGTCAATTACAGTCATTGGAAAAGGAATGGACAAGGTACAGGGACACAGTACTAGAAGTGGCTAAAGAATGTCTAGGAACAGTAGTGTGTAAAGGTAGGATGAAGCAAACAGCTTGGTGGAATGACACAGTCAAGGCAGCCTGTAAAAGGAAAAAGAAGGCGTATCAAAAATGGCTACATACTAGAACTCAGGTAGACAGAGAAAGTTATGTTGAAGAAAGAAACAAAGCCAAACAGATAATTGCAGCATCCAAGAAGAAATCTTGGGAAGACTTTGGAAACAGGTTGGAGACTTTGGGTCAAGCTGCTGGAAAACCATTCTGGAGTGTAATTAGCAGTCTTCGAAAGGGAGGTAAGAAGGAAATGACAAGTATTTTGGACAGGTCAGGAAAACTGCTTGTGAATCCTGTGGATTCCTTGGGCAGATGGAGGGAATATTTTGAAGAGTTGCTCAATGTAGGTGAAAATACGGTCAGTAATGTTCCAGATTTCGATGTACAATGGGATAGGAATGAGGATGGAAATAGGATCACATTTGAGGAAGTGGTGAAAATGGTCAACAGAATGCAGCGCAATAAAGCAGCTGGGGTGGATGAACTTAAGTCGGAACTCATCAAATACAGTGGAATGTCAGGTCTTAAATGGCTACACAGGATAATTGAAATGGCCTGGGAGTCGGGACAGGTTCCATCAGACTGGAAAAAAGCAGTAATCACACCAATCTTTGAACATGGATACAGAAAAGATTGTAACAACTACAGAGGTATCTCTTTAATCAACGTTGTGGGTAAAATCTTCTCAGGTATTGTTGAAAGGAATCTGCGAGTATTAGTTAAGGACCAATTGGATGATAATCAGTGTGGGTTTAGGCCTCTTAGAGGTTGTCAGGACCAGATCTTTAGCTTACGGCAAATAATGGAGAAGTGTTATGAGTGGAACAGGGAATAGTATCTATGTTTTATAGATCTAGAAAAGGCATATGACCTGGTTCCTAGGAGGAAGTTATTGTCTGTTCTACGAGATTATGGAATAGGATGCAAAATTTTGCAAGCAATTAAAGGTCTTTACATGGATAGTCAGGCAGCAGTTAGAGTTGACGGTAAATTGAGTTCATGGTTCAGAGTAGTTTCAGGGGTAAGACAATGCTGCAACCTGTCTCCACTGTTGTTCGTATTACATATGGATCATATGTTGAAAACAATAGACTGGCTTGGTGAGATTAAGATGTGTGAACACAAAATAAGCAGTCTTGCATATGCGGATGACTTAGTTGTGATGGCAGATTCGATTGCAAGTTTGCAAAGTAATATTTCAGAGTTAGATCAGAAATGTAAGGACTATGGTATGAAGATTAGCATCTCCAAAACGAAATAATGTCAGTGGGAAAGAGATATAAACGGATTGAGTGCCAAATAGGAGGAACAAAGTTAGAACAGGTGGACAGTTTCAACTACTTAGGATGCATATTCTCACAGGATGGCAACATAGTGAAAGAACTGGAAGCGAGGTGTACCAAAGCTAATGCAGTGAGTGCTCAGCTACAATCTACTCTCTTCTGCAAGAAGGAAGTCAGTACCAAGACTAAATTATCTGTGCACCGTTCAATCTTTCGACCAACTTTGTTGTATGGGAGCAACAGCTGGGTGGATTCAGGTGGTGGTGGTGGTCGTTGGTTTTTTTAAGGGGGACTAAACAGCTAAGGTCATCAGTCCCCCAGATTCAGGTTACCTTATCAATAAGGTTGAGGTAACGGATAAGAAAGTAGCTAGGATGATTGCAGGTACTAGTAGATGGGAACAATGACAGGAGGGTGTCCACAATGATGAAATGAAAGAAAAACTGGGAGTGAACTCTATAGATGTAGCAGTCAGTGCGATGAGGCTTAGATGGTGGGGTCATGTTACAAGCATGGGAGAAGCAAGGCTACCCAAGTGACTCATGGGTTCAGCAGTAGAGGGTAGGAGGAGTCGGGGCAGACCAAGGAGAAGGTACCTGGATTCGGTTAAGTATGATTTTGAAGTAATAGGCTTAACATCAGAAGAGGCACCAATGTTAGCACGGAATAGGGGATCATGGAGGAATTTTATAAAGAGGACTATGCTCCAGACTGAACGATGAAAGGCATAATCAGTCTTAAATGATGATGATGATGAAGAAATGGAACTCATTAAATATGGAATAAGTAATTATCACGACAAACACTTGTGAGTCTATCCAACTCCCCGAACGACTATGGAAGCATAAAGTTCACTTTCCTATGCTACGTGGGCATGAGTTGTCTCGTGGCACATTAGAAGGCGTAATTTATCGGTAAATTTTCCGTTATAAATTATCCGCAAAATGGAAAGCGTCACCATTGAAGAAACGCGTTATCACACACTATCTACGCCTCACACGACAGCAGTAACACTGTCACTTAGTGAGAAATTTCAGAAGATCAATAGTGTGGCGTAACAGGTTTAACTACTGATATCGATGTGTGTCATATTCATATCCAACGACAAGGTGCACACAGGCGGGGGGGGGGGGGGGGGGGGGGGGGAATCAGATGCTGAAGCATGTCGCGCAAGTGTATGTGACTAAAACAGGAAATATACGTGCACAATGCCTCCTGTAATACTGATTCGTTGTCTTTATGGATATATGTATTCGTGATAACTTTCTAGTTTTGATCAAAAAATTCTCCTGTCTTGTAAGACTGTGTGACATCTCTTTTTAAACATTCGACATACGTTTCTATTCACCTCCCTTCACGAACGATACCAGACTTGGCTTTAATCATATTGCAGAATCGATAGTTCCCAAAAGCAAAAATATCCTCGTTTTACTTGCATAAAACGGACTTAATTACTAGACTGAGCCATCAAAATGTTTCCTAAGCTTTCAGACAACAAATTGCTTATTCAAAGGAAATAAAAACAATTCTCATTTATTCTTCTCAGTTACACATTTTTAAATACACCCTAAGACAAAAGAAAAGAAAGGAATGACGCACCACGAAGGAGTTATCTGAACGGGACGGTAATCGGTAAATGTAATATTGTACAGACGGACAAATGATTACAAGTTAAGAAAAATCGGATTACATATTCAAGAGAAAGAGTCTCACAAATTGAGAAAGTCAGTAATGCGTTGATTCACATTTGGTCCTTACATAAGCAGTTATTTGGCTTGGCGCTGATTGACAGAGTCGTTAGATGCCCTCCTGAGGGATTTCGTGCCAAATTCTGTCCCATTGCCACGGTAGATGGTAAAAACCCGAAATGGCCCCGCCCATAGTTCTCCAAACATTCTTAATTACTGAGAGATCCGGCTACCTCTCTGGCCAAGGTAGCGTCTGGCAGACAAGAGGACAAGCAGTCGATATCAACTTTCTCAAGTGTAAGCCAAGGATGGCTTACATCAAAGGATAACAAAACGGGGCGTAGAATATCGTCGACATCCCACCGTGCTTTAAAGGTGCCGCGGATGACAACCAAATGGGTCCTGCTATGATATTCAATGGCATCCCATATCATCAGTCACGGTTGTCGGGCAGTAAGGCGGACGGCAGGCAGGTTGGTATCCCACCGCACCAGGCACGTGTTACATATTTTCGGACTGGAATTTCATAGACTGCATTAGGACTCGCTTTAGTGAAGGACTGAGCCCCGATGACCAGCGATGACTTTTTTTTTACCGCTTCGGCTGTGTTGTACATCAAATTGGTTAACACAAGTTGCTGTCCCGTTATTAACGCAGAATGCTTGAAATCCACAGCTACATAGATCTGAAGATGATCCAGAGACATCGAAACACGTCATGTATTTGTGAAACGACGGGTTGCTGTAGCAACTACATAGATCTGAAGATGATCCTGAGAGATCGAAATATGTCACTTATTTATCATACGACGGGTTGTTGTTGCAACTACATAGTTATGAAGGTGATCCAGAGAGACAGAAACACGGCATGTATTAAAAATGTGCAACTGGGAGTGAAGAATAAATTATAATTGTTTTAATCAATATCGCTGCTGTAATCGCTTGACGAATATATCGCCCGTAGTGGCAGAAATAGTTCTAGCAATTGAGAAGAATTAAAATGATCAGACACTGAAATGGGTTACTAAGGGTAACAGGTAACACTAGTATAGCGACAGAGGTGCAGGGATGCTTAGTTGAGTATCTTAGAAGCTGTTGGGATATGATTGCATAGACGCCAGATAAATAACAATTACTTGCTGAAAAAACGGTGAGACGACCTCGGATATTTACTAAGATATCCCGTGAAAAACCTGCAATTGTTCTTAAATTCTGACCAAAGTTAAAGCTGCAGAGGCTATGATGCTTCCTTCAAACATTTACATGGACTGTCTCTCATAGAATAACATAATCAGACATACATAAAGAACAAGAGGACGCAGTGTAAAATACCAGACCAGTATTCAACACGATGGTGGTTCCAAACTTCGTCGTTCCATCCGGGATTTGGCTTTTCTCGATTTTCCTAAACCAAGTAAGACACATCGCGGAACGGTTCTTTTGAAAGGGCACGGCGCATTTCCTTCTACATTATGTGCCATTCTGGCCTTGTGCCCCGCTTGAATCCTGATCTGCCTTCCTTCATCTAATGTAATTACAAGCCCTTGAAAAAATCATAGAATCTGAAAAGATCGCACCTCAAGCAGCATCAGTTTCTCTGATATGCTTGTAGAACGGAGATTCAACGTATAAGTGGAACTTAGAGATTCAGGACCAGTTAGCATTTTCCAGAATGTGAGAAAAAGAAATTTTACTTCATCTATTGTGCTTCTGACATATCTGCTGAAAATAAGGAAAGAAAAGCAAAAGAAAGCAGTGCTCTTTAGGAGAAAAGGACTGATAGCTCCCCTGAAATCCAATGAAACTCAAAGAGGAAAGATCGGTGAGTTTAGTGACGAACGGTCTTTTAAGGAGTAGGAACATTGCACCTGCGAGTAATAAAATGTAAAGTGAGTGGAAGGTTGCTGACGGTATGACAGCTGGAAGAGAAGACCCACATCTAGGGGCGTAATGGATAAATTGCAGCAAAAGGCAGAAATATGAACATGTAGCTTTAAATTTTGTAATCTAGTGGTATCTAATTGTCAGTCACGAGTGACTCTACATTTTTTCTTCTTTTCTCTTTTGTTTTTCTTTTTCCCTCCTATTAGCAGCAGGACGGGCATTGACTATCACTTAGGATAACTTTGTCTCTTTGACTTAACGTGACCAGGCTTACAGAATCATTTAGCTCTATCATTCGTCGTGATGCGTCATACAAATTAAGATGTGACCTGAGTATACAGTGAAACTTACTAAAGTCAAAGTATCATGTCATTCTAGAAAAATAAAGTATTGGGCAACTCGACTATAAACTAGCAATACGTTATGGTTAAGAAATATTTCCCTTTGAGAGTGAATTCGCCATCGGCTGAACGGCGTGATTACAAGATTGCCCCAGCTTTTTGAACTTATAGAATTAGGAATGCAGCAAGTTGTCTTCCCGGTGCTCATAAATATTCGCCCAGGAGAGAATCACTGAAGATAGTTTTCCATCTTTCCGTCTGCAGGAACACTGCAATATTTAAGTGCAGTTTATGACTCTAGATGATGCTGTGTTGTTTGCTAAAGACCATTTCAACCATTTCGTTAATTAACATATATAATTAAGGAATGACACTACATTACATAAACATGCAAGAATAGCCTAATCGTTCCGTAAACAGTGAAGAAAGAAGTACCACTAAAATGTTTAGACCTCCAACAAGAAGTTGCAGAAACATATTCTAAAATTGTTAAAAGTGGAATTTTGCAAAATGTATGCTTCTACATGGGAAGCTCTATAACATAGCATAAGAAGGAAAACACAAGTGGATTTTAAAACCCCGCAACAAATATTGTTTGACTCCTTAACCGCTTGGTAATTACTATAAGTAATCTCATGTGATGACAGCTGTTCAGGTGAAGCAGAGATGTGATACAATGCGAATGAAATGGGCCCTGCTGGAGTCTTGCACGGTTCGAATGCATCTTACTTCATCTCGGGGGATTGTCGGGTTAAATGTAGCCGTTATTTTCTTCATAAAATATGAAGCAATGGGACTAGAAAATAAATTTTCTTTCCTTGCATAATACGGAGGAATTGACGTCAGCAAATGACCGCGTTAATAAATGCACATTGCAGCGTCGGTTGCATCTACCACTTCTTTGTGCCCAGCCTTCTGGAATTAGTTCGTATCTTTTTGAGAGATCCTCTTACGCACCACATTACAAGGTTGACTTAGATGCATGAAGGAAAATAACTAACTCGTCTGTGGGGCACTGCTTGGATTCTGTTCGGCATGAAATATTGGCCAGGGCATTAGTATACATTAGGCAAAAGTGGGGAGAACTTATACTTGCAGCTCGCCGTGCATTATAATGGAGAATGATGCACTATGTTATTCTTTAACAGGTGGCACAAAATTTGTGACGAAGTGAAATACTCCAGAGGCTTTGCGTCACGCTCCGTTATCTGATACATAGGATGTTAGGGTTTACGTACAGTTATTGTGACCATTCGTACTTTAATATATGCCCATTTCTGTGAGTTAGTTATGTTTCTCTGCGTCTAACAGTCTTCCCACAAACACATCGCATGTTTTCTGCAAGGTGCTACAAAGTGGAAGACATTTGTCATTACAGACTTTCCCTTTTGCATCCACGCGTCCACACTATCATATCCGACCTGGAACTCAGGAGAAAATAAATATGACCGGAGTGCTTGTGACACAAATACTTGGAGGTAATAACAGACCTAAAAAACTTACAGTTCGTAATAGGTGTAATGATTAGCCTGCATATGAAGTAGTTACTGGTGTAATTTTGTTCACTACGTTGTCCTCATTCAGCTGTAGAAACATCAGCAGTAATACTCCCAACACCCTGTATCTATTATAACATGAATATGCTCTCCAGCACTGCAAGGGATTTTTCGTTGGTGGGAGGAATGGAGCGAGTGCACTCAGCTTCATGATGCCAACTGAGGAGGTTTGGAAAGCCTGCAGTGGTGGAGAGAATGTAGTGCAGAAAACACGCATGCTCTATACGGTATTCAAATGGCACCAATTAACAATGGACGAGACGGCGCTCGGGCTGCATCAGGTTATCGGGGTCTGATAGTGAAAAAAGTTTTAATAACAACTCGCTATGCTCGCAGTTATTACTGAAACAACTACAAAGAGTTACGAGATTTAAACTAGAATAAAGCTTTTGCAGTTCTGAAACAAGCGGGATGAAAGTAGAGACAAGAATTGTAAACAACTGTATGCAGAAACTTGGAGTATCCTGAAAAACAATTTCGTTTTAATAAGTGTGTCAGCCAGGTGTACAGCTTTGTTTAGTGACAGTTTCTTATTTCGTCCACTGAAGAAGCAATGATGGAGTAAAGGACCGTTTAGGGCATGCAATGAAAGCCCAATAGAAACTGATGCCAATGCTCAACTTCGTCCATGACACAGCTGTTCTGGCTGAAAATAAGTTGTTACGTCATTATCTTTCCGAAGAGTATCTGCAATTTGCTGCCAGGCGAGTCAGAAGGCTGCCACCGCATTCTTGTGTCAAAATCAGGGAAGGTGCTGCGCTGAAATGATGAAAGTCTACATTCGGATACTAAAGTGAGCTAATTACTACACGTTTAGCCCTGTTGCTGCTGACACTGCTGGAACTTCGTCAACGAACCGTGGTTCACCTAACCTAGGCATGGCGCTGGGCTGCTTTTGCGGTCTATGTCAACAAAACTGACGGCCTTATGGGCTACAAATATCCCCCTCTCAAACTACACACTACCTGTCTTAGACCGCGGAAAAGCACACTACGCCTTGCCTGCCTCCGCCAGCCATTGGTCCATGTGTTCCTGCAGAAGATGAACTGGTGCCTTCAAGCTGGGGCCCTTCTGCTGGCCGACTTCAGCCGACTCCAGGTTACCAACCAACGATTATTGGTTCACCGACCGCGCCTGCGGATGCCTCGTTCCTGACCTACAATCATCGGCTGTTGGTGAAGCGCATTTCCGAGCCTTAGGCTACTGGCGAGCCGCTGGTGCTGCTTTGGCCACAGGGCCGTTTACGTCCGTGCGCAACCAATTCGCCACCTGTGTTTGGTGACTGAAGCCGTTATATGCTATGCAGACGAAATCGTCGGCTGCTTTATGAATTCTGTTAAATGAAGATTTTATTCTCACTGCCTGCATGATTCCTCCACGGCCGAGGAGCTGGTTCATCCTACCTGCAGCGCTGTCTTCCACCTTGCACCAACATCGAGGCCTGCAGCAAAGTCAGCTGAACACTGAGCTATACTTACTCGTTGCAATGGCTTAGAACTTGGGATGAAAGACGTGCACAGCATCCCCTGTGACAGTATATAAAAAAGAAAGAGATCAATAAGACAACGGCCACGCTGAGTACTAGACTGAAAAAGAACGGCTCGTTTAACATCAAAATCATGGTTAATAGAGTGAAAATTTGATGGGATTCTGCCAATTATGAAGTCATATTATGCAAGATCGCCGAAGTCAGGTTGTTATGACATATAGATTTATGCATGCAACGAAAAACCTGTTAGTAATACCAGTGGCAAGTTAGTGCATTTAAATAACTCGTAGACGTAAGGAAGAAATCCTCCGTTGAGGTACGTTATTATTCGGAAGTTAGGGACGCGAGAAATACGTATCCGTAGAAACGATAAGTACTTTAAGTTGATGCCGTCCAAGAATTATAGACCTTATATGAATATATAACGTTCTGAATGGAAAGTTAATAAAAAAGGTATGTGCTCAAGAGTGGCTTTTGAGAAAACTTTTCAAGATGAAATTGCAAGATGGCGGAATATCTTATGAAGATAGCAGTTTCCAAATGCTATATGGAACATCTACATCTACATCTGTGTCATACGTCAGAAACCACCTAAGGGTTTGTGCCGAAGGGTACTTCTGGTAGCAATAATTGAGCCTCCCCCTCCCATCGACCCCCGCCCCGCCTTCCCTGTTTCACACGCGATTGTTGGTGAGCGTCTGTACTAGTTCTAATTTTGCAAATCTTCTTGTCGAGTTCAGTCCACGAAATGTATGTGTGAAGACGTAATATGTTGTCTTACTCTTTCAGGACAGTAAACCTCTCGCTCCTTGTAAAACATCCCATGGCGAATGTACTGCTGTTCGTTGGATCTTCTCAGTCTCTTCTAACATCAGTCCTACCTGGTAAGGATCCTAGTCTTACGGACAACACTCAACAATCTCTTGAACAGGCGCTTTGTATGCCACTTCCTTCCATAAGATTCTTCGTATGAATCTCACCCTGGCATCTGCTTTTCCTATTGTTTGTTTTATGTGGTCATTGTACTTAATGCCGCTCTGGATGGTTCTCCCAGATATTTTACGGTAGATGCTGTTTCCAGCAATTTCCCAGCAATAGCGTAGTTGTACGGGAGTGGATCTCTTTTCCTGTGTATGCGTGATATGTTACACTTTCTGACGTCAAGGTCAACTGCCAGAGCCTGCAGCTTTCAGCAGTCCTCTCCAGGTCGTTCTGCAAATCTATACCGTCTTCTGGCGCTGCTGCTTTCTTATACATTCTTGCATCATCTGCGAACAGTCTTAAGTACTTCCCACGCTTTCTGCTAGATCATCCAAATACAGTGCAGAAGAATGATTGTTGAAGCTGACACGGAGTGCAGTGTGTAACACGCATTGTGTGTCGGATGTAGCATGGAATATTTACGTGCAAATGTGACAATCTCTTGCGGACAGACATTAAACTAGCTGAAAGAGTGATTTAAAATGGTGAACTAGCGGGAACACTGGAATGGGGAAATTAATTAGAGGGAATATCCATGCCAGAAATAGTCGTGATTATTTTGACGTCAGGAATTCAACGGAAAGTCTAAATGACAGGTGTTGCGGGTGGGGGAGCATAATATTGCATGGGATACTGCGCTCCGAACCACAGAAGACGGTACACTCACAGGGTGACGTATTGTGACGCTGAACTGCTTCCCCATGTGCGTCTTCTCAGGATTGCATTCGGCCATGACTTCATTTTTACTGATGACAATGCGCGACCGCATCAAACTACGCAGGTGGAAGAGCTCTTGGAATAAGTGGATATTCGGCGAATGAATTGGTCTGCCAGTTCCCCCGACCTAAATTTCATCGAATACGTGTGTGCTGCGTTGGGGACATGTATTGTAACATGTCCACATGTAGCAACTTTTGCTAGTTGTCAGCATCGCTAGTGGAGGAATGGAACGCCATGTCACAAGAAATTCTTACCAACCTTATGGCCAGCGTTAGAACACATCGAAGAGAATGCATTGCCATCCATGGTAATTACACACCGTACAATGAACCAAGTCCCATCCTTTGTAACGTCCAGGGGACTGTCATGCCTCGCAATGACATCAGTGTAATTATTATATTGTATAAAACTGTCATTTGTGCTCCTTTCATTTTTTTTTCTTTCAGTTGCCTTCTGTGATACACTCTAGCAGTAATTTCTATGGATGAGTCAAGTTCTATCAGGTCTGGCAGTGACAAATCATGTGTAAGTTACTTTGCTCTCTAAGTTTTGCGCATTAGTGTATGATGAACACCAGCATTATCTGTGTTGGAGTGAAACCGGAATCACTGTATCACTACCTTCCGCTGTTTCCGTAGTCGTAGAGGTCGCTAAATAATATCATACTCTCACTCTGTCAGCTACGTATATCATTTACAGAATTTAATGTAAGACGATGGCATTATCTAGCTGAAACTGTTATGAATTTATAACGGTGTTAGTTTCTTATTACTAACCAGAGATTTAGTCGTTTATCTCATAAAAAAGATGTTGTTGGCGGAGTCCAGCTTGTTGTCGTGTTGACTTCCAAGAAGCCATCGATATAGGTGAGTAGTACTCAAAACACAACAACAAGGAATACCCGAACCGGTATTTAATTGGACTGAAGACTTCCTGACAAACGAAATTCAGATACACTGATCTTAGTGAACGTTAACGGCCAATCGGAAAGAAGAGACCATGAAACTTAGTGATATTTGGACAGTAGCACTACAGAATTGCTAGACAGGTTTATCCGTGACGAGATTACAATCGATAGTTAAGTTTTATCTCTGAGAAAGATTATCTCTGCATATCACGTGTAACTCTCAGATGTCCGACCCGTCAGTCGGCAAGACTCACCGGAGGAGAAACACCCCTCTGAAGATGTCCAGCGCAGCTCTGGACGAAACGTTAGGAGCTGAAGAGTTTCATGGACCACGACCTTACATCCCGGAAGGTTTACCAGAAGATATGTCATCCGGTCGTGAAAGCTTTCATACTATGATCAATAAACTTTACCTACAACAGCGTACTTTAGGTTATTTTACTTTGTTTCCAACGAAACCAGTTTCGGCAATTCTTTTTGCCATCTTCAGCCCCACACGCTTTTTTCGAATCAACGAGCTTATTGTATAGCGCTACAAAACTGGGTATCGTGAATCCCGATCGTTGTACAACTAATTCGTACGAAAGCGTGAGTCCAGGTGGGCTCAGTTGGTGTCACGCTTTCGTATGAATCAGTTGCACAACGATTGGGATTCACGATATCCAGTTTTATGACACTATATGGTAAGCTCATTTATTTGAAAAAGTGTATGGGGCCTGGAAAAGGCTAAATGAGTTACTGGGACTGGTTGCGTTCGAAATGAAATGAAATAATCTAAAGTATACGGCTGCCGGTAAGGTTTATTGATTTGGAAAATGACATAGACAGAAGCTTATGTGAGAAAAGGAGTGACAAACAGCGGGACTCCCTGTTCAGGCTCCGACACTTACGAACGAAAACGCTGCAGGAGCATTTGTCTTACAGCTGCAGGTTACGACCGAACATTGTCATTAAGAAGGATATCATTCCCCTTCTCTTGTTCCTAAATGCAAATTGCAAACGGTTTTCTCAAACCACCTAATCCACTTCCTGAACTAGTTTCGCAGTTGATATTTCCTTCCTTCCCTGACCACTTTCGTCATGAACATTTGTACATCCTGCGTAAGTCTTACACCACTACTGCACTTCACCGTTATGCGTGACAGCTACGTTAGGTGAGCTGCATGAAACTAGGTGGAACGTTTCAGCAATAAGAGATCCAGTGCAACATTCACTTCACAACTGTCGAGAGACTCTTTTGTTCTAGGCATATTTACGTGCTCACTGTACGTACACAACCAAAAAACGCAATTTTACGCATACTAGAGACGCTGCACAATATATCTCCATAAAACGTCATCCGATATTCACTGTAGTTTTAATTTTGAGACCGATAGGACCTGGAAAAACGGAATAGCAGTAGTATTATTGCATTCATTGGTACAGTTGTCCATTATGCTTTATTGGGTGTTTTTCCTTTGTTCCGTTAAACCTTATGTTTTTTTTCTGCGCCATTGATCATAGTCGTAATGACCGTTTTCAACGTTATGAAGAGGAATATTCTGCAGTATTCATTATTTTACAAACCGATTCAGGTATAAAGATAAGTATCTGAGGCCGTGATATTTTTGTGCTCTCAAAAATTGAAAATAGTGCACCTATACCGATGAGAAAAATATTATGATCATCAGCTTAATAGCTTCTTTCTCCGTCTTTCAAACGAAATACTTCACTGATTCTATGTATCAGGCATCCGACAGATTGTTGGTAGGTATATGGAGCTATGTGGCGTTAGACGTCTATACACAAGTCATTTAATTCGCGTAAATAACGGGGCGCTGATTTGTGTACGCGTTAATGGTGCCGGATAACGAGCCAGGTGGCTTCCATAGGATATATAACAGGTTACTCTAGTCACCGAGACATCAACATGAGTTCATCATAGTGCTCCTCAAACCACTGTTGTACGGTGACCTGGACAAGTATACATGACATTGCCGTTGGGAAAGGTACCAAGCATGGAGAAAAAGCAGGCGGTTCGCAGCTGTCAGTGTGTCTTCGATTGTTCCCTCAGGTTCCATGCCAGCGCAGTACAATGTCTCCCACAGCATAATACTGCTCCTATCAGCCTGTGTCCGTGGTGCACTGCACGATCCAGGTCGCCATTCATCTCGATTATGGCGTTTGTGAAGATGAACATTGACGAACTGCAGAGAAACTGTGATTCACTCGAGAGCCAAAACGTTCACATTGATCGGTGGTCGAATCCCGGTGGTCCCGTGCCCACTGCTGTCGTAACTGACGTTATCGTAGGATCAGCATGTGAACACTTGTGAGCGGTCTGCAGCGAAGCTCCATCTTGAACCATGTGCGACGAACGGTGTGCTCGGGAACACTTGAGCGTGCACCAGCATTTGCTCTTTCGGCAGAGATACCACAGACCACCACTTATCCTACTTTGCAGAGCAGGAAAGCCTTACAACCCCGCATTCTGTGAAAAGTAGTGGGCGTCCAACCATTCAGGTTCACGACAATAAGACGTGAACATTCGACAAATTCGCCGTTCGCAGGCTCTGTGTGATAATAATCAGCCCTTTGTCAAACTCTCTTATCTCAATGGACTTCCGCATTAGCAGCTGAGGTGATGCCCCGGCGTCACATGCCTGCAACGACGCCACCAGGTGGCGTCCAACATCGCGGTGGGGAGCAGTCATAATGTTTTGGCTTATCAGTGTACAGAGTATCTCAGCTGGTTTCGAAAGATGCAAATAGTTTATGTTTGACTTGCGAGAAAAACGACAATGGTTATTTCAGCTAAATGCGATATAAATTTATTTAGGTTCGATAAACTATGTGACACATTAAATAATGAAGTACATGAGAAATTACAACACATTTTTTGGGAAGAAAAGTAAGTTGCAGAACACAGAGTAAAATCTGGTGACATGTTTCAAGGGGTATCATCTTGTATTTAAAAGGTCCAATATGACAAATAACCAAAATATATAAAGGGAGACTAAAAATGTAAATGTAACAACTTTAAATATACAAGGTAAACTATTTTAATAGGGCAAGTGAAACTGCATTAACTGAAGAAAAGGAGAGACACGGCATAAGAGCAGGAGGGTAATTTACAAAGTGATCTGGATGGGAAGTTTAGCAGAGTTTGAGATTAGAATTGGCTAGTAAGGGAATAGCGTCTGATCATACAGCACTAAGATTGTGCAATAGGATGCATGTTAATTAATTTCCGTCATTTCAAGATAACCGCGCGGGATTAGCCGAGCGCTCTAAGGCGCTGCATCCATGGACTGTGCGGCTGATCCCGGCGGAGGTTAGAGTCCTCCCTCGGGCATGGGTGTGTGTGTTTGTCCTTTGGATAATTTAGGTTAAGTAGTTTCTAAGCTTAGGGACTGATGACCTTAGCAGTTAAGTCCCATAAGATTTCACACACATATTTTTCCAGGTAGTTCATTTTCCTCCTTTTTGGATTTTTTGCAAGACGTCATACTACAACTTGTAACTGCGGCCTTCTTAAAGTGCGTTATGTTTCTTTTGTTGAAAAGTAGATCATCTTTGGAAAGGTAGAGACAAAATAGGAGATCGAAACAGTCGAAAAGAAAGATTGTCTTTACAGAATAAAATGCGTACGTACGCTGTATTTAAGAATTATTTATCACACGGGCTCTCAAACTTGTCGTTTATTTTTGCTGCTTCCGTCGATGAGGAGTTAGCTCGCGCAGGGCCGACACCAGAGGCGTTCACATAACTCGCAGTTACAGTCTGCATCCACTCGAAAAATGTTTCGTAATAACTGCAGCATTGAAAGTAGTATTTTACGGCAGAATAAACCGTAATTCTTGCAACCTCTGTCACTGATGAGTTGTAGGTTTTGACGCACTGAGATATAGAAAGAACTAATCTGAACTTTATACTGACATGTGGCCTTCAATATTATTTCAAATATAATGAACTTGATACAGAACTTAACATTGCTTGATTGTTATTTCTGTTCTGCGGATGATGTGTGCAGGTTGTCAGAGGCCGCTTCCTCCGCATTTATAAGGAGGTATTATTCACAACTAAGGTGGAAGAAGTGGTTACGAAATTTATCAAGATAATGTTTACATAAGTGAGAGGATTGTTATTAAGAACTCTCTTCTTCAAACTGAAACACCTTATAAACACTGATAGATGGTATGAGGTTAAAATTTTTTTCTAATAAATAGGAGGGGTGTGAGATGACATGTCAAAGACAGGTACAGATCCAAAAATCTGGGAATCTCTGTTTTGGGATATATATTTTAGCAAGTTCCACTGAGGTGTTATTCTGGGTCTCTGCTGCACATCATAACTGGGAAACAAGAACAACGTTCCAGTTTACTTGTACAGGTCTTACTTGTACAATGCCTCTACAATGAGCCACGTATATCTTGTTTTATACCGAAGTATTAGGCGGAAGGTGGTGTGACGTCAGACAGACGTTTCATTGCCTCTGCTTCTAGAGAATATAGCCGCATGTTCCCAGGAAATGTTCGATTCAGGGTCTCCCAGGTTATCTGAGTATTTCGATTCAACTCACAGTTCATGCGTGAGCACTTTCTTGTAGTTAAGAGTACTTCTAAACGATCTCAATTTCGTCATCTTGGGCAGTTTTAAGTTCAGTATTACTTTCAGTTTTAATCTCAACCTAAAGTTAAAAATCATTTGGATGCTGGATTATAACTTACAGCGTCCAGCAGACTTCAGCACCAGCCGATAACATCGGAAGATAAGAGGAGACGATCAGCACACCGCTGGTCACCGCAGAATAAAAACAACAAACTGCAGTGTACGAGACGTAAACTTCATCATTTATACCTCAACCACTGCTGTCACTTACCACAATAAATGCTTCTGTTGAATTATTAAAAAAATAAGAAAATATATACTCGTATTATAAAAAAAGCTAACGTTTCCTTTTGTGTCTTAGTTTTGGCATACAAAGCGTGCCACTAATATGCTCTAAACTTGTTTACCGAATAATCAGAGTGAAGTGCAGTTTCAAAGACAACAAGTATTATTTACGTAAAATTAACGTCAGACGCAGACGTCAATACTAACTTACGCTTAGATCCACTCCATATGATATCGTACAGTTAATTTAGACTTCTATATGTGATTTAACTAATCTATTTGTTCTAATTAGTGAGTCTATGTATGAGTGTACAAAGTGCACCTTTTTAAAATTGCTGCTGTACATTAACAGAAAGTTCGTTATCTTATACATATTGCATATAGTTATATTTATGGGTGAAGAAGTGGATTTTGTCAGTTACTGAAGTCATAGTAGGTACGTTTGGAAATGCAGCTGGTTTGTAACGGAAGTGGCCGTTTCTTTGGAAGGAGATCATCTGGCAGAGGGAAGGCGAAGTCAACTTTATACTGTGACTGAGGGTAGATATCTGTAGTTTCACAGAACGCAAATGCCTTTCCTACAAAAGTCCAATCTATTCAAATTAATCACTATGGTCCTCAACAGTAACCATTATTTCAAACAGGCCATCGTTATTTACACAATACACTGTAAAACTTAGATAATGTGGAAGTACCATTCTGATATTTCCAGAAATTAGCGTAAAACTCAGTTCGTTTGAATTTCAGTCTTTCGCACTAGTATATTATTTATTTGCAGTTTGCCTATAATAAAGTCACTTTATGTTGTAATTCAGATAATTTAACGGATACTGGATTTGAATAAGTGCCCATTTCATGTTGTAAGCGGAAATAAAAAACCTTTTTTGTTATACCATACACATGTAGTGCTAACCTGTACGTTATTTTTGCTGCTCGTAACTAACGTCATTTCGTGTGGTGTGAAGTGTGCCAAATGGTATAATGCTATTTTTAAGCTTGTAATCTGTGTTTTAATGCGTGGTAATTGAGGATGTGGCCGTAGGGCAATCAAAGAGGGAATGGTTTGTCTACAATCTCGGTTAGAATTTCCCTGGCGTGAATGTAGCGGGGAACTGAATGGCGATCTCAACTAGGCTCTCCCATGGAACAACACACTTTGCAAAATAGGCAAGAGAATTACTGCGCAGGAGGCAAAGCTTTATGCTCTTCAGGCTAGATTAGATCACACGAAATTTGAACTACATATGTTGAAGTGGAGATAGGAACTTGGGCAATGGGTAATGATAACAACCAATAGGCGAAGGGAGAATAACTTCATCTACATTTGAGCTAGCAGTTACCCGAAGCCTCATCCAGTTGTAGGACACAATAGGTTGCAGCAGACGTTTAGCAAGGAGAATCAAAATAGGTCGGTACCGACAGAGTGTAGGAAGAAAAGAGTCTTACTGCTAGGTAGTAGTCATGGGAGTTGAGTAGGTCAAACGCTAGTCTATAAATTAGGCACAGGATACCAGGTCGCAAGTATTGTGAAGCAAGTGCAAGCCTTAGACAGGCGACAGAGGACGCAGGCAATTTGAGCAAAGATTTTGGCAAAGAGCAGTAGGTTATTATAGTTGGTCGAGCTGGGAACAGCCTGGCCAAGAAAAGTAATTACAGCATTAGGGGTGACCTGGATGAAATACGAGTAGCAACTACACACACAGATGTGAGTTTTGTGGAGGTCCTGCGACGCCATGACCAGCCGAGGGTAACCACTGCTTTTGGCCGTGTGAACACTGAGTTGAGCAGCTGACGCAAACGAAATTGCACATGAGTGCAATACCAGTTACTACAACTGTGAGATGGATATGTACTAGAAATTGCCAACACCTGAATAAGACAGGGAAAGATAGTTGGCCTCAGCTTCTTGCAGGTAACATACAGGGGGCCACCATCACACATTGCCAGATCTCTGTGGTCACTGGTGTCAGTGGTGCACCTTTTTTAGGTTTGACTCAGGATTCAGGCAACCTGTTTTGAAAAAAGTGAAAATAAAAAAAGAGCGCAACGAAATGGTTAATAATGCACAGAAAAGTAACATTAGCTTATTTCATCAGAATATTAGATGATTGAGTAATAAGGCCGAAGAGCTTATTTTCTGTTTTTAAAAGGACTGAGACAAGTATATTTGTAGTGATCAGCACATATAAATGTGAATTAATGCAGAAAAGTATTAACTTTTAATACTAACTATTTGTAGATCCCAGCTGGGAAATTTTGAACTATTTAAACTATTTACGAGGAATTCAGATTTCTCACTGTGCTATCTGTTAGACAACAGCAAGCAGTTTATGGTCTGTGGTGGTATCAATGTAGATTGTCTAAATGATTCTGATAGGAAAAATTATCGGGAAACCTTATTTGCATCGTACAATTTCGTCCCAGTAATTAACTTTCCAGTAGAGGTCGATGAAGACAGTAGGGTCCTAACTGATGCCTCGCGGCGTAGCCGCGCTGTCTTCGGCGTCTTGTCACGGTCCGCTCGGCTCCCCCCGTCGGAGGTTTGAGTCCTCCCTCGGGCATGGGTGTGTGTGTTGTCCTTAGCATAAGTTAGTTTAAGTTAGATTAGGTAGTGCGTAAGTTTAGAGACTGATGATCTCAGCAGTTTGGTCCCGCAAGACCTTACCACAAATTTCCAAATTTTTCCTAATTGATAAAGTTTCCTCCGATGAAACACAAGAAGTGCCAGCATCTAATACTCTTTCAGATCATGTTGCACAGTTATTTAGGATAAATATCAACCAAATCCTAACATAAAATTCAATCTATTCCATGACAAATTGACAAAATTATTTGTAAATAGCTTCCCAAATAAGATAATCAGAAAAGACACAGAACAGCTATATAAAAAACCATTGATTACTAGAAGGTTTAAAATATCTTGTGAAAGAAACGCGAACTGTATCCTTTGCCAAGAACAAGTAGGGATCCTGCAGTAGATGCACACACAAATATTGCTCAAAACTACTAAGAAAAATTACTAAAATTCAGAGAAGGCGCACGTAATGTCAGAAATCAGTACTTCCGGCAACATATTTAAGGCTGTAGAGAATGTAGTGAAGTGAGAGACAAAACCACTAGCCACAGAACATGATAACATAACTATTGAACTGAATGGAAGGCGATAAATGATGAGTGATTGCTTGCATATGCAATTAATAATCGTTTCATACATATGATGAATACATAGGGATAAATAGTTCAAGAGCAAAGTCAAAATGGTATGTTGAAAATCTAACTTTCACAAAATTCAATCATATGAATGATTCACCAATCTCTCCTTCCGAAACTAAGGAAATAACATATTCTCTCGAAAATAAAAGATAATCTGGTGTTGATGGTGTTTCCAATACTAAAAATTTGTTCCCATGCAATTTGCCTTGTCTTACCTGAAATATGTAATGCGTCACAATCTCAAGACATTTTTCTAGAGAGACTGAAATAGGCCAACGTTCAACCTCTCTTTATGAAAAGTGATAAGAGATATGTTAATAACTACCAATCTGTTTCACTTCTGACATCATTTTCCAACATTTTGGAGAAGGTGGTGTATTCTAGAATAATATCTCACTGAAGCAAAAATGGTATCCTGAGTATTTCAAAGTTTGGGTTTCATTGGGGTTTCTCTACTTACTATGCCTTTTACACACTCACTGACCAGATTTTATAGGCACTCAATAATAAAATAGCGCCAAATGGTATTTCCTGATCCCCTCTAAGGCATCTGACTGTATGGATCACGGAAGTCTTCAACACAAATTGCCGTTTTATGAAACTGATGATTTACATAATATTTCCATAAGGTGAGTTTCAACAGCTATAAAGTATATTACAAAGTGCAAAATAAAACAGCTTATTGTTAAAATCCGTTTTATAAAAAAAAATGATGGTATAGCCAACGAATGGAACATGTCATACCTAACCAAAAGACTGCACGAACTTGTACTTATTAACTCAAGCAATACAGTCCAGAGACATAATTCTGACTGGGTAAAAATCAGGTATAGTGTTCCCTGAGGTTCAATCTTAGGTCCACTACTCCTCGTCATACATGTAAAGAATTTTAGGTCTATTATAACACAAGCAGAATCAGTTCTTTCAGCAGGTAACATCAGTGTTATTATCAGTCCAAGCATATGACAGAAACAGAAGAAATGGTAAACAAAGTTCTCACAGATATCACTGAATGGTCTTCTGTGAATGGTCTCACCCTCTATTTTAAAAAGATACAATATACTCAGTCCTCCACACCTAGAGGCACTACACTAACGATGAGTGTAACACATTGTGAAGAAATAATAAACAGGGTTTAATCTTCAAAATTCTTAAGAGCCCATATTGATGAGAATATAAATCTGGAACTCCATAAATAACTTAATTCAGCCAAATTTGCGCTTAGAATCAGAGCATATTTTTGGGAGAGACAAATTAGTAAGTTGACATATTTGCATAATTTCATTTTGTAATGTCATATGGCATAACGGTCTGGTTAACTCACCTATGTGAAGGAAAACCTTAATTTCACCAGAAAGGTGCTGTAAGAATAATATATGGTGCTTACCCACGATCATCTTGTAGACATCTGTTTAGGGACTTCGGCATCCGGACTACTGCTTGGCAGTATACTTGTTCCCTCATGAAGTTTGTTATAAATAATCCGCTAAAGTTGAAAATGAACACTGAAGTAACCAGAAATGCAAATGACGTTCATTACTTGTCTTTAGTACAAAAAGAGCTGAACAATGGTGCAACAAAAATGTTTTAGCACTTAACTGTGTGATATAAAAAATTATAACAAACTGAGACTGTTTCGCCTTCATGACTCCTTTCATTCTGTAAGAGAATTTCTATTGTAGTAACGTGAATAACTCACACCTGTTTATTTTCGTAAAAAAATGGAAAAAAATAGAAATCTTTTAAATGTTCGGAATGTAGCCATATATACAAATTAATTAGCGAATTATCGATGTAAATGTGGGACTAGTCTTTCCAAATCGGTATGATCGATCGCGAAAAATGATCCATGGAGCATGTAACTAAGTAACTAACTTGACAAGGACAATAACTCTCTCTACTAGCTAGGAAGAACACCCTGAAGGGTGTCCCTCAAACTGAAAAAGCCAGAGTGGAACGAACGGAGTAGTCTTTAAATTCTCATGTTCTGCCACTTCATAATTGAATTAATCTAGTTAGTAGCAGTATATAACGCTGTGTCTATATTGTATATTAGAGTTTTACGTGTACTTTCTATTTCACTGAAAAGGCATCAAGGAATATTTTGTTTGTTCCTTTAAAATTTTGCATCATTTTGGCAATTTGCATTTTGTATATGTACACATTAAAGGCGGATTTCGTTAATTTACATATTACGTATTTACTGAATAAACAATTTACTTATGCAAATAATGTCCAGAGAGAGAATATCACGTTTGACATTGACTAGAATGAAAGTATATAGATTAAGTAGCCAACGAAGATACAGAAGTGTCTGTTCACTGATCAAGTAGGTGCAGCATACAGGGAACATTTTAATTTAAATGCAAAACAAATCCCGAAATTAAACGAGGGATAAGCGTAATGTAATTTCAGGGAATGAGATGCTCGCAGCTACAGTATAAAGCTTTTAAAATTCTGAAACTTAATTAAAAGCTAACAGCATATTCCCTGTAAACACTGCTGCTGCTTACAAATATCACAGAACGTTGAAACAAGAACGAAAGTTCCAGTCCACGCGCCCGGCAGCCAACAAGTGCACACAATACAATATAACTCCTCTGTTCACTAAAGCAATGGAACAAAAATCGTTTTACTGGGTACCAGGATAAGTGAAAATCCAGAAGAAAAGACTATGTGCCTGCGGCTAAGAGAGTCGGAGGACAAATTGTAGCAAAAGAAACAGGGACTGATTCCCATTTAGTGTTGTTTAGCTCCTTAAATTTCTCAGCTATCATTTGTGTCAGTGAGAGATATGCCATAAGATAAAGTTGTCAGTCTGCAGTCCCGAGTATAAGGTCAGACCCAACTTTGATAAATTACATTAATCAAAATAATTTCGTAATTAGTTTCAACCATTTCAGGTAATGATTTTTGCAAAAGCTCAGTTCAGTTAACAAACAGTAATTATTTCCTATTCGAGTCACATTGTTGACATGTAAACAGATGTAATTACCAAACTGCTGACGAAGTTAGGAAAACAGCGCATAGAAATCCTTACAGTGTTCATGTAGCTGATTTCCAAACCGTGGCAGGAACATCAGATCGAAATTAGTTTCCAGTAATTAACACTTATATATATATATTGTATTGTTTATATATATATTTTTGCAGTTTTAGTCATCAAGAAGGCTTATTTCAGTCTCTTATTGTAGCATAAAGTTCATACGGACAGGATTACATTCACAGAAAGAAGAAAAGTTTCTAGCATTCGGACTAATAATTTTTCGACGAACAGTCCAAAGACGCACACATATTTTTCTTTATAGTTATTACCTGCTTGGTGTTAGTCACAGTATATTTTACTGTTATGATCAAGTACATAGCGCAAAGCAGACATCGTATATTGTTTGTTAGAAGCGACTGTCACTCAACTGTTTTTGACAGTTTTGCTGCCACAGAAAAAGAGGAGATATAGATATCGAAATGAATTGCCTTAACGTACGGTAAAATGGACACAAACTAGCTCTGAGATCACGTTATCCGTAGAAACTTCTCTCAGTAAGAGCTAATATAATACGTAACTCAACAAGTCGAGAAATGTGCAGTGTTTGGTGAGACTACTGCTTCTACAGGGTGTTCGGAAATTCCCGTTACACGTTTCTTGGCCTTGTAGAGAGGAGTGAATCCATAATATTTTGAATAGGAAGCCATTTCTAGAAGCATATCGTTACCGTCCTACGACGATTGCAAATCACATGTTTAACTCACTCAGTTTTGCTTAAGGAAGTGAATCATGCCCGATGTGGTACAATTATCAGGTAACACGACGAAACATCCAGTTATCACTTAAGTACATTTGTTTGCATTAACACTTAAATATTATGTGTTTACACTACTCAAAAAAGAAAAAGAACCCAGCATATTGTACGTACATAACAGTACTGATGCAGTACAACAGCGGACCGATGTAGCGAGTGCCAACATTGTTACCCACATGGGACCTACTATGCATCTACGTCAACATCCGTTCTCCGCAAACCACCGTGAGATGCATGGCAGAGGGTACGTCCCATTGCACCAGTTATTGGTGTTTCTTCCCAGTCACGTATGGAACACGGGGAGAATGTAAGTCTGCACTCTCTCGTGCCCATTGTCTCTAAAGTTAAAATCTTCTGGGCTGCTAGGCCGCGTCGTATTTCCTTCTAAGATAATCGACGTTCCTACCCCTCTGCTGGGATCCTGTTCAGGATATTTCGGTGTCCACTATTGCTGGAACACAGTCGATTGTTTTAGAAGGAAATACGATGCGGCCTAACAACATGGGAATAATTATTGTTTGCGCTGTATTATTCTAATCTTAACCTCACGATCCCTATGTGAGCGGTACGGAGGGGGTTGTAGTATATTCCCAGAGTCACCATTTAAAGCCGGTTGTTGAAACTTTGTCAGCAGACGTCTATCTTCAAGTGTCTTCCAGTTCAGCGCCTTCAGTATCTCTGTGACGCTCTCCCACGGATTAGACAGACATGTGACCATTCGTGCTGCCCTTCGTATACGTTCAATATCGCCTGTTACTCCTATCTGGTAGGGGTCCCACACACTTGACCAATGTTGTGGAACAGGACGCACGAGTGATTTGTAAGAAAACTATTTTTGTAGACTGACTGCACTTCCTCAGTACCCTACTCATAAACCGATGTCTAACACCCGCTTTACCCACGACTGAACCTATGTGGTCATTCCACTTCATATCCCTACAAAGTTTAACAGCCAGGTCATTATTATATGAGTTGGCCAATTCCAACAGTTACCCATTGATATTATAGGATACTACGCTTTCTCGTTTTGTGAGGTGCACAATTTTACACTTCTGGACATTTATATCAAGTTGCCAATCTTTGCACCACTTTGAAATACTTTGATGACCTGACTGAATATTTATGCGGCTCTTTTCAGATAGCACTTCATTATATGTAACTGCAAGATCTGCAAAATGACTGATTTCGCTGTTAACGTTGTCTGTAAGGTCATGAATATACAACGTGAACAGCAAGGATCCCAACACGCTTGCCTAGGGCACACCCGAAGTTTCTCCTATACCTACCTGTAGATAACATTCTGCGTCCTCCCCACGAAAAGTCCTCAATCCAATCAAAATTTCAGTAATACTCAACATGGTCGTACTTTTGACAATAAGCGTAGGTGTGATACTTAATCTAAAGCTTTTCGAAAATCAAGAAATACGGCGTCTACCTGATTGCCTTGAACCAAAGCTTTCAGTATGTCATGTGAGAAAAGTGCGAGTTGGGTTTCACATGATCGATGTTTTCGAAAGCCATGCTGGCTGGCACTTAGGAGGTCATTCTGTTCAAGATACCTCATTTTGTTTGAGTCCGAATAGTTCTAATAGTCTATAAAAAATCGTTGTCAAGGCCACTGGTCGGTAGTTTTGTGAGTTGCTTCTACTGTCCTTATTGTAGACGTGTGTGACCTGTGTCTTTTTCAACATTTTGGCACAGTTTTTTGGTCGAGTCAATTTTTCTAAGAGTCTCACAGAGATTTCTTACGGCCCTGGAGCCTTTTGTAATGTTAATGATTTCAGCTGTTTCTCGGCACCACTGACACTGATCGCTCACACTAATACTTATTTCATTCATGTTTTCAATGGTAATAGGATTAAACTGGGGTAATCCTCCTGAGTTTTCCTTTGTAAAGGAACTTTTGGAAAACGATTCAGGCACTTCAACTTCTGCTTTGCTACTCTCAGTATCAGTTCCTGTCTCATTCACTAGGGAGTGGACACTAACTTGGTTGCCGCTAACAGCCTTTACATACCACCAGAATTCCTTTGACTTCCGTGAAAAATCACTTGACAATATTCTGCTACATTAATCATTGAAGGCATCACGCACTGCTCAGTTACACACTCTGCATCCCACTTCGTGTTTTAAGTTTCTAGTGCAGCGGGGAGAACTCATGACTCTGTCTCTATAGCAGTCTCGTATATTAAAACTGGCATTCAATGTACAAGAACCAGTCGATAGGTGTCAAATCCGGGGATCGCAAGGGCCACGTGGTTGAACAACCTTGCTCTACCCATCTTTCACCATGTTGCCTGTTGTAATGCATCCGAACCGCACGTGAGAAGTGAGATCGTGCACCATCATGCTGAAACCACATATCCAGACAGACATTCAGTGACACAATTTCCAAGAATGGGTCTAGTAAGTTTTGTAGGAAGATCACGTATGAAGGACCAGATACACATCTGAAACCGCCGAAGTACGATAATGCTGAACACTGCTTCTTTTTCAAAATATGTATGTATTTACTCCCCGCTACAAGTCCTAGAAGTATGTAACGAGATTTCCGAATATCCCATGTGTATCGATTAAGATTTTAAGGAATTAATGTTACTTACTTTTTCCACGCCAGTTCTGGGTAATGGATTGGTTTGAGCGCTTTTGGTCTTGTGACTGGAGCCTGAGGTCGTTAAAAATATTGAGAATATTTCCGTTATTTTATAAGCACAATACAATACACATGTCTGAAGTGGAGGGTAACTGCGGGTTCCGGCCCATATCGTTGACTCATCATCTGTCAGCACTTTTCTTTCCGGAGTCATATCACAACTGGTGCCATTGTGTACATCACATTTAAAATCACTGGCGACACGTGGGAAGGTTAACTATGGCAGTGGAAGGGAATAGTGTGGGAGGCGAAGGTCATGCAATGGGAATGAAGCTCCATTCCGTTTCCCATTTTACTCGTGCCCAATAGCTATCGTTCCAGTTCTGTATCTGCAGTCAGAAGACCCTTTGATCAAATTTTTTTTTGCTATAACAACTTATTCCATAACTATCCGAACGATTGGGCAGCATCGCACAAGCATTGCTGGCCTAGCACCG
Source organism: Schistocerca piceifrons (assembly GCF_021461385.2). Lineage (NCBI taxonomy): Eukaryota > Metazoa > Arthropoda > Insecta > Orthoptera > Acrididae > Schistocerca > Schistocerca piceifrons. Next base: position 642,741,711 of record NC_060140.1, on the reverse strand, counting down.
ATGTGACAATGGCGTCACAACTGTTTTACACTGGTGTCACTGCACTGCCGCCTATTCTGTATGAGAAGCATGTGTGCATGACCGCGATTTCGACATGTCGCTGGCCTTGGCGCACACACGTGGCGATTTTTTCACAAGTGTAGCGCCGCACGGCGCTCCATTGAACACCGTGCCAGTCCACAACAACACTGATACCTGATGCACAACATGCAAACGGACACCGGATGAGGAGACAAGGCCGCTGCGCTGTGCATTCCTCTGCGCATATGTTGTAGAATTTTTATGAAGGGGAAAATATATTCAACATTAGTAATATAAAGGCTTACGAAATCTTAATTTCTTGCACATTGATTTTTAGAAGTACCTTGCCACGATACATATTAACAGATATTGGCATGGCCACAAGACAGTTCTTTGAAATGCTGGCCAGGTCGTCACAAGTAATGCTGTTTACAGTCAGTTATAGCTTAAACAAGACTGCCAGTAAATGCACCAGCTTGGGGTGGTGTCGTTTCATGAACTTTATCCAGTGATACAGTAATATAGTGACGCTGAAGTAATATTATCCCTAGATAAGAGGAATTGTCTATACAGGGTGTTACAATAAGGTACTGCCAAACTTTCAGGAAACGTTCCTCACACACAAATAAACAAAAGATGTTATGTGGACATGTGTCCGGAAACGCTTAATTTCCATGTCAGAGCTCACTTTAGTTTCGTTAGTATGTACTGTACTTCCTCGATTCACCGCCATGATTTCATACGGGATTTTCTACCTATGCTGTTAGAACATGTGCCTTTACAAGTACGACACAATATGTGGTTCATGCACGATGGAGCTCCTGCACATTTCAGTCGAAGTGTTCGTACGCTTGTCAACAACAGATTCGGTGACCGATGGATTGGTAGAGGCGGACCAATTCCATGGCCTCCACGCTCTCCTGACCTCAACCCTCTTCATTTTCATTTATGGGGGCATTTGAAAGCTCTTGTCTACGCAACCCCGGTACCAAATGTAGAGACTCTTCGTGCTCGTATTGTCGACGGCTGTGATACAATACGCCATTCTCCAGGGCTGCATCAGCGCATCAGGGATTCCATGCGACGGAGGGTGGATGCATGTATCCTCGCTAACGGAGGACATTTTGAACATATCCTGTAACAGAGTGTTTGAAGTCACGCTGGTACGTTCTGTTGCTGTGTGTTTCCGTTCCATGATTAATGTGATTTGAAGAGAACTAATAAAATGAGCTCTAACGTGGAAAGTAAGAGTTTCCGGACACATGTCCACGTAACATATTTTCTAGGTTTGTTTGTGAGGAATGTTTCCTGAAAGTTTTGCCGTACCTTTTTGTAACACCCTGTATAGTGTCTTGGCTGCTTTATTCCACTGAAGGACTCTCTCCCCCTCTGGGTTACTAGATGATCACATGAAGAGTTAGTCTTTAACAAGAAAGAGTTCAGTGATCTATAAGAACATATTTTTAAGAATGTAATATATTCGAGTTGTGCAATTTAACAAGCCTTTGACTGTCAACCAGCTGGCAAAAATGTGTGTATCGCTTCTACGAGAGTGTGTGCAGCAAACTGTTGGCACATTATCTCCTCACCCAGAACAAGAAATCATCGTTGAACTCTACGATTCATGCTGCACATCGATGCAAGAAGAAGAGGAAGTGAAGGTAATAATGTGAGCGAGTACCTTTATATGTGTTGCTATAAGTAAGAGCTTAAGAACAAGGAAACATGCTAATGTAATTGGATAGTCATCTCCATGACTTAGTGGATGAAGCCCTCCATCACAGGAGCCTTGTAGTGACTGGCTGATCCTGGAATGATATTAGAAACTGGGAGAAGATGAGAAATCGTTCACTGCTGCCCGATAATATAGATGCTTTTCTTGTTGAGCCCTGTGAATGCAGGAAGACTAATCTTGATCTGTCACTGTTAACAAACTCGGAGGGGATTCGCTTCAAGTATGCATATATATTTTCCAAATTTTTTTTTCGAATCCAGACACCAGTTACTACAGGAGATTCTACGCGGTGTTCTTGGGGTAACTTAACAGACATTTAGCGAAAGCAGGGATATTCCACTACCGCCGGCCGCTGGTGGCCGAGCGGTTCTGGCGCTACAGTCGCAGGTTCGAATCCTGCCTCGGGCATGGATGTGTGTGTTGTCCTTAGGTTAGTTAGGTTTAAGTAGTTCTAAGTTCTAGGGGACTTATGACCTCAGTAGTTGAGTCCCATATTTCTCAGAGCCATTTGAACCATTCCACTACCTAAGAAAATAAGATGGAACATTTTGTTCATATTTGACGGCGTCGTAGCCCAATACGGATCAGATACGCAAACACTTTTGTTCCAAGTATCATATAAAAGTTGATGCCGTACACTTGGTCCAAACATATTCCAGGATTCCGAAGCAGCTGGTAAGTGATAACGCGAATCTTGTTGTTATACTGAAACATGACAGTATGAGTTTAAAAGATATTTCCCATGTTGATGTCGGGACCGCCGTGATCAAAGAATGTGTTAGCATATCTGCGGTTTGCTAGAACTCCACACAGTACGACATCTTCGTGATTGACAAGATGAGGAAACACAGTGAAGGCCGATAAAGTTAAACCTCCAGGAGATTCTGCTAGAAAGGTAGGCTACTCATATGCATCGTATTGTAGAGCACGGACGAATTCGCAGGTGTGCCAAACTACCGTTCTTAGGACGCAAAGCTATACAGTAGCTACACAGAGCTGATTCTGGACGAGATAATGATTTTATAGCAAACGGTGTGATATTACACATCCGGTGTCGGGCTACACACTTACTTCCTCCGCTTCCTGCCCTCGGGGAACTACTGGGAGTAAATCAAGGTCACGCAGCGGAATCACTTAGGTAAATGTGTCACGTGACATAAAAATGGCGAAAACTCCATCACTCACTCATCATTCCTCTTATAATCTTTAATAACTAGCTCAAATGTATATGGTCCTCTTCATTCGAGATCTAAGCTTCATACACATATGAACCGAGGGTTGTCTTGTCTTCAGCTACCTAGTTTCAACTGCTTTTCATGTCATCCTACAACCCACCAACCATACACAAACCATCTTAATTAGGAATCCTATTGTGCTTTTTATATGGGTAGAATGAATATGAAAACAAATATTGTAGTACAAAATATCGATTAGATTTTGTATATAGATTTATACATAGAAAACAACTTTGCCTTTACTTTGGTCTGGTGCGATTTTAATAACATTGCCCTTCACTTTTATGTTGTGACTGAAACCTGCATTGGTCCCTTCTAATTCTTTCGCCAGGAAGTAACGTGACAGATACAAACAAACTATGTTCTTTAATTTCAAAGGCTATCTAATTATTTCCTGTAAACTACCTGCTTTATGGATTTAAAAGTTAGCTCTTTTCCTTCCAGCAGTTCTTCTAGACTAGAGCAACAGCTGATTTTAATATTACCTCTTAATTCTTCATAACACCATTGTTCTAACATTCCACACCTTTGAGGGTGTTCGCTAAATGCTCTTCTGCAGCACATTCTTGAGGGATTCCCATCTAGAGCTTTACGTTTACAGCTTTTGCAAACGAGCGCTTGTTAGATGTTGATATTCCGTTGGTTTTAAGCGTGGCAAACCGTTGTTCTGTTGCTAGGTGCAAAACATATAGTGCAGCACACTTAGATACAATGCAACCATTCCTTTTAGGCAGATCCAGCATGGAAAGAAGCTTTATAAGCGTGTTTTTCGTGTGTCCTTTAATACAGTAAACGTGATCCTTACATCATTTTCTGCCAGGACTGCTGATATTTTGTATTCCCCAGTGGTAGCCAGACTTAGCCACACACTGTGTTTTTAGTATTATGTAAGCTTTGTCTGTAGATTTGCAATAGCTTCTTTTTTTCCAAATTACTGTATGTATGCTTCTTTTATGGCATTTTTCTTCGACACATAATTAAGTTTTTGTTTTTGGCTGCAGTCTCTTCCATTCCCAGTTTTCTTTTTCGTACACTCAACACAGTAACTGTACTCACAAGAGTAATTTCTCTAATAGGAAATGGCTTTAAGTCCGCTGGACACATTAGCTGTTTTCTTTAAGGCGTGTGGAATAATACTGTTTGTGGGAACCAGACCAAATTCCGCGATAGCTATATCCGACGGTATTGTGCAGAACAACATCCTCGATTGAGAGAAATATGTTTCGCCTACTTTAACATAGCACTTCTGTGTAACATACATTGCCTTCGTTGGAGTCACTGTGGTTGTTTCCTGCCTACTCGTCCAATATGGGGTGCCGAGGAAACCAGCTTTCTCGGATCGCTAGACAGGAATTCAAGCAAATCGTATTAATGAATTTTTATTACTGTAAGATTAATGACATACTTAACTGTGAGAATTTACAATGGTTTGTCGCTAGCAATGAGCGATAGACGAAACAAGAAAGTCTCTTCAGTATACAGAACTCCCAATATAAGTGAAACAATACAGTTTTAAGTCGCTGCTGTAGAGTTCATAGAACGGCTGGTCTTCAACTGGGCAGCGGCCAGACGGTGCGGCACTTACGTTATCCTTAGCCTAAAGGCCGCTGCTGTCACTGTGTCGTCCTAGAGAGGGGTCGGTGGGCGTACTATTGGCTGACGTCGTCTTCACAGCCCTGTCTGCTCTACCTTTACTGACCGTCGTGCCGGCTCTTGACTTTTTCAAAATGGTTCAAATGGCTCTGAGCACTATGGGACTTAACTTCTAAGGTCATCAGTCCCCTAGAACTTAGAACTACTTAAACCTAACTAACCTAAGGACATCACAAACATCCATGCCCGAGGCAGGATTCCACCCTGCGACCGTAGTGGTCACGCGGTTCCAGACTGTAGCGCCTTTAACCGCTTGGCCACACCGGCCGGCCCAGAACAACTGCTAATAGTCTCCATATAATTTACAGGTAGATAATAAATGTGGTATACAGATTGTGCGTAAGCTACAGGCTTTTCTCTGGCTTCGGTGTCTGGCAGACTTACTTCCACACCAGTCACTTTTCAGGTATTCTTATTACGCCAGAACGTTGTTAAACAGCACACAGCAGCTGCTCTGTGAGTTGTAAGTTAGGTGACACCACATGCTTTGCGACTGGCACAGAACACAGTGGAGAACATTGTAAATACTGTTTGTGACAGTTCAAAACAAGCAATTCTGCAGGGATCAAACACACAACCCATTCTATATCTGTATGTTGTAGCCTCCAGTCTCGTAGTACTACGCTTTTTAGCCAAGGAGGATGTAAAAGTTTCTCACAGTCACATGTCTGAATACTTTATAAAATCTATAAGATGGATACTGATAGACAGATTTGTCCACACCTGGACTTGTGAGTTGACACGTAAATTTATTACATATCTTTACACTTAGGTTGGAGGCCATCGGCCGGCCGAAGTGGCCGAGCGGTTCTAGATGCTACAGTCTGGAACTGCGCGATCGCTACGGTCGCAGGTTCGAATCCTTCCTCGGGCATGGATGTGTGTGACATCCTTAGGTTAGTCAGGTTTAAGTAGTTCTAAGGTCTAGGGGACTGATGACCTCAGAAGTTAAGTCCCAAATGCTCAGAGCCATTTGAACCCTTTTTGGAGGTCATCAACGTTAAACAGTCTACAGTCTATTCCAAATGTCTTATTGTTGTCCTAAATGAAACTGAAGTTCGCCTGGCAGTCTCCTTGGATTCTGAAGTCGTGGTTTGATAGTAAATAGTTGTGCAACTCGATTTTATTAAAAATCTCGGTGAAATATTACGCAATGTCCCAGTTCAAAAGATAATAGTCGTCTATATTTAACTGCTGTAATATTCCAGACAGCTCTTTCATTAGAACTTCAATTTTAAACTCAGCTAATTCCATTTTGTATGGTACAGCCACATCATTTTTATATTTCTTCATCCCTCATTTTATCCAATATTTCTCCTGATGACGCACTGTAGTTCACGTGTAGGAGAAGTGATATCTTCTTCTTGGTACCATGTCCTGCAGTGACTAACTTGGAGAATCTACTAAGTAGATAATAAATGAATGAGCCACACATCTCCTTCTTTAACGTTACAGACCGTCCCTTGTCTGACTGATCCTGCCAGTCCACTTCATCGTAGATATTAAATACCATAAAATTATCGGAAAACGGTTCTGTAATACAAGTTAGCACTTTTAAATTCTTCTCGTCAAGGAGTGTACCATTTTCGTTGTAAATTAATTCTGAGATATACGCTTCAGTTGACTACTATTTATTTATAACAAATCCCATCTTCAGAATTTTGAAGTTACAGCATTTGGTAATATACAACATGCGGTTGGGCGAGTCAGTGCAAGAGTTCAAATCATTGCATGTTGGCGGATACTGCCCGCTAACAGGCAGCTACACGGTAGAAGTGCAGCGACTGGCCTGACCTCATGTTACGTATTACCAAATACTATAATTTTACACACCTGAAGAAGGGATTTTAAAATCTCGAAATCGGTCGTGGTTTGAATAAATATTAGTACAATTGAAGCGGATCTCTCTCAATTAACTGTGAGATCGTGCAGATTCTCCGGTAATATTCATAAACCAAAATGTTTGTCAGCTGGTCTCATCCAGCTTCCTAAAAAACTGAGGGATGTTAAGCACTTCGGAGGTATCCGTGTTGTCACTTTCAGCTACTACAAAACACTGATTGGCTTGCGGCTGTCAAGCCTCCTTCTGTACTCTGATGATCCCAAATGCCAGCACTTCCAGTCACGTTACCTTCCATTTATATCTTTTAAATTTTTTGTACATGTAACACACAGGCTGCAGTTACCTATTGTGTTGCTAAGTTTCTCGTGGTGGCGTGCACTCGTACTAGTACAGCAGTTGGAGGTATTGTGTTGACATAATACACAGTTATGTTATTTCGCTGGTAAGGTTCCCACTCGCCAACTCCAGTGACGTGGGCAGTGTTGTCGTCAGAGGCTGCGGCGGCGGTGGTGGTGGGGTTGCTGGAGGTAGTCATCTGTGATGCATTCAGAGATAATTTCAGTTGATGGACATTACTGCCTCACGTGTGTGCCTAGTTGAAGCTGATGCTTACGTGCGGGCTGGTAATCGCCGCTGACAAGCTGGTTACGGCCCAGTGCTTACAGAACAGCTGCTGTCTGTGGTTTAACAACGTTCTGCAATTTGTCTATGGGATAATAAGAATATCCGAAAATTGACTGGTGTGCAAGTCAGTCTGTCAGACTCCCAAGACAAAGAAAAGCTTATAAGTTATGTTCTCTCGGTATACAGTTTTAAATATCTACCTGTAAACAAAGTAAATATTTTAAACAATGACTGCAACAAACACAATATAAGTATTACATATAAATGATATATTAAAGTAGGAGAAGTATGTTTCCCTCAATCTAAGACATTGTTCTCCACAATATCGTCAGATATAGTTATTGCGGGATTACGTGTGGTTTCCTCAAACATTGTTATTCCGCAAGTCTTAACGAAAACAACAAATCTGTCCAATAGACTTCATCCACTCCCCTCTTAGTAAATTACTCCCCTAAGTGCAGTTACTGTGTTTCGTTTACAAAAAAGAAAACTGGAAGTGGAAGGGACTGAAGACAAAAAACGAGAACTGGAACTTCCTGGCAGATTAAAACGGTGTGCCGGACCGAGACTCGAACTCGGAACCTTTGCCTTTCGCGGGCAAGTGCACTTGCCAGCGAAAGGCAAAGGTCCCGAGTTCGAGTCTCTGTCCAGCACACAGTTTTAATCTGCCAGGAAGTTTCATATCAGCGCACACTCCGCTGCGGAGTGAAAATCTCATTCTGGAAACATCCCCCAGGCTGTGGCTAAGCCATGTCTCCGCAATATCCTTTCTTTCAGGAGTGCTAGTTCTGCAAGGTTCGCAGGAAAGATTCTGTAAAGTTTGGAAGGTATGAGACGAGGTACTGGCAGAAGTAAAGCTGTGCTTGGGTAGCTCAGTTGTAGAACACTTGTCCACGAAAGGCAAAGGTCCAGAGTTCGAGTCTCAGTCCGGCACACAGTTTTAATCTGCCAGCAAGTTTCATATCGGCACACACTCCGCTGCAGAGTGAAAATCTCATTCTGGGAACGAGAACTAGAGTATCTGGCGAAGAAAACTGCAAAAATGGCTCTGAGCACTATGGGACTTAACTACTGAGGTCATCAGTCCACGAGAACTTAGAACTACTTAAACCTAACTAACCTAAGGACATCACACACATCCATGCCCGAGGCAGGATTCGAACCTGCGACCGTAGCGGTCACGCGGTTCCAAACTGACGCGCTTAGAACCGCACGGCCACACCGGCCGGCAAGAAAACTGCCATAAAGAAAGTATCTAAAAACCTAATGGAAAAAGGAGAAACAATTGCAAACATGCAGGCAAGGTTCACATATTGCATTAAACACAGTGTGTGTTGAAACCTGCCTACCACTGGGGGGAGATAAAATATCTTCGTTTTACCGTTGACAGCAATAGCAAGTGGCCAAAATTTGGAGTCCAGGCCAGAAATGGTGGTTTTGCGCACATTCCCTACATTAAAGGACACTCGGAGAACCTGTTTATAAAGCATCGTTCCCAGTTAAAAACTGGATCTGCTTAAAAATTCTAAGTGTGCTGGACTGAATTTTGTGCACCCAGAAACAGGACAACCGTTTGCCAAGCATAAAACCAACAGAATAACAACATTAAATGACCACTCGTTTTCAAAAATTGTAAACATAAGTTTCTGGACGGAAATTCAACAAGGATGTGCAGCAGAAGAGCTGACAGTGTACACCCAGGAAGATGTGGGTTGTTATAACAATAGTATCAAGCAAGAAATAAGAGATAACATTAAAATCACCAAATACTTTGGTCTATAAGAACTGCTGGAAGCAACAGAACTAACTATTAAAGCATAAACAGACAGTTGACAGGAAAAAGTTAGATACGTTTTGGAATTCGAGAACGTAGCTTATTTGTATTTGTCAAATTACAGGCTGGAGTAATAATTGGGGAAGTCCAGTATATATAAAATATAACACAAAAATTAAGGTGGGTGTTATTGCAACCACAACATCGAAAGATAAAGACAGAATGGTTCTCTCTGTGTAAATGTATATGTTGATGCTAATACAAATTTTGTGCAAAAATATTTGTTTTCAGGTTCTCGCTTCCCTCTCAAAGAGTGAACTCATATTCACTATAGTCTGCGTACAGTTCGCTGGTAGTGTATGACCTTGAAAAGTAGTTGAAACTATGTACCTGAAGGCAAGGAAACCCACATTCCTTACTTTTCTGAAGATGAGATGCCGAATGAAGTGGCCCATGCACAGTTGTGGTAGTTATAAAAGGGGGTGACGGGGGGAGAGTGGTTTCCCATCATTTTCATCTCACAGACACAATTGCCTGGTCGATTCCCCTGGGTGACCTTGATAAATTTCCGATGGTTCCCCAGGGGAGAGGGAGTGGGGGAACCATTTAATGCCAGTCTGTAACCTGGCACTGGGTGTGTAATATGGCCCTGGATGCTGTAAGATGGTTATTTCGCCGAGAACGGTCCTGTATTCAAACTTCCATCTACACATTGACAAAAATTCGAGACTACCAGTCTTAATTTAATGGAATTGAGCACAACCATTGAGGGGAAACTGAAAATCTTTATCTGCTGGAGTGCTTGCTTGATAGAATGGGACCTGTGAGCTATAAGTCAATGAGAAAATTGAAGACGTCAACTCAAATCTAGTTGATTTGCATGGATATACTTAGGTGGTAGCTGTTCCACATGACTCCTATTACCACCAGTTTATTTTTCTCCTGCATACCGAAAAAGACTGGAGGCATTACAAGGTTACCGGAGAAAAATTAATTGCAGATGGGAACCTGTGTCCAGTACCGTTATCCACCAAGGCAGCAGAGCATTGTATTCATAGGAAATAAGGCTTTTCCATGCAGCAGGCAGTTCCTGCTCATCCAATGAAGATCGTGACAATCAGTCACGATCACTGAATAACAAAAAACATTTTAAGAAATTCCACCTGTAGTCTGTCACTACACAAAGTCACGTTTGCAGCCGAAGGGCTGGCTTAGAGGCAGGCTCCGGCGCTATAGCAACAACTTCCTGTAGCATCGTTGGTCGATGTTTCTGGACATGATTTCCTGTATTCGATATGTTCCCCAAGACTCCCCGTACATCTCCTCGAAGTCTGTCTCAGTACTTCTGACACTCTGTGTGTGCTATGCACCAAAAATATTCAGTTAACTGAGATGCGTTATAGCTTCGGAATCGAAATATCAGAGTAAGCATGGTACAGTAAAGCCAATACTCCTCAAAACTTCAAGTCTGGAGAAGTACTTACTAGAAGAGGAACAAGCATATGCTGAAATATTACCTATGACTAATGCACACAGGAAAGACAAAGCAACAAAATTATGAATCAAATGCTCTAAAAGTTATAAATGCCATAATATGATTAAAGCTGCTTTAAAAAACGCAGGAGAGGGAACTAACAGACAACATAAAAGACTGAACACCCAAACTCTTGAGTATACTGTGTATGATCTGAATGAAATCTTAGAACGTCTACGTCTACTTACAGCATCAGCTGCAGCAGGGAATATAGCACACATATGAAAGCATATCAATAGTTTCAGGTCTAAGAGAAAGCTGGGTCATTAAGTGACCATAGAGACAGCTTCGCAAGTATGTGTGAAAATATTCCTCCACAGAAATGTTAACATTTGGATGAAATATTGCTAGCTGATCTCGTTTATGTACCAATAAACACGATCGAATTAAGATTTCAATAATATTTCATATGGACATATACATATCCAAAATGCGACTGGGCGCTGCCAGTGGGGACGAAGACAAGTAAGGAGGTTGCACATATGTCTGAAAAATTTCTGCAGATGGGGACGAAGCAATGTCCTGAAAATCTTGAGACTGACCAAGGAGATCAATTTCACAATAGACATTTTAATTCAGTAGTGAAACGATATGGAATAAACCACTACTCAACATTCCCCCACATGAAAGCGAATATTGTGGAATGTTTGAAAAGGATTATAAAAAACTGCAGGTTGATACGTATTCTTCATGTGCCCTACGATGGTTAAACATTCTCCTACTAATAACTGAGCAGTAAGAACTGGACATCATACAATAAAGGCGAAACGTTTTAATCCAAATGATAATAGGCTTCAGAATACAGTATGGAATTGTATTCCAATGTTGGATACCCTAAAAGCAGAATTTCAAAGTGATCCACTTAGGGCATATTTCCACTTAGTGCATATTTCGAAATTCGAAACTGTTTTTGAGAAGTCTTACCTACGAAACTGGTTAACAGAGGTGTTTGCAGTTTACAATGCGCAACATAGGAACCTAAGAACTTACGCACTGCTGCTATTGACAGTTTAAACAACATGGCAGAAACATGCTAACAAAGAATCAAATGAAGTTGAAGGGAATATGATCCTTTACTGCTGTCGATGACCCTTGTGTTTTTGTAATAGAAGTACTGAAGTTCAGTATTAGTAAATCTGACAGTTTTTCCCATGGTGGCTTTTGTCTGACCATTGCTGATGCATGGAGCAAAAGTATTACTATAAGTCATTCAGGTGCACTTGAGCAAGGCAATGGATGTCTGTTGCTGTGGTGTGCTGTACTGCTGCATCAGTTTCTGAGCTTGAGAATTTTGGTGGAAGAGACGTGATAGTGTACAACACGTTTCACATTTCTGAGTTTGCCAACGAATCTATGGCGAATCTATGTATCAGCCCAGTGATCCTCTGATGGTTTTCAGCAGGAATCAGAGAAAAGTTGGTCCAGGCGAAGCTGTATACTTGTGGATGAAAGGACATGGTACTAAAAAAGAATTTAAAATTACTGGGGATGTGACATTGTGTTATCAATATTAGTTTTAAGAAGAAAACAGTTCTTAAAAGTGCTGAAGCTGCTTGGGGTGCTTGTGAGGTCTCCGTGACCTTGAGCAGTATCAGTAGCTCCTCGCAGTTCGACTGCACTTTGCACTTGATTTTGCAACATTGTCCTGCAATGACTAACGTGGCCCTAAGCAGTTTACCTACCTAGGGCCCTGAGCCTCGGGTTTAGACCTTCCACTCTAATCAAAACCAGTGGACTGCAGCTACATTCCATACAATGATGCAAATAAACAGCTTAGTCTGCACGCTATATGCTATGCCTATTCCAGTTGCCGTCACCATATTAGTCTTCCACTGAAAGGAGCTAAGGATGTCCTCAGAACCTAAGTGGCAGGTATCATTCCTGTTGACATGTGTCACTATTTGTAGCCTGTAGCAACTAGTGCCCTCGACAGCTGCCAGCAGGGCCATCTCCACATCACAGACGAGACACTCTGGCGAACGTAATGAGTGCACACTGGTATTCTTTTTCCCCCTTTGTCCTATTTCGCTAATGACCTCTATTACTCACTTTACGCTGTAGTTCCTAGTGACTAGCGCACCCACCCTTTCCACTTGTCCAGACTGAGTAGAAAAACCGGCGGCTGGCCCAACAGAAGAGACATCTAATACTTGCTCAGTAGTACCAATAACACTCGCAGCACACCTTATCTGTTGCTAAGGCATAAGCCATGTGTCCCACTTCCTCTTTTGCCTTCCATACAGTGACGTGCACTCCACCAAATGTTCACTGCTCCAGACAGCGTTCACATAACAGATGCCAGGGTCACGCCAGGCTTCAATTTCAAAGAGCCACCACGTCATGCGTGCATAAATTCGAAATTTGTGGCACATGCACTTCAAGGCCACAGAAATATTGCAGGCACAACTGCACATGCAATGGGTGATACACATGAAGTCGAGACATGCATGCTGATGTCATCAATAAATAGTGTTGATCAGCTCCTATACCATTTCACTGTGGGCATTAATTATGGAATCAGTACGATACAACAATTCATCTTTGGCAGTGGTGATGTCACTGCTAAGCATGCTTATTTGTCCAACGCTGATGAGTTGATGGTTAGAAAAACATCGCCACTCTTCGGTCATCAGGCCATGGCAAAGCTCAGAGCTTATTTATGGGACTATGATCCGCAATTCTCAATCAGTTGTTTCTGAGGTTTTTTTCCTTATCGTAGAGAATAGAAAGTATAGGTAGTATTAATTCTCCCTCTTCTATTAAAGAACTTTTTTACACTTGCATGTAATACTTTCGATGTTTTCTGCTAGATGTGGTTGACAGAGCTCTAGTAGCAGAAATGAATGCAGCACGGGACCATCTCTTAATATGGACCATATCTTAACATGCACATAATGTACCAGACAATAGAGACGGGACCCCTTATTTTCAGTGAACCTCAAAGTACGTCTGAGAAATTTTAATTATTAGTGAATAATTATTAATGGTAGTTGCAATGTGTGTGTGTGTGTGTGTGCGTGTGTGTGTGTGTGTGTGTGAGAGAGAGAGAGAGAGAGAGAGAGAGAGAGAGAGAAAGAGCGAGAGATAGAAGGGGAGAGAGCACGATATTTATCAGCTACGCATCTTTTTGCAGCAGTATTGACGCCTTGTGGAAGAGGACTTACAACAAAGTGGCCGGACCTGAATATGAAGTGTCCATCATCGTCATCACAGCCTGGACCATCAAACTGGCAGCAAAGGCCGGTGAACCTGTTGGCCCAGCCTGGGCTGTCAAAATGGCGGTCATCATTTGTCACCCAATCATTAATACTGCGTGTAATGTCCACATCGTCTTGGTCTAGAGTGTCACATTGTAATCAGTCATAATAGCAGTCTTCTACATCTACCGGCACCAGCGTCTGTCCTATACCCCACCTTGTTGATGAACAACAGTTAAATCGCTCAGCACAATTTAACTATTAAATAGCTGCTAGTGCTCTTGGGATAGCATCATGGAATCTTGCATTTGTAACTTCAAAGTTGGGTATCGGTATATGGTTGTCTTCGTTTATCTTGTCTAGCAGTGTTGGAAATGAAGCTGTCTGAAATTATGAACGTCCAGTGGCAGTTCTGCAGTATGACCTGATGCTCCACTTCCTCCCTTGCAGAGTTAGTGATACTGTAGAGAAAAGTAATATTAAAATTTAGGAAAGGATGATCTGGTACTATTGAGTTGCGTCTATTACAATGTAGTATGGAATTATTACCGAGAGTTTCATAAGGAACCATTTTTCTGATATGCAAGAGAGGGACTGATAAGAAGCTTAGTCGGGTACTCCACCTTCATATGTGTTCACATATCGTTGATCTAGTTATTGGGCGGTCCGTTTACATCTCTCTTAATCTGGATATTGCCAAAAGTGGCATGTATTAACGTCTAGAATACCAAAAGAAGGAGAATACTTTGCATGGTCGCTTCTGACTGGCAACAGAAATTAGCTAAAACATCCCTTTCATACAAATATATAAGAAATTACATTTGCAGTCGTTGTAACCTGAAAGGTACTCATTCCCCATCGCAATCCCAGACCCACCAAATTTCGAGAGGCTGAACCCGATTAGGCAACTGACGTTTATGGTCTCGATGTAGACAAGGAAAAAAAAGCAAGCTACAAAAAGTTAAGCATAAAGTAGTTGAACCTCTACTTTTGCAAATTAGCAACTGATTTTTTGACATTTTCTGATCGTGAGAAGCATCAGTACATATGGATCAAAAATGTGTCCCACCTACTTTCCACGCAACTAAGTAAAGATATAGGGTCCAAGCATTTTTGTCTTAACTTTTACGCTAAGAGGAAGTATTTGGAAAGATACCTGACTGACTGTTGGAGCCAGGAACTGGTACATACGGAAATGACAGCCCAGGATAAAAAGTTCTTAAATTTTAAGAACGCTCAGCATCAGGAACACTTTTCCTTTGCTATATTTGTCACTTCGAGTGCTTACTAGTTCCAGTGGCATGTTGTGAACTTGATCCCTCAGCCTCTAATACCATTTCACATAATGTGCACTGTCTTTTGGTGGCATATTAATTTGTATGCTCATATGACTTCAGTCTCAATCTTTTCGAATCATGAACCATAATCCTGTGAGATGGTTGCTCTTGATGTAGAAACAAATTGCAGTCAGTATTAATTGCAACAACAAGCCAATGACCACATCGCAGGACTATGATGCCTTATACAAACAGGCACCGGAATATCGTATCTGTGGACTGTCGCTGGATAGAAATGCAGAAGCTCTCTTTAGAGACTCCTTTCATCTAACAGTGAAGTGCCACGGGACAGCTCAAAATCTACTCAACTTGAAATGCTAACTACCTCTGCACAATAAATGAGCTGATATTATGCTTAGTTTCTTGTTGAGTACTCGGGTGATGTCTGGTTGGAGAAAGATAAGATCATCGTTTACCTCACAATGTACATGGGCTATAATGTTAAAAAAGAAACGTATCAATGTTGAACTGCTGACTTATGTTGATATATAACTTTCTTTGAATCACGGGATTCTCGATGAACTTTGTCATTGTGTGCACGGTAGGCCAAGAGGAATAGCCCAAAAGAGAGATAGGAGATGCATGAACCATCTTACGATCTGAGTTCCTTTACCTGGATGTGAACAATCTCTATTGGTACACCATGCAACAATCTCAGCCGTTTGGAGGGTTCTGATAGCTGCCAAAGATGGAATCTTCAGATTGAATCATGAGATCGAAGGTCAGGATGCAGTTGCAGATCCTGTTGTGGGATATGTCCTGGAGTAACCCACTACTATGCATGGCGCATACAGAGACTTGTTACTGTGCCCAGAGGGCCTAGTCCTGTGAAATGTTTCTCTCCACAAGTTGCAGGCAAGGCTGGGTAATAAACAGAGGTATATTCTAACTACTGGCCATTATAGTGGCTACACCATGAAGATGGCGTGCTACAGACGCGAAACGTAACCGACAGGAAGAAGATGCTGTGATATGCAAATGATTAGCTTTTCTGAGCATTCACACAAGGTTGGCGCCAGTGGCGACACCTACAACGTGCTGACACGAGGAAAGTTTCCAGCCGATTTCTCATACACAAACAGCAATTGACCGGCGTTGCCTGGTGAAACGTTGTTGTGATGCCTCGTGTAAAGAGGAGAAATGCGTACCATCACGTTTCCGACTTTGATAAAGGTCGGATTGTAGCCTATCGCCATTGCGGTTTATCGTATCGCGACATTGCTGCTCGCGTTGGTCGAGATCCAATGACTGTTAGCAGAATATGGAATCGGTGGGTTCAGGAAGGTCATACGGAACGCCGTGATGGGTCCCAACGGCCTCGTATCACTAGCAGTCGAGATGACAGGCATCTTATCCGCATGACTGTAACGGATCGTACAGCCACGTCTCGATCCCTGAGTCAACAGGTAGGGACGTTTGCAAGACAACAACCATCTGCACGAAAAGTTCGACGACGTTTGCAGCAGCATGGACTATCAACTGGGAGACCATGGCTGTGGTTACCCTTGACGCCGCATCACAGACAGGAGCGTCTGCGATGGGGTACTCAACGACGAACCTGGGTGCACGAATGGCAAAACGTCATTTTTTCGGATGAACCCAGGTTCTGTTTACAGCCTCATGATGGTCGCATCCGTATTTGGCGACATCGCGGTGAACGCACATTGGAAACGTGTATTCGTCATCGCCATACTGGCGTGTCACCCAGCTTGATGGTATGGGGTGCCATTGGTTACACGTCTCGGTCACCTCTTGTTCCCATTGACGGCTGTTTGAACAGTGGACGTTACATTTCAGATGTGTTACGACTTGTGGCTCTACCCTTCAATCGATCCCTGCGAAACCCTACGTTTCAGCAGGATAATGCACGACCGCATGTTGCAGGTCCTGTACGGGCCTTTCTTGATACAGAAAATGTTCGACTACTGCCGTAGCCAGCAAATAATCCAGATCTCTCATCAATAGAAAGCGTCTGGTCAATGGTGGCTGAGCAACTGTCTCAATACGCCAGTCACTACTCTTGATGAACTGTGGTATCGTGTTGAAGCTGCATAGGCAGCTGCACCTGTACACGCCATCTAAGCTCTGTTTGACTCAATGCCCAGGCGTATCAAGGCCGTTATTACGGCCAGAGATGGTTGTTCTGGGTACTATTTCTCAGGATCTATGCACCCAAATTGTGTGAAAATGTAATCACATGTCAGTTCTAGTATAATATAATTATCCAATGAATACGCGTTTACCATCTGCATTTCTTCTTGGTGTAGCAATTTTAATGGCCAGTAGTGTATATTGTTGAAACTCTGAGGAAGAAGCAGAGGTACAGTCTACATTATAGAAACCTCCAAAAGTGCCTCAGGCCTTGAAAGACACTTACTAGAACCACTCACAGGATCAATTTCCACCAGCATTCCTTGTTGAAGGACTACACTGATGTTAATACCGAGAAGAGGGCCCCCTTGATGTGTGATTGTCAAAAGGACTTTTACAAATTAATGAATAATAAGGGTTTCGGGAAAACCATGAAGACGTTAGGAGTCACTGTGCAATCCATTTTGTTTGGTGATGGGATGGTCGTTGTAGTGCCAGAGGTTATTGCACCTGAGCAAATTTTAAGCAGGGCACAATCTTCCAAGAAGGAACAGTCTCTGTGGTGATGGCTAAGCCTGTCTGAACTTGTATGTGTGTGTTCTGGACCTCTTTAAATTCTGCAAGTACCCATTTCACAATGAGTTTGCACAATGAAACTTCGGTAATCACAAGTTTCAGTTGTAGAGATACAGACAACTTCATCTATAATGTGAAAGGTTGCAATCCATATGAAGAGTGTATGTGCTATACCGAGGAATTTGAGAATTCTGTATATGATGTCCATAATCCTTAAGACATAAGTCAGAACAAGGAAGTTGTTGGCCTGATAGCAGAAGAGTTTAATGGTTCACTGACTGTGGAATCTGTGTGGCTCAGATCGAAAATGTTTGCATACCACGTAGATACAGATGCCATCTGAAGGCGTCGCTGGCAGTCATGACGAGGACTGCAATGATTGTCTGCATATGGTGTGACAAATAGTATTTTGATCACGGGGCCATGAGGTACATACTGGACTGCAGCTGAAAGTCAGCCTGGTGTGCGTTAATGACAAACAATTCATCTGTGTGGAGAGGATCAGAACTCTCCATCGTCACATAGTTCACTTGAGGGTTAATGAACGTGTGTGTGTGTGTGTGTGTGTGTGTGTGTGGAACAGATAGGTGAAGCATTTGTGATACTATGTCATAGATGTGAAAAGTATGTACCTCTGCAACCTGGTATACATTGATCACCTTTGTTACAAAAATAAAAATAAAAAATAAATTCGTAGTCCATGGTCATCTTTGACACTACCATGAAATGCCCGTATATGGTAGCTGGTAGGCAACAGACCATCTTTGCTTGGTGATTCTGCAGACTTCGTTCTGTCTTACCGGATAATGCTCTATAAAAAGGGATAAATGCAGTGGCCACATCTTCTTGAATAACCTCATCAATTTCCGACGGTTTTGCAATGGACGTAGGACGTAGATCTTTCCGCTGATCAATCGTGGTAGCGGCAACATCATAAATAAATCCAGGAAATCCACTTTTAATCTGAGTAGGAAGAGGAAGAAGATCCCTCATGACGAAGTTGTAACCTTTTCTGTACTTCCTCGTGTCCTTTATTGGCTCATATCTATCAGCTTTCTTACAGTCTCTTACACTACTGAGATTATTGTTTCAACGCAACGGATAACGCTAGCCTACTGTTAACAAATTCCACTAGAGCCGATACAGATGGAGGTTCAAATATGATTCTTCCTTGACATGCTTTATTCATTAACTCCGAAGTTATGCAAAGTTAAAGTGAAAAATGTTAACTCTTTTTCATCCTTTTATCAAATCTCAGAGTGATTTTAAGTGGACACATAGGTAAATGTTATCTAACCAACACGAGATCTGGCTCAGTAACAGAACTATGTTTTTCTTAAATCGAAGTTCAATGTCACGTGATCATTCGTATATTATATTCTGTAACGAAGCTATTAAAAAGGATCTTTCACAAATCAAATTGAATAGCAGTCATAAAAATAAAGAAAAACTGATAATGACACCATAAAATATATCAGCAACGGTACATTGGTCTCCTACATTAATAAAATGGTTGCCACACTATTAGGACCGAAAGGATGAGCCTATTTAATGAAGTATGGGTGCCAAGCATACCAAGCACATTTACGACTCTACACTAGACACTCTGCATGCAAATGCTAAGCTTTTCTGGCCAATAAAGACGTGGGATAGGCTGTGCAACAGGATAGTCGGAATGGCTGAGCAAGTTCCAGTAAAGTCTGCATACCTTTCGCAAATTTCAACAACATGACCCACACAACCACAGTTGCATTTCCGCATCATACAGAAGGCAATGATCACTGAACAACATATTCGCTTTTCTATAAACTACCCCACATAACATCAACACACTTGGCACTCAAAATTCTACTACAGTACATTTCCCTAGCCACACACAATTTTATCGTATATTGATGCAAAATTTTACCTAAGCATTACGATGTTAATAATCAGAAGACATGTCCCAATGAATCAACCCTTATCATCCCATAAAATGATTTGGCGCAAAGCACATGGTTCCACCAGTCACCCAAGGACACACACGAAAATACGTAATTTAGCAGAACAGTGAAAATGCTATCACGCATACTGACTATAAGCATATTTATTTACTGGTTCGTATTGACGTGATTAAGCACCGAAGGTGCCTTCAGCCACGCATTTGCTCAACTCTGTCCCCATAGTGGTTTGGCGAGAAGAGTTCCAAACACTCACCTACAAGGAAAAATTCCTCTAAATTCAAAAAATATTCTCAAAACTCATGTCAAACTGAAGTATTTTCTGTAAATTATTAATTTAACAAATACAGATGACTGAAATACCAAAATTTACAGTCCTATGCTGAAGGCAAATGGCGTCTGTTGTAGGTGAGACCTCCCGACCGCAGCTATTTCAATATCGTAAAATAATGATGACTGTCGAATCTTTCGATGTATGCTGTCCAAGCTCTACATGAAAGGCAACTTTCCTCGTAACGTGTAACACAGTATAAGCCATTTTTAACAAGGTTATCTCACCAATTCTTCCGGTGCTTCTGGGATACGTCCTCACCCTAGGTCTCCCCGCTGTTGAGTGCCAAACATGGTGGAAAGCTACCCCAACGGCCACCTATTTAAACGAAACGAGGAAGACGCCGCTCATTAGCTGTTTCCTGCCTCGCTCTCCAGAAACAGGTGAAACTCGAGCAAGCCACTGCCAACTCTACTCTTGCACCACCTGACGTCAAAGATTTGCTAATTCAGAACCACCACCACCAGTTATCTTTCGTTAATGGTCCTTCTTTTTACTGCAAAAAAAAAAATTACTTTGAGTCACTCACATCCATACAGGAAGGGTGAAGAAATAAAGTAAGTGTGGCAGAAATATAAAAATAAAACTCCAATGACAACTTACCATGTCAAGCTGGCTAGAGGGGTAACTGCACGTCATGCACGTTAATTTGTAAAAAGAAATTAGCCTCAAAGGCTCAAATGGAGCGTACTACAGTACCGCTTCAACGTTACTTGGGGTGCAGGAGGAAGAACAGCAGAGGTGTTGCCTGCAAGCGTACTTGTACGAGGAACCAGGACGACAGGAAGAGTGGTGAAGGAGAGGGTGGGAGCACGCGGCGGATAGAACGACAGAGGGGGGAAGAGATGAAAGTACCGCGTCAGTCCCCGACCGGTTAGTTTATCTGCACATCTGATGATGTGATCGCTTGCTGAAATATTGTGCCTGCTGGACGCTGACTAATTGTCCTTCACCCACCTGTTTTTCAAGAGATGTTACCCCTCTAACATAACTCAAAAGGGGAAATCCATTGCCTACCTAATCTTATTAGGAGCTATTTGTAGACGGCAATGCATTGGAGCCATTATAGTTATTTTACAATTTGTGCAAAAACACATTGTGCTGTTAATGAAGAAGTAAAAACACAGTTGAGAAGACCATACAGTAATTTCAGTACCATATAAATGAGAAAAACGTCGATTAACATTTCAAGAATATGGAGGAGTCGAAGTGATAGAGCGATAGTTCTGTGAAATAGGAAATTATGTTAAAGCTGATGCATCTGGCGAGGTGGAATGGAATATTAATTTGTGCTGTGGCATATGAGCAGCGGAAAGAACTTTTAGCACAGTCATCTGGTTCGGAGAGTTTTGAAAATAGGTATTATTATATATTTTGATGTGCTCTTTTCGAAGTTTCCCTTTTCCACAACGTACCTTCGTTGCTTCGGCCGCCATACTGGAAAAATGCGGCCCGAAAACTACACTAAAGAAAATTCCCTATAATTTATGAGGTAACCCGTTTACGTCACAGGCATGAAGAGACGTGCCGCCCAGGCGTTCGGCCCACCCTGTCTACAGAACATCTCCGACATGGCTCGAATATTGTTCCTGAACCATCAGTACGTGTGTCGTTTACGGTTTTGTAGCCATGGTTTCTAGAGAAGTGAACTGTTTCAATTGTGAAAATCCATCGCAAGGAAGTGAGGTGACTAAAGTGAAGGGAAAAGGACTGAAGAAATTTCGTAAGTCAAGTGTTCATGGAAAGGACACGAGAGCATGCTCTTGGAAGAACAGAGTTCGTTAGTGTTTCCCAATGGGTATCGAAAGTGCTACTGTACTGAGAAATGAATCTCTGCATCTTTGCGCAGAGCAAACGATGTCGCTCGTTCCCATCTACAACTGCGATCCACTATCCAAACATTCTTATTCAGGGATCATTCTTTTTTGGCGCTGCGTAAATAACGGCAGAGTTTGCAGTGAAATAAAAGCAGGTACGCTTGTGCGATCGTAATACTATATATAGCGTGCGTAAATTACAGATGTATATTGCATCGTTGCCACTGACTGAAGCAGCAGCAGCAAGACAACATTCGTTCGGAGTCTCTCACCAGAT
The DNA here is from genome assembly GCF_021461385.2 of Schistocerca piceifrons. NCBI lineage: Eukaryota > Metazoa > Arthropoda > Insecta > Orthoptera > Acrididae > Schistocerca > Schistocerca piceifrons. Next base: position 642,719,726 of record NC_060140.1, on the reverse strand, counting down.
CCAGCAGTGGTATGGAGCTGAACAAAAGTACATAGCGTTGGGGATGGAAAAAATCAATAATCGGCTAATTCCTGTCACTACACTCGAGCCCGTATCTGCAGAAACCTTGTTAAAAATTTCTTGCGAATGAAAAAAGGAATGTAGGGGAACCTGCGGATCGAGAAAGGATGGGTTGAAGTGCTCTGTTATTTGCACGAATTTAATTTCCGATGTTCCAAGGACAAGATAGGGATGAAGAGGAAGAAAGAAAGACTGTTCTCGAGCAAACGTATGACGAAATTCAGGAATAAGAGGATTACAACGAAACTGATAATTCTATCCCGGATAACGGGGAAAAATTTCTGTTTCTGACGTTCCACTCAGTACTGCAGACGATGAAATCAGAAAATCCGATCCATCAAGGATAGGGGGGCGAAGGACAATGTGCTAAATTTCGTAATAGCGCGTTAAATGTAGATTGCACCTACTTTGATACCACAAAAAGAAGCCGTGACACTTACTCATCCAAACTCGTGGTGTGGGAAGGATTTTTTTGGTGAAAACGTATGTTGCAGTTCGTACGCTTAAACTAATCATTTTACCAATAATGAAAGTTACCACATATATCATACCAAATAGTCTAAGATTTAATTTCTTACACTTCTGTTTTCATCGTAATTTGAGCCGGAAAAAAGATATTGTTAAAAACTGTAAAGGGGCGCCATTTTTCGGCTATGGTGGCAGGACCGGCAAGGATGCAACATGGAAAAGTAAAAATTCGAAAAGAGTACATCTAGATCTATAAAAATATCATTCTTTTTATAAATCACAGAAAACTTTCCGGGTAAAACTATGAAACCACTGTACTATTTCTCAAACTGTTGGCTGGTAGACTTGTAATGTTAACAGGATTATTATCATTCTGCATTTAATTTCTTTTCATTACATAATGAGTTAACTGCTGCCTGAAAATAGGCAGTGGGTACTTACCGTCTACGTTTTATACGAGATAGCATTTTGGTGGTACTACTGAGGTACAATTTCATCGTTATCCGCATGAGATGCTGGTAAGTAAACTGTGGATCACGGTTACAGTATTATTCAAACGTGACGTCAAAGCTCATAGATTTGATATTTATACGACACTTTCAAGCGACGATGGAAATCAATGTGTGTATTCAATTTTCTGTACGCCTGTTACATGTCATATAAGATTATTTATAATCGATATACTTGTAACTATTGACTAGCGTAAGTATTCCTGCAAAAATAATAACCTCAGGTAAATCGTAAACTAAAAATTTATTCGTCGTTATACAAGCGATAACACAGCAGTAAACTGGAATGAAATTTTCATTCTGCAGCTGACTTTGCGCTAACATGAAGGTCTCTGGCAGATTAGAACTGTGTGCTGGGCCGAAACTCGAATTCAGGACCTTTGCCTTTTGCGGGCAACTGCTCTACCCACTGAGCTACCCAAGAGCGACTCACACGCCATCCTCACAGCTTCAGTTCTTCCAGTATCTCATCTCCGACCTTCACAGAAGCTCTCCTGCGAACCTTGCAGAACTAGGACTTCTGGAAGAAAGGGCATTGCGGAGACATGGTTTAGCCACGGCCTATGGGATAATTTTAGAATGAAATTTTCACTGTGGAGCAGAGTGTGCGCTGGTATGAAAGATCCTGGTGGCTTTGTGTACCGGACCGTGGCTCGAGCTCTGGACCTTTCCCTTTCATAGGCAAATGCTCTACCTACTCAGATTCCCAAGAACGACCCACACTCTGTCCTCACAGCTTGAATTCTGCCAGTATCTCGTCTCCTACCTTCTAGACTTCACAGAAGAATAAAGGTACAAAGGTCCTCAGTGTGACTCTCCGCCAAGGCAAAGGTCCTGAGTTCGAGGCTCAATGCGACACACAATTGTAATCTGCCAGGAATTTTCATAGACGTGAACTGTTTAAGCACTTTTCAATGCTCTTTCAATCTTTATTTCAATTCAGTTTGGTGGAGCACCTCTTTTCTCTCTGAACAAACATGTACTTTACTACTGATGCACATAAACTTTATTACTTTCGATCACTTTCTCTGACAAGACTAATTCGGATAACTTCATAAAATAGCTTTTATAATAATTCATATTGTTTTTATCAAGTGATTTAGCTGCATTCATTTCTTCTTAACGTTACATGGTCTTATATTCAATCTACGTACTCGGTTATTAAAGGTTAAGGACATTTGAAATATTTTTTCCATTATATTATAATACCTAAGTGACGTTATTTACAAATTGCTTTGAATCATAATCGTTTATTCGTACAATGTAATGATATCGTATCACCCAATGGACCGTGTCCTCTTCAGTCCAACGGATTATGGTGAGTTACTGACTGCAAGACACGCTCTCAGGTCGTATATTTCCATCAAGCTGAAAGAAATTGATTAACATAGATGTTTTTCTTTGAAGTTTAAATTCTCGCTTTTCTTCATTCCGTTGATGGTTTTGAAACAACGAGGACATTCTGCATTGATTGGCAGTTTTAGCTTCAAAATAATGGATTTTTTTATCTCGATTTTACGCAGGGTGGACATTTCTCTGCTGATCATCTGTAGTCGGCGGCTGTACATTTCGCTGTGTCGCAAAATAATGACATGTGAATTGTATCCTGTGGTTGACTGTAAAAGCTATACCGATTTTGCTCATAAAACAAAATGAAAATGGACTGAGCCCTTTCTCATGCAAGAGGACGTTTATTATCGTCACAACTGTGTTTTCCTTTTTCAACAGATGCTTCATTACAGGAACTATATTGGCATAAAATACAATTGTTCTCCATCGCATAACGGCGGGTTGCTGGGGGCGTGGGATGCGAGTCTACTTTGGCTGGTCGCCGGACATATCCACACTTCGATGAGGGGGGGGGGGGGCGGAGGGGAGGGGGGACGCTGCAGCTAAATTTCCCTTTTGTGTTGACGAAGGGCCATCGCCTCAACGAAGGCTGGATACCGTGAGCGACCGTGGAGGATGGCAGATGGCCTGGTAAGATAAGTGAATGCAGAAGGGTAGCAGTAGGCTGCAAGAAACAGTGAAGTGCCCGGTGGAATAGCTAGCCATTTGAAAAAGCGATCTGGAGTGTCCTCCAGAATTTCATTGCTGTTCCAGAGGAGTCCAGTCTTTTCGAGAAAGACGTTTAACAAATTGGAAGGAAGAGTTGCTCTGACATTAAATACAATTTCTCTCCATTGCAGAATGGCAGGCTGTTGGGGGCGAGGGGAGTGTGTATACTGTGGATGGACACAGCCGTGCTCTGACCAGGGGGCGGCGTGTGGGGGCTGTGTCGCTGTATTTTACACAAACAAGTTCCAATTGCGGCGGCTGTCCTTTTACCTAATATGCTTTGATAATGGCGATGGACTGTCGCATCTAGGCCACGACAGTAATCGCAGCTAGCTCGAGCCATGAGGCACTCGGCAAAGCAGCTGGCATTTGAAAAAGCTTGTGTGTCCCCTCCCCCTCCCTGTAGGTGGTTGGCTTGAGGGAGATAGGTATGGGAGGGATAAGGTGAGGTAAGAGGCCTTGAATTTCGGCAGTTTGTGAGCGCCTCTCTTGGAGAACGTATATTCAACGACCGCCTCCTCTACAATCTTTTGGGATGATGATTTTCCCCAGTACACGTGTTGCATTATGACCTATTCACTACGAGTGCTGGTTTCTTCACGACAATTTCGAATTGTAATTAGAATTGTGACGTATTTCTTCCATCAGCTGTGGCAGCGTGTATTGGTTTTAGTTACCTGGGCTGCAGTGTGGTTTTTGAGAAGGTGTTTGATATCAAACAAGTATAGATAGTGTCTTCAGCAGTATGTTTACAGGTAATACACTTACTAAACTCCTCTCTGTTGAACATCTGCATCTGGCCAGTTGAACATACATACTTCCCGCCAAAAGGAATAAAGATAGTACCTTACAGCCCAGCCTTTTTCCCGCCAGGTTGTAGGTGTAAGGTAGAGTTTCACCGTGTCTGTCAGTGGTTTCCAGTGGTATCGTGAAAATTTTTCCCCGCAGGATAACACCTGATGTACGGTATATCCAATTTTCTAGCTGCTTTGCAATTTTACGCATTCCTTGCGTGGGGCTGTGCATCTAGTGTGTAATTAGGCCCAATCTTTACGGTTAATTACGTAATTAGGATCGCTAACAACCATAATAAATAAAGTACACTTAACTGACCTTTCTCTCCCGCATCTGAACAGAGTCAATGAGATGGGGGTGCACTTGGCCTTTCCATCCAGAAGGACCAGGTTTCGAATCCCATAAAGGGCACTGCCATTTTAATTTCCCACTAATTCTTGGGTGGGGGTGGGGACAATGGAATTTCCCCCAAAATTCGAAATTCCTAGCAACATCCTAAATTCGTGCCAAAATTCGAAATCCCCGCCAAAATTCGAAATTCCTGCTACAAGGGTAAGTTCGGAGAGCGGTGATTGGGGCAGGGCGAAGGGGGGGGGGGGGGGGAGGGCTGGGACCCATGTGCAGTCTGAAAAAGTGTGGTTTGAACGGGCGTCGACCCATCGCTTTATACACGTTTCCTTTATGGCGTATGAACACTAAATGCGTTTTTATATCATTTTCTTCGTTATTATTCGTGGTATTTGGTCATAGCGGACGTCACACGGCATCTGTTGAAGGTCGTTGTTGATCCCATCACTCTGCTTTTTATTACAGAGAGCAGCCAGCTCGCTGACCGAACACACTGGCTACCTTGACGGTTATTAGCTTTTAGCTTCCAGCACCTAAGCACATATACAGCCGTTACATAGTAGACTCGTAAAACTTTCCCTGCGATTTTTTCGGAATTGCCAGAGTAATGCACCTTACTATTTGTACATAATGCTGTTTTAACGCTGACAAACTTGTAGGTGGGGACACCACAGCTATGAGTATTCATCTTGGGTATTAACAAGCGATTTAGCTGTACTTGGTCCTTTACTACTGCACCACTACCGGCTCTAAAGGCCACATCTTCGGGTGACATTTGATTAAAACATCAGAGCCATTCCGCTCTAATTTTTTAATGATATGTTATCGAAGATGTGGCTTCCAATGCCACGAAACTGGTAGTGGTACAGTAATACAGGACCAAATGAAGCTGAAGCGCTTATTAATGCCCAAGATATCTGTTTCAATGGCCTAGTAAACATGTACAAAAAATGGCTCTAAGCACTATGGGACTTAACATCTGAGGTCATCAGTGCCCTAGACGTAGAATTACTTAAACCTAACGAACCTAAGGACATCACACACCTCCATTCCCGAGGCAGGATTTGAAACTGCGACCGCAGCAGCCACGTGTTTCCGGATTAAAGCGCCTAGAACCACTCGACCACAGCGGCCAGCTAAACGTGTACAAAGATTCAAGTAAATCCGGAATCCCAACGTATTGGCCTCCCCTTGTGAGTACCACTGGGATCTCTGGTTACCCCACTAGAATCCGTTTTTTTATTAAGTATAGTTTTACTTAGTCCTGAACATAATTACATTTCTTGTACTTTTTACACATTCTAATACTTGATCGTAGTGGAATGAACATAAATGAAAATCTAAAATTATCTTTAATCATTTAACTCAGTAAAAGGTACAAACGATTGTGATGAAAATACAGATATTTTTCATCAAATTAAAAATTCCCAATCACGAGGCATTGCATTTAACCCAATAAATAGCTGAGTGGTTAGAACGTACAAAACATCCTAATTTTGGACACTTCTCAGCGTATTTCATGTGTGCAGATCTTTCATAAAATGGACATCTACCTTGTTTTTCGTTTGCGGTGTTGGTAAAAGCAGTGAGGAACTAATATTGTCTAGCTCCCTGCCAATGAGTAGCTTTCCTCGTTCTATCAGGAATGTCCGCCTCTTGTAGTTACTGCTTTCTGTTCAGCCTAGTGTGAGATGTAGTAATTTTATAAACGAATCCAGTGAATTAATATCAGTCACGTTATAAAATGACATCACTTTCCACCTCCTGCTCATCCTCTTTGTAGTGTACGTTCTGACCAGCTTGTCCATAGAATGCACTCCTCAGTTCGTTTTATTATAATCCAGATTCATTATTGGCTTGGATTCTTCACTATCTTCCACTTTATTCCTTGAATATATGGCACTGAGTAAAGGTTCAATTTTGCCCTTTTTTGGACACGAATTAATTGTTACACTCTCTTGGAACCGAAAATCCATGAATACTGGCTCCACTTTCAGCGTGAGTGAATGCTCCAGTTAGTTCTTTATTTATTCTAATTGTTCCTAAAGGAGTGAGATCGAAGTTAGAATGTGTTCTCCCGAAACCAAGGCGTGTGAAAAATGTTTTACATTTCCGCCACTGTTTTCTAAGCCTTTCACCGTATTTGAAGCAGCTCTCTTGTCTTGACGGGCTTGGTGTGTTCCATTTTCTTGTCGACCAGAATAAAAAAGCAGACTGAAAACTTAAGATTTTGCTCTGTCACATCGGCTGATAACTGCAACCCACATTTTCCTAATAGATTAAATTTTGGGCGTGCAGACACATGGATTTCACTTCTTCTTCTGGTATTTCAGGTGTGTATTCTTCAACCACCTTCTGAGTGAGCCGAAAGACTTACGCTCCAGCAGTAGCTCCATCCTTTTAAAATCATGGACGGCGCCATTGCACTTGCGGTTTCAGATACTCAAGGTGCCAGAGGCGCTAATCGCGCGGCAAAGAGGTACAATGTGCATGAAATTGATCTGTAGCTGCACGGTCGATACGCGCTGAGATATCGATGCATCTCTGTGATCTGTACTGTTGTAACGTTCCCTGGCAAACTCACGTTATTAAAGAACAAGAGTTTATTTGTACCATATACGCCGCTCTGGGCAAGTTGTATATATCGTAATTATTGAACAAAAATATTACTGAATGTGGTGTAAAAGACATTTGTTATTCTCCTTATATTTTTTGTTGTAATATTTCTCTGTATTTAGGATAGGAATTTTTCTGTATTTATTATGTGATTGTAAAATGTGTCAGTATTTGCCATAGCAGAGATATAAAATGTTGTCAGAAGAGAATTATATCGTCAATTTGCAAAGAAATGTTAATAGTCAGCAATACTATTTAAGCACAATGCATTATGTATTCTTTGGTCTTCTCTGTTCAGAAGTCATTGCGGTAGGACACTGTGAAAGAGTTTTTTACGAATGTGTAGACTTCTTTTGTCTCTGTCTGGACTTAGCCGCCATTAGACGATGCGTTACGAATTAATGTGAGTTGTACTACTGTTTGATCTAAATATATCAGAATTTATCAAATGTGTGAATTATTTATGTAAATTAGCTTGCCCACGTCATCTATAAAATTTCTTTAAGAATTTTTCAGCATTTTTTAGCGGTGTTGCTGGGCTATGCCGCGACCAACAATAGCAGCGGCGGCATATTTAAAAAAAATTTCAAACCCGTAAATCGGGAACAGATGCATAAAAATCAATAGTGAATTAAGAAATTGTTCTTCTTTTTCAGAGATCCTGTGGCTGATAAATATTGAATTAATTATACGTTTGTGCATTCGTAGGCGGATAGTTAATGTTGGTTAACATTGAAATTTAAACAGTTTGGTTCTTTCAAAATATCTTAAATGTGTAATGAAGTAGGTTTGATCAGTGATAAATGTCGGCTTGGCAATAATTAAAACATTTTCTGCTAATAGAGGTAATCTTTTGTTCTGTGGCTAGTGCCGGGATAAAATTCAGTAAAAATATTTAACAAAAAACCCACTGCATCTGGAAAGTGTATGCCAAGGCCGAATGATTTAAAGGACTCAATTCTCAACCTAATATTCTTAACCAGTTCATATGAGTTCACGTAAATATTATTTTTTCTTTAAATGTACGTAATTCTTAAGAAAGTAAAAATTTTTATTACCACACGAAAATAAGAGAGTGGTTCTACAACAAAGTTCGCACGAAAGAAAATTAACTTAAAAGCAAAAGATAAAATTTATTATTCTTCTTTAACGAAATTTCAAATCAATTCCATTCATTTCGACGATTTCGTTAAATTGGCGCCCAACGTGGGGCTCGAATATGCAGTGGCCACTAAATACCCGTGAGATAACTAGGGAATTAATATAGTCGAACTTTGTTGCAGAACATTTAATAATTTTTCTATGTATTGTGTGTATTGCATAACCAATATTGTGTGGTAATACCTGTGTATGATTTTTTTTGCATGAGAACACTATGTACCCAGAGGCAAGCTGAAGAAGAGAGCTCAATATTTCGAAAAATTAATTACCTACCACAATATCAGGGGTCAGCTGCACCCAAGATAGATCACCAAAAGGTAAAGCTACAGTGTAGTTGTGTTGTGGGTAGTAAAGTAGCCTCAGAGCAGTGTTCTCGGATCATTAGTGGTGTGCTTGTTGTTAGTACTTTGTTTTAAAATAACAGGACATTTAGGTAGTTAGTCATTGTAGTATATGGTAAGTGTGTATTAGTTAATGTCCATTTCTTGTGTGATTATGTCAGTGAAACCTGAGTGTTAGGATATTTAGTTCAGATTTTATTTCTTTTGTTTACTATGGTTAGATTGCGTAGTCAGAAAGATATCAACATGGATAATGAGCAACAGTCAGTAAGAAGTGATACTGAGTTAGAAAGTGGGACACAAAGTAATGTTAGTGACGTAGTTCAGGAAGTACAATGTGAAAATCTGGGGGCAGAAGGGCAAGAAATGTTGCCATTGCCACCCAGTGATGCAGTTGATAGCGGAAAATACTGTGCCATCCGCAAGCACTGGACACGGACCAGAGAGTGGTGAGGTGTCAGAAGTGCAATCATTAAGAGTTATGTTCGAGCGCATGCTGGATTTCCAAGCTGAATTTGTACGTGTGCAAGCAGAGCGTGATAGAGAACGTGATGCTAAACAAGCAGAGCGCGATAGAGAACGTGCTGCTGAACAAGCAGAGTGTGACCAGAGATTGGTAGCTGAATTTGCATGTATGCAAGCAGAACGCGATAAGGAACGTGATGCTAAACAAGCAGAGCGCGATAAAGAACGTGATGCCAAACAAGCAGAGCGCGATAGAGAACGTGATGCTAAACAAGCAGAGCGTGACCGACGCCTGCATGAGAGGGACTTGCAGTTGATACAAACTTTAGAAGTTATGCAAAGTGAGATTGTTAGTTTGAAATAAAAATATGAAACCATACCCAAAACGGTGCAAGAATTAAGCGAAAGAGTAGATAGTGTTCAAGTGGCTAACGCCAATATCGTAGAGGAAATCAGTGTCCTGACTAATAGGGTCGAACAACTAGAAATTGACACAACTCAAGTAATTGAGAACAAAGTGATCGAACAAGTGCACAAAGTAGAAAATGAAGTCATAAAAGAAATAGATCAGAAAGTGCACGCCGCAATTGAGGCCAGAGATGTGGGCTCAAGTGCGGATGTGCAGGATCTAAAAAAGACAGTGCACAAAGACATTCCGCTGTGGCAGCGGAGTGTGGACCGTCGTCTTGCCGAAATGGAGCTTAGCTTGCGGCATGACGAGGCACAGGCGTATGTCACGCCAGCCAGGTCCAACAATGATAGGCATATAAATACTGCAGTAAAAAATTGCGAGTGCGAGACAGAACAGGCAACAAGTGTAAGCGAAACAAATAAATGTCATTCCAAAGTAGTGATTGAAGGAAGCTTGATTAGGAACCGACAGTTTCAGATTTTTACAACGGAGAAGAAATCTGTTCACAATGTAGTGTTTATCAAGGGATTTAGAAACATTTTGCCTAGCGTTTGGAGTCATACCCAGAAAATACAGTTCGTTATGTCTTACATACAAGGAGATGCTGCATTATGGGCAACCGAAGCAGCTGATAGTTGCGATACATATGAGCAATTTGAGAAGGCGTTCTTGGCCAAATATTGCTCTACATGTATCCAGGAGAGATTACGGAAGGATGTATATAATCCAGAGCCGTATTCTCCACGACTAGGCAATTTGCGAAAATATTTCGAGAAGTACATTAATAAGACCCGTTACTGGGACGAACAGATTTCATCCCGGGATTTGATCAGACTTTTGAAATCACACTTGCCGATACATGTAAAGGAAAAACTTATACACGTGCCCGAAAATGATATGGAACATTTCTTGTCTGTTCTGGACTCAATTGACCTGATTCAGGAGGACGTTAAGGCAGCCTCTGAACAGGCTAGAAGTAACGGAAACGGTTACAGAAATGGTAGAAATAACACGCCTCCACCAAGTAATGGAAACGGCGGAGGTAATAATAGGAGACAAGATTATGCACAAAACGGAAATAGAGGTTGAGACCGGAACGGCAATAGTCCGCCGGTGAATAATGACCGGAAAAGGAGGTTCGATGACCGGTATGAAACAGGCCCACCAAGCAATAGTGGATGGAAAAATGCCAGGGGGCCGTGCAACACTAATACTTATAATGATGCAAACCGAACTTGGCCGCAGAACCAGAGGCCCAGTCCGGACCGGCAAAACTGTGATAGATATGACAATAACCGACCGCCACCACAAAATGGGCCAACTGCGCAACCGTGGCGGCCGACGCAACACAACGTGCACATAGTGGAGGTCAGTGACACAGAGCAGCCACACCCATCCACTAGCAATAATTCAACAAACTAGATGCAGCCGAGATACGCTCTCCATCGTCGGCTGAGGTTTGGAGTGAGAGCAGCCCGACACAGAACAAAACACCGAACAACATCTGTATCCTTAGGTATAATGACGGGGTACAGATGGGAGATGAATTAATAACTGAACCATCCACGTGCGTAAAGGAGCACAAAGACAAAGTACAAGCGATAATAGAGATCAAAATTAACAATATTGATGTGCAAGCGGTCGTAGATACAGGTGCTACTGTCAGTGTTATGAGTATGGACTTATTCAAAGTACTGGGGAAGGAAAGGCGTATGCTGACTTTTCCCGTGAATAATTGTAAAGTCACTGGAGCCATAAGTGCACAGCGACAAATAATTAAACTCCAAGTGAGGGCAGAGATGTATTTAGGGGATGAAGCCATAGCGTGCTCATTCCTGGTAGTAAAGGGTTTAAAGGTAGCTTGCATTTTGGGGGTAGATTTTTTAAGAGAAAGGGATGCAATAATCGACCTTTCTCGGGGAAAATTAAGTTTGATGAATGCTGGTAGGAGAATAGAATTGTCCATGCTCAGATCTGAAGAGGTACCTGTACCTAATTGTAACGCTATTAACATAAGGTGTAGGAATCAGTGGATACTACATTTAGACAATCATTGTCTAGGTCAGAATCTCTATTATCCTGACGTACAATGTGATTAATCAAAAGCAAATGTGGACGCACTTGTGAACAAAGTATCACAGTCCGAAAATTTAAATTCAATGCAACAACAGGATTTGGTACAGTTATTATTTAATTATGCAGATGTATTTTCTGAACGACCAGGAATTGTTAAGAGATATCAGTACAATATCGAGGTAAAGGCTCACAAAACTTACTGTCGAGCCTCATACTCCATTCCTTGGCCCAAGAAGGAAAAAGTTTTTTTTACGAACATTTGGAGAGTTAAATAAATTTTCGGGTTATACATTGCATATAAGCACAGAAGATAAGAAAAGCAGGGTGCAACCTTACCAGGTGCGCTCAGAAAAGGAAAGAAAAATATAATCGACATGTGACGAATAACCAAAAATTTAGTGTTGGGAACTTGGTGCTCTTACGCAATCATCCTAAGTCCTCGGCATTTTTGAAACAGAATAGCAAGTGGCAATTGGTGTACAATGGACCTTTTAGAGTAGTAAGTGTGCCACATGAGTGTAGCTATCTCTTAGCAGATCCCCACTAAGGGAGAGTATGGGGACTGTATCCGTGTAAAGATGTAAAAGCATTCCTACAGTAAAAGACTAATAGTCCTATGTGGACACCATTCTTTTGTAAATAATGAACATTAATGATGTGTGATCTTTAGAGATAATGTACTAGTGTAGAAGTGTTTAGTTATAAGAATATGATTGACTTTCTCATGTGTATGGATATTTGTGTTATGTACTCTTTTAATTTGGGTTATCTATAACATGCTCTAAATGTTTGCACAGATAATCTGATTAGTGCAATTATTTGTAGTGTTAAGCTGTGACAGAGTTCAATCAAAAAGAACATTTTAGTAATGATTAGTTAGTGTACTACATAATTTTCTATGTGCCCAAATTTGAAATATTTCTTGGCACAATCTTTTCTATTATGTGTATGTATGTATATATGTGTAGTTGTCAGATTGACAGATTCGAACCCAGAATAATATCATTAATATGAGGCCCTGTGAACTTTATTATCTAACCAATGTTATTAGAGAAAATAATGCACCCAGTAGTGACCCGAGGGCACCACGGGAGGCAAACTTGTAGCAAATTTAAGAAGTGCAAAGTTACGCACAAAGAAGCTTCAATTGAAGCATGTGCAGATTCAAACAGTAAAAAAGAGCTAGCCAGATACAGTCCAAGTCAATTTTTGCCTACAGAGACTACACTGTAGTTACGTAGGACGTTGATAGTAAAGTGTGACATGAGTTCAAAGGAGTTATTGAACAATATGCCTGAATCCGGCTGGAATGCACAAATAAAATCTACTCGAACACGAATATAGATGACTTTTGGGCAAACTAATACCAAATTTTGAATATTTGTTACCATGTACGCAAATATCACACCTTGGTAAAGAGTTACGAATGTGCTGTTAAAAAAAATTGTACAGCGGACATTGTAAATAAAAATAAAGGAACTTAAACAAAAGTGCAGTATTGTGCGGCAGAAACAGACAGTGACTGTTAAACCTGCAGCAATACGTCACGGAGTAGTTGTGTATAAGTGATAAAAAACTGTATCATCGCCGTGTGTGCAAATGGACAAGGAACTAGCACGACACGAACAGTGAACCGATAACGGACGGTGGATCAAGCTAGTGTCAAACTTTAACTCTTTGTGTGTCAAGGGACGCTAGGAAAGCGCATTGACTACAGAGATACATTTTGTCCTAAGGTGAAAACTTGCGTGTGACTAATGACAAGTCATGACATGGTGAAAAATATTGTATGCCCATAAAACGTGTTACTGTGACAACGAAACATTGTGCAAACCAGACTAGTGAAGGCCTACTGAGTAATAACTGCCACTAACTGTGTGCGTTCTTTCCCACAGCAGGAAAAATGCCTATAAGGGTAGTACACTGTTTCTGAACTTGTTGCATGTTTCCTGGAGCACTGCAAGAAGACGTCGCACGGGCGAGCGCATATCCAACGCGCATCCGGCTACATCAGCTATGCAGCGGCCGCAGCAGCCCGTAGCAGACCAGACAGACAGCCACGCCCCTCCGCGCCGTAGCTGTCAACGCCGGGGGCGGTGACCTACACGGAGTCAGCGCGCCGCGCCGAGCGCCGTTCAACAATCACTCCGCACCGCTCACCAAATACAGCATTATTGACTTTTTTTGAAATGTTCACATAAACTGAATAACATGTCAATGACTTCATTTCGATAAACATTGAACGTTTACTATGTATGTCCGTAAGTGATATATCCTAGGACAAGTGACCTTGTAGTGTATCACAAGAATAATAGTGTCACACACAAAAACTTCTGTTGAACTGTATGTGACTGTGATATTGTGTAATTGTGTAACCGTTTGTGACGAACTGCTAATTTAATTCAAATGAATATCTGTTAAAGACACAATATTAACCATGAACCAACTGGGATGACTGGGCTCCAGCACAGTTTTGCCCAGGTTTCCTGTTTGCCTACGCCCAAATGGGGGAGCCATGAACTTATATAACCCTGGGACTAAATAAAAGAGCCATTCCGTAAAATATACAAGTGTAAAGAACGTTACTGGCACCATTGTGTCAAAGTCTAAAAACTCTTTGCCAAATGCTGCCAGGGGGCAATGTAACGTTCCCTGGCAAACTCACGTTATTAAAAACAAGAGTTTATTTGTACCATATACGCCGCTCTGGGCAAGTTGTATATATCGTAATTATTGAACAAAAATATTACTGAATGTGGTGTAAAAGACATTTGTTATTCTCCTTATATTTTTTGTTGTAATATTTCTCTGTATTTAGGATAGGAATTTTTCTGTATTTATTATGTGATTGTAAAATGTGTCAGTATTTGCGATAGCAGAGATATAAAATGTTGTCAGAAGAGAATAATATCGTCAATTTGCAAAGAAATGTTAATAGTCAGCAATACTATTTAAGCACAATGCATTATGTATTCTTTGGTCTTCTCTGTTCAGAAGTCATTGCGGTAGGACACTGTGAAAGAGTTTTTTACGAATGTGTAGACTTCTTTTGTCTCTGTCTGGACTTAGCCGCCATTAGACGATGCGTTACGAATTAATGTGAGTTGTACTACTGTTTGATCTAAATATATCAGAAATTATCAAATGTGTGAATTATTTATGTAAATTAGCTTGCCCACGTCATCTATAAAATTTCTTTAAGAATTTTTCAGCATTTTTTAGCGGTGTTGCTGGGCTGTGCCGCGACCAACAATAGCAGCGGCGGCATATTTAAAAAAAATTATCAAACCCATAAATCGGGAACAGATGCATAAAAATCAATAGTGAATTAAGAAATTGTTCTTCTTTTTCAGAGATCCTGTGGCTGATAAAATTTGAATTAATTATACGTTTGTGCATTCATAGGCGGATAGTTAATGTTAGTTAACATTGAAATTTAAACAGTTTGGTTCTTTCAAAATATCTTAAATGTGTAATGAAGTAGGTTTGATCAGTGAAAAATGTCGGCTTGGCAATAATTAAAACATTTTCTGCTAATAGAGGTAATCTTGTGTTCTATGGCTAGTGCCGGGATAAAATTCAGTAAAAATATTTAACAAAAAACCCACTGCATCTGGAAAGTGTATGCCAAGGCCGAATGATTTAAAGGACTCAATTCTCAACCTAATATTCTTAACCAGTTCATATGAGTTCACGTAAATATTATTTTTTCTTTAAATGTACGTAATTCTTAAGAAAGTAAAAATTTTTATTACCACACGAAAATAAGAGAGTGGTTCTACAACAAAGTTCGCACGAAAGAAAATTAACTTAAAAGCAAAAGATAAAATTTAATATTCTTCTTTAACGAAATTTGAAATCAATTCCATTTATTTCGACGATTTCGTTAAACTGTGGTGACGTATTCATACATTTATTTCAGAAAATGCCGGCCACCATGAGTTATCTAAGTTGACGCCGCAACATCTATTAATTAAATTCGTCATCGACCTAATTTCAATTTCTTCTTTCAGTACTGAGTTCCAGAAAGATGAATTCGAAGCTAAAATTTCGACTTTTTCGTACACAGTGGAGAGTCAAGTGTCATTATAGTGCTCTGTTACCGCCGACTTGTTAGGCTGTAAGAGCCGGATGTACCAGCAGTCTTTTGTGCATCTTTCATGGACTCTACGTGTCGTCTGTCTGATGAATGGAAGGCCACACTCACAGGGTCTCTTGTAAACCCCAAGACAGTACCAATTCATCTTTAATGGAGATGAAGTGCTGCTGTCTTTGGTGAAGGGCAAAAAAAAAAATCACTTTACTTTGAACTTTTTAAGCATCCGACCTACTTTTGACGATAGGATTCCCACATATGGCGGGAATGCCATGGATTTAAATGCATTTGTAGTGTGGCCCAGTGCTGAAGATAAGTTACAAGAATCTCAAAAAATGGCTCTGAGCACTATGGGACTTAACATCTATGGTCAGCAGTCCCCTAGAACTTAGAACTACTTAAACCTAACTAACCTAAGGACAGCACACAACACCCAGCCATCACGAGGCAGAGAAAATCCCTGACCCCGCCGGGAATCGAACCCGGGAACCCGGGCGTGGGAAGCGAGAACGCTACCGCACGACCACGAGATGCGGGCAAGAATCTCAAATTACCTGAAATCTGTCTGCAGACAAATCCGGTTTTCAATGGAAATCGAAAAAAAAAGGACACCTTCCATTTTCAGATGTTTTGGTACGACGCAAAGGTGATGGCACTTTGGAACATGCAGTACACCGGAAAGCGATAAATACGGATTTATGTTTACGTGCAAAGAATTCCCAGACGATGACTGTTCTGAGATCAGAACTTTAGTTCACGAGCTTGAGTCATTGCTGACGAGAGTAATCTGAAAGACGAGCTTCTACACTTGAAGACAGTTTTGAAGAAAACGGGCACCCTCCGAAGCAGATACGCATGACACTACGAATGAAGCCAACAGTGGGCATAAGGGACGTAGAAGAAGACACGGGGAGTTTCAGATCCTTGGGCCGGCCGGTGTGGCCGAGCGGTTCTAGGAGCTTCAGTGTGGAACCGCGCGACCGCTACGTTCGCAGGTTCGAATCATGCCTCGGGCATGGCTGTGTGAGGTGCCCTTAGGTCACTTAGGTTTAAATAGTTCTAAGTTCTAGGGGACTGATGACCTAGGATGTTAAGTCCCCTAGTGCTCAGAGCCATTTGAACCAAATCCATGGCTTTTCTGCCAAATGTGGGATATCTATCGTCAACAATACGATTGATCTTCAGAAAGCTCAAGGAAAGGTGATTTTTTGCCCTCCACCAAAGACAGCACAACTCCTGGGTTCCACTAAAGACGATCTTGGGTTACGGAAGTTGGTGTTTACAAGATACCCTGTGAGTGTGGCCATTGCATGTGAGTGTGACCATTCATACGTATGTCGGACAACACGTACAGTCCAAGAAACATGCACATAACAACACAGCCTAATTAATCGGCGTTGCAGAACATTGTATTGACATTGAGCGCTATATGGTACACGAAAACGTAGAAATTTTAGCCTCGATCCATATTTCTGGTACCCAGGAGTGAAAAAAGCAATTGAAATTCGGTTGACAATGAATTTGATTAATGCAGATAGCGGCCTCAGCTTGGATAAGTCATAGAATCGTGCAGTCTCTGCAAGAAACTTATAAAGACGTCGACACACTACAGCTTACAGAGATACATCGATATCTCAACGTGGATCGATAGTAATTCTTGATCCCTGTATCTCTTTCCACCAATCTATGTCTTTGGCGCCTCATGTACGAGATGTGTTACAAAAGTAATGAGACTGACAACACTGCGAGCCATTTGGTAACGCTGTGTTATACTTCCAGGTACTCAGTCCAAGCTTCCGTACAGCCATCGTGTGATTTTTGAGAGCGTTGGAGCTCTCAAAAATCGTTCTGTTTTTGTTGTGTGTTGATGGGAACGGAAAAGCTGAATTTAGAACAGCTTTATGCAATCAAGTTTTGTGTTAAACTTGGGGCAATCTGCAAATGTGGCCTTTGAAAAGTTGCAACAAGTCTATGGGTAACATTCAATCAGAGCTCCAGTTCTTCGCTGCACAAATCATTTTGGGAAGGGTGAGAACACGATGGAGGTGAACGTCGCTCAGAGAGATTTTCAACTTCAAAAACCGACCGAAATGTCGAACATGTGGGTGTCCTTGTGAGACCAGACCGACGTTTAACAATGATGACGTGTGACCTGCTAAACTTAAACACCTTCACCGCACATCAAATTTTGACGAAAGATTTTCATATGCAGGCAAGTGGATGTTGCATCATAACATCGCCCCACGATACACGACCACTTTCATCACGGAATTTCTTACCTCAAAAGACATCCATGATGTTCCAAAGCTCCCCAACCCCCCTCTCCCCTCTTCACCTTATCTGCGTCCTTGCGACCCTTTCTTTTCACGAAACTGAAAAATGTCTTAAGGGGACGTCAGTTTAGGGGTCTGGAGCACATTCAACGAATACGATCGACATATGAAAGGCCAAGCCAGTTGAAGCCCTTTAGCTCTGCTGCCAAGACAGTGAACATCGACTTCGGCGGTGTATTGCAGCTAAAGGCAATTACTTTGAAGATTGTAAGAGGTATGTGCTGCCTGCGATATGTAAGCAATAAGAGAATCTGAGACCAAAGAGCAGTGTTGACCGCCGTACAAACCGTGTAGCAGTAGCAGCAAGTTGTTGCTAGCGAGCAGTCGCCTGTCTGCTCTGGTCTGGTGTATCATGTTGGCTGGGCCGGTCGCGGAGCAGCGATGCCGGAGCCTGAGTATTATTGTATAAGGTAAAAAGCAGCCTCGCGCATGTCTAGTAATGTTATGTAAATTCCCATGTAAATCCTTTAAAAATGTCCTAATAATAATATTCGTGATATAAAGTAATTTCTAAAAAGAACATTCATTTCAATTTAAAGAATTTACTAATTTCTTCAATCCATGATCATTCCTATTGTTGCAAAAGAAAAAACAGTTGCTTCCTTTCATAAATGACAAATCTATCGGCCAGCATTGCACAGAGCTGTCCCGCAAAATATTTATATAAGAGCAGATATATTCGCCGTTTTTATTGAGGTAAGAATTTTTCCTTTTTTTATTCAGAACGATCGTACAGGGCCATGACGCAGCGCTGCTGTCGCCCAAATTCTACCAGGTTACTGAATTTATTTTTTATTACGAGGTTTAGGAATTTTTCTGTTTCGAGCTTACATTAAATGAGAAAAGAATTTTGTGGGTGCATTAAATGTGAACGCATTTCTGTACCGAGGTTATAAATGGGAACCAATTTTGTTCTGAGCTTTCACTAACATTAGAATCACTATCCATAATATTTATTTGTTTTATAATTTTCTTTGTGGGGACGTTACACTTAAATTAGAATCATTAACCAAATAATATTATATTTTTTGTTGGGAGGTTACACTTGGCGACAACCGGCCAGGATCGTATTTCTTTGTGAATCTCTGAGAGGTAGTCATATATCTGCTCTTATTTACTTAAATGTAGTTTGCATCTGGCGCAACGCATTTACTAATTTGTCACTCTTTCTTTCATAGATCATCGGCAATTTATTGCTCTTTGTTGTACTTGTATTGTTACATTTTTGCTTTGCCTTTGTTTCATTTTTGTGCTTATTTTTTGATTTGTGAAAAATGTCGCGAAAAACTGTTAACAATACATCGCGATGTGCAATGAGTGAAACAGCCGACTCGAATAATTTGATGGATAATACTAGCGACACTCAGTGTAATAGCGAAAATCCCCTATTTACAGACAATCAGTGTGTGCCAATTACTAGGAATGATTTTAATCCTAATAATCAGCAAACAAATTCAATTGTGTCCACCGTTAATTTAACGACAATTGATGACGCGGCACGTTCCGTTACAATGAACGTTGCCCAGTTTGACACACCCGGTTTGCAAAATTTGAATTGTGAACAAATAATTGTTTCTAACGAAGGTGAACAATGTACTCAAAGTACGTCAGATTTGTTTGATTCCGGTGTAGTGACCAACAGTGCACATACAATTGGCAAACCTTTTCAAGAATTACAGAATGACCAAATGGTTACAGAAATCGTGACAAATGCAGATACACCAACACACAGCATAGAAAATAGAGTCGCTAATTTTGGCTTGGATCAAATTGTGGCAGTATTGCTACAACGGAATGAAAGACAAGACAACAACTTCAAACAACTTAATGAAAGTTTCAAGCAATCGAAGAAAGAACAAAACAACAATCACAAACAACTTAGTGAAACTTTCAAACAACTTAATGAACAGAACAAACAACTTAGTGAACAGATTACAGCCGTTGCCGCGCAATGTCATGATATTAATGAACAATTACGTGAGGAAATAAAGGCTTGTGCTAGGAACAGTAGTGAAGAAATTAGATCTGTGGCACAAGAATTAAGTAATACACATGCAGCCACAACTAAAATACGTAGAGACGAAATTAGTGCAGTCGCTAAACAATGCTCTGAAAATGCAACACAGTTACGCGACGAGTTTAAATTAATGTCAGCAGAACTTTCGCGCACACTGGATGCAAAAGTAGACGCGAAATTTGACCAACAGAACAGCCAAATTGACGAACGTTTCAATCACCACCTACAAAATAGTGAAACGCGTTACCGTAAATTTATACAGGAACAGAATAAAGTAAACCGACAAGTCATGGAAACAATTACTGCACAGAGATAGGAAGATCAGCGTAAATTGTTTACGAAAGCAAAGACATACGTAGACAACAATACTGCTACAGTATCGGGCGAAATCAAACAGTTGAACATCGAACTGCATGATGAAATCTCCGATCTTAAAACAAAAACAGACACACACACATTAGACTTTCAGACAATGACCAACAGACTTGAAAAGTTTGAACTAATACAGGATCCCGAAGCCATCAAAGCAGACATTAAAAAATTGAACGAAACCGCACGTAAAATACAAAAACAAATTAATGCTTGTGATAATAAAAACGATGATCAGGTAAAAGCACTAACTGAAAAATATGATGAATTGGCCAGTCGTATTGACGTAATCGATAGTAATAATGACACCAAATCAGACGATACGTCACCAGTTTCGTTTAATCAAACACCCGAATTCCAAAATTTACAGCAGACGATCAGTGAGATTGGTTCGTCCAATAATACATTACGTAGAAAATTGTCAACTTTACAGCAAGAGGTAACAAAGATGAAAAATGTTTCAGCTTTTAACACATCACCGCAAACGCCACTTTGCGAACATTTGTCAGACTCACACAGCCAGTATAATTTAGGTAATTTACAGAGAGTACGTGAGTTAGATTCCGAATAGTCACAGACAAATAGATTTTCATACAATCATGAACCTGTTCAGACATATAGAGACGATAATTTTGATTACAAGGATTTTCTATCCATGAGAAAATTTAAAGTATTTAAAAATGACAACACAGATTCACCCATTGGATTGGATACAACAATTTAGCTTTGCTTTTCCACCGACTTGGCCCATAAGACATAAACTTGAATTTATTTGTAGTTTTTTGGAAGACAAATCGGCAACTCGTATGACACCAATCGCGAGCCAATGCTATTCGGTAGAAGAATTTCAGAAGCTTTTCTGTCAGCGTATTGGTCGAAGACGACACAGCGCGGAATCAAGGATCAACTAATTAGCTTACCGAATTATGAGAACTCAAATTTTTCCACTGCCACGCAATTTTTTGAACACATGGTCCAACGAAACCAGTACTTAAGTGAGCCATACAGTGAATCTGCACTTATCCAATTATGTATTTCTAAATTACCACGATCATTAAGAGTATCACTTTTAACAGGACAGCAGAAAGAAAATATTTCGGCATTTCGAGATCTGCTACAGCTTTTGGAAGTCCAGCAAAAAGATTATTCCTTTATGAACAAAAATTTTTCACATAATAACCAAGGTCAATAGCAAAGCTAATAGACGCTTCAGGAATGACAACCACCAGAACTTTAATAACAGACAAAATTTTAATTATCACTATCGTCAAAATTATCAGCAACAGGAACCACATTTTGTTAACAATAGAGGTTTTTCCCAACAACAGCAACAACACCAGCCGGTTAGCATACCTAACCAACAATGTAATGTGCAAGGTCAAACAAGCTTTAATGTTTCGCTGCCTACACGTATAGCGTCGGCTCCGCCAAATAGTAATGCACAGCAACAAAGAAATACCTACGCACAGAAAACACACTATTTCAACTCATATCGCAATGCACCATACAGCAATGACTATCATGACAGACGTAAAATAATGAGCACAATTTTCAGCGTACGTTTAATAACAGTCGGTCTTATCAGCAGCAAAATCATCCGCAACAACATATTATAATGAATGAACCAGACAGTAGATATCATCCCGAACGTAATACGTCAGGAAGAAATAACAGAACGGTACAAATAGTGGAAATGCCACAGCATCCTCCCGAAAATAATAGAACGTCAGATAGAATTTGACTAGATACAGTACAGGTTGCATCTTCCAGCAACGCAAACAATACTTCAGATACGCAGAATCTTGTTCACGAAAATGTTATTACTTTTGACGACATCCGAGACAGTCTTTTGCAGGAAAAACCAGTTATTCAAAAAACCATTTCACACACTGTCATTGAAGTAAAGATTGGATCATCTAAATTTTCAGCAGTAATCGATTCTGGATCACCTATATCAGTTATAAATGTGGAAACTTTCAACGATTGTAACAAAGAGAATACCTATCCTACGTTACCATTAGACAAAACTAAAGTAAAAGGAGCAGTATCTGGTAAAGGAGTTGATGTAAAATTACAGACACATTTATCATATTGTATTGCAGGTCATACATTTCACTCAAATTTTTGGATTGTTCCCTTATTGACAACAGACGTTATTTTAGGTACGAATTTTCTGGTACAACACGACGCAATTATTGAATTTCAAAATTCGTATTTAATGTTAAAGGATGAAAATGTACAACTGGCTTTAGAATTTCAGCACTCTTTATCTGCAGAAGAACAAACAATTAATCGTACAGATGTTATTTCCGCATCACGTAACATAGACTGTCAATCTACATTGTTCACAGATACGTACGTACACAACTATAATACTCCAGACGAAGCCGACTATGACGTTATGCAAATGATTTCTGATAATGTTAAACAGAGCAGTACAAATACAGACGACGAACGCACGCAATTACGCAAAATTCTTTTACAGCAAGCTCCAGTTTTTGACAACGTCCCTGGTACTATGTCCGGTTTTATGTATGAATTTCAAGTTAAACAGCACGACACATTTAAAGCCAAACATTATCCCATTCCGTATATTCACAGAGAACAAGTTATGAAAGAATTGCAAGCTATGCTTGACCGAGGAATTATTGAACCGGCAGTTAGTCCGTACATAAACCCACTCCATATTGTTAAGAAAAAGGATGGTTCACTTCGCCTCGTAGTTGATTCGCGTCACATTAATGACATTATTATTAATGAAACAGATCGCCCACAGACACTAGAAGAACTTCTACAGAAATTTCATGGTACTGCTGTTTATTCCACATTAGATTTGAAATCGGGATTTTGGCAAATTCAGCTCCAACCGAACTATAGAAAGTACACAGCTTTTCTTTGTTTTGTTGACTGTTACCAGTTTTGCTAATTACCGTTCGGTTTAACAATTTCTTCAGCAGCATTTATTCGCGGTTTGAATACTACCGACAGAACTTAAAGACATAATCACAACGTATGTAGACGACATTCTTATTGCAGAAGCCAACTGGTCTGAACGCAATCTGATTCTTGAACAACTGTTACGAACTTTTCGTGGGCAAGGACTCACAGTTTATCTCAGTAAATCGCACTTTCGGAAAACTACTATAAAATTTCTTGGACATGTAATTTCAGCAGAAGGTATTGCGCCTGACCCGGAAAAACTTCAAGCTTTACGTGACATTACTGTTCCTACGACGAAGAAATATTTACGCAGCATTCTGGGATTAATTAACCTTTTTCGTAAAGTTATTCATTACTCTGCTTTAGACACCCCTAGATTATGTCAGTTGACGGGTAAAAACACTATTTGGTCCTGGAATAGCCAAGCACATTCTGAATTTGTGAATCTGAAAGAAGCTTTCTTGAATGCATCACTTTTATCACATCCAGATCTTATTAGGAATTTTTCCATTGTCTCCGACAGTTCTAACACCGCTTTAGGCGTACACATTTTTCAGGAAATTGAAGAAGATGGTTCTATAGTAATTAAAAACATCGAATTTGCGAGTCGCATTCTGTCACCTGCTGAACGTAATTATTCTGTCACAGAACTTGAAACATTATGTGTTGTATGGGCATTTACGAAATTTCGGCATTTTCTTTATGGAAGACACACTACCGTTTACACAGATCATAGAGCTATACAGATTTTACTTTCCGCAAAATTTACACACGACAGGTTAGGCAGACGGAAACTTTATTTACAGCAATTTAATTTTACAATTGTTCACATTCCCGGAACACAAAATATTGTAGCAGGCGCACTATCCCGTTCCCTCAGCAACAATCAGCAAGACATCGCAACCAACTTCTGCAAAGAAAATTTCAGCGTCATGTATATTCAACAGGTTGCATTTGAAAATTTCATTTCGTCGTCATTACGAGATATAGCACAAGGGCAGAGCAAAGACAACGTATGAAAAGAAATGAAACACCTTTGGCAACATAGGAATAATGTTACCATTAGAAACCATTACACTGTACGCAATAATATTCTGTTTCGCCGCTCTCACCCTGACAGCAATAACTGGTTACTATGCATTCCTGACGAACTTGTTAACAAATTAATTTGGTATACTCATTCAAGTTACGCACATTACGGAGCCAGAAAATGTTTTCTTTTACTGAGACAGAACTGTTACTTCGCCAACATGGAGAAACGTATTCGACGAGTTTTAGCGTCATGTAAAATCTCCCAGAAAGCTAAGTCAGATACGACTTCACATATTCCTCCGTTACATCCCACTGTACCTGTTAAATTGAGACACATGGCCGATGTAGACATTTTTGGTCCGATTCCCAGAACTAATAGAGGTTTTTGCTACATCTTTGTCGCTGTTGAACTCACTTCGAAATTTGTTACGTTCACTCCGTTACGCAAAGCTACTGCTAAATTTGTTTCGAATGCATTTGTAAAACATTTTTTATTCCATGTAGGGCATGTATTGAAAGTAATTTCCGACAATGGATCACAGTTTCGATCTGATGTATGGACACGTATGTTACGAGCTAGAAACATTTCTCCGATCTATATAACCAGGTACCATGCTTCTTCAAACCCTTGTGAACGACTAATGAAAGAATTTGGTAAACTGTGTAGAATACACTGCCATAAAAAACATATTGATTGGGATACACACATACTGTCATTCCAGGATGTAATTAACTCCATACCAAATGAATCTACTATGCTATCTCCGACTGTTATAATGAAAAACGTTGAACCACATAACAAAATTAAAGAATTAGTATCCTTTCCTACATCTCGTCGACTACGACACCATGAAATAATTGACATTGCGCTGAACAACATCAAACGTGCCGCAGAGCGCCGCAGAAGAAAGCAAAAACAGGTTTGTACACGCCGTGACTTTCACATTGGACAGACGATATTAGTACGTACACACTATCTATCCAACAAAGGAAAAAGTAGATGCAGTAAATTTGAGCTTCTATATGAAGGTCCATATCGAATTCGCTGCATTCCCCACCCCAATGTAGTACACGTCGAAACTCCGAGAACCAGAAAAAGTAAAGTCAATCACCATGTCTCCAATATTAAACCCTTTATTGAATGAACATACTTTATGATTTATCACACTGTAATTCCATTTCCTGATTTTTATATGACCACTTATGTAATTATGTTTATGTGACTACTTACTGATGATTATCGTATTTTTTCTTGGCCAGAGCCCGGCAAGGTAAGGTTAGCAGGTCGCTTTTTTTGTCGTTGTATATCAGACCGTTCACATTTTCCATTTTTCGTGTATATATGATTCTTTTCCTGTATGCACTAAGAAATGTTTAGGGTGTAACAAACACCAGTTGACTTTAACATTTTTCCTTATGATATCTCAATATCTTGACTATTCTACACTTTTGGCTACTGCATTATGAGACTGTGTGTACATTTTTGCACCTGAACACTGTCTATGTTTTCGACATAATACGTTTTCTGTCATGCTATGCTGTATGCTTAATTATATCACTAGAAACCAGTTTTATTTAATGGGTATATGATTTAAATGCAAGACATTAATCATTGTTCATCATTTTCAGATAGCAATAACGTGTAAAAGAAATAAATTAAACAAACCACAGTGGATTACCAAGAAATGGGAATTTCACCTTCGGAATGAACAAAATAAGACGCAATACCTCGTCATGAAGAGTAAATGGATCAGAATTAACAAACATTAACAAGAATATACTATACACATCGTATGATAGCAGTCGTAACTAATTTTTTCTTTCAGAATACGAGGTGATTGATGCAGGCTACACATCTTAGTTTTAGTGATGAAATAAGCTAGAAATAAGAAACTCTGTACTATGAATAGTTATATGAAGTAAATGGTAATATGAATAATGCATAATGAAGTGTCTTTTTGCAGATGATAATGAATGAATATGCTAATATGAATAATGAAGTTTTTCTTTGCAGGTGATGATAGTAATGAAGTTATGGTAATATGAATAATGATGTTATTCTTTGCAGATGAGAATAATGATGAAATTTATATATTTACTGTTAGTTAAGAAATGCTATATAGTTACTTAAGTATTTGTTGCTGTTCATTTTGACAGTATGTCTTATGTCCCATGGTATAATGATTGAATGTTTTGGAAAGGTCAGCTAAAGTACATACATATTGAGTACACATTTCAGTACCTGTTAATTCGAAGTTCACTACTTTTCAGCATAATATGCGTTTCTTCTTTCAGCTTAATAATCCATTTTGTATTTTTTCTATGAGAAGCTATTCATGAAATTAATGTGCGATAAGCAGTTAGTCATTAAACCTGTTCTAGTACTTAATTTTTTTTTACTCATTTGTGTGTGTCATTCATGAATATGATCACATATACTCTACTTGTTTCATAACCTGGCTACAGCTGACTCATGACGAATGACGTTAATAATCCTTATTTGTAGCAATAAGTTAAAAGCAAATATTTTCATGCCCCAGCAATTAATTATCGATCCCAATGCAATGCTTTGCTAGCATAAAAAAAATGTACTACCAGTCCCAAATAATGCTACCATTTTAAGAGAGTTCTGATTAATACTGAATGATGTTTTCCAACCACAGACCTTGAGTAATAGTTACAGTATGTTACATTTTAAATATGTCCTATGTCACTTGAATGATGAGTTCTGAATAATGTTTTCTAACCACAGACCTTTAGTAATAGTTACAGTATATTACATTTTCAATATGTCCTATGTCACTTGAATGATGAGTTCTGAGTAATGTTTTCTAACCACAGACCTTGAGTAATAGTTACAGTGTGTTACATTTTAAATATGTCCTATGTCACTTGAATGATGAGTTCTGAGTAATAGTGAATGATATTTTGTAATAATGCATACATGTCATGCCAATAATTTCTGTAAATAATATTTTTGTTATACTCTATAAATGCTATGCCAATAATTAACACTCGTTTTGAATGATGACTTCTGAAGGTTTGTCACTGGCCAAAGAATGCCAATAATTATTTTCAATATGTTGTATCTCACTTGAATGATGAAAAATGTTTTGTAAATATTCAATACTTGCTATATGTTTATTAACTGGCCAATGAGTGCCAATAATTATTTTCAATATGTCATATGTCACTTGAATAATGAAAAATGTTTTGTAACATTCAATACTTGCTATACGTTTAGTAACTGGCCAATGAATGCCACTGTTTCATATATTTTAAATTTGTATTATGTCACCTACATGCTATTATATATGAATACCAGTAGCTTGATGCTACACTCATTAGCTCCTGTTTTCAATGATGACTTCTGATGGTTTGTAACTGGCCGATGAGTGCCAATGATTACTATAACTAGATGAATTATGTAAATGGTATGCCATTAATTAACTCTTGCTTTGAATGATCACTTTTAAATAATGTATAAAAATGGTTTGTAACTGGCCAATGAGTGCCAATGTTCACTGTGATCAGATGATTTATGAACATTATTCTGTAATACTTCATACATAGTACAGAAGTGTTCAGTAACTAGGCAATGAGTGCCAACAATTAGTCAAATCGGTTGATAGACTAGTGTAATTCTCAATGATGACTAGCATGAGACTTAATGTCCTTCACCTTCTGACCTAATTACCAGAAATTACTGCAATATACGTTTGTCCTGTCTATCATCTATGATCATGGAGCACTATATTTGGTTTCTGCACTAATTCTACATTGGTGAATGAGTGTGGTGTTGACACATCATTGTGTCCACCACCTTGAACAATGGAGATGTTATTATGGCTCCACTGTTTGGTGTACCTAATGTACTACCAAAATGATAACATGGAATATTAATACGACATTTCAGTGTCTTGGCTACACTGATTAATACTTCAGGGAAGAGAGCTTCAGATTGTCTCACTTGGTGTTGTGCTTCTGTAGAAAGATATGGACTTTCAGTGCAGCTATGTGCAACCTAATGTGCTACAACCATGATGCAATCCTTCCCTTTCTTATCCTAGTTCTAGCTAAATGGTAAAAAAAAAATTACAGTGTGTATCCACCTTATGTCATTTATTAATTTGTTTTGTACTCATTGCGCATACATTTTGTGATTTCTTGATATGTTCTGTACTACAGTGCATATGCACTTTATGTCATTTGTCAATATGTTTTATACTAATTGTCATTGCTTGATATGTTTTGTACTACCATGTGTATGCACTTTATGTCATTTGTTAATATGATTTGTACTCATTGCGTATACATTTTGTCATTGTTTGATATGTTCTGTACTCAGTGCATGTGCACTGTATTTCATTTCATGTTATGCACTTATATATATATATATATATATATATATGTATATATATATATATATATATGTATATACTCTGTGACTGTAAACTTAGTTAATTAAGAAAGATTGCGTGTATATTTTGTGATTTCTTGATATGTTCTGTACTCAGTGCATGTGCACTCTATTTCATTTTATGTTCTGTACTTATATGTATGTATATACTCTGTGGCTCTCAACTTAGTTAATTAAGTAGATTTTAGAAACATTTGTTGCTCATGGCAAGTCCAATTGACTCACCATCCCTGCCAAATTTTTGCCCCCCAGGTGGAGGGTTATGTAAGAGGTATTGCTGCCTGCGATATGTAAGCTACAAGAGAATCTGAGACCAAAGAGCAGTGTTGACTGCAGTACGAACTGTGTAGCTGTAGCAGCAAGTTGTTGCTAGCGAGCAGTCGCCTGTCTGCTCTGGTCTGGTGTATCATGTTGGCTGGGCCGGTTGCGGTGCAGCGATGCCGGAGCCTGAGTATTACTGTATAAGGTAAAAAGCAGCCTCGCGCATATCTAGTAATGTTATGTAAAGTCCCATGTAAATCCTTTAAAAATGTCCTAATAATAATATTCGTGATATAAAGTAATTTCTAAAAAAACCATTCATTTCAATTTAAAGAATTTACTAATTTCTTCAATCCATGATCATTCCTATTGTTACAAAAGAAAAATCAGTTGCTTCCTTTCATAAATGACAAAGCTATCAGCCAGCATTGCACAGAGCTGTCCCGGAAAAGTTTTATATAAGAGCAGATATATTCGCCGTTTTTATTGAGGTAAGAATATGGGAACCAATTTTGTTCTGAGCTTACACTAAAATTTGAATCACTATCCATAATATTTATTTATTTTATAATTTTTTTGTGGGGATGTTACACTTAAATTAGAATCATTAACCAAATAACATTATATTTTTTGTGGGGAGGTTACAAGATGGTAATGTTGTTTGAAAAATAAAAACTTTTGTAGAAAAAAAATCTGCCTCGCTACTGCGAGGGCCGCGATCGTCGAGAATGAAAGGACGGAGCGAATCGTGGCACCACGAAAACTGAAAACATATGTTCCTGGTTTCGAAGGAATATATTGCCAAAAAGTGCATTTACCACGAAACGTCACAAGTTTTCTGTCAATTGTTACGTTGCTGTAAAGAACACAAGCCACATGAGATTTCTTTATCCACATTACAGACACTTCTCTGATGGGAGTCGGCTTGTCAAGTGACGATGCGAAGTTTGACATCTGCATCGTGAAATACGATGTATTTTGAAGTCTGGATAAAACAACTTCTAGCCATTGTTTCACTAAAAATGAGTCTACCATCCTCTTTATTCCACAGATTTGTAGTTGCTTTATTATGGGGCTTATAAGCACCTGCTTGTATCAATACGAAGATAAAGCACCTCAGGTCAGCGACGTGTCTTGGTGTCCATCTACTACAATAATCAAGACTTTCCTCTTTGTCAGTCCACTTCAGTATTTTATCAACTACGTTCTTCGTAAGAAATAATTAGAAAAAGCTAGCTATATGGCGGCCACAGTTTTTATTGCGAACTTTGTTGGGACTGACTTCACTCTCATTATTATAGATCTTCCATGTCTCCACACGGTTCTCTCAATTAGTGTTTGTGCCACACTTCTTCCTTCGTTTTTGACGTGGACCAAAGGTATTAAAAAGTGTATATAGTGGCATTAGAGGCTAGCGCACGTATATAGTAACTTAAAATACAATAAACACTTAACTGTATAAGTCAAAATGATTTGTCAGTGCCTTCACGGGCTGCACGTTTGTACTCACCAATCTTCATCCAAATTTCCGTCTGATTCAGGAATTTTGTGTTCTACTACGGTACATCTACTTCTCCAGCACTACATGGTACAACAAAATCTTTACCACTGTTATCACTATTGGATTACCTTGCAGTAATATGTCGAGTACTTCCTTTTCGGAAAGGTGACGATGAATTTTCAACTAAATACAACAGACATAAAAGAGTTTCCGCAAGCATCCAAAAAATAACTGACAGGATATGAAGTTCTGTCAACAGTCGTACATTCCAGCAATATTTCCACGAATGGAACAAATCAGATACAACAGTAATTATGGCCGAGCCCCGAAGGGGATATACCGGCCAATAAATGCCATACGATCATTTCATTATGGACTGTAAAACAACATCTACGTCTCATAAAACCCCAAGAGTCTTGATGGCAATGAATAAATGTATTAATCAGTCATGCATGATGCGGCATTTTCTTAACGAATGTCAGTGTTAATGACGTCGTATCTCTTAACTGTGTGTCTTACAATGATATATTTGCGTAGGTAAATTCAACGGCATGTGTGAGTACAGTCTGCGAAATATGTTGCGAATAGACGGGCAGCAAAGAAGTAATAAATTTAAACTTATTTCACCATGCGGCAGACTTTTACTCATCTCAGTGCTTCTAAAGTAATGCCTCCTGAACTATGTGTGGTACTACTATTTCTTAGGGAGGTGCATTTAGCTGCATATGTCGACATGATTTTCGAAATTTATTGTGAACAGATATACTAATATAGAAATAATAAATGTAAACGTGGTGTGTCATGCAGAATTTCTTCACGTAACTCATTTTTTTTATGACGTCATATCTCCTGAACAACGACAGGCACGTGGTTCTTAACGCACAGCAACAGTAGACTGGAAAGAAGCAATATGTGTACCAAGTTTGAAATCGGTCCGGTGGTTTAATGTGGAGACGACTACAATTCATACATTCATTAATTATAATATGTATGAATGCAGCTTGTGGTGGTTCTTTTTACGTATGTGTGTTGGTATTGCTGGTATTTATATGCTATATAAAGTTGGAGTTAGAACTATTCTGCCTGGTTCACAACTGAGAAATTATTTAAGTTAATGGCCATTTTATGGTACTTCTCGCAGTTAGTTTGTCCGTCAAGCTGCATTTATATCAAAAGACACCACCTACACAAAATTACTTTTGTTATATTGCTATGATGAAGCGGTTCTCGCAAGATCAGATTAGTGAGGATCAAATAAACGTTCACTGAAGTAACAACGGATGATAATGGGTCTGTGGAACTAAAACTGACTGCTGTTGCTGTTTCAAAAGACGAATCATTTATTAAGAGATATCTTCCACATTAACATTTATTTTAGGTTATTTGTCATAATTAGCAAATATTTATTACGACTCTAGGCTGTTATAATCTAGAATAATGGCGTTTACCTCTGCGCTAGTGTTCCCCTATAAAATTTGCAGAAATCGTTGATGTATACCACGTCATAAATATAGGAGTTTTTACAGTAAAACATTGCGACACTTTTAAATAATACCTGATTATGTTTAGTCTAAATATTACATGAAACTTACACGTTTTCGTGCCTCGTCACAAAATGGCTTCTTATACTACTAAGAAACAAAAGGGAAGTGTGTTCATCCGTTTTCAAAAGGAACAGGGATTACAATAACAATCACAGATCATATTAGTTATTACAAAGTCTTTTCGATTTTTCTGCGATAATATTTTATCGTTACGCGTCAGTTTTGCTACATTTGCGAAGTTCTTCAATAGTATTTTTTCACGTTATGTTGCGTACCGCCTCATTGGCTCCGTAGTGAGGTTGTGCCCAAATATTTCCAATGTTGAGTCTCACTTACTTCCAGAACCGACCACTTCACACGATTTTTAACGTCTTCAGTCACACTTGTCATTGCGCATTAACTTACAGTATTTGTTTACAATGTGTTTTCAGCTTTACAATTATTTTGTCGGGGCTTGTGTTTAACTTACTCTTTGCCCTGTGTCTGCACATAAAGGCGAATAGTTCGAAATAACCTATGACCTGATAAAAGGCTTATACTCTCCCATTCGGGCTACAGGCGTATGGGAAAAAACGAGTCTAAAATAACCCCGCCCGGAGGCTTCGGACTGTTTACTTTCCTGCGAAATTTAATGATTTTTTTCGAATGATAGACATTTAAACATACATATATGCAACAACTATGATAATTTACATTAACACAAAAGATATGCTGTTCATGTAGAAGTTGGTGAAAATGCAAATTATTTTAGAAAGTTTTACATATTTGCTGTTTAAGAATGTCCATGACATCTTTGGTTACTTAAAGTTGAAGTCCGTAACATGTTATACTAGTTTCACATACAAGGCAAATGTCTTTGTCAGTTTGACAATATTAGGGAAACGTTTGACGTTTGTGAGGTTTTAGCACATGAAGTACATTTGATTTTACACTCATGGGCAATAACGTTATATGTTTTCTTAATTATTTTCATGAAGTTCTCATGCCAATTCGTCACGACGGCAGCTGATGACGGTGTCGGCTAGTATCCCGCGCAGAGCAGCGGCATAAGCAGGAACAAGGCACTCGGAAAGCATCAGCGAACAAGTGAGCGTCGCCCGGCGCCGATGAAATATGCAGTCCAGAACTGCCTCGCGCCTGCTCACCACTCGCGCGACATGAAAAGTGACCCACCGAGCATTAGATTTCTCCCCAATAGTACTACAAAATACACTGGCAGTAAGGAAAACGTTATTGGGCCATACACTTCACAGTCACACGTGTATTTGTAAGTGTGTGCAGTATGTTTGTTCAGAACAGGTTATTCAAATGGCTCTAAGCACTATTGGACTTACCATCTGAGGTCATCAGTCCCCTAGGCTTAGAACTACTTAGACCTAACTAACCAAAGTACATAACACGCATCCATACCCGAGGCAGGATTCGAACCTGCGACAGTAGCAGCGGCGCGGTCCCGGACTGAAGCGTCAAGGACCGCTCGGTCACAGCGGCTGGCGGTTCAGAACAGACATTAACAGTACTTTATTGGGATTTTGGATTTTTCAGAACACTCTTTCACCTAACGTAAATAGTAATACGTAACACACACGTTCACTACAATATTCCTGTACGTCACTCTAGTGGGCTCACAGTGTTCCGCTAATACTTGTGCCGTTGAAAGCGTCCACTTGTGATTTCAGCTCGCAGTTGGCTGTTTCTTAACCACAGTGTTTAACCTACGATGTACAAGTTCACTGTCTTGCAATAAACACCACTCTTTCTTGCTATGCACAGTTCAGTGAAACTATAACAAAAATACAGCACTTCACTTAATACAGTTCAGCCATATGTGACGAACATGTACGTTTACTTTATTACTGCTGCAGTTTGGTACAGTTTATCAACGTTTTCACTAGCTATAACACTTACAGTGTGCTTCACTCTTACTTCGTTTAAAGTTTTGTACCATGTGAGTAACTTCTTTCCTCATGTCGCTATCTGACTGTCCGGAAATGTACTTCACATTAAAGGCACATTGAGTACATTTTGATTATCTTCATTAAAAATATATAAACAAAAACATATGCAATCGATTTACAGTTTCCATAGATTTTACCGACAAGTAATTTTTTTCAGTAATATGCATTGTCTATTACAAAATTATCATGTTCTTTGTCAAATCCCGTTACTCATGAAGTATTGGCCATTTGGCCACTCTGATATCGTGAGTTTGGTAAATTTTGTACATAATATTATCATTCGACACAGAACCATTCGCTTAACGTAGATTGCGCGCTTGCAGCTGCCTTGCATGGGAGAGTGCAGCCACAAGTACTTCTAGTGTGTATTCACGCTAAATGTATCAAGTTGTACTGTAGTTGAAATGAGAAATACGAACGGTTCAGTGGGACAAACTTTCGGGCGCACGTACTGTGCTCAGTGTCAGTATGTCATTTATGGACACATACGTCCGATTCATTTGCTAATATATTAGTTATGTACATACATGATGCACACGTTCAATTCAAGTCATTCAAAAATACACATACATACACAGTAAACAAGCAAGAAAATTTATGCTCAAAAGTGAACAAACCACACATAAATCGAAAAAATACATATTCAGACTAACCTAAATTAGTTCAAAGTATGCTTACTCATCAAGTATGAAGATATTTACGATTTTTACTGAGTGATCCTGTATTTCCCTTCCTACCGCCTGTTTTTTCGACTAAGTTATAAAACAGGTATGGCGGCAGAATACATCGTGAGCTCGGACTTGCGTATTGTACACATACCCTGCGATTATACCGGGTGTTTAGGTGAATATATAAGCAAATTGAATAAGCAACTGTGTCAGTTCAATTTGTAGCTGGTCATTCAAATATGTGGACTCGGCTACGTTTTCGACAATGTTTTGCTTAATGTTGCGTGATTCCTGCACCCAGGCATCTTCAGTATCATTTTCACCCTCTACTGAGAGATTATTCACCTGCATTATTGTGGGACTGTCAGGGAGCACTACGTTAACGTGCCGACAATAGTTCGTGCACATCATCAGGCGTCCTGATTAACACCAATTCAATCTGCTTACGTGGTATATTAAGGTGCAGATACCACGTGCCAGGTCAGTTTTCACCTTCATTTCACGGAGATCATCTAAATCCAGGATACAAGGTACGGCGAGATTTCAAACCACCAGGAATGAGCTTGTAAATACTTATTTTTCCATTATTAGCTCTACCTGCACCTGGTTTTTTATTAACTGCTCCTTCCCTCGTAGGGCTCCTACCAGTTTTCTACTGGTAAAATTGCATTCTCCTGATCTTATCCACACAACGGAACAATTGTTCATCTATCACGGATGTGCTGGCATCTGTGTCCAGAATCACTGTAATTAAAATATCGTTTATTTTAGCCTGAAAGGCAGCCTGAATTAATTTTATATCATCCCTTCTTCGCTGTCGCGGTTCAGTTATTAGTTCGTCGTTTAAATGTTGGCCATCATTGTACTTCACCATACACACGTTTACATTCCGCGCGCCCCCTGCTCCACCACTGCCGACCGACTGGAAGGGGCCTACAGCGGTCGGCCGGCCTCCCGCTGCAGGTGTCTCACCTGTGACGTCCACAACCCTAGCGCTCTCGTTTTGAGCCCAACACTGACTCTGTGGTACATACACTTGGGCATTAGGATTAGGTGGATGCAGCAGTGGCGGTGGCATGGGTATAACGTTAATGTGATAGATCGTTAGATTATTACTTGACATTTGACTTTGTCCCTGCCAGTTTGCGGGCCCTGGTCGTTGCCAGTATTTGTTGGCAGTGCGCATGTTTTTCTGGGAGACATTGTGGTTACCCCTCCTTCACCCCTCCTTTTACGGTTGTATTATTCATTGCCGTTTTTACTCCGTGAGTAAGTAGGTCGTCAATATTGCTTTCCTTTCGCATGGTTAGGATGCCAATTACTGTTACTCGGCTGATGGTTATGTCCCGCCTGCCTTTTATTGTACGCTTCACTGTTTGAAGACTCATTATTTTTCGCGAACCCGTTAGTTCTGGGGCTGATTTATTGTGGTTTTGATTACTCTCCGCAATGCCATATTCGTTTTGACGAGCATCTTCTTGGATTAAGTCAAAACAGTCTAGTGCTGATATAAATTGTTCTACGTCCATGTCTGGGATATGCACGAGATTTTCTCGAATAGCGATGGGTAATTTTCCTTGAAAGTGTATGTACCAACATCGGTTCATCCCAATATCGCATCGTATTAAGATTTTTCTCAAAATACTTTCTTAAATTACCCTGACGGGGGTTGAACAGTTCGGGGTTGTAGACCTGTTTTCTTAAACGTTCTTGTACATATCAGGACCTGAACCATGCAAGAAATTTGTTTTCAAAATCAGAAAACGACGCGCACCTTTCGGCCGTTTCTAGTGCCCACGGCGCTGCATCTCCTATTATGAAAGATGTGGCAAATTGGATCTTTTGCCTCTCTGTCCATGAGAGGCAAAACGTTTTTAAAACCTTTTATAAAGGCAACAGGACGCACTACCTTTTTCTCATCATTATATGTCTGAAACCGTCTATGATTTATCAACGATTCATCAAGATTTACTTGGGAAAGAGTTGGTAATACGCCTGTATCTGCGACACCAACAATGCCCGTAAAAGTCGGTGGAGTCTGGCTTGGCTGACTCGCGCAGACAAATTTCTCGTCACGGGGTATATTAACTGGAAAGTTGCCACATTCCTCGTTTGATAACTGTGCATGTAAATCAATATGTTGTCTAGCAGCAACATGCCGCTGAATCAACACTCCGCCACCGCATCGTAGACGCGTCTGATGTAGAGTTGGGCAACACGATTCTTTTTTGGTGATTAGATTCCTACGATTCAATCTCACATTGCGAATCGATTTCTACGATTCTTTCACGATTCATTCTTGTCTGCGACGGCACGATTCTTACGGAATGCAAAAAGTTCTACATCTTACCCACATATGGCAGGACATGTCTGAAATTGTCAATGGGGTTAGAATCGAACTGTGTCATGATAAGATATGCCAGAAATAGTTTATTTATGAGTAAACATGCATATGACGTTACTAGTGTGATTCTCGATTTATACGTGTAATGCCTTAATTATGAAAGGTCACGTTTGATTTGATTGCATCTATTGTTTTATTTCGGTCTGCCAGGAAAGAGGAATCGATTTGTGCTAAAGGTGGTGCAAAATTACGTGGTATGGCAGTTTGGTTGTGTAGCTTGAACGTATCTAACTGCAGACATCTGTTTTATAGTAACAAAATCTAGCAGTGTGGCAGACGTGGTTTGGCTCATATCATCCTATGTTTTTCTGTGCCTTCGAAGCATAGTGAACTAAGAATCGATGAGTCGTTGGAACTTGGAATCGTCACGACTCGGAAACACGCAATCGTTCTTACGAATCTTTTGAACGACGATTCGTCCGTATCACGATTTGATTCTTACGATTCTTTGTTTAAAGTCGTTCAAATGAACGACTCATTAACGAATCGCCACAACTCTAGCTTGATGATGTGTGGGTTTAAGTTCTTCGCGGGGTCATCAACTGCCCGGCTGATGGACCTCATTTATCCCTTAAGCACCTCATGGGCATTGTCACAGACTCTTTCTGGATCATCCTTGTTTTGTTCTACAAATTCCGATACTTATTCTTATATCACATCAATCTCCTGCGATAGTTATGAAAAGATAGCCTTATCTCGTTTTTCTATAAGGTCGTTTAATTTCTGTACAAGAAGGGCATAACGCTCTTTTCTCACGTTCGTTACGATTTGATTGTAAGATGTTCTTTACCTCACCTAAAAAAGCTTTTAACGTTGTCTGTCCCGGATATCTAATTGTGCTAACAACATCGCAAGAAAGTCAGGGCCGGACCTCCTGCTGCTGATGCACCATCAGCTGATGCTGTGACATCAGTCTTCGGTTGTGGTATAATCTCATGAACATGTGTGCTCACTTGAGCTTGTTTAGTGTTATCATTAAAATCGTGATATGTTGGTCCCTGTTGTGGTTCCTTTTGAGGAATTTGCGAATGGGTACTGTAATATTAGTAATTTTCGCCTCACAAACATTAATATACGCTCAATAGTAAACGCCTGATGGCCTAAAGTTATCGAAAAATTGTAAAGTAAAAGAAATGAATCATCGCATAGCAGCGACAGAATCTACTATTCTTTATCTTTGCCCTTCTTGCGCGGTGCCAGTAAATCTCTATGTACATGTATCGATTAATGGTATAAAAAAAAGAATTCTGTTGTTTCAAGACAAATGAGGCTTTTCGCGCCTCACCTTTTACTGTTTGTATTCCATGAGAGGCGGACGCGGACTTGCTGCGTTCCACAACTGTATATTATATTTGATGTGAAAATATTGAGTGAATATGCTAATTGTTATTTTTTTCCAATCAGAAAAGATGTAGTTTCTTGTAACTGATATCGAACAGACAGCATCCAGAGGACATTTTGACTGTTATGTATAAAGTATTTAACCACAATGGTCATCTATTGTAACTTAATATGAAAAGGTACGTAGCATTAAAAAAAAAAACGCGTGTTGAAGATAAGTGTGCTTATTTTCGTAAATTAACCTTGATGAGTCCATCTCCTTATTTACTTAACTTAATTATTTTGTGTTACTTCATCATCAGAAATTACGATCACGCTGATGGGCCGAACGCAGCATGAGGCAGAAGGAACATTATCGTTTTTCTATTATTTCTGAACCAACTCTTTTTAATTGTGTAGTGTTGCATTTCTTTTAAAGTCTATAAATCTTCTGGTCCCTTAGTGTTGATCCGGGTATGACTACATCGCGACTATAAAAATGCACAGAAATGATAATGTTTCTTCCGAGCGATCTCAAATATATATATATATATCAATATGCTGCTCTTATTCAGGTATTTAATGGTCAACGTATGTTATTATAATAGCGTAATAAATCCCTGATTCTGTTGCCAAGTGGCCCACCAAAATATTCATTTTTTCGACATTAAAAAAAAAGTAACAATTCTTTTTATTTTTGTCCCCCAAGAGCAACGCTACACTTGGCGCCCGGACAGGGACTTGATCAAAAATCATTTCATGTATGTGTTTATTAATTTTTCAGTGCTTGTTCTAGTAACTGTTTCATTTTTTCATGTGGATGCAATTCAACCGAGAAAGAGAAGTGGGAAAACCTTTTAGTTAATTCAGAAGAACGATTGATGAAATTACCAAAAAACGCGAGTATTCATCCGTATCACCATCAAGACAGCCATAGTAAGTCAAATTTTTATACGCAGTAGCCAAGCTTTCGTAGTGACGTAGCATCTTTCGAGTTGATCAGAACATAAACCGGTCTTTCCTTGCCTTGAAACAGCTTTATTTCAATTTGTCCATAGTCCATTCCTATGTAGTTAAATTCAGTGAAAGTGTACCATTGTTGTCAGTGCATAAAAAAAAATTACGATATGGCGGATAACTACGCTCAAAACTGGTAAAACGTGTGATATTTCATTTGTTTGTAATTAGTAGGAACCATCTTGTCTTCTTGGCGTAAATGAACGTCAGTTGTTACCCAGAGTTAAAATTTTATCTTAGGTCCCAGTAAGCCATAGCACTACGTCACAGACAAACGACTGACGGCAGTGACAAACAATATCTGTAGCATTTTGACGTTTGACAAATAATTCATGAACATGGCTGACGGTAAACAGCGGACACAAACAAAACCAGACGACAGCGGTGATGCGAATGGACCTCACTATCCATTACGATCACGCGCGATAGGTACACGAGCGGAGGCAGAAGCAGCCTCGACCGAAGTTTTAGAAGCTGGTCCTAGTGTGCAAACTATTCCCGCTTTTGAAAAAAATGACTTGGCTGCAATGATCGAAGCAATAATGGAACGCAAGTTCGAAAGTCAAAGACAGAGAGAGGCGCAAAGACAGGAACGTGAAAAGCAGGAAAAATTAGATGAAAAGGCCCGCGAAGAAAAAGAGAAGGCCGAAAGACGGCATAATAAAAATCAGGTCCTTACAAATCTGTGCAACTCAGTAAAAGAAGACATAAATTCAGTAAAAACAGAAATAAATTCGGTAAAAACAGACATAAATTCAGTAAAAACAGATCTGCAAACGGAGATAAATGACCTAAATACACGGTTAAATTCGGTAAAGGCCGGACTAAAGGCTGACATAACAGCTGATTTAAATACCCTGTTGGGTAATGTCCAAAGCCAAATCAGCAGTCAGATCACGATCATGAGGCTAGAAATTGACACACAAGTAGAGTCAAAAATAGAGGATATTTCAAAACGGTTAGATGAAAAAAGCAGCCAAGGGGGAGATAAATTCAAAAGTGATAGAATATCAAAAACAAGCTGCGACCTTAAAAGAAGATTATACTGCAATCTCTGATGAGGTCAAAGGAGTTAAAACCGCAGTAGACACGATCGAGAATGTTGTTGATGATCTTTCGAAACAGATTGAGACTCTTATTGTAGAGGACCAAATAAAGAATACTGTTAAGGCACATGCTGAAGCATTGTCTGATCACTACCAAGAGTGGATTAAAAACAAAGACGGATTCATAGAAAACAAGGTCAAGAACGAACTCAGGGAAACTGTCAAAAACATGACCTTTGAAATATTGGCAGCCCCTGGAAAAACAGGATACACGGTGATGTCAGAATTAGGCCAGATAAGACGAACGTTAGCTCAAGATTTACCTGAATGGCGTCAACAGATAGTTGATGAAGTTCGTACACTAAAATGTCAAGTTGAAAATTCCCCACCTCCCGTGTCAGGAAACTGGAATAATTCACCACGAAGTAATGAACAACAGCAGGTACATTACCGTTCACCATTTGATAACGCTCAAACTCATAGTTCTATAGAAGCACAAGTTAACCAGACTACCAGCCCATCCACTTTCGTCAGTTTGATGCAGGAGGAAAGCGTGATCAAACATCGCATTTTTCCGACCTTTCACCCACAGAAAAGAGAAATTCATCCTATAGTGGTCCTCCGAAATTTTTCAGGAATTTTCCCGAGTAGCTGGAGTGACCGCCAGCGAATTCAATTTGTTAGTGGATTTATCGTAGGCGATGCTGCCTTATGGGGAACCGAAATGGTCGACTCTTGTAAAAGTTACAAAGAGTTTGAACAGATGTTTTTAGCTAAATTCTGGAGTTCTGGTGTGCAGCAGCGCCTGAGAAAAGAGGTTTACAACGCCGAAGTGTTTAACAGTAAGCGCGGTAGTTTGAGAAGATATTTTGAAAAGTATTTAGCGAAAATCAAGTTCTGGGATTCGCCGATCACCGCCAAAGACGTTATTATGATTCTAAAAACTAAGCTACCGATTGCGATCAGAGAAAAGTTAGTAAACGTGTCTGAGAACGATACGGACACTTTCCTATCTGTGTTAGACTCGTTAGATCTGATTTACGAGGACGCTAGAGTTGATGTTGGCAACGCCCACTTCAGTGCAGGCGGCCAGCACAATACAGAATACGCAGGCAACAATGGTGGCCGAGCGAAAGCGCGTCACAGCGACAGCCAGTACCAACCCCACAACGGTTTCAAAAATAAACACACTACGTACTCCAACAGCAAATACAAAAATAAGTACAACAACGGCCAGAGATACAATCCAATATATAATTTGTCACCACCTCAGTACGAAAATACACATTATAGCACACAGCCCCAGCAATATGGAAACACGCAACCGATCAACGGTAATTATCAAAACGATCAGTCTTACGATTCAAATCGTCAGTGGAAAAGAAATAAATGGCATAATCAAGGTGGAGACCAATGTACACCTTTCAGTAACGGTTACAATCAACACAAGCCACAGCAAAATACCTTTCAGCCACAAAATATACACTTCACGCAACAAGCGAACGGACCTTCGGGAACTCTGAAGCCTAAACGCCCGCATAATACGCAAATTTATTATGCGCAAGCGAATACGCCAGGACAACAAGATCCGTTTCCAACCGAGTTCGTACCACAAAACCAACACCAGTTCCAGACGGAAGAAACATTAAGAAATATAAATCAGCAGGAAAGTAAGCGTCGAGCGGAAAATTAAAAGCAGCACCTTTGAGCCTCCTAGAGGATGCTGCAGGTTTGAATGGGGGCACCCTGTCCCTTAGTCCACACGAAATTAAAGCAATTAGGTATGACAAAGAGACAAACTTACGGGATGATCTAGTAGCAGACACTGAGACGAAAGACAATGATGACGTATGGGACGAACAAGTTCAAGCTTCCATAAGGGTATCAATTGCCAACATACCTGTAACAGCTATTGTAGATACAGGAGCTAATATAAATGTCTTATCTTTATGTTTATTTAAGCAAATATCCTCTGTATGCAAAGTTTTATCACTTCCAATTCAAGGTTGCACCATATCGGGAGCAATTGGTCCACTAACACAACGTGTAAATCTTCAGACTCAGCTTCAAATCCAGATAGAGTCTATTTCAGTAACGTGCATTTTTCTTATTGTTAAAAACCTATCAGTGCCATGTATCCTGAGTATGGAATTCTTGAGGCAGACGAAAGCTAAAATTGACATCGAGTGTGGAATCTGTACTCTAGTAGCGAGCCAGCAACAAGTAACTGTAAATTTGTTAAGAAGTAAGGTGAAGACAAACTTTGGGGTGCTTCAAACAGCAGTACGGCCATGGACTAAAAGACATCAGTACAGTCAGACAGAAGACATGACAGATCTTGAAAGTGTTAATGACGATGAGTATAAAGACCTAATTCCCGGTCAGAATGAATTATACGGTAAAGCTAGTGAGTCCATTGAATTATCCAAACAACAGAAGAATGAGCTTTACAATTTGTTAACAGATTACGTTCAAGTATTTTCTAAGAAACCTGGACTAATAAAAGGCTTTGAATATCGAATGGATGTCCTGCCCCATTCAACCTACTGTAGAACAAGCTATTCCATTCCATATGCGAGACGCGAAGCTGTCAAGTGCGAGATCAAGAAAATGTTACGCTGGAATGTGATAGAAGTATCTCATTCACCTTATTCGAGTCCTTTATTGTCTGTGCTAAAATCAGATGATAGCGTAAGGCTAGTCCTAGATGCAAGATTAATCAATAAAATTATAGTACCCATAAGAACGAGACCAGAGGCTCTTGAAGAGCATCTGCAGAAGTTTCATGGAGTTAAGTATTTGAGTACCCTTGATTTGAAAAGCAGTTACTGGCAAGTAAA
Source organism: Schistocerca piceifrons (assembly GCF_021461385.2). Classification (NCBI taxonomy): domain Eukaryota; kingdom Metazoa; phylum Arthropoda; class Insecta; order Orthoptera; family Acrididae; genus Schistocerca; species Schistocerca piceifrons. Next base: position 642,676,651 of record NC_060140.1, on the reverse strand, counting down.
ACTTGCGCAGGAGTCTAGGAAGTACACTGCGTTTATATTGGCAGGTAGATCTTACCATTTCAAAGTTGTACCGTTTGGACTAAATGTGAGTTCCGGAATTTTTATTTCTGCCCTTGACTATGTACTAGGTCCTGAACTTTTAGATGAGGTAACAGTCTATGTGGATGACGTTCTTGTAGCATCGAAAAATAGGGAAGATCATGTGGCCCTTCTGCAAAAGATATTTCAACGATTCAGAGAGTATGGTGTTACAGCAAATCTTAAGAAATCCAAGTTTGGAAAAAGTGAAATTAAATTTTTAGGGCACATCATCACCCCTGAAGGAATTAAACCCGACCCGGAAAAATTATCTGCTATAAAAAACTTTCCAACCCCTGTTACAAAAAGGCAACTGAGAGGATTTATCGGTCTTACGTCATTTTTCAGACGTTTTGGTCCCAATCAGGTATTGAACAATCCCGCTCTTCACAACCTTTTAAAAAAGAATTCACATTGGAATTGGACGCCGGAATGCCAAGACGGATTTAAGAAAATTAAAGACAGTCTGGTTAACAGTAACATTCTCCATCATCCTCAGATGGATAAGGAATTTTGTATTACTGCAGACGCTTCCTTTGTGGGTATCGGCGCTTGTCTTTTCCAGATTCAATTAGTAAATGGACACGAGCAAATCCAAGTGATTAGCTTTGCGAGTCGAGTGTTATCAGAGTGTGAGAAGTCTTATTCGGTTACGGAGTTGGAGGCACTTGCCGTAATATGGGCTTTTAGGCGATTTAACTATTATATCTATGGAAGAAAAATTAAAGTCTATTCAGACCATCAAGCCTTATCATTCCTCCTTACATGCAAGTTGCAACACCCTCGACTTACTCGATGGTGCTTATTCCTGCAGGAATATGACTTTGACATTGTATACATAAAAGGTAAAGATAATGTTATAGCAGACGCACTTTCTCGCTCACCTGAGGGCTTACTAGAAACCAGCGAACTGGTGGAACAAATGTCTAATTATAAAGTCTTGTTAATGAAAGATCCAATTCACAGAAAGTATTTTCTTCAGTTATGTAGGCAGATTCAGATTCTTCAAAATACAGATCCAAAATGGAAAAAGGTTATACAAATTCTTCACGAAAATCCAGCCCACAAGTTGTCCAAGTTTTATAAGTTCATAACCAAGTGCTATTTCATAAGACGTCTGAGTCATCTGAGAGGTGGTGTGTTTGCATCCCTCGAAATTTCATTGAACATCTTCTGTGGTACACTCACATTTCATGGGGTCACTACGGACCAGAAAAATGTAAAAGGAAAATCTCGACTTACTGTTATGTTCCGAATCTACACCAGAGAATTCATAAATTATTGAGAAACTGTGTCATCTGTCAAAAGGCAAAATCCTTAAATATTTCCACTTCAATTCCACTAAATCCAATAGTTGCTGAAAGGCCAAACCAGCTTCTTAGTATTGATTTAGCAGGTCCACTACCCACCGGTAGGGGAGGCGCTAAATACTTAGTAGCAATCCTGGACAATTTTTCTAAGCACATAAGACTGTACGCAGTAAAATCTTCTTGTGCAAATCCAATAATTCGTCGCATTGAAAATGATTATTTCCCACGATTCGGGGTTCCAGAATCAATTTTGTCTGATAATGCTTCAAATTTCACATCACGCCCGTGGCGTGCATTTCTTGTTCGCCATAGAATCAAACAAATTTTGATATCCCTGTTTCGACCGCAATCGAATCCGACAGAAAGAATCTTCAAAGAATTTAACAGATTTATAAGGACGTACATTCCGAATAAGCAATCTAAGTGGGTAGACTTCGTAACACCATTCGAACAGATTGTAAACCACCTTCCTCATCTGTCGACCGGATTCACGCCACATGAGTTAATGTCAAGATCAAAAGAGAGGAATGAATGGATAGACCCCCTTCCAAAGTTACAAGACAACGAATTGGACCTAGACGCAAAAATCAGGCAAGCTCTCATATCATTGACAACGTATGCTAACCTCCGAAAAAAGGCATTTGATAAGAAGATAAACAGAGTTATAGATTTCAAAGAAATGAGAAAAGGTATTAGTCAGGACTCACTTTAAACCATCCCTGTTGTTAAAGAAGAATCGTAAGTGGCAACACATTTATGAAGGTCCCTTTGTGATAATGAGGAAACCACACATTGGTAGCTATTTGTTATCTGACCCTGCCACGAATAAAATCAAAGGATTGTTCCACCATCAAGATTTAAGAAAATTTTATAACGCCAGGAATTAAGTTAATTTAAGCTGTAAGAAAATTCTAAGGTATTGGAGATCAGGATTAACCAATGAGTAACAAGAACGGAACTGAACTGACTACGGACGTTAACCAGTGCTGAAAGGAAACCTTGTGTATTAAAACAACGCGTCTGGAAAATAAAATACAGAATAAGTTGCAGACAAGTATTTACATGAATAATCTTTATGTAAACAGGAGGACATGTCCTAGAGGCGATTTTCAATTTTAGTTATAAGTTAGTATGTAAGGAAAATGATGTACTCGAGAGGTATTAATTAGCCCCGAGGTACTAAAATGAGGAAAGAGGAAGGAGCGAATAATGCACTTCTCTCGCTAAATAGTAATTTGAGAATGAGCAGGAAGGAGCGAATAATGCACTTCTCTCCCTAAATAGTAATATGAAAATGATGATTATATGTGCTTAGTATTAGTAAGTGAAATTTAATCGAGGACAAATTAATTACCTGTTTTAAAAGGAAATACTTAAACGTCCAGACAAAATAGGAAAGTTGTGAGAAAGATTCGATTCCATGAGGTTATTCCCTATTTTCAAAGGTGACGTAAATAAGGCACCACCTGTTAGCGTAAAACAGTCGGTAGATTTAACTTGTAAATTCCAGCACAGTGCTGTGCCAGCGATAAAATAACATCTCTTTGAAGTGAACAGATACCTAGGATTAAGCATGAACAGATTGATGACGCAGTGCAATTGTTCTAAAAAGGCCTGACGTTAACCTTAAGTAAAAGCGTGATGGAATAAAAAGGAAGTTTATTATATAACGCAAAGTAAGATGAGTCCAGACTATAAACAAGCTGAGTAAAAGAACATATGAGTAACATGGTTTATTATGCCAACTTCACGGTACTATTGAGCATTAGCGATACTGCAAATTCACAAGCTAGCAGCACATAGAATAAGGATCTCGCCCAAGCTTCACAGGTAGCGACAGCAGCAAACAACACTCTAGTGAGAGGCTTATATATACAAATGATAATTAATACCCAAATGCGTAATGCATAAACTTGACTTAGTCTAAGAAATGAGCAAAGAGTAGTAAGCAAGCTGCAGCAAGATACATATTAGATATACATGCTTGAAGTGATAGATTTTATTTTAAGTGTGCACTGCAATATTTATTGTTTTCTCTGTGATTATGTGATTATTGAATCCCTTTCCTAAGTGCAAATCCTTCAAGATCCTTGATCCTATCCACTCCTCAGGATCAAATTGTAAAGATGCACGTGTGCTTAGGAAGTGAGGCACTACATATAAAAATGAGTAGGTTCGCGACGCGCATATTGCTTTTGTAATGCGCAAGGTAATTTAAATTTTCGACCTGGTTGAGGAGTAATTTAGATTCTGTCGACGATCCGCGAGTAGGCCCGCTTTTCCCACCTTTCTTTTTTCGACTGTTTGTATTTCTACACGAAACTCAGAGGCGGAATTGCTATTTTCAAATCTGTCCTCGAACTTTCTTTAAGTACAAGCACATACGAGAAAAACTTTTGACATAAATGAAGCTCCCCTCACAAGTCACTAAATAAGACGAGCACTAAAAAAAAAATGTATTGGTCCTACAAAATGAATAAGCAAGCGTGATAAAGATTACTATGAATGAAATTAATTTGTAAAGGAGATTGGAATGGATTTGGTCAAAGAAAAAGTACTCATAATAGCCTACCTGTGACCGTAGGCTTAAATAAAAAAAAAGACTAACTAAGAAACAATTGTTTTGATTCAAAGTGGTCAATTAGATTATTTATCGATTTAAATGAACTCTTGTAAATATTAGTAAGTAAATCAACTTGTAAACACCGTGTGATGTTATGACGCGAGAATTTCTTTTAGTACACCGTTCACGCAGACGCTCACCACAGTGCAAGTGAAGTTTTAAAGTTCGACGGTTTTCAGTGGCAGTATTATACTGCACCATATGTGTGAACAATTTCGTTGATGTGTGCAGTGTGTAATAATCAGTGTCATTCCACACATGCAGTTGCAGCGGTAGCTACCACTTACCTGTGAATCCGTAACTGGATAGTGGACAGGAAGTGATGTGAGGCAGTTTCGGTGGCAGAAGCTCCCTCCAGCAATCTAAAAAGCACAAAGCCACGATCCGCCGAACAAAAGCGACGCACGGCACCTCAAGCGCGAAATCAACGCTCTGCAAGAAAGCTCCGGTCACGTGCGCGCGCACAGACTGAATTTCAAGATTGCTCGCAACAGTGGAGGCGGACAGCCACCACGTGACGAAATAATGTAAACGTTCAACCGACAACACAGTTGCTGTGCGCTACATTCTGTAGCAGAAACATTCACACCCAGTACTGAAAACATTTTGTATGTATCATAAACCTTCCGAGAGACTCTAAAATAGAGAAGTTAACGTAATTATTATAATGACTGATTGTACACAGAGACAAGTCACAAGGTCACCTCTGAACACTGTTGAAATGTAAACTTTGACGAGAGGTCACGATACGAATGAAAATAAGCACACGAAAATACGTCAAAGGATCCGATCCTTCCTATATCCCATCCCACATGTATATAAAATTAGTTTTGTAAGCTATTCTAATATAAGATATTTTATCTGTTTCTATGTGAAATAATTCGGAGAGCCACACTCGAGCCCTGAAAGTGAAAGATATGGACTTCCTTTTCGAAGCCATCACCAGTGGCCGCTCTACAATCCAAGTCTATCATAAATAGTGTATGTGCGACGAAAATAAATGTATAATTAAATGCGACGACGGACAAGGCAATCAATCGACAAGACGATGACAATATAATGAATACTGTCAAAACAGAAAGTTGTGTACCAGTTGTGGTAGTCAAATTACTTTTGCAACGATGAAAAATGAAGTGTGACTCTATTTCCTTATAAATTTTGTAAATATGTGTACTTATAGCCTTAATTTTAAGAATCACCAAGAAAGACTGAATCCATGCAATCACTGATAGAAAACAGAACAAATTCACAATGATCCACCGTCAGTAATTACAAATTGAAACGTTAATTCTTTTATTATGGAATGAATATAAAATGAAACTTTTAATAACCTGTATGTTACACTCGAAAATTACAGATATTCCAATGGGCATGAGGATGAAAGTAATACCTTCGGTATTCCTTCCCTCCTCATGGGAGGCAGTGTAATATTAGTAATTTTCGCCTCACAAACGTTAATATACGCTCAATAGTAAACGCCTGATGGCCTAAAGTTATCAAAAAATTGTAAAGTAAAAGAAATGAATCATCGCATAGCAGCGACAGAATCTATTATTCTTTATCTTTGCCCTTCTTGCGCGGTGCCAGTAAATCTCTATGTACATGTATCGATTAATGGTATAAAAAAAAAGAATTCTGTTGTTTCAAGACAAATGAGGCTTTTCGCGCCTCACCTTTTACTGTTTGTATTCCATGAGAGGCGTTCGCGGACTTGCTGCGTTCCACAACTGTATATTATATTTGATGTGAAAATATTGAGTGAATGTGCTAATTGTTATTTTTTTCCAATCAGAAAAGATGTAGTTTCTTGTAACTGATATCGAACAGACAGCATCCAGAGGACATTTTGACTGTTATGTATAAAGTATTTAACCACAATGGTCATCTATTGTAACTTAATATGAAAAGGTACGTAGCATTAAAAAAAAACGTGTGTTAAAGATAAGTGTGCTTATTTTCGTAAATTAACCTTGATGAGTCCATCTCCTTATTTACTTAACTTAATTATTTTGTGTTACTTCATCATCAGAAATTACGATCACGCTGATGGGCCGAACGCAGCATGAGGCAGAAGGAACATTATCGTTTTCCTATTATTTCTGAACCAACTCTTTTTAATTGTGTAGTGTTGCATTTCTTTTAAAGTCTATAAATCTTCTGGTCCCTTAGTGTTGATCCGGGTATGACTACATCGCGACTATAAAAATGCACAGAAATGATAATGTTTCTTCCGAGCGATCTCAAATATATATATATATATCAATATGCTGCTCTTATTCAGGTATTTAATGGTCAACGTATGTTATTATAATAGCGTAATAAATCCCTGATTCTGTTGCCAAGTGGCCCACCAAAATATTCATTTTTTCGACATTAAAAAAAAAGTAACAATTCTTTTTATTTTTGTCCCCCAAGAGCAACGCTACAGTACTCTTCAATGGGTCAGTTATTTGGAGCTCTTGGACATTATCGTCCACTTCCTTATCAGATAGTCCCTCACTCTTGATCCGCTTCTACACACTTAAATGAAATTGTCTCACTATACACTAAAAAAGAAACACACAAAATCTAGAAATTTCTACTTCAATTCTATTTCTTTTGTTACGTAAGACTATCATTAACCAAAATGTTTTTCAAATTGACTCAGTACTTGACCCTGTACATGAATTGAGCTAGTACACCTCCACAGAACTTCCTGCAACTGCAGTGCAAGTTTTACCTATTCTAGATGATTAATTATCGAAAACACTGCAAAATTGTCTTGTGATCTATGCTCTGAAGTCAACATAGTGCACATTTTACTTTAAATTACTTTACACTAATGTGGCAAGCAATTTCTCATGAAATATGCACTGCACTAAACTATTTAAGTCAGACACTCATTCACTCATTTTAGTACGTGAATCGTTTTGACTTCACTGCAAAAATATGCAACTGTAAATTCATTAAAATGTGTAGACAATATAAAATTTTTCACTGTGCTGAGTGGCTGGCTCCCTACGCATTTATTTCTTTTAATCCCCCCGCCAGCAGCACTTGTATTTGCGCTCTAACCTTTTGTAGTTTTTGGTTTATTGTTCTGGTTATACTTTTTTTCTCAAAGCTGCAGCCCAAGGATCGGTTACTGCAAACACTGCTTGTACGATTTTGATGGAAGTCGTACATAAAACAGTTTGTTTTTACAACATTAAAATATGTACCAACTAGAATTTCTGCATACACAAAATTCACATTTACTTCTAAGTTTTAGTTTGAGATTCTGAGTTTAATCAAAAACTAAATACAGCTGTATATCTGTTTGCACATCTGTTCGGATATATTTATGTAAGGGTTTCGAGTTGCACGCTTTGGGCTCCAGTTGTGGTGTAGCTTTATGTACCTCCACAACTGCGATATTTATATTAATCGATGGTACGTGCCCCACAAGTTCGTCGCCATTGTGGTAGTTGTTTTTTAGGTATATGTATTGGTATTGTTGGTATTTTTATATTATGTAAAGTTTTATTTTGCCTGGTTCACAACTGAGAAATTATTTAAGTTATTGACACTGTTATGGTACCTCTAGCAATTAGTTTCCCGACGAGCCGTGTTTATATCAAAAGACATCACCAACACACAGTATACCACATATACAGTTGCATTATTACTATTGTTAGATTGTAATGCTGAAGAGATTCTCGCATTATCCGTTAAGCGGGGATCAAAATTAAATTACTGAAATCACGTTAAATGAATATGGTTCAATATTACAAAAAAAGACTGCTGCTACTGTTTCAAAAGAAGAACCACTAACCAAGAGACATCTCCTACATTTACATTCATTTTTAATTATTTATCACAATTATCAAATATTTATTACGACTCTAGGTCGTTATCATCTACAACAATGGCGTTGACTTCTGTGCCAGTGTTCCCCTATAAAATTCGCATAAATCGTTTGTATATACCACTTCACGAATGTAGGAGTTGTTACAGTAAAACATTAGTGACACTTTTAAGTAATACTTGATTAAATTTAGTATAAATATTACACGAAACTTACACTTTTTCGTGTCTCGTAAAAAAATGGCTTCTTACACTACGAAGAAACAAAAGGGGAATGTGTCCATCCTTTTTCGAAAGGAACAGAGATTACAATAACAATCACATATCTTTTCGTTTTTTCTACGATTATATTTATTTCGTTATGAAGTCAGTTTTATTACATTAGCGAAGTTCTTCAATATTATTTTTTCACGTTGTGTGGCGTACCGCCACAAGCTGTAAGACTTTATAATGAACATGTTTTGTTATACATACAGGGTGGATCACAGACGATACGAAAAGCTGACATATGTGGAAGTATATGATACCAGAAGCTAAAACGTTGCAATGAACATGGAACAGCAACGAGCTGATTGCGAGATGACGTAGAATGTGTGATTACGAACTGCCAGTGACTACAGCATGAAATATTGTGGTGACTAGTATAAATGAAGCAGCATGAAGTGTAAACGTTTCGATGAAATCCCATGCTATTTCGCCTTAAATACCATCAGATGTTGCAGATTTTTGGGGAATGTGGTACAGTCATGATGTGACACAGGCGCGGTTTGCTGCTGGTGTAGGATGACATCTATGTCGCTAATATGGTCCGAAGTGGACAGGAGGAGCAGAGAGCAGAGACTGTATCTCGGCCTTGAAGGTCACCATACCTCAATTCTGTGGATTTTTCTGTCCGGTATCATGTCAGAACTGAAGAGTATACTCTTCCTTTGATACGGTTAATAAATGGGGACATCGGACTGTGCAGTATTGTCAAGATTTACTAGATGATCTGAAGTAGTATGAAAGAGTTCACTGGAGAGCCAGAGACTAATATACTATTGCATCAAAATGCATGGATAGCATGAGGACCACCTCTAACTGATACAGTAGATTGTAGCTTGTAACTAGCTGAAGCAATATTTTATTTCTAGCTAAGACAGGCAATGAGTGAAATTGTATTCCAATTACATTGCGAATAACCTAACGTTTGTATTCACATTAATAATAACTAGGGCAATAGTAACTAGGTGACGATCAGTTTGGCTTTAGGAAAAGTAAAGGGACGAGAGAGGCAATTCTGACATTACGGCTAATAATGGAAGCAAGGCTAAAGAAAAATCAATACACTTTCATAGGATTTGTCGACCTGGAAATAGCGGTCGACATTATGAAATGGTGCATGCTGTTCGAGATTCTGAAAAAAGTAGGGGTAAGCTATAGGGAGAGACGGGTCATATACAATATGTACAACAACCAAGAGGGAATGATAAGAGTGGACGTTCAAGAACAAAGTGCTCGTATTAAGAAGGGTGTAAGACAAGGCTGTAGCCTTTCGACCCTACTCTTCAATCTGAACATTGAGGAAGCAATGATGGAAATTAAAATACAAGGTGAAAGTATATCAATGATACGATTCGCTGATGACATTGCTATCCTGAGTGAAAGTGAAGAAGAATTAAATGATCTGCTGAACGGAATGAACAGTCTAATGAGTACACAGTATGGTTTGAGAGTAAATCAGAGAAAGACGAAGGTAATGAGAAGTAGTAGAAACGAGAACAACGAGAAACTTAACATCAGAATTGATGGTCACGAAGTCAATGAAGTTAAGGAATTCTGCTACTTAGGCAGTAAAATAACCAATGACGGACGGAGCAAGGAGGACATCAAAAGCAGACTCACTATGGCAAAAAAGGCATATCTGGCCAAGAGAAGTCTACTAATATCAAATACCGGCCCTAATTTGAGGAAGAAATTTCGAGGGAGCTGTAGAGGGCAAAAACTGTAGAGGAAGACAGAGATTGGAATACGTCAAGCAAATAATTGAGGACGTAGATTGCAAGTGCTACTCTGAGATGAAGAGGTTAGCACAAGAAAGGAATTCGTGGCGGGCCGCATCAAACCACTCAGTAGACTGATGACCAAAAAAAAAAAGTGCAATAGTTCGTACGCAAGTTAAACGGCTGTTCGTAACTACAGTCCTGTACCAGATTTCGTAGCTAATAAACACTTAAGATAAACGTAGACCTTGGGTGCCTCTGGTGGTGCCGCTCACAACTTGTTGCCCCAAGCGGCGACTTGTGTTGCTTGGACCTTGCCGGTGTCTGTGGGATTATAGGGTGGTATAAAGTTGTAGTAACTTTCGTGTTCCATACCTTCTATGGTGGGACACGTCACGTTCTCAAGTGGCTGCAGTCTGTTATCAAGACAAGCATTATAAACAATGAACCTAGAGTCCCCGAGAAGTTGCGAAGCCGTTAGCGTAATATTTTTAGTTCAGTGAATACGTCTGCGAATACAAAAATTGTGAACAGATCTGATTTTGAGTCATGTGTGCTAAGATGTGCTGAGGAATATGATGCCAACCGTTCGGGTCAAGATGTCGCTCCCGAGAGGATCATTACAATCGAAAATGCTATTTCAAGTGATCACGAAACAGGAAACGAACTTTCTACCGAAGAGTATGATGACGAAGATGCCATCCAGGTTTCTGGAAGAGAAGACGAAAACTGCGTGTTCAGCGCACTGAAAATGTACAAGATTTCTAGTCGCTATATCTTTCAATACGCTTGTTTTGACAGTTGTCAGTATTTTACAGTTTTTCTATAGTAGTAAACGTATGCTCTTTTCTTTTAGCTTAGACCTTAAAAAATGTGTATCCGATAGAAAATAATTTTTATTTGAGTTATTTTTCGTTGATAGTAGATTTGACAGAAAGACCGTATATATTTTTGTAATACCTGTATTTCCATATTTTTTCGCTTTATTTTGTTTCTAAATTGGCTCCAAATACAAAATTTTGTTTCATAATAATTCTTTGATTACGTATACGTCCCACAACAACTACAACGCAAATCATTATCAGACACACCGCACTTTTTTGTTTTGGAGTCCCCAGGAATCCGCAGCACATTTAGTGTTAAAATTTCCGACCACGTCGGTTAGGGGTTAACCGCCGCTGAGCGTAGTGCCTCTGAACGGCTACCTCAGTTTGTCGAGAGGCTGTACGCACACCAATGCTTCCTGGGATGGGCCTTTTTGTTGGTTTCCTACCAAGCTTAATTAAATTATCACAGTGTTTCAAATGGTCAGATTAGCAAATGCTGTTCAATTCAGCAGTTTCCACACTCATTGTTAACGTGTCGACAGACAATGATAATGGCTTTATTTTTTGCAAAATAAAAAGAGGGCAGTCCAGTACCTCCCTGAAGCGGTGAAATGTGTCCACGGGTCACATAAACATGGCTGGCCGGGTTTATCAGCTTTGCAGCCGTGGTGCACCGCAAGCGCTGTGGTAAACCCGGAGCGTTAGCGCGCGGACAGCACATGTGTGTGCGGTGCTAATGGCCCTCCGCAGTCCGTGTGGCAATATTTGCTGGTCGACTCGTGCTATTTTTGCGTGTTACCAACATTTCTGTCATTAGTTGTCAAGGCTTGCAACAAATTATGAGCACGTAATAAGTGTCTTCTATCGAATATTCATTGTATTCTGGTAGACAGCACAGGTTTCCTCCAGCCCAGGCTCAATCAAAATGTGTATTACGTGAGTGTCCGTTGCTATGATTGTAAAAATGTGTGTTCATGAATTAACCCAGCTTGCAGCACCAAAATATTTCTGAAGTATTTAAAGCAATATTGATAGCAGACAGTGTGATAAAGTTAGAATTTTGGTCACCACCAGTTTCAGCTTCAACTTTTCAGTTACATTATTGCCACCTTTGCAGCTTCCAGCTGCAGCGAAATATCCGTCAAACTGGGATCATTGATCTTGTTCAATCGATGACAGTCATGGAAGTTCAATAAGATGAGTTGTCATCATGACTCATACTTGAAGCCGACGACCGCTTTGTCAGCTGCCCCAACAGATTACCTTCTGGTGGAAGTGTTTTCATACAAAACTACCAGCTTTTTTCATTTACTAGCGTACTAATCTGATGTGATGTTAAGTTCAAAAGAATTTTACAATTTATTGTGTAAATGGACTCTTTCAAGATATATTTTCTTTTATATACATGAATTTTGGTTGCTCAGATCACTTTTACGAACTGATTACGATAAGAAGAGTAGTACCTTTGTTATAACTGTCTAACAATACAGTTTCAGTTACCATTATTTAGGTTTAGGTCAATAGGTTTTTGTACATTTATAACAAATCAAACATTCGTAACTGCGATTGGGAAAATTTGCAACACCGATACGAACACCCATGGCCGAGTGCACCAACCACGGTCAAAAAGAATGATAACCAAGGTCCCGCGATCATGGTTAAAAGTAAATCGTGTTTAAAATGTTTTTGCAGTGCACCATCGTTAATTGCTCGTCAGCAAACCGTCGTCAGCCAACCGTGCATTTGACCACGGTAAACTCTAAACATTGGAATGGAACGTGCCCTGGTGATTCAAAGATATTAGTAAACATGAGTAGTAAATGTGGTGATGCAGAAGAATGCTGAAGATTACATGGGTAGATCACATAACTAATGAGGAGGTATTGAATAGAATTGGGGATAAGAGGAGTTTGTGGCACAACTTCAATAGAAGAAGGGATCGGTTGGTAGGACATGTTCTGAGGCATCAAGGGATCACCATTTTAGTAATGGAGGGCAGGGTGGAGGGTAAAAATCGTAGAGGCAGACCAAGAAATAAACACACTAAGCAGATTCAGAAGGATGTAGGCGGCAGTAGGTACTGGGAGATGAAGAAGCTTGCACAGGATAGAGTAGCATGGAGAGCTGCAACAAACCAGTCTCAGGACTGAAGACCACAACAACAACAACAGTAAACATGAAATTGCACAGATAATAGCTGGTGAGTTAATTCTTTGTCGCATTCTCTCCTTGCTGTGTTTTCCGCCGACAAGCAGAAGTGTGTAAACGTAACTCGGTACCTATTACTAATCTGTTCGTTTTTTGGAGAATAATGGAGAATAAAAGCAGAACACCGAATTTCTCGAAGTACCAGATAGATGTACTTCTTGAATTGGTGGGTGCAAATGCATCCGTTCTTGAAAATAAGGAAACTGACGGCTGAAGCTTAAAGGAAAAAAAGGGAATGTGGTCCCATTTGGAAGCGCAATTTAATTCTACTCCTGGTAAGATTTATCATAAATTAATAACTTTTCTGGGTTAATCGTGAGCATAGGATACGGAACACGCTGGCTTTAAGTTTGAAATCTGAAAGTGTTAGTGATGTACCACTGAAACATGTGATAGAGCTATGTACATTTACAGTTGGAATTGTTTTGTTTGACTAAATTTTAAATCCAATGCTGTGCTACTGTTAACTAAATATTATTCGATTAACGGAAGCTTTCTTGTTGAAAATTGTGAACATACGTTTCTCAATTAGCACTGTGCCGTATTCTTCATATATGCCTATACCACTTTCTTTTTAATGAACTCATATGTAAACAACAGCCATATATAGATCTTAGATTTTTAGTGCAGTTACAAGTTAAGAGTCTCAGAATGCAAAATGGACTTATAAATGTAAATAATATAAGAATTAATTTATGGTTCTATAAACTACAACAGTTATTTAATTTCAGGTGTGACAAAAAGATCGTGTGACAGGCTGAAAACCTGAAAAGAAGACTTCGAAAAGATCTTGCAGCAGAAAAGTTGGAAGTGTATAAAACAGGTGGGGGGAAGCAAACCCAAAAAACCAAGATCCATGATCGGGCAAAACTGTTTGAAATTGTTGATTCCTCAATGAAACCGTTAACAAACGCATACGATTCCGATGAACAGTTTAGTATGAGTGTGGATGTTGTTAATATGCAGTGCAGTGCAGTGAGGACACGCCACCTGCTTCTGTTGTCGAGTTAGCGCAGTGCACACAACCTAGCACTTCCCACATACCTGACGTAATACAAAATAAAGACACATCAAAGAATGTTCTGGTGGATGTCATCCAGGTGCAGTCTGTTTCGCAGTCTCCTGATCCATCCAAAGCAACATTTTCACACCGAAAAATACATGGCATCGTCGCAGGATGCCTGCAAAACCGGGGTCATCATGTTCGGGAACAGTAATAGAAAATGTGTGCAAGAAGAGAGTGGAAGTACTGGAGGCCCAGTAACACATGATGAAGGCAGAACATAAGAAGGAGCTGAGGATCAAAAATGTATAGATTCTGGGCCTAAAGGAAAAACTAAAATACTGGAAGAAGAAAAATGCCAGTAACATGAGATTTTTTTTTTGTATTAAAGTTGTCTCACAGTTCATAGTGTTTCTCTGCGTTTGTCCCGTTAGTGATGACAGCTACTATTCTAATTGTTGTCTGTCTGATATCTGCTTACTGATTATATGATCTGAACTAAGTTTCATCCATTCACATACACTCCTGGAAATGGAATGGCGCTAGCTGCGCAGCATTTGTGCACCGCCGCCGTCAGTGTCAGCCAGTTTGCCGTGGCATACGGAGCTCCATCTCAGTCTTTAACACTGGTAGCATGCCGCGACAGGGTGGACGTGAACCGTATGTGCAGTTGACGGACTTTGAGCGAGGGCGTATAGTGGGCATGCGGGAGGCCGGGTGGACGTACCGCCGAATTGCTCAACACGTGGGGCGTGAGGTCTCCACAGTACATCGATGTTGTCGCCAGTGGTCGGCGTAAGGTGCACGTGCCCGTCGACCTGGGACCGGACCGCAGCGACGCACGGATGCACGCCAAGACCGTAGGATCCTACGCAGTGCCGTAGGGGACCGCACCGCCACTTCCCAGCAAATTAGGGACACTGTTGCTCCTGGGGTATCGGAGAGGACCATTCGCAACCGTCTCCATGAAGCTGGGCTACGGTCCCGCACACCGTTAGGCCGTCTTCCGCTCACGCCCCAACATCGTGCAGCCCGCCTCCAGTGGTGTCGCGACAGGCGTGAATGGAAGGACGAATGGAGACGTGTCGTCTTCAGCGATGAGAGTCGCTTCTGCCTTGGTGCCAATGATGGTCGTATGCGTGTTTGCCGCTTTGCAGGTGAGCGCCACAATCAGGACTGCATACGACCGAGGCACACAGGGCCAACACCCGCCATCATGGTGTGGGGAGCGATCTCGTACACTGGCCGTACACCACTGGTGATCGTCGATGGGACACTGAATAGTGCACGGTACATCCAAACCGTCATCGAACCCATCGTTCTACCATTCCTAGACCGGCAAGGGAACTTGCTGTTCCAACAGGACAATGCACGTCCGCATGTATCCCGTGCCACCCAACGTGCTCTAGAAGGTGTAAGTCAACTACCCTGGCCAGCAAGATCTCCGGATCTGTCCCCCATTGAGCATGTTTGGGACTGGATGAAGCGTCGTCTCACGCGGTCTGCACGTCCAGCACGAACGCTGGTCCAACTGAGGCGCCAGGTGGAAATGGCATGGCAAGCCGTTCCACAGGACTACATCCAGCATCTCTACGATCGTCTCCATGGGAGAATAGCAACCTGCATTGCTGCGAAAGGTGGATATACACTGTACTAGTGCCGACATTGTGCATGCTCTGTTGCCTGTGTCTATGTGCCTGTGGTTCTGTCAGTGTGATCATGTGATGTATCTGACCCCAGGAATGTGTCAATAAAGTTTCCCCTTCCTGGGACAATGAATTCACGGTGTTCTTATTTCAATTTCCAGGAGTGTAGAATTAGAACTACTTCATAAATAAAAACGGTTTAACAACACTGCTGTTTACGTAATTAAGCTACATGTCAGTTGCAGGCTTGTAGCCATGATGTCAGATGACATTTCTACTTAAAAGACTTAACAATGAGGCAGACTCTTAATGAAACAAAATAATAGTAATAAAGCATCCTTGTTACTCTGTCTTTGAGCTGAACACAATCTGCTAATGTGTGTAGCACCGACAGTAAAATTCGGAGGTGATTTGTGTTATGGTGTGGTCGTGTTTTTCATAGAGGGGGCTTGCACTCCTTGTTGTTTTGCGTGGCACTATCACAGCCCAGGACTACATTAATGTTTTAAGCACCTTCTTGCTTCCCACTGTTGAAGAGCAGCTCGGGGAAGGCGACTGCATCTTTCAACACGATCTAGCACCTGTTCATAATTCACGACCTGTGGAGGAGTGCTTACACGACAATGACAGCCCTGTAATGGAGAGGCCTGGGCAAAGTCCTGAGCTGCCTGAATCCTATAGAACACCTTTGGGCTGTTTTGGAACGCAGACTTCGTGCCAGGCCTGACCAGTCGACATCTACATCTCTCCTCAGTGCAACACTCCGTGAAGAATGGGCTGCCATTCCCCAAGAAACCTTACAGCACCAGATTGAACGTATGCCTGCGAGAGTGTAGCCTGTCATCAAAGCTACGGATGGACCAACACCATACTGAATTTCTGCAATGTAGAAGGAGGTCGCCACGAACTTATAAGTAATTTTTAGTCAGGTGTCCGGATACTTTTTATCACATACTGTACCAGTTCGGTTTAGGCTTTTGTTCAGTTCTGACTTACTCTGACAAATCTGTAGCGTATGTATAGACAGCCATTCGAGTCTAGCTCATAGACTGATAGATGAAAAAGTATGATATATCAGTGAAGGACAGTGACAGTCCATCACTCATACACATAGAGGGTGTCTCACCTAACTCCACTACCTCATATATTACAGAAACGGAACAAACTGTTAAAAACGCGATTGGGCCGGGATGTACCTACGTCAGGGGCTCACTCAGCGGGCAGAAATCCAATTCATAAAGGTAAACAGACATCACTTTCAGGACGAAGTTACTTTTTCTTAAATGACACATTTACGTCTTTTTCTACGGATATGAATTATTTTGTTTTCTATTTACTTATGTTCTGCTTGTAGTACGTTGCTGTGACTACGTTGATGTGACTAACATGTCCTATTACGCGGGCATCACATCCAATACAAATCAGATTTAAAATAATGTAACCAAAGAAGTTGATAATGAAGTAAAATTCTTGGCTACATTATTTGATATTTGATTTTTGGAGAACATGGCGCAATGCATGAGTATTAGGAGATGTTAAACACAGATACGTACTAGAAGCAAAAAAAAGTGAAAAAATTTAAAAAGTCTAATAAGTGAAACTAAAAAATATCTAACGTTTTCGAATTTAAGCTCTTTCTCTGACCTAAATGCATGTCTCTCATATATTGTTTTCTATTCATTTTAGCGGTTGTTGCATCCCTTCACAACCTTTAGAATCGGTTCGCATTCTTCCTTTATTATATTTTGGCATTCACTATTTTGTTTTCTTGGTTTTCAGTATTTATGCTTTGCGAAAGATTCTCAGTCGTCACGACGTTTCGTTACGGTATGACCACTGCAGGTGATACCATTGTTTGTACGATGTGACTCAGCGTAAGTTTCAATTAAGGCCCATCTGTTTATTACAGTATACTGATTTTTATTGTTTTTTGTAATATTATGTTGCTATTATATTTTGTTTAAGGGTTGCTATTAACCCATACCACTTACACTTCTTACACTTCATTGTTTACTGGACCTGCAACGCTCATTATCCCTGACATCTCTCTCGTAGTTATGATCTACATGACTACTATGCAGAAATGCGATTAATTATTTCTTTAATTTATGATGACTTAGTTTAGAAAGCAATGGAAATGGGCACTTAGGGCCTTCAAAGACCCCAGCTTGTTTACCTGACTCACTGTTGCCAGAAAATGGCGGAAGTTGGCAAAACTTATGAACAATGAAGGTTACTCAGTTGTTAAGCTTCAGATAGCATTGTTGATGCGAGGGAAGTGGATGATGTCTGGCTTTATTAGGTAGGCACGATATTTGTTTTTAAATCTTACAGTTTTACATGCATGTATGATATTGTTCATAAAAGGAAAGAAATGTCTGGTCCTTTTAACTAAAGTAAGTCAAAATTATGAAAACTGGGAACTTTAGGAAAAACCTTTTTTGTTATAAGTTAGGTTAGAAGTTAAATATAGGATTAATTTTTTTGTTTAGGATTGATGAAAAACTTGTTTGGGCTGAAGAGGCTGGTAAGATTCCTCTTCAGGTGTGGGATACTGCTGATATCAATAATGAAAGTATTTCTGATCTGAATGATGATCAATACTTGCCCTCAGATAGTGAAGTCATAAGACAACTAACTGCAAAATGGCTCAGTAAGTGCCGCTATAATGTAGCTGACAGTATTTTCAGCGGCATACCTCTAGTGAGAGAACTGCTGTTGGTGAAAAACACCTATGTCGGAACTCTAAGGAAAACCAACATCGAAATTCGTAAGCAGATGCAGCCACATCGATCAATAGAAGTAAATTCCTCTGTGTTTGGATTCTCTGATCCCATATCACAAATATCATACGTACCAAGGAAGTCATCAGCGGTTATACTTGTCTCCTTACACTCATAACGAGCTGCAGTTGGTTACGAAAATAAGCCAGAAGTAATGGAGCATTACAACAAACATAAGGGGCTGTTGACACCATGGATCAACTTGTGGGGACCTATAGCGTGAAACGTAGAACCAAGCTCTGGCCCCTTGTACTCTTCTATAATATGATTGACATTGCTGGAATCGCTGCAATGATTATATGGTTGCATCGTCACCTACAGTCCGCTCCGAGAGCTGAATGGTCAGCGTGACAGATTGCCGTCCTAAGGGGCCCGGGTTCGATTCCCGACTGGGTCGAGGATTTTCTCCGCTAAGGGACTGGCTGTTGTGTTGTCTTCATCGTCATTTCATCCCCATCCGGTGCTCAGGTAAGGTACCTCCCGGCCAATGACGCCAAACGCTCATTTACATTTTCATCACCCACAAAACATGACTTCAAATCAGAAGAGGAGACGGTTGCTGCTGCTGTTAGGCTTGTGCATCCTTACGTAAACACAAGACTACTTCATAGGAGGTGCCTTCAAAATGGAGCAAAATGGTTTCCTTGCTCTTGGATATGACTATGAGCCTAAAGGAATCAGTATACCTGTGAATCACCAACTCACCACCAAAAAACAAAGCTGATTTTTGATCCCAGAAACCTAAAAAAAAAAATAAAACAATTTATAACTATTGTGGAAAACTTGTATGCAGTTCTCATTCCAGCCAGATTGTGATATGCTTAGAATGTGATAAAAATGAGTAAGTATATCTTGGTAACATGGTCTTTTCCATAACAGTAAAATTAGAACAGGTATTTCATTTACTGAAGTTTTCATTTTCTTTTCGTTTTTGTTACGATCACTGTAGATACAACAACAACTGATAAATAAGAAAATATATCGGTTGTCTTCAGAAGGACAAAATAATACGGTATGTCCTGGTAATTTTTAACATGTAAGAATGTAAATTGTACAAAATAAAATATGTTTTTGCAACAAAAAGCTATGTAAAACAAAATTATATAACGATGTACTTTCGCCCATACAGTATAAAATATAAATTTCCTTTTGATATATATGATCCACTAATAATAATATCAGTGTGTAATATAACAATCTGGTGTTACAACAAGGAAATAATGGCGAAACCCATCAATAAACAAAGTGCTCCAGTCATATGAACTGGGGTACTGGAAGACCCCAAGTGACAGGTCATGTAACTTTTCCAATGTGCATAGCGGATTGCTAATACAATGAATGCGTACATGACAATTAATTGAGAAGAATCTGTGTGTTACTATTTTATTCTTCGTTCTTAATGTTTTTGATTTATTTCTTTATACTTTTTTCAAATTCACATGTACGGTAAATTTCTTTTAAATAATGACAGTTGATGCTGCATAACAAATTGGATCTCTATTGTAACCTTTATCATTTTTTTGATTAATACAAGGACCTAAAGATGGTTTCAATGAGACACTGAAACTGGAAACTAAATAAAATCGTTAAATAAAATTACGATATTTGTATCTATTTTCTTCGTTACAGTCGCAGACCCATTCCATTTAAACAAGATAAAATTACATAAAATATCACCTCTAGTTTTCATTTCGGTAGAAAAGTTTTACATGTGTAACTAAAAAAACATGTCTGTGTGTTGATAGCGATATCTCTTTACTTTTAGGAGTTGTGCATTACTGCTTATTGTGTGAGTCCCTGACATAATCGTATCCCTGGCCAACTGCTTTTTTCACATTTTCTTTCGTTTCGGAAGTTCATAAGGTGGCAAAATCAGGTGTAAAACACTGTCCAGTGAAAAAAAGCTGTTCCGCTATTACAGACACGGTTTAGCTTGGAACATTTACCGATCCGCCTGGACAATTACAGTCAATCGTATGGTGGTGGGGCACGTTGTAGTAATTCAGGTTAATATCTCTCTCGTCCACGACCAAATATCATTTTGGTCGGCGTAGATGAATATTTGTGCCAGTGTATCACGTAACTGACATGTAACTGACTCTTTCTGCAGTGTGGGTTCACAGTTAGACTGGTGTTATTTTTATTCCTTTTTGTAGGCCTCCCATAGGTAACGTACGCCTGATATCTGATGAAGTTGTGTGTAAAAGTCCACCAAACTGTTAACCATTCTGTCGATAGGTAAATTTTGTAAAATGGAGACGCAGGTAGATGCTGGAGTGCTCGTTGATATGAAAAAGCTGTATAATGGTGGACAGTCTCCTCCTCCATGTAACTTGCAGCAATGATATACGACTGCACAGAATGCAGTGGAGGTACCATCTCGAATATGGAAATTTGCGGAGAGATATCACTCGGCCTAGGGGCGTTTAACAACGCTTTAGTGAGTGTTTCCAGTAGATGAAAAAATTCTGCAAATTGTTCTGACCTACAAGATATCGAAATGTACTAGACGACTGCGAGGACTCAAACAGGTTTCGGAAATGGGTGAGGCCGTTGTTTGAAATAGTTTATTGAAGGACGACACAACTGCCGAAGCCACGACTCTGAGAAATTGTTTCCGCATTGCGGGGTAAGGGAGGCATCAGGGGGGGGGGGGTAGGGGAGTGCATAGCTGTCACATTAACAATGTGTTGAAATGCTGTAGTCTGTGGCATGGAGCACAACTGCAGGATTAGATGAGATGAATATTTTCAGTTGCTTGTGGAACGCAACAGTCTGGAGCAAGTGTGATTCGTACTTGACTTCTTCACTGCTCGTCAGTAGTGGGGAAAATGGCTACCTACAGAATGTGCCTCTGATATCCTCATCATGTACTTCTATGAGCTGCGCAGTGTTTCCTTTGACAGCAGTAGTGACGCTCACTTCATCTTCACATACTTGCACGCCTTACATATAGGCATGTAATGGGAAGTACTCGAGGACAGAATGGAAAGTATGACGTCCCTCCCTTTCGTTAATAATTATATATTACTGTTTATAATCCACGATGACATCGTGTATAGACATTTACTGTTTATCAAGCAATGTATATTCAAGTGCAACAGGGGTGATAGCAAACAATTCTAAACAAGTTTTCGTAGTTTTTTGACACCAGTGTTCAGGGGCGTTGAGATGTTGCGTAGTACCGTATTTGAAGTCCAGGGTGTTAAATGGCATGGCATGGGGTTAATAGTTATTCTGTCAGAAAATGTGGTTTATTTATCATTCCATTTAAAGGTTCACACGTATTTCCACATTGACACATGAAAATCTCAACACATAAAACATAGAAATATTTTCATTGTCTATCTGCCATACACAATGCGAAGAACTTTGCAAATGTTAACTTGGTCCGCATCAATAACGGTCTGACGCAGTTAACATCTGCGAACAATAATATATGATCAGCTTTTCTCTCTCGAAACTTCTAAACTTTCGATGAGTCAACATTATGGTAGTGTGAATTCTGTTTCTAGATCATTTATCGAGTATAGATCACTAAACGTTCATTGAGAATATGAATTTATGGTAATATTTTTAATAATAACAGTTGATAGTGCATGTTAAAACTTCTGCAAATATTGAAAACAGTAAACGTCCCGATATGTTACAATACCGATGAAATATCAGAATTAGAAGTATAAAACCATAAATGGCACAATAAGTTTTGTCTACACTTGGAATAGCCTGTTACAACTATTAATGAATAATGTAGTTTTGTCTAAGCAGGATTTGGTGTAGAAGTTCTGCAAATTGATTTTCATAACGCTTCTTTGCATGAAGTGAACTTATCGACGCACAAACAAAAAGTATATTTACCGAAAAATTTACGCTAGAGATTAAGAAACGTTCATAAATATACACAGTAATGGATTACGTACGTTTTAAACAGAAACAAGACAAATCTGACCAGAATGTAGGTGACACTTCACTAATTGCGAAGAAGATTCTGTCTGAACCTGTTTTATTGATGGCACTGAAGAGGTGGTTTATAACAGCCCAAGCATAGAATGCTACCGATAGCGGGAACCCCTGTCTCAGACCTCGATGAAAGTTTATGTGCGACTAGTGGTACTGATGGACCCTAATTCTTAATTTGGTGCGCAACCTGCATCCTGTTGTGATACAAAAATCTAGCGTGCAAATCCGCTAGTCAGTTAGGCGTCTAAGAATAATCTATCAGTCGTGAGCATTCTGGAAAACCAAAAATGCGAAAAACAAGTAAGTGTTGGCATAGCACCTCATGGTTACAATGTCTCTGTATAGCATAAGGTCCCCTCCCATGGCTCGATCTAGACTGGTATTCTTCAAACTTAGATTAATTGTTTATTACATTGGTGCGTTAAATATCCGAATGAATTGAATTGAGTTGCGTGATAGTTCGATAATGCTGCAACTTCCGCGGTTAAGTTTGGTTGGCTGTTATGATGGTGATATCATTTGTGAAAGTATGGTAGTTTGATTTATCGGCTTTTCCGGTCTGATTTGTGAATATCAGCCGACAGACAAATAAGAATATATAATGATAATAGTATGTGATCAGAGTATAAATTTATAATGGTGCTTCATACAAAGTCTGAACGCTTGACAATGGCTTTCATGCGTAAGGTCCGTTCATTGTAAAGTTTGACCGTGAGTGACTCTTTTGAAAACATTTCTTTATAGGTCTTCATAGACTGAAAAACCCGAAAGCTTCGGCTCGTGCTAGACCATTCATAACATTTGTAACACGGAACCTTTAGCCATGCCAAGACGCCGTTTAAATCGAACAACAGCTTGCAACATAAATGAAACACAAGAACAAACAATATCAGAATATTCACAAAATTTCATACTAAATTACAGTACATGGACACTTACATTAATTCTGTTGCTATTTGTAAATATGAGTACGCCTAATTAGATTGCGCTCAATAAAACTGAATAATGGCGGTGTTCCTAACTACTATCTGCAGCGATGACAGATATGCGTCCTATCTGGACCGCTACAAGAACAAAAAAGGTGCCGCTCGTCGGAAAGACAACTGAACTGCGCCATTATTCTAATTTTTCTGCGGTTTCACGCCACAGTCGATGCTAATTAGTATCTTAAGTAATTCTTTATTTATATTTTCAACTTATACCTACGTTTTTGCAATATATCAACGCCCATCCTGCAAAAGTTCCTTTAAAGTAGGCCACTTACGAGATCGTTAAAAACTGGCAAACGTTTGGTCCGGAGTAAATATTAAAGCTCTTTATAAAAGCACGGTACGTGGGTAGCGTCTTTGATTAGTAATAAAACCTCCTCAAAACCGGGTTCGAAACCCGCCACGGCTAAAATTTTGATTAATAGTCATCATTGGCAGCCGAAGACTTCCGGCATAAGAAGTCACCCTCATTCTGCCAACGGCCTTATCAAAGAATGCGCAAGATTGGACACAGGTTCAGAGCACTTACCTCTCCTTGGTATAGGAAACTGTTCCTGAGGTGGAAGAATCAGCAATGACCAACAGCGTGAGGATGCAGGAGGCAATGGAAGACACTGAGTTAAAGACACGTAACTTATATGCACAGGACATGTGGCCTGTAATTGAAAAAGTGTGATGATGATCTTTTCGGAGGTAAAGAACTCCTGAATTATCTCCCATTCGGATCTCCGGGAAGGGACGGCCAAGTGGGAGGTGATCATGAGAAAAAGATTGAATAACCTACGAAAGGATAACTTTCTTCGAGTCGGGGCGTGGAATGTCAGAAGTTTGAACGTGGTGGAAAAGCTAGAATATCTCAAAAGGGAAATGCAAAGACTTAATTTAGATACCGTTGGAGTCAGTGACGTTAAATGGAAAGAAGACAATGATTTCTGGTCATATGAGTATAGAGTAATACAAACAGCAGCAGAATATGGTACAACGGAAATGGCTGCATGAAAGATGTCAAGAAATCAAAACAGAAATGATTGTCGGAATGACTGATTCAGCATATAGGAAAGTCAAAACAACCATCCGTGAAATCAAAGCAAGGGTGGTTACATTAAGAGTGCAACGGGAATTTCACTGTTAAACGCAGAGGAGAGAGCGGGTATGTGGAAAATGTACACTGAAGACCTCTATGAGGGGAAAGAAAAAACAGGACTCAATGTAGAAGAGATAGGCAATCCTGTACTGGAATCAGAACTTAAGACAGCTCTGGAGTACTTAAGATCAAATATGGCGGAAGGCATTGATTACATTCCATCAGAGTTCCTAAAATCATCGAGGGAAGAGGCAACAAAAGGACTATTCACTTAGGTGTGCAGAATGTATGAGTCTGGCGACATACCATCTGAATTTCGGACAAATATCATCCACAGAGTTCTGAAGACTGAAAGAGCTGATAGGTACGTGAATTGTCGCAGAATCTGCTTAACTGCTCATGCATCCAAGCTGCTGGCACATATAATGTGCAGCAGAATGGAAACTTAAATGACCTCCTGAACGTAATAAACAGTCTAATGAGCATAGAATATGGATTGAGACTAAATCGGAGAAAGACGAAAGTTATGAGAAGTAGCAGAAATGAGAACAGCTAGAAACTTAGCATCAGGATTGATGGTCACTAAGTACATGAAGGTAAGGAATTCTGCTATCTCGGCAGCAAAATAACTCGTAACGGACGGAGAAAGGAGGACATCAAAAGCAGATTAGAACTGGTAGAAAGGGCATTCCTGGCCTAGTGGAGCTCACTAGTCGCAAACATAGGGCTTGATTTGAGGAAGAAATTTCTGAGAATGTACGTCGGAGGACTGCATTGTACGGATGTGAAACATGGACTGTTGAAAAGCCAGAATAGAAGAGAATAGAGGCATTCGAGTTGTAGTGCTACAGAGGGATATTGAAAATTAGGAATGAGTAAGTTTTGCTTAGAATCGTAGAGGAAAGGAAGACGTGGAAAACACTGACAAGGAGATGGCAAAGGACGATAGGACATCTGTTAAGATAACGGGGAGTAACTTCCATGGTACTAGAGGAAGCTCTAGAGATTAAAAACTGTTGAAGACGACAAAGACTGGAATACATCCAGCAACTAATTGATGACGCACGTTGCAAGTGCTACTCTGCGATGAATAGGTAGGTGCAGGAGAGTCAGAAGATTGATGACTAAAAATATAAATAAATAAATAAAATAGAAGTAAAGGCTTTTGGCGTAGAATCTGATTAAGGTGCGTTATTAACTGGGGGCTCGGATCTGCTGTAAGATTTCCATTACTTCTTCTAGGTCGAAGGATTTGAAATGTAGAAGGGTCGCCCTCTCCGTCTTACGCAGAGGTTTCGGGGTTCGATTAAGTCATGTCGGGAACTGCCCAGCAGCCGCGCTCACATTACTGTAAAATACCTGATACTACTCGGCTATTTAATCTTTATCTCCCTATGTGTACTATAAATTCGTTTACGTTCTGTAATTAAGAAATGTATGATCGTGGGCTTATAAAATTTGAATGCGGAATATCTCGACCTCATCACGTTCCATTTCGAGGCAATACTGGTATTGTCTTTTGAAAGACATCAGACGCTTCTGTGGCTTACTCCCTTAATATTCGCTTCTTATATATATATACAGGTTGAAAATTAGTTAAATCGGGAAACTAAAATAAACTTTTTTCTCTATCGTGCTAATTACCTTTCAGCATTTTTTAATCCGATAGAGGATGTAATTGCTCTCAGCACGCTTGTGACTGGGTATATGTACGAATCAGACGAACGAACGAAACGTCGTTCACGTGTAATTGTTAATCCATTTTACTTACTGCATGTGCACAGGCTGGAAACAGATGATTGCCCACTCAGAGCACAGTTTTGACAGTGGTTTCTGGAACAGTGTCAAATGCATCCTACATTCCCGTTCTCTGTTCTGTTTATAGATAAAGCAACATTCGTGCATGATGGGGTCTTTAACATCCATATGTTGCATGTTTTGTGCGAGGTTAATGAACATGCCACATTTACATGCTTGTAAATCGTGGTTGTAAATAAATGTGTGGGCAGTTATTGGTGACTGTTTAAATGTGCCAAATGTCCTGTCTAGGCCTTTAAATGACAGGCATTCTTACAATTTCCTTGCCAGGACATTTCCAGAGCTGCTGGATAATGTTACACTCGGTACAAGACAGCATGTGTCGTGCCATCATGACGTAGCGCTGGCACAAAGTTATCTTCTCAAGGTTAGGAAGTGACTGATATTGTGGAGCTCGGTTAGGAAGTGACTGATATTGTGCATTAAAACACCCTCTCGGGCCAAGTCGTGCAGCTGTGATTTAAAATTCTATCAAATTATTGACATGAAACTCCAGACTAATAATTACGCGGAGCGATAATATTTGACTGTAGCGCTCGGCGCTTGTGTAGAAGCTTTCACTCAAATAACAAACCCACTGTTACAATTTCTTGGATACTGGAAATTACGACCACCTTGTAGGGAATTCGTTGTGGATGTGACTGTATTGGTTTTATCACTAATATTTCATCATTAATCAGTTAAACATCGATTACGAACGATTAATTACGATTCTTGGTGAAGTAACTATCTCACACACGTCAACATTTCGGTTCAGCACTGTTATTTTGTGTAACGTCGTCTTCGTAACTTGATAACGATCTCAACATTCTACCGACTGTCGCCTAGCTTTAGCCGAGGCCAAGTACGAATCAAACCAAATCATCAAGAAGAAGAGGCGTTATACAGTGATGGTCCTGTACCACAGCCTACTCGAGTCTCTGATTTGACCTCTCTGGACATTTTTGTGTGACGAGAGACGCTCAACGTTGTTCACAGAATCCCCGTTCAATGAGAAGGGGATCTGGTCGCCCGTATAGTAACAACATCTATAGGAATAATGGACGCTCTTGCAGTCTTCGACTGTGTTAGACAGAACATGACCCACCGATGTAACCTCTCTTTACGAGGCAATGGAGGCATCTTTGAACCTCCGCTGTAATTGAAGCAGTCGTGTTTTCTTAATGTTGTTGTGTCTAGGTAAAGAAGATTTAAAACCTGTTAGACATACTTTTTATCCTCTCAGGAAATCACATTAGAAAAGATGTTTCCTGAATTTTATCCATAGTGGATGCTGTCGAACTCCGTGACTGTTCCTTTATGGGGTTGTAGAAAAATATCCACTACCAGTCACAGTAAAAGGTTGTTTATTCGTCACACGACTGGTTTCGGGCTTGCGCCCATCTTCAGGTGTTTATACATTCATGTACATGTTTGTACTGTTGGAGATCAAGAGAGAGAGATGGTGCTTCATCTTTTTTATCTCCAACAATACAAACATGTACATGAACGTATAAACATCTGAAGATGGGCGCAAGCCCGAAACCAGTCGTGTGACGAATAAACAACCTTTTATTGTGACTGGTAGCGGGTATTTTTCTACAACCCCGCAAAGATGTTTCCATTTCCCCACGAATCATCCTAGAGTTTGTTAGTTTAATTAATTTTCGTACAAGAAAACCCCCTCTGCCGGTTTTAAAAGTTCTCACAGGTAAACATGACATTAGAGAAAAATATTTCTGTCGGTGTCTCTTGCAATCTCACAGAACTTGTCGATTTAAATAATATTCACCCTGCGACCAACCAACGTCAGCCACTCTTGCAACCGGAATGAAAATGACGCAAAGTACAGGAGACAGTTGATCAAATGTAGCATAACTACCCCTCTATCATTTCCTTTATGTCGAAGTAGTGTTGTTTATTCTCCCATTAGAGGCATCACCTGGATGAAAATTTTACATCTCTCGTCTGCGAATGAGATTTGAACTGAGATGTAGATTTAGGTTGTAGTCAGGGACTGGCATTCGGCTGCTCTACGGGGGGCGAGGGCCCTCTTTGGAAGGGTACGTGAAGAGAAAGTTTCTTCTCACGGCGAGTACACGTAATGTAGCCGCCCACACACTCGCTCTGCAAAGATGCCGCGCCCGACCGTTTACGCCCGCAGAACCGCACTCAGGACGCCCCTGTGTCACCATATGTATATTAGTTACACTCTCACAAACCGCGGCGTGTGGAGGCCCAGGATCAAACTGTGATGTCCTCTGTCCAGCGCCGCCCTATCACTAGCTGGACCAGAGAACGGCCTTTTCTTCTGACGCCTACAGACGAGCTAGCTAATTTCTCTTCGGAGTTGTCTGCCGGGATTCGCCTGCGCTGTGGCCTTCAATTCGGAGTATTTTCTCTGCTGTTATAGAGGGGGCGGCTTTCAAGGGCCGGTTTGGGAAATGCAACTCATCCTAAAGCCGATTATTGATGTCGATGTGTGGAAGCTCCCTCTGGCACACAGCCAGGCACTCTTATTGTCTTGCCGACACAAATACGAATAGGCGGAGGAATGTTAAAGCTTTCTGAATACCAGGATGCCGAGGTCACTCGACGCCGGGTTCGCTGTTGAAACAGCTCTCTCTCTCTCTCTCTTTCTTTCTTTCTCTCTCTCCCTCTCTCTCTCTCACTTCCTACGTGGAAGTTTCGAATAAATTATATTTTCTTGATATATAGTTGGAACGCGGCTTTTACGTCACGATATCCACTCCCAATTGGCTGACCGTAAGTTAACAGTTCTGACTGGCTAAAGTGCACATTTAGGGGCGTTTCCTTTCCACGGACACTGAGGAGTAAACGAAGAGACAATATTAATAAGTACATTCCGTTCAGTCTTCCACGAAAACAGTCTAGTTTCGTCACCGACGAGAGCGCTCTCTCTGTGAGATTTGGTGGCTTCAGATGTTAGCTAACTGGCGCCACACGCTGATACACGCGGATTTCGTCTCCATCACGGAATTGTGAAAGGAGCAGACCACGGCTTCACGTCCCTGTAGGCGTCATTTCGTCTGTGAGCTCTGCTTTGGCCCATATCTGACAGATTAGGATAACAGGACATGAATGCGAGTTTCTGTAATTCCAACTCGTCTAAATGGAAGAATGGGACTGCGGCTGGTCGATGATTTACAGAAAACAGATACAAAACAATCGTAGATCTGTGTAACAATTTTATTACGCTACCAGTTTCGGTGTCTGATTGGCACCATCTTCATGCCCATATACACGGAACAAGATTAAGTCACCCAGTTGTTTGTACTTACTAAAGGAACCACTGCATCAAACAAATTTGCGTAGACATATGTACAATAGGCGTGGACACTTCGCACATCCAACGACAACTAATGTTCCGGCGTAACATCACACGCCGGCACGTCAGCATGGAACGTAATCGCAGAGACGACGTGAGCCAATAGTACACTGACTAGGACTGCACCACAGCAGGAGCGGCCTCTACCCGAAGAGAATATAAGCGCTGCTCCAGCGAGCCTCGGTCGCACTAGGAGAGCAACACTAGTAGACCCACACTAGAACACCGGCACTAGACGATCCGCACTAGAAGACGTACTAGAAGACGAGCCGTCATTCTAACATTTTAGCTGGAACTTCTGCCTTATATTAATTGCTTCCATGGAAATTGTTTATAGCGAAGAACACTTTAGGATGGTTGGCTTTACCATTAATCCAGTAAAACATAAAATTACCTGGGAGAATACTGTAATTCACACATTCTAATGTCTCAGAGAGATCGCAGAATATTCCAACTGGCGCTATTTTATTATTTAATTTTAAAATCTGGTGAGTGAACTTGTAAATGGCGTTCTCAGTAGAGTGACCTACCTGAAACCCAAACTGCAATCTTCTAAGGATGCTAGAGTGGATGCTAATTTGAGATACTATTCTAGAATATATCACCTTCTAAATTTTGGAAAATAAAACAGGTCTGTACTTATTGACATCTCTCTTCATGACATTTCTTAATGAGTGATTAACAATGGCATAATTCAGTCTCTCTGGAAAAACGCCTTGAGTTGTGATGCACTACATATTTCATATAAGACTGTGCTTATTACATGGCCATAAATCTTAATACTCTATTGGGAACACCACCAAAACTAACTGAGCTATAATTTTCTTAACTTCAGAAGGAGGAGTTTGCGATATATTCATATGACTGAATTTTGGAAAGTTACATTTCCAACATACCGCTTTAATTTTGGTCTTCAACTATTTGTCCCCATGCTTCCTGCTGTATTTATGAAATGATTAATAAACGCATTTGGTACCTGTGACGGACCATTTATAGACAGTCCATTCAGTTCATTAGTGAAGTTCTCTTCTTCTATGGGTGATTGTCTTGTATCTCGTTTCACTACACTCGATATAGCTCTACGTCTGTTGTCGGAAGTATTGATTTTTGATACCATGTGTCTTTTATTTGATATTTTAATAACCATTCTTAGTAATTTTGAGTAGTTTTTGTAGTGTGCAACTACTGGAGGATCCCTACTTGTTCTTGTCAAAAGATAGATTTCCTTTTTCCTTTCACAAGATACTTTATTCCCTCCTGTGATCCATGGCTTTTTACGTGGCTGTTTAGACTACGGTACACCGAAACCAGTAGCATAATAAAATTATTTCATAAATTTATGGCTGTTGGATACCTTTTTTCTACAAGTCTAATACAGTTCGTGATAGAAATTCTCATAGGGATTTCCTGTAGCTCCGCGATAATATTTCTCATCTGTTTCAACCATCGCTTTCATTCATCCGAATAGATCGTTGCCCTTACATTCGTGCAAAAGTGGCCCATGTAGTGTCGTGCCCTAATCTTCAAATCCTTGCGTGACTGTGTAATACTGAAACATTTAAGGCCTAGTAAAATTGTCTCTCTTTCATCGCCGAAGGCCGCCTTAAACAAGACAGTTTGGTATGACGGTTTCACCCATCCTTCCAGTTCAATGCAACCCTCCAGACGACGTCTGTGATGTAACCCAGTAATATCCGATTGTTTATCAACAGTTTATTATCGTTATTTTGGTTCATATGTAAATGTTTTTTTCCATGGTTAACACACTAGTGTGTGCTCTTTAGGGTAAATAAAACTGGGCAAACTGGACTTAATTACATCCTGTCACTTTCTCTTATTTATGTGATAGTGCATGATCGGGGTCCATAGGCTCATTTGCAAGGGCTACTTTCTGTGTTATTCCTTGTGCAACTCTTCTCTGCATTACGCGCCTGAACTTCTGGAGAGTATGTCGGTCTCCGGTAGAGAGCAGTCGGAAGCAGATACCAGACGGACTAGTGTAAGTCAAGGCTATATGACCGACATCTTGCACCTGCATTGTCTGATTAATGATAGGTTTTGCTGTAAATGGTCCAAAAATTTGTATAGTTATTAGAGTGCTGCCGTATTTTGGAGCGAATCGCTTCCACTGTGTCTTTGCCCAGTTATGTCTTAAAACCGTGTCATTCGATATTTGGCGCACCTGTGCTACCACTAAACTCCCGTTTAATATCTGGAGTGGCAATAGATTCATTTTCTTTGTATGTTAGATAACCTTCTCTTAGACGGCACAAGTTTCTGACCTTTTAAATACTTTGACTTGCATGGCGCCACTGATATTGACTGGCAATGTGATCTCATAAACCAGTTGTTGCATTTCACAATCTATTACATCCGGCTGTAATTGCATATGAGCATATCTCTGATCTAAGTGTCTAATACCGGTAGCTGTTTCATAGATGAAGGCCGACTGGAGTAAGTGCCATTCGGGTCACACATCAAGCAACTGTGGTTTTCTCGATGTATGATGCAGTTCAACGCAATTATTAAATTAAGGTTTAGGTTTAGTTCTGGACTGCGCAGTTTAAATGGCCCATGACCACATATGAGTTCTGAGATTGGCAAAAAGTTTGGTGAGTTTCAACTTAATTTATTCCTCTTGCTTCAAGACACAGAACTCGACGGAGTATCAATGTTTAAAACTTCCATGTAAAAGAGTGGAGAAGTTATTCCTCTGCGGGATGAGAGCAAAATTGTATATTTATTGCCTAAACAGAACAACTGGACCGACTTATGGTACGTTATTCACAACTGATTCAAACGCAATATTGTCTGCAACGTTAGGTACGAATACTTCCTCCACCTGTTTTTCGTTAGAGTCTTTTGTTTTTGTGGTGCAAAATGTCCTGTTTACTTTCATAGTAGCTAAACGGAATGTTTGTGTATTCATAACTGTCAGACGGTCGGACGTTTCGCTTGACTAGAGGATCTTTGGATTGTATTTTAAGTCGTTTTTTACTTGATCATCTAATTTTTGCTAAGCAAACTCTTGTAGTATTTACAGGACACTTCTTTCACTCATCTATCAATTGTGTGTAACTGTTTGAGATAAAAAAGGTAGCTTTGTACAGATTTTGTTATATGTAAGTGTTCGTTGCACGTTTTTGGGTTTCCGTGCGTGTTCGAAGTTCAACTTCGGTGACAGATTCAAGGGAAGGAATGAGATACTTAATAAAAGGCAGCTCCTCTCTGGTGTCAGTATTTGTCTTGTCTGTAGTTTCTGAAGCATTTTAGGATGAGTTTGTGTATCAATGAATTAATCGTATGTTTCCTAAGCATTCTAGTTGCAGGTGTCACGGATATTTCAAAACTTACCTCGATGGAGTATATTTGTGTTGGTGCTTGTTCCGTTTCCCTAACAACTTGCTAGTCAGTTTTACTTGTTGGACTCAATTCGTGGTAACAGTAGCATACCTTGACTCCGTTATAAGCTTCTCAGCGTCTGCTATATTTCCGTCAAACTCAAGTACATTGCACATGTAACTGATCAATTTGGGTTCATGTGCGAACGAACATGGTTCAGACAGATCTTCTCGTATGTTAGAAATGGCTCGTTCGCGAACTAACCGGTCCAAAGGAACGGTTCACTAAGATGAACGGAAGGAGCGAGGAACGAGTTCTACACAACTGTCGTTCATAGTTCACTGCGGTCGCTGCTTTCTGCTTATAGTTCACGAAAACTGGAAACGGTCGGTCTCGTTCCCACAACGGCACGTCGGCCGGTCTCGTTCCCGTTCCCCTCTCTGTCCTGGTCTCGGTCTCCCTCGGCCGGACTCGTCCTTCTTCGTGTGTCCATTTGTCGCAGTTCCACTGCCGACTGCTCGTAGTTAGTTCAGTATCGAGTTGTTGTTCGTTTCGTTTGGTGCGCACACCAATTCTAGATCTGTTTCAAACCTTATTTGAACTCTGGACTTTTGGTTCTTTTCGTATTCTATTCAGCATCTACGACCGGTAATTAAAACACGTTTTATAATTATGTAAATTACATAAAAATTACGTTGTATGTAATGCAGTATTTTCAGGTAACGAAAGGGCATATCAGCTCACTGCACTATTTCGATAAACAGCAGAAGACATACTTGTAAAAAGGCCAGTTTTTTTGGTATTACACATGCAAAGAAAGTCGGAACGCCACACACGAGCGGCCATTTTCCTTTTTTTTTTTGACCCAAGATAAAACAGCATGTTCATTGTTACTGAAGGCAGACTGGCTTACTCCATAATCGAGTGTCTGGTATCACATTTTGTAAAGAGAATATGATAACTCCTACAAATTATTCCAGTGGCACAGGGTGCCGCACGAAAAATCGGTCCCACATACTAGACTGCTCATTGTCGCCCACCAATCGCCATCTACTGAATGGAAGTTGTTGTTTGCATTAGCTTATTTTTTATATCTTTGCTGCCTAATTAGTATGTGCTTATCTACTCCGCTCGTAGCGGTCAACAAATCGTGCGTAACTGGCCAGCAGTCTGTACTCGGGGCCGATTTTTCGTGCGGCACGCTATATTATTTCTCTGCGATCAGCCCCATTACGTACAGTTGACTAACGAGAGGTTTTGCAGAATCACGAAAATTACTTCTACTGGTGTGTGAGAATTCTGTAATGAATAAAAACTCTGTACTCCAGGGGGGAGGCAAGTGCCCCCTTTTGGCACCTTTCATCTTCGGTCACCTATGCTAGTCATTTTCAGCTTTTCTTGAGTACCATAAGCCATGCACAAGTTAAAGTTGAAAGAGTAGAAAAGAACGGTTCCCAAAAAGGAGCAATCACCAGTGAACTATTTCCCAAGGATGAACAAGTTTGCCCATCTCTGTCGTATGGTCAGAGTTTAAAAATCATACACGTTGATGTCAGAGGGAACAAGAATTTCTAAATTAAAGTGAACATCTGGAATAAAATTAAAAACTTTTAAATGGATGGCGGTTGACCACCACGTACCATACGCAGTGAATCATTACAGAAGTTGTTACAGTGCAATTTCTAAAATATCATTATGTCGTCTAATAGTGCTGATCAAACTCAATGAGTTCGCCTCTTTCTGGATTTTACCTAAGGACTCAGTATGACCAGCTTTCACACTGGTTCGTAATTTCTTGACATGTTATTTCTAATTTCATACCAACGGCTTCTGAAGTAAGTCAAAATGAAATTCATATGCCCGCTCTCATTGTAAACTTACATTCGAAATAAACTGATCACCACTGTTAGCTATCTGCTATTTGCAGTAACCATAAAGGAAGCTAAATAGTTCGTAAGAGAGATTACAGGGCACTCTCACTTTTGATACGGTGTCATGCATCTTATGTTCATAGGTAAGGAGGTGATCTTTATTACTTGGTTGTTATATTTGATACGATCTGACTTCATTCATATGATGAAATGGTTAGCAGCAGTTAACACTCTTATGAAGCCAGATAAAGCGTTTAGTTCTGGTTGCTTTGGTCTGTTGATCCCCAGCTGATCACTTTTTTAACCAAGGAACTCACTTTACAGAAAGCTTTTGTCAGATAAAAATGTTTGTGCAGCGTTTCTTTAGCCATCTTTTGTCATGATGATGTTGAGAATGAATAAATCAATTGTTATTTAGACCACAACTACTCCCAGCGTTCTGATTTACATAACCCTTGCCATTTTATTAAAGTCTTGGTTGTAATTGAAGGAGTCAGATGCTTACAGTTGGCGAACCGCTGCCGGCGTCTAGGTCCTTGGCACTTCTGTGATGCTGTCATTTTGCGTCCTTCCCAATCAGGTACAAATTATGTTGTGAAGAAAATAAAAATATGGTTCACTAGTATGTTGTAGATACTTATTCCTCTGATTGTGTTGTTTATGTATTTATCTGTTTTATTTACAATGCATTTGGGTCAGTGACTTTTGAATTACACGTTGACCGTTTTCCCGTCGTTGAATACAGCGTTGTCGAATTATTTTTCTGTTGTTTACTAATGTATTCTTTTGTATTTGGTTGTTTGTTGTCTCTGGATCTAGTGTACTATAGTCATAGTCTCGGACTGCAAACTGCTTTGTAAATTTTTTTGGCATCTTTATATCTGATGTGTAATTCCTTTCGATACATCGAAATTAAACACATAACCAGTTTGTAGTTGCCATACACTTCTTTATTACAAACACGTGCTCTTAATGATATTAACAGTAACAACGATTGT
Source organism: Schistocerca piceifrons (assembly GCF_021461385.2). Classification (NCBI taxonomy): domain Eukaryota; kingdom Metazoa; phylum Arthropoda; class Insecta; order Orthoptera; family Acrididae; genus Schistocerca; species Schistocerca piceifrons. The sequence goes on along the minus strand of NC_060140.1, from coordinate 642,640,976 downwards.
AATAAAAGGCACCTGCCCTACACGACCACCAGCAGGACTCAGATTAAAACATTAATACATTGAAGTCCGATAGACACAGATCTTTCAAAATTTACTCAACCAATTTTCACTAATTAAAACAATGTTCATAAAACCACCATTAATCAAATTTAACTGAAATAACTGAATCACCCAAACCTTTTAAACAAGCTTCATGACTTACATAAAAACTAGCTTTCACATAACTCATATCAAATTCTACAACTGCTTCCAACAATTAAGACAACTTCCATGGACTGATCTTAAGCAATTCTAACATATTAAAAGTATTATCAGATTTATAACTCAGCTAGGCTTCTCTTCAGTATTACTTACAGGTACGAGGTTAACATACATTTCATCCCCAGAGTATAATAATAGCATATTAAATAGTCTTAAAATGGGGCCGTTTCAATTTTACGTTGAAAATTAGTGGTGAACGCGAGCAGACCGAAAAGTTCTAACAAATACAGGAGATTCATGGACCAGAAGGTGAAGCAGAACTATACTCAACTTTGAGCTACAATTAAGCTTCCGGAAAACCATAACGCTCCAACGGAAAGATGGAATTGCAGGACACTAACCACGTAACCATAGACACCGATGAAGGTCCTTAAATTTCCCTCTTCCACCGTGATATCCCGATTGGAGTTAGCTCGCGTCAACCACTGCCAATTATCTGAAACATAAACACATCAGCGGCAGAACACATTCTGGCGCATCATATACTCAAAACATATCTGCTCAATTGGTTATAAATAAACCTTTAATTATGCACGGCACAAAATGAACCCAAGCAGAACTAACCTACGTGAACACTTGCCCAGTAGCGGCTCTTAATATTTGATAAGCCTATTCTTCAGAACAAACCAATAAAATAATAACACAGAAAAAGGAAATAGGGAAAATTATTTTGGCCCGCTTTCGAACGCCAGGCACTGACTTACGCACTAATTGATATGAACTCTAGCTACGCATTAAGCACGGCTTCACGTCTATTTGGCATGTGTAACTGGCACTCTCTTAAATGCCATCAACATATCAGGTGACCATACCAAATACAGTGATAAGTAACTGAAACAATCAGGATAGTTTTGTGTACACTCGGATATTCTATTACCATGAACAGAACCCATCAAGGAACAATTCGACGAATCCAGTTCATTCACTTTGAGTAACATGTAACAGAAGTGAAGGAAATCTGTCCTTCAAATCTCAAGGAAATCCCAATCACCGTCGGCAGCGGATCAGCGTTCCAACGGCTAAACACGCCGCAGCAGCTGCCCACCCTCCGTCGTACCGACTCGACCACTCGCCACGCTGCATACATCCACAACGCCAAAAGTCACTGTCGCTCACACAGCTGATACCCTAACTCAAGCCCCTCCAGCAGAGCGCGCGTGAAGCAGTTAAATAGCCATCCATCAAAGATGCGAAGAAGACAAGCAGGCATCGAAAAGAAAATCGACTCACAACGACCGTGATGACAATCGATGGAGACTGGCTCCAACAGTGCACCAGCTCATTGTTGTACTGCGTGTATCTTCTGAGTTAGATAATACTGTTGTCCTCTTGTTGCACGGATAATTAAAGTTCGTTGTTGATAGAGAATTTGAATGGTAACTAGAAGTAGGGCACAGAGACAAGTAGACTGGGAGCGGGAAAATGAAGCACATGTCATGGAGGAAGAGCGCAATGAAATGGTGCAGACACAGTTTGAACGTACTGAGGCGTTACTGTTGAACGATATTAGCAACAACGATGTCATGCAGCAAGGAAATCAGGGAGACAAAAGCGATATGGTTTATCTTGAGGGGACAGACAGTGTCAGATAGATCGTGATAGAAGACGTGAGCGTATCACAACATATCGAAGTGGAGGTGATTATCAGAAATCTGGACAGAGATGACAAGGAGGTATCAGAACGCATTGATGCGGAAACGACACCTCAGATATTAAGTATGAGTTCGGTCGATCCTACACTGAGGAAAAGGAAGAGGACTTCAACCTGATGGCATTTTTAATGGGACTGGAGAAGAAAATTGATGGACTAAAAGGGATGGAGGAGAAGATTAATGAGATGAGGACGGACATAAAAACATCGGTGCTCAGGTAAATGAGATGCGCGCGGAATAAAAGTCATGGGCAAATCAACTCCAGGAAAACTTACATAAAGTAAACACCAAAGCATCAAAAGTTTAAAGATTGCATATGAGGCTAAGAAGATATCAGAGGGCGCCAAGACGGTAGCAACTTTGGCAAGAAGAGTAGCCGCTGAAGCACAGTAAAAGCACAGAAAAGCAAGGACGAGAGACAGTGATCAATTTGAACAAGAAGATCGAAGAAAAGCGGCAAAATGGCGCGGATTAGCGCATCGACACGAAAATATGTGAAGCCACTGATCATGCGGCAGCGGTCCAAGGAGAAGAACCTGAATGAGGTGCTAAGGAAACAATTTCAAATGTGGCCAAGGGCGAACGCAACAGAACCGGAAACAACTTCGGACGACATGGATGACTGCATACCGTTAGCAGCGAGCAGACGACATGTAGAGCTGAACGTTGCATTTTCTCGAAGCCGTGGAGGCAGCACAGATGAGGGTATGTGGAACAAGGGCATCCAAAAGACTGATAATTTCCATAGGACGGAAGTTGTCAACGAAACGCCATTCGATTTTCAACACTTCTTACAAATCCGAAAATTCCAAGTTTTCCGAAATGAAGGTAATTTTACGTGCCCACACACTTGGATATCGCAATGTGACCTCTCTTTACCTCCAAATTCGCCTTCAAAATACAAATTGGACTTTATTTGCAGGCACTTGCTAGGGTCAGTCGTGGAGAAAACGCGCGGAATATCAGCGACGTGTAGGAGCTGTCAGGAGCTCAAGGACAGCTTCCTAAATATCTACTGGTCCAAGAAGGTACAAGAGCGCACCAAGTACGAGAAAATTGTTGGCAAAGATTTCGCGAGTTCAGGGTACAAAAGCCAATTCAAGTTCCTTGATGCAATGATTGACAAGAACCAGTATATTGATATACCACGCTCTACCGTCTGTGGTGCGTGTTGTGCATGTCAGGATGTGGTTGAGGTGGAAGTGAGGTTTAAAAAATACAAGTGTTAATTTTTCTACTCCGGTCGGCAAACTGCCTCCCGTTTATTGAGAAAACATTCACTGATTGACCTAGCCGGGTACATTATGTGAGTTTAACGGCCCTAACGCGCAAACAGATTGAGCCGGGGCTCGAAAAGTGCGCGGAGGCAACCGGATAATGCGTCTGATCTCGTCGGGGGCCTGTCAGTAAAAGAGAGCGATCCACAAGCCTCGTTCGCGCCGCTCGGGGCGGTGGGCGCTGACACGTGATCTCCTGGACCTTTCTGATTGGCTGTTGTAGGAGTTCTGCCTAGGCAAGCGACGCTTCCCTAAGCGTCAGCCCGTCAGCAGAAAGGTTGTTTGTTCGTCGAGCACGTGAACAAGCCGTGGGATAGCGGCACATACTGGAAAAATCTGGTGTGTCGCCAACCCAGGGCCCGTGTGCGGCTTTGTGAAGACCCATTGCCATTCATAGCTCACGCATTTAAAAAAAAATCCCTTTTCTTTTGTTGAAAATAAAGGATTCCCGTCCTCAATCTGACAGCACCTGTACATTGTGGGTGCTACTCTGTAATTCTGCGCAACGGATTAATCTAAAATGTACCCTTTACCCTGTGGCTCCTTCAAGATGCAATTTCCACCCGCACACTACTACAGAAGTCAGACAGACGCTCCTAACGTTCTAAGGAGAAATGTCTGAATAACTTTCAGCAATAAATATCTTCTGTAAGGAAATGACACAAAAATTCACAAAATTTCTTACGTAACTAGTGGGATACTTGGGTACTGGAGTAGCGCTACTTAGTGTAAGAAAAACATGAAACTAACGAAATTTCTTATTTCTTTTGCAATAATTCTGAGAAATCACAATGGCACTTTTAGTTATGAACTGAACAAGTTATTTCTGCGTTATTTTCGGAATGTGAAGTTACCTCTTAAGGATTGGATTCGCTAGTGAAATTGCTGTACAAAGTTTAAGATTGTTCATGACTTGGCAGAATGGCTGAGAGCCACGCCTATTCAACTTGAATAATTATCCGTTAGAATGTTGCTGGGTAAAGTCAAGGCTGTTGCATGTGAAATTCAGTGAAGTGTATTGTTGTGGAGGAAATATGGGGCTCGCGAGAGCTGTAACGCACAATACCGTAGGCTGTGATGACTGCTGTCTGCGCCGCTCGCTGTTAACAAATAAGATAACTCTCGTTCTATCTGGATTGACCTTTGCCAATCAAACTCTCCCTACGCCTTGATGAAGCCAAGAAGTCCTATTCGCCCCTAGTCTAACTATTGGCGTGATACACTGGTCAGATAACCAGTCCACTGCGATGCCACTCAAAAATTCCCTCGCAGGCGTTTAACTATAACTCTGTCTGTTCACACCGCACAATAAGTGTGGTGGACAACACAGTGAACAATGCTTAATTGCAAGGACTCAATATAGAGTCACACTCCGATTCGCTCTCGACAGAGGTGCTCTCCCAGACAAGTACTGGGGAGAGACTTGTTCCTCGCTCTTTGAGTACACGTACCAGTGCACACGCTCTCGTTACGTGTTCTCGCTCCAAGAGCGACAACAGAATGGCCCCTCTCCATGCCAGTCGTGAAGGGGTATATCTTTCGATCTCTTCCATTACTCCTTCAGCTCAAGGCGTCAGGAATATCGTCTGCCAATCAGCATTGCTCTTCTAAAAAGGGAGAATGATGTTTCGTTTAAGGCGACCAATCCGGAAATCTGTAACATCGGCGTTTGGCGTTTGCTGTCTCCCTGTGGAAACCTCTGAAACTGCACGCTATGTTTGTAAAGAATGCGTAGGCTGGGCGCTCCCACAAAATGTAGCGGTATTTGCTTTTAAGCCGAACACAGGCTCATTCTCCCCTTCCACTCGGGCAAATGCTGTCCGCTCCATGGGCGGTCGCCATCCGACGTAGACAGGCTGAATCATCCTCTGAAGGGACTGGCCTCTCGGCGTGCGGTCCGCCTCTCCCGAACTAAAAGCTCTTGTGACCGTCGTGTCTTGAATGTGTGTGTGTACGCCAGCCTCAAGTATCTCAGCCCCATTGCGCGCTTGTTATTTGCGTATCATTTACATGAATTCATACAACATTCACTTTATGTTATCGAGTCTGGGTTCGAATGATGCGTCTTGATGTACGGAATATGATTGTTAGGGCAGAATATGTAAGCAATGAAGGTCAGGAGACCATGACGACTTACAACCGGTTAAACCATATGTCACCGTTAGACCAAACTTCCGTCAGTATATCAAGTATTAGCTGACAGGTGTAATGTCGAGCTCAGTACATCCCGTAACACTCTTTACGAATTCGCATTCTGAGCAGGTAACCAAAGGAGGAAAGGAAGTTAGAGCAATTCTGGACAGTGGCAGTGAGATTTCAGCCATCGCAGAAGATACTTATAGACAGTGTAAGAAACTGTAAGACTGGGCAGAACTATCGTTGAAGAGATTAAGAATAAAAGGAGCAATAGTAGGAAAGGTAACTGAAGTGGATATACAGAACAGGCTTGAGCTACTTTGTCAAGGTCACCTGTAAGTGAGAAACTTCCTGATTGTGCCAAAACTGACAACTGAGCTAATTATCAGGACCGATTTTCTAAGTGAGTACAATGCAGTACTACATGTAGGTCGTGGTACAGCGACATTAAATAAGTAAAAAAGCATCATGCTTCGGTTCATTGATCGGGCGACGTGGGCGCAAGTGCTGGCGAGGTGCCTTAAGATCTGCTTACATCCAGAAGACTGGCATTTACTAAAGTCGGATTCAGTGCTGAGAGATGAAAGGGATTGCCAAAGTGACACAGTGGACACTGAGGGCAAGATTTGTCATGCGATACAGGAGAGGGTTTGTGGTATTGACAATATTACCGAAGAGGACAGGGCAGAAGTACAAACTTGCCACTTAACAACATTGAAGTGTTCCTACCTAAGAGACGAGCCATCAATAATTTCCAGAATGCATTCCATGTCAAAGAACATCAGAAGTTCTTCATCCCACCTCATCCCATTCCAATCACATACAGAGAGAAAGTCCGAAGAGCAGTACGGAGGATGTTGGATGAAGGGATCATAGAAACTGGTGTGTCCACAAGCAATAATCCATTTCAGGTAGTTGAAAGGAAGGATGGGTCGATACGTCTCTTGCTTGAGGTAAATCAACACGACAATCTTGCCAGAAACAGACCATCTGGAAAAGCTGGAAGATCTCTTGAAAAGATTTCATGGTGGAAAGTGTTTTAGTCAATTGATCTCCGTTCAAGTTTCTGGGAAATTGAATTACACCCTTCGTGTAGTCAATACACGGTTTTCCTAGATGAAGGACGCTGCTGTCGGTTTCAGCGATTGTCCTTTGGCCTCAATATACCACCAGCAGCATTCAGTAGGGGGTTGAACGGAATTTTGACGGAAAGGCTGAAGAACAAAATCTCGTGCTATGTTGTTGATATCCTCATCGCAAAGCCCTATTCGTATGAATACAACAAGGTACTTGGTGAACTGCTAGGAGAACTAAGACAACATGGTGTCACAATTAATTAAGAAAAATCTTGTTTCGGAACGAGGAAGGTGGATTTTCTTGGGTGATTTCGGCAGAGGGAATAGCACTTAATCCGGAAAAACTCGAAGCAACTGTCCAATTCCCGAGATCACAAACCAGGAAGAATCTGAGAGGGTTCATGACAGTCGTATATTTTTATAAGAAGTTTATTAGAACGATGCAGAAATGCACTCCAAGGCTTTTTGCCTTAACAGGAAAGAAGAAGCCGTGGATATGGGATGATGCAGAGGATCATGAAATCAATTCACTTAAACAGTCCCTTCTGGAAGCATCTGTCCCAGCTCACCCTGACTTAACAGCGGTGTTTTTGCATGTGGACTGATGCAGCGAAAACATTTCTTGGCGTAGTAATAGTCCAACAAATTATGGAATAGGGCACATTTGGGAGCCGGGTCCTTACAAAGTGCGAAAGCAATTACTCAGTAACTGAGTTGGAGGCATTGGCTATCATGTGAGCTTTCTAAATATTCTAAAATTTCCTGCTCGGACGCAAGACCCATGTCTGTACAGATCACAGAGCGTTGGAATTTTAGCTGTTGGCCAAATTGGGACACGATAGGCTGACATGGTGGGTTCTATTCTTCCAGCAATCTGACTTCAGCATCACACATGTCCTGGGAAGAACCAATGTAATTGCGGATGCACTTCCACGTTCACCGATTGAGAGACCAGATGCAAAGGGAGAAGATGCGGAGGATAGTCATTTTAGTCTATTCTACTATGGGAAGTCTCTTTCGAGAACTTCATGAATGCATCATTACGGGATATAAGAAGAAAGCAGGATAAAGATCCGTAACTGAGGCAGCTGAAAGAACGTTGGAAGAACCGCCAGGAAGTGGAATTACGAATGCTCTACCTTGTAAGGAAGGGGATCTTGTTCCACCGACGAAACGCAACAAGCACTATATGGAGCCTTTGTGTACCAGACGAGTTAAATTAATAAGTTAATATGGTACATTCACTTAAGTTATTGTCACTTTGGACCACGGAAATACTTGCTTAAATCGAAGGATCTGTGTCATTTTAAGGACATAGAAAGACGCAAAAGGAAGGTTCTATTCACATGCAAGGCCTGTCAGAAGGCAAAACCAGACAGCCAGACAATGAGGGCACACCTCCATCCAATCACTCCAAACAAACTGCGACACATGGTGGCCGAGAACTTAATGGGACCGCTCCTGGTCACTCGGCGTGGTTACCGGCGTATTTTAGTAGCCGTTGAATTAATATCTAAGTTTGCTACATTTACTCCGTTACGATGAGCCATGGCAATGACGGTTTGCAAAGTGTTAACAAAGGACTTCCTAGCGCAAGTAGGCAGGGTGGACAAAATTATTACAGAAAATGGGGCTCAATTCAGCTCAAAACGATGGAAGGACCCTCTAGAGAAATGTAGGGTGGCACTCACTTACGTATGGGGACATCACCCGAGTTCGAACCCTGCCAATTGATGGATGAAGTGAAAGTGTTGTTAATAAAATTTCTCTATTTAAACAAGACTGAACTACATGTAACTGCTTTAGTCTTTAATAAAACTTGCAACTGACTGCGTATTTAAGTGAACTGAACTTTATCTGACTGCATGAAAATATTGTTGGAAAATTAATACTCAAAATACACATCGGACTGCATGAAAGTTTAGTGGTAAAAATAAATGAAAGTCACCAACCTGCATCTGACTGCGTCTGTGGACTTAGCTCGTGCACTCCTTCCCGTTTAGCCGATAGTAAAACATATATTCAACTCAGCCGTAGTGCAATGCCATGAAATTGTCATTCTAGATAACTTTAATCATTTAGGCCCTGTTTGTTACTTAATAAAAATTCTGTCCTGCTCTGAATAATTTGCCAACTGTGCAATGGCACACAGATTATTTTACTCAGGTAAATGAAATTATTAGCTTTACTCATGGGAACTGTACTTTAACGTACCTTTTGGTTCAATGCAAGCACAGGATGCGGAGAACGACTTAAGGTGTGAGATGAAAGTCTAATTTTATCTAAAAAAATTTAAGGCACATGTGAAAAACTAAAAAAAACTTCTATAGCATGGATTTACGAGGAAGTTTCACAAAACGCTTATTGCATCAACAATGGGATTTCTATCTAGCTTTTGGACATTATTTAACCAAATAAAACCTATTTTCTTAATTATTCTTTCTAGTTTCCCCAGGTATGTGCCGAGTTTCGCTCTATATATAGCTTATTATGTGCGTAGCGCCAATTCTTACTTTGATGCTGTCACGACCCGGCTGCCTCCGGCAGGCATCTATCTCCGACTCGAAACACGTCTTCTGTCTCTGCGCATCTCTTCACCACTACTCAAACTTTTACCGCGTGCACCTAGCTCTGTAAGCTGCCAAAGATCTTACTACTCGAAGATGTACTACTCGTCCAACCTTGCGGTTGGGAACTATCGACATTTTTCACTGGCTCTATCCTGATCGAATCTCAGCACATACCTTTCAGAAGGACCTGAGGATTGTGTGTCGTATGTACTGTCATCGACAGCACTGCATATGGGACATGATGTTGATGTTCAATTCTCTTGGCGCTGATAACTGTGTTGAACAGAGAGCCAAGAGAGAAAGTAAGGGAGCTACTGGAAATTCCCTTGCGGAAATAGATTCCACACCAAGAGATAACCGGGGTGGCGCCGTAAAGGATTCGGGAAGTTGGTAGGAGCGAGAAGACAAGAAGGCTCTGGTCCATGAATTTCGCGTTGGACAGAAGGTTCTCGCCAAATCGTTTAGGCTCTCCAACAAACAGAAGAAACAGTGCCAGAAGTTCTTCAACGTGTATAATGGAGCTCTTCGGATACGCCGTGTCGCGCACGAGAATGCATATGAGCTGGGGTTCCTAACGTCTGGACGTTCGGCAGGAGTGCATCACATATCGCACATTAAACACTTCACTGAATAAAGTTGGAAGTCACGACATCAACAGTTACAGCAAGAAGAAGGAGAAGAGAAGAAAACAGAAGGGGGAATGTACAGTGGCAATTTCTTATTCTGATCAAGCCACAGGTAGTGTAATGGCTGTTGACTGCCAGACATGAGCGTTGTTGTATAAGATTTGTTTATTATAATAGGGTTAAAGACAACAACAATTTCTTTAGATTTTTTTGTAATTCACTATGGTAATTATCACAGGGTTTTCTCCTGTTACTGCAAGTAGTAAGAGTTTGGCATTGATAGAATATCACTGTACAAGTATTTCTTCGTCACATATATTAAGTTTATAGATGTCTAGATGGTCATTCCAGAGCTGACTAATTATAATTGTTGAGAGTAGAAATGTGCCGATTTCACGACGGACACTTCTTTGTTTATTTGAGTTCCATTTCGCATGAATTGATGTGTTCTCATAGCATTATTGCAGTTTGCACGGAACGACAGAATCAGGTGTCACAAAAACGATAGAATTTTGTGTCTTTGAGTCCAAAACAAGTGCATGAATATTGGGGACGGAATTCTTCTCGTAATATCTTGGAGTTCAGGTACAATGAAACTTCTTCCCTTTATTTTGTGTGCATCCCGGTAAACGCCCTTGTACGAACCGCTATACAATTCGTAGCATAGTTTGTGAGAGAGGCGTCGTTGAGATTAGTTTGCGAGACTCGGGGAGATAATTGCAGGATGGTCGTGCATTGCCCACGCGAGAGGTGTGTTGACTTTCTTGCGTGTTTTCGCCGTGGTTTGTGATCATTGTCCAGTGCAGTGTGTCTTTGCTGTGGGCTATTTGTTGTCATCGCCAGTGGCCCGATGTATTAGTGGTGTGTTTTACGTCTTAGGATGTCGCCTTCGATGCGAAGTTTCCCGCGATTGGGATATTTTATTCGAATGTGGTTATCACGTCTTATGCGATTGTTGTCCACTTTGGTTATTCGCTTGTGGATTTCACATGTGGTTTTCCACACTATTGTGCGACGACATTCATGTGGGCTTTCGCGAGTGGTTCGCGAGTTCCTGAATGGTAAATCTAAGGCGATAGATTCTATTTCGTGGTGTAAGCACAGAATGTGCAGTCACTTCGGTATGTTTTCTCAGAGTGAGTGAGGGACACCATAAGTTTGTGAGAAAGAGACGAATGGTAGAAATGTAGCTTTTCAGTCAAATATCGATAATACTTGTTTCAACAGATGGAGGGGAAAATATGTACAGCAACCTGAAAATTTTTTGTGTCAGTTTCAGCAAAAAGAGAATTTTGTAGCAGTACAGATTCACGCCATATGCCAGCATTAGTGTCACCATAACGACTAAGTAATGTGGAAGTAATCTCTAATATCTTGAGTAGTTTGTATGTCATTTATAGTGAGTGAGTTGCGTGAATAAGTTGTAGACATAGATGGTGTGAGAGAGACTGAAGTGAATGTGGAGTCTAAGCCAGCTTAGTACTCTGAGTTGCAAGGAAGGTTGTGGGAAATTAACAAACACTATCATAAATTACAATATCATGACCTCACCACCGCTTAAGATTATAAAAATCTAGACAAAGAAATTCAATAATTTAAACTTATTGCTGTAATACAATCAAAGAATAATTGAAGAATAGAATCAGCTTTTATTTTTGTCAAAAGAGTTCTGTAAACCATTTTTTTTGGAGTAATCACGTAACGCAATCCTGTACAACTTTGTTAAAATTTTATCTGTATTTATCCTGTTAACATATTTGTAAAAACACAACACTAAGCCCACATTGTGCAGACTACGATAGCTGAGTGGCTGGCAATGTATCAGGCAGTTGGAGAGGACACTGACACTGGGGCGGCTACAGAAGCTGGCAGTCATGGTGCACCTGGTAAATCGGGGCAGTCATGGTCGTTCGCCAGCCCTGTTAGATGCAGGAGGCGCAGCTGGCTGCAGTCAGCATTGACCCACTTAGCGACAGCAGGGCAGCTGGTCGACGTGACATCATTGGGCTACGTGAATGGAGGCAGGTGCAGGCGAGCCATGTGATATCAAAGAGCTGATGCCCTTGTGGCAGGCGACTATTTTCGCCGCCGCTTCGGACTTCCAAGATCCTGTGGGCCCTACCGATGAATGGAAGGGCAAGGGAGGCCAAAGGGGTGATGATGCAGAGTCCTGAATGGAGGTACTTACGTGTCAGGAGACATGGGACGACGCAGACAGCGACAGCAGGTGGTGATTCACCCCAAACATGTGTCCATATGCTGCCTGGCTTATCCCATGAAAGTCTTCGCCGATGGCAATGTATTGCCGACAGTCACGTCATCCAAGACGGTCAGTAATTGAGACACCAGTGATTGCTGTCCACACAGAATGAGGAGGTCCTGCCACACTGAGGTTGCTGCCTGTATTGTACGTGCCGAGTAAAAGGGGTAACCCAAGTTGGAAAACTCATCCTGTATAGTTGCCACATCTAAGCTAATACATGACATGTCTAGTGCTGTGTTTATTCGTGGGACAATTGTAAATTGAAAAAACTGGACTCCTTAAAGACGTTTGAGAAGGGAGCTGTAGGAGGTATTTGTTGTTTTCATTAATTTGTTTTGTATGTGCCTTGCTATTTTCAATATTACAAGTTTACATGTATTTTATGAGTTTTCTTACGAAGTTTCATATTTTCTTAGTAAACTCATATATTATTTTTCATTTCTTGTACAGATGCACTTGATTTTTGTCATGTATGTGTTGTTTTGATGTGTTGTCACTTACATCTTTGACTGAAGGAACAGACTGACACATGTTAAAGAAATAGGCTGAACAGATGACACATGCCACAAGACCACTATGATTCTTTTATATTGGGTGAATGTGGGAACATTTGTGACCCATGTTCTGTCAAGAAATGAATGCAGACCAGTGCGTAGTTGCACAGGGGCAGTAATTTTCTATGGGGCTAGGAATCCTCATGGCAATATTATATTCTGTTTAGGGAAATAACCTTCTCAGGCCACAATTTCAGATGAATGAGCAGATAAATGTCTGTACGACCCTGTAACCGTTTAGTAATTACCGTATGACCCGTGATATAACATTGTGCTGGGGTTTATGGTGAACAAATATCGATACATGTTTATTTATTTGATAATGATCCGACTCTGGCGTCACTATTTATTCTGGTCCGTGTCACACTAACCATTTTATAGTGTGACACTCCCCAAGAATAAATTTGAGAAGAATGCGGAGGGTGTGAGAGATTGCTGGGTGCTCTCACTTTTGATACGGTCTCATGCTGCTTAATGTTCACAGCTAAGGTTATTTTTATTACTTTGTTACTATATTTGATACAATCTGACTTCATTCTTATGATGAAATGGTTGGTAGTAGTTAACGTTGTTGCTTGTGTGCTCCAGTGAAGGCATAGTGGTAGGCTTTACCTGCGTTCGAAGGGAGAGGGTATCGTGTTAATTCGCTGCAGTAAAAGCGCACAGTGGCTGAGAGCCGAGGGGAGCTTTCTTTCTGTGGAACCCGGGTGAAAACGTTTGCTGACAGCCAAGTCGCATGTTGTGCAGACACGTTGGGTGGCGCCGGCCAAGGAGTCGCTGCAGCTATGAGCAGGGCATTCTAAGATCTAAGCAATAAAGTAGAGTATGGGCCCTTGTTAGGTAGAAAGCCAATGCGATGGTGGAGAGTTTCTGCGAGTTCCAGGGGACAGGGCAGTGGTACCCAGGCGTGCAGGCTCTGCTACAAAACATATTTGTGAAGGCACGAGGCTCTGAGCGAGTTTATGGCCGTTCTTTGGAAAGTTCGAAATGGACGCAACAATAATGATCTTTTTATAGGGGGGGGGGGAGGGGGGTGATGGTTCCATCCAAGCCATACTTCTAGCAAAGACACGGAATTAACATGTGGTAAAAGAGGGCGCAAAACTGAATCTCTCCTCCTTTTCTCCCAATTAATTCTTGAAGTCGCTGGTTGCTCAAATCTGTGTATGCAGAGCAGGGGACGGGGTCCCAGCTTCGAATGCCGAGCTCCAGCTCCTGATGGGTTGTGCTAAAGTAGGTGTAGTCTAAGCATGCAAACGTGCTATTTTTTATTTATATCTTTGCATATTTTGACTCCTGGTTGTTTTAAGAGAATGTCATTAAAAGTATAGCTTCGTCAAATTATACTTTGCACCTGAAAATCAAGTTTCAAAGGAGGCATCCACCCACCCACTGTAGCCGCTCTCTGCGATTTGTCCATTTGCGACTCTGATCGTCGGTTCTATCCCTTTAAAGCTATTGTAACACTGAGGGTCGAAGAGAATATCGATATAGGTGCTGACCTTACCCATCAGACGTCTCAAATATATGATCCCGAAAAAAGAGGGTTGAAAAAGCGGTTATGGCGGACTTAGCCACAGGAGTCAACGAAAGACAAAGCACAGCACAGTTACTATCCTCGAAGTTAGTGTAGATGGAAGCAAGGTGAGATGAACGGGAAACTAGCTAACTTTGCTCATAAGGCACCACTGATGAGTGAAGTTACTGAAGGGGCAACAAAAAAGTCCGAGTTTCAGGAGTCATGTTTTCAAGTGGCCGCCATTCTGAAGTACATTAAAGGAAATTAGATTTTCGAGTTTCACGCCATAAAGAACTTAATATTGACAATGAACATACGTTTAACTTTGGCTGCAAACCTATACTTCATCCTCAGTCGTGCGAGGTACGGTATTTAGTTGCGCAATCCACGTAGAGATACTTTGATCACCATTTTGTGCTGCATAGGCTCATCCGTTTAACGAACAAAAGTTTTCTACCTTGATTTAAGATTCATCTTTTATTATTAACCAAAAATATGAATGAAAAATAATTTTTTGCAAAAAAATGTTGAATATGAGTATAAAATAAGGCTTCGGGACCGGAAAACCCTTCTAAACGGTAAGTTTGGCAATGACATTGTAAATCTGCCAGAGAAGGTAACGTGTTGCGATAATCAATTACATGAAACTGATAGGGTACTGGACAGAGGTCGTAAGGTGAATATCAAAAGTTAATCAAGGGTAATGATGTGTGCTCGAATTACATCAGTAGGTACTGTGGGTTCAAATGGCTCTGAGCACTATGGGACTTAATTTATGAGGTCATCAGTCCCCTAGAACTTAGAACTACTTAAACCTAGCTAACCTAAGGACATCACATACATCCATGCCCGAGGCAGGATTCGAAACTGCGGTCGCGCGGTTCCAGACCGCAAAGCCTAGAACCGCTCGGCCACTCCGGCCGGCGGTACTGTGGGAATTACAACTTGAATAGAGTTAGTATTAGAGTGATAGTCATATGGGCTTCTCAAGCTGGGCAGCAAAATAATTGACAGTGATCGAAGTAGAAGGCATGTAAAATTTTCGGAAAAAATAGTTTTATACGGAATACTAACGTAAGTGTTAAAAAGGTTTGTCTGAAAGTAACTGTATGTAGTGTAGCGAAACGGAAAATTTGGGTAGGTTGAATAACTAAAGAAGTACTGAGTCGAAATGGAGGCTTGTGGCACAAGTTAACTAAAAGAGAGGAATGGCGGCTTGTACAGAACCTGAAAAATCATGGTTAGTGTATTTTAATGGAGGGGCTTTGAGGGTAAATTATATCGAGATGGAACAAGACATGGGTACAGTGAACAGGTTCAGATGCATGTAGAACGAACGAGTTACGCAGAGGGATATTTATAACTTTCTGTTCATATTTCCAGCTTAACATACAGCCAAAGACTTTGCTTATTTGTGTTTGGAAACTCGCTGCTTTACCATTACTGTTTCCACAGCACGTAAGGTCGCTGAAAGAATACCGTTAATCAAGCACATATATTACACATTTTGTACTATCGTACTTCCACAGTGAGACACAAAACTAGTTTACATCTTCATTTGAGTATTTAAATTGTACTCAATGCGCTACAAATTTTCTGACAGCACAGTTTATTCTCCAGTACCTATATCTATCTGCTTCTGATGAAACCGTTTAACTGCAATGATAGAAGGGCACGCTGGAAAGGTCTCCGACAAGTAATCCTTTTCTGTAAAACGACTTTAACAGCACTTTATCATTGTCCCAAAAGTATTTTGACCTTTTATTGAATCTCCCACGACGTGAGCGAGACTTTTTCCTCCTGTGCATATACCTTAAAATTGACCAACGGTTGGCGAAACTATTTATACGCAGTATATAGCATTATACATTATTACTGACCTGCATTATTTACTGTTTTATAATCAGAGTTACGATGGCGTAGCGAAAAGTAGTGCCTCGCATATTTTTATCTGAAAAGTCTTTACGTTCTTTAAACAAAACAACCGTTATTAACACTTTGCACCTTTAGTCTTCATGCCTACATGTTTATTTCTCAGCATAGTCACGCTGGCGACAAATACATTTCCCAACGAGAGATCAGACTGTTGATACCGTCTTTGTAGAATGATTGACTTTTAATGGAGTTGCAACCTCACCTATGCTAATACAATATGATTCCCGGAAGTTTTGATAAAAGATCAAATTATTTTCGCGGCGATGCTAAATTGGTCTTACATTTGTGTGACAAAAAACTATCGTATGTCGCAAAACTTTATATTTCGCTGTCTTACTTATACGTCATTTCTGGTGCATCTGGTAGCTGTTCGATGAAACAATGAAAACCAGAAGACTATGAGATCAAAACCACTAACTGTAACAGAAACGAATGAATGATATTTGAACCTGCCGTGTTAGTCCTATGCTGTGGATGCAAGTTGGTGTAGATGTAATCACTTACATTATTATCTCTGAATAACCATTTCTTTTCTTCCTTACGATCAATGATATTGTCGACCACTTGCATCTAAGAGGTCATTTATATTTTTTCCTTTATCTATGGCTGCATCTTGCTGACATAGCAGTGTTATTTGGCAACAAACAAGAAGCTGATTTATCTTCCAGAATTTGCTGCAGCATGGGCGTGTAATTAACCCAGAGCCTGCCAACTAGAACACATTAATCACGGAGGTCAGGCGGGATCACCTTGCTGCGTAAACAAACCATCAGTCTTACACAAATGCCCGGCGATGTTAAACACGTTACACACCTGCGGCAACATTGGTACACATCTCCCTTCAAGTAACTTTCTCTGTGTGTTCGTAAGTTGCTATAGTACCAGAAGAACGTCATATAAGGGATGATGTTAGCAATGAGGTCCTTAAAATACGATGGACATTTTGGCAATCTAAAGAGAACTGTTACTATCCAAACCACGTAAGAATTGAACGAGTGATAGTTAGGAAGATTGTAATGTACGAGCTCCTGACTATAACTAAACATACCCGTATCTTAGGTAATTGTTGTGGCAGTAGTACTCCGCAATTATAACTTGCGAATTCAATTCGAACCCGGTTTACGTAAGAGTATTACACACTTCGAAGCACGTTACGACTGAATAGTGGAAAAACTAAACCATTTCCATAGCTAGATTTATTATCGTGTATCATCGTTGCTTTCTGATATATTACTCAATGGAGGCAAATAAAATAATTTCTAAAGCAGTTACCGACAGATTGTGTTCTTTGACAGTCAGGGCAAATTTTTTCGATGTTACCACGGCATATGCTTTTGCCCCTACGAAGGAATCAGATGAAGACGAGAAGGAGGAATTTTACTCCAAACTGGAAAGGAAAATCAGCGAAGTTCAAAGGCATGAGGCAGAAATGATCCTTTGGGATCTGAATGCAAAACTATTGAAAGAAGAAATGTATACAAACACAGTAGGAAATGAATGTCAGGATGAAGTCAGTAATGATAATGGTGTATGGTCGATAGACGTGGTGGTAAAAGGGTAATACTAAAAATCAAAAGGCATCCAAGGAAATATATTAAGAAACGCACATGGGCATCGGCAGATGAACTTACAGGAAACCAGATAGAGCAGGTAATTATAGATAAACGGCACTTGTCAGACGTAGTGGGGGTCAGTAGCAGCAGAGGGACAGACGGAGACACACGTCGTTACTTATTGTGGGTCAGATATAGACAGAAGGTAGATATGATGAGAAACAAAACATGTAGGGGTAGAGTGAAACACAATATAGCAATTCACCAAATTAATCGAAAATAGGAAGAACACCTGAGACATCGGAGGAGATTATCGCGCCAAGAAACAGCACATGAAAGAAAGGGGATGTGGAAACCAAATGAAGGATACTGAAAACAGTCGTCAGTGTAGCTACTGGGGAGGGCAGAATACTGAAGAGCAATGACGTACTTTTATGAGAAATACTCGCTGATAGTCACAAGAAAAGTGACACGAGACAAAGAAAGCTGCCAAGGAAATCAATAATAGCGGCCTAAGACTGTATATAGAAAGCAGCTGATAAATTGTGTAGGGTGAACGGATGACAGTATGAAAAGAAAAAAGGCAGAGCTGATGGAAGGAATCAGAACAATGAAATTCAAAATTTCTGTGAAAGATCCAGAGAAATGAACAGAGTATCGCAACTGAGAGCACTCATCCATGAGGACGAAGAAGGAAAACTAATTGGAGATAAAAGCAATCCTTTGGGAAAATGGCAGGAACATTTTGCTTGAGTTACGTGGTGGAAAGTAGAGAGGGAAGAGAGAGAAAACTTTGAATGAGGGAGGGGAGGAACTGAGCCTGGAACTGGAATTAGAATCAGAAGCGGAGGAGCAGGTACTCGAACCACCATACATCGAAGAAGTGAAGATTGCAGTTAAAAACTAAAAGAATAATAAATCAGCAGGAGAAAATGGCATAAAGACCGAATGATTAATATTTGAGGCTGTTAATGAATTGATGATCGAAATATGGATAAAGGAAGAAAAGGGTAACGACTGCAGCATGGGAATAATCTGCCCACTACATAAGAAAGGGAGGAAAGGCAGAGGAGAGCAACTACTGCGGCATTACGCTCTCAGATACAACGTGCAAGGAGTTTAGCCTCTCGGCTAGAATGCCGGGCGAAAGTGATACTTACGTATTATCAAGTTGGATTCTGGAGGAATATATCCATAACTGACCAGACCCTTCTATTGAGAAAAGTGTGCCGCGCGGGATCAGCCGAGCGGTCTATGCGCTGCAGTCATGGACTACGCGGCTGGTCCCGGCTGAGATTCGAGTTCTCCCTTGGGCATGCGTGTGTGTGTTTGTCCTTAGAATAATTTAGGTTAAGTAGTGTGTAAGCTTAGGGACTGATGACCTTAGCAGTTAAGTCCCATAAGATTTCACAGGCATTTGAACATTTTTGAGACAAGTGCTAGAGAAATTTTATTGAAAATGAAGCCACTACATTAGTTTACGTTGATTTTAAACAATCATAAACAGCCTAGACAGTTATAAGGTTCTCCCAAGTATGATGGATTTTAGAATCTCGCTAATATTAGTGACATTTACCGAAATGACTACATTAGCAACAGTTTGTAAGGTTAGAATAGAGCAAGAGTTGTCTGGAGAGTTTCAGGTGAGGAATGGCTGCGGTGAGGAGATGTCTGTGCGCTACTGTTTAGCTTAGCAATAGAGAAGGTCGTTCGATAGATGCCAACAAATTCACGAGTAACAATTATTACCCAGCAGGTCCAGGTGGTGACATACGATGATGTAGCATTAACTGCAATAAATATCAGAGCCTTGAAGGATAATTGTGCTCTACTGGAAGGAGCAGTGCGGAGTTTAGGACTGGTGGGGATAGAGTAGAGACTTGAATAAGAAATAGCCGGCCGAAGTGGCCGTGCGGTTAAAGGCGCTGCAGTCTGGAACCGCAAGACCGCTACGGTCGCAGGTTCGAATCCTGCCTCGGGCATGGATGTTTGTGATGTCCTTAGGTTAGTTAGGTTTAACTAGTTCTAAGTTCTAGGGGACTAATGACCTCAGCAGTTGAGTCCGATAGTGCTCAGAGCCATTTGAACCATTTTGAACTTGAATAAGATAAATAGGAAAGAATATCAAAGAGTGGAAAATTTAAATACCTACGGTTAATAGTAATAGAAGATAACAGGCCAGCATGAGAAATTCAAGAAAGGATAACAACTTGAGTCCACTATTACTATTGCTTGCAGAATGTTCAAATCCTGAATGTTAGTAGGATTAAATACTAAATTACAGATATATTTTACTGTTTAAGGACTTGTAGTAACTTAGGGATCGAAAGGCTGGGTGATGACCACAAAGGAGGAAAGCTGGTTACTGTGGCAGTAAAGGAGGCACTTGAGAATTGTATTTGGAGTGTTGAGAGAGGAAGGAAGCTAGAGAACAAGGAGAAATGCAGAACTCGGCACGCTTTTTTATAGTTAAATACTGTAGCAAAATGAAGCAAGGAAGACTAAGATAAGATAGACATGTAACGAGCATGACAGAAATTCGAAATGTTAAGAAAGTGGTTATAGGAAAGCTCGAAGGGAGAAGAGGACGACCGAGGAAAAGATGGTTTGAAGGTGTGGAGGAGGATCTCAGGACAATGAGAGTCTGGATTTTGAGAAGGAAAATGATGGACGTAGAATAATGGAGGCAGGTTACAATGAGGCCAAATTCTACAAGAAACGTAGCGCGGAACAGTAAGCAGGTATCTTCATAGTTTTTGAAATTTAGTCACGTCTCATTATATTCTATGTCCCCAGTTTTTTAAAAATGAAAATCCTATGTAATCGGTTTTTTGTAGTCAAGATTTGTATTGCAAGGGCTATTTTCTATACACATAAATGTGGCGGACAGATTGGGCAGCTATCTGTGGTTGATCGCTGATGAGGCTGTGATGTGCAGGACGGTGTCGAAGCTCAGTGACTCTAGGATGACACAAGATGACCTAGAAAAAATTTCTAGTTGGCAGTTGGCTCTGAATCTAGAAAAAGGTAAGGTAATGCCGATGAGTAGAATAAACAAACTCGTAATGTTCGGACAGGCATTAGCAGTGTCGTGCTTGGCGCAGTCAAAACGTTCAACTATCTGGGCGCAAAGTTGTGAAGCTATATGAAGTGGAATGAGCATGGTAGGATTGCGGTAGTGAGGACTAATGGCCGACTTCGGTTTATAGGGAGAATTTTAGGAAAGTGTGGTTCATGCGTAAAGGAGAAAGCTTATAGGAAGCTAGTGCGACGTATTCTAGAGCACTGCTCGAGTGTGTGGCATCCGCACCAGAAGACATCGAAGCAGTTCAGAGGCGAGTTCCTAGATTTATTACGGGTAGGTTCTATCAGCATGCAAGTGTTACGGATATGTTACAGCAACTCAGGCGGGAATCTCTCGAGGGGAGAAGACAATCATATCCAAGAATACGTCTGAGAAAGTTCAGTGAACCAGTATTTGCAGCTGTCTGCAGAACTGTCCTACCGCCTCCAACATATAGTTCGCGTAGGGACCACGAAGACAACGTACACGAAATTAGGGCTCATGCAGAAGTATACAGACAATCGTCTTTCCCTCGTTCTGTCTGCGACTAGACAGGAAAGGGCACGTGTAGTTGTGGTGCTGTGGATTTAGGAGGATGTGTGTAAATGTGAATGTAGAGTTGTTTTTGGCTTGACGCAGAAAATGGCTCTGAGCACTATGGGACTTAACATCTGAGGTCATCAGTACCCTAGAACTTAGAACTACTTAAACCTAACTAACCTAAGGACAACACACACATCCATGCCCGAGGCGGGATTCGAACTTGCGACCGTAGAGGTCGCGCAGTTCCAGACTGAAGCGCCTAGAACCGCTCGGCCACAGCGGCCGGCGCTTGACGCAGAAATGGTGTTAACATAGATGAACTTTCCATTTTTTATGGTAGTAAATAACAAACTTATATGTGGGATCTTATGGATTATACCACTTTTTAAAGTACTCGATTTAAACGTGTACTTCGTAACAGTATATAAATTTAAATGCTACAACATTACAAACTATTTGTTTTAGTCTAGATGTTGGTAACGGAAATTCCTCAAAATCTGGCGAAGATTTTTACGGAGACGTCTCTCTCTACAGTAGTTACGAAGTGGGTGGATGAGTTCAGGCGTGTAGTACTCTCCTTGACAGTGATTGACACCAACTACTTCCCAAAAAGGGAATCACGAATGAAGGCATAGAAGACTAGGCTGCTGCAGTTTCCAATTGAACAGATGCCGGAAGAACGTCTGAGCAAGTGGATCGGAATATTCTGAAAAAAAAGGCGCAATACCAATACTTAAAAACTCTTAACAACACAAACCTTCCAAATCAGCACCATGTGGGCTGCAGGTGTTAGGATTTATTTGAAGTAAATGACGCAATAGGCATATCAGAAAAATATGTATCGTACTTTGCATGACAAATAACTAACATAAATCTGGAATAGGATTGTTGCTTGCTGACCGAAAGCAAATTCGGAAACCAATTTCTGAGCAATATAAGCAGATCTTCCCTAAGATAGTGAAAATTAAAAAAAAATGAATAAATAAAAACTGTGAAAAGTATTTTAGTCTTCAGAAAAAATCTTATGAAGAAGTACTTGAGAAAACGCCTGCGCTGCGAAAGGAAAAAAAATCATTTATTGAAACAGTGACGTCATCTACGGAGGTGTTATGGCACTGGGTTAACTGCAGGATTTTCAGTACTATCAATTGCGACATTTCCCACATTCAGCAAATCTGACTCCATCACAGAATCTGAAGCACGTTTTACCCAGATATGTGCTCTGTATGGTTCTGTTAGATTAACATACTCAAAAATATTAGGTCCGACATAAGAGCGTGAGAATGGTTGAGGGACGACAATCAGTACTCACAGTCACCCCGCTAAGGTATACCGAAAGCACTGATTCAATCAACAGCGGGACGACTTTTCTACTGCCATCAGAATTCAGGAGCCAATAATGGTGCAGAGATTCTACGAAAACGGTCATTTTAAAGGTCGATGATGATAATGACGATATTATTTGTTGAAAAAGCCAAAAGTAATAGCAAACGGTTCCCACAACACCAAATTATCTAATACAGGAAGCTAAAAGGGTTATTTAGGTTTTTATTGTGTCATCATTTTAAAGGTCGATGATGATAATGACGATATTATTTGCTGAAAAAGCCGAAAGTAATAGCAAACGGTTCCCACAACATCAAATTATCTAATACAGGAAGCTAAAAGGGTTATTTAGGTTTCTATTGTGTCATATTATAGGAATTTTTATTAAATTGTTACACAAACGGCTTACATTAATGATCCCTTTTCCATGTTTTCTCTGTGCGCATGTTCATATATTGCCTCCTCCACGAATTTAAATTTTTTTATTGAGTTACAAGCATACGGAAGCTGAGAGGTAATATGATCGGGCATCAGCCATCCGGATTACAACAATACCGTCCAAACACTTAACTTAGTTGTTGAAAGTAATAATCAACACACTGGCAGTCTCGTACTTCATTCCGTTCACGGAGAAACACAGAAGTTCACACGATGCCTCACGGCAGATGGATTTCATATTTTATCGCACATACATCATATCATTGGTGCGAGAGGTTTAAAAATCCAGTGGTGTACGTGTTTCCGTAATACACATTTTAACTTCACAAGGGTACACATCTCTAAAACCACAATGGGTTATTTGTAAAGCATTGCAACACACGCGGTGCACATAGTTACCACACGTGGACCAGGGGCAGTTCCAGTGCGGCTGTCTTAGCGGCCGGTCACGCGGTGTTTATTTGTGTGTGCTGCAGCCAGTGTTTACAAGTCAAGTGAAGTCGGTGCCGTCTCGTGTACCGTATACTACTGACAACTTGGCTACGTGGGAAGTAATAGTCTTTTCATTTTCCTACGTGAGTGAGAAGATATAAAACATGAACAACAATGGAAATCTTACCCCGGAAGAATACTGTGAAGCTGAAATTCGACAAGAACAACGAGCGGACAACAGCCGCAAGTCTAGTGGATTCTGACTTCCTAAGTAGGCTCATGTAATGTCAGTCATCTCGGATTACATCGTAAAGCATGTTTGGCCACTTTGATGGTAGGTATCACGATCAGGCACTTTCAGTGCGGTCTCAGTATGTGAGGCTTGATGTGAACCAGCTGGTTAGAAACTTGTCGCCAAACATGTCGACTGCAAGTATGACAGGTTTGTTAGCAACATTTTCATGAAACATATTAATGGTACCACTTTAAGATAGGTATTTACTACATACAAGGCAATTAATTGAAAAAGTACGTAATTGCGTATTTCACTGCATAGGCGTAGCATATGGACAGAGAGAGGTGGGAAGGAGAAGATTGAAAGGGAGGAGAAGGAGGAAGACATATGGCAGAAAGCCTTCTGACTACGAACTAATGCGCATGCAAGGGATAAGTAGGGTATGAAATGTCAACGTAATTAGAGCGTGACATATACAAAAGTCATTTCTAGTACAATCCTCTTATGGGCACATTTAAACTGATGATGTTAACGAAGTAGCCGAATAGGCTGATGGCATAATAGGTCACTTAACAGAGATAAAAAATGACGAATATCAGGAATAGTTCGTGTAGTCGGATATTTTTGTACAGAGGTAGGAATAAATGTCACAACACACTAAAAAATCTTGACTGGTGAGGGACGAGTGTGGCGTGGAGGTGAGTCTAAAGGTCACTATTGTACGTGTTTGTAGAATAATTTGTAAGGTGGCCGCCAGCGGAAAGTTACACTACGTCGGTGATTGCTGCGCAAACACTGTCTCCACGTACGAGGACCCCACCATTACTCTACCACGCAAACATTGCGGTTACACTCGTCTACAATGAGATGTTCCCGGGGGAGGTGGGTTCACTGGGGGCAGAACCGCACAATAACCCTGGGTTCGGTGTGGGCGACGGTGGGGTGAGTGGACTGCTGTAGCCTTTTCTGCGGTTGTGTACCACTGAGGGCTACGGCGGGGACGGAGCCTCTCCGTCGTTTCCAGGTCCCCAAAATATGTGTGTGTGTGTGTGTGTGTGTATGTTCTACAGCTCTCTATAAACCATTGGACCGATTTCAACCAAATTTGGTACACTTATTGACTGTTTGGGGAGGAACCAGCTAATACAAGTAGGGGTAAGGGAGGAGATGAGAGGATTTGGTAACTTCTGACTTCTAGGTTACCTTTCATGAAGGACACGTTGTGCAGATTCAAGAGGCTATAAGTGCAGATAACAACAGCTCAACCGCTTAGCAGAAAGAGGGGATGAAGTAGGGGAGGCTGACGTGGAGAGAGGTAGGAGGAGGAGGAGATTGGTAGAAAGGTGGAGGAGGATACTGAGACATAAAGGTTGGAGAATGAGATTTACACTAAACAGAGGCAGCGGGAGATGGACAGAGAGAGAGAGCAGAGAAAGGCATGCACAGAAAGAGTGATATAAGCACATGGACAAAGAGAGACGGATGTAGTGATGGGGAGCGTAGATGGACAGAGAGAGGAGGAGGATATGAGAGAGAATGGAAATTAAGATATGGATGGCAAGAGTGGACGAGAAGATACTTAGAGAGACGGGATGGGAGGGGGTGTGGCAGAAGCCAAGGTAGAGAGGGGCAGTGTGCAGGTGGAAAAGGAAGGGTGGGAGGAGGAAACAGACAGAGATATGGTAGGAGGAGGATTTGTACCGAGATAGGGGGAGGAATATATGAACAAAATTAAAGATAGGAAGAGATGGACAAAGAGAGAGTGACAAGGAGATGTGAGCAGGATATCCTTGCCTTGGAGGTGAAACAGAGGGTAAACTGCCAGTTTTGCATCACCTCGTTTCCGAGAGTTCCGGAACCTTTACAGAAAACTGGCGTAGGGATCAACATAAACATCATTTCCGCCCTTTCTACTGCTCATGAAAACGACACATCGCATGTTGTACCACGATACAGCGAGACCTCAAGAGATGGTGGCCCAGATTGCTGTACACACCGGTACATCTAATACCCAGCAGCACGTCCTTTTGCTTTGATGCATGCCAGTATTCGTCGTGACATACTATCCACAAGTTCATCAAGGTACTGTTGGCCCAGATTGTCCCACTCCTCAGTGGCGATTCGGCGTAGATCCCTCTGAGTGGTTGGTGGCTCACTTCGTCCATAAACAGAACTTGGCAATCTATACCAGGCATGTTGGATAGGGTTAATGTCTGGAGAACATGCTGGCCACTCTAGTCGAGAGATGTTACCCCCAAGGAAGTTATTCACAAAATGTGCACGATGTGGGCCAGAAATGTCGACAATGAAGACGAATGCCTCGCCTATATGCTCTCGATATGATTGCACCATCGGTTGGAGGATTGTATTCGTACATCGTACAGGCGTTACGGTGCCTTCCACTACCACCAGCGGTGTACGTCGGCCCCACTTCATGCCGCCCCCACACACCAGGTAACCTCCAAATAGTTGTACATACTGAACAGTGTGTATAAGGCATTCAGCCTGACCAGTTTGCCTCCAAACACGTCTCAGAAAATTTTCTAGTTGAAGGCATATGCGACATTGATCGGTGAAGAGAACGTGATACCAATCCTGAGCGGTCCATTCGGCATGTTGTTGGGCCCATCTCTACCACGCGCATTGTGTCGTGGTTGCAAAGATGGACCTCGCCATGGGCGTCGGAAGTGAAGTTGCGCATCATGCAGTCTACAGCGCACAGTTTGAGTCTTAACACGATGTCCCGTGGCTGCACGAAAAGCATTATTCAACATGGTGGCGTTGTTTTCAGGGTTCAAACGGTTCAAATGGCTTTGAGCACTACGGGACATCTGAGGTCATCAGTGCCCTAGATCTTAGAACTACTTAAACCTAACTAATCTAAGGTCATCACACACATCCATGCCCGAGGCAGGACTCGAACCTGCGAACGTAGCAGCAGCGCGGTTCCGGACTGAAGCGCCTAGAACCGCTCGCCCTCAGCGGCCGGCTAGTTATTATTAGTGGAAAAAGTTAGTGACTAATCTCGATCAGTAAATTTGTTAGTAACGAGATGATCTGCAGTGTTAGTTTGTTCAGTGTTTCCGAGTGCTGGCGAAGCATATCTTGGTAGCGCTGGCCATTCACACTGCACGTCTTTGGTCCTTGCTGCCAGTCTGTTCAAAAGAGAATGGGCCAAAGATAAACACAGTCGTGTAGCCATACCATAGGATGGCACGTTCACAAAACACAGGAACTTCGTGCACAGCGACTGGAGGTGAAGGTTCCCACACGCGGTAATTTGGTTTGTTCACCTCACCTGTGAGTGAAAAATGAGCTTTGTCTGTCCAAGGGTGGTCCAGGACCAGTCTTCGACAACTTCAGTCCTTGCGAGAAACTGGAGAGCGAAGTCAACACGTCGTTGTGCGTCCTGAGGTGCCAGCTGCTGTGGGATATCGATCTTGTACGGATACCATTTGAAAAGGTTGCAAAGCATCTTTTGTATAGCGAGCCAATGGACGTTCAACTGCCGTGATACAGCAAGCGTACTGCCTGCCACACCTACAGCGATTTCATCAACCACCTGTGGTGCAATCGGTCATCGACCTCTTCCCGGAGCAACACATAGTTCTCCAGTAAATTCAAACATCTTCATGATGCTCCGCACAGTAGATACGGAAATAGGACCCGTCCGTAATCCTTTCTACCGGCGATATACTCGAAATCCAGCTGCACTATTACTGTCGTTTTTATAACAAGTGCACTGTGACTGGTCAGATGTGTGTGACTATGAATCACATTGAATCATGAACGCCATACTCTGGACATTAATTCTACTAAGTTTAGTACACGTACGGTTTTCAATTTCTGTATTATAACTATTTCTGTAGGGAAAG
This sequence comes from Schistocerca piceifrons, assembly GCF_021461385.2. Taxonomy (NCBI): domain Eukaryota; kingdom Metazoa; phylum Arthropoda; class Insecta; order Orthoptera; family Acrididae; genus Schistocerca; species Schistocerca piceifrons. The sequence goes on along the minus strand of NC_060140.1, from coordinate 642,613,641 downwards.
TTTAATTATTCGCCTCCCTCCCCCCCCCCCCCGGGTATAGCCCGCCAAATTAATACACGCAACAAGATTTGCCCACACAAGACGCGTAACCTTGCTGGCGGAAAATAACTAATCAAAACGCAACGTACCAGGGAAACACAAATATTTTAACGTCATGAGTAATGACACATTGAACATTAAACGAAAATTAAGAAGTCCAAAACGACGGTAATTTAAAGTAGAGAAAGAAATCACAACTTTATGACAGCCACCCTGCCACGGTTCGCGCGGCTCCCTCCTTCGGAGGAGATGTCCAGGAGATGCTTAGCCAGACTAACTTATAAGTCACATTCGTGGTACAACAGACCATCAGCCATTGCCCCAAGGATAAGGGCTGTCCGTGTTACTTTGCTCACTATCTCTTCTGGAAATCACTGTCAATTGAACTCGCCGCAAACATGACATATCCCATTTATAAGATAGTTGTGTTGCAGGGAATGTGGTAGAGGTATCGATCGCACAACTGTTTACGAATGTGTACTTGTTTAGATGGGATAAAGGAACCCACGAGAAAAAGAGAAGCAGAGGAAGACGAGAAAGCATAGGAACATAGAAACTGATGTCGATAGGCTGTATGGGATGTGGCACAGTTGTAGAAATCACACAGTAGAAAGAGACTGCTGTAAAGGCCGAGTAGTCGAATGCTAGAGGGACAGCCGGAAAGTTATTAAAGGAATTACCAAAGGCTATCCTCAAGGCTGGATCTGTTTCCCAGTCTTCTGGACCATAACAACTTCTGCATGGGGAAGACAGGGCGGACGGGATTGTCGCCTACGCGCATGAACTATTAGTTGTAGTCACTGCAAACAACAGAGCACAGTTAGGAGAGAAAGCCAATGGGATACTGCGAACAATTACACAATAGTGCCACAACAATAAACTCAGGATAGCCGGAGCAATACAACATAGACACTACTGAACGGATCAGTCCAAAGGAATCCTTCTGTTAAAATTTGGGCCGGCTGGAGTGGCCGAGCGGTTCTAGGCGCTACAGTCTGGAACCCCGCGACCGCTACGGCCGCAGGTTCGAATCCTGCCTCGGGCATGGATGTGTGTGATGTCCTTAGGTTAGTTAGGTTGAAGTAGTTCTAAGTTATAGGGGACTGATGACCTCAGAAGTTAAGTCCCATAGTGCCCAGAGCCATTTGAACCATTTTTGTTAAAATTTGGGGCCACAAATATCAAACGAGCACACGTTACTCGCTATCTTGAGGTACACATAGAGAGGAAAAACTGAATTTCCAGGAACACATAAGTCTTACAACAGACAAAGCAGAAAAAGTACTACACAAACTAGTGAGGCTAAATTATAAACAGTACAGACTACCTCTACCAGTCGTGCGGACATACAAGTATGCGCTCTTCAAATCAGTACTCAGCTTCGCAGCTAGCACGTGGGCACATGGACTGAACCTGGTCACCAACAAAGCATCGGTCAAACGAGGGCAGAGAAGTGTCCCACTTAGGTTATCTACAGCCTTCGGCACCACCTCCGCGGATGCACTGTATGTGGTGCTCTGAATATTCCCCATAGATATCACGATCAAATACAGGCTGCAAGGTACTGGTTAAAGATGGGGCGACTAGATAAGGTACACACAATAACTGGTGTGCCGATAGAGACGATACGTCACCTTAAAAATTGGCGTTTGGATACATGGTAGGGTGAATGGAATGTAAGTGCTAATGGACGTACGCGGCACTACTTCCTCCTTGACGTAAGGGAGTGCTTGAGAATGAAACATATTGATCCCAGCCGCGGTATGTTCCATTCCTTAACCGGACACGGACCTTATCCCCCGCACTTAAACCGTGTGATTCTGAGGCAGACACCTACATGCACATGCGGTGAAGGAAGTTCCCCAGAACACAGAGTATTTTTCTACGACCAATACACAAACAGTAGACATACACTACACTTAGACTGCACAGGAGCAGACATATATACACAGCAATAAGAGAGGAAGAACAATGGGCACAGTTAAACGTATTGGCTACCAGTATTTCAAAAACAACACGTGAAGAGTACATGCGGATACGAAATAACAGACATACCTATGTGCAACGTGACAAAAATCTCCAGATGGTGGACAGCGATACCCACAGTGACAGAGAAAACTGTGACAATTAGGAGAAGCAGTAGGAGGAAGCCGAGATGTGACAGTAAAGAAGCAAAAGCTGCTGAAGATCCAACCAAGAAATCACCAAATGCTATACACGAATGTGCACCTAAAGTTAATACATAGGATTAGTAATAAATAGGATAAGCAACACTATTTCTCTACTAATAACTACATCTGTATATATATATATATATATATATATATATATATAATGTGTATGTGTGTGTGTGTGTGTGTGTGTGTGTGTATGTGTGTGTGTGTGTGTGTGTGTGTGACTGGTAGTGATCAGCTCGAAGAAACCATTCCGAGGTAGTCACCGCCAGTCACATTCGGTGATGGTACTAACAAATCTCTCCTCCATCCTATCATCTTTTTATGCTCTTCTTAAAAAAGCAACAAAATCTTCTTTATATTTCAACCTCATATTATTGTTATATTGAAAATTATTATTCTTTGTAAATGTAGTAGGTAAAACTAAAGAAAAGAAAACGACAAAAAGATGAAAAGCGAAAGTTGTAAGATGTTCGACCTATTTTAAAACATCGGGTAAGAGGTCTATAATTTGGCAATTAATAAATAAAAAAGTAAATGTCATACCCGCCCTATACGAGAGAGTAACATTGAACTCAACAGTTTTCATGCAAGATGGGTCCCCACCACACATAGCTCGTGAAGTTCACCTGCTTCTCCAAAACAAATTTGGAAACGATCGAATTATCAGCCGATCATGCTTGGCCATTGCAATAACCTGCTCACATTCCCTGTGATTTCTGGTTGATGGGCTACCGAAGGACAGGATTTACCAGGGGAACATTCACACATGTGCTGATGTGCAACGTAGCATATCAAGAGAGATAACCAGTATACCAACGGACAAGCTTTCTTCTGCTGTGCACAATGGAATACTGCGCTTTCAGTCTCTTATGGACACAGATGGGCGTAATTCTAAGCCCCTTTTGTAGCAGTAATGGTACTGGAATATAGTGGTACGATGTACCGTAGTAGGAGATTAAAAGTGTTCCAATTGAATTTATTCTGCATTATTTCTTCTCCCCATGTCCTTGACATTAATGCTACTAAGTTTGGTACTCTTACGGTAATTAATTTCCATGTTATAACATGTTAAATTGCGAAAGTGTAACTATAACCACTCGGAAATTCCAAGCGAAGCTTGTCTTTAACTTAGCTGTAATTTATCAGCCCCCCTGTTAACGTCTTCCTTCAACCTAAGTTTTCTGTCCCGTAAGACGGTTAAGTATTTACTGTTTCCACTTCGTGGCGTGATTTGAAGCTGAATCTCGATTTCTGGCTGAACTTCTATACAGTACGGCGTAAGGGGGGGGGGGGTTGCCTTGGCCACTTACCTTCTTAGCTTTAAGTAACTTATTATAATAGTTTTGTCTATGCTGCCAGCATGTCGCCTGATGACGTAAGATTTCACTCGTTTTACTTCAAAGCTATATCTCTGTTTATCTGGCTATCATTGTATGTTTGTGCCTTGGGGCGTGTACCCATTGACTGCTTAGAAAACAGGAAGTATGGCTAGCAGCGTGTCGGACCTGCTCTAAGTAATATCGGGGCCGTTCGTCCGGATCATACTGTCCGATGTGTGGTGGCTTCATAACAAGCACCTTTTAGGTTCAAATGGTTCAAATGGTTCTGAGCACTATGGGACTTAACATCTATGGTCATTAGTCCCCTAGAACTTACAACTACTTAAACCTAACTAACCAAGGACAGCACACAATACCCGGTCATCACGAGGCAGAGATAATCCGTGACCACGCCGGGAATCAAACCCGGGAAATCGGGCGCGGGAAGCGAGAACGCAACCGCACGACCACGAGCTGCGGACCCTTTTAGGTAAACCTGAAACATGCCTGTTTTGAAGACTGCTTTTTGTTACTTGGAGTATTCTTGAGCTTAGTAGTTAATCCTTTGTCCTTTAACGAAGGAATAGAAAATTTGATGACATTGTTTAAGCGATTATGAGAACCGTTCTTAAATCGTTTTATGAGATTGGATGGTTTTGTCATAATATATCAAGGTGATGATGACTTAATAGGTAAAGCTACATTCCCAGAGTGTTAGTAAAAATCTGGATAAGAATGATTTTCAGTCCTTACTTTGTCTGGTTCTCTGGTGCTTCCACTCCTAGCCACCTGTATGACAATGGTGATTGCCATTCTGGAAGCCAAGCATGTTTGTTTCTGAAAGCTGAGTTATATTGAACGTCATCTGTATTTATAATTCTACTTTAATACTAGTTAATATTGCATCTGGAGAGGCATAATATGTGGTTTTTTGGGTTTAGACTTCAGATACATTCATCCGTTATTGAGCGTCGAGTCGTGGTGGGACTGGGCTGTATTCGCAAAGACCCGTTCAGATACGAAAATAAAATCCAAGGATTGGCAGAAGGTGGCGACGTCGCAGAGCTATCGGTGTGTCTTCGTGCTTGCATGAGTGTAGGTGACGGCGGTGCGTATTGTTCAAGAGAGCGTGGCCATGGATCACCGAGTCGTTTCCCTGTCAGAGATAGAGCAGACATTTAAGATACTTCTGTTTAGTGCGCGCATCGCCCACTCAGCTGTACCGCATGTAGGTGCAAATTACGCATTGGTTGCGATAGTCACGGATTCCCAGTTAAAACCTGAAGATGATCAAGTCCATATCAGAGCGATAGATTTCCACATTAGTTTAAGCGCCTTACAGTGGCTTAGTATATTGCACAATCCGGTGATTATTACAAATGGAACCATTTTTCCGGGTTACAGAAGTGGAGTTATAGAGAATCCACAGTGCAGTTTTGCTAAATTGCCTAAACCCTTCCTGAACGTGTTGTGAGGGGTAGAATGCCTTGCTATCGATACTCAACGGGGGTTGGTTATATATTTGTGGTTCAGTATCGTCTTAGAAAAAGAAATTAACGTTTTTAAAATGTTGTGGGAAATCTTTTCACAGTTGACGTATCCTTCGTGTCAAGGGTCCTTGTCTGAAAAGGTCAGTGACGTCTGAGCGAAGGACGGAAGTCTAAGGGAATTTCCCGTCTGCATGCTAAGGGAGAGCCTGTGTTCCAGGGTTAAGATCGATCTCTTTAATGAATATTTTGTTCGTATCCAACAAGATTACAAGAACATAGTTCAGTATATTCTCGAAGTGCACACAGCAGACGGGGCCTTTGATCTAGATTTGGCTGAGATTGTTGCCACCATTTTGCAAGAGATTAAACTGGAGGATCACACCAGGGTCTAGTTTGTCGACAGGCCGACAACGTATCGTGACTTGGAATATTAGTCGCTCCTTTGGAGGGGGCTAAACAATCTGATCAACGGAGAGACAGTGAGAAGTAATCTCATACTTACACCAAAGCCACCTCAGGCGCGGTTTCCGCTAGTAAGATGAGGTTCGACCGAGGTAGGTGAGTCATCGCTGTGTTCGGCAGGAGCCCTTTGCTCGCCAGTGCGAGTTCAACGGAAGAAAGCGTGGCAGGGACGGTGTGGTATTTCTTTCATGTTGTCGAGTGCATGTAAAAAAGTAAAAGGGGTGACCCATAATGCTCGTCCGCGTGTGTGAGTGTACATGAGTCATGAGTCATTGTGTACACTGTTAGATTCCGGCAGTAGTGTATCCTTAATGAGTTGTAGGTGGTACTTCAGACAATGGACCAATTGTAAGTTTCCCAATTGAAAGGGTGTGGCTAGAAATTGTAGACCTATTAATGGTCAAGCTCCTCCTCTGATAGGACCTATGGTCATTTCTTGGTTCTAATGGTTCAAATGGCTCTGAGCACTATGGGACTTAACATCTGAGGTCATCAGTCCCCTAGAACCTAGAACTACTTAAACCTAACTAATCTAATGACAACCCACCCATCCATGCCCGAGGCAGGATTCGAACCTGCGACCGTAGCAGCAGCGCGGTTCCGGACTGAAGCGCCTAGAACCGCTCGGCCACCACGGCCGGCCATTTCTTGTTGTGTTGGTGAATTTTATTGGCTCATGGAGATACTGGTGGTAGAGGGTTTAAGCATCGACCTCCTCTTGCGGTGTGATTTTGGAAATAAAACGGGATTAGTTTTACGTTATGCCCTTGGTAAATTTTACTTTGAATTTCGGCCTGAGGTGAGGTATCGCTTGTGCCACCTTTGTAGGAGGGCTGGTACTTGTAATACTAACATTAGTGGGGCGGAGATCGATGTTGCGCACTTATCTCCTGATCAGGCTGAGGATATCCTTCAGATGTTGCGTGGTTTTCCATAAGTGTTGACAGATAAATAAGGTGTGACTTACCGAATCGAATATCGGCTCTTATTTTCAACCATCTTCCAGTTAGGAATCACCTTAAAAGCTATCTGCACCTAAGATTGCATTAGTTGGTATATAAAATACTCGCAAAGTGGTTTATAAGGCCTTCCATCTTGCCATTTGCAACCGCGATATTTTAGGTGTCTAAGAATAATTGAGGGGGCAGGCTGTCTGATGTGCTTAAGATCGTTTAGTGTTGTGCCCCTGCTCTGGTCATTCCTGACTTCAATCAGCCCTTCGTGGTTCAAACCGACACCTCCAACACTGCCGTGTTGCTTCAGTAGCAACATGGCGAGCAGAGGCTCTTCGTCGTTCTTCAGCTGAAAAGAAATGCTCTACGTAAGTACTGGAATTTCTGGCTGTCCTCTTCACACTAGAGACATTTAAATGCTATCTTTAGTATCTTGAACACCACGAATTCACAATACAGACGGAAAACCAGGGGCTTCTTTGGGCTCTGGCTTGGCCGCATTAAAGTAGGCTACTGCGAAGTTGGCTGTCGAATTTTGCCTTCCGATTCAATGTGCACCACATTAGGAGGTGCAATAACGTTGTAGCGGATATATTGAGCTGAATGTTCGAGGAGGAGAAGGCGGGTTCTCCTTCCCAAACGTCAAGATGGTAGAAGGTCTTGTTAACTCAGGCCATACCCAGGTGCCGGTATTGTCTGCTGATCTTGAGCAAAAACAAGAGCAGGACCCAAATTAGGGTTTCGTTAGGGAGCAGTTGAGAGCCAGTCAGCTAGTTCCCAGGTACGAATAACGAAAGGACATTCTCTGCCGTGCCAGGTGCTGGTGTGAAGAGCTTAAAATCTTTCTACTTGCTGTGTTTGTCCCAGATGTTTCAAAATATTATCATACTTCTGCTATTGGAGGGGGGGGGGGGTGGTGGTGGTGTTGATCTAGTGGTATATAAAACCATTCACGAGGTCCGTGAGTCCCTAGCCTGGAACACAGTGTATCGTGATGTTAGAAAAGTGGCTAGTCAGTGTTGGGTACTGTAACCTCTCCCTCACTTATCGACCTTAATGACAGTGAAAAATTAAACCGCGTGTCCCTAATGGAAATTTGGGAAAAGCAATCGTCACCGAAGTTAATTTTTCGGTAAAGAGGGAGGAAAGGGTTACATCTAAATGAAAGGAAAAATGCAAATGAAACTGGTGGAAATTAATTTTGAGAAGGGGTAAAGTTAATAAGGAAAGTAAATGTGCGGCCGTTACGTTAACAATTAGCTAGCGGTAATTAGATATTTGAGATTCGGGGGAAGCTACGGTCACCAGTCCTAAGGACATTTACTATAGTAACTGAAAAAGAACGGTTATTACACATATAATTAGCACTAGAAGCGTGGCAACTGAAGGTTGACACGTGTAGTGTGAAAACTGAAGGTTTGTCAGAAGTAATAAATTTCGCTACACTCTGACTTAATTTAGTAAAAGAATTAATAAAACCGGAAAATCGAAAGTTAATTCAGTGACTGAAGTTAATAGTGAGCTTTCTTTCTGAAGCACATCGAAATTCAGTAAAATACGGTAAGTCTTGGACTACCTCAACAATCATTTCAAAAGCTACTTGAATCTACGCAATTTAGAAATACGAGATTTAACTTTGAACTTGAATTAAATGATTCTGAACAATTAACAATAGTTAAATTTAGTACATACCAAACTGAGCTGCAGTCACTGGTAAGCTAAAATACGGTAACAGAACTCGCACTCTTAATTTGTGCTTGCGTAACCTAAGTATTGTAGCCAGCTATGAATACCTTAACTGAACTTTGAAATTAAAGCAGTGAAATCGAATGATGCTGGCGTTTGAATTTCAACGACACTCGGGTTCATTCCGGAAAAGGAAGGGACCCTGCTTGGTAATGCAATTGGGACAATGAGCAACAAATGTTCATGCTAAGTTGCTGTAATTTTGTGATGCAACAATTTTAAAAGTTAGAAAAGCTGAGGTCTGCCATACAGTTCTAAAACTTTACGTGCTTCCAGTCTTCCTTGTTGGTTGATTGAAGGTTTGAAGCCGTCGATCGAGGTGGTGGTGACAGTCACTCATTGTCGGCTGTCGCTGTTGCAGAAGCTGGATGTTGGCGCGCTTTCTTCTTGACGCGGTCACCAGACGAAACGGGCTCTTGATGTGCGCCAGCTAATGCTTCCCGTCCGCGACACCATGTCAGAAACTATCACCGCAAGTCGAGCGCAATTACGTGCTGACAAACGCCGAAAGCGCGGCAACTCGCGGGAGCTCCACACAACACACCTGCTCCACTGCACCACCCCAGCCAGACTCTCTCTCTGCCCGCGCTCCACGCGACAGAGTTAACACTCCCAAAGATCCTAAACACTTTTGTTCTTCACACGACCTATCGATGTATTCGTTCGATAGCATAGTTTTCCTAGGCCAGACCCAGCGTATAAATACAAATAATATTCACAAAACAAACCAACATAAATGCATATATATATATATATATATATATATATATATATATATATATATATATATATATATATTGCACAGGATAGAGTAGCATGAAGAGCTGCATCAAACCAGTCTCAGGACTGAAGACCACAACAACAACAACATATATATATATATATATATATATATATATATATATATATATATATATACAAACAGTAAAACAATTACAATATATAAAGAGACAGAAATGTCATATCTTGAGGTAACAAAACAAGGAAAAAAAATTATGGTACAATAGATGGAAATAGGAGGATATGCATTTCCCGCGTTACAGTATGTAAGATGACAAATCCCCATTCCAGTGGGCATAGGCGGTTGCTTCAGTCCACTTGGGCTGACGTCCCCATGAAACGTCTTTTTATCAATTACATCGGTCGCCTTCCACAGACCCAATGTGGGCAGCGCTATATATTTGTGGTGGCTGATGTTTTCACTCGGTTCAGCTGCTAGCTCTCCAGTAGTGGTATTCCTGCTGGGCAAAGTATTAGGCATATGAGTAAGATTTTCTCATAGTTCGTTCGTCCGCAGGTCATACTCAACGCTTATACACCTTGTTTCCATTTGAGGAAGTTTCGGAACTCCTGTTTCCGATCAGAGGTTAAACACGTCATCACGACACCTTATTACCACTAACCTTCTTTCTTGGAGCAGGTTAATCGTAACCTAGTGTCCTCTCTGACTGTTTTCCACTCTGAGGTTGAAACTGAGTAGGATCTTTGTTTTCCATGGCTGAACCTGGTCTTTAATACTGCCAGACATGAGGTGCAAAGAGCTACCTCTGCTTCCCTCATGTTTGCCTAACCCCTTAATTGACCCTAACAAATATCTGGTCCATACGTGATTTCTTGCTGCATGACATTCGTCCAGTGTTAATGAAGGATAACTGGCGTAGAGACGGGCCACATATTCAGAGTGCCCATAAATGGAAGAGGTGCTGTGTAACCAGAACTGACGTCATGGGAACATTCCGGTCGGGGATATGGTCTTCTTGAGAAATTTTGGTGGGTTGACACTCTGCGAGTAAGGCGTCTGGAAACTGTCACACCGATTTATAGGCCCACATGACGCGCTGGAGATATCCACTCAAGTCATGCTTAGGCCCGGTGACGAAGAGAGTGGAAATCAGTTGTGCCCCTGCATTTTAGCCATGTTAAAATAAGTAGTATTAATTAAGTCTCCCTTGTCAACCCTGTTCGTCCCGGGGTTCCTGTTTTGGGAGTGGAGGCTGAACCATTAGGTGATCAGTAGTTCCCAGCACGTCTCCTGGAATGCGATCTTGGCCTTGAAAGGGGCGTGGCACGTTTCCGGCGAGTGGCGTTGAGGCCATTTTCCAGGAGAAATAGTGAGCAAAGCAGCACGGACAGCGCAGTTCTGCATGGGAATGGAATAACTGTTAGTGCTACTATCCATGTGACTTTAAAGTCTGTCTGGATGAGCAGCTTCCAGACAAAATGCACCAGAAACAGTAGTTGACGCAATATTCCTTTGGAAAACCAGATTTCGAGACTGGCGGTGGGTCGTCGTCATCCACGCATCTGCTGGTGGCTCCAGGGTTTTCCACTGTTTGTCACCGCACAGTGACTTTGGTTGCTCGATAAGCCACTTCTAGTTCGGTGTTTGGGTGCAGAGAGCACGGAGCATTCGTAAAGACATGTTGCTCCCCGCTGTGAGCGTTGTATTAGGACTCGTTCGGTTCGTGCCCGTGTTTGTGTCTCGCTTCTTCTATGTCGGACTCGGTTCACCCTACTGTTGTTGTTCCCTAATCCTGTGTCTGTCCAAGCGATTTCAGGAGCGTGTCGCTAGAATGAAAACATAAGACAGTAGCTTCAATTTGGTAACCGTCATAGAGTTGTGATTTGATTGCGTGATTTAAATTATTGGGGCTTTGTACTGCTTGGGGTCATGTAATTCTTTTTAACGTTCGATATGCCATTATTCGTGACGTTAAAATATTTTAATTTGCCTGGTACGCTGTGCACTAAATCGTCAATTCGTTTTGAGTAGTTATTTGGAGCCAGCAAACTTATGCGTCTTTATGGGCAAATTTTGTAGCATGCATTTTGATGGGTTTTACTGCCAAGTAAAGCCCGTGTTTAACTTAGATGAGATTTATAAGCCAAATGTTCACCTCTCCCTTCTACCTGCGTTTTCCGTCCCACGAGATGGTTAAGTATTTACTGTTTGTGACTCATGTCGTGATTTGAAGCTGAATCTCGGTTGACCGCTGAACTTCTTTAGAATCAGGCTTAAATACGGGTTGTAGCCTTGGCAGATACCTTCTTATCTTTTAGCAACTTATCGCATCTATTTTGTCTCAGCTGCAAGCGTTAATCTGATGACGTAAGTTTTTACTCCCTACAGTTAAAATTTAATTCTTTGTTAATAAGTCTGTCATTGTATGTTTGTGCTTTGGAGCACGTACCGACTGATGGCTTAGGAAAGGAGGAGAGTGGTAATCAGTGTATCGGACCTAGCCAAAGTAATTTCGGGGCGTTTAGTCCAGAATACCTAGCCCAGTGCATGATGATTTCATAACAGGCAGCGTTAATAGTTTTTATTTCCTTTTAATGACTTCGTTTCAAGTAAATCTTAGTTATTTGTGGCATCTTAGACAAACACATTCTAAAGATATTTATTGTTTGCTGGTTTTGAAGACTGTTTCCCTATCATGTTATACTTGCTATAAAATAATGTTACTTTAGGCATTCTTGAGTTTTGTACTTAATCGTTTATCCTTTGACAAAGGAAAATATCTTTTGTAGTTATTGTTTAATCGATTCTCAGCAAATGTTCATAATTTCCTTCATCATCTGAATATTTTACCATAAAATGTCAAGTCCCTGTTGACCTAATTGGTAAAGATACTCTTCCTGAGGAGTGTTAATAAAAATTTTGATATGAATGATGTTCGCTCCTTATTTTGCACGGTTCTTACACTCCCAGAAAAGCTACACCATAATGCGCAGTACTTCGGGTTTCCACTCCTTCCTGCAGATGATAATCATGTTCTTCTTTAGCCATCTGTCATCTATCATTCGCATATTATGTTCATACAAGACGAGCTTTCGTCATCTATACTAACTGTATTGCTTTCTGGACTCTGATTCATGTTTAATCATTGTGTCTCATTCATAGTCTTGCCCAAATATTCTACTCGATTTTCTGAGATAGTCCATCTCATGATATATCAAGATGTTATTTGGCCATCTGTCATCTGCCATCAGTATTGTATGTCCATACAAGACTAGCTGACGATCTTGTATTCCAAACCTGTTGCTTTCTTGCGTCTTTGTCGTTTGCCTAATCCTTCTATTTCTTTCGTGTTCTCTCCGAGATACTCTACACGATTTACTGAGATAGGCCATTTCTACAACTTTCAGTTTGTTGTTATTTTTTCCAGTAACTTCCCAACACTCGCACCCGTAGGTCGTTATTGGTTCCACGAAACATCTGTAGCTATTAAAAGCAATTATCATTTATTCATCACTCTCAGTTGCGCATTGTAAGTTACATTTTAAGAGGTCCATGACTATGGAATTTATTGCTAGCGCACTCGAGCAGATGTAGCTTCGATGCATTGCTCATGCGCTGCCGGCGATATGTAAGGTACAATAGAATCGCAGACCAGAGAGTAGTGTCGTCAGTAGTAGTAATTGTAGCTCGCAGTCGGGCGGAAATGTCACGTCGCTCGTAGAGACCAGTTGTAAAGTTGTGTAGCTCACAGAGACCGCTTGGTCCTGGGTTCGGACAATGCAGTCCAGCAGTGGTGTTTTGAAGCTCGAGAAGAGCAGTAGGGTTATGGAATTACCAAGGCCGGTCGTGGGGAACGAAGGCGGTGCCTGAGCTGTGTAGTATAAGGTGAAAGCAAAATCTTATTGTTCTTTACTGCCGTACGCATATGTTAATTGCTACAACTGATTTTTGTCCTATTGTGATACCAAAGTCCCATGTAAATGTTTTCAAAAAATCTTTCAACAATAATCTTTCTTATAAAGGTAACTTTTGACAGTCATTCATCTGAATTTAAGGTTTTTACTAATTTCTCCTATCCATAGTCATGCCGATTATTGTAAAGAATATCAGAAGTTTCTCATCTTGTGGCCAGCATTGCAATTGGCTGTGCCAGAAAAATTTCTTACAGGAGCAAATATATACGCGTTATCCGGTAACATCATTGAGGTAAGAATTTTTAGTTTATCCAGAATGATTTTTCAGGGCCATGACGCAGCACTGCTGACGTCCAGATTTACCAATTTAGATTCATTGTCACTTAATTATTGAAAGGTTACATTACAAGATTTCTCTTGAAAGGTTATATATGAGTCACTTTTTTATTGAGAGGTTAGTCACCTTTTTATTTCGAGGTTACGGAATTAATCTGTTGCGAGGTTACACTTGGCTACAGCCGGCCACGATCGTATTCTTTTCATGAATTTCTGAGATATAGTCAGTTAAATATTTGCTCTTATTTACCTAACGTTAAATGTAGGTTGCATCTGGCGCAAAAAAAAAAAAACAAAAAAAAAAAATGGCTCTGAGCACTATGGGACTTAACATCTGAGGTCATCAGTCCCCTAGAACTTAGAACTACTTATACCTAACTAACCTAAGGACATCACAAACATCCATGCCCGAGGCAGGACTCCAACCTGCGACCGTAGCGGTCGCGCGGTTACAGATTGAAGCGCCTAGAACCGCTCGCTCACACCGGCCGGCACTGGCGCAACACATTTACTAATTTGTCACTCCTTCTTTCACAGGTCATCGGCAATTATTGCTCTTTGTTGTTATATTATTTGTTCCAATTTTGCTTTGTCTTTGTTTGAATTTGTGCCTACCTTTGATTTGTGAAAATGCCGCGAAAAACTGATAACAGTACATTGCGATGCGTAATGAGTGAAAAAGACGACTTAAAATAATTTGACTTATAATACTAGCGACACTCAGTGTCATAATGATAATCCTTCAATAACAAATAATCAATGCGTGCCGATCACCAGTAATGATTCTAATCGAAATGGTGAGCAGACAAATTCAATTATGTCCACAGTAAATTTAACTATCATTGATGACGCGGCACGTTACGTTACAATGAACGCTGCCCAGTTTGACACACCTGTTTTGCAAATGGCTCTGAGCACTATTCGACTTAACTTCTGATGTCATCAGCGGCCTAGAACTTAGAACTAATAATTGAAAGGTTACATTACTAACCTAAGGACATCACACACATCCATGCCCGAGGCAGGATTCGAACCTGCGACCGTAGCGGTCGCTCGGCTCCAGACTGCAGCGCCTAGAACCGCACGGCCACACCGGCCGGCTACCTGTTTTGCAACATGTTTCTAACGAAGATGAACAATGTACTCAGGATACGTCAGATTTATTTAATTCCGATGTAGTGACCAATAGTGCTCATCCAATTAGCAACCCTTTTCATGAATCAGACAATGACCAAATGGTTACAAAAAGTATGACTAATGCAGATACACCATCACACAATACAGAGAACAGATTCGCTAATTGTGGCATGGATCAAGTTGTGGCATTATTGCTACAAAATAATGAAAAACACAACAACAATTACAAACAGCTTAGTGAACAGATTACAGCCGTTGCTGTGTAATGTCATGATACCAAAGACCAGTTACGTGAGTTAATTAAGGCTTGTGCTATGAATAGTAGTGAAGAAGTTAGATCCGTTACACAAGAAATACGTAATAGACAAGCAGCCACAACAAAATTACTTAGAGATGAAATGAGTGCAGTTGCTGAACAATGTTCATAAAACGCAACACAGTTACACGGCGAGTTTAAATTAATGTCAGCAGAACTTTCACACACTTTGGATGCCAAAGTCGACAAGAAATTTGAACAACACAACAGCCAAACTGACGAACGTTTTAATCACCAGATACAAAACAGTGAAACGGGTTGCTGTAAATTCATACAAGAACAGAAAAAAGTAAAGAAACAAATCATGGAAACAATTACCACACAGAGACAGGAAGACAAGTGTAAGTTGTTTACGAAAACAAAAATATACATAGACACCAACATTGCTACAGTGTCAGACGAAATCAATAATATCAAACAGTTGAACACTGACTTGCATGGTAAAATCTCCGATCTCTAAACAGAAACAGACACTAATATGCAGACTTCGGAAAATAAATACACAGTAGACTTTCACACAGTGACCAGCAGACTTGAAGAACTGGAATTAATACACGATCCCGATGCCATTAAAGCAGGCGTTAAGAAATTAAACAAAACCACACGTAAAATGCAAAAACAAATTGATGCCTGTGACATCAAAAATGACGATCAGGTGAAAGCACTGAGTGAAAAATTTGATGAATTTGCCAGTCGTATTGATGTTATCGAAAATGACAATGACACCAACTCAGACGATACGTCAACAGTTTCGTTCAATCAAACACCCGAATTCCAAAATACACGGCAGACAATCAGTGAGATAGGTACGTCCAATAATACATTACATAGAAAATTGTCATCTTTACAGCAAGACGTGACAGAAATGAAAAATGTTTCAGCCTCTAACTCGTCACAGCATAGGCCACATTCTGAACATTTGTCACACTTACACAGCCGAAATAACTTAGGTAATTTACAGAGATTACGTGATATAGATTCCGAACAGACACAGACAAACAGATTCTCATACAGTTCTGATGATGATCAGACATTCAGAGACGATAATATTGATTACAAGCATTTTCAATCCGTTAGGAAATTTAAGGTATTTAAAAAGGATAGAACACAGATTCATCCCTAGGATTGCATACAACAATTTAGTTTCGCTTTTCCACCAACTTGGCCCGTAACACACAAAAACCTGAATTTATTTGCAGGCTTTAGGAAGGGGAACCGGCAACTCGTGTGAGACCGATCGTGATACAATGTTACTCAGTAGAAGAATTTCAGAATGCTTTTCTTTCAGCGTATTGGTCGAAGATCACACACCGTGGGATCAAGGATCAGATAATTAGCTTACAAAATTATGAGAACTCAAATTTTTCCACTGTCATACAATTTTTTAACACATGATACAGAAAAACCAATATTTATGTGAGGCATACAGTGAGTCAGCACTAATCCAATTATGTATTTCAAAACTAGCACGATCGTAAAGAGTGTCACATTTAACAGGTCAGCAGAATGAAAATATTTCGGCATTTCGAGATATACTACAGCTTTTGGAAGTTCAGCAATCAGATTATTCCATCATAAACAAAAAGTTTTTCACAACATAACCAACAATCAAACAATAATAAGCATCAGCCACGCTATTTTAATAGCAAAGGTGATAGACGCTCCAGGAATGACAACCATCAGAACTTTAATACCAGACAAAACTTTAATTATCAGTAACGCCAAAATTATCAGCAACAGCAAACACATTTTGGCAACAATAGAGGCTTTTCCCTACAACAACAACAAAATCATCCGGTTAGAATATCTAACCAACAAAGTACCGTACAAGGTCGCCACCTGCAAGTATAGCGTCGGCTCCGCCAAATAGTAACGCACAGCAACAAGGAAATCACTACGTACAGAAGACACATCATTTCAACTCCTATCGCAACGCGCCGTATAGTAATGACTATCATGACAGACGTAAAAGTAATGAACACAGTTTTCAGCACACATTTAATAACAGCAGGTTTTGTCAGCTGCAAAATCATTCACAACTACAGATTATCATGAATGAACCACACAGTCGATATCATCCCAAACCTAATACATCAGTACGAAGTAACAAAACGATAAAGATAATTGAAGCGCCACAGTATCCTCCGGCAAATAACAGCACGTCAGAAAGAATTCGACTAGATACAGTAGAGGTAGCATCTTCCAGCAACGTAAGCGATACTTTTGATACACAGAATCTTGTTCACGAAAAAGGTTATTACTTTGGAAGACATCCGAGACACACTTTTACATGAAAAACCAGTTAAACGAAAAACCATTTCCCATCATATTATTGAAGTAAAGATTGGCTCATTCACATTTTCAGCAGTCATCGACTCTGGATCACCTATGTCAGTTATAAATGAAGAAACTTTCAACGAATGTAACAAAGGGAACACCTATCCTACGTTACCATTAGGCAAAACTAAAGTAAAAGGAGCAGTATCTGGTAAAGGAGTAGATGTTAAATTACAGACACACTTATAATCTTCTATTGCAGGTCATACGTTCCACTCAAATTTTTGGATTGTTCCCTTATTTTAGGTACAAACTTTTGGTGCAACACTACGCAATTATTGACTTTCAAAATTCCTATTTAATGTTAAAGGACGAAAAATTACAATTGGTATTAGAATTTCAGCACGCTTCATCAGCAGAAGAACAGGCAATTAATCGAACAGAGGTCATTTCTACATCGCGTAACACAGACTATCATTCCATATTGTTCACAGATATTTATTTACACAACTACAATACACCAGACGACCCGACCAAGACGTTATGCATATGATTTCTGAGAAAATAATACAGAGCAGTGCAAATGCAGATGACGAACGTACTGAACTACGCAATATTCTTTTACTGCAGGCTCCAGTTTTTGACAACATCCCTGGTACTACGAGCGGTTTTATGTATGAATTTAAAGTTAAACAGCATGACACATTTAAAGCCAAACATTATCCCATTCCATATATCCACAGAGAACAAGTCAAGAAAGTCTTTCAGGCCATGCTTGACCAATGTATTATTGAACCGGCAGTTAGTCCGTACATAAACCCGCTCCATATTGTTAAGAAAAAGGATGGCTCACTTCGCCTCGTACTTGATTCGCGTCATGTCAGCAACATTATTGGTAATGAAACAGATCGATCACAGACACTAGAAGAACTTCTACAGAAATTTCATGGTACTGCTATTTATTCCACATTAGATATAAAGTAGGGCTTTTGGCAAATTCAGCTCCATCCGAACAGCAGAATGTACACTGCATTTCTCTGTTTTCGTGATTGTTATCAATTTTGCAAATTACTGTTCGGTCTAACAATTTCTTAAGCAGCATTTATTCGTGGTTTGAATACTATACTTCCGACAGAACTTAAAGACAGAATCACAACGTATGAACATAATTTGACTCTTGAACAACTGCTGCAAACTTTTCGTGCACAAGGACTCACAGTTAATCTTAGCAAATCGCACTTTGGCAAAACTTCTATAAAATTTCTTGGGCATGTAATTTCAGCAAAAGGCATTGCGCCTGACCCGGAAACACTTCAAGCTTTACGTGACATTACAGTTCCAACGACCAAGAAACACCTACGCAGCTTTCGGAGATTAATTTATTCCGTAAATTTATTTATTACTCTGCTTTAGACTCCCATAGATTATGCCAGGTGACGGGTAAAAACACTATTTGGTCCTGGGACTGCGAAGCACTGTCTGAGTTTGTTAATCTGAAACGTGCCCTGTTGAAGGCTCCACGTTTATCCCACGCAGATCCTACCAGGAATTTTGCCGTTGCCACCGACAGTTCTAACACCGCCCTAGGCCTACACACTCTTCAGGAAATTGAAGAAAACGGTACTACAGTGATTAAAATCATGCCTTTGCAAGTCGCATTCTGTCACCGGCTGAACACAGTTATTCTGTCACAGAGCTAGAAACATTATGTGTTGTATGGGCATTTACCATATCTAGGCATTTCCTTTATGGAAGACATACTACCGTTAATACAGATCATAGAGC
This sequence comes from Schistocerca piceifrons, assembly GCF_021461385.2. Taxonomy (NCBI): domain Eukaryota; kingdom Metazoa; phylum Arthropoda; class Insecta; order Orthoptera; family Acrididae; genus Schistocerca; species Schistocerca piceifrons. Next base: position 642,594,948 of record NC_060140.1, on the reverse strand, counting down.
TATACAGTTTTTATTTTCCACTAAATTTACACATGACAGGTTAAGCAGATGGAAGCTTTATTTACAGGAGCTTAATTTAACAAATGATCACATTCCCGGTACACAAAATACTGTAGCAGACGAACTATTCCGTTCACTCAGCAACAATCAGCAAGACATCGCAACCGACTTCTGCCAAGCAAATTTTAGCCTCATGTATATTCAAAAAGTTGCATTTTAAAATTTCATTTCATCGTCATTACGAGATATAGCACAAGAGCAGAGCAAGGAAAACGTATGGAAAGAAATTAAACACCTTTGGCTAGATAGGAATATCGTTACCATTAGAAACAATTATGCTGTACCCAGCGACATTCTGTTTCGCCTCTCTCACCTTGACAGCAACAACTGGTTATTATGCATTCCTGACGAGCTTGTTAACAAATTAGGTATACTCATTTAAGTTACGCACATAATGGAGCCAGAAAATGTATTATTATACTGAAACAGAACTGTTATTTTGCCAACATGGAGAATGCATTCGACGAGTTTTAGCGTCATGTAAAATCTGCCAGAAAGCTAAATCGGACACGACTTCACATATTTCTCCGATACGTCCCATTGTACTCGTTAAATTGAGACATTTGGCCGCTGTATACATTTTTGGATCTATTCACAGATCTAATAGAGGTTTTTGTTACATCTTTGTTGCTGTAGAACTCACTTCGAAATTTGTGACCTTCACTCCGTTACGCATAGCTACTGCTAAATCTAATTCGAATGCATTTGTAAAACATTTTCTATTTCATGGAGGGCATGTATTAAAAGTAATTTCCGACAATGGACCACAATTTCGATCTGCAATATGGACACGAATATTACGAAGTAGCAACATTTCTCCGATCTACACTCCTGGAAATTGAAATAAGAACACCGTGAATTCATTGTCCCAGGAAGGGGAAACTTTATTGACACATTCCTGGGGTCAGATACATCACATGATCACACTGACAGAACCACAGGCACATAGACACAGGCAACAGAGCATGCACAATGTCGGCACTAGTACAGTGTATATCCACCTTTCGCAGCAATGCAGGCTGCTATTCTCCCATGGAGACGATCGTAGGGATGCTGGATGTAGTCCTGTGGAACGGCTTGCCATGCCATTTCCACCTGGCGCCTCAGCTAGACCAGCGTTCGTGCTGGACGTGCAGACCGCGTGAGACGACGCTTCATCCAGTCCCAAACATGCTCAATGGGGGACAGATCCGGAGATCTTGCTGGCCAGAGTAGTTGACTTACACCTTCTAGAGCACGTTGGGTGGCACGGGATACATGCGGACGTGCATTGTCCTGTTGGAACAGCAAGTTCCCTTGCCGGTCTAGGAATGTTAGAACGATGGGTTCGATGACGGTTTGGATGTGCCGTGCACTATTCAGTGTCCCCTCGACGATCACCAGTGGTGTACGGCCACTGTAGGAGATCGCACCCCACACCATGATGCCGGGTGTTGGCCCTGTGTGCCTCGGTCGTATGCAGTCCTGATTGTGGCGCTCACCTGCACTGCGCCAAACACGCATACGACCATCATTGGCACCAAGGTAGAAGCGACTCTCATCGCTGAAGACGACACGTCTCCATTCGTCCCTCCATTCACGCCTGTCGCGACACCACTGGAGGCGGGCTGCACGATGTTCGGGCGTGAGCGGAAGACGGCCTAACGGTGTGCGGGACCGTAGCCCAGCTTCATGGAGACGGTTGCGAATGGTCCTCGCCGATACCCCAGGAGCAACAGTGTCCCTAATTTGCTGGGAAGTGGCGGTACGGTCCCCTACGGCACTGCGTAGGATCCTACGGTCTTGGCGTGCATCCGTGCGTCGCTGCGGTCCGGTCCCAGGTCGACGGGCACGCGCACCTTCCGCCGACCACTGGCGACAACATCGATGTACTGTGGAGACCTCACGCCCCACGTGTTGAGCAATTCGGCGGTACGTCCACCCGACCTCCCGCATGCCCACTATACGCCCTCGCTCAAAGTCCGTCAACTGCACATACGGTTCACGTCCACGCTGTCGCGGCATGCTACCAGTGTTAAAGACTGCGATAGAGCACCGTATGCCACGGCAAACTGGCTGACACTGACGGCGGCGGTGCACAAATGCTGCGCAGCTAGCGCCATTCGAGGGCCAACACCGCGGTTCCTGGTGTGTCCGCTGTGCCGTGCGCGTGATCATTGCTTGTACAGCCCTCTCGAAGTGTCCGGAGCAAGTATGGTGGGTCTGACACACCGGTGTCAATGTGTTCTTTTTTCCATTTCCAGGAGTGTATATATCCAGGTATCACACTTCTTCGAACCCTTCTGAACGATTGATGAAAGAAATTGGTAAACTATGTAGAATATATTGGATGGTGACACATGACAGCCTGTAAGTATAAGTCCGTGTGTGTTGGTTTACGGTACAGTGCGTGACCTAATTTTCCCCGTACCAACACATTCAGGAATGTAAGTTCGCCGTTATTCTCCATCTCCATAGTGAACTTGATGTTGGGATGAAGCGAGTTAAGGTGCTCAAGAAACACATTCAGCGATGCAGTGCCGTGAGGCCAGATAAAAGAGGTGTCATGCACATATCGCCAAAAACACGTAGGTTTCAAAACGGCGAACCTCCATTCCTGGATTTATTGGTACGGAGAAAAGAAGATGGCACATTAGGTCACGCAGTGTACCGTAAAACAACACACACGGACTTATACTTAGAGTCCACCAGCTGTCGCCATCCTTCGTAACGAAGTGGCGTACTGAGGACGTTGGGTCACAGAACTCGAACCATATCAGACTCAGACAGCTTATCCAATGAGCTACTCCATCTGCGTACCACTTTCCAACAACGTGGATACTCCTAACGGGATATTCGCCGTGCCTTACTCCCGAAGCGGGTTAGCCAACATGAAGAACTGGAAGAAGACGAAGAACAAAGGGTAATGGTCATCTTGCCATATATCGGCGGTGTCCTTTCAAAAATAGGAAGAATATTGAAGAGGCATAAAGTTAAATGTGTCTTTCGTCCGCCGGAAAAACTCAGAGCTCTCTTGGGCTCATCTAAGGACGGCATTGGCCTAAAAAGACCCAGTGTTTACGAGATTCCTTGTAGCTGTGGCATGTCGTACACTGGACAAACTTGTCGCACTGTAGAAGAGAGATGTACTGAACACCGACGCTACACTCGCCTGGAGCAACCACAGAAGTCTGCAGTGGCCGAGCATTGTCTCAGTACAGGACATTCCATGACTTAACAACACACCAAAATTCTCACGTCGACGAGTTCGTACTGGGTCAGTGTTATTAAGGAATCAGTGGAAATACGTAGCTCGACGAATCCTGTAAACACAGACACGAGCTTTCAGCTCAGTACAGCTTGGGATCCAGCAGTGGCCATACTGAAGTCGCATCGAGCAGAGAGGAGTATTATTGGTCATACGACGGATGACGATTCGCCAGCAACATAAATATTATGTTGACAACGGGGGGATAGTCACGCGCATACGCGAACGCGCATCTTTGCTTGCGGCTTCCGACAGAGGTCGCTGGGGCGGCCGATGGCAACGTAGAGCAGCAGCGGCAGCCTTCACGTGTGCGCCGAAGTCTTTGGTTCTTCGTCTTGCAGGTGGCGTTGCTGTCCTTCCAGCTATCGGTTGATATTGTCGCTATTGGCCATCGAATTTGGCGCCTCCACGCATTCACACTTCCTGCTTCAGACTGGCGTAAATAGGGGGCTCCAGTCTTGCCTCATCGACACCCCTTCACCTACCGCCGCCCTGATGATATTAGCCATTCGGCCTCCTTTCTCCAGCAGGCCTTGTCTGAGGCCGTGGGGGCCCACGGCCCTTCTGTCACCATCCACCCCCACCGCCCTACCTTATCCCCACAGGCCGTCCTCCTCCTCCGTGAATCCCGCCGTCTCTACCGTGCCTTCCTCCACACCTGAGACCCAGACACACTACGACGCCACCGTCAACTCCAGCGAAACATCCGAAACTTGGTCGCGGCTAAGAAACGCCGGGACTGGCGACAGACATGCACCCGTTTAAATCCAACACTTCCTATAAACTCGTCCAAGTTCTGGTCTGCCTTCCGCCGCCTTACCGGATGTAACCCCCCCCCCCTACTATCCTCTCCTTCATGTTAATCATCCCTTCCCTGACAAACTTAGTAAGGCCAATCACTCTGACTGCTACCTCTCCGATGTATTTACCATCCCCGACGATCCCCAGTTCGATTACTCCCTCTCCCCAGATGTCCGCGATCGAACTGACACCTCTGTCCCCCTCTCGCACCTGGTTTCCAGTACTTGGACAACATTGCACACATGGGATCTCTTCGCTACACTCCGTACGAAATGCAGCACCGCTTCTGGTCACGATGGTATCACCTATAGCCACCTTCGTGAAGCTCCTGCCTCTTTCCTCTCCACTCCGGCCAGACTCTATAATTTAGACCTGTCCATCGGCTACTACCCCGACCTGTGGAAAATCTCCCATATCCTGATGTTCCTTAAACCCGGTAAACCGCCGTCCGCTGTCTCCTCCTACCGTCCCATTAGCCTTACCTCGGTATTCAGCAAGGTCCTGGACTCCATCCTAACCCGACGCATCCACCAGCATTTCTGACAGCACCGCCTCCTTCCCGTTACCCAGTGTGGCTTTCGGCCGTCCTTGTCTTCTGATGATCTTCTCCATCACCTCACTCATCTCCTCTCGGAACAGCTTAATTCCCGTCGCTCCGCTATCTTCCTCTCCCTTGACCTCGAACCAGCCTATGACCATGTGTGGCATTACGGTTTCCTCTTCAAGCTCCAAACCTTTGCCCTTCCTATTAACTACGTCCGTCTGATCGGCTTCTTTCTTTTCCAACGTCCTTCCTACGTCACCATCCATAGCACATATTCCTACACCTTTCTCCCCTCTACTGGTGTGCCCCAAGGTTCCGTCCTCTCCCCTCTTCCGTACATTCTGTATACGGTGGACATGCCGCCGCCTTCACCCCCCATCCACCTTCTCCAGTACGCCGATGACACCGCCTTCCTTGCCCTTGCCCCCACCCTGTAGCGCTCCCAACACCTGCTCCAATCCCATCTTGACTGCTTCACCACTTGGTGCAACCAGTGGTTGCTTAAGGTCAATCCATCCAAAACCCAGGCAATAATTGTAGGCAAAACCACCCCTTCCTTCCGCCTCTCTGATTTCCATATCACCATCTATGGACAATCCAAGCGAAGACACGCTCCCGACTCCGTCTCCTCAAGCTCCTTTTTGGCCATACATGCGGTTTGGACCTCTCCACCATTCTCCACACCTATAAATCCCTCATTCGCCCTATCCTCTGCTACGCCCATCCTGCCTGGATCTCCACCCCTCCTACCTTTTACAAATCCCTTCAAATCCATGAACGCCATGCTCTCCGCCTCATATATCGCTTCCGTCTCCCCTCCCCCACGCGGACCCTGTACGATCTTATTCTGTTCCCCATCTCCTCCTCTTCCTCGAACAGATACAGATCCTATACACCTCCCGTAAACTAAATCCCCCTCACCCACTTGTCTCTCCCATCCTCTCCCGCCCCAGTCCGTTGCTGCGCCTGTATTTCCACGTCCCACCTGCTCTCCATCTCTCCACTCTCCATTCCCTCTCTAAGGTGGCTTCTGCCAGCTCCCCCTCCCTGATGATACCCTCCTCCCCTCCATCTCCCCCCCTCTCCCGGGGTTCCCCTATCCCTCACCTTCATTCCTCCCCCCTCTGCCCTTGGCATCTTTACTCTCCCATCTCCCTCCCCCCCCCCACCTTTTTCCCCTCGTGGCAGGTCCCTGGACTCGCACATGCTAAGTAACATTCGCGTGCCAGAGATCATCACCATCAGTTTCTCGTGTGTGTGCCATCGTGTTTGTGTTTAGTGTTCTTCGCCGTCACGATCCTACGTTCACCTGTGCCATCGAAGTCGTCAGTGTTTTTCCGCAGTGCCGACAATTTTTAGTGCTTCTTTTTTTCGTCGAGTGTGAATGGGTCGTGTTCTTTGTTTCTGTGTGTACGGTATTTTTGCCCACCACTTTGTATTGTATCTTCTGTGTCTCCTTTGCATTTTCATTGTACCACTGTAGCCTCCCCGCAAAATTTTAAAAGTCAATAATAGTGAAAGTGTAACCTCCCCACAAAAATATAACATGTCAATAATTATAAAAAATGTGCCAAATGTTGTCTCCCTCTGCCGACTTGCGACACACAACTGAACTCTCGCGCAGTCAAGCACAGACTAGCAATGATAAATAACTCACTGGTCAGAGATTCTGTCATGCCTTGCCATCGCTAGGATTGAATACATGTGTTTCATAACCCTCCACTGGGGGGGCAAAAATTTGGCTGCGATGGTGAGTCATTTGGACTTGCCATGAGCAACAAATTTTTTCTTTAACTAATTAACTTTACAAATAGAGAATATGCAGATGTAGAACATGAAGTAAATATGGTGCACATGCACCAAGTACAAAACATATTAGGCAATAACAAAATGTAAGTAGAAAACATATTAACAAATGACATAAGTGCACATGCACTGAAAAATTCTTCAACGTTTTCACAACAAATAGACATAATGAGTACAAATCTCACTGACAAATGACATAAGTGCACATGTACTGAAGTAGATTCTGTCATGCCTCGCCATCGCTAGGATTGAATACATGTGTTTCATAACCCTCCACTGTGGGTGCAAAAATTTGGCAGCGATGGTGAGTCATTTGGACTTGCCATGAGCCACAAATTTTTTCTTTAACTGATTAACTTTACAAATAGAGAATATACAGATATAGAACATGAAGTAAATATGGTGCACATGCACCGAGTACAAAACATATTAGGCAATAACAAAATGTGAGTACAGAACATATTAACAAATGACGTAAGTGCACATGCACTGAAAAATACCTTAACGTTTTCACAACAAATAGACATAATGAGTACAAATCTCATTGACAAATGACATAAGTGCACATGTACTGAAGTAGTGAACATATCAGCAAATCAAAAAGAAATGTACATACAATGAGTAGAAATCATGTTAGAAAATGACAAAAGTGCACACGCACTCTAATTCAGAATATATCAGCAAATAAAAAAAATGTATTGGTCATGAATACAAATCATATTAGCAAAAAAATGATTTTCACTATGTTACAAGGATTAGGATAGGAAAGGGAAGGATTGCATCATGGTTGTAGCACTTTAGGTTGCACGCAGCTGCACTGAGAGTCCATATCTTTCTACTGCAGCACAACACCAAGTGAAACTATCTGAAGTTCTTTTCCCAGAAGTATTTATCAGCGTACCCAAGACACTGAAATGTCGTAGTAATATTCCATGTTATCATTTTCGCAGTACATTAGGTACACCAAACAGTGGGACCACAATAACATCTCCATCGCTTACAGTGGTGGACAGCATGTCATGTCAACACCACGTTCTTGTAAGGTACACCAACGTAGAATTAGTGCAAAAACCCAGTATAGTGCTCCATGATCAAGAGAATATACAGGACAAACGGATATTGCAGTAATTCAAGGTAGTTAGGTCAGAAGGTGAAGGACATTAAGTCAGATACTAGTCTTCACTGAGAATTACATTAGTAGTTTGCGGCATTCATTGCCCAGTTATTGAACATTTCTGTACCATGTATGTAGTATTACAGAATAATGTTCATAGATTGGCGTTTTACAGAGAATATTGGCACTCATTGCCTAATTATTTTACATAATAATATTCATGTGGCATATTACAGAGAACATTGGCACTCATTGCCTAATTATAAATCATCAGAAGTCATTACTGAAAACAGGAGTTAGTCAATAACATAGTATTACAGAATAATGTTCGTAATTAATCATTAGTCATCTCAATACAGTAATCACAAGCATTCATTTCCCAGTTACAAAGCATAAAACAGGAGGTAGTCAATAACATAGTATTACAGAATAATGTTCATAATTAATCATTGGTCATCTCAATACAGTAATCAGTAGCATTCACTTCCCAGTTACAAAGCATAAAACACGAGGTAGTCAATAACATAGTATTACAGAATAATGTTCATAATTAATCATTGGTCATCTCAATACAGTAATCACTAGCATTCATTTCCCAGTTACAAAGCATAAAACAGGAGGTAGTCAATAACATAGTATTACAGAATAATGTTCATAATTAATCATTGGTCATCTCAATACAGTAATCACTAGCATTTATTTCCCAGTTACAAAGCATTATTATTATACTGTAACCATTACTCAAAGTCTGTGGTTGGAAAACATCATTTAGTATTACTCATAACTCTTTTAAATTGGTAGCATTATTTGAGACTGGTAATACTTTCCTTTTTTTGCGTTAGCAATGCATTGCGTTGGGTAATTACAGGTGAAAGAAAAAAAATTGCTTTTGGGTTGTTGCTGTAAATGAAAATGTGTAACGTCATTCATCATGAGTCAACTGTAGCAAGATTATGAAACAAGTAGAGTATATGTAATCACCTTCATTATTGACATAGACTTAATGAACAACTGCTTATAGCACATTAATTTCATAAATTATTTCTCCTGCAAAATATACAAAAATGGATTATTAAACTGAAAGAAGAAACGCATTTTATGCTGAAAAGTAGTGAACTTCGAATTAACAGGTAGGGGATTGTGTATAAAAAATATGTGTGTTCCCCAGCTGTCCTTTCCAAAACCTTCAGTCATCCTACTATGCAATATAACACATACTGTCAAAACGACCTGCAACAAATACTTAAATAACTATATAGCATAAATACATAAACTTCAACATCATCCTCATCTGTAAAGAAAAAATAGTTCATTATCCATCACTTCATTATCCATATTGTCATAACTCCACTATTATCATCACCTGTAAAGAAAAACATCATTGTCCATAGTAGCATATTCTTCATCATTATTCATCAGCGTTCATTATCATCTGCAAAAAAATCACTTCATCACTCATTATACAACTATTCCTTATTTCTATCATACTTCATCACTAAAACTAAGATGTGTAGTTCTGTCTGACAGCCTGCATCAATCGCCTCGTATTCTGAAAGATAAAATTAGTTAAGACTGCTATTGTACGATGTGTATAGTATATTCTTGTTAATGCTTGTTAATTCTGATCCATTTACTCTTCATCACGAAGTATTGCATTTTCTTTCGTTCATTCCGAAGGTGAAATTCCCATTTTGTTTCATTTATTTCTTTCACGCATCATTTCTTTTTGAAATTGATGAACAAAGATTAATGTCTTGCATTTAATTCATATATCCATTAAATAAAAACTGGTTTATAGTAACATAATAGAGCATACAGCATGCCATGACAGAAAACGTAATATGTGAAAAACATAGATAGTGTTCAGAGGCAAAAATGTATCCAGTGTATCACAATGCAGCAGCAAAAGTAAAGTAGTCACAATGTTGAGATATCATAAGGCAAAATGTCAAAGTCAACTGGTGTTTGCTATATCTTAACTAATTCATAGTGCATACAAACAAAACATGAAACAATCGTACATACATTAAAAAAAAGACAAGAAATGTGACCTTCTTTGAGTTCAGCTTGTATGTTGTGTAGTTAATAGAGGCGAGAATTAAAGATTTTAATGAACAGAGAATTTAATAAAATTAATATGTCATTAGATAAAATTGCATAATTATTCATCAGATATGTAAGTTTATCTGGGAAAATGTGCACGGTCTGATGTATAACGACAAGAAAAGCGACCTGCTAACCTTACCTTGCCGGGCACTTGCCAAGAAAAAATACGACAATCATCAGTAAGTAGTCATGTGAATATAATTACATAAGTGATCATAAAATTAGCAAATGGCATTATAGCATGTTAAATAATAAAGTATCTTCATTCAATAAAAAGTTTGATGTTTGACCAGTGATGGTTTCCTTTCGATTTTCTGGTCCTCAAAGTTTCGACGTGTACAACATTGGGGTGAGGAATGCTGCGAATCCGATATGGACCTGCGTATAGAAGTTCAAATTTACTGCATCTACTCTTTCCTTTGTTGGATAAATGGTGTGTACGTACTAATACCTTCTGTCCAATGTGAAAGTCACGGCGTGTACAAATCTGTTTTTGCTGTCTTCTCCGGCGCTCTGCGGCACGTTTGATGTTGTTCAGCGCAATGTCAATTATTTCATGGTGTCGTAGTCGACGAGATGTAGGAAATGTTACTAATTCTTTAATTTTGTTAGGTGGTTCTGCATTTTTCAGTGTAGCAGACAGAGATAGCTTAGTAGATTCATTTGGTATGGAATTAATTACATCCTGGAATGAGAATATGTGTGTGTCCCAATCAATATGTCTTTTATGGCAGTATATTCTACACAGTTTACTAATTTCTTTCATCAGTCGTTCACAAGGGTTCGAAGAAGCATAGTACCTGGATATATATATCGAAGAAATGTTTCTAGCTCGTAACATACGTGTCCATATAGCAGATCGAAATTGTGGTCCATTGTCGGAAATTACTTTCATCACATGCCCTACATGAAATAAAAAATGTTTTACAAATGCTTTCGAAACAGTTTTAGCAGTAGCTTTGCGTAATGGAGTGAAGGTAACAAATTTTGAAGTGAGTTCAGCAGCGACAAAGATGTAGCAAAAACCACTATTAGTTCCGGGAATCGGACCAAAAATGTCTACAGCGGCCATATGTCTCAATTTAACAGGTACAATGGGATATAATGGAGGAATATGTGAAGTTGTGTCTGACTTAGCTTTCTGGCAGATTTTACATGACGCTAAAACTCGTCGAATACGTTTCTCCATGTTCGTAAAATAACAGTTCTGTCTCAGTATAAGAAAACATTTTCTAGCTCCGTAATGTGCGTAACGTAAATGAGTATGCCAGATTAATTTGTTAACAAGTTCGTCAGGAATGCATAATAACCACTTGTTGCTGTCAGGATGAGAGCGGCGAAACAGAATGTCATTGCGTACAGTGTAATGGTTTCTAATCGTAACATTATTCCTATCTTGCCAGAGGTGTTTAATCTCTTTCCATACGTTGTCCTTACTTTGCTCTTGTGCTATGTCCTGTAATGACGACGAAATAAAATTTTCAAATGCAACTTGTTGAATGTACATGATGCTGAAATTTGCTTTGCAGAAGTTGGTTGCGATGTCTTGCTGATTGTTGCTGAGAGAACGAGATAGTGCGTCTGCTACAAGATTGTGTGTGCCGGGAATGTGAACTATTGTAAAATTAAATTCCTGTACATAAAGTTTACATCTGCTTAACCTGTCGTGTGTAAATTTAGCCGAAAGTAAAAACTGTATCGCTCTGTGGTCTGTGCAGACGGTGGTATGTCTTCCATAAAGAAAATGTCGAAATCTCTTAAAAGCCCAAACAACACATAATGTTTCAAGTTCAGTAACAGAATAATTTCGTTCAGCAGGTGACAGAATGCGACTTGCAAATGTGATGTTTTTAATTATTGTAGAACCACCTTCTTCAATTTCCTGGAAAATATGTACGCCTAAAGCGGTGTTAGAACTGTCGGTGGCAATGGAAAAATTTCTGGTAAGATCTGGGTGCGATAAAAGTGGTGCGTTCAACAAAGCATGTTTCAAATAACATTCTCGTGAACAAGATTCTGCGTGTCAAAATTATTGCTTACGTTACTGTAATATGTAACCTGTAATGTATCGATTCAAATCCTATCTGACGTGTTATTATTTTCGGGAGGATGTTGTAGCATTTCCACTATTTGAACTATTCTGTTATTTCTTCCTGACGTCTTACGTTCTGGATGATACCTACTGTCTGGTACATTAATGATTATTTGTTGTGGCGGATGTTCTTGCTGCTGAAAAGATCGACTGTTATTAAATGTACGCTGAAAAATTGTGCTCATAATTTTTACGTCTGTCGTGATAGTCATATCTATACGGTGCATTGCGATAGGGATTGAAATAGTGTATTTTCTGTACGTACTGATTTCCTTGCTGCTGTGCGTTACTATTTGTTGGAGCTGAGACCATACGGGCACGCGGCGATACATTATAGGTTGGTTGACCTTGTGCATTACATTGTTGGTTAGGTATGCTAACCGGCTGGTTTTGTTGCTATTGCGGTTGAAAACATCTATTGTTACCAAAATGTGGTTGCGACTGCTGAAAATTATACACATACTGATGATTAAAATTTTCTCTGACATTAAAGTTCTCGTAGTTGTCATTTCTGGAGCTTCTAAAGAAAAATTGTCACTTTCGGTAAAAACTTGTCATATCGGGTTTTCTTTACTCATTTTTCTTAATTCTAGGTTGAGCAATAGTTAAAGAGCTGTTTTTAAAGATATAAAGGATAGTAGAAGAGAAGGCAGCAGTGCAGAAAACTAAAGATGAAACAGCACTACTACAGCTCGGGGCTCTATGCACGCTACGGCACATATTCATTAAAGCGTAATGAATCCCCTGAGGTCTATTACGCGCTGCAAATAAACTTCAGCTTTAGTGTTACAGGCAATGGCGGTAAAAATTCAGAAATAAATTGCTGTATCAATGCTAATTGTTGTTTCTTCATTACAGGCAATGCTATTGAAAGTACAAAAATAATTTGTCGTATACAGTTCAAATCATGTATCTGTGCTCTGTCATTACTAAATTCCTTACATTTTCTTACGGGTAAAAATTGCTCGTAACCAACGTTATCGTCTCTAAATTTGTGAACACGTTCAGGTTTGTGTGAGAATCTGTTTGTCTGTGTCATTTTGGATTTCAAGTTGCGTAGCTTTTCAGATTTTAACTCGCGTAGTCTCTGTAAATTGCTTAAGTTACACTGACTGTGTGAGTATGAGAAATGTTCGCAACGTGGCGTATTCTGTGATGTGTTATTAACTGAAATATTTTTCATCTCTGTTACCTCTTGCTTTTCTACGCAATGTGTTATTAGACGAATCGATCTCACTGATTGTCTGTTGTAGATTTTGGAATTCAGGTGTTTGGTTAAACAAGATCGGTGCATTATCGTCTGATTTGCTGTCATTATTATTTTCTTTAACGTCAACACGACTGGCCAATTCATCACATTTTTCAGTCAGTATTTTTACCTGATCGTCGCTTTTAGTGTCAGAAGCATTAACCTGTTTTTGTAATTTACGTGTGGTTTCGTTCAATTTTTTAACGTCAGCTTTGATGACATCGGAATCCTGTGTTAGTTCTAATTGTTCGAATCTGTCTGTCGCTGTCTGAATATCTGCTGTGTGTGTATCTGTTTATGATTTAAGATCGGAAATTTCATCACGTAATTCTGTGTTCAACTGTTTGATGGTATTAATTTCGTCAGACACTGTAGCAATATTGTTGTCTACGTATGTTTTTGCTTTCGCGAACAATTTACGTTTGTCTTCTTGTCTCTGTGCTGTGATTGTTTCCATAACTTGTCGTTTTACTTTATTCTGTTCCTGTATAAATTTACAGAAACGCGTATCACTGTTTTGTAGGTGAAGATTAAAACGTTCGTCAATTTGAGTGTTCTGTTGGTCGAATTTCGCGTCTATCTTTGCATCCATTGTGCGCAAAAGTTCTGCTGTCATTAACTTAAACTCGTCGCGTAATTGTGTTGCCTTCTCAGAGCATTGTTTACCGACTGCACTAATCTCGTCTCTAAGTGTATCTGTTGCAGCTGTTTGAATATCCCTTAATTCTTGAGCAACAGATCTAATTTCTTCGCTACTTTTCCTAGCACAAGCCTCAATTTTCTCGCGTAACTGTTCCTTAGTATCATGACACTGCGCGGCAACTGCTGAAATCTGTTCACTAAGCTGTCTGGAATTGTTGTCTAATTTTTCATTAAGCTGTTGTTTGAGATTTTCGTTATTTTCATTAAGTTGTTGTTTGAGATTTTCACTAAGTTGTTTGTGATTGTCGTCTTGTCTTTCATTCTGTTGTTTGGAATTTTCATTAAGTTGTTGTTTAAAATCTTCTTTAAGGTTGTCTTGTTTTTTATTAATTTCATCAAGTTGTTTGAAATTTTCACTATATTGTAGCAATACTGCCATGATTTGATCCAAGCCAATGTTACCTACTCTATTCTCTGTACTGTTTGATGCCGTACCTGCAATTGTCACGTTTTCTGTAACCATTTGGTTATTCAGTGATTCACAAAAAGGTTTGCTTATCAGATGTGTACTGTTAGACACTACCTCGGAATTAAATAAATCTGTCGTACTTTGAGTATCCTGTTCATTTTCATTAGAAAAATTTATCTGTTCGTGACGTGAATTTTACAAACCGGTTGTGTTAAGCTGGGCAGCGCTCATTGCAACAGAACGCCCCGCGTCATCAATTGTCGTTAAAGTAACAGACGACACAATTAAATTTGTCGGTTCATCACTAGGGTCAAAATCAACATTAGTGGTCGGTACACACTGATTGTCAGTAAACGGAGGATTGTCATCAATACACTGTGTGTCACAAGTACTATCAGTGAAGTTATTTGAGTCGGTTGTTTCACTCATTATACCTCGCGATGCACTATTAACAGTCTTTCGCGGCATTTTTACACTAGTCACAATTATTCACAAATGGGATAAAGGCAATGCTAAAAGCAACAAACACAAATACAATATAGAGCAACGAATTGCCGATGATCTGTGGAAGCAAGTGACAAAATTAGTAAAAGCGTTGCGCCAAAATGCTAATTATATTAAGTAAACAAGAGCAGAAATCTGACTACTTATCAGAAGATCCTCAAAGAAATACGATTCTGGTCCGGATGTCGCCAAGTGTAACCTCCCCGCAAAATTTTAAAAGTCAATAATAGTGAAAGTGTAACCTCCCCACAAAAATATAACATGTCAATAATTATAAAAAATATGCCAAATGTTGTTTTCCCACAAAAGTGAATAATAAAAAAGAATAATAATGGCCCAAATGTAAACTCCCCACAAAATTACGGGATGATGATTGATCATAAAACCCACAATAATATTAATTAAATAATGAAACAAGACCTGAATGTAACATCTGAACACAAATAATTAAACCTGATAAATTTTATAAGGGCAGCGGCGCTGACCTTCGGCCCTGTGCAATAATTAAACCTGAACACAAAAACCAAAATTCTTACATCAGTAAACTCCATCAATATCTGCTCTTATTTTTCGGCACAGCTCCGTGCAATGCTGGCCCATGTTTAATTTTTATTCTTGGAGGGAATGCATAGGAAGTATTACTTGACTTGAAATGAATCTTTTTGTATAAAACAGTTACTTTATAAGAAAATTATTATAGGGGGCAATTCTAAAACAAATTAATTACAATTAACATATGTCATTAGCTGAGCGCAATGCTGCTTCATTACCTTCTGAAACAATATACCTCGTCCT
This sequence comes from Schistocerca piceifrons, assembly GCF_021461385.2. NCBI lineage: Eukaryota > Metazoa > Arthropoda > Insecta > Orthoptera > Acrididae > Schistocerca > Schistocerca piceifrons. The sequence goes on along the minus strand of NC_060140.1, from coordinate 642,579,519 downwards.
GAATCGTGATCAGAGATGGAAGGAGAGCACGCCGCCGACGCATGCCGACGCCCGCTCAGTACAACCGTCCACTCGCTACAACTACTGCCGACAGAGTGCAACTCGCAACTGACAACTCCCTCTGCCGACTCGCGACACACAACTGAACTCTCGCGCAGTGAAGCGCAGACTAGCAACGATAAATAACTGTCTGGTCAGAGATTCAGTCATGCCTCGCCATCGCTGGTAATGAATACATGTGTTTCACCACTTGAAGCTGAAGAGCAGCGTAATATGCTGCTGCCAGCCCACCTTATGTAAGGTGTTACAGTAACAATAAAGGAAAAAAAAACCTTGCCTCATCAGTGTGTAGGTCGCACCTTAAGATGTCGGCCAGTTGCGCTGATGAAATATTATGGAGTTTTCACTATGACATCCGACGTCTCGCCGGAGAACCATATATACAACATATCCGTCGGGAAAGCCTCAAGCAACACAATATGGTTGATAATTAAAAATTACTATTTTTTGGAAAAACTGAAATTGATTCTGTCAAGTAGAATTTGACGCAGAAACAGAATTAACCTTTGGTTATACTATTAATACGCAGATGCATCAAACATGTTCATAGCTTGCCTTTATGAGTGTAGCCGAGTGACTTCTCAAAGATTCTCAGATTAGTTCCAAAACCTCTCCCTGTCATCAACAGGAAAATGCTGCAAATTTTAAATGTCATGTCACTGCACATGCCTCCTCGTGCACCCCACGCTAACCGGAACTTGCTTAGGGCCACTGGACCTCACTAATATCCTGCCGGCCGCGGTGGTCTAGCGGTTCTCGGCGCTCAGTCTGGAACCGCGCGACCGCTACGGTCGCAGGTTCGAATCCTGCATCGGGTATTGATGTGTGTGATGTCCTTAGGTTAGTTAGGTTTAAGTAGTTCTAAGTTCTAGGGGACTTATGACCACAGATGTTAAGTCACATATTGCTCAGAGCTATTTGAAACATTTTTGAACCAATATCCAATAAATCATCATCAAATGATGCAGGATACGCGGATCTATGTTGTAGTTAGAACAGATTAATCATATGAAAGTAGTAGTCTGCTGAATTTGACCACCACCATCTTAAGTCACTGGGACTTAAGTACCTGACTGACTGCCGGCCGAGGTTGAGAGAGTGTGGCGATAAGGAATGCCTTTACAGGGCCACCGTGGAGCCACCTAGCCGGCCGCTGCAACGCATGTTTCCCACGGTACCGTGCAGAGATAATCACAATCGCTCTATCGTACTGAAACCAGGATCAGACTCTAGCAACATTTCCCTTATATTCTTTCCACTTCAGCAACCACCTATGAACCAACTCTTTAACTAAAATCTCTCATAAGGTTTATTTCCTTTCGACACTTTATCTTTTCCAGGACACTTGCAACTTCCCCGTCTTTCATTTTGTCACCTCGTCATTTGTTGGGACATACACTGTCACTAACGTGCACCTATATCCGTGCTTGAAAAACAACACAGTTATAATTTTTTGAGTTTCTTTTTTTTCTGTGAATCAAATAGTCTTCTCATACACACGTAACAAATTTTCCGACCTGATGTCTTCTGCACGGTCGTAATGCACCAGTAAATAGACTAGGTCTTTCAGTGAAGACCAACCGTTTTGTGTCCGCACATCCACACTTCCACACCTGATCTGTTGCCCAGGGGAAAATAAGCATTAATAGCTTATTCGTCCCATAAGTAAGTAGAGGTACTAACAAACATAAAAACATATTCCAGAATGAGATTTTCACTCTGCAGCGGAGAGTGCGCTGATATGAAGCTTCCTGGCAGATTAAAACTGTGTGCCGGACCGAGACTCGAACTCGGGACCTCTGCCTTTCGCCGGCAAGTGCTCTACCAACTGAGTATTCCAAGCACGACTCACCGCCCCGTCCTCGCAGCTTTACTTCTGCCAGTATCTCGCCTCCTACCTTCCAAACATTACAGAAGCTCTCCTGCGAACCTTGCAGAACTAGCACTCCTGAAAGAAAGGATATTGCCGAGACATGGCTTAGCCACAGCCTGGGGGGTGTTTCCAGAATGAGATTTTCACTCTACAGCAGAGTGTGCGCTAATATGAAACTTCCTGGCAGATTAAAACTGTGTGCCGGACCGAGACACGCACTCGGGAACTTTGCCTTTCGCAGGCGAGTGCTCTACCAACTGAGCTGTCCAAGCACGACCCACAACCCGTCCTCGCAGCTTTACTTCTGCCAGTACTTCGCCTCCTACTTTCCAAACTTTACAGAAGCTCTCCTGCGAACCTTGCAGAACCAGCACTCCTGAAAGAAAGGATATTGCGGAGACATGGCTTAGCCACAGACTGGGGGATGTTTCCAGAGTGAGATTTTCACTCTGCAGCGGAATGTGCGCTGATATGAAACGTCCTGGCAGATTAAAACTGTGGGCCGGACCGAGACTCGAATTCGAGTGCTTGGATAGCTCAGTTTATACAGCACTTTCCCGCGAAAGGCAAAGATCCCGAGTTCGAGTCTCGGTCCGACACACAGTTTTAATCTGCCTGGAAGTTTCATATCAACGCACACCCATCTGCAAAGAGAAAATCTCATTCTGGAAACATCCCCCAGGCTGTGGCTAAGCCGTGTCTCCGCAATAACCTTTCTTTCAGGAGTGCTAGTTCTGCAAGCTTCGCAGGAGAGCTGCTGTAGAGTTTGGAAGGTAGGAGGCGAGATACTGGCAGATGTAAAGTTGTGAGGACGGGGCGTGAGTTTTGCTTGGATAGCTCAGTTGGTAGAGCAGTTGCCCGCGAAAGGCAAAAGTCCCGAGTTCGAGTCACGGTCCGGTACACAGTTTTAATCTGCCAGGAAGTTTCATATCAGCGCACACTCCGCTGCAGAGTGAAAATCTCATTCTGGAAACATCCCCCAGGATGTGGCAAAGAAATGTCTCCGAAATAACCTTTCTTTCAGGAGTGCTAGTTCTGTGAGTTTTGCAGAAGACCTTCTGTAAATTTCGGAAGGTAGGAGGCGAGATACTGGCAGATGTAAAGTTGTGAGGACGGGGCGTGAGTTTTGCTTGGATAGCTCAGTTGGTAGAGCAGTTGCCCGCGAAAGGCAAAAGTCCCGAGTTCGAGTTTCGGTCCGGCACACAGTTTTAATCTGCCAGGAAGAATAATATCAGCGCACACTCCGCTGCAGAGTGAAAATCTCATTCTGGAAACATCCCGCAGGTTGTGACTAAGCCATGTCTCCGCAATATCCTTTCTTTCAGGAGTGCTAGTTCTGCACGGTTCGCAGGAGAGCTTCTGTAAAGTTTGGAAGGTAGAAGGCGAGGTACTGGCAGAAGTGAAGCTGTGAGGACGTGGCGTGAGTCGTGCTTGGATAGCTCAGTTGGGGCATTCCCTCGCGGGCAGCCGTGGGTTGCGGACGTACGGAGCGGCTGGTCGTGTTTAGTTCGTCGATTCCGGCGGCGGTCGCTGTGCATGGTGAGTACGCGCTTACAGCGTTAACACTAACCTCAGTAATGAATACTCAAACGCAGTCACGAATCAAGCAGAACTTAAAGACCCTCTTAAATTGAAATTCGACCCGAAATTTGCTAGACCAAAGTCCTTTGAGGCAGAATTATTTCTTCGAGATGTTATGAAATTTACGCTTGACGATTTAATTGGCATACGCTTATCGATCGTTAGTAGTACGGTATACTTGAAATTGGTGACGCCTGAAAGATGCGAGCAAATTGTTGAGTCTTCTGGTGGATCTCTTAAGTTCAAACATTCAGACGGAAACGTTGGCGACATACAAATAACGCTGGCAGGCATGGAGTTGCGAACCATTAGAATATTTGAATTCCCTTTCGAAGTAACTGCCGAGCAGATTAACGCCAAACTACGGGAATATGTTTCGGTAGTAAGCAACGTTGCTGAGAAATGGTCAGGTCAACATATATTCCCAGTATTAAACGGTGTGCGGCAAGTGAAAATCGAGTTGCTGAAGCATATTCAATCTTACATCATTATAAGTTTATACAGGGCCATAGTAATTTATGACGGGCAACCACGGACATGCTCGGGATGTGGATCTACAGCACCCGTCCGTGCACAGTGTATTCAAAGGCGCGTAGCGCAGATCCCGACTGGCGAGCGTGAGCAGCCTGGCCCAAGTTATACGTTGCCGATCACTTACGTAGCCGCCGCCCGTGTAAACATCGCTCCAGAGCTCAGCGTCGATTTCACCCTAGATGCGTACACTGACCACAAAGAGGACAACATACCAATGGAGACGAGTAATGTACCGGAAACCCGCGGAGCTTCCTTACAGCAAGTTAAGGAGGGAAATAAGGAGACGCAGGGTGGCAGCGAAGTTAGTGTTGTCTCCGGACAGCCGCAAGCGGCGGAAGTTTTCCATGCACGAAGACTATGCCACTCAAGAGAACACTGCTCAAAACTCCAAGTGCCCTTCCCCGAAAAAGCAGAAGAAACGAAGAATCGCGCAAAAGCGTGCTGACACAAAAGAGCCACCGCTGCGCGAGAAGACTAATCAGGTGCGTCAGAAGCTGATCGAGGTGACGTTTCAGGTTTCCACTGCAACTCCCCAGACGTCCAAAAAGTCCCGTACTGACGACACAGAGGCTGACTCCGACAACAGACCCTCCCCATCACGGACGAAGATGATGTCAGTAGATACAGAAGGTACAGGTGGCCACCTGCCAGATAGCAGTGCAGATCCGCGTGAAGCTCACCATCCGCGTAACTGGTCGGACGACGTCGAAGAATGCTCTCACGACAACGAAATGACCGAAGTACAGGGACAACACCGAAGAGAAGTGTCAGAAGTCTGGGAAACGGAATCGCAAGGGCAACGGAAGACTGAAGCTGCTGTTAAGGCGGTGGATGCCGACCCCGACTTCTTTTAATTGATGCCCCTCCGTCATCACTAAGGGAGCGGCTCAACGCCACGCAAACCTCTGCCATCATACCACCTTTACAGGCATACCGTGTTGCCACGGTCAACATCAACAAGATCAGCAGCACGTCAAACCTGAAGAATCTTACTGACTTCTTATATGCAGCTGATATCGACATTGCGCTGTTGAAAGAGGTCGCCGATATTGATCTGGAACGTATCACAGGTTACTATGCGTTAATCAATCCGGGACATGGCAGGGAACTCGGAACCGCACTTATGACCAAAGAAGGCATGGCCGTAGCCAATGCCGAAAGACTGCCAAACAGCAGAGGTATAGCGGGGATGATCCACAACACCAGATTCATAAATGTTTACGCCCCTTCTGGAACAGGAAAGAAGCGTCAGAGATCGGAGTTTTTTAACGAGGAGATCGTGCCACTTTTTACAACCCGCACAGGCCAAGTAATATTTGCAGGTGACTTCAACTGTGTACTAAAACCAAAAGACCAAACGCCAAATTTTAACACTTCCATAGAACTTCTGGACATTGTTAGAGACTTAAACCTACTCGACACGTGGGAACTTAAACACGGCGACACGCCCGGTTTTACTCACATCACCAGCCATTCTGCCAGCCGCATTGACGGAATTTATGCAACTTCCAATTTACGGCACAATATTTTGCAAGTGGAGAGATGGCCACTTATATTCTCTGGCCATGTAGCATATATATGTACCATAAATATGGAGAAACAGGGTACGTATAGAGCAAGAGGCCCGTGGAAACTGAATGTTACCCATTTATCAGATCCAGGGTGCCACGCCGTCTTCCAGCACACATGGGCAGAATGTAAAAGGAAATTTCCACTGTACAATTCGGCTTTCTGGTGGTGGCTAAAATGTGCAAAGCCAGCTCTAATAAAAGCGATGAAATGTTACTCTCGCGAGAAATGCGCCTGCCAGAGGACCACAACAGAATTCTATTTTCAGTGCCTACGCGACCTTTATAAAGACGATAATACAGTAGTGGACAATCACATGCAGATTGAAAGAATCAAGGCGACCCTCCTAACACTGACGCGAAAACAATCTGAAGGCTGTAAAGTGAGAACACGTCTGCAAAATGCAGTGCGGGACGAGACAACATCCATGTACCACGTTATACAAGAGCAAAAAAGAAGAAACAGGAAAATACTGACGGCACTAAAAACTGCAGACGGTAGCCTTCTCAATACACAAACTGATATTCAAGAAGAAATTTATAAACATTTCACGGCGTTACTAGCTGAAAAACCAATAGATGTGGCAGCGCAGGCAGTCCTTACGGAGAGTGCGTGGGGGATACTTGCTCCGGAACAAGCGGAAGAACTCGCCTCAAACATAATCGAGGATGAAGTTACAGACGCCATTCTCCGAAGCCCAATAAATAAATCGCCTGGTCCTGACGGATTACCCGCCGAGTTTTATCGCACGTTCAGGCAACAGTTAACTGGTAAGTTGACTCTGGTCTGTAATGACATTATGAACATTCGAAATGACAGCCTGAAAGATTTTTGTAAAGGGATAGTGGTGCTAGTTCCAAAAACTCCAGGAGGCAAAACTGTTGAGAATCTCCTGCCTTTAACATTACTTAACACTGACAACAAAATTTTCGCACTTGTCATTATGCAACGATTAAATTCGGTCATTACCAGCGTTACCGGCGACTACCAAACGTGTGTCGGAAAAAATAGAAATATTTTCCGCACTTTAACTGCATATAGAGATCTGATAGCGATTGCCGAAGCCTGTGACGTCCCAAGTGCTCTCGTGTCCCTCGACTTTGAAAAGGCCTTTGACAGGGTGAACCATTCCTATCTCGTACGAACCATGGACGCCACGCATTTTCCTCAGAAAAGCACTGTTACTGTTAAAACCCTCCTGGTGAATTGTACGTCGCAAATCAATGTAAATGGACGCTTAAGCAGGCCGATCAGTATCGCAAGTTCGGTACGACAGGGCTGCCCAATGTCGATGACATTGTTTGCCATAGCACTGGAGCCATTCTTGTACTCTCTGACGCAAGACCTTCCAGGACTGCTCATTCATGGTCAGAAGATTATTTGCCAGGCATACGCCGATGATGTCAGTTTTATAGTAACGAAAGACAAGCACTTAGAGAAAGCTTTCCACATTGTAACAACGTATGAAGCTGCTTCGGGGGCAAAACTCAACCGTCAGAAGTCAGGCTTAATGCACATTGGACGCGGATTAGACCTCGGTCCTGCTGAAAGAATCAGAAGCTTGGAAAAGATCACTTGCCTCGGGATTGAATACACACGAAATATCCGCCGCACGGCTGCCTTGAACTATAGGAAACTGCTGGTAAACATGCGCGCTGGCATACGGCAACATAGCCTGCGAACTCTAAATGCCATTCATAGAGTGTCTTTAATTAATACCCACATAATTTCCAAAGTAAATTACGTTGCCCAAGTACTGCCATTACCAAAGACTATGGCACAACAAATGTTAGCAGCGTTTGGCCACTTTGTTATCAGGGGTCAGATATTTAAACTAAAGTATGAAACCCTCACCCTCCCAGTTTGGAAGGGAGGCCTCAATTTGACAGATGTCTACCTCAAAGCAAAAGCCTTGTATGTTAGTCAAACATACAAACAGTGTCACAGATCACCAAACACACTGACGGTTCACATTTTCAATGAAATAGTGCCTCCCAATCTGGACCCACCTGTAGATGTAAAACACATTCTGAACTCGCTCTGTCACTTAAGGTATTTCATCCTAGAACTTAGCTACATACAAAAAAGAATTCCAGAGGCAGACCGACACAAAGTCAAAGCAATTTACGCCACAATGACGGAAAGTAAATCACGCAATATAGTGGAGGAGAAATGTAAAGGTTATAACTGGAAACAAGTCTGGGAGAACATTCACGACCCGCATCTTTCATCTACAGTACGCTCAACTTGGTACATGGCAGTCAATAGGAAATTCCCGACCAATTCGAGGTTACACAAGATTCACCTGGCTGAAACACCGAATTGTATCATATGTCACTTAGTCGACACAGACGAGCACAGATTTACTTGCGGCGCTGTACAGGACATATGGTCCCTCTGCACACAGAAACTCGCAAGCATAATGCGAACATCACCAAGAACGATAACACTGACACGCCTACTCAACCCTGACGAAGCTCCCTATCCCAATACAAAACGACGTGCAGTCAATTGGCTAAAGGGCCAGACTGTATAATACATCCTATCCGAGACAGAGAAGAGTAAAGAAGAATACTGGATACATTTTACGATGGAACACCAGACACTGATACGAACGACGAAATATAGAGAAAACTATACTTGTTTTTAATTAAGAACGTTGACATAGAGTCGCTATATTACAAGAATCTTTACTTTATCACTTCTTTTAATCTCTTTACTAGTTTTTCTTCCTATATCATTTGCCATACTAATGGGGAGACATTTTTATTCCTTGGTTTCGTTTATGTTAGTAAACCAAAAAGGTTCCCTGGTAGGATGTCATGGAGACTTTGGCGGCCGGGGCTTCGGAGTTCAGAGAAGCTGAAACAGAAATAACACTTGAGAGATGGACGAAAACACGAATGTTCGATAACGGAATTCGTTAGCAACAGCTAATCACCGAGAAGACAAACTCTGCTGAAATTCCACGCGTACTCCTACGGAGAGTCAGGGGTACCAATCAAGAAGTATTTTCATCTCCGTCTAATGAGGAGTCATTTAGTTCATTATAATTACAGCTGCTGAAGCTAGCCGATGAAGACAATTTTGGCGTGTGCAAGTGATGGGCTATAAGGGGAGAATGGAGGCCCGAAATAAAGAAAAAAAAAGTTTGTAGAGCACTTGCCCACGAAAGGCAAAGATCCCGAGTTCGAGTCTCGGTCCGACAAACAGTTTTAATCTGCCAGGAAGTTTCATACCAGCGCACACTCCGCTGCAGAGTGAAAATCTCATTCTGAAAACATCCCCCAGGCTGTGGCTAAGCCATGTCTCCGCAATATCCTTTCTTTCAGGATAGCTAGTTCTGCAAGGTTGGCAGGAGAGCTGCTGCAAAGTTTGGACGGTAGGAGGCGAGGTACGGGCAGAAGTAAAGCTGTGAGGACGGGGCGTGAGTTATGCTTGGATGGCTCAGTTGGTAGAGCACATGCCCGCGAAAGACAAAGGTCCCGAGTTCGAGTCTCGGTCCGGCACACAGTTTTAGTCTTACAGGAAGTTTCATAATAGCGCACACTCCACTGCAGAGTGAAAATCTCATTCTGGAAACATCCCCCAGGCTGTGGCTAAGCCATGTCTCCGCAATATCCTTTCTTTCAGGAGTGCTAGTTCTGCAAGGTTGGGTTGAGAGCTTCTGTAAGGTTCGGAAGGTAGGAGACGAGGTACTGGCAGAAGTAAAGCTGTGAGGGCCGGGCGTGGTTCGTGCTTGGATAGCTCAGCAGGCTCGCCGCGTCAGCCGTGCTGTGCGGACGTGTGCTTAGTTTCGTGCGCCGTGGTCTGCTGTGCTTCGGTGTGATAAGTCGCGTTCCTTCTTGCATCGTTGCAGAAATTCTACATATATTGAAATTTGAGATGTGAATCCGTGTTGGCCGACTTGAACAGACAAGATACTTTGAAATTCTCGTTTCATCGTAATTACGCCCTACCTAAACTACACGAAATCGAAGATTGGCTGCAATACGAAGTGAAACTTGATTCAGAGAATGTCATTGGAATGCATCTTTCGATTGTGAGCAGCGTTGTATTTGTGAAATTGAGGATAGCTAACTATGTGACAAAATAGTTGAGTCTTGCGGAGGAATTATGAAGTTTAAACATTGTGATGGAAACGTAGGCGTTGTCACCGTAACACATGCAGGGTTTGGAATACGAACGATCAGGATATTCTAACTACCATTCGAAGTACCGGCGGATCAAATAAACGCAGTGATAGCGCCGTACGGTACAGTTCTCAGCAATGTTGCCGAACGGTGGTCCAACACGCGCAAATTACAAGTTCTCAACAGAGTGAGACAATTAAAGGTCGATTTCCACAAACATGTATCGTCATACGTCAGCGTCTGTGGATACCGAGGTATCGTTATATACGACGACCAGCCGCGGACGTGCGCGGCGTGCAATTCTCCCGGCCACGTCCGCGCGGAGTGTTTACAGCGGTGAGTGGCGCAGCTGCCGGCTGGCAAGGCGCAGCGACCGCCTGCTATGACTGCACTGCCAGCGACTTACGCTACGGCTGCCCGCGGCCAAGTCCTGACTTCAACCCCTGATGTGAATTCGGAGGACCATACACCCCGAGAAGAAGCCCAGATCTCACTGACACAACAGAAGCTAGATCACCCGAACCTAAGGAAATCGTGACAGCGGTGACGGTTTCAACACAACAGACATCGAAAGATATTGGGAGCCACAGCTAATTCTCCGATTCCTCCGCTGTTGAGAATGATATGCAAGAACCATCCCGGAATGAGCAACCTCATAGTGAACCGATTTCTCTATTTACAGCATCATCCACCAAGAGCACGGTCGACAATTTGGCTCGAAACAGCACCCACTTAGAATATTTGAAGAATGCTGAGGAAGACAACATCAGACAGCAGGCGGTGATACCTAAACGGCAAACACGAAAACAGAGCCCCGAAGAGATTCAAGAACTGGAGAAAAAACTCTCCCGCACCAAAAAAAATTCTTAAAACAGATCGAATCGGAAAGCAAGGAGTGGTAGACACAAACTAATCACATTACACAGTACAAGATAATAGGCTCTTCTCTCAAAGAAACAAACTACTCAGTACGAATTATATAGTTCTGTCTGATCCAATTCCCACATTGCTTGCTGTGTTGAGGCGACGTTGTCGATAATTAATGCAGTCTGGGCTAAACGGCACTCCGCTTTGACGTAAGCAAGGACGCTCCAGCGGTGGCGTGCGGAACTCTTGAGGGTGTCTGCTCCAATTTCGCTCATTCGTTGCTGCTTCTGGCAGCAATTACGCTTGATTGTGGTTCAGTCGCGAGGTACCAACTTTGGCTTGGGACCTTGTTTTTTGGACGACAACAAGAAAGGTAACTGCGAAGAAACTTGGGTAACAGTGAAACAGGGAGCTACAAAAAAGACAGGAGTAATGGCAGCAGAAGGAATGTGAAAATATAGAAGCAGAAGCGGACACTAAGAGGATTCGTTTAACATTTAGAAAGTCCAAATAATCATAGGCGCAATTAAAAGGAAAGAGGAATTCCACTGTTAAACTCAAGAGTGCGGAGAGAGACACTCTACGAGGGGGAGTAGGTGTCTGATCAAAAGACAGTTTGGTGCCATTAGGCTTCACACTTCGTCAAAATCTTTCTCAAAATGACAACATCCATCCATAATATAATTAAAAACGATTTTTCAAGGTTCGTGACCGGTGTAATAGAACAATGATCACGAAAATGGTTCAAATGGCTCTGAGCACTATGAGACTAAACATCTCAGGTCATCAGTCCCCTAGAACTTAGAACTACTTACACCTAACTAACCTAAGGACATCACACACATCCGTGCCCGAAGCAGGATTCGAACCTGCGACCGTAGCGGTCACGCGGATCCAGACTGAAGTGCCTAGAACCACACGGCCACACCGGCCGGCAATGATCATGCAACAAAGGCTACATACCAATATAAATTAATAACTGGCTTACTAAGTTGTAGTGGCGTAACGCCTTTGTTTTGTGACCATATTTCAGTTACACTTGGCACGATCGATGGGAATCTGTTTTTAATTATATCTTTGAACGGATGTCGTCATTTTAAGAAAGATTTTAACGGTGTGTCAAATGGCACCAACACTAATCAAGATCAGGTTACCTTCTATTCGGAAAGTGGATGCACTCAGCGACTGTATGTGACTTATAAATTATAAACTGCTGCACTATATAATTTATAACTATTCAAGATCGTTTAATGATGTGAACAGGCTACAGTGTTAGTCGAAAGGCGTAATCAGTCCAAATCAACAAGACATCATGTGCGATCTTGACTTCATGGATTTTAAATACCTAAGATAAACAAGGAATTTACAACAGATCGCGTATCTCCTTGTTGACAATGCCAATAAAACAGAGGTTTGGTTGACTCGTAAACAGAGCTTTGGTTGACTTGAATTCAACTACGACAAAAGAAGTAGATAACATTCCCTCAGTATTTCTAAAATCTATGAAAAAAGTGCCAACAAAATGACTTTTCAAGTTGGTTTATAGAATCTATGAGTCTGGAAACATACCATCATGCTTTCGTTAATCTTTCGTCCACACAACCTCTAAATCACTAAGAGGGCTAAGGTATAAAAGTGCGACAACCATCGCACAATGCGCTTAACAGCTCATACGTTCAAGTTGCTGACAAGAGTAATACACACAAGAATGGAAATGATAACTGAGGACCTGTAAGACGATGGTCAGATTAGCTTTACGAAAGGTAAAGGCATCAGAGCGGAGATTCGGAAATTGCGCTTGATGGTGGAAGCAAGACTTAAGGAAAATCAAGCCACGTTCTAGGATTTGTCGACCTAGAAGAAGCTTGCGACGACGTCCTCGGCGCATGATATCCTGAATTCTCAGGGGAATAGGTGTAAGCCACAGGGGAAGGCCGGTACTATGCAGTAGAAGAACAAATACGGGAAAAACGAATGAATGACAAAAACTTTGTGCTCGGATTAGAAAGATTATAAGACGTGCATGTATTATTTCTCCCCTACTGTTCAATTTATACATCGGAAGTTCAGTTTTGGGATTAAAATTCAGGGTGAGAGCATAACAATATAATATTCGCAGCCGACATTTCAACATAAAGTGAAAGTTGGAAAGAACTATCAGGATGTGTTGAATGAAATGAACTGTCCAACGAGCACAAAACATGGATTGAGAGTAAACCAAATGAAGACGAAAATAAATAGGAGTAATAGTAATGACAATAGCGATAAACTTAACGTCGAAATTGTGAACCACAAATTAGACGAAGTGAAGGATATGTGCCGTGGACAGAGGTTGCAAAAATAACCAAGAAATAATGACGACATGCGGGGCAAGTGCTACTCTAATACGAGGAGGTTGCCACATGAGCGGCAGTCATGAAGGGAAGCATCGAACCAATCAGAAGACTAATGACCTCCCAAACATCTGCAGAATAATGTCTGAAAGCACACAGACTATTTGCAAGCAATCCAGTATGAGGCCCTCAGCATAGCTGCAAATGTGTGCAGTGAAGTATAAAAATCAAAGCGAATGGCTATACTTATAATAACTATGCGTTGAAAATCCTGTAAGTGACGTTAAAAAAGGTTTGTCAGAATGAAATTTTCATGGTGTGTAATAAGTCGATCTTGAATAGGAGGTGGGTTAATTACATAAGCGAAATGGATATGAAATGGTTTTTTTAGGTAAACTGCAGTTTCACGTTTTTTAAGTTTGTAGTTTTGTTTGCGTCATACATCTGTGTATGTGCGAGGGGAAGACACAGAATCAGTGTAAGAATATATATGGTAAGCAAACCGTTGTTGTGGCACGAAATTAGGTCTACGTAATGTCATAGTTTACGGAAAAATCAGGACACTACAAAGCCGTCGATCAGTTAACACATCATGTTTCACAGCTCTTCTACTGTGCAGTCCCGATTCACATGCGTATTGTTTATCGTTTCCAACTGTCAACTGCAGTACAGTATAGGTCTACCGTAAATAGAGATATTAACCATCAAGAGCAACGACAAACTGCTGAACGATTTTTGCGAAATGAGTCCTGCCTGTCGTATCAGGAAACTCATATCAGCTGCGATTCATATTAAACCTGTCAGCTTTCATGTGGATTATCCGCCTTCATCAGGTACAGTGACAATCGGGATTTGTTTCACTCACGCAGGTACTGGCGGGACACGTGGAATACGTGGATAAGCTGTTCATCGGTCGCGATTTCCTGCCACGAGCTGAAAAAAAGCAGCTGATATGTCAGCTGCGACATATCAAATATCAGCGTGTGTTTCAGAACTCCAATGTGAGAGTGAGGACCTACATCCAACTCTTAATGCGTGAAATCCGACAGATAAGCCTTAGTTCATCGCAGTAAAATTAGCGTTTATACATTTGATTTTGGTTAAATATTTCAACGCCGAGCGTCCGACATTCCCTGCAAAATTTACGAGGTGAAGAACACTGAAAACATGTCCAGATACTGTGATTGGCATTTGTCACTAAGTGAACAGTTCTTTAGATATCGGCTTCAGTAAGTGTTTCGGCAACATGAAGCTCGGTCACGACAAACTATGTGAGGTAAATAGCGCTAGGGTCCAAATAATAAAAACCAACAATGTTGCACCTGCTTGTTGCTAGGAAAAGAGTGATTTACGTTCGCAGTGTAAACGAAGATCTTATGAAGTTGACTTCCCTCCCGTAATAATATATGTTCTGCGTATGTTCAAATGGCTCTGAGCACTATGGGACTTAACATCTGAGGTCATGAGTTCCCTAGAACTTAGAACTACTTACACCCCACTAACCTAAGGACATCACACACATCCATGCCCCAGGCAGGATTCGAACCTGCGACCGTGGCGGTCACGTGGTTCCAGACTGAAGCGCCTTGAACCGCACGGCCACACCGACCGGTATTCTGCGTATGTTATAAATGTCATACGGTACTATATGTAAGTCTGCAGGCTTTCGTGGAAGTTGTCATTGAAGTTAAAATCTTCTGGCTTATTAGGCCGCATCATGTTTCTTCTAAAATGTTCGACGTTTCTGCCCCTCTGCTGAGATCTTCCTCAGGATCTTATTGTGTTCACTAGTGCTAGAACACTGTCAGAGACGAGTGTCGCGTCCACTTATAAAGGGGGAATTTTCTGGCGTTGGTGCTGGGGAAGTGACAGTATTGATTAAAATTCGTATGGCTACCATTGGTGGGCCATAGTCATAGGCTAATACAGAAGAAGGGGGGTTGGTAGCTTATCTCCTGTGGATACCATTGGCGGTCATCGTCATTGGACAGAAAAGCACTATTCCAAACTATGCTGGAGAAGAGTTATTGGTTGAAATGCCTGCTACCGCTATTGGTTGGTCGTCATCAGTGGCTAGATTCGAAACGGACAGAGCAAGAGAGGGGGATGTTCACACAAAATATTATTGACCGCCGAGGTGAATTGCAGCGCGTTGTTTATGCCGCTCACACACCGCGGCCGCGTATTTACTTCCTTGATGGCGGGGAGCCACGACGCCGGAAGCCTATAGCCGTCCTCTCTATTGAAATTAGATGCATTCTTAGAAATTTCAATCGCTTCTCGGACCTTTCTTCTATAAATGTTTGTTTCTTTAGCCAGTACACGTATGTTATTAAAATCGATGTCAGAGCCACAGTTCTCGTTTTGTTCCGCTACTGCCGATTTTACACTTTGTTTTAGCCGCAGGGGCGGTTCGTGTTCCTTAATGCGTTCTTTAAGAGTTCTTCCCGTTTCCCCTATATATACTTTACCGCAGCCACATGACACTTCATAGACGCTTGCATTGTGGAGGTATTCAGGTGCATCCGTTTTCCGTCGGAAAAAGTGTTTTATATTGTTTTGACTAAAGAAAGATGTCTGAATACCATTTTTCTTTAAAATTCTGCTTATGCGGTCAGTGACCCCAGAAACGAACGGTAACCTGACGGAGTGAGAAGGCGGTTCCTCGTCATACTTATTAGCGGTATAAATATTGCGCCTGAAAGCCCTGTCGGTTGAATAACTATCATACCCATTTGCCTTCAATGTTCTCTTTAAAGAATTCAACTCCGATTCCAATTTGTCGTCATCGCTGATACGGTAGGCACGTGAAGACAGAGTGTTGAGTACTGCTTGCTTCTGGGCTAGATGGTGGTGCGAAGTGGCATCTAAATACCTGTTTGTGTTAGTCGGCTTTCTGTACACTCTGTGACCTAGAGTGTTATCAGATCTTATGTATACCAACGCATCTAGAAGAACCATTACGCAGCCAAATAACCCAGAATATTTTAACTTCATATGGTACTATGTTTAGTTTCACCTCTAAACAGCTGTATATACACTCCTGGAAATGGAAAAAAGAACACATTGACACCGGTGTGTCAGACCCACCATACTTGCTCCGGACACTGCGAGAGTGCTGTACAAGCAAAGATCACACGCACGGCACAGCGGACACACCAGGAACCGCGGTGTTGGCCGTCGAATGGCGCTAGCTGCGCGGCATTTGTGCACCGCCGCCGTCAGTGTCAGCCAGTTTGCCGTGGCATACGGAGCTCCATCGCAGTCTTTAACACTGGTAGCATGCCGCGACAGCGTGGACGTGAACCGTATGTGCAGTTGACGGACTTTGAGCGAGGGCGTATAGTGGGCATGCGGGAGGCCGGGTGGACGTACCGCCGAATTGCTCAACACGTGGGGCGTGAGGTCTCCACAGTACATCGATGTTGTCGCCAGTGGTCGGCGGAAGGTGCACGTGCCCGTCGACCTGGGACCGGACCGCAGCGACGCACGGATGCACGCCAAGACCGTAGGATCCTACGCAGTGCCGTAGGGGACCGCACCGCCACTTCCCAGCAAATTAGGGACACTGTTGCTCCTGGGGTATCGGCGAGGACCATTCGCAACCGTCTCCATGAAGCTGGGCTACGGTCCCGCACACTGTTAGGCCGTCTTCCGCTCACGCCCCAACATCGTGCAGCCCGCCTCCAGTGGTGTCGCGACAGGCGTGAATGGAGGAACGAATTGAGACGTGTCGTCTTCAGCGATGAGAGTCGCTTCGGCCTTGGTGCCAATGATGGTCGTATGCGTGTTTGGCGCCGTGCAGGTGAGCGCCACAATCAGGACTGCATACGACCGAGGCACACAGGGCCAACACCCGGCATCATGGTGTGGGGAGCGATCTCCTACACTGGCCGTACACCACTGGTGATCGTCGAGGGGACACTGAATAGTGCACGGTACATCCAAACCGTCATCGAACCCATCGTTCTACCAGTCCTAGACCGGCAAGGGAACTTGCTGTTCCAACAGGACAATGCTCGTCCGCATGTATCCCGTGCCACCCAACGTGCTCTAGAAGGTGTAAGTCAACTACCCTGGCCAGCAAGATCTCCGGATCTGTCCCCCATTGAGCATGTTTGGGACTGGATGAAGCGTCGTCTCACGCGGTCTGCACGTCCAGCACGAACGCTGGTCCAACTGAGGCGCCAGGTGGAAATGGCATGGCAAGCCGTTCCACAGGACTACATCCAACATCCCTACAATCGTCTCCATGGGAGAATAGCAGCCTGCATTGCTGCGAAAGGTGGATATACACTGTACTAGTGCCGACATTGTGCATGCTCTGTTGCCTGTGTCTATGTGCCTGTGGTTCTGTCAGTGTGATCATGTGATGTATCTGACCCCAGGAATGTGTCAATAAAGTTTCCCCTTCCTGGGACAATGAATTCACGGTGTTCTTTTTTCCATTTCCAGGAGTGTATTTCTTTACATTCAAGTCACATGTGGTCTACACTGTACTAGTGCCGACATTGTGCATGCTCTGTTGCCTGTGTCTATGTGCCTGTGGTTCTGTCAGTGTGATCATGTGATGTATTTGACCCCAGGAATGTGTCAATAAAGTTTCCCCTTCCTGGGACAATGAATTCACGGTGTTCTTATTTCAATTTCCAGGAGTGTATATTGTCTTCATATAGGGTACATTTTCACCTTTTTCGAGTATTTTGGTGAGAAAACCCTTGACAAAATAAAACTTATAATATACTATCCACCCACATTCATGTGACCACGTCTCAAAAGTCTCTGTAAGCACCTTTGGCAGCGCTGACTTCTGCTAGACGAGAGGAAAGAGAATCATTGTGACTCTGGGAGTTACCGACAGGAATGTGGAGCCTTGCCGACCACAGAACCGTGGCCAGCTGCGCTAGCTTCTCAGTTGAGGCTCCATGGCGCGAACAGCCCCATCGAAGTTGTCACATAAGCTATCGATGGGGTTTAAATCCGGGAAGTGAGATAGTCAGGAGGGTACAGTGAACTCACTAAGGTGCTCTTCGAACCACGCATGTACGCAACGAGCTGTGTCACACGTTGTATTGTCATGCAGCTGGATGCCATAGCGCCGAGGAAAAAAAACTTCATGTAGGGGTGGACAACGTACGTACTTGCGTTGGCCCACTGCGTCACCCAGAATGATGAGATCACCCAGGGAATGCCACAGAAGCATTCCCCTGCTCATAACGCACTGCCCTTGTTTGATTTCATTAGATTAACGCTGATGTAAATCTGTCCGATGCAACATTACACGTGATTCTCCTGTAAAGGCCACCGATCAGTACTCAGTGGATGTCCAGTTGCGGTAATTGCATGCAAATTCCAACCAGTAATCAACATGGGTGCATGAACCAGTCGCCTGCTGCGATCGCCCACATGCAACAACGTTCGCTGAACGGTGTTCCTCAAAATCTTTTGCTCAAGAGCGTATACTCACTCTGTGGGACGGTATGTTACGAGCCCCTAATAGAATGACAGCAGTAAGAGTAAGATAAACTGACCGTCTACAACTACATCTACATCCATACTCCGCAAACCTCCTGACCGTGTGTGGTGGAGGGTACCTTGAGTATCTCTATCGGTTCTCCCTTCCATTCCAGTCTCGTATTGTTCGTGGAAAGGATTGTCGGTACGCTTCTGTGTGGGCTCTAATCTCTCTGATTTTATCCTCATGGTCTCTTCGCGAGATATATGTAGGAGGGAGCAATATACTGTTTGACTCTTCGGTGAAGGTATGTTCTCGAAACTTCAACAAAAGCTCGTAACGAGCTACTGAGCGGCTCTCCTGCAGAGTCTTCCACTGGAGTTTATCTATCACCTCCGTAACGCTTTCGTGATTACTAAATGATCCTGTAACGAAGCGCGTTGCTCTCCGTTGGATCTTCTCTATCTCTTCTATCAACCTTATCTAGTACGGATCCCACACTGATGAGCAGTATTCAAGCAGTGGGCGAACAAGCGTGCTGTAACCTACTTCCTTTGTTTTCGGATTGCATTTCCTTAGGATTCCTCCAGTGAATCTCAGTCTGGCATCTGCTTTACCAACGGTTAACTATATATGATCATTCCATTTTAAATCACTCCTAATGCGTACTCCCAG
This sequence comes from Schistocerca piceifrons, assembly GCF_021461385.2. NCBI lineage: Eukaryota > Metazoa > Arthropoda > Insecta > Orthoptera > Acrididae > Schistocerca > Schistocerca piceifrons. The sequence continues at coordinate 642,560,439 of NC_060140.1, read as the reverse complement.
ATAATTTATGGAATTAAATGCTTCCAGTTGCTGAGCTGCTATTTTGTAGCTAAATGATAAGGGATCTATCTTTCTATGTATTCGGAGCACATTACACTTGTCTACATTGAGATTCAATTGCCATTCCCTGCACCATGCGTCAATTCGCTGCAGATCCTCCGTCGATCATTAGTACTGGTCGTTGAAAGTTGGTGCATTCTGTTCCAGACTGTTGTCACCCTAATCGTTGCCAAAGGTGTTACTCTGTAAATTCCTGACTAAAACTGTTGCGTTGTCAGAGTGAACGGATGAGTAACTAATTAACGCTGAGTGCCGACCACCTAAACCATTCCGTTTCTTATAATAACGGACATTTTTTTTTAATATCTTAATCAAGAATAATAGCCAACACTGAACTGTGTTATTACCTACTTCTGGATTACGTATAGAAATTGTTACACATTTCTTTGAGATTACAGTTTTGGTATAGGACAATGTGAAACAGTGTTTGTTGTGTATGACTATTTTGCACTCGCTGCACTGACATGTAGTGTCGTTTTCATATAGGCTTTTCTCTTTCCCAAAACAGATACATGATGTATTTTCGGATTCAGAAAACGAAGAGACGTTGTAAATGAACGACATGTATCAACGATTGTCTTATACTATCCAAGACATACTCACTTGAATTCTCCTCGCACACACTCAAGACCAGTATTCGAATCGTCGGCATCATAATCCTCACTGTCATTGTCGAAATCTGTCTCCTCTTCGAGCCAAAATTTCGTCGTCCACAAGAGAACGTGAGGTCGCCTTTCGTTTCTTTACGTACTGATTGAACAGCTGCCTCCGCTCAGCAGCTTAGCTTTGTACTACAAACTACAGTTTTAAAAACTGTACTTAGACCGCACCACACTGAATATCGATTGAGGCCACCAATATACGTGGGTTCGTATTTAAAACGGGAGAAATCCGGGATAGGCAGTTAACAGAAACTATCGCGTCCCGTCAGTTGATTGGTTTGAAGGTCAAAGGTTTAATAACAGTAATTTCACTTATATTTAAATGCGCTATGCAATATGACACACGATAACAGATGTTTACCACTTGTTTTGGATACCATTTTGAATATCATTATGAAACATTTCAATCTCTCCTTGCTAGAAACATGTACCGTATCTGAAGGTAACAGCTGAACTTCTTTATTTAAATGAGTGTGTCTATACTTAAATTGCTGAATGACTAAGAAGATGAAACTTCTACGTTATTCGATTCTGAAACAGCTGTGTAAAACTGAACCTACACTGAGCCTACTTTCTCTTTACTTTTTCTTATCATGTCAACACTGACCCACAATATTCCCAGCGCAACGCAATCTGACTATTTAAAAAAAAATTTCAACCTGACTTCAAATAATTAATTCAAAAGAATGACCCTGACTAAAAAGAGATCTTAACAATAACCTATACATTTCATTAAGCACTTAACTCACAAAAATCTTCATTACGCGAACTGCTGCAATACAGCGAGCGTCAATACTGCCAGCAGAACAAAAGTTTTAACTACTAAAGGCACTAACTACTAATAGGCATGTGGTTAGCAAAGGAAAGAGTTTGTTGCAAACCAAATAATGTATTTTTTAACTTATTGATGAGACATCCAGTACAAAGATACATAATGATGAACATTTTTCAATCTCCAAGTCGGGTACTTCCAGATCGTTAGCATACGCCTACACTTCATACCTCTGCCCTCCATCAATGCTAACTTCTCACATCCAACATCCATGACTGCTGGCTGTTCACCTCCAACTGCCCAACTTCCAACTGCCCAACACTACTGGCGATTAACTTCCAACAACGAGTGCAACCAGCCACAGAATCTCTTGCAAAGCGCTACACAGCGCTGTCAACACAGAAGCAGCCCACTTACACGATCTCTATGATGCACAGTCACGAATCCACGTTACTTCCGTCTGAAATTTATACCAAAACAGCTGATCGATATGAGACACCCCCTTGGCTGCTGCCTCTTCTCCAGTATGTACAGGACCTATCACCCATCATCTAGTTGAATGCGAGTGTCGCATCAGTTGTACGTTCAAGGGCAATATGCAGCTAGGTAGCAGCCAGGGAGAGCTCAGGGTACTACAGCCTTCATTCCATGGCTGACGTACTGTGTGTCACTGAAACCGAAGCTGAACCAGTGCGACACACATAGTTCCGTAGCCAGGTGTGTTCAGCGTCAGAGAGAAAGCACCGCAAATGTGCAGCGTGTTAATGGTCGTCACGGTGAATGCGGTAACGAAAGGTATCTTTTAGGAAAATGAATGCAAGAAATAAGGATCATTTTGTGCACTTTGATGCGCCCAGCAAGGACATTAATTATTGTGAGGACACAATCAATAGGTACTAGTGGAAGGGCTGAGTGACAAGATGAGCTTCGTTTCGTTCTTTTATACAATGTCTTGACAAAATTTATTACCGATATACCATTCGACAATTTACTACAGATATTGATAAGCTCCATTGTTTTGACTAAACCATTTACTAGCTGCAAGAATTAATTTTTTTTATCTATTAAAAACGTGCAGTATCAGGAAAAGTTCCTATAAATAGAGAATCCAAATTTTCCAGTATGTTACTAAAGATTACAAGGGCAGTTTACTAGTGTTAGTTTCTCATTGAAAGAGTGGAATAAATCTACTCTTTGTGCTTCATAAAGTTCAGGCAAAACAATTTACTCAAAGACGTTCCTTAGATCACATTCAATAAATTACGAGCAACCACTCCAGTGTGATATTAAGCTATAAACTTGCAGACAGCACATTACTTTCTGAGGTACACCTTGATCACTCGATCCGCGTTGTTAGGGCAAGATGTTAACACTGGTCCAACTATAACATACAAAAAAACATGTCTCAAGGAAAACAGGGATAAAAGAACAGCTCACTGGCCTATCCTAAAAGACACTGCACTCAAGGCTAGAGCAGAAGCGGGCACGAGGAATTTTACAGAATCAATACAGAAACATTAATCTGATAACATTCATACGAAAGTTAACCAAGTGTACCGAAGAATGCAACGTATCTTTTCTTTGTGCAACGCACCGGGTGCCGGTTACGTCAACGGTAAGTAACTTCTTGGCTATAAAATTAAAGTTAATCATGCCAAGAAGGAACAAGTACTTCAGTACTTCCGTAGTATTACTAAGGTAACTATTAATTAAAACTTAACAAGAAATACAAGAAATTACTAATGCTTGTGCACGTCAGTTTCTTTACTGTCAACTGGAGCTCCCTTCTTGATAAACAAAAGGTAAACATTTAAAGCATAAGACAACAAATGCCGGTTGCAAGATCCTTCAAAAGAAATTAGACACCAATAACACTAACAAGACTTAACGTAAAATGATCCCCCTGTGGTATTTGCCCTTTTAGGTTAAAAGGACACAGTCTTAGAGAGATCAGGTAACTTGCCTAGAAGGGAGAGGGTTGAACACATTTGGCGACAACTTAGAAATAGATATTACCAAAACAGAACTGCAAAACGGACGGTAGAGAGTTGACCACCAAGCAGTCAATAATCACTAAGTCGGTGCAGCGTAAACAAGAGCCGTCGTCCGGAACGAGTGTCACAGAATGTCTAAGAAAGGTCAACATTAAGACTTCGACCTAGCACAGCAAGGAAATCAAGCAAATATCTGGTCAAACTACTCATCAAACCGTCTGGCCGCAATACACTAGTGACGGCTGACACGCCGCAGTAACTGCCCCAGAACTTTATACTGTAAGCTCCCATAAACAGGCTCTGCTACTGCAAAATGTGCTCACTGGAAACCTCTCCAAATTAACTCGAAACAAGTACGCTGCGCCTCTTACACCGTCCTCTCCACAACTTCCACAAACCATCGTCCCCCCTCTCACCTCCACAGTCCCTTCGCCAGAGAGCGCTAGCACCCCAGATAGTCAGAGATGATGCTCAAGATGAGGTATCGACTTCGCCACAATGTCTTCCTCGAGGATCGAACTCCTGGGAAATGAGATCAGAGAGGAAGGCATATAAATTAATGAGAATTTGCTGGCGTAAGCTGTCTGATACATATTCGCTGTCTGTCTAGATTGTCGGGCGCCGCATCCTTCACTCTTAGCATGACAGGCGTGGGGACCTTGAGGAGGCCGCCCCATAAGCTTGCTAGATACCTTACGTTCCTTATCATGGCCCTCTAAGTTGCGGACATAGACCGTGACGTCTACTTGGAATTTGCAAGCCCCGCGCCTGTAGCTGTAGCGCGCATCTTCCCTTTGGTGGACCACAGCGATCCTTCAACGTGCACCATTTTTCTCTAATTACTTCCTTACTAGCCTGATCCGAAAGCAGATCAGCTATTTCCCGCAGGTCACAAAGCTGTGAATTTACAGAATGTGAAGACATGAAAGACGCTGACACGGCTTGGTGGCCTTCGTGTCTCTCGCCGCTGAAGGCAAAATCCAACTACGGGAAGGAGTGGTTCCACTTCAGTTGCTTCTCCGAGTACAGCTTTCTGATTCCTATTAACCTTTTCTGCGAAAGACGTTTGGGGGTGGCAGTTACAAGACGGATGGAATGCCATACAAAACCGACGAAACTGCTGAGAGACGAGTGCCGGGGCATTATCATTAACAAGAGTATCAGGAGGGCTAAAAAGAGAAATTATGTTACTAAGGGGCTTAGTGCTGTGTCCCGCCGTCACTCTTCCGCTCGTCACTAACCTCGCAAAATGTGAAAAAGCGTCGACAGCAACAACAATACAAGGGCAACCCGCCTGAGTCGGGGAAGTGTACGAAACATAGTCGATAGAGAGGGTTCCCATAGGATGTTCGGCAATTGTGGACTACAACCACCAACTCTTCTCACTCACTTTAGGCTGTGCACGTTTACTATCAGGGCATTGCTCAACCATCTACCTAACATCCCTGTAGAGGGAGAGTCATGACACTTGCTGTATAACATTACGAATAAGATTACAGAGTAACCTAATTACACACTGCCTATCGTCAATGGTCGGTGAACACAAAATGCCTGTCCCTTTTATGTTCGTACTTGGACACTACTTCTCCAGATTGAAGGCACTGTTTGTTCTGAGACAGTTCCGGATGGACATCTTGCTGTTTGGCACGGTCGCTAAATAACTGAGGCAACTCACTAAGATGCCACTGACATCGTCTTCGATATCAGGCACTCGCAGAAGAGAATTCCCTTCATCCCTAGACTCAATCGTATGAGTTATCGCGTCAGCAGCGATATTTTCGCTGCCCCTTATGTACTTTACTAGAAACTTGAACGCCGAAATTGGCACCGCCCGTCTCGGAATACATCCCTTTTACGAGGACGCGCTAGGACTCACGAGAGCGCAGGATTGTCTGGTTGCAAGGTGAACTCATTGTGTTCTTAGAAGTTGAACTTCTGTGTTCAAAAGAGAACAGCAAGGGCCTCAAATTCGTAGGTGGAGTACCTGACTTCAGTAGATGTCAAAGTGCGTAATGCCTAAACAATGGATCGATGTTCCCCATCATGTTCCTGCTACAACATGGCTGCTAATGCAGAATTTGACGTGTCGGTTTCCAATATACAAGGTAAATCAGAACTGAGGACGGCTAGTACGGAGGCGTTACTAAGTGAATCTGGCTCTACAGTGCATCGAAGTCCTCCTGCTGACTTTCAGCCCACCTGAATGGTTGTCGCTCTCTGGAAACTCGAAGGAGCTGGCAGCTCTGCTCATTTACCCACAAACTTATGAAAAAGTTTATCATACCGTGAAACCGAGCTACTCCCTTTTTAGTTGTAGGAGGATGAAAATTGTGAATATCCCGGGTCTGGTCCATTCGAAATCAGTCAAACAAAACTACAAAGGAAATCCCTAACCGCATTAAGTTAACTTTTGAAGGTTTAACAGTTAGGCCCGCTCCCCCAATATTGGCAACACTTGACGAAGGTGGTCCAGGCATTCGGTAAAAGTCCTGATGTTCAAATGGTTCAAATGGCTCTGAGCACTATGGGACTTAACAGCTGTGGTCATCAGTCCCCTAGAACTCAGAACTACTTAAACCTAACCAACCTAAGGACATCACACACATCCATGCCCGAGGTAGGATTCGAACCTGCGACCGTAGCAGTCGCGCGGTTCCGGACTGGGCGCCTAGAACCGCAAGACCACCGCGGCCGGCAAAAGTCCTGCTGTAAATGATGACTTAATCAAGACGGTTGTAAGCGGACTGGAACTTGACATCATCCAAAACAGAATAGAGCAAGCGGGACAGAACCGCTGATCTAGTAAACAACCCTAAAGGAACACGACTAAATTCGCACATGTCCCAATCTGTAAAAAATGCTGTGGCAGCCTTTGATTCCTGCACCAGGGAAATTTGATAATAGTCTTGATTCAGATCTCGGACGGTGAAGTACCTTGCTCCGGCAAACCACGTAACAAAATGGTGCAGATTTGGCAACGGAATCGAATCCATAACGACCTTGTTATTACAAGCACCAAAAGACACGGTACTCAAGACTAGAGCGGAAGCGGGCAAGAGAAACTGAACAGAATCAAAACACGAACATCAATAAAAAAATTCATATTGAAGTTATTGAAGTGTGCCCAACGAGGCGAAGTATATTTTCAGGTTGCAACGTACTAGCTACGGGTTACCCCAACCGTAATGAAATCCTAGCTACAAATATCAAGCTAAACAAGACAGTATGTAATGAATACTTCAGTATGTCCACTCAGGTAACTGTTAACTAAAACTCGATAAAAATTACAAATTACTAATCCTTCCGCACAATAGTTGTTACTACTACCAAGGGGATCTCCCTTCTTGATATGCAAAAGCTGAACGGTTAAAGAATAAAACAACAAACACCGGTCACAAGATATTTTAAATTAAACACCAAATACAGTAACAAATGATCTCCCTGTGGCAATTACCTTTTTAGTTTAAGAAGAAATAAACTTAATAGTTCCAGTAATTTGCCTACGATGGACAGGGTTCAGCACACTTGACGAAAGTTCAGAAACCGACATTACGAAAATAAGACTGCGTAACGGACGGCAGTGTTGAGCACGAAGCAGTCAATAAAGCAAGAAAGCAGGGCAAATGTCCCATCAAACTACTCACCAAACGATCTGGCTGGAATACACTAGTAAATACTGCCACGCCTTTATAACTGCCGCAGAGCTCTATACCGTTAATGTCATCACGAGTGGGTCCGCCCCACCAACATGCGCTCACCGGGAAATATAGCCAAGCTAACTCTAAATACGTACGCTTCACCTCGTACACCATTCTCTTCAAGATTCCCCATATCCTTTGGCCCGATTGTCAACTTCATCGTTCCGCCGCCAGAGAGCGATAACTCCCCAGGTACCCTAAGATTGTGCTCAAGCGAGCCCGGTACGAGGTACTGAACTCACCACACGACCCGCGCTTGTGTGTCTATTTCTCAAGGCCTTATACAACGAGATCGAAATGATTTTTACCGCTGCGATTGAGGAAAGGAGTTGAAATAACTGCAGATCGTAGCGCAGTAAAAGGTGGTTCCGTAGAGGTGAAGATGGCCAGCAGAAAGGCCGAAATCGGTTATCAGTTTTAAAAAAATATCATATGTTATATTGACTGCTCCAAAAAATGACCTTATTAAAAATCTTCAGATCGCCGATACATTTATTCGTCAATCGTACTCTCATTTTTGAAGACGACTTTACTCATCCAATAGTCGCTTGAGAAAGTTACAATTCTGGAAGTGATGAGCGAGACAATACACCCCGCTAAAATATACTTACTTCTCTCTTTGAAAACTACTTACAACTGTCACTACCCAAGTGCCACCCACCGATTCCGATACACTTCAAACATGTAGTATACGTCAAAATATGCGATAAATATGTTTATAATTTATATAAAGGACATCTACCAGCCACATGTATGGTTTAAAAAGGTTTATTATCTTCAGAAGATAATAAAACTTTTTAAACCATACATGTGGCTGGTAGCTGTCCTTTATATAAATTATAAACCTTCAGTACAACAGCTACGTTTCTCAATATGTCGACTTTCGACAAAATAGCGTTATGCGATAAGTATTTTGTTATACGTACCCGTACGGCCGTTGGAGCGGTGAAAATCCTCCAGAAGAAAAATCGATTGTGATCTTTTTGTCACATAGCGTCGAAACAGCAGGATATATAAGAAAAAACATAATTTGCATGACTGTTACTGTACTTACAACTGTGCATCACATCTTTAAACGTTCTGATATATTTCGAAATGCTTCCCCTCATCTCAATTGCAACGGTGAATAGTTTATGAGTAGTTCATCTGATAGTATATTTAACAGAAAATTCAACTATATATGATAAGTTAGATCCCGAAATCGTGGTAGTCAGATATCAGTTTGACGTTCCCCTATACACCGCTATACGGGCACTCTGTGCGCTGTATGACGAATGACAAACATGACGATTGTACTGTTCGAAATTTCACAGTGGAACCATAAAAGACGGGCTCCTCGATAAATTAATTGAAACAATAAGGTCTCCCTGTCTGTCGAGTCCGGGAATAACCAACGTGGAGATGCCGGAACGCTGTTCCCGTTTTATTTATTCATGGTCTTTGTTTTGTTTGTTTTTTATTTGTTTCGTTTCCTTTGTTGTTTGGATTTGGATACTACGTTTGACATCTACTTTCTTATTTTACAGCATTTAGGTTGTGTTGCTTGATAGTCAGTGCAATAGTGAGTGAACGTTGTAAAGAAGTGGTGCATACACATACACATTGTTCACCACGCACATCTGATTACTACAATATTTTTGCACAATTTACAGCATATATCACAATTTTTAAAGCAATAATTAACAGGAGGTTCACATGTATCAGGTTTTCCTGAGATGTATGCCCTCTTGAACCATTCATATCTAAACATGTTCACAAATCGAATGAAAACTTAATATGATTCAATGATTGAATTTTCAGTATATTTTCTCGCCCTCTAAGCCCAACGTTTCTGGTCCACATCATGAACAAGCAGTGATTTATCGCATGCCTTCTGGAATTTCTGCAATACATATTTGGTAATTTGTAATAATTAGTCCTTTTGTGTCCCACTTTCAGTGACCTGTGTTTCCCATCATTATAGTGATTTTGTATCCTTGAGCTTTCTAAATTATGTTGGACTGTTGTTAAACTCTTATACCTCTTCTATCTATGTCAAAACGAAACTGCTTTTTTTTTACATTCCAAATCAGTTACCGTTTTACTCTTCTTACTGTCTTCCGCGACATCCTCATAACCGTCTTCAAACACCTCTTCCACTGTGACAGCCACAGGAAATACACTCTTGTCATCATAGGTCAAAGTACTGTATGTGTCTACAATTACGTCAGTGTTGATGGATTCTTTAAAAAGGATCCCTATATGTAATGCGAATGATGTTTCCTCGTCGGCAGTGATAGAGTCGACATCGTATTGCGGATGATCCAAACATTGGTGTAATACGTTCTTCGATTCATCGCGCTGTATTCGGAATAAACGTATTTACACTCAATCTGTTATACTCTGTATACACTATTAGAATTCAGTCCGATGTTTGGTCTGCATATTCCAGCCGCCTGTTCATGGTAGCAATGATTGCCAAACGGCAGTACCTGCACGTGTACGCACACAGTTGAAGCGCATGCATACATCAATGCAAATCTCTCCTTTTGTCCGGCCGTCCATTACTTCCTCATCATCGTGTTTCTGCCGAGCGATTCAACGTCTACAACCGCCCTGCGAAGGTCTAGGGTACACTGAGACCTTTCCCTCCCCCCCCCCCCCCCACTCCCCCACCACACAGAGTACACTGTCGCATTATAGGTCGCAATATTCATCTGACCAAAGTAAGTCCATACTAACGCTTCCTGCATGTCATAGTTACTGAAACCATTGTAATAATTTCCTGTAATAACCTCTTCGGGCAATCTATCGCAAGTAAATGGAATAAGGAAGTAAGGACGTACAATGTATCACAATTCCTGCTGGAACAACCGGTTTAATCCACCAACTTGATGTTTACACGGTCAGACCGTGGAAGAGTTTACGAAACCAGTTCTCTGATGTAATCTTACCATAGGGCTATGATGTAAATTTGCTCATGAGGAATAACACACTGAAAATTCATTCTTTGATTGATAACCAGTTTTCATTCGATTTGTGACCATGATTGGATATGAAGTGGTTCAAGAGCGGATACATCACAGGAAAACCTGATAAATGTGAACCTCCTGTTAATTATTGCTTTAAAAATTGTCATACAATCTATAAATTGTGCAATAATATTGCAGTAATCAGATGTGAGTGCTGCACAGCTTGTATGTGTATGCAGCACTTCTTTGCAGTGGATAATACAACGTTCAAACACTATTGCACTGACTATCAAAGCCGCCGATGTGGCCGAGCGGTTCTAGACGCTTCAGTCTGGAACCGCGCGACCACTACGGTCGCAGGTTCGAAAACCGGGCGACCACTACGGTCACAGGTTCGAATCCTGCCTCGAGCGTGGATGTGTGTGATGTACCTAAGTTAGTTAGGTACTTAAAGTTCTAAGTTCTAGGGGACTGATGACCTCAGATGTTAAGTCTCATAGTGCTCAGAGCCATCTGAACCATTTGACTATCAAAGATAGTGCAACACAACCTAAATACTGTAAAATAACAAATTTGATGTGACATGTAGCATCCAAATCCAACAGCCAAAGAAACGAAACAAACAATAAACAAATAAAAGAAAGACAATGAAGAAACAAAAAGGAAACAGTCTCCCGCCACCTCCACGTTGGTTATTCCCGGACTCGACAGAGACCGAGACTTTCAATTACTTTCTTCAGGAGCCCGTCTTTTATGCTTCCACTGTGAAATTGCGAACAACACAATCGCCATGTCTGACAAGCGTCATACGGCGCACAGAGTGCGTTTATAGCGGTATATAGGGGTACGTCCAACTTATATATGACTACCAAGACTTCGGGATGTAACTTTAACATACATGTTTTAATTTGTTGTTAAATATGCTATTGATATAGTACACATAAACATTTTACCGTTACAATAATTGTGAGGTGAGGGAACGATTTCCAAACATATCAGAATGTTTAAAGATTTGACTGCACAGTTGTAAAGTACAGTAGCGAGCATGGAAATGATGTTTCAGCATTTTCTGTTATATGTCCCACTGTTTCGACGATACGTGCTCAGAAAAATAATTATCGATTTTCCTCGGGAAGGGTTTTCACCGCTTCAACGGCTATGTGGACACGTGTAAAGAAATATGTGTTACAAATTTTGACCTTGACTACAACATGTATCGGAATCGGCCGGCCGGGGTGGCCGAGCAGTTCTAGGCGCTACAGTCTGGCATCACGCGACCGCTACGGTCGCAATTTCGAATCCTGCCTCGGGCATGAATGTGTGTGATGACCGTAGGTTAGTTAGGTTTAAGTGGATCTAAGTTCTAGGGGACTGATGACCTCAGAAGCTAAGTCCCTTAGTGCTCAGAGCCATTTGAACTATCGGAATCTGCGAGTGCCACTTATGTAGTGTTTCTTGTTAGAACGCAGAGTGCGGAAGCCCACTCATGGCGTAAATGTAATATCTAATAGTGACTAATGGACCACACTTTGTTAAAGTGTAAACATGTAGCAGTTGTAGCAACATTGTTTACCATAGTACGAAGGGCGCTTACAACATACTGAAAGATTTATGTATCCAGTAAACTACCCTGAGGAACAGAAATAACAGAAATGTGGTTCAAATATGCCTAAAGTGTCTCTGGAATGGTGCAAAAGCTGGAAACCTCTCGACACACATACAATTCTAATAGTCTGCCTTGTGGTGCATAGAAATACTTCACAGGTTGCGTCTATACGGATTCATTTTGAAAATTCGATATGTGGATAGGGTTTCTTAGACGGACTCTTTGCTGTTTTATTCAAGCACGTACAGCGTGCCCCAGAAGTGCCAAGAGTGTCAAAGTTTGTCAATAAACGTTGTCCTGTCACTCATCGCATTGGGAACTGCTGTTTTCAACCGCGAAATGTATGGGAGCGACGCCCCAAGGAGTGGGCTGGTTTCATTGACGCCCTTTATGCCACCCTGTGAAGTTTTGCTGTGGCAGTTCTGAGCGGCAGTGTGTCTGATATATTTTCCTCGGCACTCATCCAAAGATCGCGTTATTTAAACCCTGGGTGTCGCAGTTCCGACTTCCATCGATTAGGCGGCAACACAAGAAGAGTAAAGTGGGTAAGAGGAGATGTGACGACCTATCAATCACGTGACTCGTCAACGGCGGCGCTGTGCAGAATAGTGGTGAAACTGTGTGCCAATGTGACATCATTAACCCCTCTTACATGTCGGATCACGTTCGGAGCTCTGGCCATTTTTGCGCATGTGTCGGTAGATGGCTGCTTGAAGTGTCATCAACCAGGAGGGTGACGTCACAGGTTGCCACGCTTTTCAGCCATTACTTCGGAAGCTTGTAGTCACCTTTGAGCCATATTTTAAACTTCGTGTTCGCACCGGGAGAAAAGTATGCGTTTCGAAAAAGTGATCCTTTAACTCTATTGTGCAGAGTAGATAACAGTCAGTAGTGTTATATATCAAAATAAAATTCCACACTTTCAGTTCTACCTAAAAGCGTGTGGAGAAATATTTAAGAATAAGTAAGCTAAGAGAGAAATGTGAATTTCATTTGCAAACGCTCTTTTAAAATCGGATATCTAGGATCAGTTTAATTCTTACCTCAGACTAAAGGCGAATGACGTGGGCAGTGAGTCAGTGGCTTTGAGAAACTGCTGAAATTACATAAAATAGATAAGGTTCCCTAGTCCAATGGAATTGCTGTCAGATCCTGACCAGAATTTGCTACTGAGCTAGCCTCTAATTTGTACATAGTATACAGCTGATCCGTCAAAGGGAACGGTGATCAGTTACTGGAAGTCAGGAATGATTCCACCCGCCCACATGAACAGCAGCAGAAAGAATCCACTAAACTACCTTCCAATACAGTTGACATCCGTCTGTTACAGAACCATAAAACATATCCTGAACTCAAACATAATGAGATACCTTGAAAGGAATAACCTGATCCACGCCAACTAGCTTCGAATCCCCAAACTTTAGTATCTTTCCACAATTACAAACGTTAGAACTTTAATAGTGGCAACTATTTATTTACAGCTCGTACAAAATAGATACGTGCTTCAAGGTTTTACTGGCCCTCAAAGTAGTCACCAGCATTGTGTATAACCAGTTGCCTGCGATGTGCAAGTCGTAGGATACTCTTAGCAGTGCCAGTTGTGCTGACAGTTCGAGCGGCGCGGTCTACTGCCCGACGAATGTGTAGCAGTTCTGAAGCGAATGTCGTGAAGTGTTTCATTCAGTCTAGAAATCGAGTTGAACTCACGATGACTTAAGTCAGGGGAATGCATTAGGTGGTATAGCACTTCGCATCCCCATCAGTCAAACAAATCAGTAACAGCTTGCAGTGTACGTGCTTGAGCATTGCCGTGCAAAATGATGGTCAGGTCCTGTAGAAAGTGTCATCACTTCCGTCTCTAAGCTGGTCGTAGGTTGTGTCCCAAAAATGAGGAGCATAGAGACAGAAGTGAAGACACTTTCTGCAGGACCTCACCGTTATTTTGCGGGACAATGCTCAAGCACGTACAGTGCAAGCCTGTTACTGATCTTTTCGACTGATGGGGCTGCTAGGAGCTATACCAACTACTGCAACACCCCTGACTTAAGCCCTCTCACAGTTTATATAAAAATATTTTTCTAAAAGGGAGTGTCTGAAAGTTTGAGAAATAAATTACATGTGTCCTGAAAATTATTTATGGACAATAATAGCAAAATAACAAAAACCCTCTCAAAACTTCTATACCATCAAAATTCAGAGGATATGAGACTGTAGTGGGCCTTCACTTTCGTCATCATTACATTTAGCACTACGATTCTGAACACAGATCTATATACACCTAACTGAGGGAAGTGCAGTTTGTTTCTGTCTACATCGGGGCGTCAGATGTCCTGTTACTTTTTTCATTACTAAGGGGGGAGGGCAAAGTGGATCATTACTTACTCAGCTTCCTGTGTTTTTCCGGTCGTACCCCCAAACCAGTTAGCCGTGTCAGATGTTTTGTCGGCTTAATGTACAGTCAGCTCCTGAATGTTTGCGTCTGCTTGACTGGTAGGTCCTCAGCAGTTGGTCAGCAGAATGCAAGCCCATGCATGTGGGCAACAAACTGGGAAGTATCCTGCGTTAAACATAATTTCTGTAATTTCTGAATTCCTTGACAATTTCAAGACTCTAAATTTTCATGCTACTTTATTGCCAGTAACTTGGGAACGGACGCTTGAAAAAATATAAACACAATTTTTTCCTTTTTTTTTTTTTTTTTTTTTTTTTTTTTTTTTTTTTTTTTTTTTTTGACAAGGTAGCGGGATTCATAACTCCTTGGAACTCGGTGTTAACTTAAGGGTAGCATAGTGTAACATCACAAGGACTCCTTATACTAAATTTATTTTTATCATTGAATTCTTGTTCCATCTATGTATGAGTTTTTCTCGACGATATCTGTCACCGTATATCCAAAATTGGTTAGTTCCAAAAAATTAAAGTGATGCTTCTGTCTCGATTAATAATGAAGTGGCGAGATCGCACTGCTGTCATGTTTATTAGTCACTGGTTACTGTTTGACTAAGTCAGGGATGTACACAATTGCTTGTTCTGCGGACTCCGTACATTTCGACGATGCGACTGACAACCGATAGGAATTCTTATATTAATTAGATCCGCCAGAATTACCGTCACATAAACTTGTTATAATGAAAAACACTATTGCCACGTTGATAAAAAAAACTGATCGCAAAAGAGTGCTTAGTCAATGAAGAGCGTGGTCGTAACAAAACTCAATGAAATTATAATTAATGCTCAGCTCATTGAAAACAGGAAAACTTTTGTAATGCCATGGATAAGCTTTACCTGACGCAAGCACGTCTTTTCAGTTGACAAGAAGACAGTTGTCTAATGAAATTACATTTCCGATCACTATAAAAAAAAAAAAAAAACGCAGGGAGAAACACTTCAAAGAGCAGGATTGTATTTATCAAATCCCTTTTCAAGTGTAGCTAAATAAGCTAACAGTTTCGTATCCCTTAAAGAAAGTTAAAAATTAAAAAGTACACAAAGACTGCACTCCTTCTTCAAATATCGTTTACACCGAGGGACTGTAATGCTCGGTAAGAGATGTTGTTCAAAATTATGTATGCGGAAATGTAAATATAATCGTATATTATTTCATGTTGTTCGGTTCATTTTCAAGGGTGTTTTCTCTTCATTCCCAAAATTACTTTTATCTCAACAACTGCACTTACTCCAAATGAAGTCATTGTTATTCATTATAAAAGTCCGAAATGATCACACAGGTATCCTGATCAGGAAACAAATGCTTGCAGTTTCACAGAAATATATGAAAAATTTTTCCTTACCTTCGTTGTTAAATGTCCAGCGCACTAACGAACAGGCTTACGAAGCTCACTGCCCCAAGGTTTGTACTGTAAAGTACGCGAACCACTGACAACGATCCTTCGTTGTTCCCTGCAGGTTCACGTGCAGCTGTTGCCTCGACTGCGTTATCTTTGCGGATCGAAAGTTACTTGAAGTGAGAGAGTTGGGTGGGCTACCCAGTAAAATGGCAGTAACAGCGAATGGTGGTGATGGTGGTACCAAGGACGTATATAAACGGCACAGAGAGGCTTCCTATGCATTACATCACTGTTGGTGGCAGGAACAAACAACACATATTGTAACGTCAGGCGCACCGAAATTTTCTTCTGGACAGATGCCGCGGATGTTGGAAAATCACACGCCTTTTTTATTTCAAAATAAATAAAGATATTTTGTTAATAATAAAACATGCTCATTGTAAGTGCATTGTTAGTTGCATTAATTGTAGTAGTGATACAATCAGAAATGTCGAATTTCAGCTAGGCGCCAGCATATTTTCACATGCATCATTTCGTATATGTAATGTATCTCAAAATATTCACATAGTATTTTCTTGATCTTCTTCATCATTTGAATGTTAGCTCACTTTATTATTGTATTACTTATTTAGTGTGACTTAGTGTATCGACAGTACATCTGTTTACCCAGAGTAAAACTAGTTGTAAAACAATACCCACGATAGACAGATGTATGTATATGAACAGTAAGATAGTCTTCCTTTTTTCTGCAGAATTCCTGTGACAAGCAACTAGCTAATGCAACAATAGGCCACCAACTCATTATAATCAAGTAGGCTTGCAACAATAGGCCACCAACTCATTATAATCAAGTAGGCTCTTCTCATTTTAGGGCCTCTGGTAAATACTATTTTCCAAGAAACAAACAGAACAATACCGACGTATTTTTTGTACCGTGTCATAATCTCACTTATTCAATTCGCAGTGAGCGTACTCGGGATTTCTCTTTCTAAATTATCAGTGACAGACAGTTGCCTTTTCACGTAAAACTTAATGTTGAGGTTCCTGCGAACGATCCCAACTCATAATTTGACAACAGTCATGTTCATTAGTCCGAACGCCTGCGTTCCTGGCTTGTCAGTCGCTCAGGTACTCTATCACGTGATTGCTTTGGCAATTTCGCAGATCTTAATCCTGTGGGAAAATATCTAGGACTATTGGAACAGCGGATAGAGCGTAGCACTCAACATTCCCGTTGGAAGGTAGGAGACGAGGTACTGGCAGAAGTGAAGTTGTGTGTACCGGGCATGAGTCGTGCTTCGGTAGCTCAGTTGGTAGAGCAATTGCCCGCGAAAGGCAAAGGTCCCGAGTTCGACTCTCGGTCGGGCACACAGTTTTAATCTGCCAGGAAGTTTCAACATTCCCTTAGTTTGCTAGCTCTGTGGGTTTTTGAAATCGATTATTGGCTTCAGCTGGATATGACATACCTGGAGAAACTGGCGACTTCTGTTCTTCACTGAACTGAGGTCATAATCAAGCTTAGAGGTAGTGGTGGCATGACGTCTCGTGCGGTAATTAATTTCTTTCTCCGGAATAATTTTTTTTCTATCTTTTTGCCACATGAGTCGGTCATGTTAGCTATAAAGAGATTCCGACGAATGTACTGCTTTTCTTGAGGGGGTATTGGTGCTCTCATGCGAAAAAGAGGTAAGCGGAGGGCCATAACGGGCCTACTGATTGTTAGGTCTGCCACACTTCTAGGAAGTTGCAACCGTTTAAAGGTGGATGCACAGCTGTTTTCTCAACTTGCAGAGCAATGTATGAATTATATTTCTCGAGACGTATGTGAAAGTCGTAACCGCTAATCAGAAAAACCGCGTAAATGCTAATCACTGCCACCAAATAATCTATTTTACTGGACAAGACCCTTAAACATATATCTACATCTGCAAAGGAAGAGTATCATATTGATTGAAACTACGAAATAGCAAATCGCTGATCTTGGAAACACTACATAACCACCACGATTCAAGTAAAACAAAGCCATTCTCTTCCGAGTAGACATTGACAAATCACTTTGAGAACTGTCCACAAGCCAAATATGGGGTGAGTACGTAACTCGTTCCACTCGAGTGCATCATGTGGGAGCACCACTCATTCTGGAGCGTGGCGGTACAAATCCCCTTCTAGCCATCCGTATAGTTCAGGTTCTCCAATTCTTCTTCCCCTACATCCCTTGAAGCAAAAGCTAGTATTGCCTGTTTGAAATCGACACAGGCGGTTTTCTTCCCTAGCATTCCTAATGCGAAAATTTGCTGCATCGTCGAGGGGACGTTCAATCCTAGCCGTCCTTCCTTCCAGCAAACTCGTCCTTCCTTGCTTCCACGTCTGTTATTATTATATGTCAGCTAATATACGGGCATGATAGTGATTGTGGTTCATGGAACCAAACAGCGATGTCATCGGTCTCATCAGATTAGGGAAGGATGGCGAAGGATATCAGCAGTGCCCTTTCAAAGCACCCATCCCTGCATTTGACTAAAGCGATTTGGGGAAATCATGGAAAACCTAAATCGGGATGGACGGACGCGGGTTTGAACCGTCGTCTTCCCGAATGCGAGTCCAATGTGCTGACCAATGCGCCACCTCGCACGGTAGTAGTGCTCAGTGTGTATTAGACATAATAATATGAAAAGTACATAACAAATATGAATTGTACTGGGTATATTCACCTTATACTACCTACTCGTATATGTTTGCGTTGTCTTCTGTGCACACATTCTACGTAATGAAAAATTTTATTGTTTTCATTTCTAACTAGCTGCTCTAATATGTATAGGTTTCCCACTCACCCCCCCACCCCCCTCCGCCACCGTTCCTGTTCATCTCCTTCTCCCCTTTCTTTGTCCGTCTCCTCCACCTTTCCCCTGTATTTGTTCACCTTTCTCAGTCCATCTCCTCGTCCCCTGTTTCACTGTCCATCACCTCACAACCCTTTTCTCTCTCCATCTTCTCCTTTGCCTTTCACTCCACCTTCACCTACCTCCTCTCCCTCCCTGAGAGAACCCTTTCTATGCCGACCTTCACCTCTCCTCCCTCCCCTTTACATCACCTCCATCCCACTCTCGCTGTCCTCTCCTCTTTCCCCTCACTCTGATCTTGAGACTTGTTTAGTGTCATGGCAAATTCAGATTCTACAGTAATGTACTAATCATAATGCGATACGTCTTCCAGACAAGAATTTCTCGAGATCTTCGGTGAGAACTTTTCCCATTCATATATTACATATTTATTTATATATTACATATATTTTAAAATAGATATATAAGAACATGCGTGTATTATAATGCGACGTTGTGTCAAAATTTCGAAGCAGTGAGTGAAGAAGCTTCGGAGATTTAAGATTTTAACAACCGAAAATTGTCATTAGATCTTCCCATAAGTAAATGAAAACACGCGCTTACTCGAATGCAACGTTGTCCCAAAATTTCAGAGGAATAGGTGGAAAGCTTTGGGAGAAACGATTTTGAGCAAACGAACTTTTACATATTTCTTTATATAGATTTCTTTGTATGTGGTAATCTTTCAAACTGCTTATCATTGTAGCAAAACCGAATTATGCAGCTATTCTGTATTAACACATTAACATGCACGACTTGAGCGGAAGATTTTATTCGTTGTTGTTAAACTGCTTCCTACGCAATTCATGATGTGTAAATACTGTCGATTAGACAGATGACTCGTCTGCCATCTGTCACATTCTATCGCGAGGATCTAATCTGAATTAATGGACAGCTCATGTAATCCTTGCTCGTCCCACGCCCTGGCTGTGAATCTCTATTACACACTGTCACCATGGGAGGCATTTGGACATAAATATAAACAATGAGCCCCCAGGGCTCTACTCAGGCCGGACAAGCGTTAAACGAGCGGTTAGAACATTCATTTAGCAGTATTAAATGAACGTAGTGCCATGTATGTTACTGGGGCAGCAGCTGAATCCTATCACTGTTAGAAAAGGCTGCCACGATGATATCTGAAAGACTATTGTGCGGTCAATTGTAATTCGTGTTCTTATCTCACTACCGTTTTCAGATTTTTCTATCTTCAAGACTTTTTCATAGAATTTCTGTAGTGCAATAAGTGTGAATTATGGGCGATTTGTACTAAGCCAAGAAACAGAAAAAATCCATTAATTTGCGATACTTCCCTAAGGTATTCCAAAAGATAAACTTAATAATTAAACTCGCAGTTAGGAAAGGTACTACCCTAAAAAAAGTCGTTTACTTTAAAGAATCGCATTTTATTTTCTTGGTAACTTTTCTGAGATTACCACAAGATTCACAAATAATAATCAAAAATAGGAATTGAGAAAATTGGAACGTGACGAAGTTTTAGGACATATCATTACGGTCTAGAGTAACCTCAAAACTCATTTGAACCTTTTTAAATTTGTTGCAAGTAATGATCTATACCTTTTTCATACATAAGAGAAGTTCATCTTGAATAGGAATAAATTTGCTGTTTGTGGTGTTCTTTATTCGCAGATAGATTCGATAGTTAATATCATTTCCAAGCGACATAGTATGATCAATATAATCGTTGCTCAAAGAGGCACATATACTGAAGGCAATTTTCTATCACTTTGGATAACGTGCTTCAGCATATTCTAAACGATGCACTATACTCAATGTGACGGAAAGTAACGATCCTTCCATTCATCTAGAGACAAGTAGCTTTACGTTAAGCAACAATGTTATCGATATCAATTGTAAATGTCGTATGACTAGGGCCTGCCGTCGGCCAGACCATTCGCCGGGTATATTGTTTCGAACAGAAGATAATCTCAAGAGCGGTGCTTGTTATCAATGAATTTTTCATCCATGTTCCACCTGTCTTGTGTTTCTTTTATACTTATCTTTTTTGTATCAAATGATGCTCATCACTGTTTGTGTGCTTAAGCATGACTACTCATGTGATTTTTCTTTCACATTCCATCAAAGACGTGCAGACTGTCACGAATGGAGAGCTTTTAATCCACACAGCCAATTTGACTGAAAAGTCGTTAGAAGTTTATGATAACATTTAGTTAAATTACGTTCTAAAAACGAGGGT
The DNA here is from genome assembly GCF_021461385.2 of Schistocerca piceifrons. NCBI lineage: Eukaryota > Metazoa > Arthropoda > Insecta > Orthoptera > Acrididae > Schistocerca > Schistocerca piceifrons. The sequence goes on along the minus strand of NC_060140.1, from coordinate 642,539,814 downwards.
AAGGAAATAAAGCTTACAAGTTATCTAATAATTATTGATATTAAATCCACTAAACATTAATTCATCTGAACAACACGAGACCGAATTTAACAGCTAATTATGAAAATGCTAAAAGAAATTGACTTACAACGAATCCACACCTTGAGGATAAGTAGAATACATTTAGGAACGTATTCACTATCATTTAACGCTTTAACGATTATAAGGGAGATGCTGTCTAAAGCACCTTCATGTGGACTTTTCCCTATTAGCTACCCTGTTTATTTTACGTGTTCTGGAAATATACCAATATTTTTTTATATACGAGGCGACAACGTAAATTTACAGGAATACGTGACTGTGTGCGGTCATCCTTGAGAAGCACAATGGTTTATATATCTAGATCACCAATGCTCTTGGAATCTAACGAAAATGTGGCACGAAGAGAACTTTCTACCATCGAAAGTAGTTGCATTTATTTAGGTGTGTAACGTACCCTTTCTCTCCCCAGTATGGGTAATTATTTTAAGTTTATTCATGACAGTAAAATATGACCGAAATAAAGAATTCACTACAAAGCCAGCAAGATAAGGAAACACGCAATCATAAGATAAGAAAGAAGGTATTGATTCCTTTACTCTCTTCTTGCTACCTAGAAGAGTCTGCTAGATATTTTTTTTTATTTTCTTAGGCGAGCTTGATGACTAGAAAACACGTTGTTTTCAGTTCATTGTCAATGCAAAGAAATAGTTTGAATGATAATAGATTTCGTTTATAAACAAAGATTGCATTTACGACTTAAAAAAGTGCTGAAATTAGAAGACAGTAGAGTGCTTATAACACGCAATAGTGTCGTCACCAGACTGACTGCCTACAACTAATTAGAAGACCTGAAAACATCCGAAAGCTTCCTTAGTACATGCAATGCAGGGTTACGGTGTGTTACAGCATAATGATGAAGTCATTAAAATAATATTCTTACTTCACTAATGAATTCAAACTAGAGGCATAATGTATTCTTCCAGTTGCGAGGGTCAGCAAGAAAGAAGATAATTACTGTATACTACTATTTTAGTAAGAAAAGATCAAAACGGTTTTTTACGAACAAAAAGTATACAAAAATGACATTTATCATCAGCAATGTTGTGTTAGTTACGTTTTCAGATTCCTTCAGATTCAGTCAGGGAAACTGCTTGAAGTTTCAACAGGTGGCTGGCTTGCATGCGAACTACGGCAAAAATGAGGGAAACAGTGATTATCAACAATCTACGGTAACTTATTAGGAGATGTTATATCGGGTAACTATAATTAAACTGCAGCTATTCACAGAGATCCGTTGTGGCCTGTAATTAAAGTATACCAGCGAAACATGGTATATATTCTAATGCGTTGATGCGGAAACGATTTACGTTGGAAAAATCTTAGCCACAAGGTGCCGCCAATCTGGCGCTATCAGTGAGATAGTAAGATAATAACGTATAAAAATGTTTTCATATGAAATGGATTAGGAACGGGACGGAGACAGAGAGGTTTAAACAAGTGAGAGAGGTATAACTTTCATTTTATTGTTTAGCGTCGTTTACACAATTTGCTCAAATTGAACACCGGATGCGTTGACGAGATACTGTACAGAGCCAGATTTTCAGCTTGTGACCAAAATTGGAACAAATTTTTTCCAGCGTAGATCGGTTAGGTGTTAACCATTTAGCAAATATACAAAGTTTCGCTTCCACACGATAATTAAGTCCACGCTGGACCTCTGTAATTAGGTACACTTCAATTACTACAACCACACCCTACATTAAATATCTTGAGTACGAATATGACGGGCAAATGTCGGTTACATAGATCTTGAACACTGGTCTGGCCCTGAATCTAGTGAACGAAAAGTAACATAACTAGTAAAAAGTATAGTAGCGCTCTGCTTAGCAACTACTGTAGCTGCAGGGGTTGGACTAAAATATGTAAACACAGTGAGATATATATGCTTGAACATAAAGCAGATGCCTAAAGCTCTGTAGGTTGCGATGTTAAATATGACCACGAACTGCCCCCGTGAAATGCCCTCAATACGTTGCAAGTGTCAGTCGCGGACGGATTAGAGTAGAGTGTAGTTGTGAGTGCTTTATGTCGCAGCTAACTGAATTGTAAGGTGGGCACATTGTTTGTGCTTGTATGCTGGCTGCTTCAGTAACCACTGTAGCCGAAATGTTTGGTGTTTCAGCAGGAACCATATCGAAGATTTATTCCCCGTACGGAGAACGTGGAGAAACATAATCTGTTAAGTCAGAGTGCGGACTGAAGTGTATGTTGAGTAATCGTGATAGACGCTCATTGAAAAGGAGTGTGATGAAAGTGCTAGGACAACAGCAGCAAAAGTTACTGCAGAACTGAATGTTAGACTCTGACACATGTCAGCATTAAAACAACGCGATGGAAGTTCCGTAATCTGGGAATTCCGAGGCCAGTTTGCGACGGGGCGGTAAAATAATAAAGAAGAAGTGCGTTTGCAGAGTTCCAACGAAACATGCATATACAAATGTTGTTTAAAAATATTATTGCAAATTTAGGCTCTCACGTTAGTCTCAGGGGAAAATTTCCACACTTGGTGCATTAGTACACTTCCACACCCACGCATTTCTTATAGTTTTTCAATTAATTATTCCCTCAGACATAAGTACAGTTTAGGCTACGGAACAAGAATTAGGTGATTATTATACTAAAATCAGTTTTTCACGACACAGTTCAATCACTATTTATTGACGTCCTCCTTTTCTTTCACACATTGAAATTAGCACTGGTGAGACGGTTTACAGTTTCACTTTAATAATAATTTGACTCCGCGCCCCCAATAGCAGTAATGTAGGCTGCTATAAACGAAATTTATTCAAATAATACGAACAGAACCACAAGTCCCACTGTCCTCTTTGTTCTAACAGTTTTGGCACGAAATCACAGTTCGCCACATGTTAAACCGTACTCATACACAAACTCACAGTTTTAATCTCAAAACCATACATCAGTGATGCAACTGCCCGTAACAAGTAATCGTGTCCCCAAAGCTACAAAACCTGGTCTATGGAACAACTGAAGAGGGTCGTATGGTCGGATGAATGACATTTCACAGTGTCTCCAAATTCTTGCTGAGTTTACGTCTGGAGTAATCTGTACGAGGAAGCCTGCTTGCAGCCTAAGACTGCAACATGTTGGGAGTCCAGTGATGTTTGGGGGGCCATATCTTGGTATTCCAATGTTACTCTCGAAAGCCGCATCACTGCCAGTCATAATATGACGATTGTGAGTGATCAGATTCATGTCATGGTACAATATTCGATCCCCAATGGTGTTCTGCGTTCCAAGACAGCGTCCCTGTTCAATCAGCTCACAGTCAGCAGATCTCAGTACTTTCGAGCCTTTGTGGTCTACTTTCGAGAGAAGGATACGTGATTGCTATCCACCTCCACCATCGATTTCTTACATTGCCACTATTTAGCAGGTAGGAAGGTCCAATATTCCCTTGAAAAACCATACAGGACGTGTACTTGTCCACTCCGAAACGAACAGAAGCTGTTTTGATCGCAACGGGCTTCCTACACCGTATTCATCATTATCACGTGTTGTGATTTTAATGTTTCCATATGTCTGTCCTATCCCACATTTTCAGATATTCTCCTGAGACGCGGTGTTCAGAACACAGATCAGGGCCTTTCAAATACGCAAAATCGCGCGCCTGCAAAGTGAAGCACAGAGTGTTTCTTGCACAGTGTACTGGTCTAAATTGGCTTAGTTCGCCTGAATTCACCTTCCACGGTAAAGTTACCGTAGTGTGCTGCCGAGTTTATTCAACACTGTGAAAGATAAGTGCTAGACAGTTATTAGAACACGTAACAACCTGCTCCGAGAGAAGGAAAGACTTCGAAAATCGGTTAAGTCGGAATAGGAACTTCCTTATTTTTTTGGTTGTAATAAAAATACCAAATCTCTAATCTGGCACAATAATTACATGTGTAAGAAAGTCGTCTATTGAAAGACACTACGACAAACTGCATTTAGAAAACTAAAGGAAATCATAGAGCATGCCACAGAAGAAGATTTAAGGAAGTTGCAGACTTTTCAAGAAAGGAATTCTGTATCCACAAATGAGGTTTATACCAGTACTGACGCATGTTTAGTTTGGTTACAGGTCCAGTGAAATGAAGTTTGTTTACATCCCGCTTAAATGCGTTTTCGTTTTCGTTTCCACTTGTCTTATTCATAACACAATCTTTTTACTTTAATTTAGGGCAGAGAAGATGAATGGTGCTGCGAAAGCACTTTTAGAGATAGTTACAAAGTTGCTGTACATATAGAAAGAGCTGGGAAGCCGTTCAAGTGAGGTCCATTAATATATGATGTTTCGCAGGACGTAACAGAGACTATGAATCCCACATTAGCTCCATCATACAGCGCAGTACTACTTTCCGGTATGACAATATCTCGGCGAATCAAGAATTTACATGAACTGTTGGCAGCCAAAACTGAAACCCTCATTACATTCTCTTAAGCCACTCGACTCAGTTAATTTTCTGCTTGGCGTTGACGACGGCGTACGTGTCACGTAACAGCCCCTGGATATGATTTCAATGAAGGACACTGCTACAGGGATGGATATCTTAGAAGTGGTCGAAGTGTTAGCTGAAGGAAAATGGCTCACTTGGGAAAAGCTGTTTACTGTAATCACAGACGGGCCGCCAGCAACGCACGGTAGAGGGTTGCTTAGTTGATTCGGGGGAGGGGACCAAACAGCGAGGTCAACAGTCTCATCGGATTAAGGATGGATGGGGAAGGAAGTCGGCCGTGCCCTTTCACAGGAACCATTCTGACATTTACATGAAGCGTTTTAGGAAATCACAGAAAACCAAAATCAGAACGGCCGAATGAGGGTTTTAACCGTCGTCCTCCCGAATGCGAGTCCAGTGTGCTAACCACAACGCCACCTCATTCGGTGCGCTGTAGAGTAAATGTCACGCGTAGCAAATCCTCCTAACCAAGTAGATTTTAAGAACGGTTGTGGGTAGTCGTATCGTAACATTAGAAATCTATGAGGAGTCTAGTGACACCATCAAGTGCCGTCTATGTATGGAACATAAATCACCACCGATGAGAAGGAGGTACGCCGAAAGAGCGAGAAATTTCTGGCAAAAGGTATGCAAGAAGTACCATAGAACATAGCATGAGACGCAAACTGAAGTAGAGCACCACGCACCTAAGAAAATGCAGGAAAGAAGTTTTTGGCGGAAATTCAGAACTATCTGGTATAACAGAGAAGCAACATCAGAGACGGATTTGGGAGTGACATATGATATAACCGAACAGGATTTGGTGACACATACTGGCCAGTTGTACACAAAATGCGACAGCACACCATACATCCTGAGGTATATACTGCGCTACCTACAGAAGTAAAGGAAGACTCGCCAATGTAGGAAGTCAATCTGCAACAAAAACAGTACGAGGCTCACAGCCAGCTCCTGCAGTAAGCAAATACCTTGTACAAAGAAGCAAACAATAAAACACAAAACAGAACAGATCCGCGACAGTTTCACGAAAGCATAGAGAACATTATGCAACTCACTAGACTGGAAGAGACACTGACTCTTACTACATCGTTAAAATATCTAGTAAGGTATAAGCATCCAGAAGTGGAGTGCATTACTTTTCCTGTACCTGATTTCGAAGACAGAATTCATCTCAGAGTGAACTATCTTGAACTATCTACCAACAGAAATTCATAATCTGTAGAAGTTACTGAAGCAGGTTTCAGCCAAAAGAAATTAATCATTCTCCTTAGATACTTTGTACAAGCACACTGTGGCGATGCATGGTCGTATAGTATTCGATTACCAGCGAATAGGCCAAAACTGTCGAATATTTACCCGTCACCCATATTTGACATAAAGCTAGGACAGCTTAATGCCATGAGAAGTGTCAGCATATTGCATGAGGCTAGAAGAGTGACGGAATCGTTGCAGTTAGATGTACTGTGCCTCCAAGAACCATATACGAAGGCAGGAAAGACCCTAGTATGCCAATATCTGCCGAGATAGTCACACAGGGGAAGAGTCCTACGGCAGCAATAACAGTACCTTATCAGGCCCTAACAGTGATAAAAATATCACAATACCCTTCAGAGCACGTGCTCTGTGTGGAAATGCTAACTGGAAGGGAGAGTTGCATCCTGGTTTCCATGTATTTTCCACTTAGAGATGAGATTGACGACTATCTGCTAATACTAAAGGGTATCAGTCACATAGCACGAACTAAGCCTCTTGTGTACTCCACTGACGCAAATGCGAAGTCAGTATTTTAGTATAGCTGCCTGACTGATGACTGTGGAAGACAACCAGAAGAAGCCATTATGAAACTCAGCCTACAGGTATTGAATGAACCTTACAATGCGTCAACTTACGAAATTCTAACATGTGTGAGACTGGTTCTGATCCTCGTATCTTCCTACTAGAGTTGCGCAAGGACTGTCTGTGAGTGTTTTAGGAATTTGGTGTTGAACCTACAGCCTGCCAGGTAGGCAGATACAATCTCACACATGCATAGTTCAAAAGAGTGCAGCAGTACCAACAGTTATGTAATCAGACGATGATCTCAATGTTGGTTCCACTAGACTCCCTGTAAAGCAAACGTTATCTCTAACAGAAATTATTGTACGGGTTCAGGCGTAACTATATCTTATGAAAAAGGAAAATCTTAGATTTCGTTATTAGGATTTATTTTTTCTCGAAGTATGACTTCATGACATAGCAATTTTTAGCAAAGTTACATACAGTATGGTAAAATATTGATACTGGGTGTTCACAACTGTGAAGCGAAATTCCTGACTACTATAAGATTCTTTAATGGTAAGATGATTGATGACCATATCTGGGTCAATAAAAATGCAAACAAATGAAATATAATTGGGACCAGAGATATCAATTACGCTAAAATGTGCAGTGAAAATATTCAAAAGTTGAATGGGATCTATATAAGGTACGTAAATATCACTGCAAAGATAATTCCGCTATTAAAACAGTTCAGTAATTTCAGAGTACTCGTACAAAACACTCTGCAGGGGCTGATCAGTCTTTTCCGTAAGATCGGATATCTCGCGTTTCTGCTTCAATTAAACCCGACAGTGGTGAATATGTTTAACTACAGGTCATGGTTTAATGTACAAAAATCAGGAAAGATGAAGACGACAGCAATTCTGTGTCAATTGAGTACCATTTGCTGGCGTAGCGCGAGCACGTGTGTTCACCTTTAGTCGTTAGTGGCAGTAGCTGCTATGGACGCGAGCTGTGAACATGAGAATTTATTCCAAATCTCCCCCGACTGTTAAACACCGGTTGGATGTAATTTACATGTGTTCGGTGAAGTTGAGACGCCTAATTCCGTCACTAAGTTAATTGACGTGGTACACACTATTTGACGGGAATGGCATGTACATCATTGCACTCAAATCGCTTGCCAAGCGTTAAGTGTTCGGTGAGATTCTCTGTACTAGGAGACTTTGCAGTTTAGCTCCCTACGAGTTAAGACGAGCCTGTGAACAAATGTCCACATAGTGACTCTGGCAATTGTCTCAGCGAGGGGCGAGTCGTCTTGCTCAAATAATCCACGATTTCCTGCAAGAGAAGAAGCGAATTACTCTGTCTGCAATTTGCCAATATCAAATCTGGTGGTCACAAGTTTTCTTTCTGGTCAGTCAGAGCATTCGTACTTGTTATAACTCCGTGCACTAGAGTTTTTGTAGCCTACCAAAGGCGTCGCTTCTTTCGTAAGTGACGTAATACCAAGATGAACAGCTTTTTCTGTCATGTGAGTCTTAACACAGGTTGCTACAGGACTCACCAATGTTCTGAATTTGGTTTTTCTGGACGTTTCATCTGGCATCTCCCGCCCTGCTCCTGTAGAAAGGCTTTCCTATGTGTCACCGTTAAAAGCAGGGACAAGGGGTGGCTTTTGCTGGAGGCATACGAAGTGGCTCCAACGTCTCCTTGTGTCTACTAGGTCCCACTGAGAATTTTTTCGGCTTACACTCGACAAGCGTTGCCATTGTGAAATTCTCCTTCCCTCAGAACTGCATCTCATAGCTCGTATCAAGGAAATTATTTGAGTGAAATTACTAGCGTGGGTGTTAGTCATTTATATCCACAAAATGTCGGTTTCATCATTCGCTTTGCTTTTCAATAAAATTTATACATTTTCATGTAACCATATCATGTGACATATCGAGTTAAGTGGAAATGTTTCACGAATTCGATGTAATGTGTGTTATTTGTTTGACACCTTCCATATCACCACCCTTCCAAGATAATTTTTTACTAAAGTTAGACAATGGTTGAGGCATTGCCTAAGACAGTCAAAAATTATACATTTTCTCGAGCATTGAATATTGTTCAGCCACATGATCTAATCCTCATTCTGTTTAATTCTATTGGTTCGTATACATTATTTTTTTAACATGGTTAATTTTGTTAATGATTTAATTATGCCCTTAAGTGATGACCATAAATTTTCATACTGACATCAATTTCTTTTTCTTATTTATTTAAATATGTTGTGTGTATTTTAGATTTTATTTCGAAGGTGAAGAGCCTCTCTGATTGATCTTTTAATACTATTTTCTCAACTACTTACTATTTAAATCAGTTCGAAAACTTAAATGACTTTATACATAGTCCAAAAATGTAGTGTTTACATTCTACTGCTTGTTTTACAAAAATTATGATTCTAACATTAATGTAACTAACACTAACATAAGCATCAAAATAATTTGTAGCAAATCCTACTTAGGTAACAATTTTGATTTATGCAAAATTCAAAAGTATTATAGTCGTAGAACTGTGTACCTGAGAATACATTTAAATCTCTCTCGACTGTTAAACACCAGTTGGATATATTTCCTGTGTTTGGTGAAGCCAAGACTTCTAGTTATTACCTTAGCTAAGTTAATTGGTATGGTGGACATCATTTGGGTGGTAAAGCGTTTATGTCGTTGCCCTCAAATTGCCCACAAAATTTAAGTGTTAGTGCTCAGTGCGATTCTCCATTCTAGGAGACTTCACAGTTTAACTCCTTATGAGTTAAGATGAGCCTGTGAACAAGTGTTCACATAGTGACTCAAGCATCTCAGCATGGCGCGAGTCGCCTTGGTCAAACACTCGACGATTTTCTGCAAGAGAAGAAATGAATTACTCTGTGTGCAATTTGCCTATATCAAAGCTGGTGGCCACGCGTTTTCTTCCTGGCCAGTCAGAAATTTCGTACTTGTTACAACTCCATGTACTAGAGTTTTTGAAGCCCATCAGAGGCACCGTTTCTTTCGTAGGGAAAACTTCAGCTATGTAATACCAAGATAAACAGCTTTTTCTTTCATGCAAGTTTTAGCACATGTGGCTACAATGAGTCTCCAATATTCCGAGTTGGATTTCACTAGCATCTCCCACGATGTTGCTGTAGCAAAACTTTCTGAAGGGTCGTCATTAAGAGCAGGAGCAGGGGCCAGCCTTTGCCAACGGACGACACAGTGGCTCTGGTGTCTCATTGTGCCGATTAGGTCCCGCTTTGAATGTTTTCGTCCTACACGGCATGGGCATTGCTGTTTTAAAATTCTCTTCCCACGGAACTGCGTCTCGTAGCTCGTGTCAGGGAAATTACTTTTGTGCAATTACTAGTGGGAATGTTAGTAGTCTATTCCCGAAACGTACGTTTTCTTATTCGCTTTCCCAATGAATAAAATTCGTACATTTTTACGTAACTATGTTGTGTGACATATCGAGTTAACCAGAATAGTTTCAGGATATTCAGTGTAGGTTGTGTCATTTGTTTGACAACTTACAAAGGGAGGGTCAGAGCGTCATCAAATACTGAAATCAATCTAGTAAATATGGCAGTCTTGCGCCTTGTGAAAAACTGAAATGTAGCCAGTGGAATTACACTGAGTGACCACAATATCATGCACCATACACTGTACCATCACTGGAAGGGGAATCCAAGACGACACAGTTAACATGAGCATAAGGCGCAAATATAAGATTAATGATGCTAACTGGGATGAAGTAAGAAGGTTGATTCAATGTCCAGGAAGTCCATTGTTGGGTGATAATGTAAGTGTTAAAGTGCAAAACCTGACAATGGCAATACATAGAGTAATGGAGGCATCGATACCTATCAGCAGAGGTCATTATAAGGGAACACCATGCATTTGGAGTGAGGCCCTATATCAGAGCAGCACGACTCAAGAAGAAAGAGTCCAAAGGTTGCGTAGATGCAGGTATTTTAAACAAAGTTTTAAGGAAGAGTTGTGGAAAACAAAAACCAAACAATGGAAGCATTTCGTGGAGGCTAATCTAGACACCGATCCCTGGCGTTAACAGGATAAAATAATCTGCAAAAAAATCCGATCACCAAAAGTCTTATCAACTCTGAGAAGGAATTATTGGACGGTAACATAAAGTTGGGAAAAGTCAGGCGCCTTGCTAAAGGAAATACTACTTCCTAACGATGGAGAAGAAGGCGAGACACATGATCAGTGGAGGTTACAGGAAATGTTATGGGAATCATATAGGAATTGTGCATCCCATCACACAAGAAGAAACTAGGCATATAAATTTAAGACTGGAAAGGGAAAAATCTCCAGGACCAGATGGGAACTCTGGCGAAGTAATACAAGCCTTATGTGACAAATTAGATAGTTACTTGTATGATCTGTACAATGAGTGTCTCTTGCAGATAAGGGTCCCTGCACTTGGAAGAATGCTGAAGTGGTAATAATTAGCAAAGGACAAGATAAAGATCTAATCGTACCCAAATCTTTCATACCAATTTGTCTTTTAAACATCCTCAGCAAGATATTTGAAAAACTATTATTTAAGAGATTGCAAGATCAGTGACTGCTATGTGTGATGAGTCCTCACCCATATTTGTTTAAAAGAGGCAAGTCGACTGAAGATGCAATTAACGATGCGATTTCGCTGGTGACAGATACTCATTCCATGTACACTCTGCTAATGATGATTGATATTGCTGGCATTTTCATAGCCCATGGTGGCCGTATTTCCTTGGTTGCTTTAGAGAAGTTGAGTGTCCAGAAACGCTGTATAATTGCCTGAGAGAATATTGCCATGGGCGGCATGCTTCGTTAACATGCCCTGGGAAGCAAATAAGGAAGACAATAAAATATAGGTGTCCACAGGGATCAGTGTGTGGTCCAGAGTTGTGGGATGTAGCACTGGAGCCCATACTGCAGAAGTTACACAAAGCGGTAACATAAGCGGTCTGGTGTCACTTGCAGGTGATGTACTGTTTGTTGTAAGTGGTGACTCCAGAAGAATTATAGAAGAAAAATGTAATGTGGCCCTACGTGAACATGAGGGCTGGTGTCAAAATGTTAAACTGTTACTAGCACCTCATAGAACAACGTACCTCCTGCTGAAAGAGAACCAGATAGGGAACCCTAATATAAAATTAAATTATACAACGATAAGAATACGTGCAGCAACGACTTATGTAGGGATGCTTCTGAACGAACAGCGTAACTTTCCACATCATGCAGATGAAGCAGGCAGGGAAGGTACCAACATAATGAATCAAATTATAGCCGTTGCAAATAGGCAATTTCAGCTTCCCTTGAAGACAATTAGGGTATACCACCAATCTATATTAACTCAGTCGTAGGGTATGGTGCAAGCATTTGTGCACAAAGACTGCAGTTAGTGAATCCAGCCTCTCTAGTGAGAAGAGTTCAACAAGGTGTGCTACTAAGGTTAACGAGGCCCTATAGCACTATCCCGAATGATAGTTTGTTAGTAATTCTTGTAATATGTACACTGGACTTGGATATTAGGAAAAGAGGAGCCTTCTACTGGCTAAAGAAAGGCAGTCAAATGGAAGTACGGAGGGAGCTCGGAACAGAGGCCAGTTCGAAAAAGACAATAAAAGATCGCATATTACAACTATGGTAAAATGAAAGGGACACTTCAGGCAGTGGCAGGAGAACATATGAATTTCTCAATAACAACAAGGATAAATTAAAAATGAGGTTTGTTAACCCATCGAGTGGATTGATGCTTTACCTGGCTGGTCATGGCCCTTATGCCACATATCTATACTAAATCAGGGGACAGATGAATGATACCTGCGCCTTTGGCAGTGTGGGCAACCAGAACACACATTGTGCGACTGTGGGAAAGAGCGCTCTGTGAAGATGCAACGAGTAAAGGACTCAGGTATTAAGGATATGGGATCCCAAAGGAGCACTAAGGAGCGAGTTGACCTGGCGCATCTTGGAAGATACCGCAGGTGCAGTATGCAGGAGTACCAAGGAGGATTTCACGAGGCATTCAACCATACATCATCATGCTTCCGTCTACGTCAGACAACATACTCTGCAGGTGGAGAGAGGATAACTGAGGTTCGCGACCACCGAGTGAAATTCTGCCCCAAGAAACTACATTGCGTTGTTGCAAGTGATCATGGAGGTGTGGGCTTTAAAAAGTACAGGGATGAGTGGAATTACTCGTTACAGTGGAAAAGCTGCTGACGTGTTGCCCGACGCCCAAGGAATCCAGCCGATTAAGACTGTTGACCAGGGTCTAATAAGGGCGGATCCAGTAGTGAAAACAACCATGTACAAGTAAAATGCACAAAAATAAATGAACAAACAGAGGACACATTCTAGTGTTTGTAGTAGATTAGTAGCTGTGTAATTGGTTAAGGGTTTTAATGTAGTTTTTTAGTAGTGGAAGTAGTTGTAGTTTCTTTTCCTTTTTAATTTTTCTTTATTTCTTCATTATCAGAAGAAAATGACTATCCAAGGAAGTGTGGTTTGTATGACCTATTTCAGTTATTTAGATAATAGGCTGTAATTGTGAAGAATAAATAAATAAACTATTTATTGGTCTACTGAGAATAAAAAAACTAACATGCGGAATTTAACTCCCGTACATTGTTTTCTACATAAAGAGGCTCTTTGTGCAAATGTTATCGGTCCTCAAGACGTGATGAGCGTAGTGGTGCGTGTAGTGAACTATATTCGTTCTAACAGGTTCATTCATAATGAGATTTTCACTCTGCAGCTGAGTGTACGCTGATATGAAACTTCCAGGCAGATTGAAGCTTTGTGCCGGTCCGAGACTCGAACTCGGGACCTTTGCTTTTGCGAGCAAGTGCTCTACCATCTGAGCTAGCCGGCCGAAGTGGCGGTGCGGTTCTAGGCGCTGCAGTCTGGAACCACGAGACCGCTACGGTCGCAGGTTCGAATCCTGCCTCGGGCATGGATGTGTGTGATGTCCTTAGGTTAGTTAGGTTTAACTAGTTCTAAGTTCTAGGGGACTAATGACCTGAGAAGTTGAGTCCCATAGTGCTCAGAGCCATTTTGAACCATCTGAGCTACCCAACCACGACTCACGCCCCCTTCTCTCAGCTTTACTTCTGTCACTACATCGTCTCCTACCTTTCAATATCTCCGCAATATCCTTTCTTTCAGGACTGCTAGTTCTCAAGGTTTGCAGGAGAGCTTCTGTAAAGTTTGGAAGGTAGGAGACGAGGTACTGGCAGAAGTAAAGCTGTGAGGACGGGGCGTGAGTCGTGCTAGGGTACCTCAGATGGTAGAGCACTTGCCCTCGAAAGGCAAAGGACCCGAGTTCGAGTCCCGGTCCCGCACACTGTTTTAATCTGCTAGGAAGTTTCAGGTTCATTCATCGTTAGTTCAAAGAATTTGTAACTTCATTTGAGGAGGAGTATGCAGATATCCCCTACCACGCTGAGGTACGCTGGCTGAGTGAAGGAAAAGTGATTTTCTGGGTTTTTGGACCACGTGACGCATTGGCTCAGTTACTGGAGGACAAAGGAGCCACTTTTCCATGATCCTGAATGGGTAGTTCATTTAGGACTTTAAACAGACTTTATGGCTTTTCTAAATGAGGTCAGTCCGAAAATTCAAATAAAAGAAAATGATCTCATCAACTATATTGTCGTAAAAAATAGAAATTTCCAACGTACACTTCAGCTCCCCAAAAACAATCCTTCAGAGAAACCTACGCAACACTTTCCTGAGCCAGGTAATTGATATACAAATTTTACCTTTAATAAGGAACCCAAAATTTTGGAAGTGCTTTATTCAGAACGATACTACGGTTTTGTAAGACTGCATGGGTGCTGGAAGGCGCATGCTTTAAAAAATACGTCATTGCGATACAATTCGTTGTAAATGAGTTTAGTGACTTATAGAAGGGTTGACAGGAATATTGTCTTTCAAATTCTGAAGGTAGCAGCGGTCAAATACTGAGAACGAGAGGCTATTTACAATTTGTACAGAAAGCAGATGGCAGTTATAAGAGTCGATGGGCATGTAAGGGAGCAGTGGTTACAAAGGGAGTGAGACAGGGTTGTAGCCTGTTCCCGATGTATTCCAATCTGCGTATTCAGCAAGCAGTAAATGAAACAAAAGAAAAATTTAGAGTAGGAATTAAAACCCATGGAGAAGGAATAAAGACTTTGAGGTTTGCCAATGACACTGTAATTCTGTCAGAGACACAAAGGACCTGGAAGAGCAGTTGAACGGAATGGACAGTGTCTTGAAGGGAGGATATGAGATGAACATCAACGAAAGTAAAACGAGGATAAAAGAATGTAGTCGAATTAAATCAGACGACTCTGAGGGAATTAGACTTGGAAACGCAACATTTAAAGTAGTAGATGAGTTTTGCTTTTCGGGAAACAAAATAACTGATGATAGTCATAGTAGAGAGGATATAAAACGTAGGTTGGCAGTGACAAGGAAGGCGTTTCTGAAGAAGAGAAATTTGTTAACATCGAGTATGGATTTAAGTGTCAGGAAGTCTTTTCTGGAAGTATTTGTATCGAGTGTAGCCATGTATGTAAGTGAAACATGGACGATGGATAGTTTAAACGAGAAGGGAACAGACGCTCTCGAAATATGATGCTACAGAAGAATGTTGGAGATTAGATGGATTGATCACGTAAGTAATGAGGAGGTACTGAATGGAATTGTGGAGAAGAGGAATTTATGGCACAACTTGCCTAGAAGAAGGGACGGTTGGTAAGACATGTTCTGAGGCATCAAGGGATCACCAATTTAATATTGAAGGGCAAAAGTCGTAGAGGGAGACGAAGAGATGAATACAGTAGGCAGATTCAGAAGGATGTAGGTTGCGATAGGTACATTGATATGAAGAAGCTTGCACATAATAGAGCAGCATGGAGAGCAGCATCAAACCAGTCTCTGGTCTGACGACCACATCAACAACAGCATGATTATTATTTAAATCCTTTTGCACCGATAAGCCTGTCCCACCAAGCCAAGCTCTCCACCCACTCGCATTTGGCAACTTGGAAAAAACAGAAGTGAAGTTTTGGAAAATGTGGAGGCAGGCTGAGCGAGCGAGACAAGCGTTAAGGAGAAAGACAGCGTTATTGTGAAAAGTCGAGGAGTGGGAGTTTGCACCTTCGTCGTAGAATGAATGTTTACTTCGTTTTTATTTGGGTGGTGTCAGGCGAAAGCATAGCATAGTCCACATCGGCTGTGTGTGGTGTGAAATTACAATGTTGTGCCTTTCTCTATTCTGGCCTTCACGTGTGGCGCCCTTTGTATGATCAGCTGTGTCTCTTAACTCTGGACAGGGCAAGGACATTCTCAAGCACAATCAGTAAACGAGTCTACTTGGTAATAAGTGATTCAAAGCAACTCATACACATCGAGATATCTGGCTTAGGACTGTGCCAGTGATTTTATGGGGAAAGGGAAGATAAGCTTCATCAGTCCCACTCTGTGGAGAAGCGTTCTCCTGGACTGATGCTGAAATTTGATTTAGTGTGAGAAATTCTCATCTATTTTGAGTCTCACTGTCAGTCACCTAGCAGCAGCAACGATCTTCGTAACGGAATAAGTAACAGCGCTTCTAGACCTGGAGACCTTGCACTGGGCTCAAATCCCTGAGCCTTGGCGTTATGATTTAATTTTTTCATAACTTACTTAAGTCGTTTGAATCATATGTCCAGATAATTTCTTCAATAAAGCGACAGCTTATTGTCATTCTGTGACTGTCTGCTTCGTCTAATGATTTCGAAGTCTTCCTTTCGTTTCGCACAGTATAGTGCACTAAGGGACAAATATTTTACTCTATAGTAAAAACCCTTAACTTTATCAGCCAGCACCAACTTACACCTATCAGTCATTTTTTATTCATGAAATTGAAACAAGATGAAATTTTTATATTAGTTTATTAAATGAAACTATTGCAACAGGTGTATGATGTACTTAAAAGAAAGCCACACGTGTCTCCAAAACCATTGTACACTGCATAACGACGTTACGTTACTCTGATTTGGGAAAGCAGTCAATTTTTGCCAGATATTTCACCTCACTGTTTGGCAAGTTTTATATAACTGTCACCCGTTTGTCAGAAGATAAGCAATGTCTATTTGAAAAAATTTGTTTCTTCCGTTTTCGAAAAACGCAATTTCTTTGATGTGTATGTACGAAAAAATTATTTATACAACGAGGTGCTCATTTGTTCATCCATCATGAATTTGCACTATAATTAATCACATATCAAATACTGGGCTTACGTGGAACTCGGCACACGACTCTCTGTGTTGTAAGCCCACTTGTAGACTGCGTGCTATTTTGCTAAACATCCTCTGGAATTGAGTTTTTACGTGATGTGATATCGTAATGTGACAAGATCTCACGGCTTACTATGTTCATTATGCAGGGGGATGTTTAGTAGTAAAAGTACTAGACAGTATTTGTTGTAAATCTTGCTAAGCTTCCAATGGAAAACGTCAAGTGAAAAGTTAAAGAATCTTGTAGTATGAATCTCCCAGGATAGTTTTGAATTCTGTTTTAGTCAAGACTGCAAATAAAATGAGTCTAGCGTTTGTATTAGTGGCATCTAGAGACAAAGAACTCATTGAAACACCCAAGTTAAAATGGTGGTTTAAGATAACAAATACGAATATTTACACTGCGACCATAGAAGATACGCACTGTCAGCCAGCCGTTGCAACGCAATAAACTTGTTGTGTGTGAACGGTACATTGATAAACCAAAACAGCGTTAGATTTTGTGGCACTCTCATTGCAATGTACCTTAATAGGAATCGTATAATTTACGTTCCGACAAATTCGGTGCTGAGCATAGCACTGGAGCGAAGCCGTTTTATGTGAACAATATGTGCATCTCTACGTGAAGATCTGCAGTAGGTTTCAGTACGAACCTGAATGTAGCTCAGTAATTTATATATATATTTTTTACGGGCTGCCCCAGAATAAATACGTTTCAGCTTAACATCAGCGTATAATATCGTATAGCGGGTCCAAATGCGGCGAAACAAACGTAGCACATCTCTGCGGTTTTAGGAAACAAGCAACATAACTATATTTATTCATACATGTGCTACTGTTGTTGACTTTAAGTGGAAACTTGTTCATTGTAGGTCTCACATTAATGTACCTTGTGCAAACCTCTTCATCTCCGAATAACTATTGCAGCTCACATCCATTCTAACCAGCGTGCTGTATACATCCGTTTGTGTCGATCTACAGTTTTCAGCCTTAGAATTCCGTTCAGCACTATACTGATTATTCTTCGTTCTGAGAGTGCCGTAGCAACCGATCACTCCTTCTAGACAGGTTGCGCCATATATTTCTTTTTACCCCAATTCGAATCAGCCTCTGCTCGTTAGTCACGTCATCTTCCCATCTAATCCTCAGTATTTTCGTGTAACACCACATTTGTAAAGCTTCTATTCCCTTCTTATCTGATCTGTGTGTCGTTCACGTTTCACTTCCGTGCAAGGGCACATGCCAGACAAGTGCATTCAGCAAAGACTTCCTAACACTTACCTTCATAATCGAAGTCAACAGTTCATCTTTTATAGAGAATATTTTCACCCTATAACCAGTCTGAAATCCCACGGTTCGGCCATCATCTGTTATATTTCTGCCGAAATAGCAAAACTACTTTTAGCGCCTCATTTCCTAATGCATTCCTCACGGCATCAGCTGATTTAATTCGATTACATTCTCATGATGTTAAAGATTTGATTACATTCCATTGTACTTGTTTGACTTCCACTTATCCTGATCTTATGGCATCTTTTCAGGACATTATCCATTCCATTCAACTCTTCCAAGTTCGTTGTTGACCGTGACTCAATTACAATATCATCTGCAAATTTCATACATTTCATTTCCTCCCCCTGAACTGCAAGTAATTCTCCAATTTTTTCTCTGCGTACCTTTACTGCTTGCACGATGTATAGACTGCTGCTCTTTCATGTCTTACGAGTCTACGTGATTTGTCTACAACTTGCAGATAACACGCTGCCTGTATTTTAACCCTGCTATCTTCAGAATTTCAAAGTATGTAATCCAATGAACACTGTCAAAGCCTTTATCTAGTTTACAAATACTATAAGAGAAGGATTGTGATCCTTTCTTCTCTAGGAACCCGATTTTTTTCTTCCACGAGGTCAGCTTCCAGCAGTTTTTCCATTCTCCTCTAAATAATTCGTGTCACTATTTGGCATGAAAGGCTTATTAAAATGTGCTGGAATACTATACTTATTAAAGTTGGTTTGGAATACTCAGACTTGTAAGTACCGGCCCCATTTGGGATGAGAGTTATTAGATTATTCTTGAAGAATGTGGGTACTTCGTCTGTTTCCTGCATCTTGCACACCAAGTGGAAGGGTTTTGTCATAGCTGGCGATTTTCCAGTCGTCTCAATAATTATGAGGAGGCGTCACCTACTCCAGGGCTTTGCTTCAACTTAAGTCTTTCTGTGCTCTGTTAAATCCTACTCGTAGCATCATATCTTCTATCTCACACTTCCTTTTCTTTTCTAAAACATCTTCTTCAAGTTCATTTAGCCCTCCGACACTTTTCCACATTTAAGCTTCCCATTCTTTTCTTGCTATTGGCTTGCTGTCAGAGGTTCACACTGTAAAACAGTTGCTTCTGCTTTTTCCAAAGACTGTTTAGGTCATATTTGTCTTTCCCCTGCTTATATATGCTTGCACAGCCTAGCTATTCCCGATTACTCATTCGTATTTTACTGTATTCCCTTCCTCTATTTAAGTCGAACGTTGCCCAGTCCTTCCTCTTTAAGTTCTCAGTCTCTGGTTCTTTCAGTTTGTTCAGATACCATCTCCTTATTTTACTACATTTTTGTATCTGATTCAGTTTTGAACAGTAGCTCACAGCCCATAAATTGTGGTCTGAGAATACATCTGACGTTAGAAACGTCTTACAGTTTAAAATCTGGTTTCTAAATATCTGCCTAACATTTATACAGGGTTTTACAAAAAGGTACGGCCAAACTTACAGGAAACATTCCTCACACACAAAGAAAGAAAATATGTTATGTGGACTTGTGTCCGGAAACGATTAATTTTCATGATAGAGATCATTTTAGTTTCGTCAGTACATACTGTACTTCCTCGATTCACCGCCAGTTGGTCCAATTGAAGGAAGGTAATGTTGACTTCGGTGCTTGTGTTGACATGCGACTCATTGCTCTACAGTACTAGCTTCAAGCACATCAGTACGTAGCATACACAGTTTAGTGCTCATCCCGAGCGTGGTTTTGCAGACAGTGCAATGTTTACAAATGCGGATTTGGCAGATGCCCGATTAGCACGGGGCAATAGCCGTGGCGCGGTACGTTTGTATCGAGACATATATCCAGAACGAAGGTGTCCCGACGGGAAGACGTTCGAAGTAATTGATCGGCGTCTTAGGGAGCACGGAACATTCCAGCCTCTGACTCGCGACTGGGGAAGACCTAGAACGACGAGGACACCTGCAATGGACGAGGAAATTCTTCGTGCTGTTGACGATAACCCTAATGTCAGTGTCAGAAATGTTGCTGCTGTACAAGGTATCGTTGACCACGTCACTCTATGGAGAGTGGTACGGGAGAGCCAGTTGTTTCCGTACCACGTGCAGCGTGTGCAGGCAGTATCAGCAGCTGATTGGCCTCCACGGGTAGACTTCTGCGAATGGTTCATCCAACAACGTGTCAATCCTCGTTTCTCTTTACGGATGAGGCTTCATTCCAACGTGATCAAATTGTAAGTTTTCACAATCAACATGTGTGGGCTGACGAGAATTCGCACGCAATTGTGCAATCTCGTCATCAACACAGATTTTCTGTGAACGTTTCGGCAGACATTGTTGGTGATGTCTTGATTGGGCCCCATGTTCTTCCACCTACGTTCAATGGAGCACGTTATCATGATTTCATACGGGATACTCTACCTGTGCTGCTAGAACATGTGCCTTTATAAGTACGACACAACATGTGGTTAATGCACGATGGAGCTCCTGCACATTTCAGTCGAAATGTTCGTACTCTTCTCAACAACAGATTCTGTGACCGATGGATTGGTAGAAGCGGACCAATTCCATGGCCTCCACGCTCTCCTGGCCTCAACCCTTTTGACTTTCATTTATGGGGGCATTTGAAACCTCTTGTCTACGCAACCCCGGTACCAAACGCCGAGACTCTTCGTGCTCGTATTGTAGACGGCTGTGATACAATACGCCATTCTCCAGGGCTCCATCAGCGCATCAGGGATTCCATGCGACGGAGGGTGGAAGCATGTATCCTCGCTAACGGAGGACATTTTGAACATTTCCTGTAACAAAGTGTTTGAAGTCACGCTGTTACGTTCTGTTGCTGTGTGTTTCCATTCCATGACTAATGTGATTTGGAGAGAAGTAATAAAATAAGCTCTAACATGGAAAGTAAGCGCTTCCGGACACATGTCCACATAACATATTTTCTTTCTTTGTGTGTGAGGAATGTCTCCTGAAAGTTTGACCGTACCTCTTTGTAACACCCTGTACAATCTTTCGGAATTTTTCCAGTATATCAAAATGGTTGAAATGGCTCTGAGCACTTTTTTTTTTTTTTTTTTTTTTTTTTTTTTTTTTTTTTTTTTTTTTTTTGTCATCGGTCTACTGACTGGTTTGATGCGGTCCGCGACGACTTCCTTTCCTGTGCTAACCTCTTCATCTCAGAGTAGCACTTGCATCCTACGTTCTCAATTATTCAATTATTTGCTCGACGTATTCCAATCTCTGTCTTCCTCTACAGTTTTTGCCCTCTACAGCTGCCTCTAGTACCATGGAAGTCAATCCCTCATGGCTTAGCAGATGTCCTATCATCCTGTCCCTTCTCTTTACCAGTGTTTTCCACAAATTCCTTTCCTCTCCGATTCTGCGTAGAACCTCCTCATTCCTTACCTTATCAGTCCACCTAATTTTCAACATTCGTCTATAGCACCACATCTCAGATGCTTCAATTCTCTTCTGTTCCGGTTTTCCCACAGTCCATGTTTCACTACCATACAATGCTGTACTCCAGACGTACATCCTCAGACATTTCTTCCTCAAATTAAGGCCGGTATTTGATATTAGTAGGCTTCTCTTGGCCAGAAATGCCTTTTTTGCCATAGCGAGTCTGCTTTTGATGTCCTCCTTGCTCCGTCCGTCATTGGTTATTTTACTGCCTAGGTAGCAGAATTCCTTAACTTCATTGACTTCGTGACCATCAATCCTGATGTTAAGTTTCTCGCTGTTCTCATTTCTACAACTTCTCATTACCTTCGTCTTTCTCCGATTTACTCTTAAACCATACGGCGTACTCATTAGACTGTTCATTCCGTTCAGCAGATCATTTAATTCTTCTTCACTTTCACTCAGGATAGCAATGTCATCAGCGAATCGTATCATTGAAATCCTTTCACCTTGTATTTTAATTCCACTCCTGAACCTTTCTTTTATTTCCATCATTGCTTCCTCGATGTACAGATTGAAGAGTAGGGGCGAAAGGCTACAGCCTTGTCTTATACCCTTCTTAATACGAGCACTTCGTTCTTGATCGTCCACTCTTATTATTCCCTCTTGGTTGTTGTACATATTGTATATGACCCGTCTCTCCCTACAGCTTATCCCTACTTTTTTCAGAATCTCGAACAGCTTGCACCATTTTATATTGTCGAACGCTTTTTTCAGGTCGACAAATCCTATGAAAGTGTCTTGATTTTTCTTTAGCCTTGCTTCTATTACTAGCCGTAACGTCAGAATTGCCTCTCTCGTCCCTTTACTTTTCCTAAAGCCAAACTGATCGTCACCTATCGCATTCCCAATTTTCTTTTCCATTCTTCTGTAAATTATTCTTGTAAGCAGTTTCGATGCATGAGCTTTTAAGCTGATTGTGCGATAATTCTCGCACTTGTCAGCTCTTGCCGTCTTCGGAATTGTGTGGATGATGCTTTTCCGAAAGTCAGATGGTATATAGCCAGACTCATATATTCTACACACAAACGTGAATAGTCGTTTTGTTGCCACTTCCCCCAATGATTTTAGAAATTCTGATGGAATGTTATCTATCCTTTCTGCCTTATTTGACCGTAAGTCCTCCAAAGCTCTTTTAAATTCAGATTCTAATACTGGATCCCCTATCTCTCCTAAATCGACTCCTATTTCTTCTTCTATCACATCCGACAAATCTTCACCCTCATAGAGGATTTCCACCTATCTGCTCTCTCCTCTGCATTTAACAGTGGAATTCCCGTTGCACTCTTAATGTTACCGCCGTTGCTTTTAATGTCACCGAAGGTTGTTTTGACTTTCCTGTATGCTGAGTCTATCCTTCCGACAATCATATCTTTGTCGATGTCTTCACATTTTTCCTGCAGCCATTTCGTCTTAGCCTCCCTGCACTTCCTATTTATTTCATTCCTCAGCGACTTGTAGTTTTGTATTCCTGATTTTCCAGGAATATGTTTGTACTTCCTCCTTTCATCAATCAACTGAAGTATTTCTTCTGTTACCCATTGTTTCTTCGCAGCTACCTTCTTTGTACCTGTGTTTTCCTTCCCAACTTCGGTGATGGCCCTTTTTAGAGATGTCCATTCCTCTTCAACTGTACTGCCTACTGCGCTATTCCTTATTGCTGTATCTATAGCGTTAGAGAACTTCAAACGTATCTCGTCATTCCTTAATACTTCCGTATCCCACTTCTTTGCGTATTGATTCTTCCTGACTAATGTCTTGAACTTCAGCCTTCTCTTCATCACTACTATATTGTGATCTGAGTCTATATCTGCTCCTGGGTACGCCTTACAATCCAGTATCTGATTTCGGAATCTCTGTCTGACCATGATGTAATCTAATTGAAATCTTCCCGTATCTCCCGGCCTTTTCCAAGTATACCTCCTCCTCTTGTGATTCTTGAACAGGGTATTCGCTATTACTAGCTGAAACTTGTTACATAACTCAATTAGTCTTTCTCCTCTTTCATTCCTTGTCTCAAGCCCATATTCTCCTGTAACTTTTTCTTCTACTCCTTCCCCTACAACTGCATTCCAGTCGCCGATGACTATTAGACTTTCGTCCCTCTTTACATACTGCATTACCCTTTCAATATCCTCATACACTTTCTCTATCCATTCATCTTCAGCTTGCGACGTCGGCATGCATACCTGAGCTATCGTTGACGGTGTTGATCTGCTGTCGATTCTGTTTAGAACAACCCAGTCACTGAACTGTTCACAGTAACACACCCTCTGCCCTACTTTCCTATTCATAACGAATCCTACGCCTGTTATACCATTTTCTGCTGCTGTTGATATTACCCGATACTCATCTGACCAGAAATCCTTGTCTTCCTTCCACTTCACTTCACTGACCCCTACTATATCTAAATTGAGCCTTTGCATTTCCCTTTCCAGATTTTCTAGTTTCCCTACCGTGTTCAAGCTTCTGGCACTCCACGCCCCGAATCGTAGAACGTTATCCTTTCGTTGTTTATTCAGTGTTTTTCTCATGGTAACCTCCCCCTTGGCAGTCCCCTCCCGGAGATCCGAATGAGGGACTATTCCGGAATCTTTTGCCAATGGAGAGATCATCATGACACTTCATCAAATACAGGCCACATGTCCTATGGATACACGTTACGTGTCTTTAATGCAGTGGTTTCCATTGCCTTCTGCATCGTCATCTCATTGATCATTGCTGATTCTTCCGCCTTTAGGGGCAATTTTCCACCCCTAGGACAAGAGAGTGCCCTGAACCTCTATCCGCTCCTCCGCCCTCTTTGACAAGGCCGTTGGCAGAATGAGGCTGACTTCTTATGCCGGAAGTCTTCGGCCGCCAATGCTGATTATTTATCAAAATTTAGGCAGTGGTGTGGACCGAACCCAGGACCGAAGCCGTTTTTGATTATGAATCAAAGACGCTATCCCTAGACCACGGGTACGGGTCCTCTGAGCACTATGGGACTCAACATCTGGGGTCATCAGTCCCCTAGAACTTAGAATTACTTAAACCTAACTAACCTAAGGCCATCACACACATCCATGCCCGAGGCAGGATTCGAACCTGCGAACGTAGCCGTCGCGCGGTTCCAAACTGAAGCGCCTAGAACCACACGGCCACACCGGCCGGCTCTAGTATCTCCAGATTTCTCTCACATACACAGCTTTCTTTCATGATACATAACCTAAGTGTCAAACTGTCAGTGAGAGAGTACCTCGAGTTCCTGCTGCTAATAAGGCGAGTACACCATTCGTTTATTATATATTTTTACGATTTCCAAAAAGGAGTGACTTATTTTCAGTTATATGAGTGGTTACTAGTTTATGTTTTTAATTTCTTGCATGTTTGAGTGCTTACTAGGTACAACATTTTATTTTATTAGCAGTGTAGCGTACAGTACGGCCGTTGTTATCGACGCTTATATCGATCGTCATATCGTACAGGCTTTTGTTCATTTTGGTTAGTGTAGTCAGTGTAAGCTAGACTGTCAGTGAGTGAGCATCTAGAGTTTCTGGTGCTAATAAGCTGATCACAACATTCGTTTGCTACATATTTTTACGAGTTTCAAACAGTAGTGACTTCAGTAATGGATAAGAACTGTGACTGCTGTGTACAGATGCGAGCTGAGTTGGTTACCCTTCGCTCACTGCTCCAGATGGTGTTGGCTTCCATCATACAGCTTGACGCTGCTGCCAAGGGGCATCACTGTGGGGGGTTCAGATGTGACAATGAGAGGGACGTCTAGCACATCCCACGTGTCGCCCAATCGGTTCACTGCTGTGGCCGCCCCGAGTACTGCCTGCACTGAGGTTGACCCCTCACCTGTGGTCGAGTGATGAGAGATCATTTTAACGTCTGGTGGCAGCGAAATACTTTCCGAGGGGCCGATTGTAGAGCATCCACAGTTCGTTTGACGAACATGTTTCGGACGTTATCTGTGGCTAACGGAGTCTCTAATCCGGATGCACACCTTCACCCTGTTTCAGAGGAAGCTTCTAGGCCCCCAAGGTCTGGGCACTCACAGAGGGTGGTTTTTCTGGTAGTTGGGAGCTCCAACGTTAGGCGCGTAATGAATCCCCTTAGGAATATGGCTGTTAAGGAGGGGAAGGAAGCCAGTGTGCACTCCGTGTGCATACCGGGAGGAGTCATTCCAAATGTGGTAAGGGTGCTTCCGGATGCCATAAAGAGTACAGAGTGCAACCATCTGCAGGTGATGGCTCATGTTGGTACCAGTGACGTGTGTCACTCTATATCGCAGGTGATTCTCTCTGGTTTCGGACGGCGAGCGGAAATGATAAAGACTGACAGCGGAGCTCACCATCTGCAACATCGTCGAAACAACTGATTGTGGTCCTTTGCTGCAAAACCTAGTAGAGGGTCTGAATCAGAGGCTCAGGGGGTTCTGTGACCGTGTAGGCTGTAGATTCCTTGACTTGCACCATTGGGTGGTGGGAATCACGGTTCCAATTAATAGGTCAGGAGACCGCTGCATACTGGAAGCAGCTTCACGGGCAGCGGGGGCTGTGTGGAAAGGACTGGGTGGCCTTTAGGTTAGAGGGACACAGGAATCCAAAGGAAGGGCGTCCGTCTAAAAGGGGGCATGCAAACCAAAGTAAGGTAATTGTAGCCACAACCTGTATTGTAGTTGTAAATTGCCGTAGCTGTGTTGGGAAAGAATCAGAGCTCCAAGCCCTAATAGAAAGCACTGAAGCTCAAATAGTCATAGGCATGGAAAACTCGCTAATGCCGGAAATAAGTTCAGCAGAATTATTAGCAAACGACCTAACAGTGTTTAGAAAGGATGGATTAAAAACAGTTGGTGGTGCAGTATTTACTGCTGTCAGAAGTAGTTAACGTTGTAGTGAAATTGAAGTAAATAGTTCCTACGGAATATCATGGGTAGAAATTATACTGGAAAATCGGACTAAACTATTAACTGAATCGTTTCACCGACACCCCCCCCCCTCCCCCGACTCAGAAGATACAATTGCTAAACAGTTCGAAGAAAACTTGAGTCTCATTTCAAATAGGTACCCCACTCAAACAATTATGATCGGTGAATACTTCAATCTACCCTCAATATGCTGTAAATTTATACGTTTAAAGCCGGCGACAGACATAAAACATCATCCGAAATTGTACTGAATGCTTTCTCAGAAAATTGTTTTGAACAATTAGTTCATGAGCCGACTCGAAGAGTAAATGGTTGCCAAAGGATACCTGACCTCTTAGCAACAAATAATCCTGGATAAATAGGGAGTATCCTGACAGATACAGGGATTAGCGACCACAAGGGAGTTGCTGCTAGGCTTAATACAGTAACACCCACAACCATCAAAATTAAACACAAAGTACATCTCTTTAAAAAAAGCTGGTAAAATACTCCTTAACGCCTTTTCAGAGACAGTCTCCACTCCTTCCAATCTGATTACGTAATTGTAAACAATATGTGGAATTATTTCAAAGAGTTAGTATCGACGGCAGTTGAGATGTACATATCACAGAAATTAATAAGTGATCGTACCGATCCCATATGGTACACAAAACGGGTCAGATCGCTGTTTGCAGAACAACGAAAAAAGCATGACAAATTTAAAAGAACGCAAGACCCTCAAGATTGATAAACTTTTGCAGAAGTTAGAAATATAGCGCGTGCTTCAGTGCGAGATTCTTTTAATAATTTCCGGCGGCCGGTGTGGCCGAGCAGTTCTAGGCGCTTCAGTCTAGAACCGCGCGACCGCTACGGTCGCAGATTCGAATCCTGCCTCGGGAATGGATGTGTGTGATGTCCATAAGTTAGTTAGGTTTAAGTAGTTCTAAGTTCTAGGGGACTGATGACCTCAGATGTTAAGTCCCATAGTGCTCAGAGCCATTTTTGTGTTCAAACATTATGAATTACCTCGAAGAAAACGTTTTATTGACACTTAGTCAGAACGTATTCAGAATATATCGTTCTTGTGAAACACAACTAGCTCTTTATACTCATGAAGTAATGAGTGATGTCGATAGGGGATGTCAAAATTGATTCCATATTTCTAGATTTCCAGAAGGCCTTCGAATTCGTTCCTCACAAGCGTCTTTTAACCAACCTGCGTGCCTATGGAATAACGTCTCAGTTGTGTGAGTGGATTCATAGTTTTTCCGGGTCATAAAGGTCACAGTTTGAAGTCATAGACGAAAAGTCATCGAGTAAAAACTAACTCACAATTCAACAAGAACCCATATTTTGATGAGACAGAATAGGCATATTATAAGCGAGACGGAACAGTTCAAGTTCCTAGGCGTTCGGATAGATAGTAAGCTGTTGTGGAAAGCCCATGTCCAGGATCTTGTTCAGAAGCTAAATGCTGCTTTATTTATCATTAGAACAGTCTCTGAAATAAGTGACACTTCAACACGAAAAGTAGTCTACTTCGTATATTTTCATACGCTTATGTCGTATGGTATTATTTTTTGGGGTAATTCTTCTGATTCAAAAAGGGTATATTTGAATCAAAAACGGGCTGTTCGAGCTATATGTGGTGTAAGTTCGAGAACGTCTTGTCGACCCCTATTCAAAAATCTGGGAATTCTGACATTGCCCTCACAGTATATATTTTCTTTAATGTCGTTTGTTGATAGCAATATTAGCCTATTCCCAAGAGTTAGCAGCTTTCACTCGGTTAATACTAGGCATAAATCAAATCTGCGTGGAGAATGCACTTCCTTGACTCTTGTGCAGAAAGGAGTGCAGTATTCTGCTGCATCCATTTTCAATAAACTACCACAAGAACTCAAAAATCTTTGCAGTATCCCAAACTCTTTTAAGTCTAAACTGAAGAGTTTTCTCATGGCTCACTCCTTCTACTCTGTCAAGGAGCACCTGGAAGAGCTAAAATATTAAGCAAATTCCTGTGTTACATTGTTGAGTTTCTTCATTTAAACTTACGTCTTGTCACCTGAATATGTTTTTTTTATATTTCATTTTATCTGTTTCTAATATCGTGTTATAATTTCATGTATTGACTCGTTCTATGACCATGGAGACTTCTCCTTAATTTGGTCCCTCGGAACAATAAATAAATAAATAAATAAAAATAAAATAAAATGCGACGTTTCCCGAGGAAGTGTTATAGGCCCTCTATCTTTCCTGATCTACATTAAGGATGTAGGAGACAATCTGAGTAGTCCTCTTAGATGGTTTGCAGATGATGCTGCCATTACCGTCTTGTGAAGTCATCAGATGACCAAAACGAATTGCAAAATGTTTTAGATAAGATATCTATACGGTGCGAAAAGTGGCAATTGACACTGAGTAAGGAAGAGTGTTAAGTTACTCACCTGAGTACTAACAGAAATCCGCTAAATTTCGATTACGCGATAAGTCACACAAATCTTAAGGCTGTAAATTCAACTAAATGCGTAGGGATTATAATAACAGATAACCTAAATTGGAAATATCACGTAGATAATGTTGTGGATAGAGCAAACCAAAGACTGCAGTTCACTGGTAGAACATTTAGAAGATGCTACAGGGTTACTAAACAGACTGCTTAGACCATGCTTGTCCGCCCTATTCTGGAGTACTGCTATGCGGTGTGGGATCCACATCAGGTGGGACTGACGGATAACATCGAAAAAGTTCAGAGAGGGGCAGCTCGTTTTGTATTATCGCGAAATAGGGACATAGTGCCCCAGACATGATAACGTGGAGTGGCAATCATTAAAACAAAGGCGTTTTTATTTGCCATGGGATCTTCTCGTGAAATTTCGATCATCAGTTTTCTCCGCCGATTGCGAAAACATTCTGTCGGCAACCACTTAAATGGAGAGAAATGATCACCACGATAAAATAAGAGAAACCAAGACTCGCACAGATATATTTAAGTGCTTATTTTTCCCGCGCTTCTGAGATAGTGAAACAGCAGATAGATCGCTTCAACCCTCTGCCAGGCACTTTATGGTGAATAGCAGAATATTTATGTAGATGTAGTTGTTAGCAACGATAGAAATGTGCTTTGTACAAAATTATATCATGTGGGTTCCTTTTTATTTCCTTTGCCCAAGGCGGTATCTTCTTATACCGGAAGCTTGTAATACAGTACATGCTAGATGCTTGTAATACGGTACATGCTAGAAGAAGCTTGATAAACGAATTCTATTGTTGTAAATAATGTTTTGAAAATCTATAATTGTGGACTGAATCGTAATGAAACGATAGAGACTATTGGGGGTACTGAACTATCCGTCACCACTGGCTAGACAAGAGGGAAATCCAACTTTATAAAGTGTCTCTTCATTCGATATTCCAAATCAGAGACTCATCTAGAGAAACTTGGATTCCTCCACTGCGGGCCTCTGTTTATGTTACCTGTCCATATAGCACAACGCGCACCATTGTGGATAGTGAAAGAGGTGAGCTAGACGCGAGTCGAATTCGCCCGCCAGATTACCGGTCGTGAGATTGTACACCAACCAGCCTGAACATGTTTTTAGCAGGGTTCCACGCGTATTTAGGCGAATTCTGAGCTGGACCCCTATTACACCTTACATCTAATACATAAATAGACGAAATGATTCACAGAAAATTAATGCACATAAATTCCCCGTCTTGAGCTACCTGGGCAACTGTAGCGTCAGTAAGAACACCCGTCCTCGAAGTTAAATAATACAAATAGAATTTCCCAAATCCGGAAAAAGCGGACCTCATACCACGTAGTATGAGCTCTAAGAAAAAGATGTAGACACTTTTGTATGTGTTTATGGTTCGGAACTGCTTCTAGTTTGACTGATGACCATAATCTTAAGTCCCATAGTGCTCAGAGCCATTTTGCTTCTAGCTTAGAGGTAGCTTAGAAAAAGTTCATCACAACACCGTCACAAAAAGGAATGCCAGCCATTCTTACTGTACCTTAGCGTCATTTTGGACGATGTAGGGGATGAAGGGACAAGAGTTGAAAAGCCATGATAGCGGAAATGGAGAATTTAATGCTGTCAGTCTTTTATTACTGTAATATTTCGTCGAGCACTGAGTAACTGCATGTTATTATCTTTGCGAATATAATACATCAAAGATGTTTCATAATTTACAGACAACTACAAGTATGTGATCATAGGAAATACGTATTATATTCCCCCAGTTCAGTTCGTGGAAGGCTCTTGCTATTTTCATGTGACAGTGAATAATGATTCTGTGCGGCGTTAAGGTCCTAATTTCCTGAATTAATGATGGGATATTCAATCTGAAGAAATAATGAAATGTGCATGTCCTCCCCGATGCTTATTTACTTTTCGCACACTAGTACTTTATAATTACATTGTTATGTTCCTAGCGATCTGAAAACGTCCTGAAAGTCTATTTCTCCTTAACCCGGCGTGAATGAGGCGAGAAATTGTTACACCAACTATGAGGTATGAGATACCCGAAACTCTGATGACGAATTTTTTATACTATAATCGTGTATTAAGTATTTTTTACTTGGAATATTAATAATGGTGTCTATTAAGAAAGATGAGTAAGTAAAATACTATGTTTAAGATGAAAAGCCTTTTTTTATTGAAATAATGAAGGGTCTAATTTTTCTCAGAAAAAGTACAAGTTTCAGAAGTTTAAAAGTTTTTCTACAAAATTCAAACAAACTTACAGTTTCTTTGATTAATTAAAATAATGATATTATCTTCTAATACCTTTTATGTATAGAGAACTGGTAGTAATATTCTCTGAACGGATATGAACACTTTGCCTAGGACATGACCAATTGCGGACCTCTGGCACAGAGCCGAGTGGAGGGTCTGAATCAGAGGCTCAGACGGTTCTGCGAACGTGTAGGCTGCAGATTCCTCGACTTGCGCCAAAGGGTGGTTGGGTTTCGGGTTCCCCTGTATAGGTAAGGTGTCCACTATATGCAGGAGGCACCTGCACGGTTAGCAGGGGCTGTGTGGCGTGGACTGGGCCGTTTTTTGGGTTAGAGTGTCTCGGGAAAACACAAGAAGGGCTTCAGTGACAAAGGGTGCAGGCCGAACATAGGAAGGCAGTACATATAGGAACCTTTGGTATAACAGTTGTAGTCGGCTGTGGTGGCCAAGCGGTTAAAGGCGCTACAGTCTGGAACCGCGCGGCCGCTACGGTCGTAGGTTCGAATCCTGCCTCGGGCATGGATGTGTGTGATGTCCTTGGGTTATTTAGGTTTAAGTAGTTCTAAGTTCTAGGAGACTGATGACCTTAGAAGTTAAATCCCATAGTGCTCAGAGCCATTTATGACAGTTGTAAATTGTCGTAGCTGGGTTGGGAAAGTACCAGAGCGCCAAGCGCTAATAGAAAGCACAGATGCTCAAATCGTGATAGGCACTGAAAGCTAGCTAAAGCCGGATATAAGCTCAGCCGAAATTTTTGCGAAGAACTTAAGGGTTTCCGAAAGGGTAAGCTAAACACGGTTGGCGGTGACGTGTTTGTTGCTATTTGAAGTATTTTAACTTTTCGCGAAATTGAAGTAGATACTTCCTGTGAGTTGGTATGGGGAGAGGTCATTGTTGGCAACCGGAATTAAATAATAGTAGGATCCTTTTACTGACCTCCCAGTTCAGATGATAAGTTACTGAAAAGTTCAAAGAAAATTTGAGTTCGATTTCAAACACGTACCCGACTCATACGGTAACGGATGGTGGTGACTTTAATTTACCCTCGATATGTTGGCGAAAATATATGTTTAATTCCGGAGGTACGCATAAAATATCATCCGAAATTGTGCTAAACGCATTACCTGAAAATTAGTTTGAGCAGTTAGTTCATGAGCCCACGCGAATGGTAAACGGTTGTGAAAACACACTTGACCTCTTAGCAACAAATAATCCTGAGTTAATAACGAGAATCAAAACCGATATTGGGATTAGTAAACACTGGGTTGTCGTAACGAGACTGAATATTGCAATCCCCAAATCGTCAAAAAATAAGCGAAAAATAAATTTAAAAAATAGATGAAAATTCACTTGAGCCTTCCTGAGAGACTATCTCCACTCATTCCAAAGTAATAATGTAAGTGTATAACCAGATGTGGCTTGAATTTCAAAAAATAGTATCGGCAGCAATTGAGAGATTTACATCAAATAAATAAACAAACGACGGAGCTGATCCTCCTTGGTACACAAAACGGGTTAGAACGCTGATGCAGGAACAACAAAATAACCATACCAAATTTAGAAAGACGCAAAATCCCCAAAATTGGCGATCTCTTACAGAAGCTCGCAATTTAGCGCGGACTTCAATGCGAGATTCTTATAACAGTTTGCACAACCAAACTGTGTCTCGAGACCTGGCAGGAAATTCCAAGAGATTCTGGTCGTATGTGAAGTATGTTAGCGGCAAGAAACAATCAATGCCTTCTCTGCGTGATAGCAATGGAGGTACTATTGAAGACAGTGCTGCCAAAGCAGAGCTAGTGAACACAGCCATCCGAAATGCCTTTACAAAAAAAGACGAAGTAAATACTCCAGAATTCGAATCGAGAACTGCTGCCAGTATGAGTAACGTAGAAGTAAATATCCTCGGAGTGGTGAACCAACTTAAATTACTTCATAAAAGCAAGTCTTCTGGTCCAGAGTGTATGCCAATTAGGTTCCTTTCGGAGTATGCTGATGCATTAGCTCCATACACAATAATCATATACAACCGTTCGCTCGACGAATGATGCGTACTCAAAAGCTGGAAAGTTGCGCGGGTCACACCAATAATCAAGAAAGGTAGTAAGAGTAATCCACTAAACTACAGGCCCATATCGTTAACGTCGATATGCAGCCGGATTTTAGAACATATGTCTTTTTCAAAGATTATGAATTACCTCGAAGAAAACTGTCTGTTGACACACAGTCAACATGGGTTTAGAAAACATCATTCCTGTGGAACACAACTAGCTCTTTATTCAGATGAAGTGTTGAGTGCTATTGACAAGCGATTTCAGATCGATTCCGTATTTCTGGATTTCCGGAAGGCTTTTGACACTACACCACACAAGCGGCTTACAGTGAAATTGCGTGCTTATGGAATATCGTCTCAGTTATGTGACTGGATTAGCGATTTCTTGTCAGAGAGGTCACAGTTCGTAGTAATTGACGGAAAGTAATCGAGTAAAACAGAAGTGACTCCTGGCGTCCCCCAAGGTAGTGTTACAGGCCCTTAGCTGTTCGTTATCTATATAAACGATTTGGGAGACAATCTGAGCAACTGTCTTAGGTTGCTTGCAGATGACGATGTCGTTTATCGACTAATAAAGTCATCAGAAGATCACAGAAAATTGCAAAACGATTTATAAAAGATATCTGAATGATGCTAAAATTGGCAGTTGACCCTAAATAACGAAAAGTGGTGAGGTCATCCACGTGAGTGCTAAACGGTATTCGTTAAACTTCGATTACACGATAAATCAGTCTCATCTAAAACTCGTAAATTCAACTAAATACCTAGGTATTACAATTACGAACAACTTAAATCGGAAGGAACACACAGAAAATATTGTGGGGAAGGCTAACCAAAGACTGCGTTTTATTGGCAGAACTCTTAGAACATGTAACAGATCTAGTAAGGAGACTGCCTACACTATGCTTGTCCGTCCCCTTTCAGAATTGTGCTGCGCAGTGTGGGATCCTTACCAGATGGGGATGACGGAGTACATCGAAAAAATTCAAAGAAATGTAGCACGTCTTGTATTATCGCGAAATATGGGGGAGACTGTCACAGGGACAAAGAATCCAGTGAAATTTTTTAAAGTGATTTATCTGAAAACTACCTTGAGCAGTTAAACAGAGACCTTCTGATGACAAACAGACCCGAACTATTTGAAACAGTTAACGCAGAACAGGGAATCAGCGATCATAAAGCGGTTACTGCATCGATGATTTCAGGCGTAAATAGAAATATTAAAAAAGGTAGGAAGATTTTTCTGTTTAGCAAAAGTGACAAAAAGCAGATTACAGAGTACCTGACGGCTCAACACAAAAGTTTTGTCTCAAGTACAGATAGTGTTGAAGATCATTGGACAAAGTTCAAAACCATCGTACAACATGCGTTAGATGAGTATGTGCCAAGCAAGATCGTAAAAGATGGAAAAGAGCGACCGTGGTACAACAACCGAGTTAGGAAACTTTTGCGGAAGCAAAGGGAACTTCACAGCAAACATAAACATAGCCAAAGCCTTGCAGACAAACAAAAATTACGCGAAGCGAAATGTAGTGTGAGGAGGCCTATGCGAGAGGCGTTCAATGAATTCGAAAGTAAAGTTCCATGTACTGACTTGGCAGAAAATCCTGAGAAATTTTGGTCTTCTGTCAAAGCGGTAGGTGGATCAAAACAAAATGTCCAGACACTCTGTGACCTAAATGGTACTGAAACAGAGGATGACAGACTGAAGGCCGAAATATTAAATGTCTTTTTTCCAAAGCTGTTTCACAGAGGAAGACTGCACTGTAGTTCCTTCTCTAGATTGTCGCACAGATGACAAAATGGTAGATATCGAAATAGACGACAGAGGGATAGAGAAACAATTAAAATCGCTCAAAAGAGGAAAGGCCGCTGGACCTGATGGGATACCAGTTCGATTTTACACAGAGTACGCAAAGGAACTTGCCCCTCTTCTTGCAGCGGTGTACCGTAGGTCTCTAGAAGAGCGTAGCGTTCCAAAGGATTGGAAAAGGGCACGGGTCATCCCCGTTTTCAAGAAGGGACGTCGAACAGATGTACAGAACTATAGACCTATATCTCTAACGTCGATCAGTTGTAGAATTTTGGAACACGTATTATGTTCGAGTATAATGACTTTTTTGGAGACTAGAAATCTACTCTGTAGGAATCAGCATGGGTTTCGAAAAAGACGGTCGTGTGAAACCCAGCTCGTGCTATTCGTCCACGAGACTCAGAGGGCCAAAGACATGGGTTCACAGGTATACGCCGTGTTTCTTGACTTCCGCAAGGCGTTCGATACAGTTCCCCACAGTCGTTTAATGAACAAAGTAAGAGCATATGGACTATCAGACCAATTGTGTGACTAGATTGAAGAGTTCCTAGATAACAGAACGCAGCATGTCATTCTCAATGGAGAGAAGTCTTCCGAAGTAAGAGTGATTTCAGGTGTGCCGCAGGGGAGTGTCATAGGACCGTTGCTGTTCACAATATACATAAATGACCTTTTGGATGACATCGGAAGTTCACTGAGGCTCTTTGCAGATGGGGCTGTGGTGTATCGAGAGGTTGTAACAATGGAAAATTGTACTGAAATGCAGGAGGATCTGCAGCGAATTGACGCATGGTGCAGGGAATGGCAATTGAATCCCAATGTAGACAAGTGCAATGTGCTGCGAATATATAGAAAGATAGTTCCCTTATCATTTAGCTACAAAATAGCAGATCAGCAACTGGACGTAGTTAATTCCATAAATTATCTGGAAGTACGCATTAGGAGTGATTTAAAATGGAAAGATCATATAAAGTTGATCGTCGGTTAAGCAGATGCAGACTGAGATTCATTGGAAGAATCCTAAGGAAATGCAGTCCGAAAACAAGGGAAGTAGGTTACAGTACGCTTGTTCGTCCACTGCTTGAATACTGCTCATGAGTGTGGGATCCGTATCAGATAGGGTTGATAGAAGAGATAGAGATAGAGAAGATCCAACGGAGAGCAATGCGCTTCGTTACATGATCATTTAGTAATCACGAAAGCGTTACCGAGATGATGGATAAACTCCAGTGGATGACTCTGCAGGAGAAACGCTCAGTAGCTCGGTATGGGCTTTTGTTAAAGTTTCGAGAACATACCTTCACCGAAGAGTCAAGCAGTATATTGCTCCCTCCTACGTATATCTCGCGAAGAGATCATGAGTATAAAATCAGAGAGATTAGAGCCCACACAGAAGCATACCGACAATCCTTCTTTCCACGAACAATACGGGACTGGAATAGAAGGGAGAACCGATAGAGGTACTCAGGGTACCCTCCGCCACACACCGTCGTGTTGCTTGCGGAGTATGGATGTAGATGTAAAAATGATACGGGATTTGGGCTGGACGTCATTAAAATAAAGGTATCTTTCGTTGCGACGGAATCTTCTCACGAAATTCTAATCACCAACTTTCTCCTCCGAATCCTTATATATAATTCTACTGTACGTGTGTATGTCACTGATCTCCTCCTAAATGGCTGGACCGATTAGTGTGAATTTTTTTGGATGCTTTTGGGTGGCGCCCTGGATGGTTTAGATTCACAAATCAGCCCGGCAGATGGCGCTGAAGTCGGTATCTAGGTTATTTAACTATACTGCAACTAAACGGCTGGATCGACTTGAATGAATTTCTGTGTATGCATTCAAGTGGGAGCCTGGAAAACTTGGTCGACGGACTCGGAATTCACAATTAGTCCAGAACCGTAGGTTAAATAGTTCGGCTGAAGATCAATTGACGGACAATGAAAGTTGATGAAACCAGGTTGCAACCAGACGTGCTAATGAAAGTCAAGAGCAACGCAACGAACGCCTTCGAGCTAATGCATTGAGACAAACAATGACCCGTCAACGGGTCACCGACACATTCAGAACAAGTGAACAACAGCGTTTGGAAGTGTATCGCGCATTGACACGTGCATCACATCTTCGCCTTGCGTTTGAATATGAGTCGGACATCGGCTATTCCTCACATTCACAAATTTTAATCGGTGCTATGAACAAACAATGCCAACACTGTCATGCACTCACATACAAGGGTGAATCGGCCGGTTTCTGCTGCGCGTCTGGCAAAGTTGTATTGCCACCGCCGGCCGCGGTGGTCTAGCGGTTCAGGAGCTCAGTCCGGAACCGCGCGACTGCTACGGTCGCAGGTTCGAATCCTGCCTCGGGCATGGATGTGTGTGATGTCCTTAGGTTAGTTAGGTTTAAGTAGTTCTAAGTTCTAGGGGACTGATGACCACAGAAGTTAAGTCCCATAGTGCCCAGAGCCATTTGAACCATTTTGTATTGCCACCATTGAATTCGCCGCCAGAACCATTGAAAACCCTATTGGCAGGAGCTACATCTCAATCTAAATAGTTTTTGCGTAAAATTCGCAAATTCAATTCGTGCTTTCAAATGCCATCATTTGGAGCAACAAAAATCGTTCAGAATGAGGATGGTCGCAATTTCCAATCAACGTTGAAGATTCAGGGCCAAGTGCATCATCAAATTGGTTCTTTAATGCCGATGCCTGATACCGATTCAAAATTTCTGCAAATGTATTTCATGAGTGATGAGTCACCCTCATTCTGCCAACGGCCTTGTCAAAGAAGGCGGAGAAGCGGATAGAGGTTCAGGGCACTCTCTTGTCCTAGGGGTGGGAAATTGCCCTTAAAAGGCGGAAGAATCAGCAATGATCAACGACATGAGGATGCAGAAGGCAATCGAAACCACTGCATTAAAGACTCGTAACGTGTATCCACAGGACATGTGGCCTGTAATTTCGTGGCGGGCTGCATCAAACCGGTCAGTAGACTGATGACAAAAAAAAAAAAAAAAAAAAAAAAGAGTGATGAGAAGCAGCAAATAAACGCACGCTGCCAGTATGCCAGTACAATCATACCGAGCAGATGGAGGAGCGAGAAGTTGCCGGAATTTTAGAACCGTTTTTACAGCATCACAAACAGTTGGTCCAGTTGTTCAATACCGTTTCAAACAGACTGGAAAACGACAACTATACGGTCGCCATCAAAGCCGACAAAGTATCATCTGGGCAGCACACAGGCCGATGTAATGCACCTACCATTATTGACGTTGCAGTTGTTATGGTTGGTGACGCATTTGAACGTCGAGATATACGAATCCAACGCGGAGATAACACAGTGCATACGACTGAAGACAGTCAACGCTCTTACGACGCTTTGCAATATCCACTGATATTTTGGGAAGGAGAAGATGGATATCATTTAAATATCAAACAAAGAAATCCAGCAACAGGTACAATCTACACATGTCATTACCTAATATTTTATTTTTATGCAAGATTAATTTCTTTTTGTCTTAATTATATTTTTACTTTGCAGGAGCAGAAACCAGCAAGAAAGTGAGCGCGATGAACTTCTACGCATATCGGTTGATGATTCGTGCCCATGTAGACAATAATGTTCTCCGATGCCGCCAGCTGTTTCATCAATATATCGTTGATAAGTATGCGAAAATTAAAACAAACATTAGTGATTATAAAGAATTGTTTTTAGAAATATTGACGTTATTTCATAATAAAGAATAATGAAATTATGTAATATTTGTCTTTAATTTCATACTTTCTTTAATATCCTAATCGCTTGAAATATCATGCAGGACAACATCTGTCGGGTCCGCTAGTGATAAAATATTTTGTTGACACCAGCCTATATAGGGAGAAGCGATTATCACGATAAAATAGGGAAATCAGAGCTCGTACGAAAAGATACATATGTTCGTTCTTCCCGCGCGCTGTACGAGATTTGAATAATAGAGAATTGTGAAGGTAGTTCGTTGAACCCTCTGCCAGGCACTTAAATGCGATTTGCAGAGTATCCATGTAGATGTAGACAATTGTTCATCCATCTTGTACCATCTGTGGATGTATAAAGTATCCCATGTACCTCAGGTGACTGACTA
The DNA here is from genome assembly GCF_021461385.2 of Schistocerca piceifrons. Lineage (NCBI taxonomy): Eukaryota > Metazoa > Arthropoda > Insecta > Orthoptera > Acrididae > Schistocerca > Schistocerca piceifrons. The sequence goes on along the minus strand of NC_060140.1, from coordinate 642,500,839 downwards.
GGGGACGCTAACCCAAATTTCGGCTCTTCCGAATCATGCAAAATACCCTCTTACACTGAATCACTTTCTTCACTTCCTCGAGAAACTTTGTCAATCCCTTCTTCGCGCTCTACGTCACAGGAACTAGCATCTGAACAGTTTTCTAAAACTTGTAGTGGTTCATGTAGGTGACGTTCATTTTCTTCGTAAGACATCTTGAGAAATATAAAATCTAAATACTTTAACTAACTATATTACATCTCATGAACTTGCTGACAGCTCAGGAATGTTAACACCGGCCAAACGAGGTCGGATGTGTCGTACCCTGCCACCCACGTATCTCCCTCTGTTGCTGTCGCAACAGTTAACTCAACACTGCATCTTGCCCACCTCGCTCCCTTACCTCCAGCTACTGTGACATCAAGATTTGTGTGGCGACAGTGACATTCAATAATTAGCGCTTCAAAACACTTTGGGTATGGCATACCCGACCTCACTCACGCCAAGTTAAAGCTGAATGATCCTACATTATTCATTAGCCCGTAACCGACAATCAACTGGATTTCTACTTCACGCATACGATTCGTCAGAAGTTCTGGAGCTATTTCGGCCAATTAATACCTATTTACTGTGATGTTATAAACTGTTTTGATAATAGGTATAGATAAATGATGTTCTAATGACAATATGTAAGGAATAACGAACGGCGGCTATCTAGGGGTATACGTTTGCTAGCATGTACTTATTGTGTGTACCGGGTGATTAAACAACAATAAAATGGTTTTTAATCGCTTTCAACTCCATCTTCACAGTACACACACTAACTGATATGAGGGCGGACTCAATCTAGAGAGAGAGAGAGTTAGAGAGAGACAGAGACAGAGAGGGGAGGGGGGTGGGCTGATGAAGGAGTCCACATATCAGCTACAGTGTGCACCATGAAGAGAGAGCTGAAAGTGATGTGCTGAGAAGTAATTGTTAACAGAAAAATTCGGTAAGTCGCCCTGTTTCCGAATTACTGTAAGTAGTTTTGAAGTCATCCAACCAAGCTAACGTACGTGCAAATTCAAGTGGCCAGTCAGGAACAATTTGTGTCAGTTGAGAGAGAGTGAGAGAGAGAGAGAGAGAGAGAGAGAGAGAGAGAGAGAGAGAGAGAGAGAGAGAAGAGGGGGAAGGGAGAGAGAGGGAGAGTGAGGCAGAAACAATAATTGTAACTGAAGTTACGGTTCCAAAACGCTGGAAAAAAATGAAACTCAGCTCAAAATGATGTAAAATTTGAACCGCATATTATCTAAGAAGTGGGAACGTTACAGAAAGAGAAAATTTTTTCTAGGTAAATAGTGCTGTAAGCGTCATACAGTAAATGGGATCTGCTACCATTGACAAATAAATCAGAATACAACATATATGGTGTGAGGTGCACATTAAACTAACTGTATTGAACAAGTCTAGCATTCAACAATTGTGGCAATGGTAGTTAGGTAACCCATCCACCACACCAAGGTCCTACCACATCTGATGGAAGAAACCTGTTTTCAATTTCTTGAGCCCAAAAACCATAACAGGCAACAATGAAAACGGTATTTAATCGTCGTGAGGGCAAAAGACGCGTAAGAGAGAAAAAAAAAATCGGGTTTTAATTGTTGTGAGAGTGGCACAACACATATACAAAATGCCGTCCACCTTGTTCAGCCATAAGCTGAAATTGCGGTACAGCATATTCCACAAGAGATAGGAGTGTCTTAGGGGTCACGTTCACACTAGTTCTGCAATTCCTGCCTTCAGTTCAGCTACATTTGCAATCTGTGCACTGAGCACAGCATCTATAGATAATACCACAGTCAGCAGTAACTGGGATTTAGATTATGTTATACGGCCGGTAAGGCTGTCGGGACGTGGTTGACAATTCTACCATTTTGTACATGCCTTGCGCCAGTCCCGCGACGCTTAAAAAAGATTTTATCGCTGGGTTTAATGCGGTTTTTGGCCCAGGACAATTAAAAGCCGATTTCCATCATTTTTATGAGGCTTTTCGTGTCAGGACGATTAATAAGCGGTTTCAGTGTTGCCTTTTATATGGCTTTTGGTCTGAAGAAAATTAAAAACCTTTTTATTTCCCCATCGGATGTGTTACGAGCTTGCTGTGGTGGATTGGCTTACCTAACTATCAGTGCCACAATTCTTTGGCTTTCAACACGGAAACTATATAGTATAGTGAGGATAGCGGCAGACATGCAGAGAAAAAAGTTAACATTTTCACTTGTTAATCGGAACTATCGAAGAGTACTTTATATGCTACTTTCTACTACCACTTTAACATACCATAAGCACTCGAGTTAAGGAGTGTCACTCCGATTGCGTTAGAGTTGTTAGCATGTTACAGGAAAGAAATCTTGTGATGATCGTTACGCCTAAATATGAATAATAGATTCTTACGCTACATAATTTTTTTGTTCATGCTGACTGATTCAGGATGTCAGAAGAAAGGTAACACTGCAGTTATATGACGCAGTCAGCCAATAAGTGTAATTTATGTTAACTTCCTTCATAAATAGTTCTTCTACGTATTCTCAGAAGTTGCGTCCAATGGGTACAAACCAACTGCAGTTTTAATCATACGTTTATGGCAAGTTGATGTAAAACTGAAAATTTTGTAAATAACGGTTTACTTTACCCGTAGTTTTGTATGGGTAATTTTTTTAAAAATGTTTTATAGATGAACTGTATTTTATATTGCAATCCTGCATTTGTATGGTCTTGTTTCACTGTTTCCTACTACATTATTGTTAATTGTCATCCTTCGTTTGCAGCGAAACAGGCCAATAACATAAAGTCCTATTTCATAACTCCGTAAATTCCGACTGTGTAGCTTTCCCCCTAAGCTAATTCTATTACATATTGTATTACGTGCACTTGCTAGTGTATGTAGTACATTATGTCATCGTTACGTCACAGAATGTTTCCAATTTTTATCTGAAGGCGTAGGTTGCCATCCATGACACTTAACAGTATGCTGTGTCTCCTTTAATCGCAGTTTATGTAAAGCTAGATTTCATTACTTGATGTGCCAAATTTTAATTTTAAATTCCATCTGTTATTCCAGTGTTAAAGAAAAGCCTGACCCAGTTGCATTAGTCGAAACTGAGGTCATATAGTGTAGACCATCATCTGCCGCACAGGATTTCGTTATACTCCTAATCCAGTTACTACGTTGCAGCCAACGTGGCATTATACCAAGAACAGGGAAATCTGGCACGTCATTGTAATGCCCCTACTTTATTGTGGTATGTTTCTATTATTATATAAATTTTGCTTATCAGGGTTATTCATCATTATACACTCCTGGAAATTGAAATAAGAACACCATGAATTCATTGTCCCAGGAAGGGGAAACTTTGACACATTCCTGGGGTCAGATACATCACATGATCACACTGACAGAACCACAGGCACATAGACACAGGCAACAGAGCATGCACAATGTCGGCACTAGTACAGTGTATATCCACCTTTCGCAGCAATGCAGGCTGCTATTCTCCCATGGAGACGATCGTTGAGATGCTGGATGTAGTCCTGTGGAACGGCTTGCCATGCCATTTCCACCTGGCGCCTCAGTTGGACCAGCGTTCGTGCTGGACGTGCAGACCGCGTGACACGACGCTTCATCCAGTCCCAAACATGCTCAATGGGGGACAGGTCCGGAGATCTTGCTGGCCAGGGTAGTTGACTTACACCTTCTAGAGCACGTTGGGTGGCACGGGATACATGCGGACGTGCATTGTCCTGTTGGAACAGCAAGTTCCCTTGCCGGTCTAGGAATGGTAGAACGATGGGTTCGATGACGGTTTGGATGTACCGTGCACTATTCAGTGTCCCCTCGACGATCACCAGTGGTGTACGGCCAGTGTAGGAGATCGCTCCCCACACCATGATGCCGGGTGTTGGCCCTGTGTGCCTCGGTCGTATGCAGTCCTGATTGTGGCGCTCACCTGCACGGCGCCAAACACGCATACGACCATCATTGGCACCAAGGCAGAAGCGACTCTCATCGCTGAAGACGACATGTCTCCATTCGTCCCTCCATTCACGCCTGTCGCGACACCACTGGAGGCGGGCTGCACGATGTTGGGGCGTGAGCGGAAGACGGCCTAACGGTGTGCGGGACCGTAGCCCAGCTTCATGGAGACGGTTGCGAATGGTCCTCGCCGATACCCCAGGAGCAACAGTGTCCCTAATTTGCTGGGAAGTGGCGGTGCGGTCCCCTACGGCACTGCGTAGGAGCCTACGGTCTTGGCGTGCATCCGTGCGTCGCTGCGGTCCGGTCCCAGGTCGACGGGCACGTGCACCTTCCGCCGACCACTGGCGACAACATCGATGTACTGTGGAGACTTCACGCCCCACGTGTTGAGCATTTCGGCGGTACGTCCACCTGGCCTCCCGCATGCCCACTATACGCCCTCGCTCAAAGTCCGTCAACTGCACATACGGTTCACGTCCACACTGTCGCGGCATGCTACCAGTGTTAAAGACTGCGATGGAGCTCCGTATGCCACGGCAAACTGGCTGACACTGACGGCGGCGGTGCACAAATGCTGCGCAGCTAGCGCCATTCGACGGCCAACACCGCGGTTCCTGGTGTGTCCGCTGTGCCGTGCGTGTGTTCATTGCTTGTACAGCCCTCACGCAGTGTCCGGAGCAAGTATGGTGGGTCTGACACACCGGTGTCAATGTGTTCTGTTTTCCATTTCCAGGAGTGTACTTTGATATTGGACTGTATCCTTTGGACTGTATTGTCAAAGTAGCGATCTAGGCAAATAAATCGGATTTCACAAGAAGTGTACAGTACAAATTTGTGGTTAGCTTCCTGCATACAATGGGTTTTTCAAATGGTTCAAATGGCTCTGAGCACTATGGGACTTAACATCTGTGGTCATCAGTCCCCTAGAACTTAGAACTACTTAAATCTAACTAACCTAAGGACATCACACACATCTATGCCCGAGGCAGGATTCGAACCTACGACCGTAGCGGTCGCGCGGTTCCAGACTGAAGCGCCTAGAACTGCTCGGCCACACCGGCCGACTGGGTTTGTCAAATGACCACAAAACTGTTAATTAATGTTGAGCATCATTTTCTTACTGAGACATAGATGCGGGTTTATCGCTTGTCGACCAGTACGAAACAGTAGGTAAGCCACTTCTTAAAGCCATTCGCTCCAAAGGCAAGTCGCTCTTATCCATCGGAAAACTTACAGTCCTTACAAGGGATACAAAAATTATTATGTATAGCAGAGCGTATAACAACTGACAAATACTAAGTAACACTTTCGGCCTAAATCAGCGAGCAATATCTCGCAGCGGTTAGCATGCTGGGTTCTCTTTTGGGACGACGACGGTTCACAACCCTGTCCGACCATACAGAATTAGGTTTTACGTGAATTTCCTACATCTCTTCATGCAATTTTCGGGGAAGTTCCTTTGAAAAGGGCACCGTCATTTTCATTCCGCGCCCTTTCGTAACTCGAACTTGTGTTGCGTCTATAACGACTAGGCTTTAATCTTCCTTCTTTCCGGAGTAATTCCAAGCAAATATCGTATACCATGAAGAGTTATAGGTATACCGAGAGAGATATTTAGCCGCCCACTCCACTTAGCTGAGTAGTCAGCACGGAGGAATGCCACGCCAAGGGGCCTGGGTTCGATTCCCGGGTGAGACAGGAGATTTTCTCCGCTCTGTGACTGGGTGTTGTGTTGTCCTCATCATCATTTCATCCCCATCTCCGACGTGCAAGTCGTCCAATGTGGCATCGAATGCAATAAGTACTTGCCCTCGGCGGCCGAACTCCTCCGAATAGGAGACTCCCGGCACAGTTCAAATGGTTCAAATGGCTCTGAACACTATGGGACTTAACATCTGAGGTCATCAGTCCCCTAGAACCTAAGGACATCACACACATCCATGCCCGAGGCAGGATTCGAACCTGCGACCGTAGCGGTCGCGCGGTTTCAGACTGAGGTGCCTAGAACCGATCGGCCACTCCGGCCGGCCGGCCCACAGTGCCGTAAGCTCATTTCATTTCCAGCGGTATTTAGTCGGTGGGACAACTGGGTGACGTTCAGTATGAATTATTTGAACATCCATCCTGCTCACTGTACTTAGTACCGTATTACACCCATTCGCCTACATCTATATAAATTTAGAATTAGGGAATTGTGGATCGAAGAAAAAACTCAGTGCCCCCGCAGGAGCCAGTCGCTTTTCATAATGGAGAAACATTTTACATACTGCAAGTGGGATGCAAATAGGACTACGGTGATGTGTTGATCTAAAAGACAGATGTTTGCTGCTATGTTGCGAACAATTTAACTTTGGTGCCATACGTTAGGTTGGCGTTAATCGCATTACACATGGTAATTCAACATGTTTCGCTGCTAACCTTTGCGTTTGCATTTACCTAACATTTTGCCGCTGTTGCCCGACAACTTTGTCAAAGGTTAATGAGTAATGAGATCCCGTAGCCGTCATTATTCGTTAGCGTCCAGAGCTCACGCCGCTGTCGCGTACGGAAATTGTATTGCAGCGTAAGTGAATTGTTAGCCTTGACTGTGTTCGTGTTCCGTTCGTATGACGCAACAGAGATTTTGCGTAACGGTGACGTACCAGAATCGTTTATTTTTACGCTCTCTTTGTTCGATTAAAGTTTCATATCAGATTATGGCATAAATGCTCATTACCCTGCCACTGTAAAAATTTTATAAGGTTCTTTTAGAACGTTTTTCTACCGTTTGTGCCCGAAAAGTTCTTTGAAACACAGGTACTGTAATATTATGGCCAAACGTGTACCGTCAACCAGAACAGACATTAACTAAACGATCGATCAATGAGCATTAAACGTCTCGACATCGAGCAGTTTACGATAATCGCATGAAGATGAGAAGCATGCAATTTGAAAGAACCAAAACAACCCATCAGCTTTCAGAAATAGATATTAAATATAGGCTCCCTAACAAAACAAAATGGGGGCCACACATTCATCAACTAACAAGTTAACTTACAGTATAATCGGCAAAAGAAGAACCCTTGGTGACCGAGTAGGTCCGTCTGCCTCTACCAGTTACAGAAAGTGATTGTTTTATACGTTTCTATGGAAATGCCGCAGTTTTGTCGCAGTTCTGTAGACCAAGATGGTCGCCGAGTGAGATCCCAGGTATTTTCTTCGTCCGCTAAAAGAACTTATTTAAGAGGAAATAGTGTCAAATTTAAATTTTATTTGTTTTGTATACTTGCCGTAGTGTCCGTTCTTGTCACACAACTGAATATTAGCGTCCCAGCAATGCTTGTTCTTGGAAAAACTTGTTCTTTAGCTGAAGTCCCGATAATCGCAACATAACCCGAAATTTTGCGTGACATAAAGAAAAAAAATTCAGTTCAAGTTTTCTTGATAGTTCGCTTAAAAAAGACTGCTACTAGTTTTATCAGTGTCTATTGTCGCAATGAAAGTGTAATTAAATGTTGCTAAATGGTACTAATTAACACATTTCGGGTTGTTTACTAGTTAGATAGACGCGATGTAGGCCGAAATTTTTCAATTTATAATCGTTTAAAAACATGACCAAACACGCCCGATAACGTAAATTCTATAAAATCAAATTAATAACAAATTCATTCTTCTGTCATTGTATCGCTAAATCATTACAAAAAAAAAAAACACTGCACATTACACCTTTGTATGGTTTTTTGTTTACACGCAACCAATCTCACGTCCTTTACAAATTTAAAACATTCTTTAAACTTAATTATTCTTTCGTGACTGACCATGAGTGAGAAATGTGGGTGCTGTTACAGATTAGTGAGGAGAGGGATTTGTTGCCTATCTTGTGGATTACATTTTCACTGGGAGGGGGGGGGGGGGGGGAGAGGGGGATGCAGTGGGGAAAATGTTGTGAGAACAGAAGAGGCTCTCTCCTGGAACTGCAGAGAATGCAGTAGGAACATTTTCATTGGGTAACAGAAAAGGAAAATCTGTACCCTTCAGGAAGCAAGGAAGGAACTCATAAGGATCAAGGGAGATAGGGGGGATTAGGCTGGTTGGGAACTGGCAGCTGGTAGGAGGACAGGCAGAAAGAGAACGCGATCTGACAATTTTATCATCAACACCAAAACCAGGTATCTACCACTGCCAGAGTTAAGTGGAGAAGAGCCTCAGGTAGAACGAGGAGCAGGAAATGTACAGCACACTTCAACTGAGGCCAAGAAGCCTAGGAAGGTACAGAGTGTTAGGAATAAGAAAGTGCTGCTGTTAGGTAGTAGCCATGGGTGAGGTGTAGGCCCTCAGTTACAGCAAAGTTTAGGGGCAGCGTACCAGGCCACCGGTATCTTCATGCCACATGCAAGGCTTAGTCATTTGATAGAGGACCTAGGGTCTTTATGTAAGGATTTTACAAATGAGGACCATATATTGGGAGTGGGTGGGGCGGGAAACAGTTTGGACAGGGATGGGGCATATGGCATAGGTGGTGACCTGGACAAGATAGAAGATAGCTTCCCTGACTCATGGCACCAACGTACACATTGTTGAGCTGTTCTGGCGTCATGATCGACCACACCTTGTTGGAACTGTGAGGCGAATCAATGTGGTGTTAGGGATGGATCTGAGGACAGCCAACTTTGCTCATGTTTCTCTGATGACTGTTGTGACTATCAACAGATGGCGTTTCCCTAGGCATGGCCTACTCCTAAACAGGACTGGGAAGGGAAGACTGGTACAGCTGATTCATGAAAGTATAAGAGGTGGATCTCGGGCCACACATAGTCAAATACCTGTTGTCATAGGTAGGAAAAGTAGGTATTTTTTAGGATAAATGGAGAGAACGGGTTCCCCTGCCTAAAGAGTATCTCCAGCACTTTAAAAAATGCTGAAACAATCACTCACAAGACAGATTTTAACACCTCAAATATGACAAATACCAGATGTCACGAAGAAGATCAAACCATTGGAAGGAGTAACATGGCACATGTCAAACATTTAGCAATCCTCCATCAAAACACGCAATCAATAAAAATTAAAACGCAACTATGAGAAGTTGAGCTCCAATCTGTGAACTGCACAGTAGTTTGTCTTACAGAGCACTGGTGTATAGACACAGAAATCCTATATGTAGTATTATCATTGTATGAAAAGGCATACTCTTACTGCAGAACTACTTCAAGGAGTGGAGGAGCATGTATTTATATCAGAAAAAGAAGACAGTTCAAATGAAGACATGACCTTAGTACCGTAAGTGAAGAGAAACACTTTGAAATATCAGCTACAGAATTAACAGAGCTTGATATCACCAAGAAATTAATCATTTTGTGTATGTATAGATCTCCCAGTGGTAGTGTGGACACTTTTTTCAATAAGTTAACAGAAGTTCTAGATAAAGTCTCAAGTACAAAGGTCAACATAATTCTGTGTGGGGACATAAACATCAACACTAACATCATAAAAGAATCTAGTAGCACCTTCATAAACGTCCTTCACAGTTCTGGCATGTCCCTATTAGTCAATTGTGAAACAAGGGTTACCACAATGACTTCATCAGTAATTAACTACGTGGTCACAAATGTGAACAGGGAAAAATGTGCTGTAGCTGTAAAAGATCTCAGACTATCAGACCATCTCTGTCAAATAACAACAGTAAAGTAAGGCATGGAATCATTCCATAAACTACAAACCTACAAACGACATATATCAGAAATCAAAATAAAAGATTTTTCAAAATAACTAGAAAATCAAAGCTGGGATGAAGTGTATAAGGAAACCAATGTGAATATGGAATTCTTAAAGTTCTCTACATTGTTTAAACTGAACTCTGAAAAGTCATTTCTAAAAGTATGGATGTCTGTATCAACATCTCACAAAAACAGATGTTTAAAAGCAGGTATTAAGAAGTCCTCTCAAACACTTAAACACCTCAGTTCCATGAAAAAGATATGCAGTGATCTAGAATTCTGAAATTTCTATCATAGATACAAAAAGATCTATAGGAAGGTGCTGACTGCTGCAAAAAAGTTGTTTAAAGACAAAATTATATATAATGCAGAGAATAAACGCAAAGCAGTCTAGGATGTTATAAAAAAGGAAATGGGGAGAGAAAAACTAATGCAGAATAACATACTGCTGAGGGAGGGGGATAAAGTAATAAATGATCTACAGCACTTAGAAAACTGTATAAACGAGCATTTTTCAAGTATTGCATGGAAATTACAACAAAAATTTCCCCAAACAAATATAACCCTGTAAAGAATGTTGCACTAAATACAATGATGTTACTTCCAACAACAGAGAATGAAATCAGTAAAACAATTCAAAAACTAAAAAATAAATAGTCAGTAGGCTTAGATGAAGTATCAATGTGTGCACTCAAGCAATGCATAGGGATTATACAAGGCCCCTTAACAAATATAATAAATGAATCCTTTCACATTATAGATATTCCCAGAGCAGTAACAACAGGCACGAGTTGTACCTTTGCTTAAGAATGGTAATGCAGAAGACATAGAAAATTAATGGCCCATCTCCCTTCTGTCAACATCCTCAAAACTAATAGAAGCAATTGAGAAATACAGATTATTGAATTACCTTAATAAACACAATCTTTTAAGCGAATCACAGTTTGGTTTCCAATGAGGAAAAAATATGGAGTCAGTCAAAGTAGAATTCACAAAAGTTGTGCTTGCTGCTCTTGATAAAGATGAGTGTGTCACAGGCATATTTATGGATCTTTCTAAGGCGTTTGATACAGTCGACCACAAGATTCTATTAAATAAATCGGAACCATTAGGAATAAGAGGGGTAGCTAATGACTGGTTTCGATCATACCTAACAGATAGGATACAAAGAGTAGAGATAACACATACTTCAAATAGATCTAAACATTTACTAAAACACCTATGAGAACAAAAATAGATTAATATATGGGTTCTGCAAGGTAGAATATTATAACCAATAGTTTCCTGATATTCATCAATGACTTTCCCAGTAGTTTTACTCATGGTGAAAAAATCCTCTTTACTGATGACAGCATTATTATAGTCATTGAGAAAACAAGAGAACTTCTCACCAATAAAGCAAATGAAACTCTCAAGGAAGTTTATGATTGGTTAGTAAGAAATAAAGTGATGATGAACATAAAGAAAACAAATGCCATGAATTTCAGTCTGAAGAGGAAAAATGACAGTGTTAAATTAAATGTATGTGGCACCTCTATAGTCTGCATAACAAATGAAAAATTTCTAGGAATGAATATTGATTCTCAGTTCAAGTGATGTGGACACACAAAGGTACTTGCAAACAGAATGTCATCAGCATCTTATGCCCTTAGAATCCTATCATCAGTGTGTAACATACAGTGTTTGTTAATTACATATTATTCATATGTACACTCAATTCTTAGCTTTGGCCTTCTTCCTTGGAGAACAAATGCACATAATATGAACACAATTTTCAAATTCCAGAAAAGAGCCATAAGAATAACAACCAAAAATACTAGTAGAGCTCAATGTAAAGATCTGTTCAGAACACTGGGGATTTTAACTGCTCCATGTGATTACATTTACCAGTCAGTTGTACACGTAAAAAATAACATTGGTAATTACTGCACAAACAGCTCTGTCCATGTCCATGCAACAAGAGGTATACTCAACTTACATTTACTAAGAAAAAAATAAATATAAAACTCAAAATAGCATTTTCTACCAAGGAATAAAACTGTACAATAAATTACCAAAAGAAATTTAAGAAATTTAAAAAATTAAAACGCAGTTAAAAAGTACCTGTTATGCAATACATTTTATACATTGAAGGATTACTTAGTTAAAGCAGACTAGCTGTTAAAAAATGTTATACAAACAAATAATAATAATAATGATTATAAAATATCTAACATTCCACATAACACCCTCACTTTCTGTTTTTTTCTTCTTTTTTTCATTTCTAGAAACACTTACCCCCAAGCTATACATAGCAATAGCACTATACTAACACCTCTTCCCCTTTCTGAGCTCAAACTCTCACTCATCATGGAGGGATGCTGGCTCAGTTTTTCAGGATAGCAAATCCGAAGTTGCAGTACAGAAAATGGTCTAGAGATCACCAGTGTGTGTTCATGTGTGTGTGTGTGTGTGTGTGTGTGTGTGCATGTGTGTGTGTGTGTGTGTGTGTGTGTGTGTGTGTGTGTGTGTGTGTGTGTGTGTTTGTGTAGTGAGTGAAGTATTATGAAACAATGTGTGTATAGTGTGTGCAGTGAATGATAGTGTGATTTGAGTGAAAAATCTGGCATTACATTAATTAATAAATTATTGTAAAAAAAGGATTGCATACCAGCAGTAAGTCTAATGATTGTCTCTAACTAGAAGTCTGTAAATATATGTGTATAGGAATTAGCTTATTTTAAATTGATCTAAATTTGTAGATACTTTGACATGTCCTATATCCTTGTAAAAAGAGATATACAGATGAATGAAGCTACTACTACCACAACTACTACATTGTTTGTGCTTCATACTTGAAAACTGGCTACAGCATAACAACTATCAGGGATTTTAATTCGTCGACTTTTATACTGGCCTTTAAGTGGAGTTATTTAATGGAAAAAGTACAAAAATGGTGCGAAATTATAGGTGAAAATGGTGCTAAAAGATGTCAATTCTCAATGATAAAAGTATACTACAAAAGTTATATATCGTTTAAACACTATTGCAGTCAACCTTCTGCTAACTTACATTCTCCAATTACGAACAGCATTTCTACCTTCTCTTCGTTAGTGCACATTCCACTCACACAAATATAGAACTTAAGATGTGCCATGAATTACCAATATGTATTATCCTTATACAAGTAGTACAGGTTGAATACCGTCTCTTCCAACTGTAATGAAAGTTTTTTAAGCGATGTCACTTTCGCCATTGAAACTTCGACCTTTGGGCCATTTTCAACTGCTCTTGGGCACTTCGGACGATTTTAAAGTCTGACAAGAGCTGAGGTAAAGTTTTTTGCAGTTGTTGTTGTTGTTGTGGTCTTCAGTCCCGAGACTGGTTTGATGCAGCTCTCCATGCTTCTCTATCCTGTGCAAGCTTTTTCATCTCCCAGTACCTACTGCAACCTACATCCTTCTGAATCTGCTTAGTGTATTCATCTCTTGGTCTCCCTCTACGATTTTTACCCGCCACGCTGCCCTCCAATACTAAATTGGTGATCCCTTGATGCCTCAGAACATGTCCTACCAACCGATCCCTTCTTCTGGTCAAGTTATGCCACAAACTTCTCTTCTCCCCAATCCTGTTCAATACTTCCTCATTAGTTATGTGATCTACCCATCTAATCTTCAGCATTCTTCTGTAGCACCACATTTCGAAAGCTTCTATTCTCTTCTTGTCCAAACTATTTTTCGTCCATGTTTCACTTCCATACATGGCTACACTCCATACGAATACTTTCAGAAATGACTTCCTGACACTTAAATCAATACTGGATGTTAACAAATTTCTCTTCTTCAGAAACGCTTTCCTTGCCATTGCCAGCCTACATTTTATATCCTCTCTACTTCGACCATCATCAGTTATTTTGCTCCCCAAATAGCAAAACTCCTTTACTACTTTAAGTGCCTCATTTCCTAATCTAATTCCCTCAGCATCACCCGACTTAATTAGACTACATTCCATTATCCTTGTTTTGCTTTTGTTGATGTTCATCTTATAACCTCCTTTCAAGACACTGTCCATTCCATTCAACTGCTCTTCCAAGTCCTTTGCTGTCTCTGACAGAATTACAATGTCATCGGCGAAGCTCAAAGTTTTTATTTCTTCTCCATGAATTTTAATACCTACTCCGAATTTTTCTTTTCTTTCCTTTACTGCTTGCTCAATATACAGATTGAATAACATCGGGGAGAGGCTACAACCCTGTCTTACTCCCTTCCCAACCACTGCTTCCCTTTCATGTCCCTCGACTCTTATAACTGCCATCTGGTTTCTGTACAAATTGTAAATAGCCTTTTGCTCCCTGTATTTTACCCCTGTCACCTTTAGAATTTGAAAGAGAGTATTCCAGTCAACATTGTCAAAAGCTTTCTCTAAGTCTACAAATGCTAGAAACGTAGGTTTGCCTTTCCTTAATCCACTTGAAAATGTCAATTGTGAAACAAATAATTTTTACAGTCAACGGCCATTGTGATGTTGTTTAAGAATTTCTAAATGACTGTGAGCCCCGACCATGAGGAGTTAATCTGTAATGAAAGTCTTAGTCTTAGTAAGACATTCATTACAGTTGCAAAAGGCGGTATGTAACCCATACATATTTGCACCTGCGGAAAAAAGAGGTCGAGTAACAAAAAATACAACATGTATTATCTTTCCTTTTATTGTCAGCTTCACCACATGAACAAGCTACAATAGCGCAGGTATATGCACTACGTGTCAGTCCAGGAGAGTCAGAGTTGTTAAGTTTTCAATAATGTAATCTTTAAGTTAATGGCACACTCAGATACGTTTTTGAACATATCCTGAAGTGGAGAAGTGGATTACCATAGAAGATGCTAATTAAAAAGGCATATGGCTGTTCATATCAACATAAGTGGGGCAACTGGGATAATTACTGGCTGATTATTTTAACTAGAGGTAACGAAAGATCTCGAATGTGGCGCATCGTACGAATAAATATACTGTAGATGAATAGTTGATATTAGTAAAGGTGCTACAACTGGCAGCCACCTTACCACACCTCCTGCATGAACGTGGTCAAGTTTTTATCTTCAACTGAGAAAGGCCCAACATTTCTTATTGTATATTCACTTTCTAGGCCATAAATTACTAGAGGTGTTTCGCAATCATGGTAGATGGCTCTTTAATCGAAAATTACAAAGAGTGACTGTTTCTGCAAATAAGAAGCGACATATTTAATTCTTAACTTCGTTTGCAATGTAAATATAAGGTTTTGCGTTCTAACAGTTGACATTTACATTCGAAATTGGCATTGCAATACTTAGGCATTGCAAATTTGAATGTACAGTGCTATATGTTCAGCTGTTTCAATGCCTGGTTAGAAACTATATATAACAGTTTCAGGAAAGACTGCCACCAATCGCCATTGTTTCTTCAATTTTCATTTATTCATTACTGGTTTCGAATCGCCTGGCGATTCATCAACAGATGATAGAATTTAGATTGGAGTATTGTGGGGGGCGTGCATCTGTGGCAAATATAGAGACAAAAAAATGAGCACTGTATGTGGGAAGAATATTAAGAGTGAAAGATTAACTTAATGGTATTACTCACTGTTTTTATTCTTGTCGCAAACATAATGTACGCTTTCCAGTATCGTTAATTATCAAGTGAAACAGGCACTTTTCCACCGATGGCGACATTCTTTACAAAATGTAAACAAACCAAAGAGTGTGGCTGTTGTTGTCTCCAAAGAGTTTTGTGGAGGCAGAGATTTCCTTCGCTCATTTTTCGTTTTGTGGCAATCGTAATAGAATATATGTATATTACATTACTTTCTTCACAAAATTTACTATTGTGTTTTTACATTGCAATTTTTTTTCTCCTATGCTATTTACAATATCTACAAAAAAGTGCTTAGGACAAAATTTCGGGTAGCGAAGCTATATTTGGCATGTTTCTCATTGCTCAATAAAGAGGACAGTATACATATGGTAGGGGAGGGAAGGAGAAGGGTGGAGGAGGGAGGGAGGGAACGGAAGGTGTAAGGAAGGGAGGTTCAAATGGTTCGAATGGCTCTGAGCACTATGGGACTCAACTGCTGAGGTCATTAGTCCCCTAGAACTTAGAACTAGTTAAACCTAACTAACCTAAGGACATCACAAACATCCATGCCCGAGGCAGGATTCGAACCCGCGACCGTAGCGGATTTGCGGATCCAGACTGCAGCGCCTTTAACCGCATGGCCACTTCGGCCGGCAAGGTAGGGAGGGAGGGAGGGAGAGGGGGGAGACAGAGAGAGAGAGAGAGAGAGAGATTGTGTGTGTGTGTGTGTGTGTGTGTGTGTGTGTGTGTGTGTGTGTGTGTGTGTAATAGAGAGGTAGAGACAAAGGTGTTTAGATGTGGTATGAGTGAGGTATAAAATGGCTATGGGAGTGGATGAGTACAGGAATACTTCGTTTTTCAAATTTAAGGACTCTTTAAAATTCTGAAAAATGGGTTGTTTGCTAAATCAATTTTTCGCATATGATGGTTTGGTGTGTTTTCTTGTTATGGATGAAAATTTCTAGAGGTTCCAAAAGGTCCATTTTTATTCCTTTTTCTGCAATGTGTAGAATGTGGACGTCAGTTTATATATCTGTGACTGAATAACTATTTTGGGCTAGATGGGCTGCAAAAGTGGGTTTATGTAAATTATTTTAATGGTGTGCCTCACTGTGCTCTTCGTATTTTATTCCAAAAGTTCTCCCTGTCTGTCCTATTTAATGGCAAGAACAGCTGTCACAAGTTTATTTGTATATACCTGATTTGTGATGTAGTGGGCTGGTTGTTTAAATGTTGTGAACTATTTTGTTTTGTATTTTGTTGTGTGTTTGGAAACTGATTTTAACTTTGTGTAGTTTGAATAGTTTTCACGTTTAGATGATACATTACCAAAGAAAGGCATACAGACATATTTATTTTCTTGTGTTTCTGAGGAAAGGTTTGTTGATGGATTTTTCTTTGTTTTCGTCTTTGTATTTAGTTTGTCAACCATGTTTGGGTCATAAACATTGTTGTGGGCTCTTGTTTTTAAAATGTTTAATTACAGCAGTTTCAGCATGAATTTTGTTTACTTGGATGAGTGCTGATATGAAGACTGCTAGTTTATACTTATTTGGGTGGCATGTTGTATTATTTATAACAACATCTGTTGTGATGGTTCTACTGTAACTTTTCAATTTGCTTTTTGGTGTTGTGACATTTTATGTTTAGGACCAGAAAATTAATGCCCTATTGTATTTGGTGTTCAACTGTAAACCGTATTTTGAGATGTATACTATTTAGTTTATTGGCTAAGTTTTCTATTTCAGTTGTTGTTCCACTCTATATTATCAATGTGTAATCAACAAAGCATTTATAATAAATAACTTTAACATTTTCCATTGGCATATCTTATAAGAATTTGTTTTGCAGATCGTTGATATATATGTCAGCTAGTAGGCCAGCTAAACCACTGTCGATTGCTAAATCATCTTTCTGGGTGGAGATTTTGTTATTAAAGGAAGTGTAATGGTGAGACAACACTCACTGAAGCATATTCATCAGTTTATAGATTTCTATGTTACTTAGGTTTTGATGATGCAGTAAGTTGTGTTTGATTATGTGGAGTATTTCTGTTATAGGTATGTTGGTGTACAGGTATACTATGTCAAGGAATGTAAATTGTGCTGTAGTGGGAATAGTGATATCCCTTATGTTGTCATTTAGTTCATTGATGCTCTTTGTGGAATAGTTGTCCGTTAATGAGTAGGATTAACTGAGAATTCCATGAAGTTTTGGTTATTTTGTATCCAGGACTGTGATTGAGTTGAATATTGGGCATAGTGGGCGACCTTGTTTATGATCCTTGGGTTGTGATCTGAGCTTTGGGGCTGTTGGATTCGTTATTATACAGTGTTTTGCTTCACTAGTTGTTATGAGGAAGCTGCTGTTCTTTAACAGGTTTTTAATTTTTTTTAGTATTATGGGGTAGGATCAGATACTAGTTCATTTATGTTGTTATTTTTTTAAAATACTAATGTTTTGTTAATGTACTCTGATCCATACATTATTACAGCTGTATTGCTTTTATCACCCTTAACCACAAGAGTATTATTATCAATTAGTTTTCTATTAATTTGTTTTAATACTGTAGACTCATTACGAGTAATATTGTGGTTGTTTTTGTTTTCATCTTTTTCTTTATAATTTTGTTTGCTTCATATGTAAGAGGATTTTGGTCATTTTGATTTAGTTTTGCTGATAGGCTAGCTACCTTAGTGTCAGTTATTAGGTCTTTGGCAGTATTTTCATCAAGTTTGGGGAAAATATTGTGTTTTAGCCCTTTATTTAGCAAATTTAGTTCTGCATTGTTAAAATTATTGCTTTTTGTGTTCACCACCCTTTCAGAAAAATTAAGTTTTCAATCATGTAAGTTGGAATGGGAGATGGTGGATTTTTATCAAAGAAGTTTGAGAGCTTCTTGTTTTGTTTACATGAAGGTTTCAGCATTTCTTTATCTACAGATTGTTGAACTAAATCTATGAATGTCACAATTTGGAACATCATAATGGGACTGCTTAACTCTAAGTGCAGCCTGTAGATGTCTTTGTTGAGTAAGTCTTTTGTGTACAATGAAACCTAATTTCGTTATTGATCCACATTGCTTCACATTTGCCTTTGGCTGCCTTAGCTGATTTACTGTAGTCATTGATTACAACTTCAATATAATTATAAGTAATATTTTCTAATGTGCACTACTTATTGAATTTAATAGCAAGAGTAGTTTTCATTAACTTCAATTTACACTTTCTGTATGTATTCATTTGTTCATTTTACTGGGCTAGGTAGCGAAATAAAACATTTATCCATTCCGGATTTCGAACACTGAGACTGTCTTGTTAAAGGTTTCGGGAATTACTGAGACCAATCACCGTTTTTTCTTCAGTTTTTATTTATTCATGGCCGCTTTCGAATCACCTGGCGATTCATCATCAGATGATACAATTTAGTTGGGAGTATTGTGGGGGTCGTGCATCTGTGGCAAATATAAAGACGAAAGATTGACCAATGTATGTGGGAAGAATATTAAGATTGTAAGATTAATTTGATGGTATTACTCACATTATGACACATTGTTATAATACAACTGAACCACAGCTGAAATAGGAAACTTAGGCAATAAACTAAATAATATGCACCCGAAAATACGGTTTACAGCTGAACACCAAATACAATAGGGAATTAATTATCTGGTCCTAAACATAACATGTCACAACATCAAACACAAATTCAAAATTTACAGGAAACCCACCACAACAGATGTTGTAAATAATACATCATGCCACCCAAATCAGCATCAACTAGCATTCTTCAAATCAGCGCTCATCTATGTAAACAAAATTCATGCTGAACCTGCAGTACAAAACAAGGAACTAAACATTTTAAAAATAAAAACCCACAACAATGCTTATGACCCAAACGTAGTTGACAAACTAGATACCAAAATGAAAATGAAGAAAAACCCATCAGCAAACCATTCCTCAGCATCACAAGATACTAAATATGTTAAATCACAATGTTAAAATCAATTTCCACACGCACAACAAAATACAAAACAATATAATTCACAACATTCAAACAACCAGCCCACTATATCACGAATCAGGTATATACAGATTAACTTGTGACAGCTGTTCTTGCCACTAAATAGGACAGACAGACAGAAATTTGGGAATAAAATACAAAGAGCACAGTGAAGCACTCTGTTTAAATAACTTACATAAACCCACTTTTGCAGCCCATCTAGCCTAAAATAGTCATTCAATCACAGATATAAAAACTAACCTCCACATTCTACACATTGTAGACAAAGGAATAAAAATGGACCTCTTGGAACAACTAGAAAATTTCATCCATAACAATAAAACAACCCACACTATCTTATATGAAAAATTGATTTAGCAGATAACCCATTCTTCCAACATTTTAAAGACTCCTTATATTAGAAAAACAAATAAATACTGTACTCATCCACTCCCATACGCATTCCACACCTCGCTCATACCACACCTAAACACCATCATCTCTACCTCTTTTTTACACATGCACACACACATAATTTCTCTCTCTCTCTCTCTCTCTCTCTCTCTCTCTCTATATCTCGATCTTTCTCCCTCCCTCCCTCCCTTAACCCCTCTCATACCTCCTTCCCTCCTCCCTCTTCCCGTCACCCCTCCCATATGTATCTTTCTTGAGCATTGAGAAACATGCCAAACATAACTTCGCTATCAGAAATATTTTCGTAAACACTTTTTTTGTAGATATTGTAAATAGCATAAGAGAAAAAATTTGCAATGTAAAAGCATAATAGTAAATTTTGTAAAGAAAGTAATGTAATAATTATATATTTTATTACGAATGCCACACAAAACGAAAAATGAGCAAAGAAAATCTCTGCCTCCACAAAAGTCTTTGGAGTCAATAGCAACCACACTCTTTGGTTTGCTTACATTTTGTAAATAATGTCGCCATCGGCGGAAAAGTGCCTGTTTCACTTCATAATTAACGATACTGGAAAAGCATACATTATATTTTCCAGAGCGTTACTTGCAACAAGAATAAAAACAGTGAGTAATACCATCAAATTAATCTTTCACTCTTAATGTTCTTCCCACTTACTGTGTTCACTTTTTCGTCTCTATATTTGCCACAGATGCACAAGCCCCACAATACTCCAAACTAAATAGTATCATATGATGATGAATTACCAGGTGATTCGAAACCGGTCATGAATGAATAAAAACTGTAGGAAAAACGGCGTTTGGTAGCAATTATTCCTGAAACCTTTAACAAGACAGTTACAGAATGGAAACAGGTTTACTATATATAACTTTCTCCAGCAACAACGATGTACATGTAATAGTTTTCCGGTCACATCGGAATGCTTCGTGTTGGTGAGTCCCCTTGCCTCTCACAATTATGGTTCTTTATTTCGGAGAGTCCACTTGTCACTCACCGCTAGGGTACTTGATATTGATGAGTATTCATGACAGGTGAACCTATGACAATCACTTCATCAGCTTTTAACCTTAATGCGATGGTAGCGGTTTGCACTCTGCCTCTACCCATGTAGCGGTCAGCGCGACAGTTACGGCGGATGGATGGAAACATACACCGAAATATGTCGCCCTGATGGCGGATTTCGAGTTCAGACACCGAAATCAAGCATTGCGATGGTTTCGGGACTCACAACAATTAATGATCTAGGGAATAGAAAACTACGTTATACTGGTAGCTTA
The DNA here is from genome assembly GCF_021461385.2 of Schistocerca piceifrons. NCBI lineage: Eukaryota > Metazoa > Arthropoda > Insecta > Orthoptera > Acrididae > Schistocerca > Schistocerca piceifrons. Next base: position 642,479,837 of record NC_060140.1, on the reverse strand, counting down.
CCTGCCATAAATTTCGTATTTAACCATATAATTTGTACCGTGCAATCATGTTAGCAACACCGAAGTAGCTTTGAACACCAGTATCAACTGTTCAAACACAGAGGATTACATTTACACGGCAATAGAAATGTAGAATCAAATGCCTCTGTCCTCAATTACAAAAAGAGCTACACTTGATATTTGTCGATTACAGCCATTTCGTAGGAAAATTCCTTGCATTGACCTAATGGAATTTATGGAAATCACAGGAATCGTAAATCTGAATGACCTGATGGAGACTGGAACCACCTTATTTGCGATTATGGCTCTAGAATCTATCGTCTCAGCACTGCACCATCAGACTCGGTGCTTTGCTACAGCTTCTAAATACCAGTAATTTAATGCGACCCCTTCACGTTTCTCAGAATGTTCCTGTATACTACTTTCCTAAGACACTCTTCCCAGATTTCTCGAGACTCTCCTCAGAAAGCAGTATCCGCGTGTGAGACAGGCTGGCTGTTGTTCTTAGTCAATTGTTCTTTAGCTCTTTTTATAGCTGAAGACACATCTGGTAAAACACCTACAAAACTACACACATTCTGAAAATAATAGCAAATAACCACAGGAGCTGTCAACAAAACAGCGAATGTAGTCACACTGTCGGAGGGTGAGGAAGAAATCTTGCTCTTTTCTACAATTTTTTTCTGCAAGGAAAGTTGTTTGCGTTAATCGTACGTACTGATGTTGTAAAACAATCAGTGTTTGAGCCTGACGAAAATTTTAAATACCTAGTAACAAGTGTTGGATATATTTTGTGTCGTACCAACATGATGTGCTTATATTTCCTGCCTATGAACTACGTCAGTGACGTATGTCCTTGTATACCGGGTGGTTATTTATAGGTTTCAATACTTGAGATTCTCGCAATGAAAAACGTCTTATCGAGGACAATGAAACTTTGTGGAAACTTTTGTAAGGACATGCAGAACAGTGTTGTAGTTATTCTGCAGTTTAAAAGATTAAAAGGTGAGCAACAAAGAAATATAAAGGTACCAAACAGGAAAAACTTTAACACTGTATTTGGAAACCGTGCTTATATGACAGTTTACATGAAATAAAAACAAAAAACAAAATAAAACTAGTACTTCATGTGACAACATCAGATGATATTAATCAGTGAAAGCGATACAGAAACCAGTTAAAGAAAAGAATTAGCAGTTGTAACTACAGAATGTATAAAGCACGTAGGGCGTCTAAATAAAATTAAAAAAATCGTAAAGTAGAGGAAAATGAAGGAATATGAATCAACAGACAGTGTGGGAAGTGATAGAATACTTAGAAGACTACGTGAAGTTTAGAAAAGGGAAATATAAACCTATGTTTTCTCATTTAACGTTGGATCTGGACAGTGGGCTAGATTTTTGTTGATTTTCAGGCCTTCCCAAACACGGACCTTTTTTTTTTTTTTGCCTTTGCTAAGTGAAGGACGTAGGACTGTGGCTGATAGTTGTGACCTTCAATCAGTACATGCACAGCAAATGTGGAGACAGAATTCTGCAGCCTCTAGCTGCGTTCATGTTCCGCCAGTCTAATTGCTCTGCCTCTGCCTGACTTGATAAACACTTACCTTGATAAACTTATCTGTCAGAACTTGTAATTTTGTACACATTTCTGTTGGCTGGTAATTGAATCTTATCTTTTCTACTTAAAACACTGTGGGCCGTCGCGGTCTTCCCGTAGCAGGATCTCCTGTAGATACCTCTTCTCACCAGTGGCCAGTCCAGTTACTGCTCGCACTGAGGTTTGCCTCTCGCCTGGGATCGAGTGGGAGGTCACCTCAGAGCGTGGCAGGCGGTGAAAGACTTCCCAGGGGCCACACGTAAGGATTCCAGGTGCTGTCTGTGGCTGACTCAGTCACTCAGCCAGATGCAGTCGCCTGCCCTGTTTCAGAGGAAGCTTCTCAGCCTTCAACATCCGGGCCGTCACAGATGGTGGACTATTGGTAGCTGGGAGCACCATTGTTAGGAGCTTTGTGGGTCCCCCTAAAGACATGGCTGCCAAGAAGGGGAAGATATCCAATGTGCACTTTGCATGCAGTGCATACTGAGTGGAGACATTCCAGATTTGGAACGGGTCCTCTCGGATGCCACGAAGAACACACGATACAGCCGGCTGCAGACGGTGGCTCACTTCAGTACCAATGATGTGTGTATGCCAGTCGTACTTGCGAAACGATAGCGGAGCTCACCATTTGCAGCACAGTCGACAGGAACGATTGCCGACATTTGGTACAGAGCCGAGTGGAGGCTTCGAATCAGAGGCTTAGGTGATAATGAAACCGTGTAGACCATAGATTCCTCGACATGCGCCATAGGGTGGATGGGTTTCGTGACCCGCTGTTTAGGTCAGGAGTCCACTACACGCAGGAGGCAGCTACAAGGATAGCAGGGGCCGTGTGACGTGGACTTGGTGGTTTTTTAGGTTAGAGGGTCTCGGGTTAAGACGAAAAGGACTTCAGCCTCAAAGGGTGCAGGCCGAACACGGGAAGAACGCAGATACAGGAACCATCGATATAACAGTTGTAAATTGTGGTAGCTGTGTTGGGAAAGCCACAGAGCTCCAAATACTAATAGAAAGCACTGACGCTCAAATCGTCATAGGCACTGACAGCTGACTGAAGTCGGAGATAAGTTCAGCAGAAATTTTTGCCAAGGACCTAATGGAGTTCCGAAAGGATAGGCTAAACGTAGTTGGCGGTGGCGTGTTTGTTGCTGTTACAAGTAGTTCATCTTGTTGCGAAATTAAAGTATGTAGTTCCTGTGAGTAGAGGCAGAGGTCATTGTTGGCTACCGGAATAAAATAATAATTGGATCCTTTTACCGGCCTCACAGTTCAGATGATACAATTGTTTAATGGTTCAAAGATATCTTGAGTTTTATTTCAAACACATACCCGACTCATACAATTATAGATGGTGGTGAATTTAATTTACCTTCAACACGTTGGTGAACATACATGTTCCAATCCGGAGGTACACTTAAAACATCATCCGAAATTTTGCTAAATGCATTCTCTGAAAAATATTTCGCGCAGTTAAATCATGAGAGCCACGCGAATAGTAACGTCTATGGAAAATCACTTGACCTCTTAGCAACAAATAATCCTGAGTTAATAACAAGCATCAAAACGGTTACAGGGATTGGTGAACACAGAGTTGTCGTGGCGAGATGGAACATTGTAACCCCCAGACCCTCCAAAATCAACTAAAAATTACGATTTCAAAAAAGCAGATAAAAATTCACTTGACGCCTCCTCTCCTTCCCAATTAACAATGTAAGTGTAGAACAGAAGTGGCTTGAAATCAAAACAGTATTGGCAGCAATTGAGAGATTTGTGCCAAATGAATTAAGAAACAACCAAACTGATCATCCTTGGCACACAAAACGGCTCAGAACAATGTTGCGGAAATAACGGGAAAAACACCCCAAATTTAAAAAGACGCCAAAGCTCCATGATTGTCGATTTCTTTCAGAAGCTCGAAATTTAGCGCGGACTTCAATGAGAAATGCTTTTAATAGTGTCCACAGTGAAACTTTGTCTCGAAACCAGGCAGAAAATGCAAAGAGTTTCTGGTCATATGTGAAGTACGCAAGCAGCACGACACAATCAGTGCCTTTTCTGCAAGACTGAATTAGAAATACTATCGATGACAGTGCTGTCAAAGTAAAACTACTAAACACATCCTTCTGAAATTCCTTCAGCAAAGAAGACAAAGTAAATATTCTAACATTAGAATCAAGAACAGCAGCCAACATGATTAAAGTAAAAATAGATAACCTCGGAGTAGTGAAGCAACTTAAATCCCTTAACAAAAGAAAGTCTGCCGGTCCAGATTGCATACCAGCTAGGTTCCTTTCAGAGTATGTTGCTTCAATAACTCCATACCTGATAATCATGTACAACTGTTCGCTCGAAGAAAGATCCGTACCCAAAGACTGGAAAGTTGCGCAGGTCACATCAGTAATCAAGAAAGGTAGTATAAGTAACCCACTAAACTAGGCCCATACCATTAACGTCGATATGCAGCAGATGTTTGGAACATATATTGTATTCGAACATTATGCATTACACCGAAGAAAGCGGTCTATTGACACATAGTCAACACGGATTTAGAAAACATCATTCTTGTGAAACACAACTAGCTCTTTAAACAAACGAAGTGTTGAGTGCTACGGACAAGGCATTTCAAATTGATTTCATATTTCTAGATTTCCGGAAGGCTTCTGACACGGTATCACACAACCGAGTTTTACTGAAATTGCTTGCTTATGGAATATCGTCTCAGTTACGTGACTGGATTCGTGATTTCCTGTCAGAGAGGCCACAGTTTGTGGTAGCTGACCCAAAGTATCCAGTAAAACAGAAGTGATTTCTGGCATTCCCCAAAGTAGCGTTATATGACCTATGCTCTTCATTATCTATATAAACGATTTAGGAGACAATTTGAGAAGCCGTCGTAGGCTCTTCGCAGATGATGCTGTCGAAAACTCATTTAGAAAAGATATCTGTATGGTGCAAAATCTGGCAATTGACCCTAAATAATGAAAAGTATGCGGTCACCTAGATGAGTACTAAAAGGAATCCGTTAAACATCAATTACACGCTAAATTAGTCAAATCTAAAGGCTGTAAATTCAACTATATACATAGGAAATACAATTACAAACAGCTTAAATTGGAGGGAACACACAGAAAATGATATGGGGAAGGCTAACCAAAGACTGTGTTTTACTGGCAGGACACCTACAAAATGTAACAGAGTTACTAAAGAGACAGCCTACAGTATGCTTGTCCGTCCTCTTTTAGAATACTGGATTGACGGAGTACATCTAGAAAGTTGAAAGAAGTGCACAACGCTCTGTATTATCGTGAAATAGGGGAGAGAGTATCACTGAAATGATACAGGGTTTGGGATGGACATCATCAAAACCATGGCGTTTTTTGTTACGGAGGAATCTTCTCACAAAATTTCAATCACCAACTTTCTATTCCGAATGTGAAAATATTTTATTGATTCAGACCTAGATAGGGCGAAACGATCATCACGATAAAATTAGGGAAATCAGAGCTCGCACTGATAGATACAAGTGTTCGTTTCTTCCGTGCGCTCTACGAGATTGGAATAATAGAGAATTATTGTGAAGGTGGTTCGATGAACCCTCTGCCAGGCACTTAAATGTGATTCGCCGTGTATCCGTGTAGATGAATACGTAGGTATCGTATTGCACACCATTAACAGTCGCGGCTTTCTCATTGTGTATTGATATCAGTATTGGAATAATAGAAAATTGAATTGGAATAATAGAGAATTATAGTGAATTTGGTTCGATGAAGCCTCTGCCAGGCACTTAAATGTGATACGCAGAGTACTCATATAGATCTACATAAACAGGGTGTTACAAAAAGGTACGGCCAAACTTTCAGGAAACATTCCTCACACACAAATAAAGAAAAGATGTTAAGTGGACATGTGTCCGGAAACAATTAATATCCATGTTAGAGCTCATTTTAGTTTCGTCAGTATGTACTGTACTTCGTCGATTCACCGCCAGTTGGCCCAATTGAAGGAAGGTAATGTTGACTTCGGTGCTTGTGTTGACATGCGATTCATTGCTCTACATGAAGCACATCAGTACGTAGCATCAACACGTTAGTGTTCATCACGAACGTGGTTTTGCAGTCAGTGCAATATTTACAAATGCGGAGTTGGCACATACCCATTTGATTTATGGATTAGCACGGGGCAATAGCCGTGGCGTGGTACGTTCGTATCGAAACAGATTGCCAGAACGAAGGTGTCCCGACAGGAAGACGTTCGGAGCAATTGATCGGCGTCTTAGGGGGGCACGGAACATGCCAGCCTATGACTCGCGACTGGGGAAGACCTAGAACGACGAGGACACCGGCAATGGACAAGGAAATTCTTCGTGCAGTTGACGATAACCCCAATGTCAGCGTCAGAGAAGCTGCTGCTGTACGAGGTGACATTGACCACGTCACTGTATGGAGAGTGCTACGGGAGAACCAGTTGTTTCCGTACCATGCACAGCGTGTGCAGGCACTATCAGCAGCTGATTGGCCTCCACGGGTACACTTCTGCGAATGGTTCATCCAACAATGTGTCAATCCTCATTTCAGTGCAAATGTTCTCTTTACGGATGAGGCTTCATTCCACCGTGATCAAATTGTAAGTTTTTACAATCAACATGTGTGGGCTGACGAGAATCCGCACGCAATTGTGCAATCACGTCATCAACACAGATTTTCTGTGAACGTTTGGGCAGGCATTGTTGGCGATGTCTTGATTGGGCCCCATGTTCTTCCACCTACGCTTAATGGAGTACGTTATCATGATTTCATACGGGATACTCTACCTGTGCTGCTAGAACATGTGCCTTTACAAGTACGACACAACATGTGGTTCATGCACGATGTAGCTCCTGCACATTTCAGTCGAAGTGTTCGTACGCTTCTCAACAACAGATTCGGTGACCGATGGATTGGTAGAAGCGGACCAATTCCATGGCCTCCACGCTCTCCTGACCTCAACCCTCTTCACTTTCGTTTATGGGGGCATTTGAAAGCTCTTGTCTACGCAACGCCGGTACCAAATGTAGGGGCTCTTCGTGCTCGGATTGAGGACGGCTGTGATACAATACGCCGTTCTCCAGGGCTGCATCAGCCTATCAGGGATTCCATGCGACGGATGGTGGATGCATGTATCCTCGCTAACGGAGGACATTTTGAACATTTCCTGTAACAAAGTGTTTGAAGTCACGCTGGTGAGTCTGTTGCTGTGTGTTTCCATTCCATGACTAATGTGATTTGAAGAGAAGTAATAAAATGAGCTCTAACATGGAAAGCAAGCGTTTCCGGACACGTGTCCACATAACATATTTTCTTTCTTTGTGTGTAAGGAATGTTTCCTGAAAGTTTGGCTGTACCTTTTTGTAACACCCTGTAGATACGGTATTGAACACCATTTGGCTTAGCGCCTTTCTCACAGTGTATGTATTTGGCTATTGTTATGATCTTTGACTAACATGTTGCTGCCGGAGCGCTGCACCCTCTGGTGTGGCGCCTCAGTTCATGGTGGTCGGTTTGCTGGGCGGGATGAGCTGAGGAACGAGATGTAATGCGCTTTCCGTGGGGCCTCTTGGCCGTGGTGTTAGATGTGGGCAGGCGACCCGTATGTGGGTCGTGTTATCCGTGTAAATTATTGAGTACCGACGTGGCTTGTGCTGTAATGTATCAGAAGGGCGCCGAGCTGTGAGAGCAATGTTAACTGTCATTTTGATCTGCCTTCCTTCTGTTTGTTGGCTATGGATGCCCGTCTCTCCATGGTATTCGAAAGGCAATGTGATTCCAAGATCAGGTAGACATTTTACACTAATTCATTGCCTCTTAATTTAATTTGTTGTACTTGTTAACGTTACTTATCCGTGGTGATTTTGAATCTTTAGTCAGTGTAAAGTGCTGTGTGCCAGAAGAAAGCTTATTCGGAATGTTGGCGGGTTTCCTTAATGTATGCGTTACCTGTGTTTGTTCGTCTCCCATTAATTCCTCTGATTTTTTAAGTAAATTATTGATCACGTAATTTTCAACTCGGGGCGCAGTGAAATATTTAGTGTTGCCAGTTGTCACGGATACTTACCTGTTGACGTCACAATGTGTGTTGGTTTTTCTATTTTATTGGCCTGTTTACAATTTGCTTTTGTTCTGGTTTCTTTTAAGCTAACGGTAACAGCCTCTGCTGCATAAGAAATTGTATAGTACGTCTAATACATTCAAGTGAGTCAGATAAATTTTAGTCTTTTCCTGGACGCTTTTCTTCTCTCTGAACATCTATGGACTAACGTGCGAATGCATGAACTTTGAATGTCATGCGAGTAAACTTGTGGCTACTTTATTCGTTCGTTGAAAAGAAAAATTTCTTATAATACTGTTTCGTTGCTGAAATTATTTTTTAAAAACATTTGTAGCTGGTTTCTTAAATCTTTGATTAAATTATTAAAACTGAGTTGTCATTGTTTTTGTTAAGAGCTCGTATCAATTCTACCCTAAGAGTTATATATTCGATGCACGGCTGTGTGTTGAAATTATGACTAATAGAAATTGTTTGTGCTGTAGAAAACTGACCTTAATCCTTTGCAAGCCACTGTACGTGCGTGTTACCCCGGATCGGGCCCCACTTACTCACACCCATTGGCTTCCTTAACCGGTTTTTCATGTTATTTGGAGTGCATGAACTCCACAGCCCTCGCCGCTGTCTGTCTTACGCGCTATTTCCTCCAGCCACAGCAGCACTACTTGATGTTCCTGTTCAAGTTACGTTTGTACTTGGAATAATTCCGGATTTGTATTTGTTAGCTTGTGGCCTTCACATCAGGCAAATTTTCATGTGTGTTGGGCTCCCAAAATGTATCATAAAATGTTGTAACTTAATTATTCTTGTCATTCGAAAATGTGTTGAATCTTCAGTTGTTGTGTTTCTGAACTTATAATTATGTTGCCTAGATATTGGTGTTAAATTGTTCACAACCGTTTTAAGTATGGTCTTAGGCTTTTTTGATCAGTCAAGTTTAAATCATGTTATATTCTCACTATTTGGTAATTAAGTCCCTTCCAATCTATTGTTTAGATTTACGTCCGCCTTCAGTATGACCTTACCCTTATTTCATTCTGTAACTTATATGGAGCTTGTCTTGCCTTAAACAATATTCTCGTCTTAGGTTAACTTTAAATTTTCTGTAAAGTATTTAAATTGGCATTGAATTGTAAATGAGTGTCATTGCTTGGTCTTTCAATTAATTTTAAAAATTAGCTTAAATGGCTGGTGTGTGTTGAATCTTTGTAAAATAAGTTTGTGTTCTACCAGCGAAGTTTGTAGAATATTCACTGGTCCAGGTCTTCTCAATTTTCCTTCTGGCTGAATTAAGAGGCCGTAATTATCAGCGTTTCACACCACTTTCTGCAGATGGTGGAAGAGGCAGCAGATGGGGTATGAAGTATTGGCGTAAATTTCAGTTTGTTTTCTATGCAACATGTGGCCAGTCTGGACGAGATTGTAGCTATTGGTTTACGCAATAAATTTAGTTGTATTTAATTATGCTTTGAAATCTCCTTTGGACGTGGAAACAGATACGTGACGGTGTACCATTAAGTGGAAGGCTGCATGTTTATTACTCGGCGTTGTGAGCAAGCAGATATTACTGTGTCTGTAGTTAAAGACTTTCTATAAATTTCGAAATGATGTGTCTGTGTATTTACGTCAATGGCGAAATCCGGGAAGATGGAATTTTTGCCGATCTCCAGTGTGGACTGAATATTTTTATGCTGGCTGTTTGAAGTTATGTTGGTTACAAATATTACTCTTCATGACAACCATCTTTACCAGAGATACCGTTTCACAACAGTTCGCAACCCTTTTCAAACGGTGGACCATGGAATGTTCAACTGCCGTGACACAACTCGTGCTCTACTTGTACACTGAACATTGCGTCCAGCATTCCCGGTTATGGCAACATTAACCTCTTCAACAGTTTTTGGCGTAATTGGTCGTCGGCCTCTCTCAAGGGCAATTCAAAGGTCCTGGTTTATTCCAAATTCCGAATCATGTTATTCATGATCTCCTCGTATTCTGTTAATGAGTCGAAATTCGCGAGAAGTAGCAGCATTATTATTGGTGTTTCGATAGAACTGCTTTACGAGAAGAGCCTGTTCGCCTTGTCCAGGCCCACATTAACTTACCTGTAATGCACACTGATGATTGTTTCAACCCTACATCACCATTACAGTACCGGCATCTAACGGCAGGTCAAGACACTAACACTAACAGCAATGCAAATCTGTAGCAAAAAGTTTGAACAATATTCCTCTAAAGCTGGATATCCATAGAGTAAATAGTTTTCCGTCTGCACTGGCTCAAGTATCTAAGGTTTAACTATAACCATTCTGTACTAAATTCGAGCAAGGAGAAGAGAGCAGCGCCAGAAATCGTCTGTGGCTAAAGCTGGCTCAAACGGAGGTTGGGCATTGTTGCACAGAATTGTTAAGAGTGCTTAGCATTACTCAGTTGTGATCTGTGTAACACTGTAGTATAAGACGTTTTTATATCTACATGTGACGGTAGAGAGAAGTACTCTTATTGAGTCACAGTTTCATTTAAGTGCTCCGAGAAACTGACGTCTTTTGTAATTGGCCGGCAGTTTGTAAGTGTGTCATTTCATTTTTCATTTCTGATAAGGAAGAAGAGAAAGCGCTGTTCTACTGCTTAGTTTAGCTTCACTGAGGGGCTGTAAATGATTACATGTTGCCGAGAACGTAGGTTACTGATTTCAATAGTTTGACTACCCTATGTTGGTATTACAGAAATAAGTGTTAACACCTTATAATGGGCCTAATTATTAGTTAATTAATTAATTTTTAAGTGGCAAGTGCACCCAGTATTCCCTGTTGTTTTGAAAAGGAATCCTTCGCGAAGAATAATAAAATTTCAGATAAATGCAGATACAGTTATAACCGAAACGTTGCTTGACGGCTTTCGTGCGATACTGATCAAAAGAAATTTTGACAAAATGGACAAAAATAAGAAATAGCTAGGGAAATATCGAATAAATAAACTAAATCAGTTAAAATTTTAGATTGCAAGTTACAAAAGAACGATCGCAAGCTCGCTGTATGGGCAACAATTACTGGCGGTTATTAAGTTCAAAATAGTTCAAATGGCTCTGTGCACTATGGGACTTAATATCTGAGGTCATCAGTCCCCTAGACTTGGAACTACTTAAACCTAACTAGCCTAAGGACATTACACATCTATGCCCGAGGCAGGATTGGAACCTACGACCGTAGCAGCAGCACGGTTCCGGACTGAGGTTATTAAGTGTTTACAGTCTGCCATTACGAACTGATCTCTGAATTGTAATCAGGCGAGAATTGAACCAAAAACACTGACTCGAGCTCAGATATAAAAACACAGTTAATACCATGAATCAAAGTCAATCAGGAACCGTCAGAATAATTTGTACGAACATAAGAACGTGAAAGTTATCTGTTTGCAGAACACTTCGCATAATGAATAACTTTATTGTTACTGTTCATAGAAATGGGACTGTTCATAAATACTCATTTTTTATTCAAGTAATGTATTTTTGGAAAGTTTATAGTGTTTCTTATATGGGAAGTGTAAGTAATTGAACACTACAGTGTTATGTAATCTGCAAATGTGAGCAGCTTTTGCAATGGATTATATTATTTTGAAGTAATAGTTTGAAAACAATTCACTTAAATTACTCATTCACTCTTCTACGTTTACTCATCATTCTTTGAGTAGTTGTTCTCCAAGCAATAAAATGACAGTTTGAGATATTTCTCAGTTTTGTAACTAACACTTCTTCACCTTAGTTCCCGAATTAAATAAGCCCATCATTTTCAGTTTTTTTCTATTTCTCCACAGGCGGTAATCTGAGTCAGTGATGACTATACTGTAGTACGCTATTAGGTAAATGATGGAGGTAACGTTCATTTGCACAACAACATCCGCTGCACTAAACTCTGTTATACAATTAAGAAAAACTACTACACTAGTTAGCCTTGTAGAATCCAAAGGTGAAACTGGTCAGATCTTAGTTCGAGGAGTTGCTGCTGGTGCGACGTAAGGCATTAGCTGTCGACAAATTAAGCCAACAGACATTTCTTTATCCTCACTCCATATAACAAGTTTGGGCCCAAAGTAGTCCTCTTGAATATTAATTCCTCTTGATGAAAATGTACTCTGCCCATTTACTACAACATAATATGTCTGGCCATTTGTTAAAAATACTGCGGTTTATTCCTTGTATTATGTGCACCTTATCTATACTTGACCACTTGTCACTAGCAACTCTTCTGCCGACTGCTTCTGCTCGACTCGGAGTTTTCATGCCCATCAACAGCACTACTTACGTCAGACGTGCTCTTTGGCTCTACACAGTAGAGAAGTTCCCTTGCTAGGCCATCGGTTTTACAACATCACAATTACAAAGCTCCTCTTTAATTTGTTCACTGGAAATAATTCTTCGACAATTCATTATACGACAATATTAATAACATGGTAAAAGATACGTATAAGAGATATTGCGTGACAGTTACATTATGGCTACAGCATTAAGTGCGTGAAATATTTGTTATTCAATGTATTGTGTTTCAAACTGTTTAGTTTAACACAAGAGGAATAGCCGTCTTGGATGTACAGATAAATCAACCCCAGTGGAGCATGTATTCAAAGAAGGTAACCATGAAATGAAAGTCAAATTTAAGCGTCATGTCAAAATCATCACCCTATCATGTGCGCATGAATATAGAGGGCACTCAGATGTATAAATGTAAAAATTTTAACTCAAAAGGGGTATATGTAAAATTAGATTAAACATTGATGTCGGAACTGCAACAACAGGATGTTAATCGATTACGTTCAATCGACAATGTGGGCACTGCTAGATACATCCTCGAAGCCAGCATCATGGTGCGGACTGCAGTGCCATCTACATTACTTATGTGTTAGGTGCTGCCTCGGGTTCTGACTGCAGTTCGCCGCTTCACCTCTGAGCACGTCTTCCGCAGTCAGATACGAAACGTTACAGGGAAATTATACATATCGAAAACACCTAGAAACCATATATTAACTGAAAACAGTGAGATCACTACTTGTGCTATTATCAGGCATATTCTGGTAAAACTGATTGTATTATCTGACGAAATTGCTGCTGGCTTGCCAAATTTGGGAATTTGAACATTCACAGATCTCCTGGTAACAGGACAGCCTGTGTTAAGTTTCATAAACTCAGACACAATCTCATTTAGAACTACTATATATTTCGCTCCAGAAAGTGCTAAAGAGTACACAGATAGGTCGACTGCTACAGCCATAATGGTTTTCTGAAGTATGATGGTATATAATTCACCATCATTAATTTAATGGTTTAGCCTATTGACAGATTTGTCCTGGCTTTAAAATCTGCAGAATGTTCTCTCATTTGGAAAGTAGAAGTATGAATTAATTTTATTTTCACATTTGATAACACCAAATTTTCCTCCTATATGTCATGTACACTATATTAGTTTTTTTCTGGAAACCATATGGAATGCACATCCACCAGTGATCAGATTTAGGATCCTGAAGGTAAAAAACAAATAGTTACGAACCACATAGTGCTCCTTAAGGTTTTAAGAGGTGTTACCTGCCAATGTGTTAGCTGCAAACAGTTGCTTTCCATTGGTACATGGTGGTATCTATCAGTTTTGCCATGTTCTTACACATATCAATATGTACTTTCTGTATGTCACATCTTTCGTCACTAAAATTCTAAGGTCTCAAGACTGCTCATTGGAGTCTGGTAAATCTTGTAAAGCTTCCAGTCAGTGAAACAATGCGTCTAGCAATAGATTGTTTTTACCTTCGACATAATTAATTTCAAAGTCATGTGCATGTACGGCTAGGGACCAACTGGTTAACCAAAGATGCAAAACTTTGCATCTCAATAAAAACCTTAGAATTTTATGATGAGAGTAAACTGAAGTGTGACGCCCAGCAGGGTAGTAATAGAACTTCTTGAACACTCAGATTACTGTGAGGGCTTCTAATTCAGTAGATGAGTAGCTCTTTTGATGTAGGTTTACCATGTACATCTCTCAGTTGGAACAGGTAAGAGCTCATGCATATGGAGGAAACATCAGCTGCGGGACAAATTTCAAGTGAGATCTCTTTGTGATGCAAGATGTCAGAATTTATTAGAGCTTCTTTAATTCTGTCAGATGCTTCTTGGCAATATTTTAACCATCATCCTGTTACTTCTTTTCTTAGAAAATTCAACATAAGTTTACACTTTAACAGCTGATCTGGTACAATTCTTTCACACAATTTAGCTAAACCATTGAAAGCCTAAAACGGATTCTTAGTCTGAGAAACCAGAATTTTTATCATTGTATTCAGTTCATCATTCCCCAGAAGCATCCCGTTGGGTCTGACCAAAGTACCTGAGAATTTGATTTTATCTTGCCCCAATTTTGATTTTTGTAAGCTGGAAATAATTACAGTCTCATTAAATATGTGTAGTACAATCCCTGGAAGGTCAGCAAGATATTGCTACTTGTGTGTCCCTATCCACAAAGAGAGTTAACCTGTCACGCAACTCTGGTCACAGTACAGAGTACAGAGCTGCAATGAATAAGCTTGAACTAAGCTAAAGGGCGACACATTAAACCGATAGCTTCTGCTCTCCTAGAAAAAATGTTATAAGTTCTTGATTTCATGGATATAGAAATTTGTAAATAGTGCCACAGAGATCTATGCAGGTTAGATATGGAATTTCATGGAATCTTTGAATTTGTTCCCCTATCGTTTTTAGTCAAACCTGGACACTTACGAAGTTTTTATTAATAGCTGCGTTATCTGTAACAGGCCTGATATTTCATTCTAGTTTGTTTACAGCAAGTAGCAGACTGCAGTATGGGCTCATGGATGGTTCAGTTATTTTCCAGTCCTGAATTTTTCACATCTCTTTGATGCTACCAGATCTGTCAGCCCACAAAAAGAGTAAGAACTGTGATAGCAGGCTACATGTCAGGTAACATTAAAGTGCCATTCATAACTATGGACTATACTGGGCCTCCTACAAGCATGTCTGAACACACTAAAAAGTAATTGTTAAATCAGACTTCTGATTGTTGTGATTAAATATACAGACTCGGGTATTTTTTCATGAATTGCTTCTTTATTAAGGTTAAGTTAGTTCACTATGGTTACTGTGTACATCCATAGTTCGTCTCACTGCTGATTGTCTTTATGTCTAAACAAAATTTACCACGGCCCACGTCAGTTTCCAGCAAATCCACAGACAATTGTAAACCGTCAACTGCATGCTTTTCCAGGCAAATAGGACAAACTGTACAACAGCTGCATGGCTAGTCATGGTTTCAACTACTGCTGTTGAATGTGAGTACGACAGTTACTCATAAACTTTTAGTTATCCCCATGAAAACATAAAGATGATTTATTTGGGTCTTGTTTGTGTGCAGTTCCATGTCTGTAATTCTGGTACACACGGAAAACCCCGCACGGTGCCAAAGAAAAAAAAGCTCATTTCGCTGACAGTGTGGAAATGTAATTGTAAATACAAAAAAGTTAACTACGGAAATAATTTGTTTCGAGTTGATAGTTAAAATTTTATGCTTTCCCCTTGTATATTTCCGTAACCAATGTGATATGTCGCTCGGCTTTTATGTTTGATACAAAGGGGTGTTCCAGATATTCGTAGCAACGTAACGCAAGTTAGTTGCAAATTTCATTACGTCATGTCGGGCTACATTTTTCGTGGCGAAATAGAGTAAAGCTATGTGCGAGTCTGGGAATCGAACCTCGGCCGTTCGCGGGAATTTGCTATAGGAGGACGACTCACGATTCAGCCTCGCAGCTACTAAAGCAGCACTCTGTTGCCAAGTGAAAACTCATTCAGCAAGCCATATGTGAGTTTATTTCAAACACTGTGGGTTGTTATTTGTGTAATATATATATATATATATATATATATATATATATATATATATATATATATATATATATATATCACAAATACGTAGCTTAGTGCATTTGGATGTTCATTATCATGCCATTCAACAACGTTTCCACTGTCATATACATATATATAATATGTCCGGAAATGCATGGTTTTCACGCTAGAGATCATTTATTCAATCATACTTTTTTACAGAGACTGCAGTCAGATTCGTGCTCTAGCATGCAATCACAGTTACAGTACCAATGGTTTCCTCCTAGAGGGTGGTACTGTTCCCCATACTTCACGCCCTAGCGCCCTCTCCTGCCATAGGAATTGGTAATGATGTGTCCGGTTCATTTCTCTGGCTGACTCACCTTCTAGTGGATGTGATACAGCGTTGTAGACAATGGTTACGTGATCGAATTGAGGCCCCGCCACCATGGTATTTGCTTACGGAAAGGCCAATGGCAACGGGCGGTGGGCAGCGAGGTTGTATCAGGAGGCCTATCCCCGCCGAAAACCAGCACAGCACTTAATGATTGCAACCGTGTCGCCGTTTGTTTAAGACAGAGTCGCTCCAGGAAGCAGAAAATCATGAAGGACGTACCTGAAATGTACGGACCTCAGACATGGAGGAAAATGTAATTAACATTGTGGAAGGCGGCAGCCATGTCAGTACCGGGCAGTTGGCCCGCCAGTACAAGGGTAAGTCAGATGTCCGCGTGGAACATTCTCCATGACAACTGTTACTACCGTTATTGCTTACAGCGTCTGCAAGGTCTACTTGCGACAGACTTTCCACATTGGCAACAGTTTTGCCACTGGTTTCTTCACTACGTAACCACGATTCCGGGAGTTGTGGTCATCCATCCTATTCACAGATAAGGCCACCTTTACGAGGATAGGTATCATCTACTATGAAGAGTCACCTGGTATGGTGACAGCGAATCATCATCATCAGTGTAGCTGGAAAGTGTGGGCTGAGACAATTGGCGACAGTATTTTGGGACCATTCTTTCTTCCACGTCGCTTAACAGGCCTGAACTATTGGCGTTTCTTGCGGGTGACATTGCCTACCCTGCTGGAAGAAGTGCTATTCATGACTCGAAGGATTATGTGGCTGTAACATAATGGTTCTCTATCCCACTTCGCCATTAACGTCCGGGCGCATCACACTAGTGTGTTTCCTGGCCAATAGATGGGACGAGGGAATCCAGCTGTATGGCCTGCTGGTTCACTTCATCTCAACCCATGTGATCTCTGATTTTAGAGCCGTCTCTAGAGTATCGTGTATGCGGAGTCCGCTCCAAATATGGAGACAATGGAGCAGCTGCTGTCTTTAACACCGTTCGCCCGCCAGCCTGGACGATGTAAACATGTGATATTGAACATACTACCTCGCGTACACACATGCGTTGAGCCACATGGAAACCATTTACAACACATACTGTCACTATAGCTGCTTGGTACAGTGCGTGTTTGACCGCAGTCCTTGTAACAATGTGTAGTTGATAAATGGTCTCAAGCACGGAAACCGTGCATCTCCGGACATAATTTCATTAGACTTACTAGACTTCTCATCGATCAGTCCCTACTGTTTGAACGCGGTGGAAAACATTTCCCTGTATATCCATAAAACTGATTTTTTTGTAATAAAACCATGTTGTTGCAGTTGTGATCTTCAGTCCTGAGACTGGTTTGATGCAGCTCACCATGCTACCCTATCCTGTGCAAGCTTCTTCATCTCCCAGTACTTACTGCAACCTTCATCCTTCTGAATATGCTTAGTGTATTCATCTCTTGGTCTCCCTCTACGATTGTTACCATCCACGCTGCCCCCCAATGCTAAATTTGTGATCCTTTGATGCCTCAGAATGACCTACCAACCGGTCCCTCCTTGTCGAGTTGTGCCTCAAACTCCTCTTCTCCCCAATTCTATTCATTAGTTATGTGATCTACCCATCTAATCTTCAGCATTCTTCTGTAGCACCACATTTCGAAATCTTTTATTCTCTTCTTGTCCAAACTATGTATCGTCCATGTTTCACTTCCATACATGGCTACACTCCATACAAATTCTTTCAGAAACGACTTCCTAACACTTAAATCTATACTCGATGTTAACAAATTTCTCTTCTTGAGAAACGCTTTCCTTGCCATTGCCAGTGTACATTTAATATGCTCTCTACTTCGACCATCATCAGTCATTTTGCTCCCCAAATAGCAAAACTTCTTTACGTCTAATTCCCTCAGTATCGACCGACTTAATTCGACTACAATCCATTATCTTCGTCTTGCTTTTGTTGATGTTCATCTTATATCCTCCTTTCAAGACACTGTCCATTCCGTTCAACTGCTCTTCCAAGTCCTTTGCTGTCTCTGACAGAATTACAATGTCATCGGCGAACCTCAAAGTTTTTATTTCTTCTCCATGGATTTTAATACCAACTCCCATTTTTTCTTTTGTTTACTTTACTGCTTGCTCAATATACAGATTGAATAATATCCGGGAGAGGCTTCAACCCTGTCTCACTCCCTTCCAAACCGCTGCTTCCCTTTCATGCTCATTGACTCTTATAACTGCCATCCAGTTTCTGTACAAATTGTGAATAGCCTATCCCTCGCTGTATTTTACCCCTGCCACATTCAGAATTTAAAGAGAGTATTCAACTCAACGTTGTCAAAACCTTTCTCAAAGTCTACAAATGCTAGAAACGTAGGTTTGCCTTTCCTTACTTTATTTTCTAAGATAAGTCGTAGGGTCGGTATTGCCTCAAGAGTTCCTACATTTCTACGGAATCCAAACTGAACTTCCCCGAGGTCGGCATCTACCAGTTTTTCCATTCGTCTGTAAAGAATTCGCGTTAGTATTTAGCAGCCGTGACTTATTAAACTGATAGTTCGGTAATTTTCACATCTATCAACACCTGCTTTATCTGGGATTGAAATTATTATATTCTTCTTGAAGTGTGAGGGTACTTCGCCTGTCTCATACATCTTGCTCACCAGATGGTAGAGTTTTGTCAGGACTGGCTCTCCCAAGGCCGTCAGTAGTTCCAATGGAATGTTGTCTACTCCTGGGGCCTTGTTTCGATTCAGGTCTTTCAGTACTCTGTCAAACTCTTCACGCAGTATCGTATCTCCCATTTCATCTTCATATACATCCTCTTCCATTTCCACAATATTGTCCTCAAGTACATCGCCGTTGTATACACCCTCTATGTACTCCTTCCACCTTTCTGCTTTCCCTTTCATTGCTTAGAACTGGGTTTCCATCTGAGCTCTTGATATTCATACAAGTGGCTCTCTTTTCTCCAAAGGTCTCTTTAATTTTCCTGTAGGCAGTATCTATCTTACCCCTAGTGAGATAAGCCTCTACATCCTTACATTTGTCCTCTAGCCATCCCTGCTTAGCCATTTTGCACTTCCTGTCCATCTCATTTTTGAGGCGTTTGGATTCGTTTTTGCCTGCTTCATTTACTGCATTTTTATATTTTCTTCTTTCATCTGTTAAATTCAATATTTCCTCTGTCACCCAAGGTTTCTACTAGCCCTCGTCTTTTTACCTACTTGATCCTCTGCTGCCTTCACTACTTCGTCCCTCAAAGCTACCCATTCTTCTTCTACTGTATTTCTTTCCCACATTCCTATCAATTATTCCCTTATGCATTCCCTGAAACTCTGTACAACATCTGGTTTAGTCAGTTTATCCAGGTCCCATCTCCTTAAATTTCCAACTTTTGGCAAGTTCTTCAGTTTTAATCTACAGTTCATAACCAATAGATTGTGGTCGGAGTCCACATCTGACCCTGGAAATATCTTACAATTTAAATCCTAGTCCCAAAATCTCTGTCTTACCATTATATAATCTGTCTGAGACCTTCTAGTATCTCCTGGATTCTTACATGTATATAACCTTCTTTTATGGTTCTTGAACCAAGTGTTAGCAATGATTAAGTTATGCTCTGAGCAGAATTCTACCAGACGCCTTCCTCTTTCATTTCTCATCCCCAGTCCATATTCACCCACTATGTTCCCATCTCTCCCTTTTCCTACTCTTGAATTCCAGTCACCCATGACTATTAAATTTTCGTCTCACTTCACTACCTGAATAATATCTTTTATCTAATCATACATTTCATCAATTTCTTCATCATCTGCAGAGCTAGTTGGCATATGAACTTGTACTACTGTAGCAGGCATGGGCTTCGTGCCTATCTTGGCCACAATAATGCGTTCACTATGCTGCTTGTAGTAGCTTACCCGCACTCCTATTTTTTTTAATCATTATTAAACCTCCTCGTGCAGTACCCCTATTTGATTTTGTATTTATAACCCTGTATTCTCATGACCAAAAATCTTGTTCCTCCTGCCACCGAACTTCACTAATTCCCACTATATCTAACATTAACCTATCCATTTCCATTTTTAAATTTTCTAACCTACCTGCTCGATTAAGGGATCTGACATTCCACGCTCTGATCCCTTAGAACGCCAGTTTTCTTTCTCCTGATAACGACGTCCTCTTGAGTATTCCCCGCCCGGATATCCGAATGGGGATCTATTTCACCTCCGGAATATTTTACCGACGAGGACGCCATCATCATATAACCATACAGTAAAACTGCATGCCCTCGGGAAATATTACGGCTGTAGTTTCCCCTTGCTTTCAGCCATTCGCAGTACCAGCACAGCATGGCCGTTTTGGTTAGTGCCGCAAGGCCAGATCAGTCAATCATCCAGACTGTTGCCCCTGGAACTACTGAAAAGGCTGCTGCCCCTCTTCAGGAATTACACGTTTGTCTGGCCTCTCAACAGATACCCCTCCGTTGGATTTTCAGGTGCACTACGGTACGGCCATCTGTATCGCTGAGGCACGCAAGCCTCTCCACCAACAACGGCAAGGTCCATGGTTCCTGGGGGGGAGTGGGGGATGGAATAAAACCATATGACAGCAGAAATGTGAAACTGAATGTAAATTTATTTGATTATCTTTTTTAATACAAAAAAAAAAAATACCATTAGCATCCCCAATTACTAACAAAAGAGAGAAAACTTCACCTGATCGGTCGAGCCGTTCTCAAGTGACGATATTTCACAATTGGTTTCAATTTCTAACTCTTCCGGTGGCTTTTCCAAAAATTTTCGTCCATAAAACCTTCTATCGATAGTTACGAACACAAAAAATACAAAAATCAACCAAATTTGTAGAGCCGTTTTTGAGTGATAATACAAACATCCAGAAAAATTTTGAATCACCTCGGTTCCGAGAGTTCCGGAACCTGTACAGATCAACATAAGCATCATTTTCGCCCTTCTTATTGCTAATGAAAAACACACATTGCACATTGTACCACCATACAGCGAGACTTACAGAGGTGGTGGTCGAGATTGCTGTACACACCAATACCTCTAATACCCAGTAGCACGTCCTCATGCATTGATACATGGCGATATTCGTCGTGGCGTTCTATCCACAAGTCCATGAATTCACTGTTGGTCCAGATTGTCCCACTTCTCAACGGCGATTCGACGTAGTCCCTCGGAGTGGTTGATGGGCCAAGTCATTTATAAACGGTCCTTATCAGTCTATCCCAGGCATGTTCGATAGGGTTCATGTCTAGAGAACTTGCTGGCCAATTTATTCGAGCGATGTCGCTATCCTGAAGGATGTCATTCGAAAGGTGTGCACGATGGGGGCGTGAATTATCGTTAATGAGGACGAGTGCCTCACTAATATATTGCCGATATGGTTGCACTATCGTTCGGAGGATGGCATTCACGTATCATACAGCCGTTATGGCGCCTTCCATGACCACCAGCGGCGTACGTCGGCAGCACATAATTCCACCCCAAAACAGCATGGAACCTCTACCTTGCTGAGCTCGCTGGACAGTGTGTCTAACGCGTACAGCCTAACCGGGTTGCCTGCAGATAGTTCTCCGACGATTGACTGGTTGAAGGTATATGCGACACTCATCGATGAAGAGAAGGTGATAACAATCCTGAGCGGTCCAGTCGGCATGTTGATGAACCCATTTGTATCGCGATGTGATTGCAAAGATGGACCCTGCCAAGGACGTCGGGGGCGAATTTGCGCGTCATGCAGCCTATTGCGCACAGTTTGAGTCGCAACAAGACGTCATTTGGATGCACGAAATGCATTATTCAAAAAGGTGGCGTTGCGGTCAGGGTTCCTCCAAGCCACAATCCGTTTTTAGCGGTCATCCAAAGCAGTAGCGGCCCTTGGACGGTCTTGAGCGAGGCATGTCATCGACTGTTCCTGTCTCTCTGTATCTCCTCCATGTCCAAACAACATCGCTATGACTCACTGCGAGACGCTTGGACACTTCCCTTGTTGAGAGCCCTTCCTGGCACAAAGTAACAATACGGACGCCTTCGCACCGCGGTATTGACCGTCTAGGAATGGTTGAACTACAGACAACACAAGACGTGTACTTACTTCCGGTGGAATGACTGGAATTGATCGGCTGTCGGACCCCGTCCGCCTAATAGCCGCTGCTCATGCATGGTTGTTTACATCTTTGGGCGGGTTTAGTGACATCTCTGAACAGTCAAAGGGACTGTGTATGTGACACAATATCCACAGTCAACGTCTGTCTTCAGGAGTTCTGGGAAGAGGGGTGATGCAAAACTTTTTTTGATGTGCATATTTGTTACATATGGCATTTGATGTTAATTTACGACTTTTCCGTTGGATTTTCCAAAAATTTTCTTTCATACAAACCTTGCCAAGGCAATAACGAAAACACCACCAACAACGGGAGATCGGTCAAATCCTTCTCATGCAATGATCTTCCATACATGCTACAAATAAATTTTATTTATATAGATAAATGTTACCTTCATAGTTAATGGCAGTAATAAACATTCATAAATGTTACATGTTGCGTGAAAATGTATTAGGTGTGATTTTTATTCCAGCGGAATGAGTTCAGTGAAATAAACTATCGTTATGTAGTCTTTCCTTCCATTATGATATCTGATCTGAATGCAGCGTTGTTCGTAGGCTGTTTGAATACGGAAAAATTTTCGATCTGAGCTATACTGGACGTCGCAGACTGAATTTCTTGTATTCATTGTCAGACTTGCTACATTTTCTTCTTGGTTATCCATTCAGGCTGTATCAGGCTCATCGGCTTCCCTTGGAAGGTAAAACATTTCATCTCCCTTGACTCCAGATTGCCTGAGGAGGGAGACAGACGGAGGATGAGGCAGCGGGGATTTCTTCAGGCAGTGAGTTCTCCAACGTGAATTGATAAAAAGGGCCTTTTCCTCGCGAAGGCAATTTTCCCGCCTTTAGTAACTCAGTTCCTTCAGCCCCACTTCCTCCAATCAACTGCATACTGCTTTTGCATGCCTCCTGAATAAAACATTTATTTTATAGAGCAGTCTTTAAATTCATTGCAGACATCTCGATCACTTTTGGAAAGCGTGTGCTGTCCTATGCCCGTTTCGCACGAATCCATTGATAACGGATTACGACAGTTCCATTCTATATCTACTCCATTCACTTTGTGCGGTACAGATAATTCCATTCTCTTTTGCGGGACACACAATTTAGGTAGACCTATTGATACATGTATTGTATGGAAGGAAAATCTTACTCCAGTAATCTTATTAAATCGAATGAAAACTGAAGAAACGTTCTGGCATTGTGCCTACGCCGTTAAATGATTTCAGAATCGGTACTGTTGGATGTCAAATTTAATACAATATTTACTTGATTATGTTGTGAATTTATGAAATATTATGAGTTTCGAGTATCATAGCATTCAACTTAATACCCAAAATAGACAAAAAGAATATTTTACTTATAAAGTTCTATCTTACATTAAGAACAATGTGAAAATTAAGGAAAGGGACATAGAATATACCAAAAAATATCGTTACAGTGTGTATCACTTCACATATTGCACGTTGAATTACTAGGTGTTCCGTGATGCTAGTATTCATCTTACAGAGCGGCATACATTTGCTAGAGAGCACCACTGTGTGCACAATTACGTAATAAAGTTAATCATATTGAAACAAAGTTAAACAGTATACAGAAAAATCTTGCCAAGTTAACTTAATGGAAGTAACAAAATTGAACAACTGAAAATTAAAAGAACACTGGTGGATACATTAGCAGATAAAACAAAAATTCTAAGGTAGAGGATTGTTACTTTCCTGTCTTTCCATACAGTACTTAATGGAAGTAGATACAACATTTTATAAATAATATTTTTTCTGTGTCTCGTCGAGCTGAGGATGAATGCTAGCACACCGGTATTATAATATTAAAATTCGCGAATTAGACTAATAAAAGTTATATTAAAAATTAAAATCGCTGTTCCAAAGTTGGGACCAAATTAAGCCTAACAAGAAAAGTTCAGATCGTACAATATAATACGTTTTCTTGAAGACCTAATCATTCTCTTACAATGAATTAGAAACGTAGCAATCGTAGCTATACTAAAGTCATAATTCACAGTTGTTTTGGAAAGTGCATATGCAAGTGCTGTTTTATTAACTGTAAGGAAAAAATCGTCCCTGAGTTGAGAAATATCGTTACTGCATTACCTATCACAACAACATGAGGAAGGGGACAGCACGTGAGACCCTCGTTTGGGGATGCGCACCAGCAGAATTAAATTAGAAACTTTTAATGGTGTCACACGTGCTCTGTTCATGTTCTGTGATTTCACAAGCTTTCGTGTATGATGTATGTCAGGGCGCAGATTGGAAATATCCTCGCATAGCGGTGGCTGACACAGGAGGGTGGGGAAAGGGGTGGTGGTACGTGTGATGTTATATAATTTTAAAGTCTTCATCTCGTTTAGGAGATGGAAATAATCTTTTTCTATTAGCCGCACTGTTCTTTATCTCAAGTCGACCCCTTTGTGTACGTACTCTGTGGAACTGTAAGCATTATAAAAACAGAGTACTATGACAAAGAAAAGCATAGTAAAATTTTAACATGTTGTTCATACACATTTCTGTCTCTCCAGTCCATATAAGCTGCGGTTTTCCTATTGCTCCTTCTGTTTGACGGTATGTATTGAAATATATTTTTGGGTATTTTCTGATATTCTTTGTTGTCTCACTCTCGATAAGTGACCAGTCCATAAAAGTTGTTTGCATAATGTTTAATCCATTGTGGTGTCTATGTTTTCTGTTATTACCCACAAATCTTCATTTGTTCTCTCTTCCAAAATGGAGATCCTTGATGCTCGTCTTAGGCATTCCATCTCTTCAACTTCTGTCTTCTTGCGGTACCTTAGATTTTAATTCGCTTGCATAGTGATTTGATACTTCTTACGTTTGGTTTTAGATCCTATTTTTGTTGACCACAAAATGGAGTTAAATTTTTATATTGTCATCCTTTCTGAGCCCTATCTGCTTCTCAAGTCAGTTTCACTCGTTCCATCTTTGTTAATTATACTTAGAAGGCAGTTTTAACTTCCACAATTACCGATGCTATATTTCCAGATCTACCGATTGTGTTCCCGTGATTAAGTATTAGGTCTTTTTGATGTTCAACCTTAGCCCCCTTTTGTCATAGTCTTGTATTAATTTCATTAACATACTGGAGATAGCTTGTAAACCGATAGCAATCACCACCTGGAGATGCACGAATAAAACGGTATACAAACTGTGATCTAACTGAATTCCATTGTTCTGCATTTATTTCTTAAATTCTGCAACGCTATTTGCAGATATAATTTCAGTGATGTTGGGGATGAACCACAGCTTTGTACATATCCAATATTGGTGATTTAAATTACATGAGAATATCCTGCCGTAACGAAAAATGCTTTGTTTTAGTGATTGACACCCCAATTCAAGTCCCATCTAGCTACCCTTCTACGAACCTTGTCGATGATCGCCGTCGGTCCTACATAATGTGGATTCCACATAGCAAAGCATTACTCTAGAAGAAAACGTAAAATCGTAGTGTTGCAGTCAATTTAGGTCCATTTTCTCAGTGCTTTGCTAATAAATCGTAGACTTTGGTTTGCTTTACCCATATTATCTGAGTAATCGTTCGAACTAAAGTTATTCTTTTTCTTGTTTCTTGAGTCGTTTGACTCTGAACCTCAATTTTTCCACGTTTGGCCACGAATGAATGGCCGAAACCTTTTCAAATCTTTCCACAAGAAATACTCCCTACAAATCATTATAAAATCATCGATATGCGCTTCTTTTCTTTTTTTTTCAAATACCCATCGTCTCTTCACATTGTTGTTTCTCAACGTAAATTAAAATTTGATTGGTTGCTGTCTAGACGTTCGTTTGGAAAACATAGAATAGTACTGGCCATGCAAATGAGAGTAGATGGTTTATATAAAGAAGGAAATGCAGCACGATGCCGGGTGGAAGAAGGTTCACATAACTATAAAACATATAAACATCATGACTCTCTGGGTTTTAAGTGTGAAAGTTCTTCCTCTAAAAAAAGCTGGATGTATATAGAGTAAAAATGCAAATGATGTCAATTTAGCGGTGCTTCTGCATCCGTCTTTCCCTTTCTCCAGCCTAATGAAGGAGTGAGATTATTTTCTCTGTTCCGTCTGATTTATCATAAAGTGCTGGAGTTCCTCCGTACAAAACGAAAAAGAGCTACGCAGCCGTAGCCCGCCGCTCCAGTGCTGAGGAAATTGCTCAGAGGGTATTACGACTCTTCTTTCGCGCTCATCATATTTCCCCACGACGCGTTAAAACACAAATTTCACAGCCATTGAGAGCTCGTGTAATTTCATCCCATTTGAACTCCAACTTTGAACGTGGCTCGGAGTGCCGAAAGCAATTTAGGACCTAATTGGCCGGCGCCGCTCACCACAGGTTCGTGTTCCTTCCGCTGCAGGAGAGCTATCTCCTTTTCATCGCGATGTTTCTGAATCGTTTCAGTGCGGAGAGGTACATACACCTAGCCACCTTAGGAACATCGTGAAATTACATTCGAGCCCTGAGCTGTTGCGTGGATAAAGATTGCTCTACATGATTTCCACAAACAATTTACATTTTTTATACTAATTATCCCTCTCAGGCCTATTGTAAATATTTTATGAGTGTATTAAGTATAAACCATAGCACCATTTTCATATTACCGTTTACTGTAAAAAATAAGAACCAAGTACGTTATTTTCTGGTAATATTGTCATTAAGATGGCGGCCACTGAGTGACGCGCGTTTCTTTGGCTCTCGAGTTTTTTCGCTCATTGAAGGTGTTACAGAGAAGTGCGGCAGTCCACAACGTGTGCATCCGACTAAACAAGTTTTACTTGCTGTGGTGTGTTGTTCTCCGTTGATTACCACAAGTGATAAGTGAGTGACAAATGGGAAGAGCACGAGTAAGCGGCAGCAGGCGAGGCTACAGGGGCGCAGGCAGCACGGGCGCCCGGTCTCCGGCGGCAGGTGAGGCCTCGCTTCCCGACATCGGGGAGCTCGTCCGGTCCCAGGTGAGTGCGGCGCTGCACAGTAAAGACACGCTAGACGTAATCGTGCAATCCATCACGGACTCTGTGACGGCCGCGGTCATGGACAAACTGCAAGAGTCTGTCGGGCGCAACAGCACCGAAATCCAGTCTCTTAAAAAGTCCCTGGCCGCACAAGAGAAAAAAGCCGCCGACCTAGAAGCTAAACTGTCTGCGGCCACCGATGAAATTGAGCAGTATCAACGAAGAAACAGCTTGCGCTTGTTCGGGGTAGCTGAAAACGATCGAGAAAACACCGACGACCTGGCCATTAGCCTCGTGCGTGAGAAACTTGGCGTGCAGATCGACGTGGCCGATATTGACAGAAGCCACCGTGTTGGGCGCAGGATACCAGGTGCCATGTATCCCAGGCCCATAATAATTAAATTTGTGTCATACCGGAAAAGTGCTGAAGTGTTTGCTCTGAAAAGAAAACTCGCCAAGAGTGGGGTTACCCTGAGGGAAGATCTAACGCACGAAAGACGAAAAGTTTTGAACACTGCGATCAGTTCGGCCTTCAAAATGTATGGACCCAGGATGGCAGGATCGTAGTCAAGACGAAGGGAGGGAGGAAAACGGTAACGAACATGTCCGAACTGAAAGAGTGAGCGAAATCTCGCGAGACACAAAGTCTCATATTGTACTCTGTCTAATATAAGTTAATTTTTATTCTTTCTTTTCATTTTTTTACGTAAATATTGCTTCGTTATTTCTATAAGTACCATAAGTACTCTATTTAAAATCAGTCAATTGTTTCACATAAATATTGCTTCTTTATTTGTCTATCGTAAGTGCTCATGTATATTCATATTGTCAGTCAAATGGGAATTAACATTCTCCATTAACAGGAATCTCCTTAAAACCGCCTTTCTGTATCTGTTATTTTCATCCTCGTCACTACCACTACTACTACTATTATCTTTTTCGTAACCACTACTGCCACTTTCCATCTTTCTTTTCGCTCCCTTCTCCGATACCTCTAGCTTGTCTTTCACCTTTAGCCCACAGACGCTTGAGTCAGTCACGACCTTGGACACACTTGTAAATATGTCTTCCCCCGCGAAATCCAGCCTTTGTCCCTCTTCCGGCCAGCAGGTAGACGGAGCGCGCTCGGTCCTACAGGCGGCCACAATGGGACGGACCGGTTCCGGCGGCGGGCTCTTTGTGGCCCACGCGAACGCTCAGTCACTAACGGCTCACTTCGTCGAGTTCTGTGACCTGTTCTGCCAATCGCTGTTCCATATTATCCTCGTCTCTGAAACTTGGTTGAAACCAAACATTTCTTCCGACGCTATCCGAATCACTGGTTACTCTCTCCTAAGGGCAGATCGTGAAATACGACGCGGGGGTGGTGTGGGTGCCTCTGTTCGCTCTGATCTGAGACCTACTATACTATGAACATAGGATGCAAAGGGCGAAGGAGAAGCAGAGTTCTTGTTTTTCGAAATAAATACATCAAATCAGAAACTGCTAATTGGAGTAATCTACACTCCTGGAAATTGAAATAAGAACACCGTCAATTCATTGTCCCAGGAAGGGGAAACTTTATTGACACATTCCTGGGGTCAGATACATCACATGATCACACTGACAGAACCACAGGCACATAGACACAGGCAACAGAGCATGCACAATGTCGGCACTAGTACAGTGTATATCCACCTTTCGCAGCAATGCAGGCTGCTATTCTCCCATGGAGACGATCGTAGAGATGCTGGATGTAGTCCTGTGGAACGGCTTGCCATGCCATTTCCACCTGGCGCCTCAGTTGGACCAGCGTTCGTGCTGGACGTGCAGACCACGTGAGACGACGCTTCATCCAGTCCCAAACATGCTCAATGGGGGACAGATCTGGAGATCTTGCTGGCCAGGGTGGTTGACTTACACCTTCTAGAGCACGTTGGGTGGCACGGGATACATGCGGACGTGCATTGTCCTGTTGGAACAGCAAGTTCCCTTGCCGGTCTAGGAATGGTAGAACGATGGGTTCGATGACGGTTTGGATGTACCGTGCACTATTCAGTGTCCCCTCGACAATCACCAGTGGTGTACGGCCACTGTAGGAGATCGCTCCCCACACCATGATGCCGGGTGTTGGCCCTGTGTGCCTCGGTCGTATGCAGTCCTGATTGTGGCGCTCATCTGCACGGCGCCAAACACGCATACGACCATCATTGGCACCAAGGCAGAAGCGACTCTCATCGCTGAAGGCGACACGTCTCCATTCGTCCCTCCATTCACGCCTGTCGCGACACCACTGGAGGCGGGCTGCACGATGTTGGGGCGTGAGCGGAAGACGGCCTAACGGTGTGCGGGACCGTAGCCCAGCTTCATGGAGACGGTTGCGAATGGTCCTCGCCGATACCCCAGGAGCAACAGTGTATCTAATTTGCTGGGAAGTTGCGGTGCGGTCCCCTACGGCACTGCGTAGGATCCCACGGTCTGGCGTGCATCCGTGCGTCGCTGCGGTCCGGTCCCAGGTCGACGGGCACGTGCACCTTCCGCCGACCACTGGCGACAACATCGATGTACTGTGGAGACCTCACGCCCCACGTGTTGAGCAATTCGGCGGTACGTCCACCCGGCCTCCCGCATGCCCACTATACGCCCTCGCTCAAAGTCCGTCAACTGCACATACGGTTCACGTCCACGCTGTCGCGGCATGCTACCAGTGTTAAAGACTGCGATGGAGCTCCGTATGCCACGGCAAACTGGCTGACACTGACGGCGGCGGTGTACAAATGCTGCGCAGCTAGCGCCATTCGACGGCCAACACCGCGGTTCCTGGTGTGTCCGCTGTGCCGTGCGTGTGTTCATTGCTTGTACAGCCCTCTCGCAGTGTCCGGAGCAAGTATGGTGGGTCTGACACACCGGTGTCAATGTGTTCTTTTTTCCATTTCCAGGAGTGTATAAACCTCCAAACGTCGGTGCTATGTCCTCCTTTCAGACTGCCCTGTCCTTGCTCGTGACACTGTATGAACACATAATCATTATGGGCGACATAAACATCGACTTGCAGTTAAAATCTCCCTCTGCAGAAAAACTAAGGAGACTGTTCCACTCCAATGATATGAGTTTAACACCACTGGACCCAACTCATCACACGCCACACAGCCATACACTCATAGATATAATAGCAACAAAGCGACCAGATAAAATATTTCGCGCCAATCAGACATCCGCTCCAGGACTCTCTGCTCATGACGTGATATTCTTAAATTACTCAGTGCATACTACCTAAGAAAAATCTCACCTGGTAACCTACAGAAACCTACAAAATATTAATCATGACGCTCTTCAAAATGATTGCTCAGACATCCTTTGGCATGATATAAGCAATGAACCGACTTTAGACGGAAAAAATCGGGAATTATGTCGCAAAATTACTGCACTGTATGATAAACATGCTCCTCAACGCACTGTCAAGGTAAAGAGAGCTGCCGCTCCGTGGCTCACCACTGCATTACGCCAGTTAATGAATAAACGTGATGCTGCACATAGGGTCTTCAAGCGTAACCCAACTCTCGAGGCGTACGAAGCTTATAGAAAACTCCGAAATAGAACCAAGCAAAGCGTGAGAAATGCCAAAATCAGACATGCCCCCTCAGTCGTATGCGGCATATCAAAACCTGCTGCACGGTGGAGAAAGCTGCGCAGTTTCGGTGTAGGGAAGCGAAGATCTGACGCTGTTTATCAAGCGTCTGCAGAAGAATTAAACGATTTCTTCTCAACAGCTGTAAACTGCCACGCAGCGACAAATTACCAGCCCCAAGATATCAATCTCTCGAGAGACAAGTTTTTCCTAAAACATGTCACTACCGGCACAGTACACAAGGCAATTATGAGAATCTCTTCTGAGGCAGTAGGAAATGTTGGAGTGAGCATTGGCATGATTAAGAACGTCGTAGACACTATTACTCCAGTTATCACAGACATCTTCATCCTGTCTCTTGTCAGTAGTACATATCCTACTGAGTGGAAGCAAAGTTTAATTCAACCTATACCCAAGACTGACTACAGGCCGATCAGCATACTAGCTGCAATATCTAAAGCCCTAGAATACATCGTCCATGAACAGCTGACGGATTACCTCAAAACGCATAACATCCACGACAAATATCAGCCAGGCTTTCGAAAGCACCGTAGTACAGCAACTGCATTAATTAAAGTAACTGATGACATTAAACATGCTATGGACAGACGTGAAGCTACCATCCTAACACTGCTTGACTTTAGCAAGGCTTTTGATACAGTTGACTTTGATATATTACTAATTAAAATGAAGCAACTGAATTTCTCAAACAGCGCAATACACTGGTTCGACAGCTACCACAAAAACAGAAGTCAACAAGTCATTTGTGGGTCGGAAAAGTCATCATGGAAAAACATGCGCTCTGGAGTTCCCCAAGGCTCCGTCCTTGGTCCATTAGTCTTCTCACTGTACATTAATGATATTTCTTTAGTCATTCACTCCTGCAACTACCATCCATATGCCGACGACATCCAACTGTAAATAAGTGCAAGCCCCAAGAACATTACTGACACAGTAGCGAGTATGAACGCAGATCTTTGCTCTGTTTCTCGATGGGCACAGAACCTAGGTCTGAAACTAAACCCCAAGAAATCGCAGGTCATACTTATATCTCATCCAAAGTTAATCAGTCGGTACTTTCGCGAAACAGTCCCTCAAATACTCCTCAATGGTACCCAACTAACATACCAAAAAACAGTAAAAGACCTTGGAATAAACTTGGATGAACACCTAAACTGGGAAGAACAAACAGTCACAGCTTGCTGGAAATCGCTCTCCTCCCTACATGCAATTCCAAAATTTACAAAAATATTTCCAACCCATGTTAAACAAAAATTAGTCCAAACACTAGTCTTGCCTAATCTTTACTACTGTGATGTAGTTCAAGACGGCACAAATAGTGAAAATTCGAGATGCCTCGAGCTAGTGATGAATGCTTACGTTAGATACATATGCAATATACGGTTGTATGATCATATCAGTCCTTCATACTCCCAGCTAGGTTGGATACGCCCACATAAGGCACGCAATCTCCACACGATGTGCTTACTTCATCGATTTCTTAGCCACTGGTGCCCCCAATACTTATCTTTTCACATTAAACACATATCATCATTCCACAACTGCAATACCAGATTAGATACGTCTAGCATCTTGGCTGTACATTTACATAACACGAAATCTTTCTCCGTGTCATTCTCCATCTCGGCCATACGACTATGGAACGCGCTCCCCTGTGATCTGCGTCTTATCCAGAACCACTCAACATTCAAGAGGGAACTCAAGACTTACATATTAGGGACGGTATAGCCACCATTGTTGTGCCACTCTCATCTTTTTCTTTCTCCTCTCCATCATAGCTTCGAATTTTACCATTCTATTTCTCTTCCTCTAACCTATCTACCTCTTCTATATCTCTTTCACCCCATTACATCGTCTTATGTCTCTGCTTGATGAGAATAACTCACAAGCTGCAAGAATATAACGAGTAAATTCCCAACTAGCAATAGGACTGACATTCATAAAAGAAAAATATGTTTACTTTCATATACATAGTCATTACTATTATTAATATTATTCTTGATTGTTATAATTATTTTTTGATTGTTATAATTATCATTGTACTACTTTTATAATCTCTATTTTTTTTTCTTTAACATTAATACTCTATAACATGTTGTATGTCCTTAATGTTCTGTAGAAACTGAAATTTGTTGAATCTGAGTATGCCTGGTTAGGTGTAAGAGAGGGCCTGAAGGCCCTAATCTTGCCAGGTAAAATAAATGCATAAATAAATAAATAAAATGAATAAATAACTTCTCAGTTTTCCTTGGTATCTCCAAGCTGTGTCCGTTCATAAGACAAAAACATCCACAAACTCCTTTCCTGTTGCAGACGAACGTCTCTAAACCAAACGTACTTGCATTCTGAGCGTGTTTCAATGTCTTCTTATTTTCAAGAGGAAGGTGAAGCCCTTCCGTGTGTCACTGTTATAACATAATCCAAAAGTTAACGTACATGGTAAATTTTCCCTCTCAGAATTTTTGTGAAGGTTACGTATTCTAGAATATTGTCCCATCTGAGCCACAAATTGTATTCTCAATAAATCAGAGATTTGTTTTCCGAAGAATTGATCAAATGTGGAGTTTATTTACACGTTCACTGGCCAAATTCTGCAAACATTAAATTACAAAATAGTACTGGTTCGAAGCCCTTTGTTTGGGTAACCTTTCTCCTAGATAAACTGAATTTTTGTGGAATGGATGTTATAGCCAACCAATGGACATTGTCATACCAAGCTTAACAAACGCAGAAAATTGTGGTTAATAAATCAGTCAATGTAATGATGGGAGATTATTGTGACTGGGGAGAAATCACTTTGGGGAATTTTAAAATTTTCCAAGGGAATTAATTGTTCCCACGATTTTCGGGCTTGCACCCAATTTTTAAGAACCTTCAACATCGCAGCGCGTCAGCAACCGTTGGTTACTGTATTAAAAAAACTAAAAACCAGCCTCGACTGCGAAAAAAGCACCTAGTGTTGAGTGTTAACACAGGTTTCGGCGTACGTAACTACACCTTCTTCAGAAAAACAATAAAACCCACAAGTGCCTTAGAAGACCTTTGTCAATGATTAAAAGAACAGCATAGCTATACATTTATAAACGAAAAAGAAAAGAAAAACACAAACAGTACATATGTACAAAGTCAAAACCACTACTTAACTTAATGGTGTACGCTCCACCTTACACCGGCCTATGTTTGATGGCCCATGACCCGCCATAAACTGCAGCTAAAAACGGTCGCACCCGGTCTTAAATTCAGGTTTTACGTGCATTTTATGTACAAGAATAGACCGCTGTATTGTGGCAACGGATAACGCTTTCACAAAACAACAGACTGATCATTAATTACATGTTTATCTACTTTCTTACAACACATTCCACGATATTTCCACTGCGCGCCTGCCATCCTCTTCAGACGAGACAACGAAGACTGTCGAAGATTGCCTTCATTCCGCCCTATGAAGTGCCTTGCGAGTATTCCGCGTATGTGTCAGAATTGAAGTGGATAGATCGACAATTCACGGTAGCGGCGCCCTAGCTAGTGGAACCACGGAACTCAGCTGTCCCATGCGTTACCGCTCGCTGCGGCTGTTGGCGCACCCTGTCGTCTTCATATGAACTAAATCCTGGAGATGACGGGTTTCCAAGCACTGTCCAACTGGTAGCCACTATCGTGGTTCAATTTATTTTCCGCCAGGCGTGTTTTCACGGATTCTTTCATAATGGGATCCCAAAACGATGTTGCTGTGGTGAGCATCATAGTACTATTACACTCGATTGAATGTGCAGTGGAAATACAGTCTTCGGCAGTAGTAGACTTGTTTGGTTGAAAAAAAAAAAGAGTGCAACATTGATGATCAGTGCAGCGGTCCTTCACAGTGCGTGTGGTCTGTCCTAAGTGAGCCATAACACACTGACAACATGATGTGTAAATTCCGGCCTTTCGCAATAACAAGTTGTCTTTCGCTGATTGCAAAAGGTCTATCAGCCTTAGACGTAGTCACTTTCACGTGACCTTTATGGTTGATTCTTGTTATTTTAAACGAAAGGTTGCCCACAAAAGGAAGAATAGCTAATGATTTTACCGGTGTGTTCTCCTTCTTATCCACATTTCGAGTCTTGGTTTTAACTGACAGTGCCCTATTAATCTGCCGGATGGGATACCCACTTCTTCTGAACACTGTCTTTAGGTGGGTAAGCTCTTTAGGCAAACTGTATATCTGACACAGTGCGAACCAGAAATAATCCTCAATAAATTTTCTGTAAGATAAAACAGTAGTTTTGAAGTAAAATGCAGTAAAATGTTTTTTCCTGGTTAGAAATAAGCGGACGTTTCTTCTGACTATTATTTTTATAGCAATTTTTGGGCTACTTTAATTTTCTGCGCGGTCATCACTAAAACCTTAAATGCTCGATCAAACAGTATATCATTCTGTACAGAACTAGGCCTAATTTTCGTTTGGTACAGCCCCTGTTTTGCCTGTGTAAAGACTTTCCAATGATTTTAAGCCACTGCCGATTAAATTCCTTAGCGTATAAACAACGAAACGATAGTTAACTGTAAAACCAGTATTTTTTAAATGATATCTAAGTATGCTGCTTATAATTCATGCACTGCTACGAAACACAGATCTTTTTATTATCGTCTGCATCACCTTAAACCGTCTCAACCCAATCGGTTCGCTTAAAGTCAGGTTTTACGTGAAATTTATGCACAACATTAGACCGCTATGTCGTGGAAACAGATAAGGCTTTCACAAAACAACAGATTGGGCATTCATTAAATGTTTATTTACTTTCTTATAAAAGTTGAACCGAAATTCGCAAGTCTGAAACATAGATGTTGCGCGCATAGAAAACTCTAGAGAAACGTGCTTTTTGCACGTAAAATCCGGATGGAGCTAGATTTTTAAAAGCGAGTTTTCTATTTTATCGTAAGATGTGTTTCTTATATATTTGATTTACTTTCAACTGAGTTTGCACCTTCTCTTCACAAAGAATAAATTATAGTTAGCTCCACTTTAAACCAATGTATCTCGACAACGGGTAAAGATAACTAGATAAAAATTAACAATTTGACTTTAACCATTCATCGACCTTCGTGCAAAGTTTGAACTGATTCGCACGAGATTCAAGTAGAGAAGTGGAGTGCTTCAGAAACCTCTCAGAAAAAAATAAAACATGTTTTTTGCACGTAGAATCCAAACGCAACAAGTTTCTTTCAAATGGTTAAAATTTATCTTAGGCCGAGGTCCGATACACCGCTGGACCAAATTGCAACCATCACCTTCGCTACAGTCCAGAGGTATTTATTGGTTCCTATTTTTGGACATAAGATCCGACCGAGGGTTACTGCTTTTGCGCATAAAATCCGAAGGGTTCACAAACCAAAGGTACCATCAGCTGAGCATTAATATTTGTCCAGTAAAATCCTTTTGCAGACGGAATTAATCGATTCGTACAGTCTGCCTACTGTCAGCTCTAGTTCACCGTTCAAACCTTACTTATTATACAGTAACATAGGTATGCCAGATTTTCGAATAACTATACAAATGGCCGCTGGTCCGGACTGAACCAAAAACATTTTCACTTCTTGATTTTAAGTGAAATACGAACCGTGTACCAAGAGCGCCCAAAACGGTTATTCTGCGAGTGACCTTTTCATACACGCTTGTTACAGTAATTCCGCGTTGTTACGATAACGTAACTTACAGCGGAAAGATCGAACGGAAAATGGTACACCGGAACACTGTAGTCACAGAAACAGTTGACAAGTTATCGTATTTGGGATGGTGGGAGACACCGTCTGTACTTGCAAAAAGAGAGGTAAACAGTACAGTAAAAGTCACCAGTATTGCGTTTGATAACCTATATAGAGATCTGGATGTGTTGGAACTAGTTGCTGCAGTCAGTATGTATTAAGGAGATGTCTCGTGGATTTCACCGGCCGCCGAAAATTTTTTTTGAAAAACTTTTTTTTAAGTTTGATACCTGATCTTTACAGATTTTAATAAGCTGAATCCAAATCTAGCCTTAGTTTTTTTGTATCATTCATAGTTTTCGAGCAATATGCTTTTCATTATATAGTATAAAAATCCTATGCTATCCATTAAAGGGGAAATTAATGAAACGTTTTCTTACAACACAAGCATGGTTTGTATTTACAGTGAGCTACTTAAAAGAATGATATGTGTTAATAGAGGTTTCACTTGTCAGCTGGAATTGGTGTGTATTTCCTTTCTCTTTTTTCTTTGATGCTTCTTATGTACCATTTTCTACGATGAGTTACTTACTGAACTTCTCGGCGAAGTGACCAACAATAGTCCCCTATCACGTTCTTTTCTTTTAATCTAGAGCCATGCAATTCAGCTTTTTCTTTCGTTAAGCCCAGATCCCTAACCAAATCGGTAAGCTCGGTGTGAGAAAACAATTTAGGCTCTATACTTTCTTAATTACAATGGAATTCGTCATCTGGTTCATCTAAATCAGATTGCGCATCAGAAAAAACTTGTGTTGGAATAGAATTTAAATCATCTAGTGGTTCAGGAACCGGCAAATCTACACCATGCCCTACTGATCGGATGGCTGTTGGAAGGTTAGTGTAGCTTATTACCTTCTTGTTTTTCAAATTATGACCAGTAATATCAACACTGCAAAAGTAGCAATCACCAGAATGATTTCTTGGCTCCCTCTATATCATAAGAATAGCAAATCTAACAGGCTTTTTCCTCCGTTTTCGACCATTTTCTCAGATAGTAAACATAAACTTAACATACCTTATCCGGCGCCCTAGGTGAAGATAAATCACCAAATTTAGATCTAAAATGTGACAGATTAACTTTTTCAACCCCCACCCCCCCCCTGCATAAACCATGGACCTTGCCGTTGGTTGGGAGGCTTGCCTGCCTCAACGATGCAGATAGCCGTACCGTAGGTGCAACCACAATGGAGGCGTATCTGTTGAGAGATCAGAAAAACGTGTGGTTCCTGAAGAAGGGCAGCAGCCTTCTCAGAAGTTGCAGGGGCAACAGTCTGGATGATTGACTGACCGAGCATTGTAACACGAACCAAAACGGCCTTGCTGTGCTGGTACTGTGAACGGCTCAAAGCAAGGGGAAACTACAGCCCTAATTTTTCCTGAGGGCATGCAGCTTAACTGTATGATTAAATGATGATGGCGTCCTTTTGGGTAAAATATTCTGGAGGTAAAACAGTCCCCCATTCGGATCTCCGGGAGGGGACTACTCAAGAGGACGTCGTTAACAAGAGAAAGAAAACTGGCTTTCTATGGACAGGAGCATGGAATATCAGATCCCTTAATCGGGCAGGTAGGACAGAAAATTTAAAAAGGGAAGTGGATAGGTTAAAGTTAGATATAGTGGGAAATAGTGAAGTTTTGTGGCAGGAGGAACAAGACTTTTGGTCAAGTGAATACAGGGTTATAAATACAAAATCAAATAGGGGTAATGCGGGAGTAGGTTTAATAATGAATAAAAAATAGGAGTGCGGGTGAGCTACTACAAACAGCATAGTGAAAGCATTATTGCGGCCAAGATAGACACGAAGCCCACGCCTACTACAGTAGTACAAGTTTATATGCCAACTTGCTCTGCAGATGACGAAGAGATTGATGAAATGTATGATGAGATAAAAGAAATTATTTAGGTAGAGAAGGGAGACCGTAATTTAATAGTCATGGGTGACCGGATCTCAACAGTAGGAAAAGGAGGAGAAGGATACATAGCAGGTGAATATGGATTGGGGCTGAGAAATGCAAGAGGATACCATCTGGTAAAATTTTGCACAGAGCATAACTTAATCATAGGTAACAGTTCGTTCAAGAATCATGAAAGAAGGTTGTATACATGGAGGAACCCTGGAGATACTAGAAGGTTTCATATAGATTAAATAATTGTAAGACAGAGATTTAGGAACCAGATTTTTAATTGTAAGAGATTTCCAGGGGCAGATGTGAACTTTGACTAAATCTTCTGGTTATGAACTGTAGATTAAAACTGAAGAAACTGCAAAAAGGTGGGAATTTAAGAAGATGGGACCTGGATAAATTGAAAGAACCAGAGTTTGTACAGAGTTTCAGGGAGATCATAAGGGAGCAATTAACAGGAATGTGGGGAAGAGTTACAGTAGAAGAAGAATGGGTAGCTTTGAGGGATGAAGTAGTGAAGGCAGCAGACGATCAAGTAGGTAAAAAGACGAGGGCTGGTAGAAATCCTTGGGTAACAGAAGAAATATTGAATTTAATTGATGAAAGGAGAAAATATAAGAATGCAGTAAAAGAAGAAGGCAAGGAGGAATACATTCGTCTCAAAAATGAGATTGCCAGGAAGTGGAAAATGGCTAAGCTGGGGTGGCTGGAGGACAAATGTAAGGATGTAGAGGCTTATCTCACGAGGGGCAAGGTAGATACTGCCTACAGGAAAATTAAAGAGACCTTTGGAGAAAAGAGAACAACTTGCATGAACATCAAGTGCTCAGATGGAAACAGAGTTCTAAGGAAAGAAGGGAAAGCAGAAAGGTGTAAGGAGTATATAGAGGGTCTATACAGGGGCGATGTTCTTGAGGACAATATTATGGAAATGGAAGAGGAAGTAGATGAAGATGAAATGGGAGATACGATACTGCGTGAAGAGTTTGACAGAGCACTGAAAGACCCAAGTCGAAACAAGGCCCCGGGAATATACAACATTCCATTAGAACTATTGACAGCCTTTGGAGAGCCAGTCCTGACAAAACTCTACCATCTGATGAGCAAGATGTGTGAGCAGGTGTTGACAGATGTGAAAAGTACCGAACTATCAGTTTAATAAATCACAGCTGCAAAATACTAACACGAATTCTTTACAGACGAATGGAAAAACTGGTAGAAGCCGACCTCGGGGAAGATCAGTTTGGATTCAGTAGAAATGTTGGAACACGTGAGGCAATACTTACCCTACGACATATCTTAGAAGAAGGACTGAGGAAAGTCAAACCTATGTTTCTAGCATTTGTAGACTTAGAGAATGCTTTTGACAATGTCGCCTGGAATACTCTCTTTCGAATTCTGATGGTGGCGGGGGTACAATACAGGGAGCGAAAGGCTATTTACAATTTGTACAGAAACCAGATGGCAGTTATAAGAGTCGAGGGGCATGAAGGGGAAGCAGTGGTGTGGAAGGGAATGAGACAGGGTTGTAGCCTCTCCCCGATGCTATTCAATCTGTATATTGAGCAAGCAGTAAAGGAAACATCGGACTAGGTATTAAAATCCATGGAGAAGAAATAAAAACTTTGAGGTTCTCCGATGACATTGTAATTCCGTCAGAGACAGCAAATGACTTGGAAGAGCAGTTGAACGGAATGGACAGTGTCTTGAAAGGAGGGTATAAGATCAACATCAACAAAAGCAAAACAAGGATAATCAAATGCAGTCGAATTAGTTCTGGTGATGCTGAGGGAATTAGATTAGGAAATGAGGCACTTAAAGTACTAAAGGAGTTTTGCTATTTGGGGAGCAAAATAACTGATGATGGTCGAAGTAGAGAGGATATAAAATGTAGACCGGCAATGGCAGCTAAAGCGTTTCTGAAGAAGAAAAATTTGTTAACATCGAGTATAGATTTAAATGTCAAGAAGTCGTTTCTGAAAGTATTTGTATGGAGTGTAACCATGTATGGATGTGAAACGTGGACGACAAATAGTTTAGACAAGAAGAGAATGATAGCTTTCGAAATGTGGTGCTACAGAAGAATGCTGAAGATCAGATGGGTAGGTCACATAACTAATGATGAAGTATTGAATAGAATTGGGGAGAAGAGGAGTTTGTGGCACAACTTGACCAGAAGAAGGGATTGGTTGGTAGGACATGTTTGAGGCATCAAGGGATCACCAATTTAGTACTGGAGGGCAGTGTGGAGGGTAACGATCGTAGAGGCAGACCAAGAGATGAATACACTAAGTAGATTCAGAAGGACGTAGGCTGCAGTAGGTACTGGGAGATGAAGAAGCTTGCACGGGATAGAGTAGCATGGAGAGTTGCATCAAACCAGTCTCAGGACTGAAGACCACAACAATAACTTTTTCACACAGTCTGTAAAGTTTCTTTGGTGTTTTTTAATCACAGTTTCACCACAAATATAACAAAAACTGTCAGCAGAGTTTTTAGAACCACGATTAGACATTGTACTGATTACATGTACATTAAATGGGAAACTGAGGTTAAGTTGACAGTAAACAAAACACCATCTGTTAACACAGAAATAGTATCGACCTTTTTAAAATATTGTAACTATATATAAGCTGTTAAATTCTTTAAGAAATCGCTTAATTTAAAAAAAATTAACAGTAAAATGTGAAGAAATGGTTGATGATAAAGTTTTTTGGTATCATATTTGGATTTCCCACCCTAAAAATCACAAGAAAAAGGCATTTTCTGCAAAGATTATTTTCAATCGTTGGCCTGTGTTTTTGATACAAAAACTGTGAAACATAAAATTATTATTCAGTGACGGAAAAAATGGTTAAATGGCTCTGAGCACTATGGGACTGAACATCTGAGTTCATCAGTCCCCTAGAACTTAAAACTACTTAAACCTAACTAACCTAAGTACATCATACACATCTATGCCCGAGGCAGGATTCGAATCTGCGACCGTAGCAGTCGCAGTGTTCCGGATTGAAGCGCCTGGAACCGCTCGGCCACCACGGCCGGCAGTGACGGAAAGAGAGCTGCAAGTTTAATAATAGAATGCTGGCTATGGAGGCTGGCATTTGGGTTATTGCTGATATTTGATTTATGAGTATAAGTCCGTGGACCAAAGCATAATTAACTGCCTAACGTTTCGCCTTCCAGTGATGGGGACAACATCAGATTCTTTGACGACTAATAAAACAATTTCATTCTCATAAGATCTCAACCAGCCCAACTGCTGACAGCAAGGTGAATCACGTGAGCTCTCCGTGAAGCTGCCAGGGGCTCTGTGGTCATCTGTATCACCAACGGGTACGATGCCTGTGCAGTTCGCCAATGGGGCTGCAGACTGCCGATAATACACGATCGGCGGCTGACACTCGAGTTCACAGTACCGTTCCTATTCTTTTCATTGTCGCAGTTATTACAGTGGGACAAAGCAATGAATACCTACTACGCCGGCCGGGGTGTCCGAGCGGTTCTAGTCGCTTCAGTCTGGAACCGCACGACCGCTACGGTCGCAGGTTCGAATCGTGCCTCGGGCATGGATGTGTGTGATGTCCTTAGGTTAGTTAGGTTTAAGTAGTTCTAAGTTCTAGTGGACTGATAACCTCTGATGTTGAGTCCCATAGTTCTCAGAGACATTTGATCCAATACCTACCACACAATGTAATATGTGCATAGTATCTGATCATACAGTGCCGCAGCTCCCTCTGTTGCTATCAACAGAAGTAGCCTCAAACACCAATCGTGTGTTACACAAAAATGCTATAGAATGGAGAAACAGTAATAGCTTATAACAGTTTCGTTATGAAGGCAAGCAAATGAGTTTACGCTTTTGAGCACGTTTTTATGCGCCATCTGGACTTGTAGGGCTTTATATGTAAGTTATTTGGTTTTAAAACAGTCTTGGTATTGTGCTATGTTTGTCCCTAAGTGAAATTTTATTTTTAATTTTTTTATCCCCGCGCAACCATATCGTATTTCATGTTCTCATTACTTCTGAGCGTGAATGAATCGTTCCTCTTTCGTTCGAAAAACTTAAGACAGGTAAACACGTTCGGACGATACCAACAGGCGATAGAAACGCGATTAACCGTTTCCAGCTCGATATAAGCACAATACAATGAGAAAGAAATAAAGAATATTAAAAAAAGTCTTTTCACTGTGTTTTTTCGTAATGAGTATTGCAATGCCTCAAAGTAATAAATTTCACAGTTTTACTGCAATTAAAAGCAGTGCAAAACGTTACATAATATGCGGTTCCGTTCAGCAGCGAATGGGACAGGTTAGGTGGGGGAATGGGGAGGGGCACGGTGGCGGTACAGAGATCAAGAAACACAAACACAACACAAGGCATAAATCAATAAGCGAACAATCATGCTTTCTTATTAAACATTTATTATATCAAAGATCTATTAACTTAACACATGTAAACTTACAACTGAGCGTTAAGTTGTAGTCACACCTTGTTTCTTATCAAAGCTACAACACCAGAATTTTGACCGGTCATTGCAGTAGCTCCAACTGTTTGAATCAACGAAAGTTTTTACCGAACGGACGATATATGTGTCGATTATGTTCCTCAAACAAGGAAATATAATGGCAGCCATGGCTTTATCGTGCATTGGCAGTAAGTCAATGATGTCCTCAGCGTCACGTCATCCCACAAATACAGCAAGCTGAGCAACATATGCTTTCATCCAATGTCATAGAGAAAAAGCCAAACCTTTGTTGTTCTTTCAGATCAATTTCCATGTCTTTTGCCGTTTTTTCTATGCGCCATCGAACTATTGTCCATGAAAGAGGAACAGTTTACAACACCGGAACAGTCTCTGGGCACAAGATTGATGCAGCAGAAAGGAAAAACTCATTAATAAATCCTCAAACGCTGGAGGGATGCACTGTTTCGGCTATTTTAAGAGCGATGTGGTAGCTCTCACTCAATGCGGTTGAGAGGTGGCATGAGCCCTCTCTCATAGTTCCATCTTACGATGCTCCTCTCTAATTGCATGCTGTGGAAAGTTGCTATTCCTTCACACGCGGACTTCCCACGCAGCGTCTCTCGTCACCCAGGTGGTCCAGTGACAGGCGGGCTCTTCTGATCTCGAGAGGGTTAAGCCGATCTGTGTGAGGCAGTCGAGTGAATGCTTTCCAGACGCCGACATTGTCAAGAGACACGCCCGCCGGGGCCTGAAGTAGCGGCTGGGCTAGCGGTTCCGTTACTTCGCAGAAACTTAGCGAAAACACTTTCTGGCGGGCTACCAGCGAGGCGTGAGAATGACTTGTGTACCCAGGCAGTTGTGGCGGGAAAATTCCCGCACTTTCTGCAAAATAGTAACTGTGATTGGCTTGCTCAGGGCATGGCTCCGTGATGTAGCAAAATCAGCGCAGAAATTGGCGCCAAGAATCTCCATTGGTGGAATGGTAGTGTTCCGGCAATGGGGTGGAATTTTCCGCCGGTTTTCGAGTTGCTGATTGGAATGTTTAACCACGGCCACTGTCGTGGGGGCGGGAATGTTCTGTGTTCGGCCTGTACGGGTGCTCTTGTGGGTAGTCGGCTCTCGCCTTTCGGTCGAGGACGTCGAAGCAACCAGCCATCGCTTACAGTACGCCAGATCGTGTTCTGGCAGTTAAGAAGACAGTTTGGAAATGTGTGTCCGCAGCACTGGCAGATAGGGATTTTGCTAGGTGAAAATCAGAGCTCAGCAGAGCGCGCCTGTTCGT
The DNA here is from genome assembly GCF_021461385.2 of Schistocerca piceifrons. NCBI lineage: Eukaryota > Metazoa > Arthropoda > Insecta > Orthoptera > Acrididae > Schistocerca > Schistocerca piceifrons. Next base: position 642,435,769 of record NC_060140.1, on the reverse strand, counting down.
CGTTTTCTAACTTTGTTCTGTCTTGAGTACCAGCAATTAATGCTGGGTTAGTTGTGTGTCTCTCTTATGATTTGAGTAGCAAGGAATTGGCTCCACATACCACTTCGTCTTAAACCTCACAATCTAGTTTAGGGACAACTTCACCTTTACAGTGTTTGTATGAGTATCCAATTTGAGCCAATTTGATGTATTGTAAAAGTTTCATGTGTTTTGGTTTAGTATTTTGTGTTTAGTCTTAATAAATCATATTGTTATTTTGGACAGAACTTTCATTCTGTTAATCGGTAGAGCAAACCTATCATTCCTCACTATGTTAATGAAACCTTCGTTTATTTAACTTATTCATCAAATTAAATTATTGCAGGTGCCAAACTCTTTTCTACTCCACTTGCAGGGTTGATTACAGTCAGTTCGCGTATATTTTTTAATCCTTGTGCAACAGCAAAAGTCGGAGTTAGAATAAGGTGGGGGTTTAGAGCATCATTTACATATGTAGATTCTAGAATTTAGTGTTGAATACACTGCTTGCACCGGCACCTCGCATAAAATGGCGACCCTTAGCCTCGGATCTTTCTTGTGAATCGCTGATAAGCAAGTATTATTAGTAGTAGGGACACTCAGAATTTTTTTTGCTTAATTTTTTATTGATTAATGCCCAAGTTTTTTTCTGGTAGTTCCGCGTTTAGTTTTAAGAAGCGGCGCATGATTACAGTTTGTTTTCAGTGTATATATTCTTTTGTTCATTGTTTTTGTGTTCCTTTGATGGTATGTCCGTATCACATCACACTTTGTCGGGGTTGTGTGCGGTTTCTGTACCACAACAAATCGTGCGTATAATTACAGCGTTGGAGAGGCGTTGTTGAAATTTTATGTCTATGTGTAAAAAAAATATATGGAGTAGGTTAATTTTATTGTGCATTTTAGATAAATTTGTTTTTCATGAATGATAACGAGAAGTAAGGCCCGACTATTATCGAACGAAGTTAAAACAAAAGAGGATAGCATAATGGATAAGGGGCAGTTTACTGACGGGAATAGGTTCAGAGATGAGATGGGCACATTTTTAGCAGGACAGGACGCCAGGGTCATTAATGAGGAAGGTGATTTCGACGCGATCTCAGAGCAGCGTTGCGGCCGTGATTATGATAGTGAAGTAGAGGACGAAACAGAGACAGGCACACAGGTCGAGACGGTAGCAGAAGTTTATAATCAAACGAACGAGATCAGACAGGGGCTAGCTCGGCCACGTCAGAGCTCTAGCTCCCAGGTGTCCCGAGTTACATCCCCCACGTTTGAAGAGGATCAAAAAGATGACGTAAACCCAATACTGAGCTTCCTACGATCAATGAAAGAAGAAGCTGACGAACAGCGTAAGAGGGAGAAGGAAGAAGAGGAGAAACAACGTAAGAAGGAGAAGGAAGAAGAGGAGAAACAACGTAAGAAGGAGAAGGAAGAAGCTGACGAACAGCGTAAGAGGGAGAAGGAAGAAGAGAAGAAACAACGTAAGAAGGAGAAGGAAGAAGCTGACGAACAGCGTAAGACGGAGAAGGAAGAAGAGGAGAAACAACGTAAGAAGGAGAAGGAAGAAGCTGACGAACAGCGTAAGAGAGAGAAGGAAGAAGAGGAGAAACAACGCAAGAAGGAGAAGGAAGAAGCTGACAAACAGCGTAAGAAGGACACCGAGGCAATAATTTCGCATATAGGGGAAATTCGTGGGGAATTACTAACAATATAGAAAGAATGAGGAGAAGTAAAACAAATGTCAATGGCAGCACAAAAAGTAGCAGGCCTAGCCAAAACGGCAGCAATAGGGGCAATGAAAGTCGCGGAAGCAACTTCTAAACTCGCAGGGCGCTTGCGACGTACTACACAATCCCACTCAATATCCCTAGCATTCTTAAAAACTCAAGGTAATATCGCGGTTGCGAACACCACGAAACGAATGGAAGAAGTAGAGAGTCGGATAGCAAAACTAGAGCAAAACGGGCACACGAGCACTGCGCGTTCGGATACCAATGATGGAGTACACAGAATTGTGTCTCCGAGGAAAAGTCCGCCGTGCTCTAGCCCAATGACCGAGTGCGGAACTAACAATGCACACGCAGAAACAGCGAGTAATATCTCCAATAATTATAGCCCACTTAGGAGAGTGAATTCTGAGTGCCACTTCCACTGTGATACAGAGGTAGCACACCACAGTTATCAGCAAGATAGAACAGGACACTCAGCAGACTTGCAAGTATCGGAAACGAGTGACAACACCAGTGCGAGGATAGACAGGATTTTGATCACAATCACTTCCTGTCGATACTAAAATTCCAGAAGTTCAAAGAAAATGGAGGGTCGATGCATCCGAAGAGCTGGGTGATGCAGTTTACAAATTCATTACCGGCATCATGGCCAACCCAGGCAAAATTAGAATTCATGTGTGGACACATCGAAGGCCAAGCCGCGGAAAAGATGCGGGGTGTGGCAGTGACGTGTCGGACGTATCAGGAATTTGTTGGTGCATTCCTGCAGACCTACTGGTCAAAGGAAACGCAAGACAGGATTAAAGAGGAAATAATATTTTGTCCTGAACTGGAAGTGTCCGGGCATAGGAGCGCAACCAAATTTCTTGATGATTTACTCAAGAAGAATCAATTTTTAGATAGTCCATATAGCAATGGAGATATCATTAAATTTGGCTTTTCAAAATTGCCAGTTCGGTACCAACAGACGCTTGTCGGCAAGTGTGGAACTGACATAGAAGCGTTCAAGAGTCTATTGCGCGAACTCGAAGTAGTCTTCGATAAACAAGACGCAAAGGACAGGAAGAAGGGGCAAAGTAACAAATACCACGGGCCAGGAAGGGAAGACGACAACAGATCGCATAATCGCACTGGTCAGTTAGGAAACCAGGGTTACGGAAGTCAAGGTTACGCTATTCAAGGTTATGGAAACCAAAGACACGGAAACCAGAACGTCAGGGAGCAGGGTCAATCTAGACAAGGAATCTGGGATAGGAGGAATAACGAACGGCAAAGCGACCGTAATTGGAGAGAGCGAAACCAAGGACAACAGTGGAACCAGGAGATTGAAACTAGACCCGCAAATCCTAATGCACTTCAGAGGAGGGGAAGCTTAACAAGGGATTGACGCCAGACTAGTGCGAACACAGGCCGCCGGAATTTCGCACGTAATCTCGGACCTGGCCAACTACGGATGATACATTACGAAGATTTATCAGAAATCCTGCTCGAGGAACATAAAGCAACTCCTCGACAAGATCGGCAGCCTCTTATCACAGTAGCAATAGCTGAAAAGAGTATGAATGCGATAATAGATAGTGGAAGCTACATAACAGCAATATCTGAGGCTGCATACAGGAGGTGCTCTCAGGAGATGGACTGGCCTGTTCTATCGGTTAAGAAAACCAAAATAAAAGGGGCATTAGCGGGTAAATGTACGGAGGTCACCCAGCAAACAAGACTGGAATTCTACTGCCAAGGACACAAAATAGAGTCTAACTTCTGGATCGTGCCAAATCTGGCGATCGACATGATAATAGGAACGGACTTCCTAAATGAACATGAAGCGATAGTTGATCTAGGACGAGGTGAAGTGGTTTTGAGGAAAGGGAATCCCGTCCACATTAAGTTCGACGACCAGCTGATCCCAGTTCAACTACCGTCTAACTGTGTACGGATAAACTATGCGTGTCTGAAAGACAGAAAGGAAGAACAGGTCGACGTTGAGGGTAGGGGAGAGGACACGGATGAGAATGAAGTCGGAATAATGGGAGAAATAAAGGAGAAAATAGGAGAAAAAGTGGAAGCAATAAAGAATATAAGGTGCGACCACCGCAAAGAACTTCATAAATTACTAGTAGAACATACGGAGGTCTTCCTTCCCAAGACAGAATCAATAAAGAACTTCCAATATGAATTTCGTGTACGTCCGCACATCCAGTTTCGTGTGTGCCACCCTATCCAATCCCCTTGGCATATCGACAGAAAGTAGCAGCTGAAATTACGTGAATGCTGAGTGAAGTAATAATAGAACCTACGGCTTCAGCCTATAATAACCCGTTAAGAGTAGTCGAGAAGGCAGATGGTAGTATTCGTTTAGTCATGGACTCGCGACAAATTAATACCATAATAGAACCCGAAACAGACAGACCGGAACGATTAGAGGAACTCTTACAAAACTTCCATGGAATATCAGTCTTCTCATCAGTTGATCTAAAATCGAGTTTCTGGCAGATCGAGTTCCATCCAAATTGCAGACAGTACACAGCCTTTTTAGCATTTGGAAGATGTTACCGGTTTCGTCGTCTCCCATTTGGTTTGAACATTTCGTCTGCCGCATTCATTCGGGGGCTGGACGGCATACTAAGCGATAATTTGAAACGTCATGTCACCAGCTACGTGGACGATTTGCTGATCGCGGAGAAATCTTGGGGAGAGCACAATGCGGTCCTCGGTGAACTCCTTGCGACATTCAAGGAATACGGAGTGACTACCAATATCGAAAAATCGAATTTTGGGACGTCCTCTGTCAAATTTCTAGGACATATCATCACGGGTGAGGGCATTGCGCCAAATCCCGAAAAGATCGAAGCGATTGAAAAGTTTCCTATTCCTACGACAAAGAAGCAGTTAAGGGGGTTCTTGGGGATCATAAATTTTTACAACCGCTTTATACATGTCAAAACTCAGAGCAGTCCTAGGTTGCATCAACTTACAGGAAAGAAGATTCCTAGGGAATGGGATGAGGCGGCTGAATCCGAAAGGAAAGCATTAAAATTCGCATTATTACAAGCACCCATCCTATCACACCCTAATTTAGCAGAAGAGCTTTGCATAGTAACGGACAGTTCATACTCAGGTCTGGGTGCCATGGTGTTCCAAGACTATGTACATGAAGGAAACAGGGCGTGGAAGACAATTGCGTTTCGTAGTAGAGTACTAGCCAAGAGTGAGAGGAATTACTCAGTAACCGAGCTAGAGGCGCTGGCTATTGTATGGGCGTTTGAAAAATTCAGATACCTTCTGTTTGGTCGCAAGACGAGGGTCTACATAGGTCACAAGGCACTCAAGTTCTTGATGACTGCAAAGCTTAATCACAGGCGGCTCATTAGGTGGGCATCATATCTGCAGCAGTACAACTTTTCGATAGAATATATCCCCGGCAGTCAGAACATTATTGCAGACGCCTTATCACGGTCACCGATCGGATTTGAGCACAACATGGAAGAAGATCTGGAGGAAAATCACTACTGCCTTTTCTATATGCAGAAAGTAGCCTTTGAAAATTTTATTGCCTGTAGTATGCAGGACATCAAGAAGGAGCAAGACAAGGACCCTGCCCTAGTGTTATTGAAACAGAAATGGATAGACAGAAGACACGCCACCATCAGGCAGTTCTACCTCTTGCGGAAAGGCATAATTTTCCACCGAAATTATGCCAATGACACTGAATGGGTGGTATGCATCCCTGAACACCTAATAAACAAGGTTATATGGCTTACTCACCTCAGCTTTGGACACTTCGGACCACGCAAGTGCAATCTCAAGCTAAGGACCATGTGTTACTTTCGAAACATGGAGCGTCGAATACGGAGGGTACTGTCGGTGTGTAAAGACTGCCAAAAGGCTAAGCACACCACTGTGAGCATGCAGGCACCATTATACCCAATCGTACCGACCAAATTAAAACAATTAGCAGCAACAGATTTGATGGGACCTTTGCCAAGAACAAGAAGAGGATATACTTACGTATTAGTGTTTGTTGAACTAACGTCCAAATACGTTACCTTTACGCCACTGAAGAGGGCGACAGGACGAACTGTATCACGAGCCCTAATCCAGGATTTCCTACCACAGGTTGGTCATGTGAGTAGAATTATTTCTGATAACGGGCCACAGTTTAAGTCAAAAACATGGAAGGAGACGTTGCGTCGATGTAAAATTGATCCCATTTTTATATCTTCACACCATCCGAGCTCGAATGCTGCAGAACGGGTTATTAAGGAACCCGGAAACTTGTGCCAGTTGTATTGTAACAAACAGCACACGACATGGGACGTTTTCCTTAAAGACTTCCAGGAGGTGATCAATGAGGCACCCCATGGGATAGCAAAATTGGCACCCATTACAGTACTGAAAACCCGGATTCCTAAGGACTTGATAACCGAGGTCGTAAACTTCCCACCAAGGGCGTGAACGCAGCACCAAGCCATAGTGGATTTGGCTCTCAAGAGGATACGGGCTGCAGCAGAGGTCAGGAAGAGACGTGCCGACAGGGGAGCTCGTCTACGACACTTCCAAATTGGACAAAAGGTGCTCGTTAAGTCTTTCCGACTTTCGAACAAACAAAAAATGAAATGCCAAAAATTCTATTCTGTTTACAACGGCCCGTACCGTATAAGGAGAGCAGCTCACCACAATGCTTATGAATTGGAGACGCTGAAAGGAAAGAAGTCCATAGGACTCCACCACATCCCTCACATAAAGGAGTTCGTGGAATAGTAGTAGTGTAAGTGGTGTACATAGTAGAATGGGCAAATACATGAACCTTGCTATAGTAGTAGTGTAAGTGGTGTACATAGTAAAATAGGAAAATATATGAACCTTTCTTCGGGGAACAATAATCGTTGCATTAATAGATTAAGATTGTTAAAGTATTAACACGCTGCGTTTTCTCGCATAAGAATTTTCTGCTGTTAACTTTTTTTGTCTATGTTCGGGATCTCCTCTGTCGTTGCGATAAGAGGCACTACCTTTCCATGAGCAATGTTTTTGTCCTTTCCTATATGGTGTCCATGTTAAGGGATAAAGATGAGTGACGAGATGTCGCACAAACCGGCGCATACAAGAACGTGCTCTTAGAAGCGTTCTGAGAAGTCGTGATACGCTCCATAGCGGCCACAACCAGTTCGTGAGACGTTCATACCAATGCTTGCAGGCACGCGTCAGTGCACTGCAAGATTGTGGTATGTTGCGTGACTTCGAGGATGAATATGGGCAGTATATTTTTTTGCAGAGCTGCGCCAGCATCGTTGTCTTGCAAGTCGGGGTGAACCTGTGAGCGTTTGACTCCAATGGTGCCCTAGACGAGAGAAATGCGGGCATAAAGCCTACCATGCCAATGTGCTGGTTGGGGATTTAGCGTGCTGCTCGTGACTGTCACAGATGAATAACCAGGGACTTATACTTGGATATTCGTGACATACTGTGTGGCTGGCGTGTGTTGGGCGACTGAATCCTCAACAGGAACCAGTCCTGGCTTGGTCATATTACATTGCCTCTGGAAAGGTGTGCTTTGATGGCGAATACTGCATAACATAGAAAAAGAAGTTGCAACTATAAAATTTATTGTCATGTATAGCCATGGCTAACCCAGTCTCTGGAGTTTCAGTGAGGCGTAGTGAGAACTCGGAGACCATGTCGTACGGCGCGCGCATCACTGTCGTCAATAGCGGCGAGCAGCGAGACATCTCAACGTAACAGGAATTATGTATTGTATAAGGTAAACAAAAAAATAAATAATAAATAAATAAATAAATAAATAAAGGGTACGATATACTTGGATAAGTTAAACTGTATGATTTAACAATAACTAGATTAATATTGTGGGGTTTTCTACCACAAGTGTTTGGCGCGCGCCTGTTGGGATGTTATTTTTCAGGTCATCAAATCACAGACCCGAGATGGAGGGACGACTGGCAAGCGAACGTAGAATAGTTGCATGTTCTTTATAGCTCAGTAAAACTTCAGCCTGCACATTTAGTTGTCATCCATTACATAGCATCAGTTATCACACACCATGTACAATACTGAGATCGGTCTCTACACATATATCAAAATAAATTATTTCCATGTCTAGATTAGATGTTATAATGATAGCTACAGATAAATAACTATAAAAGTAAAATAAGAGTGTCTGAAATGACAGACCATCAATGTGTCATTATGTAAATTTATTATAACATAGGAGGTCATGGGAAAAAGTTAGGCATAAGATTTTTGTCAGAACTGTGCAGATGACGGGTATCGTGGCAATGCAGAGGCCAGCCAGCGCCAAAACAAGAGGTCTTCGGCTACCTGCAGGAGGGCGAGCGTCCGGTCCTGCAAGCTGACAGTCACCGGGCGGTATACCTGAGGGATTAGGCGAGATCCTCGCCGGGCCACAAGCGAAAGTGAGGCTGGCCGTTGACCCTGACACGCGACCCACACGCGACAGCCTGCTAGCTCTCCGGACGTGGCAGCCGTTTGGAGGGATTCCCTACGGCAGACCACGTTGTCGTGAGTACACGAAGAAGATCACATATCGTGTCAGAACCTGCGCCTGTTGTGCCTCAGGACAGAAAGGGACGCTCTATACTCACCTGTTTGGGTTTTTACAACTCACTAGCATTGGCCGATCTGCATACACAAAGCAGTATCGTGCCACACTAGCAAATGTATGGTCTCATTTCTAACTTCTCCTCTCTATTAGAGAGCACTTTTAGCAATCATCGCTCCTAGTTCGATCCTGTATGGATGACCTCACACACTTGTGGAGTCACTCCACGTGCCATCATCCATCGTCGAACTGCAATATTGGGAAATGTAAAGTACTGTCCAGCGAGAGAAAAGACCTAGACTAGTGATGTATCCCAACAAATAGACCTCAGAGACAATTAATCGACGTGAGAAGAGCCTATCACTGTGTCTTCCTACCGTACTGCCGTGATCATATGCGTAGGTCTTGGTGCAATCTCAACAGAGTACTGCAGATGCTTCAGAACACCCTATTGCCGTTGCAACAACGTAGTAACAACACCCGACCGTTTAGCCCTATGAGATGTCAGTACCGTCGAATTTGTGAAGTGCTTCGAATATTTCTAACAATGTGATTTAGTGCCTCATTCTCAGCACAGTCGTGAACTTTGTGCAATGTGCATGCACAACTTGATGCCCCATGAAACTTGTTTTTTTTCTTAAATTTCTTTCTCTAGTGTTGTTTTTGTAATGTATGTTATACCTTGTATGTGTTTGTGGTTTACACTGTAATTCTTATTACAAATTACTGTATTGTTCTCCACACCATGTTTTTTTGTATTTTGTATTTATTGTTGTGTGTATGCAAACAGTGTGCCTGAAGTCCCCATAAACTGAAGCAGATACCACCACTGTCATTGTGAATGGACCATCAGTTCAGGGAACATTTTGTAAAGGTTATTCTTGCTGCAGGGAAACAGAATGAATCGGAGGTTGTAACTAGATTCTGAAAGCTCACAAAGAGATTGTTAACTTAAATAGTATCACGTGTGAGTGAGTTCAGGTTAGTTTCATGATTCAAATTGTTGTAAAATCTTGGGCATTTTATTGCAGAGCACTCCAACTCTGATTGTAAAGAATAAACTGCTGCATATTTGGCTCACATGCCCAGGCCATATTTAGAGCGTGAATGTCTGTGTGAATCGGTGTTTGGAAGGGGCTCCCTGGGTATGGATGTGTGATGTGAGTCTTAGTGTTCCATATTAAGAAGGTGAAATTGGCTACATCATAAATAATCCTCCCTCTATGAGCTACATTTTTCGGTTGCAGTGATTCGTTTATAGAGTGCGGCATATGGAGTCAGTTTGTAAGATTGTTCTTGGGCGATTGACTCACTACCTTGCTCCTAAGTGAGCCAACCGCTCACTAATTACAATCTGAAATGGCGTAGGGGCAATGAGAGGTGACATGAGCCCCCTCTCATATTTCTATCTTACGATGCTCCTCTCTAATTGCATGCGGTGGGAAGTTGCTATTCCTTCACACGCGGACTTCCCACGCAGCGTCTCTCGTCACCCAGGTGGTCCGATGACAGGCGGGCACCACTGATCTCGAGAGGGTTAAGCCGACGTGTGTGTGGCAGTCGAGTGAATGCTTTCCAGACGCCGACATTGTCAAGAGACACGCCCGCCGGGGCCTGAAGTAGCGGCTGGGCTAGAGGTTCCGTTACTTCACAGAAACTTAGCGAAAACACTTTCTGGCGGGCTACCAGCGAGGCGTGGGAATGACTTGTGTACCCAGGCAGTTGTGGCGGGAAAATTCCAGCGCTTTCAGCAAAATAGTAACTGTGATTGGCTTGCTCAGGGCATAGCTCCGTGACGTAGCAAAATCAGCGCAGAAATTGGCGCCAAGAATCTCCATTGGTGGAATGGTAGTGTTCTGGCAATGGGGTGGATTTTTCCGCCGGTTTTCGAGTTGCTGATTGGAACGTTTAACCACGTCCACTGTCGTGGTGGCGGGAATGTTCTGTGTTCGGCCTGTATGGGTGCTCTTGTGGGTAGTCGGCTCTCGCCTTTCGGTCGAGGACGTCGAAGCAACCAGCCATCGCCTACGGTACGCCAGATCGTGTTCTGGCAGTTAAGAAGACAGTTTGGAAATGTGTGTCCGCAGCACTGGCAGATTGGGATTTTGCTAGGTGATAATCAGAGCTCAGCAGAGCGCGCCTGTTCGTCTTTTTCTAACTTTGTTCTGTCTTGAGTACCAGCAATTAATGCTGGGTTAGTTGTGTGTCTCTCTTATGATTTGAGTAGCAAGGAATTGGCTCCACATACCACTTCGTCTTAAACCTCACAATCTAGTTTAGGGACAACTTCACCTTTACAGTGTTTGTATGAGTATCCAATTTGAGCCAATTTGATGTATTGTAAAAGTTTCATGTGTTTTGGTTTAGTATTTTGTGTTTAGTCTTAATAAATCATATTGTTATTTTGGACAAAACTTTCATTCTGTTAATCGGTAGAGCAAACCTATCATTCCTCACTATGTTAATGAAACCTTCGTTTATTTAACTTATTCATCAAATTAAATTATTGCAGGTGCTAAACTCTTTTCTACTCCACTTGCAGGGTTGATTACAGTCAGTTCGCGTATATTTTTTAATCCTTGTGCAACAGCAAAAGTCGGAGTTAGAATAAGGGGGGGGGGGCGGTTTAGAGCATCATTTACATATGTAGATTCTAGAATTTAGTGTTAAATACACTGCTTGCCCCGGCACCTCGCACGTTGTCACTGTCGATGACATTGTTCTCTACCAGTAGATGCTTAACAAGGAAGCGATAAAATCAAGGGTAAAAACCAATGAAGTATTATAAATAAAAGTAACATTTTCAAGAAATAATAAATACCTATATTAATTGGCCGGCCGGGTTGGCCGTGCGGTTCTAGGCGCTACAGTCTGCAACCGAGCGACCGCTACGGTCGCAGGTTCGAATCCTGCCTCGGGCATGGATGTGTGTCATGTCCTTAGGTTAGTTAGGTATAAGTAGTTCTAAGTTCTAGGGGACTGATGACCTCAGTTGTTAAGCACTGTAGTGCTCAGAGCCATTTGAACCATTTGAACATAGGGATTGGAGTGATATCTGTGTTGAGTACCTTAACTCCTCCTCAGCCAGTTTTCTCTCACTAATTTAACCCTAGGTCAATGGCAGTTAGACAACGACAACACTAACGACATTAAGTAAACGGGTCTGTCGTTCCGCGCACGCATCGGTAACAGACGGGCGATGTTTGGCTGACATCGAGCGCGGGCAAGCCGTGTGGGCACTCTCAGGCGTCAGCGTCCGCTATAGCAAATTTACGCACTCCTGGTTTACAAGTATCCACGTAACGTCCGCTTAGTGACGCCAGCAGACCATTGCCTAAGAACGCAGAGTCACCCGGACGTGTGTTATGGAGCTCGTAGTGGGGATGATTTGGTACTGTTCGTCTAATTAGTTCTAAGGCCCACAACTTGTCTAATTTACATCCTTCTTCTTTTCTGTTAAAGTTGTTTCTGTGCTTTTGAACTAAGATGGCCTATCTCTACCACCTAGTGTACTGTTGGTTAGACCCTGTTAAAACAACAGTATGGGAGGAACGAAACTGTTAGTTTCCTGGCCCAGTGCACACATAATCTGCTACTACAGATTTCCACCTCTATCCTAGGCGATTTATTGCTATATATTCGTTAAGGAGGGTGCCAATGCTCCATTTTGCAGTGACACGGAGAGCGAGCTGTATCATTTAAGAAACGGCTACTATAACAAAAAGGGAAATAGAGCCGTACACCCTAAAGGGTCTACAGCTTCTAGTAAAAGAGCCAACCAAAGGGAAAGTTTTCCTTCGATTTGTAAAACGAGTAGCAGGTTGTATCTGTAGAGTACTCAGGAAACAACGTATTAATGCAGTGTTTAGACCAACAAGAAACGTGCGCGAATATTTGACCACTGCTAAGGGCCCACGCCCGCCAACTGCCAGAGCTGGAGCATATAAAATCCCATGCACATGCGGACCAACTTCAGTTGGTGACGACTTGCAACCGGGGACGATTTCTTTACTCGAAAACTTTAATTTCGAAGCGCCTTGGTTTACCGATAGAGTTTCACAGCTTTCAGCGTCTTGTCTATTTTGACCAGGAAATTAATTCGTACATGGTATTTAGACACGCATGAGAGCACACGTTACCTTATCTGTTGAACTGCCACCGTATTTTGTTAATACAGAAGCTTCAGTTATTAACGAAAATACTTGTCCTTTCGTATATTTAAATATTTTCTAACATTGAACATTTCGCGAATATATTTGAGGTGTAAGATGTTTTTACGAATTTTGGTACTGTTAAGAAATGAGTTTCTTAATGTCAATGAAAAACGATCCTCCACTGTCATCACGAACACTGACAAGAAACTTTACTGCTTTCACTGTTAGTCCAATATTTCATGCAACATTATATGTGCGTGCGTATGCGTGTGTGTGTGTGTGTGTGTATGTGTTTTTTTTTATAACAGTACGTTGGGCGCCCATGTAGCGAAAAGTTTGACCGGTTATCATTTCTCTGAAATGCAGACCATCTAGACTCTAGAGTGATGTCTCATGTCAACTCCTCTCATATGACGCTTTAGAGACAATTGCTTATATTACCGTCGCAGGATTAAAACTCAAACTTTGTTTTTGGAACACAGGTTACCTTTGATATTTACCTACGACAAACAAACACGTTTGGGCCAGACGTAAGGCGTGCGTGGGGTGGAACCACCGGAACACGACAGTCGTTTGATGGATGCCGCATCGATCGTTTACTGTGGCTGACAGCCGCTGTCATCCGAAATGCTGCCGAGGCAGCGAGCGGATTTACGTGAGATGATATTTGTGCACTGGTTGCGACGGATTGCGATATGTGGCGTAGAGATGAGACATGTTGGCGTATGAAGGCTTCCCGTACGTTTACAAAGGATGCATGCACTCGCTGGTATGCACAGAAAAGCTCTAGATCCAACACACATTTGGTTTGTTAGTGATGTAAGAGTTTTCAAATAACGATGACACTTTCGGTTAGACTTTCATCACGAAAAGCATTGGTATCGTGATAGCTAGTAAGTGATCCTTGAGTATTTAAAAAAAAAAAAAAAAAAAGAAAAAAAAAACTTGTTGTGTAGAAAGATCTAATCTAAACTTTCAGATTACAGAGAGATATGTTTTTGGAGTGGGTTGTCATTGAGAAAAACACATTTTCTTAGTTTTCTTTTTATTCTTTAGGCTTGTTTCACTGAAGTTACACCATCATCAGTGGGTTCTATGTATCTTCTGTAAAACACGAAAAATGATATTTACTACTAGTACACATATAAATTTGGGTTTATAAAGTCAGTATTTACATAATTGAAAAACAAATGAAATTTAGTATATGTACCTTCTACAACAATGTAACCTTCCAACAGAAAAGTTCCGAAACCTCCCAACAGTAAAAAAATATAATTATTTATATCATTCACATTCAGTGTAACCTCCTAACAGTAAAATTTCGTAACCTACCAATAATACAATGTGACTAATCTCTTAATAAAATTGTGGCTCACTTACTCGTATAACCTTTCAATAACTGACTCTGCATTTAAACTGGTAAATTTTGGACGTCAGCAGCGCTGCGTCATGGCCCTGAAAGATCATTCTGAATAACAACGAAAATTCTTACCCCAATAAGGTCGCCGGATAACGCGTATATATCTGCTCCTATAAGAAATTTTTCTGGCACAGCTCAGTGCGATGCTGGCCAATAGATTTGTCACGTATAAAAAGAAACAACTGATTTCTCTTTACAATAATCAGGATGACCATGGATTGGAGAAATTAGTAAAATCTTTAAATTGAGTTGAATGGTTGTCAAAACTTAATTTTTATAAGAAAGATTATTATTAAGAGATTTCTTTTTAGAAGCATTTACATGGGACCTGATATAACAATACTACATATGCGCGAGGCTGCTTTTACCGTATACTACAACGCTCAGGCACCGCCATCGCTCTACACGACCGGCCCAGCCAACTCGATACACCAGATTGCTCGCTAGCTACTACTTACTCCCACAGCCACACAGTTCCTACTGCATACAACACTGCTCTCTGGTCTGAGATTCTTTTATAGCTTACATATCGCAGGCAGCGCGTGAGCAATCCATCGAAATTACATCTGCTCCAGTGCGCTAGCAACAAATTCTTTAATCATGGACCTCTTACAACATTCTGCTGATTTCCTCCATTTTATGTCATTCAATGTAGTTGGTCTGTTTCATAGTTTGTCATCTGCCACCATATAGAACTTAATGTAGAACAGTTATTTAATCTGAAAATTTACGACTGGGTTTGTTAAGGTTATGCCTAACATTAAGCAATACTATGTGGAATATTGTGTGGTTGTGCCTCTCTCTCTCTCTCGTGTGTGTGTGTGTGTGTGTGTGTGTGTGTGTGTGTGTGTGTGTGTGTGTGTGTGTGTTTTGGTTAATGGTTGTGAGTTTTATTTATTTAGTTACTACTTTTTAATTTAATTCAATTTATTTGTTTGTTATTTATTCGTGTATGTATGTTCGGAAGGGGTGTGGTGTGTCTGTGGGTTGGTGTTGCCTGAAAGTTCGTTGAGAGCAGAGAATAGAGTTCCATGGCAGAGAAGTGTGTATTCATTTATTACTTTTCTTGTTCAATTATAGCTTTCTATTTCTGACAGTTTTCTTGAATTATCAATTTTTGTGAGGGGCTGTTGCTGCGTTTGACAAGTTTCAAGTCAGTGTTGATGTTCTTTGGACTGTTTTTCATGTCCATAAAGTGTTCAGCAAATGAAGAATGACAGCTGTTCGTGTGTAATGCTTTTCTGCTTAAAGAATCTGCTTGTCTGCCCTATACAAATTGATTTTTAGTCGTGGTATGTCAGTCGTTAAATACCAGATGTGTTGTGTCTGTTTGTGCACGTGCTGGTTGCTCTTAGTTTCCTCTGTGTTGAGTTGTCTGTCCTATAGGCTATTTTTAGTCTTTGTTTTTTGAATATGTTGCCAATTCTATGGACTACTTCGTTGTTTGAAAGCGGGAGTGTACCATTTGCCTGTTTGTGTGTGTGTGTGTGTGTGTGTGTGTGTGTGTGTGTGTGTGTGTGTGAGTGAGTGAGTGAGTGGTTGTTAGGTGTGGTTATGTCTGTGTGTCTATAAGTTGGTGACAGGTGGTTTGTTTTTGTGTGCCGAGTGCTCTCTTCACTTTCGCTTTACTTTTTTAATTCAGTTTCTCTATAATGTTTGTATCATATCCATTCTTGTATTTACTTGTTTGATTGTCTGTAATCCTGCAGTTGTTTTCAGTCAGTGGAGTTTTGTTCAGTCCGCGCAGCACACACCGGAAACTGGCTAGTTTGTGCACAGTCGGATGATTCGAACTTTTATGTATGGCTGTGGCCGTGACTTTCCTGGATGTGGAGAAATGCTGATTGCTGTTGTACCTGTGTATTGTGAGATGAAGGAAACTTAACGTTTTGTTATTGCCTGTTTCTATGGTGAATTTTATTTTGGTGTGAACTGAGTTTATATAGTTTTGGAATTGTTGGATACCACTGGGTTTCAGCTAACATGTCTGAAGAATAAAAAGAAAAGTATGAAATGCGTTTTGCTCCAGGTGGACTCTCTCCAAAAACAAATAAATCTGTAAGAACTTCAATCTCAAGACGATAAGTTCAAATTACATTGTAACCAATGCCTTATACGACAACCACTCGTTAAGAAAGGAAAAGACCCTCCACGAAAAATACTGATCCACTGAAGTATTATACCATCATAATCCCGAACTGGTTACAGGCCCCGCCCATAGCTCACCAAACGAGCTGAGAGATCCGGCGACCTTGTTGACGAAGGAAGCGTTTGGCGAATACGAAAACAAGTAGAAGCTTTCGCAGTATCCGGGAGGTCATTAACTTGCTTACTTGTAAGCCCAGGATGGCTTATCATGAAGGGCAGCAAAACGGAACGTCAAGCAATGCCCACGTACCACTGTCCTGTAAGAGTGGCACCGATGACAACCACAATGGTCCCGCTGCGGAGAGAAATGTACATCAAACAATCATTCTTATATGTCGCGCGGTACGGCGGGCGACTGTCGTATTGGTGTCCCTCCATTGTCTGGGACGTCTCCAGACACGTCTTCGGCCTGGAATCTCACTGACTGGAGTATAATTGCCTTTTGATGAGTCCCGATGACCAGCGAAGACATGTCTGGAGATGCACCAGAGTGCGGTGGGATACCAGTCTGAATGTAGCTAAACATACGGCTCCTCAACCGGGAGTGATGGTGTGGGGTGCGATGTCTTTTCATAGCAGTACCCCCTTGGTTGCCACCCGAGGCATCATTACAGCACAGCGCTATGTTGACGATACTCTACTGGTCATTTTGTTGCTCTTCGTGGGAAGCAGTTATGGGATTACATTTCAACAAGATGTAGCCCACCCGGACACTGAGAGTGTTTCTGTAGGTCGTCGCCGTTCTTGGCAAACCCTACACTGGCCGCAAGATTGCCGAATCTCTTACCAGTTAAGAACTTTTCGAGCGTTATGGGCAGGCCCTACAACCAGCTCGGGATTTTGACAGTCTGACGCACCAGTTGTACAGAATGTGACACGATATCCCTCAGAAGGACGTCCCAACAACTCAATAAATTTATGCCAAGCCTAACAACTGTTTTCATAAGGGCCAGAGGTGGTTTCAAATGGCTCTAAGCACTATGGGACGTAACATCTATGGTCATCAGTCCCCTAGAACTTAGAACTACTTAAACCTAACTAACCTAAGGACAGCACACAACACCCAGCCATCACGAGGCAGAGAAAATCCCTGACCCCGCCGGGAATCGAACCCGGGAACCCGGGCGTGGGAAGCGAGAACGCTACGCCAGAGGTGGACTAACATGTTATTCGGGTGCTTAATTTGTGGATCTTTTCTTGAATAAATCATTCAGTTTTTCTGAAATTGTAATCATGGGTTTGTGTGTGAATGCACATCACAGACTGAGTGAGGTAGCGCAGTGGCTAGCACACTGGACTCGTATACGGGAGGACGACGTTCCAATCCGGCGTCTGGCCATCCTGATTTAGGTTTTCCGTGATTTCCCTAAAACGCTCCAAACAAATGCCGGGATGGTTCCTCTGAAAGGGCACGCCCGAGTTCCTTCCCCGTCGTTCCCTAATCCGATGAGACCGATGACCTCGCTGTCTGGTCTCCTCCCCCAAGCAACCAAACCCATACACATCACAGCCACCGATTTCCGTTCCATTCGGGTAATTCCTTCGTAGTGCGATGTCTTTTTTTGTGTTAAAGTGTACTACTAAAAAAAGAGCAGTGTCTCAACAAACATTGTTTTCTTAATACTGCAAGGTATTCCAAGATTAGATCGAATATATCATTCACATCGAAATACAGGGGTGTGTAAAACGCAAGGATGAACCTAACTTGCAAATTATGAGTCACTGCCTAGCAACTTAGCTCGATGAACCTTGACGATACATATTTTAGTACAGAAGGTAACAGAAAAGAATACACAGTGAGACGAATTATCATAATCGACAGTGTTCCGGATGCATTACATGTTCACGCTACTCGCGTAACAGAAAAGAATACACAGTGAGACGAATTATCATAATCGACAGTGTTCCGGATGCATTACATGTTCACGCTACTCGCCGTATTAGGGTACGTCCAGAGTCACTACACAGTTTGAATCTCCCCTTATGCGAGAAGAGCACGTGACCCCACTCCCTGCTAGTCCCGTCCTTTTGCTCTTGCCACCATCGTAAACACTACCGCCGATGTGCGTTCGTCAACGGAGCACAACGCACCGGACGTCGGGCAAAGAGACCACCGTAGTGCAGCCGCCGTGCCACTGCGGAGCGTGAGGTTGCGTGCCTCGCCGCCCCGTTAAAGGTTGTTGCAATTTCACTCGTTGTTTTACTTTGGACCCGTCTTGCCAGTTTCAGAATGCAGCGTTCATCGGTTTTTGTTATTGACCTTGGTCGACCACCTAACCTCCTTCGGGCAGCAGTAACTGTGGTTCCGGACGTTTCCCGTCCAAGTGGAACAATACAGCCAGCATTTCTAAACTCCTAGCCTACATGTACTTCGTTCTTCTTCCAGTGTACCGACGATTCTTTACCGTGCGTTGTGATCCCGATCATGGCTCCGCGTCGTGTTGTAATGAAGAACTAGCTGATTCACATACACTTCAACTTGCTTCCCAACGCAATGTGACGTGCAGCTTCCTGTACAGGAATTGTGTATGTTTTGAAATTGTTCAATATTTCATTGTACAATAATCAGTGCTTATAAGTTTACTACGTTATCAGAGAATGCTAAATACACAGTTTTCGCTACAAGTAGTTAAGAGTCGCGTACTGAGATAACACGTTTACATCATTTGAATTCGACAGCTGACTAACGTCAAAACTAATTTTTCGCTTCAGTGGTGGTTCCTTTACGACAGCTGCTTCCAAAACGCTCTGCATGCGTAAGATATGTCCAACTAGGGTTTACTTAAAATAATGTACTTCAAGTTGAGGATAGTGTTCCAAACATTGCTAGGTTTATGTCACATTTTAAAGAGCGAAAGATAGTTGGTATTCAGCTAAGCTGATGATTAAGGTTAGTCATAGTAGCTAAACCCACACAAAGGACTGTATCCTTATAATTATACGAGGTGTAGTACAAGAAACTACATGCAATGGAAGTAGGAACTATGTTGAAAGATGGACATCTCTGTAATAATTTCGGAGATGAAAGATTAATTTCTTGCTGTTTCTACAGTTAGCGCTACCTAGTAAACAGTTCGATCTAAATCTTTATTCTGCCACAGAATTGACAAGCAAGTGAAACATAATGGTATCATATTGCTTAATAGTCAACAGAAGCAATTGTAAGTGTCTTTCTAGGCTCGGAGAAGGAAGTATGCTATAGAAGAATCCTTATTTCCACCAATGTATGCTTCGACTACAATCCCTAGTTAAACAAACTGCTTCCATACTTCTCATATTCTTTAGGACATAGCCCTAAAAATAAATTCGTTCAGCCTCGTAATGACAAGCCATTTGCTGCACCGTCTGTGGCAGAAGATATTTTATACAATTATTACAGACAAACTGGTAGTGGTATTGTATACGCATGTGGTGTTATGATGATGACTGCCTACATTGGTCCTTAGACAGTCGGCTCTTTTTTGTTTTGTCCCTATTTTCCTTAGGAAAATTGGACGGCGAAGGCCACAGAATCATTTCCCAGTCTTACTCAATTACCGGTTCTTTACAGTTAAGTAACAAGAGTTCTCTAGAATAGCGTCGTCAATAATTTCTTGTGTTGGAATCTAAATCCTCTGACAGTTCCCATGCTTGTTATCTTGGATTAAACCGCCTTGTTTAGATGATATCAGAGTTCCTCTTAAATCATTCTTTTACGACTGTCATACCCCAAGCAATAAATCACTAGAATGTTATCTTAGTGTTCCGTAAGCTGTATCCACAACACTTGCACACAGTTCTCCAAACTGACTTGTTCAAGAATTTAGGCCTTTCATATTTATGATTTCATGTGTCGTACTTCCACTTGTTTACCACTGCCATTATAACCGGATGTTAATGGATGCCTTCACTCTGTTATCACACGAATTCACAACCAAAGGCAGCTATCATTCTGTTGCACCAAATAGGAATAGTTCTAAATTTCTTTACAGTTATTTAACTACGAGTGTGTGCTGTAAAGTAATGCCTCCGAATTTTTTATTCTGTTCTCAATATTGGTTGAGATATTACATGTTATGCATACTGCTCAATCGTCTTTCCCCTTCGCTGAAACATGTTACCGCTAGAGGGCCCCGAACTGTAGTGGGTAACATGACGGTGTTTGACGTCAACTATGTCGGAGTGTTGCGAGACCCTTAGAAATCTCAAAGCAACAATCCGACGCCTTGGGTTCACTGTCGTCGATCATACCTATACTGTCCCCACTTGAGTCCATCCGATTTTCGTCTGTTTCCAAAACATAAAGAACATCTTCGAGGACATTACTTTAATAGTGATCAAGCGGTACAAGCACATGTGTGGTTGTGGCCTCGTTAACAAAGTCAAACGTTCTATAGTGACGACATCAGCAAAGGATGGCTCGTTGGGAGAAATGAGTTCGTTGCCTGGGTGGTTACGTTGACAATTTAATATGTAGAAATAAAATGTAAAGATTCGGAGTGATAATAACATTTGTTTTATTTAAAAACCTTTAAGAATTTCCATATACGGAAATTTGGAAGCATTATTCTCTTGTTAAACTCTTAGATCTCTTTCCTGTGGACCACAGCATCGGCAGGAAATAATCAGGCAGTGCTACTGATATTATCTCAGAAATAATTTATGTAAACTGAGAACATTTACGGTTTTGTCGAACTCCTGTCTGGTGTAAGGTACGCGACTTTGGTTTATGTTGCACATTTGCCTTCCAACGTAACGTACGGATTCCAGCAGTCAGATGATACATGTGACTGTCGTATATCCAGAAATACGAATTAATGATGGTTTCTTGATCGATCGACGAAAATCTATCGAATCCCAGAAGTATATGAAGATGTAATTTTTCTTTCCACTCTATTATTTGAGAGACGTCACGTGTGAGAAACATACATTTTTTTTTTTTTTTTTTCGCGGGAGTGGTGTTTGATACGGCTTTGTGGTTCCTTGAAAGAACATTTATTTAATCTCCAAACGGGATTTCATTTTTGCTTATAATATGCTCTACAATAAAAGCACATAAATTTGTGTTTTCGTTTATTTGCTACCTCCTATGAGATGTTTCCGGTACTGTACATGCCTACGTCACAAGCAGAAGATGAGAATATAGAGGAAGTGTACAACGAACTTCACGCCGTATGTAAATGGACATTAAAATTACATAACACAAGCGCCAAAGAAACTCGTATAGGCATACGTATTCAAATACAGAGATATGTAAATATGCAGAATACGGCGTTGCGGTCGGCAACACATATATGAGACAAAAAATGTCTGGCGCAGCTGTTAGATCGGTTACTGCTACTATAATGGCAGGTTATCAAGATGTAAGTGAGTTTAAACGTGGTCTTATAGTCGGCGCACGAGCGATGGAACACAGCATCTCCGAGATAGCCATGAAGTGGTGATTTTCCCGTAAACCATTTCACGGCTGTACTGTAAATATCAGGAATCCGGTAAAACACCAAATCTCCGACATCGCTGCGGCGGGAAAGTGATCCTGCGTGAACGGGACCAAAGACGACTGAAGAGTGACTGAAGTGCAGCCTTTCCGAAATCGGCTGAATATTTCATTCCTGAGTCATCAATAAGTGTCAGGGTGCGGACCATTCAGAGAAACATCATCTAAATGGGCTATCGGAGCCGAAGGCCAGCTCGTGTGCCCTTTATGACTGCACGAAACAAAGCTTTAAACCTCGCCTGGTCAATTCAACAACATTGGACTGCTGATGACTGGAAACGTGTTGCCTGTTGGACGACTCTCGTTTCGAATTGTATCGAGTGGATAGACGTTTGCGGGTATGGAGGCAACCTCATGAATCCATGAACCCTGCATTCAGCTGGGGATTCTTCGAGCTTGGGAGGATCTGTAATAGTGTGGGGCGTATGCAGTTGGAGTGATATGGGTACTCCCGATACTTCAAGATACGACTCTGACAGGTGACACGTACGTAAGCGTTCTGTCTGATCACCTGCATCCATTCATGTCCTTTGTGCATTCCGACAGGCTTGGGCAATTCCAACAAGACAATGCGACACCCCACACGTCCAGAATTGTTACGGAATGGCTACAGAAACTGAATTTAAAAACTTACGCTGCACACCAAACTCCCCAGACATGAACATTATGGAGCATATCTGGGATGCTACCCTTACGTATTTACGGACAGCCTACTTCAGATAGTAGTGGAGGCCACGACACATCGCGTTGCGGCACGTCTGCGTGCTCGTGGGGGTCCTACACGATATTGGACCAATGTACAAGTTTCTTTGGCTCTTCAGTGTATCATGAAGAATTGGAATGCTGTAGCAGGGAAAGGAATAGAAGCGAGAGTTATCGGAGTACGCAGACTCGGTAAGAGCAATGAAAGAGGAGAATAACTGAGTTCTGCAATAAACTTCGACGTGTAGTAATGAATAAACTGTTATAAAAATTACAAGATGGTGTATTATTTTTGGAAAAGGACTTTATATACGCAACAGTTTCTGCTGAATTACATCCGGATCCGAGAGATTTTCGGAAATCAGATTCTGGGCTGCAAGATGTAGCTAGGAGCAGATACATACCCAGATCACAATTGAGTAAAGGTAACTGGTAGACAGCAGCTGACTTTTTCTCACAGCCTGACCAAAACAGAGAAGCTCCCCGAAAGGGAAGGAGAAAGGAAAAGCTCCCAGAAAGGGAAGAAGAAAGGAAATGTAGCTTTACGAATTCAGTGGACACGTTGTGCTTTTCCAGCTATTTCTTTATCGAGTCAAATTTGCAGAGAATTCCGCAGCATGAGCCGACTTCTCGGACTGGCTGGGATGCATAAACAGACTCGGTTGGAAAGGATGACATAAAGTTGTCGTAACTCTTCATGAGGTAAGTTGGACTGCAATTGTTGTATCTGGCCTTTGATACCCAGGATAGTGCCATCCGAGCTAGTCCAGACAAACATGTTCTATAGCGAGCAGATCTGGGGATCATAATGGCCACGGGAGTACCTCAGCATCACGCAGAGACTTCACAGGGAGAGGTGCCATATGTGGAAAAGCATTGTCAACCTGAGAAACAGCGCCACGATAACCTCACGTGAGAGGTTACACATGAGTCCGCAGGAGGTCCGTGACGTACCGTTGTGCCGTCAGAGGCCCTTCAGTCTAGCAGCCGTGACCTGAAGTCAAACACGACGGATCCCGACACCATAATGCCAGCAGCAACATAGAAAGTACAGGACCTATCCGCATACTCCCCGACGATGGTCACCCCTGGTATGGCGAAACCGCTAAACATCAGTCAACATTTATCAGCAGTCCATGCTTGCCCGGTCACGACAAGCTTCATTGCCTCTGCACGACTGCTGTATCTACATATATATGGACCTGCTTACTGTCTTAAAGTCTTGGTCTCTCTCGACAATTTTTAACTCCCCCTCATCTTTCCATAACCACAATGGGGACCTCTTGGTGCCTTAGGTTGTCCTACCAACCGATTCCAGTTTTAGTCCTGCGATAATTTAAATTTTTCCCCACTGCGATTTAGAACCCGTCATTATCTATCCAATCTTTACATCTAATCTTCAACATTGTTCGGTGGCACATTTCAGTAACACCTTTTCCCCGTCTTATCTGACCCATGTGGCGTTTATATTTCATTTCGTTCATGGTTTAATCCCACGCAGCTAATTTCAGAAAAAGTTCCTAAAAATTAAATTTATATTTCTCTTTCTCAGAAACAAGTTTCTTGCCAATGATTAGGTAACTTATATCCTGTGTACTCTGTCCTACTATAGTTACTTTCCTACCCAAATAAAAAAACCTATTTATTGTTTTTAGCCTTTCATTTTCCGATCTTTAATGATCTGATTGGATTCGATTACATTCCATAACCCATTTTACTTTGGTCGAATTCCGTTCAAGACTTAACCCATTCCATTCATTCGGCGATCCACGTCCTTGCCTATCTACGGAAGACTTACAACGCCATCGATGAACATCACACGTTTTACGTCTTCTACCGGAAGTTTAATCCACTTTCCAAAATTCTACTTGGTGTATTTTATTGCTTGCTCGATGTACACATTCAACAATATCGAGGATATGCTAAAACAACGTGTCACTCCTTTTTCGAATACTGATCCCCTCTCATACTCTTCGACACTTATAACTGCAGTATGATTTATAGACAAGTTGCTGATCGTGTCTCTGTATTTTCTCTCTAGTATCTTAAGAACAACAACAAACTTTATAACATTGGTATCCGCAGCTGAAGTAAAGCATTTCAGAAAAATAAATCCCGAACAGCTGTTCTATGATCATTTAATAGTGCTACATCTAAATAAAGAAGCATAGTAATTGAAGGAACTAAGAAATATAAAAAAATTATTAAAATATAAATTTTTTTTGAATGACAAGTATATAGGGAGGAGAATATGAATTCATCTAGATAAGGATGTAAATGACAGATGCAAAGTTACATACAGAAAGCAACTTAACTTATATTTCAGACACTTACAGGCACAAGCTGAGCACATTGGACGTTCCACCATTCCCACTGAGGCTGTAATAACTCGTGAAAAGAGTGATGAAAGTAAAAAGTTAAAGTTGGCGGAATGAAGAACACAGCCATAGTAGGAAGTCAGCTCCAAGCAAAACAATGACATTGTAATACCAGAGAACGGGGTGCTGAACGATGACAACGAAATTAAATACCAATCGTGATAAAAAGACAGAGAAGAGGCCGTATAAGTGAATAAGAAGTATTTGCAATTCCACACGGCGGCCGTCTTTTCCGAGTGAGCCCCACGCGCTCGTTTACTTTGTACTCACATATACGCTCGCCATCTTGCCGGAATCCGCCCATTATGGTTCTCACGACATGTTTCAGACCCTTCCGGTAAGATTTTAAAATAACAAGTCTAATTTTAAATCTTTTATTTCTACCTTTTATGTATTCTAATTTTATTCTACGGTCCTTTCTTGAGCTTTTCACCACAACCTGTCTCTTATCACGATTACTATTTAATTTCACTTTCATCGAGCTGCCTCTCTTTTTCTGGGTTTATAATATTATCGGTCTGTTATAGCTGACTTCCTTTATGACTGTCTTCTTCATTCCGCCAGGTTTAACTTCGACTTTCATCACCATTTTCACGAATAATTACAACATGACAGGGAATGAGTGCACGTCTAATAAGCTAAAATTTAGCCTGTAAACCATCTGAAAATAAGTAAGTTGACAGGCTGACTCCTATGTTTTAATTTCCTTCTGTCAGTTACGTCCCTTGCACATGATGTTACGTTCCCCTCCTTACACTCTTGCTATTATACAAAAAAGAAATTGTTATTTTGAATTTCTTTATAATTCTTAATTCCCTCATGGGTTCTTCTTCAGATGTACTCGAAGATGCAGCTCCAACGTTACGCAACCGGTAGTACTGTTAAAGGATCATGTAACAGCTGTCCTTAAGATATTAGAGTCAACATTATCAAAAGGTTTCTCAAAATTTATGGATACCGGAAACAATGGTTTGGGTTTCTTCAAGAAGACTGAAGCGCCTAGAACCGCTCAGCCACTGCGGCCGGCTACGCTTGTCTGCCCTCTCCGTACTACGGCTCTGTGGTGTGGGACCCACATCAGATGTGATTGAAGGAGGACGTCGAAAAGTCTCAATGAAGGGCACTCGCTTTGTATTATCGTGAGGTATGGAGAGAGTGTCACGTATATGATACGCCAATTGGGGCGGTAGTTATTAAAGCAAATGCGTTTTCCATTGCGTAGGAGGTATAAACAGCGACATGATGAGATAGATGGTCATATTAGAGAAAATTGAATCGCCTGCTTTCGCTCCAGAGTGTGAAAATATTTTGTTGGTTGTATCCTACAATAGAGAAGAATGATCACCATAAGAAAATAAGAGAAAGATTTAAGTGTTTATTTTTCCCCCACGCAGTTCGAGAGTGGAACGGCAGAGAAGTATCATGAAGGTGGATATATGAACGGTTTGACAGCCACTAAATTATCATTTGCACAATAGTCATGTAGCTGTAGATATTGCGTGGATAGTGTACTGTCTTCGTAAGAGAAGACATCGATTTATTTTCTGTATATATCATTGTAACTCTGAATTAAGTTTGCTCTACGAGCCAGCGAGTAGTGTTAGACACTGACGTCGCGAACAAAATTGTTCAGGTTGAAAATTTGGTTGATTTTTGGCGAGTCGTCTAAACATCTGTTTGAGTGGGTAACCATTACTGTAAAACCTTGGCAAAATATGCCCGAAAAAGCTTAGTTACGGCGCTGACTCTAGGCTCATGACGACTATTTGCCGAAAACATATTCTTAACACCTGCGGACTATGTTCTTGCCGAGTAAGTATGCAAGTTTTGGTAACCAAGGAGAGTCGTACTAAAGGATTATCTATGCAGTCCTCTGAAGTAAAACCTAGAGTGTAACAGGAGACATTTCATAAAAAAATCTTGACATCATCATTAACTGTTACTAAACTACTGCTGTTACTGCTTGGTTCGGGCAATTTTATTTAAAATGTCCAGAAGCTGTCTCTTCATTTTAGTCTTGTTCTTGTTCTTGTTCTTCTTCTTCTTCTTACTTTTATTATGTATGAGGAACTTTTCAAAGCGATCTGAAATGGAATGAGAACGTCAGGTTGGTAGTAGGGAAGGGTAATCCTCAACTTCGTTTTATTGGGAGAAGCTAGCGAACGTGTAGCTCATCCATAAAAGAGACGGCGTCTAGAGCGCTAGTGCAACCCATTCTTGAGTAGTGTTGGAGTTTTTGGGATCCTAACCATGTCAGGTTAAAGGAAGACATCGAAGTAATTCAGAGGAGGACTGTTAGATTTGCTTTCATGAGGTTCAATCAGCATTCAAGTATCACGTAGATGATTCATTAACTCAGATTGAAATCCCTGGAGGCAAGAAGATACTTTTTCCGCATGGCACTATTGCACAAATTTGAGGCCGACGGCAGGACGATTCTACCGCCGCCAACATACATTTCGCGTAAGGACCAGGAAAATAATAAAGGAGGAATTACGGATCGTAAAGAGGGCTTTCGACAGCCACTTTTCCGTCGCTCTATTTGCCAGTGGAATAGGAGAGAATAACTAGTCGTGGTATAAGGTAGCTTCCGCCATGCACTGTACGTTAGTTTGCGGAATACGTATGTAGATGTAGATAATTTCATTCACATGTAAAACCATATGCTCTAAACTTCATTATTTTGTATCTAACTGTTGATATTTTATTTAGTTATGCTAGTTTACAAACTTAAATTGAAATTCCAAAAGTTACATTTTTATTGATTTTTGCTAAATTATGTATGAATTAATTGAAACAATGTGTCTGCCAACGGTGTAAACCATCTTGACCTCTCTGTCTCCAATTTAGTCTTTGGACTTCTTTTTGCTTGCATTCGACGAGAAATTGTTTTGTCCTGCTGTAGAAAGGAGAAATGTTTAGTAGGAATTTGTAGCTCAAGGGAGAGGGTTGTCAAACTTATATCTGAAGAGTTGAAAGTAAAAATGTTTAAACTGTAGACTTTTCAGGTTCTTCTGTAGTTACTGATTCATTCGAACATTCACACTCCTGAAATAAATAAACTGGATGCTACGTGTGTAGTTACAAATATCGGGCTAATTGCTACCTTATTATGTATCCATTTAACCGTTTTAGTTCTTTCCCCATACTTCTTACAGTCTTCACACGAACACAGCACATACTTTATTATCTAATGTTTTCTGCATGCCGTAACTGCGCCACGAAATGGACAACGCCTGCAATATAGTCTGTCTATTTTGCGTCCACGCGCCCACACTTCAATTACGAACCTGTTGCCGGGGCGAAAATAAACTTTAATCGCTTCCTCATTCCACGTATTTCGAGAAACTATCTAACCTAAAAACATACGACTCGTAATACCTGCAGTTGAGGAATTTTCAGGAAGTGGGGTCCACAGATCAACGCGCCATTTTCCGGGAAACCATTTCAAGTTAATCAGCGGCTTATGTACATCCTATGGTGTCATTATCACAGAGATAGAGGTCAGGGTAGCGTTTCCTTGATGTGTGTGCACGCAGCACTTGTCATTCAGTTTAATGACGCTGTTACTTTTGTGGCGGCGTTCGTAGCGACAAACAATTCGCTGTAGAAACGGCTTACGAAGTCACCGCCACACTTTTAATAGCGGGCCGACCGGTCCGCTGGAACAGTGAACAGAAAGATGAAAACCCAAACACTCTGATTAAATGAAAGTCGGTACTTATCTTTATTAACGAAGATACAGAAACACAGTAGTGAACTCCGTGTCTACAGAAATCTGTCTAGTTCGAGTCGGAGCGGCTAGGTCAGCGTCGGCTGACGACAAACAACAACTCTGCTGCGATGAACACACAACTGACTAGCAAGTACACAATTCGGGGGCGAGTATACAACTGAGCGGCGAATACAGAACTGTCCTAGCGCTCGCGACTCCAGCGCTTAAGAAACCAGAAGCCAGCGGTGGCGCGCGCAGACTTGCGGCGATTTCCTGTCTCGCTGGCGCTGCTTATGCGGATGGCGTCCGGACTTTGATGCTGCCAACCTTTTGGCAGCGGGCTCGGATGGCATTACTGGCTAGGATATAACACTCCTCCCCCCCAAATCGCCGCACCGTCGTTGAGTAATGACGTGGCTAGCGTCGACGGCGGGGGAGGGGTCTGGCCGCAGGCGTAGCGGAAGAGACCGGGGCGGAGACTGTTGTCGGTGGCAGTCCCCGGTCCGCACTCCAGCATTGGCTGCGCGGGGCCTCGGGAAACACCGACTGAAAACCGAGGTCAGGGTGCACGCCTGTGACCACGGGCGCAGCTTCTGGTACTGGATGCGACGGGGCGTCGGGACCCACGAAGAGAGGCAGCGTCTCCTGACGCTGCGTCGACGGCTGCTGAGTGGGCGCCGGACAAGGCGCTGCGGTGTCAGGCTCCTTGGGGGTGCCCAAGGAAAGCGGCTGCAGGACAGGCTGCACAGCCACCGCTTGGGAAGGCGGCCCGGCTGAGGGGTCGACGTCCATCAGCTCCGAAGGCGGTGGCGACTGAAGAGGGACCGCAGGCGCCGGAGCGACCACCTGGGGCGCCCCCGGATGAAGCTGCGCGGGAGGCATCAACGGGACGGGCTGTCGGCGTGGTAGCGGCGACGGCTGCTGCTGCTGCCCTGGGGGCGGCAGCGAAGTCGGAAGGCGCGGCCGCCGCGGACCAAATCTGTGGACAAAGAACGAGCGGCAGAATCCGGGCGGCCAGCGCGGCGCAACTGGTTCTGATGCCTCCTGTGCACCCCAGTAGCACCTTGAACAGTATAAAAACCGCGACCCTGGACACATATCACGGTACCACGTTCCCAACGACGGCGACCGTGATAAACTCTGAAAAAAAACGGCGTCGTTGCGCTGAAAACGCGTGCGATGCTCAGAAGCGGCGGGTCGATCCTAGGGGTGCAACAACCGTAGTAGGGTGCGATGACGACGGCCGTGGAGAAGCTCCGCAGGCGAAGGGCCGTCGCGTGGCGTGGCCCGGTACGACGACAGGAACGTGATGAGGGCCTGTTGACGAGAGTGCGTAGCACGAAGGCGGTCCATATGATCCTTGAATGTGCGTACAAAACGTTCCGCTGCACCATTCGATTGAGGGTGGAACGGCGGAGTAAGAACATGGCGAATGCCATTGGCAGAACAAAAACTTTCAAATTCAGGAGAGGTAAATTGTGGACCATTGTCAGACACTAAAACTTCTGGAAGACCCTCAACACAAAAAATTGAAGTCAACGCCTGTATAGTTTGTGCAGACGTTGTAGACTGCATGGGCACAACAAACGGAAAATTACTAAATGCATCTATCACGACGAGCCAACGAGAATTCCAATATGGACCAGCGAAATCAATATGTACTCGCTGCCAGGGACCGGCAGGGCGTGCCCACTCAAAATAGCGTTGAGGCGGAGCAGCTTGGTGTTCGGCACACGTCGAACAATCTGTAGACATCTGCGTAATCTGCTTATTAATGCCGATCCATGTACAATGACGGCGGGCAAGCTGCTTGGTGCGGACCACTCCCCAATGACCTTGATGCAACATGTCGAGGACCTTGGATTGGAGCACTTGGGGAACCACGACACGAAGCTGGTCATTCTCGGTGCGTAACAGCAAAACTCCGTGCGAAACAGACAACAGATGACGTTGCGGATAATAGCGACGAACCACAGGATCCGATATGTCCTTTGCCTTGGACGGCCAACCACGTTGAACAAAACGTTATAGTTAACTCAGATGAGGATCCGTAGCTGTCTCACGTGCCACCTGACGATAATCAATCGGAAAATCCCGGAGGGATTGATGCTCATCGGCGTCAATCTGATGGCAAGAGTCGTCAGAGGAATCGAAGACATCATCCGCAGCAATCGGCAATCTAGAAAGCGCGTCAGCGTTTGCATGCTGAGCTGTAGGGCGATACAGTATCTCATACTGGTATTGTGATAACAACAGAGCCCAACGTTGTAGTCTCTGAGCTGTCCGCTGAGGAACAGGTTTAGACGGATGAAACACTGACGTCAGGGACTTGTGATCTGTTACTAAATAGAATGGTCTACCATAGAGGTAGTGAAGGCATTTTGTGACACCGAACACAATAGCCAACGCTTCCTTGTCCAATTGGCTATAATTACACTGAGCTTTGTTTAGCAATTTAGATGCGAACGCAATAGGACGTTCGGAGTTACCGACTCGGTGAGACAACAGAGCACCGAGGCCGAAAGAAGAGGCATCACAAGCTAACACCAGAGGCTTGTTGGGGTCGTAATGGACCAGACAACGATCATTCAATAAAGCCTCTTTAAGCTGCTAAAAGGCAGATTGGCAATCAGCTGACCACACAAACGGAACATTCTTACGGCGGAGACGATGCAACAGTGCAGCAATCTGTGATGCATTAGGTATAAACCTAATATAATATGTCAATTTGCCAAGAACTGCTTGCAATTCATGCAGATTGCGAGGGGCGGGCAAATCACGAATAGCTGCTAAATGTGACTGAGAGGGATGAATGCCTTGAGCATTAATAACATGTCCCAGATACTCCATCTCCGTAAGGAAAAATGAACGTTTATCGATGTTGCAACGTAGGCCTGCCTGAGACAACACTGTAAACAAACACTCCAAATTACGGAAATGTTCAGCAGGCGTCCGACCGGACACAAAATTATCGTCTAAATAGTTGCAACACGAGGGCACATTAGCCAGAAGTTGTGACAAAAAACGCTGAAAAACAGCTGGAGCTGACGCACAACCAAAAGGCAAACGCAGAAAACGGAACAACCCCAACGACGTGTTTATGACAAAATACTGTTGTGATTGCTCGTCGAGGGGCAATTGCAAATATGCTTCACGGAGATCAATTTTGGAAAAGAAACGAGCTTCCCCTAACTTATCGTCCGGTCTAGGCAAAGGAAAAGAATCAATGACAGTCTGAGGATTAACTGTCGACTTAAAATCAGCACACAAACGTAACTTGCCAGACGGTTTCTTTATAATAACTAAGGGAGAAGCCCACTGGCTCGCTGAAACGGGTTGAATAACACCGTTGTTTTGCCAACGACGAAGTTCATCTGCTACAGGTGCCCGGAGGGCGTGAGGCACTGGACGAGCACGAAAAAATCGAGGCTGAGCATTATCTTTTAACGTAATATGAGCGGCAAAGTTCGCAGCACAACCTAGTTCGTCTTTAAATATGTCACTGTATTGTTTACACAAATCGGTTATGCTGTCTTGAGGAACAACAACAGAATTAATTTGCAACACATTGTCTAGGATAGACAGGCCAAACAAGTCAAAACAGTCTAATCCGAAAATGTTTACACTGTCTGCAGCGCGGAGCACTGTGAATGAAACTGTTTTTGTATTGCCACGGAATGTGGCTGGCACGCTACATACACCTAACACAGGAATTTGTTCTCCACTATAAGTAGCCAAAGAATGTTTTGCCGCTGAAAGTTTAGGGCGGCCGATAGCCGCATACGTAGCACTATTTATGAGAGTCACAGACGCACCAGTGTCTAATTGAAAATTGAAGGTCTTATCCTGGATGCGTAGCTTCACAAATAGTTTATTATACTGTCTCTGGATCGGTGCAGTGGAGGCGGAAGACACAAATTCAGCGCGTTTAGCGCGTGTTCGCTGCTTACGACAACTCGTGGGTTGGACGGGTGGAACAACTCCCGCGTCACTTGCAGTCTGTACATTATTTTTTACAGCGTTTGAATTACGCTTGGGTCGCATAGCAGAGGGCTGGGTGGGTGGCTTATTGCGAACAAGTTTATTACCCACACGAACCGTGGAAGAGGCTTTAAACGCGACCTTCTGGGCGGGCTGGCTTTGAAGAACATGAATATCCATGGGCTGGGCAGCACTAG
Source organism: Schistocerca piceifrons (assembly GCF_021461385.2). Lineage (NCBI taxonomy): Eukaryota > Metazoa > Arthropoda > Insecta > Orthoptera > Acrididae > Schistocerca > Schistocerca piceifrons. The sequence continues at coordinate 642,403,270 of NC_060140.1, read as the reverse complement.
AATTGTTCTTGCGTTTACGCAAACAAACAGTCTGGATGTGTCCTTTCCTTTGACAAAAGTGACAAACCGCGTTTCGTAACGGGCAACGTTCACGAGGATGAGCAAGAACACACTTAGGGCAAGACTTAACTCTATCATTTTGCACACGCGGCTGACGAACGTGTTTAACATGGCGCGGCCGGCTTGTGTTTACAGTCTGACTCTGCCGGTGGGGCCGCGGGCGTGACCTAACTTGCTTAGCACAGGCAATTTGAGAAATACATGGCTGATCTAACTCACACTCAGCATAGTCAAAAGTATCTTGGGCTTCAATTATGTTCATCACAGTCTCTAATGACGGGTCAGGCAAGTTTAAGATAGCAGCACGAATACGAGAATCCGCAATGTTTTGAGTAATAGCGTCTCGTAACATGACATCACTGTAGGAAACTCCACACACACAATTAAATCGGCACTGACGGGTGAGGCCCCGTAAATCTGTTAACCACTGTTTATTAGATTGATGTGGCAGTTTCTTTAATCTGAAGAACTTGAATCTGGCTGCTGCCACATGAACTCGCGACTCGAAATACTCAGCAAGCTTGTTAACATCAACGTCATAGTCTAAAGCTTCTGGCTTGGATTCCGGGAACAACTTACAAAGTAGTCGATAGACTTCCACGCCTGCAGTGGAAATTAAATAAAGCTGCCGCTCAGTACCCGTGATTTTGCAGACTGTCATGTGCGCCTGCAACTGCGCGAAATATTCTCGCCATTCTTCTCTTGATGCATCAAAAGCACGGAAAGGTGGTGCTGCCTGTGCTTGTTCCTGTTGTGTTGGAGGATTAGCCGCTTGTTTGGCGATTGCTTCCACCAGACTTTGTATTTGCTGACTCTGAAACAAGATCAACTGTTGTAAGTCGGCAGACATAGTGAACACAAATTAAACCAGCCCCCAAAATTTTATCTCTATAATTAGTATAACAAGAAACAAGTTGAACCATCCCTGCACACGTGTTCGGAAGTCCTCGTCGCCAGTTTTGTGGCGGCGTTCGTAGCGACAAACAATTCGCTGTAGATACGGCTTACGAAATCACCGCCACACTTTTAATAGCGGGTCGACCGGTCCGCTGGAACAGTGAACAGAAAGATGAAAACCCAAACACTCTGATTAAATAAAAGTCGGTACTTATCTTTATTAACGAAGATACAGAAACACAGTAGTTAACTCCGTGTCTACAGAAATCTGTCTAGTTCGAGTCGGAGCGGCTAGGTCAGCGTCGGCTGACGACAAACAACTCTGCTGCGATGAACACACAACTGACTAGCAAGTACACAATTCGGGGGCGATTATACAACTGAGCGGCGAATACAGAACTGTCCTAGCGCTCGCGACTCCAGCGCTTAAGAAACCAGAAGCCAGCGATGGCGCGCGCAGACTTGCGGTGATTTCCTGTCTCGCTTTCGCTGCTTATGCGGATGGCGTCCGGACTTTGATGCTGCCAACCTTTTGGCAGCGGGCTCGGATGGCATTACTGGCTAGGATATAACAGTTACTGTGTTTAAAATTCAGAAATATTTTGTACTGCAATTTAAAGCAGATGGATCAGCACAGCTCACTAAAATACAAAGGTCCGTGTTTAACATTCCCACTTTGTAAACCGAAACACAATAATGGAGTATTAGAAAATTTGAGACTATCAACAGTGACGTTAGCCCACTGACGTCAGAAAAAGAAAAGATGTCAAGAACTTACTTATCGACATGGGTGATGAAATTAGTTCGTGTGACATAATATGCTTGAAGATTCATTCATATATTATTTAGAAAATAGACATCCATGCGGGACAGGAAGAAATAGAAGAAGAAGAAGAAAAGAAACGACGGTTCTTAAGTAACTAGAGACAATACCACAGAAACTGTCCGTCGCAACGTACGGACGACAGCATAAAACTGTGGTATTTTGTTTGTATAGTTTTATTTTGGTAACAATTTATTTCCTGTTATTTTACCTCACTGAGGATCCATGTTCGTAGGTATTATTAAGAATAATATGACCGGTATGTGTTCTGAAGGTTACAATTACATTTACTGAAATTAATGTTTGCTCATTATAGCATTCTGTCGCATATTTCACAGTAAGATCATAGGTTAAAATGATCTAGTATTATAGAAAGATATAGTTAATAGTACTACACACCCTATTAAAATATACTTGTGTATTAGAATGAGGTTTTTATTCAAATATATTAATATGAATTATTTAAACTGCCCTATCTCACGTAACCGTTTTGTCCTATGAGCCTTTCTTTCGGAAAAAGACTCAATTATTAGTTGCAAATGAAGTAAATTCTGATGTAATGTTGTGCAGTAGTGTCCCTAGTCATCAATAGAAATATCTGTAGTCTTTCCCCTAACAATATGTATACATTCCTTGCTCAGTTATGACCTGTGGCCATAGTCATTCTCCTGAACAGAAGACAACGAGACCAACTGCCAGACAATCAGCGAGATAAAAAGTCTTAATTCTTCTGAACAATGACAAAAGTCCGTTCAGAGGACAGGTAACTGTACAGAGACTGAAGAAGCCTGTTAAAAGAGTGTCTGTGTGTAGTAGATAATAATGAAACATCTTCTCTGCTAGGCGCATAGTGGTACTTGTTCTCAGGATGGAGGTAATAACAGCCTGGCTAGGAGATGGGGATAAGTCCTTTAAGAAATGTCACCTAATCATGACTGCTCATATGCCTAGCACACGTGTAGCTATATTGAAAAACTAAAATTTTGCGAAAAATGGTAGCCAGAATCTAGAAGAAAGTGGTCTTCAGCTTGTCAATAAGTCTTACCAGGCAATCAATACGGCTATCAGTAAGTATTTCGTTTCAGCTATTCGATAAGCATGTACCACACACTCTACGAGGAAGAAGAAGCAGAGAGTAAAAAAGTAACTTACGAGTAAATCGATTTCTAAGGACTTTGAATAAACTGTAGTGTGGAGCAAACTGACACATATTTTTTTATACGTGCCCATTCGACCGATAATGGGGTGAAACACCACTTTGAAAAAGTTGTTTTTAACATTTCTGAAGGAGTACCGTTGGTAGGTTAACAGATATCAGATATTTAAAGAACTCGAAAAAAAGAGTTCTAGGGATTTTAATGTACGTTTCAATGGTGCACCCAGATTTGTGGAAAAAGTCTTCTTTTCTAAATACCTTCTGGGAAAGACTCACTATAGAACCGAACAGAACAATGCGCAATGAAGAGGATACACATCGGTCGCGCATACAGCGCATACAACTAGATTATTTCTTTTGATTGCAACTTCATCGTATATAACCAGATTCTGTGTTAACAATGCTATGAGTGTTGCTATTAGTCAAATGTTGAAATGAAAAAGAAGTAATTGGGATTAGGGTATTTCGGAAACAATGACTTTCGACAATGCCGGATGCAGCTTTGTAACACGTAATAAAAGCCATGAAACTTTTATTTGAAGTTTCCTTTCTTTTATGTCTGTAACCATTTCAATGCTATTCATTCATAAATTTTTAACTCAGATTTTTCAAGGGTGTTTTTAACTCGATTAGCGGCCGTAAGGGCACAACAAGAAAAAATATGTCTCTTATTTTACCCTACAATATATTCAAACTGGATGAAAATCGAAGTGTACCCCTTATATAGGTTATTTGTTGCTAATAAAAAGTATTGGTATCTTTTTATTTGACATAATGTCATTGTTCTGCTATATTTGCCAGAAAGTAATGTTTAGTACTAAATGGGAAGCTAAAACTCAGAAAACTCACTGTTTGTGTATACTGTAAATAAAAGGCAGCCTTTCTCGTTTCTAAATGTGTATGGCGTATGAAATTACTTTCTGCGAACTGTCACGTAAATGGGATGGATTCTCTAGCGTTGTTCATGTTGGACTGCTTCGTTATGCGTAGTATATTCGTTGTTTATTGAGTGTAACACTTCATGCAGATCACTACTATGACAGCATACTGAATGTACTGGGCTTTGATTGTCGTAATAGCTACAAAATCAAAATGCATACCGGAGGAACTACGAGCAATTATTCCATAGAGGGGATATGTTTCACACTAGCGAAGAATAATTGGTGCTCATAGCTCCGCAGGTGTGCTTGTCCTAGTTTTGCTCCGTGCTACCACGTCTGGAACTTGAGTCCCCTACATTCTTAACAACAACAGTACCAGAAAATTTAACCCACTGTTAGAGGTGTTTGAATGATTTTCACTTCTAACTCCTGACTCGTTCTTTTCCTAACGAGGAAGCCCTACATCAGATTGGTACATTTATCCGTCTCCATCATTCTTGAAAGTTTGTAACATCATCATGGAATCATACATATATACATAAATTTATAGGTGCGGCTCCTACAGCTTTGACGCTCTGTACCATCTTTGGATGACGTTTCTAGACGTGGATTCCTATGTAGTACTTGATCTACTAAGTCCGCTGTACAGCCTCTACAAGTGTATAAAATGTACGTCTAATTTTATAACTTGTATGGATGCAGTTATTTTGGCCAGGTCAAAAATGTTTGAAATTGCACTAGTGTCGTTATGATGTGCAGCATCCCATTGACTGGACCACCTTTACAAGTGCCACACGCTCTCACGCTTCATCAGAGAACGGGAGAAATTTTGTGGTTAAGAGTAGGAAACTGGCACACAGTTTTATTGCCAGAAGCACTGTTCCCCCGCAATGGAAACATGCTCATCAAAATATATTGTACCTCGTAGACTTTAACAGGCAACCACCTCGCTGAACATAATCGAAGTAGCGTGTATTATGGATATCGACTACTACGTCATATGTCCATCAGCGAGTAACGCGTCTAAGCAATTACGTCCATCAATGGGGATTAATAGAAAGTACAGCATTGATGGTGGAAGTTCAGCAGATCCTCGCTTCCATTTGGCTGTGCGCAGTCTTGAAGCATGCGGAACACTGTACGCCTCCCGTAGGACTGCAGCAATGCTAATGGGAGTCGTCGGCCCTCGCGCTCGCGCGGTCTAACAGCATTACGGCCAGCCTAATGCACTCTTGCGGCCCACAGACCGCCGACTCGCCGTCGTCCGTGTGGCGCCACTGGGCTGCTACAGAACCGCGCCTCGGCTGCCAGTTTCCGTTGCACTCTAGGCCGTCATAATGCGCGGTGGGCGCTAGCTGATGGATACAACATTTAGTTTCTCGGACGTACTGAACAAAATTTCATCCCTAGCGTGAGCTTGTCCCAATACACAAAGTAACCAATTCCCAGTTTTGGGGCACAAAACGGTAATTGACTCTAAACTATACTAATTATTAACATAAAAACCTTTACGAAATAATACGCCGTAAAAGGGATTAAAAAGTAAACAATAATTCCTCCTAATGTCATACTCATTTATTACACTGTACACCATACAGATTGCAGACACTATTGATTTTTGCCAAATGAGCTTTGCGATAAGATTAGTTACTGAAGCTGTCTGCCCGGTGATTCCCACTTACCTGGAGCACTTGGCTTCATATGCCAGTATCCTGTTGCCTTGACCGTGACCGCCAAAGGACTTCGTTACGTCAAGAAGACTTCCTCATAGCCAAGACGATCATATACAGGATATTCATTTGGAAATTTGTGGAAATTTCCTGTGGCACCGAACGGCAGAGGTCATTGGTCCCTAGGCTAATCTAATCTAACCTTAACTAACTGAAAACGCACACACTCACACCCGAGGGAGGACTCGAGCCTCCGACGGAAGGAGCCACGCGAACCATGGTTAGGCGCCCTAGACCTCTCGGCTAACCCTGTGGCAACATTTAAAGGAGAGAACTGGGCAATTCTACAGACCAGAAGACAGATCTGGCAAAAATTTTATTATCTTCTGGTTGCGGATTATTCACTTCTGGCGCAACTTCTCTGCCACCTGACACCATCTTCTGTCTTGCCTTTCCTGAACCTTCATATTCCATTGCCCCCATTACCTCCTTCACACCACTTTGCCAGTTGTGGGTGAACTGTTTTCTTCCGTTGTGATGACAGCCATTGTATTATCCTATTTGGTATCTTGTCTTAATTCACCCTATTCAAATGATCAGACTACTTCAGCTGTTTTTATTGATTGTTGTTACAGATAGCATTTGTAAATGTTTTGCAGCAAAACTTCGTCGAGAGTCGAATCCGGTTGGTCGTCTTAATATTGTGATGCCATTGATTATCCACCACTGTCGCAGATTTAATTCTACATCGCAAGAACAGTGACAGAACCTGCTTTCACTTCAAATTTTCATTACCTAGGCTGATATTATTTTGAAAAGTTATTTTTCTACAAGACCAGTAGAGGAATTCAAATCTTAAGGCGACCATAGTTTATTGATAAATCAAAGAGAATACAAAATTAATAAGAGCACATAATTTTGAGTAGTTCATTCCATGCAGGAAAACACCCATGTTCCTTAAGCGATTAGGGCATGAAGTAACAGGGAAGATTGTTAGACAGCATGATCAGTAAAAGAGGTTAGTACAGCTACTGATATGAAGTTGAGCCACTAAGCAATCAGAAGGGGACTGCCAGGGAAGAATTTCCCATAGTAAAAAGATGGAAAAAAGATGGAATAACCAATAAGAGGAGTAAAACGTTTTCTTAACTACTCAGCCAAATATTAACCGATTTTAAACGTTCAAAATACTAACATAATATATTGAAAGAGAGCTATTCAGAAAAAAATATATTGAATAAAACTGGATTTTTTTTTTCAGTTTTTATTCTCTCTGTTGCTCTGAAAGTACTTCAAAACGAAATGTAAACATAAAGTTAATACTTCTATAACTTTTTCTAATTTTTCGTTCATTTATGTAACATTACTCTATGTTGAGCATTGAAGATAAGACTTTTCTTTCCACATGTAACTACAAATCCATCTGCAGACATGACTAGAAAACTGTGACTGAATAAAGCTAAAATCACCAATAAAATACAGATTTTCATAACAATATAAACGTTAAACTTACGCATTAAACATAAATATAAACATAAACATTTAAGAATGTTTAAATAATGTTTTTTCATCTCTAATAAATGTTTGCTAATTACAACCCAGAAGTTGTTAAAAACGCTAAACGAAATAGAAAGAAAGCTGTAGAATTGAAAGAACAATTAAAGCTTAGGAAAAATACAACCATGAACAGATTATGAAAATTACAGAAAAGGAGATCAACCAGTTATCAATGCTATTTCAACAAGTAAAATAGGGAATCAAAGGATTAGATGATACTGAGTTAAAAGTTATTGAAGAAGACAGAGAAGTTGAAAAACAAATGATTTCATATCGTCATCATGTAGAATATTTTGGAGATATACCAGAAATTAAATTTTATGAAAGTCCACATCATGATTATATAGTAAGTGAATCAAGAATACAGGACATATATGGAAGTATGAATAATAGAGTAAAAGTAAAAACACATGAGGTACCATTAAAAAATAATTAACAGAATAAAGAACAATGATGGTAAAAAATAAATATTAATGAAAAAACTATATTAATCATAGCAAAGATGAAGGTTTTGAATTGAGACCCATTGATATGTTTCAATATTTTGGTAATTTCCATTTGATTTCAATGGAGATAAATTAATTATTGGTGAAAAGACATATGAAGAAACACATGGATTAATGAATCTTTCGCCTGAAAAACAGTTTACTATAGACACTAGGGGTAGCAAATTTGATGATGTTGGTTAGTCTTGTATGCGGATATACTATATCAATCAGGAGCATTGTATTCTGAGAGTGACCCAAATAAAATAAAATCGAGTAGAGGTTACAAATGTAAATGAGTAATAAAATGAACTGTCGATATCTATTCCCCAAACTTAAGATCAAGTATTGACTCTTCAGATTCTTCAGAAATAAATTCACCTGAGAAAATGGGTTAAGAAATATTCAGAAAAAGCAGTCGAATCTGTTTCGCTGTATGATGTTAGAGATTGGTTCGATAGATTAACAGTAACTTATGGAGAAGAATTAGCTGGAAATAAAAACAATCATAACAAAAAAGTTGGAATAATACGGCTGTTAACCAACAAATTTAGTGATTTCATTATTAATCATCCTAAAGTAATTCTATATTTGTTTAGATTTTTGAATAATCTTCCTCACACATTTTGGAAAACTAAAAACATGGTAAAAGAATTACTAAATACTTTAGGACATTTATATTTGAGATGCATCTTTCAGGCTACTCGTACTGCAGAACTGGGGCCAAATTAGAAGAAAGACTGGCACTGAGGATCCAGGAATTAATCACCTAAATGAAGCTTATAAAAACCATGATATAGCCTATCATGATCATAAAGATTTACAATCAACACATCATGCTGATAAAGAACATCAATTAGCTGCAAAAGAAAGAATGCATTCAAGTAATGCTTCATTAGGAACAATAGCTGCATTTGGCATTTAGTTGAATAATGTATGAAAAACGAAAATTAGTTATGGGTAATGCCACCAGTTAGAGCAGGCTGAAGCCTGTGGCTTGATGAAAATTGTTGATGGTTACAAAACTAATATTTTTCTTCTAATACCATTTATTGTGTTTAAAGGAATATAAGACATGGTAAAATATATAAGATTACAAACAGCACTAACAGTGAAATCTATATTGGAAGCACAACTATAATGTTATGTAGAAGAATAGCTAGTCATTTAGACAATGCTAGAAAAGGAAATACAAAACCTGTGTCCACTCATATGAGAAATCTAGGAACTGACAATCTTAGAGTTGAACCTGTAAGATCTGTTTTTGTTTTTGTCAATGGAAAAACTTAGAATGGAACAGCAGAATGAAGTAGAAAAGCATGATAAGTCAATTTTCTTCAATGTACTTTCAGCACCTTTCTAACAACTGTGAAAAGATGCGATACATAGCGAAAACATGAAAATCCAGAAGAGATTGTTATCATAGAAATAAGCAAGATCCAAAATGTTGTGAAAATGAAAAAAATAAAAATAAACTGAGAATGAGAATATACCATAGTAAGTGAAAGCTATTGGAAAACATTTTATGGAGTTATGTAGACTAGAAATACAGAAAATTGTTAATCATTAAATATTTTCATCTATATAAATTTATATCTGGTATCATAAACTGATATATGCCTGGGAGATGGTGTGCTGACCACATGCCGCTCCATATTTACATCCAGTGATGCCTCTAGATAAGAACCACATGGCGACTGGTCAGTACTGTTGGGCCCTCATGGGCTGTTTATATAAATGAATAACTTTGCAATAGATTATGCTTTTCTACCAAGTGGCCAACCTAAAACAAAATCAATTAAATTTATGCTGAATAATGAACAATTAAATAGTACTGAACTGTTTTTAACTGCTGTTCAAGTAAGTAAGAAAAAGAAAAAAGTCGTTGAAATTTAGTTGTTACATTAGCTATTCTTGTTGTGAAAAAGATAATTGAATTTCTAACAAAATAGGAAATAAGTTAAAGGATTAACACAACCTGAAGGTGGGTTTCTTCCATTACTGTTAACTGAGCTACCATAGGTAGCAACTATTGCCTCACTTGCTTTTAACTCTGAAACAGTTGATAGTGATTAATGTTAAATTTTTGCATCAATTCGATAAAGTCTTTATTATTAAATTAGTAACAATTACTGGTTTGCAAATTTATTGGTAATCTGTTCTATATTTCTTCAAAAGGATTATCTTTAACTCGAATAGCCCAAGCAACTTTGGAAAAATTTTGGAAAAAATTATTACTTCTTATAGATATTCTGAGGCAATCACAAATGGAGTAACAAACAAGAAAAAAGGTGAAGAAGAATTAAAAGAAAAAAAGATGTAATCTTGCATTGAAAAATAAAATGGAAGCTAAAACAGGTTCCAGCCTCTGGCATGGGAAAGGCTTGATAAGAGTAAAAAATTCAGAGATATTGACACAACATTTAAGAAAATTTTGTCTAATATTGACATAGAAGAAATAGTTAAATGATTACAAGTTAAATATTATGATGGCAATTTTATGATTAATGAATTACCTAAGGAATCAAAAACTGCAGAAGGTAGGCTAGTTACTTTAGATACATCAGATTTTGTTCTTACCCATTGGAAAAGTTATTATAAGAATAAGTTACAGCAATAACGGTGTTCGAACTGTGCTATAGATATAAAGTTGATTTATGATTCATTTGGAGGAAATATCCAAAAACACCTAACACTTCATTCAGAAAAAAGTTATTTATGCTCCAAGTCGAAAGGGTATAGAATTTTGATGAATTAATATGTGGGAATTTGTGTCTATTTATTTTAAAACTACAATGCATGAATTTTAAGTTTAATGACATTTTCAATTTAAGAAATGGATATTTCTGAAAATGAGGTGCAGAATGAAGTTCAAACGGTTAATGGTCAAACAAACTTGGAAGAGATGAAAAAATGAATTACAAGCAAATATTGATTGAAAAAGTTAAACAATTTTATAAAGTATTACATAAAATTTTTAAAGCTACTGAAGGACATACTGAACTAAAGGTAGAAGAACAGTACGTGTAAAAGATTCAGTAAATGGTTATGATGTTGTTGTTAAACAGTACTTAGAAAAAGAATATGTTACAAAACCTGAATGTAGAGGCATTGTAACACAATTTGATACTAAGGTCACTAAACATTTTTAATGAATTGGTTTCACAGATTCATCAAGATAGTTTTGATAATATAACAAGTCTTGATGAAAAAATTGAAAAGCGTGCATACAGATCTTATATTTACTTTGGACTTGTGTAATACACTAGGAAATATACTGTACGATAAACAAAGAATTGAATTTACTTTTATGACTGTAAGTGAAAAAAGTACATAATTCCGAATAAGATTTCAGGTTTAAAAGTGTTATTGCTGTTGGTAAGAATTTAATCAGAAAAATGTGATTTGACAATTATGATATTACAGTAAGTGATCTGATAAATAAGTGTATCTGATAAAGTAGGTGAAATAAATAATAGTCATCAGTCATTAGTAATTCATATTAGTATTGTGCACAAACCTAATTTTCTAACTGTCAGATCAAATGATAAAGTAGAAACCGTTCCAGTTGATGAAAACAAATGCAAAGTCATATCTACTCTTTGAAGAGTAAAAAAAGTTAGTTAAACTCATAAGCCTCACAGAGTACCAACAAATAATTGAAGGTCTTTGTACAGTATGTAAAGCAAAAGAGAAAACTTTGTACGAAAATTTGTGGGTGAAGGAATGAGTGACAGTCTTGCAGAACAGAGCACACCCTCAATGTGAAATTCGCTCACCCCTTCATATATTTGTGAAGAAATTTTTTATGAATTATATAAACCAATGAGAAAAAAATTTTAAAAGAGGAAATGCAATTTCTCTCAACATATACGATTTGTTGCAAGAGTATCTAGTTGTGAAACATACAGGTAATTAGAAAGGAATTCCAAAATAAATTAAGGATATAAATATTTATTAAGTATAGATAATTTTTTCAAAATTTGACAATAGTTGCTTGTGCTATTCCAGTTAAAGATAATGCTTTTGGAGAAATATGCAACAGAATGTCAAGAAATTTGCAAACCGATAATGGTTACGAGATTAATAATAAATACTTTAAGGAATTGATGCAAAAATATAACATTAATCACTATTCAACTGTTATAGAGTTGACTTGTTTATGTACATTCCATAACGAGTTAAATTTAAAATGTGAAAATGCGATGAAGCCCCTGTATGAAATTCCATAGTGAATGAGTTTCAAAATTTTCAATGGTATAATTTCATTCCTCTCTAAAATAATAAAATCTCATTTGTTTAATTTTTTGAGAGGTGTTGCTCTACACTGCTGGTTTTAAAACGCTTTAATTATCTGGAGACTTGGATGGCACTTGCTGAAATTCCATATAGAAAATATACACACAATTTGCCATATCTAGATTTATTATATCATTCATCAATTCTTCTTGAGTGTAATCATTTTAAATATTAAAATATTATGTCAACAAAATTTTTTTAAAATTTCTTTCATACTTTGTTAAAAATTTACAGAATTAGGATTGGAACACAATTTGGATGTCTATCTTCAATTCTAGATAACTGTTTTTGTAAACTCTTTCTCTCATTCATAACAACATAGTAACTGTGATCATAATCAGCGCCAAGTAATTTGAAAATAAGAAACATTGGTCTTAAAGTTACATCAACTATTTGAGGTACAACATGAGGTAATAAACTATTTATTTCTTCGTTTCCTTCAAGTAAGCTTTCTAAAGCTACTCCCTTAAAGTTTTGAATCTGATCTTCTCGATTTCTATTTAAATTTTGTAAGTGAGTTGTTCGTCCTTTAAGCATCTCTTTTATTTATTTCTTAGTTATATATAACTGCAGTAAAACAAAAAATTTTGAAAGTTGTGAAAAACAATCTGAAAACAATTGATTGAAAACAATTATTCAACTTCTTTGTGAGTACCAAATGCAGACTAGTAGAAATTTTATGAAACATTAATACCAGAGACAGACCTGTAGGGTCACATATGAAAGGGACACAATTAAAAAATATTTAATTGTAAGCTAAATATTTCATCGAGGATGGGTGAGTTTGAAGCACATGTATCAGGATGGAAATTAAATAGAATTATTGGTCTTCAACTTGGAATTGAAAGATATGTTCCATTGAGAGGATCATCTCACAACGAATTACCTAATAAAATGAAAAATGAAAAAGCATTTATTAATGTAAAAGTAAAGATCAAGATTGTTATCGTTAAGGTACAATTTTGATATTCCTGTGGTATTTGATCATATTTCAATTGAAGATAAAGTCAATGTATGTTTGACATTTATTAATGAAAATAAAGTCAATGTATCTTTGACATTTACTTGCTTGATGAAACTTATCAGGAGTATCCTTTAAAAATTAAGAAAAGGAAGAATGAGGAATTTGTGGGTCTCCTGTGTTTCAAGGAAGGATATAATTGACGTTGCTATTCCATGAAAAATTTATATAGGATCGTTCAGAGTCAAATTAATAAACATGAAGAACTAAAATTTATTTGGGATATGTGATTTCTCGATTACACTAGTAAAGAGATATTACATAATCATACATGAAGCTGTTTGTTGACAGACAATTAAGAGTAGAAATGGCAGAGAAAGGTTCCTACATAAATTTTCGAAATTATTTAAGTTCAATTTGTCATTTAGACTGATTTTGAAAGTGATTTTTCAAGTGTTTACAATTTACATGCAGAAGGGCAGAGATACCAGTTTATAACTTCAGAAAGTGTGAAACACACAAAGTGCTTACTGTATCCTCCAGTCAATTACAAGGAGAAATGGCCCCATCAGCATTTGGGAATGCACAGTACCTAGTCGTACTACAGATAAAAAATCATTGAAACGCCAGATACTGTTTTTCTAATCTGACCCTCAACTGCACATCCCAATGGAAATGACAAACAGCTGCAGGTACTTGATACAAAATGTACAAAGGAAACCTAAAGCCCTAGTTCACAAGTGCATGTAGGCAACCTGTGTGAGTCACTTTTGTGTGAAAGTGTAGCTCAGTATAATCACCACTCATATAGTATCTACTGCAGGCTGTTGTCCATCCAACTGGAACTCTTCTCTGTCTGGAACACTGCCTTGCCTGACATTTGAGGCTCTCTATATACGGCATTTAGACCAATTTCGTTATAGACGATATGTGATTGGGTCGACTTTCTCTCGAAATCGCAATCAATGACCGTGAAGTCAGTGATTGCATCATGCCTAAGACTCCATATACTGAAGTGGCAAAAGGGGCTCGCCTCGATTTAAGAGGTCTACTGTTAATAGGAATACTTAGATTAATTTCTTCTTCTTGTCAACCATTCGCGCTCCAGTCGCTACAAAACCCTACAAAACAACAGACGACGCAGGGGTATCGTCAGTTCCAATTAAACGAATTGCCTCTGCAGCGTGAGGAGTTACCATTGCAACAACGGCTGAAAATTTGGTTCAGCCATGATTGAGCACCAGCTGTATGTCCGAGAAAATTTGACAAAAGAATATAATGGAAATGAGTCGATCGGTGTGGTCTAGTACATTAGCCAGCTCATTGCTGCGATTTTAATCTTTTCAATTTTTGCTTCTGGGACAGTTTAAATCTTTGATATACGCATGGCCCATTAATGATATGTAAACACTACAGGCCTTCCAATACACCCACCTCCAACCAGGAGTTTCTCAGAAAGTGAATGCTTGGTAAATAAGTCTGAAAGGAACGTACCTTACTACGAATGGACACCACACTGAGCGCTCCATCAGTGATGGCTCTCATGTGCTCGTCGTATGCAATAGGAAACACATTACGCTGGAAGCTCTGCAGCTTCCCAGTCACAGAATAATGTGTTCCTGTTTGTTCAATGCAGACTGTACGTCGTTCGTAACAGCAAACGTCTTGTGGTAGAAGGTATGTTTTTCGCAATACTCAAGATCAACTGATGCTCATACTTCTTAAGGTACACATATTAGAGCCGACACTTACTGGACATTTTTCTTGATTTGATTGTTATGTGACTGACCTAGTCGGAAATCGTCACTTAACGTATGCAAATTCACAATGAAAGAAACATCAGATAGGAATATTTAATTGAGACCGAGGAATATGATAAACAGTAGTACTGGTACTGTCGGTATCTGACTGATGTAACCTTACTCTCCTTTTACTCTCGATTCGGATTTGCATGCCTCATAGAAATGAGAGAACATACAGGAACAGTACAATTCGGCTGCAAGCCTTACAACCACTTTACAGAAGGCCTGCCGAGGGAGAGACGAGAGTCTATTGGCCACGGCAAGACGTGGCACCTAAGGCTTCGTGGACACAGAGCTACGACCACCTGTGGTATGAGCTCCAACCGACATTTTACAACCCTAAAAGAGAGAACCTTTGTGCTCATTGTGCACAAAAATGGAAAACTAAGTTTTCACCCGGATGCCATAAGATGCCACAGATGAAATGGGGACTCATGTAGACACAGCAGGACATGTTGACTCCGCAAGATAACAAATGTTTGTACCACATAGGGATCACAGGGACTGGCTCAAAGAAGCTACGAGTTAATCAGATAAGATAAAAAGTGAAGTCACGTTTTTCTGTGTAAGACGACAAGACTAACATTGTTGGTTACCCTAATACAGGTGAGCCCAAGGAAGTGGACTAAAATGTCCCAGACAGCGTTCTTCTGAGGCGACGCTGGGAAGATCTGGAGATTAGCCAATCCGGTTTCAGTAACAAGAAAAAACGTGCCAATGCTAGGTTTCCTTTTAGTAAACATGGAACCAGAAATCACTTTAATTTGTACTTTATCTTCTCCTTCATCCTAAACTTCATGTGAGCCTGAATATCGGACTCGGTCGCCATCGAGTGTCACCACCAGAGCTTAACTGTCGATAAACGTGGAGAGATATTGGACTGATGAGAACTTTTCTCGTTGGTGTCTTTAAAAACTGAATCTCCAGCCACTTCATCCTTCACCTACAACACTGTGGTGAGTTGGAGCTAAAACTGTGAGATGGGATTTACGGAAACTAAAACCATATAATTACTTTTGGATCACTTCAAACTTCCTTTTGAACACTTGTATTTTGAACCAATGAACTTTCTGCCCTCAACTCCAAAAGCAGGTTCGACATCATCCCCTTTGAAATACTGTCTGCTATCTATTACATCACGGTAGTCACTAGCCAGCTTGCGATTGCAAAATATTCACATGTGCTACTAATAACATCTTTCCCCTGATCTTTTTGTCAGACAGGCCAAGGGATTATTACATTAATTTTCTTACTGGGTTAGATAGAGCAGCAATCAGCCGTGAAATTAAGTTGCTTTAATATGACATTTATAGGTCACAAAGCAGATCAGATTTCGACCGGTGTCAGGTTATTATCAATGCTAAAACCTATACAAGAGTATATATTACAATGTGATTTACAAAAGTTATAAGTCCATCACATCGTTGTCTTTTAATGTTAACATTACATGCCAGTGCGGAATTGTAGCAGTTGTTCCTTGTAGTGCTACAACGATGAAAATTAATATTACGATGATGTCAAACCTCATTTTCATAATTTAAAGGAGTATTCATGATATTAAAAAATATAATTATAATTTTATTATTTTCATTTTTGTGCTCAGTGTATCAAAGACTTTCTAGTGCACGGAATAAATTAGTATTGTTTGTACTACGAAACTAAATATGATTGCTAAGGGTTAAGCTGGTAATAATTCGATGTAAGACATTTTGTTGAGTCTGAATTTTTTCTTGTACTGGTCAGTAGAGAAGGAGAAGTTCCTTAATCGATGTGAAGGCATAAAGGCTGTAAAAAGGAGAGAGAGAGAAGGTAAATACAAGTTATTCAAAACAAATATCTCTAAAGTGTAAGGTCTTGTGATTTCGTATTGCTAAAAATTGCAAGGTCTAATCTGAGCCTGTCCTGAATAACAGTGAAGAACATTTACGTTATCATATATTTTCTTCGTTTGATCACGGTTGTGATTCACATGTTTCTTTTTGTTACGCGACGTGTTATGAATATTTTCATTATACGTGCAAAAGTGCACACAGCTTTAATCGAACCTGCATCTTTCGGAAAAGGTAACTTTTAATCAGTAGAATTACTCGAACACCGTCTAAATCGCAACCGTGATCGCAAAAGTGTTTCCTGGACGAAATACTTCTTATAAAATGTGTATTCTGCAAAGCGAGCAGCATTGCACTATCGCTGACTCGCAATAATCGAAAGAGTAAAAACAGTGCTTAAATAAATTTGCCACCTTTTAATAATTATTATTATCCAATTAAATAAATAAACAGCAATTCAGTGGCAATCCAATCAATAAGCACAGAGAGGGCAATTCAGTGGCGACTGTGATAGGACTAGGTTATATGTGTGTGCTAATGTGTGATTTCTCTATTTGTTTCATGACATAATGAGCGGAAATCTACGACGACCCTAAGCACGATATTTTTGCTGTACCATTCCATCCCAGCGGTAGCAGAACGAAGCACTGCATAAGGTAGGCCCAATATCTTCTTCAACGTGGAGCTGTTTCTTTATGTATGTAATAAAAATATATATAAAGAAAATTAACAAAAAATTCTACATTTCGTTAGTGTGTCCTCTTAGGAAGCTATAAGAGTCAATTATATTTAAATAACTGCGAGAAGGATCAGTAAAATACAGCATCAAGTGTTTTCAGTAGAGGTTAACTGAACAAGATTGGAACTGAATTTTAATCAAAAGAAAGTAAACATTTATAGTACTGATTACAATCTGGTGCAGTGTAGTAATTATTTTATGTTTTGTGTGACGGAATAATTGATGTGTTGCGTGTGACATTTTCCCGATTAGACTTGCACCCAAACATTTGCAAACATGGTGAAAACAGTGCGATGTCTAAGAAAAGCTAAACAGCAGGAAGTAACTGTAGAACATTCAGAGGAGGAAGGAATAACTAGTGATGTAGAAATTGATAATATTTTTTCAGATCAGACAGAGGATATAGAACAGGACACTAATATTGAAGTCAGTGATCCATCTGCTGTAGAACACTCAGGCAGAATACAGACGGTAGTTCAAGTGCATACTGAAGCAGAACCACAAGAAACACCAGTTACAGTCGATTTACCACCGGTAGAGCCAACACAAGCAGTAATGGATCCAATTTCTCTCTTAATGATGAAAATGGAACAAATGTTTAAAATACAGGAACAATCACAGATACAGCGTGAACAAGAAACTGCTAAACAGCTTGCAACTGAGATTAATAATAATTTAGATAAACGTATTAGCAGAGTAGATGAATGGATTAGGACCTTGGGTGAACGCATCAGTCAATTAGACGAGCGTACTCAGTTAAGCTTTTCAGTTCTCAAGAGATAGATCAAAAGCTTGAAAACCGGTTCAAAGAACACGATCGCCAGCTGCGACATCAAATAGATGCGCAGTTGTCTGCTATACAGAACAACATTTCAAGTATGCAACAAACATACCACGACTTACCACAGAATGTAAAGCAAGTAACCGAGGATGTGGACAAATCACAACAAACACACACTTCTTTGGAAGCAGAAATACGCAACAGAAGTAGACGTATAGAAAACCTTATGATTGATAATCAAAACGTAATAGAACTACAATGCAAAGAACAAGAATAACGCGTTGTGACCACATTCAACACATGACTAAATGACAAAGAAAACAAATTAGTACTGTTATACAGAAGGAACTACCTGTGATCTTACAACGAGCAGGAACACAACTGATACATGAAAACAACACAAAGATTCATGAACTCCAGACTGAATTACAAAACGTGCAGAAAATGCTTAATGAAACAGGTATGCAAACATCTCATAACCGTCCACCGGAGTGTGTTAATATCACAGAAACACACCCTGATCATTATGAAACGCCTTTAACTGAAAGTAGGGGGCAGACGGGCAATAATTTCAATGCAACACGTGGAGTAACATCCGTTTATCAAGACCATACACGATCATTGGTGACTCAGGATGCTTTAGTGAAGAATTCAGTTTCAAAAGTTTACCAATGATAAGAACGGACCCCATCCAATTGTGTTTATCAAAGGGATCCGCGGAATAATGCCAAAAAATTGGAACGAAAGGGAGAAAATTGTCTTTACCATTACCCATATTCAAGGTGAGCCAGCGTTGTTCGCGACACAGAAAGCTGAACAATGCAGATCCTTCGCTGAATTTGAACAAGCTTTTCTAAACAAGTATTGGTCACGTGGGGTACAAGAACGATTAAGAAAAGAAGTTTATAGTCCTGAGCCATTTAATAGAAAAGGCGGTACTTTGCGGAAATATTTCGAAAAGTATCTGGACAAAGTGAAATATTTATCCACACCAATTAATGAGTGTGATGTTTTAAAGATAGTAAAGGAGAAGTTACCGCATGATCTAAAGGAGAAATTGTTTCACATTCCTGAAGACAACGTGGAACATTTTCTATCAGTACTGGACTCTTCAGATTTGGTTATCGAAGAGGGCAGACACCATTATGGGAATAATTCGTCGAATAATGGTAATGGAAATGGCAATGGGCGAAACCACAAGAACAATAGTAATAGAAACACCTACTATGGGAATCAAAATCATTGGAATAGTCCGAATTAATCAGGATGGCAGAACCACAATATGAACACAAGTGGACACTACGGTAATGCACCGAATCACAATTATCATCCACAGAACAACAGTGGACAAAACAATTACGGAAACTTTTCGAAGAAACGGAAATGAGATTTTAGAGCTAACGCCAATTACAATAATGGTAATTTTTCAAATAATCAGCAAAACATACAACCACCACATAACTGGTCAACACACAATTAAGCACAACACCAATGGCAGCAGCCTAGGCCACCGCAATATCACAACAACAATCATGTACAACCCCCGTACAGTACAAATATGTCAAATAACATGCATCAGCATATGAATGCGCAGCCATGGCAACCACCGAATCAAAATATCAAGATCATTGAGGTAAGTGAACCGCAACCATCAACCAGTACCAGTCAGTCAAACTAGATGCGACGACATTCTGCTCCCGTGTGTCAGTCGCAGGGTGTCTAGGGGGCACGTCTATGAATGATGTTAGTAATAACGAGCAACTAAGCGTGCAGACAACCAGCTGTAGTAACAATGAGAATGTGTGTCGCATAGAATCAGCAGCGATCGGGTCGAACGACGCAAAAGATGCAGTGTGTAGGAATAATTCTGTTGATGTTGCTCAGCAACGTAGTTCAACTATGCACATGTTAAGATATAATGACGGAGTCGATTTACGAGAGGAATTATGTCAAGATTTTCGGAAGAAGTCTAATTTGTTTGAACGGGAAGTTGCACAAGCAGCTATAGTTTGTGATATTTACTGTATTCAAACTACGGTGATTTTAAATACTGGAGCATCTGTTTCAGTGTTGAATGAATCGTTCTTTCTTCACTTAAAGAAGATTAGAAAGTTTCCTGTTTTTCCAGTCACTAATTGTCGAGTTACAGGAGCCATTAGTCAGAAAGCCCAACTAGTTCGGGAACAGACACGGATTTGTATAAATTTTGGAGTGGGAGCCAAAGAGTGCACCTTCCTTATTGTAGAGAATTTAGCCGTGAACTGTCTCCTTGGATTAGATATCTTGCGAGAGACGGGAACTGTAATCGATCCCGCAAGGGGTGAATGCAGCATGTGTTTCGGTGACACGAGAGTCAGGTTACACTTGGTAAAGACCAAAGAATTACATGGCAAATATTGTCAAATTTTAAAGATATAACCGATTCGCGCACATTTATGGCGGCTTCAAGATAGTTTCAATTGCAGTACATTCCCGGTCATGGAAGATGTGAAGGACGAGGAGAATATCCACCTCTCTGAAATAGTAGAAAAAGTACCACAATCCCCTGGTCTTGAAAATCTGCAACAAAAGCAATCATTAGGCACACTTGCTAAATATCGTAAAGTATTTTTGAAAAACCTGGACTAATTAAAGGTTACGTGTACGACATGCAAGTGTTTCCCCATGAAATTTACTGTCATCAAATGTACTCAATACCCAGCGCGAAAAGGGCAGCAGTAACGAAAGAAATTAGACGAATGCTGGAATTGTGAATTATTGAGACCTCGTTGTCATCTAGGTACACCACATAAAAATAGTTATTTCTTGGTCTATCCCAACTCAAATAGACCGAAAGGCCTATACAATCACAAAGACTTGACAAGATATGTATCTTAAGTTCAGTAGATGACCTTTTACGTGTGTCGTAATGAGGTGAAGTCAAACATTAAAGACTCAAGTACTGTACGAGTAGGCTAAGTGACAATGATTAATAAATGGACTAGTGTATAAGTATTTCATGGACACACTGCGATGTGGCGTGTAGGAGAATAGGAACATACAACATTGGAAGCATCAGTACTGCTTGGAGGAAGAGACTCTCAGAATGCCAATTAGTTGTAAGAAAATTTCAGTTCCAATTCGACGGAGACGAGGATGCCGAGCTGCAGCAACGAGAAGAAGAATTGCTTCAAGATGATTCCACCCTAAGACAATTAATCAAACATAATACAAAGTTATTGAGATTTAGTAAACTTTCAGGAACTTATGCGTGTGAAACTACGAACAGTGAACAGAACTGCATATTTCACACAACAGTAGGATATAGTGACTTTAGAAAATAAACGTTCCGTTTTGTTGATTGTTAACTATTTTGAACTCACTAGTGTGAGCAGGTTATGTTCTTTTTTTTTATTTCAGACTGTGTACGGGATACACTTACAACATGTAAAGTTTACGCGAGTTACGAATAGGTTTAACAAATTTTCCACCATAAGTTAGTGCTCGGACTTGCATGAGCTATAAACCAGGTCGAACAAAATGTTGTACATGACTGAACAGATCATTACACAGACAAACATATACAGACTTGTGCTTATCACTGCACAATTCTTTGTAAGCCCAGAAGCACCTCTTCGGGAAAATATATGACTTAGGATTTGCTTTTATATTGTAAATGACTACAATTATGTACTTCATTCGATATGTACAACCATTCAGTTATTTATCATTATGTAACTAGACTGTGTAAAGACAAGGACTTTACCTTGTCAGACTTGATAACTGTGATCAAGTGACTACGTGGTGGAGTGAACATGTCACAGATGACCTGTGAACAAAGACTTCCTGTGAACATTATCCTCTGCGCGTATGAACTTTATTTCACTGGCGAAAGAATGGAATTTAACACAAAAGTGGACGCCCAATGAGTGCGTTGTGTTACCATGATTTCGTTTTCAAATTTTGTGCTACGTGTGTTTAGTAATGCCAAGTATTCAGAGTGTTATTCGGACCACATTCGTGGATGTAACATTCCAGGCAAACGAAAGCTCAAGAGCAAGTGTTTTTATCGATCAGTCAGCAATAGTGGTAAGTTGTAACAGTGTTGGGAACTGCTACTGACTATATCATTAAACCCGTTGCAGAACTGTATCAATGTTGGAACGTAATTACATGAACCTTTAATTGCAGATAGTTACGTCGGAAGAACGAATGGACTTG
The DNA here is from genome assembly GCF_021461385.2 of Schistocerca piceifrons. NCBI lineage: Eukaryota > Metazoa > Arthropoda > Insecta > Orthoptera > Acrididae > Schistocerca > Schistocerca piceifrons. The sequence goes on along the minus strand of NC_060140.1, from coordinate 642,381,130 downwards.
CATCGCGATAAAGAAACTCACAAACAGTCGAACACCTCACAAAAAAGAAAAACACATTCTTCTTGTTGAGTGAAAGAGTGCGTGAAATATGATGTAATATACATGTTAATTTAAGGAACTGATACTGCTGTTTGAATTTCATGTGACTGTATGCTGGGATGCTGAGCACACGTGTCGGTGAGGGCAGAATACTGCAGCGACATTATCCGTCATCCCTTGCTGCACCCTGCCACGTCATCGCTGTCCATCGCAGACTTACCTGATGGGGCGAGACATCGGTGTTGCAGTACACCAAGTCGCCAGCCGTCGTCACCAGCAGCACGATCACGAAATTGTACCATTATTAAATGTCATACGAAGTGAATATCCAAATGTTGAAAATTTAAAAAAGAGGGTATGGAAGACGTGCTCGCTCCGCCGTGGTTTTTTTCCGGGATTTTTCCCATTGGACTTTGTCCGAATGGGGGAGCGTAACTCAAAATCCCTGAGACTTAAAAGTAAACAAAGCACATGCTACCAAGTGAAAGAACACAGTGAACTTTAAACAGAACAGACAAGGAAGATAAGCCTGCTTGTATGTCCAGTCAGACAAGTGTGACTGTACATCCAAAGGGGGCAATGTAGTGCTACAACGATGAAAATTAATATTACGACGATGTCAAACCTTATTTTCATGATTTAAAGAAGTATTCATGATATTAAAAAAAGTAATTATGATTTTATTATTTTCATTTTTGTGCTCAGTGCATCAAAGACTTTATAGTGCACGGAATGAATTAGCATTGTTTGTAGTACGAAACTATATATGATTGTTAGGGGTTAACCATGTAATAATTCAATGTAAGACATTTAGTTGAGTCTGAATTTTTTTCTCGTACTGGTCGGTAGAGAAGAAAAAGTTCCTTAATCGATGTGAAGGTATAAAGGCTGTAAAAAGGAGAGAGAGAGAGAGAATGTAAATACAAGTTATTCAAAACAAATATCTTCAACGTATTACATCTTGTGATTTCCTATAACTAAAAATTGCAAGGTCTAATCTGAGCCTGTCCTGAATAACAGTGAAGAACATTTATGTTATCATATATTTTCTTCGTTTGATCACGGTTGTGATTCGCATGCTTCTTTTTGTTACGCGACGTGTTATGAATATTTTCATTATACGCGCAAAAGTGCACACAGCTTTAATCGAACCTGCATCTTTCGGAAACGATAACTTTTAATCAGTACAATTACTCGAATACCGTCTAAATCGCAACCGTGATCGCAAAAGTGTTTCCTGGAACAAATACTTCTTATAAAATGTGTATTCTCCAAAGCGAGCAGCATTGTACTATCGCTGACTCGCAACAATCGAAAGAGTAAAAACAGTACTTAAATAAAATTGCCACCTTTTAATAATTATTATTATCCAATTAATAGCAATTCAGTGGCTATCCAATCAATAAGCAGAGAGAGGCAATTCTTCGTGTTCAAGTGAATGCTTACACAGTTAAACCATTACTGTCGTAAAATGATATGTTGGTTTCACAATACACATCGGTCTTGCGTGTGGCGCCCTCTATGAGCTGCGCCTGAAGTAACAGTTTTGACGACATTTTTTTGGTATTAGAATAACACAAACTTATGAAGGTTAGGATTAGCAACAATTAATACGTAAAACTGTCAATTTTCAAAATAAGTGTTCAAAAGATCACTATTTATTATATTGTTCTTATTTCTCGGCCACTAAGTGCGACTTATTGAAATGATGCTTACAAGCGTTACTAGCGCCAACAGAGTGCATTTTGTAAATAACGTTCACGTTGTGTTTTTTGTCAAGTAATAACTAATTAAGTTAAGACAGGTCCCAACACGACTAAAAATGCAATATTTCCTATAACGTACTTTACGTAGCCTTATCAGTTTTATAATTAATTTTAGCCCATGAGGCGTAACTGTCACTGTTACATACTATAATAATTTTAAACATCTAGCACATTACAGACATGAGAAAAATTAAGAATTGTAATTTTTACATAGTTTTACTCATGATAATTTCATGTTACTACTTAGTTACTGTACAACATAAATATTACAAAAAAATGTCGTCAAAACTGTAACTTCAGGCGCAGCTCATAGAGCGCGCCACACGCAAAACCGATGTGTACTGTGAAACCAACATACACTCCTGGAAATGGAAAAAAGAACACATTGACCCCGGTGTGTCAGACCCACCATACTTGCTCCGGACACTGCGAGAGGGCTGTACAAGCAATGATCACACGCACGGCACAGCGGACACACCAGGAACCGCGGTGTTGGCCGTCGAATGGCGCTAGCTGCGCAGCATTTGTGCACCGCCGCCGTCAGTGTCAGCCAGTTTGCCGTGGCATACGGAGCTCCATCGCAGTCTTTAACACTGGTAGCATGCCGCGACAGTGTGGACGTGAACCGTATGTGCAGTTGACGGACTTTGAGCGAGGGCGTATAGTGGGCATGCGGGAGACCGGGTGGACGTACCGCCGAATTGCTCAACACGTGGGGCGTGAGGTCTCCACAGTACATCGATGTTGTCGCCAGTGGTCGGCGGAAGGTGCACGTGCCCGTCGACCTGGGACCGGACCGCAGCGACGTACGGATGCACGCCAAGACCGTAGGATCCTACGCAGTGCCGTAGGGGACCGCACCGCCACTTCCCAGCAAATTAGGGACACTGTTGCTCCTGGGGTATCGGCGAGGACCATTCGCAACGGTCTCCATGAAGCTGTGCTACGGTCCCGCACACCGTTAGGCCGTCTTCCGATCACGCCCCAACATCGTGCAGCCCGCCTCCAGTGGTGTCGCGACAGGCGTGAATGGAGGGACGAATGGAGACGTGTCGTCTTCAGCGATGAGAGTCGCTTCTGCCTTGGTGCCAATGATGGTCGTATGCGTGTTTGGCGCCGTGCAGGTGAGCGCCACAATCAGGACTGCATACGACCGAGGCACACAGGGCCAACACCCGGCATCATGGTGTGGGGAGCGATCTCCTACACTGGCCGTACACCACTGGTGATCGTCGAGGGGACACTGAATAATGCACGGTACATCCAAACCGTCATCGAACCCATCGTTCTACCATTCCTAGACCGGCAAGGGAACTTGCTGTTCCAACAGGACAATGCACGTCCGCATGTATCCCGTGCCACCCAACGTGCTCTAGAAGGTGTAAGTCAACTACCCTGGCCAGCAAGATCTCCGGATCTGTCCCCCATTAAGCATGTTTGGGACTGGATGAAGCGTCGTCTCACGCGGTCTGCACGTCCAGCACGAACGCTGGTCCAACTGAGGCGCCAGGTGCAAATGGCATGGCAAGCCGTTCCACAGGACTACATCCAGCATCTCTACGATCGTCTCCATGGGAGAATAGCAGCCTGCATTGCTGCGAAAGGTGGATATACACTGTACTAGTGCCGACATTGTGCATGCTCTGTTGCCTGTGTCTATGTGCCTGTGGTTCTGTCAGTGTGATCATGTGATGTATCTGACCCCAGGAATGTGTCAATAAAGTTTCCCCTTCCTGGGACAATGAATTCACGGTGTTCTTATTTCAATTTCCAGGAGTGTATAATTGTACGACAGTAATGGTTGAACTGTGTAAGCATCCACTTGAGCACGAACAAGTGCTACAATTCCGCACTCTTATGTAATGTTAACATTAAAAGACAACGATGTGATGGACCTATAATTTTTGTAAATCACATTGTAATATATACTCTTGTATTTGTTTTAGCATTGATAATGACCTGACACCGGTCGAAATGTGATCTGCGTTGTGACTATAAATGCCATATTAAAGCAACTTATTTCCACGACTGATTGCTGCTCTATCTAACCCAATATAGCCACAGTCATAGCGTGCACCCACTCCATAGAGGGCAACCTGATGAATTTTCCTACTGTTTGTCATTTGTTTTCTCAATTATTTTATCCGAACCAATCATTGTAATTGTGATTCGTGTTTCATTTTGTAGTCATAAGTTTCCTCCTTCATGATTTTGGAGGGCACCCTAACACTAGCAACGCCTGTCAGGCTTCTGGTTCATTTAAACCGGAGTCACCTTGCTTGATCCAAAGTAACAAACTTGAAATAAAGGATACTGGTATTTTTTTAATGCCCTGTACAGTAACACGTGGTCTCGCGAGTAACACCTCGATACTCGTCTGCGGTAGCATGACAGTCGGTACTAGTCGACATATTTGCGCAGGTGGTCATTGTTTCGATTACTCGTACGCGGTAGCGGTCTGCCGGCAGACGTCCACCGGCCGGCACCCCCAGAGCTCTCGCGAGGCGGCAGGGCTGAGCCGTGACCGGCTGCCGGCTCCCAGATGCAGCCAGCCGGCCATCGCCTACCGCTGCTGGCCCGCCGCCAGTTGTAATAACACGGATGATTCACGACCACCCCCGGCGCCTCCCGTTCAATAGCGTATAGGATGGGCGGCGGGCGCCACCACGGAGAGGCGCTGCCCAGCACCGCTCCACGCGCAGCCAGACTCCTTGCCTCTTCGCAGACATCGATCGCGCCAGATCCATCAAAGTTAGTCTGGGGTTTCGTCAGCTCGCAAAGCGACTCTGCACGCAGATATCCGTTTCCCTTTCCGTCAGCCATCCGCTGTCTCCACACACAGACCACGCTCCGCCACTCTGCTGTCTTCTCAGTCATCTTTAAAGTCCTGAAATGACGATTACAGCAACTGTTTTCTTTCGTTGCGTTGTTTCCTTTTTCTTTTTTTACAAACACCAGTAAAACAAAGTGCTATAGCTAATGTTAGTAATGTAAGGTATCAGTACTTTACTCAAACTGACCTTGACGATGCAAATCAAACAGCCGGCCGGTGTTGCCGAGCGGTCCTAAGCGCTTCAGTCTGGAACCGCGCGACCACTACGGTCGCAAGTTCGAATCCTGCCTCGGGCATGGATTTGTGTGAAGACCTCAGAAGTTAAGTCCCATAGTGCTCAGAACCACTTAAACCATTACTCAAATAATATACGTGTGTATTAAAAATTTTCTTGAGCACATACAGCCACTACGTACTTTGATATAGCTTTCTTTTTCACCAAAATTCATTTCGGATTTCACCCATCTTCAGTTAACGTAAGATATTTCTATCTCCAGCAGCATAAAGTTCTTCATTTAAAGCGTTTTGAACGCTGTAACTGCACTGTGAGAAACAACGTTTCTTTTATGGTTCAAATGGCTCTGAGCACTATGGGACTTAACTTCTTAGGTCATCAGTCCCCTAGAACTTAGAACTACTTAAACCTAACTTACCTAAGGAAATCACACACATCCATGCCCGAGGCAGGATTCGAACCTGCGACCGTAGCGGTCGCGCGGCAACATTTCTTTTAGCTACCGAGTTTATCGAGATGACTATTCATGTTTAATTAGCTGACACACCCGGCACTGACCAGATATTAATTTGGCTAATTTTCTGTTACAAATGAAAACAAAATATTAACTGCGTTTGTAGTGTAATATTGAAAAAATTTCACATCTTTGTATTCTTAAAGCAACCTTGGAAACTATGAAACAGTCGTACAAAGAAATATGAGTAATGTACAAGCGTATAAGTACAGTATCCCTGACAGTTTCAGTACGCTGGGTGCAGCAACTTCGCGCGTCTACATAGCGATTTTGTAAACATCTCTATGTCAACGCCTCCTCATAGCTCTATAGACGGCTATTGTTTTTGCCCACAGCCTTTTGTGCTTAGCAGCTGCAGGCTGTCACAATCGCTGCGAAGTATGAGGAATTACCTTACGTTTACTTGGCTGTAGGAGTGTCTGAGTGGTAAAGAATAAATGTATTAAGGCTTCATGCATGATGCGGCACTCTTTCAGTCTTCAGTATTTATGACATCATATCTCTAGAACCGTGTGTCGTAGAATGACATACTGTATTTCTGTAGGTACACTCAACGGAATCTATGAATACGGTCTACGCAATATGTTGCGGATGGACTTAGCAGCAAAGTAGTAATAAATTTAAACGTCATTCATGATGCGGCACTATTTCAACCATCTCTCTGTATATCAGATCATATCTCCCAATCTACGGGTCAAAAAATGACATAATGTTGCAGGTAGATTCAACGGCATTTGTTGATACTGTCTGCAAAATGTGATGTGAGTAGACTAGTTCAAAACAAATAATAAATTTAAGCGTCATACCCAACACGGCAGTTTTTCAGCCATCTTGTTATGACGTGACGTCTCCTGAACTATACATCTACATCTACATCTATACTCCGCGAGCCACCTTACGGTGTGTGGCGGAGGGTACTTATTGTACCACTATCTGATCCCCCCTTCCCTGTTCCATTCACGAAATGTGCGTGGGAAGAACGACTGCTTGTAAGTCTCCGTATTTGCTCTAATTTCTCGGATCTTTTCGTTGTGATCATTACGCGAGATATATGTGGGCGGTAGTAATATGTTGCCCATCTCTTCCCGGAATGTGCTCTCTCGTAATTTCGATAATAAACCTCTCCGTATTGCGTAACGCCTTTCTTGAAGTGTCCGCCACTGGAGCTTGTTCAGCATCTCCGTAACGCTCTCGCGCTGACTAAATGTCCCCATGGCGAATTGCGCTGCTTTTCGCTGGATCATGTCTATCTCTTCTATTAATCCAACCTGGTAAGGGTCCCATACTGATGAGCAATACTCAAGAATCGGACGAACAAGCGTTTTGTAAGCTACTTCTTTCGTCGATGAGTCACATTTTCTTAGAATTCTTCCTATGAATCTCAACCTGGCGCCTGCTTTTCCCACTATTTGTTTTATGTGATCATTCCACTTCAGATCGCTCCGGATAGTAACTCCTAAGTATTTTACGGTCGTTACCGCTTCCAATGATTTGCCACCTATGGCATAATCGTACTGGAATGGATTTCTCCCCTATGTATGCGCATTATATTACATTTATCTACGTTTAGGGAAAGCTGCCAGCTGTCGCACCATGCATTAATCCTCTGCAGGTCTTCCTGGAGTACGTACGAGTCTTCTGATGTTGCTACTTTCTTGTAGACAACCGTGTCATCTGCAAATAGCCTCACGGAGCTACCGATGTTGTCAACTAAGTCATTTATGTATATTGTAAACAATAACTATATCTCTCACTAATAATTTTGTAGGTGCAGTTATTTGGGAATGCAGGTACTGTCTACTAAAGTTATTGTGAATACAGAAGTTAGCACAGGAGTAATAAATTTAAACACCATGTATGAAGCATCAGTTTTTCACGCATCTCGTTACCAATGACGTCATAGCTCCCGAACCATTGTGCGTAAGTGGTGCTTACCCCCACAGTGATTGTTATCTCACAATCAGGGCTAAGTGTGCCAAGTTTGGCAAAAATCGATGCAGTGGTTGAGGAAGAGATTCGGAACATATGGACGTATGTACACACACACACTTATATGCACATGTTTTTATAATTCGTGGCTTCTTGTTCACCCTTTATCTGTACATCACAAGCACTTTTATACTTAATAACGCGGGGTAGCGATCCCCATGTGATGGTCTAAGTTACATTTAAAATCAGGTTATAGTTTTCTCACACAATTCAAAACTATTTCTTTTATCACATATGTTTCCTCTGCCCATAAAACTGCGTACATGTCTCTGTGTGATTAACAGTTTTGTCAACACACAGTATGCAGGCCGGTCCTAAACTACATGTTGAAAATATAAAGGAGGGTGGAGGGGACCTAAATACGTAGATTTCGTATAGGAATGTGTGTGCGAGAATGACAAATTACAGGTCTACGTTGTAAAGCAGTATGAATCACAGGAAACTTAAAAGGCGTGTAAAGAGAAATGATATTAGAAACTCATTAATAGTTTATGAGAGGTGCTCGGAAGAGCGGCCACCACAGTGATACACAAATCACAGCGACGGTGCAAGGATCGGCGTACATCAGAAAATATGTCAGGCACGTCAATCACAGATCCAGCAGCAACAGACACGACGCCAACTAGATCCTCTTCATATGTGACGGGGTTTCGTACACCAGTCTTTCCATATGACCCCACAAGAAAAAAAAAAAACCACCCAGGCTAAATCGAGAGAACGCGGTGGCCAGGGAAATGGACCGGTCCGTCCTATCCACTCCTGACGTAGACAGCGTCCAAGTGATTCATGACTTTTCAGTTTAAGTGAGCTGCGGCATCATCGTGCTGGAACCACATTCGTTTGCGGACAGCTAGAGGAACATCACCCACAATTTCAGCTACGACCTCCTGTAGGGAGGTGTTGTATGTGTGGCCAGTTAAATGACTACATGGAATGTACGGTCCTACTAAGCAACTGTGCACAGTGCCTGCCCAATCATTAACGGAAAACCTCTCTCGGCAGCCGTGTGCTGTGCCATGTTGGTTACCATGAACGCACAGGTGAGAATTATGCATGTTCAACATACCTAAACTGCATAAATGTAGCCTCATCGGTAGATAAAACTTCTTCAGGGAAGGTTTCATTGGCTGCAGTCTGCTGTAGGTACCACCGAGCAAGGTTGAGACGTAAAGATAATCGTTAGGGGACATTTCTAGCACACTCTGTAAATGATACGGATTCATTACGTATTCATGTAAAGTCCTCATAACACTTTGATGGCTTACACCCAACGTACGTCCTACAGCTCTCGAGCTTGTCGACGAATTATCCTCAACTGTGTTTAGTATTCTTACTTCCACTGCAGGAGCTCTGCGATATCTTCCAGTGCCAGTTCCACTCCTGGAAACATAAAACGATCCACTAGTGCGTGACTCCAAATGAAGAGGACCGAATTATTGTCGATCAAGCTGACTCCTATCCGGGAATCGCTCCCTCTACATCCTTTGAGCAGCTAATTCATTTCCTTGTGCAGCCCCATACATGAAATACATATCGGCCTGCTCCTTGTTGGTGAAACGATGCATGCTGCTCGAGATCTGTGCGGGAAATGATGAATCCTTTTTTTTTTTCTTTATTGACTTTCAATTCCCCCCGAAGGGGGCGGGCTGGCAGCAGCTTACTATGCTGCTCTACAGCCTACAGATTTTTTTTAAATAAAGGAAGAAGAAAGAAACAAGGAAAAACAGGCGATAAAATGGTGATTTAAAGTGTAAAATGGCGTAAAATTGCGGAAAGTTAAAACAGAAAGCAAAAGGGGTTGGCAATCTACATCTACATCTATACTCCGCGAGCCACCTTACGGTGTGTGGCGGAGGGTACTTATTGTACCACTATCTGATCCCCCCTTCCCTGTTCCATTCACGAATTGTGCGTGGGAAGAACGACTGCTTGTAAGTCTCCGTATTTGCTCTAATTTCTCGGATCTTTTCGTTGTGATCATTACGCGAGATATATGTGGGCGGTAGTAATATGTTGCCCATCTCTTCCCGGAATGTGCTCTCTCGTAATTTCGATAATAAACCTCTCCGTATTGCGTAACGCCTTTCTTGAAGTGTCCGCCACTGGAGCTTGTTCAGCATCTCCGTAACGCTCTCGCGCTGACTAAATGTCCCCATGGCGAATTGCGCTGCTTTTCGCTGGATCATGTCTATCTCTTCTATTAATCCAACCTGGTAAGGGTCCCATACTGATGAGCAATACTCAAGAATCGGACGAACAAGCGTTTTGTAAGCTACTTCTTTCGTCGATGAGTCACATTTTCTTAGAATTCTTCCTATGAATCTCAACCTGGCGCCTGCTTTTCCCACTATTTGTTTTATGTGATCATTCCACTTCAGATCGCTCCGGATAGTAACTCCTAAGTATTTTACGGTCGTTACCGCTTCCAATGATTTACCACCTATGGCATAATCGTACTGGAATGGATTTTTGCCCCTATGTATGCGCATTATATTACATTTATCTACGTTTAGGGAAAGCTGCCAGCTGTCGCACCATGCATTAATCCTCTGCAGGTCTTCCTGGAGTACGTACGAGTCTTCTGATGTTGCTACTTTCTTGTAGACAACCGTGTCATCTGCAAATAGCCTCACGGAGCTAGCGATGTTGTCAACTAAGTCATTTATGTATATTGTAAACAATAAAGGTCCTATCACGCTTCCTTGCGGTACTCCCGAAATTACCTCTACATCTGCAGATTTTGAACCGTTAAGAATGACATGTTGTGTTCTTTCTTCTAGGAAATCCTGAATCCAATCACAAACCCGGTCCGATATTCCGTAAGCTCGTATTTTTTTCACTAAACGTAAGTGCGGAACCGTATGAAATGCCTTCCTGAAGTCCAGGAATACGGCATCAATCTGCTCGCCAGTGTCTACGGCACTGTGAATTTCTTGGGCAAATAGGGCGAGCTGAGTTTCACATGATCTCTGTTTGCGGAATCCATGTTGGTTATGATGAAGGAGATTTGTATTATCTAAGAACGTCATAATACGAGAACACAAAACATGTTCCATTATTCTACAACAGATTGACGTAAGCGAAATAGGCCTATAATTATTCGCATCTGATTTATGACCCTTCTTGAAAATGAGAAAGACCTGCGCTTTCTTCCAGTCGCTAGGTACTTTACGTTCTTCCAGCGATCTACGATAAATTGCTGATAGAAAGGGGGCAAGTTCTTTACCATAATCACTGTAGAATCTTAAGGGTATCTCGTCTGGTCCGGATGCTTTTCCGCTACTAAGTGATAGCAGTTGTTTTTCAATTCCGATATCGTTTATTTCAATATTTTCCATTTTGGCGTCCGTGTGACGGCTGAAGTCAGGGACCGTGTTACGATTTTCCGCAGTGAAACAGTTTCGGAACACTGAATTCAGTATTTCTGCCTTTCTTCGGTCGTCCTCTGTTTCGGTGCCATCGTGGTCAATGAGTGACTGAATAGGGGATTTAGATCCGCTTACCGATTTTACATATGACCAAAACTTTTTAGGGTTCTTGTTTAGATTGTTTGCCAATGTTTTATGTTCGAATTCGTTGAATGCTTCTCTCATTGCTCTCTTTACGCTCTTTTTCGCTTCGTTCAGCTTTTCCTTATCAGCTATGATTCGACTACTCTTAAACCTATGATGAAGCTTTCTTTGTTTCCGTAGTACCTTTCGTACATGATTGGTATACCACGGTGGATCTTTCCCCTCGCTTTGGACCTTAGTCGGTACAATCTTATCTAAGGCGTACTGGACGATGTTTCTGAAATTTTTCCATTTTTGTTCCACATCCTCTTCCTCAGAAATGAACGTTTGATGGTGGTCACTCAGATATTCTGCGATTTGTGCCCTATCACTCTTGTTAAGCAAATATATTTTCCTTCCTTTCTTGGCATTTCTTATTACACTTGTAGTCATTGATGCAACCACTGACTTATGATCACTGATACCCTCTTCTACATTCACGGAGTCGAAAAGTTCCGGTCTATTTGTTGCTATGAGGTCTAAAACGTTAGCTTCACGAGTTGGTTCTCTAACTATCTGCTCGAAGTAATTCTCGGACAAGGCAGTCAGGATAATGTCACAAGAGTCTCTGTCCCTGGCTCCAGTTCTGATTGTGTGACTATCCCATTCTATACCTGGTAGATTGAAGTCTCCCCCTATTACAATAGTATGATCACGAAACTTCTTCACGACGTTCTGCAGGTTCTCTCTGAGGCGCTCAACTACTACGGTTGCTGATGCAGGTGGTCTATAGAAGCATCCGACTATCATATCTGACCCACCTTTGATACTTAGCTTAACCCAGATTATTTCACATTCGCATTCGCTAATAACTTCACTGGATATTATTGAATTCTTTACTGCTATAAATACTCCTCCACCATTGGCGTTTATCCTATCCTTGCGGTATATATTCCATTCTGTGTCTAGGATTTCGTTACTGTTCACTTCCGGTTTTAACCAACTTTCCGTTCCTAATACTATATGCGCACTATTTCCTTCAATAAGAGATACTAATTCAGGAACCTTGCCCTGGATACTCCTGCAGTTTACCAATATTACGTTAACTTTTCCTGTTTTTGGTCTCTGAGGACGGACGTTCTTTATCAACGATGATAATGTCCTCTCTGGTAAGCCGTCAGGTATTTTATCGTTTCGCCCAAGGGGGGGTCCCTTTAACCTAAAAAACCCCCGTGTGCACGCCACACGTACTCTGCTACCCTAGTAGCTGCTTCCGGTGTGTAGTGCACACCTGACCTGTCTAGGGGGGCCCTACAGTTCTCCACCCAATAACGGAGGTCGATGAATTTGCAACCATTATAGTCGCAGAGTCGTCTGAGCCTCTGGTTTAGACCCTCCACAAGGCTCCAAACCAGAGGACCGCGATCGACTCTGGGCACTATGCTGCAGATATTAAGCTCAGCTTGCACTCCGCGTGCGATGCTGGTTGTCTTCACCAAATCAGCCAGCCGCCGGAAGGAACCAAGGATGGCCTCAGAACCCAAGCGGCAGGCGTCATTCGTTCCGACATGTGCTACTATCTGCAGCCGGTCACACCCAGTGCGTTCAATAGCTGCCGGAAGGGCCTCCTCCACATTACGGACGAGATAAAATACACAGGAATCAGACAAGTAACATAGTAGACACACAATTAAAAAACATGGTGACTGTCTGGTTTCTGTTCGCAAGAGATAAAAGGCACACCCAGCGACAGTATGATGGCCGTTCGCAACCAGTCCCAAAAAACATAACACGGAACACGCACTGTAGAACACTCACTGTAGAACACTGCACGAAAGTGGCAGCACAAAGACGACACTCCCGAGCCAATGGCAGATGCGGGGGCGGGGGGGGGCGACCTGCAGGAGGGGGAAAAACAAGGAGGGAGGAGAGGACAAAACGAAAAGGGGGGGAACCAAGGAGAGGGAGGACTAATAAAGGGGGAGAATGGCAGACGCAAGAGGGAATGAGGGAGGCAGAGGAGGGAAATGGAAAAGGACATGGGGAAGAGAAGGGGGCAAAGAGAGGGGAGGTGGGGAAGAAAGAGGATGGAAGGGGTGGGAGAGGGAGCCCAGGAAAAGGACAGAGGAAAGCAGGGGGAGTGAGGATCAGAGTTGATAGGAGGGGTAAATGGAGGGAGAGAGGGCATCATCCAGGAGGGGGAGTTGATGGAAGCCACCTTGGGAAAGGAGATGTGGGATGTAGAGATGGAGGGTAGGGGGGACACAACGGTGAAGACGTGGCAGGGGGCGGGAATCGGAGAGGAGGGGAGCAACCAGGGGGTGAGGGGGTTCAAGACGGCGGGAGGTGTAGAGGATGCGGATATGTTCGAGGAATAGGTGCAGATGGGGGAAAGGAATGAGATCATAGAGGATCCGCGTGGGGGACGGGAGGCATATACGGAAGGCGAGGCGGAGTGCATGACGCTCAAGGATCTGGAGGGACTTATAGAATTTGGGGGGGGGGGGCTGATATCCAGGCAGGACTGGCATAACAGAGGATGGGACAGATTAAAGATTTATAGGTGTGGAGGATGGTAGAGGGGTGCAACCCCCATGTCCGGCTGGAGAGGAGTTTGAGGAGTCGGAGGCCATTGTGGGCTTTGGATTGGATGGAGCGGAGATGAGGGGTCCAGGTGAGGTGATGGTCAATGGTGAGGCCAAGGTAGGTGAAGGTGGGGTGAGGTGGACAGGACGGGCGCAGACAGTAAGGGAGAAATTTAGGAGCCGGAAGGAGCGAGTGGTACGACTTACGAAGATTGCCTCGGTCTTGGAAGGGTTGAGTTTCAGGAGCCACTAGTTACACCATGCAGCAAAAAGGTCAAGGTGAGTCTGGAGAAGGCGTTGGGACCGTTGGAGGGTAGGATCGAGGGCGAGGAATGCGGTGTCATCAGCATATTGCAAGAGGTATACTGGAGGGGGAGGTTGGGGCATATATGCCGTGTACAGGAGGTAGAGGAGAGGGGAGAGGACAGAGCCCTGGGGCACACCTGCAGAGGGGTAGAAGGTGTAGGAAGTGGCATTATGGATGGTAACATAGGAGGGGCGGTGGGAGAGGAAGGAGGCCACCAGACGGATGTAGTTGATAGGAAGGGCATAGGTTTGGAGTTTAAACAGGAGACCAGGATGCCAGACAAGGTCGTAGGCCTTTTCGAGGTCAAGGGAGACAAAAATGGCGGAGCGACGGGAGTTAAGCTGGAGGGCGAGGAGATGAGTGAGGCGGAGGAGTTGGTCATCAGCAGAGAAGGAAGGTCGAAAGCCACATTGGATGTTTGGGAGGAGGTTGTTTTGGCAGAGGTGGTGATGGATGCGCCGGGAAAGGATGGATTCCAAGAGCTTGCTGAACACCAATGTGAGACAGATAGGACGATAGGAAGAGGCATCAGATGGAGGCTTGTTGTGTTTGGAGAACATCAGGATACGGGAGGTTTTCCACAGGTCGGGATAGAAGCCAGTGGCAAGGATGACATTGTAGAGGGTGGCAAGGATTGAAAGGAACGAGGGAGGGCAGTGTTTGAGGTGGCGGTAGGCAATGCAGTCGTGGCCAGGAGCAGTGTTGCGTTTAGTGCAGAGTGTGAAGCTGATGTCCTGGGTAGTGATGGGAGTGTTAAGTTCAGATGGTGGTGTGTGGCCCAAGTACTGGAAGCTAGGAGCAAGGGGTGGAACAGAGGTATTCGTACAGTCCATGACATCAGGGAAGAGGGAATAATCAAAGTGGGGATCATCTGGGATGGAAAAAACATCAGAGAGGTGGGAGGCAAAGTGGTTGGCCTTACTGAGGTTGTCTGGAAAGGGACGGTCATTAAGGAGGAGAGGGTACTGGGGGATGGGGCGGTTCCCAGTAAGGCGGTGAAAAGCAGACCAATAATTGGAAGAGTTTATGGGGAGCGTGGTGTTGAGTTGTGTACATCTCTGGCGCCAGGCACAGCGTTTCTTCGCAGTAAGCAGGTTGCGGATGTGTCTTTGTAATTGCCGGTGGCGGGTAAGTGTATCCCGTTCACGAGTGCAGAGAAAAGAGCGGTAGAGGCGGCGGGACTCTCGAAGGAGAAGGACGGCCTGTGGAGGCAGGGCGGGGCGGTGAGGGTGGATGGCTTTGGTGGGGATATGGGTGGCGACGGCGTCAGACAAGGTCTGGTGCAGGAAGGCAGCAGCACGAGAGATGTCATCAGGAGATTAGAGGGTAAGGTCGTGGCCGTCAACCTGGGTGTGAATGGAGTCCCGGTAGGCGTCCCAGTTGGCACGGGATTAATGATGGACAAGTTTAGGAGGGACGTCAGGGCGAGGAGTGAGTAGAGATAGTGAGGAGAACAGGAGCATGGTCACTGCCAATGAGGTCAAGGACATCTGCGGTGATGCACCCAAGGAGGTTGGGAGAGGCAAGGACCACATCAGGAGTGGTGTTCGATTCGGCTCAGGTGTCTGAGGCAGGGGAACCAGGTCGCCCTGGAGAGTGGTGAGAAACTGATGCCACCGCTGGAGGTCAGCAGGATCATGGCTGTGGATATTGAGGTCGGCAACAATCACGTAGGTGGAGAAGATGCGGTCAATGTGGGCCAGGAAATCGTACGGGATGGGGGTGCGAGGGCGGACATAAATTGTGGCACAGGTGATGGTAAGGGTGGGGAAGAAGAGGCTGAGGATGAGATGCTCGGCAGGATTGTTAAGGAGAGGTTGGGGCTGGACAGGGAGGTACTTCAGGTGGCCTACAGCAACTCCGCCACGCGCAAGAGGGTACGGATTATCGGTGCGGTGTAGGGTGTAAGGAGCCATGGAGATGGAGATACGGGGTTGAAGGAAGGTTTCGTTTAGGACGAAGGCATCCACGTGGTGCTGATGGAGGTTGTGGAGGAAGAGGAGTTTGTGGGTTGGTAGGGAGCGAATGTTGTGGTACAGGATACGGTAGGGTTGTTGTACCATGGGAGGGGAGAGTTAGACGAGGGTGGTGAGGGGGGTGAAGGTGAAGTGGGCCTGATTGTGGGAGTATGTGGCATAGGTGGTAAGATGGAAGATGGAACGGGCAGTGAGGGCGATTTGGGAAAGAGTGTGTGAGCGCTGGAAGGGGTGGATGTTTTGGAGCACAATGGTGGTGAAACAGATGATGTCCTCGGCAGTAGGGGGAGGACGGAGCGAGTTGTTGGGGTGGATGGGGTCATCAACAGGACGGACGGGGACGGTGAGCTCAGAGGTGACTGGTGGAGGTTTCGCATTACACTTCGAGGAGTAGGTAGGATGTGGTTCGTTGCAAGTGGTGCAGGAGGTGGGAGAGGTGAGGTTGGGGCAATTGCTGAGGAAGTGTGAGGCTTTCCAGTGGGGACAAGTAGGGGGGTTCTTGCAGGCAGAGGTAACGTGGCCGTTGTAGGTGAGACAGCATTGGCAGCGGTAGGACTGGACTGGGGAACGGGAGGGGTCCACCTTATGGCGCTTATTGTAGATGAGGGCTCTCTCGGTGAGGAGGCAGTCAATGGAGGAGGAGGATTCGGTGAATATCTGCATGAGAAAAGTCGGCCCGGCATCATTGAAGATGTGACGGGCTGAGCGGATTTCAATGTCGGGCCGGGAGTTGAGTTCCGCCAACACCTCAGCCTCTGTGATCACGGGGCTAAGCTTCGTGATCACAGCGGTGAAGGTTGGCGGACGTCGGGGAGGTTGAAGCTGACAGGGAGAGGACGGGGTGAGGTAGGGGGTGAGGGTTGCACGTTGGCCAAATTGGATACGGGGGATGCAGGAGAGGAGATCAGTGTGGAAGGAAGCATTGGGGGATTTAATGAGGACCAAGTCCTTGCGAGGAATCAGAAGGGAGATGGGGGCATTGGGGTAGTATATCCGGATGGCGAGGGTGAGGGAGCGGGCATCAAGGAATTGAGGGTCAAGATTGGACAGGACAAAAGTGTGGGTGGCAGGCGTGGCGGGGGCGGGGGTCAGGGCCGCGTCCATGGGGGTGGGTGGGCCACAGGGATTGGGGGTTTTTTTGGAGGAGACTTCGGGGGAAGGGTCAACATTCAGGCGCTTTGAAGGTTTCGTGGTCACGACTGGGTGGAGAGGGGGCAGGGGGACGTGTTGCAGGGGGAGATGGCGGGGGATCAGGACCACCCTGAGCAGCGGATGACGCAGATGGAGGGGGCGTGGGGGTCACAGAAACTGTGGAACGTCGAGCCGAGATCCGTGCTGGCTTGGAGCCCGTCGGAGGCGGTGCAGGGAGCGGAGGAAAATCAGTAGCTGTCGATGGGGCGACAGTGATAGGGGAGGAGGAGTTGAGGGTGGTGACAGCCGAAAGTGGCGCAGGGGTGGGGTGGACAGGGAGAGAAGGAAGGACGGGAAGTGGGGTGGAGGATGAGCTCCATGTGATGTTGGTTTGAGCAGCGGAGGGAGAGGTGAAAATGATAGTGGTGGTGGGTTGGGACATGGTGGCGGCGCGCGAGAAGTGCGGCGGCGGCGACCAGATGGCGGCGGTTGCGGGCACCGGCAGGCGGCGGTGGCGGCGGCGGCGGCGAGCACCGGCGGCAGGCGGCGGCGGCGGCGGCGGCGGCGGCGAGGACCAGCAGGCGGCGACCAGGCGGCGGCGGCGGCGGCAGGCAGCGACCAAACGGCGGCGGCGGCGAGCACCGGAAGGTGGCGACCAGGCGGCGGCGGCGGCGGCGGCGGCAGCGGCGGCGAGGAGGACCGGACGGCGAGCAGTAGTGACGGCGAGCAGACGACACGGCAAGGAAATGGTGGGGATCCTCCACGTCGAAGATGCACCCTGAGAGTAGCCCAGGCAGCGAAAGTCTTCGATGAAGAAGTGAGGGAATCCAACCCTCGAATGGTGAATCCAGTCAGCGAAGCGCTTTTATACGCCGCAGTCATCAGTGGTCTCCACCGGCTCAAAGCGGCATTGTATGGGACTGGCGACACGGAAACGGCTCAGAGGCTTCGTCCCCGCCGTAGCCCGTAGTGGTACGCAATCCCACGATAGGCTACTGCAGTCCACTCACCCCATCGCGGCCCAACACCGAACCCTGTGTTATTGCGCGGTTCGGCCACCAGTGCTCCCCCCCCCCCCCTTCCACCACCCTTGCCCCCCCTCCGGGAAAGTCTCACACCAGACGAGTGTAACACCAATGTTTGCGGGATAGAGTAATTATGGTGTACGCGTGCGCGCAGAACGTGTTTGCGCACCAGTCGCCGACATAGTGTAACTGAGATGGAATAAGGGGAACCAGCCTCCATTCGCCGAAGCAGATAGAAAACTGCCTTAATTACAATCCACAGACTGGCCGGCACACCGGGCCTCGACACTAATCCGCCGGGCGGATTCGTGCCGGGGACCGGCAAGCCTTCCTACCCTGAAAGCAGTTGGTTAGACCGCACTGCTAACCGGGCGGGCTAAGGTCGCATTACCGCACACACATTTCTGTAAGACATCTGCTTATTTCGGTCACCTCTAGCTGCCGTTACATTTTGACATATACTTTAGGACCACTCTGTATCTACTGAAATGAGTCACACCTTGTCCTTCTTCCTTTATTTTGTATAAAATGGCTACATTAACAATTAACACGATTCGATTATCTAACTACTGGAAGAGATAAATTAATATACGGATGATTCAAAATAATTCAGAACTTCTATTTCTTGATGATGTCAGTATGGTCGTGAAGTGAGCAGGGCCGTTGTCACGAGAAATTGTTATGGGCGATTTTAAACCCTGTTTATATTAAGCATGGCCCTGTACGCAACAGAAAGGAAGGCTGGACTATGGAGTGGTGTGGCAACTTTCGTCACAGGACTGCTGGACAGGAGCAGAGATGACTAGTGAACAAGACAACACACGAAATGGGAATTTATTCAACTTGTATCTGTCCATGCCAAGATTTACGAGCTGCAAACGCGAATGTCCAGTGCAGCAAGTATACTGCTGAGTCTATCTGAATGTGAAATCGGCATGCTGCCGAGGTACATGCATATGACGTACATGCATATCCTGATAAACTGTGTGGTTTCCGCATAGATGCTACATTTGCACGGAATGGGAAGATTTAAGCAGTTCGTAGACGAGGCTTCACGATGTTTCAAGGCCTTTTTCGGCTTCATTCTGTGTATGCGCTTCTCTGATAGTTACACAAATTCTTTACTAGAATCTACTAATTTCGTTCTACATCGGAAATACATAGCTTAAATTCTCTCATTTCGTGCAAATTGAGTGCCTCTGTGGGAATCATACAGTTTAGCACGATAATCATGTACCACGCCAGTATTCCTTTCTCGCGTTCAGATAGTCGCATCAGTATACTTGCTGCCCTGGACATTAGCGTTTACAGCTGCCTTCAACTCGTCGTAATTTACTGCAGCACGAATACGCCACTGTGACATACATATTCAATTGCGGAAACACCGAGACTGCTTTGACAAAGCTGATTTCTTGCCTGAAAATACGTATGTAGTTGCATGTGAACACAGTTGTTTCATTTTAGGCGCAAGAAGAAACTGTTTTATTACGCTGTAATGGCTCTATCTCGCCAGGCTACCATGCCGTGTGTTGCGCTCTACAAGCAGGTAATACTTATGAGCCCAACGACCGCAGAAATTTTATATCTCCTGTGGCTGTCGGAAAGTTTTTAAGTCCACTACGTAGCAGAATTTCTACGACTGCGTGGTCACTTTGCCGCTGATAGCGAACACCCATACTGTATCTCGCGACACTCGGTAGCAAAGGGCTGCCCGTAGCGTTGTCCAACAAAGGACGGCCGCAAGGCGCCCTCTCGCCGATTTCTTTTTAGTCACAGCAACCGTTATTCCGAGCCTCTAAATCACATTTGACGTCGTCATTTAAAAGTTTTTTAGTTTACGTGTTAGAGATACATGTCAAATGGGCTGTGTTGCCAGCGCTCATGTGTATATATGTTCATGAATTTGCTGCAATACTTCTTCCACAGTCCTTACAATACAGTTAATCACAGCAATATAAATTTTCACAGAAAGGAAGTTTTCATACAATTTGCATTATGCGCTTACTTTCTCAGATGCTAGCAAAGGATGGACCATCGGTTTCCTTGTTGTGAGAGTTACATGTAGAAGATACTTTTGTTGGGTATTATGTTAGCTGATCGTAATTGCGGTCATGTCTTTTGATACGCCTCGGTGCTGATGTTTCGAGTGAGACTAAGGTCGTCGTAGGCTGTGGCATTTACATAAAATCGTCTTAAAATGTACTTCCTCATGCAGCAGTCTCTTTCTTATTGGTATTTCACATTTACGATATTTTTACTAAAACTTCATAAAAATGTAGAAAATTTCAAATAAGCTCTAACGAACTAATTTTTGTATTTCGTTTGTGTTATACACTGAAAAATCTTTCTTTTGAGCTATCCCTCATCTGTGTGAATTATAATTCATCTAAATCCACCATAACAGTTACGTTTTCATCACTCTGTATCTACTAAACTAATTGTCCTAGAAGTTTCAGTGTCGGCTGATTAGTTTCGTCTCGAAGAAAGCATTAATACGGAGAACATATATCCGCAGTGCATCATGTACCTGTTATTACGACAGCCGTTTCAAAACAACCGTTCGGCCGCCATCTGCAATCGGATCGCCTACAAAGGAGCCGAGCACATGGTTCCTGCGTAATTCGCCATATCTTGCACAGCCGATTTGACAGTTATGTCTGTCGGCAGATCACCTTGGAAATAGTTGGATTCTCTTTTATTTTATTTTCATGTAGTTCAACGCAAACTCAAGGCGTCCAAGGTACTAAGGTCCATGCCTTAAGTCGATGAGCTTCGTGCTTTCAGTTGATGACTGACTGCTTGACATAGGAAAACAACCCTACCAGAGCGTTATTTCATTTATAAGTCACAGAAATAAGCAAGGATGGTGAATTACTGTATTAAATATGTATCGCTGATTAGTTCTTTCCTTACACGCCAGTTTACTTTTGCTTTGTATATTACATGCGCCAGCGATAATATTGTGTCAGCTGATAACACGGGATGAAACATATCTCACATGACTTCGTGGAAAACTGACGTCACTTTCACATGACGCGGTATATCGAAGACGGAATGGGCTGTCTGTCTACTGTCATGATCGTACGGTGCACAACACTTGAGGCGAAAATGATGTTAACAACGATAAAATTCGCATGAATTAGAGAAAACTGGAGATTACTGTTTTGCTTTACTGCAGAGTACGTTACCTCGAAATTATATCGTTAATACATGCGTGAAGCTCTGCTTTCATGTGGATTTGTCTGTGGGTAAGGGAGGGATTAAGTGTTGCAAGAATTAATTCCGAAAATTACTGAAAAAGTTATATAAACTATTATTAGTAATACGTCTTCATCAACGCTTAATGTGAGACGAACTGCTGATTTACAAGCAGAGAAACAAGCTGAAGGCAGCCGGCGCGGAATCCATGTAGTGTACATGTTCAGCAATGATAAATAGAGTGTCTCAACAACGTTGGAGTTGGTCTGTAATTAAGTAGAGTGGATAGCCATTCTAACAGACAAACTAAACGGCAGCTCATTTAACTTATGTTCTTTGAGTGAATTCTGTTTCAAAACATCAGCACATTGAGGAAATCTCGAACACGCTTCGGTATTGGTTCAAATTCTTCCAATAAAATAAGGAGAAACGCCATATGGGTGGTCAAGGGTGTACTTGAATTCAAGACATTCTTTTTAGGCTTCTGTACCTCAATCGGTAAAATGGAATCCTTAGAGGATCACTTCGTTGTCTGTCAGTTTGTTTGTCTGTCTGTCCGACTGTTAAGAACCCTTTTTCTCAGGAACGATTGGACGTATCAAGCTGAAATTAATACCACATTCTGAGGTATACGGTTCCTTAGAGGTGAAAAACTGTAGTCATGAGATACAACCATCACTGCCAAATACTTTGAGACTCATGAACTCACTCACCAAACCCTGTAGTGTACTTCCTGTTGATCTAAAATCATGATATTTCACAAGAAGCAACGTTTCACAATATAAGAAAAGGAAAAAATCCGAAACTTTATATTTGTAATTATATTGCACAAAATATTTTTTGTCACTTAGCCGACTTCAAACATAGCATTAAAACATTCTAGAAATCCTTGGATTTCGAGTGACCGATATCTTGCCAATATTAAAGTCAACACAAGTGAAAAATCGTGGAGATTCTCGATGCCCGGGATGTGTGAACAGCCTATGTACATAATTATGTTCGTACGGAACCCTCGGAGCGAGAGTACTACTCGTACAGACCAATTTCTGTCAACGAAATGACTTTAAAGAACTAGCTCGCAAATTTTCTTTCATATCTTATAGATGACTTAGACTAAGTCACCTATCAATTATTTTGCAAGTGTATTAGTTTTTACTGTGATTTTGATTATGAGTGTTACTTTTACAAGACGACCAATGTGTTGTCAATATTTATTCGCATCTTCCTACTTTATGCTTAATTTGTAATTTATTAAGGATGACAGCTCACTCCTGCGACAGCAGCCTTATATGTACGTAAGGTCGAATATTACAGTACAACATTCTATTGAATTTATAACGAAGTAACAGAATCTTTTAGAAAGGTGAAAAAATTTGGAGGTGGTAAGGCACAAACAAACAATCAGCAAACTTTCACTTTGGAATAACAGATTCATAACCACTACACCATGATGACATTGAAGAATTTTAGACTTAGTTTTAACCACCGTTAAGTCATTCTGTAACATCTAATTATAATAATAATTATGACAAATCGTACCAACAGAGACGTGGTTTCGTAAATCTTCGATACTACGCCTGACTTCAAACTGACATCACGTATGCATGAAGTCTTGCGAGTTGTACTCCGTGCATGAGGTACCCGCATAGAACGATAACGAAAGTCAATAGTAGTTTGTGCGGTTGTCGATACTGCGTGTGACGCCAAAATTACGTCACGTTTGAGTGTTACCCGATAACACTGAGATGGCTGAAAGGAATATTTTAAATCGCTGCGCTCTTTTTATTGCAATTTAATAACAGCGAACCTCTCTCACCTTACCTTTCTGTATGTAACGAGTTTAAAAAAATAACTAAATCCAATCGGCATAAACATTACGCATCTGAGAACTGTTTTTAAAAATTGAATAAGTATATTTAATCAATCTTACTTTGCTGCTAGTGCGTGACACATATCGGGGGTTTCGTAGCAAACACTGTCTTTATCACGAACAGCTAATTAACATCTAATGCATTATGTTAGCAATTCTGTACAGTAAGTGGCATAATACCACTGATAAATGCAGACTTTGATCGTAAGTCTGTTGCTAAGGTAGAATATTCAAAACTTCTGGGTGTGTGCATTGACGAGAAATGGAATTGGAAGAATCATGTCGACGAGAGGTTCAAAATGGTTCAAATGGCTCTGAGCACTATGGGACTTAACATCTATGGTCATCAGTCCCCTAGAACTTAGAACTACTTAAACCTAACTAACCTAAGGACATCACACAACACCCAGCCATCACGAAGCAGAGAAAATCCCTGACCCCGCCGGGAACCGAACCCGGAAACCCGGGTGTGGGAAGCGAGAACGCTACTGCACGACCACGAGATGCGGGCGACGCGAGAAGATGGTTAGGTACAGCTACTTATGCTATTAGAGTTATTGCCAATTTTGGTGATAAACATATCAGTGAGGTCTACTATTCCTATTTTCATTCACTGCTTTCATATGGCATCATATTTAGGGGTACTTCATCATTAAGAGAAATAGTATACATTGCGGAAGGTGCACGTGCCCGTCGACCCGGGACCAGACCGCAGCGACGCACGGATGCACGCCAAGACCGTAGGATCCTACACAGTGCCGTAGGGGACCGCACCGCCACTTCCCAGCAAATTAGGGACACTGTTGCTCCTGGGGTATCGGCGAGGACCATTCGCAACGGTCTCCACGAAGCTGTGCTACGGTCCCGCACACCGTTAGGCCGTCTTCCGCTCACGCCCCAACATCGTGCAGCCCGCCTCCAGTGGTGTCGCGACAGGCGTGAATGGAGGGACGAATGGAGACGTGTCGTCTTCAGCGATGAGAGTCGCTTCTGCCTTGGTGCCAATGATGGTCGTATGCGTGTTTGGCGCCGTGCAGGTGAGCGCCACAATCAGGACTGCATACGACCGAGGCACACAGGGCCAACACCCGGCATCATGGTGTGGGGAGCGATCTCCTACACTGGCCGTACACCACTGGTGATCGTCGAGGGGACACTGAATAGTGCACGGTACATCCAAACCGTCATCGAACCCATCGTTCTACCATTCCTAGACCGGCAAGGGAACTTGCTGTTCCAACAGGACAATGCACGTCCGCATGTATCCCGTGCCACCCAACGTGCTCTAGAAGGTGTAAGTCAACCACCCTGGCCAGCAAGATCTCCGGATCTGTCCCCCATTGAGCATGTTTGGGACTGGATGAAGCGTCGTCTCACGCGGTCTGCACGTCCAGCACGAACGCTGGTCCAACTGAGGCGCCAGGTGGAAATGACATGGCAAGCCGTTCCACAGGACTGCATCCAGCATCTCTACGATCGTCTCCATGGGAGAATAGCAGCCTGCATTGCTGCGAAAGGTGGATATACACTGTACTAGTGCCGACATTGTGCATGCTCTGTTGCCTGTGTCTATGTGCCTGTGGTTCTGTCAGTGTGATCATGTGATGTATCTGACCCCAGGAATGTGTCAATAAAGTTTCCCCTTCCTGAGACAATGAATTCACGGTGTTCTTATTTCAATTTCCAGGAGTGTAGCATTAAAATTCTGACAGATAGCCAACCAACATTAACAAACCAATTAAAACAATTTCTGAATGACAACTCGTTCCACTCAGTTGAGGAACTTTTACATATGAATTAGTAATTTAAAACGAAAACTTAATTATTTTGTGTCAAGAACTAAACTCCTCCCGAACTGGCCATGAAGGCCCAACGGTACCGACCGGACGCCGTGTAATCGTCAGTTCAGTGGCGTCACTGGATGGGGAGACGGAGGGGCATGTGGTCAGCACACCTCTCTCCCGGCCGTATGTCAGTTTCAAAGTACTGAACCGCTACTTCTCAGTCAAGTAGCTCCACAGTTTACCTCACGAGGGCTGACTGCATCCCGCTTGCCAAGCGCTCGGCAGATCGGATGGTCACCGATCCAAGTACTAGCCCAGCCCAACAGCGCTTAACTTCGGTGATCTGACGGGAACCGGTGTTACTACTGCGGCAAGTTGTGTAAAGAAAATTTACGTTAAAGTGATTTGTTCCACATCATTACGAAATGTCGTATTCATGATCTACGGAACAAGCATTAATGTATGTATGAATCTATGTAATTAATAAAACTTCTCCATTTACGACCAGTAATTTGGCAATTCAAAACATTGCTTTCTTCTTTATTAATCAAATCAGAGATCAGTGGACAAAGTAATGGCGTTTCGTTAATATTTTATCATATATTGGCTCGAAAAGACAATAACATAAGATAGTTTGTTATACTTTCAAATGATCTACACTTTCCAGCCTAAACAAAATTAACTACAAGCCCACGTATTTTCACATTTCATTCGTACGCCGTCCTGTGTAGCTAATTACTTATTCAAAAGTCAGTCTTTCTAATTTTTAAGTTAAATTACAAATTGATTACTTCATTTTTATACACTTTTGGTAAGTCCAATAACACCTTCCTTCAATATAATCTTCTTAGGTAACGAATCGTAACGCAGGCAACAGAGTGTTAGCTACTACCCTGTTCGCGACGACCTAAAGGTATACTATCTCCTGTCACCTCACGCTTTGAGAAGGTTATGCTGTAAATATGAAGGGCAGAAGCAAATGCAAGAATACAGAATATGAGGTGGAGATAAGCATAGGTAGAATAAGTATGAATTAACCGCAAATGAAAGAAGAACATGAATTAAAGCGTTAGAGGCTTAATGAAATGGCCAGACACAGGTTATTACTAGAAACTGATGCTCCATACAGGAAAACTAAATCTAATTGCAGGGAAAAGAAAAAGCAAAGTAACAAACGAAACTCAAACGTTGATGTTAAGGCAGAGGAGAGGTGTTACATAATGTAACATCTGTCAGTGTTCAACACGATGTTTTGGAGATGCCACACAGCATTACTCAAGGAGGAGGTTGAAGTAGGAGATCCTATAATATCTGAGGTCATCAGTCCCCTAGACTTAGAACTTTTTAAACCTAACTAACCTAAGGACATCACACACATCCATGCCCGAGGCAGGATTAGAACCTGAAACCGCAGCAGCATCGCGGTTCCGGACTGGAGCTCCTAGAACCGCTCGGTTACAGCGGCCGGCTAACTAGTGGTTTTTCTCGAGTGTAATAACAAGAGTTTGCACTATTTTCCGGTTGTGAATGATCGTCAAAACTTAGTAATGTTTTGTGAGTTAGTCCTGCTCAGCACTTACTTTTGTCTTGCGGTTCAACGAAAATTGATTTATTCATTGCTTCAGCGCTCTACATTTGTTAAGTGTTGAGCGCTGTAGCTTTGAGTAAATCAACAACGTACTGCACTGCTCTGTCTTTATATAGCTGGTGCTTGTGGTCTTATTGCATAGCTTGAGAGCTTCGCTTACACGGTATGCAGCATCTAAAGGAAGTCACCACCAATCAGTTTGGTTTGTGGGGCGCTCAACTGTACTGTCATCAGCGCCCGTACAAAGTCCCAATTTTTACACAGTCCAATCTACCCACTGTCATGAGTTATGATGATGAAATTATGAGGACAACACCAACCGCCAGCCCCCAGGCAGAGAAACTCCCCAACGCGGCCGGGAATCCAACGCGGGACCCCGTGATCTTAACATAACAACGCTAGCCACTAGCACACGAGCTGCGGACCCCATCTATCAGCGTGTTATGCATTGCAGTATCTGGTCACCTCTGAGAAGGAAGTGAATGACGGTATTTCACCGGCCGGTGTGGCTGAGCGGTTCTAGGCGCTATGTCCGTAGCTCGTGGTCGTGCGGTAGCGTTCTCGCTTCCCACGCCCGGGTTCCCGGGTTCGATTCCCGGCGGGGTCAGGGATTTTCTCTGCCTCGTGATGACTGGATGTTGTGTGATGTCCTTCGGTTAGTTAGGTTTAAGTAGTTCTAAGTTCTAGGTGACTGATGACCTTAGATGTTAAGTCCCATAGTGCTCAGAGTCGAGCATTCTAGGCGCTACAGTCTGGAACCGCGCGACCGCTACGGTCGCAGGTTCGAATCCTGCCTCGGGCATGGGTGTGTGTGATGTCCTTAAGTTAGTTAGGATTAAGTAGTTCTAAGTTCTAGGGGACTGATGACCTCAGAAGTGAAGTCCCATTGTGCTCAGAGCCATTTGAACCAATGACGGTATTTCAGTTTTCTCCAATAAGGAAAATTGATGACAGTTGTCGTTTGTGGATGTTGTGTTCAACAAAGCACATGCAACAAGCATGTAAATGCAGTACATGTTGCAAGGGTAGTCTGTTCGATCCAAGATGTACGGGCCTCCCGTCATGTTGGTATGGACGTCACTGTTCCTCCATCGGTCATAAGTTGGTTGTGGACACGCTACAGGAACATAGGTCAGTACGAAAGGGGAGTTGGACAAGGATACCGATACACAGAGCACCACCTGAAGACGGTTATCTGGCTATTTCTGCGTTGCGGCGTCATACGGCTACCACCATAGAATTGTAAGACGACCTCAGAAGAGCCCCTGCAACCACTCTGTCCCTATGAGACTGTAAGGAACAGTCTACCAGAAAGGACCTTTCGACTCAGAAGTCCTGTTCGAGTACCTCGCTTGACATGACAACACTTCACAGCTGGGTTTCAGCTCTATGATTCCGACGTCAACTGGAAACTTTGTCGTAAGTGAAACCTATTACTCGTAAACGATACAAGGTTTCCTCTGATGCACGGAGCTGGCCGTGTTCGTGATTGTTGTCGCTGTGGTCAGCGGTACCTGGCAAATGTTGTGCAGGAAATCAACCCTTTTGCAATGTTCTGTGACGGTGTGAGGAGGCATCAGCGTAGACGTCCGTACGGATCTTGTCGTTGTTCATGCCCGCCTTGCCGCCAGGCAGTACATCGAACACATCCTGTTCGGCCATGTGGTGGCTGCTGCATACGGTAGTGGCCCTGAATTCCTTTTCAAGAACGATAAAGTGAGATCACATGTGGCGGGCCTCACCAGTGATGTCTTGCGAAGCCTTGACATAGAAGAAATGGAATGGTTAGAGGTGGGTGCCGACCTAAGCCCGTCGAACACGTATGGGGCATGCTTGACAGACGTATTCATGGTCGTTCTGTTCCACCATAGACTCTCCAAGAACTCCAAAAGGGCTGTCTTTGAAGACTGGAAACGTATAACACAGTATGCACAGTACCGCAGTTTCAAGCGGAGATGCTACATAGATGTCAGGTTGCGATAAACACTCATGCGGAGCATAAGGGTTATTGAAGCTGTCAAAGTCCGATGAAATGGACCCAGGATGACGGGACGAATGACTGTGTTCAATTTTTTCGACACCTGCGGGACATTTCATTTCCTATCGTTTAAATGAGCGACGATGTGTCGATGTCTTGTGTATTTTATTTGCATAATATAAACGCATAATTTAGTAACATACCCAGTCCTCAGTTATTGCTCAAAGGAGAATGACAGTAGCTCAAAGTCATGTTGCCGTAATTCTTTTGAGTGGTGTACGTACCCGAGTAATATTAGGTTACATCGAAGCTTAACTTTAACAATAGACGCGAATTAGAGATAGCGAAGACTCACTTTATGCACCAGGAATAACAATTCCATCTCTATCACAGTGATCTGTTATAGCTAGCCCCAAAACAACCAAACAGTATATTCTGCTCTTAGGGATATTTATATGCAGCTTACACGTGAATTTGAACTCACAGCGACAT
Source organism: Schistocerca piceifrons (assembly GCF_021461385.2). NCBI lineage: Eukaryota > Metazoa > Arthropoda > Insecta > Orthoptera > Acrididae > Schistocerca > Schistocerca piceifrons. The sequence goes on along the minus strand of NC_060140.1, from coordinate 642,352,329 downwards.
ATAAGCCGCCATCCGACGCCACTAACAGCCAGGAGTGTAGCTGCATTTTGAGTGCAGTCGTGAAAAAAAAGTTATTTATTGTAATTATAGATATTTTTATGAATTTATTGTTTTTTTTTTTTTTTAACACAGCCTAGCAGACCATTACCATCGTAGGACTGGAAATGGAAGCTGAGAAAATGTGTGACTGCGCTTTGCTCGCAGTGTTTCTGAGTGGGCTTGTGTGGAGTAATAGGAACGCGTGGTGTCTGTTCTTTCCGACATTTCTGTAACAGACACGCGTAGTGAGCAATGGATCCACCTTCTTCAGTGTAGCCGACCGCGGTGACCGAGCGGTTCTAGGCGCTTCAGTCCGGAATCGCGCGACTGCTAAGGCCGCAGGTTCGAATGCTACCTCGGGCATGGATGTGTGTGATGTCCTTAGGTTAGTTAGGTTTAAGTAGTTCTGAGTTCTAGGGGATTGATGACCTCAGATGTTAAGTCCCGTAGTGCTCACAGCCATTTGAGGCATCTTCAGTGTGGATGCACAAATACATCCGACTTCCTATGGGAATCTCAGAGTAACGAACGGGAGTGAAATGGACAGGGACTGCGGATAAGTGGGCTCTGTGGGAGTGTGTAACGGCCGTGAGGCGTGCACAGATAGTCCAGGGAGTTGCGATAAAGCTGTGTCCTGGATGGGGTAGTGGTTAGCACATCTAGTAGGCAGGAGATCCTCGGTTCTAAACCCTGGCCGGTGCATATTTTCACTCGTCGCCGCTGATTCCGCGTAACGTCCCGCTGCGGCTGGCAGAATTGTAATCCCTTTTAATTTATGTATTATATAGGGTTGCCAGTGATTTCATTGTAAGAGACTGTTGACAACGATGTACAAATTTTTGGAACAGACTGTCTGGCAAATACGTCCTTAATTTAATTTCAACGGACAAGGCAAAGGGGTAACATCGATATGTTCTTGATGATCAATTAGCAAAAACAGTCAAGATCGCAGAACATCTCTCTTCTCGAAATGACAGTATTCGGCACGTTTAAAATGCCATTTTCAGATTACGAGTAATGTGACGATAAGAAAGTGCTTCTTAATTACGGAAGTATGACATTTGGCTTGCGCTTGGCATAACTTGTACAAAAGATCAGAAACACTATAGTGTGACTGGAACTGGCGATGAGGTGAACAGCGGCGTGTGGTCACTACGGCAATTGCTGCTTGTGGCTATTCTGCCACAGGTTAAATAGCATACGTAAGCGCGCCATGGCTACAGTGCGTTAGTTGCAGCCAATGGAAATTTAACTAACTTAAAAAATCATAGCAGTTTGTAGATAAAATTTATGTATAGCGTTATACAAATGCGAGTGTTCCTAAAAATATTATACGTCTTTAATAACCTTTCTATACATTTATGAGTGACTTTAAAGAAGAAACACGAATAGAAACTGTTGCAGGATCGTTGATCGCTAGTTGGTGACCATTTTGATATTTCTGACCACTTCGAATAGTTCTAATATACTTCTGACTCATTTTTCGCTATTAAGAATTAATATTTTTATTCCTTTTATTAGGCTTAAGTTTTGAATCACAAATCCTCGTGCTATACAGAATTTCTCTCATACTGTAACTTTCATGGCATTAACCCTTTCCAATTTTTTGCAACTCATGTATGATTTCTAGTGCCCATAACAGCAAGTAACATAAGGTATACCGTCTTCTCAAGGGTTGGATCCCCTCAACTTCCAAATCGGAAGATTACGCGATCTGGGCTACTCTCAGGGTGCAATCGACGTTTTCGGAAGAGCCCCGCCCCCTCCCCTGCGTCGTCTGCCGCAGCCGCTGTCCGTCCGTCCGCCAGCTACCGCCCGGTGTTCGCCGCCACCGCCGCCGCCCACTGTCCGTCTGTCTGTCGCCGCCTTCACCGTGAGCACTCCCACCTCCACTGTCAGTTACACCTCCCACTCCCCCACTTCCACTATCACTTCCTGAAGTGCCGCCACGGACCTCCCGACTTACTCCTCGCCTACCCTCATCACCATTCACCCAATCCTCAATCCTCCATTTCCCCCCTGTGTCTACCCCCACCTCCTTTCCCCAGTCTCCACATCCACAATAGACACCACCCAGACATGTGCCACTGCTGCCGCCTCCGCTGCAATCCCTCAGGTGGTCGGCTTCCCATGTGTCTGGTGTGGCCCCAATACATCCCTGACACCCTTCCTCTCCTCGCCAGCCCCAGCCTTCCAGTCGCCCCCCAACCTACACCAATGTGATTACCTTGCTCAGCCCAGTGACAATGGAGGATGAGGTGCTGGCTGTATTAAACTCTCAACCCTACCTTGAAGTCGGATCTCCCAGCTGCATCCACAATGCCTCCAGTCCCACTTACCTCATGCATGTCTTGTTGATTCTGCCCCCTCCATCGACCACCTCCTCACCCAGATCTCCATGCTTTTTCTCCACCACCACCCAGTTGAATCCTCCAAATCCCCTTCCGAATCCTACTACTGCCAATGCTGCTTAATGTTCAATGATCACGTGACCCCAATCTCTAGAACCACCCCTCCCACACACACACACACACACACACACACACACACACACACACCTGTCCCTATAGCAAGGCCTCCCATTTTCTCAAAAACTGTCCCAACCTCGCCATCCCTATTTCCTGTAACATCTGCAGTGGACTGCATCCCACCTACTCCCACAAATGTAAGGCAGAATCTCCTCCTGCAACCTCCGAGCTTACAGTACCCATCCATCCCATTGTCCTTCCATCAACCCCAACAATTCCCTCTGTCCACCTCCCCCCCCCTCCCATGGCTCAAGACATTATCTGTTTCTTAACATTTTAGTGCTACAGGACATCCAGCTTTTGCAACACCTGCATACACTCCAAAAAGTCTCCTTCGCCTCCCTCTCCATCATTCACCTTAACACCTTCGCCACTTACTCCCACATCCAAGCTCACTTCACCTTCACCCACCTCAACACCCTAGTTTAAAGTTCTCCTCTCTTCCCATCATGGTGCAGCACGAGTGTTGCATTCTCTTCCAGAACATCCATTCCTTCCACACCAACAAACACCTACTCATGAACACCCTCTCCCAACACTGGGTCAACACCTTTATCCTGACTGAAACGTTTCTCCAGCCCCAACATACTATCCACACTTCTACTTATATCCTCCACCTGAGTGCAGGGTGGAGTCATCATCAGCCACTGTAAGTACATTCCTGTCCAGCCACTACCCCTCATCATGACCATACCAAACACCTCATCCTTACCGTCTTTTTCCCCTCAGTCACCATCACCTGGACCACTATCTATATTCGCTCCATTGCTACTATTCCCTATGACATCATCTCCCACATTGACCACAACTTGTCCATCTATGTGATTGCCCTACATCAACATCCACCCTTCGGTGGTGGAATCAGCTCCTCTCCACAATCAGAGGTGATCTTGTTCCTCTTCCTCAGCACACCCATCCTGAAAGCAACACCACTCTCAATCTTGTCATAGCATTTGTCAACCTCCTTTGGCATATCGCCGTAGACATCCTTGACCACCTCCCATCCGTCTCACCATAACATCTAGTCACCACCTGCCACTGGCTCCCCATCCTACGCCCCCTCCCAAGGTAGTCCATGACTAGCATCGCGCCAACTGGGATGCCTACAGGGGATCCATCGCCACCCAAGTCAAAAGCCACCCTCTTACCTATCACTGTCCTGAAGACATCACCCACACCTCATCCTTCCTTCAGAAGGCCATTATTGACAGCGTGGAGGCCCACGTTCCTGTCACCCACCCTCACCATTCCACTCACCCTCCACTAGCAGTCGTCCTCCTCCGTGAATCCTACAGCGTATATCGCTTCTACCTGTGCACTAATGACAGGAATACACTCCACAGCGACCAGCAACTCCAGCGACATGTTCCGACTGGCGCCAGACATGTACGTGACTCAACGCTGCTCTCATTATAAACTGCTGCAAATATTGGTTGGCCTCCAATCACCTTACTGGTTCTCATTCCGCTCCCCAGTACCTCCTTCTCCACAACGACTGCCCCCTTCTTGACAACCTCAGTAAGGCCAACCACTTCGCTTCCCGCCTTTCCAATGTCTACTCCATCCCTGGTTATTCTCTTCTCCCCAATGTCATGGATTGCGGCAGTAGCTCGGTCACTTTGAATGCTCCCAGACTCCAGTATTTGAGACAGTTACTCCCCTCTGACATCAACACTCCAGTCACAGCACAAAACGCTAAACTTATCCTCTGGTGAAAACACAACACATTCCCTGGTCACAACTGTTTCACCTACCATCACCTCAAAGATTTCCCCTTCCCCTTCCTGACTGCCATTGCCAATTTATACAACATCGTCTCCACTGGCTTCTAGCCCCCAAGTTGTGGAAGTCTTCTCACATCCTCTTGTTCCTCAAACCCAACAAACGCCTTACCACGGCCTCTGATTATCATCCCATGTGCCTCACCTCTGACGGTATTTGAATTCATCCTCTCCTGTCATATACATCACCACCTCAATCAACACCACCTCCTCCCCCATACCCAGTTTGGCTTCTGGCCTCCTTCTCTGCCAAGGACCAACTCCTCAACCTCATCCCTCCAACTTAGCTCCCTTCTCTCCGCCATTTTTGTTTCCCGTGAACTTTCCCGACCATCCAGCAGAAAGCCCAAACCCACCTACACCTCCTGAAACTCCTGTCTGGCTGGACAAGGGTATTGCATCCTCCATACCTACAAATCCCTCATCCATCCTATGTTATGCCAGCATTGCCTGAATCTCTGCTCTGTCCCCCCCCCCCCCCCCGCGCTTTTTATAAAGCCATCATAATCCCTGAACACCATGCACTCCACCTTGCCTTCCATCCTCTACAAGTGCCATGTATGACCTCATCCGCTTCCTCCACCTTCTCTTTTTTCACCAACATATCTGCCTTCTTTACACTGTCTGTAGGCTTAGTCCACCACCCTCCCCCTGCTGTCCTCCTCCCTTTCCACCCCCCCACCTATTGCCATGCCTCTATCGCTGTACCCACTCTTTCCACCTCCACAACCTCCGTATCCTTTAGCAGGGCAATTTCCAGCACCTCCCCCTCCCAGATGATGAACTTCGCTGTGACATCTACCCATCCTACCAACTGTAGCCTGACCTTGTTCGCCCACCTCCCCAGATTCCGCCCCCTGTTCCCCTCCCATCCTTTACCCAGAGCAGTTTTTCCTTCTCCCCCCCCCCCCCCCACGGTCTCTGCACTTACTCCTCAGCTATTTTCCTCTACTGTCCTCCCTTAACAGCCCCATTCGATGCACCCCCCCACCCCATCCCCCTTTCTCTCCCACCTCTAGCACGTCCCCTTCCCCTTTCTTCCCTTCTCCCTCATACCCCAATGCCTGGCAGATTTTCCCCGTTTGTTCTTCGTGAACAGTGAGTTATGTCAGTGTTGTGTTCGGTGCCATTCTCCAGTGACATAAAGTGCTGTGGTTTTAATCGTGTGCTGGACTTGTAAATAGTTTTGCTGTCCATGATTGTTCAGTGCTACACGTCCCATCATGTGGCTGTTTTAATCATTCTGCAACTTTTATGCTCCAGCCATACTTCACCTTGTGTTCTTCCGCCTTCTTTATGCTCGCTTCCATTATGTTCCCCGTTTTTATGTCTATGTTCCACCATAGTTTCTCTTTTATCTTGTTTTAAATGTCCTCCTGTTAAGTACTTACGTCACTCGGGTGAAGAGCAGTGCCTATGCTGCTGCTAGCCCGCCCCGGATTTGGAATTGAAACACATTAAAGAAAACAAGTTTCAATGTCAACTTACACCTCTAAACGTATTATACATCAATGCATGGTGCCTTCATCGTGGTTGTCACGGCGTTTCCTACGTGCACCTGCGCCGGCCAATGGCTATCGCACCTACATCATCATCTTGGAAACAGCATCAAATTACTGTATCTGTAATCAGTGGCGGTCACAGGAATAACGTCCCCATGGTAACAGAGTCCTCTGCATACTTCTTTCGTAACCTGCGGCCGTTATGCAGCGCCTTCATCGAAACGCTGTCTTACAGCATAATCCATGAGTAGCAAAAGCCATTCCATTGATATTTCTACGGAAACGAAGTCGCTAGAAGTACCACGAATCGTCGCTAGGTGGCATTCAACGATCGTACAAATATTTCGGTGTTTCTATTTTGAAGTTTTTGATAAATTAGTAGCAAGATTATTTAAGACTTGTACTATTTGTCAATGCGATACATACAGATATTCCAGAGTTACAATTTTTTGCCTAAGTTGTATGCGTTGGATGCAGCTAACGTAGTGCAGCAATCTTGCGAGTGTTTGTACATTATTTAGTCCGTGGTAGAATAGCCACCAGCGGCGGATGCTGTTGTGACCACACACGGAAGTTCACTAGGTCACTAGCTTGAGCCAAATGGGTAAACACCACTCTATTGTACTTCTGATATTTTGTACACATTATGTAAGGCTCCAGCCAGATGTCACAGTTCCATAATTAACAACCACATTCGTATATTTATTTGAAGATGGCCTTTTAATATTAAAAAAATAAAAAATAAATATTCCTGAATTCGAATCAAGAACAGCTGCAACATGAGTAACTTAGATATCCTTGGAGTAGAGAAGAAACTTAAATCACTTAATAAAAGCATGTCTTCCGGTCCAGACGCTATATCAGTGAAATTTCTTTCAGAGTATTCTGATGCAATAGCTCCATACTTAACAATCACACATAACCACTTCCCTGACAAAGATCTGTACCCAAAGACTGGAAAGATGCACAGGTCACACCAATATTCAAGAAAGGCAGCAAAAGTAATCCACTAAATAACAGGCCCATATCTTTAACGTCGAAATGCAGCAGGATTCGGGAACGTTTATTGTGTTCGATCATTACGAATTATCTCGAAGAGAGCGGTGTTATGACACGCAGTCATCTCGGATTTAGAAAACATCGTTCTCGTGAAACACAGTTGGCTCTTTACTCACAGGATGCGTTGAGCGCTGTTGACAAGGAATTTCGAATTGATTCAGTATCTCTAGATTTACGAAAGGCTTTTGACTCTGTACCCCACAAGCGGCTTGTAATTAAGTCCCGTTCTTACGGGATATCTTCTCAGTTATGTGTCTGGATTCGTGATTGCCTGTCACAGAGGTCACAGTTAGTAGTAACTGAGGGAAAGTCATCGATTGAAACAGAAGTGATATCTGGCGTTCTCCAAGGTAGTGTCGTATTTACTCTGCTGTTCATTATCTATATAACGATTTAAGAGACAAACTGAGCAACATTCATAGGTTGTTTGCAGATGATGCTTTCATTTACCGTCTAGTAAAGTCATTAGAAGATAAAAAAAAGTTGCAAAATAATATCGGTATGGAGCAAAAATTGGCAATTGATCCTAAGTAATTAAAAATGTGAGTCTATCCACAGGAGTGCTAAACGGAGTCCGTTAAACTTCAGTTATAGGGAGAAATCAGTCAAATCTAAAGGCCGTCAATTCAACTAAATACCTAGGAATTATAATTACGAACAACGTAATTTGGAACGAACACACATAAAATGTTGTGGAGAAGGCGAACCCAAGACTGCGATGTACCGGCAAAACATTTAGAAGATGCAACACATCCACACTATGCTTGTCTGCTGTCCTTTCCTGGGGTACTGCTGAGCGGGGTGGAATCGTCACCAGGTACTAATAACGGAGGACATGGAGAAAGTTCAGAGAAGATCAATACGTTTGGTATTAGCGAAAAACAAGGGACAGAGTGTCACTGACATGAGACAGGATTTGGGGTGGAAGCCATTAAAACAAAGGCGTTTTCCGTTGCGACGGAATCTTCAAACGATATTTAAGTCTCCAAATTTCTCTTCCGAATGCGAAAATGTCTTTCTGACGCCTACCTACAGAGGGAGAAGGGTTCATCACGATAAAAAAAAGGAAAATTGGAGCTCGTACGGAAACATATAGGTTTTCGTTTTTTCCGTGTGCTGTTAGAGACTGGAATAACAGAGAATTATTGAATGTGGTTCGATGTGTATACAGACTATCCATGTAGATGTAGGTGCAGGCGTGCCGAAACCGATCATTTCAATAAATGAGGTATTAGGTGACACTGAATATTTTTTTGAAGTGATTCAATTCATTTGGTTACCTGAATACGTGCTCACAATAATGAAAACAATCAGCGGTCCTTCGGTTTTTCTAATGCGTGTACTCTACGAAATTTTGTCTTACCCGCTGGCTGTCAGCACCAGAGCAGCTCTGTGGGAGTTCACCCTCTCTGTCCTGTCGCCTCCTGCCTCCTCCTCCTCTGGACGGCACGGCGAGTAGGCTGCCTCCGGCACCTCGCGGCGGCGACGCGACGCCAGTGGGCGGCCGTCACGTGACGTGCGGGTTAGCGGCCATTGTCGGGCTGCGGCAGGCGCGCTGCATTTTCGCCTCTGCCCGGAATCGTGGCATTTATACGCCCCGCCGGCCCTGAATGATGGAAACGCGCTATAAATGAACGCGGGATTGCTTTGTCAATTCGAAATAGCTGCAGAAGCGCACAATCGTCGGTGAAAGAACCTCCATTTCAGGCATGTTTTCAAATGACAGCAAACAGTGAAAAAAGCCCTACTGTGCCATACGTCGACACGCCACGTAGATGATTACTCTGCAGACTCAACTGCTATGGATTTTTCTTTATAAGCACCGCGAGTGAAATCAACTTGTCAAATACTTTACGTCTTTGTCAATACGAGTGCTACGATCCTTCATGGAGAACGTTCAGTAACAAAGCGTATGTGTCAAGGGCATACGCAGCGAACGACATAGCACGTGAGTGGTCTCTGTTATGAAAAAAATTATTATTCTCCAACAGAGCTGTTGTCCCTCTCAATTGCCTCACAGACGAGGCTGTTCAGTATTAGATTGAGGAAAACCGTATGTGGTAATTGCAATTACCAAGTTAGTAATAAGTGTATCATCTTCATCAGTTTGTTAACGCAGTATTGAATGTCGTGATCTCATGTCTCCATACACTTCTTTAGTACATCAGACTTCGACTAGACTTCTCCATCCACAGTGATCTTCAGCTCTTCTTAAAATAATGTGAAGTGGTAGGGTGGTAAACTTCTTCGCTTGATCCAACCATCTATTTGCTGATCATCTTGGTGGTCTTCTGCCTTCAGTTTTCACTTACAAGATCTTTTTTCCTCTGAATATTCTCGTCTCAAAATGTACCCCAACGTACTGCAAGTATCGTTGACTGAACCACTAAGATATGCTTCTTGTGAGGGTAAATTCTTCTGTAGTTGAAACATTCTTTCTTCTTTCTGTCCGTGGTACACGTAACGTCTCGAAAGCAGCAGTGCTGCTCTTGTAATTAGCTTTCACGTTCCATGTCTTCCAGCTGTACATGAACACAGGAGACACCAAGGATTCCACCAAGTGCATCTTCATTGTTTTAGACATACCCGGATTTGCTGGACCTCAATGAACTTAAACATTGTGGTTCGAGGAAGATGGATCCTTCAATTTCTATCTTTATCTCACTTTCATGTTGTTTCATTGACCAGATACACACAATGAGACACTATATTCGGATCCTTTAAGCATCCTGTAAGTTGACCCTGATCTAAACCTAGACCATTAATAACACTTAGTTTAGAGATTTCATGTTTATCTCTGGACAGAAGCTTAATCTAATATTTATCACTCTGGAGACCAGATTCCTACGCCCTTCCTCACATTCTGCAATGAAGGTAGTACAATCTGCAAAGTGCTGATTTCTGATTTTCCTACCGCCAATTGTAACTACACCATCCCACCCATCCAGTACTTCCCTGAGAGCATTACCCCATAGCTAAGCGGTACTTAATCTTTTTTGCTCAAGAGCCAATCACGACATTACGGAATATTAGCTCAGGCTGCATATGTATTCGTATTTTTATTAATTGGTAAAACACAATCAGCACTCACGTAGTAGGCTGTAGCCTTGTTCCGACTGGCTGTCTGCTCTCTACAAGGTAGTGCGAGGAGCGACTTTTGATTGTTTGCCATGTGATCAGCAAGTTGCCATCCCTCCAACAGTTATTGTCACCAAATGAATCCTGATGACCCTGCTGCCTCTTTACTTAAGGACCTCCTCATTTGACCTATCGAGCACTGAGTAGACTGCATGGAAGATCTCCGTACATCTTAGAAAGTCTGAGGAGGTACCGCGTATCGAACTCGGATCCTTCCGCAGTGGCCTTGCTTGGCGATGTTGACCATTCGTCTATGGAGATGCTTTTATTAATTAGTGACTTACATACACTCCTGGAAATGGAAAAAAGAACACATTGACACCGGTGTGTCAGACCCACCATACTTGCTCCGGACACTGCGAGAGGGCTGTACAAGCAATGATCACATGCACGGCACAGCGGACACACCAGGAACCGCGGTGTTGGCCGTCGAATGGCGCTAGCTGCGCAGCATTTGTGCACCGCCGCCGTCAGTGTCAGCCAGTTTGCCGTGGCATACGGAGCTCCATCGCAGTCTTTAACACTGGTAGCATGCCGCGACAGCGTGGACGTGAACCGTATGTGCAGTTGACGGACTTTGAGCGAGGGCGTATAGTGGGCATGCGGGAGGCCGGGTGGACGTACCGCCGAATTGCTCAACACGTGGGGCGTGAGGTCTCCACAGTACATCGATGTTGTCGCCAGTGGTCGGCGGAAGGTGCACGTGCCCGTCGACCTGGGACCGGACCGCAGCGACGCACGGATGCACGCCAAGACCGTAGGATCCTACGCAGTGCCGTAGGGGACCGCACCGCCACTTCCCAGCAAATTAGGGACACTGTTGCTCCTGGGGTATCGGCGAGGACCATTCGCAACCGTCTCCATGAAGCTGGGCTACGGTCCCGCACACCGTTAGGCCGTCTTCCGCTCACGCCCCAACATCGTGCAGCCCGCCTCCAGTGGTGTCGCGACAGGCGTGAATGGAGGGACGAATGGAGACGTGTCGTCTTCAGCGATGAGAGTCGCTTCTGCCTTGGTGCCAGTGATGGTCGTATGCGTGTTTGGCGCCGTGCAGGTGAGCGCCACAATCAGGACTGCATACGACCGAGGCACACAGGGCCAACACCCGGCATCATGGTGTGGGGAGCGATCTCCTACACTGGCCGTACACCACTGGTGATCGTCGAGGGGACACTGAATAGTGCACGGTACATCCAAACCGTCATCGAACCCATCGTTCTACCATTCCTAGACCGGCAAGGGAACTTGCTGTTCCAACAGGACAATGCACGTCCGCATGTATCCCATGCCACCCAACGTGCTCTAGAAGGTGTAAGTCAACTACCCTGGCCAGCAAGATCTCCGGATCTGTCCCCCATTGAGCATGTTTGGGACTGGATGAAGCGTCGTCTCACGCTGTCTGCACGTCCAGCACGAACGCTGGTCCAACGGAGGCGCCAGGTGGAAATGGTATGGCAAGCCGTTCCACAGGACTACATCCAGCATCTCTACGATCGTCTCCATGGGAGAATAGCAGCCTGCATTGCTGCGAAAGGTGGATATACACTGTACTAGTGCCGACATTGTGCATGCTCTGTTGCCTGTGTCTATGTGCCTGTGGTTCTGTCAGTGTGATCATGTGATGTATCTGACCCCAGGAATGTGTCAATAAAGTTTCCCCTTCCTGGGACAATGAATTCACGGTGTTCTTATTCAATTTCCAGGAGTGTATATTAGTATGTCACGTGCCGCCAATAGACTATGGTAAAGGCGTGATACGTTGACCACCGGTGCTGATCGTTAAATGTCAGCATCATTTGGAACACATCGTGTTGGCTATGGTCTATTGCAGATAGCTGCCAACGTCAGCGATTTAACAGCACGACTGCTACGCTCGCAGGTTCGAATCCTGCCTCGGGCATGGCTGTGTGTGATGTCCTTAGGTTAGTTAAGATTAAGTAGTTCGAAGTTCTAGAGGACTGATGGCCTCAGATGTTGAGTCCCATAGTGCTCAGAGCCATTTGTTTTGTCCATAGTCGACATCGTAAAGTTAAAACTACAAATCCATAAATTATCGTCAGTTAGTAAAAACTGTTTTTACAGTCTGACGATAATGTATGGATTTGTAGTTTTAACTTGAAGATGTCGACTATGGACAAACGGTAGTTATTTTTATTCTGCAGAAGATTGGGTTATACCGACTGAAACCTAGGTAAATGTAGGTATATTTTGCAACTGAGGTTGTTGGTTTTTAAAATTAGAAATAGTATTCGTACAGTTGCTGACAGGGCCACGAAATGTTGAAAATATTTAAGTCTCTGTAATGCTCATACACGAGTCTATATTACTTCCGTTTGAAAAGTTATACCATAACAGGTGATCGGAATGAGTCGGGCGCTCCAGTGAATATTGAGAACCGTGAGATAAACAATAAAACATTACCCTGCCCTCTCACTTCCCCAGACCCCGCACTGGTCACGCTGATTACCCCTCCATCATTGATGTAAGCGGCCAACATTACTTACGTCACTGCCGAATTCACCGACGTCGTTCTACATTAAGCATATTGTAAATTATCTCGGTAGATTGTTTGTTACAGAGCAGGAAAACTAATCTTTTAAAGTGCTCTTAACATTAGTTGACGTTTTTGGATTCGGCTGTTAGTTGCTAGATGTCTATTATTAGAAATACGGCTTAGAATAACGGGCCGACGTAATAGCTGAATTAGACTGCATGCGGTCCGCGGGCCGCAGTTTGACAGCCAATGCAATGTTACAGATGTGTGATGACGGCTCACAAACTTGTCCGACTCCATTTGTCACAAAAAAACTCCGAGTAATCACCATTCATTTTTATATTTGCAGAATGATTACTATAAGATTTCTGAGTAATTATATGTTGTGTTTTGCTATCCCTGACTCACATATGCCACATTTTGGCCCACATGACAACTATACGCCCTATCAAGTTTTAATGAAATCTTAGATCGATTTAATTGACCGAAACTGACATGAATTCAGACTTTTGGTACGCTCCTCGTATTTATAAGGAATGTGAATTATAAGAAACCCTGACTAGCTTTACCTTGGTCGCTTTGTCCCTGAGATTTCTAAATCAACAAACTAGCTACGCTAAGGAAATAAGGCAACGAACTACACTGTGTGTCAAACTGAGGCTGCAAACTTTCTAACCATTTAGACTCCAGCACAGGAATTTTGTTTTCTTATTCCAACATGGCCGAATTCTCGTTTCTTTTACTTCTGCCAAGATTATTTATTGAGCTCTTATGTCGAGCAATAACATGCATGAATAATGAACAAGGAATCCCCCGCAAAACATAGGATATAAAAGAAGAAGCTGCTCATTTGAATAAAAGTTCCTAAACAAGAGGACTTTCATAATTTTATCTTAAAATGTCAATTTTTTCATCATGTTTCATGTCATTCGCCACATGTTGCTACTTTATGTTAAAATTTCCCGCTATACATACCTGCTCAACCAAACATTCTCTTTATTCAAATACGCATATTTTAATCTTTGCCGGCCTTACAACTGTTTTCGTCTCTAGCCCTCTATAGCGCCATGTTCACTACAACTCGGCTACTCAGTATAAATAATCATTTCATCAGCTAACTATTACTCATTTTTTTATGATCCTTCACCTCTTCACTATATCTACGTTTCATATTATGTCACTAAACGTAATTTCTAAATTTTCAGAGGTAACAAGTTTCTTAACTACCAGATTATGGATAGACCAAGATTATTATCTACATGATATTAGCCTGTATAGTTCGCGCACAGTAAATTCTTCTTCGTTCTCTTTTCAGTACATAGTAACTAGAGAAAGGACATGCTTCCTTAAATCAACGTATTACTCATTTTTGATGTTGAGCAAATAACGATCCACTGATGTAATACTCTTAATTGCTTTGATTTGTTGTACGTCTTCGTAAACCAAGAACCTATACTAAAAATGCTTTAGATTAAATGCAGAACGTTTTAGCTGTCCCTTACGTAAAGTCAGAACGTCACCTGTGACCAATATGATGGTATAAGCAAGTAAAGAATCTATTTCCGGTTCCGAAATTTTTTTATTACCTACTTAGTTGGTTCACAAAAAAAATTATTAATCTCATCTTAAAAGTAATTTATCAATTATTTTCCACTTTTGTTATTCCCAGATTGGCTTCACAAACATTTTGGAGTTACTGTAGTATATCTCTAGTTTACGTTCATTATGAGAATTTAGTACATTTTATTTAACTAAAACAGCCAAAGACATTCTTTGAGTCAGCAGAAGGTAATCTGATGGTTTACACGTGTATCCCCTCCCCGCTTCTGCGTTAGTATAATGTGAGAACACGTCTTAGCAAATTTGATGAGTGTTACGCTGTAGTCACCAAAATAACTTCCTCGTTCCTACATTTACTAGTTATTCCTGTACCTATTATGGTATATGATAGTTCTACGATGACTTGCTTCAATTCAGGATCTAAGTGCATACCAGTTTCATCAAAAAACTTTCAACAACGCTTCTGATCTACTGTGGGACTGTTCTCCATTGAAGATAGTTTTGACGTACTACTGACATCTTTCTGTACTTCCTCCGGTACGTATTATATATTTTCCATCCGCGATACTTTCATTTCCCTAAAATAGTATTTAATCTAACTGAAAGTTTCGTAGTATCTTCTTTGAGAATTACCTTACTCTCACACACCTTGATTAGCATATTTCTTCTCCTTAGTGTCATATCTAATAAATTTTAAATTTAACTGTCCCATTTCTGTTTCAGGAATCCGATATTCCCATCTGCCATATATATGCTGGAGCACTACCTTAAATATCCGTAGATTTATAGCTCTTGCTTCCGATGCACCAACGGTACGCTGTACTATACCCTTATTACATTCCACTGTTGTACTAGTAACCTATACTTGGAGACCCTACTTCATTGCCTTAGATAAAATTCACTATCATTATGTTTTCATCATACCACTTGACTTCCAACTTAGTAGTCATCACTTTTAGATTATGTTCTGCGTCCGTATCTGAAGCCACGTTGAATAAAATGTTTGATTCCCAATTCCTCATTTAACCATGTGGCAGCCCTGTTGCATTTTACAATGTCTTTTGCAATTTCTCTGAATTAACGCTTGATGTTCACTAAAACTGGTCAAAACCTGTCACAGTCTTGAAAAGTCTCGCTCTGGTTTCCTCTAAGTCAACAATAATTATTCCACATTATTTTTTCTCCTTTACTATACCGTTTCTGTCACTTAGCTCCACATAGTGTGCGAATTCTTACACTTAATGGTGTAATTTGCGCACATGAATAAAAAACTATCAAAGTAGACTCGTAAGTCTGCAAATATTTGGTGACTGTGTGGCTCACGTCAGTTTACAATGTTACTTTCTTCTTCTGCAGAGTAACAATGCCAGCACTTAAGAAGGAATTCTAGGATTCAACGCTCTCTTTACGACGATGTTATTGGATACCATCTTCGATTGGAGAAGGATGGGAAAATAAATTAGGCGTGTCATCTCACACAGAAACTAACCATCCATTTGCCTTAACTGCCTTATGGAGCCTCTGTAAATCCTGAAGTTGGTGATCTTAGCAGCCCAGTGTTAACGACCGCTCCACACCATTCTGTTTCCACCAATTGCTAAATCATTACTGTTGTCATTACTCTACACCCATTAGTTTAGGATTCTCCGCCCTCTTTCCACTTTAATTTAGTAATCTATACGTAATACTAGTTTAGCAGTCCCATACTCTTTTGTAGATTATTCAGTTTCCCACAACAGTCAAACTCATCTCTCGCCCCAGATCGTGGAAAATTAATGTTACTCAAATGTCTCTTGATAGGCCTTATTGAATATTCACCACTTAGATACCTGAATGAGATACTATTTCACCTCGGAGTTTTAATTTTTATTTTAGCAGAGCCTACAGTTTTAAATTTCCTGTATGTTGCGTTATTATGGAGTGAATACTTGTATTCAAGTAACATCGCATGTGCTGTGACGAAGCGTTTGTCCGCATACACTTTCGATAAGAAGTGGCAGTCCACGGAATTTGGTAAGTAGGGGTAGCCATTTAAGTTACCACCCGGATCGAGAGTTTCACTTGCACCACCGTCAGTAAAAGCGCTGGCCGCGGAAAGGAACGGTCGGCGGGTGTCCCGCGCCTGTGTATGGTCGTAATCTGTTAGCACATTTCATTCTCACGCTTCCTCTAGTCAGCATAATTTGTTTTGCAGAGGACATATGGGTTCAAGTGACATGTGCAATGTCTACTTTGCTAGCGTTGCGTTCGTGTGTTAGCTTCTATTCGCAGACTGATGCTTATGACAACTTCTGTGAAGTAGATGTACAAAAGAACTTTATTTACACAAAAAATGATTGCATTGTTTCTTCAACACACATTGTTATGACGATTGGGTTCTGCAATTCGTTTATTCCAGGGGAACTGTGGAATAACTGTTTATTTTCGGCTTAAGCGCTGACGGGACGACAAAAGTCATTCGGGTCACATTATCCACAAACGCTTAAGGTTTCTAACTTTGCTGGAGACTGCCATGTGTGAAATTTATCATTCTTGGCTGACATCCAATTACAGAGTCCGTAGTTGAGTATAAGATAAACCACATCCTTCACTCCCGTTGACGTTTTCAATCCTCTGCAAAAGCTATGATGCCCCGAAGAAACGCTCTGGCACTTTACAATACAATCTAATAAATATTAGAGGGAGTACGAGATTTTTCGCTATTTTATTAGTAATAAGTGAAAAAAAAGGAAAACCATTTGATCAATAGAACCCTACAATACTAGCTTGATATACACTCCTGGAAATGGAAAAAAGAACACATTGACACCGGTGTGTCAGACCCACCATACTTGCTCCGGACACTGCGAGAGGGCTGTACAAGCAATGATCACACGCACGGCACAGCGGACACACCAGGAACCGCGGTGTTGGCCGTCGAATGGCGCTAGCTGCGCAGCATTTGTGCACCGCCGCCGTCAGTGTCAGCCAGTTTGCCGTGGCATACGGAGCTCCATCGCAGTCTTTAACACTGGTAGCATGCCGCGACAGCGTGGACGTGAACCGTATGTGCAGTTGACGGGCTTTGAGCGAGGGCGTATAGTGGGCATGCGGGGGGCCGGGTGGACGTACCGCCGAATTGCTCAACACGTGGGGCGTGAGGTCTTTACAGTACATCGATGTTGTCGCCAGTGGTCGGCGGAAGGTGCACGTGCCCGTCGACCTGGGACCGGACCGCAGCGACGCACGGATGCACGCCAAGACCGTAGGATCCTACGCAGTGCCGTAGGGGACCGCACCGCCACTTCCCAGCAAATTAGGGACACTGTTGCTCCTGGGGTATCGGCGAGGACCATTCGCAACCGTCTCCATGAAGCTGGGCTACGGTCCCGCACACCGATAGGCCGTCTTCCGCTCACGCCCCAACATCGTGCAGCCCGCCTCCAGTAGTGTCGCGACAGGCGTGAATGGAGGGACGAATGGAGACGTGTCGTCTTCAGCGATGAGAGTCGCTTCTGCCTTGGTGCCAATGATGGTCGTATGCGTGTTTGCCGCCGTGCAGGTGAGCGCCACAATCAGGACTGCATACGACCGAGGCACACAGGGCCAACACCCGGCATCATGGTGTGGGGAGCGATCTCCTACACTGGCCGTACACCACTGGTGATCGTCGAGGGGACACTGAATAGTGCACGGTACATCCAAACCGTCATCGAACCCATCGTTCTACCATTCCTAGACCGGCAAGGGAACTTGCTGTTCCAACAGGACAATGCACGTCCGCATGTATCCCGTGCCACCCAACGTGCTCTAGAAGGTGTAAGTCAACTACCCTGGCCAGCAAGATCTCCGGATCTGTCCCCCATTGAGCATGTTTGGGACTGGATGAAGCGTCGTCTCACGCGGTCTGCACGTCCAGCACGAACGCTGGTCCAACTGAGGCGCCAGGTGGAAATGGCATGGCAAGCCGTTCCACAGGACTACATCCAGCATCTCTACGATCGTCTCCATGGGAGAATAGCAGCCTGCATTGCTGCGAAAGGTGGATATACACTGTACTAGTGCCGACATTGTGCATGCTCTGTTGCCTGTGTCTATGTGCCTGTGGTTCTGTCAGTGTGATCATGTGATGTATCTGACCCCAGGAATGTGTCAATAAAGTTTCCCCTTCCTGGGACGATGAATTCACGGTGTTCTTATTTCAATTTCCAGTAGTGTATAAATTAACCGGAGAACATAGTTGTGTGTTTTGGTAAAGCTAAGTAGAAAAATCATTTTTAGAGTAAGAAATAACTTCAGTAGGTATGAAGATTAATTATGGAGCGCCTTCTGTCGTGATTATTCTATTTATTTGTATGTGGTATTCCTGATGGACCGCGTGTTAATGAGTACTGTAAGGCTGTGACTGACTGCGTGACGTCGTTGCAAGTGCAACAAAGAGACTGCTGCATCCTGCGCACCTCCAAGGAATGCCAAAGAATCAAATATTCAATAGGCAACGGCAAACCACCTCCATTAGGACCTTGCCTAGTACGCCGGTGCCGGTCTACCGCGTCGTTTCCCTACGCTCTGTCAAGAAACATGAGACTTCATTTGAAGTCCCAAAGCTCCCTCCGACGATGGGAGGTCCAGGTTGGCGGTATGTTATAGTGGTGGTCGTGCCATGGATTTCACGTAATGATTGGCCGTATCAAAACTGACTCATTATTTGTGTCCATACCAGGGATAACGTTAGCGATCGTCCAAATCCAGGTGGCTGTCCCAGAGTCGGGTAGTCGTGGTGCCATTGTTTTTCAGTCCATTGACCGTGTAACAGAGCACGCCCACTTTGTCGTAGAATCGCTTTCCCATCTCTCCAAAAAACATCTATAGAGAGCCCATGTTCGTCTCTTCATGTAGGGTAACAATCCTCATGAGTAGGCGGGGGGGAAGGGGGGTAGGGGGGGCGAGTGGGCACGCAATCTCCACCGAGCACTTTATTCTGCAACTCTGGAGTTTCTGATCTGCATTCAGTGGAGCCATAGGTAAGGGAACGGTGGACAACTATATGGTACAGTCAGAGTTTGGTGTCTAAGTTCAGTTCCCTGTTCTTGAAGAGGAAGTACAAAGCTTTTATCACCTTTCACTTTGGATGAAGTAATACGCATGTCGGTGGAAGAGCACGTTCATATCAATTCGGACGCCTAGAAATTTGATATCAGGGGCTATGACATTCGTACATCTGCAACTGTTATGTTGTTGCAGACAGTGGGCACCGTTTGGTACAGTAGGCAGCCATAGTTGTGGTAACATTAAGGGCAATCTTGTTTTAACGACACCAGGTGACTGTTGCGCTCATCTGCCTATGGAGACGAGCAATGAGTTATTCGGTGTTGCGGCTGGTAGTACAGAATGCCGTACCGTCGGCGCACTGCACCAGGTGGATGTGTGGGAGGACTGGCATATCCTTAACATAAGTATTACAGAGGAGGTTCGAGTCCTCCTTAGTATAATTTAGGTTAACTAGTGTGTAAGCTTAGAGACTGATGACCTTAGCACTTACGTGCCATAAGATTTCACACACACATTACAGAGGATGGTAGAAAACACAGAGAATACTTAACTTGGAGATTTACAGGTAGTAGTCGCAAACGAAGGGCGACATGAAAACAATTAATATGTTCGCCAATATAGACAACTCCCAGTAATCACTTGATATGGATCACTACAGTCTGTTCTTCGAGTGCCTGTGGCTGCAGGGGACGTCAAGCTTCCAGCCGTACCCCGCCATCCGGCCTACGCTCTTGCAGAAACGTCCCCCGGAAAACGACCAGAAAGGTACGCGTCCACCTCCTGCTGCTATGAACCAGATGAAGATGGCGGCGATTGCTGCGATGTCGGGGGTACATTTGCATCCGTAGGACGAGAGAAGACGGAGGAGGCGATGGCACTCCGTGTCCATCGGGTCGTCCCGCTGTTTCGTGATGACACACTCTGGCGGCTGCTGCGCCGCACTCTCCTCTGGACCCGTGAAACTGGGGGAAGAGGGACTGATCAGTGTCTACTTGACACAATCGGAGTTGATTTTGATGGCAGCGCTGCAAGCTATTTGGAATTGAAAGACGATTCATGCAAGCGCCAAGTCGACGGGTGATCTCGCCTCGAACCAACCGTCTCCTGCCGCTAACAACCCTGTAAAAGACAATATCATGCGGCGTGAAGCGGTACTTGCGGCCTTCCATCGGCGCCGGATGCTGAGGAGGGTGGAGCAGGTGGAGCAGGGTCCGATGGCGGCAGCTGTTAAGCATTTATGCCGGCGATGGTCCATCTCGTGGGTCCGAACGGTATGAGGCGAGATACAGTTGCAATGCTTGATCCCTGGTGTCTGCGGAGCGAAGTTTGGCCATCTGCTGCTTGAAGGTTCTGACAAAACGTTCCACTTCACCGTTTGACTGTGAATGGAACGTTGCACTAGTTAAATGCTGTATGCCATTGCGTCCAGAGAATGTTTCAAATTCATTTGACGTCTACTGAGGTCTATTGTCTGGCAGTATGACTTCAGGTAAACCTTCGAGGCAAAATATCGATGACAACACCTGAATTGTGCTACGTCACGTTGTCGAGTTCATAGGCACAGCAAAAGGAAACTTGCAATACGAATCAACCGCCATCAACCAGCGAGAGTTCCAGAAAAGTCCCGCATAGTCTATGTGCACACGTTGCCATTGTGATTGCGACTTAGGCCAAGCAGAAAACTATTGTGGCGGACCAGACTGATTTTCCGCAAATGCGTAACACGGTGACGTCATCTGTTCTATTTGGGCGTCCATAAGCCCGCCAAGTACAGTGTCGACGAGCTAACTGTTTCGTACGAACAATCCCCCAGTGTCCTTTGTGAAGTAACTGTCACGCTTCTTCTTACAAAGCTTTAGCGATCAACACACGAGCCTGGCCACTGGCATTCTGAACAAGGATTACACCTTTCTGTAGAGTGAGGCTATGCCGACGTGCGAAGTATCGGCGCACTACAGGTTTCTTCATGCAGTTCAATGAACCAGGCCACGATGTGCGAATGTCGTTTAACAAAATGTTCAAATCTGAATCAGCGTCTGTGGCCTGTGCAAATTTCTTATAGTTCATCGGAAATGATTGAAGCAATTCAGAATCCTCAGCATCGATGTGACAACAAGATGCAGCAGAAACGTCAAAGTCTTTATCAGGGCCAATCGGAAGATGTGAACGTGCATCTGAATTACCATGTTGAGCTGTCGGACCGATACACAATCTCGTAGTAGTATTGAGACAACAAGAAAGCCCATCGTTGCAATCTTTCGGCAGTTCGCATAAGAACCGTTTTCGTCGGAGGAAAAAAGGACTGCAAAGGCTTGTCATCGGTTACTAAGTAGAATTTCTTTGATGACACCATACACATTAGCCAAACCCTCTATTTCAATTTATGAATATTTACACTGAGCTTTGGTCAACACTTCACATGCCAATGCAATAGGTCTGTCGTTATCACCAATATTGCGCGACAGCAGTGCACCGATTCCGTAAAATGAAGCTTCAACTTGCAACGCAACCGGTTTTTCAGGGTCAATGGGAAGTAAGCATCGATCACTGAGCAATGCATCTTACTGTTTGTGAAAGGTACGTGGCACTCATCTCTCCAAACAAAGGGGACATTTTTGAGAGGCAAGCGATGCAATGGAGCTGCGATTTGTGCAGCATTCGGTATGAAAGGAATATAATAGTTCAGATTCCCTAAAACTGAATGTAGTTCTGTGATATTTCGAGGAACTGCCAAATCGCGTATGGCTAACAAATGCGACAGAAGAGGATGTACACCTTGACTGTTTATGATACACCAAGATACTGCAATTAAGGTTTAAAAAATCTCACTTGTTCAGTCTACACTTTAGCCCTGCTTCAGGAAACTCACGAAACAAAGCAAGTAAATTTTCAGTATGTTCTTCCAGTGTACGACCTGTAACGACAATATCGTCCAAATAGTTTGAACAGTTTGGCACTTGTGCAGTCAGCTGTTCCAAATACCGTAGGAAAATGGCGGGTGCGGAAGCAATGCCAGAAGGCAAACGCAAATATTTAAAGCCCATATGAGTATTTACTACACACACTTTTTGAGATTCTTCATCGAGCGGTATTTGAAGATATGCGCCGCGCAAATCAATTTTTGAAAAGTAGCGTCCAGCGCTTAATTTATCCGTAGGATCCTCTTGGCGTGGCAATGGATAGGTATCAATTACAGTTTGTGGGTTGACTGTAGACTTATGGTCAACACAGAGGCGAAAGCGACATGAAGGTTTGGGAAACAAACCCAGTGGACTTGCCCATTGACTAGCTGATATGGGTGCAATATCTCTGTTACCTTGCAATTCCTTAAGTTCAGCAGCGACTTTGTCCAGTAATGCAATGGGAACAGTTCCGCACGGGAAAAATTTCGGCTGAGCATTGTCTTTCAGCGTAATATGTACAACAAAATTGTTAGCTTTGCTTAAACCTTCAGAAATGAGTTCTGGGCGTTCTTTTAGCAAGCTAGATACACTCCTTTTGCATTGAATGCGAACACTGACTACACATTATCCTGAATGTTAAAGCCAAACTAATCAAATGAATCAAGACCAAATATGTTATCACACTCGCGTGATTATAGCACTGTGAAAGTCACTGTTCGCGTATGCAAGCAATACGTAGCAGGCAAAGTACATGTTCTGAGAACCGGGAATGTCTTGTCCATTATAAGCCGTCGGTTCCGTGCTAGTTTTAGACAGGCGTGGGGAGCCTAACAGTTGATATGTGTGACGATTTAGCAACGTGAGAGAGGCACCCGTGCCCAACTGAAATTTCACATGTTTCCCGCAAATAAGTAAATGGACCAAAAGTTTGTTAGGCTGTCGTGTAACTGAAGAAGCTGCACGCTTGCTAGTTGCAGTCTTGGTACATACTGTATTAATGACATCTGCCTTGTGACTAGCCTTTTGTGAGTGAACCGAATTCTTATGATTGTTCCGTTGCAAACATACGGATTGTACATGTCCTTTCCTAGCACATGGTTCAAATGGCTCTGAGCACTATGGGACTTAACATCGGAGGTCATCAGTACCCTAGAACTTAGAACTACTTAAACCTAACTAACCTAAGGACATCACAGACATCCGTGCCCAAGGCAAGATTCGAACCTGCGACCGTAGCGGTCGCACGGTACCAGACTGAAGTGCCTAGAACTGCTATGTCACAACGGCCGGCTACCTTCCACATGAGTAACGCTGAGCTTGTCGGGAGCTGCAGTCTTGGCATTTGTGCCGTGTAAACAGCGAGGGCAATACTTAATTCGGTTCTCCTGTGTAGCAGCCTGTGTAGCGAGCTGCTTACGCAACGTGGAAGTTTGCTTAGGTACTCGGCGCCGATGTGGAATGGGGCGATCGCAGCTAAGGGACTCAACCGGACAAATAGCTGGCTGCTCAAATATATGAGCCGGTAAGGCACCGGAATCGTTCTGACCTAGTATTTGCACTGCCTGCTGAAAGGACGGATAGGACTGTTCCAAAATTTGTCCTATTATTTTGACATCAGGTACATTGCACACGATCACATCACGTAACGTAACTTCTGAATACAAAGCGCGCAAGGATATTTGAATTTCCATTTCCTTGTCATACCTTGGAAATCTGTTACCCACACCCTATATGTTTGTTGTGACCGTTTTTTGTAATTAGGAAATTGATAACTAGCTGCTACCACATACACTTTACTTATTGGTCGTAATAGTCTGTTAGGGCGTGTACCATCTATCCATAACTAAGTTTACTCGGAGTGGCGTTAGGATATAACTTCTGTCACATAACCTGGTACATTGTGGGCAATGAAATGGGCTTTGAACTGGGGTAACCACTCGAGCCATTCCTCGTCTTATTCACACAAAACAGCGAAAAGGTGATATACCAGCAGTAGTAGACAGTGCGTGTTCTGTCGGGAGCGCAGCGTTGACCAGTAACTGCTACACCGTGTTGAGTTACGTGGAGATTTGTTGAGTCTGGAACTGAAACACGTGCACTGGCTGCGTGGTATGTTACGCTTGCAGCTGTGGCGCCTAATCAGGTAACAGGACAGGTTTGGGAGGAGGGGGGGGGGGGGTCATGTTGGAAGATACAAAGGCAACAAGCAATCAAAATAGGCAAAGAAAATTTCTGCAACACCCACCTGAAAACATTGAGTAGCAAAAACGGCAAGAAACTGTTGAAGCAATATGCGCCCCTGAAAAGTAAAGAAAAGAGAGAATTAAGGCGTCAGCACAAAGAAAACACAGAAATTTTCCTGGCCGTCAGCATGGAGTTAGTTTGTAACCCTTCATAGCAAGCTGTTGGGTCTCACCCACTTATTTCGTGTAGGGTGTCTAAGGGATGCTGCGTTCTCGGAATGCTATGCAACAATTCAAGCAAATAACTATAGTAGTTTTATTTCTATTAAGCAGATTAACAATACTTAACTAGGAGATTTCCAAGAAGCAGTCGCAAACGAAGGGCGGAATGCAAACAGTTATGTTCGTCGATATAGACAAGTTCAACTAAGCACCTGATACGGATTACTACAAACTGTTCTGCGAGTGCCAGTGTACAATCGTCCACTAATGTCCACATTCGGAGCTGATCTGAGAGGCTGGAGCTGGCAGCAGCAGCGCTTATATTCCGTTCTTGCAGGGGGCACTCCTGTCGTGGTGCGGTGCAAAGCAGCGCACCACTGGCCGACGTTGTTTCACAAACTTCTAGGGTCGTCATCTTCGTTTCTGCGCTTGCGGTTACGTCAAAACACGGATGGCCATCTGTCTCAGCAATCTGTGGACGAGATTGTCCTGGAAAATCCTGTCGTAAACGTTCTGCAGGTCCAGGAATACCGTTGACGTCGACGTGGTGTAGTTGAAGCCTTTGCTGATGTGTTCTGTGATCCTAGGAAATTGCAGTTCGGGCGCCTGGTATGAAAGTTGAAACGTCCCCTTAGAAAAATTATACATGACTGTGCTTAAACTGACACATAATATTTTTTAGCGCAACGCAATCTGACCTTCAAAAATCCCTACAAAAGAATGGCCCTGACAAACATTAACCTATACCTTTCTCAAATCACTTACCTCACCAAAAATCTTCGTTACTCGAACTACTGCAATACAGCGAGCGCCACTACTGCCAGCTAAATAAAAGATTCAAACTACTGAAGTCACTAACTTCTGATAGGCATAGTTAGCAAATGAAAGATTTTGATAGAGAACAAACAATGTATTTACTTAATAGTGTTCAAAAGTCATAATATATATAGTAGTTCATGACATCCAGTCTTACAAATTTCAAAACTCCGCCATTTCTCTCCCCACATCCACCACTGCTGCGGCTCACCTCCAACTGCGCAACGCTACGCGCTGTTAACAGGCAACTGCCCAACGCTACAATAGCAAACAACAATGAAAACCAGCCACAGACTGCACACAGCACAGCCAGTGATTTTCATACAGAGCGCTACGTGGTGTTACCAATATGAAAACCTACACAGCCTACTTACATAGCCCCCATGCTCCCCACAAAAAATTTTGCAAATTGTTTTGCACAGTGGCCAATACAGATTTGAAAAAAAATGTCATAATTACAATAACAAAGAAATCAAATGCACACACTTATTGATACAACGTTGGTCAAAAGCTAAAATTTTCTCACAGTCCATGAAGACAGTCCTGATCATTCATCACAGTAAAATTGCAGTGTTTTTTTTTTTCTCAAAGTCTGAGCAGTAAAAGAAAATGCACACGGAAGTAGTGGATTTCCATGCAGTCTTGAAGAAGCAGTGTTGTCCTTCCAACGGAAAGACAGTGCTGACTCTTGACATGCACACAGGTAATGGGCCACACCAGAGCAAAACCACAGCAGAGTTAGTCGAAGTTTTGAAGAATATTGGTAGGTAGGTCATCACATAGTAGACCCACTGCAGTCCTGGTAGAGATTATGGTATTGGTGGGCCACCAGAGGTGCAGACCTACTGCAGTCCTTGTAGAAATAATGGTATTGGTGGATCATCAAATGTGCAGACCCACTGTAGTCCTTGTAGAGACGGCCAACAGCCATCTGTTGCGACTGTGCAGGTGCACAATCACCATTGAAGAGTCTTGCGGAGAATATAGCAAGTCCATAAACCACCACTTGTGCACTCACAAAGTTTTTGGAATTGTCCTTAGAACCAGCAATGCTGTTAACCAATCCCTTGCTGAATTTTCAACACACATGCAAACACTAACAATCCCAACTTCTCACATGTTGTCCATATACCATGACCAACAGAAACGTGTGCAGTGAAATGTAACTTACAAGTTACTTAATTTGATGAAGTGGTGTCAACTAAAATTTTATAACATAAAAATACAATAACAAAGGTACAAAATACATCATTAAAGAACATAACAATACAGATAACATTTGTAGTAAAACAGGCTCTACAAAAGAATAGAAATAAACATGTACATCAGTTTTATGACATAAGTACATACATAAAAGATCAGAATAGCTTTTGAAACATCAACTTAACACATGAGCATTAAAACAAAACAGAAT
This sequence comes from Schistocerca piceifrons, assembly GCF_021461385.2. NCBI lineage: Eukaryota > Metazoa > Arthropoda > Insecta > Orthoptera > Acrididae > Schistocerca > Schistocerca piceifrons. Next base: position 642,325,659 of record NC_060140.1, on the reverse strand, counting down.
AAATAATGTCTAAACATCTTTACAAGGAAAATAACATATTATTAGAAAAATTCTACAACATAACTCGTATCAGCTAAACATATAAAGACAGGAAAAACACAAATACACAAGTGTACACAGACACATAGTGGAGTAACAAAAAAGGAAAGGACAGGGTTTGTTTTCAGTGTAACATTTGGTACTGCAGTCCAACCCAAAACTTCATTCCGTAGATATTTCGTCTTATGTCAACATTTGTTTCCACCAAAAAAATTCTATCCAAGCATGCTTTTTGTATTTACATGTTCACACATTTCTTACCTCATTATTTATTTTCCATTATCTTACCTCATCATTTATTTCCAAGAAAATCCTATCTAAACCTGATGTCCCTAAAACCTACTTTTTTGTTCATATCCTCTTTCCAAATACTTTTTTGACCAAACCATTTTCTTATACCTTCTCAATGCATTTCTACCAATTCATCACAACTACCTCATCTTAAGCTAACTTAAATCTACTGAGCTCAGATGCTAAACTAAGGGACGAGGCAATGCAGCAGCACAAAACAATTAACACAAACAGCAAGGACAAAAAATGCAAATTACCAAAGCAAGCAGCAGTAAATCTAAATTAACAAAGACGATGCAACATTACAACTAATATGAGCCAATGTGCAGCAACAAGAAAAATTAATCAGTAGTAAAACTGGCTTAACAGAGTAATACAAAGTGAAACTCAGTATCACTATGCCTGGCACACAGCAGCAGCAAATGCAATAACTTATACCTAAACATGACAAAGCTCAAGCAGAAAAAATAGTACACCAAAGACAACAATGCAGATAAGGGAAATGTCTATTCACATCTTAATGTCTATGTAATTAAAGTGGTGCACCACAACTTATTCTACCATAAAAATTACCAAGTACTTGAAAAGTTAATTATGTATGCAGTTACTGTTATTAGTCCCTTCTTACTGTTTTTTCCTTTCCAAGTGCTCCTTTTTTTTTTTTTTTTGAAGAATGTGGATCATAAAATTATTATCTAACAGATCTGTTGACAGAAAGTGTTCACATTAGCAAATGCATTTAATTTTATTTTATAAAAGCATGATGCAACACACCTGGAAAACAGATATCAAATAAAATAAGCAACTATGTACCAAGTAAAGCATAAAATAATCATTCAGTAGTCATGAGGCATTTCATAAGTTAGTAGAAATTCTCTCAATTCTCGTAGAAAGACACTTGTCATAATCAGGTGTGCAGATGTATGAATATTTCCCATCAATTCATAAGCATTTCAGTAAGTAGCACAATGTATGTGTAATCATATGTTTTCAAGTAATGAGCGAGTCATATTTGCGATGCCTTCTACAAAGGAATGTCAATAACGAGGTTAATGGTCTCTTTTCTTCTCCACCTGTGCCTCTGAAAGGGACACGCTAATGGCTTTTCCCAGGCGACTATCGCGCAGCTGGGTGCCCACCACGCATTACGTGAAGGTCACTTAACTCTCCTACCGAAATATTTACGACAGCAGTTTGCGCTACAGTGACAGTCTGATGTAAAAAATTTCACAGGTCGAGAATTTGCGTTATAAATGTGTAGAAACAAAATCCTATAAATACAACAGTGTCCAAAAAATTTTCAGTGATATTGTGGTACATTCACACATGTACACACATTTCATAATTCTAAAGTACGATTCTTAGTTTCCAACATCCGTTTCCACAAATCAGAGTCCCTAACCACTACTTATTATTCCTTACCTTATTATACATATAACCAGACACATAGTACACAATGTAGGCGTGTACCCCCTGAGGATTAATGTAATTATACCCTCAGGTGTTACAGATTACAGCAATGGAATGAAATTTATCACAGAAAACCTTTGTATCATTATACTTCAAGTATCTTTAAAAATAAATGTTTTAAGTACAAAATTAATCACTCAAATAAGTGTACTGTAGCGTTAAGCTGTGCGTCTTGTTGTAAGATAAACTCTGTGGAAGTGTCGTAGTTACCGTCCTCCGAAAGCTAAGTTCTGCAGAAGTCAATGTACTTATCTCATAATAAACAAAAGTGGAATGCTTTGCGTATAGATATCTTAGTTATTACGCTTATTACGTGATGAAGAAAGTACTGTGCTGTAATGTATTGTTGTGCTACTGAAAAGGCTGTCTCATTGTAGCTATACCACAAAAGTTACTACTAAAACATGTTTTACTTTCCAGAATAATTCAGAAAAACTGTGCAGATATAAAACAGAAACACCGCAAAAGCAACATTGTAAATTGTCACTCCATAGTAGCGTCGTGATATAATCGTGTAGCTGTCACATAAACTAACCACTGTGTCATCAGGTATCTCACAGAAAGTACTTTAAATCCAGAATTTATTTTCAAGTAAACCAAAATGTTGCATTAGAATCTCATTAGCAGTACTGGTAAATGTTCTAAGTATGTGAGCCTTATAGTCGTTACGTAATGGTGCAACTAACAAGCAAGAATATACACACACAATAACACTGTGTCGTCTGTTCACAATAACAATGGATTCGTAATTTCTGTTTAAATAAGTTCTCTAGGTTCTTGACTGGGTATTTAACTTCAAACATTGTTGCATGTTAACAGATTGTAGGTCTGACAAAGCATACTAGTAATGTAAAGTGAAAAGTTATATGGCAGAGACAAAGTTAAAAGCAGATTATGTTTCAATAAACGGTTTTACATGTGAAATGTGGTGTAAACCTTTACTCTTCCTAGTACGCAGAGTTTCAACTTCAACGCAATTATCATGTGGTATACGTCGGATTCTGTAAGGTCCATTGTAAACTAGAAAGAATTTGTGACTCAAGTGTTTCTTCTTATGTGACAACGAATGAGCTTCAATGAGAACTTTCTGACCAATATATAATTTCTTTGCATTTGCTTTACCGTGAAGTTTTCTCCTTTTGTCTGCTGCAGATTTTATATTTTTAATAGTCAAATCAATTATGTCTTTGTGTCGAAGTTTACGTGTATTCGGGAAAGGTACAAGCTCTCTGATTCTGTTCGGTGGTTCTTCATTCTACAGTACAAGAGTAGGTGGTAAAGCAGTGGAGTCATGAGGCATTTCATTCAGCACGTTTTGAAATAAGTGTAAATATGTGTCCCAATGCTGATGCTTTCTGTGACCATAAAGTCTGCAAAGCTTATTGATTTCTTTCATAATCCGTTCGGAGGGGTTACAATGTGGTGAGTACAATGAAATAAAAACAGGTTCGATTTTATGATTACGAAGCATGCGTGACCAAACAGAAGATCTGAATTGCGGTCCGTTATCTGAAATGACTTTAGCAACTTGGCCAACTTCACGTAAGAAACTTTAACAAAGGCGTTGGATACAGACCGTCCAGTGGCTTTACGTAACGGAGTGAAAGAAACAAATTTTGTAGTAAGTTCAACAGCGACTAGAACGTACAAAAATCCATTCGATGTTTTGACAAGGGGTTCCAAGAGATCAACAGCAGCAAATTCTTTTAATTTAGAAGGAATGATAGGAGACAACGGAGCGCGATGTGAGTAGATGGTTTCGCCTTTTGACAAAGTTTACAAATAGACAAGACCCTTTGAATTCTCTTTCCCATATTGTTAAAATAACAAGTCGTCCGAAGAATATGATAACATTTTCGTGGGCCAAAATGTGCATAGCTGAAATGAATGTACCAAAAGAGCTTATTAACAAAGTCGTCAGGAATGCAAAGTACCCATAGCTTGTCATCAACAGTGCAGCGTTTGAACAGTATGTTGTTTCTAACCAGATAATAATGCCGAATCTGTGTGTGTGTCTTTTCATGCCATTTCCTTTTGATGTCTTTCCAAATCGGATCTTTATCTAGTTCATGAGCAATGTCTTTTAAAGACGTGGAGATGAAGTTTTCAAAGGCGACTTTCTGAATGTATACTGAAATTTTTCTCGAGGTTGCCTTCTGTGTTACTTTTCTCAAGCCCAGCCGGTGCTCGTGACAGTGCGTCCGCAACAATGTTCTCCTTGCCGGCAATGTAGACTATTGTGAAGTTGAATTCTTGCAGAAACAATGCCCAACGTTTTAACCTGTTATGATTTAATTTTGAAGACATAAGAAATTGTAATGCACGATGATCACTGTATACTTTTACTTGCTTACCAGAAAGAAAGAAACGGAATTTGTCAAATGCCCAAACGATAGCTAAAGCTTCTAATTCCGTAACGGAATAATTTTTTTCAGATTTTGTTAGCACTCGGCTAGCAAAAGCAATGGTTTTCAGAACAGTAGTGTCATTTTCTGTGGCTTTTTGAAATAAATGGACACCAAGACCGACTTTAGAAGAATCCGTGCTAAGGCAGAAATTTTGTGACGGATATGGATGAGCTAGTATTGGCGCGTTAAGCAGCGATTCTTTCAAAGAATTGAATTCCAACTGTGCTTATTCGTCCCAGTTCCAAATAGTATTTTTTCCAGTGAGAGAACAAAGTTTCGGTGTGACTAGAGTTTCCATATTCAGAAAAGTATGGTAAAAATTTACGAGACCTAGAAAACTGCGGATTTCTTTTTTTTTTTGTGGATGGTACTGGAATGGCTCTGATTGCATCTAACTTTTCAGGATCCGACTGAATGCCTTCAGAAGAAATAATATGTCCCAAAAACTTCACCTTTGTCCTACCGAGTTCAGACTTTTCCAAGTTAACTGTAATTCCAGATTCTGCAAAAATATGTAACACGCTGTTGAGGATGCGATTATGTTGTTCCCATGAGGCTTCTGCTATCAGAATATCATCCACATATAAGGTGGTGCGACGTTTTAAGAACTCAGGTAATATGGAATTTAGCCCGCAAATGAATGCTGCCGAAGAAATGTTCAAACCAAAAGGAAGTTTCCGAAACTGATAACAAACGCCGAAACAAAGGAAAGCTGTGTATTTTATACATTCTGGATAAAGTTCGATCTGATAAAAGCTGGATCTGAGATCAATAGAAGACAACACTTTTACACCATTAAAATTTTGAAGAAATTCTTCTAACGTTTGCGGCCTGTCTGTTTCAGGAATGACGATAGTATTGATTTGTCTCGAATCTAAGACAAGCCTGATCGATCCATTTTTCTTCTCAACAACATGTAATGGATTGTTGTATGAGCTTACTTCAGGCTCAATAATGCCCTCGTCAAGCATAGATTGTATTTCTGCTCTAACACGGTCCCTATAATGCGCCGGAATTACGTATAGCCTAACACAAAATTTAGTATGCTCACGAACACGAAGTTGGTATTGAAATCCCTTGATTGTTCCTGTTTTGTGAGTAAAAACTGTGGAATGTGCTTGTAAAATCTCAAAAAGGTCTTGCCTATCAGTGTCATTACAATTCTCAATTGTCTGAATTTTATTCTGAATTTACTCATTAGTATCAAATGCGCCGTCAATATCATCCCTGTCAGTACTTGCAGAGTGATTGTTAGTGTCAAGTTCCGTCGAAAATTCCGAACTGTTGTCTAACACGAGGTAAAATTTCTTCGTCATGGTTTGAGAGCCAGTCTTCAAATTTCAAAGCTATTGACTTACCTTCTTTCTCTACACATATTTCAGCATCGTGAAAGTTTAAGATTGCTTTGTATTCATTCAAAAAGTCTACTCGCAATGTAATTTCCGTCGACAATAATGGAACAATAAGAAAGTTCATAGAGAAGCTGTGGCTTTCACAAAAGAATTCTAAGTTGGTTTGTTGGCGTGCATCTACACTTTTTCCAACGATTGCACCTTGTAATTTAATCTTACGTAACGGAAGTGTGGGGCAATCGTTCGATTTGTTGCATTTGCTAAAGGCTGTTTCACTAATTACTGAAATGGGACTGCCAGAGTCAAGTACTGCCGTAAATTTTACGTCATTTACTGTAATGTGAAAAACAGGATATGCAATGTTGTTATGTTTTACGTCATGTTCCTGGAGTAAGATGTCCCTAATGTCTTCCATTTTTACGTAATTACTAGCCACGGCAGCTACGTCGTCAGCTTCATAAGTACGTTTTGTGGCTGCCAGCGATATGAGTCATTGCCTATTGTCTCTTTGATGGTGGGCGTCGTTATTGGGATTTGGAGACCTAACTCCTACAAATTCACCTTCTCGAGAGGGCGCTGCCCTGTTAGAATCCTGCCAGCTCTGATGAAATTCAGGTCTGTCGTTACGATCATATCGTCTGTCGTCATGTCGGTAGATTCCATACTTTCTTTCTTGTCGGTCACGTGGTGGAGAATTTCTCCCTGAATCGTAACTGCGCGCTGGTCCGTTGCCTCTAAAGTTATTCTGTCTCCCTTGATAATAATTATTTTGGTTCCCATACTGTCTGTTTCTCTGATTGTCTCTGTGATAGTCACTACCACGGAGAGGTGATCTTTCCCTGTAATTATTACTACTCTGCCAACGGTTGTCATACAGGTGGTGTCTGCTTTTGGTCACGATTTGTGTTGTGAGAATAGCCTTGTCGTGTCCAGTTATTATTTCTTTCATCGCGGAATTGTGACGGATGTGATCTGTAATTGTTGTGTTCCTGTTTTCGCGTTCCGCGATTGTCAGTGTCAATTTCCAATTCTTGTAACAGTCCCTGAAAAGCTTCCATGTCATCTTCGCAACGTCCTGCCAAAATAATATGTCGTAAATGTTCAGGTAATTTGATTAAGCAAATGTGGATGAGTTCTGAGGGGCTGTATGGGTTTGACAGGCACTGATTCTTGTGCAACATGTCTTCAAAATATTTCACAAGACTGGAAAATTCAGATTGTTCGAAATGTTTCATCATTATGATGCTATGTTTCACTCGGTCTTGTGTAGCTTGAGACCAATATGCTGAGAGAAAGGCATGATAAAATTCTCCTTCACTGTGACAATCGTGAATAACCGATCGCATTCTTTCAGCTGGTTCATTCTCTAAGTAGTCACACATAAATTCTTATCTGTGCTCTAACGACCAGTTGGGAGGAAAACAATGAGAGAATTGATGGAGCCACGCTTGTGGATGAATGTCATTGCCAGAATTCTTAAATGTTTTGAATTTACGTGTAGTAATGAAGAGCTTATGGTCAAAATCGTCTTGTCGGCGAGTAGCATATCGGTCATTATTACGTCGTGTCGGCGGTTCCATCTCAAAATTCGTTGCACCTTGCCAATTTCTTTCATAATTTCCTAAATGCCCTGTGTTATTATTTTGTGGCTTTTCCGTATTTCTAAGTCCCTCTTCCCATGTTGGAGCGCGAGTGTCCTCTGAAATATGTAATTTTTGTATTACTTGTGCCAACTGATCTTGTACGTCCCGGATTTCTCTTTTGTGTTGCGTATTAATTTGATTCTGATTTTGTTTGAATTTCTTAATTTGTTCATACTCTTCTGTGTCAGTGATGGCTACAGGTCTTGTGTCATTCAGATCATCATCTACCTTTGCAGATAAGTTAGTGAACTGATCCGAAAGTTCGGCTACTTTCTCCGATAGTGTACTTATTTCCACAGTGTGTTTTTCTGAACCAAGTTTCAGATTGTCCATTTGTGTTGAAATCGTATCTACTGTGTCCTTTAAGTTTTCCTGAGTTTTTGCAAGTAGCGTAACCGAATCGGTAGATGCAACTGAGTCAATTTTAGCCCACAAGGTCTCATGATTTTCATGAACAATGGTTTGCAGTTCTTTTATGGCTGCTTCGTGATTCTGTAATGCATTTTCATGCCGCGAAAAAATAGGTTGAAAATGCTCACAAATTTGTGTTTTTACGTCATTACAGACTTTTTGACATTTCGATTCAATGTTATGTAACTCAGTAGTTAAATCCTCACGTGTTTGTTCAAGTGTGCTGTCTAACTTTTGAAGCTTTTGCTGTGTTTATCTCTGATTTTGTTCCATTGTGTCTAACTTTTGAAGCTTTTGATGTGTTTGCCTCTGATTTTGTTCCATTGTGTCTAACTGTTGCTGTGTTTGTCTCTGGTGTTGTTCCATTGTGTCTACCTTTTGAAGATTTTGTTCCATTGTGTCCAACTTTTGAAGCTTTTGTCCCATTTGTTGCATTTATTGTAATAACAATGCACTGGTGTCTGAAACATGTTCCTCAGTGCTATTCGGCAATGCATTTGAACCGGCAATCTACGCATTTTTAAAAAAGCAGAAAATGTGTCTTGACTTATTTGAGAAAACGGCGAGGATGCAAAACCTGAATCTACAGTATTTGCAAGATTGTGTCCTGTCATTTCAGATTCCTGAGGCAAGCTGTTGCCAACCGATCGATCGATAATGCTTCCCTGTTCACTAATTATTTCACTGCCTACACCATTATTTGCAGCCCGCTCCATTTTCCTATGCACAATTACCAAATTACTACTTTGAACATTAATTAATTCACTACACGGTGGCGCTAACACACTGCTTTCGTCTTCACTGTCATTTCTCAGTTTACTTTGGAGCCTAGTATTACGTTTTTCACACGCCATTATTGTCACAATATTTCACACGACAACACAGAAAAGCACAATTTGAAGAGCAAAATAAGAAAACACATTAACATAGCATTGAAAATAATATCTCGTTAATTATAAAGCGCAGCTGCGAACTACTTGGTGCAAATCTACATGCATGCCACAACTGTTTTACTGTACAAGAATGAAAAACTACAACTACAAAGGAAATTCTCTCTACAATTACGCGCTAGCAATAAGCAAAGGCTGCACTAATTGCACAAACTACAAGAAAAAATCAAAAGATTCCAGTGGGGTATCCTCGGCTAAGGGTCGACATATGAAACGCCCCCTTAGAAAAATTATACATGACTGTGATTAAACTGACGCACAATATTTTTTAGCGCAACGCAGTCTGACTTTCAAAAATCCCTACGAAAGAATGGCCCTGACTAACATTAACCTATACCTTTCACAAATCACTTACCTCACTCGAACTACTGCAATACAGCGAGCGCCACTACTGCCAGCTAAATAAAGGATTCAAACTACTGAAGTCACTAACTACTGATAGGCATAGTTAGCAAATGAAAGATTTTGATAGAGAACAAACAATGTATTCACCTCAATAGTGTTCAAAAGTCATAATATATATAGCAGTTCATCACATCCAGTCTTACAAATTTCAAAATTCCGCCATTTCTCTCCCCACATCCACCACTGCTGCGGCTCACCTCCAACTGCGCAACGCTACGCGTTGTTAACAGCCAACTGCCCAACACTACAATAGCAAACAACAATGAAAACCAGCCACAGACTGCACTCAGCACAGCCAGTGATTTTCATACAGAGCGCTACGTGGCGTTACCAATATAAAAACCTAAACAGCCTACTTACAAAGTTAACCCTGGTGGGACTATTTAAATGATTTATAATGTAGGGAAAAGCTAGTGTGCTAATAACATTTATTTTCCCAAAACAGACATAAATTATGCTAAACAAGTTATTGATTGAATACCGTAAACAACTAACAGGGGATTTAAGACTACACTGGACAAGGATCTTGGGTGGGAGAGACATTTTAACTAGTGGAGTGAGTCAAGAACGCTGGCCCTAAAAATGTGAATAACGCACCCTGCATTAATCTGTGACTAGACTTTGATTGGTCAAATCTACCGAAGTTTCTCTACATAGATGCAGCTGGGAGCAAGTGGAGATTGAGATGTGTACTCCCTGACAATGCCGGAGTCGCAGTACGTAACCCTGTTTGCTTCGTGCGGCGATGTAACTTTCAGCTCGCGAGATGTGTGCTTCGGAGGTGAGTCGTGTGGACGGCACCTGTGAATCGATCGTGGTTACAAAAGAAATGCAAAAATCTGACTGTTTAGCTATGAGACAGACGGATCGCAATTTACTCTTTACCAGAGGCCTGAAATCAGGGTAGATTTCAGTGTGTGGCCTACCCGTTTCTGGTAGTACCAAGGACCAATTTGGCTCCCTTATACGACAGAGCGCGCAGGGATACCAAACGTCAAGACTGGTGAACCAAAAACGAATAAGTGTGCCTTCGGCAAACGAGTGATCGGAGATGTTTGAAGTCACACTGTCGGTACAGTAAGAAGTTCACTACAGGCTTCCCAATCTAACTATTCGCAAGTGATGTCAGTCTCAGGACAGGCCCCAAGTACCAACCACACACGCCAGAGCTTCGACCAGAACTGCTTACCAGACCAAAGTACCGCACCCGAGTGCCTCGCACCTCTCCAGAAAAAAATCCGTTTTCCCGCAAAGCGCACAAACGACACCGCCTTCACCCCATTTTGAGCCAATGACAGGGCTCTTGAGGCGCTTCATCTTCCCTCCCATGCGACAGCACCAACTCATGTCGAACCAGGGCAAGAGTTAAGAAACCGACGTCTGTGGAAAAAAAAACAGAAACCGCAAATTACTGGCTTTTTTATTAAGTTTCCTGCAAAGGGGGAAGGGATGATTTTTTTCCGAAGTCGTGTCTCTTCCCACGGCAACAAGCGAACAGATTCAGTCTCAAAGATCTTTATCTAAATCGCTTATGCATTGGAGCTTTTAGAAAGAGGTGTATAACCATGGAAGTGTCCATGCAGGTGCTCTTAGAACAATTTAAACGTGTGAATAACAGTTTCACACAATCGAACAACATGACAACAACTCAAATCGATAAGAGGTCTACAGATTTAGAGAGAAGATTCAATGGATTTCAATAACTTCATTGCACGGCTTAACGGAAGAACAGATAGATTGGAGATTAGATTACTGTCACGATTTTATCAGTTTCTGAAATAGATAATCGATTAAAATTGTGAGGGCTGTGCTGGATGGTAAACTCCAACACAAACACAATGTAAAGACAGAACGGGATAAAACGTTGCAAAGAATTGAGGCTTCATCTACATCTGCATCTACATGATTACTCTGCAATTCACAAGCACATGCCTGGCAGAGGGTTCATCGAAATACCTTCAAGCGAATTTTCAACCGTTCCACTCTCGAAGAGTATGCAGAAAATCTCTCCGTTCGACCTTTGATTCCTCGTACAATTATCATTCTTTCTAGTATTTTATTCCTAGCATTTTAAAACTCTGAGGAGGAAGTTGGTGATTGAAATTTTATGAGAAGATCCTGCCGCAACTAAAAATGCCTTTGTTTTAATGACTGCCATCACAAATCGCGTATCATATCCATGGAACTCTCTCCCCTATTTCGCAACAGTACAAAAGGAGCTGCCCTGTTTTAAAATTTTTCGATGTTCCACGTCGATCCTGTCTGATATGGCCCAAACACCATACATCAATACTCCGGAAGAGGGCGGGCAAGCGTAGTGTGTGTGCAATCTCTTTAGTGGTCCTAGTGCATTTTTTAAGTTTTCTGCCAATAAATCGTAGCCTTTGGTTTGCTTTACGCACATTATGTATGTGATAGTTCCAATTAAGTTACTCTTAATTGTGAACATTAAGTATTTAGTTGATTTTATAACCTTTAGAGTTGTGTGATTTATTATGCAACCGCAATTTAGTGGATTCCATTTATTTCTCTGATGGATGTCTTCGCACTTTTCATATTCAACTGCCACTTTTCGCACAGTACAGATATATCTCCATCGTTTCGAAATTTGTTTTGATCATCTGATGACTTTTTAAAATGGTAAATGAGAAAATCAACTGCAGACAATCTAAGGAGGTGCCCTGATTGTCTCCTATACCATTTACGTAGATCAGGAATAGCAGCCGGCCTACAACACTCTCTCGGGGAACGTCAGATACTACTTTGGTGTACTCGATGATTATCCATCAATTACTACGTTTATGTGACGTTCCTGACAGGGGAAATCACCAATTTAGTCGCATTACTGAGACTATACTCCGTAAGTACACAATTTGATTAGGAGTCGCCTGTGAGGAACGGGATCAAAAGTCTACTAGAAATTTAAAAAATATCGAATCAGTTTCAGATCCTCCTTCTTTTACAACGATTTTTCTGAATCCATGTTACTGTTAGTAAATAAATCTTTTCTTCCAGGTAACACAATGTTCGAACACAGTATATGTTCCAGAATCCTATAGGATATCGCCTTTAGCGATAAGGGTCTGTAATTCATCAGATTAAATCCATTTCCTTTCCTGGGGGCTTGTGTGACTTGTGCAACCTTCCCGTCCGTTGGTACGGATCTTCCAAGAGCGAGCAGTTGTGTATGACTGCTAAATCTAGAGCTATTTTATCAGCATACTCTGAAAGGAACTTGATTGATGTACAATCAGGACCTGAGGCCTTGTCTTTATTAAATGACTTAAGGAGCTCTGCTGCACGAGGGATATCTACTTCTGAGCTACTCATGGTGGCATCTGTTCTTCGCTAGAACACTGGAATATTTAGTTCGTCTTTATTAGTAAAGGAATTTCAGAAAACAGTATTTAGTAACTCTGCTTTAGTGGTACTATCATCAGCAACATCATCATTGTTATCACGCAGTGTGTGTATTGATTGTCTCCAGTCCCTGGTGTACTTTACAAACGACCAGAGTTTCTCTGGATTTTGAGGTAGCTTCATTGTGGAAAATATTAAAACCATCTCCCACTGAAGTTAGCGATAAATTTCGAGCTTCTGTAAAAGTAGGCAAATCTAATATATTTTGCGTTCATTTAAATTTGGCATCGAGTTTTTCGTTGCCTCTGCAGCAATGTTCTCACCTATTTTGTGTGTCATGAGTGATCAGTACCATACCTTATTAACTTATTTGGTATATATTTCTCAAGTGTCGTCGATACTGTTTTTGGTTTACCTTTACGTTGTCAGACTGGAAAAAGTCTATTAGGACGCATCAAACTAATCCTTATCTGCTTTTTTAAATAGATATATTATGCATTTGTTTTTGGTGGGTTTGAATATTCCTGTATTCAATTTAGCTACAACTTCCTTGTGGTCAGTAATCACTGTATCCGTCATGTTTGTTCCTATCTGCTCAGGTTTATTTGTTGTTAAGTGGTTAAGTATGTTTTCGCAAACATTTACACTTCGAATGGACTCCTGAATTAATTGTTCAGAGTAATTTTCTAACGTCGTATACAGAACGATTCCGGACGACATATTATGCCTACCACCAACCTTAAACATTTAATTTCGCCAACGTATGGCGGCTATATTGAAGTCACCACCAGCTGTAATTGTATGACTGGGGTATCTATTTGAAATTAGATCCACGCTTTCTTTGAACTGTTTAGTATCTGTATCTTCTGAGTCGGGAGTCAGTACGAGGATCCCAATATTAATTTATTCCGGTTATCAAGTAATAGTTCTAAACATACTACCCCACAGCAACAACAAACGTAAGTTTCACAAGGCAAGCTACTTCTGACAACAATGAACACTGCACCACCAACTATATTTAATCTATGCTTTGTGAACACGATTAGGTCCTCCGTACAAATTTCGGCTGAACTTATTTCCGACTATAGTAAACTTTCTGTATCTATAACGATTTAAGCTTCAGTATTTTCTATTAGAACTTGGACCTCAGGTTCTTTTGAAACACAGCTACTACGTCAGTTTACAACTACGGTAACTATTGCTGCTAGGTTTACTTTCCGTGTTCGTCATCCACCCTTATAGACTAACGCCATTTCTGTAGTTTACCTAGAGAATTCAACCTAGAAAACCACCCAGCCCCAAGCCACTCAGCCCCCGCTACTAGTACAGGAGCCTCCTGCGTATAATGGACCCCTAACTTATTAAGCGAAACCCGGAAACCCACCACCCTCTGGTTCAAGTCAAGGAACCCGCCATCTACACGGTCTCAAACTCGTCTAATCCTTTGATTCAGACTCTGCACTCGACTCTGTACCAAAGAACCACAGTCGATTCTGTCGAGAAGGCTACGGATGGTAACTTTTGTCTTTATCTCGCATGCAAGTGTGGCAGTCCTTACCAATTCGGCTACCTGCCCGAAAGCAGAGAGTATCTCTTCTGATCCAAATAGACACACATCGGTAATTCCGATACGAGCCACCACCTGCAGTTGGCTACACCCTGTGCTCTTCATGGTATCCAGAAGCATCCTTTACACATCTGGAATGACTCTTCCCAGTATGAACACAGAGTGTACACTCGATTCCTTCTCGTCCATCGCAGCCATATCCCTAAGTGCCTAACATAGGAGCTCTCAACTACGAGAAATGCTATCCCCAGCAAATGCCCGGACGTTGGCGACCGAGAGGCCCCCCTCTGGAACACATAGAGCGACTGCATCCGACTCAGGGACTTCGATAGTGTTCGAAATCTCTTTGGCAGACGAACAGGGGAGACTCTCCGGTCCCTCCCCCAGAAGGTCCTTTGCTGTTTGCCGCTACTTGGAACTCCCACTCGACCACGGGTGAGGGGAAAACTTCAGTGCAGGCAATACCCAGAGTTACCACAGTAGTCGACTGATCGGCCGATATGTGGCACGTGCTGAACTTGCATGACCCCACGCAGGGGCGCCCACGGTCAATAGTCCCAAGCTGTGCGATCGATGTCAAGCCGTGTGAAAAGTGTCACCAACTCAGTTCGCAGATAAACACAGCTACCCCAGCTTCTATCCATACCAAAGACGGATAACTCTTTAGAATGCTAGAATGTGCCTAGTAAGCACTCAAACACGCAAAAAATAAAAAAAACTAGACTATTATCTTCACAGATTTTTGAAAGTAAGCAGCTACCGTTTCAAGCTCTTAAATATAATTCGCAAACAAACGGTGTACTCACGCTATCTGCGGCGCCAGCGGAAGGTCCTGTTCACTGACGGTGTAAGTTAAAAGAGGTGTCATTCACTAAATCACTACACCTAAATATACGGATAAGAATATACGTATTTTACCTTCGATTATCAATAACCTAGAGCCTCAATTGCCAAACCCTGAACTAGAAATGGAGGTAAAAAATGAAGAACTGCACGATAAGCCTAAGGAATTTTTCGATAATTGATTCTTCTACTTGGCCGCTACACTTGTAGCAGAGGGAACTTCAACAAGAATAAAAGCAAGAATTTTGCTATCCCTACAAATTGAAAAGAAACAAAAAAGGGATTAAGATAGGAAGTAGATAGGAAGTAGAAGAACTGTTAACGAAGAGTGGAACACTACGCAATAGTGGCAATACTAAGTAAAGTATTGAATGAAAAACTCTCAAAATCTACAGAAATTCCCAAAATTTACACCCACAGAAGACATCCATCCAGCACTGCTCAATGGGATTTAAGGGTATGTTTCTAGATCTTTGACAGATTACAGGAAGAAACGATTTACAATAGTTTACGCGACAGGCGATACATGACAATGGGGCATGCTGAAATTTACTATCTGTCATGATTTAGAAACTGCTTTGAAATCTAAATGCCGTGCGAAGTTGCAGAAATGAATTACGGCTCGAACTGGTAAGTTTGAGTCCTTATAAGAGTAATTCAGGTAATAGCTATAGAGGTTTCACATAATACCGCACCAACAACGCAAAGTATTTGGATGATCCAATAAGAGAAGAATACTTACTGGAGGCAGTAATTAGCTTACTATGGAGAGTCAGAGACAAGCTAGTAGTAAAGGATTAGACAAATGTAAGCAATTTAATAGAATACTTTGAATAAGTAGACACATTGGAAAGACAGAAAGATTGCAAACTGGTAATAGTAGCAGCAACAACAAACGTAGCGATAACAACAGAGTGTCCTGAGTAACTATGAAGGCACTAAAAATGTAGAGAAACAGAGGACTGAATGGTCATGATCACATTCGGCCTGGAAATAGGTGCAGAAATGGAAATAATAAGAGACACTATCAGAATAGCATATTCAACGATACTTTGAACACAGGAAAGAAAAACTAATATGAGTGTTAGGAGGGGCTCGGTCTGCTGAAGCGACGCACAATGAGCCACAAAAAATTGCTTCAAGTCTGATTAGGTAAGACCATATCAATACATAACACAAGGATCATTAAAAGGAAGGGAAACGCCAGCTAAACCCGCTGGGCACAACAGGTGATGAGGATTTTGGAAAGGGTCAAATAAGGTTGGGGTCAGTTTCACCTTAAAATTGTACTTTATTGTAATTTAATAACACATTTACAGCCGAAGGGGAACATAGCCGAACTTTTACAACTATGAGTTTCAAACTACAAAACTTTCACGGCTGAAGGCCTCCAAACAAGAAATCTTAAAAATCAAGAAGGTAAATTTCGACTGAAAACACGCAGTTACAATTACAAATAAAATAATTAAAATAAATATATATCACAGCTAGGCTGAAAGCCTAAAGCAAAAGTGGATAGACAAACATAAACAAGATGCAGTACAAATGGCTGAAGGCCCACCATAAAATTTTCCAGATTTTGAAATAAATTACCATAACCTGTGAAAGGCAGAAGTCTGCAATGTTTAAGCTTGAAAGGTAATTTTAAGAATAAGGTTCCAAGGCTGAAGGCCTACAGTTAATTTTCCAAAATTTAAAAAGAAAATATAACCATATGCCTTAAGTTTTAAGTAGCTGAAACCGGACTAAAAGAAAAGACAACACAATGGCAATAACCTTTCAGAAAATATCAAATTGCAGTAATTCCAACTTACTTACATACACAGGAAAACCAGGTTATATTTTATCATTGGGTATTATAGATTATAAACAGACAATTAAACACCGGTGAGAAAGACAGTAAAGACAACAGCACTCAGAAGCCTCCAGGGGGTCGGCCTGCCCTCGTTCACTTAGGTGAGAGACATGGTGAGCCCAACTAAACTTGATCCATCGGAACCCAACCAAGGGACAGCCACGGACCGACCGACAAACGACTTGCTTGTCACCAATGGGTACATGAGAATTCAAACACAAAATATTACAGGCGTGATTATCCACAATCAAATATGTAAATGTATTAAGCTGCCAAAACTACACACCGTGTTGGACAGCGACAACAGCTGAGGAAAGGCCACACTAACGGCCACAAGGCAGAAAATTCCACTGGTGCACTTGAATTGTAGTGAACCAATATAGTTAATTGCACCGCATGGCGGCTAAATTTCAGCAATACAAACAATCGTTGTTGCTCACAGCAAAACCTCCCCAAGAGCGAACCACCGAAACGAACCTCAGAACATGAATGGACGTGGCTTGGGCACTTGAAACCACTACTCAACTTTGACGTCCTGAGTCGGTGATCCACGAAGCTCCACACACGCTCTGACACTGTGCAGGGACCGCCAGCAGACCCAGCCGACTGCACTGTGTGGAGATAACTGCCCAGGTCCGCAGCAACTGACCGACTGCCCTCAGAATGCCGACAACATCTAAAATAGTCGTCAGTGGAAATAATGCCAACTATACACACTACCTGAAAAACACTTGTACGAAAACCTGAACGATACCCAACAGTCACTAAGCACGCACAAAGACAAATCAGGAGTCGATGTACACTCACACAGCCGACTCATGAACGATCGGCGATCCAAAACGCGTCGTCCAGTAGGACGACCAACGGACGATCCACCACGACCGTGGTCCAGTTCAAGTGATGCATGGCGGCAATGGTCTGGCGAGCCACGTCGGCGCAGACCACGCAGCTGCAACCCGACTGCACTAGTGCCGCATTGCAACTACCTGACTGGCAGGTCCGGACTGCGCTTCAGACGCGTTCCAACTGACTGGCAGCTGGAACTCACTAACTGAACTCCGCTATGACAGACAACTACCGGAAAGTAACAGCACTCGAGCAAAGATACTACGAGAGGGGATGTATTGATATGCGCTGCTAACGTCATTCACGGTCAGGCAAAGCTGCAACTCAGTGGCAGTAGTAATTTAAATTAAGGGAGTGAGGTGGAAGTACGTTAAAAACTGGGTGTAAAACACATGATGGCTGGAACACGAGCCTAGCACCGTTGAAGAAATATGCAACCAAGGTACATAATACGAAACCTAGGTACATAAAACGAAAACTATGAGGTATATTATGAAATGTTCAAGTAGGGATTATTTGGAATTGGGTAGTGGTGTTTCAGTAATTAATAACAGTTTATTCGAACGAAATAACAATACATTTTAGCAGTCAATGCTCGCAGTAACTTTAAATATCTCTGTAATCGTATGTGTAGAACAGGTGGTTTCATGAAGTTTCCATAATGAAACAGCAACACTTCCAAGTAGACAACAAAAAGAAATACTTATGATACACTTTGCACAAATGACTACCCACACAGTGGGTATGATTCCTACCAAAGAAGAGAAACTAGGGCAAAATACCAAAAATCAATTATGCGATTACGATTTAGAGGGAGAGTAAACTGATTTAATCAACACCATAAAAAATCCAAAAAATCTTAACAAAAATAAAAAAAAGAGAGCTTGATTACATTTATGCGAAGGCGAAAATGTATTTACAGTGGCCAGGAATTACTAAATAGAAAGAAAGTTTAACTGTGTAACGGATTTAGCCCTGATGTGAGAGTTCCTGGCAGATTAAAACTGTGTGCCGAACCATGACTCGAACTCGGGACCCTTGCCTTTCGTGGACAAGTGCTCTACCATATGAGCTACCCAAGCACAACTCACGACCCGTCCTCACAGCCCTAATTCCACCAGTACAGTAGGAGATGAGCTCAGATGGTAGAGCACTTGCCCGAGTAGGGCAAAGGTCCCAATTTCCAGTCTACGTCCAGCACACAGATTTAATCTTGCAGGAAATTACTAAAGATGTTATTGCACTTTAAGGATTGAACTTCACAATCCATTCTACATAAGACCATAGTCTAGCTGGTATCTACAAAGCCACTGGTACGAAAGGAAAGTAGTGGAATATAATTGAAACATCTTATAGCTGTTATAATAGTCCTTCAGTAGTAGCTAAAAACGAGACGGGAATTGGTAGATGGTATTTGACACATGCACAGTTAATAAAATAATGGAATCAGAGAGAGACAAGCCACCCGTAACAGAGGAGATATTAACAAAGTTCCCAGGGGCAAGCGCCATAATGGCGATGCGTTATCGTCAAACAGTGATACACAATTATTCAAGAGAAACACAGCATTTTTATTTTTTGGAAGAACGATCATACCACTTAAAAGTACTGCTCTTTGGTGTAAATATTTCCATATCTGTATTCATGAGAGCGATTAATAAGGCAATACGCAGTGAATTAAGGTACAGAGTGTTATTTTATGAGAATTATATAGTAGTACTATTTGCAACAAGGAAGGAACACCTCAAAACATTGGATGAAGGTTTCCTCAGATTAAGTTCCAAAGATATTATCATTAAATTGTTAAAATCAGAATTCGAAAGAAATAAAGTAGTGATATTGGGACAAAATAATAAGAATTAAGACTGAACCACCCAGATTAAATGCAGTAAATATAACGACTTAAATCATCTACATCTATATGGACATTCGGCAAATCACACTTATGTTCCTCAAGAGGTGAACGTAGGACTTTACAGAAAATTCCCTCCAAACCCAGTGCCTAATACAGCTAATTTAATGAAATTGTTGAAACAAAACACAACACGGAAGTGGGATATACTCTGCAAAGAAGAGCTTACCAATAAAAAGAAACCTGGGAAAACTCATAGCTATTATTTCAGCCAAATTTCGGTCTTCCTTTACATCTAGCAATGGATGCATCAGACTACAGTTTGTGATGTCACATATTTCGGGAATATAATGTACACGATACAACTGAACACAGGCCAATTGCTTTTACTCGTGGAATTCTTGCACAATATGAGTGGAATTACAGTGTAACACAAAAAGAAATTTCACCTGTAGTATTCATACTTATTAAATTTAAATACCTATTAGGAGGAATGGAAACAATAATATACACTGACCAAAGCGCTTTACCACTTCTATTGAAAAGCATACTACAGTGTACTAGAAGGCACTTTTTGTAAGGGAGTTTAGATTTTGTATTACATACATAAGAGTACAAGATAATATAGTTCTAGATGCAGTATCTAGACTAACTGTAGGCCATCAGTCAATTCAAGATGTAAAATAAAAAGGAAAATTTGAAATTAATTGTAAAGGTTAATAATTATGAAAAAGGCATATGGTATATCTGTACAACTTAGGAAAAGAACAACGGCAATATGTACATTTAAAAATTGAAGGTGATAACTCTAATGAAGCAGTGCCAACACCAGTGGACAGTGACTGTGCAAAGGAATCTTATTCACCAGGAAAAAATGTCAACAAAAGGGTTACTATGTACTCCAAAAGGTGGCATAAAATTACGAACTTATTACATAGATATAAGTTACGCAAATTTCTGTCTTAGGAAATGTATTGACATAAAAATAAGTAATATTACTTTGTAAATGTGGGTCGCCAAGTAAAGAAAATATTAAAATCTTGTTATAGTGGTCAAAAAGCTAAAGGACGAACAGCTGGAATACACAACATGTTACATCGAATTACTATTAGCAAGCAATGGGTGATGTGAGCAGTGGACACCGGTGGCGTGTTGTCTTGATGCTGGCATGTATCTTCATTGTGTCAGAATGCTAGTACAAGTTGGTTGAATATAGTCACTTAAAAGAGCAACAACGAGTAGTGTGACAAATTAAGAGAAGATTGTTTTCAAAATGTTGGTAGCCTAAGATCCTATTGTCCATCAATGAAACACAATTCATGATCAAATGATTAAAAGCATTCCTAGCATGTGAAATTGTCAGTCATATTTTAATTTGGGGATACCGTGCGCAAAACAATGTCTCCAAAGAGTCATGTGTGAGCTATGCAGGTTATGCCAGACCTATTGTGTGAACAGACATCCACGGTGGATGAAACCAGAAGAAGAATTAGAAAAGATATTGAATGAGCTACCACGGTCTGCCCCAAAAGTCTCTCCAGTGGAAACAGTTGGAGGGCGAGTAGAAGGAGAAAAGATTCTTATGTGTGTTGAATGGCCAGAAGGGAATACTCATATTCAACCAATATCATATGAAAATACTAAGAAGTGGCTTACAAAGGAGGCAGAGAACAGGAAGAAAAGGTGGCAGAGATGTACCCCACAACGGATAGGAGATTTAGTTATAGTTAAAAATCATAAAGACAAAGGCATGTTTAATACGCAAGATGTGAAATTGTTCACAACTGAATGACGCGATAATAAGCGATAAGAATTATACTCTTCAAAATTCTTGGTATAAAAAATATGTCACAAAACATCTGACAACTTATTGGGCTCTTGGAGAAAGGGCTACAGTTCGTCTGAGAAGAAGCCTACAATTGTTTAATAAAATTCTATACAAGGTACAAAGGCGCAACTGATCGTAGTAGAGGGATAGTCTAAAGTTGCTGCCATTGGTATAGTAGTAAGGATGTATTTTTTTAGTGAGGACCCCGGCAAAGTAGTTGATGTATACTTACTGTAGTGTGTACATTGATGCCGAGGTTCATTATAATTTCTAACATGCAATATTAGGTTGGGCAGTGAATCCGTCAGTTTTATTTTAATATCTTGTAGAAGTGTTTCTACCCCAATGATGACTGGTAACTGATAAATTGTGTTTTAAGTGAGAATCGTAGTAACAGATCCCAGAGAAGGGAGACTGTTTGTAACGTTTAAAGTTTGGTACCCGTTATCCTTCCAGAAGGAATTTGTAAGGTAGCTACAACATACTATGTGAAACGACTGTTTTAATAATATACGCCCTGGCAACAGGAATGATCAGAATTGTTATATCCTAGTTAGTAATAAGACTGAATGAAGCCTAAACCTAACCATGGTGTCTGTTCGATACATTCCTTATGCGGAAACCAAGTATCAGCCCCAGCAACTTTTTTAATTCATCAGTCGTATGCCTAGTTTGATGCTGATGCTGGTACCGCAATAATAAATGTTGTACTGATCTGTTAATGATCTGAAAAATGTAAGTTTTTCTTTGGATTATAGGATCAGAAAGTAAATTTATACAAATTTTTGGTTTGCACACCAAGATGTTAAGTTTTTAAGGGATTTTTTACGTTTCTTTCATTTTCTGGACCTCGCCTGAGGAGGAATTCAATATTTTCTGTGGGAAGGTAGCTGCAGTTTGGATAAGTTTTGAATGGAAAGGCATAGTGCTTTTTTTTTGCATGTTAAACAGGAAATACAGGGTTGTATGAATATTTTTGAGGAAGATTATTTGTAGTTCGTCGTTAAGTAGAAACAATTACGATTCTACAAAAAGGAACAGTTATCTCTGAATCCTTCGGGTAATCAGGTGTACGAACCTAGCTCTGTTACCTGAACTTACTCTTCAGAAATCAAGCTAGGTAAGTGCACTACACTTTCGTCGGTATTCCTTACTACGACGTATGTTCTACTTTTCGGGGTCTGGAATGATGAAGCTAGTGGCTGCCGTTCTGTAGAATCGACAAACACCATTATTCTCCACGCTACAAGTGAACAACCTCACCCAGGAGAATAGTCTGGAGTGGCAGGTGGGAAGCGTACTAGAATTTCGGACATTCTCTGCTTTCTTAGTTACTTACACTGTTAGTTCTTCCTTCTCCTTTCTTTATTAGCCTATCACTGTGCCAGTTCTATCATCCCTCGGTCTATATGCAATAGTTTCGTCATGCAAACCCTTCCTTATATCCGTTCTATGCAACTTGAAATAACAAGACTAGCCCAAGGTAGTGCAGCCCTAGAAGGCTGTAACTTTTAATTGTTAGCTACTGTTAGCTACAATGGGGATGGATCAGTACTGTAACAAAATTAAACAGAACTATTTTGCAAGACATAAAACATTCGCATGACACACTATAACAACCGTTATAAACATCTGAGTTTCACCTGCGTATTGTCAAATATTAAATAATAACGCTGTTTTTCCAAACGAGTTATATGTTTTCTTTGTTTTCTTAATTACCTGCCTAGTCTCTTCAGCAACATGTTGATAGAAAGATGACCTATATGTAACATGCAAACTTAAGTGGATTCGAGAGGAGGAAATTATTATAAACTATTGTAATCAGTAGTATAGGTGCAATATTAGTAACTGAAGCTGTTTTCACTTTACATAAATATTTATTAAATGAGGTTCAATTGTTCGAAGCTTGTTCATTTATTTAGGGTGGCAGGTGGGGGGGTAAGAGATTTTCCGCTACTTTTTTCATAAGAATTTCAAAAGGTAAACCATATGATTAATAGGAAAATACATACTAGCATGATAAATAAATGAGAACAGGAACGTTTAGGTAAAGTTGAGTACAAAAGTCACTTCGAGAGACAGTATGACCTTTATTACGTACGAATCTTTGTTACGGAGCCCACACGGTCTTGACTGTTCTCTTTATTTGCTTGAGGTATTTGTAATGGATTACGTATGACGACGAGAACTATAGCTCTGAGCTTCACGTCATCGCAAGTGCAGCAAAACGACTGTGCCACACGCGGCTCCAAGGAGTATGAACAACTCGAACGTAACATTTAGCTAATATGTCACCATATATTGAGTCTCTTTTTCGATTCCATTTTGTTAAATTGGTTGAATGTCACAGTCTGGACTAGATATCTGTCTGCCGTAATGACGGATGATAATCTCTTGCATATGTATTGTCAATGTGTAGTAAGGTCTGGTTGTATCTCCATGTTGCCGGAAGACTGCTTTAGCAGACGCTGGTGTCGAATTAAGATATAAGACGTTATTTAGTAGAGACTTCAACGACTGCTAAGGGATAGATGTGTAACACACATATCGGAAGAACTGTTGCATATTATAGCAACCAAACTCTGCGTAAATCTACCAAAATTACTAGATACAGCATTTGGAGAGTGGTCCTGCTCTTGACGGTAGACCAAATAGCCGAAAAAATAGCTTTTAACACCACCTAAAGCTCTCAAACGACTATCAAGCGCCCTCCTCAACTCTCATAATTAAGTATTCTAGATTTACATGAAAAGTTAGTGACAATATCTAATGGTTCAAATGGCTCTGAGCACTATGCGACTTCACTTCTGAGGTCATCAGTCGCCTAGAACTTAGAACCGATTAAACCTAACTAACCTAAGGACATCACACACATCCATGCTCGAGGCAGGATTCGAACCTGCGACCGTAGCGGTCGCTCGGTTCCAGACTGCAGCGCTAAGGTACCTTCCCAGAAAAGAATTTTAAGCTTCCAAATAAATTCTATCAAAAGATGCAACTGTTTACGTCATGTATTTTAATACTCTAAAATTCACTCATCATAACCTGTGGTGTAGTTCCCGTTGACCTAGAATTACGAGATTACACAAAATGCATGTTTCACAGAACAAGCATAAGAAAAAATTATATCATGTGGAACGAATATTTGTTATAATTTTTTATCCATCTCCTTGTCCGCCTGGTGAGACACCTTTTTCTCTGGAGCAAGTCACTTACTAAGTTCTGTAGGTCCTTGCCGATGTAAAAAATAGAACGTTCTAGGTCAGTTCAATTAAAGAATTAAAAGCCCTTATGTCAGACATTTTCATACTCGCAAACTCATTCACCAGAACCTGTAGGGTACTTTCCACTGACGTAGAATCATGAAATTTGTGAAAAAAACAAGGTTTCAAAGAACAAGTAAAGTAAAACAAAATTCGAAATTTGCTAAATTGTAATTTTATCACGTAAAATATCTTTTTGACATTAGGCCATAATTTGCACTCGTCATGCGTGGCATACACGAACACTACTGCATGCAAACACAAAATGTTAAATAAATAGTCATGTTATAGTAAGTAAATAAAAATATTTTATTAAATCTTCTGTATCTACATATATAAAATGAAGTACCTGCTCGTTTGTTTTTATACGTCCTGGCTAGTCTGAGGAATTACTATATAGACTTTGAAACGGTCTTGTAATTACTGGGAGCGATATCTTACCAATGTATATACATAGCACTTTGTCAGTTTTATGGTGGTCTTTTACACGAATCTTGGCACACAGATTAAAATGGTGAAATTTCACGTATCATAATGAGGAGCTCCAAGAGTCAATTCCCACTGACGTTCCATAAATGCGTTTACTCCGCTGAAATTGATACGCTACCCTAATACTAATAATGAGGCAGAGATAATGTTGAACTCTCTGCCTTACCACTTGTCCCTCTGTGGGTAACACTCCATCACCATTGACTCTGCATCATTTGAAGAGTGATGCGCGCTCGGATGATGAGATTTCTGCTTTGCATTTCTCTTAAAGTACAGTTTCGGAATTTTGCACCCAAACCAATGTACGGTTTCAACGTGTGAGCGTGAACTCGTCAGAAACGTTCGTCGTCATAAGGCAAGCTGATGAAGTAAGGGGGATATAAGAAGCGGACCAGAGCAGGTAAAGTGGGTATTAATCGCTAAAGGAGGTCCACAAGAAACACACTTAGAAATTTTCGAGGTTGTACGTGCACATCACGGCATTCGAACGCTTCTGGACTGTAGGGCAAAGCAAAAGAGAAGAATATAAGTATTTTAGACTGGGCATATTGAAATTCTGATGCACTGACAGGATAAGAAATCAGAAATTTTTGCATGACGTCGGCGAGAAAAAGAATATGTGGGAAACTGACGAGAAGAACTTCCATGACGTTAGGATATATATTAAGGCGTCAGGCAATAGCTTACACAGTACTGGAGAGAGCCGTGGAAGGTAAGAACTGTAGGAAAAAACAGACAATAGATACATCGAACAAATGATTGAGGATGTTGCATACAAGTGCCTCCTTCAGATGGGGATGGCGGCACAGGAGAGGAGGTTATGACAGGCTGTATCAAACCATTCAGCTGACTGGCGTCAATAAATAAGATCTGTACTACTCTTTATAGTTGTGAGGGGAAACATGCTCTGTAATAAGCTGTAACGGAAAATTTTCAGTCACCTGAACAACCATTTTCAAGAGCATTACACTGTCTGCATATATCTTCATAAATGGCCATGTATAAAAAATACATTACACAACTCACACTAACATACTACACTGGTAAGCAGTACATTTACTTATATGTGTGAAACTGCATATTATGTTTTGGAATTACGTGATTCTTTTACTTTACACATTCTAAACCAGCATTATATTCCATAGTTGCATTAATAAAGATACACATCAAAAACGTTACAACTTTCACGTCACATATTGGTATCTATACTTTAGCAACTACATTCCCAAAACTAACAGACACTGTTATGGTGATGTCAGAGACACTTATACATCAAAACATTGCAAAACTATCGATAGCAACAGTGAAAGGCTCATATATATTGCTGGTGATACATGCTTGATAGATGTATTCTGTATCAGATAATCAGAGACCATAGACCACTTAAGGGCATACAGAAAGATGCAATGAAATATTTTATATGTACATTAAACATAATATATGCAGCAAGTACAAAATTTCATAAAATGTTGAAAGACTGACGATCCATTATTTGCTGGTTTGTGGGCTAGCAATTAATTTAAAAATAGACGTACTGAATTTCATTTAAATTTAATTCCTTGTTTAATATTAATAAGTAGTAGGTGGTATCTGCTTATAATACTACTCCATTTACATGATGTAATAATTTTAATTGTGCTCTTCTTTATTTTGCTTTTTGGTTACCATAGGTTCTACTTCAAGTGATGTCATGTGTTATTATGTATTTTGCTTAGTATTAGATGCATATACATAATGTTGAGAAGCAACATTTGGCATCCATGTACGTAATTAACATAGGCTACTGTGAATGTTGGGTATGTATTTTCACCGACATTTCTTTTCTAAAATTGTGGCCATAGTTTTAGTGCAGCTTATATTTCCTTCTTTTTTCCACTTGTTTGTGGCCTCAAACTCATTATTCAGACTTCTCCAGTTCATATATATTCATTTTCATTTTTCAGTGTCATGCAACCTTTACTGTAAACTTATTTCTAAAGTATTTTAGTTTATTTCACGTTATTATAACATAAAATACTGTAAGTCATGACTTGCATAGTATAACCAGTATTGACTCTCTCATTCATTATTGCAGGTTCCATTTGTTTGCTGCTGTGACTTCAGTGTTAATCAGTTGGTGGGTAATACTCTACTTTTCTTCTTTTGAAAATATCTATATGTTTTTTTAAAAGTTATTGAATGCTACTTTGAAACCATAGTTTTTCATTAAGTAGTATGTCTTGGCTCATATTTTTACTCGATCTATGTGATGGATTAATTTTTAAATGCGATCTCTAACTTTAGCACTTGCTCTATACAGTCTTTCAAATAGTGTGATGCTCTACTACATAGTTCCTTAATCTAAGAAGAAAACACGTTTCGTTTTTCAGAGGATCTTTTGGGATTCTTATGTGTATAATAATTTGTGCCCAGCAGTGAGTGTTGACAACATTCGAAGTCTTTATCTTTTTGACACTTGCTACAACTACTTACTCATTTTGGCGATGTCAGGTATGATTCAGACTTTGTGAGTGAAAATGGGAAGATACTTAGCAAATCGGTAAATCCGAAATCTATGTTTCAGTACCATTCTTTGTGCAACAGAACAATACTTTTCGTACAAGAACTGTATTTTTACATATTTGATGATCGAAAAGTATGATGACGTTTATCCTCTTTGGTGCTGTCTGTTGTGTTTTGTTTCCAAATGATTATTTGCAAGAAATTCCTGTCAGAGTTTCTTAGATTGTTGAATACGGAGGGTATGATGTGCTGTGCTGCATCTTGGTATACACTGGTGAAAAGATAGTTATTCCTGTGTTTAGTATCAGCTTTTTCAAATGATGGCCGACCTCTACTAAGCAAAATGCTATTTTTTTTCAACTTGATTCTAATTTTTCATTTTGCAATGATACGACATTCACACTTTCATCAGTTACATACACCTGTTGAGTATACCATTCTATGCAGTCACTGGCCATGTACAATTACAATCAGAGTAGCTCCCATTATATTGGCAATATATGTAGTAGGCAATGCAGAATGCTTTATACAAATGTACCTGATCCGAATGTGTGCCAGTCACTAATACAACTGCCACCAGAAAATTTTTCCTACATTAACACACAGTTGAATTGTTCCCTTCAACACACACCTAATTAAGTTCCCTTAAAAATTTTATCAGTGAAATAAGTACCATTTATTAAGCATTTCAAATGACACTAAACTAACATTCATTGTATTGGGATATGTTTGTTTTTCCCCACCTGACATAGGGAAGAGAAACTTGCAGAGTGGCGAAAACTGAATTCGCAGAGGTTATGCAATTAGCTCAAACCGGGCATCGAAAAAATTCTCTAAGTTCTTCAAAATCCAAGCCTATCAGCTGTCACATCAGTACATCTTCGACTTTTAAATGCATACTTGACAGCAAACTATTGAAAATTGTCTAATTTAATGCATTCTTCTGCTAGTTCACCATTATGGTAATATTGCTATGCTGAGCAAAGAACTTCTGCCTAATGAGGTCTTCTTCTTCTTTGTCTGCCACTGAGGATTCTCTGCTAGTGCTTGCTGATTCTCTGCTGCTCGGTAAGAGTGTGGATACCAGATTACATATTCCCTGCTCCTGCTTAAGGTTCTGTAGTATCGTACGAAAAACATAGATTGGCAGCATTCTTAAGTATGGACAAGAATAAATTGTATATAGCATAAGAAGAGAAATTAGTAGGTCAAAGATCTCAGAATTTCTGTGGAGAGCTGCCTAATGTGTCATATTTCAGTGTATATTTCTGGAAGACAACTCTGCTCTCTTGAGCTGCTTACAGATCCTGCAACACCAAAAAAATATATTTAACGAATTATTAGTAATTTAAAAAAGTAAGACAGTAAACATTACAATATATATTACATTAATAAAAATAAAAAAAATTGAAAATGTTGGCCACAGAAAATAGACTGTATAAAATGGAAAGGGCATTAGAAATGACAAATAATATATCTAACAAATTACCGTGTCCTGGAACACAAAACTAAGGCATTATCAAAAAGTGGTAAGAACTGAAACACTGTCTGCTGCGGAAACATTTAAATTAACAAGATTTGGGTATCTTAAAAACTGGAAAATACTGGAATCTAGAAGTAATAGTACTTTCGAATACAAATCATGATCAGACAGAGAGTTCTATTGGAAAATGTAAAACATGTTTCATATAATGAGGAAAACAAGAGAACAGTTTTATGGGTACACATACCAAATGGATAGTAGCAGACTATCCATGAGGATCAACTTACTGAGAACCTACATATCCAAACCCACATAATTCACCGAAATTGACGAAGATACGAAAAAGACTGAAATCAGAATGAACACAATAGGCAGCAGAATACTTTTTAGAGGAAGAAAACAAAAAGCAACATTTCAAGACACATAGAGGTCTGCGAGAAAAAAGTGGATCCAGGAAGAAAAGGAGCGACAGTCTGGAAGGGCTAGTGAAGTCTGAGAGAAACGAAAATTAAACAGATAGAAGCAAAACCTAGATTGGTTTATCCAACCGTCTAGAACTGTTACCCGAATAAATAAATAAAATGGAAAACACGCGTTACTTGTCAATCAGTTAAAAATGTAAGATTTTTTACAGAAAAACATATATTTGCCACACTTACATTTTGCATAAGATCTCTTGAAGGAAAAACGAAGTTGATGGCTAGTATTACATGGAGTAAAGACCGACCTCAAGCCGAAACTTTGCTTTTATAACCTAAACTTCCCACTGAGTCGGTCGGGCATTTCTCTCTCATGTGTTAATTCCTGCTGAATCAGAGTCGGCCAATGCCCAGACATGCAATTTTCAATTCCATGTGAAACGCCAAATTTCCCAACAGGTGACTTCACATAGACAAGACCTTCTAATTCTTTTTCGCGCGGCTCGCCCAGTCGGAGGTTCGAGTCCTCCATCGGGCATGGGCGTGTGTGTTGTCCTTAGCGTAAGTTAGTTTAAGTTAGATTAAGTAGTGTGCAAGCCTAGGGACCGATGATGTCTGCAGTTTGGCCCCAAAGGAACTTACTACAAATTTCCAAAATTTCTAATTCTTTTCTAGATTTTGAGTTCTGCTGCTAACAAGCCAACTGAAGCCTCCCACCTCGAGAAGACGAGGTGTCATGTGTCAACTTTTATGTTACGGCAAAATTATCATGGTGAACAATATCAAAATATCGATAATTATTTGCTACAGAAAACTTATTATGTGTAAACTACACAAAAACCATACGAGTGAGGCACCCAGAAATACAAAGGATTCCTGATGGTGAGGCTTACTCAAATTATAATACCTGGTATGGACAAGTTAATGTGCGTCAATTGACGATAATTCTTTAGCATTTCAGTACGAGGAAACTACATTGGGTCGTGTTAGGTTCACTTTCGCTTGTGTTCCGCTGATTGTCTGTCATTAACGAAGCATTAAAGGACCTTCGCATCAGTAACAATACACAAGACATTTTTCTGCTACCTTTTCTACTTCTTTTATTTCCTGAGTGGCTGACGGAAGAATATTGATGTTCAAGCGCATGATGAACACAATGTTCTCTTGTAGCTCAATTTATTCACTGAGGATTTCAGTCATAAGACCATTTTCACAGTAGAGACATATCTCTTACGATGCCAAAGTCATATTGTACTCTATGAAAGTGGCCTTGTCGCTGAAACCCATCCTGAACAAATTCAGTTACAAGACAGTACTGCGTTCATGAAGCGTTTCAACAAATGTACTGATGGTGTTCACAGATGTGTGAAGAAAATATTAAAGGAATATATACATCCCAGGTACAACTGTAATCCAAGAGATCACAGAGCAGAAACCAATGGAGAAATAAATTGGAAATTGTCGAAAACTCAAAGGTTTGACTGGAGATATGAGAAAGACAATATATTTATTAGACCCTTGCATCATGGGGAATATGATATGTGGACAGAAGCTATGTACTTCTTTTTATTAAAAACCAAAAGCACACTAACTTTCCTTAAAAGGAGATATATATGAATATGCGTGTATTTTGCTGATCAAAATTACGTGAAGAACAGTATCATTATCGTAACTTATAGTCATGGCAGCTGTAATTACATGACCGCTGCGTCACAGTTATGTCAGAGATATTTTAAGCTGGGATAACTCTATCTGTAGTCTAATGAAGTACATAACAGAATTTATCACGGTGCATATGTGACAGGTCGCACATATATCTATTAATGAAGTGTTGTTGATATATCTTCCCTACACATAAAATCCTTGAAGCGCTAAACCAGAAACTATCTGAGAGATAGCAGTTATCGAAATGTGGTACGATCACAAACATTAAAGAACGCAGTTGCTAACATCCGGAGTGTAAATGCTAATGGTCTGATTTTATATATCATTCTCAATTTCAATGAGAGGCGACGACAGACTTACTTCAAAGTATGGAATAATGCAAGGAAAGCTAGAGCTGCAACCAGTTTTAAATACAGGTTATCTGTGCAATTTACGCTAGCAAACAAACTGAGACATTGAATTTCTTTCTGTCTACTCCATTTGCCTTACTTCATCAAAAACAATGCCAGGCCAAATAATCTGTCAAGCTTTCGCAACGGTATTCTAATTATATCGTGTTGCATCCCGTGTGCCAATAATTTATGTCGACAAACAGTAACAATAAAGCAGTGATGATAAGCTATGCACGAGTTCCTTTCGATTCCTTCTGGTATAAATGGTAGTGGTAGCGGATGGTAGTGATGGTAGTGATCACTAGAGAATGCTCATTCATTCTGGTGTAGACAGGGCTTAAGGAGGCTCAACGATTGGAGGAGGTGGCTGCCTGAAATATCGATTATTGCTTGAAGTTTACAGTGTCTCAACTGCAGTTGTGTTTGAGGATAACCCATGAAGTAAAATAGAAACCTGTATAATGTGTGTAAAATGCTCACGTGGCTGCAGAGCTTGGATGTTTAACAAATAGTTTCTTGAAAGACGACTAGTTGGGCGCTGTGTTGAGCCTTGTGAGATGCGTCCGGATTATAAAGCGTGCTTAAAAATCGAAAAGAAATATTCACGAAATTGTGCCACATGGTCCTGTGAGTACGCTTATCTTTACCCTGGTGTAGAGATTGAGTTTCCTTAATTACATAGGTATGTCTAAAAATGTATTACTCAAAAATCCCGTCCGTTGCAAATGTGGGAAACAACAAAATACAATGCTTACACAAACAACAAGATAGAGAACTTGCTGACTAATACTCAATAGCTACATTTGTGATTGCTGACGGAGGGTGGTAGAATGTACGTAAACCGGAAGATGAACTACAGTGGCTTTGACGCTGGTGCTGAATCTATCAGAGATGTCGTCACTTTCTTTCTGAAATGTAAATACAAGATTCACTGCATATCTATTACGTATAATACAAGGAAGTCGGGATTCCTCTGCTAGCACGTTACACACTTTGAATCGTCTGGAAAACAAGATACACACTGAAAGGCTATCGGCTTCGACGAAGGGTTGGGTAATCACACATTGAGTGCTAGACTTGTCAACGCCAAATTCGGAGTCGCAGTGCTAGTTCATATAAAGGCATTGAAGGTAAGTCAGTCGTCAAAATTCTAGACCGTCAGTGCTGGAGAACTTCACAATCTCAACAATGGCGCAATGTATAGTGAGTAACAAGGATATAATCGATTTCTAGACTACTGATAAATAATTTTTGGTGCCTATTAGAAAAAATTGTCAATTCGTATTCACAAAGTATCATGTAGAGGATCCACGCGAGATATTAATATTGGTCTGTCAATGAAGATTGTTGTGACTTCTTGTTAAATTTTTCAGGACTGTTTAGTTCTAATATTTACCTGTCATGACAGCCGTGTGAGTTAAAACGCTGCTTCGCGGATGTAGAGGTGGACTAGCCCCTGATAGAATCCGCTGGGTGGATTAACGGAGAGGGTTGGTTTGTTGGCAGCCAGGATAAGGTTTTTAGGTGGTTTCTCACATACCACTACATGGCACTCAATGGTACGGAAGTCCCGTCTCAGTTAGACGATTTTCGAACATCTAGAAAACTTTCGCTGACCTTCACATACATAGCACTATGTGTAGATAGCTGGAGTACACATATTCCGTCCTGAGGTAGCAAGGTGGCGATAGGTAGGATATCTGCCTACCCCTTAAATTAATCACTTCAAATCCGTTAATAATCGTGCCGACCCTGCACCGATGCAGGAAAAATCCATAAGTCAAAGAAGAAGAAGTTTAATTCTCATATATACAGTAACTGATGATCTAAATGGTATTTCGAAATTGAATGCAAAGACAGTACACGTTATATGATTGAGTGAATTACTGTTTCTAAGAATTTTGTGTGAACGTATTAATTAGCTCAAATGGTTCTTTTTGTGCACAACAAACTGGTTGATTTTTACATTAACGATATACTATTCACATTGCATACAATTTACACGCAAAATGCAGTTCACTGCCATTTCTATATTATTAACCCTCGCAATATGAAGGGGGTGGGGCTCTAGTCATATATTTTATTTTACAAAAATTTTGTAAAAATTCATTTTTAATGAATTCTTCAATCAGTTCCATAAATGCTTTAAATTTTCCAGCTGAACTTGCTTAAAAACTTATGTCTTAGTAGCAGACATCACTTTCCACGATGAGTGTCATATTCATTACTTTGTTTTGGTCTTCTGATGACTTTATTAGTCAAGATACTGATATTTGTAAGTAATGTCCTGACCCTCAAACTGCAAAACGATTTAGTAAAGATATCTGAATGGCGCTAAAAGTAGCAGTGGACCCTAAATAACGAAAAGTGTGGGGTCAACCACATGAGTGCTAAAAGGAACTCGTTAAACTTCTGTTACACGATAAATCAGTCTAATCTAAAAGGCGTAAATTCAACTAAATACCTAGGTATTACAATAACGAACAAGTTAAACTGGAAGGAACACATAGAAAATGTTGAGGGGAAGGCAAACCAAAGATTGCGTTTTATTGGCAGGACACTTCGAAAATGTTACAGACCTACTAAGGAGGCTGCCTACACTACGCTTGTCCGTCCTCTTTTAGAATACTGCTTCGCAGTGAAGGATCCTTACCAGATAGGACTGACGGAGTACATCGAAAAAGTTCAAAGAAAGGCAGCACATTTTGTATTATCGCGAAACATGGTAGAGAGTGTCACAGAGATGAAACAGGATTTGGGCTGCACATCATTAAAAGAAAGGAGTTTTTTGTTGCGACGGAATCTTCTCACGAAATTCCAATCTTTAACTTTCCTCTCCGAATGCGAAAATATTTTGTTGACACCGACCTACATAGGGAGGAACGATCACCAAGATAAAATAAGGGAAATCAGAGCTCGTACGGAAAGAAACTGGTGTTCATTCTTTCCACGCGCTATACGCGATTGGAATAATAGAGAACTGTGAAGGTGGCTCGATGAAACTTCTGCCAGGCACTTAAATGTGATTTGCAGGATATCCATGTAGATGTAGATGTAGATCTCTTTAAAATGTGGGTTGCAAGTGAAATTAGACAAAAGTCAATGAAATTTGCAATTTTTACTTTCTTGTTGTAGTCATAAAGAACTCAAATGTGGGTAGTACACTTCGTTGAAAGTGTGCTAATATTTCTGAGAGTGTGCTAAGTAATATTTTTAGGTTATGGGCGCTACTTACACATTAGTACCTCCGTAGAAAGTTTGCTGTTAATGTAATTCAAAAACAATCAACGAATTTTTTTTCTCAATTTCTTTTAGGATGGGTATAACCTACTATTCCATCCCCACCCCCTGCCCGTTGAAGCCTGCTTGCATAATGTGTTGGGATTGCTACCGCTAAAAGAGACGATATTCTTAAACGCATTGAAGATGAAGTAGAATATGTGTGAAGTTCGTATGTTTTTCACCATGTGTGTGACAAAATAAAATGTGAAACAAACTTTCGAAGATCATTGTTTTTTAATTTCTAAGTTTATGTTTGTGTTATTACCTAGGTTTTGTCTTCCAGTCGCCCTGCAAGATAATGATGGGCCAGATGTGTAAATAATTTTTTGCACACACATTATCTGTGATGATATTCGATGATTAGAGGATGAGAAAGAGGTAGTAGATGCACACAGACACACGTATGAGCTGCAATTTAATGATGAAACAGAACACTATGCATTGTGTGTGTGTGTGTGTGTGTGTGTGTGTGTGTGTGTGTGTGTGTGTGCGTGCGTTTCAGAGGCAAATATCTTATGCCATTTTATGCAAATAGGAGTTTTAATATTATGCTGATTAAATTCAGGGTACATATATGTGTACACAATTCAGAACAAATATATTACTCTACTTAGTTCAGATATCTTTGATTTTCAAGTGATCATATTGGAAAACATTAGTATCTTTGAACGGTGTGCCAGAATTTTGCGCCTATATTCGTATTGGCTGCCTCATTTTAATGCTTTGTTGTGATTGCCTTCAGAGGTGGGGAAGGGGCAAAGGGCACGGGAAGAGGTGGTGAGATACAAAGCATAACTGGGCTTAATACACAATCTAGAATCTTATAGTTTACTGCCATCTTTCATTATTTTTAGTTGCTCGCCATATTCTTACGATTTGTCATCTTCAATTTTTGATTTATGACCACCACTAGTGGCTTCTGCACCACGACTATGGCGCCACGTAACGGCGAAAACTTGAACTATGCTCCGGTGTGTTTGTATATACATTATACCACACTATTCCATAAATAGACTAGATTGTACTGACCCCCGACCTGCACGAAATGGAATACACTTGGGGTAAGTTAGAAAGTCGATATCCCTCCTGACACCTGTTTTAGACCACTCTACATTCTCTGGGTCTGGATCTTGAAAAAGAAGAAACTGTCATTTCTTCACAGACAGCTCACTGAAATTGGCCTCGGCCAAATTCAGTTCGTCAAAAAGGGGAAGGATGGACACATCCCAAATTAATGTCTATTAATAGTGTCCAGCGACTTTTGTGTGGATGATAATGATTATTAAAGTATTTACAATTTAAGATAAAACACTGTAAAGTGTTTGATTTGTGTTTTATGTGGAGCATCAGTGACACCTAGATCATGAGGCAGCTGATGGCTGCTCTTCAAGCATCACAGGATCTGTTAAAGTCCTATCTACATCGATGGCTGTGTACCACATCTGGAATACTGATGTTACGCAACATCTTCTGGACGACTGTTAATGATGATGAAAAAATTAAATTCTTAAGACCTAGATGTTAATATTAATGATGTAGTAAACTGAATTCTTGCCACTATCCAGTCAATTTATATATCTGAAATCGATTTAAATTTTTTAACAGCTGACATTTGTTGTACTCTGTAGGGGTAATAAACCAAACTGATATTTTTGCATAGATAAAATATTGCAGGTGCTGTGGATCTTTTATGAAACTTTTAGCCATGGTAACTTTTATTTTCATTTGTATCGCTTTGATTATTATTTGTGAAGATCGTTGAAATTAAAAAGAAATATGATAAGTACAATTAATATTGTGGAAACGCTTATATCTTTGAGTCTTGAAATCTGTCGACGCAATATGAGCTTCATTCGTCAATAAGAGTTTGAAGAAGTTCTATGATATGCATGGTGAAGCGAGTGATAACCATCTGATGGCACTGAATTGAAAATACTTCAAAGGTGGAACTTTTTAATCACAATTAGACTAACATCATAAAAAATCTGAGCTAAAGTTTCAACGAGGTGAGGAAAATAATAAACATCATCGTTGGTTGTTCTAGCAACAGACCATACAAGAGCACGAGTATTACGCACAACTTTAACTGATATTTTTACGTAACAGAGATAAAATTGACTATCCCACTGCTCTCTCTAAAACATTCTTCGGTGCAGACTGTAATACAGATCCTAAAGAAATTAGGAATTTCATTTGGAGAGTGAAATGCAAAATTATTACGATGCGTAAGTACACTGTGCTATGTATGAGAGTCGTAACACTTTAGTGCAACAACAGACGTCGAACAGAGACAGACAGAAGCCCCTGTAACGGTAGCAGCTGTAACCGTTGGATGATAGAGTAATTTCATGTTTTATTCCCTTTTTTTCGTAATTCTGTCAGGAATGGATCTGTAGATATGTATTTTACAGTGTACACTTGTGTTTACCAACCTACTTAAGGTTTTTGCTTTTACGTCGATCTTAGCGCACATTCCTATGTGAGGCGATTTCATCGTGTAATATTTCCACCGCCAGAAGAGCCCTTAACGTGGCAACGCTTAAATCTCGTGTTAGCACACACAGTATTATTTAGATCAGTGCTTTAGAGATTGTACATTTATTTCCTGCAGCAGCTTTTGTGTAAGCAGAGTTTCTAGTAAATACTAGCTGTTGATACACCCGTTTTCAGTAGAGAAGTATATTTCTCTTATTAAGAGCATGTGGATCTTACGCTCTCATGCTATAGCGAACTCTGCACAGTAGATCTTAGTATTTTTTCTCCTCGCTGTAATTTGCGTACATTATAACCTCAATAGCACCACACTCAGGCAATTTTCTCTTTTGATGGAGTCTGTCAATACTTTCTATGTCACTCCTGAATACTTTGCTTGTATTTTTTTTAGATATTATTCAGTTCTTTTTGACAGCAGAATGTGGCTAAAGATTGTGCTTTTTGTTAGTGGACACAAGGACAGTTGGGTGCTGTCTTTAAACAGCTGGAAGCTGTGTTGAATATGATCAACCAGCTTCTGGGTACTGCTCAAAGCTGCTGTGATATCGCGGAGCCGCTGACGAGTCGAGGCCTGTGACATCACTGGCGCCGTTGGAATTACCTGGTAACCCGGCTGTCGCTGCGCCTTCCAATACACGACATCTGATCGGTCCGCCCTCATTAGAGAGTGAAAGGCAGACAGTGGTGAATTCGCGAGCACTCGGCACTAGGCGAAAGAGGGATCGGGGCGCAAAACTGGCTCCTTATGCCTTATCAGCAAATATGAGGTACCACCCGTTGTTGATAATACTTCCGAGCGAACACGGGGTACCTCTCCTGTAGCACCAGAGGCTGATTTGCCTACCAAGTCCGGACAGCTGAAGAGGACGTGTATGCTGTCAGAGCGATATCCAACGTTAAGCGGGTATTGAAGCTCCTCAGGGGAATAGCAGGCAATCTTGTTGTTGTTGTCTTCAGTCCTGAGACTGGTTTGATGCAGCTCTCCATGCTACTCTATCCTGTGCAAGCTTCTTCATTTCCCAGTACTTACTGCAACCTACATCCTTCTGAATCTGTTTAGTGTATTCATCTCTTGGTCTCCCTCTACGATTTTTACCCTCCACGCTGCCCTCCAGTACTAAATTGGTGATCCCTTGATGCCTCAGAACATGTCGTACCAACCGGTCCCTTCTTCTTGTCAAGTTGTGCCACAAAGTCCTCTTTTTCCCAATTCTATTCAATACCTCCTCATTAGTTATGTGATCTACACATCTAATAATCAGCATTCTTCTGTAGCAACACATTTCGAAAGCTTCTATTCTCTTCTTGTCCAAACTATTTATCGTCCATGTTTCACTTCCATACATGGCTACACTCCATACAAATACTTTCAGAAACGACTTCCTGACACTTAAATCTATACTTGATGTTAACAAACTTCTCTTCTTCAGAAAGGCTTTCCTTGCCATTGCCAGTCTACATTTTATGTCCTCTATACTTCGACCATCATCAGTTATTTTGCTCCCCAAATAGCAAAACTCCTTTACTACTTTAAATGTCTCATTTCCTAATCTAATCCCCACAACATCACCCGACTTAATTAGACTACATTCCATTATCCTCGTTTTGCTTTTGTTGATGTTCATCTTATATCCTCCTTTCAAGACACTGTCCATTCCGTTCAACTGCTCTTCCAAGTCCTTTGCTGTCTCTGACAGAATTACCATGTCATCGACGAAACTGAACGTTTTTATTTCTTCTCCATGGATTTTAATACCTACTTCGAATTTTTCTTTTGTTTCCTTTACTGCTTGCTCAATATACAGATTGAATAACATCGGGGACAGGCTACAACCCTGTCTCACTCCCTTCCCAACCGCTGCTTCCCTTTCATGCCCCTCGACTCTTGCAACTGCCATCTGGTTTCTGTACAAATTGTAAATAGCCTTTCGCTCCCTGTATTTTACCCCTGCCACCTTTAGAATTTGAAAGAGAATATTCCAGTCAACATTTTCAAAAGCTTTCTTTAAGTCTACAAGTGCTAGAAACGTAGGTTTGCCTTTTCTTAATCTATTTTCTAAGATAAGTTGTAGGGTCAGTATTGCCTCACGTGTTCCAACATTTCCGCGGAATCCAAACTGATCTTCGCCGAGTTCGGCTTCTACCAGTTTCTCCATTCGCCTGTAAGGAATTCGTGTTAGTATTTTGCAGCTGTGACTTATTAAACTGATAGTTCGGTAATTTTCACATCTGTAAGCACCTGCTTTCTTTGGGATTGGAATTATTATATTCTTCTTGAAGTCTGAGGGTATTTCGCCTGTCTCATACATCTTGCAGCAGGCAATAGCAATCAGAATAATGGGACATGTTTTATTTAAAAGAGTTCTGACGTTTTTGCTGAAAGATATCTATTCTATAAAAATGAACTTAAATACCGCGAATAGATTTCTGGCGCATTTCTGCATACTCTGTACCTCCATGAGAAGCTTATCGTTGATGACTACGGCACTCAGGTTGATGCCGTCGTCCTTGGCTTGAGGAAGGCATTTGACATCGTTGTCGTATATTGGGAAAAATTCGAGCTAACCAAATATTGGACCAGATTTGAGTCTGGATTCAAGACACCTTTGCAGGTAGAACTCAGTGCGTTAACGAAACAAAACCTACAGACGTAAAAGTAATCTCCGGAGTACTGCAAAGAACTGCGATAGGTCAGTTACTGTTTACATCGCATGTAAATGATATAAAAGAAAGGGCCGCAAGGTCGTTAAGACTGTTTGCAGATGATGTGGTTTATCTATAAGAAAGTAGCAACGACAGAAGACACTACAGATTAACAGAATGATCTGAAGAGGACTGATGAACGATGCCGACTCTGGCTGTTGACCCTGAAAGTTAATAAATGAGGCCTACTGCGCATACATTGGAAAATAAATTAACTACCGTACAACTACACTATTGATGAGAAATGTCTGGAAACAGTATGTACCGTCAAATATCTAGGAGT
The DNA here is from genome assembly GCF_021461385.2 of Schistocerca piceifrons. Taxonomy (NCBI): domain Eukaryota; kingdom Metazoa; phylum Arthropoda; class Insecta; order Orthoptera; family Acrididae; genus Schistocerca; species Schistocerca piceifrons. The sequence goes on along the minus strand of NC_060140.1, from coordinate 642,285,565 downwards.
ACCTATTCAAAACATCTTCAGCGGACAGATCCCATAAAACGCGTGGTAGCAGATGGCAGAGTGATGTCCATAAGGAGAATCTTAAGTTAATGTACCTCATCTGGGAAGGAAGTGTCTTGCAGAGCGCTTTTTCGACCGATTCTTGAGTATTATTCATCAGTGTGGGACATTACCAGGTAGGACTGATGCAAGAGATACAGAAGATTCAACGAAGAGCGTCATGTTTTGTAACATGTTCATTTAGTCTACACATGAGCGCTAAAGATATGCTCAACAAACTCCTGTATCAAGAGACCTACTTCACAGAGAAGTTTACAGCTGAAATTTCGAGTGAGCACATTCAGGGAAGATTCTTTTAAGATACTACTTCTTCCCATGTACAACACACGAAATAACCACGACGACAAAATTTGGTAAATCATGGCTAGTACAGAGGCTTAACGTCAACCATTCTTCGCAAGCGCCAGTCACAAGTAGAACAGGGGGGGGGGGGGGGGGGTGGTATCACTTAGTTGCAACAGAAGTACCTTCCTCTACACACAGATAAGTGGCTTGTGAAGTACGATGTAGATGTAGATGTAGATTTAAGTGACTACCTTAGCCAGGTGAGTGACACTTTACTCATTAATTAATTACAAGGCACCACAACATTTCTGTACAATACAGCAGCTGACACGCACATTAACAGCACATTGCAGATGAAGAGAAAATATCGCCAAATCCTAATGGTGTGGACAAAATACTACTACGGCATCATCCAATACTAGCATATCTTTGTAGGACATGTATTTTAAAATCCAGTAGTGGATATACCCATAATCAGAAAGGAGACGACGGTGACCAGAGGAGATACATAATAAAGAACTAAAATTAACGGTAGGTGTTGTGTGTTACATCATCCACTAACTGCAGTACAATAGTTTAACTAGCCCAAATTGTAAAAATAATTCCAAAAATGCTACTAGGGCCAAATTGTAAGAATTGAATCTTCAAAACACATCAGAAGGATCAACGTTGGAGCCTGTGTGTTTGCGGTGAGAAAGATAAACCGAATCATATTTCTTTCAATGTGATACACAAATATGAGAAAGGAATATTAGAGAACTTGGCTCTCAGTTTCCAGTTAGTCTCCCAACATTGATGGCTACCAAGAGTGAAACGACATGCAGACTAAACTACGAGTTTGTAATAAATTTCTATAGAATGTATCAAGTTGGAAAGGAATTTTGGTGCTCATTCTTCAGTGAAACATCTTTACAAGAACGTACAAAAATACACATGCTTGCAATTGTAAGTAGGTTTACGGTTTACATCGAAAGTAGAAGTATTCAGCAATATAGAATATAAAAAGAGGATTTTAGGATTTATGCTTCACCGTGGCCAGGCTGCTATGTTTATTCTTTTTCATTCCATTTACACTAAACACAGTCCACAAAATTTTATAATTTTACAATTTCAACAAAGTACTAGACATTGTCCACAAAAATCTATAATTTAGTAATCGTATCAAAGCTTGTATCTGAATTTCCACCCTTATTTTTAAAGTCAAAAAGTAATTTCACTAATTGTAAAACGACAGCATGAACTAATTCCGAAAGTTCATAAACAATCAGAATAAGATATCAGTGCAAGTGTTGTTAGACTTATTTTAGTATGCCCAATATGTTAAATAACTAATAAAACGAGGTTCAAGGATGCACTCTGCAATTTATCCTTATATCATGTTTCCTTGAAACGTAACTTCGTATGGCTCCTAATATTATTCTATACTATACTGATGAATGTAACCTGCCACGGTAGCCGACAGCGCTAATGTGCTGCTTCCTGCACTTGGGTAATCTCACTGGTCCCGGATCGAATCCGCCCAGCGAATTATCGACGAGGGCCGGCATGCCAGCCAGTCTGGATTTGGTTTTTAGGCGGTTTTCCACATCCCGATAGATGAATACTGGGCTAGTCAAGTTCGCACTATTTCATGGCTTACACTAGACGCAGACAGCTGGAGTGCTCTACTTATGTCCTGGGGTGTTTTGGAGTGGCGGCAGCAAAGGCTTCCGGCCATCCTCTGCAAGTAACACTGCTAAATCCGTAATAACAATATCGACCCCTCCTTGAATTGGACCAAGGCCCAAAGAAAAAAATAAAATACGGATGAAAGTAAGTATGCGAAGCAAGCAGATTTTATTATATTTTAGTCACTAGAGAGAGATTTCCTACTCACAGTTGATGGTGCTAATACCCAAAATATAAAAAAATCTATTAGTGGAGTACAAATTCAAGTTTGCATCACTATGCATGTCAAGAAGCTTTGGACATTTAGCTTTATAAACAGCAGAAAAAAAGTTTTACACCATTTCTATCGCAAGCACAGTTCTTGTTTTTTATAATATTTATGTTTTAAGGAAAATTTAGTACTCTTTTGACTGTAAAAATATGATTTTTGGGGGGTTACGGATGGAGGAGGTAAAGCTTATTCTTCATGTAAATTTCAGGCGCTCGGCCACAAATAGCTCTCATGTGCCGACCTCATTAACATTCCATCTCACAGTAACACTTGCAAACAACATCGTCAGTTATTTGTTGCATTATGCCACTCTCTACCGTCCTCTACAGATTCTGTCCTTTACAAGTGCATCAAGTACCATGGAACATATTCCCTGATGTCTTAACCCATGTCTTACCACCCTGTCCCTTATTGTTGTCAGTGTTTTCCACACATACCTTATCTCGCCGCTCCTATGGAGAACCTCTTCATTCATTCATTCTCTCATCAGTCAACTCCATATTAAATATCATTTCATATCAACTCATCTTAAACGGTTCGATTCTCTTTTTTGCCATTTTCCGAAGTACATTATTCACGGCCATACTTTTCTGTGCGCCACATGTCAAATCATGCCAAAAGTAGGTCCTATATTTGATATTAGTTGATTTATTTTGGGCCAAATTGCGGTCTTTGCCCTTGCTAATTTAGTTTCAAGTTCCTCTTTCTTCGACAGCCGTTATTATTTTGCATCCAAGGTGACGGTTGTTGTCAACCTCGTCCACTTCTCGGTCATCAATTTTGATGTCAAGTTTATCGTTACTCTTCTTTCAGCTGCTTCTTATTACGTTTCTCTTTCATCATTTTACTCTCAACCCATATACTGTTAAGACTGTTCATTCCACTCAATAGGTGCCGTCATGTTTCTGCAGTCCTCTCAGAAAAATTGCGTTTTCCGCAAACCTTATATTTTCTATCATTTCACCCTGAAAGTTAAACATATTGTTAATATTCACCTTCGCTTCTTCGAAGTATCGACTGAGCAGTAGAAACGTAAGTCTACAACCCTGCCTTACACCCTTTCTAATCCGAACACTTCTCTCATCGTCCTTCATCCTCATTCTTGCCACTTGGTACTTGTGCATGCTTTGTATTGGCCGTGTTTACCTGTTCCTTACGCCTATTTTGCTGAGAATTCGAAATTATGGTGCCATTTTACATTGTCAAACTCTGATTTCATACTGACAGATCATATGAACGTGTGGTGATGTTATTTTCAAGTCATGATTTCATTAATAAGTGCTACGTTAACCGTGTCCTCTAGTACTCTTGTTTTTGAGACATTAGTTTTCTGAGTCGTTTGATGTGACCCGCCACGAATTCCTTTCCTGTGCCAACCTTTTTATCTCTGAGTGGAAATTTCAACCTGCATCCTAATTATTTGCCGGATGTATTTCAATACCTGTCTTCCTGTGCGGATTTTATCTTCTACCACACCGTCTAGTACTATGGGAAATATCCCCAGATGTCTCAACAGGTATCATATCATCCAGTTGCTCCTTCTTGTTACTGTTTCACGAATAATTCTATCCTCACCGGCCGCGGTGGTCTAGCTGTTCAGGCGCTCAGTCCGGAACCGCGGGACTGCTACGGTCGCAGGTTCGAATCGTGTCTCGGGCATGGATGTGTGTGATGTCCTTAGGTTAGTTAGGTTTAAGTAGTTCTAAGTTCTAGGGGACTGATGACCTCAGATGTTAAGTCCCATAGTGCTCAGAGCCATTTGAACCATTTTTTTGAATTCTATCCTCACCGATTCCTCTGAGAACCATACTAGTCAAACCAAATTTCAACATTCTTCTGTAGCACCACAACTCTTCGATTCTCTGCTGTTATGGTCTTCCCGCAGGCCATGTTTCACTACCATAGAATGCTGTCCTCCAAAGGTAAAGTGGAAAATATATCTGCATCATATTAAGGCCATGAATGTCCTTTCTGCTAGCTCTAGTCTGCTTCATATATCCTGCTTGCTCTGTCCATCACAGGTTATGTTGCTGCCCGGTTTGTAGAAATCCTGAACTTCGTCTCCTTCATGATCCCCAATTCCAATGTTCAGTTTCTCGCTCTTCTCATTTCAACTACTTCTTATTACTTTCTTAGATTTCCTCTCAATCCGTACCCTATACTCAGTAGACTGTTCATTCCATTCAACAGCTCCAGTAATTCTTCTTCACTTTCATTGAGGATAGCAGTGCCATAATCGAATCTTACTATTGATGTGCTTCACTAAGAATTTTAATCGACTTCTTGGACCATTCTTTTATTTCCGTCATTGCTTCTTCCATGTGTAAACTGAACAGTACTGGCGAAGGAGCACCATCTCTTTAATGCGAGCATTTCGTTCTTAGTCTTCCAGTCTTATTGATCCCACTTGTTTCTTGTACATATAGTATATTACCCTTCTTACCCTGTAGCTTATATTCATTGTTTTCTTAGAATTTCGAAACACTTGCAACATTTTCATAGTTGGACGCCTTTTCCAGATAGACAAATCCTATGAACGTTTCTTGATTATTCCTCAATTTTCTTTTCGGTTTTTCTGTAAATTACTCTCGTTAGCAACTTGGACGCAAGATCTGTTAAGCTGACTGTGCGTTATTTCTTGCACTTGTCGGGTCTTGCTGTCTTTGGAACTGTGTTGATGATGTTTTTACGACAGTCTGATGGTTTACCACTAGTCTCACACATTCTGCACACCAACGTGAATAGTAGTTCTTTCCCGTCTCTCCAAATGACTTTATTAATTCCGATGGAATGTTATCTGTCCGTTCTACCTTCGTTGATCATACGTTATCCAAAGCTCGTTTATACTGTGATTGTAATATAGGCTCTGCCATCTCTTTCCTGTCGACTCCTGTTTCTTCTTCTATCACCTTATCATACCAGTTCTTCCCCTCATAGGGGTCTTCATAGTACTATTTCCACTTACTCGCTCCCTCATATGCATCTAACAGTGGATCCCCATTGCAGTCATAATGTTAATGCCCTGTTTTTATCTCACCGAATGTTGGTCAGTCCTATCAAGTATCATTTCTTTTTAGATTTCTTCACATTTTTCATATAGTCGATTTACCTTAGCTTCCCGTACATCCCACTTATTGAATTCTTAAGCGACTAGTATTTCTGTATTTCCCTACACATTTTTGTACGTCCTTCTCTTGCCGAACAACTGAATTGTTTCGTCTGGTTCCCAAGGTTTATTCACAATTGCCTACCGTGATCCTATGGTTTTCTGCCCATCTCTTGTCACTTCCCTTTTTATATGTGTGTGCACTGCTCTTTAACCGAACTGCCTCTTGAGCTGTTAATTGTCACAGCATGTACAGCCTCAGAGAACTTCAAGCGGGGCTCCTCATTCCTTGGTACTTCCGTATACCACTTCAGTGTGCATTGATTCTTCCTCACTAGTCTCTTAAATTTCCATCTACTCTTCATCATTACGAAATTGTGGTCTGAGTCTAAATCTTTCCTGTATTCGCCTTACAATCCAATATCTGATTTCTAAATCTCTGCCTGACCATGGTGTAATCTGACTGGAGTCTTCTCTTATCCTCCTCTTTCTGTGGTTCTTGAACAGAACATTCGCTATTACTGATGTTTACTGCAGAACTCAATTAGTCTTCTTCGTTTGTCATTCCTACTCTCAACCCGATTTTCTCCCGTAACCCTTTCTTCTAATTTCTCCCTATAACAACATTTCAGCCTCCCCCCCCCTCCGCCTATAATTATTAGATTTTCATCTCCCTTTACGTACTGAATTATCCATTAAGTAGCCTCATATATTTTCTGTATCACTTCATTCTGTGCTTGCGACATCGGCCTGGATACATGAACTATTGTTGGCGGTGCTGGCTTAATGTTCATTCTAATGAGCACAGACATATCATTGACCGGTACACACTAATTCACTCTCTGTCTCCTACCTTCCTATTGATAACAAGTCCTACTCCATTACACCATTTTCTGCTTCTGTTGGCATTACCCTGTACTCGTATGACCAGAAATCATTGCCTTTACCTTTGCTAGATCGTCTTCTAATAGATGCTCAGTTAGCTTTTCAGTTATGTTGCATATTACTCCAGCGAGCATCTTGGCTGCATGAGATGCTCAACTGATCCTGCGACAGTTCTCGCACTTATCTGCTTTTTTCGTATCTTCGAGGTGTTGTTGTTGTTGGCTTTTTCCCAAAGTCTAATGATGTCTCCAGATTCATAGATTCTTCATTGATTCTTCAATAATCATTTAGTTACTATCTATTCCAATGAGTGTGTATATCCTGAACAAATGTTCACGATAACTTCCAGTTTTTTACTTTAACACTGGATCGTATATGTCTTCCATATCGAGTGGATGTCTACTTACACTGTCATTATCTGTACCGGCTTGTAGATCACACGGTGTGTATCAATTGTGAACCGGCAACGTGGTGTAACTGCAAAATTCAGTCTGTCAATATCCATCGGAGGGTTATTTCAAGCTCATTGTCCTTTTATGACAAGAAGGTTGGTCAGCACAGAACGTAGCTCAGATGTTAGGAATACATCACTGCGACCGCCGTTATCGTGAGTCGGTTAACTGTGAAGAACTGCCTCGTACTGGTCGTCTGCCACGAATAACACTAGCTTATAAGCGCTACCAAAGGCTTAAAGGTACCCCGAGTAGCATACCTCAAATGGATCTTGGGTCAATGGCAACAGGTAGCTTTCACTAGTGAGTGCAGGATCTCACTAACGTCGTACAAGTGTGAAGGTGGACAGGTACCAAATAACACTACAGGAATGCGATGTGGTAGGTCAGTCATGTTTTATCAGGAACGCTACCACGTACAGATGTCAGGCGTCTGTCGTCGTTGTTGAAGATAATTTGAAGGCGGTTTAGTAATCGCAGAGGTTTCTCGAACCTATTCCTGAGACTAAAAGTCAACATTACCAGCATTATTTCGTCTTTCGTGTCGTAACTGCGACCAGGACGGTCGCGGGGTAGCACAGAAGAAAGGCGCGGTGGGACCCGTGGAGAAGCCCACGAACAACAACACAAGGACGGACACGACCAACATAGGACAGAACGAATTCGACAAGTCTGATCAACAGAATCACAAGGATAAAAACTTGTACACGAACCAGGAAGAAAGCAGTCTAGCGCAAGCGAGGTGCAATCCAACGTAAGCGAGATAAGACTGACTTGATGTGCTTTTTTTTCTCTATTGTAATTTTAAGCACCTCATACAGGCGGGCTGTCAGCAGCATATTACGCCGCTCTTCAGCCTTAAGTGGTACAATAATTTGACATATAGGTGACACAGACAATACAATGAAAACGGGGGGCAAAAAAGGTAGATACAAAAAACAATAAACATGAAGCCGTTCACGCTGGACGAGAAAAACACTAACACTTGTTGACACGGCGCACATAACACGGAGGACTGCGAAGGCACAGGTGAACAGTGGAGGCGTGACGGCAAAAGAACACTAAGCACAAAACGAAGGCACACACACAAGACACTGATGGCGATGATCTCTGGCACGCGAAAGTCCACTGACTGTGTACGAGTCTGGGGACCTGCCAAGACAGGAGGAGGGGGGGTGGGAGAGAGAGAGAGAGGGGAGAGCAGAGATGCCATGGGCTGAGGAGATAGGGAGAAGGGAGGAAGTGGGAGGGGAAGCCCGGGGGAAGAGGGGTGGAGGAAGGGGGATGGGAGGAAAATGAAAGGGAAGGGAGGGGAAGGGAGGGAGGGTGCCTAAAGGAAAGGACATAGGAAGTGGGGGGGAGGATCAAAGTTGATAGGAGGGGTAGATGGAGTGGAGGAGGACATCATCAGGGAGGGGGAGTTGGCGGAAGCCACCTTGGGAGAGGGTAAGGAGGGTGGAGAGATGGAGACCAGGTGGGACGTGGCAATACAGGCACAGCAGCGAGCGGGGGCGGGAGAGGATGGGCGAGACAAGCAGGTAAGGAGGATCGAGTTTGCGGGAGGTGTACAGGATCCGTATCCTTTCAAGGAAGAGGAGGAGGTGGGGGAACGGAATGAGATCATACGGGATCCGCATGGGGGAGGGGAGACGGATGTGATAGGCAGGGAGCATGGCGTTCAAGGATTTGAAGGGATTTATAAAAGGTAGGGGGAGCGGAGATCCAGGCTGGATGGGCATAGCAAAGGATAGGGCAGATGAGGGATTGATAGGTGTGGAGTATGGTGGAGGGATCCAGACCCCACGTACGGCCGGAAAGGAGCTTGAGGAGACGGAGTCGGGAGCGTGCCTTGGCTTGGATTGTCTGGAAATGGGGGGTCCAGGAGAGTCGACGGTCAAGGGTGACGCCAAGGTACTTAAGGGTGGGGGTGAGGGCGATAGGACGGCCATAGATGGCGAGATAGAAATCAAGGCGGCGGAAGGAAGGGGTGATTTTGCCTACAATGATTGCCTGGGTTTTCGAGGAATTGACCTTGAGCGACCACTGGTTGCACCAAGCAGTGAACTGGTCAAGATGGGATTGGAGAAGGTGTTGGGACCGCTGCAGGGTGGGGGCAAAAGCAAGAAAAGCGGTGTCATCGGCAAACTGGAGAAGGTGGACGGGGGGTGAAGGCGGTGGCATGTCCGCCGTGTATAAAAGGTACAGAAGGGGAGAGAGGACGGAGCCTTGGGGCACACCGGCGGAGGGAAAAAAGGTGTAGGAATCCGTGTTATGGATGGTGACGTGGGACTTGATGTGCGCGTGGCCGGCGCTTAAGTACGCTCTCGGGGGCGCCGCTATTGGCCGCTGGGACCACGTGTTCCACTGGTGACGTCCCCACACTAAAAGCGGAGCAGGAGGCGCGCGCCGTCACAGCTTACGGTGCAGCGACCTCTATGGGTCTTCGACGTACATAACGTCTGGCGCAGATTCAAATTCCGCAGCGCGCGGTACCAGATTTCGAGACAGTAAATCATGAACATACTACACTACTGGCCATTAAAATTGCCTGGTGAAGCGTTGTTGTGATGCCTCGTGTGAGGAGTAAAAATGCGTACCATCACGTTTCCGACTTTGATAAAGGTCGGATTGTAGTCTATCGCGATTGCGGTTTATCGTATCGCGACGTTGCAGCTCGCGTTGGTCGAGATCCAATGACTGTTATCAGAATATGGAATAGGTGGGTTCAGGAGCGTAATATGGAACGCCGTGCTGGATCCCAACGGCTTCGTATGACTAGAAGTGGAGATGACAGGCATCTTATCTGCATGACTGTAATGGATCGTGCAGCGACGTCTCGATCCCCGAGTCAACAGATGGGGACGTTTACAAGGCAACAACCATCTGCACGAACAGTTCGACGACGTTTGCAGCGGCATGGATTATCAGCTCGGATACCATGGCTGCGGTTACCCTTGACGCTGCATCACAGATAGGAGCGCCTACGATGGTGTACTCAACGACGAACCTGGGTGCACGAATGGCAAAACGTCATTTTTTCTGATGAATCCAGGTTCTGTTTACAGCATCATGATGGTCGCACCCGTATTTGACGACATCGCGGTGAACGCACATTGGAAGTGTGTGTTCGTCCTCGCCATACTGATGATTCACCCGGCGTGATGATATGGGGTGCCACTGGTTACACGTCTCGGTCACGTCTTGTTCGCATTGACGACACTTTGAACAGTGGACGTTAGATATCAGATGTGTTACGACCCGTGACTCTGCCTTTCATTCGATCCCTGCGAAATCCTACATTTCAGCAGGATAATGCACGACCGCATGTGGCAGGTCCTATACGAGCCTTTCTGGATACAGAAAATGATCGACTGCTGCCCTGGCCAGCACATTCTCCAGATCTCTCACCAACTGAAAACGTCTGGTCAATGGTTGCCGAGCAACTGGCTCGTCACAATACGCCAGTCACTATTCCTGATGAACTGTGGTATCGTGTTGAAGCTGCATGGGCAGCTGTACCCGTACACGCCATCCAAGCTCTGTTTGGCTCAATGCCCAGACGTATCTAGGCCGTTATTACGGACAGAGGTGTTTGTTCTGGTACTGATTTATCAGGATCTACACACCCAAATTGCTTGAAAATGTAATAACATGTCAGTTCTAGTGTAATGTATTTGTCCAATGAAAACCCGTTTATCATCTTCATTTCTCCTTGATGTAGCAATTTTAATGGCCAGTTGTGTATATCCACCTCGTCACAATTTTCCTCCCTCAGCATACAGATATCAACTGAATGGGATGATCTACTTACGTGAACAGGTTTGAACATATTGGAGAGTTGTTTAAATTTGTACAGTGGGGTCACAGGAACCATCCAAATGCAGCACATTGCCTCAGAAGACTCGCCGTCGATCTGTGGGACAGATTGGTTCACCTTATGGACAGTATGACCAAGAGGATGTTTCTCCCATCGCCTAGGCTTAAAATAAAAACCAAGAAGCTGATTTTGATCTCATCGGTGTAGGCTCCTGATTAGATTACCTCTTTTTCTTACTTTTTTTAATTCATAGTATAATGTTTTTATTTCATAAAACTTATTCTTTCATTTTGTTACATTTTGTTACGCTCCAGGACAGTATTCCCAGAGGTCGAGCTATCTGTGTCAATGTCCAGTAGACTGCCAGCTAGGGGAAAACGCTAAGCGAGTTGGGGCAAACGCGGAAGCTGTCGAAGCACGGCCGGACGACCGAGCTCCCAAGTCGGGAAGAGAAGCACAATGACGTTATGGAAGCCAAGAGATATTGTCGTATTAGTGACATGCAGAGTTTCGTAAGGAAGCCTAGGTACAACTCAACTTTAAGTATTCAAGCATGAAGGCAGCGGAAACGAGCCTCTGAAAGATGAAGCTGCGAAATCCTGAAGTTACCACAAGAGCTGACATCAAGAAAAAACCGGGACACATTAAGTTATAGACATCCACACCACAGCGGAGAGCACTGGAAGTGCCAACATAACACCCCAACCCTTTTACAAATGCTTAATTACTGGTTAATAAGTGATGACTGCCGACTGAGCAGTGGGTAATCTCAGCCCTTTTGTTAGTTGCAGCTATCCAGTGAGATGGGAGGCTATGGAGATCGACGCTCGGCATCGCTAGCTGTATTCTATCGTTTATGGAATCACAAGGCCGGCTGGACCGACGCTGCTGCTGCTAGGTGCGCTGCTAACATCTGAGGCCCCACTGATAGGCCGTAGAGACCACCATAACCCTGCAGGTCTGCTGCAGGCTTGACCCCTGTGACATAGATGCTGTCCATCGTCAGCCTTCACGTGGGTGAGAATCGCCACTGGTCATCCTGTTCCTGTAGCAGACATCGATGCAACTGGCTCCTGTTTCCTAAATGTGGGCTGAGAGCGGACCGCTACGAGTCAGCGAGTGCTTCATGTGGAACTTGGAACAGACTGCTGAGTGAAAATTTTCGACGTCAATGAGATTACCGGGGATCTGTTCCTAGAGCTGGAGGCCACTGGAGTCAACAGGCCATCTGTAACGCCCCAAGGACAGAAAACCCCAATTAACAAACTTTGTGAAAACTTAAAGTAGGGAAGTGAGTCATCTTGACAGTGACAACAACTATTGGTGATAAAAAAATTAATTATAGTGATATTGTTCTGATTAACAACTATAACACTTAAATACTGAGAGTAACATACAAAAGAGGAGATAAAAGGAAAGGGTTGTCATGCATTATCTTTTAAACATCTATAGAATAAATTTAAATTCATGTGAACGGAGGTTAAATCCAAGGAGGTAATTTGTTCAAGGATAACATTTACCATGGAAGAGAGTTGTTGCCGCGTCGAAAAGGAAATTCAATGCGCCTATAACGCAACTCGGATATGGAAATTTTTAATTAGTTGCTCTTGAGTCACTCTAGAGTATTATTGCGATAGTCTTCTGGAAGCAAACGCTATTAGATTGTTTCAGTTGTGAAAGTTCGATAGTTCGTGAGAGGGAGACTAAAGCCATGCAAAGTCATTCGACTGAATAAAGTACTTTTTACCGTTATCAGCGCGACGGTGATTTTAATTGAGTGATACTGATTTACTGGACTTAACTTCGGACTGAAGAACTGTTGAGAACGTGATAGTAATGGATCAGTGACAAGAAAACTATTCGTAGTCTTGAGTAGGACACAATAATACAAAGTCATGAAGAAAAACCAATACGCCTTTCAATCAAAAGTTGTTGTCAACGTCCCGATTACTGGACTGATGAGAAGTTAATCTATAATGACATATCGGTGTGTGTGCGTGATAGGGACAAACAATTAATTACAAAAAGATTAATAAACAATAAACAATTAGTCAAGAGATAAATCAGATGTATTGCCTACATGATTCAAGGAATAATATTACGTATGTTCATGTTAGTGTCTGTGTGAAAACAGGAATAATAGACAGTGAAAGTGAGTAACATAAACATTAGCATTACGGCGTGTTACAAGGACGTTACTTCAACATAAGTGATCTCTGGAGTCACGTTGGAATAGCAGTTATTAATCCTCGCTAAGGCTGATGCGAAAAACGACCGTAATGATAGGATTAAGAATCAATATTTCACTGCTCAACGAAACTAACTGGGCATAAGATAAAAGATAAACAATTGATCACTTAAGACAAACTGATAAGACTGTTACGGACGCGCAATAGAATATTTCTTAACTACGCGAGGAGCTGCGTTTTACGAGAGTTACAGGCGCTGTTCCACGTCTTACTGAAGGGGACGAACATCATTACGAGTAGCGTCTCCTCCCGACTAGTGCAGAAGGAGGGAAGGGACGTCACATATCCGATGCTTCGCTAGGCTGGCGAAACTGCAAGACAAGTGCAAGCTGGCCCTTTGCCACTGACGAAGCGCCACTCCACCAGTCTAAATATGGCGGGGCATTTTCGACGACATTCCTGGATTACTGCCTAATAAATGTGTTATAGCCAATGACGTTTTCTTGGTGCTCTCGAGAGAAACTAGGATCTCACTACAACATTCATTCTGGCTCTCTCTTGACGACTATAGGAATCTGAAACTAGACCAATGTATCTGGTGTTAGTGGTTGTCACTGGTAGAGACGTCTACGTCTGGTACCACACCCACACATCTAGCAAAAAAGCAGCCAGTCATTTACACAGCCCGGATGTGAGATCAACAGGTAAGAATTGAACATCCAAAGAATGTGGTGAAGGACATATTTCTTTGCTTTTTTCTTCTGTATTTTCGTATGGCCATGTTGAGCCACATGGGCGTTGACAGTACGTTAAAAGAGACGTTTTTCAGACCTTTGAAATCTACAGACTTTTTTTAGTTCTGTCTGAAGACTAGAGAAGTTTACTTGCTGTCAATGAGGTGCATACATTTTAATTTATCGGAGTACGACTTGCCGTTTATTGAGACTGGGCCAGCTACATGTAGTAACTGTAAGAAGGTTGGTCATCAAGCACAGCAGAGCAGAACATCTCGTTGCGCTGTGATAAAGCGTAAGGTTCAAGTGTAGTTCCATTCCCTTTGTTTTCTGGTATAGCAGCTGATGGATTTTACGTAAATACCAGAATGATGAGCAACGACTCTGAATGAAACGGAGGACAATTTGGAAAAGCAGATATCTGCATTAATAAAAAACTACAACGTAACAGAGCCAAGACAAAGAAGCATTGAGTTGGAGACTAGAGCAATGGAAAGCAACTGGGTCCAAAGGGATCCCCGATTCAGGAGAAAAAAAAGGCATGTAGACTGAACACGCACATTCCATTGATCAGCAGCAGCTAACTTCTTAGTGCCATTTTCACGGAAAGCAACAGAAGGTGTATCTATTTTTATTAGTGGTGTACGGGCTGCCGCAAAATTGGGACACTGGCCAGAAGAAACCTCCTTGAGTATGGCTAGATTAAAGTTGATGGGCAGGGCAAAAACATGCATCAAATACACGAGATTCTCAGTAAGGCCCAAACGATTAATGAAGTGGTTAACACTCTGATGCACCGCTATCGGAAGCAGAACAGTGTGAGGTGGTTTACGGAAAAACTTAGGGGACTACCACAGGAGCACACCTAAGGATTTATTTTATGTTGCAGAGTCATTGTGTAAGTAGGCTGTTTAGGTTTTTTTTATTGGTAACGCCACGTAGCGCTCTGTATGAAAATCACTGACTGCTGTGTGCAGTCTGTGGCTAGTTTGCATTGTTGTCTGTCGTTGTGTCTAACTTTTGAAGATTTTGTTCCATTTTGTCTAACTTTTGAAGATTTTGTTCCATTGTGTCTAACTTTTGAAGCTTTTGTCCCATTTGTTGCATTAATTGTAATAACAATGCACTGGTGTCTGAAGCATGTTCCTCAGTGCTTTTCGGCAGTGAATTTGCACCAGCAACATTCACATTTAGACAAGCAGAAAATGTGTCTTGACTTATTTGAGAAAATGGCGAGGACGCAAAACCAGAATCTACAGTATTTGCTAGATTGTGTCCTGTCCATTCGGATTCCTGAGGCGAGCTGTTGCCGACCGATCGCTCGATAATGCTTCCCTGTTCACTATTTTTTTCACCGTCTACGCCATTATTTGCCGCCCGCTCCATTTCCCTATGCACAAATACCAAATTACTACTTTGAATATCTGTTAATTCATTACACAGTGGTGCTAATAAGCTACGCTCGTCGTCACTATTATTTCTCAGTTTACTTTGGGGCCTAGTGTTACGTTTTTCACACGCCATAATTATCACGTATTTCACACGATAACACAGAAAAGCACAATTTGAAGAGCAAAATAAGAAAACACATTAACATAGCATTGAAAAAATATCTCGTTAATTGCTAGTGCAGCTGCGAAATACTTGATGCAAATCTACCTGCATGCCACAACTGTTTTACTGCACAACAATGGAAGACTGCAACTACAAAGGAGATTCTCTCTTCAATTACGCACTACCAATAAACAAAAGCTACACTAATTACACAAACTACAAAAAAAATCAGAAAATTACAATGAGGTATCCTCGGCGAAGGGTCGACATATGAAACGTCCCCTTTGAAAAATTATTGAATTACTGTGCTGGTAAACCCCTTACGTTATTTGATTTTCAAACAGCTGAGCAAAACTGAACGTACCCAGACATTTCGCTCTTTATCCATTCTGATCAACACTAAACTGACACACAATATTTTTTAGCGCGACGCATTCTGACTTTCAAAAATCCCTACAAAAGAATGGCCCTTACTAACATTAACCTATACCTTTCACAAATCACTTACCTCACAAAAAATCT
Organism: Schistocerca piceifrons; assembly: GCF_021461385.2. Taxonomy (NCBI): domain Eukaryota; kingdom Metazoa; phylum Arthropoda; class Insecta; order Orthoptera; family Acrididae; genus Schistocerca; species Schistocerca piceifrons. The sequence goes on along the minus strand of NC_060140.1, from coordinate 642,270,022 downwards.
TCGTTACTCAAACTACTGCAATACAGCTAGCGCCAATACAGCTAGATAAATAAAAGATTCAAACTACTGAAGGCACTAACTACTGATAGGCATAGTTAGCAAATGAAAGATTTTGATAGAGAACAAACAATGTATTTACCTTAATAGTGTTCCAAAGTCATAATATATATAGCAGTTCATGACATCCACTCTTACAAATGTACTGTTTCTCATAGACACATGTCCAGATCATCCGCTCTCAAAAATCCACCATCTCACTTCCCCACATCCACCACTGTTGGCGGCTCACCTCCAATTGCCCAACGCTAAGCGCTGTTCACATCCAGCAACCCAAGACTACAATGGTAGACAACAATGCAAACTAGCCACTGACTGCACACAGCAGAGCCAGTGATTTTCATACAGAGCACTACGTGGCGTTATCAATAAAAAAACCTAAACAGCTTACTTACATAACTACTTCTTCAAGACTGCATGGAAATCCACTACTTCCGTTTGCATTTTCTTTTACTGCTGAGACTTCGAGAAAAACACTGCAATTTTACTGTGATGAACGATCACGACTGTCTTTATGGACTGTGAGAAAATTTTAGATTTTGACCAACATTCTATCCATAAGTGTGTGCATTTGATTTCTTTGTTTTTGTAATTATCAAAAATTTTTTCATATCTGTATTGGCCACTGCCGAAAACAATTTGTAAATTTTTTGTGCGGAGCATGGGGGCTATGTAAGTAGGCTGTTTAGGCTTTTTTATTGGTAACGCCACGTAGCGCTCTGTATGAAAATCACTGGCTCTGCTGTGTGCAGTCTGTGGCTAGTTTGGATTGTTGCCTGCCATTGTAGAGTAGGGCTGCTGGATGTGAACAGCGCATAGCGTTGCGCAGTTGGAGGTGAGCCGCCAGCAGCGGTGGATGTGGGGAAGTGAGATGGTGGATTTTTGAGACCGGATGATCTGGACGTGTGTCTATCAGAAACAGTACATTTGTAAGAATGGATGTCATGAACTACTGTATATATTATGACTTTTGAACACTATTAAGGTAAATGCATCGTTTGTTCTCTATCAAAATCTTTCATTTGCTAACTATGCCTATCAGCAGTTAGTGCCTTCAGTAGTTTGAATCATTTATTTAGCTAGCAGTATTGGCGCTCGCTGTATTGCAGTAGTTTGAGTAACGAAGATTTTTTGTGAGGTAAGTGATTTGTGAAACGTATAGGTTAATGTCAGTCAGGGCCATTCTTTTTTAGGGATTTTTGAAAGTCAGATTGCGTTGCGCTAAAAAAATATTGTGTGTCAGTTTAGTGGCGGAGCACTAACAAACGAGATTTCGAGCCATATGTCAGGAACTTTGTACATTGAGGGCAATGATGTCATCTTAGCCACCATCCAGCTCCAGTACAACGTCTACCAGAAGCCTATAAACCATTTGAAATGCTTGGATTCAACATTTTAGGCCCGTTTAGTAAAACATCAGCAGGAAATCAGTACATATTGAGTGTATTTGGCCAGAATAGGTAAAGAGCGAAATGTCTGGGTACGTTCAGTTTTGCTCAACGTAAGGGGTTTACCAGCACAGTAATTCAATAGTTTTTATAAGGGGACGTTTCAATTGGGAGCTAATGAAGAATTGGATAGGTCAAACTGTTTTGTAAACAGGAATATAATACGTGTCAGTGATGTGGGAAGAGGTTTTATCTTTCTGGGCGTTCTAAATACTTTTGGTAAGGCCGAAGTGAGTCTGCGTAAGGGTTTACTAATTGGTAATTGAGACGTTCTGGTGGAAGGTGATTTGGATAGGTCTAGTGCAAGCAAACTGTAAATGTATTTTCATTAAATAAAAAAGGGAAATATTAACAGGGAAATTGTAGAGAAGCAAAGGAAGGGTTGTCACTCCAGATCATAGATTTGTTTAATCGAGTGGGCCATTTCCAGCAACGCCACTCAATACCAACAGGTAACAATGCTCCAGTTCACAAGAACCACATAGAGCTCCAGAGTGTATACAGCCAATAATCAAAGAATTTATCAACCAACAGCTAGCTGACAGTATTATTGATGACAGTGATGGTCACTCAGGGGCACCGGTAACTTTGGATATCAGTTGGCATTAAAAATTACAGATTTTGCTGTGACTGGCGAAACCTCAATTCTCGTATAATCACCGATGCATATCCGATACCAAATATAAGAGAGACGCTCAACAACTAGCATCAATGTAACTGTTTCTCCCCAAAGGCTATAAGGATTGGATATTATGAAACAGAAGTACCTCCAGAGGATCGATCAGAGAGAGCTTTTTCTGCCCCAGGAGGTCATTTCCACTATCGTCGAATGCCATTGGGACTCAAAAATGTAGCAGCCAGCTTTCAGATAGGTTATTCGATGGTGTACGTGAGTGACTGAAATGAAATCGATGTCTGATCTATCGGGATGACGTAATAGTATTTCAAAGAACATGGAAGAGTGTGTGCAATCATTGGAGGATTGTTAAAAAGACTGGGAACAGTATGACTAATGATAAACATCGATAAATATCGTCTGGCAGCAATGGAATTAAATTCTTGGGCATATAATCAGCAAGCAAGGTGTGAGCACAAAACCACAATTGGTCTCAGCAGCGATGAACTTTCCGTCACCGAGACAGTTAATCATTTACAGAGTTACATCGGTCTCTGTAGTTGTGATCGTCAATCCATAAAGGACTATGCTAAAATTTCCAGACCTTTCAACCATTTTCTACTGAAAGAGGCTAATTTTTAATGGTCTATCGGATGTCACACGGCTTTCGATACTTTAAAGAGTGCACACACATTCGACCCAATCTTCACATTCCCTAATTTTGTAAAGCAATACATTCTGTCTTATGATGCAAGCAATAATGTTCTTGGATATTTCCTAGGACAAATTATAGATGTTAAAGAACGGCCTGTAGTGTACACAGCCTGATATTGGAACAAAGCAGAACACGATTATTCCACGACTAAGAAGAAGGTGCTGACAGTAATCTAAGATGTTACGCATTTCTGTTGTTACTTATATGGAAAACAGTTTAAGGTAGTGACAGATCACATTGCTCTTAAATGACTGTTAGGACTGAAGGACCCATGTAGCAGATTAAAAGGTGAGGACTCTGTTAAAATGATTTTGATTACAAGGTAATACACATATCACAAAAAAGCATGCTAATGCTATTTGAGTAGAAAATTTCCAGTTCTGCGAAGAGTCGGAGTTGCAACCTCAGTTTTTGATCCACAGTGGGTTACTGTGCAGAACAACAAAGTGTGGATTAAGAGCAGTAGCACCTACATCTTCCTTGAATGAAATATTTGCACAAGCACATGACCATATGTTGTCAGTCCATGGCGGGAGAAGAGCACAATGGTGGGAGAAGAACAATTGGTACATCAATTGCTGAAACACTTTGGTGGAGCACTAACAAACGAGATTAAGAGCCATATGTCAGAAACTTTGTACACTGAGGGCAATGAGGTCATCTTAGCCACCATCCAGTTCCAGTACAAGGTCTACCAGAATCCTATAAACCATTTGAAATGCTTCGATCCGACATTTTAGGCCCGTTTAGTAAAACATCAGCAGGAAATCAGTACATATTGAGTATAATTGGCCATTTCTCTTGTTATGTAGGAATGGTTGCGATTCCTGACCAAAAAACGTGCACTGTCACTCAAGCGTTAGTAAATAATAGATTGGTCACTTCGGGCATTCCAGACACGCTAATTACAGACCAGGACACCAATTTCACGTTCGATCTTATGGAATAATTGTTCCGATTGCTCCGAATTCGCAGACTGCGAACAAGCCCCTTATACTCTCAAGCCAATACAAGAACAGAAAAAGTTCATCACATGACATCAAATATGTTCAGCAATTATACTAGCAGCAATCATGAAAATTGGGATGTATATTTTAATTCTGTAACCTCCACATACAGTTCTGAAGTCCATACGGCTACCACTCTTCCGCCATACGAAGTAATACATGAGATGAAAAAGCCTACACCTTTCGAAATGATTAAGTTGAATCTTGAATCCGACGCTAAATCAGTAACAAAGTTTGCTAAGAAATGACGAGACGTTTGGCAAAAAGTAAAACACCCAAGTACGAAAGCCTTAGATTGACAAGAGCAGAGTTGACAATGTGTAGGGAAGTTACTACAATTCAGGATGCACCAATGTGTATTTGTAACGAACCCATATACACCAAAAGATGAAATGAATGATACCACGGACCAAACCGAGTAGTGGAAATGACATCATACACCAACGAAGCCATCAGTTAGTCACATGGGATGTATTAAGCCTTTTAAGGGAGTTGTCGATGCACTGCCACAGATACAACCAGCATCTGAAGTACAAAGTGTGTAGCCTTACATAACAAAGAAAAACCGGATGACTGATGTCCAGAGTACATCTAAAATACCATACGTCCTTAGGCCTCATCAATAGCTAAAGCTATACTGCACTTCATTTTGTTCATGTGTAGATTATTTGGAAGTCATCCAGTTTTATTTGGTCCTGTTACAGAATGTATTAAAGGTTGTTTGTTTTTCATTATCGAGAGATCGATAACATGTTGCTTTAAAATATGGGATTTGTATAGTTTTCTACAGGTAATCTCGTCTTCTGGCGGGAAGGGTAGATACTGACAAAGTTTCCTTTCTCTCAATTTGCATACCGAAATAGGTACAGGTAGGGACCAAAGATGTATTAATAACATGAGAGCATATAGATGGCTACGCTCTAATGTCTTTGGAAGACCTACAGCCAGAGGGAAAGTGTTACGATCTGTGCAAATAGAATGATATAGACTGGCCTACAGCCTTGTGAGATCCAGTTTTCCTGGAAAAAACCCAAGCTTGTAAATTTCAGGGGAAGTGTTAACGCCATATCCTCATTTCCAGAGGGTAAGCACTTATTGGACCTAATCAGTGTTTTTCATCAGAAGTACTCATAATAAACTGTCATGAAAATGGGGAATAAACATGTATGAACAGAATGGAATTACTGGAGAGTGGAATAATAATAAACAGTACAGCTTGTGACATTACAGGTACGACATTTTGTCTACCAGATATAATCACTGGCATGACGACACTTATAATCTGTCATGAAAATGGGAAATAAACAGGTATGAACAGATTGGAATTACTGGACAGTGGTATAATAATAAACACTACAACTTGTGACATTCCAGATACGACATTTCGTCTACCAGATATAATCACTGGCATGACCACATTTAAGTGCGAATAACTTGTGTTATACTGGCCTGAGAAGCTGCTAGAGGTGCTGTCCGACCCTGAACTTAACCTTTCTAAATAACATTCTGAATCCAAACATTCTACAGTCAGTAGACAAGCTAGTAGCAATGCAAGAAAAGAACAATTACAGCTTAACAACCGTTCCAACCCATACGGAAATTCCACAATGTACAAAGTCGTAATGTCACGACTATAAGCGTGATATCTACCAGGGCTGTAGTGCTTCTGATTGCGATTTGTGTAATCTTCATCTGTCTTAAACGCAAGTCAGTGCACTGCTCGGATTCACCTGTCCATCAGATAGCCACTGTTTGGTTTGTAAGTAAATCTCAGATATAGTGAGGGGAGTACGTGTGAATTAATAGATTAACCTATAAGTACATGAATACTTGTGTTGGAGTGTAAGAAATGTCTTATGCAAAGATCTACGTTACCGTTGCATGGTGAAATTCAGTGGGCATAGCTCATTTTTCCCAAATTTCTCAAAATAGTATAATTTCTTCAAAATATCACGATTTGTGCTGTGGTTTAAGTAAAATTAACTCAGAAACTACTGACTTTTGTTACTGTAAACTATTTTTTAAGATCTTTCTCCATTATTTTATAATTTTTCCAATTTCTTTCGATTTTATTTTTTCTTGTGGTCTCCTTTTCCCTCAGAAAATCAAGTTTCCCTAAGAAGGTGAACGAAAAGCAAATTTCAGAAACTAAGGGAAAAGAATCTTTTTTCATTTAATTTATGGCTAAAATTTTCCAGATTTATTCTTCTTTGGCAGCCATAATATTGCTATGATCAATTGATTTTTCATGCTGTTTGAGAGCACTATTAAATATAGTTATAGCATATTCACATCTAACATTTATTTTCTGGTATCTCCTATCAAAATATTTACATGTATTATGATACTCAACTCTTTGATGTACACTCCTGGAAATGGAAAAAAGAACACATTGACACCGGTGTGTCAGACCCACCATACTTGCTCCGGACACTGCGAGAGGGCTGTACAAGCAATGATCACACGCACGGCACAGCGGACACACCAGGAACCGCGGTGTTGGCCGTCGAATGGCGCTAGCTGCGCAGCATTTGTGCACCGCCGCCGTCAGTGTCAGCCAGTTTGCCGTGGCATACGGAGCTCCATCGCAGTCTTTAACACTGGTAGCATGCCGCGACAGCGTGGACGTGAACCGTATGTGCAGTTGGCGGACTTTGAGCGAGGGCGTATAGTGGGCATGCGGGAGGCCGGGTGGACGTACCGTCGAATTGCTCAACACGTGGGGCGTGAGGTCTCCACAGTACATCGATGTTGTCGCCAGTGGTCGGCGGAAGGTGCACGTGCCCGTCGACCTGGGACCGGACCGCAGCGACGCACGGATGCACGCCAAGACCGTAGGATCCTACGCAGTGCCGTAGGGGACCGCACCGCCACTTCCCAGTAAATTAGGGACACTGTTGCTCCTGGGGTATCGGCGAGGACCATTCGCAACCGTCTCCATGAAGCTGGACTACGGTCCCGCACACCGTTAGGCCGTCTTCCGCTCACGCCCCAACATCGTGCAGCCCGCCTCCAGTGGTGTCGTGACAGGCGTGAATGGAGGGACGAATGGAGACGTGTCGTCTTCAGCGATGAGAGTCGCTTCTGCCTTGGTGCCAATGATGGTCGTATGCGTGTTTGGCGCCGTGCAGGTGAGCGCCACAATCAGGACAGCATACGACCAAGGCACACAGGGCCAACACCCGGACACCCGGCATCATGGTGTGGGGAGCGATCTCCTACACTGGCCGTACACCACTGGTGATCGTCGAGGGGACACTGAATAGTGCACGGTACATCCAAACCGTCATCGAACCCATCGTTCTACCATTCCTAGACCGGCAAGGGAACTTGCTGTTCCAACAGGACAATGCACGTCCGCATGTATCCCGTGCCACCCAACGTGCTCTAGAAGGTGTAAGACAACTACCCTGGCCAGCAAGATCTCCGGATCTGTCCCCCATTGAGCATGTTTGGGACTGGATGAAGCGTCGTCTCACGCGGTCTGCACGTCCAGCACGAACGCTGGTCCAACTGAGGCGCCAGGTGGAAATGGCATGGCAAGCCGTTCCACAGGACTACATCCAGCATCTCTACGATCGTCTCCATGGGAGAATAGCAGCCTGCATTGCTGCGAAAGGTGGATATACACTGTACTAGTGCCGACATTGTGCATGCTCTGTTGCCTGTGTCTATGTGCCTGTGGTTCTGTCAGTGTGATCATGTGATGTATCTGACCCCAGGAATGTGTCAATAAAGTTTCCCCTTCCTGGGACAATGAATTCACGGTGTTCTTATTTCAATTTCCAGGAGTGTATATCGTTATACAATTCTTCAGCATATTTTATTTCTTCAAATTGACTACATTGCTTAGTGTTGCTCATTTAAAGGTTACAAACATTAAAACGAAAAAAAAAAATAATTTTCAATTTAGAAATGAATGAAATTTATTATTATGATTTTTCTCTCAGTGTAATCTATCCTGCAAAAAAATTGAAAATCCCATTCAGTTATTCATTTCAGACATTTGTGTAGTAAAATAAACTTAAACTTGTGATTAACTTCCATACAAAGTTTATCCACCTGCCTAATATTCATATGTTCACAGCCAGCAGTGTTGTGTATAACATGTACCTGCAGCTCACAAATTTTTTTGAACAAATTAGTATTGCAAACGTTGTTCAGTTTATGGAGCAGACCCTCCTCTTATATAGATATTTTTTTTCTTTTACTTTTTTAAGGAACTACAACTTGTGACATTCCAGATACGACATTTCGTCTACCAGATATAATCACTGGCATGACCACATTTAAGTGCGAATAACTTGTGTTATACTGGCCTGAGAAGCTGCTAGAGGTGCTGTCCGACCCTGAACTTAACCTGTAGGCTATACTGTTGGTGAAACTAATGAATAATGTAATGTGGCTGTATATCTGTTTCATGTTCCAAAACACTTCTTTTATCATCACGTGACCCCAATGCCCTTTTTACTTACCTCACCTAAATAAATTTCATGCTTAATACTTCATACTGAACTGGTAGTTGCGTATTCTACAGTATTATTAAACAATCAATCTTTATAATCTTCTGAATATATTTCTTTTCCGACAACACATTTCTTGACCCCTTTAGACTTCTTGACTATTTTCTCACCAACATTATAAGCATTTATTTTTCCTTTTAAATCACAAATTTCTTTTACTATTTTCCCATTACATTCATCTTTCATTCCTCCTAATAGTGTCTTGCTTACTTGTCGAATATTAAATTGTTTCAAAATGAAAGTCCTGGTAAAGATAGGCAGCCATGACCAGTATAATAAAATATACTCTAAAAATGCTTGTTGTTTGCAGAAAAACAATCTCATAGCTGTTTTTGGAGATTTTTAGTTTCTAAATTTACAACACGTTTGGACCCAGCTCATCTTCTGGTGACCTGCAGCAACTAAAATTTGGGATTACAAACGCTTCCCGTTATACAAATGCAACTATACACAACTGCAAGGTTCACAAGCGTACAAAACTAATAAAAAATCCAAGATGTCAAAACAGGCAAAATGTATCTACCACACGCAATTATATAAGCTCAAGAGCCAGTTGTAAATACTGTACAACAAGAATTGCTTGTGGCATATCAGGTGCAATAACTTCCAGTTCGCGGAGACAGAAACCAAATGTATCAGATCCGGAGTTGCAGCTAACGTGCACTGTGGCTGATGGATGGCATCTTGGGCTAAGAAAATGCCACATTGGAGAGCCGTCAGTTTCACAGGGAAATTTAATGTAAGTTATATATCCAGATCATTAAAAATGACAAAAGTAAAGTTCAAAGACATAAAAACGTGTAATATATGACAGTAAATACTACATATACGAAAATGACAGCTTATAAAAGTAATCTAAAAATTGCGCAAATCTAAACATACGTTTGGTATTATAAACAGTGCGTGCAAAGGGCGCACGAATATATTAGCAGTGGCTACTGAAGACATTATCAAAAATATGAAAAGGCCAACTTCTTGTTCCCCTTTCTGCTCATTAAGTAATCGGTCATGGAAACACCGTCTATGTACGAAAATTACTAGCTGTTCCTAGATACCCAAATAAACACCTTCTGTCTCGTAATGAAGAGGTGTAAATTGTTTTGAGTGTCAGGGAGCTGGTAACTGCAGACGTAAATGATCTCCTAGTGCACTACCTTAGCCAGGATAACCATTTTCCCCACATAGCGTCCTAAACTCCCTCCCAGTGTGTGCGACGTAAAACTTGTTGCAAGTTCCTCACTTAATCTTATAAACCCCCCTCAATAGAAAACTTATGAAATGGCTGCTCTATGCTACGTCAGAGGAGGTTCCTCAATTCGTTAACGCTATTGAAAGTTACCACCATGTTATCTACAGTCTTGTTCCACAAGGAAGCAGGGTAGAGGCTGTTGATATAGGTGGTCGGTATACAAATGCACACTTGGATTAATACAGTTCTTTATTTACAGAAAATGTAAGTAGAGTTCACGTGTTGTAGCACAAGCACATTAGTAGTAGTCCTTTTGCAGACAATATCAGTAATCTTGCTATAGTCACAAATCTGGTCGCTTCCTACTGTTGTAGCCTGTGACATGAACTAGGTGTTCCTTGTGATTGAACTGAGACACTAGACTGGGAGAGTGAATCACTGAGGCCCTCTGGTCACTGGTAGCGGCTAAAATACATGCTGTGGAGAGGGGCGTTGGCAGCATGTTGCTTCTCAGTGTGTCTTTGCCCTCTTTCGTGACAGGCGCTCTTGAACGAGTGTATATTAACCATCTTGGCCCGTCAATCGAGCCTCGGGCATGGATATGTGTGATGTCCTTAGGTTAATTAGGTTTAAGTAGTTGTAAGTTCTAAGGGACTGATGACCTCATAAGTTAAGTCCCTTAGTGCTCCGTGCCATTTGAACCATTTTCTTCGCCCTTCATCTTTGCCGACCGGTATGCTGGCGATGGCTTACGGCAGTACTTGCCTCCCCCCCCCCCCCCCCCCCCCCCTAAATGCTGTCGCTGTGGAGGATGGAGGACAGTGTTTCCCGTGCATACCCCGCCTTCTGTCTTGCGTTGCAACAGAAACAAACTCCAGGAAACTGCTGCCAGAGCACACATCGATGCCTGAGGGCATATGCTAGGGCAAAGACTGTGAGCTCGGTGACGGGTCCACGTCCCACGTCCATCGAGTCGCGAGGGGGAACGGCGGGAGTGGCGCTTCGTCCATCCACTCCCCATGGGTGCTCTGGTGGCATCAGAGGGTGGTTGCGAAGGCCGCGTCGTCCCGTGGGGCTGTGAATCTGGTTGAAGAAGGGCAGCAGAATTACGGGGCAAATGCCCCACACGAATCTGGATCTCACGGTGGTGCTACAAACAATCGGAACCTGCAATCAAGTGCAAAAAAGAGCCAATGCGTTTTTGGATCTCACCTCGCTCCCAGCGCTGATGTCGGCCAAAAACCTTATAAAGAACAAGATCACGCGGTGCAAAGCGATACTTGCGGACCATCGGCGGCGCCAGATGTTGAGGTGGATGCAGCAAGTGTAGCAGTGGCCCATGGCGTTGGCCATGCGGAAGTTCCATCAGTGATAGTCTGTTTCGTGGGTGGGAAGGATAGGTGGCGGGAAAGAGTTGCAGCGTCTGTTCTCATGTGTGGGTGGTGCGTATCTTGGCCATCCAGTGTTTAAAGGTGCGTACGAAGAGCTATGCTGCTCCGTCGGGCGGGGGCTGAAACGGAGCACTTATTTAGAGGAAGAACGCCATTTCGTTCACTAAACTGTTAAAATCGCGTGAAGTGAACCGTGGTATGTTGTCTGACACAAGCACTTCTGGCAAAGCTTCTATGCTAAATATGGAGCAAAATGGTGCTACTTGATGTGTTAGAAGCGATAGGCACCGCAAATGGAAACTTGCTAAAACGGTTTACCCCTATGAGCCAACGGGTGTTACAAAATGGTCCTGCAAAGTCAATGTGCACTCTTTGACAACGGCATTGACAGTGGCGAAGCGGACTGATTATCCCCGCTGCGCGATACTGTGACGTCATCTTTTCAACATGGACGTTCATGTCCTGCCAATTACAATGCCGTTGCGCTAACTGTTTAGAGTGAACAAAGCCCCAATGTCCTAGGTGGACACATCAGTTGCAACACTTTAGAAATAAGAACACGCGAATGTCCACTGTCATTTTGAACTAGAATCACACTCTATTGAACGGAAAGGTTATGCTGACGTGCAAAATATCGCCGCACGACTGAGTTGTGGATACTGTTCAATGAATGAGCCCAAGACTTGCGAATGTAATGCCACAGAATATTGAGCTGCGTGGCCGGCCGCTGTAGCCGAGCAGTTCTAGGCACTTCAGTTCGGAACCACGCTGCTGCTACGGTCGCAGGTTAAAATCCAGCCTCGGGCATGGATGCGTGTGAGATCGTTAGGTTTAAGTAGTTGTAAGCCTAGGGGAGGAACCGGCTTTGTCGGACGAAACAAGGATTGCAAAGGCTTTGTCACTAAAAAGAACATGCGACAATACAAACAGTGATTGAATTTTGAGACACCATACGCAATACCGTCAGCTTCTTTTTCTATTTGAGAATAAGTGCACTGAGGTTAACAACTTTCAGGTAAAAGCAATAGGTCTGTCTTGTGCACCATTCTGTGCACTGATTTACTAGGAAGAAGCGTCGACTTGCAAAACAACTGGCTGGGCAGGGTCAAAGCGTACGAAATATCTGTCACTGAGAAAGGCATTTTTGAGTTTCTGAAATGCGTCGTGGCACTCTTTGGTCCACACGAAAGGCACATTTTACCGACGCAGGCGAAGAAATGGAGCCACGATCTGAGCAGTATTCGGTATGAACCGAATGTAGTATGTCATCTTGCCTAGTACTGACTGCAGTACAGGCACATTACAAGGAACAGGCAGGTCATTGATTGCAATCAATTGACATTAGACAGTTGCACACCCTGATTGTTTATCACATGACGTAAGTAATGTAATTAACTTCGAAAAAAGTTACACTTTTCTAGACGACACTTGAGTCCTGCTTCGGACAACATTCGATAAACAGTACGCAAATGGGAAATGTGTTCCTCTGGTGACAATAGCATCAATGTAATTTGAATAAAATGGCAGTTTTGCGGTCAGCTGTTCCAAGTAACGTTGAAACAAGGCCGTTGCGGAACACTGCCGAAAGGTACACGCAAATACTTGAACAGTGCGTATTTGCAACAGACATTTTCTGTGAATCATCATCCAACGGATTTGTATATAGACATCACGCAAATCTCTCTTACAAAAGTAACGTCTTGAACCAAACCTGTCCATCAGTTCCTCAGGACGAGGTAACAGATAAGTGACAACTACTGTCTGTGGATTGACAGTAGACTTGAAGTCAACACAAATGAGAATGCGACCACAAGGCTCAGGCAACAAAACGAGAGTGCTTGTCCACTGACTAGCTTCAATGGAAGCAATGGCACCATTATCTGGCAATTCGTTCAGTTTACTGGCTACTTTGTCTCTTAAAGCAAAGGCTGTGCATTGTCTTTCAATGTAACATGCGCTCCAAAATTATTAGCTTTTCCCATTCCTTTTGAAAGTACACTGGTCAAAACAATTAGGGGATCACTAGAGGTATCTTGGTTCTGAATTATTGTGATCGGCATAATGAACTAAAATGGTTGGACCTCCGTCTATCCGTTCTACGGAGTGGAGACAATATTACATCACTGAGGTAGTGGTAATAACGAAAAGTGGCTCCAGAGGGGGTTAGTGTTGACTTGTGTTGGCTCTACCAAACGACTATACAAGCAGTTGGGTTCAAATAGGTAGTGAGCAGGTAGTGCAATGCTATAACATCGTGACTTACCCGAAGCTAGGGCATGGAGAGTCATATGACGGTTGGAAGCGGGACAGACACAGAGGTTGGTGGCTGCCGATTTTGGAGGGTCCCAAAGTGTAATTTCCAGGTCCTGGACGCGATTTCCAAAAACAAGGAACCGTTAAAAGAAGGAAAGGCAAAGGCTGTCCACGGGTAACATCAGCAAGAAGTGACCATTATCTCTGGTTGACAGCCCGTCGAGACAGGAGGCTGACTGCAACTCAGCTGCAATGCACCCTCCCTGTAGCAACAGGATGCGCAGTATCATCACGAACAGTCCGAAATCGCCTTCGGGAATGTGGTCTCTGCTCCCTGAGGTATGGTGTGTGTCCCATTAAAACCACGACACCGTTTAGCCCGCAGAAACTGGGCGGAGGAACATCAGGATTGGACTTGTAACGAATGGCGCCAGTTGCTGTTCGCAGATGAATCAAGAGTTTGTGTTGAGCCAGACAATCGTCGTTACTTCGTGTGGAAAGACCGTGAACTCGGAACAATCCTGCTTATGCGCAGGAAACATCACCATATCATGGTGGTGGAAGAATGGTGTGGGCAGGAGTCAGTATTGGCGGTCGTACTGACTTCTATGCCATTCAAAATGGCGCTTAGACATCTCAGAGGTACAGAGACGAGATTCTTCGACTTCTTGTTGTGCCCTACGCTGGTGCCATTGGAGACGGGTTCCTTCTGCTGGACGATAACGCTCGTCGCCACAGAGCTGCACTGGTGGACAAAATGCTTGAAGCGGAGGGAACTGAACGCATGGAGTGACTAGCTTGTTCACCGGACTTAAGCCCGACTGAGCATGTCTGGGATGCACTTGGCAGGCACACTGACGCCAGACTAGCACCTCCCACATCGGTTGCAGAGCTGGTTTTTGCACTCACGGAAGATTGGCCAAATATCCCTCAAGAGCTGACTGATAACCTCATACTGTCCATGCCACGAAGAAGTGCAACTGCACTGGCCATCCGAAATGATCACACACTATATCAGAGGGCAACGACAATGACTGTTTCACCACTATGGTAGCCCCATGGTGCCTCGCTCTACGTAAACGCCATGTAAACCACAAGTAAAAAGTTGATACAGCAAAATATCGTACTATTTCACGCATAAATAACAATTGTGAACCGTCATAAAATTTCCCGTTTTGAAGAGCGCGCCGCAGTGCGTGGTGTGAAGCAGTCGCCCTCCGTTTCTGCCGGTAGCGCCGCTGTGGCAATCGGAGCTTGGGTGTCTCCCTCTGGTGGAAAAGGGGAAAGGTTGCCTTTTCACGTGCATTTAAGGGGCGCGATAAGCTCGGGGGGGGTCAGCCTAAGTCGGTGCAGTCGGAGCGAGTCTGGTTAGTTGGTCAGCCGGATCAGTGTGGGGCAGTCAGTATCTGTCTGTCGTCCGGAGTGCTAGTATGTGTTAGGCCGCCAGTCAGCTCGAGTTTGTTCAGGCAATGGTAATTGGCGGTTGGATCGATCGGTTGGTCGGTCGCGCACTGGCACACAAGATGATTTGTCCGTCTTGAGCGTTGGCGCATGTGAGATCGTTACGTCAGTCCAGTGGGCGGCGCCGTATAGCGAGGAGTAGTGGCTTCGCGGCCGACGCGAGAGGAACAGGAGTCAACCCACGACATCGGTCTGGCCGGCGCAAGCTGCGACGGCGTGAGACGGGAGATCGGCGCGCCTTCCTGCGTCCGTTGAAGCGGCTAGCAGCGGACGGTTCGGAAGAGCGTTTTGGGGGTGCTACGCGAGGTCTGCGCCAGACATCGCAGTTTATTAGAAGTTATTCGTGATATGTTGTTTCATTTACTTGTTAAATTCTACTTGTTTTCTTGGTCAGTCTCTTGTCCCCAGCTTGTTCGTCTGTCTCTCTCGTCCGCATTTGTTAGGCAGTTAGTGTCTGTCTGTCTGTCTGTCGGTCTGCCGTACGTTAATAGCTGCCTGTGTCATGTTTGTCGGATTCGGTGTTACGAATTTATTACTTGAAGTGTAACAGCCGAATTTCTGATATATGTTTTATCTTGCCTATCATCTTGAGAGGCGGTATATGTGTAATGTAGAGCATGTTAGTATATTTTATGTAAGACTGCATTTCATGGGTTTTTATTTAAATGTTCATTATAATATATAAAGTTGCCACCCTTCCACCGTAGGAGTTGCACATTCGGTGGTAAGTTAATTTTTTTAATGTTAGTGTTTTGTACCATTTCCATCCCTCCTACTGGGTGCATGGTATATGTGCCTGTGTGATTTGGTAAAATTTTTAGTTTAAAGTAATCTGGTGTGTTGCAGATTTGCACCAGTGTGGTCTTTCAGAGGTTGTTGTGAGCGGTCGTGACTACAGCCATGTCAAAAGGCAGCGGCAAGGTTCTCAGCCCCAAAGTTCATACTGTCAATATTTGTTCTTTCTACCTCTAAAGAAAATTGTAATTTGATATTTTGAGGGTGCTTCTGACTATAATTGTAAATCTGTTAAAAAAAGGCTTTTAGGGATAAAATTTCCATTTGTTGAAAGAAATTTAATTTGTTTTTATCAGTTACCCACTGGCAACCACTTCCACGCTCACATAGTGTGATTAAATGTGTTAATGTTCTTGATGGATCGCTAGTAAATAAAGTGAATTCTTAAGAAAAAGTTCTGAAAGTTAATTAGCGGTTCAAATTGTAACCGATATCTGAATAAATATGTTACCATATATCTATTGTGTATGATATCTCACCTGATCTACTAATTGTTTTGATCAATGTAGTTCTGGAAATTCTTTGAACAAGCTAGATACACAAACTTTTGGCGTAAAAGTAGCCATTGAAAGTATATTGTCTTTAATGCTAAGTCCAAACAAATCAAAGGCATCCAAACGAATATGTCCTCACTTTCTCTTGATTTCAAAATAGTAGAAGACTCTGTCCTAGTGTGAAATCTGTAAGTGGCAGGCAAACTACACTGTTCAAGCGCTGGCCTGTATGGCCGAGCGGTTCTAGGCACTTCAGTCTGGAACCGCGAGACAGCTACGGTCGCTGGTTCGAATCCTGCTTCGGGCACGGATGTGGGTGGTGTCCTTAGGTTTAAGTAGTTCTAAGTTCTAGGGGACTGATGACCTCAGATGTTAAGTCCCATAGAGCCATTTTGAATTGTTCAAGCACTGGTATTTCATGTTATTTGTAAGCAATGAGGTGCTAACTAGATTAAGAAAGGCGTTGTGAGAGCAAATGTTCGTACATGGAGCAATTAAGCAAAGTCACTGAGACACTTGTCTCTAACTGAAAGGTCATATGACGGCCAGCAATTCGTAATGAGACAAATAGTTTGTTAGAACGTCGTTAAGCTGCACTTGGGCGAGGAGGAGGCACAACCTTAACCTTGCTATTGTCAGAACCTGCTACAGGTTTTGAAAACACAGCGTTCACTATAAGTGCATGAGCCAATTTTCACTGTGAGCGGGTAAAGTTGGCGTTTTTGTTCCATACAAACAAAGTGATTGGACATGGCCATTTTTCCTCTCGTGTAACACGTTGCTTTACGTGATGGGCAATCCTGTATTTTATGGCGAGCAAAATTTGTAGGGCTAGACTTAACCACATTCACAGGTCTGTTTACATGTATACTTGGCTGACCGTGCGGCTGTGTGTGCGCTTGTTGTTGTGGCTACTTGGGGCGGTCGCGAAAAAGGGGCGACTGAACCCGACAAATCGGGGCCTGGTCAAACTTATCGGCCGCTGTGACACCCGAATGATATTGCTCTAAGATGTACATTACTTGGGGAAGTGATGGATCAGAGTAGTGTAAGATCTGTTCCCGTATTCTATTATCTGGGACATTAAATGTTATTGCATCACGAATAATTAAATCACTGTAAAAGTTGTCACAACTACACATAAATTTACAGTTCCTAGTCGTGTCCCTTAATTCTGTGTAGCACTAGCGGTATGTCTGTTCCGGCTTTTTCTGCACGTCAAAGAACCGACATCAAGTTGTAGCTCGACTTGCTGTATGTAGCTAATGCAGCGATAACTAGGTCATAGCTCAGTTAGTTGGGAGATTTGTTTCAGAATAGTTTTTGTATTAACCTGAACACAGGGGACCCCGCAATCGAATGGATGTATTGTAGTTTTACAGTATCTTGAACACGATGAACTTGACAGTGTGCTTGGAACTGAGTCAGGTATTCGATCCATTCCTCTTCTGTTCCCTTAAATTGCCGGAAGGGCAGTATACTGGTTGGCGGAACTTGTTGGGCTGGTTGGGTTGTACCGTCGTCAGTAAGATTGCGATTTGTTGTTTCATGAAACTGAAAAGCTTGTGTTAGATCCACTACACTGTTCGTCTGCGGCTGAGGCGCTGTGGCAGGGGGTGGAGGGGGCGGGGGACTCATGGCTCACACAAATGCGTGATACCAAAGAAGAAGCAAAGCCTCTGAAAAGTAAAATTTGGTTAGTGCATTGACTACCCTCCCGAAATAAATACAAAAACACAAAAAGAAATCTGCTATTAGAAACACTTGAACACGATCACCCCATGCAAGCTAAAACACAAGAGAAGCAAGCAAAATCTTCAGACAAACTGATTATCTTCGATCGCCACTGAATTACCCTCGTCGCCACTGTAGTATCCTCGACGCCACTGGAAACTCTTATACTGCAAGGATGCAATAGAGATGTTGTTGTTACAGGTGGCTGGTGTCCTCTTGCTACTACAGAAATACATTTGTGGATTAATATAGCTCTTTCTTTACAAGAACTATAAGTTTTTACTTAACTGGAGTAGAGTCCAAGTGTTGTGGCACAATCTCATGAATAATAGTCCTCTTGCAGATAATTTAGATAATCTTGCTGTAGTCACTAATCTGGTCGCTGTGTTCTGTCTTAGCCTGTGACGTGAACTGAGTGTTCTCCGCGATCGACCAAACGGGCGCCAAACTGGGAGAGTGGGTCACTGAGGCCCTCCGGTCAGTGGTAGGGGCAAAAATACATGCTGTCGAGAAGGCGTTGTTGGCGTGTTACTTGTCAGTGTGTCTCTGGCCTCTCTGGTGATAGGCACGCTTGATACAGCGCCTACTGTCGATCTTCGCGCTGCATCTTTGTCGATCGGTGTGCTGGTGACAGCTTACGTCAGCACAAGTTATGCTTTTTAAAACCATTACTAATCTTTAGAGAGGGAGAGCCATCATACTTTATAGTAGCATCTCTAACGTCTTCGTTCTTTACTCCAATCCCTTAGTGCGTGTCTGACAGAGATTTTCACCCACTTTCCTAATATCACTTTCTCTAAGTCCATTTGCAAACCCCATACGTACAATGGAGGTTATTTCTCGGTCGGTAACCTCCTGGCTAAGTACCAATTTTTTTAACCTGTGGAAGACTGAACGACAAAATGCTTTCTTCTGTGATGGGCAATGATTAGAATTCGCAGCAGTAATGACATCCGTTGTTGTCAACTTACGAAAAACCTTGCATTCTGAACACTGGCCATTCCTACTTATCCATAATGTAAAATAAGAGAATCCTTCACTTCAAACTCCGTAGAGAAACAGAAATTGTTGTGAAAAGACTTCAACGTTTTTCGTAACTTGAGCGCCTCTTTCTTACTCCAAATACAAACGACGAATACATCCTCAACATGATGTTTGTACAATATAGTCTTATTAACAAGTCATTCTGCTTTGCGAAGAGTTCGCGTTCCAGACTATTTATAAAAGTCTGAGACAAAATGCCAGATCGGCTTGAGCCCATTGCCAAGCTGTCATCTTGACGAAAAACGCGTCCTTTATAGAAAAATAATTTAACCAAAGAGGCTGGCCTACTTCGTCACCAAGTTCATTCACCAATGATTAATCTAATTTATTATGGAAAATAACGTTATACTGAACCATGTCTGGAGTTTCTGTAATAGGAAAACTTGTGTACAAATTAGTGAAATCCAAGTAAAACAAAATAGTCTCTCGGTAACCTAAGGTCATTAATGCACTGAACAAATTCAGAACTGTTTTTCAAGCAATGTTCATTGTGGAATTTATACAGTTCTTTAATTTTATTTGTCCAGAAACTACTAACGATATAGTTTGGACTCCGACACGAGCTAACCACCGGGTAGATGGAATTTTCTTTGTTATGTAAACTAACTGGTGGCACTAAAATAGGCATTTTATGGTTCAACATGAGCACACTATTCCTCTGTCTTTTGGGTTCGTAGAAAACCTCGGAATTATTGTCGTAAGATTACATCACGCTTATAAATATAGGTAGCGGAATTTTATCCACCTCCACAATACCATTGTCATTAAAGAAGATTGAAGTCTTATAAATGTAATCACTGTCATGTATTAACACTGCGAAGCAGATCTTGTCCGTCATCTTGAGAAGAACCTGATTGTCTTTCAGCCTTCCGTTCAGCTGTTGAACTTGTTTGACACTAGAACCGCGTCTGGGAAACTCGTGACCCACTTGATAATTCTTTTGTTTGTCACTCTTTTGTATTATTGCCTAGAGTGTTACATTTCTGTGACTTTTTATGAAATAAGGTAATTAGTGATTATACTTCATTTCACAGTTTATGGCGAAAACATAAAAGGGAAATATGAAGATTCACCTAGAACTGCGGAAGGGTCAGTTCTGACGCGCCCGCCGCAGTCGCTATAACAATCGCATTTTTCATGTAGCTTCATGCCTATTGTTAGTGTGTGTTTGGTCAACAATCGCAAAACTCGTTTTTACTTCACTTCCGGCGGACGTTCCAGTTTTCAGCAGGGGACGAGACGGAGAGAGGTTCAAACAAGTCTGACCCTGTATGCAGATATTGCGCACCCAGAGTTTTGTACCACGAAAACGGGTTTTAGTAGTGCATTCTGTGTGTGTAGATAGTGCTTGTAACTTACGAATATATTATGGCCAAATTTCTACGCTCAGAAGAAGACATTATAAATGCTCTACATGAGATTTTAGATAATGAATCTGAGGGAGAACCGCTGGAGTCTTTATCTGAGGAAGAATTTCCATCGTCAATAGTTCCGGATTCTTCATCTGAAGACGATGTTACTCCTGAGAAGGTTCTACTGAACGCTGATGAGAAAGGTATGCTTGTTTATGTATTTGTTTTATAATAATTTTTGTTTATGTATCTGTTGCATAGACATTAATTTCAATTGCAACACTTATGTTTATACTTTGTTTCATGTTGAATTTTTACAAGTTATATATTACATTTATGAAGGTGATTTTTTGTTCCAATATTACACAATATATTCAATATTAAATCGCGTTCTGATACGTATAACTACTATTACAGAAACAGCTGCCTCAAAGACTAAGTCATCTCGATGAAGTGGACGTCCTCAAGGTCGGCGTGGACATCAAAATGCCCAGGGTTCTGGACTACTTCAATTTCCTTCAGGTAGCAATATTGTAGCGCCCTTTGGAACAACCTGGAAAGTTGGAGTAACAGGTGACTGTTCAACTGGAAGATATGGACAACAGAATGTTTTCAAAGATAGGACAGGACCATCTCCGCATGCAAAAGGAAACGTGAATGAGACCTGTTACAGTTCATGGCATCTAATGATAACGGACAAAATTTTGAAACATATTGTAAAATGTACAGAAACTGAAGCACGTCGTGTACTGGGCTCAGATGAGTAGACTATAAAATTTGAAGAACTGGAAGCTTTTATAGCTATTTCTACGTCCGTGGTGCTATTGGAGCTAAGAGCTTAGAACTAGACACATCGTGGTCAGTGAAGGGGGGAAATAATTTTATGAAATCAACAATGGCTCGTGACACATTCAGAGAGATAATGCGTTATCTCAGCTTTGACATTAGATCCACAAGATCAGAACGACTAAGAGAAGACAAGTTTGCTTTGGTATCAGAAATCTGGAATGAGTTCATTACGAATGCACAGTCCAGCTACATACCGGGTCCATATATAACAATCGACAAACAGCTTTTTCCTTCAAAGTGCCGTTGCAAATTCACGCAGTTTATGGCCTCAAAACCGGACAAATACGGACAAAAGTATTGGGTGCCGGTAGATAAGGACTCAAAATATATTGCGAATGCTATTCCTTATCTATGAAAGGATGACACTAGGCGAAGTGATGAGCGTCTTGGTCACTTTTTTTAAAAAAAATTGGTGCAACCTTACCTCAACAAATGAATAAATGTCACATGTGACAATTTTTTCACCTCCTTAGCGCTCTCTGAGACACTGAAAGCTAATTCCACGAGTCTTGTGGGCACAATAAATCGATGTCGCAGAGAAATACCAGTCTGTATCAAGAAGGTAAGAGAACAGTTATAAAGCACAGTATTGCTGGCTGTTTATCGGGGTAAGAGCAACAAGAATGTCCTGATTCTGAGCACTATGTATCTTTATGTGACGATTGAGGATGGTATAAGAAAGAAAC
The DNA here is from genome assembly GCF_021461385.2 of Schistocerca piceifrons. Classification (NCBI taxonomy): domain Eukaryota; kingdom Metazoa; phylum Arthropoda; class Insecta; order Orthoptera; family Acrididae; genus Schistocerca; species Schistocerca piceifrons. Next base: position 642,248,408 of record NC_060140.1, on the reverse strand, counting down.
CAGATACAATTACGTTTTATAACTGCTCTAAATTGGGAGTGGACGTGGTCGACCAAATGGCTCGTAAATACTCTGTCAAAGCACCATCGAGAAGTTGGCCTGTTAACACATTTTACAACTTTCTGGATTTGGCTGGGATAAATGCGTGGGTATTGTTCAATTCTCTAAATGATAAAAAAATGAAACGCAGGGATTTCATCCTGCAGCTGGGGGAGGAGCTTGCTGACAAGTACGCACCGACTAGAAAGACTAGCGTCTCTGTCAGACCTGAAGTTATTCCTGACAGACAAAAAAGCGAACACGTTGCCTTGTAAACTGTGAAGGAAACAAATCATTTGTAAAGTGTCACATCTGCAAGAAAACTGTGTGCAACAAATGTAGATCAAAAGACTATTACTTGTGTTCATTATGTAACGATAGCCATTAAAAACACTCAGCAAATACATGTAAGTTTTAAAGTATAAAATTATAATTTGTGTAAACCTTGTTTATTTTTGTTAGTTTCGTTCTAAATTTCCTAGTGCTTCTAACACTAGATTCATTGGCTGTAACAATAACCCATTGACATAGGGGAAATAAAGGAAAAGATCGCGGGTCACTAGTGACCCGGCCGCGGTTCTAGGAATTTCCAGATATCAGCGGTGCTAGTGTTAACTAGTGTCTGTGGTCAAGTATAGTTGGTTGCTTCTCACAAAGATATCATAGGTAACCACTGCAAGTTTAGTCTAAACATTCTTGGACAATTTCTAAGTTTCACACCTACTTTTCACCTCTGCAGCGGTTTTTTAATCCAAAGAAGGCGTGATGGAGGCTGGCATTCTGAAGCTATGACCTTTTTCTACGGGTTTCATTTCACCATCTGATAGCATCAAACGAGAAACGTTGACCACACGTGGTGCAAGGACATTCTAACTTACTTGTTGCTGCTGAGTCGGGTGGCCATTACACTGACGCTGAAGAAGTAGCCAGAACTTGCGTTCTTGACTATTATATTGGTCGAATCGTGTATACATTACCTGTTGGTTACTCACTAGTATCAGAGGTATCATTACAGTATACTGATAATTTTTACCTTATGGACTCTCTGACTACAACTGAATGAAACACAATTTTCGTGCTATACGCGGTTCGCCTTTATTCTCTGAAAGGCATCTCCAGTGGCCAGTAATATGTACATATATTTGCTATTGGTCAGTACCTATAGGTTGTAAACAGTTCTGGTGGTTGGTTTTTGCTATTATGTAGTAATATTTTGAACTGTACTTACAGGTTGTGTGGACGATTTCCTACATATTACGCTCCTCTTATATTTTCGGTGGTTTTCCTCTTCTTATAAGTGCCATTTTGGGGTTTTTCCCACATGTCACAGCACTAGAAAATCGTCCACGCAGCCTGAAAGTACAGTTCAAAATATTATTACATAATAGCAAAAACCAACCACCAGAAATGTTTATATCATATAGGTAAATTGACTAAAATGAAAACTAAACAGCAAAAATATGTACATATGCCAGGCCACTGAAGATGCATTGCAGAAAATAAGGGCGGAACGTGTATGGCACGAAAATTGTATTTCAGTTGTAGGCAGATGGTCCATAAAGTAAAGGTTATCAGTATACCGTAGTATTACACGCAACGGAGGAAGACAGGACTGCAAAAGTTGGAGATCAGACGTACCAGTTATTGATTTCGTAACTTCCTAAATATCTTCCATATGTATGTTATGCACTGAAGAGCCAAAGAAGCTGGTAGAATTCCTAATATCGTGTAGGGTGCCCACGAGCACACAGAATTGCCCCAACACGACGTGGCATGGACTCAACTAGTGCCTAAAGTAGCACTGGAGGGAAATGAAACCATGAATCCTCCAGGGCTGTCCCTGTATACGTAAGAGTACGACAGAGTGGAGATTTCTTCCGAACAGCATGTTCCAAGGCATCCTAGATATGCCCAATAATGTTCTTGTATGGAGAGTTAAGTGGCCAGCGGAATTGTTTAAAATCAGAAGACTATTCCTGAATCCACTCTGTAGCAATTCTGGACTTGTTGAGTGTCACATTGCCCTGCTGGAATTGCCGACGTCCATCGGAATAGACACTGCACTAGAATGGATGTAGGTGAACACAGCGCATGTATGTGTCACATATCAGAGTCATATCCAGTAGTATCTAGGGCCACATATCACTCCAGCTGCACACGGCCCACACCATGTTACAGCCTCCACTAGACTGAACAGTCCCCTACTGACATGCAGGGAGTATGGATTAATATGGTTGCCTCAATACCCGTACACATCCATCCGCTCGACACAATTTGAAACGAGACTCTTCCGACCAGGCAAGATGTTTGCAGTCATCAAAAATCCAGTGTCGGTGTTGACAGGACAAGGCGAGGCGTAAAGCTGTGTGTCATGCAGTGATCATGGGTACACAAGTGGGCCTTCTGCTGAGAAAGCCCATATCGACGATGTTACGTTGAATGGTTCGCACGTTGACACTTATTGGTGGCTCACCATTGAAACCCGCAGCAATTTACGGAAGGGTTGCATTTCTGTCACACTGTACGATTCTCTTCATTCGTCGTTGGTCCCGTTCTTGCAGGGTCTTTTCCCAGCAGCAGCGATGTCGGAGATATTCAAGGAACTCTCGTGAAATGGTCGTACGGTAAAATCCTCACTTCATCGCTACCCCAGAGATGCTGTATCCCATCGCTCGTGCGCCGACTATAACACCACGTTCAAACTCACTTAATTGTTAAGAACCAGCCACTGTAGCAGCAGTAAACGATCTAACAACTGCGCCAGACTCTGGTTGAATTACGAGTATACAGGCGTGGCCGACCGCAGCGCCGTGTTCTGCCAGTTGAATATGCATACCTACATCTTTGGGTTTCAGTCTATATGTGTAGCTGTCTGTAGCTAGATAACACTCCTAAATATTTTCACCATATTTTGGTTGTATAACTGTATTGTCAAAAATTTACGTCAATTCTTAAGACGGTTCATCTATAGTCATACCAACATAGATAGGTTTACTGAATTTTTTTTATCTTATTAACATGGGTAGCAAAATGAGTTTTTAAAAATATTTTCTTTCTTTGAAGTCTGTCACATTACTTTATCTCCATCTGAAACTTATTTTGTAACAATTCTATTTCTTATACTCTATACTCTTTACAAACACTGAACTATTGATCAATTTGTGGAATTCTTTCTCAAATCGTAGTTTGCTTTCATCTTCACTGCTGTATTCAAATCTGCATATTTCTTTAACTAATCAAAGTGCTTGAATTTTTAGGTATGGTATACTTCATTAACTTCATTCTCAGAGACAGATAGTGTTTTTGTTGTGAATTACATGGTTATACTTGTTATCCAGAGTAATCAATATCTTACTTTTTTAGTTCCATACACGAGTTTATTTGCAGAAAGTAATGGTGCATCTCTGTGTAGATCATGCATTTCTCTAGGGTATAGAAAAACTGCTTGAAACATGTGTCCCACTTGAGAAGCATCTGACATCTCACAATTTTTTTAAGGATCTAAATTATTTACATCGTCCCATCAGATCCTCCTTATGGTAAATGTTGACTCATGGCATAATGACACAGAATCCTTGCATCTTAATATGCGAAATACTTTGATATCTTTTTTATGCATCCCGGTCATTAATATATTTATTATTTACCTTCACATATATTTTACAACACTGCGATATGCCACCTCATTTTCCTCTTTCAGCCTTAATAAATATATTGTAGTTATGTAATTATTCCAGTTGATGTCCAGTTAATTTTTACATTCCACCCCAAAATATGTCAGGTGCAGAAAAACACCAAGATTGATCTAAATGGTACGCTATTACACAAGTTTTTCTAAAACTTTAAAACACATTAACCAATAAGAAAGCATCAGTTTCAAAATACTGATCATGATGTTCATCAAGATATTTCATATGAAATGTTTTGCAAACTAGTTTTGCATTGTTATACTCCTTGTCACTTGTTCTACAGTTATTCAGTTTACTGTGAAGTTCTTCTTTTACTGGTAGCTGTGTCTCTTCAAATTTCTTCCAACAATTCATATAATGAGAGAGATAGAAACATTTTTTGATCAATAGATTGAATAAATCTTCAAGAAAAAAATTCCTAACTTTCTCATCAATCCTTGAAAATAGATGAAAATCTGTCAAGTCTTGACGCCATAAATCTGAATGTGGCAATAAGTTTATCTTCAAATTTATTTTATTTTTGTGCATCAAATTTATTGATCTTTTATCATACCAGAGTTCTTTTATAAACAGATGAGAGTCGTACCATGAGATATTATTTAATACATTTAGACAAAATTAGTATGTTTTTCAGTTGTAAATTATATCTAAAACACACTGGATTTATACATTTTTTGTATTAAAAGATCATTATATCGAACATTTAATTATTTCCGATATAATGATATCTACATAATGAGCATATTTTAGAGCTTGTGTGTCTTGATTGTTCATCAGTTGTAGATGGTCTCACTTTTTCTGTTTTGGAATAATTCCTTCCAGTGTCTTCAGTCTCGTTTTGGTACATTCAGTGAATCCTTTTATGACAGTTTGGTCCTCAATGCATAAGTGATCCCTCTATATAAGTTTTCTGGATTTGGTTGACTATTGGTTTCTTTCTGGAACTGGTTTGATGTGGCTCTCCATGCTGCTAAGTCCTGTACAAGCCTCTTCATATTTGACTACTGCAACCTAAATCTTTCTGAATCCACTTATTGTATTCATCCCATGGTCACCCTCTACGATTTCCCCCTCCCCCTACCCCCCACACTTCCCTCCTGTATGAAATTGGTGACCCCTTGATGTCTCAGAATGTTTCCTACCAACCTATTCCTTCTTCTAGTCATGTTGTGCCTCACATTTCTTTTCTCCCCAATTCTAATCAGTACCTTCTAATTACCTACCTACTTATTTCATCTTCAGCATCCACCAGTATCACAACATTTCAAAATCTTCTCTTCTTTATCTAACCAAGAAGTTTATAAAACATGTTCCATTTCCATACATGGCTTCACGCCATACAAATGCTTTCAGAAAAGAGCTCCTCGCACTGAAATCTATATTTGATTTAACAAATTTATTTTCTTTTGAAACGCTTTTCTTGTAATTACAAATCTTCATTTTATATCGACTTTACTTCCATCACCATCCGTTATTTTGCTGCCCAAACAGCTAAACTTACCTGTTACTTTAAGGGTCTCATTCACTAAACTAATGCTCTCAGCTTCACCAGATTTAATTTGACTACATTCCATTGCCTTGCTTTTGCTTTTGCTGACATTCGACTTATCTTATATCTTCCTTTCAAGACTCTGTCCACATCATTCAACTACTCTTGTAATTGCTTAGCTGTCCCTGACAGAATTACAATGTCATCAGCAAATCTCAGAGTTTTTAATGCTTCTCCCTGGACTCCTACTGCCAGTTTTTTGTTTCCTTCACTGCTTGCTCAGTGTACAGATTGAATAACATTGGGGATAGGCTACAAGCCTGTCTCACTCCCTTCTCAAGTACTGCTTCCCCTCTGATTTTTATAACTGCCATCTGGTTTCTGTACAAAATCTAAATAGCCCGTCGCTTTTTGTATTTAACCCCAACAACCTTTAAAATTTTAAAGAGTATTGCAGTCAACATTGTCAAATGTTTCTACCAAGTCTAGAAAAGCTATAACGTATGTTTGCCTTTCACTAAGCTACCTTCTATGGTAAGTCATAGGATCAGTATTGCCTCACATGTCCCTATATTTCTCCAGAATCCGGACTGATCTTCACAAGGTCGGCTTCTACCAGCTCTTCCAATCCTCTGTAATAATTCGTTTTAGCATTTTACAGTTGTGGCTTACTCAACTGATAGTTCGGTAATTTCACACCTCTCAGCACCCACTTTCTTAGGAATTAGAATATTTATATTTTTATTGAAATGTGAGGGTATTTCTCCTCTCTCATACATCTTGCTCACCAGATGGGAGAGTTTTGTCACGTCTAACTCTCCCAGGACTATCAGTAGTTCTAAAAGGATATCATCTACTCTGAGGGCCTTGTATCAACTTAGGTTTTTCAGTACTCTGTCAAATTCTTCATGTAGTATCATATCTCCCATCTCATCTTCGTCAACGTCTTATTCCATCTCCATAATATTGCCCTCGAGTATATCTCCCTTGTATAGACACTCTATATACTCTACCCACCTCTCTGCTTCCCCTTCTTTGCCAAGGTCTGGCTTTCAATGTGAGCTCTTGAAATTCATACACGTGGTTTCTTTTCTCCAGTGGTCTCTTTAATTTTTCTGTAGGCTGCATCTATCTTTCCAGTAGTGACATGTGTTAATAAATCCTGAAGTTCTTCCCTTACCCATTCCTGCTTATCCATTTTCGCTCCTTCTCAATCTCAGTTTTTAGACGTTTTACAGTCTTTTGCCTACTTCATTAACAGCATTTTTATATTTTCTCCTTTCATAGATTAATGTCAATGTCTCTTGTGTTACCCAAGGATTTGTATTAGTCTTTGTCTTTTTACCTGCTTGATCCTATGCAGCCTTCACAATCTCTTAAAGCTACCCATTCTGATTTCTACTGTATTTCTCTACCCTGTTCTTATCAGACATTCCAAAATGTTCTCTCTGAAACCCTCTACAACCTCCGTTTCTATCAGTTTATGCAGGTCCCATCTCCTTAAGTTCCTACCTTTTTACAATTTCTTCAGCTTTAATCTTTTGTTTGTAACCAATAAATTGTGGTCAGAGCCCCATCTGCCCCTGGAAATGTTTTGCAATTTAAAAACTGTTTCCGAAATCTCTTTCTTACCACTATATGAAACATACACTCCTGGAAATTGAAATAAGAACACCGTGAATTCATTGTCCCAGGAATGGGAAACTTTATTGACACATTCCTGGGGTCAGATACATCACATGATCACACTGACAGAACCACAGGCACATAGACACAGGCAACAGAGCATGCACAGTGTCGGCACTAGTACAGTGTATATCCACCTTTCGCAGCAATGCAGGCTGCTATTCTCCCATGGAGACGATCGTAGAGATGCTGGATGTAGTCCTGTGGAACGGCTTGCCATGCCATTTCCACCTGGCGCCTCAGTTGGACCAGCGTTCGTGCTGGACGTGCAGACCGCGTGAGACGACGCTTCATCCAGTCCCAAACATGCTCAATGGGGGACAGATCCGGAGATCTTGCTGGCCAGGGTAGTTGACTTATACCTTCTAGAGCACGTTGGGTGGCACGGGATACATGCGGACGTGCATTGTCCTGTTGGAACAGCAAGTTCCCTTGCCGGTCTAGGAATGGTAGAACGATGGGTTCGATGACGGTTTGGATGTACCGTGCACTATTCAGTGTCCCCTCGACGATCACCAGTGGTGTACGGCCAGTGTAGGAGATCGCTCCCCACTCCATGATGCCGGGTGTTGGCCCTGTGTGCCTCGGTCGTATGCAGTCCTGATTGTGGCGCTCACCTGCACGGCGCCAAACACGCATACGACCATCATTGGCACCAAGGCAGAAGCGACTCTCATCGCTGAAGACGACACGTCTCCATTCGTCCCTCCATTCACGCCTGTCGCGTCACCACTGGAGGCGGGCTGCACGATGTTGGGGCGTGAGCGGAAGACGGCCTAACGGTGTGCGGGACCGTAGCCCAGCTTCATGGAGACGGTTGCGAATGGTCCTCGCCGATACCCCAGGAGCAACAGTGTCCCTAATTTGCTGGGAAGTGGCGGTGCGGTCCCCTACGGCACTGCGTAGGATCCTACGGTCTTGGCGTGCATACGTGCGTCGCTGCGGTCCGGTCCCAGGTCGACGGGCACGTGCACCTTCCGCCGACCACTGGCGACAACATCGATGTACTGTGGAGACCTCACGCCCCACTTGTTGAGCAATTCGGCGGTACGTCCACCCGGCCTCCCGCATGCCCACTATACGCCCTCGCTCAAAGTCCGTCAACTGCACATACGGTTCACGTCCACGCTGTCGCGGCATGCTACCAGTGTTAAAGACTGCGATGGAGCTCCGTATGCCACGGCAAACTGGCTGACACTGACGGCGGCGGTGCACAAATGCTGCGCAGCTTGCGCCATTCGACAGCCAACACCGCGGTTCCTGGTGTGTCCGCTGTGCCGTGCGTGTGATCATTGCTTGTACAGCCCTCTCGCAGTGTCCGGAGCAAGTATGGTGGGTCTGACACACCGGTGTCAATGTGTTCTTTTTTCCATTTCCAGGAGTGTATATGACACATTCTGATGTCTCCAGATTTCTTCCATGTACGCAACCTTCATTCATGATTCTTGAACCAAGTGGCAGCTATGATTAAATCTTGTTCTGTGCAAATTCCTAACAGGAGGCTACCTCTTCCGTTCCTCTCCCCCAGTCAATATTCACCTACATTTTTCTTCTCTTCCTTTCCTTATCATCGAATTCCAGTCCCCCATGACTATTCTTTAATAAAAAAACTTTCAGATTTTGTGAAAATAACCAGTGGAACTTTCTGTGTACTTTTGAGGTATTTAAAACTTGCATGTGGACCTTTCTTAGTAATTCTAGGTTGGTTGGTTGGTTTGAGAGAAGGGACCATACATCGAGATCATTGGTGCCATCGGATTAGTGGCAGATGGGGCAGGAAGTTGGCTGTGCCCTTCCAAAGGAACCATTCTGGCATTTGCCTGAGGCGATTTAGGGAAATCACAGAAAACCTAAATCAGGGCCGCCAGATGCAGGATTGAACTGTTGTCCTCCAGAATGTGAGTCCAGTGTGCTAACCACTTGGCCACCTCAGATATCTTAAAAACCTCTACTTTTAATGGTTTATTAACTAATCTGTTCCACGTGTGATCATTTAATTTTTTCTCACTGTTGCAGTGGAGTAAACACGTGGCACAAATAAATTTACTTTGCAATATTTAATATGACTCAAAAGAAACCTAAATTAACTTTGCATAACAACAGTGTACATTTCTATAATTTTATAAATAAATCAAATTAATATCTTTCTCTTTCTTAGATTATGTCATTTTTAATGGATAGACTTGATATTCTCCATAAAATGAATAAAGATTAATAGATCCATTCGTTTTAGTCTTAATTTCTGGAATATTATCTATCTGACTTACACAGTAGCTCTCACTCTCTTACACAGCTATATTCACTGCAGTGACACACAAGGAAGTGTTTTAAATTCTGAGTGCTAGATGTCAGTTCCATGGTGAAGTTCAGTATGAGGTCCTTAAGCATATTTTTCCTTTTTCTTATCCTTTGAAGTAGTGAGTTTACCATCAGTTCAACAGTAAAATTCATTTCAACAAACTTACATGAACTGTATGTGTACACCCTAAAACGAATATTCTAGCATATGCGTTGGACAAATGCATAAATCGTGACAAAACAGTTCTTACTGATTAAAAGTTTCAATTCGCACACTGTATGTCATTTAGTTGTAATTTGATGTATGGAATCAGCTCCCATTCCTTTACATTGGTAGCTGAGCACGTAAGGTGCCTGTGATTCAAAGAAAGAAGTGCATCCATGTGGTATTTCTTGGTTGCACTCCTACCCAAATACTGAGCATTTTTCAAAGAATTCTGGGTAGTTTAGCTCAGATAGCTCAATTTGAGATGGCAGTTTTACAGAAAAAAACTGTGTTTTAAGCAGTAAAGTTTCAGCTGTCACTTTATTTCCTTAATGAAAGTTTTTACTTCATAAATGGAGCCCCTACTGAAGAAACACAGCAATATTATCAATTCCAGTTTGTTCAAAAACTTTAAGAGCTCCATTTACATTACTTCCTGCGGATATGTGAGCAGTAGATGTTGGAAGAAAATTCCTATGGAGCTTAAAAGGGAGTTAAGGATATTTTACCACACTGATATCTGAAATTTACAACTGAATGGGATTTTTAATTCTTGGAGAAGAGCAGAGTAACCTGAGCTTTAAAGGAATGAGGACACTTAAAATAACAGTAATGTGTTTCATGATCTAGAACTTCTAGTTCAAAAATTTTATTTTATTGACTTAGTATTTATAATCTTTAAATCACTGACACCAAGAAGTGCAGCTAGTATATGGAAATAAAAAGTACTGAAGAAAATTGTAACGATAAACGTCGTAAAATGGGTGTCATAATATATGTAAGGAATGTGATAGGAGGTATCAGAAAATTAAAATTACTTGTGAATAAGGGAGAACTGTATTTAATAGTGCACTCATACAACATGAACAATCAACAGTTCAAAACAAACTTATGTGTACTAAAAAGGAAACGATAACGAAAATTTTGGACAAATATTAAATAATAAAACAATTTATATCCCTTATTTCCTTAAACTGGAATATCGTTTACCTTCTTAGGAAACTTTGATTTCCTTAGGGGCAAGGGGATCATAAGAAAAAATAAAATTAATAAAAGATAAAAAACTATTAAATAATCGGAAAATTCTTTTACAGATAGTTAAAAATTATGTATATTATTTTAACATCATTTGGTTTTAGCTGATTTTTTTCTAAAAAGACAGCAAATATCTTGAAATTTCAAATAAATTTCAGGATTTTTTATGGACATGGAAAAAATGAACCCTTAAATCATGTAAATTAGCTTTATGGTAATGGAAAAGTTATTAAAGGTATATAATGAAAAACTATTGGTGAGAAATATGTGGGATTTTTTTATGACAGGCATTGAAAACTGAATAATAGGAGACGAATTTTATGAAGGAAGGGAAAGAACTTACACTCCAGGATAGTATCCCCTGTGGAACTAACGATTATTCCAAATTCCACCTTGGCAGTTCCGAGAAACCAATCTGCCGACGTCAATGACCAGCAGACAGGCAGCTAGGGGTGAAATGCTCAGCGAGTTGTGCCAAGCATGGAAGGTGACGCATTATGGGAGAATGACCTAGAGCCCAATTCTGCTAGGAAAGCATTATGACATCATGGAAGCTTAGAGATACAGCCATACCAGTGACAAAGCAGAGTTTCATAAGGAAGACTTGGTACAATGCAAGTGTTGAGCCAGCAGAAAGAGCCTATGATAGATGAAGTTGTGGGAGAGCTGACAGTTAGGAAAAACTGGGATACATGATGCCATAGACATGCACGCCATCGCAGGCTGCACAGGAAGTGACAACATACGTACGGTACCCTTCTTAACAAATGCCTCATCGCTGATTGATGAGTGCTGATAGCCAACTGCCATTGCGTAGTCTCAGCTCTTGTGTTAGCTACAGCTAACCATTGAGAGGGCGGGCTATGGATGTTTAGCTTCAGAAACCTAACTGCCTTCGATCGTCTATGGAATCACAAGTCTGCTGGGAAGGACACTGCTGGTAACAGCTGCACTGTCAACTTCTTAGGCCACACAGATGTTGCACAGATTTCACTGTGGGCCTGTAGGTCTGTTGGAGGCTTCACCTGCATGAGCTGGATTCTGTGCATCATCTGCCTTCAGGTTGCTGCTCATGCTCTTCCTGCTGCAGACACTGATGATGCTGATATCTGTCTCCTAAATGAGAGCTAAGAGCTGACTCCTATGAGCCAACGTGTAGTTAAGGTCGGCCTGCAGTGAGACTCCTAAGTGCGAACCCTCGACGTCCACGATAGTGCTTTGGAGATCGATATGCAGAGCTAGAGGCGACCGAATTCCACGTTGGAAGGCCGCTCATGACATAGCAGCAATCACCTGCTGTTTTGATGTGGTGGCTATACTGCAAGATGAATGCAAACTGGGCTTCCACCACTGACAAAGCGCTATTCCACAGGCCCACTCATGGCGTGGTGCTTTTGAAGACAATCCAGTATTACTGCCTAATAAATGTGTTGTCGTCAATTTCATTTTCTTGGCACTCTCAAGGATAGCTAGGATCTAACCACCACACCGTGTCCATCCTTATCCCGATGGCTGCAATTGTCAGGGAACAGACCATAATTATTCCCTGTTTCCCTTGAATGCAGGCCCACGTAAGGTCAGTTATACTGATGATGGACACATTTATGCATTACTCTACTGGTAGTAATGATTTTGTACCCTGCAACACATTGCTTTTTCCTCAAACATAAGAGATAAACAGTTTACAGAAAATCGATTATTTCACCTACCACTAATTATTATTTGCACACTTCCACTAGACTTCATTATAAGTCTAGCGTCATCAATGAACAGAAGCATCACTGTTTCATCAACAAAAAACTGGATGCTGTTCACACACAGCAAGACTGGTGGTGGACTAAGTAGTCAGTCCTATGACTCATCAATATTTATTTGTCTCCAGCAAGAAAGTAATTCACTAGGAAACTGTGTCATCCATCTACTACGACCCCTTGCTGCTGATCAATTACCTTGTTGTGCTAGGGAGTGTAACTTCACCTTTATTGTTACTTTCTTTGTAGTCAATTTCAGATTTCAATCTTATTTACGCCATTTTCAGGCGACTTAAGGATACCTGGTGACCATTTGGGTACAAGGAAATCAACGTTAAATGCCTCACAGAGGATTAAAAAATTAAGCCTGTAATTCTGATCCTCCGCTGCTGCCTATGGCAAGAATGAATAATTTCTGCTCTGAAATTATGCCACAAATAAAATGCATCATAAATATAGTACACCAGAGTATCTTCTTTTAATTAACTGCACATTTCGTTTCGAAACTATGATCACTACAGCACGCATATATATAGATATTGGGTCCTATGATCAGTTTTTCACTTTTGCAGTAAGATCTTAAATGCTATACTTAAAATATTATTTTATTTTCTCATATCTGTGCATGGTTGTAAAATTTTCTATCTATGTGTCAAGAGATTTCGTTTATTTTTAAACCAGAAGTACACAAAATTAAATACAGTGTCTGTGAAGTAGTCTTCATCGGCCAAACAGGAAGAAAATTTGTTGCAATGTACAAAGAGCAACCTCTCAACATTTAGTATACATTTTCTAGAGAATTAAATCTATGCAGTTGGTAGTTACGAGCACTAACCTTTTAGGTCGTCTTAAACCCGAAAACGGAAGCTTGAAGATCATCTTGGAGGAAATAGATAATTACACACATTTGGCCAAAAATCCAAAGACCATTCTACATCTACAAACAGAACTCAGAAATAAAAAATATATTGTGGCCACTGACAAATCTCTTATCAGTGATAGCTAGCTCCAAACAAAAGACAGTCCTAAACATTATGTACGATATAAAGCGATTTTCATTAAAGATAAAAATTTAAAAACAAGAACTAACTGTGACACAAAGGTCGATAATATTACACCCAAGCCAAAATATAAACAATCTATGTCGTGTTTCACAAATAGCATTCAGGATCTTATGACCTAACTAAAATAAAAATGTAAGACAACAAAACATTCATATGTGTAAATGCTGAATATTTAATTGATACCATTTGAGCCAAGCTCGAAACATGTAGCGATAAACAAAATACATGTAATAACCAATTCTGGTGGACTATCATTACAATGCTTTTCATACAGTTTGTGGATACAGAGTAGCATACGAAAGTAATATTCAGAAATAAAATTAATTTAGAATGGCTTTCCTCGTTGACCATTTTACTTATTCCATAAAATACCATATGTAAAAATCTTTTACAATAAGTCGGTGACAACATCGCTAGACTTGCATCTTAGAGTACCAGTTTCAGATTATCTATGGAGTGCAGTTTGTTTGAGATGCATTCAGTGCATCACATCGAGTTACTTCATTACAGAGGCCACTACTGATTTCTTTGCATATAATGAATTTTGCACATACACAGGTAGTTGAATTAAGATTTTATTACTCCCTTTCTTTTTTTCTTCTTCATTTCTTTTCTTTCTTTCTCGCGTTAGCTCTGTCCTTTCCATTTTATAATACATTGCTTTGTGAAAGTAGTTTGTAATAGAGATATCTCTGCACTTAATATTAGAAGAGTGCACTGCAGTGGAGAGCCGTATGCTAATTATTCACCTTCCAGGTTGGAATTTGCGTGCCTTAAAAAACCATTACTGAGCATCTTCATTTATAAAGACGCCATCTTTTCCAATACGACAGGCCTACTGATTTATCGGATACAGCCCTGTGCCCCTGCGCGATGCAGCGACGGCGGCAACATAATCAGGGCGCTAACCGGTACGCTAATTGAAGGTACTCGAGGCGCTGCGCCAGAGCCCATAGCTGGACGTCCTACTCACCGGCAGACCACAGCAATTAATTTAGCAGCAATTGCTCTCCAGAGTCGAGGATAATGAGCTGCCAGCTTGGGAGAGCAGGAGAGCGCCTCTACTCAGGTACTGCCGATCCAGTTTTAGGGTGTGGCAGGTACTACTGAGTTAGTTGCGAAAGAAGTCCGTAACTTGGGTAGCTGAAAGAAATGCACGCTACAGGTTCGAGACTGACGCTTCGCAAATTTTTCATCACAGTTACCTGGCACAATGTCGATGAACAGGGTTCACCTCTTGCAACATCCTACATTTTCTTGTAATTGTTGTCTTACCTTTGATTTCGTTGGCGAAAGAATGGGCAGCGGATAAAGTACCATTTTAATGATTAACTTTTTATTTTTATTCATTTATTTATTGCATAAGGATCAAGCTAACTGGCTGATCGATATTCTATCGCTTCAGAAGTGGTGTTCAATTTTTAGCTGCATGTCTCATTGCTTAAAGCTAGTGAAAGCGTAAATTTCATCCACAGGCTTACGTTAATGGAAAGTTTCTTTAAAATTTCCTTCCATGATTTTCTGTTTTCCTAAAGAGAACTGATACTGATAATGCAAAGGCATGACTGAGTGTAGCTAATAACTGCGAGTATAACGTAATGAATTGAGGACCCTAGCTGGTATTTCATATGCTAATTGTCTGGCTGTTAAGAAACTTCACTCTTGTAATTGATATGTTTCCCGTTTGACTCATAAAATGCTTCGCTTTCAGCCTTTCATTACGTAGCCAGTACTCAACCATAATAGTTTTGTAATATGGTATTATGTTCTCACATAGAGAATTACTTGTTTGCTCTACTTTTCTCATTTATACTTCCTCCCCAGAGTGAAAATTATACCAGTAGTTAAGGCACAGTGCAGAGTCAATGAATACAGTTCAGTGACGGATCTCTTCTTATCTTTGGAGTGCTAATCTCGTACCCATATCACTTTGCAAGTGATATGAGTGAGTGCTTACGAGAGAATACTGAAAAGTAATTCCTCCGAATACTTTACATGAAAACTCTTACCGCTTTTTAAATAAAACAACATTATCAACATTCTACATCTCCTGTCTATCGTAGTATTAGCACCCAGTATTTTCACATAATTTATAAGCTGTTGAGAAATAGATACCATAAAGTATTGCGTTAGCAGCAACACCCAATTAACGCCATTGTGATGACATGTGGGACACACTAACACGAACCTAACTGGATTGGGAGATGCGGCTGGTCACACTTAGTGAAAAACTGCACAACACAGCGGTAATAAACATAGAGGGATTGTTACATAGTTTCATGTTCCATGATCGTTTGAATCATAGTTCGTTATGATGTGGTTCAGATGGTTCAAATGGCTCTGAGCACTATGGGACTTAACATCTGTGGTCATCAGTCCCCTAGAACTTAGAACTACTTAAACCTAACTAACCTAAGGACATCACACACATCCATGCCCGAGGCAGGATTCGAACCTGCGACCGTAGCAGTCGCGCGGTTCCGGACTGAGCGCCTAGAACCGCTAGACTACCGCGGCCGGCCGTTATGATGTGGAAAAACATACTTTACACTTGCATCACAACTTAATATTTAATTATTGGTACTTGCTTATTGTTTCATTATATCAGTATCTCTAAATGAGAGTGAGACGTGGTACACACGCTCAATGATACCTGAACTCCATAATGGCAACGCAATAATTAATAATCAAATACAAATTCTGTCTTGTAATTTCCAGTAGATTTTATTTAACAATTGCATAACAACAACCAACTGTTGTTACCCCAGAATAATATACTGAGAAAAACGCCTACAGAAGCAGGACTGCTTTAAAGGCATAACAGCAGAAACAAATCTGTTTCTGAATAAGATATTAAAAATCCAGGGCAATGAAAGTCATCTTCCAGGTATTACTAACCTTCAGTGAAAAGTAACGGCACATCAGATGTGCGCGGAAACTACAACTCATATCGAGCCTGAATGAAAGCTGAAAGGATAGGTGAAGAAGAACAGACGAACACCTCGGCGTCACGAGGAACAAACAATAAAATACTCAACATAAATTCGCCGAGGAACTGAAGCCCACTATTAAACACAGCGACGGTGCTGCCGGCTATAATTCAAACTGGTCGCCGAAAAAGGCGTCGTCCCGCAGTTAAACGACCAGATACAACAGACGACGCACACCACTAATTATACTACTGAAACAACAACATAAAACCACACAGCAGCTGGGCAGTATCCAGAGTACAACAATCCCTAAAAATTAGAAAACTTCAAAACACGAATACAATTACCCTTTGCAGCCAAATTTTTCTATTGCAGTCACTGTCTACAACAACAGTTCACACTCCCTTTGCACAGGAAGCAGCATACATACGCATTCACTGCAGAATGTGTAGAAACCAGAAAACATACTCTGTCTTGTAACTCTAAATAATAGTTACGTACAAGAAGAAAAACAATGTCATAAATCTCGTAATTTTACAAAAGTATGCCACTGTAGGTGGATTACACTTAATAGCAAAAGGCAGAAAAATGTTGCAGAAAATCGAACCTATGGTTATTTCGGAGTGCACAGACACGTACTTAGATATACACTCCTTGCCAGTATCTGAAGTGCGACCAAAACAGATAAATCCCATTCACACACGTAATCACTGTTCAATAAGTTGTGCACCAGTGGTCAACACAAAACAGATAACATGGGCGTCTTAATACTCGGAGAGCCATTAACTGCAAACAGCACGAAATTCAGTATACATGTGTGGGTTGTAACTTAAATAGTGGAAACCCTGCTGTGGAGGCAATATGCAGTAGAATCTACTATTGTCGCTGATAGCAAATGTTGTTGACATACCTACCTTACCTCTGAGCAAATGGACGCGCCCGTCGCAAGTAACCGGCATGCGCACAATCGAGCGAAACAGTCACTTGTGAGCGGGCGGTCTAACATAAAACTGTCGCTATGTTTTCGAAACGGGAACAACAGAGTTGGATCAATACTGAATGTGCCAGAGGTCGTACAGCACGACAGCGTCATCAAGCTTTACGAAAGAAGCAGCGACACTTTCTGTGCAACCCACCCATCATTTTGCACGACAATGAGGTGGCTCATACAGTGCAAGCTGTAGCTCCTCTGTTCGGTCAGTGGGACTGGGAAGTGGTGTAGCATCCACCATACTCCTCAAGTCCTGGTGACTCTGATTGGATTCCGAAGACGATGGAACCACTTCGCGGCATTCGTTTCTGAAATATTCCTGAGATTCGACAGGCAGAAGACGGCTCAATTCGCAACATCAACAGAACAGGCTCTGCTAACGGCATACTACGGCTTCCACATCGCTGGCAACTGATTCTACCCAACGCTGGTGACTACTTTAAAGGACAGTAACAGGTGCTAACAAGTAACTCTTTTGTAACGGTTGTGAATAAATAATTACCACTAAAGTTCCAACCCTCGTATATATAAGAGGACTCAAAGGACCTGAATAATTCCCAAAGTTTGACTCTGTAGCGTGTCCATTTGTAGGCTGACACTTTCCAAAGTCACTTTCACATGTGTACATTGTTTATCAACACATACGTGACCATCGCCCTCTCACGCAGTCCACACTCCCGACCGCACACGCACGTCTCCGTCCGCAGCCCCACTGCCCACGTGACAGAAAGAGACAGAGCTTGCGCAAAGAGCGACCGCCGGCAACCAGCCTGCAAAATGGAGCGCCTAACTACCGACCAAAACAAGCCCTCTTCCCACAGCGACCAAAGAGGAAAACCACGGCCACGCGATACACAGTCGATTGCAGAGACCGTAAGTGAATACAGAGAAGCGACTGGTGCAAACGGCGCCACATATCATCCTCCGCCTCTCAATAGAGGCCACAGCCTACATCGAAACCGAACCGACGCTTACCCCTGCTGCCTTGCGGGCTTCACTTGACTAAGTTGAACCCAGTATCGTCTGCCGAAGGACAGTTAAATATGGTTCAAATGGATCTGAGCACTATAGGACTCAACTGCTGTGGTCATCAGTCCGCTAGAACTTAGAACTACTTAAACCTAACTAACCTAAGGACATCACATACACCCATGCCCGAGGCAGGATTCGAACCTGCGACCGTAGCAACAGCGCAGCTCCGGACTGGAGCGCCTAGATCCGCACGGCCACCGCGGCCGGCGAAGGGCAGTTCCTTAAGCACCAGATTAACTGGGCTACGTATGTTAATGATACGACTGGGGCCCCGGTAGCGCGACCTCATTTTGCCCTTGATATCCCGACCCTTACGTGCGGAAATTTTTTTAATAAAGACGACATCACCGGTTTTCCTCTCAAAGGGTCGCCTTCCCCGACTACACCCGTCAGCATTTCGATGACGGGCCAAGCTGATATTTCGCTTTGATCACTCCCAATTTTGTCTGAGGCTAGCCGGCTTGACAGTGGCAGGCAGGAGATCATTAATACTCCACAGGTTTGACAGAGGAGACTTCAAGGTATATGCTAACCTGAGGGCGGCGGGAGTCACACCTGTAACTTCATGAGGAGCGAAATTAAATGCTTGATTAAGCCATGGTAAACTGGCATTCCACCAAGTCGAACTGTTACCATGGTAAATGATAAGAGCCACGTTTAGTTTTCCTTTCACCCGTTCGGTGAACGAGGCCTTGGGATAATATGATGTAGTAGTAGTACGTTTGATACCATGGTTAAAACAGAAACTTTGAAAGATTTTCGACAGAAAGGCGGGTGCGTTATCACTCACAAGGGAATTGGCTGGCCCAAACCAGGAAATAAACCAGGATATACGCTGAACCGTAACTTCGGCTCTCACCTCTCGAGTAAGTAATAACCAGGTAAAACGAAAGAAGGCGTATATCACCACCAGCACATATCCATTTTCTTTCTTCGTAAAAGATAGGGTCCCGATGAAATAAATGACTATCCTTTCCAGGGGGTACAGCTCCCTCTAAAATTGTAACAGCCCTCCCTATCCGTGCTCCGGAATCCGGTTTAGCACACTTGCATTGATCACATCCATACACGAAATGCCGGGTATTGCAATACATTTTCGGCCAAAACAGACACTCACGAACCGTTTTCAGAGTTTTGTGATCCGAGATGGCCTGCCACGGCGGAATCATGGAAATCCCTTAACACCATTCTGAACCAGATGGACCGGAAGACAAATATTTAATGCGCGCTCGTCTCCCACTTGCTTACATAGCACTCCTTTATTGAGGCAAAACCCCGAAAACGCCTCTCCCGATTCCAACGTCTCACATGTAGGAGCCCATGTGGGATCCTGCGTCTACTTTGCCCTTAAATCATAAAAGAGCCCAGGTGTCTCGAATAGAACAGTATTCGCCCCGACATCCAGCTGAGTAATCTCATGACATTCCTCGAAATCTTCCGTGAACATGCTACTATCACCGACGGCATTCTCGGTTCCCCGGAAATGCTTTACCCGAAAGCGGAATGCAGAGATCTGCACCGCCCACCGCTCTGTGCGGATCGTCTTGGGTGGTATGGCTAATACCCAACTCAGAGCCTGATTGTCAGTCTCGCTAAGAAACTCCTGATGTTCTGCGTAAAAGTTGAACCTCTCATGAGCGAAAAGCATGGCCAGGGTCTCACATTCATAGACAGAATAATTACTCTCGGCATTGGTAAGGCACCGGGACGTATACGCGATCGGGCGTGTCACCCCTTGCTGTCGTTGGAGAAGTAGCGCAGCAATTCCAGCACGGGACGCATCGGTTTGTACAATAAAGCTACCATTAAAATCGTGTACCGCCAACACCAGAGGGTTTGTAAAGGCAGTTTTGATTGATTCAAAGGCACTCTGCTGATCTTGACCTGAAACGAACTGTTTATTTTTCTTGCTTAAATCACTGAGTGGTGCAGCGATCTGAGCAAAGTTTGGAATGAATTTGCGGAAAAATTCGCCATACCGATGAATCGTGCGGTGGCCTTATTATCCCTATGGGCGGGGACCGTCTGAGAACCTTAGTGCGCTCCTGGTCAATCCTAGCCCCTTCTGCCGTCACTAGATGCCCCAAGAACAGAATACAAGGTCGACCCAAATCAATCTTACATGGTTTGACGTTGGGACCTGCGGCACACAACCGAGAAAAAACATGATCGAGATGCTCGAGATAGTCGAAGAAGGATTTACTAAAAATGACCAGGTCATCCAGATAGTTGTAGACACAACTACATTTCAGGTCACCTAAGACCGTAAATCGGAGTAAATCGGAGAAAGACGGAGGTAATGAGAAGTAGTAGAAATGGGTTCAAAAATTGCCCTGAGCACTATGGGACTTAACTACTGAGGTCATCAGTCCCATAGAACTTAGAACTACTTAAACCTAACGAACCTAAGGACATCACACACATCCATGCCCGAGGCAGGATTCGAACCTGCGACCGTAGCGGTCACGCGGTTCCAAACTGACGCGCTTAGAACCGCACGGCCACACCGGCCGGCCAGTAGAAATGGGAACAGCGAGAAACTTAACATCAGGATTGATGGTCACGAAGTCAATGAAGTTAAGGAATTCTGCTACCTAGGCAGTAAAATAACCAATGACGGACGGAGCAAAAGCAGACTCGCTATGGCAAAAAAGGCATTTCTGGCCAAGAGAAGTCTACTAATATCAAATACCGGCCTTAATTTGAGGAATAAATTTCTGAGGGTGTACGTCTGGAGTACAGCATTTTGTGGTAGTGAAACATGGACTGTAGGAAACCCGGAACACAAGAGAATCGAAGCATTTGAGATGTGGTGCTATAGACGAATGTTGAAAATTAGTTGGACTGACAAGGTAAGGAATGAGGAGGTTCTACGCAGAATCGGAGAGGAAGGGAATATGTGGAAAACACTTATAAGGAGAAGGGACAGCATGATAGGACATCTGCTAAGACATGAGGGAATGACATCCATGGTACTAGAGGGAGCTGTAGGGGGGCAAAAACTGTAGAGGAAGACAGAGATTGGAATACGTCAAGCAAATAATTGAGAACGTAGGTTGCAAGTGCTACTCTGAGATGAAGAGGTTAGCACAGGAAAGGAATTCGTGGCTGGCCGCATCAAACCAGTCAGTAGACTGAGGGCCAAAAAAAAAAAAAAAAAAAAAGGACCGTATCCAACAGAAAGTCTACAACTACATTTCAGGTCACCTAAGACCGTATCCAACAGACAAGACAAAACCACCTAGCGCTCCGGCAAACCAAGTGCAATAGTTATGAAGATCAGGCAACGGAACAGACTCCAGACTCATATATTTATTAAGGGACTGATAATCCACTACTGCTCGATAATCAGCCCTCTGTCCTTCAGGGACAAGGAACACAGGCATACTGTGACGTGGAGCGCCTAATCATCCCATCTTCCAGCATGTGATCAATCTTCGTGCGCAAGATAGGGAGGGGGGCGGGGGGGCTATAAAGTGCATGACGCACAGGAATACTCTCCGCTAGGTGGATGGTGTATTGGATGAGAGGAGTAATCCCTATCTCAAACCACATTGGGATATCGGTTCAAGATATTATTTAGTGATTGGACTTGATCGGCAGTGAGGTGGCTGAGATCGACTTGTGCTGCCTCCCCAGACTTGGTGTGAACTACGAACGGATGCCAACACGAACAAAACGCAAAACTATTGCGCAGGGATATTTTGAAATGGAAGATACCTCCAGCATAATCAAGAAAGAGGCCAGTGCGGTGCATAAAAACGCTGCCAAGTATAACGTCTATACTCAGATTCTTAGCAATGATCAACTGCACATGCCAGGAACACCCGTGCACCAACAGACTACCCAGTGTCTGCGCGATCAGAGATAACTCTCGCCCATCAGCGTGCCAACATTTCTGATCAACAGAATTAGGAATAGAAAACGTACATTGGTTCGATATTCCACATACAATTCTTTATCAATAAGTGAAATAGAACTACCGGAGTCTAGGAGAGCACACACCGGCTCTTAACCTAAAAGAGTGCCGATGTGCGGGATAGGAGGAGTTGCAACAGCTCGAATAGCTTTAAAATTCAGTAGCCAATTCCTACGGCGAGCCCACCCCCTCCTCTTCCAGCGTCAACTACTAGGGCGTGGACCCCGCTGTATCGGACACTGGCGAACGAAATAATCGTCACCAACGCACCAGGAACAACGGAGAACTGCCTGATTGTATTTATTGTCTTGTTTTACGGTGTGCGCATCGTCGTTATTACAATAACGGTCACCCCCTAAAGTCACGCGTTGCTCATCAGCAAAGGCTAGTGCCCCGACAGCGTCAACAAGCTCTTGAAACTGACTTCAAGATACAGGGCGACAAGTGAAGGTAAATTGTGACCGGACTTGGAGTCGCATCCCCTCCGTTAGAGAAACTCCTGTTTCTAATACTAACACGGCTGTGCGCACCCGATCAAGGTACCTAGTTAAACAGTCATTCCTCACCTTTACGCGCCAATGAAGATCTTGCTCCAAGTGGACCCGCGTACGTGCGGAGAGCTTCTATTTTACGACCCGTTGCCGAAGGTGCCCAAGGATTCCCGCTCTTGTAAAACCTCCGAAACAATTATGCTTAATCGTCCTCTTGTCGTAGGGTAAAGAAGGGACAACGGAAACGGATGAGGAACCTGCAAGGCATCGGCAAGAACCTGAAGTCGCAAAGTAACCAAAATACGTGTTGGATCTGTGGCAATGGATCCACGGTTAATTGTTTAATATCTTTCATTAATGCCCGTAACGTGTTAGGCAAACGAGCAAACTGCTCAGATAAATTTCCTATTGAGTGTGGTGAGGTATCTACGGCCCGTACTACTGTGTCGGTTTCGGAACCCACACCTCCCCCTCTAACAGGCGAGTCTGCAAAGCGCTCACTGAGTCACATAACTGATTATGAGTAACTTAATCTAGATCACTGCGTCAGCCTGATGCTATATCGGACAGACAACTATTATAGTACGCAAGATACGCCTGAACTCCATAGATCTGCTGCTAGGTAGGCTGGGTGGACTACAGAAAGCTAACAGCCTGGGTTAGTTCAACAACAGCTACAGAAATACATGAGAGAAACTCACCAATATTAGTGAACGTATCTGAAGAGAATGACAGTGGCCTACTGGCTGCGGCATGGAGGCTGGCGGCAAGATCTGACACACTTCCATCTGTCGGTAATCCGCGTATTCTTAGTTCGTAAAAACATGTTCGCGCCGCAGATGCGCAATGCCGGGTAGAGCGCATGCGCTAGCTGTGGTCATGGTCTCTTGTGAATGTAAAAACACATCAATATCGGATACAAAGCCAAAATAGTTGTGAAAGACAATAGAAGGAAACTACAAGCCATGAGAAAGTTAATCACCCCTCCCCCCCCCCCCCCCCCAACGACGCACAAAACAGATCTGCTACATGGCAATAATTGTCAATCAAACACAATCTCTGGCTTGTAATTTTCAACAGATTTTATTTAACAATTGCATGATAACAGCAAACTGCTGCTACCCCAGAATAATATACAAAATTGCCCTGGAATTTAAAACATTACTAACAGACAACAAGCATAAGGGCACCAATGCTCATCAAAAACAATAAATAATTTTAAAACCCTCTTAACAAAAATTTTAAGAACCATAAAAGCAATAAATGGTTTACTGACAAAAACTTCAACAGACGCAGGACTACTTTTAAGATATAACAGCAGAAATAAATCACATTTTCTCTTTGTGAATAAGTTATTAAAAACCTTGGGCAATGAAAGGCATCTCTCAGGTATTACAACATTTCAGTGACAAGAAATGGCACATCAGAGGTGCGCGGAAACTACAACTCAGATCGAGCCTGAATGAAAGCAGAAAGGAGCGATGAAGAGGGAAAGACGGACGCCTCAGTGTCACCAGCAACAAACAATAAGATACTCAACATAGACTCGCCGAAGACAAATATAGCGACCGCGCTATGGGTTGGAATTCAAACTGGCCGCCGACAAAGGCGTTGTCCCGCAGTTAAACGACCAGCTACAACAGACGCTAATTTTACCAATGAAACAAAAACATAGAACCATTCATTAACTGAACAGTACACAGAGTAAAACAATCCTAAAACATTATAAATTCTCAAAACAGGAACGCAATTACTCTTCACAGCCAAATTAAATCTCTTGGAATCGCTGTCTACAACAACAGTTCACTCTCCGTTTGCACAGGAATCACGATATACAAAAATTCACCATGAGAACACTGAAAAATGTGTAGAAACCAGTTTGTCTTATAATCCTAAACAATTATTACATTCAAGAAAAAAAAACGATGTCATAAATCTCGTAATTTTACAAAAGAGTGCCACTACAGGGGGATTACACATATGAGCAAAAGGCAGAAAGAGGTGCCAGAAAATCGAACCTGTGGTTATTTCGGAGTGAACAGACACGCACGTAGATAAACACTCCTTGCCAATATCTGAAGGGCGTCCAAAATAGGCAAACCTCATTCACACAGGTAACCACTGTTCAGTAAGTTGTTCACCAGTGGTCAACACGAAACAGATAACATGGGGGTACAAACACAGGGGGAGAAGATAACTGCAAACAGAACGAAGTTCAATATCTCTAAGAACCGCAGAAATTCACACCGTTTGATTCTGTAGCATATCCGGTTGTAGGCTGATACGTTCCAAAGCCACATTGACATCCTCACACCCCTTTGCAGCACAGACGAGACCATTGCCACCTCACTAGAAGCAGTCCACACTCCCGACCGCACGCACGTCTCCGTCCACAGCCCCACTGCCCATTTGACAGAGCATAACCAAAGAGCAACCGCCGACAACCATACTGCATACCGGAGTGCCAACCAACAGACCAAAACCAGCCCTCTCCTCACAGCGCCGTGCTCCCAATAGCCGAAAGTGGCGAAAGAGGAAAACCGCGGCCACGCGATACAGAGTCGATCACAGAGTCCTTAAGTGAATACAGAGAAGTGAGTATTTTCTGCCCGCCACATTTTACACACTGCCATAATAGAAATTCTGCTACAGAATGAGAAAAGGATCCATATTACCACACTGTAGAAAGTCTGTTGCTATGGGTGACGGGACTGTGTGCCAAGTGTTAGTGAAACAAATGTGTCTTATAAATGTGTCTGACTACTGAGGGGGAAGCATTTCCTTTCACTGGAGCCCAGCAGCATCAGCACGTTTCCAGGACCATGCTGTACAGCGAGACGTGTGGGCATCACCAACACGACCCATGGGTTTACGACTAGATTGCGCCTCTCTCCAAAGCCATTAAGTTGTTCGTGTGCCTTTGCATCCCAGCTCCGCCAATCTGCTGTCGTCACCTCTTGCTGCCAGTAATGAGTTCCCCACAAGACTCAGTGCCTCAGCTACAGCCATCACCCAACTCCTGACACAGGTCGGTGGGTCGAATCCCGTGTACAGCTCCACGTGCTGCTGTGGTGAATGCATGTAGGGTCTAGAGGTCACAACAATCGTCAATAGAGAAATATCCCGCCACGACTTCACGGCCGTGGCCCACAGAGGCCGCCTGCCTTCCATAGGCCTATTTTCAGCAAAACATTGTGCTTATACAACGTCCTCTGCGCAGGACAGAAGCCGCTGCCCATACATCAGCGCCGGCCAGACTCAACAGAGTTAGGCAAGTTGTGCCTCGCTGAGTCATAACAAACATGTACTGAAATTGGATGAAGCATTCTTTACAGTCAACAGTGTTTCCACTATGGCCTGGAAGAGGGTGTGGTCTGTGTGTGTACCAACTTCTCGAGTTCAAAACTCTAGTAAAGCACGCTGTTTGTCACGGCTTGACATAGTTCCGTTACATGTTCGCATGCTATACGCTGCTGTTCGGAGCCCTCTAGCTCTAGAGGAATGCAAATATATGCAGAAATGAAGAATAGAGGTTTAGAATGTTAATAAGGTCTATTTCATTTGAAAAACTTAAAGAATTTTCAAATTAAAAATTCGGTGGCATTAGTTTCCATCATGCCCTCTTACAAAGAATGTCTCATAATTTTCGAAATATTGGGTACGCCTGCTGATTGTAAAATATTTCCAAGTCTTTAGTAGGCCTGAAGATCCCTTATGTAATTTTATTTTAATTAAATTAGTAGGCGAGAATGTTATTCCTTGAGGATAATGTATCTACGAGCAAATAATGTTTCCTAGTTGGTGTTTCAGTCTAGCGACCAATTTTAGAATTTAATGAAGGTACGTGTACTAGCGACTGCCGTAAGTAGTTTCATTCGTTTCCTACTGTTTTTGTAGTTTTGATTCATGAGGTCGTCTCTTTTGTGCAGTATTTCTAAATATTTTGCATTCATTTAAGTGCTGTATTTTATACTGAAGCTATTTGGAAGATGTTGTTAATTCTTCAGCTAGTTATTTTAATGGTGATAAAATCTCTATATATTTTTAAAACCATTTATATATGGACGGTTTCCCAATACACTGCCTATCATAGTCCTTGTACGGTAAGACAGAAGATCTTACACCACGGAGCATGTGGTACTGGAAAATGAAGGTAGATTCATTTATGCCTTAATGATTTTACCTGTCTTGAAAATAGGAATTAGCGTTTGTTTTCAATAGCTTCTGTTTTAAGTTTGGACTCATTTTTGATAATACTGCTAGTTAATTTAATTTAGCTTACTGTATAATGCTATGTTTTAAAGGGATAATGTAACTGTTGAGCTGTTAAACACACTATTGACAAGATTGTAAATGTTACAAAGTTTTTAACTTGAAAAAAAAATATTTGTTTGGATGTACATGGCCATACTGTAAATTGGCATATTTTTACGCGTTTGAGAAAATCTTATTAACCTAGAGAAACCTTTACAATTTAGAATGGAACTGTAGCACGCAAAAATTATATATTAAAATCCATTCCAGTTATAGGTGGATGTGAAAGTATCAAAACTAATCCAGTTTTCAATACTCTCCCCTACTTGTATTAAAAACAAAAATACATTGTGTACGCACCCTTACAGTACAGCAGTACATCGACGATAATCTACACTCCGTTTTGCAGGCTCTCACAGCAAACTGTCCCGGCCTTACATTTCAGAAAGGTAATGCCCGCCCCCACATTGCGAGATTTTCTACTGCTTTTCTTCGTGCTTGCCAGACGTTACCTGGGCCAGCAAGGTCATTGTATCTCTAACCCCATTGACAACGTTTGGAGCATTATTTGCAGGGCCCTGTAATCAGCTTAAGATGTTGCGATCTGACGCACCAATTTTACAAAATTTTACACGATAACCCTCAGGGAGACATGTAACAATTCTGTCAATCAGTGCCTAATCAAATAACTGTTTGCATGAAGCTATAAATGGACCAAAGCGTTATTGGGTTGCTCAAATTGTGACGCCCTTTCTTTTGAATCAATATTTTTCTACAATTGTAATCGTTTGTTTGCCTGAACATGTACGTCTCGTTTACCGATTCTGGTCCCGTCGGGAAGACTCCTTCGTGGTGCTTTTTTCCCTTGGTCCTAGAGTGTATATAGGGTTCAAATAAATTTAAAGGCCCGTTACAAATATTGTTGCCAGGAATATACTCAGCAGAACAGATTTGGTTGTAAGTTAAGAGCCTAGTTGTTATTGAAAAATTGCTTCGCGACATGGCTGTATGGAACGCGATGAAACGGTACCAAAATTACGATCGTCACAGGTATATCTTGAACTCTTTGCAGGTCTTGGAACAGTAGTATATCTACAGGACGTCCAGCGCACTCAGTCATAGATATTTAATTTGTTTACGTTTGTGGCAGCACAACAATTCTTCCTTATCTGAGGCGCAGTCACTATGACATCACAGGCTACATATCATTAGCTACGCTATAAAGAAAGCAGATGGCGAAATATTAAAAAATGCAAGATTGTGTTTCTCTGGAAATTTAAATATTAGAGAAGGTGGTGGTGGTAACTTCAAAAAATGCAACATGGCACTGGTGTAAAATACTTTTCATCCAGTCACAGCACAATATGGTGTTGGAGAGAAAATTTTCACAGCCGATGACAGTGCAGTACGATTCTTTACGAAAGCTCAACTTGTTTAATAGTATACACCTAGGCTGCAGTTTCGAAAGGGATATTTGTAAAATAAAAGAACACAGACGCTTGCACACACACACAAATACACACACTCACACACACACACACACACACACACATACGCACGCAAACACACACACATACATATATCATATTCAGGAGGACCTCTTCACATTATTTCTAGTCTCCAAGAGTTTTCCCGATTTCCAAAATACGTAAGCACTGAAAATTTTGTTTTCCTTCATCCTAAGTTTTATCCCCCCCTTATTTTATACAGCCTTAAACAATTTATGTGTGAAATTACATACATAAATTGTATAAATATCATGAGACATGTGCTCAAACATAGATACATGCACTCACACACACACACACACACACACACACACATATATATATATATATATATATATATATATATATATATATATATATATATAGTGTCTGAAAGTCTGCTTCATCAGTAAATCTGTCTGTGTATTATATCTCATTTCAGCTGTCTGTATCTCTCTCTCTCTCACCCCCCCCCCCTCTCTCTCTCTCTCTCTCTCTCTCTCTCTCTCTGTGTGTGTGTGTGTGTGTGTGTGTCTTTCTCCCATCCTCCCTCTCTCTCTCTCTCTCTCTCTCTCTCACTCTCTCCACCCTGCCCCCCTCCCCCCGCTCTCCCTGCTCTCTGCCTTTCTGTCTGTCTTTATGTGTGTGTAACGGTTAGCTGAATGAGGCATGTACATTGCAGTGTATTACAGAAGGTGATCTGAAGAAAATAAGACAGAAACATTTCAGTTATAGATTTTGTCATAAAATTTAGTTTTTTACATTTTTCCACCTTTTACATTTTTAGATTTTTTACACATACAGTAAAATCGGTGATGACTTTGACTTGTAACACAAACGGTTGGACACATACAGAATACGAACTTAATACACATTGTAATTCATCTTCAGTATTTTTCACAAAATCATCTGCTGGAAACAGTTGATGGTTACAATATGAGGAAATATTTGAAATATTTCTTCCAGTTACCGAAATTTAACAGTTGTATCTGCCTTAATAAAACGTAAATGACACTCAGTGGCATCTAGTGGGCAAACAGTACGTTAATAACACAAATGTATCTGCTAGGCTCTCACTTTCTGTAACGACCAGCTTCTAATATTGGTATTATAATTCTGTCTATCAATTTTTTTTGTAAATTTACCTTTGGAACTAAATATGACCTATCGTAATATGGTCGCAAGATTCAAACTGTTCAGTCTGAGCCGGCCGGAGTGTCCGAGCGGTTCTAGGCGCTTCAGTCTGGAACCGCGCGACCGCTACGGTCGCAGGTTCGAATCCTACCTCGGGCATGGATGTGTGTGATGTCCTTAGGTTAGTTAGGTTTAAGTAGTTCTAAGTTCTAGGGGACTGATGACCTCAGATGTTAAGTCCCATAGTGCTCAAAGTCTTTTTTTTTTTTTGTTCAGTCTGATATCCAAAGTCCCACAAAACATTTACGTCCCTATTTCCATACTTTACCTCTTTTGTGGATATCTTTCAGTTGACAGAATTTTCTTATACTCAACCTCCCATTCTGCGATTGTGTCTTTCACTTAATTATTTTCGACAGACATCGCAAACGTCAAACAATAATCCATGCTTATCGAAATTCTTCTTAAATAGGTATTTGGTCATTATATAAATTGTTACCTAAAACTTTAAATGGCAACAAGAAAACTGATCACTCTAACAGTTTATTTGGGTTCTTCCAGTAGACACAGTCAATATGAATTGATGCGTCTTCCAATCACGAACATCTCCTTCTTCAATATAATTATCATCTTCTTCTTCTCCTACAACATCTCCACCTGCATTTTTCATAAATGCATTGTTTTCCTTGGCTTCAGTGTCATCACATTCGCCTGTCTCTATCTCCTTCAAGAATATCTGCACTTCAAAATACAGTTTCTTTAGCAGTTGAGAAATCGGTCTGATGGGAACTTCAAGTGCCTACTTCTTCAACTGCACTTTCTCCTCAGACAAATCAGTTGGAATTATTTACACCAACATCCGACACCACAGGCTTAAGATCTCAAATTGAGAGTAATATAATATGCCATTAGTATCTCCGCTAAGTGATGGTAAGAGAAACCACAAATATTATATTTATAATACATTGATTCACTGTGTTTGTGTTGAATAACAGCAGTAATTTTGAAAATTAATTCACTTCAGAATATTCACTCAATTACTTTCGATAAATTCATGGTTTCTTAGCTAATTAAACTCTATAACTATGTGCAACTATAAATATTATTACTCAAAAACTGAGTATTTACTTTTCGACAGAACTACCGAAATGTATTCCATACCTATCAGCAGCCTTCTGCAGTGAACAATTGGTAATTACTTCTTTCAGCCTCAAAAGAGCCAGAACACCTATTAGTAGGTATTAATATTGGGTCTGTCCAACCTCTGATTTCATATAAGCTTGAACTCTGTTGGGGGCACTCTCACTGAGGCGTCTTAAAAATCTAGAGCAATTGGAGCCCATTGTTCCTGAAGATCGAAAACAAGAGATAGTAATGCTGTTGGATGCCGGCGTTCTAACTCATTCTAAAGATATTCCCATGCGTTCAGATCTAGGCTCTGGGCATGTCAGCCCTTTCCACCAACTGTCTCATAGTCGCTGCTTTATGACACGATGCATTGTGATGCTGAAGAAACAACAGTTTTCTGCAAGCTCTTCTCGTACTATATACAAAGCACAGTGCTGTAAAATGTGCCCATACTTTTCTGCATTTAGTATTTCCTTAAGCCCAATAATAGAGCCAAGCAGTAATCGTCAAAGCAGTCACCTATCATAACATTACATACTCCTTACTTCACTGCTGACACTACATGTGATGGCAATGCAATGTTCTCTGTTGGCTGGCAGTTGAGTTCAACGTGATGTAGCATTTGTTTCCAGTCATAAACTGTCCAGTGATATCGTTATTTACGCTTCCTCAACTGGCAGTTAGCACTGCCGTTACTGGACTCTGCTGATCAACTCAGTCCGATATTACTGCTTTTCTGCTGGCAACACAACACTTCTCGCCTTCTTTTATACTGGTGGGTACATATCTTGTGCACGTAGTAGTCAGTTTCGCATTTTGAATACTTGTGTACAGGTGGTGTATGTTACAGCAAAATTGTAAAACAGTTCAGTTTATGTTATTGTGAAACAGTAGCAAACTGCCCTCCTTGAAACATACTTTTCCATGTTACATCAGAATTAGAATCAACTGCCCCCTTCATAAAACAAAACTATAACTATTGAAAAGTCCTCCATACATATTTACCTCATATATTACCACTCCTACCTCAAATGTAACAGATTCACCTATTTGTCGTCATTTTACATGAAACTGCAACAAGTTTCTCTATACATCACTATGCAACAGGTAAACGACAAATGAAATTTTAACAAATCACACCATATCCCAGACACTTTTTGAAACCGTAAGGACAACAGCCTTATAACACTGTTCGTTTATGTTTTGTACTAAGAGCACAATTTTGAAATTACATGTACTATTTGTACTCATTTAGTTACTGGTAAGAGCAACGATGAAATACGAAATATGACGGAGGAGAATAAGTTGGTTGCATACATGAGTTGCAGAAAATTGTAATGATTGTTACCAAATTAGCAAGAGGAGCTTTCTGTGCTGACAAAAATTGAAACAAGAGATTTATACCATAGGGGTGGTGTATTTGACCACGAATGTGCTGCATTCCAATGAATGAATATACATTTTCAGCAATTTTCAACTACAAATAACATTTATATATAACTATGGGACTCATTTGATGTTGATTATACACATCTGTAAGCCACTGCACTTATTTAAAACTGTTGCAATAGGGAACTGTACTACTAGTACCTACGATATGGAAAATGGTTGGGTGAAGCTAGTAATTTATTTTGCGTATGAACAAAGATTAAGTGTTTAACAAACTCAAGTGGCAGACTCTGCAAGAGAGGCGCTCTGCATCGCGGTGTAGCTTGCTCGCCAGGTTTCGAGAGGGTGCGTTTCTGGATGAGGTATAGAATATATTGCTTCCCCCTACTTATACCTCCCGAGGAGATCACGAATGTAAAATTAGAGAGATTAGAGAGCGCACGGAGGCTTTCAGACAGTCGTTCTTCCCGCGAACCGTACGC
The DNA here is from genome assembly GCF_021461385.2 of Schistocerca piceifrons. Taxonomy (NCBI): domain Eukaryota; kingdom Metazoa; phylum Arthropoda; class Insecta; order Orthoptera; family Acrididae; genus Schistocerca; species Schistocerca piceifrons. Next base: position 642,215,915 of record NC_060140.1, on the reverse strand, counting down.
GACTGGAACTGGAAAGGGAGGTAATGAAAGCGGCACGTAAAGTGCCCTCCACCACACACCGTTGGGTGGCTTGCGGAGTATAAATGTAGATGTAGATGTAGATTAAGAAGATTGTTTCGGAAAGAAATACAGGACGATTCTATGACAGAAAAAAATTACAGTGAGATAAATTCAAAATATCCTGCATCTTATACCTCCAAATTCTTTTTCCGACGCAGTTTCAGTTTGATGTACTATGAAGCTATTTCGCGAAGTTACCACAGCATATTTTGTTGACATGAACACTTGGCAGTAAAATAAAACATAGGACAACACCCAAAAGAATATCAGTGACACTGTTTTCTTATCCTACAACAAAAAATTACGTTACAATTATTTAAGGTTATGGTCAACTACTTTTCACTCCCATTTGTCCCTGTTTTCGTTAACTGCTGACAACACATTATAAACGATGATTACATGTTTCGTACACGCAAGGAGTATCATAATTAATAGGGAAAAAACTAACATGAATGAAACTGTATGATAGAAAAAGGATAAAAATTTCCAGTAACGTTGTCCCCTAAGCATGCTGTTTGTGAGATGACTGTGAATATATGGATAACAGCCGACAACGACTGAAGAATGCAGAAGGCGGTGGAGATGGCTTTCATTCGTAAGCTAACAAGATGATCTCACAAGGAGGCAGTACAAACTACCTCTCGCCGATTTGATTCATATTGGCAGGATGTGCAGGGCACCACAAGGACTTCAACATGTATAAACATTAAGACGCACCTCTCAACCGATTTCTAGAAAACCGAGTTTGAAAATTTTATGCTTAGTTATACATTTCCTAAAGGTCGCTAGGACTTAACTAGTCCGTAGTTGAGCAAGTAAACGCTTAATTTTCGAAGCGCATTGTGTATGAAACGAATATCTCTGCCAGCCCTTCTTTTTTTTCTTCAGACACACGTAATTATAACAACAGATTTATTACGACCCCACAAATTATCAATATTTAATGATAAACTTATTATTATGCTCAGAAACTGAGAAAAAAGGTTATTGTAAGGAAACTGGAAATTAAAACATACGGAAGGACTTTCAAAGAAATGATTACAGGCCTTTCATTTATTTCGTTACAGCTATAGTTGAGACAAGTATTAGGTTCCTATGGATACTGCACGAATCAAGCTGATATTGATCTTAATAATGAATAAAACTATAATAATTTCGATGTACAGCCATCCTAATATACGCCAAAATTTTGCACTACATTGTTTTCTCAATGTATCTATTCCAAAACAAATTTGTTTTACAGTCCTAATCTGGTAAGTATCGCACACCGTGCAGGTGTGGGACCGACAAGAGTAGTGTAGACAGTCACTTTAGTAGAGCTCTTACATTTTCTAAGTGTCTTTCCAAAAAAACCTAGTATTTGGTTAGCCTTACCGCATATTTTCTGTGTGTTCCATCCAATGTAAGTTGTTCGTAATTGTAATTGCTAGGTACATATTTGAATTTACGGGCTTGACTGATTTTTCGTGTAACCGAAGTGTAGCGGATTGCGTTTAGCGCTCTTGTGGATGAACTAATATTTTTCGCTATTTAGTATCAACTGCCAATTTTTGCTCCATACAGAAGTCTTTTCTAAATCGTTTTCCTATTTTGTTGATCTTCTGATGACTTTACAACACGATAAAGGACACCCTCATCTGCAAACAACCTAAGATGGCTGCTCAGATTGTCTCCTAAGTCGTTTACATAGATAAGGAACGGAAAAGGGCCTGTGACTCTACTTTGGGGAACGCCAGAAATTAATTCATCAAAATGGTATTCAGACTCTAAAGTAACAGTCACTAGTTCCATTAGTGATTACATGCTTGGAAGAACCATAGCTTCAGCATCACTACGACACATCCGGTACTTTGCCCAATAATCAGGCTACTTGTACCACCGCAGCTAACAGTAGGAGGCATTAGAATGGAATCACGTCACTGTTTCTGTCTGTGCCGTCGATGATATCATCAATGGTTAACTCTTGAAAAGGGGACTGTTTCATGTCTTTTGCTACCTTATGATCCAGATTTCTCCTCTGTCTATGTGCTCCATGAACCTCTACGAACGAAACCTGTTGTGAACGAAAGACGTTCTCTCCCGTTTCATATATCTCTGTTCATCGTCGCTCCATAGACCTGTGAGTGAATTTTCAGTCCTGACCTGGGCGAGCCCCTCTGTATCCCGTACTCTCAGAATATTTTCAGAAGTTCAGTTTATTTCTCTCTTTATTCCTACATTCCCTTCCGACATCCATCCTCGACCATCCTTGAACGGGATCTACTTCTTAACCCTGTATATTACCTTTGATTACTCCAAATATTTTTTCATGTCTAATTAGAATGTTTTATCCGTTATTTACATGTAGTACCAAACCTCTTGACCTCCTCAAAGACAGTTGTACAAGCTTTTCTAGAAACTTATTTAGGACATGACCATAATGAAAGTCTGTAAGATTGGGCTTTGAAATACCTAGAACAGCAATTCCTACTGCTACTGGTTTGTCAAACACTACATGAAGCCTGTTTAGTTCAGTATTGACCTAAATTTCGTTAAAGATGTCATTCCTTTGAAACTTAAGTTTTGCAGTCAATGCATTTACTCTGTGCTCACCTACTTTAAACTTTGCTAGTTTTATGTCTCTCATCTTTGAAACGCACCAGGCAGTTTTATTAAGAATACTAGTTACTCAGTCGTGAGACACAGAGATTTTTCTGGTATTGAGTTACAACAATGTGGGTTTTGATAAGAAAATGAGGCTTACATGAAGATTACAGAGGTAACAATTTCCCCCTAACAAAAATATTTTCCCCTTATTTCGTGTACTGTATTGTATTTAGATGCTAGGTAGGGTCATGGTAGGACAGTTGGTACTGAAAGGAAAGTGTTGTTCTGGATGGGTCTGGGTGGCAGCTACCTGAGGCCCCCAGGATAACTACACTGCCCTCCATAAGCTTGGAAATACCATGCTGCATACTGCAATGGAGCAAGGCGGAAGTGACCTATGTGAATTATTGGTTAGAATATAGAATGGTGTGTCAAAATAATGATTAATCATGACACTTAGAATATTGTTCAGATTATTATTGACATGTATGTAAATATTAGTACATATTAGTATCGCTCAGTTTCATATAAACTGACCTTACCTGTCCAAGCAGTTCCACTAAGCATGCTAGGTGGAGCCATAGACAGTACAATAATGTAGATTTACATTGTTTATAATTCTGTTTAGTTGTAGTTCCATTCGTATGAAGCTAAGGCAATCCGAAGGAGGTACACTCAGTGAAAGTAACAGAAACTGACAACAAGATGTCAGGTTACTTTTTATTCGCGGATAAAGACAATCACTTAGCCCTATGAAGGCAATAGTGTCCGAAATATCTCAAAGAAGTTGAAGATTTCCATCAGCGAGTTTATAATGAACATAGACTGACATCAAGATACAGGTTATTATGATATTCGTCCTATCTCAAGACCACCCAGGCAAAAATCAAAACGCCAGGAAAAGACTGGGTTGTCACCAGCATGCGTAATAGATTCAAAACTGTTCCTGAATTGGACCCTGAACTAAACACTACTAGGGGTACACCAGTAAGGGAGTCAACAGTGAGATAGTGCCTGGCGGAAAACAGCGTCCAGGGTTACGCAACAGCAAGGAAACCATCGTTGCACCCCGTCAACAAGTAGAAAAGGCTTCAATGGGGAACGACACACCGCGGTCGGAAAGCATGGGATTGGGAAATAGTCTCATTCACTGATGAATCCAAGTTCGATATGTTTTGAAGTAAACGTCGTCAGTTCATACGCTATCTATCCCAAGAGCTTTTGAATACTCAGAGTGTAATTCGAAGCATGGAGGAGCTTCTGTGATGGTACGAGGATCATTGGGAGGGATAAAGTTGGAGATTTGGTGAACGTAGATGTAAAAATGAATCAAAAGGATTCTAGTGACATTGTCCAGCGACATGCCGAGAGGTCTCCTGGGTCTGATTGGGGATGGTTTGTTTGGCAGCATGGCAATGATCCGAAAAATACATCCCGCTTTTGTGAGAGGTATGTGAAGTCCCTAGATGTTCAGAAAATTTTGGAAAACATGGAATCATCACCCCAGTCCCCCAACTGCATCCCAACCACACTATTATGGGGTGAATTGGACAAGGGAATCAGAAAATTGGGTATGATGACAAGGACCCACATGTGTGACGTCCTACAGCGATAATGGAAATTAATTCCAACTGAATCCCTGACAAAATTGGTCCATCGCATGTCGCGAGAATGAAAGGCTGTGATTAAAGCAAAGGGTGGCTCATCTGAGTAGCTTAAAATTTAATTCTTCTGTTTACCTATGTATTGTTTAAACTTAATAAAGAATTAAAAAACAATTAAATGTTATTTTATAATGTATTTGCTTTCCATTGTCCATAATCACTTGGTGTTTCCAAACTTAGGTTGTACATTCTCAACATCGGTGGTCCAGCCTCCCATTCCCCTATGTCGGTCCCCTTGGCGTATTATACACTGGCGCCCTACCTACCGGGTCAGGCATTGCTTTGCCGAGCAGAGACTGCGTCCTGAGATTCTCAACAATTATGCTATTTGCAGATAATACCGTGCAGACGTTGTAGGAGAGCAGTCACGTGTACATTAGGCCTGGCTTTGAATTTGTCTAAACCGCTTCTGGCAGTCTGGCATGTAAAGAGGATGATTCTGGACAAATGCGGCACAAGTTTGGACTGCAGATTAGGCCATGTGAGGGAGGAACACAATCTCACCTATTAGGCTCACTCCTGAATTTCAGTATTCATCCGTCCACTGCCAATACTTCAAGGCTATCGACCCGATCTTTCCACACGCTTATTAGCGGTCATTGATTCGATGTTGTCTTGAAAGTTAGCCAGAGTGAGAAAAGGCATCGACCTCAGGATAGGCGGAAGCTAGAGTTCTTTCTTTTTAAGCTACTACGAATTTCCCTGGTGGAGGGCCTAGCTCAAATTGTTGTCCACTTTAGTTATTACTCTTTTCTTCATTCTAAGGTCACTGCAATTTAATTAAGAGAGTTTAATTAAGAGAGTTTTACATCAAAAGCATTTGTCTTTTATTCTTAAGACATTTTCTTTGGTTATCCTGCAGACTGCATAAATATGTTGGTATACAGCCGAAGCAGGCTCAGTCTCCAAGATTGCCAAATTTATTCAAGATAGTGGCTCTTCCCTGACAGTCCTCTACATCCTCTCCTTGGGACCAGGTGTGGCAAAGTCGCATTATTGATGTCAACATACCCATCCCTCACTCTCTCCCACTTCCTCTCCCTTTCCCTGTTTCCTCCCCTCCGATCATACACTTTCCTACCCCTCCCTTACTTGTGAATTGTTGGGAAAAGTTCAGTCTGCATTGATCTGCTGCAGAGGAAGGAAATAAGGTACTGTCTTTATTGTTTACTTTTTTATCCTATTACTAGATTGTCCTACAGCTGCTCCACACTCCGCTACCGCCCTCCCCCCTCCCCCCACTTTTCTGCCGCCACCCTGACACGTTTTTTCGATCGCGAGTACGTACGTTCGCCTCGAAGATTGAAGACTAAATGCTTTAGTCCGTGATGCTGCCACCAGAGGGTGCTAGGCACTGTCCTCTAGCCACCTCTTACTCACCCCCACTTCCTACCCCCCCCCCCCCCCACATACTTTTTCAAACAACTAATGCATATATGTTACCTTTGCTGTGTACCCTAATCCACAACACCACTCGAAATTGGGTGGGAAACTATACTATAGCCGCTCTCTGAACAATATTCCTATACTGATCCAGAAGTGAAGTAACTGCTCAGTAACTTGCACACAGATATTTGGTAAGAAGGGATAGTGCAGCAAACTATGACTGAAGTGTAGTAAGAGTTGCCTCCTACCGATATGCAAGTGAAACAGCTGCTGAGGAACTTGTACACATATACAGGGTGTTTCAAAAATGACCGGTATATTTGAAACGGCAATAAAAACTAAACGAGCAGCGATAGAAATACACCGTTTGTTGCAATATGCTTGGGACAACAGTACATTTTCAGGCGGACAAACTTTCGAAATTACAGTAGTTACAATTTTCTACAACAGATGGCGCTGCAAGTGATGTGAAAGAAATAGAAGACAACGTAGTCTGTGGGTGCGCCATTCTGTACGTCGTCTTTCTGCTGTAAGCGTGTTCTGTTCACAACGTGCAAGTGTGCTGTAGACAACATGGTTTATTCCCTAGAACAGAGGATTTTTCTGGTGTTGGAATTCCACCGCCTAGAACACAGTGTTGTTGCAACAAGACGAAGTTTTCAACGGAGGTTTAATGTAACCAAAGGACCGAAAAGCGATACAATAAAGGATCTGTTTGAAAAATTTCAACGGACTGGGAACGTGACGGATGAACATGCTGGAAAGGTAGGGCGACCACGTACGGCAACCACAGAGGGCAACGCGCAGCTAGTGCAGCAGGTGATCCAACACCGGCCTCGGGTTTCCGTTCGCCGTGTTGCAGCTACGGTCCAAATGACGCCAACGTCCACGTATCGTCTCATGCACCAGAGTTTACACCTCTATACATACAAAATTCAAACGCGGCAAGCCCTCAGCGCCGCTACCATTGCTGCACGAGAGACATTCGCTAACGATATAGTGCACAGGATTGATGACGGCGATATGCATGTGGGCAGCATTTGGTTTACTGACGAAGCTTATTTTTACCTGGACGGCTTCGTCAATAAACAGAACTGGCGCATATGGGGAACCAAAAAGCCCCATGTTGCAGTCCCATCGTCCCTGCATCCTCAAAAAGTACTGGTCTGGGCCGCCATTTCTTCCAAAGGAATCATTGGCCCATTTTTCAGATCCGAAACGATTACTGCATCACGCTATCTGGACATTCTTCATGAATTTGTGGCGGTACAAACTGCCTTAGACGACACTGCGAACACCTCGTGGTTTATGCAAGATGGTGCCCGGCCACATCGCACGGCTGACGTCTTTAATTTCCTGAATGAATATTTCGATGATCGTGTGATTGCTTTGGGCTATCCGAAACATACAGGACGCGGCGTGGATTGGCCTCCCTATTCGCCAGACATGAACCCCTGTGACTTCTTTCTGTGGGGACACTTGAAAGACCAGGTGTACCGCCAGAATCCAGAAACAATTGAACAGCTGAAGCAGTACATCTCATCTGCATGTGAAGCCATTCCGCCAGACACGTTGTCAAAGGTTTCGGGTAATTTCATTCAGAGACTACGCCATATTATTGCTATGCATGGTGGATATGTGGAAAATATCGTACTATAGGGTTTCCCAGACCGCAGCGCCATCTGTTGTTGAAAATCGTAACTACTGTAATTTCGAAAGTTTGTCTGCCTGAAAATGTACTGTTGTCCCAAGCATATTGCAACAAACGGTGTATTTCTATCGCTGCTCGTTTAGTTTTTATTGCCGTTTCTAATATACCGGTCATTTTTGAAACACCCTGTACATGGTATCACAGAAGTATATGAAGGCCAATGCATCCTACCACAACTGATGAAAAATATTTCACTGCTCTAATTACACATCGAAACTGATGTGAAGATATCACTAGTCTTAAACAACGCACCACATTGCAGCACATACACTGGGAATTGAGAAAACTCATTTCAAAAACACTACTACCGCAATTATTGACCCCCAAACATCCCACCAGGACAGAGTGGTGGCAGCTGCAACTGAATTCTTTGATAGGTGGATACAGACTAAGCAGCATAGAATTAGTCTTACCTCCCCTTCTGTCTCCCCTACTGACAACTTCAGCACCCCACCCCGCCTCTGCAGGTAGGAATACCGCTCTTTCGGGTCTTCTGTAACGTGTTGCTGATGGTTCACTAAGTGATCCATATGCTGGCAGTGACATAATATTTCAGGTCTGTAGAAATCAGTCACAGATGGCCAAAAGACTCAACAATGGGACGCCTTTGCAAATCGTTAAGCGTATTTCTTGGAAAAACTGGCTCCTCTGAAATAATAGCGAAATATCTGACTGCCCATCACAGATGAAGAACTGAACGGTCAACTGTGACGTACTTTTAAACATTCTCGATGTGCTGGCTCTGAAAGTGGTCCTCCGCTAATAAAACTCAATCTCAAGTAGGAAAAACATTGAAATAGTAAGTCCCGCGTAAATGAGATGCACACGGATCTTTATGCTAGACATCTCACTGTGCACCAGTGCACCCACTCTGCCCCTGACGTATGGAGAGCATTGCTTTCGAGGCAGTCACAGCCTATGATTGCTCGCATTTATTGTACTTCTTCAGGTAAACTCCCTGAAGACTGTTTAGTGGATGTTTCAGAGCTCCACTGTACAGCAGCTTTGTGTTTATGTGTGTGTGTGTGTGTGTGTGTGTGTGTGTGTGTGTGTGTGTGTATGTGTGTGTGTGTGTGTGTGTCTGTGTGTATGTGTGTATGTGTGTGATGTAAATGACATCGTATACTGTGCCAGGGTGATAATGTCTGTTGTACAGACGGTGGAGGAATAGACAGTGGAGGAATTTTACGAAGAAAACTTGCTCCTCATGGAGTAACGCATAGCGGGTCTGCCTAAAGTGTTGCTGTCCTTAACAACTTACCTGCTGTAAAGTTTTCTGATTTATTTGAAAAAAAAAGAGACTGACGACTGACTAATCACGAACACTGATATGCTACATGAAGTACTACGACTGTGTATTCTCCAAGTGTCATACGTATGGCTGCTACAACAAATATTGTATTGACATACCTCTCGTCACATCATGTAAAGGGTGTAGTCCAACGCAAACAACCGATATAACATTAAAATCAGTGAAATCTCCAGCTAAGTGTAAAACTCGATGTTGTGGCATTCTTGCTACAATGAAAACTGAACCGGGAACATTTGTTCTTGCGGTGAATATGCTACAAAATAAGAACTTAACACCATCCAGCAATCCTTAAACATACATTCAATTTACAAGCTCCAAACACTATTGTGATTAGAAGACTTCGCCAATGACGCTACGGTGCTAGAGCTAAATAACAACTTTTAATCAATATTTGGAGAAGATACTGTGATGGATACGTGTGGTATTCTTGTCAGTGGTACAAGTGTGTCCTAGAAGGAGACAGACATTATCCTCTCATAAGAGAACAACTACAAAAGAGAAAACACAGTACCAATGACTATGTTATGATGCGAGTGTATCCCGACCTTGGATCTGTAGCAAGATGAAACACTGTGATAACCTCACAAAACTATAGACAAAATTAAACCTTCCGCCTGACCAGGGCATGTCTCTTCACTTTGATGTGTGGACACACAGTAAGCAGCTTTGAAGCAGTCTTACCTCTCCTCCTATCTCCCCTCCTCCCTTTCTCTCTTCTCCCTGCACACAGGGACACTGGTCTCCCAGTTCTATTCTAGGCTGTCACTGATGGTACACAAAGAGATCCATCTACTGGCGATGCTCTGCTTTGTTCCATGTTGGGTTGACAATGATATACCGTTCAGGTCTCGAAAAGTCAAACGTATTTCTAGCAAATGCCAACTCCTGGAACTACAGCGAACTACTTGACTATTCTTCATGGATGGGGCGAAGATAGCTCTCCAGGAGAATAAAATCCAACAACCATGGCTACTTCATGCGCTGGGAAATGGCAGCTCCTGTTGATGGAGGGACAGCCGCTGAAACCAGCAGCCATTGAGGCCGCTGGAGGCGGTTGCTAAACAATACGCCAGCGCCGACGACCCCTGTTGCCGCCAGCCGCTTCCAGCAACCTCCTCTAGCCAGTGAGCTCGTCTTGACTCTGAGCACACACAATTATTGTCAATGGAAATCTTGTAAATAAACTGAATTGCATGTGGGTATTGTATATATTTCAGATACACAAATTTCAATACAGAAAGCCGGTTTTCACACCATCTATTCATAAATGAGAAAAAACAGTCACTTCTTACGCCCAACAGCAAACTACAATTCGCATCTGTTCCATCATCGTTATTTTGTAATATCCAACAGAGCAAAACTACAAAGTCAGACTACGATACTTTTGCCAATAAGGGATCAGTATACTGCCTAGACTGGAGCTCTGTAACAACCCATCTGATACATGTATTAACCTATCACATATCACTTGTTCATATCTGCTATGTATAAAACCGATAACACATTCTAAATAAGCAGACTACTCCACTATTTATTTTTAAATGAAAACAACTGATCACAGAACAATGTCCCTGTTATTTTGGGACATCTACAATTATCTGTAACATCAGCTTGCCACTTTCAAGACAGCTATTTGAAACAAAAAAAACGACCGGTTATGTCTTCTTTCATTTCCACCACCTTATGTGTGTTGTGGAAGCAGGACACCCTGCGCCCACGCGATGTCCAGCTGTCTGTGAGAGTCAGTGAATCGAAACGATTTAATGTCGGCTTAGAACTTGATTAGATCTCAAATTCGTGGTGAGAAAAGAGAATGTATGGCAGTGTACGAAGCGGTAGTCTTACTCTGCTCAGATGTGTTATAGCTAAAAACGAGGTATCGAACTGCTTATGAAAGTACAACACAGGAATCCTCTGTTGTGATTGACTGTCTTCCAGTACAGGCGACAAGACGTTATAACTACTGTGGAATGGACTTACATCACTAGCCACCTGCTCCAATGGACCAATACCTGTATACTTCAAGGGATCGCCACATATAATCGAGTCAACACATGGATGCTAATTGTTTTCGATGTATCGGAAGAGACAGACTCGGCTAAAATCTTACAGAGTTGTCTACGAGATTATGTTATTGAAGTTTTTATAGTTTGTAGTTTTAGTCCATTGGATGTAAAAAACAACGAGAGGAGAGTTGCGGATTATAGCTTGCTACTGCGTGTAAACAGGACTACGGTTTTTTCCGATATATGAATAGACAGTGTGAAAGATAATGTTCAGCATTAATACTTCATGTGTTTCAAATTCATGTAATACCCAATTTCATGACAGTTTGTTTACAAGACTTCCACACACACTAATTTGGAAAGTGAGGAACGCTCTCAGCAATATCAATTTATCCATTAAACTGAAAAAAAATTAGTTGTATGTGTTCTCGTGAAAGCATGACTGCTTTATCACCACCATAAATATTAACTTCTTTTTTTCTTTTTCTTGATAGCTGTCTTACAGTAGGTAATATGACATTAGATACAATTGTTCCACTGAAACTTTCCATCATCTAAGAGCTTATAACACACATGTTCGGTAGATTTAATATTTTTGCAGATTAAACTTCTCACTTTTACGCAGATCGACGTCCCAAAATAACAAGGACGTTGGTCAGTGACCGATAGCTTTGGTACCAAAACAGTGAAAGTCTGCAGTTCATTCAGGATGTGTTATCTATTTTATACACAGTAGCCATATACGAGAGATGTGGGATGGGTTAATATATGCAAGAGATGAATTGTTGTAGAGCTTCAGTCTAGGCAGTTAGCCCATTTCTCAATGACAGCAGTATCGTAGATCGAGTTCGTGTTTTACTCAATTGGATCTTACAAAATAATTAGGAGGGAGAGGATTCGAATTGTAATATGTTGTCAGGTGTAAAAATTACTGCGTTTTTTTCCCTAAGTCTGAATTAATAGCAGGAAAGCCACTGTTCTTTATTAATTGTTGTGTGTCTGAAATGAGCGTAATACCCACATGCATGACAGTTTACTTACAAGACTTCAACAGACACTAATTTTGAGTGCTTGGAGGCTAGGAGAGCTGTGGGCCAGGGGTGGCTGCTGGAGTCAGCTGGTGGCAGAGGGGGTGGTTGGCACCAGTGAATTGAATTGCGACCACCTGCAGTGATCTCAGTGGCCACTGGACACAGTACCATACTCTTTGGGTAGTGCAATCCACGGATCTGCCTCTTCCCACCGTGAGATGCAGCTGAGAGCCGTAGTATGCTTTCGGCCATTCTTTTTCTGGAGAGCTGATTTTGCCCTACTCATGACGAATATACAGTATTTCGCTACTATTCCGAGGGTTCGTAATCTGCTAAAAATATTTTTGTTTTCTGCAGACCTGAAAAGTATATCATTGTCAACCCAATATTGACAAAAGCAGAGCATCATCAGCAGATGGATCTCTTTGTGTACCATGAGTGAGAGGTTATAGCAGGCTCGAGATAGCAGAAGCACTACCTACTGGAGGGTCAGCTACAGACTGGACAAAATATATCAATGTGAACCTGAAAACGACCAAAGCAGATCACTTGTGGTGGGTGGCCCTCTTTGTGTACCATCAGAGACAGTGTAGAACAAACATGGGAAATCAGCATCTGTACATTTAGCAGGAGAAGATGAAGGGAGGAGCGGAGCTAAGAGGAGAGGTATGACTGCTTCTAAGTTGCCTAGTGCATCAAGGTGCAGACACTTAAACTCTTCAGATGGAAGGTTTTTTTCTGATAGTTATGTGATGTTATTAAAGTGTTTCATTTTCCTGTAGAACGAAGGTTGGCATGCACTCATAGTGTAACATAGTTGTTACTGTTGTGCTTCCTTGCTCGTAAGAGGATTATATCTATCTCTTCCTAAGACACGTTGGTACCAATCTTAAGACCGAGCGAGGTGGCGCAGTAGTAGCACACTGGACTCGCATTCGGGAGGACGACGGTTCAATCCCGTCTCCGGCCATCCTGATTTAGGTTTTCCGTGATTTCCCTAAATCGTTTCGGGCAAATGCCGGCATGGTTCCTTTGAAAGGGCACGGCCGATTTCCTTCCCAATCCTTCCCTAACCCGAGCTTGCGCTCCGTCTCTAATGACCTCGTTGTCGACGGGACGTTAAACACTAACTACCACCACCACCACCATCTTAAGAAAAACACGTCTATCCAACCCAGAATGTTCGCTCAATATCGTTTTTCGTGTTGTTCCTTGGACCTGCCAGTAAAACATTATTCTTGAAGATTTGTACTCAACATACTGTATGAGACTTTTGGATGGTGTTGAGTGCTTATTTTGTACTTTATTCAATTCAAGAGTCAATTTTCTCGGTTCGACATTCATTGTAGCAAGCATGTATTTATACCACTAGAGTGAGTTTACACTTATTTATCTGCAGATATGATTGATTTTAGTAGTTCATCCATTATTTGCACTGTTACTGAAACACTATTTGCTTTCAAAGTGAAACACTACACCATTTAGACGAAGTGAAACTGTCTTCTATGTTCGGCAGAGATTTGAGAGGAGATGAGGGGATGGGAGGGGTGATTGTATATTTAATGTTATAATATGTAGTCAATTAATTTATGGAGTGTATTGCTTGCCAGGTTGGTCTGATATTTATGAATTGTTTCTTTTCTGTTATGGGTTTTTGAATGTGGCATGTTTCTTGTAAGGTGAGAAGGGGTTTCTCGTTGTTTACCCTTATGAATTCCATGTCTGTGTCATTGGTGATAATTTTACATTGTTATTGGTGTAAGTGTTTTGCGAACGTTGAACTATCTCTCCTATACTTCCATGCTTTTACATGTTCTTTGCATATGGACACAAATGTCCTCTTGGTGTGACCTACAGATATTTTTATGGCTTGGTTTTTCAACCTGTTGGATATTCTGTATGAGTATTTCTGATTGCATGTCATTGTGTATCACCTTTTATTTTAAGTTTCTTTGTAATTTCGTGTCGTTGCTGTTCCTGTATTTTGTGTCTTTTTTCTGTATGGGATCTGTCCTTGTGTTGATAACAGCAGGGTGTCTGCTGTTTTCTGGGTCTTGATTTAATTGTTCAGGTTTGTTGCTAAGTTTTCTTTCTATCCATTGCTTGTGGCTATTTGTATTATGGTATTCGTTTCTTTGTGGAAGTAGCTTGTGGCTAATAGTACTGTGATTATCATGTGGAGCATGTACCTAAGTACTGCCTGCTTTAGGAAATTAAGGTATTATGATGTCTTACGCATAATGTCGTCTGTTGTTGTCAGGTCTCAGCATATGTCGAATGTGTTTTGATTGTTTTGAATCTTTATCGTCATGTCCAAGGAATTTAACTACCTATTTTGCTCTTTTTCTATTGCAAAATGAATCTTACCATGGACGGAATTTATTTGTATCTGTAACTGCTCAATTGGTTCATCTGTCAGGCACAAGATGTCACCCTTATATTTAACCAGTGAGACATGGTGTACGTATTTATCACTAGTTTGTTAAATACATCCTGTTCTACATCATTGATAAATATGTTTACTATGATTCCATACTCTGGGGATCCCATTGGTAATCCTTCACTTTGTAAATAGAATTCATTGCTAAACTGGAAATAATTCTGTACTTTATTAGGTCTAATAGCTTGACCGTTTCTTTGATGTATTCACGTGAGACTGTGCTGTATGTATTGGGATTTTGTTGTGTACAATTTTTATTGTTTCAGTGATTGGTTTATTGGAATACATATTGTCTACATCAAAAGGCAATAGGGTGGTTGTAACTGGAACCTGTATTATTTTATGTAGTCTATCACCTCTGTAGTGTGTCTTATAGTTCTATCCTCCCGTAATTTGGAGTTTCTGATAAGCGTTTCAACATGTATATTGCAAGTGGGTATATGTGAGCTTTTCTATAATTTACCCTGGCTATGATGGGGAGATTTTTATGTGTTACTTTGGTTGCTGTCAGAGTGAAGGTGCACTGACATTTGTCTGTGGCAGTTTTAGTTTTCGTTGTCTTATAGTGTATATTCGATGTCTTCCTAAGTGTTCTCAACCTAGTATGGAATCTGTTAGCTGGATTTGACTTTAGTTTTGTAATTTAATTTTTTGTGACGAACGGTTGTGTCTTATTGATGTATTGCTCTTTATCCATGAGAACCACTGCGTTTCCCTTATCTGCCCTAGTGATGATGGCGTTGTTTCCCTGTTGATTCTTTTTAAGTTTAGGGCAGTGTTACAGAATCTGGATTGTTTGGGTTTCCTATGTTTTCTTTCATCTGTGTCGTTATGTTTCTGATTCCATTATTGACTTGCTCGGCAGACCAACGTTTCCCCATTTGTTTCTTTTCCTTTATCGTGTTTGGGAATGCTTTCTAACCCAACTATGAGGTCATCTATGTATTTTTCGTCTATTTGTGCACCGACGTTGTGTTTCAGACCTCTTCCGAGCAGTTTTATTCCTTTTGTATGCAAAACAGTGTGAATGAGATTGACCACTCTAGGACAGAGGTGACATTTTTCATTAGAGTGGATGTAATTTGTGTTGTGTTAAATGTTTGTTTAGCTTTTAAATTTGCAGTCTTTCTTCTGTGAGTTTCATTCATTTTTATCTTTCACGGTATATGTTGACATTCGATCTTGCTAACTACATGGGATAAAACAGCTTTAGTATTCAAATCCTTTGTAAGATAAAGATGAGACATATGGGTCCCAATTTAGGCTTTGCCTTTTACCATAACGAGACTTGAGTTCATTGTTGAGCCAAAATTTTTTAGCTATTTGTTTCGTTTTCTGTGCACTGGCAGAACTGTTTTTAACCTATACATTAATGTATTTAACTATAATATCATTCGATCTGCAAATGCTATTGAAACATATATGTGGGACAGTTCAAAGTAGGTTAAGACGTATCCTTCTTAGTTTCATGTAGAGGCCATTTGGAAATGTCTGACAAGGCGTCCAGTATATGTTTCTTTGAATATCCGTCTTCCACAGCAGCTTCTGAAATCAGTTAGTATTGGTTTCTCCGCCTTCATTTTACTACAATTTAATTAAAGAGAGTTTTACACAAGACGCATTTTGCTCTTATTTACAACGCATCGTCTGTGGTAATTCTGTGAATTGAGTATATAAGTTCGTACATTTTTGGTTGATTTAGATTTATTAAGTAAGGATCGACATTTTGCAAGAGACAGATAGACAGAGATAGATAGATAGATAGATAGATAGATAGAGAGAGAGAGAGAGAGAGAGGAGTTCTTGCGATTTGGTTGTCATTGCCGTCTCCTCTAGCATTCTGTCTGATTCGACTTTGGTGGTCTTCCCACAGAAAGCACTCTAGAGCATAGTTTTAATTTTATACTTAGTGAGGATGCGAAGTAGGACAGTTCTTGTAGCTGGGATACGAAGCAAAACGGCACGCTTGCTCGAGACTGAGCCGCAGCAGTTCTCTGTGGCTGTAAGGAGTGTGAGCGAGAAATTCAACCTCGGTGCAGTCTGCGGCCAGTACTGCTGCAGAGATGCCATGTACAGGTGCTGAAGTCGGAGCTTGTCCTTTCGCCCTTTACAGTTGCTAATTTGTGGCAGCAAAGCGAGGTGAGATGTTAGTGCTGAGCCAGGAGCAGTCGTATTTTCAGTTAAAGCACGGGTATCTCGTTCTGAGTGCTTTGGCGCTCGTGAGTTTAACCATGACACAGTTATTTAGGTTCCTGCAAGTATTTTTCTAAGCCCACCAGAAAGACAAAGTATCCAGGTATAAAGCGAAACGTGTAGTTAATCTACAGAATGATCTCAAGAACTTGCTACTGGACTATTTTCTTCCCTTCCAGAATGAGATTTTCACTCTGCAGCGGAGTGTGCGCTGATATGAAACTTACTGGCAGATTAAAACTGTGTGCCCGATCGAGACTCGAACTCGGGACCTTTGCCTTTCGCGGGCAAGTGCTCTACCATCTGAGCCACCGAAGCACGACTCACACCCGGTACTCACAGCTTTACTTCTGCCAGTATCTCGTCTCCTACCTTCCAAACTTTACAGAAGCTCTCCTGCGAAACTTGCAGAACTAGCACTCCTGAAAGAAAGGATATAGCGGAGACATGGCTTAGCCACAGCCTGGGGGAAGTTTACAGAATGAGATTTTCACTCTGCAGCGGAGTGTGCGCTGATATGAAACTTCCTGGCAAACTGTGTGGCCGACCGAGACTCGAACTCGGGACCTGTACAAAGGCTTTTCCGCTGTTTCAATTATACAGCCTTCATGTAACGACTTCTGTTCACCTCGAGTGTGTGAGAGAGTTAACTATTACGCAATTAACTATTGCATATGTTTATAATAAGTTGTTTCTCCTGAGGAATATTTTGTATTAAATTGCGGTATCAGCTGCTGCTCTTTCACTTCAGTATTTACAGACAAACCCCTTGAACACCGTTACTATTAATAACTGTAAAAAGAGCCACACTCATTTCTCAGAGCCACCCTCTCTTCCCACTTCCATTGTGCCCAGACTATTAAATACATTTGAGTTTTACATGGATGATCTGCATATCGAAAGAAATCATTCGATTGAGATCAGAGGCATTGTTTGTGTTCAGCCATAGTGCATTGCAATCTTGCTTATTTCGTAAAATTTGAATAGTTTTTCCTAATACACTATTATCCACAAGAATGAAAAAGAATCTTCTTATCGACTAAAAATGATAAGCGATTCATTCTAGCTGATAAACTGAGCATTGGTATTGTGGGTCATTGCTGTGTGCCCAACTGGTGGTGTAGCTATAGCCTAATGTAACATAAAAACCAGTTTACGCGATACAACAGGCATTCACGCCCTATAATTTTTTCTCCACAATGTCTTTCTCAGTCCGATAACTCACTTTCTGACATGCTGTGAGTACACATATATCAATCCAAGCGCCACATAATTTCTACAGCTATATAGTACAGGATAGCAGAAGATGATAAAAGTCATATACCTCCAGCTAAAGTGAATACTATTGGGTCCGGTAGCTACCACCTGAAAAATTATTACTGAGTATATTGCGTGTACATGAAAATGTAAAATGTGATTTATGTAGCAAGAGAAAGTTAAATGTGATATTTCTGTATGTGTGGAAATGCAGAAAAATTCAGTTTGTTTTGTAACAGACTTACTGTTTGAAAAATAAAAAAAAACATAAATTTCATTTATTTTACCTGACGTTCCTTCAGTTTAATATGAAACTGATCATTGTCTGACAGATTATAGTGTTAATCACTCCAGAAAAGTTGAGATAACTGGCGTGAAATGATACTACACACACTTAAAGATTCTCATTGAACGAGTAATGCATAAAGACAATGAAATTTACAGATGAGGATACAATATTTGATATCAACATTTCTCTGTGTGTGTGTGTGTGTGTGTGTGTGTGTGTGTGTGTACTTACCAAATATTGTCCTGTATAACGCTGTGGGACAATACTGTACAATAATCGTATATTTTTGAAAATCTCGGTCTTTAACTGTT
This sequence comes from Schistocerca piceifrons, assembly GCF_021461385.2. Classification (NCBI taxonomy): domain Eukaryota; kingdom Metazoa; phylum Arthropoda; class Insecta; order Orthoptera; family Acrididae; genus Schistocerca; species Schistocerca piceifrons. Next base: position 642,197,669 of record NC_060140.1, on the reverse strand, counting down.
GTGTAGTCATTGTAAATTTGTTTCATGAGTCGCTACTTAGAATGTTACGTACCAGTTGTCAACTATGTGACCTAATTACCATATCTTATTTCGGCACTACGTTACCCAGTTATCAAGTCCTATAAAACAAGGAATCAAATTAATGCATTGGTGTGCTATACATTTTGAGAGCCAATTGCCTGCAGCATAAGACCGGACAAAACTCTGGCCATGCGGAGGCACAGATGAATCTTTAAGGCTCTACAGATGGTCCAGAGATCGAGTCACGCGCTCAACCACGCGTGCACTCCCTCTGAGTAGGCATAAGGAAGTAGGGATCTGTGAGATATCAGTGTTTCAAGCTGTCATTGTACGCAAACCTGGCCAAATTTATGGACGTGACACAGTGGCGAAAAGGGGAAATTGTGTTTTGCCGTGAATATGGAAATACGGTGTCCGAAGTTGCTTAATTTATTTGTGCGGCGGACTCTTCAAAGTGCCTATAAGCTGTGGTGGAATACAATTAGCCACCAAACAGGACATCAGGTCGTCAAAAAATCCGGACTGAGACGGACTTGAGATGAATTTTATGTAATTGGACCAAAGCAGCTTCCAAACCCTACAGGAATTGCTGCAGGCAGTGAATGGGAGTTCTTCTCAACCTGTTAGCGTGTGAACATTATGATGGGTACTGTATCGAATGATCAGTTACAGTGGGTCATTTTGCAAGAGGCCATTGGTTATCCAGGCGCTTAAAGACGACAGCAGCAAAGTTCTTCAGGCTGGAGGGTTTCTTGAATACTCCCTCACACTATTACATCTCATTTTCCATGCAAAATCATTTGATTATTTTATCCATAATGGGGAAACTAGTTCGTAAGTATTTCTGTTACTCCCATATATTTGTAACTATTATTTTCTCTGCTGAAAGATGTATGGAATTATATGACGTTACATTTCTGACAATATTAGAATTTTGAAGGAGAACAATGAGAAACAGAAATTAGTTACTCCTCGTACAAATCGTAAATAAATCAATTCTTAAGCGTCTGACTGCGAGTTCTAGAATATTCTCTGGCAACTCTGAATAAGTGCTCCTGTACGCAATGGAAAACTTACCTCGTCTTAATGCTGCAACTACGAGATCAGCAACATGCTAAAAGTATTTCGAAAAGAATAGTGCGACACATGCAGAGTGCAATGCTTGGTCATAATAACTGCGACAGTTACTGCTACACATCTTTTATATCGAAATTGAATGACCATGAGGGATCTGGTCAACGAGCCTTAAGTGGTGTAAAACACGAAAGAAACCAATAAAGACTTTAATCTACTATTTTCATAAAATACGTTATTTAATCACTGACGAACTTTACAAAGATCTTAATTATTCTACACTGTCTATTCTCAATGAACACTTCTCTGGCCACAAGAAAGATACGAAAATTATTCTCAACGTATGCATGCACAGATCTGTCAAACACCTCCAGTGTGCAAGCAAGCAACAACTAAATGCGGCAAAATACAAATTACCAAAAATATTCAACTAATACCAAAGCCTCCTCTGGCACTACCAACTCTATCACAGCAGGCTACGATCTCCCATGTTGCATGGCTTCTCTCCACTGCAGCCTGTGTCCGACCACTTAAGACTCCTCTCAACAACTTTTTGCTAGATACTAAATGCGATAATAATGTCTCGGACTCAGATTTTGTGTATGCACACCACAGTAGGATCAATGGTAAACTTTGCAAAGAAGTATTAACGTCCAACTTTCATAAACCCTACCCTAACTTTTAAGAAATTAGTGGGATGGTTCTTGTGCAACATGTTGGCAGGGAGCAAACGCAAAGTTCTTACATGACTAAATTGAAAAAAAAAAAAGCACCATATGTTTGACAAAAGTAGTAGAACACGTAAGCATAAGCATAAGATTACATAATAGGAAATGTATAAGCTGTACAATATAGTCAATAAAAATTCTTATAAGAGTATCATCTTGCGCATGTAAACACTCATTTCCATCTGACACTGACAGTACTTCATTGGACAAGATAACAGAATTTATTTATGGTTCTCGAAGAGTATAAAAAATATCTCTCAGTTTTGTAAATAGAAATATTATTACACAGAACTGCAAATAGTGCAAATGTAGAGAAAATAAATGTACAAGTACAGTTGTGCAGGTAAGCATATATACCTGCATGATATTGGCGGTAGTTCATTTGACAATATAACAAAATATTATTTACAGTTCTTCAAGAGAGTGACGATCATCTCAGCAGCAGAAAACTAGGGAAAGAGATATATGTCTCAGATGCAGCAAACTCAGGGAGGGACTCATTACATACATTATGTCCACTGACAACTGCATCACAATCTTTTAGTGGATCACTCTTTTCATACACCTTGTTGAGTACCAAAGAATTCATGAAGATCATAAAAGCCATGACATTGTGTCCCTTTGATAAAACAGGTTCTCATAATTGATATATGAGATCAAAAGTCTCATATATGACGCAATAACCCAGAAACGAATAATAGTGAATAAATGAATAATAGTAAGTTATATAAACTTTAATATGGAAGTCAGCATTATGTGAAGAGGCATATAAGGTGAGTGCCCAGTAAGTAAGTCAAAATATGTATGACCACAATGGCAAGGTTCTTCAAGTACAGCTCTAAATATGAAGTTTAGGTCAACCACATACTGGCAGACATGTTCTATAGATATTGATTTGCTGATGGTACAATGTACAACGCACCATACAGTGAATGTTTTGATCCAGAACATGCAAAATGTGAGACATACAACATCATAGATATGTTAAAAGACATTAATGGTTACATAATTAAAAAAGATGGTACAATTACTCAGCAGTACCACAGTCAATATGCACATAGTAATTACATGACAGCTAAATTATCATAAAATACATGACAGCTAAATTATCATAAAATTGGAAATTAGCATTGCTCGAAGATACATTCACATACACAATAAAATAACAGATAAACAATCAAAATATCAAGTTCATATAACCCAACTTTTGTGTTAGATATTTAAGATGAAATATACGTGATTATACATGCAATTTCTTCTTATACAGTGGAAGTAACTTGAGCTCCAGTCAATGGAAGTTAATAAAAAGTGTCATTTCTTATGACTGCATAATCACTTTAGTTCTCATAACTTATTACATATTCAATCATTGAGTAATGTTTCTGTGATTATCACAAGTACTTCCATACCATTGCAACATAATTACTTTTCGAAAAAAATAATAATAATATTTACATGTTGGTCATCAATATAGAATTGTAAGTATCATCACAAGGTCAATATTGTCAGATGTTAAATGTCACCTTGTCTGCGTGTGGAGCCAGAATTGCATTGAGTCAGAATTAAATGGAGTCTTAATCCTATCGAGTCAGAATTAAACGGAGTCTTAATGCTATGGAGTCAAAATCACATGGGCATAATCTTATGGAGTCAGAATCGTTTGGAATAACAATCCTATGGAGTCAGAACCATTAGGGCGGACACAGTTAATAACAACAGCAAATTGAATACAACATTCAAAAACATATATTACAAAGCAACTAATGGTGCCATAACTTACTCTAAGATACAACACAAAAATATTTATCCTCTAACTATGAGTAGTACCTGCAACATTTGAATTGTTAAAATGTTACTCGCTTACTACATATGTTGTACTCTGATCTGAAAATATTGTTTAGTTCATACAAACACATACAGTTCCGTGTTCTTTTTATTACTTCAGCAATAGAGAAAAAATGAAGTATAGTAAGTGTAATCAGTAATAAGTAGAAAAACAAAACTTAGAAGTGAGACAATTTAATTTTAAAACTTTGAAAAGCTAGAAAATTCACACACCTCACATACCTGACATAAACTCAGCAGTAGAGAAAAAATCTTTGTTAAACCATCCATGCTTGTTACTCGAGAGATACATCCACATATGCAGTACTGTCTCCAAATAGTTGTAAAAAAGTGAGTCATCTGCAAGCACTAGTGTTTCATACAGGTTAAAGTTTTGTGTTTTTTGGAGTTTTCAAGGTATATAGCAGGTATGATTGATATATCAAACTGTAATTCGTGTTCTTTCATAATAGTCGCTCTCGGTGTCATAATACATCTCATAAGTATCAACAAAACTTCAATAGTAGTGTTCTCTCAGAAATAGTTGCATTAAATAAATTTCTTTTGGAGGTATTATTGTGACTCTACCTTCGAATAAAGTGTGCACAAACAGAAAGTCCATGTATCTAGTACAGCTATGGGCTGCTACGTTCAAGGACTGTCCATTCCTTACCTTGTCTTGTTCCATAAATAGATGCAAAAAAAGCTTATTCACTTAATCCTATATAATGCCTCGTCTGTCATCGTTAGAACGACATTTTTCATTAACCTTCAGCAGTATATCCTAAGAATCATAATCCATTTCACATAATATACCATAATTGCACCATAATATATCATATTTTCACCATAATAACCATAATAATTTCGTAAGCCTTACATGGCAATCCCAAATCAAAATTCCTCATCGTATTCCATTTCTACATCACACAACATTCCCTAGGTTCATCATGTGTATGCATACAACACATCATTTATCACTTTTCAAAATACTCCCTGAATAGCAGAACAAGCATGTCAGAAATGTTACTGGTTAAACTACACCTCATCAGGAATACCTTTCTTAACTCAGAACCGCTCCTACACAGTCTCTCACTTCAAGTAAGGTCAGCGGCTACACCCCCTTGAATCATGACCTGCTTCACAAACTGCATAGGTTGAGAGTAATTTTCGTACTTTTGCTGTCACCAGATAAGTGTTCATTGAGTATAGACAGTGTAGAATAGTGTCAGTCAAGTGTCGTTGATAGACTAAGAATCAGGCCTGTGTAGTACCGAAATACTAATCAGTAGACTAAATTTTATTTTATAAGATTTCCATTTCAGTAGGTTTGTTGCTGGTGGCTGGCTTGTGTGTTACTGAAATGGAGGCACAAGATGTCTGCTTTCCTCGAGTTGGGTTTGAGATGTCCCTTAAAAAAGTACTACACATGACAGAGGTATTACCCTTCGATATTTTTCCGTTTCTCCTATCAACTTTCTCTAGTTACCAAATGCTTCGTCACCTGCTTTAGCGAATTTGTTGCCTTTAGTCTAATAAATACTATCTGCGTATAGGTTCAAACGAATTGGTGTAAGTACAGAGCCCTAGCGAAACTAGTTCATCCGAGTGCTTGGGTTTCTGGGCTCCTTACTCGTATAACTTCAATGTCTTTATAATACATGATTTAATGACTGAGATATAGTTGTACAGGGGATCAGTGTTAGTAAAATCAGTAGGAATCTGTTCCTCGATACGGTACTGTAAATTGCATTTTCTACAGATACAATGAAAGATTTCAAGCTTGTACGAGTAAATTGTAAGACTGAGGACAATGTCTGTACAGCTTGGAATCTTTCGAAATTCAGCTTATTCATCTGGCATTTGTTGGATAATTTTGCTATCAATACGATTTAGTATCTCTCTTTGCAGCAGTTTGTAGCAAGAACTGAGGAAATTAGAGAGCTATTGTCATGGCATGTTGATGCTCCATAATTTTCGTTTTCAAATTACCACCAATGTATATGCGGTAATCAAATGAAAACGAAACATGAGAAACAGAATAAGTTAACCGTTTATTCTTACAAAAGTGATCGCCATAGCTATTAACGCAGTTTCACAATGGGAGAGAAAATGGTCATGCCGTCATGGAAAAATGTTTGCGTTTGCCTACGGAACCATGATTGAATACAGGCGTCCACCTCTTCGTCCGAAGGAAACCGATGGCCACGGATGTCTTACTTATAGGCTCCAAACATGTGGAAATCGCATGGGGAAAGATCAGGACGTACTGGATAATGTGTAAGAGTTCTCAGAGAATCTTTTGCAGCGTCCTCTAAACAATCTTGACAATGTGGGCGGTGATTTTGTTGGCAGATTGTTTCGATAACGCTACATAAGTTCCGTTGGGAAGCACTTACAAATCTTCCATTACGTTCCGATCTCTTTCTAGGCGAATTCCAAATTTTTGGAAGCATTGAAGACAGACAATGGTGACCATCGAGTAGCTGAGTGGCTTCGAAGAGCTGCACATCTGCGTAAAATCACGTAGACAACCACGTTTTTCGGTGAAGCATTGAGCGCGTTTACAGAACTAGAAGGATTCGTCTCAAAGGTTTGTTGGTTGGTAGGTTGATTCGGGGAAGGGGACCCACAGTGAGATCGTCAGTCCCATTGGATTAGCGAAGAATGGCGAAGGAAGTCGGCCGTGTCCTTTCCAAGGAACCATCCCGGCACATGCCGGAAGCGATTTAGGGCTGCTAAAGAGTTATGGCGATCATTACTCATAAAAAGTGTCCAGATTCAGTTTTCAGAGACTTTCCTTTATTTCAGTACGACCGGGTACGAGGCAGTTACCCATCTTCGGATCATTGTTACGGAGTTACCTGTCAAGCATAGAACCAAAAGTTCGTAGTCATAACTAGGCCCGCTAACATAAATAAATAACTGTGACAGTCAACTTTAAGTTCCATATTCGACAGGTTGCTCTGTAACTGTAAGAGCTGATCTGAAGATGGCAACTGGCCTGAAACGGGTCATATTGCAATAAAGGAAAGCGATCTGGATACTGAATTTGGGCACTTTTTTGTTGACCGTGTTGCCTCACAGCGGTATAAGTGTATTACGACCGTTACTTTTAATATTATAATAAACAGCTTATTTACTTCTTTCCATCTGACTCGTATTCGTTTGATTGCCCATTTTATATTACCAAAATACAGATTTCCAAAGATATGCAGAAAGAATTCCATGTTGTAACTATATGTTTACACTTTACCAGAAAATATGAGCTACATGCAGCCTGTTGCTGACTGAACGCCTTTTTCCACTTTCATGGTTATAAAATATGTCTGGTACAGTTTCAGCTGACGAAGCACCGCTGTCAGCTATCACTCTAGAGCTCGCTGTTAGTGGCTCACGACCCCGTTGTCGACCTTGCCATCATCTCAGGACGAAACGGCCGCCAGCAGTCCTGGACGAAAGGAGGATGAGGCGAGGGCTGGGAGGGGGGGGGGGCATGTAAGGGGGGAAGGGAGACGAGAAGAGCGCATGCAAATGGGATCCGCCCGCCGCGAAATTAGTTTCGGCTAATTGCGCTCCCGCTTTGTAGGGGTCGCTTCAAATTTAACGCTAATGCAGTCACGTGACTGCTCAGCGCCTGCGGTAACGAGCTCTTTCTCCAAGGCGCAAAGCTCTTACCTATCTTCCTACAGACACCTAGCTGACAGCAGATTTGCTTATCAGGAGTGTTTGCCCAAGAATAAACCATGCAAGCGTGGCATCAGCAAAAGATTTTTCGAGGTAACAGCTCTGTCGACGACTTAACAAACCGTAGCCTCAATGGGTTTCCTGCCCCTCGGTTCTGACGCTTTAATTGTTTGTATACTCTCCCAAAGATATATGATAGTAAAAGTAATAACGTGTACTTCACTTTGTGAGCTCTAAATTTCATCAGAGAGAATGAGAGAAATACTTACTCATCTCGTTGGCTTACTTGGGACGTGACGTCCCAGAGTCGCTCTCACTATCAGTGTCCCTCTGTCTCGTGCCGCTTGCGACTCAACACTCTTCACTCTGAGGTCATCTCATTTGCCACCCGCTTCTTGTTCGTCCAGGGGGTTTTGATCCGTACTTGTCGGATATCGGACGTACTATTCGGCCAGGATCCGTTCTGACGTTGTGACCCTATCATTGCAAACGTGTCGCTTTGACGAATTTCACAACCGAGCGTTGGTTAGCTAGCTTAACTATAGTCCTCAACATAATTAAAGGATCACTTTTTCGAAAGCCCGCAATTGTCTTGCATTGCTACGCGTAAGTTAGAAATCTGGCTGGACGGTGACTACCACCTTTCTTCTTCAACACTTTAAAAAAAATATACCTCCTCAAACAGAGCACATGATGACAGCCAGTCTACATTGCTGGTCTTGTACATGCTAGTAGGCCATGCTCAATCGAAGGAGTTCGAAGAGGTTGCTGTCTGAAATGCTTCCTCGGTGGTCACTGTACACGTACATTTTTAAATCGTTCACCAAAGCCGAGTGAGTGATACCGAGGATGTTGCCTAACTGGGGATCTTAGAAGTACTCTTTACCGATTTATTCACATATGTGCCAACGTCGCACCCATCTGTAATGGCACAGCGGAAGGGTGTGAAACAGTACGGCTAAAAAGCATAAATACCAACACTAGTGGTTCCACCCTGTACACCAGATCAAAAACTGTGGTCCAACTGCACTCCAGCAGGGGTGTATTCACGTTCAGTTGCGTTGCAGGCCCAAGGAGTCCTTACAGACTGGTTGAAGCGTTTAGTAGATGTAAGCTGTGTCAAAGACTATCAAGAACGTAGTGCTGGTGCTCACCGCACTGCGAATGGTCGTTTCTGACCGCGAAATGTATGGGACACAGAACCGTTGGGGAGGTGGTGGTTTGATACACGCCCTTTATGACACCCCTAAGGCCTTTTCGTGTGGGTTCTGAGAGACGTAAATGTATTTGAAATATTTCCCTCGACCACCCGTAAGAAAACTGCGTGATTTCAACGTTGTACACCGTAGAAATGACCTGCATCGCTTAGGCGTCAAAAGAATGGGTGAAAGTTGGGTAAAACGGGATGTGACGACCTCTCCATTAGTAAGGTTGAGCAGAATTGTGGTAAAATTTGATGCCAATGTGACATCGTTAATCAGCCTTACAACTCATATGAACTTCTTGAGGTCTGGCCTGTTTTTTCGCACGTGTCGACACCTTGCTGTATGAAGTGTCACCGAGCCCAAGTGTGACGTCACAGGGTGCCACGATTTTCCATCATCACAGAGGAAGGTTGTAAGCAGCGTTGAGCCAAATTTCAAAGTTTTCCGTCGCAATGGGAGACAATTAAGACATTTCAAAAAAGTGATCCATAAATTGTGTTGCGCAGTGTACTTCTTCTTTGGATCTACAAATCGATCGTTGCTTGATCAAATGTGGCCCAAAGATTTTTTCTGCACGCCTTATATCCGAAGACTGACAGCTGGTACTCTTATTTTTTGTTCATGTTGCATGTTTCCGCTCCATAGAACAGAGGTAGCCTGAGGATCGTATTGTAACGTTTCAGCTTGGTTTTTCTGGTCACGAAGATGGAAGATAGAAGTTTTTTGGGGGGAAATGCAAAGACTGTTTGCGTTCCGTGGTCTATACGGGTATTCTACCTGTTTTTTATTGCAGTCATTTTCATTTAGACTAATGTATATGAAGTTGTGAGCGTTCTTCAAAGTGTAGTTTTGTATGTGAATGTCATCACATTGTTCTGTAGCAATGTTTTTCCTTTGTACAACCACGTATTTCGTTTTTCCTTCACTCTTTCTTAAATGTATTTTGACGCTGGCTTCATTTACGAGGAGCGTTCAATACGTAATGCAACACATTTCTTATTGGCCAATTTCTGCTGAAAAATTGTGGAATTGGGTGTATGACATCGAGGAGTATTCCCACTTCAGCCGCTATAGTTTCATGAAGTTACAGTAGGTAGGGATGGTATAAATAACCTTTAATATGGCATCTGGGAGGGAAGTGCGTTCGAAGCAATCAGCTGGCGTTGAGGATTTTTGGCGGAAAACTAGAGCATTACAGACGTCTACGGAGATCTGCCTGTGAACAAAAGCACGGTGAACGGATGGGCTAGGCATCTGTCATCACTGCGACAAGATCACAATCCATTTTGTTAATCGTCGCAAAAATACAAGCGAATTACTCCATAACCACGTAGGGCCTCACAGAAATCTGTGCACACGACAGGATCGCACAGAACTTAATTGGACTGTTCTTCCTCATGCACGCCACATCCCGTATCTCAAATCTTCGATTTCCATCTGTCTGGCAGGTGAAGGATGCAGTCCGTGAAAAGCAGTACGAAGATGATGGGGAGGTTGTTGATTCAGCAAGAAGTTGGCACCAACGTCGAGCAGTAGAGTGGTACCACGCGGGCATACAGGCCCTCCCTGTAAGGTGACGCAAAGCCGTCGCATTGAACGGACATTATATTGAAAAAAAAGGGTTTTGTACCCAAAGGAATGGGAAATAATATGGTGTATTGTAATCTCGAGTAAAACAATCTCGGGTTCAGAAAAAAATTGTTGCATTACTTATTGAACGCCCCGGAATTTCTTTAACATCATTTCAGTTTCACCACTTTTATTTCCTGTTTAAGCTATGTGATCAGCATAAGCCAGTATATGTGGTTGCTTATCTTCGGCCGGCCAGAGTGGCCGAGCGGTTCTAAACGCTACAGACTGGAAGTGCGCGACCGCTACGGTCGAAGGTTCGAATCCTGCCTCGGGCATGGATGTGTGTTATGTCCTTAGGTTAGTTAGATTTAAGTAGTTCTAAGTTCTAGGGGACTGATAACCTCAGAAGTTAAGTCCCATAGTGCTCAGAGCCATTTGAAGCATCTTTTCTTATCTTTGATGTTTCCGTTTGTTGCATGTCTGACTTCTGTTACTGTTTTTTTCCATGATAAGGCTGAAGAAAAGAGGGGATGGAGCATCACACTGGTTCAACCATGGTCCTTTTCTCAAAACAGTTCGATAACGAACATTTGTCACCCTGCGTACCGCATTCTCCAAACATATTTTGACCAGGCTGATGAGTTTCTTGGGGACCGCGTATTCTGCCAAGATTTCCAAAACCGTTTCTCTGTGAACCGAAACGTAGTCTAAGAACGGGTAGCGGCTGTTCCTTTTACATTCACATACCTTTTCATTAATGGTCTTGATGCAAATCATGGTGTTTACTGTTGATCTGTTTTTTTCGAAAGCCGTTCTGGTAGGCTACTATAATGTCTTCGGTGATTGAGATGAACTTTTGCATGCTGTGACTGGGATTTAGGGATACTTCTGTGTACTTCTTGCAGTTTCCTTTATCTCTTCTCTTGTTTACAGAGATAATTATTAATTCCTTCCATTTATCCGTTCGAATTAAACGTAGCATCTAGGACCGTTTCTAGTCCAGTGTAATGGAGACCAATTATGATGCTGAATCCCGAGGGGAAAGCACCATACTGTATACAGTATGTGTGGATTGAAGAAAAGCAGACGAATAAGACATGAGCTTGAAAACGATTAACTGTAGAGAAAGAAACTTTTGTTCTCTCTGAGATATTGAAATGTAAAAAATTGAATAATGGAAGCTCTAATTTACAGTCAAACGTTTAATAGCTGTAAATTATAATCTGAAAAGTGCGTTACTAAAAAAATGGTCAATCACTATTTTCAGTCGTGAAATCAGTTGTTGGTGCTCCAGAAACTTTGTCTGCTTTGTTCTGGTACTTGTGAATTCGTTCTAAAGCAAACTTGTTGTCTAATCTGAAAGCAATGGGATTTACATTGCTATTTGTAGTGTTAGCACCTTCAGAAGGGTTGGCTACAAGCTTGGGGACTGTAGTGGGTAAGTGTGAAATATTGTACTAGGGCTGAACAAAATGATCAACATACCTGGGAAGATGTACGTATATATTAAAAGAAAAAGAATCACTATAAACGTCGGGGACGAACTCATTTTAACCATCCACACACACACATGGTCAAAGGCTGACTGTTGTGGCGACGTCTTAGTAAAGTACAATCTCATTGAGATCATTATATTATTGGGAATACTAATGAAGTCTTCCAGATGCAGTATGTACGATTTTGTGATGCTGCAGTCGTATATATGCGACATTTTAGGAGAAACAAAGACCTCGGACGCGACTGGGTAGTGAAATGAATTCAGTGGTGACAAGAGATAATTTTTTCCGGACCAAGACTCGAAACCGGATTCCCTCTTTATGCGAGTGGTTGCCTTAGTCGTATATTGCCTGAGACGACACATTTTGTACTGATCTTATTGTAACGTTCGTATCGGGATTTTAAAAATAAGAGTAAGGGACATGTAATCTATTACTCCCTGTTCTTCACATAATGGTAATAAATATAATCCTCTTGTCTGAAAAATTTGCAAGAATGAAGTTCGCCTTATAAAATTTATAGTACTGCATGCTACCTTATGGTGGCTACAGTTTTCTTTTTTATAATGCAGTTCTGAATAAAATTAATTGTAGTTTGTTATTATTAACTCGCTACGTTCTTTCCGAAAATTATACAGATCCTAAACAAAGAGGAAAAATTAATAAGTAAGTAAAGCAAAAACACACTCTTCCAAAATGCAACATTAATACTGATTAAGTTTCTGTTGTTTTACAGTGTTTTACAATTGCATGTTTTAAAATATTTACCAATATCTCCTTATAATCTTTGTCAGGGTCAGGCTGTTGTGTTGTCTTGTAAGATATAGCGATAAGTCCACCTTGCATTTGGTTACCGCTGTCAAGATATAATGGATCGTACGTCCCTTGGGTAGATCACATAACTAATGAGGAGGTATTGAATAGAATTGGGGAGAAGAGGAGCTAGTGGCACAACTTGACTAAAAGAAGGGATCGGTTGGTAGGACATGTTCTGAGACATCGAGGGATCACCAACTTAGTATTGGAGGGCAGCGTGGAGGGTAAAAATCGTAGAGGGAGACCAAGAGATGAATACATTAAGCAGATTCAGAAGGATGTAGGTTGCACTAGGTACTGGGAGATGAAGAAGCTTGCACAGGATAGAGTAGCAAGGAGAGCTGCATCAGACCAGTCTCAGGACTGAAGACCACAACAACAACAACAACGTCCCTTGAGCCAGTTAACGGTACTTCTTTTCGTCTTGGGTATGGGATTCCACCCGGGTGCAAGAATCTGCCTATGTAATACTCTTTGGTGCTGTCCTGGATATGCAAGCTAAGTTCTGAATAATCGTTTGCCAGCCATCATTTACATTCCTTCACACTAATCTGTGTTCCTCAGCATCCGTTAAGCTGCAGTTATCACACGCTGTTAGGTGTACGGCGTGAAGTTTAGAGTTGGTAAGTGTTTTTCTATTCACTGCTATTCAGGTCGCTTTCACATCCGAAGGTGAGTTCTGATGACTAATGTTCTTCCGAATCTCCTTCCAGTCTAAATGAATGAGTATTTCTGTGCTGTCACATTTCTATTCATACTTTTCATTAATTTCTGCTGTACACAACTCTTACTTTTGTCATAATTTTAGAGGGGAGTTTTATTTGCATGTAGCTAGATTTATTTTCGTTGATAGTGCACCGGATAATGTTGAACAACCGTAAAACAAATCAATAAAGGAGCCACAACTGAAAAGAAACATGGTGCTGCACATAATAATCATAATGTCTTAGCTTACAATTTTTTTACCTTTAATGACAAAATTTATTATCAAAAGGAGGGGCTTTGGATGTGTAATAGCCTACCTGGCACTATAGCAGACATTTTTATCAGTGATTTAGAATGTAAATATTTTGCCAAGTATCCACAACTAAAAGATAAAACGATTCATTACAAACGGTATGTCGATGACATTTTATTACTGATAGAAGGTGACTCCAATGAGGTCAACACATTCGCCTAAGCAATAGGTAGCATGCACCCCAAAATAACTTTCTTCACTGAAACAGAAGAAGATGGCGCCATTAACTACCTTGAGCTCAGTATTAAGGAAGTTAATAACAAACATAGGTTTTCGATATTTAGGAAACCAACTTGTACAGACAGTATCATCAATGCCAGTTCATGTCATCCTCCCCGATACAAAAAAGCTTTCGTGACTTCCATGATTCACCGGCTCCTTCGTGTACCTTGGAACAAAAACGAAATAGGCAAAGAACTTAGCATTTTAAAGCAGATCGCGGTAGCTAACAGCTTTTCTAAAAATGACGTCACGCGCTACAGTACTGTAAAGAACCGTTTAACAAACAGCGGGCACACACATACAAAAGAGAAGTGGCAAAGGTAGAATGAAAACCATTCCGATGAAATTTAACGGCAAAATGTCCCTGCAAAAAGAAAAATGATTTAAAACGTTTGATGTCTGATGTGGCTTTCAGGTTAATAACACCCTAAAACTACGAATAAAACGATAAATTTGATGGGTCTGGAGTATGCAGGATTGACTGCAGTAACTGTGACAAATATTACATCGGTCAAACAGGCCGCTCTTTTAGATTAAGGTTTAAGGAACACTCACAGCCACGAAAGAAAACGGCTTTGGGGCAGCATTTATCTGATACTGGTCATTCCATAGGGAGCATTGAGAACTGTATGCGTATTCTACACAAAATGGAAAAAGGCCGTGCTCGTAATTTGTTAAAGAAGCTTGAAATTTATAAAGTAATAATAAAAGAGAACCAACTAAACTGCTTTACTGGGAAACTACTCTGCTTTATTTGACAACGATTTACTTTAATCACTGCACGCCTCTGTTATATATAGCGTGTTGATAAGCTCACCTACTATTGAGTGCATCACATATTTACTTCCTTTTCATATGTTTCACGCATGACCCTAGTATGTTCTTGTTCCTTCTCTATTCATTTCATAGACTGCATTAATCTGATAATGTGGATCATTCGCTGTTACGGAATTTTATCATTCCTTTCTTGGAACGGAGTACCGCAGGGTACGAGGGGCTCTCTGCCGGCCACGTTCCTCCAACCAATTCCCGCCTGTGCGGAATTCTGGCGTTAGCGCTAACAGAGGGCGCTGATTATGTGCGGAACTATGTTATCTCTCATTTGTGGCTCCTTTAGCGATTTGTATTATGGATGTTATTACCTGGTGCTCTATCAGCGGTGTTTAATATTTAAGTCATTACCTAGAATATTGGCACTAGAGCATATGTCAACCGCTGTTTCTTAACTCTTCCTCTTTTTAACAATATTACTTTTGTCGTGTTCTTCTTTTTGGCTCAAATGGCTCTGAGCACTATGGGACTTAACCAACTTTGATCCTCCCTCCCTCTTCCTGTGTCTGTTCCTTTGGGCACCCTCCTTCCCTCCTCCCTTTCTCCCCACTCCTCCCCCGGGCTTCCCCTCCACTGTCCCTCTACTCCTCCTCCCATCTCCTCAGCCATTGGCATCTTTGTTCTCCCCTCTCCACCCTCTCCAACCCCCCTCACCTTTCTTCCCCTCTTGGCAGGTCCCCGGACTCGCACACGCTACATGGACTTTCATGCGCCGGAGATCAACGCCATCTGTGTCTCGTGTGTGTGACGTCGTTTTGTGTTTTTTAGTGTCCACCGTCACGCTTCTACGTTCACTTGTGCCGTCGGATTCACCAGTGTTCATTGCGCCGTGTCAACGTGTTTTCAGTGTCGTTATCGTCGAGTGTGGATGGCTCCGTGTTTTTTGTGTATCTGTGACCACTATTTTTTGCACGTTACTATGTTCATTCTGATTCTCCATTCTGTGTTCTGTTATTGTCAACACTATGGCTGAAGAGCGGCGTAGCACGCTGCTGACAGCCTACCTGATTGTTTAGGTATTAACAATAAAGGAAAAAAAATCATATGGGACTTAACATCTTAGGTCATCAGTCCCCTAGAATCTTCGGCGGTACCTCGCTATGAGTACCGCCTTTCGATTGTGCCATTCAAGCACTAATCGAAGCGTTAGGGTTGAAGGTGCCAGCCGTCCAGCCGTCCAGCCAGCCGAGCCGCAGCGGTCCAGCCAAGCAGCAGCAGTCTAGCCGAGCAGCAGCAGCAGCAGCAGCAGCAAGAGCAGCAGCAGCAGCGGCAGCAGTGGTAGCAGCGGTCCAGCCAGCCAGCCAGCCAACAGTGGTCCAGCCAGCAGCAGTATCAGCATCAGCAGGAGCAGCAACATCAGCAGCAGTGGTCCCGCCAGCAGCTGCAGCAGCAGCAACAGTCCAGCCAGCCAGCAGCAGCAGTCCCAGCCAGCAGCCAGCAGCAGTCCAGCCAGCAGCAGCAGCAGCGGTCCCGCCAGCAGCTGCAGCAGCAGCAACGGTCCAGACAGCCAGCAGCAGTGGTCCAGCCAGCAGCAGCAGCAGCAATGGCACCAGCCCCATCTGTAGCAGCGGCAGCTGTGGTGTTCCCGCCAGCCGTCGCCAGCGCTAGCAGCATAGGTCTCGGGTCCTCGTTTTCATCCGTCTTCGTCTTTCTTCGTCTCTCCCCGGGTTTTTTACTCTCTTTTTCGTCCTGTACTGTTTTAGTTCTTCCCTGTCGTCATGTCAGCCCCCACCACCACTGCCACTACTACCACCACTACCATAGTGTATACTTCGCTCTCTGCCACCACCACTACCATTACATGGTGCGTCCAATCGCCTCCCCCCCATCTTTCCCTCCCTCCCCTTCTAACTCTCCCTTCTCCCTCACTCTTTGCCACCCCCTCCCCAGCTTCTTCCTCCTGCTCCTCTACCTCTGATCCCTTTAACCTCACACCCCCAGCCTGTCACTGCAGCTCCAGCTAGGGTAGTGGCCCGACATGCCACTGCCAATGCTCAGCTCTCCCCATCGCCTTCGCCATCACCACCACCACCATCGCTGTCGCCGTCGCCTTCACCATCACAATCTCCGGCGCCAACTACTGCGTCCACGCCAGGACCTGCCACTTCCCGCCACCTCCCTACAGCTCCCATCCCTCATATCACCACCCACCCTTCCGCCGCCCTTAAACGCCATAGTGGCACCCCCACCTCCTCTGCTCCCAAGAAGGCCCCACCCCGTCCTCCTTTCCCCTCCCCCCAGGATGCCATGGATGTCTCCTCACCTGGCCCTGCTCCCTCTGCCTCCTCCTCCCCCCCTTCTTTATACAAATACCTCCCTTCCCATCCCGATCCTTACCTTCATGAGGCCCAGAACCTCTCCCTCCTTTGCCGCCAATACTTCCCAGGTGCCCCCATCTCACTCCTCACTCCCAGACGGGATTCAGTTGTCATCTCCTCCCCCAGCCCCACCCTCCATACTGACATACTCTCCCGCCTCCCCTTCACCCAGTTTGGCCCCAATGTCTACCTCACTCCTGCTCCTTCCCCATCTCCTACCCGCCATCCCCAACCCCCATGTCGCCTGCCAACCCTCACCGCCGTGATCACTCGGCTTAGTCCGACGATCACGGAGGAGGAGTTGTTGGCGCAGTTCAAAGCACATCCCTCGCTGGAGGTGCAGGCGCTCAGCCTCATTTTGAACTCAGCCGGCCCCATCCGCCTTATGCAGGTTTTCCCCCTGGACGCCCCCTCCATTTACCATCTCCTGAAGGAGACCCCTCCCATTCGCCTCCTCAATCCCTTCGCTGCCAGAGGTGTCTGCGCTACAATGCACACCCAACAGCTGAGTGCCGCGAGGCCCCAACCTGCCCGCATTGTAAGCAAGTGAACTTCCTCTGGCAGTGCTCTAACCTTCAGTCTCCTCCATCCTGTAATACCTGGAATCTCCCCCATCCCACCTACTCCCAAAAATGTAAAGTCCAACCCCCTCCGACCACTCCTGAACTCTCTGTCCCTGTCCGCCCTCTGGACGCCCCCACCCCTCCTGGCTATTCCCCCCCCCCCTTCCGCTGAGGACATCATCAGGTTCCTCACCATTGCCCTGCAAAACGTCCACCCTTTCCATCACCCTCACACCCTACAACAGGTCTCCCTCGCCACCTGTTCCATCTTCCACCTAAAAAGTATGCCACCTACTACCACAACCAGGCCCATTTCACCTTCTCCCGTCTTGACACCCTCGTCTAAATCCCTGTCATGGCGCGACAGCACCGTATCCTGTTCAACAACATCCATTCCCTTCCTGCCAACAAGAACCTCTTCATGCACACCCTTGCAACCCACTGCGTAGATGCCTTCCTCGTCAATGAAACCTTCCTCCGACCCCACCACACCATCCACACTTCACCCTACCTTCTCCACCGCTCCAATAATCCCTTCCTGATTGCACGTGGTGGAGTTGCCATTGGTCACCACCGCTGGATCCTGGTTCGGTTCCAACCTATCCTTCCCAACCCCAACGAACACCTGATCCTTAGTCTCTTCTTCCCCAGCCTTACCGACACCTGCACCATCTATGTCTGCTCTAACGCCCCTATTCCTTTCGACTTCCTCTCCCACAATGATCGTACCTTCTCCACCTACGTGATCGCCGCCGACCTCAACATCCATAGTCATTCCGCCACACAGTTATGGTGGTGGCATAGGTTCCTCTGCACCCTCCAGGGCGACCTCGTCCCCATTACCCAGCACACCCACCCCAAATCCAACTCCACTCCCGATGTCATCCTCTCCTCCCAAAACCTCCTTGGCCGCATAGCGGTGATTGTCCTGGACCCCACTGGTAGCAACCATCTCCCTGGCCTCTTCACCGTTTCAGTTGGTCGTCGCCCCCGCCCCGACCCTCGTAATGACCCTCCCATGAAGTACGTCCATGACTATTCCCGTGCCGACTGGAATGCCTACTGGGATACCCTCTCCACCCAGGTCGAAGGCCACCCCTTCACCTACCATCACACTTACGATGTTACCCATGCTGCCTCCTTTCTCCAGCAGACCTTGTCCGAGTCCGTGGAGGCCCACGTCCCTACTGTCGCCATTCACCCCCACCGTCCTACCTTACCCCCACAGACAAACCTCCTCCTCCATGAATCCCACCGTCTCTACTGTGCCTTACTCCACACGCGTGACCCAGACACACTACTATGATGCCACCTGCCACCAGCAACTCCAGCGACACATCCAAAACTTGCTTGCGGCTAAAAACGCCAGGACTGGTGACAGACATGCACCCACTTAAATGCTACCCTACCTATAAATTCGTCCAAGTTCTGGTCAGCCTTCCGTCACCTTACCGGAACTAAACCCTCCCCCTACTATCCTCTTCTCCATGATGATCACCCCTTCCCTGACACCCTTAGTAAGGCCAATCACTTTGCCTCCTACTTCTCTGATGTCTTTTCCATCCCCGACGATCCCCAGTTCGATTACTCCCTCTTCCCAGATGTCCGCGACTGAACTCACCCCTCTGTCCCTCCCGTCACACCTGGTTACCAGTACTTGGAGAACATTGCACACACGGAACTCATTTCCCCTATCACTACACAGAATGTCATTGCTACACTCCGCACAAAAGGCAACACCGCTCCCTGGTCATGATAGTGTCACCTACCTCCACCTTCGTGAAGCTCCTGTCTCTTTCCTCTCGACTGTGGCCAGGCTCTACAATGTAGTCCTCTCCAGTGGCTACTACCCCGACCTGTGGAAAACCTCCCATATCCTAATGTTCCTCAAACCTGGTAAACCGCCGTCTGCCATCTCCCCCTACTGTCCCATCAGCCTTACCTTTGTCTTCAGCAAGGTCCTGGAATCCATCCTCACCCGACGCATCCACCAGCATCTCCGCCAGCACCGCCTCCTTCCCGTTACCCATTGTGGCTTTCGGCCATCCTTCTCTTCCGATGACCTTCTCCTTCACCTCACTCATCCCCTTTCCGAACAGCTTAATTCCCATCGCTCCGCAATCTTCCTCTCCCTGGACCTCGAACGTGCCTATGACCATGTATGGCATTCCAGTCTCCTCTTCAAGCTCCAAATCTTTGCCCTTCCCATTAACTACGTCCATCTGATTGGCTCCTTTCTCTCCCACTGTCCATCCTACTTCACCATCCATAACACGGATTCCTACACCTTTTTTCCCTCTGCCAGTGCGCCCGAAGGCTCCGTCCTCTCCCTCCTTCTGTATACGGCGGACATGCCGCCGCTGTCGCCCGCCCCCCCCCCCCCCGTTCACCTTCTCCAGTTTGCCGATGACACCTCCTTCCTTGCCCTTGCCCCACCCTGCAGCATTCCCAACACCTTCTCCAATCCCATCTTGACCGGTTCACCACTTGGTCCAACCAGTAGTTGCTCAAGGTCAATCCCTCCAAAACCCAGGTGATCATTGTAGGCAAAACCACCCCTTCCTTCCGCCTCCTCGGTTTCTATCAAACCATCTGTGGCCATCCTATCGCCCTCACCCCCACCTTTAAGTACCTTGGCGTCACCCTCGACTGTCGCCTCTCCTGGACCCCCCATCTCCAGACAATCCAAGCCAAGGCACGCTCCTGAATCCGTCTGCTCAAGCTCCTTTCCGGCCTTATGTGGGTTCTGGAACCCTCCACCATACTCCACACCTATAAATCCCTCATCCGCCCTATCCTCTGTTACGCCCATCTGGCCTGGATCTCCGCACCCCCCCCCCCTACCTTTTATAAATACCTTCAGATCCTTGAACGCCATGCTCTCCACCTCGCATATCGCATCCGTCTCCCCTCCCCCACGCGGATCCTGTAAGACCTTATTCCGTTCCCCCACCTCCTCCTTTTCCTCAAATGGATACGGATCCTCTACACTACCCATAAACTCGATCCTCCTCACCCGCTTGTCTCACCCATCCTCTCCCATCCCCGTCTGCTGCTGCACCTGTATTCCCATGTCCCACCCGGTCTCCATCTCTCCACCCTCCTTACCCTCTCCCAATGTGGCTTGCGCCAGCTCCCCCTCCCTGATGATGCCCTCCTCCATCTACCCCTCTTACCAACTTTGATCCTCCCTCCCTCTTCCTGTGTTTGTTGCTTTGGGCACCCTCCCTCCCTTCTCTCTGCCTTCCCTCCCTCCTGCATTACTCCCCACTCCACCCCTGGGCTTCCCCTCCCCTGTCTACTCCTCCTCCCATCTCCTCAGCCATTGGAATCTTTGTTCTCCCCTCTCCCCCCCTCACCCTTCTTCCCCTCTTGGCAGGTTCCCGGACTCACACACGCTACGTGGACATTCGCACGCCAGAGATCATCGCCATCAGTGTCTCGTGTTTGCCGTCGTGTTTAGTGTTCTGTGTTCAGCGTTGCACTCCATCGTTCACCTGTGCCATCGACATCTTCAGTGTTTGCGCGTCGTGTCAACAGTTTGTAGTGTGGATTATCGTCGAGTGTGAACGGCTCCGTGTTTCTCTTTATGTGTCTACTGTTTTATTACCCACCGCTCTGTAACTTATGTGTATTCTTTCTGTTTTTTTCTCATTGTGTATTCTATGGCTGAAGAGCAGCGTAGAATGCTGCTGACAGCCTGCCTGTTGTACAGGTTTTCAAATAACAATAAAAAAAGTCCCCTAGAACTTAGAACTACTTAAACCTAACTAACCGAAGCACATCACACACATCCATGCCCGAGGCAGGATTCGAACCTGCGACCATAGCAGCAGCGCGGTTCCGGACTGAAGCGCCTAGAAGCGCACGGCCACCGCGGCCGCCGTTCTTTTTTGTATTGCTTTTTATTACTGCAATGGCTTTTATACGTTATACGCTTATTACAGACTTCAACTATTGTATCCCCCTTTATTTTCGCTGTTTCAATTAATTATTGAAAACTATTGTATACCGACATTAGCGACATCTGATGAACTTACAACACAATCATCTGATGGCTACTGTACGGCAGCTTGTTTTAAATAGTAGTACTACTGACAACATGCCTCGTGCATGTGGTGTTATTTATATGTATTTGCCGATGCTGGTGCTGATTCCGCAATTAACATTTGACGATGCCACTATGGCTGCAGTACATTAGGACGTCGTTTTTATGAAACAGGTATGCCTCTTCATAATTAAAGCGCACAAGTGTAAATTTTGTCAGTAGCGCTTTTCATTATGGTATATGTATTGTTCATAAGCTGTATACAGTTTCCGAGTTTATTTATGTTTTTTCCCATTTTTCCTGCAGATCTGATGATGGTCATTAAAGACCGAAACCGGTAATCTGTTAACAAAAAGTTTGTGACCATAGACGTAAATTAAAGGATACTTATTACATATACGGGTCACTGTTTTTTCGCGATGATGTCGCAGCTTGTGAAAATGATGTCCGTGCTGTGGCTAAGGGAGGTCTGCGTAGCTTTTTGCAGCTAAGTGGCTTCAGGTGCTAGTAGGCTGAGCGGCTGCCGCTGGCCATCATATTTTTCAGCGGCAGTGGGCGTTCGTGGTGCCGGACGGCTATAGGCATGACTCAGCGGACATACTCCATTGGGTCCATCGGATCCCAAACAAACATTGTAGAGCTCTCCCTGAACACGAAATTCCGTTGATATGACGCTTGTGAGGTGCTGACGATATGTGAAACCACATGGTTAGCATCTGCATGTATTTTAATTTTTTTAATTTTATTCTTATTCTTATTTTATTTATTTATTTATTTATTTATTGAGTTATCAGTCTTGTGACTGTTTTGATGTGGCCCACCATGAATTCCTCTCCCACGCCAACCTCTTCATCGTAGAGTGGCACTTGCTTCCTTTATCCTAAATTATTCGTTGGATGTAATCTAATCTCTGTTAACTACATTTTTTACCCTTTACAGCTCCTTCTAATACAATGGAAGTTATTCCCTGACGTCTTAACAGATGTCTCACCAGCCTGTCCCTTCTTCTTTTTAGTGTTTTCCATACATTCTTTCCCTCGCCGATACTCCGGAGAACCTCCATACTCCTTACCTTAGCTGTCAACCATATCAGCGTTCTTCCGTAACACCACATCTCAAAATGACTCGATTCTCTTCGTCTGCTTTCACCATAGTCAATGTTTCACTACCACGCAGTGCTGCACTCCTAACGTACATTCTCATAAATTTCTTTCTCAAATTAAGACCCTTTTTTGATACTAGTAGACTTCTCCAGGGGCATCCATTTTGACAGTGGTAGTCTCCTTTTTATGTCCTCCTGGTATGGTCCGCAATGGGTCATTTGGCTGCGTAGATAGCAGAATTCCTTAACTTCATCTACTTCGTGATCTCCAATGCTGATGTTAAGTTATTCACTGTTCTCAATACTGCTACTTCTCATTGTTTTCTTCTTCCTTTGATTTACTCTCAGTCCATGTCCTGTATTCATTAGAACGTTTATTCCATTCAGCAGACCCTGTAATTCTTCTACACTTTCGCTGAGGATAGCAGTGTCATCAGCAAATCTTGTCAATGGTATCATTTCAACTTGATATTTAATTCCACTCTTGAACCTTTCGATTATTTCCGTCACGGTTACTTTGATGAATAGACTGAACACTTGGAGCGAAAGATTACATCCCTGTCTTCTACACTTTTTCATCTGAGCACGTCCTTCTCGTCTCCAACTCTTATTTTTCTCTCTTTTTTTCGTGTACATATTGTTTATTACCGTCTTTCCATAAAGTTTACCCCTAATTTTGGCAGAATTTCGGACATATTGCCAGCCGCGGTGGCCGAGCGCTTCTAAGCGCTGCAGTCCGGAACCACGCTGCTGCTACGGTCGCAGGTTCGAATCCTGCCTCGGGCATGGATGTGAGTGATGTCCTTAGGTTAGTTAGGTTTAAGTAGTTCTAAGTTCTAGGGGACTGATGACCTAAGAAGTTAAGTCCCATAGTGCTCAGAGCCATTTGAACCATTCGGATATATTGCACCAACTTACATAGTCGAAAGCTATCTCCAGATCGACAAAACCTTTGGACGCGTCTTAATTTTTCTACAGTCTTGCCTCAGTTATAAACTGCAACGTCAGAGCTGCGCCTCTGGTGCCTTTTTCTTTTATAAAACCAAACTGATTCTTTCCTACCTCACTTTCAGTTTTACTTTCGCATTATTCTATATATTATTCCTGTCCGAAAATTGGATGCATGACCTATTAAGCTGATTTTACGATAATTATCGCGGTTGTCGCCTCTTGCAATCTTCGGAGTTATTGATTATTTTTTTCCGAATTCAAAAGGTATATTGCCAGAATTACATACGTGAATAGTAGTTTTGTTGCCACTTCCCCAATCACTAAAGAAATTCTGATGCAATGTCATCTATTCCCTCTGCCTGATTTCATTTGAAGTCTTCCTCTTTTAAACTCTGATTCTAATAATGGATCCCCTAAGTCTTGTCTATCGGCTCCTATTTCTTCTCCTATCACGTCATCAAACAAGCATCCACCTCAATGAAGCATCCAGTGTATTCACTCCACCCATCCGCGCTCTCTGTACATTTAACATTGGAATTCCCATTGCATTCTAAACTAACGTTACCACACTTTTAAAATGTAAACTCTGACTACCGGAAACGTCACAAATTATAAAACGTTCCTGGCTATTATGCTGTTGTCGAATGGATTTCATGTTAAGACCCGACGTTTCGTCCCCACTTGCGGAGGACAGTTTCAAGGGGGATTGTAGCTTTGTTGAATGTCCAATTCACATCCTAGCTCGCTACTGACTACAGCAAAATTCCGCTCCCGCGAGCTTCAGCGCATAGACTTTACGTCACATGTTTTGAATACGCGAGCGCCATTGACCGTCATCGAATGCCGTCGTCCGCTGTTGCTGTCATCCCGTGGTGGAAGACCGGTACACAACTTCTTCAGGACCGAAACCGAAATTTTAACCAATTTCATCCTCTCCTTCTTGTTACTGAAATTCAAAAAAATGGCCCTGAGCAATATGGGACTTAACAGCTGTGGTCATCAGTCCCCTAGAACTTAGAACTACTTAAACCTAATTAACCGAAGGACATCACACACATTCATGCTCGAGGCAGGATTCGAAACTGCGACCGTAGCAGTCGCGCGGTTCCGAACTGCGCGCCTAGAACCGCGAGACCACCGCTGAAATTCCTGGGGGGAAAAGTTCCTCCATAGATGGGGACGATACGTTGGGTTTTAAAATGAATTCCATTCGACTTTGGTTTTTTTACCACATTTCCGATCGAGAAAGTTTACATTTTACAATTAGGTGCCTCTACGGAGAGGAGATGTCAAGAAATGTGCAACGCATGTTAAGTCTTCAGAAGACTTTGTGTTCCCTCACATTTCTGTCTCGTCGCAGAGCGGTGAGTGTTATTCCGAAGTTTTTTAGGATTAAGTGACTATGCAGCTTGGCCAAGGCGAAGCGGATTTTCGAACGAACGGAAGAGCCTTTACTACAAGAGCGGATTCAACAGACCTGCCGGGACCTAGCAAGGAGAGACTGCAAGTTAATGTCCCTCCCTATTACTATCGACAATAAGTCGTGTAGGGGTGACTGGGATAGAATAGACTGTTGCAAGATACCTATAGGAAGCGTATGTTGAAAACGTCTAATAGACGTAAAAAGAAATTTTATAATCTGCGACCTTATAAGAGGATGCACCATTTAGATGATTCCCGCACGGATATCAGTCAATCCGAACGTTCGTTATCTCATTGTGAGAGTTCTGTGCTTGGCAACGGCGGATATCTTGAAATTACCCCGTGAGCTGTATCCATGTAAGAAACAATAGCCAATTTAGAAACAAGCATTCGTTGTGTGGATAAGATTGCGGCTGAAGAAATCAGCACAGAAGCAGTAAGAGTATATTCTTGCGCAAAGCCTCCAAAAAGTAATTTAGCTGTCAGAGGAATGCTATAGAACGCCTGAATGAGGACGATAATGTTATCATTCTCCTCGCTGACAGGGGAAATGCAACGGCTGTTTTGAATGTGACCGATTATTATAGTAAGTTTAACGACTTATTAGATCCGCAAACATATAGGAAACTATGTAAAGACCACACTGATAAAGTTCTTAAAATCGTTACGCAGATGATAAAGAAGTCCTCTATAGAACAGAGCGTTCAGAAAAGTCTGTTCAATTCAGTAGCGATTCCACCATGACCGTGTGGATTGCCGAAGTTGCACAAAGAAAATGTTCCTCTGAGGAATATAGTTCGTGTTACTGGTTCTTCCACCTATTCGATTGCCAACCTCTTGATAACATTATTACGACTGTAAGTGGGCCGATAGGATTCGTATATCAAGAATGCGACACATTCTCTCAGTAAATTAAATGGCATAGTGATGCAGTTGGAGGACATGTTTGTCGCATGGTGTCACATTCACTACGACCCCACTCAACGAAGTGTCGCAACAGCTGAATCTGATTTTTCGTCCCGACCTTGTAGAACCGTTTATATATTGCCTCACAGCTACGGATCTCAAATGGAACGAACAGTTCTATGAACAGGTGGATGGAAATCCTTAAGCCCTGTTATAGCGAAATTCTTTAAGGATAAATTCGAGGAGCAGGTATTGGAAACTGCGCAGTCAGCCGTGGTTGACTGCCTTCGTTCGCTTTTGTTATCGTCCCTTACTGAAAGACTCGTACACTTCTTCTATAGCACCAGAATCCTAAATTCATTAAATATCACGATCTCCACCTTCCAATTGAAATTCCTGGAGTGTATCGGAATCTACATGGTCTTTCTGTATAACCTTTCATTGTGTCCGCTTGTGTTTGCTAGTACTTGAGCCCTATCAAAACGAATATGGTGGTCTCCCGGCTGTAAAGCATATTCCTCAACAGCTGTACTGTTAGTTCCCCCTCTTCTGCAAATGCTCTTGTAGTCTTCGAGTCGTTTTTTGACAGTTATTTTTGTAGTACCCTCGTATACCTCTCCACAACTACACGGAAATCTAGAATTTCCAGCATTTTGCAGCTGCTGGCGAGCAACCTTCATCGGTTTTAGGTGATCTTGTATCTTGAGTAGATTACCGCTTTTTCAAGATATATCCTTTGCAGTCAGACATGTCCTTAATGACTGGCACGAAAACTTTCGATATCATCGGTGCTTGAGTATCGCTATGATTTTTACCCGGTGGTCTTAACGATCATTTAACCTCAGCGAAAGAATAACAATTCTTGAGATGTTTTAATTCTGCGGCAAGCAGCTCTGGTTCAAAGATTTGCCTTCCTTTATTCGCCAACGTTTTTATGATGCTTCGCTTTTCTTATGGGTGGTGGTTCGAATCCCTGTGTAAGTAACAGTACGTGTGAGTGGGTTTTCTGTGAACCGTTTGGTCCCAGGTACCATATTATTTCTTGAAAACTAGCACATCAAGAAAATATAATCATCCGCCTGCCTCCTCCTTGGAAAAATTAATCTACGAATTGATGTTCTTGAAAACGATACAGTTCCTCACTGCCTTGCCACCACAAATCAAACATATCATCCAATTAACGAACCCAAATGTTCGGTTTCTTGTTCGCGGTTTCAAAAACCTTCTCCTCAAATTTTTCCTTCAAGAATTTCGCTAAAACCTGGCTAAAGGGGTTCTCCATAGCAACACCATTCACCTGTTCATAGAACTCTTCGTTCCATTTGAAATCCGTAGAGTTGTGAGGCAATATTTAAACAGTTTTGCAAGATCGGGAGGAAAAATGAGATTCATCTGTTCTGACACTTCGTTGAGTGGGACCATAGTGAATAGCGACACCACATCAAAACTAACTGACATATCCTATGCCGTTTAATTTAATTAAAATGTGCCGAATACTTGATATACGAATCCGATCGGCCCATATACAGTCGTAATAATCTTATCAAGAAGTTGGCAATCGAATATGTCGACGAACCAATAGTACTCACTATATTCCTTAGAGGAACTTTTTCTTTGTGAACATCGGCAATCCACACAGACTTGGTGCTAGAGCTACTGAATAGAACAGAATTTTCTGAATGCTGTGTTCGATAGAGGACTTCTTTATCAACCGCGTAACAATTTTAAGAACTTTATCAGTGTGGTCTTTAATTAGTTCCCTGTATGCTTGTGGATCTAATAAGTCGTTAGACTTACTATAGTAGTCGGTCAAATCCAAAACAGCCGCTGCATTTCCGTTGTCAGCGAGGAGAACGATAACATTATCGTCCTCATTCAGGCGTTTTATAGCATTCCTCTCATACAGATAAACTGCTTTTTGGAGGTTTTGCGCGAGACAGTTACTCTTACAGCTTCGATAGGGTTTTCTTGAACGGTAACCTTATCCACACTACGAATGCCGGTTTCTACACTGGCTATTACTTCTTCCGTGGACACAACTCGGGGGGTAATTTCAAGATTTCCTCCCTTGGCAAGTATAGATCTCTCACAGTGAGATAACGAACGTCTGGATAAATTGATAACCGTGCGGGAAGCGTCTAAATAGTGCATCCTCTAACAAGGTTGCAGATTACAAAATTTCTTCTTCTATTAGACGTTTTCAACATACGCTTCCTAATAGCATCGTGCAACAGTCTGTCTGCTGTATCCCAGTCAGTCCTACACAATTTATTGCCGTTAGTAATATGAATAGTCATTAACTTACGGTCTCTGCTTGCTAGATCCTGGCAGGTCTGTTGAATCCGCTCTTGTAGTAAAGGCTCTTCCGTCCGTTCGAAAATCCGCTTCGCCTTGGCCAAGCTGCATAGTCACTTAATCCTAAAAAACTTCGGAATAACACTCACCGCTCTGCAACGAGACAGAAATGTGATGGAACGCCAAGGTGCACTCTCTTCTTCTGAAGACTTCACATGCGTTGCACATTTCTTGACATCTCCTCTCCATAGAGGCGCCTAATCGTAAAATGTAAACTTTCGCGATCGGAAATGTCACAGTTGATAAAAAACCGTAGTCGAATGGATTTCATTTTAAAACCCAACGTATCGTCCCCATCTATGGAGGAAATTTTCCCCCCAGGAATTTCAGTCACAAGAAGGAGAGGATGAAATTGTTTAAGATTGGGTTTCGGTCCTGAAGAAGATGTGTACCGGTCTTCCACCATGGGATGATAGCAACAGCGGACGACGGTAGTCGACAGCGGCCAGTGGCGCTCGCGTATTCAAAACATGTGTTACGGCAATGCGCTGAAGCTCGCGGCAGTGAATTTTGCTGTAGTCAGTAGCGAGCCAGGGTGTGAATTGGACATTCAACAAAGGTACGATCCCCCTTGAAATAGTCCTCTTCGAATGGGGACGAAACGTCGAGGCCTGGAACATTTTATTAACTTTTACCGGCCTAGGATTTCATTTTACCGAAGACTGACTTTTATATATGCTGATACAGTTTTTGCGACAATGACCTGTTTTTCGATTTTTAACATATTTCATACATCCATTTATCCTTAGCTTCCCTGTACTTCCTATTTATTTTATTCCTAAGTGACTGTAATTTCTGTGTTCCTGAATATCCGTGAACATTTTTGTACTTGTTTCTTTCATCGAGTAAGTAAAGTATTTCTTCTTTAAGCCATGGTTTATTCGCAGTTACCTTCTTTGTAGCTATGGTTTCCTTTCCGACTTCCGTGATTGCCTTTTTTAGAGATCTCCATTCGCCTTTAACTGAGCCTCCACCTGAACGACTCCCTTATCTATAGCCTCAGAGATCTTCAAGCGTATCTCCTGATTCCTTATTACCTCCACACCAACACTTTTTGACACTGATTCTTCCTCACAAGTCTCTTAAACTTCATCCCAGTCTTCATCATTAATAAATAAGATTTGCGTCTCTTTCTGTTCCTGGTAACGCCATACAATCCAGTGTATTTCGGAATCTATGCCTGATTGTGATGTAATCTAACAGAAATCTTCCCGTATTTCCCAGCCTTAACAAAGTACACTTCCTCTCCTTTTGGTTCTTGAATAGAGTATTCACTATTATCTGCTGAAATTTGTTGTAGTAACCATTTAGTCATTCTTCGCCCTGATTCCTAGTACCAAGCCCATATTCTCCAGCAGCTCTTCCTTCCACTCCCCTACCTGCAACGCACTCCAATTTGCCATGAGTGGTTTATTTTCATTTCCCTTTACGTTCTGTATTACTCATTCAATATCGTCACATACGTCCTCTATTTCTTCACCTTCGGCTTGTGAAGTAGGCATGTACACATGACCTACCGTTATCGGCAATGGTCTGATGAATACATACCTACCACTTAACTATTCACAGTAACTCGCTCTCTGCCACACGCTCTTATTCATAACGAATCCTAACCCCAACATACCATTCTCTGCTGCTGTTGATATTACTCTATCCTTGTCTCCTTCCCTTTTCGCTTCACTGATTGCCACTATATCTAGGTTGAGCCTTAGCACTTCTTTTTTCCGGTGTCCTAGCTTTCCCACCACGCTTAAACAAGAATTAGAGGAGCAGTTTGTTCAGCGTCTTGATGAGGCCTTGGCTGTTTTTGTGTACTACGACGATGTTGTTGGAGGCCTTGAAGAGTGCGCATGAGTCCCCTGCTCCTGATTGGAAATATCATCGTCAGCAGATACTACTCCGGAAGCTTGAGTGTTATCTGGGGTGATGGTGACTGGGACTTTCGGTACTGATTCTTTCAGTTGTGGTTTGGTCAAAGACGCCCCTACTATGTCAGTGGTCTCCTTTGGAATGCCCCTTACACTAAAACTGTCATTCGTGAATGTTTTCAGAATCGCGGTAGGTGTTTTCTGTCCACTGATAGCCACTACAATAGTGTTATCTGGGATGTGAGCGATTGAAGCATTCATCACAGGTTCTGTCGGTTGATATCCCATCAAGGATATCTCGGAAATACCAGTAATTTCCATAAAAATCACTCTCCTACTGTCTGTGTCATTATAGATAATTTCTGTAATCAGAGTGAGCGGTCTCTGTCCAGTGACAGCCGCAGCGGTGTAATGGTCGTAGCCGTAGGTCTTACCGCTTCGCCGGCTGGTAGCTTGGCCATGACTGTATAAAACGGGCATCACGTGATCCATTCATTTTACCTAATTCAGCACAAGTTCTGTGTTGCGCATCTAAAAAACTATGCCTGTATACCCGCACACTTTAATATAGGATGGAATATGGGAATATGTCGTTGCAGATCAACTTTTAACCTTTGAGTACTGGACAGTTTTCCGGCAACGTTACGTACGACTTAACTCGACAATAGTGCGTTAATATATTCAGCAGGCAATTTAAACAGCAACTCAAAGTTCTGACTGCTCTAATACCGAATTCACCATCTTACACATTAAAAGAAAAAATATTGCCATCACAATGTTTGAATTTTAAACTACTTACACATGAGTCTAGTATATTGTCACAAATTTCTGTATCCCTCAGTTTAGAAAAATGATAATCGATATATCGATTCCAGAAATATCGTCACGTCACTGTTTCCGTTCTTATCCTAGGATCCTTTCTACCTCAAAGAAGTCAATCTAACATATTTTCCAACGAAAGTGAACATCAAAGCTTCTTCTCTACGTGACTGGGACGTCATTGCATTCTCTACTACTCAGAGGGTTCCAAATAAGAAAAGCTGTAAGCTACAAAGTACAGAACCTCACCGTGCCATGTGCAAGGTCAGCTGAAACACACTGGAGACCATCGCTCACCACTGCTGCCGCCGGCGAACTGTGCCACTTGACACGCTACCCATCCGACCCAGATTCCAAATTATCAACTCGTCATGCACAAGTACCTTCTACTGCCTCCCCCCCCCCCCTCCCTTCCCCGGCAACCTTTCCTCACAGCTTTTGGCTGCGTCCCACAACAGTACAGACATAGTGTGGATCTGCCTTGAAATTACTATGAGTTGTCTATTCTCTTAGGTCTTACTTTATACGCAAGTTTTTTGGCGGTCGTGTCGGACGTACCTGACACAACAGACACTGTGATACAGTGACTTAATGTACGTGATGGTCACAAACAGTCTGAAACGTTTATAAGGATGTTGCATGGTAGGTTGTTCTGAGAAATAATTGGTAAGAAACAAATTCGATACGTGGCGCCGTTTCCGAGTTAGTTTGCATTCCATGTAGCCATCCAAGCCGTTGCATGTGCAAGTGGTTCGCTCGGCACATACTATTAGTGTCAGATCTTCTTGTAGCGTTATTGGTAAAGCACAAGACTGATGAGCCTTTGGCTCAGGTTTTATCCAAAGAGCACCTGTGGCGATACTGTCCCTGCCTGGCCCTTGGTCTTGCCTATAACGGCCTAATTGGCTGACTTTAATGCTAAGAAAATTGGAGAAGGAATAACGTACGAATTTTTTCCTTAAAAATTATTTGTCAGCACAACCTGTCCTGCAACAATCTTACAAGTTTCTCACGCTGTTACTGACCACCCTGTATATACAATATTTTAAGAGAATGGAAGATACTGGTGGCAATTGGGCATTGACATGAATGAAATGTTGATAAGTGAATTTTGTGCCAGACCGGAAATCGGTAGCGCCATCATATGAAACCGATCACCTTAACTGCCTTGGCCCTTCAAAACACAGATTCTCTGATTTTCAAGCGCAAGTTGCATCCACTGACCGTTAACGCTCTGCTCGCAGCTTTTAGCTGAGACCTGTAAGAATTCGGACATAATATGCATCTGCACACATATTACGACGAGCCGCCTATGCTCATAGAGAATGATATACGTACTTGTACTGTGATGTAGCGGCTATGTACATGTAGAAGATTTTAACAGAAACGCGGAAATAGGTCGCAATTTTGCTTTGAAACAAATAAATCGGTGACA
This sequence comes from Schistocerca piceifrons, assembly GCF_021461385.2. NCBI lineage: Eukaryota > Metazoa > Arthropoda > Insecta > Orthoptera > Acrididae > Schistocerca > Schistocerca piceifrons. Next base: position 642,165,388 of record NC_060140.1, on the reverse strand, counting down.
AGTGAAAATTTGTGCTGAACCGGGACTCGAATCCAGAATTCTCACTTGAGACGAGCGGTCGCTGTAACTGTCTTTGTCATCCAAACATTCGACCCAAATACTCAACATGTCACGTGTTAGTCGCGTGCACACTCCTTTAACCTCTCTGCTTGCAACTTTTTGCCAATGTAAAGTAGTATCTATCACCCACCACAGGTCACGGTAATTGCAGTGCAGATGTACACTAGTCAAAACTCTTGTAGAACGTTAGCTGAAAGTTAGATATGGATAAGAAATGCTGCTTGTTGTCTTGCTCGTTATTCTGGTTTCATTACCCTTCTTTGCTAAGCCGGGACGGCTCCTAACGATGGCGTTCTGTAAATCGAATTTTTGGTTCATTTTGTCTCTGGTGCCGGGAGCCGTCTTTGCACCGTGTCTTCTGGTTTGAAATGCTGAAATGTTAGCGAGGGGGGAAAGTTGGGGACCACACAGTTACCGAGGTCTAGCAGGAAGGAAATCGATTTGAGGAGACGTGTTTGTCAATCGCAGGTGGACGATATGTTGATCTGTTCGCTCTGAGGGAACAGCTGCAACGAGAACGTCTTTGATTACCATTAGCTGATTCCAGTGCTCGGAATGGGCACCTCTTTCCTGTTGTCGGGTCTTGTTATGTGATCCCGTTTGGCGGAATTAGCTTGCTCTTTTGTTACTGTTCAGCCCTGTGTGATTCTTGCCAAAACTGTGAATTTGTGTCTTCCGCGATGTTTGAAATCGCCGTACAGTGGGCTATATCGCTTACGCAAACTGTTTGACTTAGTTTTAATCCTCGAGTTTTACACTTGTAGTGACAGTTTTACGTTGTTTGGTTTCAACAGTGTTTCTCCTTGCCAAATGATGACTAAAATTACTACTGCCAAAATCTGTGCAAGTGTTGGAAATTGACAGCAGTCGCTGCTGCTCTGGTGCTGCCATGAACATTTGTGATTGACGTGTTCTTTTAACTATGTCTCAGATTCTGATCTGGCCACATATATTAGTTCACCGGGTGCAATGCGTAAAATCTGTGTTATCTCTCTTGGGATTTCTAAGGCGACTTCCCTTATGTTATTCTTGGAACCTCATTGGGTCTGTGGGCTATCTTGTGTATGTGTCTGCCATGATATTATTAATAGAGATAGCATTTCAACTCAGAAAGGAAGTTCGGGTGGTTGTTCAAATCTAATTAAACTATGTTTGTAATTTGTTTCTTAGCAATGTTTAATCCCTTAATCGGCGCTTGTTAGGGTTTTTGTAACTCATTCTGATTGCTTGTTTAGCCAGAAAGTTTTGAAAGTGAGTTATTGTGTTAATTGACCTTTCGGTGTATCACATGATGGTTATTTTACGACCGCTCTGCTGTTGCCTGTGGTTCTGCTACCGTTTCTCCAGTCAATGCGTGCAATTGTCGTCATCTGACAGAAGTGAGCGTACCGGTGGCACGAACTGCTGGACGGAATTTTGTATTCGCTGCTGCCGTTACACTGTGTGAAGCAGCCCTATGCCGTGGTGACTGCTGTTTATGTTGAGCTTCATCTTCTTTGGTTCACGTGGGCCTAAATGTTTTCAGAGCTCGCATATTTTGTCTTCTGGCTTGGATTCCTGTTGCATCGTGACCTTTTTGTATAAAGTTACCCTAAGTCAGCTGGTCTATTTCCTGGTCTTTGTGTAGCTGAAATTTGTCAGCTCTCCCATTTTCATTTGTAATTTTAAACCGTTTTGTGAGCTTGGACATTTAAATTTATTTATACATCTCTACGTGTTACTAAATTGGTCACATCTGACCTTCAAAAATTTTGATGTCTAATTTAAAACTATTATGTTAGCTTGCCTCCCCCCCATGAACCATGGACCTTGCCGTTGGTGGGGAGGCTTGCGTGTCTCAGTGATACAGATGGCCGTACCGCAGGTGCAATCACAACGGAGGGGTATCTGTTGAGAAGCCAGACAAACATGTGGTTCCTGAAGAGGGGCAGCAGCCTTTTCAGTAGTTGCAGGGGCAACGGTCTGGATGATTGACTGATCTGGCCTTGTAACATTAACCAAAACGGCCTTGCTGTGCTGGTACTGCGAACGGCTGAATGCAAGGGGAAACTGCAGCCGTAATTTTTCCCGAGGACATGCAGCTTTACTGTATGATTAAATGATGATGGCGTCCTCTCGGGTAAAATATTCCGGAGGTAAAATAGTCCCCCATTCGGATCTCCGGGCGGGGACTACTCAAGAGGACGTCGTTATCAGGAGAAAGAAAACTGGCGTTCTACGGATCGGAGCGTGGAATGTCAGATCCCTTAATCGGGCAGGTAGGTTAGAAAATTTAACAAGGGAAATGGATAGGTTAAAGCTAGACATAGTGAGAATTAGTGAAGTTCGGTGGCAGGAGGAACAAGACTTTTGGTCAGGTGATTACAGGGTTATAAATACAAAATCAAATAGGGATAATGCAGGGGTAGGTTTAATAATGAATAAAAAAATAGGAGTGCGGGTTAGCTACTAAGCATAGTGAACGCATTACTGTGGCCAAGATAGACACAAAGCCCATGCCTACTACAGTAGTACAAGTTTGTATGCCAACTAGCTCTGCAGATGATGAGGAAATTGATGAAATGTATGACGAGATAAAAGAAATTATTCAGGTAGTGATGGGAGACGAAAATTTAATAGTCATGGGTGACTGGAATTCGTCAGTAGGAAAAGGGAGAGAAGGAAACATAGTAGGTGAATATGGATTGGGGGGAAGAAATGAAAGAGGAAGCCGCCTTGTAGAATTTTGCACAGAGCATAACTTAATCATAGCTAACACTTGGTTCAAGAATCATAAAAGAAGGTTGTATACCTGGAAGAATCCTGGAGATACTAAATGGTATCCAGGGGCAGATGTGGATTCTGACCACAATCTATTGGTTATGAAATGCAGATTGAAACTGAAGAAACTGAAAAAAGGTGGGAATTTAATGAGATGGGACCTGGATAAACTGAAAGAACCATAGGTTGTACAGAGTTTCAGGGAGAGAGTAAGGGAACAATTGACAGGAATGGGGGAAATAAATACAGTAGAAGAAGAATGGGTAGCTCTGAGGCATGTAGTAGTGAAGGCAGCAGACGATCAAGTAGGTAAAAAGACGAGGGCTAATAGAAATCCTTGGGTAACAGAAGAAATATTGAATTTAATTTATGAAAGGAGAAAATATAAAAATGCAGTGAATGAAGCAGGCAAAAAGGAATACAAACGTCTCAAAAATGAGATCGACAGGAAGTGCAAAATGGCTAAGCAGGTATGGCTAGAGGACAAATGTAAGGATGTAGAGGCTTGTCTCACTAGGGGTAAGATAGATACTGCCTACAGGAATATTAAAGAGACCTTTGGAGAGAAGAGAACCACTTGTATGAATATCAAGAGCTCAGATGGCAACCCAGTTCTAAGCAAAGAAGGGAAGGCAGAAAGGTGGAAGGAGTATATAGAGGGATTTTACAAGGGCAATGTACTTGAGGACAATATTATGGAAATGGAAGAGGATGTAGATGAAGATGAAATGGGAGATATGATACTGCGTGAAGAGTTTGACAGAGCACAGAAAGACCTGAGTCGAAACAAGGCCCCGGAAGTAGACAACATTCCATTAGAACTACTGGTGGCCTTGGGAGAGCCAGTCATGACAAAACTCTACCATCTGGTGAGCAAGATGTCTGAGACAGGCGAAATACCCTCAGACTTCAAGATGAATATAATAATTCCAATCCCAAAGAAGGCAGGCGTTGACAGATGTGAAAATTACCGAACTATCAGTTTAATAAGTCACAGCTGCCAAATACTAACGCGAATTCTTTACAGACGAATAGAAAAACTGGTAGAAGCCGACCTCGGGGAAGATCAGTTTGGATTCCGTAGAAATGTTGGAACACGTGAGGCAATACTGACCTTACGACTTATCTTAGAAGAAAGATTAAGAAAAGGCAAACCTACGTTTCTAGCATTTGTATACTTAGAGAAAGCTTTTGACAATGTTAACTGGAATACTCTCTTTCAAATTCTGAAGGTGGCAGGGGTAAAATACAGGGAGCGAAAGGCTATTTACTATTTTTACAGAAACCAGATGGCAGTTATAAGAGTCGAGGGACATGAAAGGGAAGCAGTGGTTGGGAAAGGAGTGAGACAGGGTTGTAGCCTCTCCCCGATGCTATTCAATCTGTATATTGAGCAAGGTGTAAAGCAAACAAAAGAAAAATTCGGTGTAGGTATTAAAATTCATGGAGAAGAAATAAAAACTTTGAGGTTCGCCGATGACATTGTAATTCTGTCAGAGACAGCAAAGGACTTGGAAGAACAGTTGAACGGAATGGACAGTGTCTTGAAAGGAGGATATAAGATGAACATCAACAAAAGCAAAACGAGGATTATGGAATGTTGTCAAATTAAATCGGGTGATGCTGAGGGAATTAGATTAGGAAATGAGACACTTAAAGTAGTAAAGGAGTTTTGCTATTTAGGGAGTAAAATAACTGATGAAGGTCGAAGTAGAGAGGATATAAAATGTAGACTGGCAATGGCAAGGAAATCGTTTCTGTAGAAGGGAGATTTGTTAACATCGAGTATAGATTTAAGTGTCAGGAAGTCGTTTCTGAAAGTATTTGTATGGAGTGTAGCCATGTATGTAAGTGAAACATGGACGATAACTAGTTTGGACAAGAAGAGAATAGAAGCTTTCGAAATGTGGTGCTACAGAAGAATGCCGAAGATAGGGTGGGTAGATCACGTAACTAATGAGGAGGTACTGAATAGGATTGGGGAGAAGAGAATTTTGTGGCACAACTTGACAAGAAGAAGGGATCGGTTGGTAGGACATATTCTGAGGCATCAAGGGATCACCAATTTAGTATTGGAGGGCAGCGTGGAGGGTAAAAATCGTAGAGGGAGACCAAGAGATGAATACACTAAGCAGATTCAGAAGGACGTAGGTTGCAGTAGGTACTGGGAGATGAAGCAGCTTGCACAGGATAGAGTAGCATGGAGAGCTGCATCAAACCAGTCTCAGGACTGAAGACCACAACAACAACATGTTAGCTTGAGCCATTGAAACTGTTTAAATAACTAACCTGTTACTAAATGTATGCTAATCGTTGTTACATTTGACCTTCATAAAATCTGCTTTTAATTTGTCACGGCCACATTAAATCTTGCGTCTGTAATTTGAAACCATTGTGTTGGACTGGTATCATTTTGTAATTCTCAGTTATTTCGTTGTGTTTTACTATTATCCTTTTTGGAAAAGGAAATTATTTAATATTTGCGAATCACTTGGCCAATAATGAATAACGTCGTAACAGGGGGGCTAGCCCTTCCATGAATTCCTGATAACAGTCTCGCCTAGGCACAATTGATCACCCAGAGTGTGGTTATTTCTTACTGGCTAAGGAGCCGGGGAGGGGGAGGGAGTGGTCTTTCCTTATCGAATTCATTCATTCTCCCAAATTTTAACTGTCCTAATTATTATTTTCCTGTTTCTAAATTTTCAAAGATTTCTTACTCAAAAACAACATAGAGGGGTTGAGCACAGGTGTTGTCTTGGCTTGGCATATTTAAACGGGGAGCAGCTTCAGTATGAGCTCAAGTTACGGCAACAGCCGATTGAGGGCGCGTTAGGGAATTGGCTGGAAAGTTGCGCACATGTTTGTGCAGTCTGAAAGGTGGCTACACTGAGCCACTGCGCCAGAGATTGCGCCAAAGAGTATTATTAAGCCGCCTCCACAGTGCTTGTCGAGAGCTCGTAGAAGTGTGCTTGGAGAGAACTCGTGGTAGTCAGTGCTTGGAGAGAACTCGTAGCGGTCAGTGCCTGTTAAGAACTCGTAGCAGACAGTGCTTGTCGAGAGCTCGTAGAAGTCAGTGCTTGTCGAGAGCTCGTAGTAGTCAGTGCCTGTCGAGGACTCGGGGTAGTCTGTGCTGAGATGTGATATTGGAGAGTTCTGGTTGAGATATAATGTAAGGATTAGAATGATTTTCATCAATATAAATGAGGTAACTAACTCCGTTTGTTTTTATTTCAGTGTCCTAAATAATGCGTCATTACAGGTTCAGTCAACAAAGCATCTGGCGTGTGTTCTTGTATTAGAGTGTAATTCTGCTTTCCTTACGCAATTATCGTATTTCTAATTTTCTTTTATCACGTCAGTATAATTGGTATTTAAAAATTCTTGTCTTGTTGAAGAAGAACCGTGCCAGATGTGTACGTTGAGTCACACTCCCACACACAGAACAATTACATTTGTGCTTGGGTTTTGTAGGTTTTATAGTTGTTGGGGACTTGATTAATTAACTGTGTTTACGAAAATTTTCTTTCATTGTTTGTTGTTATTCTATGCAGTCAGTTTGCGTAATAATTCTAGTCAGGGCCAACCGTTTACGACACAGCGTAATCGGACATACTAAATACTAAAAAATATTTTCAATCATATTTAATTAAGCCCCCATGCAAGTCCTGTTCATAGTTCCCTTGACATCGTTAGCGAGGTGTGTGCTGGTATTTCTACTTACTCTTCCGCTTTGGATGAATTGCATCGCAATATTCAGTTTCTTGATTGTAGTCGATTGACTCATAAACAGATATGTAGGGTTGAGGCCAGACTCCACCATTGGAACAATCCTCTTGTCGATCTTAAGCCTCTTCAGCTTAGTAGGGAACAAGAAGGTGCAGTTAATCAATTTCTAGGTCAGGTGAAAGATTTACAAGTTAGTGCAAGCACATTAGGTTAATATGTGGAGGCGAATGGTACGGAGGACAATAGTCCCACTGCGAGTCGGTTGGATCAGACTATCGACGACATAAAAGTTCAAGTTTTCTGTAGGTCAGTCTTCGACTTGTATGCTAAGTTTTCGATCACGTGTTTGCTTCAGATATTTTGGAACTATTCATCGATCAGTTTGCCCTTGTTAAGAAGGTATTGTGGTTTATTGTTCGTTTCCAACTCCATGCCTACACCTTACAAATTTCACTGTTACACTTCATTTATTATATCCTTGACTCGAGGGCTGTTGAGCGGCTTGTTTGGTGAAATACTTCACAGCCAGGGCAATCTGAATGACTTGAGGGGTAGTACAATACAACTTAAGTTATTGCCCTGTATTCGGAATATATTACAACGTGAACATTACTGGTGCGCTCGAGCACCTACCGAGACCTTGGTTGAGTGTATCGAGCGTGTCCGCACACTGTCGCCGCTTTACAGACGGCACTCGCAGAACACGATAGTGTTTTAAACATTTTGGAGGGAATGAGACCGGGAGATCGTTGCGGATTACTTCGGCGCAAAAGTCCACCATTTTTCTTCAGTTGAGCGAATTGGTTTTCTGTGTTGAGGCTTTTAGATTCACCGACGAGCAGCGTGACAGACTTGGAATCTGCGCCTCAGTTCCGAAATAATAGGACCCGTGATCCGACCCCTAAATCTGTGGGTCGCCGAGGTTGCTTCCCATGTGGAGGAGGGGATCATTTCGCGCGTGAGTTCCCAATCGAGCAACGTCCAAGAGCCAGCTTATTATTTCACGGTACGTTATCTTAACCAAGGCTGATCGCAGTTTCTAAGCAAGTCACGATGTTTTGCACCTATTGGAACCTATACAGACTTAATCGTGTGCTCTTTCGCTTATCTATCGAGACCGCTGTGCTGTCTCGCCTTTTGTATCATGTTCTGGGCGACTCTAGGTTCAAGTACATCTATAAATATCTAGATGATGTCCTCCTATTTAGCTGTTCATTTCACCAACATTTTTGTGATCTCTAGGAAATGTTGTTATGACTTCAGGCACCTGGAGTAGCCATTAACCCATCCAAGGTTACACTGGTTAGGCGGCAAATTTCTTTCTTGGTTAATTTTGTGTCGAGTGATGTTATTAGAGTTAAGCAGCATCGTACCTCGGCCTTACGACTTTGTCCTCCCCCTAAGAGATAAGAAGCGGTAGCTAGATTTATTGGCATGAGTAATTACTTGAGGAAGTTGCTCCCAATTTTGTTCAGCTCGCCACCCCTCTTCATATATTGATTTAAAAGGGAGCGGCTTTTGTTTAGGGGAAGAGCCAGCACGATGCTTTTGAGGTAATTACAGTCACCTTGTGTAATCCCCCAGTCTTGGTCATACCGGACTTCGAGAAACGCTTCATTATCCAGAGTGACGCATCTAATGCTGGCATTGCGACCGTGCTCTAGCAGGAATACTCCAGGGAACGGCGTCCCACCACTTACGCCTCTAGAAGTTTAACTGCTGCTGAATTAATGTATTCCATTTAGGATTGTAAGGCCTTGGTCATTCTTTTCGGCCTTGAAAAATTTCGAGCACAGGGAGTTTCATTTGGAGACGGACAACTAAGCCTTTAACCTTCTTCTTAGCGCAACCTATTAAGACTGGTAGGATGTCCAGGTGTGTGGTGCGGATATCCGAATTACGCTTCAGAGTCCGGTGCATTAAGAGGTCTGACAATCAGGTGGCCGACGCACTTAGTCGCGCGTTCCAGGCAGGTACTGAGGGAGTAAGGGGGTGTCACTCCTCGTCTGTGAATCCTGTCTATGGTGTTTTGGCGGAGATACCGGAGCTTTATACCGACCTTTAGTCTACACAGGGTCAGGGCCCTACTTTATCCTACTTTGTTACCCGTTAGAGACGATCTCCTAGCCAGGGAATGGCTGATTGTCTGTCGAGGAAGGGCATAGTTTGTCGCGAAGTTGGGAGATCAGCTGATGTTAGAATTTGTTCACTTGTGGAGCTTGTTCTTCCATTTTTATTACTTTCACCATTCCTTACTTGGGAGACATTTGGGACTCCACAACTCCATAGCTAATGCGCGGGAACACTTGACCTGGCCGCCATTATATAAGGATATCTGATGGCTAGTGGGGGTCTGCGAGCTCTACATGGGGACACATCCTAGCCCACATGGGGGAATCTTTGTCTCTTGTTGTGGCAGATGCCTTTTCGCATTTCTTTTGGTTTGTCCTTCCTAGTAGGGGTGGGGGGGGGGGGCTACTGCAGCTTTTACCACCCACCAACTCTCCAAGATCTTTTCCATATTTAGGCCACCTGAAGCCCCAGTGAGTCCAGCCTCTGTGTCAGAGCGGTTTAAGCGTTTCACTACTATCCACTATTAGCCCTCTTTGGCCGTAAGGAGGAACAGAAACCTCAAGGCTGCACTTATCATCCACCATGCCACGTCTCGGACCAAGTGGTTTGCCCCCCACCCCCCGTCCCCCCGGTATAATTTTGCTTTTAGTTCTGCTCAACACGGAGCGGTGAAGACTACCGCAGTCTCAGTTTCCTTAATGTAATGTTTGCCTATCCCGTTAATTTCACTCTACAGCTTGTGAAGCATCAATGATCTTTTGCCTTAAGATATAACTCCCATAATCATCAAACGGAAGTGGGATAAGGCTAAGCGCAATATCGAACTTACTCACCGCTGCTAAATCAGGCGTTACTACTAGGGGAGGCAGCCATTTCATGCGAAACGTGGTGAAAAAGCTTTTGATTGGAACTTCAGTGCCGGCGCTGCCAGGGATGTAGCTATTTTTAGGAAGCTCACTCGGCGTTTTGTGAGGCCTTGACGAATCCTTAGGGCCCTGAGCCCGGTTACACTTTTGGTCCACAATCTTGCCACTTGGAAGACTTGGAGGGTGCAAGTCAGCCAGGTCAAGGGAAAGAGGTAGGGCTCCTTGTCTCTTCCGATTTGAAGTGTTTGTGAGGTAGGTTAGTGGGGGATCAGTTGGACACTGGGGGACATGGAGAAAGGAAGTCGGTTGAGGAAAACGTGTTTGTCATCCACCAGTGATCACTGTCTTGTGCTATTCGCTCTGAGGAAACCGTTGCAAGCGGGACTGACGTCGATTATCAATAGCTCACTCTCGTGTTTTGACAGGTCAGCTCTTTCCAGTTGTCAGGCCGTGGTGCGTGATCTAGTTTGTCGGCTTAGTTGGGTCCATTCTCACTGCCCTTCCCTGTCTGACTCTTCCTCGGGTTGTGACTTTTAGCTTTTCGGCAGTTTTGAATCCGCCGTACTGCAGTCTGTATCGCTTACATAAACTGTTTGAGTTTTCCCACTTCTCTGTTTGCTTAGTTGTAAACCCCAGGTATGGCGATTGTCGTGGTTGTTTGTTACTGTTTGGTTTCAATAGTGTTTCTCCTCGCCAAATGATGACTAACATTATACAGCCAAGGTCTGTGCAAGCGTTGGAAATGTGACAGCGGTCGCTGGTGCTGCCATGATCATTTATGATTAATGTGATCTTTTAATTATTTTTCAGATTCTGATCTGTTCATATGCATTAGTATACCGGACGCATTGTAGGAGAACTGTGTTATCTCCCTTGGGATTTGTAAGACGACATCCCTTATCTTTTTCTTATAGCCTGATTTGGCCTGCGGGCCGTCTTGCGCATGTGTCTGACCTTATGTCAATAACAGAGCCAGCACTTCAATCCGGGAAGGAAGTCCAGATTGTTGTTTAAAATCCACTTCAACTATATATGTAGGTTGCTTATGTTAACATGATTATTCTTGGTTCTCGCCAATGTTCAGATTGTACTATTCTTGAAGTTCTTAGTTTAATCCGTTAATCGGTGGTCGCTGGGGTTGTAGAACTTATTGTGGATTGCGTGTTCAGCCAGCTGTTTCCAGAAAGAGTTTTATAGTAATAATTGAACTGTTAGTGTTTCTAGGCATCTTCTTGTCGCATGGCGCTTATTTAACAACCGCCCTTCTGTTGCCTGAGGGCTCAGCTTCTGTTTCTCCGGTCTATGCGTGCAGTTATAGCGGCCTGACACGGGGTGAGCCTACCGGTGGCACGATATTGTTCTACAGCATTTGGGATTCGCCGCTGGCGTTACCCTGTGTGAAGCAGCTGTACGGCACGTTGACTTCTGTCCAAGTTAAGTTTTTTCTTCTTTAGTTTACTTGGATTTAAATGTTTTCAGAGTTCCCGTAATTTGCCTTTTGTGTGGGATAGCTTTCGCGTCGTGCCCTTACTGTATGGTTTTCCCAGTGAGCTGGCCCATTTTCTCGCCCTTGTGTCGCTTGAATTAGCTATTTCTACTAAAAGTTGGTATTTTAATTTGTAATTTAAAACCATTTTGTCAGCTTGGACATCAAAAAAAATTTTAGCTGTTGAAAGACGTGCATCTACGTAGCACTTCTTTTACTTATTTACGATTTACGATATTGTAGTCGTGCTATTATCATTACTAATACGGCAATAGCATTCCTGCTATTCTGCTGCTTTTTTCTGTATGACAGAATAATGAATCTGGAAGAGGATTGGAGCAATGTACTTTTATTTTATTTCCATATTCAGAAGTCTCCATCAGCTAGCCATGTGGGTTTTCCTTTCCCCGCGCTGACCTTTTAGCTTGGAGCAAGGGCCGGTAGTTTGAACGACTTGGAGAAGCCAAAGGAGTCCTTCTTCTTATTCTTCTAAGTAGTAGTACCAACCTAAAACTCAGTTTATTCTGCACGTTTGGCTCAGTAAGGAGGCCTCCCTGACGGCTCCTTGACTAAATTCTATCCAATCACGAGTCATTCCGCCAAGTCAGGAATGTCTACTGGAACGGCAGCTAATTCGGCGGCGGATCCGTACCCCCTGATTGGCCGGCGAAAAATGCGCCAATTCCCACCCCCACAAGGCTCGGTTCCTCTGGAGCAACGGCCGGTAGGCGGTTAGCAGTCGTGAGTAGTCGTTGGCGAGATCTAGAATAGAACAGTTGCAAGCTGGTAAGCATGCGTGATCTTGCTGGGTTCAGAAGTGGATTGAGCCGCGAATACATATTAAGGTGTTAGGTGATGTTTAATTTCGGGAATATTGGGGCCTCATTGCTTTTATTTTGTCTTCATTTTGCTATTTTGTTTTTGGACTTGGCGTCAGAGCCTAGTCGGTTGCAAACAACCCCCGCAACTACTTCGCCTTCAGCGAATGTCTTCCCTTCTCCAATACTCGGTGATATTAGTGAACATTTCATAACGGCCTTTGTGTGTTGGGTTTTCCCTTCTTTGTTGCCTACGTGTGAACACGTGGTGAGTAGTTCTGCACACGATATCTAAATTGAACCAGAAGTAGCATGGCCCGCGTTTCTTGTTATTCATATTCCTAAATCAAGGTGCTGCAGAAAGAGTTTTATGAATTTTATCACTTTATGGACGAGAGGGCGCTTTAATAACTTGCATCCACGAGTAGTTCATAGTTTGCCTTTCCAATATATTTGCTTGTTAGCTATTAGATCCAGTCACTTACATTTCACTAATTATTAGAGTAGATTCTTTTGAGAATGGTCAGCTCCCACCTTTCCTTGTCCATTTTGAACACTCGTATTGTGGGTGACTGCTGAATTTAGTCCATATCCCCGTACGCCCCTCCTCCCCCCCCCCCCGCAGTGTTGTATTAACGTCCATAGGTAACAAGGTATGTATACTTTATAATTATGCTTCGTTTGTAGAAGTATAATTTCGATTTATAATAAATTGTGGTGGTTTTAATACGACTTTCAATTAAAATTGTTAACCCCATTTATATAGATATCAAGGAAATGCTAGCATTGCAAGGGCGCCTACTGAAAAGGCTCCTCTGAAGATAATAAAATTGATTGTAAATCCAATGAGTAGTTTTTGTTTGATCGTGGTGGGTATTTTTTATGCAGTTAGATACATGATACTTGCCCCAGCCCCTGATACGTTCTGATACTCCGACGACAATTGTATGTGATGATCTGTATGAAATACAACCCCATTACTCCGTTCTAGACAAGGGAAAGTCACACTGATAGGGCATTTGTGAGCAAAAACCAAGTTATGTGGTGAAACTCGTAGGCCCTGCCATTCCCAATAGCTTTTCATGGGCCAGGCGCTCTTTTAGTGTTATTAGATTTGTGCTCCTCGTCGTTACATTTGATTGTCTCTTTTGAGCTTCAAAAATTTTGTTTTAAATTCCTCAGGACCACTTTCAATCTTGGGTCTGTAATAAAAACCATTGTGTTACACTGGGATCATTTTCCTACCTATAAAAGATTGACATTTCATGTTACTATTATTATGCGACTAATCTGTATGCGAACTGACTGTAACTTAACCAACAGCAATTAGTGCAACTTGAATAATCCTCGGTTGAAAATGAACTTAGTACTTCGAAACTAGTTGTTACTTCAATAAAACGCCACTGGTACGGAATTACAGAAAAAACAGTAGGATATTTTGAGGTTCCCAAGAAAATGTATGCGCGATTGAGGGTTTCTTGACATGGAAGACACTCCTTATAATCTTGAATTGATAGCATCTTCAGTAGTAGAAGTAATTTCATGTATGCCCAGTCAAATGTGTTGGGATTCTTGGTGTTTATGTTGCACATTAATGATCTGGCAGACTATATTAATAGTTACCTTAGTCTTTTTGTGGCAATTATCAGTTGTCTGAATTATTGTCTGAAAAATGCTGAATGAATATACAGCCTGATATTTGTAAGATATGAAAGTACATATCAGAAATGTTTTGCAGTACCTCAGTACCGAGAGTTCCAAAACTTGTACTGAAAATTGGAATAGAGATCAACATAAACATCATTTCCACCCTTTCTATTGCTCATGAAAACCACACATTGCATGTTTTACCACCATAAAGTGAGACCTTCAGAGGTCGTTGTCCCCACTGCTGTACACACAGGTAGCCCAAATTCACAGTAGCACGTCCTGTTGGACTGATACATGCGTGTATTCGTCGTGGCGTAATATCCACAAGTAAATCAAGGCACTGTTGGTACAGATTGTCCCTCTCCTCAACGTCGATTCTGCGTATATGCCCGATGTGGTTACACTGTCGGTCGGAGGATGGCATTCACGTGTCGTACAGCCGATACGGCACCTTCCATGACCACCAGTGGCGTACGTCGGTCCCACATAATGTCACCCTAAAACAGCAGGGAACCTCCACCTTGTTGCACTCGCTGGACGATGTATCTAATTCGTTCAGCCTGAGCGGGTTGTCTCCAAACAAGTCTCCGACGATTGTCGAGTTGAAGGCATATGCGACACTCTTCGGTGAAGACAACGTGATGCCAATCCTGAGCGGTCCATTCAGCATATTGTTGGGCCCATCTGTACCGCGCTGCATGGTGTCGTGGTTGCAAAGATGGACCTCACCATGCACGTGGGGCGTGTAGTTGCGCATCATGCAGCCTATTTCGCACAGTTTGGGTCGTAACAAGACGTCCTGTGGCTACACGAAAAGCATTATTCAACATGGTGGTGTTGCTGTCAGGGTTCCTCCGAGCCATAATCCGTACGTAGCAGTCATCCACTGCAGTAGTAGCCCTTGAGCAGCCTGAGCGAGGCATGTCATCGACAGTTCCTGATCTCTGTACCTACTCCATGTCGGAACAACATCGCTTTGGTTCACTCCGAGACGGCTGGACACTTCCCTTGTTCAGAGGCCTTCCTGGCACAAAGTAACAATGCGGACGCGATCGAACCGCGGTATTGACCGTCTAGGCATGGTTGAACTACTGACAACACGAGTCGTTTACCTCCTTCCTGGTGGAATGACTGGAACTGATCGGTTTCCGAAACCCCTCCGTCTAATAGGCGTTGCTCAAGCATGGCTGTTTACACCTTCGGGCGCGTTTAGTTACATCTCTGAACTGTCAGAGGGACTGTGTCTGAGATACAATATTCACATTCAACGTCTATCTTCAGGAGTTCTGGGAACCATGGCGATGCAAAACTTTTTTTTGATCTGTGTAGCACAAGGAACTGTAACTTTATTCAAGATATTCAGAAACGTAAAATGGAACACTTCACTAAACGCAAGGAAGTAATCACCTGACTCAGTGGGTTCAAATGGTTCAAATGGCTCTGAGCACTATGGGACTCAACTGCTGTGGTCATCAGTCCCCTAGAACTTAGAACTACTTAAACCTAACTAACCTAAGGACATCACACACATCCATGCCCGAGGCAGGATTCGAACCTGCGACCGTAGCAGTCGCACGGTTCCTGACTGCGCGCCTATAACCGCGAGACCACCGGACACAGTGGGAATCAACCAATTCATGTAAATTCATAGGTGTAAGAATCTTTAGGAAAATGAAAGGCAATGAATACACAAGCTCATTCGTAGGTAAGGCTGTGGACAGATCTTGTTTCATTATCACGGTACTGAGTAAATGCTCTCTATAAGAGCTTTCTTGTGAATCACTTGTGCGTATCATCATGCAATATTACTCAAGTCTTTAGGACCCAGGACAAATGAGGTTAACAGGGAATATGGAGCATATACGAGGGACGATCAATAAATAATATTTCACATTTCAGAGGAATTTCTTGTGGGGCTTCATCGAATATTCCCATCTTGGCCTTTTATAGTTTCATGAAGTTCCGATGGGCAGCGGGCTCCACCTAGCCTTCAAAACGGCGTGCGTTCCAAGCAAAAAGCTGTCGTCCAGGTTCTTTTGGCGAAAGACCGAACATGGCAGATATTCACAGCAGAATGCCTGCGGAGTGGCATTGAACACAAGCAGGGTGAGTTGTTGGGCTAGGCGTCTGTCGTCGTCACAACACGGTCGCGCAAACCTGCCTGATGTCCCGCCTGCTGCCGGCTGCACACAGCTGTGACTCCTCCGATATTGGTACGTGAAGAAACTCTCATTCGAGGTCATCGATCACGAACACCTCGCTGGACAACTGGACCTTTCAGTTGGTAGATCTGACATACTCGTCCACCAGTTGGGGTACTCAAAGTTGTCTGCACGCTGGATTCCTCGCAGCCTAACTGAAGACCATAAATAGCAACGAAGGACGTTCCGTGCGTAACAACTTGCGTCACAAGGCTGATGGTGACAAAAGGCGATGAACATGGATTCATCAATACGAAACGGATACAATATGGCATTCCACAGAGTGGTGCCACACTACCACTCCTCCGAAGAAGAAGTTCAAAGTCATACCCTCGGCTGGTAAAATGGCGACAGTCTCCTGGGACACTGAAGGGCTCATTCCGTTTGATGTTGTCCCTCATGGTACAACGATCAACTTTGATACGTTTAGTGCTACCCTCAGAAAATTTAAAAAATGACTTCAGCTGGTTCGTCGTCATAACAATCCAAATGAATATCCCGTTCTCCATAGCAACGCAACGCCTCATTCAAGCCTGCGCACCCAAAATGACCTTACAAAACATCATCGGACTGTTCCTCATCCATTCTACAGCCAGGATGTCGCGTACTCCGACTTCCATTTGTTTGGCCCAATGAAGAGAGCACTCCACTGGAAGCAGTACGTGCACGACTGGGATGTTATTGATGCCACAAGAGGCTGGCTCCGAAGTCGACTAGCGACCCGAGTGATACCATGCAAACGGCGTACAGGCCCTCCCAGTATCTTGGCACTGAATGGTGATTGTGTCGAAAAAAAGAGTTTTGTAGCCAAAATAATGGAGAATAAATGGTATATGGGAATACGTAAGAAAACCCAGCTGTTTTCAGAAAAAGATTGCGTTTCATTACTTATTATGCTCCCCTCGTTCAAAGAAGGTAGACACAAATGGTAAGGGCTTGTTTGACTACTGACCCCAATAATGCCGCAAAAGCTATCAAATTTTCAAGAACTATTATTAAGCGAAGAATCTAGGGATTCACTTCGTCCCCCAGTGTACTGCTCCCAAAGGGACTGTGAAGACCAAGTTGAACTAACTACACCAAACACAGAAGTATTTAAGCGATCATTTGCCTTTCATTCCATATGCAACTGGAACAAGAAGAATATCTAGTATTTTTTACGCTGCTAACTACCGTCTGTCTTGCACCTCATAGCGGTTTTTAGTTTACGTATGTCGCTATTTAGATAAGAAAACATGTGAGAATACTTATACAAAAATAAGTAGAAGGAAGCTCCAGAGCAACTCCGGAATAGCAGAATTAAACGTATCATAAAATGCTGCAAAGGAGGATAATAAGTGTGAGAAGCGAAATGCGCTGACACACACGGCGCACCGCTACAGCAAGTTAGAAGTGTACGGCGGTGGCAACGTATTGCTGGCTGCATAACAGACGGGCGCTGGCTGGCATCTACCCACCGCGCCGTATTGCTCTGTGCTGTACTTGGCGCAGCTGTTGCGGATCCGCGCCGCCACACCAGGGCCGCACTCGGTTCGCCGCTGCGGACTTCCTGTGACCTCAGAGCAGTGGCTGACATGCACAGCGGGCTTCCAAACAAGCTGGTTTCACTGCATGCGACTGTTTAGGCAATGCCCCCTGTGTCTGCCGTAGTACAGTGGCTTCTGCGATTTGCAGCACTTACTTGGGTAACAAAGTGGATTACAGTTTCAAAATAACGGTCACGGAGAAAAGCCAAATATAATATAAAAAGGTATTGAATTTATTCTTCTCACTTTAAAAATGTATCCCATCAATCGTAACAGCTGCGAGACCAGCTTAAAAAATGAAAAGAAATGAAAGGAAAGGAGAGAGAGGGAAGTTAAGAAGGGGGATTCAGTGTTTCTGATGTTCTATATAGTCCCACCCACGCTCAGTACCGTAATACAATGCAAGTATGTGAAACTGTCAAAAAACTCTTTCTTCCACTGTTAGACTCGAACTTCACAACAAGATCCGTGCACCTTTATATGTGTTCGGGATTCAAAATGTGCCAGACGAACTTCACTCACACTGGTGGCAGTGGTGAGTCGCATTTGCCTGAGAGTTGTGTCAATGTTGTCAGCCTTAGACGATGATCCTGTTGGCCGAAAGCTCACATTCCCACAGTCATTTTGTTACGCGTATCTTCGACCCAGCAACTGCGCTATATGGTGAGTAGCAACTATCCTTTTTATAGTATTATTACATTCCGTCCTGGATTTCCCGTGGTTTGATTTTACAGACACTTTTCTGTTCTTCAGAACATTCTGGTGAATGATTTCATCACTTCATTGAGAGATTTTCAGTTGGTTGCTCGAGTGAGATACCTGACATAACAGTGTTGCCACATTACTACGGCACTGAATCAATTAACACTGTCTGCTCACAACTGACTGGCCGACTGAACATCTGTTGTCTACAGTTATTAGTTCATACTGCTTCCATAGTTACTGCGTTTCTGTAGCTTACACGGCGGGAATAAAATTACTCTACGAACATTTTAGACAGACTGTGTACATTTGCAGTTGTCAGAAAGCATTTTTACGATTCGCAGAAACGCAAGTACGGTGTTAAGAGCCACATAAAACGACTAATGCTATCAGCGCAGAAAAACGATTTATCTGATGGGGTTATGTACTACACTGACGCTGATGAAGTCTACAACAAGGTATCGTGGTTCGATGACTATAGGCATGTGCAACACTGCTTAAACGTCATTTAGTCTTTGTGCACAGCATGTTCACTAAACGTCATTCGCTGTATTGAGAGGACAGAGATGCAAGGCACACTGTGGGACAATCTGCTATATCGATCGACGCTGATGAAGTCTACAAAAAGGTATCGTGGTTCGATGACTATAGGCATGTGCAACACTGCTTAAACGTCATTTAGTCTTTGTGCACAGCATGTTCACTAAACGTCATTCGCTGTATTGAGAGGACAGAGATGCAAGGCACACTGTGGGACAATCTGCTATATCGATCATAGAATCTTCCGTATTATAGACTACCTGTTGATGTAGAACGAATCATTGAACACGCATGTCACTTTTTCTTCCAGACAAAGGAGCAAAGACATAAGGTGTTGCAAATATCATACTACTGTCTGAAACACGAAATAATCGAGTCGAAGACCAACACGTAAGGAACGATTCTACGAATTAGATTTATCCAAATATATCTCAAGAAAGCTGCTTCATGATAAGTACCATAAATAAAAATTGCAGACGGTAAGTGTTCGCGTGTCCCATCTGGTTAACAGTTAAACCTTACTGGACATCCATACGTTGGACGAGTAGCAGTCACTCTAGTAAAACGTCTGAATTATATAACGTTGGTAATTTGGCGTAACACAAAACTCGTAAGGAATATCACAGCTACTCTTCACACACAACATGAATGAATATAACGTGCCTAAATGCACACTGTTTGCGTAAAAGCAAATTAAAAAGATTATATCATTGATAGTCTTTTATCAGATTTCTGTCGTGCTGAAACATACCTTGCGAAAACCCATTTGTGTGAAAGTGAAATTGAACGAAATCTTAATTAGTCGTGAATCAGGCACACCCTTTACATTCAGTGCTAAATTCAGCTTATGCAGACGATGTACCAACGCTGTCATTAATTTAGGCATTGGCAGTAAATCATTGAAATTGACTGAATGTGATAATAAAATCTGAGGATATTCCATTGTTTATTACAAAATAAATTTGCGATTATAAAGCATTAAAACAATTACATGAATTTGAACGTTAAGTGATATACTTTCTGATAACAGTTGCAAACTAAAACTCTGAGTGATCAAAGATACGAAATGAGATGAGGCAGCTCAATAATTTGTTGAAATAATCGGCAACCAGTTGCGCAAAAGAAATTTTATTCGTTTACCAGTTTCGGGCACCACGCGTCCTTCTTCAAAAGACTATAATCGTCCCATTATTAGCGATTGTTATGCCATAGTTATAATCTTCTGAAGAATGGCACTAGGTGCTGAAACCAGTGAAGGAATAAAATTTCTTTTGCTCAACTTGTTGCCGATTACTTCAAAAAATTTGTCTATAGTTGTTGAAGATGGAAAAAATAATGAATTTGCTGAATAACTCCGCTTCTGACCTATGTCTGTCCAAATGATTATTGAAGAAGTATGCGAAAACCTGAACGTTTGTAAGACTACCATGCCAAAATTTTAAATAAATTGCTCAAGAATCTTTCAAGATTTTTGGTGATGGTTCCCCATTATATGTTACATATTCGTTTATACTATATTAAAAACATACACTAATCATCCATATAAAAATGTTTATTAGATCATCATGTAGATATGTGAATAAATAGGTCAAGAATATTTCGCTACCTTTGCTAGCAACCTTTCCCTGTTATATGTTACATGTATAATTGTGTATTATACAAATTAAAAGATGTGGATAGCCTACGTCCGTTCAGATATCTATCGCATAAAGTAAATGGTGAACTTTTCGTGTGATATTTGAAGCCACATTTCCCCATTATATAGCATACATATGAACCGATTTCCCATACACATATTTAAAAAATATGTAGCTTATGTGTGTCCGAACGATTATTAGACTATCGTGTAAAGAATAAAGGGTAGACTGTTCAAGAACTTTATGAGATTTTTGCTACCAGAATTTCCCTCGTAAATAGTACATACACAGATATTTATATACCATATATAACAAAAAAAAATATCTTATTTCCGTACGAGCGTTTATTACAGTGTCATATACATCAGTCAGGACTTTACGAGACGTTTGGTTAAAAAGTTAAACAAGGAGTTGATTTCATTTAGCCAGCAAGAGTGGCCGAGCGGTTCTAGGCGCTACAGTCTGGAACCGCGCTTCCACTACGGTCGCATGTTCGAATCCTGCCTCGGGCTTGGATGAGTGTGCTGTCATTAGGTTAGTTAGGTTTAAGTAGTTCTATGTTCTAGGGGACTGATTTCCTCAGCAGTTAAGTCCCATAGTTTTCAGAGCCATTTGAACCATTTTTGACTTCATTTAGTAGTGTAAACTGTAGTGGGGACTGTTTTTTATGTAATTTCTTAATTCCAAATTATTTTATGTTTTTATGTCTTCTCCATTGTGAGTTTTTAACAAATTAAAAAGTAAATAAATGAACTGTTGGCAGCAAGCTCTACATTGACTTTTCCTTTTGATATTTGACGCGCCTACATAGGAAGCAAGCATGACGACTGCGTTTCAGGGGTTAGAGGGCTACCTACACGTTTTAAAGTTCCCTGTATACCATACGTTTGCTGTCATATAGAGTGATATGTTCTAAATATGTAATCGAATCTTGTTACCATAGGCTGGCCTCAGGATGATTCTGTATACGGAAACCAATAACCAACAAGTAACCTAATTAAACTGCTACACTTTTGCAGAACTGTTATCTTGTCGTGAAGAATTATAATACATACCGATGCTTCTAAAAATCAGAGATATCGTCCTTACAAACGGGCACAGTCTCTGTTCCACATGGATAGACACGTTACTCAAAACTTAGACTTCAACCAATTCTTTACCATACATGATTTTTACTTCAAACCGAAGCCACAAAATTTGAGTGCTAACAACTTTCCGTAGCTCCTCGTGAAGTATAAATGCGTTTATTGTCATTCTGAAATTAAAACGTATCGGCATAAACGTGGGCGTGTCTATTCCTAACACTCCTTCATATTTATCTAAACATGAGCATCGTGCTCTACACAGGGAATTCGCATGCATGTCACTGTTATGAAATCTTCAGTGCAGAGTTGTGACAGCAAAAACAGTGGTGGTCTTAGTAGGAAAAAACATATTTGGGAGTAGGGTGGAATGAGTTGCTCTGACCCTGTCCCTTTGCGTTTACGACAGGAAAAATTTCTTAACATCTAGCATTTTTCCTGAACATTCTCGATACTTAGCTATGGATTAAAAAATTCACAATATATGAACTACAAAGGGACGAACATCTTACCACATCGTCTACTGTCCGTCAAGTTTACGTTTTTGGAACTACTGAACAACTACCCATTGCAGTTCATAGCGACAAAGTAATCTCGATCTATATGGACGAAGATGATAATTCCATTTGCCTTCGTGCACTCTTAGCATTACAACAGCCATCCTCTCATAAACATGCAGTCCACCACATATTTGCAAGTGCTTCAAGAACACTGTAGCGACATTGACTTAACATACAATATTTTGTTTGCACCAGTGTTCAACAAACATTTTTCGTCTTAAAATGTTGAATGTTATTTGACATTTGTGCATTTTTTGTAGTTTATGGGACACGGTCTATAGTAAATAACATAAACGACACACTTAACTACAAGTAACTAACTATGAAGTAACGGCTGCCATAAGTTATCGGGAACCTCACGTATTCCGAGGTCGGTGTTCAGACTGTCTCCCGTCGTCGAAGTCCAAGGATGCCAGCAGCAGCTGCGGGTGAGCACCTACGATGCTGGCGGTCACGTAGGACACATTCTGATCGCTGCCTGGCGTGACGTGCAGCGGTTTGGTGTGGTGGGGCCCGTTATTGGATCTGCGTACGCCAGCAGGAGTGCTAATTGCTGTGCAAACAGGTTTAATAGCTGTCTGCTACGCGCCCTCGGCGAACTGGTGAAATATTATTTCGGTGCAATTAACGTTTGTCATAACTACACAACTTGTTGAGACACAACAGTATTACGTTAATGAAAAATTGCACAGGCGTCTTGCAGATGTAAATATAGACTAGATATATACTAAATGTGCATACCAACAGAGTATAAATAGTAAATATTTTTCATTGTTACTATTTGGTATACGCATTTAGTATACATCTATTCTATATTTACATCTGCAAGACTAATCTAAAATTAACTTTTAAGTGCTTGGTAGAGGGTTCATCGAATCACCTTCAAGCTATTTCTCTAGCACTCCACTCTCAAACAGCGGGCAGTTAAAACGAAAGTTCCATTATCCCTTCTTTTTATGGTAATCATTTCTGCTAAGTAGAAGAACTGACAAAAAAATTTACACGTTCGGAGGACCAAACTCCCGATTGAAATTAGTTGAAAACATTCTACCGCAACAGAAAATGCGTTAGTTTTAATTATGTCCTCTCCTACTTCCGTATATCATCCGTGACACTCTAACCTGTTTCATTATAATACGAAACAAGATGCCCCCAGAACTTTTTCAATGTTCTTCGTCAATTCTACCTGATGCGTATCGCACATCCCGCATAAATACTCGAGAAGAGGATGGACAAGCATAGTGTGGGTAGTCTCTGTAGTAGGCTTGTTTCTTCTTCAAGCTGTTCTTGAAGTAAGGTGCTGTGTTTGGTTAGCTTTCCCCACAATATCTATGTGCTTGTTTCAGTTTTAGTTATTCGTAATTATAATCCCTAAGTATACAGTTGAACTGATAGCCTTTCTGATTTGT
Organism: Schistocerca piceifrons; assembly: GCF_021461385.2. Classification (NCBI taxonomy): domain Eukaryota; kingdom Metazoa; phylum Arthropoda; class Insecta; order Orthoptera; family Acrididae; genus Schistocerca; species Schistocerca piceifrons. The sequence continues at coordinate 642,142,289 of NC_060140.1, read as the reverse complement.
ATGATTTATCTCGTAACCAAAACTCAGCAGATTCCTTTTAGTACTCGTTTGGATGACTTAACACTTTTCATTATTTAGAAGCAGTTCCACGAACTAGATATCTTGTCTAGATCACTTTGCAACGATTGATCATCTGAGAATTTTACGTGACGGCAAATGACAGAATCATCTCCAAACAATTTAGGAGGTCCGCTTGGATTGTCACCAGAAGCCCTAATAAGTGACTTCTAATCAAATAGCGTGGCTACCGAGTATTATCTTCGTTGCACTTCTGAACTCGTCACTTCTTGCCGGAATGGTCACGCTTCGTAGTAACTGACGGAAAGGCATTCAGTAAACCAGAAATGATCTCTAGCGTTCCCCAAAGACGTATCACAAACCCCTGCTGTTCAGAATCTATTTAATTAGGTCTTCTTGAAATCAATTTGAGATCCACTGCGACAGCATTCGTTACTCCTTCTAAATAAAGAGCTAGTTGTGTTTCACAAGAACGATATTTTTCATATCCATGCTGACTATTTGAGAATAGATCTTATCTTTTTTCGAACACAGTGTATATTCCAAAACCGTACAGAAAATTGACGTTCTTAAGTACAATTTTCCAGTCTTTGGGTACGTATCTTTCGTAGAGCGAGTGGTCGTAAATGATTGTTATGTATGGAGCAATTTTATCAGGATACTCCGAAAGGAACTGGACTTGTCAAAAATCTGGACCAGAGCACTTACCTTTCTTAGGCGGTTTAAGATCTTTCGCTACACTGAGAATATCTACTATGTTACTCATGTTGGCAGCTGTCCTTGATTCGAATTCTGTAACATTTACTTCGTCCTTCTTGGTGAATGAATTTGGGAAAACCGTGTCTTAGTAACGCCGCTTAAGTTCCACTGCAATCCGTAACGTTACCACTCCTGCCGCACAGTGAAGGTATTGATTGTGCCTTGCCCCTGTCGTATATTACATAAGAGATCTCTGGACTTCCCGTCAGATTTCGAGACATAATTTCGTTGTGGAAATTATTAAAAATATCTCCCACTCTTGTCTAGGCTAAATGTTGAGTTTCAGTAAAATATTTCCAATGTGGGAGATTTTGTGTCCTTTCAAATTTGGCATGCCTTTTTGGTTACTTCTGCAACAGTGTTCCGACGTGTTTTGTATTCCACGGGGGATCAGTATCATCTCCTGTTAATTATTTTGCATGTATATCACTCATCTGCGGTCTGTACAATTTAATTGAATACAAGTTTCATCAGGTGGAGCTTATATAACCATATTATAAGGAGTGGAAACTATCTCTTAGGAAAATGCCAAGCGAATTACTATCTGCTTTTTTTAATGGATGCGTTTTGCGTTAATTTTTGATGTATTTGGATGTTACGATGTTGAGTCTCGGTACAATGACCTTGTGATCCCTAATCCCTGCGTGTCTCACTACCCTCTCTATCTGCTCGGGAGTTGCTAAAACGTCAAATATGTCTCCACCGCTGCTTACATTTCGAGTGCTCAAAATAATTCCAGGAGAAAGAATTCGTTATTATTTCCGAAGACGTTTTATGCCTAACACCGACTTTAGACTTGCATTTTCTCCATAATATCGAGATTAGATTGAAGTCATCATCAATTACAGTTGTATGAGTTGGGTACCTATCTGAAATGAGACTCAAATTTTCCTTGAATTTTTCAGAAGCTGTGCTCTCTGAGCCGGTGGCTCATTAAAAGGAACCAATTTCCATTTGATTCCGTTTTCAAACAAAGTTGCGGCTTGATTTAGATGAACATAATTTTTTTCTTAGTTTCATCCTGACTATGTTCATAGTAGATAGTGTTCGCCATTTCGTCTTCAATACATTTTGTAAGACATCTTGATGTAATAAGTAAACACTGAAAACATCAATTCATGACGAAACACAAATTTTTTGAGAAGGAGAATTTTATTCAATCGATCTGGGCTCTAGAGCCGATCCTCATACCCAAAAAACACCCTTTGTCACTCGATACAGAAATATTCTCTTGTGACAGTGCAGATGTGGAGGTGTATCATAATGCTCTACCACTATCTTACGGTCTAGGACATTATTAAAATGATGACCTCCGTAGTTCACACATTATAATAGCTTTTGGTCATATACGTTTATAGCGTTCTCGTTACTCTATAGTGTTAAATAAGTTGATACACTAAACTTGAACTTTTCTGTGAATCAAACTTCGCCATCTGATTTATTTACTTATCTCAGTGTTCAACGCGCTACATTAGGACAACGAATACTCGTAGTGAAACGGTCCCATGGAAGTCGTGGATGCTTAGCAACCTTGGCAGTATATCACTTTGCTTAATTACTACATCGTTCATGTACGTTACACATCCCCCTTGATTCACACCCCTTTTTGTGTTGTGGAGAGTTGTTTCATTTGTCACACACATCACATTCATAACGGCAGCGGTACTCTGATTCACCTCAATCTAACCGTCTCCTCTCACATGATCAAATTCACACAAATATCGACTTTTGCAGCTGCTCTAATTACTGAGCGCTGCAATACTGGAACAGAACAGCCTAGCAGCACTCAGACTTGAACAGAAAGTTACGATAGTGTTTTTGAGAGTACGGCTCGGCCTCACCGTTTGCATTGACCTTTACGACGCTTACTAGTAACACGATCCACATCAACGCAGCAAGGAATGTATGAAAATATTATTTTCTACCAATTGTCATATTGCGTATATCGCTGCGGGCATCAAGAGCATTTACATGAATTACAGTTTCGTGACCAAAGAGAAGAAAATACTTTGAACTGTCATTTAGAGTATTGAAGCTGCGGTAATAATGCTGCTTTTACAGTTTTGTTTGTTACAGCCATGAAATCTAGAACATATTTATGCACACATGCTTGATATGTCACCGAACAGTTTCACTGATATGATACAGGTCCCTAGACTGATAAAAGCCACGAGATGAAGTAACATTTCTCGCAGTCCTGGAATATCTTCATAGGAAGCATATTTCCACATGCTAATACATCAAATAGTATTACACGCCTCTCAAGGAGATTGTGTGTTGCTCTGAGTTAGCTCCTCTATGAGGCAGTTTTGTTAATGATCCTGTGGGAAGGGAGAAAGGTGGAAATTTAAAGTTCTGTCAACGTCACGTTCATTTTCAAAGGCCGCTAGATCACTTGGCGCTGCTTCTTGCGACCTGTTAAGAGAACCATTAGGATTTTTACATGACGTTATCGAGAGAAACGTCAATTAACTCTAACCGTATTGAAGGTAATGCGATAAAGATTAGAGTAATAGCTGTTAATGCTGTTCAAAAGATTTCAATTAGGTGTCCATGTGGCATATTTCGGTTTGCATAGGTAGTAATTAGTACATAACTAAGAGCATAATCTACAATTACTGTAATTAATATTAGTGCAACTATGTGGTGAAGTAATTCACTGTGCCCAATGTAAAAGGACGGATGGGCGACAACTACAGTAACACCTCACATACGTACATGGACAGGCAAAGCTGCGACGTCGCGTGTGACAACATATATCGAAATTGTCCATCTAGAGCGGGGCCAGAGCAATGGTTTTGCACTTTCTTGCATTGGCACTGGTTTGTTCTGTCTGTGTTAGTACGTGCCGATCGCCGTTATGGTTTGGTCATTCGGTGGTATTCTTCTAATTTGCAACCTACATAAGGTAACGGGCGATCTATTTGGATGCCACTGTTCCGAATAATATTGCAACGCCAAACCTTCAGCTAAGCCTTATCGGCCCATAGATTCTGCGATATACTGACGCTAAGCGCAGAGACCATGAGACAAGGCTCTATAGCATGACAAACGTAGCTGCTGAATATCCACGTTGTTTTGTGAATGATGTATGAGACTGAGATGAAGGGAGAGCGTTGGGCTCTTCACTTTTTGGATACTGTGTTCAACCGAGTATTATTCGGAAAGATATTCTGTGTTATTGTATTCACGTGTGATTCATTCTATTTTTAGCTGTCATCAGTGCAGGAAAATTTCTAGATGGTTTTGAGCACAAATGGTTCAGCATTAAAGAATAAATTAATCCTATTTGTTTATTCTTTCAGACAGACTTGACTCAGGCCACTATGTCTTATCTTGCATTGAACCAACGCGTCTTATACACAATACTTTTTAAGTCATGGTTATGTGAAGAATGATTATTCTCTAGTATTATCATTAGGGAGTAGAGAAAAAAATAATAGTAGTAAAATAATCGTAATGTTTAAGAAAGATTTGAAATCAACTAATACAATTTAAATTTGATTTCTTCTACTGAAAATTAAATAAAGAAGCTGGCTGCGTGGCGAGTTGGGACGGAAAGGCTTTTACTACGATTCGAAGGTATGGATCTTCTTTGCGAAGGTATGTTTCTGCTTTATTCATTCAGAGAAGAGCGTAAAGGGCTAGATAAGGTGAGAGAACCTGTATATGCTGACAAAATGTTGAGAGCGTGTCGAGATCTCCGCGCTTGTCGCCAGTTTTCTCAAAATTACTATGCATCTGATGATGAAATACAATACAAAACTCGACGTCAGAGTTAATATCTTACGCAGGCATTGATCGTTGTGTTGTAGCGCGATGAGCTTTTCTGACAATGGCCTTACAGGACAAAGGCAATGTCATCAAAATTAAAAATACAAGCGTTTACACGTGTTACATATTCAAGTGATGTGCAAAAAGATTTTTGTATTTTTATAAGGCTGTACGGACGTGGAAGACCTGCTAATTCTAGATTTGTTCACTTGCGCATGTACGCATTTACAGCTTCCTTTTAACATCTATCACAATCCGACGTCATAGTGTGTACAATGTTGTCGCCCTCGACTGACATTCAAGTCACATTGGTGATACTGTCTATGTACCGCCACAGAGGACGCAGAAAGGGCAGTGGAAAGCCCGCCCTCGTTACGCCGTTCGTTTCATGTGACTGGCATCGTTCCATCGATTAATCGCGTTAATGTATCAGTCGGGAATGGCGGTTCCCTATTGTACTTACTTTACTTTTTCGTGTCCAGAAACTACAAATAGTTTGCCCAATATTGTGCAATGTCCAATGCTTCTTCTTTAGCCAGCCATAGATCGTCGAGGGTGCATCTTGCGAGCGGGCTGGGCATTGTAGGAGATGTTCCATGTCCTGTCGAGTGCCGCAGTCGCATTTGTCGTCATTTTCGTCCAACAAGCCCCATTTTATCAGATTAGATTCCACAGGAGCCACCTCAGTTCTGATGCGGTTAAGCATTCTTCAGGTTTTCCAATCACCAGAAACGCCGCTTGGTGGGTCCTCTCTTAGTGGATAGTAGATGGGGGGCTCATCTAAGGCGCAACTTAGGAAACGGCGTCTGGATTTGAGTCTGCTGGGGCCACACTCTAGGCCAAATATTGAATGACGAGCATCAAAGGTTTGTTTTAGCTTCTCGGTATGTTCATGGGCTTTCCTACGTGAGTCAGGGTTTGTGAAACCTGCGGGCCTGTAAAGATTTTCTATGGGGGTAGGTTTCATGCAGCCTGTCACTATCCTGCATATTTCATTCAGGCTAATATCTAACTTTTTTGCGTGGGCGGATCTGCACCATACCGGGCAGGCATATTCGGCAGTTGAGAAGCACAAAGCTTGGGCTGAAGTTCTGACCACGGTAGGTTTGGCACCCCATTTGCTGTTGGACAGCTTTCTTATTAGGGAATTTCGTGCTTCTACTTTTTTGCGTGTTTTTTCGCACTGATATTTGTATGTCAATGTTCTGTCCAGCACGACGCCAAGGTAGGTGGGAGTATCTGTGTGTTCTAGTAATGTCCCATCCCAGGTAACATTGAGCCTGTACTTTGCCTGCCTCGAGTTCAGATGGAATGCACTCACTTGAGTTTTGGAGGGGTTGGGTTTTAGAGAATTCTTTTTGTAGTAGGTTGACATTATAGAAAGGGCGGTTTCTAGTTTCTCCTCGATGGCTTCAAACCTGTTGCCTTGAACTGTTATTGCCAGGTCGTCTGCATATACAAAAGTTTTGGTTTTGTCTGGAGTTGGTTGGTCATTTGTATATATGTTGAATAGAATTGGCGCCAACACACTCCCTTGGGCGAGCCCATTTTTCTGATTCCGCCATCGACTTTTTTTCCCCTCAAGCATTACGAAGAACTGTCTATTTTGGGGCAGGGATTCGATTATCTTGACTAGGTGGTAGTCTTTCAGGGTCTCATAGATTTTATGCAGTAGTGTCCGGTGATGCACTGTATCATAGGCGGAACTTAGGTCGACTAGTGCCAGCTCGGTGATTAGTTTATTCTCAAACCCATCCTCGATATGTTCCGTCAATGCTAGAATTTGACTGCTACAGGACTTTCCAAGTCTAAAGCCTGCTTGGTGTGGAATTAGCTTCGAGTCAACGATCTTCTCTATTCTGTTGAGGATCAATCTTTCATAGAGCTTAAACAGATGGCTGAGAAGGGTTATGGGTCGATAGCTCTTCGGAGACTCTGGGTCCTTCCCAGGTTTAAGGAGAGCCACCACTTTTGACTTCCTCCACAGTTTCGGGATTTGAAAGGTTTCACGGCACACGTTAAAAAGTCCAAGTATCCAGTCCCTGGCGCCAAGGCCGAAGTTTTTAATCTGTTCCACGCAAATATCATCAAACCCAGCGGCTTTCCCATTCTTCATGGTATTTATGCCATTGTTCAACTCTCTCATGCTAAATGGTTTCTGGAAGTTGGTGTTTTCCATTGTCAGTACGCGTGTGATTTTAGTTTTCTGACGTTTGGAGTTGAACTTGCCGTTTAGAAGGAGTTGGTTGGCCACCTGGTTTGGAGTTACATTGGCCGGGGCCTTGCTTAGCCTTGGGTCACCATCCAGTTTCTTAATCAGGTTGCTGGCTATTTTGCTACTTCGGCACATATCCATTATTTCTACGGTTGCTATCCACTTCTTCTCGCGTGCCTCGTTGAGGGCTGACATTAAAGCTGTGCCACAGGTGATGGTTTTGTCGCTGAATGGGTCTTCCGCCAACAATACTTGATACTTCTCCAGGATGTCCTTTGAGGCATTTGAGAGCCCTGGGATATAGTGTTGTCTGCAACCCCTAGGAATATATTGTCTAGATACCTTTCACAGAGTCTCAACAAAGGTAAGGTAATTATTTGGTGTTGGGGTCAGACTGGCTAATTCCTCATCCAGCGCTTGGGAATATTCTGACCACCTAGCCTTTTTAAAGTTGAATCTCGTACGGAAAGGTATTTTGGTTGTTTTGATTGCTGAGTAGACTTGTATTCCAATAGGTCGATGTTGTGTCTTTGGGATTGCATCATATACTCCCTTGCAGCAGGTGTCGTAGATGTTCGGGCTGACGAAGCAAATATCGGGATTGTAACCTCGCTTCCAAATTTTGCTGTTGAAGGAGCAGGGGAGCTTGGGGTCGTGGAGAAGTGAGAGGTTATTTGCCTCAGCCCATTGTTCTAGCAGCTGACCATTGGCGTCTGTCTCATCGTAGCCCCAGGTGGTGCTGTCGCTGTTAAAGTCGCCCACAACGAAGTGTGTCCTGTGGTTGTTGAAGCTTTCTGGCGTTGAAGTGTATAAGTTCTGGCCGGGGGGTTTATATACGGAGCATATTGTATATGATCCACCCTCTATCGCTAACACTTCAATGTTGTTGGTGGTTGTCTTACTCGTGGAAGAGAGCAGCATCTCGGGTCTGGTAAATATTGCGCTCCCATACCTTCTGTGAGGTGTTTCTACTGCCAAGGGCATTCCTTTGATATTGGGTCTGCTTGCTGTTTCATCTCTATGCGTTTCCTGCAGGCACAGTACGTCCCACTTTTCTGATCGGCATAGTTGCGATATTACATCCTCCTTATTCTTGGTGATTCCCTCGACGTTCAGGCTGACGATCGTCAGGGTTGGCCCTGAAGAGTACCTGTTTTTGTTTTTGGCTTTTGATTGCATTGGTTTCCGGTGGTGGAAGGTTTGGCCGCTGTCCCATTGGGCAGCGTTCCGGGCAGCGCCGGCATTTTACTTTCTTCTATGTAGCGTGTGAGTAAAATGCACACGTGGAGGCACCTTCCTAGCTCCCCCTCCCTATTGTAAATTCTCTGTTGTAGCCCTATGAGACATTTTTATTTTGCTGGAAAATGTCTCACAGCTCAAAGAACAAAGATGGACCAACTCAGTACAACACCCACTGGCCTTTCCATTGTCTACAGCCTGCGACGGTTCGCAGCAGGCATAAGAGTGACGCTGAGAGCCTGCTGGCCGTTCTGTTGATTTGATTCATCAAACCGCGGTATGTACCGCCTGATGCAAAACCGCTCCAAATTACAGCAAATGGCAAACCATCCTTAATAACTTAACAAACACAACTAAAAGCAAAGTGCTAACTTTTTCAGGCTGCATTACCATCCCTGTTCCTCTCCCTCCTTATCCTTGCTCCTTTGTCCCTGCTCCCTCTTTTCCCTCTTAATGGACTCCTTCATGTCGACCTGGCTATCCTCCTCGCTTTGTTTTGATCTGTGCTGTTGTTTAGTTTGTTGTTTCCATCTCCTTTTCGGTGTATTTGGTCCCCTTGGGGTCTGACCTCCATTTCCACAATTTTCAATTAAGTGTGAGCCATTTGCGGATGAACTCCCTACCTATCTCCTAAGTTGCAGGTTCCTCTCACCCTCCCCTTCCCTTTCCCTTTGCACTCTGTCCCTCCTCCTGCTAGGTCACCAGCAAGGTAGCCAGCCCACGTGGTTGGTCTGTTAAGTACCCACTTTGCTGAGCCCCCTAAAACCACAGGAATCACACTGCTAGCAACTGCGCTTTTAACCCTTGTGTATGCCCAGGAGTCGATGCTCATCACTTTAGGGCACCAGAACTCCTGGCTGTCAATGGCCTCCATGCCAGACAGCCCTTTCTGTGGCTGGGTGGCTCCCAGAGGGTGTGCCCCTGATTGGAGTGGGTGGTTCTAGGGCGGATGCCTTGAGCATAAGCGACAAAATCTTCACCATCCTCGCCATTCTGTGGCTGTCTCTACGAGTGGTAGCAGACATAACACTCCTTCTTCTGATCCTTCGGCCTTACCTTCCCTGGCCACCCCCTGTGAGGAGGGTCAAGGTCGCCGGCTTGGGTTGAAACCTTTCCCTCGGTACCTGGTTTGTACCAGGACGGATGGCGGAAGTTTTGCCGCGACTAAGCCTTTGTTTTCTGTGGAGACAATTGTAGATAAGTGTGGAGAAGTGGAATCGATGAGTAAAATGCGGTCCAGTGCTTTGCTCGTAGTCATCTTCTGCTGCCCAATCTGACGCCCTGCTTGCATGTGACCATCTCGGTGACATCCCAGTCTCCATCACGCCACACCAATCTTTGAACTCGGTACAGGGCATTATTTTCCACCCGGATCATCTTCTCCAAACTGATAAGGAGCTCTGTGCTAACCTAGAGTGGCGATGGTTTCGTTTTATCTGGCATGTGCAGCGAGGCCCTTCAAACAATCGCACCACTGTGGTCGCCTTTATCCTGGCCTTCGAGGGCGATGTCCTACCAGAGAAGGTCAGGTAATGGTGTATCAGTGTCATGTGAAACCTTATATTTCACCAATGAGGAGCTTTAAATGCTTACAGTTTGGACACATATTTCCCACAGCACCACTGATCCCCTCTGCGGTCACTATGGGCGCCCCCTCCATGAGGGGAATGCCTGTGCTCCTCCACCAGTGTGCGTAAATTATCATGGAAGGTACTCTCAATGCTCACCTGCATGTCCGGTATTTGTGAAAGGAAGAAAGATTCAAGAGTACAAAACCTTAGATCGGCTCACCTACACTGAGGCTCGTCAAAAGTATGACCAGCTCCATCCCATGTCTATGACTTCTACGTTTGCTTCAGTTATGTCTGTTCCCCCTCCTACCCCCTCCTCTTCCCAGACCCACCCCATTAACCCCATGCCTTCACCCTTCTCCTCCCTCTCTCTCTCTCTCCCACTCCCCATACCCCTCCTCATCAGTACACCCACCCGCCCCTTTGGGTGCTGCTCCCCCTCACCCACCAGAGAAGTGCTCCCCTCCTTCCATGGCCTCCAGTAGTGGAGCTCCCTCCCAGAACTCCTCTTCCCAGCACCCCCCTGAAAGGCGATCTGCTGCTCCACATCTGCAGCATGATCCACGGCTGGTGGGTGCCAGGATTGCCCACTGTAATAACTTGCCCGCCCTCGCTGAAGTCTACCCATCTCTTCCTTCCAAAGAGAAGAAGCAGAAACATAAGAACAATGGCAAGGCCCCTCTGGTACCACCCTGAGGCGCAGCCTTCCCCTCTTTCAGTCAATGAACCAGCAGAGTCTGAACCCACCTATACGGATATTACCACATCCTTATTGGTGATTGATGGCGACTCGGCGGCGTGACCAACTCTGTGCTGTTCGCTTCCCATTTGGACACCGGCTTGAGAATGGAATGGTAATGGATATTTGCGTCACTTTCCAGAGTAGTAGTCCCTTCTTTCCTTCTGCTCTGCCGCTTGTACTGCGCTCCAGGAGACCAACTTTGACAATTCTTACTCACCCGTCATTTGTGGGTTGCACACTTTCTGTCAGAACTGAATTGGCCCCTTGCGGGCTTCTGGTGGTGTTTGCACCTTGGTCCGCAAGGACACTGTTAGTAAATGGGTTCCCCTCCATGCCAGTCTGGAAGCCATTGCTGTCATGGTCCATCTGGCCACACCAATCACAATCTGTAATCTCTACTTCCCACCTGACAGGCTGCCCACGTCCTTTGCCCTAACCACCCTTCTTCAACAACTCTCTTCTCCCTTCCTGTTACTAGGGGACTTTGTGACTACTGCCCTAGGCAGGACAGTTGAAGCTGTTCTGGCAGGGCTTGACATCTATTTACTAAACACAGGCGCTCCCATTCACTTTAGTGTGGCGCATGGCACTTTCTCAAACACTGACCACTCGATCTGCAGTCCCAGCCTTCTTCCCTCCATTCATTGGGGTGTGTCTCGCTCCATCACCCTCCTAGGTGGGCCATATCTAAAGCTGATTAGGGTGCCTTCTCTTCTGCCCCCATCCCTCCTGTGTTGCCACACGACACTGTTGACGAATCTACACAGACTTTGACTGCTGTCATCCTTTTAGCAGCAGTTTCAGCAATCCCTTATTCCTCAGGCTCTGTCTGCCGGAAGATGATCCCTTGGTGGACTACAGAACCTGCTGCAGCCATAAAAGACCGCCACTGCACCCTTCTGCTGCTCTCCTTCTGGTCTTTAAACTACTCCACTCCCGCGCTCACTACCTAATCCAATTTCAGAAACTGATTTGCTTGGAACGATATGTAGCTGCCATAGGACCGCACACATCGTCTTCAGAAGTATGGGCGAAACTCAGGCGAATTTTTGGCCGCTCTCCTCCCACCGGGGTTGCAGCAATTTCTTTGCATGGTGCTGTCCTTACTAATCTGACTTTGTAGCAGAAAATTTCGTTCAACACTTTGCTCAAGCTTCGGCATCAGCTCAGTATCCGCCCACATTCCTTCTCCTGAAAGAGTTCTCAGAACGACTGCCTCTGTCTTTTGTTTATCTCTGTTCAGAGCCATATAATGCTCCATTCAGCGTCTGGGAATTCGCCACCGCCCTCGCCCTTTGTCCTAACATGTAATATAATATCTTGTATAGACACCTTTTCTTAACCTGACACGTTCTACATCATTACGAAGTGTCGTATTCCTGATCTACGGAACAAGTAATAATCTAATCTAATCTAATGATGGACTATATAGAAAAAAAGATGACCGACGAGTATAATGCATCTCATACTCTGATTGACATTCACATGCTTCGTTGTAACGTACCTGCAGCAGATGTTTATTCTGAGGGAATACTACAATTAACTTCGTGTGACACAAACACATATGTGACACTTTCAGGTGTTGTTATACTCAAGGAACTTTATTGTGCTTTATCAATTTCAACAAACAGATTGTGCCATAGGCGCCTATATGCAACAGGTCGCTACCAAGAATTTGTTGAGTGTTGATATCCTTTCACCTTGAATTTTAATTCCACTCCTGATCTTTCTTTTATTTCCATCATTGCTTCTTCGATGTACAGGGCGGAAGACGACATTCCTGTCTTACACCGTTTTGATTCCGAGCGCTTCGTTCTTGGTCGTCCAATCTTATTATTCCCTCTTGGCCCTTTTACATATTGTACTCGTATGTAGAGAGGATATAAAATGTAGACTGGCAATGGCAAGGAAATCGTTTCTGAAGAAGAGAAATTTGTTAACATCGAGTATAGATTTAAGTGTCAGGAAGTCGTTTCTGAAAGTATTTGTATGGAGTGTAGCCATGTATGGAAGTGAAACATGGACGATAACCAGTTTGGACAAGAAGAGAATAGAAGCTTTCGAAATGTTGTGCTACAGAAGAATGCTGAAGATAAGGTGGGTAGATCACGTAACTAATGAGGAGGTATTGAATAGGATTGGGGAGAAGAGAAGTTTGTGGCACAACTTGACTAGAAGAAGGGATCGTTTGGTAGGACATGTTTTGAGGCATCAAGGGATCACAAATTTAGCATTGGAGGGCAGCGTAGAGGGTAAAAATCGTAGAGGGAGACCAAGAGATCAATACACTAATCAGATTCAGAAGGATGTAGGTTGCAGTAGGTACTGGGAGATAAAGAAGCTTGCACAGGATAGAGTAGCATGGAGAGCTGCATCAAACCAGTCTCAGGACTGAAGACCACACAACAACAACTCGTATGTTACCCATCTCTCCTTGTAGCTTACCCCTATTTTTCTGGGGAAAGAGTCATGATTTTCCTTTAGTCTTGCTTCTACTATCAACCGCAATATTAAAGGTGAAGCGATATCAACCGAATTGCCTCTCTGGTGACTCTACTTTTGCTAAAGTCGATGTGACTGTCACGTAACACATCATCAATTTTCTGTTCCATTCTTCTCCATATTATTCTTGTCAGTAACTTGGATGCATTAGCTGTTAATCTGATTGTGTCATAATTCTTTAGTTGTCAAGTCTTGCTGTCATTGGAACTGTGTGGATGATACGTCACCAGGCATACAACCTTACCACTAGCGTGATTAGTCGTATTGTTGCCACTTCCTCACTGATTATCCAAATTCAGATAGAATGTTATCAATCCCTTCTGTCTTATTTGATCTTAAATCCTCCAAAGCTCCGTTAACTGCATAAGTTTTAAACGAATACAAGCTGGATTTGTGGTGCATAGGAGAAAGTTACTTTCGAAAATGGCATAGCAGGACGAAGTAAATTTATGTGAATGTAGATCAATACACTAGGAAGGAGTTGTGCGTCACAGACAACACTTGGTATTCATACTTCTATTTCTGAGAGATGATGTCGATTCAAATTACACGCCAGTCGTGTATGAGGATACAAGTCAGGTTTGCTTTAAATACACACAGTAACTGTCGTTGAGCGTTAATTACCTTTGATATTGAACATGGTGGATTTAAGGTGACAAAGACGCCATTGTCAACACCACATTGAGTTTGAACGAGGTCCTGTAACAGGGCTATTAGAAGCCGGACGTTCCTTTTGGGATATTGCCGGAAGACTTGGCAGGAATTTAGCCCCTGTACATGACTGCTGGCAATGTTAGTCACGAGAATGTAAGGTCGCAAGAAGACCGGACGCCAGATGACTATGTGACAGTACCGAGAAGGACATGGTGTTCGGCGGGGGGCTCTGGTGAATTATACAGCAGACGCCGGCACCGCAGTGACACAACGAACTGTTATAAATCGGTTACTTCAAGGATGGCTCCGAGCCTGACGACCTGTGTGTGTATTCCACCGACTCCAAACCGCCGCCAGTTGCCAATGGTGTCAAGTGAAAGGTCATTGCACGGCAGGGAGGAGATATGTTGTGTTCTCTGATGAAGGGTGATTCTACCTCTACCTGTAATGGCCGTATGTTGGTTAGAAAGAGGTCAATTGAGGGCCTGCATTCAGTCTGTCCGATTGCTAGACACACTGGGCCTACCTCTGCGGTGATGTTTTGTATCACTGCAAGAGCATTCTTGTGTGCACCCCATGCCACATGACTGCTGATTTGTACGTCAATCTGGTGACTCGATCTGTTGTGCTGCTATTCATTAAAAACTAGGTGTTGGCCAACGAGATAACTCTCGCCCACATACCGCTGTTGTAACGCAACATGTTCTACAGACTGTCAATATGTTACCTTAGACTGCTCAATCACCATATCTGTCTCCAACCAAGCACATACGTGACTTAATGGGACGACAACTCCAGAGTCATCCACAAACAGCATTAACTGTCCCTCTTTTGACCGACCAAGTGCAACAACTAAAACCGACAAATTGACATCCGGTACCTTTGCGACAAAATGCATGCACGTTTGCGAGCTTGCATTCAACATTATGGCAGTTATATCGGTTACTAATGTACCAGCATTTCACGCCTGCAGTGGTTTATCTCGCGCTTACATTAACCTGTGATCTTGCAATGTTAATTACTTAAGTATGTTACCAACGCAAATGTATTCCCAAATTTTACTTATTCCACGTTTGGTGTTGCTGTTTTTTCTGTCAGTGTACATAATGCTGTCTCCTGCAAAACTGGTCTTCTTTTCAACGCCTAGCAGTTCATGATGGGGATCCAAGAAGTTAGAAACCAAGGCAGTTGACCTAGGAATACAGGCGGTGGGGGACTGAAAATCACCGATTTTTTAAGCCAATAGGGAGGATGAGGTGTTTGCCTAGATAAGATTCCTACTGGTCAGCTCTTCCATTGATTCTGGATGTAACCAGTTTTCCAGCTATGATTCACTGCTGTATAAGTGTTGATAACAACGCCATCAGTGTTAGTCTGAGAGTTGACAGCAACTGATCAGTAATCTGTCGAGAGTCTTACCGACAGTAAGGGCGAAAACAAAAAATCTCTTTTTTACGAAGAGGTCTTTTTGTAGTGAGAAACAGCACATTGCAGTGTTTTCCTTTTTCTATAGAAATTCTCCAATTTCCAGGAGTACTTATCGATTTCAGTTGCATTTGGAAGCAGTATATAAGTCATCAGTAGAACTATGTACGGCGCTCTCTTTGACTGACAGGGATTCAGCTCCACAGACCATCGATTTGTTGTGAAGGAACTTGCACTTCGGATGTTGCAAGCCACTCGAAGTAGCGTGATTCCCTCTGGAGGTTTCTTTATAGTTTTGACAACGTCCCACTATTAGCTGGATGTTAGTTCTGAAGATTGGTTAACAGAGAATCACCACCAGCACAGAACTGTCTCAGCTGGTATTCTATTGTCGATCGTGCTGAGTTGTATATGCTCAGTTATTCCAGCGAAATCCCGTGTCTTTGTGAATGAGCTGGATATTGTGAAGTGGGTTAATGACTTGTTATCTGAATATGATGAACATAATACTAAGATGCCCCCCACTCTCTACACCCCAGATTAAAAATGTGTCCAGATAGATACGAACCAGTGGCTGCTGAGTTAAACGTGAAACTGTTGGAGCAGTGGTGATGTGATCGTCGCTTGTGAGACTTCTCATAGGATGGAATACGATAGTGATACAAATGAAATGTATCTTTATGTTGAAATGTACATTATTAAACAAAACTTTATTGCGAAACAATTAAACGAAGTTTTCTGTAATCAGAAAAACATATGTATGACGTACAACTTTCGTGCACAACACTACGAAATAACGATTATTCTTGTCTTACAAATGCGGTTACTGCACCGCAGAATATCTGGAAAATCAAATGTTCACAAATATACATCTTATGTATGCAGAAAGCACGTCTGTGTGGCTTGTGTGTGTGTGTGATTTTCATAACTAACAGCAAGCATTCGATGTCTGCATAAAACGACAATTGGTAACTACTGCTTGCAGCGTATTGGGATTTTTACCAGACTCCTCACGGAAGCAGAGAGATCAGAGTCGTAACTTCATTGACGTAACAGAAAGGTGGAGCAGCAGTGGCGATAGTGAGTCATGCGTGAATCATAACATGGATCTAAAAGCAGTCACTATTTCTGAATTCTACTGCTTCATGTCCTTTGCTGCTGACTGCTCTCGAACAAGGTCATGGTATGTGCAACTCAACACAAAAAGCTGATGTCGATCTCCAATTGCATCGTTATATACACAGTCATAAAAACACGCAACAACCAAGAAGTTGTTCGACGTAAACAAAGTTGGTTGCCGTGTTTCTACATCAGAAAGATATTTCTTCATATTTGGAGCCATTCGCATAAGAGTGTCGCTACTATGAGGAAACAGATCATGTTTGCCTTAAATACACGCTTTAACGGTAGCAAGCATTTGTTACCTTTGAGATTAGTCGTTGTGAGCTGATGTTAGTCAGCAACGCTTTTAAGATAAAGTGATCAGAAGCCCCGTTTTTAGCGGCACTGTACTGTTTTTCAACCTACTGTCCCGGGGTCCCAATAGATTAGGTCTAAACGGCTCTTAGTTCGCTTTTGTTAGAAAGTAGCAATTAAATTTTACCGTCTATGTTATGCTACATAAAATTGGAACTTTTATGTTCATGATTGCTAAGAACGTAATTTATGTTATCGATGGACAAAATTCGTTACCGAAAACAAATCATCTAAATGATCAAACTGCCAACATTGATTTGTTTCCCGCGCTTCAGTTCAACAATTCGATTCCATTCACTCTGTGACTCAGTGACAATCGGTTTGTAATGTTCACTGTTTCGGAAGTTCCGTGAGAAATTCGAGATGCCAAAACGAAAGTGTTTCTTCACTGCTACGTTAAAATAAAGTTAAATATGTTAGCCTGCTAGGACTAGCAGTTTATAGAGAATTTTAAATTAACTCGCGATAATTATCCGTAAATCAACAAAAACTTTGTCTGTTTTACTTGTACTTTATCTTCTACCATATGGACACAAACACAAAGAGAATTTGGTCCGATTAAAATTTTCATTATACTATCTGTAACACCGAGTTTTGTGTATGTAGTGCAGAGAAGAGCGACATTGTGCAACATCTAAATTGAAGTAAACACAAAATGGCAGAAATTACTGCAGCGTCATCCAGAAGAGTAGCTTCGTTTTCCAGACTAAATTCAGCAGGTGACCGAGAACTGCACTTGTCTCCAATTGAAGAAGCCTGGAATTACCATGTGGCTGGTGAAAATCGTAGTTTTCCCTCAAATAACTGTGCCTCGACACTAGTAAGAAATTTGTCTGAACAGATATTCTCTTGGATTCGCACAAAGATTGAAGCCAATACCATGAAGATACTATTGAAATGTTACAAAAAGAGATACAGGAACTCCGTTACGTTATTTTATTTACAGATATTTCTAGTCATCCAGAGAAAAAGATTTTTCCCGTTATGAGTAGGTATTTTTTTACCGCTACAGATTTGGACCTTGATGAACGTCCTGGCGAAACAGCAGACGTTACCAATTAACCGACTCGCATGCTAGCTAAAAACAACCTATATAGTAAAATAATCGTGTTCTGTGGTGATAATATCAATATTAACTTTGATGGGGCAGCACATAAAGAAAAAAAATATTTTTAAAAACTTTAAAATGGTATAGAACAGTGAAATCCTTGGGGTTGGATGTGCAGCACATATAGTGCAAAACACAATTACGGCTGCAGCACATTGTTTACCTATTGATGTAGAAACTATTGTTTACAGAATTTACTACCATTTCACACAGACACCGTGTGAATATAATCACTTATGGATGTATACCAACACTGGACGGTTAGCGTTAATGCCGGTACTTGTAAGAGTTCTTGCACTTTTTGAGGTTCTGTGGTCTTAGTCCGGAAAAATGTTCAGTGATAATAAAATCTTTGTTTGAAAAACCGCTGGAAAAAGTTGTTGTTCGTTTTGTCCACAACAAAGCCACAGCTTCCCACCAGGCAGTTCTCCAGGGAGAATGTGAGCTTACAACAGGTGCTGAAGTAACTTTGGCTCTTTCCAAGTTGAAAGAAAATATGACTGAGAAAGAGGTCAACAGTTTTATCCTACATGTTGCTAAATGTTCTTTGTATGAATTAAAAAACGAAAAGTGAGGTGAAAGCAAAGAATTTCCAAACAGTAACATATGCCTTCTTTGGTTGATCTATTGGATACCTAACAGTCCAGATTTGACAGATCTGAAGTATATGTGAAGTTAGAATGTATCTTGCTTAACAATGTCCTAAAATGGAGTACTGTCGACGTTTGTATGTCCTAATAAAGCTCGTAATGCCAGTCTTCGCGAATTTGTTTATGTTAACCAATTTGCTACTGCAGACAGTTCATTTGAGTTCGATAGAGATGTTTCAATTTTTCTCCTCTTAAAAATTGTCATTTTGCAATTTCTGTAACATGGTAGAATTTGAATTACCACCCTCAGGTACGAATGCAATTGTGGAGAAAGTTTTTGCAATCAAGAACAAAATATGGACATCAGAAAAAAATGATACGGTAAGTTCGAAAACTGAAAACAATTTTCCCTACCGAAACAAATTTCAAATAGAGCTGCCTTGAGTCTTTAATGCACTGGTTTCCATTGCCTTCTGCATTGTTATTCCATTGATCATTGCTCATTATTCCGCCTTTAGTGACAGCAGGCATCGAACTCGGGACCAAAGATGTTTTTATTATTAATCAAAGACGCTGTCCCCAGGTCACAGGTGCAGATCGCCATGCCAGGCTGTTCTGTATTAACAATATGAGTACTGCTGCCGGCTCTGACATACCTTGTGTCTCTGGTTCCGTCGAAGCTCACTTTGAGGACAATCATTCACAAGACAAGAAAACAAAATATATGAAAGGAATTCTTGCATCTGGTCATGAACCATCTCGAATCTGGTCATTACCTAGAGTGACGAAACAAGAGCTGCATCATTGGAGAAATACAGGGACGAGCGAGTGTGATAGGACTTACCCCAGTTCGCTGCTAGAAGTGCCACGTCACCACAACGCATCTGTGCGTAGCAAACAAGTATTGCAACATAACTTAAGAAAGGAATTAAAAGTTAAAGTTCCATTTAAAAACTTTGTTAGCATGTGCTTTAGTATATTAATTTGTAAACTGTCAAATCTCAGAATGATCAGGTCAATAATTCCCCTAAATAGATCGTTTTAATAAAAAAATAAGTGGCACTAAATAATAAAGCTAGAAACCCAAACATTGATCATAATGTGCAGATATATGTCAAAATTAACTGGTACAAGTCTCAACGTGATTAAACAATAATTTTGGCCAGAATCTGCTTCTTTAAGAAAAAACTAAGGCGCTAAATATTAGACTTAGAAATATGAATATTTGTATGAAGCGTCAGTTAAACATAAAAACATTAATTATGTAACCCCAATGAGCTACCTCTAATAGTTCGAGTAATTTGTAGAAAACTAAAACATTCTTGCCAGAATGAGATTTTCACTCTGCAGCGGAGTGTGCGCTGATATGAAACTTCCTGGCAGATTAAAACTGTGTGCCGGACCGAGACATCCTTATTTGTAGTAGATTCAGTATCTGTTATATTCATGTCATGAAGCTTTGGTTACAGCACGTGATGAAACCTAGTGCTATAACAAGTTTGAACTTCTGGATGTAAATAATAACTAACACAAGGTCTCTTAAAATTGTAGTTTAGAGGTCAGGTTCTACTGTCACTTCCATTTTGAAAATTCTAGACAGCAAAGTTTAAATGCAAGCAAGCTAAAACTATTTGTGTGATTTTAACTAATTTAACTACAAAAATTACGAAGATTCTAAATTAGTATATACCGGTACTATAAAATATTTTGTGTCCGAAAAAGCAGCCATTTTGAGGCTGCTACGGTGGACAGGTGTTTCCTAGGCCGTCCGCTGCGCCACGTATTTAAATACAGCCAGTGAGTCAAGACTAGGCTTCACTTCGCACCCAGCCGCTGTACGATCCGCGACAGTCTAATGACACAATGCGTGCTGCCTAGGGTGACATCGGAGATAGGTTATTACTAAATGCATATATTCAGTAATAATAGAAAGTGAACTCACGAGTACCGTACACAGCTAGGATCGCTCAGATTTGTCCGAACTATTTGTTAATGTGTTGCCCATAATGTTAACACATCCGCATAGCAATTGGGGACAGTAATTTTCCACTTTTGTGGCGAGCAATTATTTTGACGTACGAAGTCAGGGCGAAAGACAGTTTAATAGGAAGTTACTGTACAGGTCGCCTCTGAACTGCGCATAGTGCTGTTTAGGGGAGGGAGATTTATTATCAGTATGAACATTATGAATATTTCAATGTTGAGCATGAGAAACTTTACCAAATATATCTATTAATTAGAACTCAAATTTTCATTTATAATCATAGTCCTGATCGCGCTGAGCAAACAGATGATGGAAACATTTGTTTCAGTGGGCTGGACAAGAATGTCGACTTGCAGACTTGGAACTATTGTCAGTATGTTCTCCATCACTTTCTGGCTGAGCACAGAAATAGTATTTATGTTATCGTAAAAGACAGAGAACAATATTCCAATATTTACAGCAATTCAACATTATTCTCATACTTCAAATATTTTCTTCTCCCCTTACCTATGAGATTTGTATACATTATTATTATTATTATTATTATTATTATTATTATTACTATTATCCCACTGCCCCACACTGGGAATA
The DNA here is from genome assembly GCF_021461385.2 of Schistocerca piceifrons. Classification (NCBI taxonomy): domain Eukaryota; kingdom Metazoa; phylum Arthropoda; class Insecta; order Orthoptera; family Acrididae; genus Schistocerca; species Schistocerca piceifrons. The sequence goes on along the minus strand of NC_060140.1, from coordinate 642,121,641 downwards.
TACCCCTCACTATTTCATGCATAATATTTTACTAGAATGAATTCTGTACATGGTGCTGAGTGGCGCTCAAGGTTACACTATGAACATCTAACAGGTACTAATCAATCGTGACTTCCATTACCTCTAAAGGCTACGCAAATCCCTTGGTTCTTTAATCAGAGTAAAATGTAGATTAGAAAATGTGTGACCATCTAACCTTTCTTCCACGATCAAAATACAAGCAAAGTTATTTGGGCTCACCGTACTGCAGGCTTGAGGTTCAGACGTTGCTCTAAAATGGTGATGTCAATGATCTGACACCAGAGTTAGATGAGACATTAGGATGCCAGTAGATATGTTTAATTAACTTCTTTATTCTGGCCCTCAGGTGTATTACGTCAGTAACAGCTTGATGGAGGCGTCCAGTTGCCTCTCATGTGGAACATGAGACGTCCGGCATGGCTAACAGTGCAAAGAGTGTGGTATCACACGAATGCCACAATCAGTGGCGTCTCCGGCTGCGACCATTAAGACAGCATGGCAGCGCTGCTGACGATACCACTGATGCGGCCGTGACCGCCCTTCAGCCAGTGGGTGGTTCTCTGCTTTAGTGGCAGCTGCTCTCATGACTCAGGGCAGGCTTCGCATCCTGTGCTCGAAAAGCGGACCTTGTACTGAGTTCCAGAGTGTCGATCTGGGTGTTACAGGCTTATGGTGAAGCCTGTGTTGCTGAGATGAGAATGTTTTGGTAAATGAATGGTTAAGTACATACATGCTCCACACTATGTTCGTAAAGGGCTTAAGGCACATCCTCCAGACACCTCCATGGTGGAATATAAGGGAAAGGCTTCCGTTCTTCCACTAGTTTACTGCAACATCAGCTGTTGCTGTACCCCAACCAGCTGGCTCTGCTTCGCTAAGCCTGATGGCCGTGGTTTGTTTGACAATGCATAAAACCCTTGCCTGCCTACAGCTCGCTCTGTTGCCACTCATTTCACTCTGGAGTTCTTTTTGAATGAATATGGTTGATTCACTACAGCAGGAACATAGCCTCTGTACATGATAGCCTGCAGTACTGGTCACAAAAATGTACAGTCTCAAGAGAGTGGGTTCCAGAGGGTCAGGTGGCAAAGCCAAGAGGGAAGATCATCGTGTTTGTCATATGCGACCAGCAATTACTTGTAATATAGTAGAATTTCGCACTTGTGATATCAGCTCTGGACAAACATACAGTATGCCTGGGGTCTTTTTTACCCCAAAGTAATTCAAGAAAATTTATTGCTATAAAATTTGAAATACGTACACAAACGTAATTATAATTTATTGAGAAAAATATGCACAATGTTGATATTACAACTCCATAGATTCTTAATACAACTAAGTAATATATAAGATGTAATTATTTACTACATTTATTTAAAATATAAAAACATATTTTGTTTAGTTCGTTGAGTTCCAAAACCAATTTTAACACAAAATGTTCAAAACCCACAGTCAATGAAACAATACCAAAATTTATTAATATTATGTGTAATATTACTTACATGGGATTTTATTCGAAATACACACCTACTCACTCTCTGTGTCTTATGACAAAACTAACATTACACAACACACTTATCCTGTAATGTTCTTTACAGACAAACTTGTGACACCCATCACGTTGTTGATTCAGTTTCTCATCCGTTGGACTTGGGCAGGAACCACTCAGTTTTCTTTTCAGACCTGGAACATCAGCTTTCTGGTTATAATGTTGCTTTTCCTTTAGAAGATCCTTGATGTCTGAAGATAATATTGCCAAACAGATGCATTGTGTCCAGCACTGGGGCGACAGGATTCGTCATTCAAAGTGAAGTTGGTCTATTTCTTTTCCTAGTTCTGAGAAGAATTCTCTTCCTGCATTTTTATTTCTCATATCATGTAAAAATTTATTTTACAGAATGTAAGCATGTATAAGAAAAAATACAGCAAGTGGCCACCTTCTTGTTCCACGATTCACTGAATAATGTCTAGCCATCTTATAAACTACATCAGCTTCTGACTTTCTTGAGCTGTAGAACATTATTATTTCAGGTCTTTTGTGCTCATGCTCACTCACATCAAATGTTTGCTATGGAGTATACATCAAAATGACTCATTTATTTTGTCTGGGGACATACAAAGCTAAAAGATTATTCTAGCATATCCATAAGTAGTCGATAATGGAAGGCCTCTGTTCTGATGGCAACATTTCTTTTGGAATCTGTTTTCAGTTGGCCTGAAGAATTCCCACAAGCGTCAATTTATTAGGAAAAAATTCCTGTCCCAAATGAAAACTGGTAAAAAGTTATGAGTTGTAATGTTCCTACCATTTTTCTTAGGTGATCAACTAAATCATGTACCACTTCTCTCCCTAGATTTATTTCCCTTCCTTCAGCAGATTTCCCCGTATGCACATCTGCGGTTATGACATAATTGGTCTCGTAAACTACAGCAGCCCACACTTTTATCCCATACTTTACAGGTTTCGAAGGGATGTACGCCATGAATAGACACAGTATCCCGAAAGTACACAAATGCTCATCAACCGTAATATAAGATCCATCTACTAAGATTTCAAATACAGCCCTTATAGATTGAGCTTTCGATCCAAAAGCAGCTTTTCTTTCTTCCATTGTCAGTTTGTCATCACACCAGAGGCACATCTTAATATCACGAAATCTTAAAAAGCTCATTGTTTCTCGTAAAAACAGGTAAGCCCTATTATATTGACCGAAAGGCTTCCCACGTGCCTCATGCAAGCCAGTTATTATTAGTAGACCAAAGAATGCCTGCAGCTCTGTAGAATCAAGGTCCATCCAGCATTTAAAAGTTGGGTACAGAATTTTATTATCTTTTGCATGATTATTGGTATCCATTACTACACTCTGCATGTGATTAGTGATAAAACGTCTGAAAGAATCTGTCCTTGTCTGTAATTATGGTCTAAGGTGACGCGGAGCATGCGCAGTTTCACATATTACAATCCTTGAAACCTGCTTGCGCACATCATATGGTATTGTGTTATATGTTAGCTCTCCAATTCTAGACACAAAAATACATGCACTTGTTACCTGAATACCATCATCCTCTTCACAGGAACTCATATCCACTTCATTTCCGACATGTATATCCTCCTCTATCATATCTCCATCAGTATCATTATCATTCTCAATTCTAAAAATTGATTCATTATCACTATCACTCTTCTGTAAATCTGACAAAGCCTGCTCGAGATTGTAGTCCCTTATAACCGTATATTACCACCCATGACGAATAAACAATAACACCACATCTTCCTTCCGCAAAACTCAATTCCATACTATGAATTTGTCATAACGATGCACGTGAATGTATTTTCTATTGATTGTTGATAACAATGTACCAACTAATGTCGGTTTATAAGGTGCATTGTTGCCAACATATATTTTTATTATATACAACACTGAAAATCACTTATTGTGTATCTGGTTTTTTTCTTACCCCACTGCAAAAATTTCAATTATTGTACTACATCCTGTAATATAGTAACAAATGTATTACCCAGTTATAACAAAAAGTCTGTGAATAGCATATCTGGAGAGTGAATAGTCTGCATCCACATTAAAACTTTAGTTGTAGTTAAACGAGGCTAGGGGTCTAAAATGGCCGCAGACTTCATGCGACGGTTAAGTTCTGATCTTGTGGAGTTAACCACTTAAACATGTTGCCTAGAGAAATGTAGTCACAAAACTGCATTACTCTACAATAATTATTCTTTGGTGTTGACGAATTTTTTTATCAGTGTAGGTAGCACCTCAGCAAAATGAATGGATGGCTGTTTACCAGTTTACATCACAAAAGTAGCATACGGTAATTGCTATGTAAATACCTTGTTAATTTATCAGAAAGGTATACATAGCACTTTGGGTAGGAGAATACCTCTAACCATAGAATATCCACACAAACAACATACACAATCATTCACGGTGTCTTATTACATAACAATCCAAAAACTATCACACACACCTGTACAACATTGTGAATAGGAAGACAACTAAATCGTTAATGCCTGCAGTACTGAATTTTTGATAACGACTTTTATTGCCACTGCAGATACAGTACATTAGCCTAATGCCTCTTATCATAAGTTTAATCTTTACAGATTGCTCTTTCTCAGCATATATTTTTATGAGCATTGGAACACGTACATACTGTAGTAATTAGTACGTAAATACGTCTTACCTCCAGCAGATTGTAATGGGTCTGTCATCTTCACTGTTCTCTGTTGTAGTACACCATTCCACCAACAGAGAGCAAGAATAAATTACGAAACTGGGAGTGTCAGTTGCCAGTAAACAGGCCTCTCGGTCTCAAAGGTGAACGAAATCTTTTACTGCTACAAAATGCATAGAAAGTTTGCGACTATTATATTGTCCGCCAGGTCTAAAAGGGTTAAAATGTGTGAAACTGTGTACATGAAAATATATAAGGTGCACTGCGCAACATGTGTATATTATTTGATGGAAGTACATTGTCATCTATTATATCGGTCTCCAGCATCTTACTCAATTTGTAGTTCCAGCACTGTAGCACCGAATACTGCAACTGGTGATGGTTTTACATCTACATCTACATGATTACTCTCCTTTTCACAATAAAGTGCCAGCCAGAGGGTTCAATGAACCACCATCAAAATATATCTACCGTTCCACACTCGAATGGCACGCGGGAAACACGAGCACTTACATTTTTCTGTGCGAGCCCTGATTTCTCTTATTTTATCGTGATGATCATTTCTCCCTACGTAGGTGGGTGCCAACATAATGTTTTCGCAGTCGGAGGAGAAAACTGGTGATTGAAATTTCATGAGAAGATAACGTCGCAACGAGAAACACCTTTGCTTTAATGATTGTCACTCCAATTCACGTATCATGTCTGTGACACTATCACCCCTATTTCGCGATAATACAAAACGAGCTGCCCTTCTTTGTACTTTTCCGATGTCATCCGTCAGTCCCACCTGATGTGGCTCCCACACCGCACAGCAATACTCCAGAACAGAGCGGACAAGTGTGGTGAAAGCAGCCAGTAGATCTGTTGCACCTTCTAAGTGTTCAGCCAATGAATCGCAGTCTTTGGTTTGCTCTACCCATAATATTATCTATGTGATCGTTCCAATTTAGGTTATTTGTAATTGTAATCCCTAAGTATTTAGTTGAATTTACAGCCTTCAGATTTGTGTGAGTTATCGCGTAATCGAAATTTAGCTGATTCCTTTAGTACTCATGTGAATAACTTCACACTTTTCCTTATTCAGGGTCAATTGCCACTTTTCGAACCATACAGATATCTTATCTAAACCATTTTGCAAGTCGTTTTGATCATCTGATGACTTTACAAGACGGTAAATGACAAATTCAATTGAAAACAATCTACGACGGCTACTCAGATTGTCTCCTAGGCCGTTAATATAGATCACGAATAAATGAGGGCCTATAACACTTCCTTGGGGAACGCCGAATATTACATATGTTTTACTCGATGACCTTCTGTCTATTACTACGAACTGTGACCTTTCTGACAGGCAATCACGAATCCAGTCGCACAACTGACGCGATACTCCGTAGGCACGCAGTTTGGTTAGAAGACGCATGTGAGGAACGGTGTCAAAAGCATTCTCAAAATCTAAAAATATGGAATCAGTTTTACGTACCTTGTCGATAGCACTTATTACTTCATGAGTTTAAAGAGCCAGTTGTGTCTCACAAAATCGATATTTTCTGAAACCGTGCTGACTTTTTTTGGTCATCAGTCTACTGACTGGTTTGATGCGGCCCGCCACGAATTCCTTTCCTGTGCTAACCTCTTCATCTCAGAGTAGCACTTGCAACCTACGACCTCAATTATTTGCTTGACGTATTCCAATCTCTGTCTTCCTCTACAGGTTTTGCCTTTTTGCCCTCTACAGCTCCCTCTAGTACCATGGAAGTCATTCCCTCATGTCTTAGCAGATGTCCTATCATCCTGTCCCTTCTCCTTATCAGTGTTTTCCACACATTCCTTTCCTCTCCGATTCTGCGTAGAACCTCCTCATTCCTTACCTTATCAGTCCATCTAATTTTCAACATTCGTCTATAGCACCACATCTCAAATGCTTCGATTCTCTTCTTTTCCGGTTTTCCCACAGTCCATGTTTCACTACCATACAATGCTGTACTCCAGACGTACATCCTCAGAAATTTCTTCCTCAAATTAATGCCCATATTTGATATTAGTAGACTTCTCTTAGCCAGAAATGCCTTTTGTGCCATAGCGAGTCTGCTTTTGATGTCCTCGTTGCTCCGTCCGTCATTGGTTATTTTACTGCCTAGGTAGCAGAATTCCTTAACTTCATTGACTTCGTGACCATCAATCCTGATGTTAAGTTTCTCGCTGTTCTCATTTCTACTACTTCTCATTACCTTCGTCTTTCTCCGATTTACTCTCAAACCATATTGTGTAATCATTAGACTGTTCATTCCGTTCAGCAGATTATTTAATTCTTCTTCACTTTCACTCAGGATAGCAATATCATCAGCGAATCGTATCATTGATAACTTTTCACCTTGTATTTTAATTCCACTCCTGAACCTTTCTTTTATTTCCATCATTGCTTCCTCGATGCACAGATTGAAGAGTAGGGGCGAAAGGCTGCAGCCTTGTCTTACACCCTTCTTAATACGAGCACCTCGTTCTTGATCGTCCACCCTTATTATTCCCTCTTGGTTGTTGTACATATTGTATATGACCCGTCTCTCCCTATAGCTTACCCCTACTTTTTTCAGAATCTCGAACAGCTTGCACCATTTTATATTGTCGAACGCTTTTTCCAGGTCAACAAATCCTATGAAAGTGTCTCGATTTTTCTTTAGCCTTGCTTCCATTATCAGCCGTAACGTCAGAATTGCCTCTCTCGTCCCTTTACTTTTCCTAAAGCCAAACTGATCGTCACCTAGCGCATTCTCAATTTTCTTTTCCATTCTTCGGTATATCATTCTTGTAAGCAGCTTCGATACATGAGCTGTTAAGCTGATTGTGCGATAATTCTCGCACTTGTCCGCTCTTGCCGTCTTCGGAATTGTGTGGATGATGCTTTTCCGAAAGTCGGTTGGTATGTATATTCTACACACCAACGTGAATAGTCGTTTTGTTGCCACTTCCCCCAATGATTTTAGAAATTCTGATGGAATGTTATCTATCCCTTCTGCCTTATTTGACCATAAGTCCTCCAAAGCTCTTTTCAATTCCGATTCTAATACTGGATCCCCTATCTCTTCTAAATCGACTCCTGTTTCTTCTTCTATAACATCAGACAAATCTTCACCCTCATAGAGGCTTTCAAGGTATTCTTTCCACCTATCTGCTCTCTCCTCTGCATTTAACAGTGGAATTCCCGTAGCACTTTTAATGTTACCACCGTTGCTTTTAATGTCACCAAAGATTGTTTTGACTTTCCTGTATGCTGAGTCTGTCCTTCCGACAATCATATCTTTTTCGATGTCTTCACATTTTTCCTGCAGCCGTTTCGTCTTAGCTTCCCTGCACTTCCTATTTATTTCATTCCTCAGCGACTTGTATTTCTGTATTCCTGATTTTCCCGGAACATGTTTGTATTTCCTCCTTTCATCAATCAATTGAAGTATTTCTTCTGTTACCCATGGTTCCTTCGCAGCTACCTTCTTTGTACCTATGATTTCCTTCCCAACTTCTGTGATGGCCCTTTTTAGAGATGTGCGTTCCTCTTCAACTGTACTGCCTACTGCGCAATTCCTTACTGCTGTATCTACAGCGTTAGAGAACTTCAAACGTATCTCGTGATTCCTTAGTACTTCCGTATCCCACTTCTTTGCGTATTGATTCTTCCTGACTAATGTCTTGAACTTCTGCCTACTCTTCATCACTACTATATTGTGATCTGAGTCTATATCTGCTCCTGGGTACGCCTTACAATCCAGTATCTGATTTCGGAATCTCTGTCTGACCATGATGTAATCTAATTAAAATCTTCCCGTATCTCCCGGCCTTTTCCAAGTATACCTCCTCCTCTTGTGATTCTTGAACAGGGTATTCGCTATTACTAGCTGAAACTTGTTACAGAACTCAATTAGTCTTTCTCCTCTTTCACTCCTTGTCCCAAGCCCATATTCTCCCGTTACCTTTTCTTCTACTCCTTCCCCTACAACTGCATTCCAGTCGCCCATGACTATTAGATTTTCGTCCCCCTTTACATACTGCTTTACGCTTTCAATATCCTCATACACTTTCTCTATCTGTCCATCTTCACCTTGCGGCGTCGGCATGTATACTTGAACTATCGTTGTCGGTTCTGATTAGAACAACCCGGTCACTGAACTGTTCACAGTAACAAACCCACTGCCCTACCTTCCTATTCATAACGAATCCTACACCTGTTATACCATTTTCTGCTGCTGTTGATATTACCCGATACTCATTTGACCAGAAATCCTTGTCTTCTTTCCACGTCACTTCACTGACCCCTACTATATCTGGATTATGCCTTTGCATTTCCGTTTTCAGATTTTCTAGTTTCCCTACCACGTTCAAGCTTCTGACATTCCATGCCACGACTCGTAGAACGTTATCCTTTCGTTGATTATTCAATCCTTTTCTCATGGTAACCTCCCCCTTGGCAGTCCCCTCCCGGAGATCCGAATGGGGGACTATTCCGGAAACTTTTGCCAATGCAGAGATCATCATGACACTTCTTCAATTACAGGCCATATGTCCTGTGGATACACGTTACGTGTCTTTAATGCAGTCGTTTCCATTGCCTTCTGCATCCTCATGTCGTTAATCATTTCTGATTCTTCCGCCTTTAGGGGTAATTTCCCACCGCTAGGACAAGAGAGTGCCCTGAACCTCTATCCGCTCCTCCGCCCTCTTTGACAAGGCCGTTGGCAGAATGAGGCTGACTTCTTATGCCCGAAGTCTTCGGCCGCCAGTGCTGATTATTTATCAAAATTTAGGCAGTGGCGGGGATCGGAACCTGGACCGAATACGTATTTGATTATGAATCAAAGACGCTACCCCTAGACCACGGGGACTCCGTGCTGACTGTGTGTCAATAAATCGTTTTCTTCGAGGTACTTCATAATGTTCGAATATCGTATATGTTCCAAAACCCTACTACAAATCGACATTAGTGATATAGGCCTGTAATTCAGCGGATTACTCCTACTTCCCTTTTAGGGTATTGGTGTGACTTGAGAAATTTTCCAATCTTTAGGTACGTATCTTTCTGTGAGCGAGTGATTGTATATAATTGCTAAATATGGAGCTATCTTATCAGCATAGTCTGAGAGGAATCTGACTGCTATACAATCTGGACCGGAGGCCTTGCCTTTATTAAGTGATTTAAGCTGCTTCGTTACTCCGAGGATACCTACTCCTATGTTTCTCATCTTGACAGTTGTTCTTGATTGGAATTCAGGAATATTTACTTTGTCTTCTTTGGTGAAGGAGTTTCAGAAAACCGTGTTTAATAACTCTGCTTTAGTGGCACTGTCGTCAGTGACTTAACCGTTGCTATCCCGCAGTGAAGGTATTGACTGCGTCTTGCCACTGGCGTTCTTTATCTATGACCAGAATCTCTTTGGGTTTTCTGCCAGATTTCGAGACAGAATTTCGTTGTGGAAATTATTTTAGCATCTCGCATTGAAGTACGCGCCATATTTCGAACTTCTGTAAAATTTTGCCAATGTTGGGGATTTTGTGTTCTTTTAAATTTGGCATGCTTTTTTCGCTGCTCCTGCAACAGCGATCGGACCCGTTTTGTGTACCATGGGGGATCAGTACCATTAATTATGAATTTATGTGTTATAAACATTCCACAACTTTTCTACACTTACATGACCAGATCGGAAGGAGTGAAGACTGTGTCTTAAAAAGCATAAAGAGCATTTTTATCAGCTTCTTTTAGTAGATATACTTTGCGTTTCTTTTTGATGATTGTAGGTGTTACGGTATTCAGCCTAGTAGCAACTGCCCTATGGTCGGTAATCCCTGTATTCGTCACAATACTCACTATTTGTCCAGGATTATTTGTTGCCAAAAGGTCAAGTATGCTTTCGCAACCATTTACACTTCGAGTGGGCTCGTGAACTAATTGTTCAAAATAATTTTCAGAGAAAGCATTCAGTACTACTTCGGATGACGTTTTATGCCTGCCGCCGGCTTTAAACTTACAATTTTTCCAGCATATTGAGGGTAGATTAAAGTCACCACCTACTATAATTGTATGAGCGGGGTACTTATTTGAAATGAGACTCAAGTTTTCTTTGAACTATTCAGCAACTGTATCTTCTTCCTCCCCCCCCCCCCAACTGTATTTAATTTATCCTTTCTGAACACTGTTAGATCGATTGAAAAAATTTCGGCTGAACTTATTTCCGGCTTTAGCCAGCTCTCTGTACCTACAAATATTTGAACTTCAGTGTTGTCTATTAGGGCTTGGAGCTCTGGTTCTTTCCTAACACAGCTATGGCAATTTACAACAGCAATACCACTCGTTTCTACTTCTACCATACTGTGTTTTACCTGCCCACTTTTAGACGGACGTCAATTCTGTGATTCCCAGAGCCCCTTTAACGTAAAAAAACCGCATAGTCCCTTCCACACAGCCCCCGCTACCCGTGTAGCCGCCTCCTGTGTGTGGCGGAACCCGGAAACCCATCACCCAATGGCGTAAGTCAAGGAATATGCAGCCTACACGGTCACAGAACCGCCTGAGCCTCTGATTCATACCCTCCACTCGGCTCTGCAGCAAAGGACCACAGTCTGTTCTATCGACGATGCTGCAGATGGTGAGCTCCGCATTAATCTTGGAAGCAAGACTGGCAGTCTTTACCATTTCCGCTAGCCGCCCGAAAACAGAAAGAATCTGCTCCTATCCAAAGCGACACATGTCACTGGTATCGACATGAGCCACCACCTGCAGTTGGCTGCAACCTGTACTCTTCATGGCATCCGGAAGCACCCTTTCCACATCCGGAATGACTGCCCCCATAATGCACACGGAGTGCATACTGGTTTCCTTCCCCTACTTGGTAGCCATGTTCCCAAGGGCCCCATTACGCGCCTAACGTTGGAGCTCCCAACTACCAGCAAACCCACCCTCTGTGATTGCCCAGACCCTGCTGGCCGAGAATCTTCCTCTGGAACAGGGTGGACGACTGCATCTGGCTCAGAGACATCGTCAACAACAGATAATGACAGAAACCCGTTCGTCAAACCAACTCGGGAGGCTCTACGATCAGCTCCTCGTAATGTTTTTCGCTGCCTGCCTGGTTTGGGAACGATCTCCCACTTGACTATGGGTGAAGGGTCAACCTCTGTGGGGCAGCCACAGCAGTGGACGGACGAACGACACATGGGACATGCTCGACGTCCCTCGCATCCCCGCGTCCCGTCCAACACAGTGACGCCCCTTGGCAGCTGCCTCAAGCTGTGTGACGGAAGCCAAAGCAGACTTGAGCTGTGACCAAAAGGTCGCCAACTCAGCTCGCATCTGTACAGAGCAGTAACAGTTCCTATCCATTACTGCACTCACTCCTGTTTGAAGCTCATAAAAATATGTAACATGCGAACGGTGTACTCGCCTTATTAGTAGCAGGAACTAGCGGTGCTGCTCTCGCTGACGGTGTAATCGACACTGAACTACTCTAACCAAACAATTGTGGTTGATCCCATTTCTACTAGTAGTCATTTAATCCTTAATTTAATCTTTAATTAATTTAGTTATTTATTTACTCCTAATTTTCACTGGGTGGCAGGTCAAGTTTTGAAGTGTGTTATGTGATACTGACAGGTATAAAACACTTAGTACTGCAATTACGATAATGCTGAAAATATTAAGTAGTAACATATGTGGTGTGTTTGTGGGTAGACCGTTTGACACAGAGCAAAACAACCAACACTCTCATGAGCGTGCATCTTAAAATGTCACATATAAAAGTGTCTGTACTTGTACATGGTACAAACAACAACATGTGGAAACATGACATGAGGTTATAGGGATATACGAAACTACTCTTGCTAAGACGAACATAGGGAACAAGAATAAGAATAAGAAGGAAGTGCATTTTCCAAATGAGGTCCATACCTGTGCTTACATACTAAATGACCGGGAGGTTTCTGCTTCCAGACGAGCTTCGATTGGGGCTTGAGACCAAATCACAAACGACTGATACCGTTTCTACAGGTGCATAGAAGAGCTATCTAAGTTAGTAACTCCCATTGTAATCAGTAGCATGGGCATCTTGTGTGGTTGAAACTATGTACATACCTTTAATTATAACTGCTCGCAACTTGTTTCAGTTTTCGAAACAAAAAAGCTGAATGTGTGGCTAGCCACTTACTAAAATGTTTGAAAGAACATAAATGAAAATTTGTGAGGTGCGCTTTGCAATAAGCATACATTATTTAATAATGATAGCTGACCACCTATAGTATAATGTCATGACAATAACATGGCAATGAACAGGTCTACTAGCCTGTAGTATTAGAGCTGATAGATCAAAAAATGTAAGTCACCCACCTTTAGAAATAAATTTAAAAAAGTAAGTGGCATTCACTGCGGCGAGGAACATTGTATAGTCCGAACATCATTGCGTGTGGTTGAGACACTCCCTAGTAAAAATAATGCTTAATAGACATCTAACACATGAGAAAGCTTGTGGGAGTTTTATTTGGATAGCAAAAGGTATTTTTTGTGCTATACTTTCCACTGTTAAAACAAAGGGGAATGTGATATCGTAGATAAACATAAAACTGTAAACTTTGGAGCTTCTGTGCTGCAAACGAAATGACTATTTGATGATACTGTCTTAGCTACGTCAAGAATGCTCTGACTATAGATGTTATAGGATTCCCACATAGAACACAACAGGTAATGGAGAACACACATTTCACAAATTTAGTAAAGTGTCCACATGGATGGAATATTGCACCAGCTTCATTCTGGAAGCAAATTTTGCACAAGCGAGATCACTTAACCACATGCTGTTCAGGTGAACTGCTTTTTTCGGAATATCTGCTGCATATTTAATAATGCATAGCTTTTTTGTAATTATCGCATTTTCCATTCGACAGATACTACCTTCGTTAGGAAAGTTCCAGGACAATTTTTTTTTTTATTTCTGAGTATACAATACTAAAAAGGAACAAATGTTTTCACTTTACCTGGTACTGTCCGTCCTGGGAATGACCTTGGCCGTGTTTCCGCTCAGTCTCATTAGGTGTTACGGCTTTGTTTAGCAACATACTGTTTAATTTCTTGAAACGTGACACCACAAATACTGATTGTGAGCGAAGAGTGAACATTTGGTTCTCCGCTAAACTCAGGAAAATCCATAGCGAAACGTGAACAATGATTAAGCAAGTATATGCAGGCGAGGAACTTTCAACAAGTCGTGTTTTCGATCGGCAAAAATATTTCGTAAAGGCAGAGATTCAGTGCAATACGATTCCACAGCTGTTTGTATGTCCATCCTTTTGACTGGTGGTCTCGCGGACCAAGGCCGTTCACTATTGTAAGAAAATGAAACGCCTACAGCCGTCGTTATGATCATATTTATTGCGTAGCTACCAGTTTCCGCCCTTCAGTGCGCCATCCTCAGGCGTTAGTTGATGCTGAAGGGGTTACCATGATCAATATACAGGGTGTTACAAAAAGGTACGGCCAAACTTTCAGGAAACATTCCTCACACACAAATAAAGAAAAGATGTTAAGTGAACATGTGTCCGGAAACGCTTAATTTCCATGTTAGAGCTCATTTTAGTTTCGTCAGTATGTACTGTACTTCCTCGATTCACCGCCAGTTGGCCCAATTGAAGGAAGGTAATGTTGACTTCGGTGCTTGTGTTGACATGCGACTCATTGCTCTACATCAGTACGTAGCATCAACAGGTTAGTGTTCATCACGAACGTGGTTTTGCAGTCAGTGCAATGTTTAATATGCGGAGTTGGCAGATGGCCATATGATGTATGGATTAGCACGGGGCAATAGCCGTGGCGCGGTACGTTTGTATCGAGACAGATTTCCGGAACGACGGTGTCCCGACAGGAAGACGTTCGAAGCAATTGATCGGCGTCTTATGGAGCACAGAACATTCCGGCCTATGACTTCCGACTGGGGAAGACCTAGAACGACGAGGACACCTGCAACGGACGAGGCAATTCTTCGTGCAGTTGACGATAACCTACATGTCAGCGTCAGAGAAGTTGTTGCTGTACAAGGTAAAGTTGACCGCGTCACTGTATGGAGAGTGCTACGGGAGAACCAGTTGTTTCCGTACCATGTACAGCGTGTGCAGGCACTATCAGCAGCTGATTGGCCTCCACGGGTACACTTCTGCGAATGGTTCATCCAACAATGTGTCAATCCTCATTTCAGTGCAAGTGTTCTCTTTAAGGGTGAGGCTTCATTCCAACGTGATCAAATTGTAAATTTTCACAGTCAACATGTGTGGGCTGACGAGAATCCGCACGGAATTGTGCACTGACGTCATCAACACAGATTTTCTGTGAATGTTTGGGCAGCCATTGTTGGTGATGTCTTGATTGGGCCCCATGTTCTACCACCGACGCTCAATGGAGCACGTTATCATGATTTCATACGGGATACTCTACCTGTGCTGCTAGAACATGTGCCTTTACAAGTACGACACAACATGCGGTTCATGCACGATGGAGCTCCTGCACATTTCATTCGAAGTGTTCGTATGCTTCTCAACAACAGATTCGGTGACCGACGGATTGGTAGAGGTGGACCAATTCCATGGCCTCCACGCTCTCCTGACCTCAACCCTCTTGACTTTCATTTATGGAGGCATTTGAATGCTCTTGTCTACGCAACCCCGGTACCAAATGTAGAGACTCTTCGTGCTCGTATTGTGGACGGCTGTTATACAATACACCATTCTCCAGGGCTGCATCAGGGCACCAGGGATTCCATGCGACGGAGGGTGGATGCATGTATCCTCGCTAACGGAGGACCTTTTGAACATTTCCTGTAACAAAGTATTTGAAGTCACGCTGGTACGTTCTGTTGCTGTGTGTTTCCATTCCATGATTAATGTGATTTGAAGAGAAGTAATAAAAAGACCTCTAACATGGAAAGTAAGCGTTTCCGGACACATCTCCACATGACATATTTTCTTTCTTTGTGTGTGAGGAATGTTTCCTGAAAGTTTGGCCGTACCTTTTTGTAACACCCTGTATATGCTGCATCAGGGTTCAACATAACTCGTTTACGCAGATTATCTACAGAACGAAAAAAACAGTAAATACCGGAAGGTACAACTAAAATAATAACGATGCAAACGTGGAGCGTGTAAGGCAGTTATCTAACACAGCGGTGTAACGCTGGGAAGGAGCGCCTGGTCCCAGTCACGAATCCGCCCGGCGGACTTGTGTCGAGGTCCGGTGAGCCGGCCAGTCTGTGGATGGGTTTTAGGCCGTTTTCCATCTGCTTCGACGAATGCGGGCTTGTTTCCCTTATTCCGACCTCAGCAACACTATCTCGGCGATTGCTGCGCAGACAAGTTCTCCACATACGCGTACATCACCATTACTCTACCACACAAACATAGAGGTTTTACTAGTCTGGTGTAAGAGTTCCCTGGGGGGGTCCACCAGAGGCCGAACCGCACAATAACCCTGGGTTATATAATTTAAATCATGGTAGGTGTTACAGGATTTTAGGCGAAGATTTAGGGAAACTTAATGCAAAACTCGTTATCAGGAGAAAGAAAACAGGCGTTCTACGGATCGGAGCGTAGAATGTCAGGTCCCTTAATCGGGCAGCTAGGTTAGAAAATTTAAAAAGGGAAATGGATAGGTTACAGTTAGATATAGTGGGAATTGGTGAAGTTCGGTGGCAGGAGGAACAAGACTTTTGCTCATGTGAGTACAGTGTTATAAATACAAAATCAAATAGGGGTAACGCAGGAGTAGGGTTAATAATGAATAAAAAAATTGGAGTGCGGGTATGCTACTACAAACAGCATAGTGAACGCATTATTGTGGCAAAGATAGACAGGAAGCCCATGCCTACTACAGCAGTACAAGTTTGTATGCCAACTTGCACCGCTGATGACAAAGAGATTGATGAAATGTATGATGAGATAAAAGAAATTATTCAGGTAGTGAAGGGAGACGAATATTTAATAGTCATGGGTGACTCGAATTCGAGAGTAGGAAAAGGGAGAGAAGGAAACATAGTGGGTGAATATGGATTGGGGTTAAGAAATGAAAGAGGAAGCCGCCTGGTAGAATTTTGCACAGAGCATAACTTAGTCATAGCTAACACTTGGTTCAAGAATCATGAAAGAAGGTTGTATACATGGAAGAATCCTGGAGATACTGGTAGGTATCAGATAGAGTATATAATGGTAAGACAGAGATTTAGGAACCAGGTTTTAAATTGTAAGACATTTCCAGGGGCAAATGTGGACTCTGAGCACAATCTATTGGTTATGAACTGTAGATAAAAACTGAAGAAACTGCAAAAAGGTGGTAATTTGAGCAGATGGGACCTGGATAAACTGAAAGAACCAGCGGTTGTACAGAGTTTCAGGGAGAGCATAAGGGAGCAATTGACAGGAATTGGGGAAAGAAATACAGTAGAAGAAGAATGGTTAGTTCTGAGGGATGAAGTAGTGAAGGCAGCAGAGGATCAAGTAGGTAAAAAGACGAGGGCTAGTAGAAATCCTTGGGTAACAGAAGAAATATTGAATTTAATTGATGAAAGGAGAAAATATAAAAATGCAGTAAATGAAACAGGCAAAAAGGAATACAAACGTCTCAAAAATGAGATCGACAGAAAGTGCCAAATGGCAAAGCAGGGATGGCTAGAGGACAAATGTAAGGATGTAGGGGCTTATCGCACTAGGGGCAAGATAGATACTGCTTACAGGAAAATTAAAGAGACCTTAGGAGAAAAGAGAGCCGCTTGTATGAATATCAAGAGCTCAGATGGAAACCCAGTTCTAAGCAAAGAAGGGAAAGCAGAAAGGTGGAAGGAGTATATAGAGGGTTTATACAAGGGCGATGTACTTGACGACAATATTATAGAAATGGAAGAGGATGTAGATGAAGATGAAATGGGAGATACGATACTGCGTGAAGAGTTTGACAGAGCACTGAAAGACCTGAGTCGAAACAAGGCCCCGGGAGTAGACAACATTCCATTAGAAGTACTGACGGCCTTGGGAGAGCCGGTCCCGACAAAACTCTACCATCTGGTAAGCAAGATGTATGAGACAGGCGAATTACCCTCAGACTTCAAGAAGAATATAATAATTAGAATCCCAAAGAAAGCAGGAGTTGACAGATGTGAAAATTACCGAACTATCAGTTTAATAATTCACAGCTGCAAAATACTAACATGAATTCTTTACATACGAATGGAAAAACTGATAGAAGCCAACCTCGGGGAAGATCAGTTTGGATTCCGTAGAAATTTTGGAACACAGGAGGCAATACTGATGGCAGTTATAAGAGTCGAGGGGTATGAAAGGGAAGCAGTGGTTGGGAAGGGAGTGAGAATGGGTTGTAGCCTATCCCCGATGTTATTGAATCTGTATATTGAGCAAGCAGTAAAGGAAACAAATGAAAAATTCGGAGTAGGTATTAAAATCCATGGAGAAGAAATAAAAACGTTGAGGTTCGCCGATGACATTGTAATTCTGTCAGAGACAGCAAAGGACTTGGAAGAGCAGCTGAACGGAATCGGCAGTGTCTTGAAAGGAAGACATAATATGAACATCAACAAAAGCAAAATGAGGATAATGGAATGTAGTCGAGTTAAGTCGGGTGATGCTGAGGGAATTAGATTAGGAAATGAGACACTTAAAGTAGTAAAGGAGTTTTGCTATTTGGGGAGAAAAATAACTGACGAAGGTCGAAGTAGAGAGGATATAAAATGTAGACTGGCAGTGGCAAGGAAAGCATTTCTGAAGAAGAAAAACTTGTTAACATTGAGTATAGGTTTAAATTTCAGGAAGTCGTTTCTGACAGTATTTGTATGGAGTGTAGCCCTGTATGGAAGTGAAACGTGGACGATAAATAGTTTAGACATGAAGAGAATAGAAGCTTTCGAATGTGGTGTTACTGAAGAATGCTGAAGATTTGATGGGTAGATCACATAACTAATGAGGAGGTATTGAATGGAATTGGGGAGAAGAGGAGCTTGTGGCACAACTTGAAGAAGGGATCGATTGGTAGGATATGTTCTTAGACATCGAGGGTTCACCAATTTAGTACTGGAAGGCAGCGAGGAGGGTAAAAATCGTAGAGGGAGACCAAGAGATGAATACACTAAGCAGATTGAGAAGGATGTAGGTTGCAGTAAGTACTGGGAGATGAAGAAGCTTGCACAGGATAGAGTAGCATGGAGAGCTGCATCAAAGCAGTCTCAGGACTGAAGACCACAACAACAAGAACAATGCAAAACTCGTCCCTCACTCACTAACAGACGAACAGAAAGTGGAAAGGTGAAACTTTTCTACTGAACTATTGGACTTGATCCCACTTCTCTGTCAAAGATTGTTTCTGGAGATGGAAGTTGCTGCTACCAGTATAACCATTACACGAAGCGTGAAAATGCTGGCTGTCGGAGTGCTGGATCAGCAGCCTCGACAAAAATCGGACGACAACTTTGGAGAACAAAAAATTATGTTGATCGCATTCTTTGGTAGTAAAGGCTTAGTAACATGCGGATGTTTGCGACAGGCAATTCTATGTTGCCGCCCTGATTTCTGGCATTCTCAGGAGAACTTTCTGCTGCATGACAAGGCTGCACGACAAGGCTGCTTCATCTGTTACCCAGTACTGGACAGGTTTTTTGTTATTTCCATCCCACATTCGCTGTATTCACCCGACCTCTCGCCCTGCGATGTTTTCTTGTTTCTGTAAGTGAAAAGACGACTGAAAGGAATGCTTCATCAAGATATCGCGGACATCCGACGGGATACGAAAAATGAGCTTACAACCATCAGAGTTGAAAATTTCCCTGCTTGCTTTTAAGACATCCAGAAACGTTGGCAACTGTGTGTAGATAACCAAAGGACTACTTTGATAGGAGTAAGGATTATTACTTGGAAAGAACAATTTTCTATTTCTTAAGAAAGGCTACTTCTGTTTGCACTGCTGATAGTAATGCTAGTACATTAAATGCATTAGCATGTATGTATGTGTTTAAAATTATATGAGCTGAACGATCCAGTGATATGGTTCTTTTCTTCCCTTATTTTAACTTAAAATGAGCAGACGTCGATGGATATGATTGATGCATTTCGCTGTTGTATCAGTATTCTAGAATTTGTAAAGGACATACTTTTGACAAATATGTACTAATCAATTATTGCTTGTATAAGTTTGTAGAATTGCCTGTTCCCGGGAGTAGTTGCTAGACTTAAAATGCCTTAATAAACATTAATCACCCAGGATTATAATGTGTGAAGGTACTAGGAAACTGAGTGAATGTTGTGAAATGGATGTGATGTGGGAGAAAAATTCGAACAGCGTGAGGTGTAGACAGTTTACTAACACGTATTTCTTTCACGTTTGTTTTGTTATGACCAGAATCATTTGCAATTTACATTATGTGAATTTTATAGAAAAACAGTTTTAGATGAGATTGTGGAATACACCATTCGGAAAAACACGTATAAAAACAAAGGTTTTTGCTTGTTGCTTCAGATACAGGCATGTGATTACACTGTCATGATATAGACTCATTTACCATCTCACATGACATAAATTTCAGCAAAAAAGAAAAACTATTTTAGCTAAAATCATTTAATACATATCTTCAACATGGGCAGTCTTCAAGCATCCAGTAAATACCTTGGCAGATGATCTACTGTGTACACCTTTCCTCATCTGCAGTCGATAAAATATTGCTTTGCCACTCGATGGCCATTCAGTATCTTCGTTACCATATTTGTGAAATGACGTGACTGCTGTTGAAGGGACATATCACGGATATGAGAAAGACACCATGTGCATTCCTTTCCCAGTACCATTACAGCTCATCAGTGCATTCCAATTATTCACGAATTGCTAATCCTCCTCTCTCATACTTGAAAAACGTTGTAGGAGAAAAACATTTTTCTCTAACAGCTCCACAATTAAGTACCCCCTGAAAGCGTAATAACTTTTTTTACCTTTGTACTAGGGAACCGTATTTTTATCGGTAAAGTTGAAAAGCTTTACAATGGAAACCAACCCCACTTCTGTAGCGATGTGATGGGTCAATATTTTGACATATAACTTATTTATCCCCAACTTCATGTTAGTAGTTCTTAAATATAGTAAAAGGAATAACTGAATTCATACTCTTATGACGACTTTCTCCAAACATTTAGATTCCAGCAGGTCTACGTGATAGACCACATTTTAATGTAGTTCATCATACTGCACAGCTAGGTCTACATAGGTCACGGATATTTTTTAGCAGATAGAACGTTAGGTGTTCTGTAATACAATTACTACAACAAAGATTCTGTCGGAGAACAGATTTACGTGCACACGTTTAGATCCGCTGCCGGCTGGGGTGGCCGAGCGGTTCTAGGCGCTACAGTTTGGAACCGCGCGACCGCTACGGTCGCAGGTTCGAATCCTGCCTCGGGCATGGATGTGTGTGATGTCCTTCGGTTAGTTAGGTTTAAGTAGTTCTAAGTTCTAGGGGACTGATTACCTCAGAAGTTAAGTCCCTTAGTGCTCAGAGCCATTTGAACCATTTAGATCCGCTACCAGTCAGATTATAAGTACTGGCAAGCAGCAGTATTCTGATGGTACTTAACTGTTAAGGTAGTTCGGACGGATGATCCACAGCCTCACTTTCATTTATAAATACCGTTAAACGAACTATATTTTGAGGTGGTGGTGTGTGTAGTAGCAGTATTTGTGGATTTACTTAACCATTATGTGGTATTTTGTAAGGGGGATATAACGTAAGAAGGAATCGAACGATCAGGAATAAGAAAATGGCTAACCAAAGTTAACGAAATCTGAGCTCATCTAAGCTAAGCAATAAAAAGCCTCATTTACAGATAATACAGAAAACAAAACAGGCAACTGTACATACATTTGCCACGAAGGCGATGGTTTTGCAAAATAGAAATCAAAATGTAGACTTCCTAAAGATAGAATAGGAATCACTTTTGTGTTCAAATAAAGCGACAGTCAGTAATGAAAGTAATATAAGTCATGCTCTCTTTAATCAGGCCAAAGAAAACAGCTTAAGATCTCAAGCCATCATGTAGTATGCAGACTGATGAAATGAGTAATATTGTGGCTCGTGTGATGTTAAACACTCAAAGAAGTTAAACCAGAGGTAAATTGTGAACTCTAATTTCCAAAATTGACAGCGGTGACGAAAAATAATAAGGGATATGAAAACCAAGTATGAGTTAGATTCTCGCTCGTGGACGCACAAGCGGGATATTACCCATGTATTGCAACCCCAATGGAGACGAAGTCCATGGCTTGCACCATCCCAGAAAAAACACTTCCACTCGGCAGTCACCAAATCGAATTTCCCTTGGGGAAAGGGGCAGGGGTGTTCTCAACTAACATTTATGCTAATTTGCATTTTTTTTTGTTTGCCATTAGTCTTCACACTAGTTTGATGCTGTCCGCCACGAATTCCTCTCCTGCGCCAAGCTCTTCGTCTCACAGTAGCACTCGTGACCTGTGTGCCCAATTATTTGCTGGATGTATTCCAGTCACTGTCTTTCTCTACAGTTTTTGCCCTCTACAGCTCATAGTACCATGGAAGTCACTCCCTGATGTCTTAACAGATGTCATGTCATCCTGTCCCTTCTCCTTGTCAGTATTTTCCACATATTCTTTCCTCTCCGGTTCTGGGCAGACCTCATTCCTCACCTTATCAGTCCACTTCAATTTCAACATTCGTCTGTAGTACCATATCTCAAATGCTTTTATTCCTTTCTGTTCTGGGTTTCACAGAGTCCATGTTTCACTATCATACGATGCTGTGCTCCAAATGTACATTCTCAGAAACTTTTTCCTCTTAATTAAGGCCTATAATTGTTACTAGTAGACTTCTCTTGGCTGGGAATACCTTTTTTGCCATGCTAGTCTACTTTTGTTGTCCTTCTTGCCCCGTTCATCATTGGTTATTTTGCTGTCTAGGTGGTAGAATTCCTTAATTTCATCAAATTCATGACCATCAATCCTGATGTAAAGTTCTCGCTGTTCTCATTTCTGCTACTTCTCATTACTTTCTTCGATTTACTCTCAGTCCGTATTCTGTACTCACTAGACTATTCATTCCATTCGGCAGATCATGTAATTGTTCTTCACTTTCACTCAGGATAGCAATGTCATCAGCGTATCGTATCATTGATATCCTTTCACATCCAATTTTAATTCCAGTCCTGAACCTTCCTTTTTTCCTTCATTGCTTCTTCGATGTACAAATTGATTAGTAGGGAAGAAAGACTACAACCCTGTCTTACACCCATTTTACTCCGAGCACTTCGTTCTTGGTAGTCCACTCTTATTATTCCCCCTTGTACGTACTCTCTCTACAGCTTACCCCTATGTTTCTCAGAATTTCGAACATCTTGCTCTATTTTACACTGTCGAACGCTTTTTCCAGATCGACATATCGTACTACGACATAATTATTTTATAGTGACAAAGTATATCAGCACAGAATGCCATGAACTACCCACACGGCCTGCTACGGAAGCCACCAAAGGGATTGTCACAGAAATGTCACACTAACTGCCGAGGTAATGCTGCCCTCTGCTTTATGTAAGTAACTCCACGGCTTGCACCACCCCAGGAAACAACCTCTCATTGGGGAAGCAGGACACGGAGTGGACACGCTAGCCACGAGCCAGGCACCATAACAATGACAGGCTCTCTCTCGGCAGTCACCACACAGAATGTCTAGCACCAAATGCCAGTGGCTACTCACGACGCCAGCTAAGCAAACCACCAAATGGATTCGCACATAGCTGGTGCTATCCATGAGGCCGGCTTAGCAAGCCAACAAAAGAATTCGCACAGAACTTTCACACCAGCTGCGGAAGTAGTGCTACAGTTTGCTTTGCATAAATAATTTGGAGCAATTTACTTGAGAGAGACTAATGTTTTCTGTCGTTTGCACACTATACCACGGCATCGTTATTTTATACTGTCGAAGTATCTTATCTTGCAATTTTCATTTACTTTGCTTCCCACTGCAGCGAATGGCGGAAGTCACATAATTGGAACATTTTTTTATAGCTGACATTCACAGCCTGATTTGTGACAGTACGTCCCGGTATGCTACCTCTGACGGAAAAAAAATTAGAATAACATTTTAAGACGTCTACTCTGAGAGAAGCCGATACCTGGAAATTATCATCTTACTCTTTAAATCATTCGATTTTTCTGACAAAGTTCAGCCACCCGTGTTAAACTCCCTTCTGATTACGCTGATTACATGCTTGCTGTTTATTACTATTGTCTTTTGGCGAATAAAGTGGGTAAGGTCATTGATTTTACATGCAGTACATTTTGCTACTGCGAACAGCGTAAGGTTTTAGTGTGACTTTTAACGCTCCATTTGTGTTCTTGCAGCCATCCTTATAGAGTTGGGCCAGCCTTGGCTCTCTAAGTATTGATGGGATTTTTTAAAGTAAGAGCAGTAAAGCGGTTCTTCTAACCAAAAATTTTCTACTTCTTGTAAATGAAGCACAATTGTATTAATTTTGGTGTAGCTGTGTACTGTATCAGTACCTGTAACTGTTTACTTTTTCCTTCTTATAAAGTAAAACACAGTGATGCAGAAGGTAGGGTGCAGCTAAACCCGAAGTCTAAACCCCTATACAGCAGATGTTAAATGTACTGTGTTTGTAAGAATAATTTTGAGTACATTTCAAAACCAGTTAATTTGGGCTACTTGACCGCGTTCTTGTGGAGTGTCACGGGTTCTGCAGCCTGGTAGAAGCCGCCTGTAGTACCAGAAAGTTGCAAAGAATATTTTGTAAAAGTTTAGCCATCAAATTTATTATTACAGTTTTTGTATACGCCTTTTCTTAAAACATTCTTTAAATTGATTTAAATGCTACTGGACGTGTCCAGTGAAGGTTCAGTTGGGTGTTACTGTCAGTTTATGTACATTATTTCAAACGTTGCTAATGAGTTATAAGAGTTGTTTGATTTTATTTAAAGTTGACATCGTTAAGATTATATAATTTTATTGTCAACTGCTCATTGATGTAAATAATATGTTGTAGATTTTATCATACTTAAATATTTGCCTTGCAGTGCTCACATTTCGAAACTGTTAACTATTCGATGGCCATCCTTTTAAGTTTACTTATCAATGTAGAATCTTGTAACCTTAATAAACTTTACTTCCACTTTCCATTAACGAATGATGCTCAATCACCATTTTACCATGGCTTCGTCATCCTCGTTAGTAGCGGCGTACTGAGGCGTCTCATAGGCATTCGGATCGATGATGAATGGCTCTGAAATTCCAGTTCGTTCACACAGTTCTCTGCTTACAGAGCTTCTTTCGTGTGGTTTTGATGCTGAGAAGGTTCGTAAGGGTGACTTTTCGAATCAGCAATGACTTTTCCTGCTGTAGTCCTCTTATTTTCCTTTACGAAGATCTTCAGTGACCGTCCTGCGCCAGCACTCGACACAAACTTTCCTCCACTTTGTGACTTAGCGGATGATGTTCTTCGCATTTTCTGTTATGCCGTGTAAATCTTTGATATGACGTTTCTTGATACACACAACACTTAGTTTACTTTGATTACGGAAACACCCACTATGCGACCACAAACAATTTACGTAAGTTCGAATTCTCTTAGCTCCGACATAGTGCACTAACAACTACAGAGGTCACTGTTCCCACCATGACTGGGACTTTTAAAGTATTGACGACATTACGCCTGTGGCGTTCGTGGTCAAAGACAATAGCACAACCTGCAGACTAGGCAATCATTTGCCTTCTTGTTCAGTATTACATTACTTCACTGATGGTAAGCATATTTACGTCGAACCATACTGAAGATACAGATTCATGCAGATTGCTCAGACCAAAAGTCATTCGTCGGCTGACGTAGATCAACAGAGAGGCGCGTGAACGGTCGACTGTTTAGAGCTCATTGGGCGAAACAGCTGTCACGACCAATTTCTCTGGAAAAAAATTCAAACCATACGTATCAGGGAACATTCAGTACATTCACATTTCAGTTTCAACAACTTGAAGAAGCTTAGTTGGATATAACAAGAGTAGATTTTAAATTTTTAAATTCGAGACAGAAATATAAATTTTATCGAACGTCACAGCTGGTTTAAAATACCGTATGAAGGGGTGTAAAATAAATTTCGCTAATCATCAATTTCTAATTAACCGGTGAAAATCGACAGTCAGTTAGATATAACATTAAAATGGCTTTTCGCTCAATAGCCAAGTGCTAATCGTGCAACTGGACACAACTTCGGCGCCTTCTGCGCTGTACAACAGGGTAAAGAAGACCTACAGTTTAAAGTGGACTCCGAAACATATGTTGTTTTTGGCCACATTCCAAATCATTAAGAGGTGTAAGTTAGATCAGAGACAGAGTGGGCCGGCCGGAGTGGCCGAGCGGTTCTAGGCGCTTCAGTCTGGAACCACGCAACCGCTACGGTCGCGGGTTCGAATCCTGCCCCGGGCATTGATGTGTGATGTCCTTAGGTTAGTTAGGTTTAAGTAGTTCTAAGTTCTAGGGGACTGATGACCTCAGATGTTAAGTCCCATAGTGCTCAGAGCCATTTGAACCATTTTTGACAGAGTGGTCATTCCAGCGGTCCGACCAGGACTCTATCCCGCAACATGTAGGTTTCCGGGCACACAATTTACCATTCAACCAACACAGTAGATTTAACAGCAACGCAACGCTCCCCATTTATAATGTTGACATTTACTAGCTCATTATCATTGAACGTAAGCAGGTACAGGCCTAATACATAACTCAGTGACGAAACGATACATCCTGAGAGATTAAAATTGTACGCCACACAGCGTGTGGAATCAGCAGCCTGTGTCTTGCTGACCGAGGCATTCGGGTGCGACTCACGAGACGCCCTCACGGTCTTGTTGTATCAAAGAGTTACCGGAGGAAAGGCTACTTTTGTTTCGAGAGTGATATTTATTTTTCTACTGAGTCATTATTGAACATATTACTATGCATGATTTCGCCGTACATTGGGTTGATGATTTTTAGTGAAATTTTATTCTAAAGTAATCTCTTTTCCCGGATTGTTTGTTCTTTGTGTGACTACACTCTAAGGAAAAAAATCCTTGAAGGAATTATCCGAATGGGATGGAAATCGGTAGATGTGATGTACATGTACATACAAATGATTATAGTTTCAGAAAAATTGGGTGATTTATTCAAGAGAACCAGATTCAGAAATTGTGCAAGTCATTTACGCGGTTGTCCACCTCTAGTCCTTAAGCGAACAGTTACTTGGCTTGGCAACGATTGATAGAGTTGTTTAATGTCCTTCTGAGGGGTTTCGTGCCAAATTCTATCCAATTGGCGCGTTATATCGTCAAAATCTCGAGATGGTTTGAGGGCGGTGCCCATAATTCGTCAGACGATCTCAATTGGGGAGAGATCCGATGAACTTGCTGGCCAATGTAGGGTTCTGCAAGCACAAATAAAAGCATTAGAAACTCTCACCTAGTGTGGGTGGACATTATCTTACTAAAATCTAAGCCCAGTATACCATGCCATGAAGGGTAACGAAAAGCGGCGTAGAATGTCGTTGAACTACCACTGTTTTGTATGGATGCCGCCGATGACAACGAAATGGGTTCTATCATGAAAAGAAATGGCGTCTCAGATCTCTTTCTCGGTTGTTGCGCCGCTTGGCGGGCGACATTCAGGTTGGTATCCCTCCGCTCTCTCTACATACGTCTTCGCTTGCCATTGGGGCTCATTTCTAAGCGTGGCTCATCACTGAAGACATTCTACTCAAATCAGTGGGATTCCAGGCCAAAGATTGTTATATGCCCCGTGTTGCCCTTCATGGCAAGCTATACTCGGCTCACATTTCAGTAACATAAAGCCAGCCCCCACACGGCGAGAGCTTCTACTGCTTGCCTTCGTGCTTCACAGACCCCACCTCGGCCAGAAACGACGCCGGATCTCTCTGCACTTGAGAACATTGGAGCAATACGGACACGGCCTCCCAACCAGCTCGGATTTTGACACTCTAAAGCGGCAATTGGACAGAATATGGCACTATATCCATCTGAAGGACATCCAACTACACTGTCAACCAAAACCAAGCCGAATAACTGCTTGCATATGGGCCAGAGGTGAATCAATGCGTTATTGACTTACTGAATTTGTGAAGCTCCTTGTCCTGAATAGTCCGCAGCTCGTGGTCGTGCGGTAGCGATCTCGCTTCCCACGCCCGGGTTCCCGGGATCGATTCCCGGCGGGGTCAGGGATTTTCTCTGCCTCGTGATGACTGGGTATTTTGTGATGTCCTTAGGTTAGTTAGTTTTAAGTAGTTCTAAGTTCTAGGGGACTGATGACCATAGCTGTTAAGTACCATGGTGATCAGAGCCATTTGAACCATTTTTGTCCTGAATAGACTACCCAATTCTTCTTAAGTTGTTTCATCTGTCCGCATACGAACATCACATCTACCGATTTCCTTTCCATTCGCATAATTCCTTCTTGTTGCGTAGTTCTTGTTTTTCTTTTGTCTTGGAGTGTATTTAAATCACTATGTAAATAAACGTACTTTCAGAACACGCTACCGGCAGCGATGGAACCCTTATTGAACAATATATTTTACGTCACAAATTTCCTGCATGGAGGCAGATTGTACAATCTGGTCTTAATACTGTGGAAGCGTATATCGTTCTCATATGTCTCTTTAGATATATTTTTTTTTCTTTTGAGAAAAATTATAAATTTTCAAGTGATATTTTCATACTGTTTTCGCTTAACGTTTTGTAGCATGTGGACACGAAAGTACAGAGCTATAAAAGCTCTTTAATTCCCCTTTTATCACCGCAAGAACACTGGGTGGTATTTATGTGACGTTGCATACAAGTTTTAGCGGCACTGGGACTGCTGTGAATAACAGTTTTCTCTGTTGAAAGCTATTCTGTTGGCTTTTAGCGCAGCAAACCCCACTTTTATTGCGATGAAATGTCATTTATCGCTACTCTATTCACGTTTCCCTTTAAGCCGTATTTCCAACTTTCATACTTTTGTTGTTTGTCTAGTATGCGTACACCGCAGTAAAACTGCAGTTACGCTTCCAACTGATGGGTTGCAAAGCGTTTTGGCGGGAACAATGTGCAAATACAGTATTGTTTTCGCCTAATGTTTTGAATTCCCTTATAAGCCGTAGCATCTGGAACGTCCGATTACAATACGTAACAAGTGAAATGTCATATCACAGGGATAAAATAGCAGAAACGTGTGGAAAACTAACTGTTGCAGTATCAGAAATACTGCAACGATTTTTTCGTCTTTTAGAAAATGTATTGAAAGAGCAACGTATGATTGTAAGTTTACGTCACTAAATCATTTACCAACAGATAAAACGTAAAATTTACACGAAACAGTAAATCTATTATAACCACTATGCTATTAACAAACAATTCCGACTAACACTTGAATTTTATGAATAAAGTCATTCAAGTTTGTTCTTATATTTGCCAATTAGTATGTTATCATTTTAATTACAAACGACGACTACTGGAACTCGAAACAGGGCCAGTGGTGGTTGGTGATATTGTGCTGCCAGCAACAATTTAGTAACACTCACGAATCGATTTCATACTTTAGAATGTTACTGGTCTTTCCCATTATCAGTCAAATTTACAAGAACTACATAAGAACCAGAATGTGGATATGGCAAGGATACTCGGGTTTTATTGAAATAAGAGTGTTTCGGATAGTTCTTTTCCTAGCGACCATTTGTATACACATCAGAAGAACGGGCATATTGTGATTGTCTTAAACATTACAAACTTTCTCCAGATCAGGGAAATTGAGAAAACCTTTTAGTTCTTTTGCAGCGGGTGTGATCTATGGTGGACGCTAGGTGACTTATAAAATTCACCGTTTGTTCACTTGCTGTTCATGAGAAAAACCCTAAACCCTATGAGATTTGGGTACGAAAAGTTCCAGTTTTGGGTATAGCTACTTGTATAACTTCCATTTATAACCTATCCCCCGTTTTTTTTTGTCGTTTGTTCTTAAGAAGATGTTCTCGCGAAACCTTGAACCTTTTGTCCAAACTTAAAGGTATTGCCGATATCATATATTCGTTAGGTTCAACGTTAACTTACTTTACACGTAAAACATCCACGTAATATCCGCTGAAAGGAGTAAATGTAGTTTCAACTGATGTAGAATTCTGTGGTCATCCCAACGGTTTTTAGGTAATCAAACTGTGTTTCTGATCAGCATTTATTCTTCAATAAAACTTTATGACGCGCTATCTGTGTAGAATGTGTACTTCACAAGAACACAAATATCCCCAAAGTCGTAATTCTGTAACTAAAAATGGGCTAAAGAGGCCTTAACACGCTTCCAAAGAACTTAAAACGACTGCCAAAAATTATGTAAAACTGAAAATATTGCATATTCAGTATTATATTTCTAACAATCATTAGCCGCACGTTTTCGATTAACTGCGATCGATGAGCAAAGTATCCAGAAGAACAATACAGCGAAAGAGTTTGTGTTAACCTCAAGTTATACGCACTTATTTGTGGTTTATATGTCAAATGGTATAAATTTGTCCAAGCTTATAAATAAACTATCAAACGTTTACTGACATACAGAATTATTTTCATCTAAGCAGCACATACTACTGGAGCAGGGAAATGAAGTGAATAGGCCAAAAAATGCTCCTGTCGGATGACAAAAATGGCGGACATGTTCCTCTTCAAGAGACTAACAAGAATATAGGGAACCAGTTGCCTCAATCCTCTTTCCGCTTTCCCTACCCTAAATTTCGGCATGCGAACATATTCGCACTTTTTTGCGTTGAAACAGAGTAGCAGAGATATAGTGATGGTCAGAGAGAGAAGAGACAATGCCAGAAGGAGAGACAGAGAGAGAAATGAGCGATAGTGGGTGAGAGGAGATATCAATGAAAGAGAAACGAATGAAGACAACAGCAGTGGGTGGCAAGTCAGTGAGGGACAGTGCCAGTAAAAGTGAAAGACAGATGGATGGAGATTAAGGCAGTGGGTGCAAATCGGAGAGGAGACACTGGAAATGAAATGTACAGATGATTGGAGACCATATATAGGCATGGTGGGTATGGACTCTCCCCGACTGGGGAACTTTATCACGTAGGCATAGGGAAGGCCGCATTTTGAGCCGTTGAAATTAGAATCTCATATGTATACGGTAGGTAATAAGTAGGACCTACTCTACCAAAGTTTTCAGCTGCCGAGGTATAGAGGAGCAGTGGCAGCTGGAAACGAAGGCAAAGGAGGCAGTGTAAGTGACAGTGGAGGCAGTGGCAGTGGACCACGCCGTAAATCAAAGGGGGAAAAAAAACATACAGTGGGTGAGGGGCATATGTAGACAGTGGCAGAGAGGGAGATGCTGAGTATGCGGGCTTAGCTTCAAGGAAAGACTGGCTGAAAGAATATAACGTTCTTTGTTAAAAGAGCGCTAATATGTCCACAAGCCAAAACGTATGGTGGAAGGCGGAATGAGGATTGAGGTAGCTGGTTCCCTACTTTTCTGTCTGAGTCTTTTAAAGAACAACATACTGGCCTCCTCTGTGCCTCGACAGGAGCATTGTTCCGCTGATGATATACGTTAGAATGTTAATCTTAGGAAACATTATTCAGGGATTCAGTAACCAGCCAAAAATACCGCTTGCGATGACACCGCCGACGAAACTGAAATACTGATGAAAAGGTATAGCAATTAGAAAATGGGCGTATTCACCCAAAACCGGTTATGCAAGAATTTACCGTAGATAAAATGCACTACTGGCCATTAAAATTGCTACACCAAGAAGAAATGCAGATGATAAACGGGTATTCATTGGACAAATATATTACTAGAACTGACATGTGATTTCATTTTCACGCAATTTGTGTGCATAGATCCTGAGAAATCAGTACCCAGAACAACCACCTCTGGCCGTAATAACGGCCTTGATACGCCTGGGCATCGAGTCAAACAGACTTTGGATGGCGTGTAGAGGTTCAGCTGCCCATGCAGCCTCAACACGATACTACAGTTCATCAAGAGTAGTGACTGGCGTATTGTGACGAGCCACCATTGACCAGACGTTTTCAGTTGGTGATAGATCTGGAGAATGAGCTGGCCAGGGCAGCAGTGGAACATTTTCTGTATCCAGAAAGGGCCGTACAGTACCTGCAACATGCGGTCGTGCATTATTCTGCTGATATGTAAGGTTTCATAGGGATCGAATGAAGGGTAGAGCCACGGGACGTAACACATCTGAAATGTAGCGTCCATTGTTCAAAGTGCCGTCATGCGAACAAGAGGTGACCGAGACGTGTAGCCAGTGGCACTCCATACCATCACGCCGGGTGATACGCCAGTATGGCGATGACGAATACACGCTTCCAATGTGCGTTCACCGCGATATCGCCAAACACGGATGCGACCATCATGGAGCTGTAAACAGAACCTGGATTCATCCGAAAAAAATGACGTTTTGCCATTCGTGCACCCAGGTTCGTCGTTGAGTACACCATCGCAGGCGCTCCTATCTGTGATGCACCGTCAAGGGTAACCGCAGCCATGGTCTCCGAGCTGATAGTCCATGCTGCTGCAAACGTCGTCGAACTGTTGGTGCAGATGGTTGTTATCTTGTACTTCCCAATCTGTTGACTCAGGGATCGAGACGTGGCTGCACGATCCTTTACAGCCATGCGGATAAGATGCCTGTCATTTCGACTGCTAGTCATACGAGGCCGTTGGGATCCAGCATGACGTTCCGTATTACCCTCCTGAACCCACCGATTCCTTATTGTGCTAACAGTCATTGGATCGCGACCAACGCGAGCAGCAGTGTCGCGATACGATAAACCGCAATCGCGATAGGCTACAATCCGACCTTTATCAAAGTCGGAAATCTGACGGTACGCATTTATCCTCCTTACACGAGGCATCACAACAACGTTTCACCAGGCAACGCCGGTCAACTGCTGTTTGTGTATGAGAAATCGGTTGGAAACTTTCCTTGTGTCAGCACGTTGTATGTGTCGCCATCTGCGCCAACGTTGTGTGAATTCTCTGAAAAGCTAATCATTTGCATATCACAGCATCTTCTTCCTGTCGGTTAAATTTCGCGTATGTAGCACGTCATCTTCGTGATGTAGCAATTTTAATGGCCAGTAGTGTAATTCACGTTTTCGTTTGTTACACTGTTTGTGACAAATTAATACCCCCAGCCGGAACGAAAGCAATTACAGTATCCGAGTTGGCGTCTTTGGCCAATAAAACGGTTCAGCGGGTCACATGCAGTTAAAAGCTCGCGTACTTCACAAATGAGAGAGGAATTCGATCACGTTAGAAAAAAAAATGGTTCAAATGGCTCTGAGCACTATGGGACTTAACATCTGTGGTCATCAGTCCCCTAGAACTGAGAACTACTTAAACCTAACTAACCTAAGGACATGACACACATCCATGCCCAAGGCAGGATTCGAACCTGCGACCGTAGTGACGCGGTTCGGGACTGAGCGCCTAGAACCGCTAGACCACCGCGGCCGGCTACGTTAGAAAAACAGTGACTATGAAGAAGTCATGTCCGTTGTGCTAGATGTATTCGTCTTAGAGCAACGTGATAATCTATGCAAAAACTGCAGGCAATGTTCGGCAGCCTGTTCTAAGTTTTTTGTCTAATTGTCCCTACGCAGAGATATGCCAAACCTCATTCACGATGTTATTTTTTGGTAGACAGTTATTCCGTCAAGTAACATGGTATACTGAAACGAAAATGTTGTCCAATATGGAAGAAACTCAACTTGGTGACAGGTATTGCGTCGTGATAATGTTCTAGATTTGTGGTCAGTCACTTGAAACTCCTGAGAGAAGTGTTTTCTCATCTTCTATTGACTCTCCAAAGCAAACTTTTATAAGGGAGCGTTACCTTTTGTAGCCTCTAATTTTGCAATCTTTGCGAGCAGAAACACCAGTAAGGCCAGTGTGCCTGAGAGTAAAGGAGTATGGAGTAAGATGTACATACGTCAGTGTTTTATTCTAGTTTTATTACGATCATAGTAATTGTGATTAAGAGCGGTACACATGCGCGCATAACGAAAGATTTTTCGTCTGTTAAATAAAAAAGTATCTTGGAATTACTAACAATTATTCAAATACGTATTGCCAATAACAGGGCAGCCTATGAAACTTTATGGCGATCGTCATTACACAGTCAGTGTGAGTGCCACCAAAAGCCATCTGATAGTGAGGTGTCTTCCGCATAGAAGACACAAGTTGAGTCGATAGAATACTAATAACGTGTGCTGAAGTGTACCCACACTAACCCAAACTTTTGTATTTGGTGGTGACGTAAACGGGAAGCAGGGACTACAGATGCATGGATGCGCTTTGTATCCAGCGATGAGTCGCACTTAGACGTATTCCGGATGAGCATCTTCGACGAGAAAGATTGTAACCTGGTGAGAGATCGTGTTTTTCCAGAGCTTAGGAGGGACATAACGGTGTGTTAATGGAAACAATCTGAATATCACACTGTATTGTAAGAGCAGTTTCAGCAATGTTGGCCATAAAACAGTTCAGTCGCCATATATAATGCATCATCACATTCGACAATAACGAAAGGTTAATCTTACAACTAGCAGTAAAAAAAAAAAATATTTTTCTGTAATCCTAAAGGCGCAAAATAACAAATTGTCAGACATATTCAAAGACAGAATATATCGTTAAAAGAGATTAATTGAATGCTGATGACCAACTTTAAAAACAAAAATGGTACGAAAAGTATTTGAAGCTACAGTAAGAGCAACTTCCCAGCCGGTATTACTTCCTCCTTATAAACCATTAAAGGCATTTACAAGTATTCAGCAGTTCCCTTAAAAATATACTTTCGACGCAAATACTCGAAATATATACTTGATGAATACAGATCAATTAGTTTGGCGTACACTGAACTCTTGACGTAACCTTGTCGTAGCTGGTGCTTTCAACTTCAGAGTGTTAAATCGTGGCAATGAAATATTTATTAGATTTAGAGAACTGGTTTCGACAGCGCTAAGTTGCCATTTTCGGATCTCGTATTTTATAGCATGACAACAGCACTGATGCAAAAGATGATGTTGTTATAAAGCGTAAGATCTGAAGAAGGTAATACAGCGTTGCCGAAACCGGTTACCTAAATGTAATAAATGTTGGGGCTTGGCATTTTAGACATTCTTGAGAATCCACCTCTTGTTGCTACTTAATATTCCCATCAATATTGGTACATAGAATTCTCGGTGCATTTCTTAGCTCAACCCACGAGAAAACTCAGCAGTTGGATACGTTTATTTCATTCTAATTTAACTCAGCTATGCAGACAGCCTTTTTCCTGCATTCCTCTAAAAGCATTTACATACGCATATTTAAGTCCCCACCCAGCCTTGAGTCCTATGATTAGATAGATAGATAGATATCCATCGATCACAGGCCCTGCACACCACGCGCTGCTCCCACAAACTGCCTCCATTCCTTCCTGTTTTGCGCCCGGTTCCTCCAGGTGTTTTCAATTCCCAGGACTGCTAGTTCCTTCGCCAGGTCGGCCATCCAGCGCTGCCTTGGTCTTCCAATGGGGCGTTTGGTGTTTGGTTTCCCCGCTAGTTCCATCTTCTCCTGTCTTCCATGTGTCATACGGGTTACATGGCCCATCCATTGTATTCTTTTGCTCTTTACCTTCTGTAGGATACTTGGTTGTCGCATCAGAATGTAGATTTCCTCGTTTTTCCTCCTCCTCCATTCTCCGTCATCTAATACTGGTCCCCATATTTTCCTCATTACTCTTCTTTCAAATATTAAGAGCTTTTCGCTTTCTAGCTTTTTCATGCTCCATGTTTCTCAATCGTACATTACCGCCGGGCATATCACTGTGTTGTAGATTTTCATCTTAGTGTTCACTGAGATCTGTTTAGAGCCGAGCGTCTCTCTGAGGGAACGCATGCATTTCACTCTCACTACTATTCTTTCCTTGATGTCTATTTTTATGTTGTTGTCCGTGGTAAACCAAGATCCCAAGTATTTGAACTGATATACTCACTAGAACCTCTTGCCATCTATCTCAATAAATTCTTCCTGCTCTTGTCTTCTTCCTAATTGCATGAACTCTGTTTTGTCTTGATTCCCTTTGAGCCCTAACTTCTGTGGATAACTGTCCATTGTGTGGTACATTTATTTAAACTTGTGCTTTGATTCACTTAGTAGTACTACATCATCTGGATATGCGAGACAATTGAATTTACCGTCCATCTCTACTCGAGCCCACTCCTGTTGCCTACACTCTTTTATTACTTTCTCTAAGAAGACATTGAACAGAATACATGAGAGAGCATCCCCTTGTCTGAGGCCTGTCTCAGTCTCGAATATGTCTGATGCGGCTCCTTGGAAACGTACTGCTGCCTTTGACCCTTCCATACACGCTTGCACCATTCTCACTAGCTTCTCAGGGATTCTGAAGTCACGCATTGCATTGTATAGGATATTCCAGTTGACGCTGTCATATGCACGTTGAAAATCGACAGACAAGTTGTAGATATCTTTACCATATTCCCAGTGTTTTTCAAACAATTGTCTTAGTGTGAAAATGTGATCTATTGTCGATCGGTTTGGTCGAAAACCAGCTTGGTGCTCCTGTACGTTGTTCTCTATGAATTGTTGTACTTTTCTGAGGATAATGGTGGACAGCACCTTACACGTTACGATCAACAAGCTGATTCCTCTGTGGTTACCGCATTCCATTTTGCTTCCCTTTTTGTATATTGGGAATATTATAGCCATTTTCCATTCTTCTGACAGTGTCTCCTTCTCCCATATCAAGTGGATCAATTTATATATCCCTAAGTGTAAGCTCTCACCTCCCTCCTTGGTTAATTCTGAAGTTATTCTGTCCTACCCTGGGGCTTTGTTGTTTCTGAGTCCTTTGGTTGCGATTTTCACGTCTTCCTCACTAACTTCCGATTTTCTTCATCTTTCCTTTCCTCCGTAGTGTTTGCAGGTAATATCTCATGTTGGTCTGGGCGATTCAACAGTTCTGAAAAGTATTCTTTCCATCTTTCTACAATCTTTACCTTGTCATTTATCAAGTTGCTGTTCTTATCTTTAATGATAAAGGTTGGGCTCTGAAATCCATGTTTCCGATTTTTTATGTATTGGAAGAATTGCCTTGAGTTCTTGTTTTGGCTCTCTGCCTCAACTTGTTCTAGCAAACTGGTTAGATATATTCTCCTCTCTGCTCTTACGATTCGCTTTGTCTCCCTTCTGATTTTGATAAAATGTTCCCTTTTAAGCTTACATTACTTTTTGTTCTCCCACGTTTCCTTTCTTTCCTTATCAGCATGAAAGAGTGAGAGAATGTGGCGTTGTTTTTGTTAAGCAGGAGATAGTAGTGCACCACTTTACTGCCTGCTGTAGTCACAGTGAGACAAGCATAGTGTGTTCAGGCAAGACAAAGACGTTTGTGCTTGTAACCACTCATTCTGTAGTATGTTGGTGGAGGAAGAGAGACCCCTGTTACCATTTATGCTCAAACACAGCACTGGTCGGCTTGTGAGTGTGGATCGTTGCTGTCAGAGTGAGATTAGAAACTTAGAATAAGGCTGGCTGATGTATTTTAATTGATTTTCTTTTCCAGCATTACGCTTAGAATGTTTCATAGTTCATGCAGAGTGGATGGTGGAGATATTTGCTCGTTGTACTAAGCTTTCTTGGTACTTACTTTTTACTTCCAGAACATGTGATGCGGAAATGCATTCCACCACGAAATGCTTAAGTTCCGACGGAATGGTTTCTCCTAAGTGTAATACGACTTTGACTGCATTCTACTGCGAATGAATTATTTCTTGCTGTATACTCATTCGTATTCGGTTTTATTATCAGTTTCCTAACTTCGACTACGTGGTAGTAAATTCTTTCCAAGCGCCCTCAACGCTATCTGGTCGTTCTTCTTACAGTTTTTCGCGACTATGAAATGCTCATTGCCCTTAAGCGTTTTTCGTGTGATTTTGCGGTGTTAAATTCAGATCTTGAATACTTGCTTTGTTCGCGCCAGTTTGGAACCGCGTGACCGCTACGGTCGCAGGTTCGAATCCTGCCTCGGGCATTGGTGTGTGTGATGTCCTTAGGTTAGTTAGGTTTAAGTAGTTCTAAGTTCTAGGGGACTGACGACCTCAGTAGTTAAGTCCCATAGTGCTCAGAGCCATTTGAACCATACTTGCTTTGTTCGTGTATATCAAGTTTTCAGATGAATCAGCTCAGCCCTCAATATTCGTATTCATCGCTTGCTCATTTCCATTGCGGTTCATTTCACTGTCTAACATTGGTGCGTATCTATTTAATTAACGTGTTCGTAGATATTCAGATTGCGAACGTCCCACTTCAGTGATTCTTGCGTCTATGTGGTTCCCTTTTGCAAAGATTTTCCTTGTGTGAAGGTACTATATACTGTTTTATTTACTAAAACCTTACTTCATCGGAAGGTGCGAGTGTTTTCGTCATTAGTTACTTGGTGAAGAACTAACTTAATTTGTCCTTCTAGTGCGAAAAATGTGGTGGTGCGTCAGTTTATGCTAGCCTTCCTTTAATTTTGTATGATTTCTCTTCATGACGTTCCTCAATATCCAGCATGCTATTTGTTACAACTATGTCACTATACAAAAACGAGATGCGACAAACTTTAATTCAATTATAGTTTTTATTCGGAATAATCCTAGTCCAGCAACTTGGGGGGAGCACAACCCTTCTTGCAAGCGTGATATTTTTCGTGTTGGGCGTTTATTGCTCGTATATTACGTCGGGGTTTAACATCTTGTTGCCTTTCATTGAGAATGAACATAGCACATGATTAATTTGATTTCAGCTGATGAATTGAAGAAGGCAATTATACCTATGTAACTCATGTGTATCAAAGAGAGTAATTATTTCATTCGTTACAAATAAATGTTCCAAAGTCATTTCGAAGTGACCGTGAGTAACTGATGAAATACAGAATATCTGAGAAGTCCTTAGAGTTCGCCAGTTTTTCAGATAGTTAATCCAAAGTTCGCAATCCCCATTTAAGGTTAGCCGGGCACTCTGCAATTCTATCAGCTTATTGGAAAACTTGTAGAAAGGAATAGACAGTGTCTCCAAAAGAGATTTCTGAGATGAATATCAACAAAAGTAAAACAAGAATACTGACTGAAGTCGAATTACATCAAATGATGCTGAGGAAGTTAGATTATGAATTGAGACGTTAATAGCAGCAGATTACGTTTGGTGTGAGGCCGCCCACCATTGTTGCTGCACCCAGGACTGGGCTAGTGGCGCCGCTCATAGCAGGACACTGTCGCGAAAGATGCATCGCACTCACATACTATCGTCAAACACTAGGGCTCGCCACGCCAGAGGATGATGTGTTATGATGCAAGGCAGTGCAGGATCACATGCCCTGCTAAGAGGCAGACTTGTCTTTATTAAACTGTCCGCCAATCTACTTTGAATACCCTCCTGATAAACATTGTTCCGAAAACAAGAAATACCGGTAACTATCAGAGTATCGCCCAGTTAATTCCCGTGTCCCTCGTTTAAGCAATGTTCTGCTACCACCGATTTTTGAGGCTGTTCTAGCCTCTTGGGGCAGCGACGTTACACGTACATGTATTGAACTATGCTTATCGAAGGGCCTATGTAAACCTTCCCACACTGCTACGGAATATTGGATATGCTTCGCATCCTAAACCACAAATTATATTTTTTACAGAAGGTGGATAATTGCCAAAATTCCTTAAAATTCTTCCAGTATTATGCCATATGCCTCCAGCATAAGTAATAAAGGCCAGAGATCTACGCTCCTCTTCATGATCGTACGCGATGGTCCAAACTCCACAGCTCGACGAATCTGCTTCCCAGAGGCATTTTCCACAAACACAGCTGCCAAATGCGCAACTTCCTGGGTTAAACCGTCCGCGTTGGGAACAGCATATTACACGCGTACCAGAGTCCTATGAACGCCGTTCTTTTTTATGGAGGATGGCAACTCTCTCTCTCTCTCTCTCTCTCTCTCTCTTTCTCTCTTTCTCTCTTTCTCTCTTCCAATCTTCTGACTGGTTTGATGCGGCCCGCCAAGAATTCTTTTCCTGCGCCTCTTCATCTCGGAGTAGCACTTGCAACCTACTTCCTCAATTATTTTCTCTATGTATTCCAATTTCAGCCCTCCTGTGCAGCCGCACGGGGTAGCAGTGCGGTCTAGGGCTCCTTACATGGTTCGCGTGGCTAACCCTGTGGGAGGTTTGAGTCCTCCCTCGGGTATGGGTGTGTGTGTGTGTGTGTGTGTGTGTGTGTGTGTGTGTGTGTGTGTGTGTTGTCCTTAGCGTAGGTTGGTTTAAGTTAGATGAAGTAGAATGTAAGCATAAGGACCGATGACCTCAGCAGTATGGTCCCATAGGAACATTCCATACAATTCTTACCCTCTACAGCCCCCTCTGCTACTATGGAAGTTATTACCTGATGTCTTTACTCACATCCTGCCATGCTGTCCCTTCTTATTAGTGTTTTCCTAAATTTCTATCCTCCCATATTTTTGTAGACGACCTCCACATTCCGTACCTTAACCGTCCACCTACTTTTTTAACATTCTTGTGTAGCATCATAATTCAAATGCTTCGAGTTTCTTCTTTTTTGGTTTTCCCACAGTCCACTACCACTGCCTTGTTTCTTACACATGACCTCAGAAGTTAAGTCCCATAGTGCTCAGAGCCATGTTTTTTGAGGTGACTCCGCAACATACATGATGGATGGTGGTACTTACCGATTTCCCAGTCGTTTCCTTCATTGTATGCCCATTCCCACCCCTGGAAAGCAGAGAAGTTAACAGTACAATGCTCCCCTATCGCCAAGACCTGATTCCTCGTATTCCATCAAAAGAGAGAGCCACAGCAGAAACGAATTCGTACAATTCCGATGACCTGGAAGATCGACCAAGAACAAGTCATTCACCAATATGTGGGCAAACAACATAACCAAACAGCCCTACTATTGTTATCAAGCTAAACACGCTATAGAGCATTCATGTAGTTCATAACTCATTCTATTCATTTAGGTTAGTTATATGGCACCCACCGCGCGATTATCGCCACATTCTGATAGACGATTTTTCGATTCCTAAACGGGCCACAGAATACACTGAAAGGCTTCTTGCAAAGATGTTTGAACTTCTGAGATAATCAATGGGCTACAAACAGGATGTTTTGTCCTATTGCCAAGTACATCCTTCTAATGGGCCCCTTATGGGGCACATTCTGTTTCGCGACTTGTGGGCTTATTTGCTTGATGGGAAGCCGCACAATCTCAGGGGAGAGGGAGGGAAGTTGAAAAGCTCCCGAATCCAATCGGTGGGCTGTCTGTTCTGTAGTACGAGGAGTTTATCCTGTGGGACTCGTGAGGCAGATTATTAATCACCTTTTGGAATTCCGCAAGGTAATCAACCCATTTCCGGTGCCGCTTGTTGCACTTGTTCATCACCGACAGGTTACTCCCCGCGATAGAACCAACGTTCTCTGACTATCGCCGCAGATCTTCTGTAATGTGTTGGGTACCTATGTACGAAAGTAAGAGCCTTGCTACTTGCAGGCTAGAAGTACCCGAACTGCTCTCTTCCAATCAGCTGTGGGCCTGGTTGTCGCCACCTTCGTGCCGCACGTTACGCCGTAGGCCAGGGCCCCTGATCTGACGCTAGCGTGCTCTAGTGCGGTATTGCGTGTTACTTCGCTCGCCCCCACTGGCGTCGTCGATTAAAGCCGTTACGGGGTGCCGAATAATCCCCACGCGCGCTGCGGCCCCGACGCGGGACACTTTACCTCGGCGATTGTTGCATTTGCTAGTCCGGATTTTTGTAAGGGCGCGCGCATCCTGGCATACCCCCGAGTGCGGTGACCCGCGCACTTCACCACTCATCTCGTATGCGAGTTCTTACAGTAACAACTAAAAGGATTTAATGTCTTTCGTGCCTCTCCCGGCAATGACAATATCACGTTACAGTATTGGTGAGGATTTCGTCAGGCAGATGTGGAACAACTCAGGTGCGTCATACGGCGCATCCAGAAACTGATTA
This sequence comes from Schistocerca piceifrons, assembly GCF_021461385.2. Taxonomy (NCBI): domain Eukaryota; kingdom Metazoa; phylum Arthropoda; class Insecta; order Orthoptera; family Acrididae; genus Schistocerca; species Schistocerca piceifrons. Next base: position 642,080,264 of record NC_060140.1, on the reverse strand, counting down.
CGTTGTATGAAGTCTTGAAAATAAGTAAGGAGGCTTTGATGGCTTGTTCAAATGAACGGCGTGGTCATCACGACTTCCAGTTTCACGCGATATCGAGCGCTCTTTTACCAAAACTCATGAAGAACGACCTTTCGAAAGTCTCGGCAATCGGCGCTAGAATTCACATACGTGCCGCTGTCTCATTCCTGAGATACCCGCAGACGAAACTGATCTTGAAGGCAGAGCTCTACGAGGACGGAAATACTCCCTGTAACCGATGAGTTAAGATATGCGGATGTATCTCGACGGAAGGGTCCGGAAAAGTGCTGTATTTCTGCACTGATAGGAAATGCCTCCAGTTGGTATCTTCCTGAACCTCGTCGAACAATTCATAGCGTCAAGAATCGTCCTGCTGATTACATTCTGGCATTCGAATTAGCCTCTCCTCAATGTTCTTAAATTCATTTGCATTTACCCTATTAGGCGCGCGATCATTACTACCTTCTCTTTTGGCATTCGAAGTCCCTTCTTGCACCACGTCTTCACGCCTAGCGAGTTAATCCAGCTCAAGCAATGTTTCTTGGATTGACCGGTTAATTTCCACCTGCTTATCCTTAAAGCGTAACAGGGATTGTACCTCTTCGCTTTCATAGTTTATTGCAGATTGAGTTTTTTCCAAAACCTCACTAGTCATCGCTGATAACTGTTCGATTACCGTTGTCAAAGTTACTAAGTGTTCTGTTATTCGATTTACCTCCTCCTCGTTACGGGAAAAAGACACACTTTCTGGACCTTCGAAATTGGATCCATGTGGACATCAGTGACAACATCTCAAATCTTGTCGCTGTTTACTGAAACCGTTTGAGGTCTACCAGTTGAACAACTAACAATAATGCAAATCCGCTCTTCCAGTCGCTGATTGACCTTTGATTGCCCTTCTATCGCGTCCGCTAAAGCCCCCCCCCCCCCCCCCCACCATCCCTTACAAGATTCAATGGCCTGGAGTCCCTTTCTTACCTTGTCTACTTCCTTCCTAAATCCAGCAATTACGTTCTGGGTCTCAGCTGCAGAGGTATCCAGTCTCTTACTCTATTCGGATATCTTAAATTCGAGTTTCTAATCAGTAACTTTATGTTACTCGGAAACAGCCTTCAGGTCTTCCTTAAGTAGTGCCTGCAACACTGACAGGTCGAAGGTAGGTGTGAGCTCTCATTCAGCAGAGCCCACTGTTTTCACTTGCACAAGCCGAGAACTCAAGCTAGCAGCCACCACCTCGCCTCGCTGCATCTTATGGAGGGGAACTTAACCTATACCCATGCCGTCGCCCATGGCCGCCCTTTTGTCCGCACGGTCTATAGTTGTCCGGTACGGCTACCTCGAAGCGGGTGCGTTATCCTCGCTCATGACTCTGGGACTCCTGTCCCAGTCGATTACCTTTATGGAACTTTTGAAAAAAGTGCCTCACTGTACTACGTAATAAGCAACAGACATCGCACTCGCTCTCCTTACAACTCACGCAAGTGCAGTTTATACGGCCAAGGTTGACTCTACCACACTACAAACACAGAAAATTAATTAATTAATTAATTCACAAAAAGGGGTGAACAATCAGACCAAAAGAGAAATATGACAACGCTCTATTAGCAGCGTAGGTACACCAGAAGCAAACAGAATTGCGAAACAAACTGTGGAAAAGAGAATGAAACGAGTTATAAGGAAAAAAATTACTCAGAAATATATTCGACTTGCGTATAATTCGACGTTTCCTATCAGTAATATCATTTACAGGGTATCCAGGTAAAAGGGGCGCCTTATTTTTTTCATTGATGTGGGGATTGATAAAAGATCTAGACTTACTGAATAGAAATACCTTTTCGGGCTTAGTATCTAGGTCATTTGTGTGTGACTAATGAAAACTACTGCAAAAAAAATGTTTCCAAGTCAGTAACCCAAACAATCGTATCACCTACTCACAATAAGGTATTCTTCTTTCACAACATCGAGGGAAATTTTACTTATTACTCACAGTGGGCCATAACCTGTCCCTCACTCTGGTTTTACTTTTTCTGGTACCACAAGTACAATGGCTATAACGGATGTATGTAAACAAACTTGGCTGTGACTTGAAATGAACAAAATCCGGCCGACCTTAAGGAGATCACACGCGTAATGCATGCATTACCTTGCTAATCAGAATGATTTTAGAGGGGACTTGCAAACAATTCTCATGTGAGGTGGTGAATTTCTAATGAATGAAAAATAGGTAGGTTGACATTAATTTTGCGTCTTAATAACAAAAGAAGGGGAACTGAATCTTTTACGAGTACAAAATATTAAGCTCGTTATTCATACTTGCTCTGATGGAGTTAAACATGATCTTCAAGGAATGGTGGGATGAGGCAGTCGGCCAACAGCCTGCCTTTCCCACAAGGACGTGGAGCTGTAAAGATGGCGGGCAAGGAACCGAGGAACACGATCGTCGTGACTGAAAGCTGCGTTACTTCTTAGTGAGAGAATGAAGTTATCACATCCAACCGCCAGTGCCATCAACTAGAAATAACGAGTCCTGAGAACTATGATAAAAAGCTGCCAAAGTGGCCATCCATCCACAAATCAAGTAACAGTCATTAGTGTCCATGATAATAACTTGCGTCTGACCAAAGAGGATCAAACTACCACGGATACGAACGACTTGCTATGGAATCATCATAACAGAAGGCACGCTCTTCGCCAAGTGTTCACGTGGTGTAGCACAAGGAACAAGTCTATTTCACGACGGTTGTGATTTAACACTAGAATGGCAGAAGGGGTCAAAATGACCACTATCATACGTTTTTCGTTCATTATCATATCGAATTTATTTATTTCGTTAATGAAATTATACGGCTTTTTCCAATTTTTTCTCCTCTTTCTGAAGATGTTTTAGTATGAATATTTTCAAAATAATTTAATGTTCTTAGCCATTTCATTCAGTATACCTAGAATGGTGGAAAGGATCAATTTTACCCCACTGTAATTTCTCTTCCGAATATAAATAAAGCATCCAACAATACAGTGGCAACAGTGAGCAGTAACGCAGAGCAGTTGCTCCTCATTGTTGCAACTTGGCACGTGTACATGCCAGTCTGCCACAGCTTATGTTGTGTCTCTCAGGCAGTCTTTGTCCGTGAAAAACATTTTCGATTAAGTATCGTCGGCGTGGACTTTCTGATGAAGAAGTGTTGCATCTCTTAGAGAATTTCGATGTTGGATCGGAAATTGACTTCACTGATGAAGATTATGGTTATGTACCGGACACTAGAAGATGAAGACATTGTGAACGAGGAGCTATTAGTGAGAGAGGATTCATATGCTGATATCCGTCAATCATCACCTCTTTCACCACAGCAGGTACAGTTGGACGAGTCTACAAAGATGATTGCAAGGGATGGAACCATGTGGGAGATTGGAAATAATTCATCTTCTTGAAGATGGTCAGCTGTGAATGTTCTGAAGGAGAGAGGACGTCCCACTGCTAATGCTTGCCAACGAGTAGATAGCTCTTTCATCAGTGCTTTCCGTGTTATTTTTGATGAGGAATGCCACGTCTAAGGAAGAAATACATAGAATCACATGCTCGAAAAGTACTAAAAAACAAGGACTGAACTTTGTCACTTGAGGAATTGGAGAAACTGATAGCCATCGTGTATATTCAGGGTGTATTGTGCAGAAAAGGTATGTCTCCTGATGACCTCTGGTCGCACTCTTTGGTGCCTGCTATTATCAAGGACTTTATGCCAAGGGACAGATTTCAGGAACTGCTCAGATTTCTCCATTTTGATGAAAAATCAACCTGGGCTGAACGCCTGGCAGCCAACAAATTCACTCTCGCATCTGAAATTTGGGGAAAGTTAATTGAAAATAGTATTCGCACTCACCACCCTGGAGAAAATACTACCATAGACAATCAACTGTTACCAAGCAAAGCCAGATGCAGGTTTACTCAATTCATGTCAAACAAACCAGACAAATTTGGTGTCAAGTTCTGGTTGGCTGTTGATGTAACGACAAAGTATGTATGTAATAATTTCCCATACCTCGGCAAAGAGGACACGCATGGATAGAAACAACCACTTGGAGATAATGTCGTTCTGCATCTCATGGAGCCATTTGTATATAAAGGAAGAAATGTGACCACAGATAACTTCTTTACGTCTCTTGAACTTGCTAGAAAAACTCAAACTGGTCCCACGTGCTTCCACTAGAGCAGCGATCAAATCGGGAAAGGTGGAGTCACCGTGGTTACAGGGAGGCTGTTGAATTGACGACACAAACAAAGAAAAATATCCTGCATCCCACCCTCTCTCACTAAGTGATATTAACATAATAACTTATCTGTTTTCTTAGGATTCAATCTTAATTATAAGAGACTAATGGAATATAGTGTCGTTACAAAAAAATATAAAATATGAAAGACGTGCATAGCGAATGAGAAAGAAGTGCACGTCTTGCAACCGGATGGGTATTCTGGATAGCTACTGTTGCGGAGCTGGGGGTTTCATTGTGAGCAGGAGAATGGGTATGGTGTCTGGGTGAGTGGTCCACTTGCAAATGCATCACTGACATAACGATATTTAAAATAATATTTCTTTCTTTCGCTGAGTTTACGGAGCTATAAAGGGTGATCAAGGCAGTCACTGGCCAGTCATAACTGCGTGCCACAAAGAAATGCTGAGAGACGTGACATCGCCTCGCAAGTCAGTGAGCCACAGATGCGTGCTGGCCTGCAGCCTAGGGACGAGACGGTGCTGCTCACCTCAGCGCTCTCCAAGGCAGTCTATCGCGTGTTCACGTGTTGACAGTGGTCTGTGGTCCTAGATGGCTATTGTCGTGAAGACTAGCCCATGGTTGTTGAGAGTCGATTGACCAAGATTGCAACAGATTTGTATGAGTCGGTCTGGGAGATGTACGGACATACCACATCTGGTCTGTGAGGAGATGACAGCTTACGGATCATCCACGATTTCCCTTTGTGGGGAAGGGCTGACCGCTCACAAACATTCAGGCTGGCCGGGGTGGCCGAGCGGTTCTAGGCGCTACAGTCTGGAACCGCGCGACCGCTACGGTCGCAGGTTCGAATCCTGCCTCGGGCATGGATGTGTGTGATGTCCTTAGGTTAGTTAGGTTTAAGTAGTTCTAAGTTCTAGGTGACTGATGACCTCAGAAGTTAAGTCCCATAGTGCTCAGAGCCATTTGAACCATTTGGTGCAACCACAAGGGAGGGATATCTGTTGAGAGGCCAGACAAACATGTGGTTCCTGAAGAGGGGCAGCACCCTTTTCAGTAGCTGCAGGGCCAACAGTCTATATGATTGATTGATCTGGCCTCGTAACATTAACCAAAACGACTGAAAACAAAGGGAAAACACAGCCGTAATTTTTCCCGAGGGCTTGCAACTGTACTGTGTGGTTAAATGATGATTGCGTCCTCTTGGGTAAAATATTCCGGAGGTAATATAGTTCCCGACACGGTAATCCGGGCGGGGACTACTCAGAAGGACGGCGTTATCAGGAGAAGGAAACTAGCGTTCCACGGGTCGGAGTGTGGAAGGTCGGTGTCCTTAATCGGGCAAGTAGGTTAGAAAATTTAAAAAGGGAAATGGGTAGGATAAAGTTAGATATAATAGGAATTAGTGGAGTTCGGTGGCAGGAGGAACAAAACTTCTGCTCAGGTGAATACAGAGTTATGAATACAAAATCAAACAGGGGTAATACAGGAGTCGACTTAATAATGAATAAAAGAATAGGAACGCAGATAATCTACTACGAACATCATAGTGATCACATTATTGTAGCTAAGATAGACACAAAGCCCAAGTCTACCGCAGTAGTGCAAGTTTATATGCCAACTAACTCTGCAAATCATGAAGAGATTTAAGAAGTGTATGATGCGAAAAATTAACTATTCAGACAGTTAAGGAAGACGACAATTTAATAGTCACGGGGGAACGGAATTCGATAGTAGGGAAAGGAAGAGAAGGAAAAGTAGTAGGTGAATATGGACTGGGGATAAGGAATGAAAGAGAAAGCCGCCTGGTAGAATTTGGCACAGAGCATAACCTAATCATAGCTAAGAAGACTGTATACGTGGAAGAGGCCTGGAGACACTGGAAGGTTTCAGATAGATTATATAATGGGAAGACAGAGATTTAGGAACGAGGTTTTAAATTGTGAGACATTCCCTTGGGCAGATGTGGAATCTTACCATAATTAATGGTTATGAACTATAACTTAAAACTGAAGAAATTGCGAAAAAGGAAGTAATTTAAGGAGATGGGACCTGAATAAACCGAAAGATCCAGAGGTCGCAGAGATTTTCAGTGAGAGCCTTAGGGAATGATTGACAAGAACGGGCGAAAGAAGTAACATAGAAGAAGAATAGGCAACTTTGAGAGATGAAATAGTGAAGGCAGCGGAGAAACAAGTAGGAAAAAGAGGAGAGATAGTAGAAACCCTTGTGCAACAGAAGAGATATTGAATTTAAATCATGAACGGAGAAAATATAATAATGTAGTAAATGAAGAGGGGGGAAAAGAATACAGATGTCTCAAAAATGAGATCGACAGAAAATGCAAAATGGTTAATCAGGGATGGCTAGAGGACAAATGCAAGGATGTACATTCTTTGATATGGTTTTATGGCTCAAAACTCCTACGGTCATAAGCGGCCATGTTGTGGCTGAGGAAGGGTAAAAGCCGAATCTTAAATCAACAGCAATGGGAGCGAAACTCAAAAATGGGGGAACCTAAAAACGGAAGTAAATCTTATAAAACTACTATTAAAGGGAGGTTGTTTTCCCCGAAACAGAGCTTCAAAAGACCGACGTCATCTCACTGACACTCATAAACTCAAGGATGCGATCGGCCGAGCGCGTGTCATCCGCTAAATGGGAAGATACATCGGGTGACAGCTGCAAACGGGAACGTAGCGGATTAAAATAGGGGCACTAAAGTAAAAGGTGTCTCACCGTCCACAGTTGAAAGCAGTGGGGATAAAGCGAGGGAGGATCGCCACTTACAAGATGTCGATGGCTAAAAGACAGTACCCTATCCGGAGTTTAGCTAAAATTACCTCCTGTCGACGACGAGGCCGGAGGAAGAGGTCCAAGCACAGGGAAGAGGATTTAAGTCCCGTCATTTATGATCGGGGAGTGCAGACCAGTGTGTGTGTCACAAAAGAGTAACACAACGACATAAAAGGCTCTGTAGATCGGCAAAGGAAACAATGCGAACAGCCGGCAGAGGTAGAAAGAGGATGTCTTGGACAGCCTGGAGAAGAACGTAAAGCTCCGCAAAATACCGAACACTCGTTAGGTAGCCGAAATCCAATAGGGTTGTCGCCAACAATATAGGCACTTCCAACACCAAATGTGGTCTTTGAGTAGTCAGTGTAAATAAATGTGGCATCCTCCGTTTGTGGGCATAGAGCAGCAGATGCCAGACGATAAACTATAGGGAAAGCTGACAAATGTCACGGAACAGGCACGTCCGGGAATTAAGCCAAGGTGGTGCCGTACCCGCATTTGTTAAGAAAGTTTTAGGGAAGAGGAAGGAAAGAGAATGTAGCAGTTGACAAAAGCGGACTCTCAGTGGTAATAGAGAGGAATGGCGGTCTGCATACCCTAAATCCAAGAAGGCGTCGAAAAAACGGGCATGGGCCGGATGAGTAGGCATGGACGACAGATGACTAGCGTAACGACTCGAGAAGGACAACTCGACGATTGGACAGCCGAGGATCAGTAGTCTCAGCATAAAGGCTCTCCACGGGGACGGTGTAAAAAGCTCCATATGCTAAACGCAATCCACGGTGGTGGATAGTGTCGAGATGCCGAAGAATAGGCGGCCGTAAAGAGGAGTAAACTATGCTTCCATAGTCTATTCTGAGTCGTAAAGTTCGGGTCTTTCTGCCCGCATTTCACTTTTCAATCGGACTGCACTAAGGTGCGATATGAGCGGAGGAACTCGGTTCGCTCCCCAGGAGGTACCACTCAAAACACGGAGGGTGTTGAGGGATCGCAGACAGGGAGCCGAAAGATATGAAACGTGGAAAAACCAGCAGAGTTTTCTGTGAAACGTAAGTCTTAACAATTCGGCGACGTCCGCGAACGGAAGGTCGTAATAGCCTAGACGTAGGGAAGGTGGAGGAAACTCTGTACAACCCCAAAAATTAACGCTGACGGTCTTACTGGGAGAAAATCGGAAGCCGGTTTCAATGCTCCATGAGTGGAGGCAATCGAGACATCCTAGAAGGCGCCGTTCAAGAAAGCTGGTCTGTTGAGAGCTGTAGTAAATCGAAAAATCGTCGACAAAGAGGGAGCCCGAGATATCGGGAAGAAGACAATCCAACACTTAACACGGAGCCTTGGGAACCCAGTTTCCTTGGGAGAAAGTACGAGAAAAAGAAGTATTCACCCGCACCTTTAATGTGCGCGCCGTCATAAATTCACGAATGAAAAGGGTCAACGACCTCGAAAGCCCCAAGAGAACAGTGTGCGGAGGATGTCTGTCCGCCAACATTTATCGTATGCCTTCTCCAGACCAAAAAATATTGCTACCGTTTGCCGTTTCCTGAGATAATTGTTCATGATATAAGTGGAGAGAGCCACAAGATTGTCAACTGCGGAACGATGCTTTCGGAAACCACATTGGGCAGGTGTCAAAAGTCTTCGGGACTCTAGCCACCAGCCTTAAACGCAATTTACCATACACTCCAAAACCTTACATACTCTACTCGTGAGATATATGGGGTGATAGCTAGAGGAGAGATGTTTGTCCCTTCAGGTTTCGGAACAGCAATGACGACAGCTTCCCACCATCTTCTGGAAATTGTACTGTCGGTCCAAATTCGATCATAAGGGCGAAGGAGCTAACGAAGACTTCGGTATGATAAATGCAGCAACATTTGGACGTGAATACCATCCGGTCCTGGGGCGGGAGAGTGAGGGAAAGAGAGTGCGTACTGGAGATCCCGTATAGAGAAAACATTATAATAGCTTTCGAGATTTTGAGAGCAGAAAGCAAGAGGTCTCACTTCCACTGCTCCTTTCTTCGGGAGGAAGGCTGGCGGATAATTTGAAGAGCTCCAAATCTCAGTAAAGTATTGACCCAATGTTTTAGAAATTGCGACTGGGTCCACTAAGGTATCATGCGCCACAGTGAGCCCAGAGATCAGGGAGAAACTAGACGTGTCGTATAACGTCGAATTCGACTCCAAATTGCTGAAGAGAGAATGAAAGTGTTAAAGGAGCTGGTAAAGAAGTCCCAGCTGGCCTTCTTGCTGTCGCGGATGATGCGACGGCATCGAGTACGTAACTCCTTATAGAGGATACAGTTGCGAACTTAGGATGGCGGCGGAATAGCGAAGAGCACGTCTCGGCTCGCGTATTGCGTCACGGCACGCCTCGGTCCAGCAAGGAACTGCGGGGGGCCGGGGCAAAGGGGAGGTACGAGGTATTGAAAGTTCCGCGGCTGTAAGAATAACTTCAATAACAAGAGTAACCTGATCGTCGAATCTAGGAAATTGACGGTGATCAAATGTCGCTGAAGACAGAAGACGACTGGGGAGTAGGATCGTAGGAGGATCGACAATTCATCCCGATTTGAGCGAGTTATGCGGATATTACAATGGATAATTGACATAGGGTGGACAGAAAAGGGAGAAATCTGGCCACGGTTGCGATCAATTTAGCGACCGTTCAGAGACGGCGGCCGACGGCGTGGAATGGCATTTAGACAAAGGCAGAAGATCCTAATCCATAGGTTGTCCGTGGGCAGCTAATGCCGCCAGTGATCGACTGTTTGATCGTCCGCCAGTTTGCATCTCGGCGACACGGAAAACGGCCGAAGGCGGCTACCGCTAGGTGGTGCTGTAGACGAGACACGCCATGGCGGAGAAGGAGAGGAAGTTCGTTTCTCATGAGCCTTCTTGGAAGAAGGATGTTGAGATGAGGGAGCAACCGATGGTTGTGAGGTCGGGGTACATAAAATATCTTCGCAAGTCGTCTAATTTTTGGAGTCTGTGGGCCCGATTTTGGAACCCGTGATTCAGCAGGAGCCTCAGAGTGACAGTCGACAGTGTGGAGGGTGAACAGGTGATCTTTGGGCTAGCCGATCTGACGACCGTGGCGCTAGAGGTGAGATCACAATTCTGCGTGGCTACCTCCTTAGGCCGAGGAGAGGCCAGGACAGTGCTATTTACCTATTTACCCGCTGGGAGCAGAGTGGGCATTCTACTGGCGAATAACTTACGAGCAGCAAAGGTAGACGCCTTCTCCTTCGCTCGGAGTTCCTGAATAAATCGTTCACCTTTGAAAATGGGCAGTCTCAAGAGCAAGCAGCGTGGTCGCCCATACAGTTGGTGCAAGGAAGGGATGGAGGTGGACAATCATTCTCATAGATATTCCTGCCACATGTAACGCATTTGGCCATATTGGAACACGACTTGCTGGTATGATTAAACCGCTGACACCGATAGCAACGCGTAGTGTTGGGGATGTAAGGGCGAACTGAAATGATCAGATATCCCGGTTTAATGTTCGATGTAAGTTGAACTCTTTCAAACGGCAAGAGGAGAGTACGGGTCGGTATCAAGTCCTTGTCAACCCTTTTCAGGACTGCATACAGACAAGTAGTTTTGAATATCCTCGTTGGACAGTCCGTCGAGTGAGCGTGTATAAGCCACCCCGCGTGATGAATTTAAAGTGCAGTGCACTTCCACCAGGACAGAGAAGGTGTGTAACAGTGTAGTTCGAAGCAATTTTTGTGCCTGGAGGGCACTGATTGTTTCAAACAACAAGGAGCCATTTCTTAACCGGGAACAAGACTTTACAGAACCTGCAACTGCGTCGATACCTTTCTTAATAATGAAAAGGTTGACTGTGGAGAAGTCTTGACCTTCGTCAGACCGAGAAACAACTAGGACCTTTGGCACTGATGGCAGAATTGATTGTCCGTGTCTGAGGCTCATCTACCTTTCTCTAGTGGGCAGAAGTTGTAAAAGTAGAGGAAACCATTACGAAGTATCCCCCATCAATACCAGCGCTCTGATAGCGCGCGCATTCCTCATGGGGGAGGGTTCTCCAAGGGCACTCCCGCCTTAGGTGATAGTCCACACCTCAGGTCACATCTCCCGAGAAACTGATGGTGGGACCAATTGGCACGTTCGGAAGTACCAGCTCGGGTAATCTTCCCTCCCTGGGCCTGCCCTTTCCGAGGGAATACGTACGTGTCCTACTTGTCTACCTGGGGCGAGGAACTACGCGTTACTCCGTCACTGGCTGTGCGTGGGAACGCATGGGTAGACTTTCAGACACACACAAGGAGGAAAGAAAGAGAAAGGGAGTAACAAAGAAAAGAAAAGAAGAAAGGTCTCAAACGCCGCTGCGGAGAAGAGGTTAAAGAGAAGAATCAAGGACAAGACAAGGACTGAGTGAGGACAGAGACTTTCCAGCATAGAGAGCAAAGGAGAGAAACTATGTCTTACAGTCACAAGCGTCCGTCTCCGGATGTAGGCACAAAAAATAATCCCAAAGAGAGGAAGAAGGAGAAGGGAAGAGGCATGGAAGGGGAAGGATTAGGGCAAGGAGGGGTGTAGAAAGGGAGCGCATGCATCCTAGAAAGGAAAGAGAGCTGCACTAGCTCGGGGTGCCGTAGTTGTCACACACGTATCCAGAAAAGAGTTGTGGACCCCCAGGGGGGGGGGGGGGGGGCAAGGATGTAGAGCCATATATCACTAGGGGTAGGACAGATATTGCGTACAGGAAAATTAAAGAGAGATTTGGAGCAATGAGAACCACTTGTATGAATATCAAGAGCTCAAACCGAAAAACAAAGCAAGAAGGGAGAGCAGTAGTATGTAGGGGGTCTATACAAGGGCAATGCATTTGAAGGCAATATTATGGAAATTGAAGAGTACATAGATGAAGATGAAATGGGAAATATGATACTGCGTGAAGAATTTGACAGAGCACTGAAACAAGACCCTGAGAGTAGACAACATTCCATTAGAACGACTGATAACCTTGGGAGATCCAGCCATGGTAAAGCTCTACCAACTGGTGAGCAAGATATATAAGACAAGTGAAATACCCTCATAATTTAAGAAGAATATAATAATTCCAATAACAAAGAAAACAGGAGTTGAGCGCTGTGAAAATTACCGGACTATGAGTTTAATAAGTCAAGGCGGCAAAATACTATCACCTATTCTTTACAGACGAATGAAAAATCTGATAGATCAGTTAGTATTCCGTAGAAATGTTGGAACACACGAGAAAATAATAACCCTACGACTTATCTTAGGAGACAGATTAAGGAAAGGCAAACCTACGTTTCTAGTGTTTGGGCCTTAGAGAAAATTTTTGACCCTTTTGACTGGGATACTGTCTTTCAAATTCTGAAGGTGGCAGCACTAAAATACAGGGAGCGAAAAGCTATTTACAATTTGAAACTTCCTGGCAGTTTAAAACTGTGTCCCAGGCCGAGGCTCGAACTCGGGGCCTTTGCCTTTCGCGGGCAAGTGCTCTACCAACTGAGCTACCCAATGTAAGTAGGCTGTTTAGGTTTTTTTATTTGTAACGCCACGTAGCGCTCTGTATGAAAATCACTGGCTGTGCTGTGTGCAGTCTGTGGCTGGTTTGCATTGTTGTTTGCTGTTGTAGTGTTGGGCAGCTGGCTGTTAACAGCGCGTAGCGTTGCGCAGTTGAAGGTGAGCCGCCAGCAGTGCTGGATGAGGGCAAGTGAGACGGCGGATTTTTGAGAGCAGATGATCTGGACGTGTGTCCATCAGAAACAGTACATTTGTAAGAATGGATGTCATGAACTGCTATATGTATTATGACTTTTGAACACTATTAACGTAAATACATTGATTGTTCTCTATCAAAATCTTTCATTTGCTAACTATGCCTATCTGTAGTTAGTGTCTTCAGTAGTTTGAATCTTTTATTTAGCTGGCAGTAGTGGCAATCGCTGTATTGCAGTAGTTCGAGTAACGAATATGTTTGTGAGGTAAGTGATTTGTGAAAGGTATAGGTTAATGTTAGTCAGGGCCATTCTTTTGTAGGGATTATTGAAAGTCAGATTGCGTTGCGCTAAAAATATTGTGTGTCAGTTTAAGCACAGTCATTTATAATTTTTCTAAGGGGACGTTTCATACCACGCACGACTCACGCCCCGTCCTCACAGCTTTACTTCTGCCAGTATCAGGTCTCCTACCTTCCAAACTTTACAGAAGCTCTCCTGCGAACCTTGCAGAACTAGCACTCCTGAAAGAAAGGATATTGCGGAGACATGGCTTAGCCACAGCCTGGGGGATGTTTCCAGAATGAGATTTTCACTGGGCAGCGGAGTGTGCGCTAATATGAAACTTCCTAGCAGATTAAAATTGTGTTCCGGACCGAAGCAAAATAACTGATGATGGCCGAAGGAGAGAGGGTATAAAATATAGACTGGCTATGGCAAGGAAAGCGTTTCTGAAGAAGAGAAATTTGTTAACATCGGTTGTAGATTTAAGTGTCAGGACATCTTTTCTGAAATTATTAGTATGGAGTGTAGCCATGTATGGAAGTTGAATACGTACGATAAATAGTTTAGACAAGAAGAGAATAGAAGCTTTCGATATGTGGTACTACAGAGGAATGCTGAAGATTAGACGGGTAGATAACGTAACCAATGAGGAGGTAGTGAATCGAATTGGGGAGAATAGGGAATTTGTAGCACAACTTGACTACAAGAAGGGATCGGTTGGTAGGACACGTTCTGAGGCATCAAGGGATAGCCAATTTAGTACTGGAGGAAACCGTGGAGGGTAAATATCTAGAGGATGACCGAATGATGACTACACCAAGTAGATTCAGGATGTAGGTTTCAGTAGTTACTCGGAGATGAAGAAACTTCCACAGGATAGAGTAGCATGGAGTCAGGCGTACAATACCTGCAGGAAGTGGTTACCAGGGTAGCAGACTACATTAGACTTTCACATGTGGGATTTTTATGATAGAGTGATTCCTTCACAGGACAAACAATACAGTTCCTGATTTCTGACAGTGCAGAATTCTATCCCAATTCATTAAAGAGATTAACGTCTGTAATGGACTATCGTAGAAACAAAACTTACAGCAATATTAATTATATGGGAGACCCCTTGGGGTGGGGTGGGTCTAGTCTCATAAGTGGTAATATTTCCCACACAGTACCGTGGACAGAAAACTGACTCTTTGATTATGTTAGTAGCAATGTAAATTTTAACTCCGACGGGATACCGAAAGTGATTCAAAATTCCTGTAGCAAATTTCTGCTGGATGTAGAGGGGACTTAGTAGATGAAATTTTGATAAGGAACCCATGTGCATAAATGTACCGTTTGGATGTAAAATAAGTTTGGTGATCAGATCTCTTTCAAATCTCCCGGCTCCCGGTGTGCACCCAGCGAAGATAATGACTTCTGACCTGTGTAGGAAGACATGGCATGGGCAATGTTACTGGTCTCTGCCCTAGGGTTTTCTTCTACGTGATGAAGAATATCCTCGTCAAAGTCGATCGTTCAGAGCGTAAATGGAACATCACAGCAAACCCTCCTAGTTTCTAACGTTGCAATTTCTCGAAGCCGTTATTGTAGTAGGATGATGGTGTTACGTGATGCAGAACTACAGGGACTGATGACGGTGTCCTCCTATCTACTTGTGTGCCTGCAGTGAAGTGCGAGATTTGAAACTGATTTGATCTTCTAACTTATTTTGTATCCAAATGGTATATTTCCAGATGTAAGTTCCTTATCAAAATATCAACTACTAATTACCCTAGAATCCTATTATAGGAATTTTGAATCACTCTATTATCGCGAAAATAGGTTGAACTGTTGTGGTGGTGACGTGTTTAAAGCAGTAAATAAAACGATAATATCCTGGATTGTTAGTACACATTCGGTGTTCGAAACGATTTTGGTAATGAGGAGTATTAAAGACGGATCAAACAAAATCACTGGATGCTTTTGTTGACTCCTGATTGAGGAAAAGAGGTGGTGAAACTTTTGGGAGTAACGTGGAGAACGTTTCCCTTGAATTTAAGCGTCATGTATGAGATGGAGACTTCGTATTTCCAGCTTTAAACTAGAAGACACCAGGCGGGAAGTCTGAAACACGAGAATTTTTCCTAAATACATTATGCAGAAATAAAGAACCGCTCGTGGAGGTATCATAGATCTATCACCAACACGCCCGAAATTTTCAACTCAGTTAGTTTAGAGTAGGGTGTCAGTGATTCTATGGTCGTTGCAGAATCACTGAATACGGTATTGTGAAAAAACGTAGGGGGATATTTCTACTTCGTAAGAACAACAAATAATAGTTCTCTGATTGTCTGAGTGGTGAACTTAAAATATTCCTCTCTAGGGCCATAAATGGACAAAGTTTAAAAGTATAGTACAATAGTCCTTAGTCAGCTGAATGCCAACCCAAGTCGTGAGCAATGTTTAAGTCCTGAAGTGGTTCGATAGCGGTGTTAAAAAAGATGATACGGAAGCGCACAGAGCTATCCTGCAAATTTAAACATAGCCAACACCTCATATATAAACTAAAATTGAACAAGGCCAAAACTGATGTAAGAAGAGGCGTTGGTAAACCGTTCAACGAGTACTAAAGTAAAATCCTATCTGCGCACTTGGATAACGAAAGTGGAGAAGTTTTAGTCTTACATTAAACCAGTAGACGGATCGAAGCGTTTCTCCAGACACTACTTGATCATAATTGCATCGAAACTTAATCACGAAGAAGCAGGATTATGTTCAAGATACTCTGCTTACTGTCTGATTCAACATATGACAGACTCAGGATAGCCAACGGAAAGGTTTTACAGGTCGTTTATAGCCCATTGAAGAAATATTCTTGTCGCAAAAGACTATCAAGAGCCGTAACACTTATTTTGGTGTCCCCTTAAGATTATAAGTCCTTTCGTAGATCCTTAAGGAAGTGATTCTTTATATGCCTATTATTATTACCAATCATGCTCCAACATTCCGTGAAGCAAAACATCTTCCTACTCTGTTGACCGCACTATTAGAACGGCGCCTACATTACACTTACAATCCAGCTGATTTCTTGCGCCGATTATTGGACATATGAGTAACTACAATATATTAATACGTTTTGAAGTCTTCTCTCCTATAAACAGGTTCTTCTGATTCAAGTTAATTGCTGTACGACTTGATGTTGAATGAGTTAACCAACTGCGATAAGTATTGACTTCCGCTCACCTTTTATTCGAAGACCAAATCTATGGACAGATGTAGTTACGGTGGGGAGAACTTTGTCATCCATTATTGCCAAACACTTTATGGAAGATTTAGAAAAACATGCCCGGAAATCGACAGAATTGAAACCTTTATTTTTTTCTGACACATAGACCACAGTTTCGTTTGCAAATTGAATTTTCACTCCGCTGTGGAGTGTGCACTGATATAAAACTTCCGTGGTAGTTAAAATTGTGCACTACATTGGGACTCGAACCCAGGATCTTTGCCTTTCCCAGTCAGCTGCTCTATCATCCGACTTCTCTGAGCACAGTTTACGACCCTTCCGCCACCTTCACTTCCGGCAGTACCTCATCTCCTACTATCCAAACTTCACGGAAATTCTCCTGCGAAACATGAGGGACTGGCACTACTCGAAGAAAGGATACTACAAAAGCGTGGTGTACATGGCTCGTTCACAGCTTGGCGGGTTGTTTCCAGAATGAATTTTCATGCTGCAGCTGTGCGGTGTGCGCTGAGGTGTAATTTCTCGTGGGTTCTGAACGAGGGACCTTTGGCTTTTACGGACAGATTTTGTACCAAAAGGGCTTGGGAGATAGGAGATGAGGTAGACGCTACTGTAAGGCTGTGAGAACGTGTCGTGAGTCCTACCTGGGCATCTCGACTGGTATAGCATTTACCCACGAATGGGAAAGTTTTCGAGTTCGAATCCCGGTCCAGCACGTAGTTTTACTCTGACAGTAAGTTTAAACTTTCGTTGATTGACTCATGGCAATAAGAATTTCAACAAATTTCTAGAACGATTGAATGTTATTATCATATGGAGCTTGGAAAAGGATGGCTCACTTCCAATTCCTGATCTGGTGGTCGAGAGGAAAGTTGATAGTACGTTGGGAAATACGGTTGGTATGGGATCCAAAGCACACAGATTGTGCACTAGATCTTCAGGTTGGCAGTTGTCACCATTCAGCTTACCTTGAAAGACGTACTTAGTACATTGACTGTTAGGGTGCTCGTTATCTCAGATCACGAACGTTTGTCAGCTGAGTTATTCCACCACGACGTCTCCTGCTGCGGAACTGTTGTAGACAAAGATCAGATGCACGTTGCGCTATCGACCAACCGTAAATCAAGTGTTAACGAAAATAAGTAGATGGCGTCTATAAATCGACCTCACGGAGGTAAAATATCCAACACGTTTGGCCTTGTTCTACGAAATTAAGGTGTGAAATGTATTTTTCAAGAGCCTTCTCAGTTTAACCCCTTTCAGGGTTTGTAGAGGATGATCTTGCCCTACTTAAGGCTGCTGTTTTCCGATACCTTGCAACCGTAGCAAGCCATACATTGTTCAGGCCATGAGGACCGTGTAAGACCGGTATGTAGACCACAAGCGTCATACAAAATTGTTGAAGAAATCTGTTATTGGCGCCGGTCATCTTATGGAATACAATCAAAAGAGAGAATCTGCCATGCACGCTATCCACAGCACGCAGCGCTGGACTGTCATATGTGCATAATACCTTGCACTTAGTCACTCACACAAGGAATGTGGCCAGCTTATACACACTATGGGCTGTGGTAGGACTTAGGTGTGTGGCTTGATAACGAACTAAAGTCCAAAACTGGTTGACATTTAGAGGAAAACTGGCTTCTGTGGTGCTTTGACTTTCATTGAAATTATTAGTTTCATTGCTATCCAGCATGCTGGAAGTGAGGGAAGAGAAATTATCAAGTTGATTAGAATTACAGTTTAAATGTAAATACACAAATTACAGTTTAAATGTAAATACACAAATCAATTATGAATGACTTACTTGCTAAGCCACGTCTGGAACTGATACAGTATGTACAGGGTGGTCAGAAAGAGTCCAGAAACAGTCTGAAAAGATTGTGAAGGTGTTGCATGGTTATTTTGCTGAGATGTAATTGTGAAGAATAAAATTCGGTACTTTGATTAGTTTCCGACTTGATTAGCATTGAAGTTAACTAATCAGGCCGTTGCACGTTCCCGGTACAATAGCCTTTATGACAACTGATTGTCCTTAAGTCAACCCTGTAAGCAGCAAAGATGTAGAGTGTATATTGTACCGCATCCTCGTCTGCATGGTTTCTTGATGTCCGCTGAAGTATATGCGCTCCGGTGGCTACTTGTGAGAGCCATTGAGTTTGCCTGGCTGGCTGTGAGTGATACACAGATTTGGTAATCCGTAGGGGAGACATCTCGAAGGGAGAAATCAGCATTACTAATCATGTCCTACCGACTGCGCCACTGTTATAAAAGTCACAGTATCGATCTTACCACGGCTATGGTTGCGTCCTCCCACCCACTATTGTAACTGCCACGCTGTGGATCGTATCACAGATGAGGCCGGGTACCAACGACTTCGATAAAGTAAGAGTTCTGTTTCCGCTACACAAAAAAATTAGTGGAGGTACCCGAACACTTATTTACTGTTACTCTTGTTAGGTGGCAGAATAAATTAAGTTCAGATTCGCATCTTACATGAGAGTTTTATACATCGCAACGGGAAAGTGAATAAGACACCTAACTTAATTCGGCGGTAATGAGCAAATTTCCTTATCAGTATGTAGTACAAAAAGGGATGACACTCAATTGACAATGATTAACACACCGTCCCTATAATGCATGTTTGAGCAGATGGTGAAAGAAGCTGTGAGAGGCGTTTTAGTTTGGAATTCAGAGGGATGAGGGGAGACGCAAGGCTGCGCTACAGGGCGTACCACGGAAACCACTTAAAGGGGTGTCCCAGGCGGAAAGTCAACTACCGACCAGGTGACTCAGACAGGGGCAGTGAGTATAATGGCCCATCTGAGGGAGGACAGGAAAGAAAGCTTTTAGAAAACTGTATTTCGGAATTCCAAATGGATATGAAACCAGACCAGTGAAGCATTTTCGATCACGTGTCCAATGAGTGGTACACATGTGAGAGAGTCAATTTATGCATTTAGGCGTTTCGAATGGGCACAATACGTCCCATTGGCGGAAATGCGCTAGGAAGGAGAAAAGAGCCAAAGTTTCGACGCAATTTAATGGTAGAGACCGTGCAATTGGTAGAGGGAGTTTCCACAAAATAAGAGGAACGCTCCCATTGGTCGAAAAAAGCCGTGACGTGAAGAGCGAAAGAACCCAGGTGGGGAGAAAGTTCGGCTATGAGTAAGACAAAGCGGAAATTTTCGTGGACTCTTCTTTGACCTGGCGTCAAGAGCAGAATGGAGCGTATAACGCTCTTTACAACACAGAAAAGTAATTAATTTGTGTGGGCACTGCGTTCACAGTGGCTGATAACCAGCTAAAAATTAGCTGTAGTATCGTTTCGCCTCAACTGTGGAGAAACGAATCAGCCAATTAGTTAATTGTTCTTGCGAGAACTAAAAGGGCATTATAATATGCACGCTGCTCCAAACATGTGCGTGTATATCGCCTCATTCTAAGACTAGGGATGAGTAAATGTTCTCTCTCATAGCAAGAAACATAGGGATAGTTTCTGCTGGAAAATTCTGCAAAGGTGTAATTAGTTTTATAGGAATTTCAGCGCACCTTAAGGTAAATACCGCGTGCAGAGGCGTAAAATATTTGGTTAACCAGCTTGTGTCCACTGTAAAGTCGAGCGACCTTGGGTAATCTTTTGCTCAATTTGTCACATAGCTAACCATCCACCATAGACTTGATTGTCATCCTAAAAATAGTACCGAACTTTGAATCGGAAGATTTTCGTAGTACTGACCAACGTCTTAACATGAGTGTAGGAACAATTTTGAAAATAAACTAGTTAAACGTTAATATTGTCACGTTTAGGATGACTTAGCCTTATAAGAGTTAATATTTAATATTGTTTTGTTTAGTGTTATTTTACTTTTTGGTGTTGATGAGATGTGTTATCCCGACAACTGGTTTTCTCGTTGTCACATTGAAGACTGTGTAAAAGCGTGTGCTCTGTGCTAATATTGCGAAATTAAACACGTCATTTCAACTTACACAGTTGTCCTCAATCCTACAATAAGTAAACCAAAAAATATTGCACCTTACAAATGGCAACCCTGCCAGGATGGCAACTGGTCTGTCTGGATGGCAATTAGTCAAATTAGTAAGAAAAATAAAAAATTTTCAATTTTGAAAAAAAAATTATTTTATTTTGTAGTGAGGTTACCCAATGTATGTAAATGTATAGTGGACAGAATACAGTAAATGTGTGATCCAAAGTTTAGACAAGTTGTATTAACAAGAAGACGAATATTGGTCATTGTGTAGAAGTAGCTTGTGCATGACCTTGCTGGCCCACGCAAAGTTATTCACGGCGATGTTGAGTTGGGTTGAGATGTTCACGTGAGCGCAAGCTCGCGCAATACGAGAGACACAGAGGTTTCTTAGACGATCGGAGAAGGCTGAAAAACAGAGAATATCGCAGATCGGTCAAGCTGAAGATCTTGGCAAAACAGAGATTGATGTACAGCATAAAGTCTCAAGTGAGAATCACAGAACGGCGCGTAGTGGTAGTGCAGAGGGAATGGTAGCAGTTTCACAATTGGTATCACAGTCAGAGAATGCACAAAAACGAACTAATGATGGATCTAGTGGGTCAGAAATAGAGGACGAGCAACTTCGGTACCTTGAACCGAATATAGTATTTTGAACCAAACGGGGCAGTTTCCAGACGTTGCCGGTTATTAAAGCATGAAGTATTCCGGTATGGCGATTACTAACGACCGAAAAGCTCTGCTGACAGACTGCATTGATGAAAACTGACTTCATCATAGATGTGAGACTGAGGACCGAAGACTGATGGCTGAAGGCTGCCGGCCCGCAGGTTATAGATCCGTGTAGCAATCCGTGCGATTCGCTGAAGACGCACTCCTTGTCTGTTGGATCTCCAAGCGGAATCCTGTCATTGTTGCGTGTGGTTGGCACCCTTGAGGAGCGTGGCATTTGTGAACAATCACTGCAGCTGACCGTACTCCTGGTCACGCCGTCATGTATGCTGCGCCAAACGCCACGGCGATGGAATGGAGGCCTAACCAGCAGGGGTAGTAATATGGGACAAACAGAAACATGGCCTATGGAACAACCGGAGAAGAAGCGAATCAAGGCATTTAAGATGTGTTGCTACAGAAGGACGTTGAAAATTACGTGGAATGGCAAGAAATGAGGACATTATACGCAGAATCAGTAATGAGAAGAACATGCAGAAAACACTGACAAGGGGAAGAGACAGGATGGTAGTATAACGATCTTACACTTCCGGTTAATTAGGATTCTTAACTGCACCTAATATTGCCTGTTGTCTGGGAAAGGTATCTACTCCTAAGAATAAAGAAAAATCCGGTTAAGTGCAGATACAGTTATAATCGAATCGGTATCGCGTGCACGATAATGATTAAAAGAAATTTTGACATAAAAGGTAAAAACACGAAACGGTGAAATTTGCAGTAAATAAATTGAATTAGTTATAAAATTAGAATGCAAATTACTTACGAACGGCCGACAGCTCACTGTTGAGCAAAAATTACTCTATGATTTTTAATTGTTTATAGATTGTTATTACGAGCTAATCTCTGAATTGCAACCAGGTGAAAATGAAACCAAAAGCACTGACTCGAGCTCAGACGGAAAAACACAGTTAATACTGTGACGTGACGTTAATCAGCCAACCAGCAAAATAGTTTGTTCTGAACACACGCACGTAGAAGTTTATAGTTGGCTAAACAGTTCGCTTAATCAACTGTCTTGAGTTCACTCACTATAATTGTAACGGTTAATGATTTTCGAAATGCAAATTTTCATCATATACTTGTTTCCTATTCCAGTAAATTATTTCTGGAAAGTTAGCAATGCTTCATTTACCGAAGAATAAGTTATTTTGCACTAGACAGTCAAGTAATTTGAAATGTGAGCGAAGTTTGCAATGCACAAAAGACACGCCTTGTATAATTCTGAAGTAATATTTTGTCAACATCCATTTCAATTATACTTTTGCTATGTTACCCTTGGTCATTATTCTTTAACTAGTTGTTGTACCAAGCAACAAACTTCACTGCAGTAAAATGACAGTTTTCGATAGTTCTCAAGTTTGTAAATAGCAATTCGTTATAGTAGTTACCAGAATGTAATAAGCTCGTCACTTTCAGTATAGGACTTCTTTGATTGGTGTTATTTTCGGAGAGAATAATGGTGACAGGATAAGACTCTGTTAGGAAATGATGAATGAAAAGTTGATTTACACTGTAATAGTTGCTGTGCTAAACGACCTGTAATCCATTTAAGAAAAACTACTACGCTTGCCAGCCTTGTACATTCAAAGATGATACTAGTCGGATCTTACTTTGGTGAGCTGGAGTTCGTGTAATGTAAGGTATTATTCGTCGACAATCTGTGGTAACAGGCGCTTCTTTATCGCCACTCCATATAACAAGATCGGGCCTACAGTATTCTTATTGAATATTAATTCCTTTTGATGACAATGTAATGAGCCCATTTACAACGAATAATATAACTATCCCTATATCAAAAGTCTTTTAGTTTATTCCTTACATTACCGCGCATCGCTTATGAAAGTGACCACTTGTCGCTAGCCACTCTCTCCGCAGATTGCTTCTGCCCGAATCGGCGTTTAAGCGCCTAGCAACAATAAATACTTCTTACTTCAAACGTGTTCTTTGGCTCTCTACAACAGCAAACTTCCATGAGAAGACCAGCCTCTTTACTACATCATAATTAAAATATTCTTATTAATTAGATCACTGGAATTAATTCTATTTCCATATTTAATTGCATGAGAGCATTAATAAAATAATAAAAGTTACGTTTGACAGAAATTGGATCACAGTTAACTTATGGTTACAGAATTATTTAGACAAAAATTTATTTGGCTCTGTGTTGTGTTACAATAGGACATCTATTAAGACATCAGGGAAGAATTTTCATAGTACCATTGGTAGCCCTAGAATGTATAGTCCGTAGAGGAAGAAAGGGATTGGAATAAATCCAACAAATAATTCATGAATTTGCGGTGCAATAGCTATTCCGATATGAAGAGTTTGGCACAGGAGAGGCAGTCGTGCACGCTTCATAAAGTCAGTCAGAAGACCGAGGACTACTTTTGTGAACAATTATTATTTCCGCTAATGATATTGAAGTTTATGCATCTGAAAAAATACAGACAATATGACTACTATGAAGAGCCATATAAGTAAAATTATCATGCTGGACGAGCTATTTTACAACTGGTAGGAACATGACAAGAAACGAAATACCAAGAGCGTTAACTCTACTCCTATAGTAGTCTACGATATTAGAATATGGCTCTAGGCTTTTCTTACTGTGACAGCTTTCTTTCGAAAAGTGTAAGTAACTTTCTCTGAATGGATTGCGTTCTCCGTTGGAGTTGTTCCTGTTTGGGAGAATAACCTCCACTGCGGTCAAGCTTCATTCTCTCGGATGCAAACACGCGCTGTATAGCAATACCCTGTTTACCCTGCAGCCACGAAGGCGAAGTTTCGAGCCTGCAAATATGCGGTGTTAATCCTCTGTTGAATATTCCGCACAAATTACGAGGAAGCAAGAGCTCTTCCGCCCGCCCCAGATCGTAGCCGAGTAAACACCTATACCACGCAGTGGCCTCCCAAAAGGGCTGGCATGTCGCTCTTTTCTCCAGAAGTTCAAGTTTTAAAGCACGGATTCTTTTCAATTTTCCCGGCCACCTCAGTGGTTCAGGTCCGGCGGTGTGTGGAAGCAGACACGTAACATATAACTTTTTGGTAAATGGCAAGTTTTTGTTGTCTTTCTAGATTACAAGCAATTTATAAGTTGTGACCAGTTTCGATTTCACATGAACCATCTACAGATCTGGGTATATCTGTCATAAAATAACCCATCCGAGACAATCTAAAAACTAAGTAATTTAAATATATCGGCTATAAGTGTGACCCGCTCACTTCATGAACAAAATTAGCGTCACAGAACATAGCATATCAGCTTCCCTGTTTATAGGCTATTCCTTTACTGATTTATTCCGTTCTGATCAAATCTTATGTGGATCGTAAACCAGTATCAATTTTAAAAATGCATGCAGTCTAGACGGAAATAATATATTTTTTGAGTCATCAGTCTTCTGACAGGTTTGATGCGTCCCATCGCGAATTTTCCTCCAGCACCAACGTCTTCATGGTGAAATGGTAATAAATGAAGGCATTCTTCGCTGAATGATCATTACAACATCTGGAAAACACTGACAAGAAGATGAGACGGGATAATAGGACATGTATTAAGATATCAGGAAAAAATTTCTATGGTACCAAAGATTTCACCATACGTCCTCAGTCATTAGCTGCATGTTTTCCAATATCCCACTTCGCTACAGTTTTTACGCTCTACAATTCCCTCTAGGACCATGGATGTCAATCTCTGATGCCCTAAAATAAGCGTTTTCATTTTGCCCTTTCTTTTCGGCAGAGTTTCTATATGTTTCTTCTCCAATTCTTGCAGAAATCCTTCTGATTCCTTATCTTAACACTCTAAACGATTTTCAGCAATTTCCTGGAGCACATCTAAGGTACCTCGATTATTTCTGTTCCATTTTTCCTGCCAACAATACTTCACTACTATACAATGCTGCACTCCAAACATGCATTCTCAAAAATTTGTTTCTGAAATTAAATCACATTTTTGACCAGAAGTCTTCTCTTGGTCAAGAATGCCTTCTTTGCCTGTGCTAGAGTGATTTCTATTCCCTCTATGCTTGGTCTGTCCAGTGTCATTTTGCTTCCAAGGTAACAGAATTCCCTAACTTCGTCCACTTCTTGAGCACCAATTTTGATGTTCAGTTTCTCGCTATTCGCATTTCTATAACTTCTCGTTACTTTTGTCTTTTTCCTGTTCACCCTCAATCCATAACTTTACTCATTAGACTGGCCATTCCATTCAACAGATCCACAAATTGTTCTTGAATTTCACTGTTGCACAACAACTGCTTGCAGATTTTCTCTGAGACAGACACTATGTTGTTTTTTTGCAAAATGTAAGCTTGTATCACATTATTTTCTGCAGCGTGTAATGACAGTCTCACTAAGGGTGTTAAACTATTATCATTACAATGGAACTTGCGTAATTGGGAGTTAAGAAGCTTTCGAGCCTACAAATGTTATTAATTAACTTTGACTCTAATTTAATTACAGGTTTCATCTTTGTTGCGAGGGCAAACTAGAGATATCCCGATAGGGACTTTCACAGGCGGTAACTGCAGTTAATTCAGAAGTTGGTAATTTTCGTCAGGACGGTGTTTTCCATTGTAAGGGAGCCCTTTTTGCTGTACGAATAGTCCTTCGCGACTGATTACACCAATCAAACGTCTCAGCAGTGGTTCTGGCCTTTAGAAGAAGCCCATGTCTCGAAACATAACTGAAGTAGGACACATGTTCAAAATTTAGCAATTGAACACAGTTGGATTGGCTTTGGCTAGCAGAGGCCTCTGCGGACTCACCCATTAGTTTGAAACCTGAATTCTTCCTTATTCGGACCCGGTTTCTTCCGCCGTGAAGACGCCTTTCGCCAGTGGTACAGTCAGTCTCCAGAGTTCATGATCCATCGTATTGAGATAGTGTAACTTAGTGCTACAGGTACCAGAAAGGCCGTTAAGAGATTGCCATTTCGTCGGAAAAATCGTCAATGATCATGTTGCTCATTACCTGCGACAGTCATGTCATTTGGAATTACGATGGCTACTCGTAATAACGATTGCATTCAGAACACCGACTCTTCCATGCCGCCGCTAAGAGAGTGTGATACGTTCTACTGAGAGCCATCATTAGTATCTGCCTTGCTCGTCCTTACTTACATGGCTTATACACTGAGGTGACAAAGGTCGTCGGATACCCCCTAATGTCGCGTCGTACCTCTTGTGCCCGGCGGAATGCGACAACCCCACCTGACATGGACTCAACAAGTCGTTGGAATTCCCCTGCGGAAATATTGAACCATGCTGCCTCTATATCCGTCCATAATTGAGAACCTGTTTCCGGTGCAGGATTTTGAGCACAAACTAACCTCTCGATTATGTCCCATAAACGTTTGATGGGATTGACCTGGTGGCATGGCGCACTGTTTTCATACAAATTTATAGTTATTTTGGAACATAAAGCCAATAAGTGGTTGCAAATGATTTACAAGTAGCCGAAAATAACAATGTCCACTCCATGATCGATTCAGTCTATTCCATGTAAATTCGGCCCGCACCCTTACGGAGCCACCACAAGCTTACAAAGTGCATCGTTGACAGTTTGGGTCCATGGTTCCGTGGGTTCCGCCCCACTCGAACCCTGCTGTCATATTTTACAAAATGAACTCGGCATTCATCTAACCAGACCACGGTTTTCGAAGTCTAGGGTCCAACCGGTGTTGCCATGAGCCCAGGAGAGGCGCTGCATTCAATGTCGTGCTGTTAGCAAAGACACTCGCGTGGGTTGTCTGCTATCAAATTTCTGCTGCCAAATTTCGCCGCACTGTCCTAACAGATACGTTCATCGTACGTACCACATTCATTTCTGTGGTTTTTGCACGAAGAGTTGCTTGTCTGTTAGCACTGACAGCTCTATGCAAACTCCGCTGTTCTCAGTCGTTAAGGCCGTGAGCCACTGCGCTGTCATTGGTGACAGGTAACGCCTGAAAACTGGTGCTATCGGCACACTCTTGGCACTGTGGATCGCGGAATACTGAACTCCCTAACGATTTACAAAATGGAGAGTCCTATACTTCTAGCTCCAACTATAATTCCGCTTTTAAAGTCTGTTAATTCCAGTCATTCGGCAATAATCACATTTTCACATGAATCGTCAGAGTATACATGATAGCTCCACTAATGCACTACCCTTTTATACCTTGTGTACGTGACACTACCGCATCTTTATATGTTCATATTGCTATCGCATGACTTTTGCCACCTCAATGTATATTCATTTGTGTGCTCTAGTTACTGATACGTGTGGTTTTGTTTGGTTGACCGAACGTTGTCTACCTGTCCAGCAACAAATTTCCGGTGTCCCGGCTATATTGTCCTCAATTTTAGTGCTTTTTTGCACAATTAGATAGGTGCACTTGCTAAGGAACAAATTGAAAATTGCTGCAGCTCAACTGACAAAAGCTACCGAATCACCGACCAATGATAGTAGAAAGAAAAGCAGAGGTTGAGACGTTTTAACTGCAGTGAAGCGGTGTAAAAACTCCCTGTGCTCATTCAAGAGCTCATGCTGTGCAGTGTCTGACCAAGTTTGTTGTGGAACAAAATGGCACGACATGCCGTGTGGTATGGTAATACGTCATCAACACTCATTTGAGCACTTCCGATCATGGACCACCAGTTAGACATGCCGAAGCCGGTCAAAAATGTCACTATTATGGCCACAGTAATGGGTATGTCGGAAAGAGTCATCTCGCAATTGAAAAACCCTTTCGGTCGCCATAGACAGACCATCACACCCCCACATGGATCGATACGTAGCCCTAGTGTCGGAAAGGAATAGAGGTCTCAACCATAGGCACATAACAGCAGACGTTGCAGGCGCAACCGGTTCACGTGTTTCCATCACAATCGGTTTGCAGCGATTACATCAGGCTGGTTTGTCTGTTCTGAAGCCTTTTACATGCATTCCAGTGCTACCATCCCATTGTCGACCAAGGGTTAGCTGGTGTACGGACCACATTAGGGTCTGAAAAAGTGGTCCAGAGTGACGGTCTCCGACGATCCATGCTTCACTTTGACAATGATTCTGGCTACTAGTTTGTTTGGAGAGACAGGAGGACACGTTGCATATCACAGAGTGTTCACAAACGACATCGGTATGGCCTAGGCGTTGTGGTGTGGGCAGGAATGGTGCGCAATGGCCGAACACTACTGCATATCTTTGCTCGAGGTACTACTTCAGTACAGCGGTATTTCAGTGAGATTATTGTGGATCGTATCTGTCTGCTTAGGCGTGTGGAAGGTTCCTCCATTCTGTTTATGAACGACAATGCCATACCACACAGGACCGCTGAGGCGCCGGGCACACTGGGAAGTGAAGGTCTTGAACTTATGGAATCGCCTGCATACTCGCCGGACTTAAAATCCTATTTCGCATGCCTGGATTGCTTTGTCAGACTTGTTTTTCACCGATCTCCCGTTCTCGATCCGTGCAAGAATTAAAAACGTCCTTGAGATGGGAGTGGGACATGTCATCCTAGGACTCTTCTACATTCTGGTGGTCGGCATAAATAACAGGGGCAAAACGTGCATTAGTTCCTGAAAACGACATATTCCTTGCTGAAGGTCCGATAGCGCTCTTTATGTTGGGTATCTGTCAAAAATGAATGTTATTCATAGATATTATCCCGACATCCCATGTGGTGATACGTGTACCACTTTTCTTTATATCACTCCACTTGTATTACGTATGTACTGTGTTTCATATCATCCATTATTACCAGCGATTATTCCTGTCCAGTAATGTCTCTGTTCCTTAGAAACTGTCAGGCAGTGTGTCTTATTTAAGTAGAGTTAAGCTACCCCTTCTGTACTTAATATAGTTAACTGCGATCGGAGATATTAGATCGAACCATTGTCGTAGTAGGAGGTGAGTCCGATAACTTAGACAGCATCAGTGCAAGTACAGGGTAACGAGTGATTACTTCCACGCCACAGAGCCGGCACAGCTGTTCCACCTTTCCACAAGCGAATTCGTCTATCAACAGTTCCTTAGCAACACCCCTAAGAACTCTTGGAGCGACTCCCTCGTATTCTTGCCAATTTCCGAGTTCTATCGCGAAGTATAAAAAGGGTTGCTGCACCGTTGCTAGAGCTCATTTAAGGACATTTTAGACAGTGAAGCACATCAAACTGAAGGAATTTTAATAATTGTGTTATCGACTTACGTCCTTATAATTTCTTTTTTACGGTTGCCAAACCATGTCACTAAATAAAAGCTATAATAATGCAAGGAAAGGTGATCACAACTGCGACGGGAAGTTATTGGTGTAAATTGTTCCTAATCTGTAGATCCAAGATTTTTTATTCAAGGAAATGATATTTTAAAGTCTAGCCAGTGCCGTATCACCCCTTCTAATATATTACTAAAAGTACATTAATTTTTCTGCATTAACTGCCCTGCAGGACTTTAAAATGATACAAAAACATGGATTCCATTTTCCATATTTTTTTTCGCTAACAGTCAGGAACTTTGAGAAACTCCATTTAATTTCAGCACTTTCTCTTATGAGCAATCTGTATTTATCCTAGAATTCTAAACTTACTTTCGTGGGCACTAATAAGAAATTGAAAACTCAGAGACCATACTCAGCCCCAAAGAGAACCCTCTTTCGTCTCGTTCATTTACGAGGCCCTCAGATGCAGCATATTGTATGTGTTTTAGTGAAGTTTAGAAGATAAGCAAAGCAGATTAACGTTGTAACTTCGTTTTAGATTCATAGTGGAATAGTCACACTGCTATAACGTTTCT
This sequence comes from Schistocerca piceifrons, assembly GCF_021461385.2. Lineage (NCBI taxonomy): Eukaryota > Metazoa > Arthropoda > Insecta > Orthoptera > Acrididae > Schistocerca > Schistocerca piceifrons. The sequence goes on along the minus strand of NC_060140.1, from coordinate 642,050,503 downwards.
TGCGAAAGATCTACCTTTCAGTTTTAGGAGGAATGTGTTCGTGGATAGCGGTGGTATTTTAAGATGTGTGCTCATCCCGTCGATCAGGGTGGAAGAACTCTGCTTGTCACGAGACTGGGCTGGTGTTAGAACCTCTTCTGGACGTTGGCGTGACGGTCAGATGCAGGATGGAAAAGAGACGGGGTAATGGTTTAACTGATTGCGGGTTCCTATCAAGTGAGTCAGTACAGCTCTGTGGTCGTGCAAGTACCGGCCTTCTCAAGTCGCAATTCTCCATTGCGCCTCTTGGGATCATACATTCCAATAGTCAACTGCCGCGTAGGGATGGCTGTTATCCCTCAAACAAACGGTTTCCGGTTATATCAGTCCAATTTATTATGAGTGTTAAAACCGCTCAAAATAAGCGGTTTCTGAAATAACCGATTTTAGGTTTTCATTCCTGTAATTAAGTAGAAATCCAAAAAAGATTGAAAAATTTTGACTCTCTTAGTTTCAAGATACATAGAATGAAAGTGAAAGACAACTTAGTCCGCCCAACGTTTCCCGCTTTTCTCTATGTGATAAGTGGTTGAGTACTAAGAAAATTCACCAGTGTTCTCCCAATGATTCTAATTCTATGAAACTCTGCTTAAAAATCGTTTTGTAATCAGGGATAATACTACTGTTTGTTCATTACAATATGGTCAGCGCCAAAGGGTGCAAACTAACGATGGATAACTCCGTGTTTTGTGTTAATTTGTCCGTTCTGAAGGGCTACAAGTAGATAAAGGCATGGTACGTGAACACAAACGGCAGATAAACTACACTCTACTTTTATTGTATACTACGAATGAGCCATTGCTAAGTTTTTAATTTATTGCTGTTACCATACTTTACTTCCTCATTTATTATTTCATAGAAATGGCAGACATACTTTTAATGTTTTGAAACAAATGAACCATTGTACTTCACTGCTACGTCACTCCATGAAAGTATTCCCAGACTAGGGATGGTGCGATTCTGCAATGCAGCTGATGTCGTCGACGACAGCGAGAAACCGCTTTATAGACCAGCTGGTGACAAGTCTTCACGTATACCCTTACCTAAACAACGACACACATAATTGCCCTAGCAGTGCTGTACCAGTTTTTATGCCATGTGTCTGATGCCCCTTTCTGTAGACATTGTTATTAAAATAACACTGATCGCATCTCCACAATTTCATATTTCAAACCATTGCAAATTTTACGAATAAAAATTCCTCATTTTAGAAGAAAAAAGGTTTCCATTAAACGAGAACGTTAGCGCTGCTGATATGGCTAATTGATATTTCAGTTTTTTACTCGATTACTAGTAAATAATAAAAACCACCAATTATAACCGAGACCAAATACCAAAAAAATACTTGTTACTCAGAAGTAAAATAGCAGCATCAGTTTTAACCTGTCCGTTTTTCCCATCCCTCCTACTACGGGCAAAAACATGTTGTAACCATAAGTAGCCAATGATTGTTGTGTCGTAACACTGGACAGACGTATCCAAGTGCAGCACAAAGCGTCACCGCTCTTTCTCGTACTGCGTCTAACTCGAAAGTTGAGCGGTGTATTAGAACTGATCTCATATCTTCGTCATATGATATAACAATTTTTTTCAGCAGACAAATTTTAATCAACCTAGACCAAACGAGCAGTTATGAGCTTGTCTGGTAGGAGAGGAGAGGTGCTGGGACTACTAGTTTAAAAGAAGTTACTTACTTCACTAAACATCAAAGATCATGAATTTCCATGTTACAACTTCTTGAAGTCTTTTGTGATTTTCACAATGCATTGATACACTTTTACTAAAAAAGCATGTGAGTTTAATTAGCTTTCTTTAAATTTAAGTAAAATTTGCAATGCGACGAAACACAAAAGTTTCATAACTTTAATTAAAACTACACAATAAATAAAAAAAACACAAGGCATTTAAAAATTTTGGAAGAATAAAATCACGTGAAAGACACGCAATGAAAATTCCAAACTAAGCCAACAACTTTAAAAGAGAATAAGGTGCCTCGTCTCACAAATGAGATCTTTTAGACGGTAGCATTAACGTTAGACTGAGCTCCTGTTCACATCACTTATACGTGCCACTCGCATGGATTGCAGTTGGACCTTACGTCACTGTGTTAGTACAAATTTCAGCACTTAGCAAAAGCTCCTGCAACTAAAAAAACTACTAAGCACTTGCAATAACCAGGATACCTGAGTGAGCTTTAAAACCACCAGGGCTAGGCTAATTAACTATGATTACTTATTTGATTTCCAGCAAAGAAAATAAATTACGAAGAACGTTTATTGATTAACAAGAAAGTGATCCTAGAATTGAGTATAATGATCAGTTTAAATGCCAGAAGTACCTTGTAAGTTACATTACTTTAATAAACAGTTGCACCGATGAGTTATAGCATTTACAAATAACACATCAGCAATACTTTACGGCTGACAGCACAGTTTAAAACTCACGGTAAATCAGGTTAATTTGAAAAGCTCAACAACAGTAACAAATAGCAAAGTTAAATATTGTTAGATAATACCTAAATCACTCGGCGCACTGGCTCCTTTAAAATTAATGAATTATCTTCCCATCGTGTTGCTACGTGAAAACCAAAACAATCACTTAACTCTACAAAATCTATGTCAGGAAGCAAGGATGGCGATCCTCGCACAAGTTTACTATATTACGTATATTTAGAAGAAAGTAAGTGCTTACCAGTAATGAAACTCTCACCGTGTCCCTCACCATTAGTGCAGTAATTCTACTCCCGTTAACATCAGCAGCATGCTTGGAGGCCCATCGAAAGCTGGCTACGTTCCAACAACTATAGGCAAGAACTTTTTTCCACAAGCAGCACATGGAGCGGTAGCGTCACTAGGGAACATACAGGAATTACATTTCTCGAGAACCACAGTCCACTCTTCGAACTAATCCAAGATAACACATGAAGAGTTCAGATACGGAGACACTGTGTACTTTGTACAGCGTGGTAGACCTCAACAATGGCACGTACAACAGCGAATGCACACAGGGCACAGCACACAGGTCCGCCGCGTACTGCCAGTCGCTCTGTGGCTCCACCTCTACCTCTTTCACTCCACGTGCACTCCAGGTCCCTGCAATCATTGTATCCCTGCAAGGTGCTGGTCTCACTGTGTATCCTAGAGCTACCATACTCGATCATTTCACTAGTCGCGCCAGAGATTCTTTAGTAATCACAGCTCTGAAACTAGCGCGAGTTGTCGAACAAAGATAACTAAAGACACTGACGGAAATTCAACTCCACAACGGCTCAAGGAATTTTGAGACTCAAATAAAAACGAAGGTAGTGACAACAGCGACGTCTGAGAAAACCCTGACACGTATCCTCGGTAAATATCGATTCATCCCTGTGCGTAGAATCGACCAGCCGAGATGCTGCATCGGTGCATGCACTAAAACCTTTTCGATCTCTTACGCCTACCTAGCAGTGAGCTCTTTACAAATAACGATACAGGTCTGGCAACCACAGCTGAAAACTTGTTCAGAATGCGAAGGACAATCAAACAAGCTAAAATTAGAGATGGTAAAGTAATCTATACTAAAACTAAGTAAAAGTCCAAATCCGCAATAGCTGTTTATGTGTTTTGACTGTATTATAACCAGTTTCATACCCTGTAGGTATATCTTCAGGTTATATAAAACTAATACTTCTTGTGCCACGAATTCCAAGGTACTAGTGCGCGTAAAAAGATGTCACTACTCGGTAAAACCTTGGATGAAATCAGTAAGACGTCTCCAAAACACAGTCCAAAGGTGAGTTCGGACAGCACATGAAAATTTTCACGACGGTTTTACCCTAACATACGTGGATTGTCATGTGCTGTCTAATCTCGTCTCTTGGTTGTGCTTTGGGCACGCATTTTTGATCATGCATGGTCCAAATCGAATGCCAGTCTGCCGTTTTATCCAAGGTTTTCCCGAGGAGTGACCTGGTTTTACTTTCACTTGTACCTTGCAATTCGTGGCACATGAAGTATTAGTTTTGTAAGACCTGAACATATACCTCCAGAGTATCAAACCAGTCGTCAAGTAGTGGAAACACAAGCAACGCCTATGATACCGTTCAGGGCTGGGCTTCCACATACGACAGTCCGTAAGGCTATGCAGCTCCTCGCCCGTGCCCTACCCTCAGCAATTCCGTGTCACCAATCTCAGTTTTATTTCGCGAAATATCTCCCGTTGCTCGCCTCACGTAACTGGAACATCGCTATTTGGCATTCGTGCACGGGAAAATGCGACTTCCATTTATTAGTCTTGTGCACGATTAATATCGCCAGTCCAGTGGTATGCGAACTGAATCTATGAACGCAAGTTGCTGTAACAGCTTATCAGATAGTTCGATTGTTCAGTCAGGGATTTGAGATTATGGAAAAAAAAAACATAGCCTAAGATTCGACGTTGGTTCCATCTGTTTTTTTAGCCTGGTTTCATGCTGGTGCCGGCGAATTTCTGTCCAGTGCCAAACTTGTCTAACGACATGCCCTATGATCCTGCCAATTTTCGAATCAGTGTTCTCCACATAACCCTTTCCTCATCAGTGGTACGGAAATAGTACAGTTTTTATTTTATCAACCTACTTAATTTTCGTAACCCAGCATTCCATATCAAATGCTTCGATTCCACTACTTTACAAAATTTTCTGATCGGCCATATATTATTCCCAATGTTTGATACTAGCAGACTAATGCTGTCGAGAAACGTCCCCTTTGTCTGTGTCTTTCTGCTTCCTACATCTTTGTGCTTATACGTTATGTTTCTTCCGAGGTAGCTTCTCGTGTACTGGATGGTCACCGGTTTTGACGTTGACTTTCTCGTCAGTCTCATTTATGCGTCTCCTTAATTCTTTCTTCTTCCTTCGGTTTACTCTCATTCAAATTCTACACTCACTGCTCGGTTCATTTTACAGGTTGGTTCGTTCCTCCTAAACCAGACTGGTGACAGGAATGTTATTAACGACTCTTAGCAATGATTTCCTTTCAACCTGAACTTGTAACACATTCTTGAACATACTCTACATTTCTGTCATTGCTTCATCGATTTATAGGTTCGACATAAGGGGTTCAGAATTTCTTTGTTTCAGACTCTTTCTGATCTTCTGTCTTGGTCTTCTGTTGTCATATAACCCTCTTGGTTCCTGTACAGATTTCATATTATCCGTCTTTCCCTGTAATTTAAATCTACTCTTCTCATATTCTGAAACAAATGTAATGTTAAAACTGGTTTACGTTTCGAAAACTTTTTCCAGGCAATGAAAACTATAAAGGTGCCCCGATTTTTCGTAAGTCCCGCAGTCGAGCGCAAAATCAGAAGTGTCTCTCTCATATCTCCATTTTTCATGTAGATAATCTGTCGTTTTCTAGCAGATTCACATATTTTATAATTATTCTCTACGTGTTTCATGTCAGAAACTTTATCTGCACTTGCCATCTTCGGAATAATGTGGGAGATATTTTTCCGAATGTCTGATAGTACGTCTCTAGTCTCGAGTTTAGAAATGTCTATCAGATATTACCTACACCTTCTGCTTTGTTTGTTTATAAGTCATCCAAGACACGGTCAAACTCTGATGGTAATATTGGACAGCCAACGTCTTCCTAACCCACATGCATTTCTTCCACCAAATCAGGAGGGATTTCACTCCGTCAGGAAAGGCCTTCATGGTACGCTATCACCCTGTTCGCTTTCTGAGTTTAGTAGAGGAATTTACTTGGTACTAGTTTTGTTGACGCCTTTGCCTTTAACTTTACATACTGTTATTCAGGCTCTACAGCATCAAGAATCTCTCCTTCCGAGGACAATCTTCAAATTCCTCCAGAAGCCATTTCCAGTTAGTGTCCCTACACTTCACGTACATTTCTTTCCCAACTGACTAACACTGCTGTATTGCTTTTTGTCCGTGATAATTTTGTCATTCCTACTTTCGTCAAACTATTGAAGCTTTTCTTTCAATGATTCTTCGTCGTTACCGCTCTTATATTTAGCTGTCCAATTTCTGTGGTAGGCCTTTTTTAATGATGACCATTTCTTTTCAACTGAACTGTCGACTAAAGCCTTTATTTAATCGCAGAACTTGCGGTGTCTGAGAACATCAAAAGCACATCTTCGTACCTGAATATTTCAGCATCCCATTTATTTGCACTTTCAATCTTCCTTAAATTTTCTTAAAACTCAGTCTGCTTCTCATTATTACCAAATACTGATCTGAGCCTATATCTGCTTACGCCTTACAGTCAAATACCCTTACCGGAATCCCTGTTTTGCCATGACTTCAACCAGCTGGTTATTCTCGTGTCTCCAAGTATGGTCCAAGTATAGCTCAGTCTCTTCTCATTCTTGAAGAGCGGATTTGGTATGACTGTATGAAAATTATTCTAGAACTCAAGGCCTCCCTTTCCCCTCTCATTCCTACCATAGAGCCCGTATTCTTCTGTAGCTCTGTCCTCTGTTCCTTCCAATAGTCTAGCGTCGGGGAGATTGTTGTACTTTGAGCATAGTGTACTACAACCACATGATGTTTTGTGATCGGTCTTTCAGTCTTGTGATCGATGTTAGAGACACACAAAGGACTGCACACTTTATTCCAACATCACCATTTTTTTCTTTTTTTTCTTTTTGTGAAACATGAGATCGTATTTTGTGCATACTTTGTTAATATCATGACTTCTACGTGTTTAAGTACTTCAGCTATAAGGTTTCATGGCAAGTAAAATTCCGGATGTTTTCAGACCTAGTTACATGATGTTTGGGCGGTTAAACCATACTTCGTCAGTCAAGCAGCACATTGTTTCTTAAAACGAAATGTGTTTTTTTAGCTTGGATGATGTGATATTCGCAAATAAAACGAGTTACTTTAATAGCTCAACAATTTCCCCTGTCTCGGAAACGGAAATGTGTGTTAGATGTCAACAGCATCTATTTCAAAATGTATGATGTAACTAGTTAGTCACACTACTTCGCAATTCTATTTCAAGTACTGACTATTATTGTGTAGTGCAATAATAATGTAACACATACCCCATTAAACATAGTATAGACAACATTTTCTCGATTTGCAACACTTTCAAATTCTAAAAGGACATTTATTCCTAGGTACATGACCATGTTGTGTGTTGCAACAGTTTTTCATGTTTAGAATAAACTTTACTTTCGCGGATTTTTTTTTTCTTTTTACCTTCCGCATGATTATTACATCTGATCTTCCTTTGCATACTTAGTTACAATGATGAGCCAAAAAATTATGACCACCTGCTTCACAGTTTGTTGGTTCGTCTTTGGAACGAAACACATCAGTAATTCTGCGTATCGGGAATCCGACAGTTTGTTGGTAGGTTTGTGCAGGTATGTTGCATTAGATGTCTACTCACAGGTCATGTAACCCACGTAAATAACGGGGTGCCGATTTGCGTACCCGTAGATGGTGCCCGATAGCAACCCAGGCGGGTTTCATAGTATTTAGGCGAATTTGGTCGTCTAGACATCAAACCACTGTAATACGGTTCTGGCTCAGAGTCACGTAGAATTGTACTGCTGAAAGATTGACATCGCCACCGGGGAAGACATCAAGCATGAAGCGATACAAGTGGTTCTCAGCTGTGAGCGTGTCTTCGATTACTAACGCAGGTCCCACGCAAGCTGAGGAGAATGTCACTCACACCATAATATTGCTCCAACCAGCCTACGACCGTGGCGCGCTGCACGTTTCGAGCCGCCGATCACCTGACGACCATGTTTATGGATACGACCAGCGACCTAGAACAGCAAAACTGTGACTCACCCGAAGAGCCGATTCGTTTCCATTGGTCGACGGTCGAATACACACGACCCGTAGCTTACTGTAATCTAACTGGCAATATCGTTGGGTCAACATGTGAACACGTAGGGGATATCTGCTGCGGAGCCCTACGTTCAACAATTTAGAATAAATGGTTTGTTCCGAAACAGTTACGCATGCACCAGCATTGTGCTCTATTGGCGCAGACACCACAGATCACCGTCTATACTACACTACTGGTCATTAAAATTGCTACACCACGAAAATGACCTGCTACAGATGCGAAATTTAACCGACAGCAAGAAGATATGCAAATGATTAGCTTTTCAGACCATTCACACAAGGTTGGCGCCGGTGGTGACACCTACAACGTGCTGACATTAGGAACGTTTCCAAGCGATATCTCATACACAAACAGCAGTTGACCGGGGTTGCCTGGTGAAACGTTGTTGTGATGCCTCGTGTAAGGAGGAGAAATGGGTACCACCACGTTTCCGACTTTGATAAAAGTCGGATTTTAGCCTATGGCGATTGCGGTTTATCGTATCGTGACACGGCTGCTCACGTTGGTCGAGATCCAATGACTGTTAGCAGAATATGGAATCGGTGGGTTCAGGGGGGTAATACGGAACGCCGTGCTGGATCCCAGCGGCGTTGTATCACTAGCAGTCGAAATGACAGGTATCTTATCCACATGGCTGTAACGGATCGTGCATCCACGTCTCGATCCCTGAGTCAACAGATGGGAACATTTGCAAGACAACAACCATCTCTGCACGAACAGTTCGACGACGTTTGCAGCAGCATGAACTATCAGCTGCAGTTAACCTTGACGCATCCGTGTTTCGCGACATGGCGATGAACGCACATTGGAAGCGTGTATTCGTCATCTGGCGTATCACCTGGCGTGATGGTATGGAGTGCCATTGGTTACACGTCTCGGTCTCCTCTTGTTCGCATTGACGGCACTTTGAATAGATTTGTTACAACCCGTGGCTCTGCCCTTCATTTGATCCCTGCGAAACCCTACATTTCAGCAGGATAATGCACGATTGCATGTTGCAGGTCCTGTACGGGCCTTTCTGGATACAGAAAAGGTTCGACTGCTGCCATGGCCAGCACATTCTCTAGATCTCTCACCAATTGAAAACGTCTGGTCAATGGTGGCCGAGCAACTGGCTCGTCACAATACGCCAGTCACCACTCTTGATGAACTGTGGTCTCGTGTTGAAGCTGCATGGGCAGCTGTACCTGTACACGCCATCGAAGTTCTGTTCGACTCAATGCCCAGGCGTATCAAGGCCGTTATTGCGGCCAGAGGTGGTTCTTCTGGGCACTGATTTGTCAGGATCTATGCACCCAAATTGCGTGAAAATGTAATCATATATCAGTTCTAGTATAATATATTTGTCCAATGAATACCCGTTTATCATCTGCATTTCCTCTTGGTGTAGCAATTTTAATGGCCAGTAGTGTATTTTACAGAGCTGGCAACGGTCCGAAAAACTCGTTCTGTGAAGAGTCGTTGACGCCGAACTACTAGTGGTAGTTTCACTGTACCTCTACCTCTTTTCGTAGGTGCTCGCGACAGTAGCACGTGAACATTCGACCAGCTTCGCCGTTTTCGAGATATTCGTTTGTCGCTAGTGTGATCCTCCGCCCGTGGCTGCTCCGCTTGCATACTTTTGTTACCGCTTCACGTGCCCGCAGCGCCACCAACGCGTCTAACGTCGTGGCGGACAGTGGTCTTAATGTTTCTTCTTATCAGTGTATCTTCATACATTTTCTCATCTTACAACGTCGGCATGTATACTGAACTATTGTTGTTACCGTTTTTTTTTTGTTATTGATTTAGCAGAGAACCTCGCGGCGGTTCGGATGGCGAGCACCAAACGTCGTCGCGTTATTGGGGAGACAAAGAAGAGAACATGACAACAGTTCTTCGAGACAATAAACCGCCACGCTGAACTTACAGATGTGTTGCAAAGTAGTAGGAGAACTTCTGGGAGAGATGGGAAGTGCTCTGTGGCTACTGTAGTGCCGACCTCTAGTCTTTATACGAACCCACTAGATATTCTCCAAAAAACGGTGAAACTCCCTCTCAAGCTGCCGCCACCGACAGTCAAGATCTAGCTACCGAAGCAGGAGAATGTCTGCTGGGGTGGGCGTGTCACACTTGAGTTACACAGCTTCCATTTTTACGATGTAGCTGAATCCTGCCTTATGTGTGACTGGATGCCCATTGCAGCATTCGGCTCCTCACACAGAGAAATCAAGAAATTCTCCTTCCACTCTGTACATTTATTTGGTTATCACGACAATTTCCAGCGAATACTTTGCTTTATTCCCTTTTATAATCTTGAAATCATCGAACATGACCGAATAATAAGATTCATTAGCCGTGAAGGGCCATGCGTGGTATCCGCGCGGTCTGGGGCGCTTTGCCGCGGTCCGTGTAGCTCCCCTAGTCCTCCCTCGGGCATTGATGTGTGTGTGTGTGTGTGTGTGTTGTCCTTCAGGTAAGTTAGTCTGAGTTAGATTAAGTGGTGTGTAAGCTTATGGACCGATGACCTCAGTGGTTAGGTCCCATAAGACCTTACCAAAAATTTCGAAATTTAATTAGCCATGAAGGAAAGATCTTGTGATCATCCATCACCTTGTCTACGTCTTAGAATCCTGACCGCTTGTTAATCAGTTTTAGTGTGGCATCCGGACATATAATTTTACCTTTGATAAGCTGGCCTACCTTTAAGTGGATGTACAAGACGTCCTCCTGGGTAGATCACATAATAGTTTCCTATCTTTCTTTTCTTCTCTTACATCAAGAAGGTCTACAATACTACTTACAAGGGAAACTCCCCATCGCACTTCTCTCAGGTTTAGTAGTAGGAGGACCCAGCGGACAGCTCGTCAAAAACTGAACACAGATCAAGCATGAAAATAGGAAGAAGGAATACTGAACTGTGAAAAAAATAGCAAAATACAGACAGTGAACGGTCAGAGTTTAAGAAATGCAGCATAGAGGTAACTGAACAGCCCAGCGAGGTGTAAGGGAGGGACCTATAATGTTAGTTGATTGAGCAAAAGCCAAAAGTAAGTGGCTTTCGAATGGAAACGTCAAACGTTTGATGACAAGGCGACAAGTCAACCGAATCCTCCAGCGAAATACACATCTGGTATGCCGTGCGTGACATGAGTGACAGTACCTGTGTCATACGATAGGAATCTCTTATCGACACACCTAATATGAGCGCATGGTGAGTGAGTGAGATACGGCTAGTTGCCTGATTTAGGTGTTTGTATGATTGTGAATGTGATCGCTCCCAAGGAAATCATGAAAAATATAATAGTTAGTCATATAAGCTGCAACAAATGGACACAACAGTTTCATAATCACACAGTTTCTCTGTGTTATGTGAAAACATACGTTGAAGTTTCGTTCCGTTTTGGAAGTTTAGACTCTTCTATTCCTTTATTGTTACATAGTTCACTCACGTTTTCTGTTGTTTTCATTGCAAGCTTTCGTCTATCAATTGTAATCAAGACTTTAATAAAAATGGCAAAGGTAATGTTAATCAGAACACTGGGAGGTGTTGTGGTCTAAATAACAATTGATTTATTCATTCGTAACAGTGCATGTCAAAAGATCGCTAAAGAAACGACACACAAACATTTTTATTTGACTAACATTTTCAGTGATATGCGTTCTATGGTGAACAAAGTGATCAGCTGGTGACTGGGTAGTCCACAAACGTTTCCATCCTGGTTCTGTAGAAAAAACGCTCCCCCCGTCCTTCAGCCGCAGTACGTTTTCCTGCAGTCAATTAACTCGGCACCCTCTTCCTTTCAATGCAGATACAGCTTACTGCTATCCCTTCACTAGAGCACACAATATAGATCGGTAACTACTGCCTACCATTTCAACATATGAATGCGTCAGATTTTGTCAAGTATAGCAATCTAGTAATAGAGGTCATCTTCCCTAATAACACTGAGCAGCACGAAACCGTATCAAAAGTGAGAGTGTCCTGTAATCTCTCATCATTCCTGTGGAACATCTTCCTGTTATCTCGCCTGCTGTCGCTATTGATCATATTTACTGGGGACAGTAATGGATGCTTATCACATGCCTCACATTCTATAACCAATGCATAGTATGACATCTCCCAAGGTTACAGAAAGAGAACAAACATTTCAGTGATCGGACAGCCAGTTCATAATGTTGGAGAAAAGAATAAAAATTGAGGGCACGAAAGAGTTTCGATCCCAGCTCATCCTCTTCGTAGACCAACACCATGACTTTGATGTTGCACTCATAAAGCTTCGACCGTTGACTGTTTCTGTTTTCCTTTTCTTTCGTAGTTCAGCACACCTTCATCCTGTTTTCATGATTTCATCTGTGTTCATTTTTGGATTCGCTATCCAATGGACCACCTTACCACTAAGTCTGACGGGGATGCGAGTTTCACTCGTTAGTGGCGCTGTTACCTCAGACAGCCACACGAATGCGGCGGTTTCTTACCGTCTTTAGGCGATTCTTCCTCTTCTTATCATCCATTACTATTTATTTAGCGACTACTTCTCTAACCGTTCTGATAAAGAGAACGAGATGTCCCTCCAGGTATTATTTGAGGTGTGACAGTCCATGCGGTAGCTGCAAACATTGGAGCAACGGCAGTAAAATGTCCTATCCAGAGCTCACTGATCATGAACAACTTGTGTTTTCTCCATCTTACAGATGTGCTACAACAATTCTGTCAGTAATCCTGACAAACAGAAACTGTAGGAATGGTCGCAGAAGGATGGTTTGATCTTTTCAGCAGTGAAGGCTTTGTGTATCCTTTTTAACCGTTTACGCTACTTTGGAGTTTCTAACAGTAACATTTCAGGGTGTCGCATTTGATTTTAAGCTTGCTTGGTTGACGCAGTTTAACCGAGGCAACACCAACGTATCTTCCGTAATATGATTACCGTGGGAGGGAGGGGGGGTGCATATTTTATGCCTTGCCAAAATTTAAATGTAAACAAAAATTTCATTTTTTGTTGTTGATTTATATTGAGAACATATTTTTCAAAAAAGTACTGACATGTAATTAGGGATAAGAACCTAAAAATATCTTTTACCAGACTCTTATCAATATCAATGAGGATACAATTTTAATAACGTGTACTACCAAACTGGGGATACTGTATGACCACCAAAATAAGCCAAATTTCGTTCATTTTTGTTGACAATAGTCACAATATACTTTTGAAGGATATTTAGAGGTGTAAGTAATGTCCTCAAAACTAAAAGTATTGAATGACATTAATTGTGGAAAACCAAATCCACTACTGTACTTAATTTCCTGTATTCATTTTAACTGAAAAATTGAAAACATTTATGCAATTTGGTAAACAGAACCAGAGAGTGTGGCCGCTAAAGGCGCTAATTATTTTAAAACTCATTGATCAAACTCACAAGGCCTGCGTGCTACCCCATGTCCATTATGGTCTACAGAACCCTGTTATTTAGAAAATTTTGTCATCATGGCAGTACTCTTCATGCTACAAGGATCTTTAAATTTTATTCCGCCAATAGCTTAATTACATTAGTGGGAGTGTTATGTTACAGTTTCCGGGGCAACGTGCAGTACCATACCGGGAGAAAGTTCGAAGGCCGTAACTTGCCTTTGATATCATGGAAAATTCTGTTTTGTCACATTTTAACAACGAACAGAGCGAAAAGAGTAACAGAAGGAGCTGTCGGGTCTAGAGTTCTCTCCAATAAAATGCCGACATTAAAAATGTACCGTGAAAATTCTATATAGTCTGTATTTCGCATTCCATTTTCAGAATATTGAGGGGAGAAATAAAGTATTTCCATTATTCCGAGAAAAGTGGAAAGGCTTTATTTATATTTTTATTTTTGTGAAAGGGAACAATGGAAGGTCCCTTGCTCAGATATCATCATCTTCCCTCTAGAGCGCGCTTTCCCAGACGGTGATAAGCGTACCACTGATGGTACCCAAGGACCAAGCTACAAAACACGCACAGACATAAGTAAAATATGCAACCGCGTTATTAATTTTTAAAGTAAAACGATCAATTTGTGGAGTGTATCCAGAACACAGGAAGGTCGGATAGTACCCCTCCCCCCCGTTCCCCCATTCTTTATTAGTCGTCGCTACCTTGGGCAGGACTGATTCATATAGTTTTGACGTTGGCGATATTTTGATTGGGTCTCGCCAGCCGTTAATCCCTAGTTATCGCGTCTCTTTGAAACTGCTGCCAACTTATGCTGAGTACCACTGTGTGGCGTTGTGCCAGCCATTACGCGGCGAAGGAACTGTTGTTGTTATTGTCGCCTTTATGGACGTTACGTCAAATGGCATCGTCATACGAAGAATGCTTGCGCCTGGAACCGCAGTGCGTGCATTTGAACGAGCAGATTCTCGCCTCCTATAACTGTCACTTGTTGTTGTTGTGGTCTTCTGACCTAAGACTGGTATAATGCAGCTCTCTATGTTACTCTATCCTGCGCAAGCCTCATCATCTCCGAGTAACTACTGCCACGTATATCATTCTGAATCTGCTTGTTGTATTCATCTCTCGGTCACTCACTGCGAGTTTAACCCTCAACACCTTCTTCCAATACTAAATTTCTCATCCCTTGATGTCTCAGAATAGGTTCTACCAATCGATCCCTTCTTCTAGTCAGGTTGTGCCACAAATTTCTTTTCTCCCCAAATTCTATTCAGTGCCTCCTTATTAGTTACGTGGTCTAAACATGCAATCATCAGAATTTTTCTGTAGCACCATATTTCAGAAGCTTCTCTTCTCTTCTTGAATAAACTGTTTATCGTCCATGATTAACTTCCATACATGGTAGCACTCCAAGCAAATACTTTCAGAAAAGATTCCCTGACAATTAAATCTATGCTTTATGTCAACTATTTTCTGTGTTTGAGAAACATTTTTTTGTCGTTGCCTGTCTACCAATATTTTACATCCTTCTTCGACCATCATCAGTTACTTTGCTGCCCAAATAGCAAATGTCATCGGCTACTTCAAGTGTTTAATTTCCTAATCTAATTCGCGCAACATCATCTGATTTAATTCCATTATCCTCGTTTTACTGTTCTTGATGTTTATTTTACATCCTCCTTTCAAGACACTGTCCATTCCGTTTAATAGCTCTTGGAAGTCATTTGCTGTCTCTGACAGGATTACACTGCCATCGACAAACCGCAAAGTTTTTATTTCTTCAGCCGGGAATTTAATTACTTCTGCAAAATTTCTTTTGTTTCCTTTGCTGATTGCTCAATATACAGATTGAATTACATCGGACACATGCTACAACCACTGCTTCCATTTCATGCCCCTTAACTCCTTTAACTGCCACCTGGTTTCTGAACTAATCGTAAATAGCTTTTCGCTCCCAGTGTTTTACTCCTGCCATATTCAGAACTTAAATTTCCGGTCTACATTTCCAAAAGCTTTCTCTAAGTCTACAAATTCAATTAACCTATGTTTGTCTTTCCTGAACCTATCTTCTGTGAAAAGTCGTAGAGTCAGTATTGCCTCGCGTGTTCCTACATTTCTCCCAAATCCTAACTTACCTTCCCCGAGGTCGGCTTCTAAAAGTTTTTTCATCCTTCTGTAAAGAATTTTGCAACCGTGACTTATTGAACTGCCACTATAGCCAGCAAATTCCACTCTAGAGTGTCAGTACCTGTATTTGAAATAATTCTCATTTATTCTTCAGTCTTAGTTCCACATTTCTAACTACGTAACATGTTTCGATCACTGTGGATCATCTTTCGATCTAAATAGTTGCTATGGCAGCTCACCTTATGTATTCAGAACCCCAAATCAGACTATAAAGTACTCAGAAACTCATGTCAGTATATATAGTACTCTGATATGAGATTCTGTAAATGGAAGATGTGCTGATGACACAACTACATAGCACTGAAGGTGATTCAGAGGGATCGAAACGTGTCATAACTAAAAATGTGCAACTGAGACTGAAGAATAACTGAGATACGAAGCTTAAATTTTTAAAATTCCATGTGGTACATATTGAGAAGCAGTCTGGAAATCCCTGCTCTAGAACGCCATCAGACAGAATAACTACTTGTGGTTGTACAACAAAAAATAAAAATACGAGAGGGACAAAATAAAGGTTATAACGGGCTATGGAAACAGGAGTACACGAGTCCCTAACAAGAAGATACTGAGTGACATTGTTAATGAATGAAAATTTCGTTGATGCCGATTTTGACGTTCCCCAAAAATAACACTTTCAAATGAAGCTCGAAAGAATAGAAACTTTACGTATAAAGACGTTTGGTGTTGGTTATTATTCAACAATTCTGGAAATCAATAGTGACTCAGCTCTCGGCTGAAAACTGTGAGATAAAGGATTCCTGAAGAACTGTTTGAATTAAAAGCAAATTTTACATCTATTTACTCCCTGTTTAGCGCTACTTTAGGTACCAAAGGTCATTTATCTTAACATGAGGTATGCAAAAGACTATAAATGACAGGAACATAAACAAAAACAATTTTTGTATCAGAAAAAAAATTCGAGTAGTTAAACCTATTTAAAAACATAAAGTAGCAATGATTACTCTGTAAATGGAGTTCACTCAGTTATACAAAGTGTCTCAGTCATGGGCACGGTACACGTTTTCCAGGCGTTCGCGTTTCAGTTGCCCCATGTCCCACTTTTGTTTTACACGAGTACACAGCCTGTAAAAATTGAACTTCGAGGTGATCTTGTTTCATTATCGGAAGAGCGGAAGGGGTTCTGATTAAATGTAAATAGTGTAGCTTTGCTATATTCACTTGCAGGTACAGAGAACAGAGAAAGAATTTCATTAATCGGTTAATCCGAGTGAGAAAGTACATGCCCTTAACTAACCTCTCCCTCCCCTTTCCTCTCAGAGAGAGCCCCTGTTGCTCCCACAGCAAACGGGACAACGGTAACAGCCAATAAGCTGGGATTTGTGCTCTCGCTGAGGCGTGCAACTTCCTGCGAGCTCCTGGAAGAGAGGCGGGCTGAATTTAGCAGCAGCATCGCAGAGGAGCTAAATAACGCAGAGAGCGGGCGCCCTCCGAAAGGGCAGGCAACGCGTATTAGGTAGCAGGGGAAGCCCCGCTGATGAACCTTGGCGCCGGCTATGGAAGGCAGACTTGCTCTCCCCGAGTGTTGTAGACATAAACTGGCTAGATGCAGAGTGAACGCCATCATTAGAGCGTAACAATGAGCGTGACTGTTCACATGTCATCATCCAGCGATAACGTACCAATCATAAATACTGTGTTGAGTCTGCGATTTCTTTCTTTCCTTCGGTTCGGTATCAAATACTTATTTCCTCTGACAAATAGCACAAAAACATTAATTACATTAAATGCATTTAATTAAGCTTCCCCTTTGATCTAAACTACTTTTATATTCATGGACAGAGAAAGAATGGCATATTTTGACTACCACCAAACACTTTCATCTTTGCACCAAGTTTTCAAATGTCAAAATCAGTGTCAGAGTTCATTTCCATCGACCTTCATGGCTAGACTCAAGAGATAATATTTTCGATTCTCTTTAAAATCTTCTTATAGTGTTCAGAACTACAGCTAATAATGGATCTCCATAATATACGTAGCTTACGTGAAAAAACTTCTTAATGAAGCATAACAGCTTATACGCATACAAAATGGAAAAAAGATATTGAGTTGGTGTACACTAATTAGGGATATGGGCGTAGAAATGAATCCAGAATGACTTAATTCATCACAGCCACAGAGTATTAGATTAAATATGAGAGGACCGTTGAGAAAGTAATGCAACACGTTTTTGTCTTGGCCAATTTTCGTTCAAAAAATGCAGAATTAGTTCAAAAATAGTGTAGCCAAAACAGTGGGAAGTGTAATGAACATGCTAAAAATAATTTTTCCATTTATTCTTCTTCTATCTGCTGTCTGACTGATTTTATGAGGCCGCACTTCTTCTCCTGCAACAACCTCTTCGTCTCAGCGCAGTAATTCTACCCAACGTCTTCGATAGTTCCTTGGATTTATTCCAATGGCTGTCATTCCCCACAGATTTTGCTTTCTATAGTCCCTCTTGGATTCGTAATACATGCCATAACATTATACCCATTCTACATGACAGTGTATTCAAAAATCTCTTTCTGCGCCGATTCTGTGGAGAGTCTTCTAATTTATTTTCGTATCAGTCCATGTAATCTTCAGCTTCTATAATAGCAGAACGTCTCAAACGCTTCGATCACCGTCTTTTCGGTTTCCTCAGACTCACTCGCCTACTATACTGTGTTCCAGAAGTAATTTTTCAGAAATTTCTTCCTAAAATTAAGGTTTATGATTGACATTAATCGATTTCTCTTGGCCAGGAATGCCCTCATTCCTTTTTTATGTCCTCCTAGCTTCGTTCGTCATACCTCCACTTTATATACGTCGTCCGACAGTTTAGATCGTTAAGTGTGTCACTAATCTCATTTATTCGTAAGTTCCCTACTTATACATACGCTACACTTGATTAAATCGTCTTTCTTCTGTTTATTCTCAATCCACGTTATGTTATCAATAGACCGTTCGCTCCATTCAACAGACCCTGAAATTTTTCTGCACTTTCACTGAAAAAAGCAAAGTCATCCGTGAATCTTATCACCGACGTCGCTGAACTATGAATTTCAATTTCAATCCTTAAACCCCCCTTTGTTTTCCGTCACTGCCTCTTAGATGAACAGATTTAACAGAAGAGGAAAAAGCCTGCTTCCCTATCCCACACCCTTTCTCATATGTACACTTCGATGTTTGCCTTCCATTCTTATTGTTCTTTCTTAGTTCTTATATAGGATGCCCAAAATTCGACAAGCCTGTAAAACATAACTTTTTCATAATGTGGGGCCACAGTCATAATATATTTCTTTAAAGTCAGTGCCGCCACTAGACTGTTTTTTATTTGCAGTGTTACATTTATACGATCATGATTTCGGCTGTAAAGTGCCATTATCAAGTGTTTTAATGTTCTACAGTGCCTAAGATGGCATACTGTCGTATTTAAAATACACTATTAGACACATTGACTAAGGGTCAGTATTTCTGGTAGAAGCCTACTGGTTTGTCTTATCACTGAGTAGAACATCTTGACAGCAGTCACTACTTGATTTTTTTATTCGTTTAGAGAACAAGTGAATAAGAATATTATTTTTGGGTAGTAGAGTTTGTTGTATAAAAATGCATATTTTAACTTCAATAACTTTGAAATAGTCTTCATGGGTTTGTCGCGGGATGACGTGAAAATTCCACCATATTTCATCGCAGCAAGTCTTCGACATCTTCAGGTGGGACAAGCTTGGTGGTGGCTCGGTGGGACTGACGGTATCAGCACGTTAACGCCGTGTATATAGAATACGTGCTCGAAGAATGCGCAGGCGTGGAAATCAGGCATCGCAATGATTTGCAGATAGATGGCGCCCTACTACAACGTTCTCTGCCGAAAATCGTAGAGTGGCTCTCCTGTAGTGTGCTGTACGCTATATTTACTAATATTGCAACCAGACGTCACTGACGAAAATCTATACTAGACAAATGCTATGTCTGTTATCGAAAAAAAAAAATTAATTTTCTCGTCGTGATTTAATAGCCGCCAATGCAGGGTTCCAGACTGTGCTCAGGTGAGGTCCAGCATCCCAGGTCATGAGATTATCGACTGTACGAATATGTATTGCTTCCTTAATGATGAAATCTCTGAAACATGACACCGGGGATAAGACTTCCGTATTTTCATAAATCTTGCGGTGTCCTACATTCAGACAGTGTATTACAACTGCTGACTTTTACGGTTGACCTAGCCGTGTATGCCGCTGATGTTCATCGCAGCGATCTTGTGCTGCGCGACATTTCTGGCCTATATATGCTGCCCTACATTGTCAAGGAATCTTGCACACACCTTGTTTCTTCAGGCCAAGATCATCCCTAACCGAACCCAACAGGTTCTTCAGTTTTGCGGATGCTATGAAAACACACTTAAAGTTACATCTTCCGAGGACTCTCCGATTCTTGGCGACATGGCACCAAAATACGGCCAAAAGGCCAAAGTGGTGGGTGTCTTCGAATATTCCCTCTGCTCCAATGATTGAACTCGCATAAGCCTCAATGCATTATGTATTTTACCCTCAGGATAATCTCAAAGATTAGGTGTGACACATGCCGCATATTGACTCGAGCTCCGCTTAAGAAGTCCAATTTTAACACCACAACAGCTAAAAGACATGCTCTACGAAAACTGAGAAGAGAGCAAGACATCATCATCTTACCTGCTGACAAAGGAGATGCTACTGTGCTTCTCTCACGCGCCGAATATAATAACAAGACGCAAACCGCTCGACTATCCTGCATACAGTAAATTAAAAACTGATCCGACGAGTAGACTCCAGAGAAAGACTTCGGAACCCATCAGAAAGAGCTGGAACTCAGTGCAAGTCACTAAGGGTTTACGTCACCCGGCTACAGTAACTCCTAGATTTTATGGCCAACCCATGATCCAAAAGAATGAGGTGCCACTCCGTCCCATTGCGAGTAACATATGAGCACTTACTTATTTTGTTGTCAAATATTTGACATCACTATTGGGACCTCTCATAGGCAGGTGCGACTCCCATATTCAAAACTCTGAAGATTACATAGGTCACCTGAAAATCCTCGGATTGCAATAGTCTAATCTCTTAGTAACTTATGATATCATGTTTTCATTTACAAAGATACCCTTGCAGTACTGTTTAGAGCTCATTAGCAACAAGTTTGAGGAGGACATAACGACGTTATTTAAACACGTGCTTACTTAAAGATACTTCTTATTTATGACCAATATCTTGAACAAGTGAACAGTGTCGCCAAGAGACGCCCTCTGTCTCCTGTGGTGGCAAATTATTTTGTTGAGGACTTTGAAGAAAAAGCACTACAGACAGCCACTCTCAAACGCTCTTGTTTTCTGTGCTTTGTGGATGATACATTGGTGGTGTGACCTCATGGACATGATACCCTACCTACGTTTCTTCAGCATTTCAGTTCGCTCCATCCGAATATAAACTTCACTATGGAAGTGGAAAGAGATGATACTTTACCTTTTCTTGATGTCATGGTACGAAGGAAAATCAGATGGCACCTTGGGACACAGCGTCTACCGCAAGCTAACGCATACAGATCTATATTTTCAGGCAACAAGAATACATCATCGTGCACAATGTGGTAGTGCATTACGAACGTTAGTTCATAGAGCGCATGTGGTATCTGATCCTGAAAGCCTGTCGAGTCAAATATAATATTTTAAGACAGTGTTCCTGCTAAACGGTTATTCTGAGACATAGATACGTAATGAATTGAGGCCCAAGCGAGTTCAATCAATGGAGCAGAGTAAAGATAGGAAGACACCCTTCACTTTGGCCTTTTTGCCGTATTTTGGTGCCATGTCGTCAAGAATGGGAAGAGTCCTAGGATGTTATGACTTTAAGTATGTTTTTCTACCTTCAGCAAAACTGAGGAATCTATTTGGTTAGGGTAAGATGATCTTGATCTGAGGAAACGAGGTGTGTACATGATTCCTTCTTAATGTGGGGCAGAATATATACGCCAGACATTTCGCATAGTACAAGAACGCTGCGATGAACATCAGCGTCATATACCGGAAAAGCCGGCAATTGCAGAACACTGTCTGAATGTAGGACATCGCACGAATTATGAAAGGACGGAAATTTTATTCACGGCATCATCTTTCTGAGATTGTGTCATTATGGAAGCAATACATATCCGTACAGCCGATAATCTCATGAAATGGGATGCTGGATTTCAACTGAGTACAGCCTGGAACCCTGCATTGGCAGCTGTTAATATCACGACGAGAAAATTAAGAGTTTTTTCGATAATAGTCCCCTCATAATATTTGTCTAGTGTAACTTTTAGTGAGTGACGTCTGGCCGCACTATTAGTAAACACAGTGTACAGCGCACTCGTAGGAGGGCCTCTTTGCGATTTTCGGGGTTTCAGTAAGGCGCCATCTCTCTGCAAATCATAGCGCATTCGTGATTTCCGCGCCTGCGCATTATTCGTGCTCGTTTTCTGTATACAGGTCCTTCACATGCGGATATCATCAATCGCACCTAGCCACCAGCAAGGTTGAATCAACTGAAGATGTCGGACAGTTTCTCTGATGAAATGTTGTGGAATTTGAACAACGTTATCCGGCGACAAACTCGTTAGAAAACCAATGGAGATGGGGAATGGTGGTAAAACTGCAATATTGGAAGAAGAGGACGACACACAAGAAATATGTGAAGATCGGCAAATGTCGATATCGGCAGACTCATGATGAAGAAACCCAAGAAACAATTTCCGACGTGAGTATTGTAGTTTACCAAAGGAACCCTAAGAAGATACTGTTTTTGTTTCAAATGTTTGTGAAATCTTATGAGACTTTCACTGCTAAGGTTATCAGTCCCTAAGTTTACACACTACTTAACCTAAGAACAAACACACACACCCATGCCCGAGAGAGGACTCGAACTTCCGCCGGGACCAGCCACACGAAGATACTGAATTACCACGTCCCGTATCAGGTCATTTTGCTGAGCTGTACGGAGGACTATTCACAATTATACAGAAAAGCTTTATCCATATTCCTAAGGAACAAACGGTACGAATTTGTACGCGTATTCAAAATCAAATAGATGGGAATTTTAAACCCTCTACTTATGAGCAAACTCTGCTAAAGAGTACACGTATGGAACAGAATATGAATTAAAATTTTAAACCTTTATATGATATCGCAGTGCCTGTGTTATTGTGATCATGATGCGAAATTCCTTTGGAGATGCATGCATACCGCGCAAGCGGTTTTCAAATACAACGTCTCACCTGTAGGGGAATATACAGGGTGAGGCAGCGAAACGACATGAATTCGACTCCAGCTGACGGGAGCGGAGGGGGCTTATGGGAGAGGGTGAAAAGATCTGGAGAGACTAGACAGGTGATAATTCCAGTAGCCATGGAGCGTTGGTCAAGCGCGCAACTTGCGTTTGCTGTAAAAGCATATTGTAGAAACACAGATAGTGTGGTTGCTTCAAATGGCTCTGAGCACTATGGGACTTAACTTCTAAGGTCATCAGTCACCTAGAACTTAGAACAATTTAAACCTAACTAACCTAAGGACATCACACACATCCATGCCCGAGGCAGGATTCGAACCTGCGACCGTAGCGGTCGCGCGGTCCCAGACTGTAGCGCCTAGAACCGCTCGGCCACCACGGCCATCAGTGTGGTTGGTGCCCAGCGCGCTTTCCGTCATGAGTTTAATGTACCGCCACCGGCTCCCGTACCATCAAGGAAAGCTACCCTCTTGTGAGTGAAAAACTCTGAAGTCACTGCAAGTACGACGAAGAAAATAGATGGTAGCGAAAAAAAACAATCCAGAACACCGAGATCATTGATCGTGTGCGCGATGCATTAGCCCAAAGTCCACGGAAAAGAGCAGAGCGGCACAGCGCTGAACTTGGTCTCAGCAAACGATTAGTGAGACTGATTTTGAAGAATGACCTACACTATCATCCACACAAAATACAGATAGTGCAACCCTAAAACGATTACAATCATCACACACGCTTTTGCCGAGCGATGCTTAATGTTATTGGAATGAATGGAAAACGAGGGCATAACTTATGGATGAGTGATGAGGCCCACTTTCACCTTAGTGGCTTTGTCAATAAGCAGAAATTACGGTATTGGTCTGCGACTATCCCCATTCTGAAAAAGGAACAGTTTGGTGTGCAATATCTTCTCGTGGAATCGTGGGACCCTATTTTTTTGAAGAGGAACATGATAACATAGTAACGGTGCACTCTGAACATTGTTCTGACATGTTGGCCACCTTTGGTCTGCCTGAAATCGATCAGTATGATCCAGACAAAGAAACATTCTTCTGACGAACGGTTCTAGGCACTACAGTCCGGAACCGCGTGACCGCTACGGTCGCAGGTTCGAATCCTGCCTCGACCATGGATGTGTTTGATGTCCTTAGTTTAATTAGGTTTAAGTAGTTCTAAGTTCTAGGGGACTGATGACCTCAGAATTTAAGTTCCATAGTGCTTAGAGCCATTTGAACCAAACATTATTCTAGCCAGATAATGCAACAAACCATCCCGCTAATGTCTCAACGGATTTGCTTAAACTCGAATTTCCAGGATTGCTAATCAGCAAGAATGGTGATATCCCATGGCCTTCTCGTTAGCCAGGTTTGACCGCCCCAGACTTCTTTCTTTGGGGGCTATCTTAAACGCGAAGTTTTCGAGGAAAATCCATCAGGAACAAAAGAAGATTTGAAGGAGCGAATCCGGCAGGAAATTATCAACATTCCGTTGTAGATGCTACAGAACTGACTCCATATTTAATTTTTATGATGAAACAGTAATTTCTACTCATGTACTTACGATTCGTGTTGAAACAATTATGCTCTTTTTGTATACGTATTATTGGTGATTTTTCAAAACCGTGCCGCTTCACTGCCTAACCCTGTACGTGATGGATGTACGAGTCTAGATCGTAGACGCCTGGCCAACGTAATATGGGAGATGGGGTCTGGCCATGAGTCGCTCGCGGATAGCCAGATGGTAAGGCGACCGCTCGTGATAAGCGGTAAATCCCTCTTTTTCCATTCATTCCAATAACATTAAGCATCGCTCGGCAAAAGCGTGTGTGATGATTGCAATCGTTTTAGGGTTGCACTATCTGTATTTTTTCGAGTCCCGGTCTCGCACAAATTTTCATTGTCATTATTCCATTCTGCAGCAGATGGTTGTCATTATTCACATTCGCGAATAAATTTAATGTATTGAAACGTTAATTACAGAGCAATCCGATCAACTTTCTGGACTAAATGTTTATTTAGAAACACTCACGAATGAGTTAGCAAATTTCAAACCTGTTTGTAACTATTTACCAGAATATGCAATGCAATTTATTCCGGTAAAAGAACTGAAGGAAACCCAGTCTGAATTATAGAATTCTGTACAAGAGATATGTTCTCAAACTAGCCGTATGAACGAGGAATTTGTTACCTGATTACAAAACAAACCTGAATAAGTTAGCGAATGTTTAAGTGTACAACGCGATAGAATTAACAACGAATTTGTTAACTGGTTGCAAAAGAAAGGTGCCCAAGTAAATGAAACATTAAAAACCGAGTTAGGTACAGTAATACGAGCTCAAGTGTACATGTTCTGACCAGTCGTAAAGAAGATAACGATGAAGTCAAAACAGAATTAGTAAAATTACAACTATGCTAACACACGAAACCCCGAGGTAGAAACAAAATAATTTACAGAAAGAGCTATCCGTTTCAAGCAATAATGCAGGCGAGACTCTAGCAGCAATAGCCAGCAACAAAAACGGATACTTTGCTACATGAGAACGTAAAATGTTGTATCGGGAAGTAAATCATGTTCCAGACAAGTACAGAAATTACTCTAAGTGCGAGACGAGGGCGGTAAATGAGTTATTCACAATTTTGATGCAAGAAGGTCTTCTAAAGCATTGTCAATTTCAAGTGTACACACACGATAAGAAAGGAGGGCCTCATCCAGTTATTTCCGTAAAGATTTTTCCAGCGGTGCTGCCAAGATGATGGAAAGACATTAGATGTTACAGTCTGTGATTTCATATGTTCAGGGTGATGGAGCCCTCTGGGCATCGGAAATAATTGGTGAAATTTACGAGAAATTTAAAATATCTGTTCTGGCCAAATACTGATCTCAATGCATCCAAGAGAGGTTAGGCAATGAAGTACAGTCCCCAGAAGCTTGAAAGAGTAAGCAGAAAACTTTACGCAAATATTTTGAAGGTATATGAACAAGACAAGGTATTGGGATGACCCAGTATCAACGAAAGAGTTAATTCTAATTCTAAAAGCAAAACCGCTTCTGAACATGAAAGAAAACTTGTTGCATACATCTGTAACAGACATACAACAACTTCTTGTCAGCAGCTGATTGAGCTGACCTGCTATACGAGGACTCGAAAACGTAACTAATGGCGATAGTCACAATACTAGAAGTGAGAATCAACAACAGTGTAATAATAATAATAATTATAAGAAGAAGAAGAAGAAGAAGAATCACCATCGCCTTAATCACAACGGTAATGTGAATGTTAATGATAGATCCTCACATCAATGAAATTGTATAAATAACTATGATGATGACGTTACTAACAGGTCTAGGTACAATCATGGGTACCGAAATAATAATAGTAGCAATACTAATAATATGACAGATGCGTGCAAGGTAATGTCCAAAGCAACTGGCATTAGAATCCTGTACCACAGAGCAGTGGTCCGCAGAATTCAAATCAAAATCAGAACCAAAACAATAACACTAATAATAGCAGTAACAAAGCAAATTGGAGAAAAAAACCAAACCGTGAGACAATTTGAAAGTAATCAACCATTTAATAGCAATTCAACAAACTGATTTTGGACACGTCATGCTCTCATATTGTGGTCCAGAATAGCGTAGGAGGCAAAACCATAGAACAGATCAGTTTGATCAGATATAATGAAGATGAAGATATACTGTAAGG
This sequence comes from Schistocerca piceifrons, assembly GCF_021461385.2. Lineage (NCBI taxonomy): Eukaryota > Metazoa > Arthropoda > Insecta > Orthoptera > Acrididae > Schistocerca > Schistocerca piceifrons. The sequence goes on along the minus strand of NC_060140.1, from coordinate 642,024,042 downwards.
AAGAAAATAATACTGTAGTCCAAGCCGCATTTGCAGCTGTTGTGAGTAAGGTAAAAACCGCATTGATTATAGACTCATCTACCTCAATAAATGTACTTTCCCTCGACCTATTTAAGCAAACATGTGAGGGTGGTATACCTTCCCCATTAGCAGTCCAGCACTGCAGAACGATAGGTGTCATTGGCGCAAGATGGAAGACTTTTAGCTGGCAGACGCAAGTAGACATTTTTACAGCAAACGCAGCATGTAAGGGCACGTTCCTGCTAGTGGAGAATATGTCGGGCAGCTGTGTATTAGGTATAGGATTTCTGCAGGAGGGGTACGCAAAAATCGACCACTCTGTTGGTTAAGATTTGGTTCAGGACTTGATTAAAAGGAAAGCGAAACATGCTAAATTTTGCTGGAGGGTAAAGGTTAAGTTCGTGGGTACTGAGACATCGATAATAGGTAATCTTTCAATTACTCAAGCTAATGACACTACGTGCACCACTAATGTTAATGATATGCCATGATCTCATTGTAGTTCTACGGAGAAAGATCCTACGATCTGGATATTTAACTAAACAGCAACTCAGTAGTCTTTTGTACAAATACTTGCAGGTATTGTTTGAGAAACCGAGGGTAAACAAACGTTACGTATATGATATGCAAGTACAATCCCATGAAACATATTATAGTGCATCCAAATTGCGTGAAAATGTAATCACATGTAAGTTCTAGTATAATATATTTGTCCAATGAATACCCGTTTATCATCTGCATTTCTTCTTGGTGCAGCAATTTTAATGGCCAGTAGTGTAAGTGTACAGATGAACGTCTTCTCACCCGACAAATCTTAACTCTCTACTAGTATGGTAAAACCAAACGACCTTATTCCCTGCGTCTAGCCCATGAGATGCCTGACCTACGAAAGAATACAACCTGGCGATCTGTATTTTGTTAGTAACTACGATTTCCTTGCTTGTATTCCTGTGTTCCTGTCAGCTTCCGAGGGTTCTGACGTCGACCTACAACCTACCTGGCGAGACGTCGATCCTTCAGTTCCTCAGGGACGTGGGCATAACGGGGATGTCAACCTCGTCCCGTCTGTCCCCAGATCGGTCTGCCGCTACGGTTGCCCCGGTTGCTGCCCGCAGTGGGGCTGAACCCTCGCCTGTGGTTGATTAGGAGGTCGTTCCAATTCCTGGCAGGCAGCGAAAGACGTCCCCGAAGGCTGGTCAGAAAGCCTCTCCGGTGCCTCTGACTAACAGGTTTCAGGTACTGTCACTGCCTGAGCCAGATGCAGCTGCCTGCCCTGTTTCAGAGGATGATACTCAGCCTTGAAGGTCGGGGCAATAGCAGAGGGTGGGCTTATTGGTAGTTGGGAGCTCCAATGTTAGGCGCGTAATGGAGTCCCTTAGGGATATGGCGGCTAAGGAGGGGAAGAAATCCAGTGTGCACTCTGTGTGCATTCCGGGTGGAGTTATTCCTGATGTGGAAAGGGTCCTCCCGGATGCCATGAAGAGCACAGAGTGCAGCCAGCTGCAGGTGGTGGCACATGTCGGCACTAATGACGTGTGTCGCTTTGGATCTGAGGAAATTCTCTCTGGATTCCAGCGGCTATCTGATTTGACGAAGGCTGCCGGTCTTGCTTACGAGCTGAATGCAGAGCTTACCATCTGCAGCATCGTTGACAGAACCTACTGCGGACCTTTGGTGCAGAGCCGGGTGGAGGGTTTGAATCAGAGGCTCAGACGGTTTTGCGACCGTGTTGGCGGCAGATTCCTTGACTTGCGCCATAGGGTGGTGGGGTTTCTGGTTCCGTGGAATAGGTAAGGAGTTCACTACACTCATCTGGCGGCTACACGAGTAGTGGAGGCTGTGTGGCGTGGACTGGACGGTTTTTTAGGTTAGAAGGCCTCGGGAAAGTACGGGGTGGGCTGCAATCTCGAAGGGTGCATGCCAAATACAGGACGTGGTTGGATCAAGGAACAGTCGTAATTGTAGTTGTAAATTGTTGTAGTTGTGCTGGGAAAGTCCCTGAGCTTCAAGCGCTAATAGAAAGCACAGAAGGTGAAATCGTTATAGGTACAGAAAGCTGGCTAAAGCCTGAAATAAATTCTGCAGAAATTTTTACGAAGTCTCAGACGGTGCTCAGGAAAGATGGATTAGGCAGAATTGGTGGTGGAGTGTTTGTGTCTGTCAGTGGTGGTTTATCTTGTAGTGAATTCGAAGTAGATACTCCGTGCGAATTGGTATGGGTGGAGGTTATACTTAACAGCCGAACTAAGTTAATATTTGGCTCCTTCTACCGACCCCCAGACTCCGATGATATAGTTGCTAAACAGTTCAGAGAAAATTTGAGTCTCGTAACAAATAAATACCCCATTCATACGGTTATAGTTGGTGGGGACTTCAACCTTCCCCCGATATGTTGGAAAAAATACTTATTCAAAACTGGTGGTAGGCAGAATACATCTTCCGAGATTGTCCTAAATGCTTTCTCCGAAAATTATTTCGAGCAGTTAGTCCACGAAATCACGCGAATTGTAAATGGTTGTGAAAACACACTTGACCTCTTACCACATACAATCCAGAGCTAATAGAGAGCATCATGACTGATACAGGGATTAGTGATCAGAAGCTCTTTGTAGCTAGGCTGAATACCGTTTCTTCCAAATCCACCAGAAACAAACGCAAAATAATTTTATTTAAAAAAGCGGATAAAGTGTCACTAGAAGCCTTCCTAAGAGACAATCTCCATTCCTTACGAACTGACTATGCAAGTGTAGACGAGATGTGGATCAAATTCAAAGATATAGTAGCAACAGCAATAGAGAGATTCATACCTCATAAATTGGTAAGAGATGGAACTGATCCCCCATGGTACACAAAACAGGTCCGAACGCTGTTGCAGAGGCAACGGAAAAATCATGCAAAGATCAGAAGAACGCGAAATCCCGAAGATTGGCTACAATTTACGGACGCGCGAAATTTGGCACGGAGTTCAATGCGAGATGCCTTTAATAGGTTCTACAACGAAAGTTTGTCTCGAAATTTGGTAGAAAATCCGAAGAAATTCTGGTCGTATGTAAAGTACACAAGCGGCAAGACGCAGTCAATACCTTCGCTGCGCAGTGCCGATGGTACTGTTACAGACGACTGTGCTGCTAAAGCGGAATTATTGAACGCAGTTTTCCGAAATTCCTTCACAAGGGAATACGAATGGAATATTCCAGAATTTGAAGCACGAACAGCTGCTAGCATGAGTTTCTTAAAAGTAGATACCTTAGGGGTTGCGAAGCAACTCAAATCGCTTGATAGGGGCAAGTCTCCAGGTCCAGATTGTATACCGATTACGTTCCTTTCAGATTACGCTGATACAATAGCTCCCTACTTAGCAATCATATACAACCGCTCGCTCACCGATAGATCTGTACCTGCAGATTGGAAAATTGCGCAGGTCGCACCAGTGTTTAAGAAGGGTAGTAGGAGTAATCCAACTAACTACAGACCTATATCATTGACGTCGTTTTGCAGTAGGGTTTTGGAGCATATACTGTATTCAAACATTATTAATCACCTCGAAGGGAACGATCTATTGATACGTAATCAGCATGGTTTCAGAAAACATCGTTTTTGTGCAACGCAGCTAGCTCTTTATTCGCACGAAGTAATGGCCACTATCGACAGGGGATCTCAAGTTGATTCCGTATTTCTAGATTTCCGGAAAGCTTTTGACACCGTTCCTCGCAAGCGACTTCTAATCAAGCTGCGGGCCTATCGGGTATCGTCTCAGTTGTGCGACTGGATTCGTGATTTTCTGTCAGGAAGGTCGCAGTTTGTAGTAATAGACGGCAAATCATCGAGTAAAACTGAAGTGATATCAGGTGTTCCCCAGGGAAGCGTCCTGGGACCTCTGCTGTTCCTGATCTATATAAATGACCTGGGTGACAATCTGATCAGTTCTCTTAGGTTGTTCGCAGATGATGCTGTAATTTACCGTCTAGTAAGGTCATCCGAAGACCGGTATCAGTTGCAAAGCGATTTAGAATAGATTGCTTTATGGTGTGGCAGGTGGAAGTTGACGCTAAATTACGAAAAGTGTGAGGTGATCCACATGAGTTCCAAAAGAAGTCCGTTGGAATTCGATTACTCGATAAATAGTACAATTCTCAAGGCTGTCAGTTCAACTAAGTACCTGGGTGTTAAAATTACGAACAACTTCAGTTGGAAAGACCACATAGATAATATTGTGGGGAAGGCGAGCCAAAGGTTGCGTTTCATTGGCAGGACACTTAGAAGATGCAACAAGTCCACTAAAGAGACAGCTTACACTACACTCATTCGTTCTCGGTTAGAATATTGCTGCGCGGTGTGGGATACTTACCAGGTGGGATTGACGGAGGACATCGAAAGGGTGCAAAATAGGGCAGCTCGTTTTGTATTATCACGTAATAGGGGAGAGAGTGTGGCAGATATGATACGCGAGTTGGGATGGAAGTCATTAAAGCAAAGACTTTTTCGTCACGGCGAGATCTATTTACGAAATTTCAGTCACCAACTTTCTCTTCCGAATGCGAAAATATTTTGTTGAGCCCAACCTACGTAAGTAGGAATGATCATCAAAATAAAATAAGAGAAATCAGAGCTCGAAAAGAAAGGTTTAGGTGTTCGTTTTTCCCGCGCGCTTTTCGGGAGTAGAATGGTAGATAGTGTGATTGTGGTTCGATGAACCCTCTGACAAGCACTTAAATGTGAATTGCAGAGTTATCATGTAGATGTAGATGTAGATTTTATTTAAAAACTATTATACGTTTTATATTGTAAAAATTTGTTTCGTTATGGGAAAGATAACAAGCTCAAATGTGTGTCGACTTACGAACCCTTGTCAACCTTTAAATGAACAATGTCTACAAACAACGATGTAGAACCATGAGTGTTTAATAAAATGTATAAACTTTTAAGAAAAATTCCACAGTGAACTGAACATATTTTTATAATAACTGAACTCTCTAAAATGAGTCGCAGTAAATGCTAATCGAATTCTAAAAAATTTCGTGTTTATGTAATGTCTCATGACCATAAATGTAGTCCCTAAACAGACGAAGATAATGTACAGAAATGATTATAATAAGCATTGCACAACGGCCCTAGATCTCAGTTTTTGCTTATCATTCTCGCTCGCTTTGTCAACTCTCTGGATTCTGAGCTATGCTAGCTTTGATCCGATGTCAATTTAACTCGGTGTTCAGCTTCAAATCTTATCTGGGGAATAAATGTTCAACCAGATTCTGGGAGTAATGAAATATATAGGAATCTTATATGGGTATTATGTTCTCATAAAACATTCTTCTCATTTTCGTTAGTTTCTGTGAAGACCAAAGGTAAGTGTTCATGTCAATTACCTTGGAAATATATTGTTAAATTAATTTTTATTTCATTTAAATACCATTCCTTACCTTGCATATTTAATAATTGTGGAGTAATTAAACACGAAAGCTTTTCTTTCGGTCCATGTGACTTACAAGCGCCATTTCATGTTCAGCTATGTGTCGTCTATAAATTCCGATAGCACTTGCAATCCTTTTTACATTATGAAGTCCTGTTATACATTACACATTCTTTTCCAAAAGCAAACAGTATAAAATTTCACAGTCAGCGAAAGAGCTGCCATCCAAGCTAACTGAGGGCCGTAGCTATTTTAAAGTTGTTACCGGAATTGTTTACTAACTTACGTGAAAACATTTACGTGAAAGCATTAACAATAGATCAAACAAACTATATTTCGTGAAAAGAGGCCCCTGTTTTCTTTAATGTTTCCGCCTTTGCTAATTATTGCGAGTCACAATTAACAGAAAATTAACAATTTCGTTTCTCAGCTATTTTACCTAACTATTTAAATACAGGCGGTCACGTTGAAAGGATTATGTTAATGTGCACCTGGTTGCTTTACTTTTGGATTGTCTTTTTCCGAACGTATGGTCAGTTTCGTAATGTAAGCTGTCGTATGCGAAAAAATTTCGTTGGCAGGAAAGAAATATATGCATAAACCAACTTCATGGTTATAGTTGTCCGCGACAATGAGAAACAAACCTGACATCAAAAATATAAATCAAGTATGTCCTTCCTGAACCAACCTTGTCTGTTACAAAAAGAGATTGGACTGACAACTCTACTGAGAATAAATAAATTCTGCACTGCTAATCGACCCTGTGCAACTGAAAACACGTATCCCCTGTATTTGGCTTACACGTGTCGCAATGGTTTTCATCAGGTGATGGGAGATGAACAATGACGTAGGGTAGTATGAGTTACTCAGCAGACAAAAATTCTTCTCAAGAAACTGTATTAAAAAAAAATTGGTCTCAAAAATTTTCCTGATACTATTCCACTTACAAAATTTCGCCATTGAAGGTTTAGCAAGCAATAAGATAGTATTTACGTATGAAGTACAATTACTTAAGATTAGCACCATAGAAATACAAAAATGTAACTGATCCTGAAAATTTATTCTAACACAAAAGTCGTCATACTAATGATTAATTTCCTTTCGACTTTTCTAAACACTGACTGTGACAAAACTTTATAAAAATAGCAGGAAATTCCTGATTTAGACGGCTGAGTTAAACCAAGAATGCCTATATAAATGCTGCCTCAACAGAATAAAGTATGTTCATTCATTACCTTAAATCCCAGTCTTCCCAAAATAATATCTATATTAGTAAATCTATCTCATTCACTGCACAAAAATTCCTTTTGTAATAACAATTTCTACCTTCAGAACAACAAAATAATTTCCTAGCGCACCATTTTTTGCGTCATTCCTGCACAGGCTCACTACCTCAACACCCCGCTACAACTTCCCATCTCCTCTCCTCACGATGAACCTTTATCAACCTTTAACACACCCGCATCTTTAGTGCAACGGCTACCTAACTATTTTCCGGGAAGCGCAGCGTCTCTAACTAAACAATTAAAATGGTACATGCCATTCTTAAGTCATCCAAAAAGAAGAAAATTACTTATAAAGTTATATACACACAACTTTCACTCTGTATATTACTCTTGCCAGCACTTTGGATGTACTGATACGTCAATAGTCGATTGGTATTCTTCACTCTTCCTGTTGTCTTCAAAATAGTTTTCCATTTCGTGGTGTATTACGTCAGCCGACAGGTCCTCCCACTCGCAAAGACGTGTATACTTTCCACCTGTGCACTCGCAACGTTTTACAGTGCCATTTCTCCTGCACTCACAATGCCGACATTTTTGCCTTTAATTACGCAGAAGAATTTCAGACTTTTCCATATTCTGAATCTTCCGTTCCGATGAACATTTCATTTTCGATTTCTTCATATTCTTTCCTTAGCCACTTCGTCTTAGTTTTCTAGGACTTCCTACTTATTTAACTCCTGAGTCATATGCACCACTATATTTCATTCTTTCAGTGGACATTTTTATACTCCCTTCTCTCGCCTATCAGTCGAAACATTGCCTCTGTTACACAACGTTTATTCGTAGTTACCGTATTTGTACCTACATTTGTCTGGACAACTTCTGTAACAACGGAGAGTTGTCCATTCAGCCTTAGAGAACTAAAATAGTACCTCATCGTTCTTTAGTTCTTTGGTACCTCATCTGTTTGCTCGTATATACATTCTGACAATTTTCGTAAATGTCACGTACTTAAACGTCAAGATGCCGCTGAAGCAATGGCTTGGCCGTGGTGGCCCTTCAAGTACAACACCAGTCTCCGTCTCTGAGATCCAGCTTCGGTGCGGGCTAGGAATGAGGAATTTTCCTACCTCCGGCCCCTCCTCCCCCCGCCCCACCAGGATGGCCTCAGACCTGCTCAGCCGGCTATTATACTGAGTACCATACATACGTTTGAGCAGTGCACGACTATATAATAGCAACCCTCTAGAATATGGTGTTGACTATAGATCCCTTATTACTACATCAGTATTCCTACTAGACGTGACAAGGCCGTTAAACAAGAGATATAAGTACAAATACAATTGTTTTCGGCATCAGTCGCAAACCTCATGCTCCTTTATGGACGAAATATTGAAAGATAAAGAGAGCAGTAATATACGTTTTGGCCAAGTAGCTTTGGTGAGCTGCCGGCCGCGGTGGCCAAGCGGTTCTAGGCGCTTCAGACCGGAACCGCGCGACCGCTACGGTCGCGGGTTCGAATCCTGCAAGGGGCATGGATGTCTGTGATGTCCTTAGGTTAGTTAGGTTTAAATATTTCTAAGTTCTAGGGGACTGATGACCTCAGATGTTAAGTCCCATAGTGCTCAGAGCCATTTGAACCATTTTTTTTTTTTTTTTTGTGAGCTTTTCGGTCTTCTAGATGGCTTCAGGTGAATGTTACGAAGCTAATTTTCGAAACTCCCACAGCTAAATTCTGCAGTGTTCTCGCACAGGAAACTGCACCTTCTCCACACTTATATTAAGAAATGCGGAACTTAAGTTACCTTGTAATCTGTGGGGCGCAGTACTCGTTAAAGCCTGTGCTATGGTAAGTGAGCGGGGTTCACCTTATGACAAAGGATTTTCGTATAGATATCGACCGCGTGTACCTGAATGGTGGCAAATCAGACTTACATCCACTCTGTAATAACAATGATACGTCAAGTAAGTTTGAAACGCAATTACACGTCAGGATGGATCAAAAACAACACAGAAGATGCTATCAATTTGATAATAATACGGTCGTCAGCCTAATTAGACATTAACTGAGTTTCTTCCCTGTAAAAGTTGGTATGTATTCAGGCAAAACAACAAATTGTAACACTGCATAATATAGTAGAATTTTAGGGACCAGAAAATCTATTGAACAGATAGTTTCACGTTCTGTACTGATCGAGGGGTTCTATGCGCTTCAGTTTGGAACCGCGCGACCGCTACGGTCGCAGGTTCGAATCCTGCCTGGGGCACAGATGTGTGTGATGTCCTTATATTAGTTAGGTTTAAATAGTTCTAAGTTCTAGGGGACTGATGACCACAGATGTTGAGTCCCATAGTGTTCAGAGCCATTTTCCTGTACGGATATGGAAAAACCATGAAAACATAACACTACACTATAATGTATACTACAAAACTTTATACTGTCTACTAATCTGATTAAAATCGGGCATAGGTTACCCTAGAAATAGCACTTTCGTGCCACACACAAAATGTCAGATTTGTTAAAGATAAAACACTGATAAATTTTGACTTTTATATTGACTTTAACTTTTGCTGGTCAAACCAATTTGGAACACTTCAAAATTCAAATGAATAAAAAGGGGGGGGGGGGGGGGGCTGAAACTGTTATGATCGCTGTATTAAAAAAAATGATTACTGAATTTATTATGCGTTCAATATTTCCAGTATATAAGTTACTTCTCTTTTCATCTTATTTACTGCTCATTTAAATACCTTTATATCTGTCTCGAAATAATAAATTTCATTACTATATCAATATTAAAGTTATCTTTCAAATTCGTTAGACCTTCTTTATTCACTTACTGGTTCATTAACAAAACATTTCTTTAAATACCATTCTAACATAGCTAGTTCTGCAGATAATTATTATTAACACAGATTTTAATTTTCATTTCGGGACACTCGGATTGTACAACATTTGGAAAGGACCCCGTCTAGGTTAGTTGTGAGGATAATTAAATGATGGGAAAGTTCTGGTAAAATTTAGGTTTTTATTGGACAGTTCACTCTCTGGTCCACACGAATACAGTACTAAAAGTTTCAACCTGCTAGTATCGATGCGGTGGTTGGCGGGCGGCGAGATGACGAGGCACAGAGCACACATACGAGGGCAGTTCAATAAGTAATGCAACACATTTTTTTTCTCGGCCAATTTTGGTTGAAAAAACCGGAAATTTCTTGTGGAATATTTTCAAAAATTCCCGCTTCGTCTCGTACAGTTTCATTGACTTCCGACAGGTGGCAGCGCTGTACGGAGCTGTTAAAATGGCGTCTGTAACGGATGTGCGTTGCAAACAACAGGCAGTGATCGAGTTTCTTTTGGAGGAAAACCAGGGCATCTCAGATATTCATAGGCGCTTGCAGAATGTCTACGGTGATCTGGCAGTGGACAAAAGCACGGTGAGTCGTTGGGCAAAGCGTGTGTCATCATCGCTGCAAGGTCAAGCAAAGCCTGTCTGATCTCCCGCGTGCGGGCCGGCCGTGCACAGCTGTGACTCCTGCAATGGCACAGCGTGCGAACACACTCGTTCGAGATGATCGACGGATCACCATCAAACAACTCAGTGCTCAACTTGACATCTCTGTTGGTAGTGCTGTCACAATTGTTCACCAGTTGGGATATTCAAAGGTTTGTCCCCGCTGGGTCCCTCGTTGTCTAACCGAACACCATAAAGAGCAAAGGAGAACCATCTGTGCGCAATTGCTTGCTCGTCATGTGGCTGAGGGTGACAATTTCTTGTCAAAGATTGTTACAGGCGATGAAACATGGGTTCATCACTTCGAACCTGAAACAAAACGGCAATCAATGGAGTGGCGCCACACCCACTCCCCTACCAAGAAAAAGTTTAAAGCCATACCCTCAGCCGGTAAAGTCATGGTTACAGTCTTCTGGGACGCTGAAGGGGTTATTCTGTTCGATGTCCTTCCCCATGGTCAAACGATCAACTCTGAAGTGTATTGTGCTACTCTTCAGAAATTGAAGAAACGACTTCAGCGTGTTCGTAGGCACAAAAATCTGAACGAATTTCTCCTTCTTCATGACAACGCAAGACCTCACACAAGTCTTCGCACCCGAGAGGAGCTCACAAAACTTCAGTGGACTGTTCCTCCTCATGCACCCTACAGCCCCGATCTCGCACCGTCGGATTTCCATATGTTTGGCGCAATGAAGGACGCAATCCGTGGGAGGCACTACGCGGATGATGAAGAAGTTATTGATGCAGTACGACGTTGGCTCCGACATCGACCATTGGAATGGTACCGTGCAGGCATACAGGCCCTCATTTCAAGGTGGCGTAAGGCCGTAGCATTGAATGGAGATTACGTTGAAAAATAGTGTTGTGTAGCTAAAAGATTGGGGAATAACCTGGTGTATTTCAATGCTGAATAAAACAACCCCTGTTTCAGAAAAAAAATGTGTTGCATTACTTATTGAACTGCCCTCGTACATCCACAGCTATGGCTCGACGTATCGGCACTTTAATTCTTCTTTGCGTCGCAATAATTTTCCATTTACTGCCTACGGAATTTTGCCATGCTGTGTGGGCGTTGGAAACGCATACCCGAGGCTCAGTGAAGCTATGTCTTCCAGGAGAACCCCCTCGCTCCAGAAGGTGTTGCTCAAACCAGTGCCAAACTCCAACTACAACTGCTGAGCCCGTTGTGCCGTGCAGTGCCCGTGCTCATTTTCCCGCGCTCGCCTGCCATTCACCTTTTACCGCTCCCTTACAGACCGGGTATTCACCCGAGGTTTTGCATTCTACATATCCTAACACATTGCCTACGTATGGACCAGACGCACAGTTACAATGTTAAACATCTTACAACAGTTTCAACATCTGTTACATTTCAGTTCTATTACAATATTGCTTGAAATTTGACATTAACGTTAATATTCACATTGAAACTTATTTACAGTTTTCTTAACATAATGACATGAAACAAAAAAATAAAGGATATCAGAACATCAATTACACAAGTTTATCGAAAAATCAGAAGAAAAAAAATACTTATATGTACAATAGTACAGCGTCGCTGTTGTTTCAACCGCATTACCAATTTTTTAATTAGAATGTTCTTTAGACCAGACACTGCACACCTGAGACGGCACTGCACGAAAGCTTGTGAATATGATCAATGAATTTTTAACGTCTTTAACTATCACGCTTCTGGTCCTTAAGCTATGTCAAAGGGTTAAGCTCAGAACCAAATGTGAGACCCAGAACCGGGCCATCTGCCTATAACTACAGTAGTTTTCATCGTCTTAATATCAGCATATCTAAAACAATGTGAACGGTTAAACAGGAATACACACTTTTCACTGTTGGAAAGTGGAAACCTTTCTTCTCCGACCGTTTCTCCCAATTCTGATTGTCAGCGATAACCGACGAACTGTTGTTGCAAAGCCGGATGAGGGACACAAGGTGGAGAAGTCGTCCCCAGTCAGCTAACTCTGTACGGGACGTTTCACTGCCATCGGTCTACTGTTAATAGCTGCTCCTAAACCCACACTGAAAGCGATTAAGAAGCGTTAAGAATTGTAAGGTCTAAACAGAGTGTTGGCTAACTATCAAGACCTTACGTACATCGCTAATGAAGATTACTGCACGAACAAGTACGATCCTTCAAGGATCTAAAGGGGAATAACAAAAAAATTGCTGTAACCCTCGGGCAAACGTCCTTAAACCGAAACGAATTTAAGGAGGACGAGCAGCATTTGTTGTGTTCTCTGTCTGAGGTGCCGCAGCATACTGTAATGTATGTCATGAGAAATCTAATATAATGCAGCATTCAGCTACAAAATAAGAACAGGAATTGTGTAATTTAAGTGCGTCCAACCCTTCGCAGCAACCATACTGTTTTGTCAGGTAACTGGATCCTGAGCATCACTGTCCGTAACTTTGGAGAGATTGTATGCGATTGTACGGAGAATGTGTAATGGATAGAATTGCACACTTCCATTCTGCAACACATCAGACACAGGACAGTTTCCACCTGTCTCAGAAATCCTTCTGCTAGTCCCTCACACAAACATACTTTTGGTGAGGCGATTTGTCGCCAGGAAGTAATGTCATGATTTATTCTTCATCTACTTAATAATACGGCGACATAATTCAGATATACCTACCGACATTAGTTGACGGGGAGAGACAGTATACTATAGTAATCGGACAAGGCCAGCGTCACCTCACACTGCAATGTTGTCAAATTTATTCAAGATGGAATATCCAAGATGGTCACATCAGATATGGCAATGTAGCAGTGGTGTCATGGCGGGAAGTTCAAATTTTGCCGGGAAAATAGGTCAATTGAGGTACCTCCTCTAACCTAACCCCCTCCCCTTCCCAAGAAAATGGCAGGAATTTGAAATTTTGACAGAAAAATGGTCAATTGGGCAACCTCCACTAACCTAAGAAAATGGCGGGAAGATAGGTCACATGGGCTACCTCCAAAAACCTAAGTCATCCGACCACCACCTCATCCTTGGAATTGGTGGGAAGAGGACTCAGCCTGTGCTGGGCTGCTGAATAGGATGGACATAAATCTTTATTTTGTGTGAAGTGTTTGTTTAAACAATTTGAGTTGTCATAGGGAGTAGTTCAATCCATTGTGTTCACCACGAGGCCCAGAGTCCAACTGACCGGGTACACAGTACTGCCACCAGAGGGCGCTGTGGTTGTAAGTTCTGTCTGGGGAAAAGTGGTGGGGCCGGCCGCGGTGGTCTCACGGTTCTAGGCGTGCAGTCCGGCACCGTGTGACTGCTACGGTCGCAGGTTCGAATCCTGCCTCGGGCATGGATGTGTGTGATGTCCTTAGGTTAGTTAGGTTTAAGTAGTTCTAAGTTCTAGGGGACTGATGACCACAGCTGTTAAGTCCCATAGTGCTCAGAGCGATTTGAACCATTTTTTTGAAAAGTGGTGGGAAAGGACTCAGTCTGTGTCCAGCTGCTGGGAAGAGGAAGTAGTGTACTTTGTTTATTTTGGAAAGCTTATTTAGTTATGAATTTCACTTAGTTAATTTATTACATGTATACAAAACAGTGGCTCTGATGCTCTTGGGGTCACACTACATAGCCTACAGATCTGCAAACTAAACATAAATCTCCCTGATAATGTAATACACTGATGTGCAGACATGAAAACAACTCGTAAATTATGAAAAGAATGTACGTAAAACGCTCTGCAGACATGCTCACTAATTGTAAACTGTCGAAATACACTCCTGGAAATGGAAAAAAGAACACATTGACACCGGTGTGTCAGACCCACCATACTTGCTCCGGACACTGCGAGAGGGCTGTACAAGCAATGATCTCACGCACGGCACAGCGGACACACCAGGAACCGCGGTGTTGGCCGTCGAATGGCGCTAGCTGCGCAGCATTTGTGCACCGCCCCCATCAGTGTCAGCCAGTTTGCCGTGGCATACGGAGCTCCATCGCAGTCTTTAACACTGGTAGCATGCCGCGACAGTGTGGACGTGAACCGTATGTGCAGTTGACGGACTTTGAGCGAGGGCGTATAGTGGGCATGCGGAAGTCCGGGTGGAAGTACCGCCGAATTGCTCAACACGTGGGGCGTGAGGTCTCCACAGTACATCGATGTTGTCGCCAGTGGTCGGCGGAAGGTGCACGTGCCCGTCGACCTGGGACCGGACCGCAGCGACGCACGGATGCACGCCAAGACCGTAGGATCCTACACAGTGCCGTAGGGGACCTCACCGCCACTTCCCAGCAAAGTAGGGACACTGTTGCTCCTGGGGTATCGGCGAGGACCATTCGCAACCGTCTCCATGAAGCTGGGCTACGGTCCCACACACCGTTAGGCCGTCTTCCGCTCACGCCCCAACATCGTGCAGCCTGCCTCCAGTGGTGTCGCGACAGGCGTGAATGGAGGAACGAATGGAGACGTGTCGTCTTCAGCGATGAGAGTCGCTTCTGCCTTGGTGCCAGTGATGGTCGTATGCGTGTTTGGCGCCGTGCAGGTGAGCGCCACAATCAGGACTGCATACGACCGAGGCACATAGGGCCAACACCCGGCATCATGGTGTGGGGACCGATCTCCTACACTGGCCGTACACCACTGGTGATCGTTGAGGGGACACTGAATAGTGCACGGTACATCCAAACCGTCATCGAACCCATCGTTCTACCATTCCTAGACCGGCAAGGGAACTTGCTGTTCCAACAGGACAATGCACGTTCGCATGTATCCGTGCCACCCAACGTGCTCTAGAAGGTGTAAGTCAACTACCCTGGCCAGCAAGATCTCCGGATCTGTTCCCCATTGAGCATGTTTGGGACTGGATGAAGCGTCGTCTCACGCGGTCTGCACGTCCAGCACGAACGCTGGTCCAACTGAGGCGCCAGGTGGAAATGGCATGGCAAGCCGTTCCACAGGACTACATCCAGCATCTCTACGATCGTCTCCGTGGGAGAATAGCAGCCTGCATTTCTGCGAAAGGTGGATATACACTGTACTAGTGCCGACATTGTGCATGCTCTGTTGCCTGTGTCTATGTGCCTGTGGTTCTGTCAGTGTGATCATGTGATGTATCTGACCCCAGGAATGTGTCAATAAAGTTTCCCCTTCCTGGGACAATGAATTCACGGTGTTCTTATTTCAATTTCCAGGAGTGTAATACAGTGCACAACCACCCAGCCCTGCACCTAATCAGCTGTTCTACTCCATGTCACCCTGCACCCAACCCCTCCCCGTAACTATTGTACTGCTAACACCATGTTGATACAAAAAAATTATGCAAATTAATTAAATCGATATCCTTCACATGTATGGGGTAGCTTTTTTATTTCCCAGCATCCTATTGTTTAGGGAAAATGATGGAATGTAGTTTAAACAAAAGATCACTAGTAAAAAAACACTTCCGCCACCAGATGCCTGACGCCGCCACAGCTGACATCGTACACGAACTTTGCAGGGGCAGCCGGACACGAGTCACCACTGGGGAGATGAATGCCAGCGCGTGAGCCACCGCTCGCATGCCTCTGCTGTCCGCAGCCAGCAGGTGAAAGTCGCGTCAACTTTCGGGTATACTGTTAGAATTCTTAGACTGTTATATTTGCCGTTGACGTCACATGTCTATGTAAAGAAGAGCAAGTCTCCCTCTGGACGCAATACAGAAATCCTTCAGAATATCACTGGATGGATTGTTCCTAGTGATCCTAACAGGACATACGAGATTCATGTAGCTGCGCAAGTGATTACCATGGTTGACGCATGGCTTTAAGAGCTGCAGGTCCAGAAGAGGCCTAATTGGCAAGTGAGAGATATCTGCATAATGGCTCACCCTCACAGACGCAGCTAAAATGCTGTCAGTGTTATACCGACACCACATGTCTATCTAAATAAGAGCCAAGTCTACCTCTCGGAAATCGTAAAGTGTTGCAGAGATAGTTAATGGTCGCTTTTGTTGTTATTGTAGGAGCATTTATGATGTCTCGGGTTGTCTGGAAGGAAACTCTCGCCCTATGAGGATCTGTTTGCGAAAATAGCTCAGAATAACACCGAATGCACTCTACCTTATTGTCCTAATGGGGCATCCCATGCTACCTTTCCTGGAAATCAATTTGCCCTGCTTTCAACATACGTCACAGAAACTGCAAATGTTATCACCGCTAAAATCCTTGATCATGTATGTGCACACTTGGGAAAACACCATTAATCATAGAAGCGTTCTTCTTGTTTGGAAAGAGCACTGTCTAAGCACAGACAGGAAAATCGGAACAATTACGTAAACAGAATTCGAAGCACTGTCCTGTAGAAGAGAGAAATGCTGGAATTTCCGGTGTCCTACAGCAGCTGGAGATGTCCCAATGCCACAGTGGTGAATGAGTCACCACATCCCACCATAGATACACTGCCCCCATCTTGCTAGAACCAGTCCATAGAGGCGCCTATATCCCAGCACAAAGGGTTATTTTGTGAATGAATGGAGCATTCTGATTGGCTCTTACTGAATTTATGTACCCAATTACTAATACAGCCAGTGTGGGAACACTGTCCGTCTTTTTTTTCTGCAGACGAAACTTTCAGCGGCGAATCTATTTTGTACAGATCGCCATGTTGCAATGACAGTTAAACGTTGTAAAAGTGGTCCACGATCGTCAAATATGGGAAGACACTTCCTCAATTACACTGCTCTGCCGCTGATGATGGAAGCTTGAATATTTCTGCGTGAAACTGATCTCTAACCCAGCTATATATCACCACATACTATAGCCGGTCGGGTTAGCCGAGCGGTTCTAGCCACTAGTGATTACCAGAGACCAGTACAAATACCCCGAAGACTGTTGCACAAAAGCTGGGCTGGTTCCCCTTGGCACAAAGACGTTACTCTTTCCGGCCCCTACCTGATGACTCACTTGCTTTCTATCCCCATCTCCTGACTCTGGGATTACAAGAACATACGTATTTTCACATTTTGTGCCAGAATATCATATCATATCCGCGGTACTTCTCGATATCAAGCACTTAGCAGTATGCTAACGATCAAATGCACACATTATTTCTGAAGATATAGACTGGAAATTATTTCTCTCGAAATCCGAAACTTTAGCGAGGTGGAAAGTGCGGTAAACCACTGAGTAACTAGATACTTATCTTCTCTGCGAAGACCTTCACCTTAAATCCCTCCCCCTCCCCCCCAAAAAAAACAAAAAAGAAAAAGGAAACTGATATTTCCACTCATGAATACAGCTGATTCCAAATCATCCATATAATTTACAAAGTCAGCTAAGGTGCTTCTCATGTCTAGAGTACCAGAAAACGTGTCTTCTACCCGTCTTACACCTTCTAGATGCACACACCACAATCGACGTTCTCTCGACCAAATAAAGGCCGGAAATGTGCAGAAGAGTGAATCGGACCACTTACATGGGAAGGAATAATGGTCCAGCGCAAACACACGTCCATATAGAATATTTTCAAATTTTCAAGGAGAACACATGTTATCTCGAAGGCTATCCATAATACTCAGTACTAAATCGCTATTCAGCCATTTAAAGGGCAACACATTTAGGTTGGCTACATTCCTGTACCTCAACCGGTCTTTCCATTAGGACGGCTTCTGCTGTTAGCGGAAAACGTGAATCATTCCCGCCACAGGCGGCACAAACACGCACCCTCATACAGAATCGTCGTAGGAAGCTGGCTACATGTATAGTTGATTACTGCACTTACAATTAAATATTACGATCGGGCTCTCTTAAATTACATTCGACAATGAGTTAAGTATCGGAAATACTTCCTGCTAATGTCAGTGGCTCAGCAAGTACAGTTATCTGTACCATACTTATGAGTTGACATACTTTTCCAAGTAAAAATTTTTTTCATTCCCTTGCTATTGCAGTATTCCATGTCAAATACATACATCCCTTACAAATGGACATAGTTATTTCCTCTGCACATGTTGGAACACACAAACATACTTCATGAGCGTGATGCCCAATGCGAACCTATCATGCATCCCCTACTACTAAATACTTCGTTGCTGGCATACAAAACAATACTGAGCGAAAAGGGTGGACATCTCTCACAAGTTTTTCCTGCGAATGGTACCACTGTGTCTCAGAAAGAGAGGCGTATTCAACTTACAAGCCGCCAGATGTTAAAAACATGGTCACAACGACCATGTTACTGTCACAAGTGGTCTTGGTTCTCCTCGTGCTCACAAGGATCCATGATAAAAGCTATACTGGCTTTATAAATCGAAGTATTGCGTTACCTCCGAATGAAGAGGTTTTTCCAGACAAATACCATGGTACTGAATGTAGACAGTGATCGGCGGAGTGTGTGTTATCAGACCAACGGTGCGGTTACACGTCGCCGATGATACAAACTCGTGATAAAATTACCGAATTTAGAAAGTTACTCAGCTAAGGAACTTAGTATGAAGCCAGTATTTTCAACTCCCTCATGCCACTGCTAGATATTTCGCCAGTATTTCTGATGCACTCTGTTTCGATGCCACGTCAGAGGTTTGGTGATATATCCACTGGGTTGTAGTTGATCGAGTAGGATTAGAAGTAGTAGATGGTGTGCTGACTGTGGTTGTAAGAAATGTACACTAGCCTTCCATATCTCTAGTGCTACGCTTTCCGGTAGATATCTGTGTTTTGGAATCAACTGTTTCCATTCAATCACATACCTGTATTGGGTCCTATGGAGAAGTCTTTTAATCATTACAGCCGCTAGCGAATCATACTTTTGGCACTCTCATATCTCGAAATAAGTCACCTCTTTTGAACCTATCTGCTACAGTGATATTTTAGGTAGTCCCGATGCCTCTAGCAACTGCTTCCATTTCTGCAGCTTTATGCATGTGAGTGTTCCAATTTAAGTCGGAACTCAGCAAAAGATGGAGATAGCTATATCTGCCACTTTCTGCAATCCATGTAGAAACAGAGTACCTGAGTTAGTACGACAGGACTGTGTTTTCATCATTCGGTGGAAATGGGAACGTGTTGTTGTAGCTCCACCAACAGTATATTATGTGTAAGGTCAGCGGCAAACGAAGCCTTCTTCAACACAAGGTAGTATAAAAGACAGTATGGGAACTGGGAGACGGACGAGGATTTTGCTACTGTTTTGTGGTGCGTCATCGAACTACATATAGGTACTGCAGTCTGAAGCAGATCTACGTCCCTCAGGGCCCGTCCCTCAGGGCCCCAGGGCCCATTCACGTCGACCACCCCAACATGCTATCATCGTTTTTCTATACCATCCAACAGAGCAAAATTGTGATCTATAAAAGCTCCACTAACTTCATCCAAAAGAGAACTTGATAAGTTTTTTACTGCACTCCCTCCTCCCATATATCAAAAACAAATACCGCCTGCATGCCGGCATCGAGCACATGTGATGATCATGTTAAATATATAGGTAGTGATCCATCGCACAGAGCAGTGTAAAGTTGCATCGCCTGTACTGTAGGAGGATGACCATATCCCACAAACTATACTTTAAGCCGCAAGAGACGCTGCCTGTGACCCCGTGCCGTTTTTGAAACATTGGTTTCATTTCTGCTGTAACAAGTTTTGTACACTGCCATACTTTTGTTTTCTCCGCCACAACTTCGAGGTGTATGTCAGGTTCTAAACTGACATTAACACTTTGTGATCCATTGTCTCTCACAGAAAACTAGACTCGCACGGTGTAAATTATGTTGCTGCTGCTGCTACCATAACACACCACACACACTGGATGATTTTAAATAAAAGACCTTTACAATATAAGGAAACTGGAAGAGCTTGAAAGCGTTGTGGAGCGTTTCCAAACTGCTGTCCAAAGGTGATTGATAACCTCTACATTTAAACTCATCTGTCCAGTGATAGCAGGATAGCTGATGACTCTGTGTTCCATTTCGATTTATTTCTCACATTACAGTCATGTACACAATCACTGTTTCAGTGCTAGCCACCCTGAGAAAGTGTTGCCCCTCCACCAAAACTCTTTATGCATCTCAAACAAATGATGTCAGTTAATCATTATGTGGTAACCAACAGTTTGATGGATGGCATAGAAAAGACACCATCAATGTACTGTAATAATAAGCACAAAAATTGATAGTGATCTATCTCTATGCAGATTGGAGTCACAGGGCATTGTCACAGTCTTAGGATAAAATTAGAGACTGAGAGATCCCCTCGCACTGTCTTTGACCAACCCGCCCTGCAGCACCATTACCGATTTAATCTGCAGCTTACCAGAAGTAGACCACTATATCCTGCATCTCACAAATGAATGGAACTTGCCGAGCCTGAGCCCACCCAACTGCACAAGATTTCTCCAGATGCGCCCATGTTGAGGAGGTTAGCACCCCTTATTGGTGTATAGTATTATATTTGAAAGTGTTGTGACGTAATAACAAATGGTTACGAAAAACAAGAAACGGATGGTTTTTGTACTTGATGGAACTCCAGACTGATGGAGTTTGAAGCATTTTACGTAAATCAACTATATTATGAATTTTAAAGTATTGTTCTAGTGTCTGGGATTAGTACCAGGAGGGTATTGGTAAGAGAGAAGTTAAACACACGCACTCCTAAGGCTATACAGTTCTTCACTTAAAACAGGCTATAGCATGCTATAGCACTATAGCCAATTGCATGCAGACGCTTCCACCCACATATTCGACAGTTTCAGGGCGTTCTATTTTTTGTATGTCTGTGTATGTGCATGTGTCACAATTTACGAATTATTTTCGTGTCTGAACATCACTGCACTACATTATCTCCGTGATTTACGAATAGTGTGCCGGTCTGTAGGCTACGTATGTGACCCCAATAACGTAAGAGCGCTTGTTTTGTATCTGTGTAATAAATGAAATACGCGAAATCCATCCCTAAATAAACTGTTCCAAAATAAATAAAGTACACTCCTTCTTCTCTCCAGCAGCTGGACAGAGACTGATTCCTTTCCCACCACTTTTCCACAGACAGAACTTAGAACCACAGCGCACTCTGGTGGCAGTACTGTGTATCAGGTCAGTTGGACTCCGGCCTCTTGGTGAACACACTGGCTGGAGCTCCTGCCTATGACAACTCAAACTTTTTAAATAAAAACTGCATGCAAAATAAGGACTTACTTACATCCTATCCAACGGCCCAGAACAGGCTCAGTCGGCTTCCCCCCAGAGGTGGTGGTCGGATGACTTTAGTTAGTGGAGGTGGCCCAAATGACCTTTTTTCCACCAAAATTTAATCTTCCCGCCATTTTCTGGGTGTAACAATGCAGAGTAGGGCGACGCTGGCGTTGTCCCACTACTGACTCTAACTCGATATGTGCAGGAAGATCAAATATAATAACCATGCGGCTATGGTATGCTAAAGTTTTGTACCTCTGACCACTTGTCAGACTTTCTCCTCTAGTCAGCCCTGTCGTAGATGTGTAATATATTTCATTATTCCAGTTTTAAATGGTAACATTCGCTTCCTATGTGTTTCAGACATTTTGTGAAATTAGAACCATCTCCCCGCAAAAGTAAGGCCTGTCAAAAATATAATAAACTTCATCAAGATTCAACGTGGTCGTGTACCGACGGACAAATCTTCACTTCAAATTTGTAAATGTTCCAATCCCGAAAAACCTTGTCTTTGTTGCACACATGGAAAATAATCGCAGCATCAAGAAGGAGTTTGGGACATAAACTTTTAAGCTGGTAGGCATTTTTCAACACCTGAATGGTGATATGCATTCAAATAACGCGCCTGTGCGTGAGAGTGGTGCTAGTAGCAGATCAGGCTTGCTTTAAATACACGCTGTAACAGTCGTGAGCATTTGTTAACTTTGTGACTGGACATGGTTAGCTGATATTAGTCAACAATGCTTTCAAGGCGCAAAGACTTCATTATCAGCTCCTCACTGAATCTGAACGAAGTATTGTAATAGAACTACAAGAAGCTGGTCGTTCCTTCCCCGATATTGTGGAAAGGCTTGGCAGGGATTTAGCCACTGTATATGATTGATGGTCACGAGAACGCTCTAAGAGAACTGACACAAGACTCAGAATAGGAAAACACACACACACACACACACACACACACACACACACACAGTCACTAATTCAGGAACAGAAGTCGTCAGAACTCCAGCTACAATTTTCACAATCTCTCGCAGTATGCGAAAGTGTGTCTAAAAGTAGCTGCAAGGCGTCCAACGAACATGAGAACATAACAAACTACGTAACAACCTAGTACAAACCGAAAACAGTATCCGCAACACACCGCAATCTCAATTGCGTAGCACTGACATGCATAAGTTCACTTTTTTGTGTTTGTTTTTGTGTGTTTATTTACTAACAGACATTCATACAGCAGCAGATGCCATGATGTATGCCGAGAAAAACGACAGCAATAAATGCAGAAAATATGCCATAAACAACGGCAACAAATGAAAAATCGTGATGTGACGTATAGTAAATAAGGTATTATGAAATTAATTACAGAAACAGTATTTGGAACAAAAAGTATGCATATAATAATGTTTTACAATGTTTTATAAGTATGATTTTTCTGAATGTTTCAGAATCAAAGAACGCACTAATGATAGGGATACTTGTCGCTGAAACAATTTTGGGAGAATAAATAAATAACTAACTAATTCCATACTGCTCAGTGAGGTATACTTGGAAGATTTCTGGAGACACGAGAATATACAAGACAGTTTAAATCAATGGAAACCCGACATTTCGTTATAGTTATTTGATTGTTAAGGGGTAACGAGGAACAGATGTAGACTCAGATAAATGTTTGATAACAGTAAGGAGTAGCCTGAGGTTTAAGTGCATTTCGTGAAGGTTCTGACGACAAATAAATTGGGTTCTGAATTATTCAGGAATTTTGAGCAATATAAATTCTCACACACCGCAAGGTCTGCAATGATGAATGCCACAGTACGCAGTTCTGTCACAGAAGATTGCACATCCTTAAGGAAGGGACGCCACGGCAAGAGGTAGACAATTATCAGGTAGGTATGATCTTAATCAACATGGTTTCAGAAAGTAAAATCAAAAAACCATAAATTACCTACAAAACAAATGTTCTCTAAAATGTTACATATTCGTATGGGGAAAATTTCGAGTAGAATTAACAGACTTTTCAAGGATACCAACCTTTCTATTGCCTTCTTTCTCACAAATACCCTTTTAAATAAATTGACACTCTACTGGGAATACCAATAAACACTTTTCTCGCTCACATGTATACAAATTGACTTGTGGTAACGGTGAAAATAATTTACATTGGACAGACTGGACGTAATTCTGTAACGAGTTTTAAGCAAGATACCCCAGCAATCTCACGAAATAAATCGATGTTTGGACAGCGCCTTATAAACGAGTAACATACGGAAGGTGAAGTCACCAACTGCCTTGAAATATTACACACTAGCCCAAAGGGGCTACTCTTGGACGCACTTCAGGACTTCGAAATTTATATTCACTGAAGAAACAATCCGTCAGTTCTTTTAAATGAACAATCAGGTTTTCAGGAAACTACCTTTTTCGATCTTTTTGAAGAAATAATGAAAGGAAGGATTGTTGCTTCTTCGTTTCCTCATTTAATAACCTTCTATCACACACTTTTCAAAATATTTCACTGAACGTTGTAGATATTGCATATTTCGTTTTTACCCATTGACTCCGTCACTTTTCTGGTATTTTATTTCCCAAATATTTTACGAATTCTGATTCACTGTGTTATACTACAAAAAACTTTAAAAATATTCATGATATTTATTTTACGACTGACATAGCCACATAGCTCTCATTACAAATTTTAATTAATTGTTATAAACGATTTTTGGCCTTATGCTACAGTCATTTACAAACACATTACAACTATTGCAAATGCCGTCTAATTCTCCCAGTCTTTTATAAACCGCGGTGTTCTCTACAAACACCGCTGAAAATTTCGAGCAAAATGCCAATTCAACCAAAGTAACGGCCGCCAGGAAAACGACCCCATGGGAACAGCGTAACCTGCAGACAACGTCTCCAAGGGAATGGGGTAGGCTACATAAATCTGTATATGCCAAGAGGCACTATACAACGTCGCCAAAGCAACAGTATGCTACGGCATGGGCTCTGACAAGCAACGACAAAAACATCGCCGTTTCCATGGAAACGGCGTCGCCTTATAGTACAAACAAGCACCACCACCTGGCGCTCAACGTTCGCACAACCTTCTGAATTAGTGCACTTGAATTTCAAGCTTATTTCAAGCTTATTTCAAGTGCAGCAATTTTTTTAGCGATCTGCACTATTTATTTAAACAGCTACAGTTGTATAATGATATACATATAACTGTATAGTTGGTTTTATACTTCATTAAAACGTCATAAATATTTAAGTAAGATCCCATTGGCTGCAGCTGACGTAATGCACCAAATTGGCGCTCTATTACGTGCTATTTGACGTGTGGCAGTACAGCCACCAGCAGCAGTTATGGACTTGAAAACACGAGGCTGCTCGTCACGCCGATAGCTCCACAAATTAGGTAAAACATCACGCCCCTTTAGTTTAATCCTTGTACATTTTATGCAAGACTGGCATCCCCAATTATCATGCACTTTTATAATGTTTACAGTGCAATTAATCTCAAGAGGACACACTGCATGTGCTGAAACGGGTCTTTTCAAATAACTAATACTCTGCGATCGTGATTGTTTCTTCTTGAGTAACTCTCAGATAGGTAACTATGAAGAAAGCCTGATTAATAGAAAAACTTAAATACACGGGCGGAAATATGAACTATAAAAAGTTTCAAGGGAAAGTAATGTAAGACAGTCAGAAAAGAAATGCGGAAAGTGTAGGGACGCTAACTCGAAAAAGTTTCAGAAAGACTGTGGAGATATCAAGATATGGTAGTCTTCGCAACGACAGATTCATTATATGCAAAATAATAAAGTTAACAATAGTGACGTCAATATCAAGAGTGAAAAAGTACTCAAAGGAGGCAGTGTACACAGAAGTCCACTCTTAGGGGAAAACATTCCACTTATGTGATATAAGTAGTGCATGGCGTTATGGAAGATTTAGACGGCAAAATATTACCGTCAGAGGTTAACACATCTTTGGAAGATTTGTGAATAAACGAAGCAGAAATTGTATGTACTATTCGTTTCGAATTTCGAAAATCGGTAAGCAAACTTTTGTTCAAATTGGTTACGATGAATCTATGTGACTGGGGAAGTACCATCAGACTTCCGGAGATATATCGCCAACATAATTCTAGAGATGGGACGGGAAGATGAAGTTGATGGTAGGAATCATATCCAGAAGAATGAAAAAAAGTGGGTCTGTTAGAAAACGATCATTATGAGAATAAAGACACCAATTTGTTGTTATGAGAATAAATAAGGACACAAGAGATTGGCGAAAGCAGAGTTAAGAAAAAGCAAAACAAAATACCTGCATAAGATACGTTGGCCTTGGAAAAGCTTTCAGCAGCGTAAAACTTCAGTATTTGTTTCAAATTGCAGGAGAAATAGGTATAAATTATAGGTGAAGACAGGTAATATGAACTATGTACAGCGACAAAGAGGTTTCAATAACTGAAGAAGACCAAGAGGGAAGTGTTTGCATTAGAAAGAGTCTCAGGCAAAGACATAGTCTTCATCCCTTTCGACGAAAGTGAAAGTCGATGAAGTAATGGCGGAAATAAAGGAAAAGTACAGGAATGGGTTTAAGGTCAGGGCGAAATAAATCATTGGTAAGACTCGTTAATGGCATTGCTATCATGAGGGTTGACCGAACCTCTTAAGTGTATCGTCTACTCAGCACAGAAAATAGAACCGAAGAAAGACGAATGTATTAAGGAGACGCAGAAATGAGACTGACGAGAAACTCAACGTCAAGACTGGGGAGCACGTAGCACACGAGGTGCTAACTCGGAAGCAGAATAACGTATGAAGCAATGGCGATATGAGAAGCGGAACAGCACAGGCAAAGAGGACGCTTCTCGCTGAAATAAGTCGACTAGTATCAAACATTGACCTTAATATGAAATGAATCAGGCCATTTTATAAAGGGATAGTATCGAAGCATTTGCTAGGCCTTTGTGTTTTACAGAAGGGTAACGCAAATTAAGTGGGCTGATAAGATAATAAAAGAAGTAAATTCCTTACGACTCGTGAGGAAAGGATTATATGGCTTAGAAAAAAAGGCCAGAGTCATTGGAAATGTCTGTAGATAAGTTTGACACAGGAGAGGAAGTCGAGATCACCAGCATGAAATCATGCTGAAGGAATGGACGACCAATCTAATGGGATGTGTTTGGTGTAATCTCTGCAATTCCTGATGCCACAATCGTACTGTCTGATAAGGGTGTACATGTACTGGTACTCTTAGAGTCGGTTTCCACGCCACTGGAATGAGGCGATATACATCGTGTATAAGAGTAACAGATCGAAGTTATCTTCTCCCATAATTCGAACGTCGAATAGCGATGTTCCAGTAACGTGAGAAGAGAAACGGCCGGTAGTTCACAGAATAAAATCGATACCGGTAACACTGGAACGCTGAGAGTGGGTAAGGGGTATGTGGTCTTACGGCCTGGTGGATATCCGTAAGTGCAAGGCCAGCCTTAGACGGTGGGTCCGTGCGGGATAGGGTTGCCGATGCGCAATGACCAATTCTCGCCCAAAGCGCTGACGAGTTCATTCGTTTGTTCACAAGGGGAAGCCACCTTTCGGTCGGTCTCTGATGATAGAATCGAGGCGCACCCCCTGTAGTCATCCTCAAACTATATTACGGAAAGTATTCGATAGAGAAAGTTCATTTTAGGTTCACTTAAAGCTTTATAAATCTGGTTTATGATGATGTGAGCATAATTTTCTTAATGGTAATAGTTCCTGTGATACTTAAATGGGACTAAGACACTGCGACAAATTCGAAAAAGTTTGCAATGAAAAATGGAGGTCGCTACAATTTTGCGTTTGGTGCATACTACATAATATGTTGCTGTATATGAAACTTAATACCAATTTTTTTTTTTTTTTTTACTTGGGTGGTGGTGTCTATCTGTAAACAATCTCGAGTAACTCGATTTCATGTAATATACTCATTACGGTCTCGTCATGCAAGCGATAAAATCAGAATGAGATATTGCCGGCCGGTGTGGCCGTGCGGTTAAAGGCGCTTCAGTCTGGAACCGCGTGACCGCTACGGTCGCAGGTTCGAATCCTGCCTCGGGCATGGATGTGTGTGCTGTCCTTAGGTTAGTTAGGTTTAAGTAGTTCTAAGTTCTAGTGGACTGATGACCACAGAAGTTAAGTCCCATAGTACTCAGAGCCATTTGAGCCAGAATGAGATATTCACAACATTCCTCCCATTTCATAACCGACCTGAGACATCGAAAACAGATTTTGGCAAATGGCAGGACACAAAGAGCAAAATACTTCTTCATTTGTCTTCTATGAAAAGTTTCATTATCTGGCATGTTATTCCACTAACTGCAGACTTTTTCAATGGAAGTATGTAATTTTTAAGGGCCATCGATAGCTGGCGAAACGAGAAATGCTATGGGTTTGGGAAGAACATAACTGAAGATACTACACGTCAATTTGTACGGAAGATGTGCTTTTATATAAGCTACCCACTTTACTTTCCCTTGGTTCCAGACTTAATAAACTATTGTTTCAGAATTCTCTCGTAATTGTGTCTGCACAGCATGTTAGTAAGGTGACAATTTGTAAACTCTGCTGTGTTTTGGAAAAAGAAACAAATTTTAACATGGTAACAATAGAAATGTTTATATTGTACTCAAATTTCGCCGCTCATGACGCTTCTTTGAAAGCTGTAAATGTTGAAGAAGCCAAGGTGAAAACAAATCACTGGATTTCCTGCGGAAATCTTTTTAGATACTAACCAAAGCAGAAGTAACAGATCTTTTTGTACGGTCACCATGCAGGTGTGGGCGTGGAGGGCTTCAATTTAATATTTACAAACAACATGAGCTTCAGTTTAGAACGGCAGCCCTCATCCAGCGCATGGCATTTCCCCTGCAGCGCCTGCGTGCAACCTTCGCCACCAGCCCTCTTCCCAGGCGTGCCCTGCCGACTGCGCATCTACGAGCCATGGCATTTTCCGCAGACATTAACAAAGGCATCGGTGCTAGGGCTGACCCAGTAGGTAATGCGCAAGAGTTCTTAAAGGGATACGTCTCGGTTGGCCGATTCCTTATTTACCGATGACGCGCAACACGGTTTTCTCAGAAGACGCTGTTATCACTTCTTTTTTTCATTGTGTTTCACACGTTCTTGTACGCAACTCACCTTTCGAGTAAGACGCAGTATCAGAAGGAGCGCTGGCTAATGTGTTATGCCTTTATTTGCTGCACCTGAATACGTCTGTCCGTTGTTACAGATAGACAATCGATGGCGATTTATGATTAAAACGTATATTTTCCAGTGGAAGTCGACTGTGGCGAAGGTAGTTTTCCTGGAATTGGGGTGTCCACGGGACACCCTAACTCCAAAGCAAAGCAATATTTTGGCTGCCATCCGAGAATCTAGTGCACTACTATACACCGTTTTTGATCCACAGCCATTACTTGCTTTTTTTCCGTTTATCAACTATTTCTCACTCTTTAATTAAAACACAAAGGACTGCACAAAACAACAGTTTAAGAGAGCGCGCACTATGGTGGTCTGATATGCAACTCAAGAAACACAGTGATGCCAACAGAGCTGTTTTCGTGTGTTCACTGTCATCTGTTAGTGCTGGAAGAGGACTTCAGAGTATCGTTTGTTGACAAGCGGTTTCCGTTGTTTACTGTGTTTTAAGAAAACATTCTGTGCTTAAAATTGTGACACTGGAGTGTTAGAAGCACAAAGGCGCCCAAATCATTTTGAAATGACACACGGCAATTTACCCAGCGCCCAACTGCTTAACTTTGGAAATGTACACCACTTAGAATAAAGTAATCCTTATTTGAGCATGGGGAAGTATTATAATGATATTAATTAAAGTAGGACGGATAGTACGGGGGCCGCATTGTCACGAGCCGGATATTCGAGAATCTACTACGGATATTTCTCGCTTTCAAATGAGGAAGAGAACTGTTAAAAGAACTGTTACTGACGTTGCTTCTTTAAATGACTGTTTTTCATTTCGTGCGCTGATCGCCAGTATGAGTTCCGGGAACTACGAAAGGCCCTGAAAAATATACTTGGTCCCAATGCTGTGAATATTCTACTGGTGGAAGTTAGCTGTTACTGGAATGTAATCACAGTTTACGCATCGTCACTGTTACCAACGTCTCTCAAGAAAGAACTAAATTCTCTTAAAACACTCGTCGAGAGATGAGTGCGCAAACTTCTCATTGGTTACCACCGATGTTTCTTCTTGCTTTCAGAGAACCTCCGCAACTGAACTTCATTGACTTCCGCAATAACTCACCTCCACTGCCGATAAATTGTTCTTTACTCTCCAATCTATGTCATAATACAAGAAAAACAGGCAGACGTAATAGCGATAACTTACCTCAGTAATATATTTATTTTCTTTATAAATCATAGGAAAGGTCGAGAAACTCGTAAATCCTGCGATAGCCCAACGTCAGTTTAGTGCTTCGTAGTTATTATTCGGTTAAAACGTAAATGTACAGTTTAAATAATGCAATCTACACAGGAAAAATTACTTTCCACTAAAATAGTGTGGCACCGTTGCAGGTCTCCTGATGTAACGTAATTTATTACATGTATTTACTATACAATATTTTCTAAACCATTAGATGTACAACATTTGCAAATTTGATACATGATGCTATAGACGAGGGTGAATGTTTACAGCATATACGTATGTAAAAGCATTTTTTTATATTTCTGAACATAACTTTGTGATAAGGAAAGCAATATGGTTTTAAGGAATGAAAACTGTTTGAAATCCATTGTTTTCTTACTCGGTATGTGAAACATTTTGTAAATAACTTACACATCATCGAGAGGAACCTAATGCGCCTGTAGACTTTAATAAGATGTTAGTACCTAACTTCCGATGAAGAACAACTGCATTTTCCCGTCTTGGGTCAATGTCTTCGATGGAAAAGTCCTGTGATTAATTTGGAGATCCTGCTCTGTTAGTTCGGCTCTGGCTTTAAACTTTTCTACTGAAGTATCATCTCCAAGCCGTTTTCTTCTTCATATCCTTGATAGACTAATGCAACTTATCTCACACTGTTTTCTAAATATCAGTCATTTCATTATTAAATGTAGTTAGCCCCTCAAACATATAAAAATCCTTCAATCATTTCAACAATTTTCTCTCTGTTGTTAGTTAATATGTTATGCGTTATCCTTAACTGATGAAATGTTATGTTCACCTAACATAAGCTTCTAGTCAGTTTTTCCATTCTTTATTTTTACTTTTTCTTCTTTATTTAATTATTTATTTATTTATTTAGCTGCCAATTATTTCCTTTCCCGATCATTTACTGGTCTTCTCGTACACTTTTTAAGACGTTTGCGGACAGTTTAAGTTTGCATACTCTCTCATATTCGAGTTATTCAAATTCTCATCTTCATCATAACTGTTGCCTTCTCCCATGTGAAGTTTACCTTTTTCAAAAAGTTGGATCCGCTACATTGTTTATTATTTGCCTCTGTCTTTTCGGAAAAATTCGACGTACTGATTGTGTCTTTACAACTCGCATAAAGGCAATTTCATCTTAGGTTAGTTCCATTTGATCATTTTATTTCTTTCGCTCTCGAAAGACATGTTCTTGGAAAGGTGTGAAACCGTTTATACTAAGTTGTCTACATTATCATACCTGAAGTTTGCTTGGTTTGGGGTAGCGTATTTTACCGCTAATTAAAAACGTTCTGGGTTGTGGGTGGGATCCTACCCATCCCTTAAATTTGTAATAAAAGTCGTTAGCAATAGTGACTAAAGATTTCCAGTGTAAGGACTCAGAAGCGTTTTGCCAATGGCCCTGCCAAAGAGTATGAAGGAGCGAAGACAATTTCTGGGTAACCTTCTTGTTTTTAGGGTGATAAAGCGATCCTAAATGCGGAAAAATCATCAATGCTCAATGACACAGGAATGTAGAAGACAAATAAACCATTACACGCAAGTCACATACGGTGTATCCGCAGGCATGTAGAATGTACCTGAAGTAGCATTATGATGGTTCCCCCCATTGACAAAAGATTATGCGTTGAAATCTCAGAGAGGGAAACGCCTTGGAGCAGGTGACCTCGGGAAACAAGTCTAAATGTAGAATGTA
Organism: Schistocerca piceifrons; assembly: GCF_021461385.2. Taxonomy (NCBI): domain Eukaryota; kingdom Metazoa; phylum Arthropoda; class Insecta; order Orthoptera; family Acrididae; genus Schistocerca; species Schistocerca piceifrons. Next base: position 641,992,604 of record NC_060140.1, on the reverse strand, counting down.
GCTAGAAAAGCTGTGACGTCTAGGCCTAGATACAGTGGGGTCAGAGAAGTGAAATGGAAAGAAGATAAGGACTTCTGGTGCGACGAATATACGATAATATCAACAGTAGCAGAAAATCGTATGCCGCGGTTAGAATTATTTAGGAATAGGATGATGGGTCAGACTGAGTCATTGTGAGCGGTCGAGTGATAGGTTTCTTCTCATCAGAATCGATAGCAAGCAAAAGCGAACTACAATGGTTCAGTTTACAGCCCTAGGTCACAAAAAGAAACTGAAGAGCTGTAGAAAATATAGAATAAAATCGAACAGATAATTCAGTATGTAAGGAAATATGAAACTCAAATAATCACTAGGAAGCAGAACACGATAGTAGGGGAAGGCATAGAAGAAATAGATAACGCAGGCTAGGTAGTAAGACTGAGTTCTGCGATGTCTTTAAGCAAATAACAACGAATACACTGTTCAACAGTGACAAGAGGAGACAGTGTAACTGAAAAATGCTCTGAAACACGGCAAGATTCCTACTGGTTTACATCATCGCCAAACAACGAATTCGATATCAGATATTGGAGTATAAGGCATGTCTGTGAGCACATACGGACTCAGATCATCAATTATGATGAAGATGACGAAGTGGGATCGTGAAGTACTGAGGACTAATAAAACTCATTTGAAGTGCTGTAAAGCTGCAGACACTGCAATAATGAATATCACATTATGTAGCTCAGTTCGAAAAGAATGATCTTCTTTGACAAAAGGAATCACATAAGACGCACACTCAAACATAACTACAAAAAAAGTACTTGCGAGTAAAGATTGGATAAGTGCATAAGTACTTCAGCTGATCGAAGAAAGGAAGAAGTGATAAATGTCTAGCGAAAGATAGAAAGTCTTAAGTCACTCCATAATGATCCAGATAAGACGTGCAGGAAAACCAGGACGAAATAGGTAGGGTAAAAGGTAGTGAAAGAGAAACAGAAATGTACTTCGAAAGGATTGAATCGGCATAGGCAAAAATCAAATCAAACCGCGGTGTAATTAAAAGCAAGTGTGGAGCGTTAAGAATAAATAAGAATTTCGATGTTATACGCAGAGGAGGGACAGATACGTGGAGAAGAGTACACTGCAGGAGATTACGAAGAGAAGGAATTGTCTGATGGAAGACATGAGGGACCCAGCATTGATGTCATAGTTCCACAGAGTTTTGACGATTTGAGATCAAATAATGCAGAAAGGATTTTCTAAAAGTTGTTGGGGGAAGTGATAGTCAACAACTGTTCACGTTAATGAGTAGAATTTATGAAACTGGAGACCTATTATCACACTTCTGGAAAAATATCAGCCACAAAATTCCGAGGACAACAAGAGAGTATAAATGGAAGAGTTATCGTTAAGAACACGTGCTCTGAGACAGTAATTTGTTCTAATGAGTTCATTGAGCGTTTTTTTTGTTCATTTCTGTTTCTCAGAATGTCGAGCCGGTGGTTAATGTTTCATTTTTCTACGAATAATGGTAAAAAGAACAAAGATGAATTTTATAAATTTGCCTTAGAAGAAAAATGCCCTGAGGTGACCAAAGTCATGGAATAGCGATATGCACATATACTGATGGCGGAAGTACCGCGTACACAAGATACAAAAAGACAGTGCATCCGCAGAGGTGTCATTTACACTCAGGTGACTCGTGTGAAAAGGTTTCCGACGCAATTATGAGAGCACGATGAGAATTAAAAGACTTTGCATGCGGAATGGTAGTTGGAGAGAGACGCATAGGATATTCCATTTCGAAAATGGTTAGGGAATTCAGTATTCCGAGATGCAAGGTGTCAAGAGTGTGTCGAGAATAACGAATGTTCGACATTACCTCTCACCACAGACGACACTGTAACTGACGGCGTTCCCTTGACGACCGAGATCAGTGGCGTTTTTCATAGAGTTGTCAGTGCTAACAGACAAGCAACACTGCGTGAAATAATCGTCGGACTCAATGTAGGATATAAGATGAACGTATCCCTTGGGATAGGGCGGCAAAATTTGGCGTCAGTGGACTATAGCAGCAGACGACCTAAGCGAGTGCATTTACTGACATCGCCTGCAGTGCATCACCTGGCCTCATGACTATTTCGGTTGTATCCTAGAATACTGCAAAACCGTGGCTTGGTCAGATGAGTCGAGAGTTCGGTTGGTAAGTGCCGATGGTATGGTTCAAGTGTGGCGTAGAGACACTGTGCAATCCAGTGGTGGCTCCACAGTTATGTGTGCTTTGTTTATGTAGAATGGACTGAGCGGTCTGGTCCAGTTGAACCGATCGCTGAATGGAAATGGTTATGTTCGAGTACTTCTAGACCACTTGCATCCATTCACGGACTCCATGCTCCCAAGCAATGATGGAATTTTTGTGGACGACAATATCCTATATTACTAAGCCACAACAGTTCGCGATTGGTTTTAACAACATTCAGGACAATTCGAGCTAATGATCGGCTACCAAGATCACCCGAGATGAGTCCCAGCAAACATCTATGGGGCATAATCGAAAGAGCAGTTCGAGCACAAAATCCTGCACCGGCAACACTTCCGCAGTTATGGACAGCTATAGAGACAGTGTGTCTCAGTATTCCTGCAGGGGACTTCGAATGACTTATTGAGTCCATACCATGTCGTGTGACTGCACTATGGCGAGCAAAGGAGGTCCGACACAGTATTAGGAGGTATACCATGGCTTTTGTGTCCTCAGTTTATGATAACAGTCTTGTCATTTTTATGCAGCATGTATGGTACGCAGCATGAGAAATATCGTATTTTACGGACAATAAGACGCCTCGAACTATAATAAACACATTAATTTTAAGCAGTTTTTTTTAAAAACAGCGTTTTTCCCGTTATTATTATTAGACTGCAAAGCCAGACTACAATAAATTCTCAGTTTATAAAATCGAACTGTCCTTTAAAATCCCTGAAAATCGCGATCTGAACTTTCTTAATCTTCTTATTCTTCCTCTTCTTCCACTTCGTCGTCATCGTTGTCCTCTTCGTGTGTAAGATGGTCTTCACTGCCATCGAGAGCGTTACTTATGCTGTACTTCTTGAAAAATTTAACAATAATGTCTTCTCTCACTCTAGATTATGACTATTTTTATCCGCTGACACACTTGTTTGGTTGAAGGTCGTTTTAAAGCTATCTTCGAAGAGAATTAATTTTGGATTTCATCTATCACCCTTTCGTTCCATTCCTCTCACACATACACTTTAATGGTTTATTTATCGAGACATCAAGTAAGTCCTTCAAGAGTAACAGGAAGCTCCGTATTTCCCTGTTTCAGTTTGTCTTTTGCAGAATTTTTCAAGTGTCTACTAAACTGATCTGACACAAGAATAAAGCACCTTCCCTTCCTTCCCACACTCTGCTAATCTGTAAGTTCATACTACCCTCGTCCTTCCAATCCTTGTCAAATACGTGAACAACACTTGGCAATATATTAAAAGGTGTTGCGCTTGAAAATGGTCATTTGATTAAGTTCAGTACCGTCGGCACAACATGAAAGGACAACCGTGTAGTGCATTTTTTCATGTCCACTTGTTTTTATAGTTTGTCTTAGCATCTTCCATGGCAACAGTTCTCTCTCTCGGAATTTCAAATGTCAGAGGAGTTTCGTCCATATTCCCTATTTGGCTTACTTCCACATTGGTTTTCTTTCGATGTTGAATAATAAAGTGATGGAAAGATCATATTTTATCTTCATTCTCTTGTGGCGCTTTCTGAGCGATATTGGTTTTGGTTCCCAACTACGTCCATGATGCTTCATAAACCTGTAGTACCAACCATCTCCACCCTTAAGACTGTTAAGTTCCACTGTAACGCTGTGTATATGAATCATCTTGTATCACCTAATTCCAGTGCCATTTTGACGGTGTTCTTGAATCATTTCAGTACGTCACCTTCCAGATTTGGACTTATGCATTCAGTCCTCTATTTGCAAATTTAGTCTTCCTCGTCTTTTTCAGTTGTTCTTTACTAGTCCGCCAATAATGAACGGTTTTATCTGTTAGTGGAGGGCCAAAATACCGCTCAGCTGCTCTGTTTCCTTTTTCTACTGCATATGCTATTACTTTCAATTTATAGCTAGCATCATATGAACATCTTTTAATTTTTTCCGTTACGAAATTATCTACTGACAAAAATATTGCACTGTTACCGATAACACAAATAACTTTTAATTCAAGTTCAGCACCGTAGACTGCGATTACACATCATAGGCTAGTCGGTGATTGTGATGGCGGGACAGGAGGGAGACAGTGTTAGCAAGCTTGTGAATCCCCACAACTCATGATCATCGCATCGGTGCACTGCTGCTGCCAGTTAAATCCAGTGTTGGCCGATGGACATACGTTTGAAATTAAAGGCTGGACATTTTCATACTAATTTAGATTATAAGACGCACCTGCCTTTTGAAGGCAATTGTTTGAGGAAAAAAGTGTGTCGCATAGCCGGTAAAATACGGTATACAGCGACAGCAGAGGCATCTACTGCGCTCAAAACCGCCGGTCGAGAAACGGCGGCTGCCATTATTACTATAATGTTTGTATACGCTAAATGCACCACTCCTTTTTCCCTACGTATGTTTTATTGAGAGTAAGTTTTCGGCGGCAGCCACTGGAACACGGTTACGTGTAACATTTTATGTTTTTGTTAACACTCTGTAACATAGAAAAAAGAATTTTAATGACGGGACGTGACGGGAGGGGGGGGGGGGAAGAGGAGGCGGGGTAGGCAAGGACTGTAGAGGGGAGAAATCTGTTTATGTTTTAAGGTTGGAAAACGGCGATGCTATGTAGTACACTCGCTGATTTTAATTTAATTTTTCTGATTTTCAGGCTTGTTGTTGTTATTGTGGTCTTCAGTCCTGAGACTGATTTGATGCAGCTCTCCATGCTACTCTATCCTGTGCAAGCTTCTTCATTTTCCAGTACCTACTGCAGCCTACATCCTTCTGAATCTAGTGTATTCATCTCTTGGTCTTCCTCTACGATTTTTACCCTCACGCTGCCCTCCAATGCTAAATAGGTAACCCCTTGATGCCTCAGAACATGTCCTACCAACCGATCCCTTCTTCTAGTTAAGTTGTGCCACAAACTTATCTTCTCCCCAATTCTATTCAATACCTCCTCATTAGTTATGTGATCTACCCATCTGATCTTCAGCATTCTTCTGTAGCACCACATTTCGAACGCTTCTATTCTCTTCTTGTCCGAACTAGTTATCGTCCATATTTCACTTGCATACATGGCTACACTCCATACAAATACTTTCAGAAACGACTTCCTAACACTTAAATCAATACTCGATGTTATCAAATTTCTCTTCTTCAGAAACGCTTTCCTTACCATTGACAGTCTACATTTGGTATCCTCTCTACTTCAACCATCTTCAGTTACTTTGCTCCCCAAATAGCAAAACTCCTCTACTACTTTAAGTGTCTCATTTCCTAATCTAATTCCCTCAGCATAACCCGACTTAATTCGACTACATTCCATTATCCTCGTTTTGCTTTTGTTGATGTTCATCTTATACCCTCATTCCGTTCAACTGCTCTTCCGAGTCCTTTGCTGTCTCCGACAGAATTAGAATGCCATCGGCGAACCTCAGAGTTTTCATTTCTTCTCCACGGATTTTAATACCTACTCCGAATTTTTCTTTTGTTTCCTTCACTGCTTGCTCAATATACAGATTGAATAACATTGGGGATAGGCTACAACCCTGTCTCACTCCCTTCCCAACCACTGCTTTCCTTTCATGCCCATCGACTCTTATAACTGTCATCTGGTTTCTGTACAATTTGTAAATAGCTTTTCGCTCCCTGTATTTTAACCCTGCCACCTTCAGAATTTGAAAGAGAGTATTCCAGTCAACATTGTCAAAAGCTTTCTCTAAGTCTACAAATGCTAGAAACATAGGTATGCCTTTCCTTAATCTAGCTTCTAAGATAAGTCGTAAGGTCTGTATTGCCTCACGTGTTCCAACATTTCTATGGAATCCAAACTGATCTTCCCCGATGTCAGCTTCTAGCAGTTTTTCCATTCGTCTGTAGAGAATACATGTTAGTATTTTGCATCCGTGCTTATTAAACTGATTGTTCGGTAATTTTCACACCTGTCAGCACGTGCTTTCTTTGGGATCGGAATTATTATATTCTTCTTGAAGTCTGAGGGTGTTTAGCCTGTCTCATACATGGTAGAGTTTTGTCAGGTCTGGCTCTCCCAAGGCCGTCAGTAGTTCTAATGGAATGTTGTCTACTCCCGGGGCCTTGTTTCGACTCAGGTCTTTCAGTGCTCTGTCAAACTCTTCACGCAGTATCGTACCTCCCATATCATCTTCATCTATATCCTCTTCCATTTCCATAATATTGTCCTCAAGTACATTGCCGTTGTATAGGCCCTCTATATACTCCCTCCACATTTCTGCTTTCCCTTCTTTGCTTAGAACTGGGTTTCCATCTGAGCTCTTTATATTCGTACAAGTTGTTCTCTTTTCTCCAAAGGTCTCTTTAATTTTCCTGTAGGCTGTATCAATCTTACCCCTCGTGAGATAACGCTCTACATCCTTACATTTGTCCTCTAGCCATCCCTGCTTAGCCATTTTGCACTTCCTGTCGATCACGTTTTTGAGACGTTTGTATTCCATTTTGCCTGCTTCATTTACTGCATTTTTATATTTCCTCCTTTCATCAATTAAATTCTGTATTTCATCTGTTACCAGAGGATTTCTACTCGCCCCCGTCTTTTTACCTACTAGGTCCTCTGCTGCCTTCACTACTTCATCTCTCAAAGCTACCCATTCTTCTTCTACTGTATTTCTTTCCTCCATTCCTGTCAATTGTTCCCTTATGCTCTCCCTGAGACACTGTACATTCTCTGGTTCTTTCAGTTTATCCAGGTCCCATCTCCTTAAATTCCCACCTTTTTGCAGTTTCTTCGGTTTTAATCTACTGTTCATAACCAATAGATTGTGATCAGAGTCCACATCTGCCCCTGGAAATGTCTTACAATTAAAACCTGTTTCCTAAATCTCAGTCTTACCATTATGTAATCAATCTGAAACCTGTCAGTATCTCCAGGCTTCTTCCATGTATACAACCTTCTTTTATGATTCTTGAACCAAGTGTTAGCTATGATTAAGTTATGCTCTGTCAAAATTCTATCAGGCGGCTTCGTCTTTCATGTTTTAGCCCCAATCCATATTCACCTACTACATTTCCTTCTCTCCCTTTTCCTACTCTCGAATTCCAGTCACCCATAGCTATTAAATTTTCGTCTCCCTTCACTACCTGAATAATTTCTTTTACCTCATCATACATTTCATCGAGTTCGTCATCATCTGCAGAGCTAGTTGGGCATATAAACTTGTACTACTGTAGTAGGCGTGGGCTTCGTGTCTATCTTGGCCACAATAATGCGTTCACTATGCTGTTTGTAGTAGCTTACCCGCACTCCTATTTTTTATTTGTTGTTAAACCGACTCCTGCATTCCCCCTATTTGTTTTTGTATTTATAACCCTGTATTCACCTGACCAGAAGTCTTGTTCCTGCTGCCACCGAACTTCACTAATTCCCACTATATCTAACTTATCCATTTCCCTGTCCTCTTGAGTAGTCCCCGCCCGGAGATCCGAATGGGGGACTATTTTACCTCCGGAATATTTTACCCAAGAGGACGCCATCATCATTTAATCATACAGTAAAGCTGCATGCCCTCGGGAAAAATTACGGCCGTAGTTTCCCCTTGCTTTCAGCCGTTTGCAGTACCAGCACAGCAGGGCTGTTTTGGTTAGTGCTACAAGGCCAGATCAGTCAATCATCCAGACTGTTGCCCCTGCAACTACTGAAAAGGCTGCTGCCCCTCTTCAGGAACCACACGTTTGTCTGGCCTTTCAACAGATACCTCTCCGTTGTGGTAGCACCTACGGTACGGCTATCTGTATCGCTGAGGCACGCAAGCCTCGCCACCAACGGCAAGGTCCATGGTTCTTGGGGTGAGGCTTATATTGAAAATATAATTATATTGAAAATATTAGAGTAATGGTAGGATTACTGACCTGCTTTTTGATCCAGCAAACTAGTGCACAAGTGTTAATGAAAAATAAATCTCTGGTTCAGATTAACTTATTCCGTATTTGTAGCTGAAGGAAGTCACATTTCTTGCCACTTATGCAATTTTAAAGTCAACATAACCATATACAGAAGGTAATAATAGTTAAGCAAAAAAGACGCGAGCAACATCATCAAAAAAACACAGTCACATGAGTATGAAATATGAAATTTACTGCACTACAGAATCTCTGTGGCAACTGTCGAATTGTGTAGCTCACAGAGAGCACTTCCAATACAGCCCACTAGTGGTGTTTTGTAGCTCGAGAAGAGCAGTAGAGTTTTGGAGTTAATATGGCTGGTCGTGGAGAACGATGGCGGTGCCTGAGCATGTCCTCTTGGATTATTGGGAGGTTAGTCCCTTTTTTATTGGGAGGTTACGGAATTTATCTGTTGGGAGATTACATTTGGCGACAGCCGACCACGTTCGATTTTTTATTTTTTGTGAATTTCTGAAAAGTAGTCAGTTATACATCTGCTCTTATTTACCTTATGTTAAATGTAGTTTTCATCTGGCACAACGCGTTTACTAATTTGTCACTCCTTCTTCCTTTTTCCCTTTCCATCACATCGGTTGTGAGGGTTCCGGTACCTGTACGGAAAATAGGAATACAGATCAACATAAACATCATTTCCGCCCTTTTCATTGCTCATGAAAACCACGCATGTTGTACCACCATACAGCTAGACCGTGGTCCAGATTGCGGTACACACAAGTACCTCTAATACCCAGTAGCATGTCCTCTTCCTACGATACATGCCTGTATTCATCTGGCATACTGCCCACAAGTTCGTGAAGGCAGTGTTGGTCCAGATTGTCCCACTCCTCAACGGCGATACGGCGTGGATCCCCCAGAGTGGTCGGTGGGTCACGTCGTCCATAAACATCTCATTTAAATCTAGCCGAGGCATGTTCGATGAAGTTAATGTATGGAGAACATTCTGGCCACTCTATTCAAGCTATGCTGTTATCCTGAATGAAGTCATTCACCAGATGTGAAAGATGGGGACGAATTGTCGTCCAAGAAAGCGAATGCCTCCCCAACGTGCTGCCGATATGGTCGTACTATGTGTCGGGGGATTGCATTCACATATCGTACAACCATTACGGCGCCTTTCATGACCTCCAGAGGCGTATGTCGGCCCCACGTAGTTCCACCTCAAAACAGCAGGGAACCTCCACCTTGCTGCACTCGCTGGACTGTGTGTCTAAGGCGTTCAGCCTGAACGGGTTGCCTCCAAACACGTCTCCGACGATTGCCTGGTTGAAGGCATATGCGACACTCATCGGTGAAGAGAACGTATAATAGGTCTATTAGTAAGGAATTTATTGCTTGCGCACTCGAGCGGATGTGACTTCGAAGGATTGTTCACTTTCTGCCTGCAATATGTAAGCTACAACAGAATTGCAGACCAGAGAGCAGTGTCGGCAGCAGTAGTTAATTGTAGCTCGCACTCGGGAGGTTGGGTGAGGTCACTCCAAATAGCAGTTGTCGCGTTGTATAGCTCACAAAGAGCACTTGCGTGCTGGAGTTCGGACAATGCAGTCTAGTAGTGATGTCTCGTAACTCGAGAAGGGCAGTAAAGCTATGGAATTACCAATGTAGGTCCTGGAGAATGATGGCGATGCCTCAGCGATGTAGTATAAGGCAAAAGCAAAATATTACTGTTCTTTATTGCCGCGCGTATATGTTAATTGCTACAACTGATTTTTGTACTATAGTTGTATCAAAGCCCATGTAAATGTTTTCAAAAATCTTGCAATATTCATCTTTCTTATAAAGATAACTTTTGACACTCATTTATGTGGATTTAAAGTTTTTACTAATTTCTCCTATCGATAGTCGTGCCGATTATCGTAAAGAAAATCAGTTGTTTTTCATACATAACAAAATCTTGTGGCCAGCACTGCACTGGGCTGTGCCAGAATAATTTCTTACAGGAGCAGATACATACAGGAGCAGATATATACACGTCATCCGGCGACATCATTGAGGTAAGAATTTTCAGTTTATTCAGAATGATTTTTCGGGGCCATGACGCAGCACTGCTGACGTCCGGATTTACCAATTTAGATTCACAGTCAGTTAATTATTGAAAGGTTACATTACGACATTTCTTTTGAAATGTTATATATGAGTCACATTTGAATTGGCGGATTAGGCAATTTTTTATTGGGAGGTTGCGGAATTTATCTGTTGGGAGGTTACACTTTCTGAAAAATAGTCAGTTATATGTCTGCCCTTATTTACCTAATGTTAAATGTAGTTTGCATCTGGCGCAACGCATTTACTAATTTGTCACTCCTTCTTCCACAGATCATCGGCAATTTATTGCTCTTTGTTGTTATTGCATTTGTTCCATTTTTACTTTGTCTTTGTTTCATTTTGAGCCTATCTTTGACTTGTGAAAATGCCCCGAAAAACTGCCAACAGTACATCGCGATATGTAATGAGTGAAAAGGCCGACTTGATTAATTTGACTGATAATATTAGTGACACTCAGTGTCATAAAGATAATCCTCCAATTACAATCACCAGCTGACCACCAGTAATGATTATAATCTAAATGATGAGCAAACGGTAAATTTAACGACAATTGATGACGCGGCACGTTCCGCTACTATGAACGCTGCCCAGTTTGACACATGTGACTTGCAAAATTTACACAGTGAACAGATATATGTTTCTAACGAAGATGAACAATGTACTCAACATACGTCAGATTTATTTCATTCCGATGTAGTGACAAACAGTGTACATCCAATTAGCAAACCATTTCATGAATCAGACAATGAACAAATGGTTACAAGAAACGTGACAAATGCAGATTCACCATCACACAGCACAGAGAATAGGGTCACTAATTTTGGCATGGATCTAGATGTGTCATTATTGCTACAACTTAATTAGAAACACGACAACAATTACAAACGAGTTAGTGAACAGACTACAGCCGTTGGCGTGCAATGTCATGATACCAAAGAATAGTTACGTGAGGAAAATAAGGCTTGTACTAGGAATAGTAGTGGAGAAATTAGATCCGTTGAACTAGAAATACGTAATACACAAGCAGCCACAACAAAATTATCTAGAGATTAAATCAGTGCAGTTACTAAACAATGTTCAGAAAACGCAACACAGTTACGCGACGAGTTTAAATTAATGTCAGCAGAACTTTCACGCACTCTGGATGCGAAAGTCGATAAGAAATTTGAACAACGGAACAGCCAAATTGACTAACGTTTTAGTCACCACCTACAAAACAGTGAAACGCATTACCGTAAATTCATACAGGAAGAGAACAAAGTAAATAAATAAGTCATGGAAACAATTACTACACAGAGACAGGAAGACAAGCGAAAGTTGTTTACGAAAACAAAAAATACTTAGACACCAACATTGTTACAGTATCAGACGAAATCATTACTATCAAACTGTTGAACACTGAAATGCTTGGTGAAATCTCCGATCTAAAAACAAAAACAGATACTGATATTCAGACTTTGGAAAATAAATACAGAATAGACTTTCAGGCAGTGACCAGCTGACTCGAACAATTGGAATTAATACAGTATCCTGATGCCATTGAAGCAGACGTTAAGAAATTAAACAAAACCACACGTAAAATGCAAAAATAAATTGATACCTGTGACACTAAAATTGACGTTCAGGTAAAAGCACTGACTGAAAAATTTGATGAATTGGACAGTCGTATTGACGTTATCGAAAATCAGACGATACGTCACCACTTTGGTTCAATCAAACACCCAAATTCCAAATACACGGCAGACAATCAGTGAGATAGGTACGTCCAATAATACATTACGTAGAAAATTGTGTTCTTTACAGCAAGAAGCGACAGAAATGAAAAAATGTTTCAGCCTCTAACACTTCACAGCATACACCACATTCTGAACATTCGTCACACAGCCACTATAACTTAGGTAATTTACAGAGAGTAGGTGACTCAGATTCCAAACAGACACAGACAAACAGATTCTCATATAATCCTGAATCTGCTCAGACATTCAGAGACGATGATTTTGATTACAAGCACTTTCTATGAGTTAGGAAATTTAAGGTATTTAAAAATGATAGAACACCGATTCGCCCTTGGCTTGGATACAACAATTTAGTTTTGCTTTTCCACCAGCTTACCCCAATGTAGTACATGTCGAAACTTTGAGAACAAGAAAATCCAAGGGCAATCACCATATTTCCAATATTAAACCCTTTATTGAATGAATATACTTCATTATTTATCACACGGTAATGCCATTTTCAGATATTCATGATGCTCATGTTTTTTCTTGGGAAGTGCCCCGCAAGGTCAGGTTAGCAAGTCGCTTTTCTTGTCATTATACCTCAGACCATGCACATTGTTCCAGATTAACTTACATATGTGTGAACACTTATGCACTTGTATCTATGTGACTACTTACTGATGATGACCATATTTTTTCTTGGCAAGTGCCCGGAAAGGTAAGGTTAGCAGGTCGCTTCTCTTCATCTACATCTACATCTACATGACTACTCTGCAATTCACAATTACGTGCTTGGCAGACGGTTCATCGAACCACAATCATACTATCTCTCTACCATTCCACTCCCGAACAGCGCGCGGGAAAAACGCACACCTAAACCTTTCTGTTCGAGCTCTGATTTCTCTTATTTTATTTTGATGATCATTACTACCTATGTAGGTTGGGCTCAACAAAACATTTTCACATTCGGAAGAGAAAGTTGGTGACTCAAATTTCGTAAATAGATCTCGCCGTGACGAAAAACGTCTTTGCTTTAATGACTTCCATCCCAACTCGCGTATCATATCTGCCACACTCTCTCCCCTATTACGTGATAATACAAAACGAGCTGCCCTTTTCTGCACCCTTTCGATGTCCTCCGTCAATCCCACCTGGTAAGGATCCCACATCGCGCAGCAATATTCTAACAGAGGACGAATGAGTGTAGTGTAAGCGGTCTCTTTAGTGGACTTGTTGCATCTTCCAAGTGTCCTGCCAATGAAACGCAACCTTTGGCTGGCCCTCCCCACAACATTATCTATGTGGACTTTCCAACTGAAGTTGTTCGTAATTTTAACACCCAGGTACTTAGTTGAATTGACAGCCTTTTAATTGTACTATTTATCGAGTAATCGAATTCCAACGGATTTCTTTTGGAACTCATGTGGATCACTTCACACTTTTCGTTATTTAGCGTCAACTGCCACCTGCCACACCATACAGCAGTATTTTCTAAATCGCTTTGCAACTGATACTGGTCTTCGGATGACCATACTAGATGGTAAATTACAGCATCATCTGCGAACAACCTAAGAGAACTGCTCAGATTGTCACCCAGGTCATTTATATAGATCAGGATCAGCAGAGGTCCCAGGACGCTTCCCTGGGGAAGCTTCAGTTTTACTCGATGATTTGCCGTCTATTACTATGAACTGCGACCTTCCTGACAGGAAATCACGAATCCAGTCGCACAACTGAGACGATACCCCACAGGCTCGCAGCTTGATTAGAAGCCGCTTGTGAGGAACGGTGTCGAAAGCTTTCCGGAACTCTAGAAATACGGAATCAACTTGAGATCCCATGTCGATAGCGGCCATTACTTCGTGCGAATAAAGAGCTAGCTGCGTTGCACAAGAGCGATGTTTTCTGAAACCATGCTGATTACGTATCAATAGATCGTTCCCCTCGAGGTGATTCACAATGTTTGAATACAGTATATGCTCCAAAACCCTACTGCAAACCGACGTCAATGATATAGGTCTGTAGTTAGATGGATTACTCCTACTACCCTTCTTAAACACTGGTGCGACCTGCGCAATTTTCCAATCGGTAGGTACAGATCTATCGGTGAGCGAGCGGTTGTATATGAGTGCTAAGTAAGGAGCTATTGTATCAGCGTAATCTGAAAGGAACCTAATCTGTATTCAATCTGGACCTGAAGACCTGCCCGTATCAAGCGATTTGAGTTGCTTCGCAACCCCTATGGTATCTACTTCTAAGAAACTCATGCTAGCAGCTGTTCGTGTTTCAAATTCTGGAATATTCCATTCGTCTTCCCTGGTGAAGGAATTTCGGAAAATTGTGTTCAAGAACTCCTCTGTAGCAGCACTGTCGTCGGTAACAGTACGATCGGCACTGCGCAGTGAAGGTATTGGCTGCGTCTTGCCGCTTGTGTACTTTACATACGACCAGAATTTCTTCGGATTTTCTACAAAATTTCGAGACAATGTTTCGTTGTGGAACGTATTAAAGGCATCTCGCATTGGAGTCCGTGCCAAATTTCGCGCGTCTGTAAATTTTAGGCAATCTTCGGGATTTCGCGTTCTCCTGAACTTCGCATGCTTTTTCCGTCGCCTCTGCGACAGCGTTCGGACCTGTTTTGTGTACCATGGGGGATCAGTTCCATCTCTTACCAATTTATGAGGTATGAATCTCTCAATTGCTGTTGCTACTATATCTTTGAATTTGAGCCACATCTCGTCTACATTTGCAAAGTCAGTTCGGAAGGAATGGAGATTGTCTCTTAGGAAGGCTTCTAGTGACACTTTATACGCTTTTTTAAATAAAATTATTTTACGTTTGTTTCTGGTGGATTTGGAAGAAACGGTATTGAGCCTAGCTACAACGACCTCGTGATCACTAATCCCTGTATCAGCATGATGCTCTCTATCAGCTCTGGACTGTTTGTGGCTAAGAGGTCAAGTGTGTTTTCGCAACCATTTACAATTCGCGTGGCTTCGTGGACTAACTGCTCGAAATAATTTTCGGAGAAAGCATTTAGGACAATCTCGGAAGATGTTTCCTGCCTACCACCGGTTTTGAACAAGTATTTTTGCCAACATATCGAGGGGAGGTTGAAGTACCCACCAACTATAACCGTATGAGTAGGGTATTTATTTGTTACGAGACTCAAATTTTCTCTGAACTGTTCCGCAACTATATCATCGGAGTCTGGGGGTCGGTAGAAGGAGCCAATTATTAACTTAGTTTGGCTGTTAAGTATAACCTCCACCCATACCAATTCGCACGGAGAATCTACTTCGACTTCACTACAACATAAACCACCATAAACACCGTCTGAGACTTCGTAAAAATTTCTGCAGAACTTATTTCAGGTTTTAGCCAGCTCTCTGTACCTATAACGATTTCAGCTTCTGTGCTTTCTATTAGCGCTTGAAGCTCAGGGAGTTTCCCAGCACAACTACAACAATTTACAACTACAGTTCCGCCTGTTCCTTGATCCAAGCACGTCCTGTATTTGGCATGCACCCTTTGAGATTGCAGCCCACCCCGTACTTTCCCGAGGCCTTCTAACCTAAAAAACCGCCCACTCCACGCCTCACAGCCTCCGCTACCCGTGCAGCCGCCAGCTGAGTGTAGTGAACTCCTGACCTATTCAGCGGAACCAGAAACCCCACCACCCTATGGCGCAAGTCAAGGAATCTGCAGCCAACATGGTCGCAAAACCGTCTGAGCCTCTGATTCAGACCCTCCACCCAGCTCTGCACCATAGTCCGCAGTCGGTTCTTTCAACGATGCTGCAGATGGTGAGCTATGCCTTCATCTCGTAAGCAAGACCGGCAGCCTTCACCAAATCAGATAGCCGCTGGAATCCAGAGACAATTTCCTCAGATCCAAAGCGACACACGTCATTAGTGAAGACATGTGACACCACCTGCAGCTGGCCACCCGGAATGCACACAGAGTGCACACTCGATTTCTTCCCCTCCTTAGCCGCCATATCCCTAAGGGGCCCCATTACGCGCCTAACATTGGAGCTCCCAACTACCAATAAGCCCACCCTCTGTGATTGCCCAGACCTTGAAGGCTGAGAATCATCCTCTGAAACAGGGCAGGCAGCTGCATCTGGCTCATCCAGAGACAGTACCTGAAACCTGTTTGTCAGACGCACCGTGAGTCTTTCTGATCAGCCTCCGGGGACGTCTTTTGCTGCCTACCACGCCTTGGAACGACCTCCCAATCAACCACAGGCGAGGGCTCAGCCCCACTGCGGACAGTAACCGGGGCAACCACAGCGGCAGACCGATCTGAGGACGCGACGGGACGAGGTTGACATCCCCGTGATACCCCACAGTGGTGCCCATTGGCAACAGCCTCAAGCTGCGCGACCGAAGTCAGCACCGCCTGCAGCTGTGAGCGAAGGGATGCCAACCCAGCCCTCATCCGAACACAGCAATCACAGTCCCTGTCCATTCTAATCAATGTTGAACAACAGTCACTGAAACACGAGTCTGTGCCTAGATAACGCAAGGGAAACACGCAAAGAATGTATTAACTAACCTGTACAAATGCCTAACGACTGCGCTACAATATGCCTGAATTTACGATTACAGTAACTAAAACTCGATATTACACCCTCTATACGAAACTCACACGCAATTTAAGTAAGAATCTACGAAGTAAACACTAAAGCGCGATGCTACAACTCTCAAATACTATAATACGCCCGAAATTTATGAATTAAACAATACAAGTACCCAAAAACACGCAAAGAAATTAAGAATTAAACTATGTAACAAATAAGTAGGCTAGGGGTATATGACTTGCTGCTGCAGCTGCTTATCCAATGGCGGCAGGGAACACGTTATATATCAGACCGTGCCATATATATATATAATGGTTTTCCTATCGAAAGTAGAATTTTCTCTGTATGCGCTATAAAATCTTTAACATATAAGGAACCCCAGTTGACTCTGACATTTTGCCTTATGATATCCCAATATCTTGAGTATTCCACATTCTTTCTTTTTTTTTGCTACTACATTATGATATTGTGTGTACATTTCTGCACTTGAAAACTGTCTATGGTTTTGACCTAATACGTTTTCTGTCATGCTATGCTGTATGCGTAGTCATATCACTAGGAACAAGTTTTCATTTAATGGGTATATGATTTAAATGCAAGATATTACTCCATATTCATCATTTTCAGAAAGAAATACCAAGTAAAAGAAATAAATTAAACAGCCACAGTGGTTTACTATGAAATGGAAGTTTCACCATCGGAATGAACGAAAGAAAATGGAATACCTTGCCATGAAGAGTAAATGGATCTGAATTAACAAAGATTACCAAAATATAGTATATGCACCTCATTATAGCAACATTGACTAATTACTTTTCTTTCAAAGTATGACGCAATTGCGGCAGACAGTCGACCAGAACTACGTATGTTAATTTTAGTGATGAACTATCCCAGAAGTAAGAAACTTAGTAATATATGAAATGATGAGTCTGATGAATGATGCTGATAAATAAGATAATGAATAATGAACTCTTCTGGCAGAGGATAATAAATGATGGTGTCTAGTTATATGAAGGAAATGGTAATGAATAATGAAGTATTTTTTTTTTTCTTTTTTGCAGATGAGGATAATGATGAAGTTTATGTAGTTATTTAGGTATTTGTTGTAGTTCTATTTGAAAGTATGTCGTATATTGCGTAGTATAATGATTGAATGTTTTGGAAAGGGACAGCTAGATGTGTCATTACCTGTTATTTATAAGTTTACCACTTTTCAGCATAATATACATTTCTTCTTTCATTTCAATAATCCACTTTCAATTTTTTTCTAGGAGGAGCTTTTCATGACATTAAAATGATTTCTGAAATATGTCGTTGTGTTACATGCTACAAGCACTTTGTTATTAAGCCTTTTCTAGTACTTCTTTTTACCCAGTTGCCTGTATCAGCCATGAATTTTATCACATATACTCTACTTATCTTATAACTTTGCTACAGCTGACTCATGACGAATGACGTTAATAATCCTTATTTCCAGCAATAAGTGAAAAGCAAATATTTTCGTGCCCCAGCAATTGACTATTGATCCCAACGCAATGCACTGCCAGCACAAAAAATACTAGTCGCGACTATTACCAGTATACAACTAAATAATGCTAACAGTTTAAGATATATTGCTAGCCCTATATATAATGCAAATTTTACTGATGTATTGATTCCATTATGTGTATGTATTATTGGACTAAACACGCTGAGTACTAGGTCCAGCGTCTTATATTTTAAATATGTCATCTGTCACATGCATGATATCAAATATGCTAATTAGCAGCTTGTTGCTACACACAATAACTCCTGTTTTGAATAATTAGTTCTTTGTCATTTGTATTGCTTAATTATGTTGTGCAATACTACATAAATGCTTTGTAACTGGCCAATGAGTGCCCATAATTATTGAAATCAGATGACTTCTGAATAATATTTTTTAATGCTATATAAATGCTTTGTAACTGGCCAATGAGTGCCAATAATTACTGCAATGAGATGACTTCTGAATAATGTTTTGTAATACTCCATAAATGCTTTGTAACTGATCAATGAATGCAAATAATTATACAAATCGGATGATGCATTAGTGTAGTTCTGAATGATGACTAGCATAAGACTTAATGTACCGTTCACCTACTGACCTAATTAACACGAATTACTGCGATATCCTTATGTCCTGTCCATCCTCATGGTCATGGATCACTATATTTGGTTTTTGCACTAATGCTACATTGATGTAAGATTATGAATTTTACAAGAACGTGGTGTTGACATATTAAGCTGTCCACCATTCTGATAGACACAGATGTCATTAAGGTCCTACTGTTTGATGTACCTACTGTACTACCAAGAGGACAACATGCAGTCTTAATAATACATTTCAGTGTCTTGGCTACACTGATAAATACTTCAGGGAAAAGAACTTCAGATTATCACACTTGGTGTTGTGCTTCTGTGAAAAGATATGGACTTTTGTGCAGCTATGTGCAACCCACTGTGCTACACCCATGATGCTATCCTTCCCATTCCTTTCCTAATTCTTGTAAAATTGGCAAAAACTGATATAATGCGTATGCACTCTGTTTCACTTCTTAATATGTTATGTATTCAGTGCGTGTGCACTTTATGTCATTTCTTAATATGTCCTGTACTTATATTATTTATCAATAATCTTATATACTCCGTGACTGCAGACTTAGTAATGCTCATGGCAAGTCCAATTGACTTAGCATCGCTGCTGTAAGAGTTCCGTGACTAAGGAATTTATTGCTAGTGCACTCGAGCAGATGTAACGTCGATGGATTGCTCACACGCTGCCCGCGATATGTAAACTACAATAGGATCACAGACCAGAGAGCAGTATCGGCTGTAGTAGTAGTTGTAGCTCGCAGTCGGGCATTTGGGTGAGGTCGCTCGTAGAGAGCAGTTTTCGAGTTGCATAGCTCACAGAGAAGCACTTGCGTGCTAGAGTTCGGACAACGCAGTCCAGTAGTGGTGTCTCGTGGCTCGAGGAGAGCAGTAGTGTTATGGAATTACCAAGGTTGGTCCTGGAGAACTAAGGCGGTGCCTGAGCGATGTCGTATAAGGTAAAATCAAAATATTATTGCTCTTTATTGCCACGCGCATATGTTAATTGCTACAACTGATTTTTGTGCTATTGTTATATCAAAGTCCCACGTAAATGTTTTCAAAAACCTTTCCATAATAATCTTTCTTATAAAGATAACCTTCGGCAGTCATTCATATGAATTTAAAGTTTTTACTAATTTCTCCCATTGACAGTCATGCCGATTATCGTAAAGAAAATCAGTTGTTTTTCATACATAACAAAATCTAGTGGCCAGCATTGCACTGGGCTGTGCCAGAAATATTTCTTACAGGAGCGGATTTATACGCGTTATCCGGCGACATCATTGAGGAAAGAATTTTCAGTTTATTCAGAATGATTTTTCAGGGCCATGACGCAGCACTGCTAACGTCCAGATTTACCAGTTTAGATTGACAGCCAGTTAATTATTGAAAGGTTACATTAAGACATTTCTTTCGAAAGGTTATATATGAGTCTCATTTTTATTGGCAGATTAGGCACTTTTTTATTGGGAGGTTACGGAATTTATGTGTTGGGAGGTTACACACGTGATGCCAATCCTGAGCGGTCCATTCAAATGGTTCAAATGGCTCTGAGCACTATGGGACTCAATTGCTGAGGTCATTAGTCCCCTAGAACTTAGAATTAGTTAAACCTAACTAACCTAAGGACATCACACACATCCATGCCGGAGGCAGGATTCGAACCTGCGACCGTAGCGATCTTGCGGTTCCAGACTGCAGCGCCTTTAACCGCACGGCCACTTCGGCCGGCTAGCGGTCCATTCGGTGTGTTGTTGGGCCCATCTGTACCGCGCTGCATGGTGTCGTGGTTGCAAAGGTGGACCTCGCCATGGGCGTCGGGAGTGAAGTTTCTCATCATGCAGCTTACTGCGCACAGTTTGAGTCGTAACACGACGTCCTGTGGCTGCACGAAAAGCATTATTCAACATGGTGGTGATGCTGTCAGGTTCCCTCCGAGCTATAATGCGTAGGTAGCCGTCATCCACTGCAATAGTAGCCCTTGGGCAGGCTGAGCGAGGCAAGTCTTCGACAGTTCCTGTCTCCCTGTGTCTGCTCGATGTCCGAACAAGATTGCTTTATTTCAGTCGAGATGGCTGTACACTTTTGTTGAGAGGCCTTCCTGGCACAAAGTGACAATGCGGACGCGATGGAACCGCGGTATTGACCGTCTAGGCATGGTGGAACTACAGACAACACGAGCACACCTCCTCCATGGTGGAATGACCGGAACTGATCGGCTGTTGGACCCCCTCCGTCTAATAGGTGCTGCTCATGAATGGTTGTTTACACCTTTGAGCGGGTTTAGTGACATCTCTGAATAGTCAAATGGACTGTGAATGTGATACAATTTCCACAGTCAACCTCTATCTTCAGGAGCTCTGGGAACCGGGGTGGTGCATAACTTCTTTTGATATGTGTAGTTTTAGAAAGTAATTAAGCGGTAGGGGATGAACGGAGGATGTTACTTTCAGGTGGAAGTTACTTTCGCCCTTAAGTTTTGCATAGCAGTGAGCGTCTGTGAATGATCCACGAAGCGGTACACGTGCCAGTTTATTCCCAAACTTGCGCTTTATTGAGATGGGCTGTGTACTGTAGCTGGCTAAATAACATGATGCATAATTCGCATCATGATGTGTTGTTGAATCTGTGTTCTGAAGTAGGTGAGAGGGCAGGTAACGTTGCTTACATCAGTTTTATTGGGAAACTGATACAAAATCTGCGCGATGGTTGTTCCTGTTGTCTTTTGGAGTTTCCATTCTATGAAAGTCTCTCTATATGTAGAATATACACTTGACAATCACAAAGTAGATACGACTAAAGGTTTTTATTGGCTTACATGTCTTAAATTTGTTGTTATCTTATGCGGGGGACATTTTCATAAAGACAAGACAATACATGAGAACACTGGAACTGAATATTGGACATGGGACATCAGAAGAGAGGTGGAGTGAAGCGAAGGCTTTTGCTTCCAGTAAAACTGAGGAGACTTATGTTTACGTTTTATGTTCAGCATATTTGACAACGTGTGCTGTACATTAACATTAATAATTCTAGCTGTAAGTACAGAGTAATAAGCTGTTCAGTCGTCGCAAATGCTCTCAGATTATCTCATTAAGAGCTTTATGCACTAAAAGGAAGGCTTTCAAACAGATTTGTGTATACGCATAAGAGTGTTACGCACCGGTAAGTCACACGAAGCCCAAACCATTTCACCAGTTATTCCTTTTATCACTAACGAAGATTAGATAAAAGAAAAAAGTTATTATCTCCCTCACGCTCTTGGAGTCGACTCAGAATTTCTTAGTTGCTTTCTCAATCTACTTGCACAAACGTTTTAAGGTTAGAAGTATGTATATTGTTGTGAATGATGTTTAATGTTTTCAAAGCACCCCACATTACATAAAATGTATTAATGTGCATAAGCTGCCTCTATAGATTATTATAATGTATCGAAGAACGTGTAACCATTCACCTGGCTTTCCTATCGCTGCACAAGACGCGAGAGCGCTGCTGTATCTTGGTCGTGGGCTACAGTATTTCGTATCGCTCAAGGTCCCAATAGCGACGTAATAGCAGCGTTGTCGTAGAAGGAAGTGTTAACTGATGATCCGAACCTGTTTTTTTTCACTAATATGTGATGAAATAGGTTTAAGTAAGGACCAACAGTCTCCTCATCAGTGGGAATCCAATGTTAGAAGCTGACAATTCTGACACCAGTGTCGTCGCCTAGTAGCAAACCGAATGCATTAGGGAAAGTTCCGATTCCAAAAACTGGAATCAGGTACAAAACTCTGTTTCCTCTGATGCGGACTGACTCCTGTAAACAACGTCAGCAGTTTACGTGGAATAACTTTTCTTTTAATTTAATCCATTATGGAGTCGAGGTAGCTGTTGTCGTTATACTGGTTATCACTGTTAGCATTCAACCGCGATTCTTATACATATATTTTAACAACGCGTTTCAAGAGACAATGCTCTCATCATCAGGTTGTAAAGTCTATGTCATGAAATTAAACCGATTAAAAAGACAAAATACCATCACAAATAGTTGGGAAGTCCATAGAGTAAAAACAGAATCAAAAGTATATTGGACTGTGGGTCCTCGTCTTACATTGAAGTTGTTGACACAAGTCGATGGCCGTCCCATAGCTACCAAGTATGCTGTCGCACTGTGCAGGCTCGGGAGCTGTTGTGGACTGACGTGCCTAGGTGTTGTGGCGTGGTTACAGCCGTGTGCTTGACGGTTGCTTCCAGTTGCCATCTAATAAGTATTTCTCTAATAATCCTATTCCTCTAATAAACCCTATAGTCTTCGAGAAATGCGTCACACAGCCCTCTCTTTTCGTCGCCGTATTGACCTGGTCGCGTATATGAAAATGGTTGACAATAGCCAATACGCTTTAATTCATTTCCACATTAGTAAATGAGATATGTTCGAACGACATAACCTTTATTAATAAAATCAAGGCAATAGGCAGAATATTGGCAGGAAAAATACTAGAAAAATATTGCTACATATAAACTCTGAAAATCTTCCTTACAAGGGAATAATTGGTCTTAGGGAGATACTTACGTCCAAACCATTGAGGACTAAAAGAAAAAATCGGTGAGATGTTGTTACAGACTTGCAAAAAGTAGAAGGAAACTTTTCCTTTTTGTAGAGGAAACCCGTGTTTCACTTGAGAGATAACCTTTAACGAAAAGATGTACAGGTAAGTGTAGGGCAGAATCTTGAAGCTATTGAATGCAGAGTGCACACAGTGTCCTACAAAACAGTTAGCATGTTTACTACTTTCCACAGCGAGCTTAAACTATGCGATGGCAAATGGGAAAGAAATTCATCATGATAAAAGATCTAATGGATCAATGTCAGTTTCAGAGTTAAATTACTATCGCAGGCAGTTCCTCGCACAAAATCGTACTAAGAGCATCCTATTAAGAGGTTTTGCTGCCCAAACTTTTCTTTATGACCTCAAATGCAGCTTTCCTCGGAGTCGAAGACATGAGTACCTTATTTTTATCAGAGAATATTAACGATATAATGAGATGAAGCTATGCACTTCACCTTTGCTTCGTTTTGTGTAAATAATTCGCCTGCGTCGACACATTTCAGTGGAAAATTATTAACGATCGTTATCTTGTTGACTTCTTCCAGTCTCGCTACACCCATGAAAAATAACAAATATCAGGAAGCAGTATTGTGACCTTAAGAGTTCCTAAACAGGAGCGAATTTGTGTGCTTTAGTAGTTTAGTTTATTGATTTTTTGCGTGTTAATTTAATATCTAATAGCAACAGTTCTCACGTTTGCGATTGCGTCAGAATGTAAACCGATTTTGTGACATATTAGAAGTTCCTAACCAGGGGCGAATCATTTAGTTTCACCTGAGTGCTTTTGCAGTTAGGTTGTTGAATCTCTGCGTATTAATGTAATTTATTAGACACAGTTTCTACGTTTTCGTCAGGGTCTACAGTAGAGTTGCGCAGCACGTGCCGGTAGTCCATTTATATTCATAGTTTAATTTTCCACGGTCGTTAGTATGGACAGGGACTGCGATTGTTGTGTGCGGATGGGAGTCAAATTGGTGACACTTCGCTCTCAACTTCTGGCTGTGATGGCTTCGGTTACACAGATTGAGGCTGCAGAGGATGGGCACCACTATTTTGTGCCGGCCGTGGGGATCCAACGGACGTCCAGCATGTCCAAGCCCTCCTATCGGTCCTCACCGGTGACCAGCCCAGTTACTGCTCGCACTGAGGTTGACCCCTCACTGATGGTCTAGTGGGAGGTCGCACTGGGGCGTAGCAGGCAGCGACCGCACGTAAGGCCTCCCAGTTTGTTTGACAAACAAGTTCCAAGTGCTATATGTGCTGACTCTGTCGCTCTGTGTCAGATGCTGTCACCTGTCCTATTTCAGAGGAAACCTCTCAGCCTGCAAGATCCGCACAATCACAGAGGGTGGGAATATTGATAGTTGGGAGCTCCAACGTTAGGCGCGATATGAGGCATCTTAGGGACATGACGGGAAAGAAAGTCAATTTACACTCCGTGTTCATAGTGGGTGGAGTCATTTCTGATGTGGAACGGGTCCCCCCACACGCCATGAAGAGCACAAGTTGCAGCCAACTGCAGGTGGTTCTTCACGTCGGTACCAATGATGTGTGTCACTTTGGATCAGATGAGATTCTCTCTGGTTTCGAGCGGATAACAGAAATCGTAAAGGTTGCCGGTCTTGCTTGCAAGATGAAAGCTGAGCTGACCATTTGCAGCATAGTCGACATGACCGATTGCGGAACTCTGGTACAGTGGAGGGTATGAATCAGAGGCTCAGACGGTTCTGTGACCGTGTAGGCGCAGATTCCTCGAGTTGCGTCGAAGGCTTGTTGGGTTTCGGGTTCCGCTGAATAGCTCAGGTGTCCACTATATACAGGAGGCGGCTACACGGGTTTCATGGGCTGTCTGGCATGGACTGGACGCTTTTTGAGGCTAGATGCCCTCGGGAAAACACAAGAAGGGCTTCAGTCACAAAGAGTGCAGGTCGAAGACAGGATGAATGTAGATACAGTGACCATGGGTATAACCGTTGTAAATTGTCGTATCTCTGTTGGGAAAGTACCAAAGCTCCAAGCGCTAATAGAAAGCACTGATGCTTAAATCGTTATAGACACTGAAAAAGTAGCTAAAACCGGAGACAGAATCAGCCGAAATTTTTCCATAGAACCTAACGGTGTTCCGAAAGGATAGACTAAACATGATTGGCGGTGGCGTGTTTGTTGCTGTTAGAAATAGTTCACCCTGTCGAGAAATTGAAGTAGATAGTTCCTGTGAGTTAGTATGGGCAGAGTTCATCGTTGCCAACCGGAATAAGAAAAAAATGGATCCTTTTACCGACCTCCCAATTCAGATACACAGTTGCTGAAATGTCCAAGGAAAACTTGAGTGTGATTTGAAACACGGACCCGACTCATACGATTAAAGTTGGTGGTGACTCTAATTTACTCTCGTTACACTGGCGAAAATACATGTTTAATTCCGGAGGTACCCATAAAACATGATCCGAAATTGTGATACACGCATTCTGTGAAAATTATTTCGAGCAGTTAGTTCGTGAGCCCATTCGAATAGTAAACAGTAGTGAATACACACTTGACCTCTTAGCAACAAATAATCCTCAGTTAATAACGAGCATCAAAACGGATACAGGGATTAGTGAACACTGGGTTGTCGTAGCGGGACTGAATATCGTAACCCCAAAATCCTCCAAAAGTAAATGAAAAATATACCTGTTCAAAGAAGCAGATGAAAATTCACTTGACGCCTTACTGAGAGGCAATTTCCACTCCTTCAAATTAATAATATAAGTGTAGACCACATGTGACTTGAATGTAAAGAAATAGTATCGGCAGCAATTGAGAGATTTGTACCAAATAAATTAACAAACGACGGAGATGATGCTCCTTGGTGCACAAAACGAGTCAGGACATTACTGCAGAAACAACGATACAAACATGCCAAATTTTAACACACGCAAAATCCCTACGATTGGCGACCTTTTATAGAAGCTCGAAATTCAACATGGACTTCAATGCGAAATGCGTTTAACAGTTTACACAACGAAACTTTGTCTCGAAAACTGGCAGAAAATCAAAAGAGAGTCTGGTCGTACGTAAAGTATGTTATGGGCAAGAATCAGTCAATGCCTTCTCTGTGCGATAGCAATGGAGATACTAGCGAAGACAGGGCTGTCACAGCACAGTTACTGAACACAGTATCCCAAAGTCCCTTCACAAAGGAAGACGCAGAAAATACTCCAGAATTCGAATCAAGAAAAGCTGCAAAGATCAGTAACGTAGAAGTAAATATCCTCGGAGCAGTGAAGCAACCTAAATCCCTTAATAAAGGCAAGCCTTCTGGTCCAGACAGCACACCAATTAGGCACCTTTCGGAGTATGATGATGCATTAGCTCCATATTTAAGAATCATATAAAACCGTTCTATCGACGAAAGATCCGTACCCAAAGACTGGAAAGTTGCGCAGTTCACACCAATATTCAAGAAATGTATTAGGCGTAATCCACTTAATTGCAGGCCCATATCATTAACGACGATATGGAGCAGGATTTGTGTTCGAACATTGTGAATTATCTCGAAGCAAACGGTCTATTGACACAGTGTCAGCATGGGTTTAGAAAACATCGTTCTTGTGAAACACAACTAACTCTTCATTCGCATGATGTATTGAGTGCTATTGACAAAGGATTTCAGATCGATTCCGTATTTCTGGATTTCCGGAAGGCTTTTAACAGATCTACAAGCGGCTTGTAGTGAAATTGCGTGCTTTTGAAATATTGTCTCAGTTACGCGACTGGATTCGTGGTTTCTTGTCAGAGATGTCACAGTTTGTAGTAACTGAGGAAAGTCATCAAGTGAAACAAAAGTGATTTCTGGCGTTCGCCAAGGCGGTGTCATAGGCCCTTTGGTGTTCATTATCTATATAAAAGATTTGGGAGACGATATGAGCAGCCGTCTTCGGTTGTTTGCAGATGACGCTTTTGTTTATTGACTAATAAAGTCATCATAAGATCAAAACAAATTGACAACGATTCAGAAAAGATATCTGAATGGTGCGAAAATTGGCAGTTGACCCTAAATAACAAAAAATGTGAGGTCATCCACATGAGTGCTAAAAGGATTCCGTTAAACTTCGGTTACACGATAAATCAGTCAAATCTAAAGGCCGTAATTTCAGCTAAATACATAGGAATTAAAATTACGAACAACTTAAATTGGAAGGAACACACAGAAATTGTTGTGAGGAAGGCTAACCAGAGACTTCGTTTCTTTGGCAGGACACTTAGTAAATGTAACAGATCTACTAAGGGGACTGCCTACACTACGTTTGTCCGTCCTCTTTTAGAATACTGCTGTGCGGTGTGGGATCCTTACCAGATAGGACTGACGGAGTACATAGAAAAAATTCAAAGGAGGGCAGCACGTTTTATATTATCGCGAAATATTGAAGAGAGTGTCACTGAAATGATACAGGATTTGGGCTCTACATCATGAAATGAAAGGCGTTTTCGTTGCGACGGAATCTTCTCACAAAATTTCAACCACCTCCGAATGCGAAAATATTTTGTTGACACCTACCTACATAGGCAGAAACGATCACCACGATAAAATAAGGGAAATCAGTGCTCGTAAGGAAAGATGCAGGTGTCTGTTCGTTCCGCGCGCTATACGAGATTAGAATAATAAAGAATTGTGAAGGTAGTACGATGAACCCTCTTCCAGGTACTTAAATATGAGTTGCAGAGTATCCATGTAGATGTAGATGTAGATCGAATAGAAGTGACGGAATGGGCGCTCCTCAGAGAAACTGGAAACTGTGCGTTCCGCTGACTTAATTGGAAATCTGAGTCATTCTCCAGGATACCGTGAACGACATCGTAACTACTGTGAGTGTGTCCATCCCATAGATTACAGAACTGTCTACGGAACGCTCTCTAGAAGCTGTTGTCTACATCAATATCGTGTTTGGCTGGACCGTGTTAGACAGCTTCCATTGCAGTTATCAAATAGTTATGTAAAGATCTTTCCTTATATCTTTTGTGTGTGATTTTTTTCCGATTCTGGTTATCGGTCACAAGTACAGGAACCTTACACAGAGATCACGCTTCGTTGCGAAAATAACTTTACCAAGTGCCTTGTACAAATACGTATCTCTTTTGCGTTGCAAATATTTATATTATTTGCTAAAAGAAAAGAAAAAATTTCAATCTGAATTAATAACAGTACACGTCAAATAGCTTGGGCTTATTGATCCTTTCGCATGTAATACACTTCCCTAACACTGTCTAGGTTCATTCAGCTCGTTAAACAGTTAAGTTAGTTTTACATTCACCTAAGTAACCATTGCCACGTTGCGATTTCACGTTAATTAAACAATCACTGACCAAGAAAGCGTTTCCAATTACGTTGTACTATGTATGTTTTCTATGACCAGTATTAATTGTCTAACATGACACTGTATAAAACATAAATCGTTTATTTAATCCTAAGTGCCTTTCTGGGTAACAGGTGGAATACTTTTCGTTTCCGTCCTTCTAAACGGACGAAACGCTTTGAATTATAGTTCCACTTCCTATTAGATTCTGCACGTTACTTATCAGAGGCACGGCGGCATGTCGCTGCCCCGTAAGCAAACTCAACATCGACGCTTCTTTCCACGCCACGTCGGTGCCTGACTATACTGAAGCACTGTTGTCGCTATGCAGCAGTAGAATGCTTCCACAGAGAAAGGGCACGCTAGAGTTCGAAAGTTTAACACAGCCATTAAGTAACAATATCGATAAGTTACGACAGCAAAGACAGCAGTATTCCTAACACTGTCCTCTGAAAGAGGCGTTACATTCACTTGCAACCAGTGGCTACAGTCATCCCTGATTGTCTGTATCCTAGTAATATTCGGTAGCTTAGGGTAAACTGCAGGCAGTGATTTAGAGCGTAAGTATAGATGGCATCGTATTAGAACGTGTTATCATTAGTGGACGGAATGTCGACTGTAAGGTCAATGTTGAGCTTATTGCGAATGCATCTTGGCCAAATTTCAAGACGAGCTACATCGTATCAGGCATGTTTTTTGCATTTGTCATTGGCATTTTCGCAATCAATACGTACTCTGTAACTGTTTAAATATTCTGCTACAGCGTCTAATAGTTTGGGTGTTTCATCGGTCGACGTTCCTTACAAACATGATTATGTTTAAAATACGTATTTCAGGATGTTATTTTTTCTCACTGTAAAATCTGCGTAGATTTTTCTTCGTCACATTTCACGGAGACATAACATAGGTAACAAAATATTCGTGTTGTCCTCGAAAGCTAGATGCATATATCACATTTTTCAGTAGCCCGTCTTGAATTCTGAAACCAGAAAGCAGTTAAAATAAATAAATTAATTATTAATACAAATGAGAGACAGAAGATCCCCCTTGGTTGCCCGCTGCCCTTGTTTCACCATAACACAAATTACAGTCGAATGACAAAAGTCATGAAATGCCTCTCATTCTGGTGTCCGATCTCTAACTCTCCTTGTACGCCCCTGCAGAGATACTCAGTCATGCTGCCTCTATAACCGTCCATATTTGTGGAAGTGTTGATGGTACAGGATGTATGCACGAACTGACCTCTAGATTATGTCCCATAAATATTCATGGACTGATGACCTCAAATGTTAAGTCCCATAGTCCTCAGAGCCATTTAAACCATAAATATTCGATGGGATTCATGTTGGGTGGTCTCGGTAGGCAAATTAGTCGCTCAAATTGTATGAATGGCTACAAATGTTCTACAAGTAACCGAACAAAACCATTTCCAGTGAATGATCGTTCAGTTGGATAGGAGGACCCAGTCCATTCCATGTAAACAAGCCCACACCCTTACAGAGCGATTATCACTTAGCACAGTCCTTTGTTGACAAATTTGATCTGTGCCGCAGTCGAACTCTGCAGTCAGCTACACCCATCCAAAAAAGTTTTGCCTCACCTCGGTTCCGAGAGTTCTGGAACCTGTACAGAAAATTGGAATAGAGATCAACATAAACATAATTTCCGTCGTTTTTATTGCTCATGAAAACCGCGCCTTGCATGTTGTACCACCATACAGCGAGACCTCCTGAGGTGGTGGTCCAGACGGTGGTACACACCGGTGCCTCTAATACCCAGCAGCACGTTCTCTTGCATCGATGCATGCCAAGATTCCTCGTGGCGTACTGTTCACAAGTTCATTAAGGCGCTGTTGGCGCAGGTTGTCCCTACCCCATAGCGGCTGTTCGGCGGTGGGTTACGTCGTCCATAAACAGCCCTTTTCAATCCGTCCCAGGTATCTTTGATAGGGTTCATGTCTGGAGAACATTATGGCCACTCTAGTCGAGTGATGTCGCTATCCTGAAGGAAGTCGCTCACAAGATGTGCACGATGGGAGCGCGAATTGTCGTCAATGAAGTCCAAGACATCGCCAATATGCTGCCGATACGGCTGCAATATCGGTTGAAGGATGGCATTCACGTATCGTACAGCCGTTACGGCGCCTTCCATTACCACCAGCGGCGTACGTCAGCCCCATATAAAGGCACCCCAAAATAGCAGGAAACCTCCACCTTGCTGCACTCGCTGGACAGTGTGTCTGAGGCATTCACCCTGACCGGGTTGCCTCCAAACATGTCTCCGACGATTATCTGGTTGAAGACATATACGTGATGCCAGTCCTGAGCGATCCGTTCGGCATGTTGAGCCCATTTGTGCCGCACTGCATGGTGTCGTGGTTGCAGGAAAGGACCTCGCCATGGACGTCAGGGGTAAAGTTGCGCATCATGCAGCCTATTGCGCACAGTTTGATTCGTAACACGACGACCTGTGGCTGCACGAAAAGCATTATTCAACCTTGTGTCGTTGCTGTCAGGGTTCCTCCGAGCCATAATCCGTAGGTAGTGGTCATCCACTGCAGTAGTAGCTCTTGGGCTGTCTGAGTGAGGCGTGTCATGGCCAGTTCCAGTCTCTCTTTATCTCCTGGATGTCCGAACAACATCGCTTTGTTTCAGTCCGAGACGCCTGGACACTTCCCTTGTTGAGAACCATTCCTGGCACAAAGTAGGAATGCGGACACGATCGAACCGCGCTATTGACCGTCTATGGATGGTTGAACTACTGACAACACGAGCAGTATACCTCCTTCCTGGTGGAATGACTAGAACTGATCAGCTGTCGGACCCCATCCGTCTAATAGGCGCTGCTCTTGCATAGTTTACATCTTTGGGCGGATTTGGTGACATCTCTGAACTGTCTAAGCGACTGTGTCTTTGATAGAATATCCACAGTCAATGACTATCTTCAGGAGTCCTTTGAACCGGGGTGTTGAAAACTTTTTTTGTTATTTGTTTTACCAAATGAAAGCCACACAGGGAAGCCATGTGGTCGAGCCCACTTGCTACAGTTCACACGGCTCTTCCCGTCTGAGGTACGAGTCTTCTCTCGGTAGTGTACGTTACTTTAAGTTACATTAAGTAGTTTGTAAACCTAGGGACCAGTGATCTCAGCAGTTTGGTACATTAGGAATGTACCTAAAATTTTCAATTTTACCAACTGAAATCTGGACTCTTCTGACCAGGTCACGAGTATCCAGTCGTCGATGTGTTCACGAGCCCAGTAGAGGCGCTGCAGGCAATGTAATACTGTTGGCATAACCACTCACATCGGTCACCTGATTCCATTGGCCATTGACGCCAAATTTCACCGCACTGTCCTAAGGATACGATCGTTGTATGTCCCACATGGGTTTCTGTGGATGTTTCACGCAGTGTTACCTGTTTGTTAGCAGCGATATCTCTACGCAAATGCCACTGCCCTCGGTCGTTAAGTGATCGCCGTCGGCCACTGCGTTGTCCGTGGCGAGAAGTAATGCCTGAATGTGGTATTCTCGACACACTCTTGACACTGTGAATAGCGTTATATTGAATTTCTTAACGATTTTCGAACTGGATTGTCCCATGCGTCCATCTCCAACTTCCATTTCTAGTTCAAAGTCTGTAAATTTCCGTTGCGTGGCCATAATGACGTCGGATACCTTTTCACATGAATCACCTGTACACAAATGACAACTCCACCAATGTACTACCCTTTTATACCTTGTGCACGCCATACTACCGTCATATTTATGTGTCCATATCGCTATCTCATGACCTTCGTCACCTCATTGTATATCATGTAAAGTGTATAATTAGTGGTTGCTTTGTTAAGTTCCCAGTTCTATCAGATCATGTAAAACTCCGTCGTCATGCGTTACTGTGGCCGTAGAAGCACGTGTCTGTATCTTTACGGTAGTAGAAGAGCTTCTGTATTTATCAACCGCCAGTCTGGGAAGTCAATTCACATTGCAGAACCCAGTCTTTTCTATATATTTACTAAGATGGTATCTGTTCTTTCGGACATGTCCGAAAGAACAGATACCATCGGTGACCAAGCAGCTTGTTAGAATGAAATTACAATGAAATGGACACCCTTAGCTGCTTACAGGCGTTGACATACGTCATCGGGGACAGATGAAAATGTGTACCCTGACCGGGACTCGAACCCGGGATCTCCTGCTTACATGGCAGACGCTCTATCCGTCTGAGCCACCGAGGACACAGAGGATAGCGCGACTGCAAGGATTTATCTCTGGCACGCCTCCTGCGAAACCCACATTCTCAATGTATTGTCCCACGCTACACTCGTAGTGCCACCGCCCTTTATACTCATTACTCGCGGCGCGTTGGCGATTCCCGTTAGAGTTCGGGCACTGTTTGTGCATTCGCACAGAAGAAGAAGATGGTCAAGAGGCAGGTGAGCCTTAACTCTATATTTACTAAGATGGTATCTGTTGTTTCGGACTTGTCCTCTGTGTCCTCGGTGGCTCAGATGGATAGAGCGTCTACAATGTAAGCAGGAGATCCCGGGTTCGAGTGTCAGTCGGGGCACACATTTTCATCTGTCCCAATTGACGTATGTCAACGCCTGTAAGCAGCTAAGGGTGTTCATTTCATTGTAATTTCAGTCTTTTCTAACCGAGCTCCCTGAATTGTTTCTTACTTTAACGTCATCCAGAAGGCGAGTGTAACTTGTGAATATTGCCAACGAGGTGAATATGACCGGATTTCTCTCGGTTTCTTGAAATGCTTGTAAAATGATAGTTATGTGGACAATACGAGGGAACAAAAAACGAAATGGGATGTCGCATTAAACAGAAAGGAAGGTTATTCATTTGATAAGCCAAATATTACTTGACGACTTAAACGTGAAGATGCTGGAAGAGATAGTACTGAGTGAATGCAATCTGCGTTATCACTAAGGTGAAGAGGAATCCTACAGAAGGTAAAGAGTAAAAGAATACAATGGGTGGGCCATTTAACCCGTATGCCCGATGGAAGACAGGCGAAGGTGGTACTAGAGGGGAAACCAAACACTAAACGCCCCATTGGACGATCAAGGCGGTGCTGGATGGACGACCTGGCGAAGGACCTAGCAGCTCTGGGGACTAAAGACATCTGGATGAACCGGGCACAAAACAGCATGTAATGGCGGAAGTTTTGTGGAAGTAGCGCTTGGTCTGCAGGGCCTGTGACCGCTGGATATCGATATGAAGTGGAAATGTAAAACATTACATTTATACATAAGTTCTAGTGTGACATAATGCCTGATCCTAGAGCTCAACTGCAGATATTACAGATATTTGTCGTGAAATGTTAAAAACAATAATATGTTACTCTTCCATGTGTTACTATAACATTCATTCGATTATGATGATTGGTGAAGTACTGTCCGCCCGCCAGTGACAGTTATGTGGGAGGTGCGGGTGAAAGCGGGTTGACATTGAAGCTTAATTGAGCTGAGGAACGTCTGCAGCAATCTCAAGTAAATTTTGTATAAACGTTACTTTTTAATTGTATAAATATTTGTATAAAATTATTGTTAATATATTCCAGCCACACCTATGGTATACAGTTTAAAAATGGCTCTGAGCACTATGGGACGTAATATCTTAGGTCATCAGTCCCCTAGAAATTAGAACTACTTAAACCGAACTAACCTAAGGACATCACACACATCCATGACCGAGGCAGGATACGAACCTGTGACCATAGCAGTCGCGCGGTTCCGGACTGAAGCGCCTAGAAGCGCTCGGCCACCGCGGCCGGCTAATACAGACACAGTCTTATCCCAGCATGGAATATCACGAGAGCGTGCACAGGCCATCATTGCAGAAATGCAGTACGAACTACTTTCTGCACGTTAAGTGCTTGCTTCGAGTCATCACTCCTGACCAAACACAAACAGAGGAGACTGGCCATCTGTCAACCATATGTTTTGCGTTTTCAACGTGAGGGCGACTGGATCCTTAACAACATTGTACAGGTGATGAGTCCCTCGCAGCCAGTGTCTATAATCCCTTCCTGTCTTAGTTCGTCAACAACACTGTGACAGGTGATGAAAGGTGGTTTAACCATTCTGACCCCAAAAACAGGAGGGTATGAAAGGAGTTCCGCCAGAAAGCAGAAACGATGCTAAAATATGATTATATGAATGCATGCCGACTGTTCACTCGAACATTTCCGAAAAAATACGACGCATTCATGTAACTGATTCTCGTCAGTGAGCAATGAACCCACAACCTTCTGAGAGGTTGGACAACTACGTTCGACCTCCAGAGGGAATCTAAAAATTATCGAGCATAGAGGACATGGACAGGGACTGTGGGTAAGTGACGGAGAGTCGGCCAGGGAGTGTGCCAAGATAGCCGCCGCACTGGCGATAAACACCGTGTCTGGGTGGCGCAGTGGTTAACGTAACTGCCTTGTAAGCAGGAAATCCCGAAAAGTTAGAAATTTGTGGTGAGATCCTATGGGACCAAACGGTTGAGGTCATCGGCCCGTAATCTTACACACTACTTAACCTAACTTAAGGTAAATGATAATTAATTGAAACCCTTAGCTGCCAACAGGTGTTGTTGATATTCCTCGATGGGGACAGCTGAAAATGTATGCCCGGGCGGGACTCCAATCCGGGATCTCCTGCTTACATGGCAGACGCTCTATCCATCTGAGCCACCGAGGACACAGACGAACAGCGCGACTGCAGGGACTTATCCCTTGCACGCTCCCCGTGAGACCCACATTCCCAACATGTCCACAATTTACATACCTAAAAGATATTTGCCCATCCACTTATTACATTTTCAATGAAATTAATACTGTTTTAATGAGATGGGTTTGCGCAAGTATCCTCACAGTTGTGTAAGACACAGCTAGCTAATCTGAGTCATTTTGTAACACACACACACACACACACACACACACACACACACACACACACACTGCAGGCTTACGCATTGGCGGAAAGGTACCAGTCCTTGTTGAAATTTGGTTCCTTGCCTGATGTTATCAAATGCATTATCGCAGTCCTGTCAGAAAAATCATGGCGTGTTTTTTGACCACAGGCTCAGCAATACATCGTTGTTTAACGTCTGAGACAGCATAAAGTGTCTGAAATATGATACCAGGACAAAGAAGGCTTCTTTATGCTGGGATAAACCCCATGTCTTATTGTGTACAGTTTTCCTTGGTGAGGCATGATCCTGATAGATGTTACAATGTGTCCTAAAAGTTTATTTCGTCCAGTCCAAATTCGGACTTTTAGAGATCTACTGCTACACTTCACTCAGCTAATGTCTGACGAACACTACTTACCAGTTCCAGGTGCTCTGTCCACGACTTTGTCACTATAAGCTGGTAGTCCACATACATTGTTACCCTGTCTAGCAGGTCTGTCTAAGACCTTGATGAAAACTCCAGAGCTCTTGTTGAGTCTGAAGGGTAGAACTCCAAACTTGTAGCTATGACCAGCAAATATAAATGCAGTGTATTTTCAACAGGTTTCAGATAGTAAGACCTGCCAGTATGAGGCATTTGGTCCAAGCTTGTAAGATATATCACGCCCTAGGACTTAAGTATTTGTTCTCTACATTTCTGATCATGTGCACACAGGAATGATATCTTGGTTATGTCAAGCACAAGGCGAGTGTTACCGTCCGACTTGGAGACTGTGATCAATGGGCGACTATAAGGGGATAAGGAGGTCTTTATTAGCCCCAACTTCAGCACACATTGTATCTCTTTGGATTCAAATTTTTCTTGCGCCAGGGGACAGATTAGGTAATTCGGCAATATGTCTCATGCTGTTTAACTTGCATGTGATAAATGTATCCTTTTATTATGCCCAGTTTCTCCGAGAATAGCGCAGCGTAATGTTTTAACAGTTCTGGAAGTTGGTACTGTTGACTGTTGTCGAGATAATTTTATTCGGTGATCTTAGTATCAATGTCTTTTTAATGATGTCAATCACATTCTCGTCATTCCTACACATACGTGAGTAGATAGGATTGATGGAGGACATCGAGAAAGTTCAATGACGGGCAACACGTTTTGTATTACCGCGAAATAGGGGAGAGAATGTCACTGAAATGATGCAGGATTTGGGGTGAAAATCATTAAAACAAAAGTGTTTTTCGCTGTGGCGGTATCTTTCCACTAAATTTCAATCACCAGCTTCTTCTTCTGAATGCGAAAGAATTTTGTTGACCCCGACCTACATAGGGAGAAACGATCACCATAATAAAATGAGGGAAATTAGAGTTAGCACAGAAAGATATAGATGATCGTTTTTTCAGCACGCTGTACAAGATTGGAATAATAGATAACTGTAGTGAAGGTGGTTCCATTAACCCTCTGCCAGGCAATTAAATGTGATTTGCAGAGTATCCGTGTAGATATAGATGTAGTCTTCCTGCTTATCATTACACGCAATGTGTTGAACTTCGGCCAGTCATAAGTAACCTTTAACCAAATACAATACTGTCCGTGTGCTGCCAGTTCTACAATTCTGCCTTTATTCCTTAGTGAACATACAGTAAAAAAAAGTTCTATATCTGCATCCCTCTCTCTCAAACAGTCCACATACGGATCCAACAATTTGGCTATTTTGCATCAGCAATAATGGCATCGTATGTATCTGGTTTATGCACCAGAAGAAGTCATAATTCACCACAGATACACTTGGAGCAGAGTCGTAGATGATATTCCATGAAAAGTTCCCTTAATCGCAGTTTCCACCAGTTCAGTGTTCCGCTGACCACATCTGCGTGTATCAGCGCACAATTCCTCCTTCAGGTCCAGCCCCTCGTTGTACCTGTGCATGGATAAATTTACCTGATAATTGGCCCCCATTTGTGCTCCACCCCTCCCCCTTTCGACGACATGTTGAGAGCTTACATCGACAGTGTAGAGTTTGGCGCTTGTGACGTGTTGGGCAGGGGTTCGTCAATAACGTCAAGAATACTAATGCCATGAGATTGCTGCAGTATGTGCGACGCCATCTCGTTTTGTGGCATTTCCACTGTTGTTGGTTAGGAGGTGGCATTGATATTACACTGACATTATTTACCGAATGGTATCCATCCCACGGTGGATTCAACTTCCAGTTTACTGGACCTGTTCTTTGTTCAGGATAGTTCACCTCACGCATGTTTTTAGGTTGGAACTGGGCATTATACTCGTACTATCTTTGTTCCGCATTTTTCTGCTAATATTGCTGTTTCGATTACGGAACTGATTACGGTTTGATCAACTGTTATGACTGTTGATTTAATGTCTATTTGGTTGATTGTTGTTATTCCATGTACAGTAATCACTACCACTCTTTTTACCGTTCTCGAGTGGACTGTTGACATTCTGATTTTGTTTTTATTGTAGCTCTGCTTCGCATCCTCTTGGGTAAGCCAGAGTGAATCACCTACGGCTATAAACAATTCCAAGTCCGTATCAGGAACGTGGTATAGTTTTTCGCGTAAAGCGATCGGTAATCTAGATTTTGAAATCCTTAACACGTCGCACGAAGACATGGTTTCATCCCAGTATCGCGAGTTATTCAAGTACTTTTCAAAGTATATGCGCAGGTATCCCTGCTTTGGTTTGCCCGCCTCAGGATTATAATCTTGTTTTCTTAAGCGTTCTTGTGCACACTTCGACCAGAAGCGACCCAAGAATGTCTTGTCAAATTCAAAAAGCGTCTGGAAGCTATCAGCGATCTCCATCTCCCACAGAGTTAAGTCGCCAGTTGTAAATGAAATCACGAAATGGATCATTGGTCTTTCAGTCCATAACGTAGGCAGTACATTCTGAAAACTCTTAAGAAATATCACGGGAGGCACAGTTTTCGTCTCTTCTTTGGATTTTTGGAACTAACAGTGTTTTATTAAAGATTCCTCATATTTTATGTGTGCCAATGTTGGAACCACAGCTCCAGTTTGTCGATACCTACTGTCATCGACCTAACGCTCTTCTCCAGGCTTAAGCTGCGAAACGTCATGCCCATTCTACCGCAGTTGTCTACTACGTTATTTTTCCTCGCAGCTCGCTCAACTATTCCTAGGCTGCAGAGTCGCGTCTGCTTAGTATTCCGTCTTCCTATCAAAGTTGATAAACAAATCGTCTACAGTCGCCGTAATTTTTTAACCTGCTCTTCAAGCGCTTGATGCGCTTCCCCTTATGTAGTGAATTGTGATTCTATTTCGCTCTCTTTGTAATGTAAATCGTTGTTTTGCGTAAGAAGCTCTTCGAGCTGGGTGCGCTTTTTATCTATGATGTTATTGTTGTGGTCTTCAGTCCTGAGACTCGTTTGATGAAGCTCTCCACGCTACTCTATCCTGTGCAAGCTTCTTCATCTCCCAGTGCCTACAGGAGCCTACATCCTCCTGAATCTGCTCAGTGTATTCATCTCTTGGTCTCCCTTTACGATTTTTACCCTCCACGCTGCCCTCCAGTACCAAATTGGTGATCCCTTGATGCCTCAGAATATGTCCTACCAACCGATCCCTGCTTCTAGTCAAGTTGTGCCACAGACTCCTCTTCTCCCCATTTCTATTCAATACCTCCTCATTAGTTATGTGATCTACCTATCTAATCTTCAGGATTCTTCTGTAGCACAACATTTCAAAAGCTTCTATTCTCTTCTTGTCCAAACTATTTATCGTCCATGTTTCACTTCCATACATGGCGACACTCCATTCAAATACTTTCAGAAACGAGCTCCTGACACTTAAATCAATACTCGATGTTATCAAATTTCTCTTCTTCAGAAACGCTTTCCTTGCCATTGCCAGTCTACATTTGATATCCTCTCTACTTCGACCATCATCAGTTATTTTGCTCCCCAAATAGCAAAACTCCTTTACTACTTTAAGTGTCTCATTTCCTAATCTAATACCGTCAGCATCACTCGACTTAATTCGACTGCTTTCCATTATCCTCGTTTTGCTTTTGTTGATGTTCATTTTATATCCTCCTTTCAAGACACTGGCCATTCCGTTCAACTGCTCTTCCAAGTCCTATGCTGTCTCTGACATAATTACAATGTCATCGGCGAACGTAAAAGTTATTATTTCTTCTCAATGGATTTTAATTCCTACTCTGAACTTTTCTTTTGTTTCCTCTACTGCTTGCTCAATATACCGATTGAATAGGATCAGGGAAAGGCTACTACCCTGTCTCATTCCCTTCCCAACCACTGCTTCCCTTTCAGGTTCCTCGACTCTTATAACTGCCATCTGCTTTCTGTACAAGTTGTAAATAGCT
The DNA here is from genome assembly GCF_021461385.2 of Schistocerca piceifrons. NCBI lineage: Eukaryota > Metazoa > Arthropoda > Insecta > Orthoptera > Acrididae > Schistocerca > Schistocerca piceifrons. The sequence goes on along the minus strand of NC_060140.1, from coordinate 641,952,789 downwards.
TTTCGCTCCCTGTATTTTACCCCTCCCACCTTCAGAATTTGATAGAGAGTATTCCAGTCAACATTGTCAAAAGCTTTCTGTAAGTCTACAAATGCTAGAAACGTAGGTTTGCGTTTCCTTAATCTTTCTTCTAAGATAAGTTGTAGGGTCACTATTGCCTCACTTGATCCAACATTTCTTCAGAATCCAAACTGATCTTCCCCGAGGTCGGCTTCTACCAGTTTTTCCATTCATCTATAAGAATTCGCGTTAGCATTTTGCAGCTGTGACTTATTAAACTGATTGAGATTGTAATTATCATATTCTTCTTGAAGCCTGAGGGAATTTCGCCTGTCTCATACATCTTGCTCACCTGATGGTAGAGTTTTATCAGGACTGGCTCTCCCAAGGTTGTCAGTAGTTCTAATGGAATGTTGTTTACTCCCTGGGCCTTGTTTCGACTTATGTCTTTCAGTGTTCTGTCAGACTCTTCACGCAGTGTCATATCTCCCATTTCATCTTCATCCACCTCGTCTTCCATTTCCATAATATTGTCCTCAAGAATATCGCCCCTGTATAGACCATCCATATACTCCTTCCACCTTTCTGCTTTCCCTTCTTTGCTTAGAACTCGGTTTCCATCTGAGCTCTTGATATTCATGCAAGTAGTTCTCTTTTCTCCAAAGGTCTCTTTAATTTTCCTGTAGGCAGTATGTATCTTACCCCTCGTGAGATAAGCCTCTACATCCTTACATTTGTCCTCTAGCCATCCCTGCTTAGCCATTTTGCACTTCCTGTCGATCTCATTTTCGAGACGTTTGTATTTCTTTTTACCTGCTTCATTTACTGTATTTTTGTATTTTCTCTTTTCATCAATTAATTTCAGTATCTCTTCTGCTACCCAAGGATTTCTACTAGCCCTCGTGTTTTTACCTACTTGATCCTCTGCTGTCATCACTATTTCATTCCTCAAAGCTACCCATTCTTCTTCTACTGTATTTCTTTCCCCCATTCCTGTCAATTGTTCCCTTATGCTCTCCCTGAAACTCTTTACAACCTCTGGTTCTTTCAGTTTATCCAGGTCCTATCTCCTTAAATTCAGACTTTTTGCAGTTTCTTCGGTTTTAATCTACAGTTCATAACCAATAGATTGTGGTCAGAGTCCACATCTGTCACTGGAAATGTCTTACAATTTAAAATCCGTTTATCTGTGTCTTACCATTATATAATCTATATGGAACCTTCAAGTATCTCCAGGGTTCTTCCATGTATACAACCTTCTTTCATGATTCTTGAACCAAGTGTTAGCTATGATTCAGGAGGCTTCTGTTGTGTCTTGGCAAGACAGCCAAGTCACTATGAGGTGAATCCGAAAGGCACGCGTTAAGCTCACGCAGGCTGGCGTGAGGTCTGGAAAATGACAAGGTCTTTATAGTAGCAAAAATAGTACGTAGCTTCTGGAATACTTAACCTTAATCCATAATTGGTGAACATCGGTCTTACGGTACATGCATCACAAGATTAATAGCAAATGATAATGGCGCCTTGCTAGGTCGTAGCAAATCACGTAGCTGAAGGCTATGCTAACTATCGTCTCGGCAAATGAGAGCGTAATTTGTCAGTGAACCATTGCTAGCAAAGTCGGCTGTACAACTGGGGCGAGTGCTAGGAAGTCTCTCTAGACCTGCCGTATGGCAGCGCTCGGTCGGGAATCACTGATAGTGGCGACACGCGGGTCCGACGTACACTAACGGACCGCGGCCGATTTAAAGGCTACCACCTAGCAAGTGTGGTGTCTGGCGGTGACACCACAGCTTCCTCTTTCATTTCTTAGCCCCGATCCATAGACACCTACTACATTTCCTTCTATTCCTTTTCCTACTGTCGAATTCCAGTCACCCATGACTATGAAATTTTCGTCTCCCTTCACTACCTGAATAATTTCTTTTACCGCATCATACATTTCATCGAGTTTGTCATCATCGGCAGAGCTATTTGGCATATAAACTTGTACTACTGTAGTAGGCGTGGGCTTCGTGTCTATCTTGGCCACAATAATGCGTTCACTATGCTGTTTGTAGTAGCTTACCGCACTCCTATTTTTTTATTCATTATTAAACCTACTCCTGCATTACCCCTATTTCATTTTGTATTTATAACTCTGTATTCACCTGACCAAAAGTCTTGTTCCTCCTGCCACCGAACTTCGCTAATTCCCACTATATCTAACTTTAACCTATCCATTTCCCTTTTTAAATTTTCTAACCTACCTGCCCGATTAAAGGATCTGACATTCCACACTCCGATCCGTAGAACGCCAGTTGTCTTTCTCCTGATAACGACATCCTCTTGAGTAGTCCCCACCCGGAGATCCGAATGGGGGACTATTTTACCTCCGGAATATTTTACCCAAGAGGACGCCTTCATCATTTAATCATACAGTAAAGCTGGATGCCCTCGGGAAAAATTATGGCTGTAGTTTCCCCTTGCTTTCAGCCGTTCTCAGTACTACATCAGCAAGGCCGTTTTGGTTAGTGTTACAAGGCCAGATCAGTCAATCAACCAGGCTGTTGCCCCTGCAACTACTGAAAAGGCTGCTGCCCCTCTTTAAGAACCACAAGTTTGTCTGGCCACTCAACAGATACCCCTCCGTTGTGGTTGCACCAACGGTACGGCTATCTGTATCGTTGAGGCACGCAAGCCCCCCCGCCAATGACAATGTCCATGGTTCATGGGAGGGGGGGAGGGATTTTATCTATTTAATCTTTAATATGGTCAACGATATGCTTAGCTGGTACATCGAAGACCTTATCAAGCTCTTCTACTAATCTGTTGTCTCTTCCTAATCCTTTCTTTTTTTCCCCTTCCTCCTCCTTAACTACTTCCTTCTCCTCACGTTCTGTCTCGGTAATCCTTTCTCTGTCTTCTTTTTCCCTTTCTTTCGTGTTTTCTTTCTCCTGGCGTTGTAGTTCCTTATCAGCTAACTTTTCCTGTACAGTATGGATTAAAGCCGGGGGAAAGTCATTTCCTATGACCGTCGACAGTATAACATTTCCTGCCGCTACTGCATGTTCAATATTGAACTTATCGTCAGCTGATCCGGCGCTTGCTTGTGGTTCGAACGTTTCCACATTAGAACCAGACGTTAAGATCCATAATTCAGACTTCTCGATTTCCTAAGCTTGATATTCCAGCTAACATTATCCGTATCAGTATATGGCAACTCACTGATATCCTTAGTCTCCTCTAAATTTGCAATATTGTCACCTTCCTCTTTCTCTTTGGCCTGCTCTTCTTTGATGACTAAGTACAAAGTACACGCTAGATATACACAAATACAACACACAAAACACAAAAAAGGGTATGACACTGAAAATGGTGCAATAAACCGAATAAAAAATCTTTCCCCCTTACTAAACCTACTGAAAGGTGGCTACACTGAGTCACAGCGCCAGAGACTGCACCAAAGATTATTATTCCGCCGCCTCCACTGTGCAGTAGTTGTTGAGAGGATGTCGAGTGCAGTTGTTGTTCTGTTGAGCGAGAGAGTAGATGCTGTTCGGTTGGTGTAATGTATAGATGGTCTAATGGAAAATTTTCGTCAATATATAATGAGGTAATAAGGTATTACAGTTTTCTTTAATGACAATGCCTCTTGCTCACAGGTACAGTCAAAAAAGCATCTGGCTCATGTTCATTTATTAGACTTGTAATTCTGGTTTCTATGTGCAGTTATAGTATTTCCGGTTTTTCAATTAGTTCATTGTAAATGGTGTTCGAAATATTTTGTCGTATTGAGAAAGAACCGAGCCAGATGCATGTACGTTGACTCACACTACCACAGACAGAACTGCTACACTTGTGCTTTGTTATTTCGTAGCTTTTATAGTTGCAGGGGACTTAATTAATTAATTGTGTTAATTGATATTCCTTGTCATTCTTTATTTTTATTTTATGCAGTCAGATTGCGTGCTAATACTAGTCAGGGCCAACCGGTTACGAAACTTCGTAACCGGTAACACACGTACTAAAATTATTGAATTTATTCATTAATATTCTAATAATTAAGTCCCCATGCACTACTCTCTAATAATCTATTGAAACTAGTGTGTGAACGAAACTATCTCTCACAGCACTGCAGTATATGTAGCGACACGAAATACTTTAAGAAAAAAATGTACAAACGCAAATCACTGATTGGATGCACACAAGCTACTACTGGCGTGTATCCTAGAAGCTTGGTGGGCATAAAACCGTCCCCTTTCCTTTAATGTTCTGTCGTATTGTAAATTTTCTCAGAATCTGAATTTGCAATGCCTTCACTCTATTATAGAATCCTTGCCAATCAGTATCTATGTCATTGTTGTGATCGACGTAGTTCATGAAAGAAAATACAATTCATATTACGATAAAATACAAATATTGTATAACCCAACCAGTCAAATATTTCTGGCCCCACGTTGGGCGCTAGTGTGTTGTTTTTAATATGTATGTGCTTTAATTGTGTGTACTTTGCGGTTCACTAAACTGTATGATTTGTAGGCAAATACACGTACAGTTACACATCAAATGACGCCACACACACTAAAGTAACTATCACAACTTACAGTGGGCAAATTACACAGTCTTTTTTATGGATACGTTACTTCAAGATTTAATGCCCGCAAGGTAAAACACATAAAGAGCGTTGAGAAGCACTGTACTGACTCGCATGTTAACGAAGTATGTCAGTTTCTTTTTGCGCTGTAATTTCATTGAAATTAATACTGCTTTAATGTCATGAGCCCTTTTAGAGAAATATTATTGTGTGCCATATTTATCACTGTGAATTTACGTAGCTGAGATAAAAGACAGCCGTTATGCGGCAACGACAACAATTTACGGAAAACTACTATTAATCTTCGCAAATGAATCAAAATGACACTGAAGTTAAATAATGTAATGAAAATGCAAGCTTTGTATGTTGTTGCTACTGCTCTATGCGGTTTAGTATTGGTAATATTCAAATAAGACGTAGCGGCCGTGCAAATGGCCGACAACAATCAATCATTTATATGCTAGCGCAGTATTACGCTTTATAATATTCATAAAAAATAAATTATTAGTTTCGTAATAGTGTTTTTAAGAGCAAGTAAACACATATATTTAACCAAAATGCACCGTAAGTACACTTAAAATGTCTCTAACGTCTACCCGTCATCCAAGATTAAGACCAGAGTGAGTAATTACATAACATCATTCGACTGTTTCACCATTATGGATATTTTTAATGAAGAACTAATATACGTAGTAAGTCGATATTATTTTTAAATACAATCACGTTGAATGATAAATGTTTTTTCTGTACATTTTATGTACATGTTTGAAGCATCATAAACGTCTCAATTGCACTGTTCGTAATTCCATAAGAAGGAACATTGTTCTCCCTAGAGCAACCGGTAGACAAAGTCATGCTCACAGTGTTCTGGGATAGTCCGGGTGTGGTGCTTTTGTAATTCATGCCCAAACGCACCACCATGTACGCTGCACTGTACTGCGAGTGTCCTCAGAAAACTGGAAACACTAACCCATGGAGTATCCTCTACTTCAGCGCGACAGTGCCAAACCACAGACGAGCGCTCCGATATCCGTAACCATCAGACACCATGTGTTCCGTGTTATCGATCATTCACCATGCAATCCCCATCTGGCTCCATCAGATTTCCATCTGTTTCCAAAACTTACAGAACACCTTCGAGGACTTCACTTTGATAGTGACGAAGCGGTGCAAGCAGAGGTGAGGTTACGGCTGTGTCAATAAACATTCTACACTGACATTATCAACAAAGTGTTGATCGCCACGGTGACTATCTTGAGAAATAAATAAACAGACATGAAGAATAAATATAGAGAATCTCATTATCTTTTATTAAATAAAAGTTTCAAGAATTTTCAAATTAAAAATTCGAAAATATTACTTTTCAGCAGGCAAATTTGGCGATAGGTGTATAAGTGTAGATTTTGTGATTATTGGTATCTTCATATGTACCCACTGTATTTAGTTAGTTTTTTCTCCATGTTTAACAGTGTTTGAGCAATCACATCACATAATTTACTATCTGATGCTTTGTACATGATCGTAATTGCACCACTGAAAGGAGTACGCCTTTCAGTATAGAGTTTTGCGTACACAAGTCTACACTTCATCCCCCTGCCTACTGCCAACGGGAAAATAAGTATTAACAGCTTGCTCTTCCCACATGTACCTGGAGTTATTAATCAGCCTAAAAATTATACTACTCTTAATAGCAATAATTATTAGTCTACAAACAAAATATATACTGATGTAATGCTGTTCAGTGTACTGCCCCTACCACCAACAAAAAATCTGTTCTGATACACCCCTAACTCCCTATATATAAGGTGAAACAGAACTCCACCCCTAAGCTATGAGAGATGAGGTATGAATGAAATGAATAGGCGAACCAGAACTCCACAGACTAACTCCTAGGAGGGTACTATGAACCAAAACAAGAAAAAAATATTCAATAAACGTGAGCTCTAAAACGTATACCTTTAGAGCTATGAGCAGTAGTTCAATAGAGGAGATAGCTTCATAGTAGCGAAGAGGTACAAGTGGTCACAGCTCTTAAGATACGCATTTTACATCCAATACTTACAAGAAATTTCTACCTTGTTAATGTAGGTAGCAACAATCCTGAAAGTTTGTCCATGGAGTTCTGGTTCAACCAATAATTGATATATGCGGACGTGGTCAAAGCTGAGGGCAAACATCTAGTTCACAATAAACTATAAGGTTCGTTCTAACATGAAATTTCCCTTACGAGAAGTATTTCAGTAATTTGTCGTTTCCATGCCTTCTCGTCAGGTAAGTCTCATATGAAACATAGCTCCAGCTAGGTATAAACTGGGGATGTTCTCTTCTGGCTGTTTGGAATGTTCAAATATACCATCCGAATTTTCGCGTGTTATAGCGAGATTCTTTTCTCCGGTCTTGTGAGAGATCAGTCCCGTAATTCTTTTGACAAATCCATCTGAGTGCAAAACAAAGTATGTGTGATTGTTTAGGAAGCATTTAACCGCCTTGCCATCGTCTGCAAGCCTCGCAGAGCCACACAGATCCCGCGACGGGTCCTCTGGCGCGAAATCGCTTCGTCGCACGGCCATTCTGCAATTCGCAGTGGAGCAGAAATTGCCCGCCCACAGACACGCGGCAGAGCCCGGGGCTGTTATGACATCTCAAAGCGGCAGAATTGCGTCCGCCAGCACGCAGAGGGCAATAATTTGCGAAGGGTCTCGCTGCGGCCGGGTCGGACGGCTGATTTGCATGACTTTACGAGCCACGTCGGACTCACAGGATCCTCTGTTGGTGGTCCAGTCCGCTCAGTTGCTCTCGTGCCAGAGTTTGCGGGGTGGCGATAAATATTTCCAGCCGCCTGAAATACTCTGCGACCGTCACCAAAGGGCATCCTCGATGACCAGTTGCGCACGTTGTTTTTTGTTCTCTTCTCTGGTTCCCTTCCTGAGTGAACCTACGCATTTAGCACGTCTGCCGTTACTCGTCACGCTAAATACCAGTCGCGGTCCGCCAACATGAAACCGCCCGCTGTGCTGCTCCTCGACTTATCAGGCACTTGCGTGCTTGGAAGAGGGCACTGCCTGTTCCTCGAAGAGCATGCAGCGTTTCGCTGGTGAGAGGAGGGGTTCACAACTAACCGGCATGGCATGTTAGTCGGGGAGACGTCACATTCTACTGCGGCAGCCGAGCCGACAGCTCAGCCACAGTCAGCTCCGCCATCAAGGACAGTGCCACCTATAGTGATCACCATTGTTCCAAGCACGTGCAGCTGTGCAGATACGTATGACGTATCTTCCTTTGGGGTACACCGCAGATATCGTAAAATATTGCGAGCACACAAACTAGGGCTACCACAAATTGTTTAAAACTTTGTTTCTGTGTGGATCCACAGGCCCTAAATAATAAATGAAAATTTTAAAATTTTGTGTGTGGCTGGATCAGCAACGGCAGGATGAATCTTCTTATATAAATAGTAAACAGCTAATCACTTCCAAAATGTGAAGTTCATTAAAACCTCTTTACAATGATTTCAACTTTTATAAAAACGTCTTTTTCATAAGCAAGTATTGCCAACTGAATTGGATGTTGCGGCAGACGTACGTTAAAATCTAACCGAAAGGCGTCAACCAAATGTAAAATACTAGCCACACAATAACTAAACCATGCACAACATGGTTGTTGTTATTCGGTATTTCCACCCGAATGTATAGCAAGTGTCCAAGCTATATATTAGTGAGGAAGTACCAAATATCAACAAAGAGATTGTGCATATTTTGTGATTATGGAGGTGAATTTTTGTAATTGCCTGATGCCTTTCGACTATATTTTAACGTATATGTGCCACAACATGTATCCAGTTGTCAATATTTGCCTCTATAGAAGAAGTTTTTATAAATGTCGAAACCATGGTAAAGGGGGTTTAATGAAGAACCTTCCATTGGGCAACTGATTGGCTGTTTGCTGTTTCTACAAGAAAATAAACATAACACACCCTACGGTAGGCTATAATGTAAACAATCTTTTTTAAATCATGCAGTTAGCTAATTTCGATAATCTGTCACTCTCAAGCATCTTTAAAACCAACGTAGAAGAGTATAACATTGTATACATCACAATACATCGCCATGTGTAAGTATCACATTACACAACTCACGATAACATACTTCCTTACGATGCACTTTACCTACTTACAGGTGTGATATTATTTTTCTCTACACATACGAAGCAGTCGTCATATTCCATTCTTACATTGGGAATTCATGCAGATCAATGTCACAACCTCACATGTAGTGGTAACTGTGCTCTAATTACTGCAGCCCAACAACGAATAACAGCTGATGTCGAAGATACACTTACATCCAAACACAGAAAAACTGTCAACAGAAAATGTAAGAGGCGCATTACTTATATTTCTGGCGTGTCAGACTTGGTGATGTACTGTATATTAGGTAATCAGAAACCGAAGACTATTTCAAGGCATACAAACAAACGAAATAAACTGTTTTATAAACCTGTGAATGTACATATGGGTTCTGACCCAGTGCTTATGCCGAAGCGTACAACCAGTGATGGGACGAATGATATGTACATTACAACGCCGTTAAATATGATAACAAAATTGCTACTCTACACCCTCAAAACTTTTTTTAATATTATTTGATGGCATGTGAATTGTTACTTAGTGGCTTGTTCGGACTATTACTATTTTATATATCTGACTTCTCAGTTTTACCGTAATATTTACGTAAATCAAGAACGATGTACTTTTAACCTCCCACGCCAAATGATGGGGATATGTTTTACAGTAAGCAACCGTGTATATTTGATGTCATGTATGTATGGGTTCTTACCCAGTGCTTATGCGGAAGCCTATAATCACTGTTATAACACTGCTAGCTTGCCCAAAGGGACAAACGAGACGTACATCAGCACATCGGTTAAATATGATAACAAAATTGTTTATCCACACCTACAAACATTTTTGTAATGAACATTGTGTTTCACGGCATTTTAATTATTAAGTAATGGCAGTTTCGTACTGTTATTATTTTTTTATATATTTTACTCCTTAGTCTTAACGTAACATTTTACGCAAATTACGAACGTTGTACTTCTAACTTCCCACGCCAGATGGTGGGTATTATGTTTTTTTTTTTTCAAAAACCTATGTTACACCTCATTCATGTTATTCATTTATTATTGTTTTTCATTATCTTTTGCTCTTTTATATGTCCTGTGCCCTGACAACTTATCAACGATCTGTTTTATGTTTTATAAGTTTGTTTTTTAAAAAACAATACGCCAATGTATTTTAGATATTTCATTCCCCCTTCGTCTGCTATGTATTGTACGTACATTTTAAATTTGAATTACTGCACGATTCACAAATGCACAAGAGTTATTTAGTGTTAATATCTCGCAAAACCAGTAATACTATGCCTTCACGTGACACATGTCACATAGAGGGCGTGTCAAGCCCCGTCACACCGAGGTCTGCTGAACAAGTGCATGTAAACAGCGACCTCAGTCTATGTGATCGCCGTAAGCTTATTGACACCAGTGCTTACTAATTTAAGTTATATATTACAGGTATGTTCCTAACAAGTGTTATGTTCATATGCAGATGTAAATGTGATTTTCTGTTTTATACTCTCTGATCGTAATGTAAAAAAAAATTTAACTTCTAGCACTGAAGATGGTCACTAAGTGACCGAAAATCGATTTTGCGATAGTAAACAAAAATATAGGACCAATGCTGTCTCTCCTTCCAAGTATACCCATTATCTGGTCGTAGTGCACAGGACACTATGGAGTCGCCAATCAATAAATAAACTATGTTATACAGCAAATTAAAATAATATATGAAACAAGTATATATTTCATAAAATTTTGAAAGATGGCAAACAACTAATTTCTAGCGTGCCAGACTTAACGAATGCGTCGTATCTGTTGTGTCAGCTACTGCGGGAGTCAGCATGGACACAACACAAAAGGAGAGAAGTTGCGATGGCCGGTGGCAGGAATCCAAAATGATCTGCATATAACATTTTAAGATTAATTAATCCCTTTGTTTGTAAAAAGAAAATAAACATAAATTACCTTACTTCCTGTGCCTCCTACATGCAACAAAAAATGGCTCTGAGCACTATGGGACTTAACTTCTGAGGTCATCAGTCCCCTAGAACTTAGAATTACTTAAACCTAATTAACTTAAGGACATCACACACATCCATGCCCGAGGCAGGATTCGAACCTGCGACCGTAGCGGCCGCACGGTTCGAAACTGTTGCGCCTAGAACCGCTCGGCCACCCCGGCCGGCTACATGCAACACTTTTCGCTATTACTTCTAGCAGAAGGCAGGTTAAGTCTCGTCTTCCTGTCACTCAGTACTGATGCTCTAGGAGTGTGAGACCGAAGGGCCCGATGACATCAGCATTTCGATTCCATAGGAACTTACCACATCTACCACCATCTGCGACCGAACTGTGCCGACCAGCGATGGGTGGCTGGTTAAATCAGTATTGACAGGGGGCGCTGAATTATGTCTTCCAAGAGGTGTGGCGTTGCCCGCTCTTTCCACTGTCGCGCGAGTCAGCGCCGTCTTGATGCTGGTCCGCGGCGCTGCGCTGGTGGGTTTGCGATCGACATTTTAGGACTGCACAGTGCCGTACGTTATCAGTGTCTGAAGACAATGTGCAGACACACAGAAGCCAACTTCTGACATTTTTTGTAGAAGAGCAATCCATAAAAATACACGTTTCATAATATTTTTATCTACTAGCGGTGATGAAGCGAAAGAAGGAACCTTTCGATTCTATATGGAAGATATCCTGTAGTATTCTCAGAATTTGTACAGATATGGGAGACTTGAGACCAAATAAGACAGAGAGGACAGAAAACATTCCATCGAAGTTTCTGAAGTCTATGAGGGAAGTGGCAACCAAACGACCATTCAGGTTTCTCTCTAGAATCCATGAGACTGGAGACGTACCACAATTCGCATAATTCCGAAGATACCAAGGCCTCATAAATGCGAAAATTATCGCACACAGCTCATGCATCCATATCAATGCTGAAAGATTCGCTGATGACATTGCTGTTATCTGTGAAAATGAAGAATTATAGGTCGTTTTGCACAGAGTGATCTTATGGGTACACCTTATGGACTAAGAGTAAACCGGAAAAAGTCATAGGCAATGAAATGTAGCAAAAAAGGGAATAGTGAGAATCTTAACATCAAAATTCGTCATCACAAGTAGGCGAAGTTAAGGAAGCAAAACTACCCATGGCAGATGAAGCTTAAAAACCAGACCACCACAAGCAAGTCTGCTAGTATCAAACACAGAACTTAATTTCAGAAAATTATTTATGAGGATTTACGTATGGAAAGTTACATTGTATTGTGGTGAGTCAATAACTGTGGGAAAAACGTAATAGAAGAGAAACCAAGCGTTTGAGGCGTGGTCCTACAGATGAATGTTGAGAATGCCTTATGAAACCTTCCCATCTCCTCTATACCTCTTTTGTTATTGATAACCTTCCCTTTTCCAATAACTTACCTAACCTTCCCTTAGGATTTCTTTCTCTTGCTTAATAATAACAAATGAAATCTTCCCTTTGATATTTATTCTCTTTCTCTATCTTCCCATACAAATTTAATTGCTGCTTATTAAATGTGATTTTCTGATTATTTCGACGAAACATAGAATGTGTCGTCGTCGTGGCCCTCAGTCCTTATCTGCAATAACCCAAAACTGTTGCTTACCTTTTTTACTGTTACTGGATCGCCATCTGACTGCTACATCGAACTGTGACATGAATATACTTACTCTGTTTTACTATACTCTATTACCTGCTGGTGGGCTTTATAAAATATAAACATCTTTCATAAATTGTGATTTGACAATAAACAATAGAAATATACACTTCTTACATAACCCTCCACTGGATTTCCTTCAAATTTTCCCACGTTGTTAAGTCATTTGGACATGACGTAAGAAGGAAATTTGATTATACAAATATGTGTAGTAATAAGTAAGTTAATGATATAATATTTCTTTCAACAAAGCACATACATATACTGTCATAAGAATTTGTTTTCCTAAGTCTAACAAAGAGAATATTCAAAAGAGTCTACATCAAAATATACAAATAATATGAGTCAGTAAGTTGGAAGTGTACATCAGGTAGTAAAAGTTACTTATATTTCTAATACTAATGGATGGCAAAAATTAGAACATAGTTTATGTTTCATTATAAATTGGCATCTATTAGTACCATATTCAAGGAAGGGATAAAAAAGGAATTGGATAGCATGATCAAAGCACTGGCAACTGTCTGTGAACGCACTCAAAAGTCCGTTTCTTTCCCTCACATAGCACAACACCAGAATTCGCCATGTGATTCCGTCGTCTCTTTGGTCCATAGTTTTAGTGTAACCAGACACTAAGTTAACCATCGAATTGCCTGAGTTGCCGCAGCTACATCAGTTACAAATTCCAACTCCAATTGTCCATTAGTAGTGATGGTGTGCATCTTGGTATGCAAGCACCTATTGACATACATCATGACTGTGGTGTGCATCTTGGTATGCCGACATCTCATAGAAAACATTGTAGATTGAAGTAACTTGGTTCACTATTCACTTAATTTGTCCTCCATAACAATGGGGATGCACAGGAATTTAGGTACAGGTATAATCATTTTGTCAAAAGGTTCATGGATATGGTTGATACCGTAATTAGCAAATTTTACATCGTCTCTTTCCTCTGTGCTCATAAAATTATTTATTATAATTTTAAAAGGATAAAATATTTCACATTGTGTGACTGTAGATAAAGTTTATAGTTTTAAACAATTACATAAAAAAACATTTTCCATCTGTAGTGAATTCAACCTACAATACATATTACATTACGTGACAGTCGATAACATAAACAAATATTTCTGTAAGTGGAATTTAATAGTACATTTAGGCATCAACATTTTAAATAAAATAGACAAGTACCTTTATACAAACTATGTCACGTTCTGTGACTCTAAATAAATCTTAATCTGGTGCTCATATAAATAATTACATAAAGACACTGTTATATTACTTCACAGGTTGTGAATTCACAATTTTTGAAATATGAAAGTACATTTTGACAACATATGTCACTTTCTGTGACTTCAGTATGTTCGATAATGTGTTTGTCAGTTACGAGTCATATTGTCAGTCGACTACATATTATGTTTGAGTTGTGTAACACACATCGTCATTGTTATTTAAGAGAAAACATTTGTATTATACGTAGAGTGCGAATCGGTATGCTGACATTTGGTGTGATCTGTTTTTCCTATGTATGTATCTGATGTAAAAGATATCATGTTCAATGCAAAGTACATATAGTAAGAAATTTAATGTGGTTTCTGTGGTGTCACCGCCAGACACCACACTTGCTAGGTGGTAGCCTTTAAATCGGCCGCGGTCCGTTAGTATCCGTCGGACCCGCGTGTCGCCACTATCAGTGATTGCAGAACGAGCGCCGCCACACGGCAGGTCTAGAGAGACTTCCTAGCACTCGTCCCAGTTGTACAAGCGACTTTGCTAGCGATCGTTCACTGACAAAATACGCTCTCATTTGCTGAGACGATAGTTTACCATAGCCTTCAGCTATGTTATTTGCTATGACCTAGCAAGGCGCCATTATCAGTTACTACTGATACTGAACCATGTACTGTCAAGACCGACGTTCACTATTAACGGATTAAAGTTAAGTATTCCACCAGCTACGTCCGTTTTTCTAAATTCTAATTTCCTTGTCCTGTTCCAGACCTCACGCCAGCCTACGTGAGCTGAAACGCGTGCCTTTCGATCTCTTCTAGTAACCTAGTGTTGGCTCTCCTGCCAACCAGAACACTGGCGACGAGGCGAAACTGCGTTCTTCTTTCAACTGCCCTGATTTACTTGTGTAATGGCTTCGCCACGGTCTCCAGATGTACTGTCCGAATTTTATCGCTTACAGAATCAGCAGACGCAGGCCTTACTGGATGCCCTTGGACAGGTCGTCCAGGGTCAACGTGCGATGCAAAACGATGCGGCAGCCGCCGCTCCACCGCTAACGCAGCCACAACACGCTGTTGCACCAACTTTTCGACCTTCTGATGCTGCACTGGAAAGCTGGACGGAGTGGTCACGCCAATTTGGATTCCATCTCGCCGCCTACAGAATTCAAGGTAACAAGCGGCAGCCATTTTTGTTGTCTTTAGTCGGCATACAAACGTACCGTGTGATAGTCAAATTATTTCCCCGACGCGACGTAGCAACTCTGTCCTAAGACGAAATTTTGTCTGCATTAGTTGCATATTTCAAAGAATCAGTCAATGTGGTTGCGAAAAGGTATACCTTCTTTCGTACAAAACGTACGGCAGGTCAGACTAATCGGGAGTGGGTTGCAACCTTGCAAGGCCTTACTAGGGATTGTGCTTTTGAGTGTCAATGTGGACTCCCTTATTCAGATACTATATTTTTTTTTTGTCATCAGTCTACTGACTGGTTTGATGCGGCCAGCCACGAATTCCTCTCCTGTGCTAACCTCTTCATCTCAGAGTAGCACTTGCAACCTACGTCCTCAATTATTTGCTTGACGTATTCCAATCTCTGTCTTCCTCTACAGTTTTTGCCCTCTACAGCTCCCTCTAGTACCATAGAAGTCATTCCCTCATGTCTTAGCAGATGTCCTATCATCCTGTCCCTTCTCCTTATCAGTGTTTTCCACATATTCCTTTCCTCACCGATTCTGCATAGAACCTCCTCATTCCTTATCTTATCAGTCCACCTAATTTTCAACATTCGTCTATAGCACCACATCTCAAATGCTTCGATTCTCTTGTGTTCCGGTTTTCCCACAGTCCATGTTTCACTACCATACAATGCTGTGCTCCAGAAGTACATCTTCAGAAATTTCTTTCTCAAATTACGGCCGGTATTTGATATTAGTAGACTTCTCTTGGCCAGAAATGCTTTTTTTGCCATAGCGAGTCTGCTTTTGATGTCCTCCTTGCTCCGTCGGTCATTGGTTATTTTACTGCCTAGGTGGGAGAATTCATTAACTTCAATGACTTCGTGACCATCAATCCTGATGTTAAGTTTCTCGCTGTTCTCATTTCTACTACTTCTCATTACCTTCGTCTTTCTCTGATTTTCTCTCAAACCATTCTGTGTACTCATTAGACTTCATTCCGTTCAGCAGATCATTTAATTCTTCTTCACTTTCACTCAGGATAGCAATGTCATCAGCGAATCGTATCATTGATATCCTTTCACCTTGTATTTTAATTCCACTCCTGAACCTTTCTTTTATTTCCATCATTGCTTCCTCGATGTACAGATTGAAGAGTAGGGGCGAAAGGCTACAGCCTTGTCTTACACCCTTCTTAATACGAGCAATTCGTTCTTGATCGTCCACTCTTATTATTCCCTCTTGGTTGTTGTACATATTGTATATGACCCGTCTCTGCCTATAGCTTACCCCCACTTTTTTCAGAGTCTCGAACAGCTTGCACCATTTTATATTGTCGAACGCTTTTTCCAGGTCGACAAATCCTATGAAAGTGTCTTGATTTTCCTTTAGCCTTGCTTCAATTATTAGCTGTAACGTCAGAATTGCCTCTCTCGTCCCTTTACTTTTCCTAAAGTCAAACTGATCGTCACCTAGCGCATTCTCAATTTTCTTTTCCATTCTTCTGTATATTATTCTTGTAAGCAGCTTCGATGCATGAGCTGTTAAGCTGATTGTGCGATAATTCTCGCACTTGTCAGCTCTTGCCGTCTTCGGAATTGTGTGGATGATGCTTTTCCGAAAGTCAGATGGTATATCGCCAGACTCATATATTCTACACACCAACGTGAATAGTCGTTTTGTTGCCACTTCCCCCAATGATTTTAGAAATTCTGATGGAATGTTATCTATAATTATGCGACTGTATTTCGCAGATAACTCTTTTCTGCGTGCTTTGAATTTCGCATGTATTAAATCCAAAAGATTGTGGGATAGATGTAGTATCTTACATTAACCTTTCGTTAGTCTTAGAATGACTGAGCGACCGAAATGACGGTCGTCATATCTCCATCTCAATGCTCCCACTATCAGAAGCACAACAAAGTTACCGACCTACCTTCATTCCACTGCAGAAATCAGCGCTTCCTGCAGGCTACGCTGCCTCGGCCGCGCTATGTATCTGGTTTTGGGGGCCTCTGGTGAGGTGCGTCGGCATCTCAACCAGCTGCGCCTCTGTCGTCGCACGGGATCTGCCGCTCGCAGTCTGCTTTCAGTGACGGTGCGGTCCGGTCAGCGCCCTGGGGACCCATCTACTGGCTCGCCTCAGCCTCGGGTGTTACCGACGCTGCCTTCAATTTTGCCCCATGGCGACGCGCCGCGCCATCGCCGCCGCCGCCTGTTCTCCCGCCGGCGACGCCCACAGTGGATGCGTCGCTGCGACCGCCGGGCGCCTCCCTGGGTCACGCGCTGCCGATCGCTTCCCGTGACCGGATGTCCTCCGACATAGAACTCTTGCCCGCTCCGGACCATATGTCGTCTTCGCCCGTCGGGTGCCCCGACCCGATGGAGGTCGACCCTTCGGCCCCTCCTGTCTCTCTGCGGGCGCATACACCGCATGTTGGCGTGCACCCTGGAGCAGGTTTTCAGGCGTTTCCTAGCTCCCCGCGGTCCGAATGGCAGGGTGTAGGTGGCACAGCCTCGCCTGTTGTTAGGCTCCCCACCTCGTCGCGTACGTCAACATGGGGTCCTCCCCACGGCGGGCGGAAGCCATACGCCACAACCGTACGCCGATTTGCGATTTGCCAGACACCACACTTGCTAGGTGGTAGCCTTTAAATCGGCCGCGGTCCGTTAGTATCCGTCGGACCCGCGTGTCGCCACTATCAGTGATTGCAGACCGAGCGCCGCCACACGGCATTTGGAGAGAGACTTCCTAGCACTCGCCCCAGTTGTACAACCGACTTTGCTAGCGATGGTTCACTGACAAAATACGCTCTCATTTGCCGTGACGATAGTTTAGCATAGCCTTCAGCTACGTTATTTGCTACGACCTAGCAAGGCGCCATTATCAGTTACTATTGATACTGAATCATGTACCGTCAAGACCGACGTTCACCATTAACGGATTAAAGTTAAGTATTCCACCAGCTACGTCCATTTTTCTAAATTCTAATTTCCTTGTCCTGTTCCAGACCTCACGCCAGCCTGCGTGAGCTAAAACCCGTGCCTTTTGGCCTCTTCTAGTAACCCGGTGTTGGCTCTCCTGCCAACCAAAACAGTTTCTCCATCCGTAGTGCTGCGCTGCGCTGTGTCACCCGTTATCAAAATAAACCATTACTTAATTATATTCCTTACATACTAACGTCTTCATTCTCCTCTCTCCTTTGTACCTCGTGTCACCTCTCTGCATAGCCTATAATAAAATATTCATTGTTAATAATCATCAGCGCACGGCATGACTTCAATATCTCTCTGTATTACCTATAACAAAATATTCGTGGTTAATAATGGTCAGCGCACGGCATGACGTAAACATCTCTCTGCATCTAGAATATCGCGTCAGCTCTCGGTATGACCTGTAAAGCATTTACCAACATTTCTCCATATTCAATACTGATATTATAATTAAATATACGTTTATTTTGGTGTACTATGACAACAATGCCGCATGCACGGGTTAAAGAATACATCTAACTGCTACTACTGTATGAAAATTATTTGAACGTGTTATACAATTACATTTAAAGTAGTCCTGTTAATTGCTTCACTTACCTTACATAATGTGAAATAGATGTCCTGCGAGAACGCTTCTAAGACTGCTATTAATGTTCAGTGTATTTATCTAGCTCACTGTATTCGGGCTTGCTGGAATGTGTCAAAAAGCTCATTGTTATACTCTGTCAATATGAATCCCTGTAAGGAGGTTTTTCTATTTTAAGAATTTCTTTATGTTTGACATATGATGGTTTCCTCTCGACTTTTTTGTTCTGAGTGTCTCAATGTGTACTACATTAGCGTGCGGAATATTTCGAATTCTGTACGGTCCTGCGTATAGAATTTCAAATTTTTTGCATCGTTTCTTCCCTTTATGTGACAGATAATGGGTGCGAACTAGTACCTTATCGCCAATCTCGTACTTGCGTAATCTACTTACCTGCTTCTGCTGTCTCTTCCAACGATCTGCAGCTCGTTTAATGTTCGCTAGTGCCGTGTCTATTATCTCACACTGACGAAGTCTACGCTTCTTTGGAAAAGTAATCATTTCAGAAAGTTTATTCGGTGGGTCTTTATTCGTCAGTATTACAGTTGGTGAGAGCATCGTTGATTCGTTAGGTATTGTATTTATTACTTCTTGAAACTGTGAAATGTATTCATCCCATGTTGTATTTTTTCTGTGGCAATAAATTGTAAAAAGTTTCCCGATCTCTTTCATTATGCTTTCTGACGGGTTAGAAGAACTGTGATATCTTGATATGTAAATTGGTGTTATGTTCTTACTCTCTAACATTTGTTTCCATGTGTCTGACCTAAACTGCGGTCCGTTATCTGAAATAGCCTTCTGTACATGTCCTACTATTGATACAAAATCTCTTACAAATGCTCTTGATACTGATCTAGCTGTTGCTTTCCTTGGTGGAGAAAATGTTACAAATTTGGAAGTCAGTTCTACGGCAACTAGAATATAACTATAACCTTTACTTGCTCTGGGGATTTGACCGAAAAGATCTACTGCTGCCATGTGTCTTAACTTACTTGGTATGATGGGATACAGTGGTGGAATATGTGATACTGTAGATGTATTAGCTTTCTGACATATCTTGCAGGATGCTATAACTTTGCGAACGTGTTTTTCCATATAGTTGAAGTGGTAATTTTGGCGAAGAATTAGAAAGCATTTCCTAGCTCCGTAATGTGCATAGCTTAGGTGCGTATACCATATCAATTTGTTTCTGATCCCTTCTGGAATACATAAAAGCCAGTTGTTGCCGCTGGGTACGAGCGGATAAACAGAATATTTTGATGCGTAGTGTAATTATGTCTGATTTTTGCTTTGCTCTTGTCTCGCCAAAGCGTTAAAATCTCTTTTAGTGTTTCATCTTTCTGCTGTTCTCTCTCTGTCCTGTAATGCTGATGATATAAAGTTTTCGACAGCTACTTGTTTGATGTACATAATACTATGGTTGTTGTAGCAGAAGGTATTTTCTTTCTCTAGTCGTTTGTGCTGAATAGATCTCGATAGTGCGTCGGCAACAATATTCTGCGTGCCTGGAATGTGTACAATAGTAAAGTTGAACTCTTTTAGATATAATTTCCAACGGCTTAATCTATCATGCGTAAGATTTGCTGATAGTAAAATCTGGATTGCTTGGTGATCGGTATATACTGTGGTGTGTCTTCCATATAGATAATGACGGAATCTCTTAAATGCCCATACTACACATAGCGTCTCTAATTCTGTTACAGAGTAATTGCGCTCTGTTGGAGAATGAATCCTGCTTGCAAACGCAATATGTTTAACGATTGTCTTACCGCCCTCCTCAACTTCCTGGAAAATATGTACTCCTAGTGCTGTAGTTGAACTATCTGTTGCAATGGAAAAGTTTTGTGTTGGGTCAGGATGCGATAACAAAGGTGCCCTTAGTCAAGCTTCTTTCAAATTCTCGAATTCAGCTTCAGCGTCTTCATCCCATGACCAAATTGTGTTTTTACCTGTGAGCTGGTATAGCAAGGGTGTGTCTAATGCTTTATAATGAATGAATTTTCTAAAATAATTAATAAGGCCTAAAAAGCTCCGAAGTTCCTTCTTATTTGTTGGCACGTCGATATCTTTCAATGCTTGAAATTTGTCAGAGTCTGGTGCAAAACCTGTTTGTGAAATGATATGACCTAGAAATTTTATTGAGGCCTTTCCAAATTCAGATTTACGGAGGTTTATAGTTACACTCTTTTGCTCGAATGTATTCAGTAATTGTTGAAGAGTGTGGTTGTGCTGTTCCTAGTTTTCTGCTGCGATTAGAATGTCATCTACATATGTAGTAATTTTGTTTCTAAAATCCGGTGGGAGAATTGTATTCATGCCTCGTATAAAGGCTACAGACGAAATCGTTAGTCCAAACGGAAGTTTACAAAATTGGTAACATTCACCAGAGCAAAGGAATGCCGTATACTTTCGGCAATTTGGATGCAACTGGATTTGCCAAAATCCTGATTTGAGATCGAGGGTGGTATATATAGAGGTGCCATGAAACTTTTGCAGTAACTCTTCTAACGTCTGGGGTCGGTCAGTTTCTGTAATGATTATTTTATTAACCTCACTTGAATCTAAAACTAAACGGAGTGATCCATCCTTCTTTTCAACGATGTGTAATGGATTTATATATTGGCTTGCTGCTGGTTCAATTATACCCTCATCAGTAATTGCTCGTAACTCTTTCTTAACTGCTTCTGTGTATTGGATTGGATAGTGTTTTGCCTTGAAAGTCTCGTGTGGTTTCAACTAAAATTCGTACATAAATCCTGTCATCGTTTCTGCAACATTGTTAAAAACTGTTTTATGTTGCACAAGAATTTTTCTAATTCTGTGCGCTCTGTGTCGTCTTTTGCTATACAGTCTCCAACCTTGCGTGTAATTGTCTCTAATACATTATACTCCTGTTCCTCTGCCATGTCGTTATTATGTGTATTCGTGTATTGTGTGAGATAACAATCGTTATCTTTAGAATCTGCTATAATCCCGATCATGTGCATATTTTGTTCTTCTGAGGATACTGTGGTTTGAAATCTCACTACCACTTCACTGTCTTCCTTGTGTAATGTTAGGTATGACGATTTAAAGTCAATCTTTGCGTCTTACTGTACGAGAAAATTCATTCCTAAAATTATATCAGTTGTTAAATGTGGAACTATCCAACACTTGCTGTGGAAAGTTTGCCCGGCAAAAACAAACGTTAATTGTGTCTGTCTTTTGACTTCAATGATTTTTCCTGGAAATGCTCCCTTAATTTTAGTTTTGTGTAACGGGAATACTGGTTAATCATTATCGCTATTGCATCTGTTAAAAGTGTCTTCGTTAATTACGCACATTGGTGAGCCTGAATCAATTATTGCTAAAATATTTTGTGACTTTAAATTTATCTGAATTATTGGGTGGCATATAGTTTTCTGCATGATCGGTTTTTCGTGTAACAGTGTGTCTCGCACGTCGTCGAATGTAATGGAATTGTCTATCGTTATCTTTTCTCTGTCCTTATCCATAGTGTCGGCATTTAGAGATTCATTACAGGCTATCTCTAGTCATAAATGTTCTGACATTTCGTTTTCTGTTGGGGAGTGTTACGTGTTTTCTATGAGCTGTACTGTTCTACCGTTGGGAGTGCCGCGTTGAATTGTTGGATCCAATCCAGTGGATGTATTTGCGTCCTGTCGTTTTTAAATGTTTTAAACTTTCTCACTGAATGGAAATGCTTGTGGTCGAAACCGTCATGTCTAAGTGTGTAATTATTTTCGTGATGTTGTGAATATGAATTTGTGTGTCTTTCTGCCTGGATAAGATCTCTTACTCTCTGAAGTCTACCGACATTATATGTATTGTGCATCTGAGGCATGTCGTAATGGTGTGTGTTCTGTTGGAATTGATTGTTTGCAGTTGTTTCTTGTGTGTCAGCTATCCTTTACTGTAAAGAATTGATTTTCGGATGTAACAAATTATTACGTGATTCTAGGTCTGCGATTGTTTGATGCACATTTGTAATTTGCGTATCTTTACTATTAGAAATCTGTTGAACTGAGACTGGTGTAGTGTCATCTGACTTATTCTCATTGGTAGTATCTAACAGGTCTATTCTTGCAATGAGTTCGTTGATCTTTTCTGTCAATTCGTTTCGTAATTTATGATTACTTTTGGTTACTTTCTTAAAACCTGCTTTCAAATTTTCTGAGTCTTGATTGATTTCTATGTGTTCCATTTTGTCAGTTAGTGTCAGAACTTCTTCTGTTAATTTATCCCTAGTATTCTGGATTTCAGTGTGGGTAGAAATTTTCGCCTCAGTTGTATGTGACTGGATTTCGGTGAGCCTCTCTTGTATTTGAATATTTGCCTCCTTAACCGTTTAGATTTCTTCCGAAATCGAGTGTATATGATTGTCGATGTAAGTTTTTCCCTGAGCAAACATTTTATTGTTGTCGTCCTGTCGCTGTTTATTAATTGTTTGTGATAGTTCTTTTCGTTCTTTATTCTGCGATCGTACCAGTTTGCGGTGACGTATCAAACAGTTTCCTCTGTGATTGTTAAAACGTTCATCAATGTGAGCGTTTTGTTTAGAAAAGTTCTCTGACATTGTTTCTCGTATGCTTACCGCGAATGCGTGTAATTCTTGGTTTGATTTTTCAGCGACTGCTTGAATTTCTACTTTGATTTCGTGTTTTAGACTTTGGTACATTTTGTCTAATTTCTGATCTGTGTTTGTGCGTTCTGCCTTGATTTCGTTTTTTAGGTCTGCTGATTCTTGTGCCCTTCTGTTAAAGTTTTGATTCGAGTCTTGTCTCATTTGTAGCAAAACTGCCATTATTGCATACGTTTCGTTTTGACTTCCGTGTGTATTTGAATTCGTTGTTAAAGGCTGTACATCTGTGTTCATTTGTACATCCTCAGACGATTGTAATCGTGTCACCTCTTCCGTGGTTTCGGAATTTTTGTCGATAAAACTGTGGTATCTGTTACCCAGATTGTGTAGCTGTGTACCGTTTGAATCTGTCTCGGCACGTAATGTAATCACACTGTTTGACTGCATTATAGTGGTTTCGTTACAGAAACTATTATGTCTGCTACGCGTAATTTGTGACTGTGTAGCGTCTGTTGTATTTAAAAACAAATTATTTTGCACTAATGTCTCATTATCAGTTGACATTTCTGAATTTGATTGTTCGTCAAAAGAATCCATATTATAACTGCTCTCGAATGTCTGTTCACCTAATGTTTCACTACCGCGATTTTCACACGTAATATTTCTGTCCATTCCTGAAAAGAATTTCTCGTCACTATTTTCTACACTTTTATCGCTTTGAGAGCGAGTAATTATTCTGCGGGACATTGTCTATAATTAGCACACGCAACAAAATATATCACTGTTCAAAGCGGATTTAACACTGAACAAACACTTTTCAATGCAGAATCAATTGCCGATAGGCTGTGAATTAAAGGTATACAGTTTAGTATAAGCGTTGCGCCACTTAACACTAGCTTATTCATACAATTGTCAGAGTCAGTATATTCATTTTCACAGTAGATTCACTAAAGAGTCTTACCGATTGGATGTCGCCAAGTGAAACCTTCTCGTCTCCTCTATACTTCTTTTGTTATTGATAACCTCCCGTTTTACAGTAACTTATGTAGCCTTCCCTTAGGATTTCTTTCTCTTGCTTGATAATAACAAATGAAATCTTCCTTTTGAAATTTATTCTCTTTCTCTATCTTCCCATACAAATTTAATTGCTGCTTATTGAAAGTGATTTTCTGATTATTTCGACGAAACACAGAATGTGTCGTCGTCGTGGCCCTCAGTCGTATATCTGCAATAACCCAAAACTGTTCCTTACCTTTTTTACTGTTACTGGATCGCCATCTCACTGCTACATCGAACTGCGACATGAATATACTTACTCTGTTTTACTATACTCTATTAGCTGCTGGTGGGTTTTCATAATAAGTGGCTGTATTTATCACCAAAGCTGACGTTATTCCTTAATAGCAAAGCTGACGTTATTCTTTAATTAATTTGACTGAAGTTACGTAATTCATAGTTAAACTTTTTCTTGACAACAATAAAGTTTTGCAAAGTTTTACGTTGGTGGTTTTTGGGATGGATTATAATTAGAAATGCAATACTGCTGGCAAAAGTTAATTATATTCTGAATGAAAAGATTTTACAAACGTTCAGATGGGACTTACTTTTTACAATAATCTTACAACTAGCAATGCGCAAATATACCTTCAGTAGTCTTGAGTTTCTCAAAAATATTAATTCAATAATATTAGTTCCTCTTATTATAATAGTTAGCTGATGTCTCTGTACATCCGTTTATAATCTCTT
This sequence comes from Schistocerca piceifrons, assembly GCF_021461385.2. NCBI lineage: Eukaryota > Metazoa > Arthropoda > Insecta > Orthoptera > Acrididae > Schistocerca > Schistocerca piceifrons. Next base: position 641,928,099 of record NC_060140.1, on the reverse strand, counting down.
GAAAATCATAGCTAGTGGCTGGCAGGCACATCGCTCCTCTCAACCTCTCGCTTCAGACCTGCTACCGACTCGCTTCACTTCTCTCTTACTACTGACTTCCTACGAGCGCTAAAGTGCGCTCTCTCCTGCCAACAATACTTTCTGGTGCAGACAGTCCCTGCTACCATTACAAAATGTATCAATGCGCGGTCTTTCCCGCTCTTTTCTTGAAATAAATCCATATGCGGTCTCTCCCACCCTTTTTAAAATTATATCAATTTGCGGTCTCTCTTGTCAACAACACTTTGGTGCAGACATTCCCTGCTACCACAATTATTTCCAACATGACAAATATTAATTATTCCTACTTAATCCTATTAATAAAATATAAATAACTTTCATAAATTGTGATTTGACAATAAACAATAGAAATATACACGTCTTACACATAGACTGATAAAATAACGAATGATGAGGTTCCCCACACAATCGACGGGGAAAGGAAAATACGGAAAACACTGACAGGAAAAGACGGAACGATAGAACACGTGTTAAGGCAACAAGGAATAACCTCGACGGCAAGAGACGAAAGTTTGAATAGACAAAACAAATAATGGAAGACGTGGGGTGCTAGGACTACTCTGAGATGAAGAAGTTAGCGCAGGAGAGGAACTCATGGCGGTCAGCAACAATCATGTTACGAGAATGATGACTCAAAAGAACTTCTTCTCGTTTGCGGTAGGGTATTAAACAATCTGTACAGTTTTTATTTCTCTTTTCTGACAGCACACAAAATTCTGAACAGCTCTGATAGAAATTTCAGACATAATAAGTTGAACAACAAAACCGCAAATCGGTGACGTAGTATAACTGAGGCGGAATAAGAGGAACCAGCCCCCATTCGACGAGGCAGATGGAAAACCGCCTTAAAAACCATCCACAGACTTGCCGGCACACCGGACCTCGACGCTAATCCGGCACGCCTTCCCGATGGAGAGGAACACCTGCGATATAGTTGGCCGCCCTGTTCTATACAGAGGAGACCACGTTCCGTCTCTCTGGTCATGTTAACACACGATTATGGTCAACGAAGAACCGTTATGCTTTGCCGGATACGCCATTGTATGGTCAGAAAACTGGAGTGTGAGTAGCAATATCCGTACGGCGCATTACTGGATTGGACCTTTATATTTGAAGAAAGCGTGGATGTCATTATTTAATGATCCGTGACTTCATTGGCCAAGTAAAGGAGGACGAAATCAACTAATCACGGCCGGCCGCTGTGGCTGAGTGGTTCTAGGCCCTTCGGTCTGAAACCGCGCGACCGCTGCGGTCGCAGGTTCGAATCCTGCCTCGGGTAAGGATGTGTGTGATGTTCTTAGGTTAGTTAAGTTTAAGTAGTTCTAAGTTTTAGGGGACTGATGACCTGAGATGTTAAGTCCCCTAGTTCTCATAGCCTTTTCATTTTTTCAGCTAATCAAGGTTACAACTGTACGATGCTACCGCACACACAGCCAACAATACTAAGTGCCTTCTGGAAGAGTTTTTGGGGAACGGGTCATCTTAAAAAATTTGTGACTTCCTCGCTGGCCGACCTTATTCCGCAGATTTTTCGTAGGGGAGCAGCAAAATGGTAATACATTGCAATCCCAACACACGGTTTGTGATGCATGAGTAACATATCACAATCCTATCTGCAAAAAGTGGTAAGCGGGCTAGGATTAACAGCCGTCTGAGGACGTCTATTTCAACATACGTTTTAACTGCACAGCAACTTTCCTAACACTTTGCAAAAGAACTTTTTATTCAATGTCATAAGACAGTGAACACACACCGAAATTACAACCTAACACATTTCAATAAAATTTGTAGGAAAGCTTATTGTGTGCACAAATACGCTGCCGAAAGAAAGTACATCTAAAAGTACTACGTGTAATCTGATCCGATGACGTCTTATGTCACAAGCTACAACTCCCGTTCAACCTTGGAGTTTCAGGAGGTACATTAACCAGCCCTCGATACATGCAGAATGTTGTTACACCCATGCTTTTGTAGTTCTTGCAACGGGAAGGTGATACGTTGTTCTATCCGGATAATGCTCGCCCGGACACTGCCCGTGAAACTGCGTGCTCTGCAGACGTGCACCAACTTTCCTGGCCAGCAAGGTCTTCCGACTTGTCTCCAGTCGAGCACTAAGATGTGGAGCGAAGTGACTCGTGCGACACGTCAACCAAAAACTCTTACATAAACGCATATACCTCGTGTTTACGGAACATATCACCGACAAGACATAATTTTTCCTACTTTCGAGGAAACCTCTGTTTCTCTCTTTTGAGAGGATGCAGTTTTCTCCCAACAATCACAGTTTCCACGCTGAGGTAATGTCTCACTTAAAGAATCTTTTTTTTTCATCTCAGAGTATCACTTGTCGTCTACATCTTCAATTATTTGCTGGATGTATTCCAATCTGTGTCTTCCTCTACAGTTTTTTGCCCTCTACAGCTCCCTCTGGTACCATGGCATTCTTTACCTGGTATTGTAACACATTTCATCCTGTCCCTTCTCCTTGTCAGCGTTCCCCACATATTCCTTTTCCTCGACAATTCTGCGTAGAACCTCCTCATTATTTACTTCATCAGCCCACCTAATTTTCAACATTCGTGTGTAGCACCAGTTCTCCAATGCCTCGATTCCCTTCTGTTCCGGTTTTCCCACAGGCCATGTTTCACTACAATACTCTTCTCCATACGTACGTTCTCAGAAATTTCTACCTCAAATTAAGGCCTGTCTTTCATACCAGTATACTTCTCTTGACCAGAAATGGGCTTTTTTCCAGTGATAGTATTCTTTTGAAGTCGTACTTGTTCCGTCTGTCATTGGTTATTTCGTTGTCTAGGTAGTACAATTCTTTAATTTCATCTACTTCGTGACCATCAATCCTGTTGTTAAGTTGGTCGTTGTTTTCATTTCTGCTACTTCTTATGACTTTCGATTTACTTTCAGTCCATATTCTGTACTCACTAGACCGTTCATCCCATTCAGCACATCATGTAACTCTTCTATACTTTCACTTAGGACAGCAATGTCATCAGCGAATCTTATGATAGATATCCTTTCACCCTGAGTTTTAATTCCCCTCCTAAAGCTTTCTTTGAGTTGCACGTTGCTTTTTCGATGTACAGTTTGAACAGCAGGGCTGAAGGACTATATCCCTGTCTTTCACCCTTCTTAATCCAAGCACTTCGTTCTTGGTCGTCCACTCTTATTATTCCCTCTTGGTCTTTTACATATTGTATATTACCCGTCTCTCTTTACAGCTTACTTCTACTCTTATCAGGATTTCGATAATCTGGCACCATTTTACATTGTCGAACGCTTTCTCCAGGTCGATAGACCCAATAAACGTGTCTTGATTTTTCTTTAGTCTTGCTTCCATTATTGACCGCAAGTCAGACTTGCCTGCCCGGTGCCTCTACTTTTCCTAAAGCTAAATAGAACGTAATCAAACAATTTTCATTTTTCATTCTTCTGTATATTATTCTAGTCAGCAACTCAGATGCCGGAGTTGTTAACTGTGCGATAGTTTTCGCACTTTGCAGCTTTTAATGGCGTCAAAAACACATGTATGTCTTTGCGATGATGAGTATCATTTTGATCAACAAACCATCTTCTGATCCTTCCCTGGAAATGCAGTAAGAAGTGTACCTTATGAACATTGTTTGAGAACCTGTAAAACTCGTTGCATATTTTCGATGTGTTCTGCAGTATGACTTAGAGCTTTAAAAAATAGCTTATAATCATTCTGGAGTAGAGTCCGTACCTAAAATGCAAATTATCACGGAGCCCGCTGAGTCATAAAGATATGTATTGTAGAAAAGTAACGTAACGATGACATTATTAGCTGTGTCTGATGTTCTTGTTCCAGAGCTACGAGAGATCTGTGGTGTCGTCCCAGACGGTTTTTGCTTTCGGTTGTGATATTAATTTCAGTTGGGTTATTGAAATTTTATTCAGAAGGAATTAAATTTAATTTATTGAAATATAAAAGTAATTTCCCGATGTTACTCAGGGTTTTTATTTTCATATACCAGCGTTTCTGTACGTGATGACGCTGTTTTTCCCAAGCACTCGAGGGCTTGCTTTGTGGTTTCAGCACAGTTCCATTCATTTTACATTTCCTTCTAGAAACAAGCTATAGACCACACACATCGCTAGGTTCTGACATGTGATATTTTTTATGTGACAACTACGTGATTCGCAGTGGCCACGTTAAACAGAATGGACACTCATATGGCGCCTCGTGTTGGAAAAAATGGTTACTTCCAGTGGAAGCAGGAACGACACAGCGTGTTTAGGGACTGAACAGTGGCCATATATTAGCTCAACGTACATTAGCAAACTAAGTAATATAATTTTTGGAAGAACTATAACTTCAAAAGACTGCACTGAGATGCGGAGAATAAAGCATTAAGTGGTTGTTGGCTAGAAAAATTAATAACAAGGAAATATACTGATACCAGAACACTAGTTGGTTGTTAGTGTATAATAGATATAGGTATACATCTGGGTTCCCCTTGGAGTGTAATACTGCGAAGGAGGTATATACTAATACATTGTAATTATGTCTTAATGAAGACAATGTCATATTAGAGTAACTGTCCCAAGAAAGAGGAAGTAACAGGTTGAGTAGTGGCAACTCAGTCCGAGCTGTGGACGCAAGAATGGGAGAGGTGTATGCACCTGGCATCTACCAGTGTGAAACATGAGTCGCACTACAGTCAGCTACCATTATCTGGCGGCAGCTGGGTGTACGAAACCATAGAGCGGCCAAGTGCCTGATGTGTGTTGCCAATTAGTGGCTAAATATTGAAACTAATAAACTGTTTCGTATGTTATTTGTATGTAATAGGGCAATTGTAATAATATCTGAGTTTCTGGAAAGGGTATCATTATTTATTATTACATTAACTGTATCTTTAAACGTGCTCAGAGACCTCGTCTTTAAGGTAGTGAATTACATACGGGGAATCCCCGTCAATGAGAGAACTTGAGGCGTCGGAGCGCAGTATTCAGGCGCCAAGTATCAGACGGTAGTGCGAGTTTATCAGAGAAGCAGTAATGACCAGGTTCTGGGAGTCTGTGTTGCTAACAAGTGAACTTTTAGTTAGCTGGTCGATTTGGGGAAGGAACCAAACAGCGAGGTCAACTGTCCCATCGGTTCAGGAAAATCACCGAAAACATAATTCAGGACGACCGGAAGTGGGTATCAACCGTTTTCATCCCGAATGCGAGTCCAATATGCTAACCACTGAGCCAACTCGCTGGTAGTGAACCTATGTGAGCTAAGACTGCTGTGCATCGGACAAAGTATTTATGATTGATATTGGTAATGGATTACAACCCAGAAAATTTGTGTCTCGACGATAGCTAGGCGCTTCAGTCCGGAACCGTGCTCCTGCTGTGGTCACAGGTTCGAATCCTGCCCTGGGGATGGATGTGTGTGATGTCCTTACGTTAGTTAGGTTTAAGTACTTCTAAGTCTAGGGAACTTATGAACTCAGATGTTAAGTCCCATAGTGCTTAGAGCCATTTCAATCATTTGACGATAACTAATATTGGTTCATATTCAACCAATGGTGCGGTTTCGGCGCTGCTGCACAACTTGGACAATGCATGGCTTCTTGGTATGTTTTGCTGTTGGAGAAGGACCAACTGCTTGCTGTTACAGCAAGTAATATACGTTCACCCAAAAAGTATCACAGGTTGGGAACAGTGTAGAAGTCTGGAGCGAGGTGCACGGCAAAGGTAATTATGATAGATTCTTTTCATTTGACATTGAGCCAGTAAGGGACGCTAATAGCCGCCATTACGTGCAGTATTATATGTACTAGTATTTCTTAAAATTGTGCAGCCAATTTTTCTTCAGTTTGCGTGTTGTATGTATATAACTGAATAATAATTTCGTTATAAACCTTGAATTAACGCCGTGTCTTCTCATTCAGACAAAGTAATTCAATACAGTGTCCATGTCTTATAGTGTGCTAACCCTCACCAAGTTTGCAGTGGTTACAATGGCAGTGGATGCTATAGCAAGTAGCTTCATACGTCGAATACGACGTGCACACAAATTTTGAGTTTCGTGTTTAGCTTTCTCCTCGAGACCATTTTTGAGAGGAGATTACTGCAGTTTTTCCACAACTTGTGCTATACAGAATTGGCACTGTAGCTCTGCAGTTATTTTCAAAAGTAAAACAGCTTGTGACAATAGAGAAATGAGTACTTAGTGATCGGAATTGCAACAGTATAAACCGGTTGCACAAGTAAGCTAAAAGTTGTTTTGTTTATCAGACAATTGGCATCAACCACAGGGCACATTCTGTCTTCAAAACAATACAGGCTAAGTAGGGATTCTTATTGTAACACGTATGCTTTAACGGCCGGAGTCTTCATTAATTATGACTTCCGAGCTAAGAGGCCGTGGTCCGACTATAGAAATTCTTCCACCTGACGTTTCGTTGCAAACTGCAGGTAAGATTTTCCGAGGTGAGTCAACGGCTGGTTGCTGGAAAGTGGACGTCTGGTTTATATTGAGCAAATAGAGGGCCTCACCACTCGACACGTGCTATTGATAGTGAAACTTTACTAACTAACGTCATTACTCTCGATGATAGCACATCGTTGGCACAAAGTCGACAGTAATATCTTACTTGACTTTAAGACTTCCTCTTTTCTGTTAAAATTGTTCTGGTGTTTATAAATGTCTATGGGTTCTCTGTACATACGTGCATAATAATGCGATGTCTTAGCTAGTACGCTTATCTAACTAAATTTTATTTCATGATCACAGTTTTCAAAAACATGTTCCGCTACAGCCGATTTGTCGTTGTGTCCCAGACAACGGTTCCTTTTGTGTTCGGTTAGGCGGGTATTGTGACTTCTTTTCGTTGATCCGACATAAACCTTATCACAACTACACAGGATTTCTAACCGAGTATGTTGGGGCTCCCAAGAAGATCAGTGAATGCTTAAGATCGGCGAAAGACGCACGACACCCTTTCGCAGTCCCTGGCATGTATAAAATTCCTCGTAATTTTATTGAGGTTTATATTGGAGCAATGAAAAGAAGGGTCAATGCCATTCTATCCGACCACAAAAGGAACTGTCGTCTGGGCCACACCGACATGTCGTACGTAGCGGAACATGTTTCTGAAAACTGTGATCATGAAATAAAATTTAGTTAGAGATGCGTGCTAGCTAAAACATCGCGTTGTTATCCACGTATGTACAAAGAAGTCATAGACATTTATATACACTACAACAATTTTAACAGAAAAGTAGAAGGCTTAAATTTAGATAAGACATGGCGGTCTACTTTCTATCGACAATGCGATAATCGATTACGTTTGATCGAGAGAAATGACGTTAGTAAGAGTTAGTTTCACTGTCGACAGCAAGTGGAGAGATGTGGCGCCCTCCACTTGCTCTATATAAACCCGATCTCTACGTCCCAGCTGCCAGTCTTTGACTCACCTCGGGAAATGTTGCCCGCAGTTGGCAGAGAAACGTCAGGAGGAAGAATTTCTGCTGTTCGACCACGGTCTCTTAGCCCGGAACCTTAATTAATGAGTACAGTCTTAATTAATTTGTTGGTTACATTAAGAACCTTCACCACATGCAGAATCCTTTGTTATCAGATGGTTCACATGGCTCTAAGCACTATAGGACTTAACATCTGAGATCATCAGTCCCCTAGATTTAGAACTACTTAAACCTATATAACCTAAGGACTGAAGCGCCTGGAACCGCTCGGCCACAGCGGCCGGCCCTTTGTTATCATTTGTTTTGAAAAATTCATTAAACAGGAAGGAATTCGTGCCTTCAGCACATTTACAATCAAGAGTAATGTAATCATGTGGACCATACTAAATTTAATTGTACTGCTTGCAGTATTATTCTACGCATTAAGGAACGTCTTGTTTTGAGGGAAATCTTGAGAACTGAATTACTAGATCTACTTGAGTTTTGAGGTTTCTTCTCTTGTCCAGTCATCTCGAAGTCATTAGTCATTAATTAACTCTGTTATAATCCGCGCTATTGTCCATCAAATTCTACAGTGTAACACCTGTGCGAAATTAGTAAAACTATTAGTAAACAGTAAAACTAACAGTAAAACTAACAGTAAAACTAACAGTAAAACTAACTGTAAAACTATTAGCAAGACTATTGCCCCCATGAAACATAGACCTTGCCGTTGGTGGGGAGGCCTGCGTGCCTCAACGATACAGATAGCCGTACCGCAGGTGCAACCACAATGGAGGGGTGTCTGTTGAGGGGCCAGACAAACGTGTGGTTCCTGAAGAGGGGCAGCAGCCTTTTCAGTAGTTCAGGGGCAACAGTCTGGATGATTGACTGATCTGGCCTTGCAACACTAACCAAAACTGCCTTGCTGTGCTGGTACTGCGAACGGCTGAAAGCAAGGGGAAACTACAGCCGTAATTTTTCCCGAGGGCATGCAGCTTTACTGTATGGTTAAATGATGATGGCGTCCTCTTGGGTAAAATATTCCGGAGGTAAAATAGTCCCATATTCGGATCTCCGGACTGTGACTACTCTAGATGACGTCGTTCTCAGGAGAAAGAAAACTGGCGTTCTACGGATCGGAGCGTGGAATGTCAGATCCCTTAATCGGGCAGGTAGGTTAGAAAATTTAAAAAGGGAAATGGATAGGTTAAAATTAGATATAGTGGGAATTAGCGAAGTTCGGTGGCAGGAGCAACAAGACTTCTGGTCAGGTGAATACAGGGTTATAAATACAGAACCAAATGGGCGTAATGCAGGAGTAGGTTTAATAATGAATAAAAAATAGGAATGCGTGTAAGCTACACTAACAGCATAGTGAACGCATTATTGTGGCCAAGATAGACACGAAGCCCACGCCTAGTATAGTAATACAAATTTATATGCCAACTATATCTGCAGATGACGAAGAAATAGAAGAAATGTATGATGAGATAAAAGAAGTTATTCAGATAGTGAAGCGAGACGAAAATTTAATAGTCATGGGTGACTGGAATTCAACAGTAGGAAAAAGAAGAGAAAGAAAGGTAGTAGGTGAACATGGATTGGAGGTAAGAAAAGAAAGAGGAAGCAGCCTGGTAGAATTTTGCTCATAGCATAACTTAATAATAGCTGACACTTGGTTCAAGAATCATAAAAGAAGGTTGTATACATGAAAGAAGCCTGGATATACTACAGGTTTCAAATAGATTATATAATGGTAAGACAGAGATTTAGAACAGGTCTTAAACAGTAAGACATTTCCAGGGGCATATGTGGAATCTGACCACGCTCTATTGGTTATGAACTGTAGCTTAAAACTGAAGAAACTGCAAAAAGGAGGGAATTTAAAGAGTTGGGACCTGGACAACCTGACGAAACCAGAGTTTGTACAGAGTTTCAGGGGGAGCATAAGGGAACAATAGAAATTGGGGAAAGAAGTACAGTAGAAGAAGAATGGGTAGCTTTGAGGCATGAAGTAGTGAAGGCAGCAGAGGATCAAGTGGTTAATAAGACGAGGGCTAGAAGAATTCTTGGGTGACAGAGGAAATACTGAATTTGACTGATGAAAGCAGAAAATATAAATATGCAATAAATGAAACAGGCAGAAAGGAATACAAATGTCTCAAAAATGAGATCGACGGGAAGTGCAAAATGGCTAAGCAGGTATGGCTAGAGGTCAAATGTAAGGAGGTAGCGGCTTATCTCACTAGAGGTAAGATAGATACTGCCTACAGGAAAATTAAAGAGGCCTTTGGAGAAAAGAGAACTACTTGCATGAATATCAAGAGCTCAGATGGAAACCCAGCTCCAAGCAAAGAAGGGAAAGCAGAAAGGTGGAAGGAGTATTTAGAGCGTCTGTACAAGGGTAAGGTACTTGAGGGCAATATTATGGAAATGGAAGAGGATGTAGATGAAGATCAAATGGGAGATACGATACTGCGAGAAGAGTTTGACAGAGCACTGAAATACGTAAGTCGAAACGAGGCTCCGGGAGTAAACATTCCATTAGAACTACTGACAGCCTTGGGAGCGCCAGTCCTGACAAAACTCTACCATCTGGTGAGTAAAATGTATGAAACAGGTGAAATACCCTCAGACTTCAAAAAGAATATAATAATTCCAATCCCAAAGAAAGCAGGTGCTCACAGATGTGAAAATTACCAAACTATCAGTTTAATAAGTCACGGCTGCAAAACACTAAAAATGGCTCTGAGCTCTATGGGACTTAACTGCTGGGGTCATCTGTCCCCTAGAACGTAGAACTAGTTAAACCTAACTAACCTAAGGACATCACACACATCCATGCTCGAGGCAGGATTCGAACCTGCGACCGTAGCGGCAAAACACTAAAGTGAATTCTTTACAGACGAATGGAAAAACTGGTAGGAGTCGACCTCGGAGAAGATCAGTTCGGATTCAGTAGAAATATTGGAACACGTGAGGCAATACTGACCCTATGACTTATCTTAAAAGCTAGATTAATAAAAGGCAAACCTACGTTTCTAGCATTTGTAGACTTAGAGAAAGCTTTTGACAATGTTGACTGGAATACTCTCTTTCAAACTCTAAAGGTGGCAGGGGTGAAATACAGGGAGCGAAAGACTATTTACAATTTGTACAGAAACTAGATGGCAGTTATAAGAGTCGAGGGGCATGAAAGGGAAGCAGTGGTTGGGAAGGGAGTGAGACAGGGTTGTAGCCTCTCCCCGATGCTATTCAATCTGTATATTGAGCAAGCAATGAAGGAAACAAAAGAAAATTTCGGATAGGTATTAAAATCTATGGAGAAGAAGTAAAAACTTTGAGGTTTGCCGATGACATTGTAATTCTGTCAGAGACAGCAAAGAACTTGCAAGAGCAGTTGAACGGAATGGACAGTGTTTTGAAAGGATGATATAAGATGAACTTCAACAAAAGCAAAACGAGGATGTGGTCGAGTTAGCTCGGGTGACGCTGAGGGAATTAGATTAGAGAATGAGACACTTAAAGTAGTAAAGGAGTTTTGCTATTTGGGGAGCGAAATAACTGATGATGGTCGAGGTAGAGAAGATATAAAATGTAGACTTGCAATGGTAAGGAATGCGTTTCTGATGAAGAGAAATTTGTTAAGATCGAGTATAGAAGAGTATAGGAAGTCGTTTCTGAAAGTATTTGTATGGAATGTAGGCATGTATGGAAGTGAAACATGGACGATAACTAGTTTAACTAAGAAGAGAATAGAAGCTATCGAAATGTGGTGCTACAGAAGAATGCTGAAGATTATATGGGTAGATCACATAACTAATGAGGAGGCATTGAACAGAATTGGGGAGAAGAGGAGTTTGTGCCACAACTTGACTAGAAGAAGGGATCGGTTGGTAGGACATGTTCTGAGGCGTCAAGGGATCGCCAATTTAGTATTGGAGGACAGCGTGGAGGGTAAAAGGCGTAGAGGGAGACCAAAAGATGAATACACTAAGCAGATTCAGAAGGATGTAGGCTGCAGTACATACTGGGAGATGAGGCAGCTTGCACAGGATAGAGCAGCATAGAGAGCTGCATCAAACCAGTCTCAGGACTGAAGACCACAACTACAACAACAACAACAACAATCAGATATTAAACGTGTATTCTCCTATCCTGAAGTCCGCTGCTGCTTGCACAGGTTTAATAGCTATTACTTCAGGATAGGGCATCGCAACATATGAAAGAATGAACACCAAAGCGGTGCTCAAATAAAAATTAAATACTCCTTCCTTAGAATATTTCTTATGCCGTTGGTGCATTCAGTGTAGGAATTGTTCCACAGGAATAATATTCTGCTATTCTCTTGCAGAATGATAAAATTAATCACATGAAGAGAATATTACATCGTTTCAGAAATTAGTTTTCTTTCTTGTAGGAGTTGGTGCTTTCAAATATTTTAGCAAACCAATACAAGGATATAATCACCTATTGAAACTGCACACTGGTGATAAAGGATCGATTTAACCCCTCATTCCGACTTTGACTAGAGCACAAAGATAAATAAAATAAAAATCATGGAAGTCAGAAATTTTTTTACAAAGTAATACCTTCTTAACTCTGCAAAAAAAATATTTCTTTACAGAGAACATTTATGCAAATGTGTGTGAAAGAAACTATATTCACTCACACGTGATACTCTCCACATAGGAAAAATGGTGTGAAATTTCGGCCGTTAACAAATGTTTGTGAGTATAAAACAATTTTAATGTCAAATGATTAACAGTCATGATAGAATAAATGGTACTATCGGGAATGGATAGTATGAAATGCAAGGAAGCAGTTTTTATCTTCATTTAAACACAAATTTGCTTTACACCTCTCCTACATTCACATAGTTCTCTTGTCATTCCACTGTGACCATGACTAAGGATATCTAATCTCCTGTGGAAGTAACGATGACACCTCATATTGAAGCCTATTGGTCAATACTGGATCTGTGCTAGTTGGTCTACCACGCTATTTCTTACTTCAAGACCAATCTGACGAAGAGTTTGAGCCAGTTGAGCGCTTCAATTCTTCTGCTTCAATGGCGTGCTGCTGTTCATTTTTAGGGAGTACCCATATGTATAGAATCGACGAGTTTATTGCAGTTGTATCAGTCAGATGGGAAAAAAAACCTCACATACCATCATTTCTATGTAACCTCTATGTGACGTCTGTCAATAGTGTTATCTACATTTCCTGCACGTATATAGGAACAGTAGTACGACATGGTACATTATGTGTTCTCTATTTTTTCTGTCAAACCTTTTCACTTCAGATTTTCAAAGCTCACCTACAAGTGTAAACAGGAAAAATGCAATATTGTTGTCTTTATACAAAACGGAAGAAATGTCCACTTTGTTAGCGGTAGTAATGTATTACTTTGAATACCCATATAATAAAATCCTTCAGCCCCTTTTCATTTTGAAATCTACAGTTTGGTATTCTATTCCTTTCGAATGTTCCTTGATACTGAATCCCTAGCTTGAATAGGTATACAACTAGGTCTATAACGTACAATGTCCGTATAATATATGTCAAAATAGATCTTGTAGCTCTGTTTCCTTGGAATTTCCCTTGCAAGGCGAATCACAATGCTTCTAGAAGCTCCAATACGTATTTCGTTGCCCACTGTGAATTTCAATTTTGTGTGCAAACCTCATTTATCCGCACAAAACGAAATGTTTATATCGCCATTTACATCGGTTGTGTTTCATACACGTATGTAAAGGATGAGCCAGACAGTAGGGGATTTTATTTTATTATATGAGCTTTCAAATGGTAACTTCATTTTTACATTACGACCAAGCCATGGCTGGCAGTGTTAGCTGCCAGTAAATTGTTTCATCCCACGGTTTAGCAACATGAAGTCAGCACCGAGGAAGGGCACCTTGGACACGCGCCTCCCTCACGCGCTGACGAGGTAACGCCACCCCAGGCATCGCTTAGCAGGCGACGTTCTGGAAAGTTCCATGCCGCCTGCATGGTTTTCTCGGTTCCGACCAATCAGGGCATAGGAAGCCGGGTGGTGCGTCAAATATACACGGCCGCCCATCGCCTGTCCCGCTCTCTTGTACTCTTGTCTTCTAGCTCTCTTGGACACATGCCCTGTAGCAGTGAACATCTCCCGCTTCTCCCGGGGCTGTGGCGCTCAGCACTTAGTTTTTTCGCAGCTGGCATGCTGCTCACACCGGCCCAATTGACCGACGCCAACTTTCGTTAGTTTCGCGAACTGTGTCTCGCCAAACTCTACGCTCTGGCTCACCCTCACCTCCGTAGGCCTATGTGAACCTTTTTTAACATGCTTTTGCCAATAAATGGCCTTTATCTCAAAATTATCCTATTCAATCCATAGCGCTCACCGCCTGCCCATACGCCCATCCTGTACAACTGGTGTCAGAAATGGGATTATGCGTGACACCATGCTAGATGCCTTGTTACAGGGGGTTCTGTTTAAAACTACATTAACACGCACAAATATAGAAATGAGGCACCAAGTATCATATTAAATTGTTGCACATACCATATCAATACCATAAGCCTATTTGGGCTAATCATCCGAGTTCAATAAGTTTCTCATGCATCAATATATTTGCTAAACACCATAAAGTGAGATGGACAAAGAAAAATGGCACCAGTTTTATGCAGGTGAGGAGTAGATTGTGTCGTTAATTGTCAATGCTGTTGCTAATGAGAGGAGAACAACAAAACTCGAAGAGAATCTAGAATTTCCATAATGGAAACAGAAAGAGTAAGGAACTGGATTAGAAAAAACTAATTTGAGCGTAATTTCTGAAGGACTTTTCCTTTATGAAGGTATAGTTCACGACGCATCGTTGACACGACGTTATCGCCTACTTAACTGTGTATATGACAATTCTGCCACTCCAAGATAGCTGCTACGTACTTACTCTTCAAACTCGACATCTCTCATTAAAAAATAAATAAATGAAAGAAAACTTTACTGAGCGACCAAATTCGCTGTCTTTATCCTCTCAACATTTGCGACTAAACTCGCCGTTTCTATAACTCATTGGGCCCAGCTAGTTGCTGAAAACTCTGTCTATCCTTGGTTATACCACAGTGTCCTGGGACACGTCATACAGGTAAGTGCTACTACGTCAGTAGGCGGTAATCCTTCGGAAAATACAACGGAAAAATAGTGTCAAAGAACCCTCAACGTTTTGAACGGAGATTTCCGCTTACTGGCGGTTTAGCTGCGGGCTAGACGCGGTTGACGTCTGATGGTGCCTGATTCGCTGTCGTCCGAGATCACAGAACATTGTTTTCGTGAACTCTTCTTCGACATGAAATATTAACGTCTGACTGTATTAGTTCAGCTGAACTGAATAGTTTTGTGTTCGAATACGCCTGGATAATAAATTCCAAAAGGCGTTGTTCTTTTGAAAGCTGACAGATGAACGTGGGTAGAACAGACTATGTTGCGAAACGGAAAAGTGAAGAAGCGACACAGACAGCTAGGGTACCGCGCGATCGCCATTCGTGTCACGTATGGTACGTGACCCTATGGGTGTTATTCTCTTGTTCATCCAACAGACTAGGTATGTGGCCAAAGCTTGCTCGTTCTGTGGGCGTGGTTCACTCTGTTTTTGTTACCTATCACGGGGGTAGGCATGTGGCATGTCCCTCCAGATAAACAAATAAAACATGGTTACCTCTTACGTTACCCTTCCAAAATAATTTCTTACCTAAGGCATCATTACTATTAAACACTTAGATAGTTGTCAGTACTCGGGAACTTATTCTAGCATACTTGAAATCCTACAAAAATAATTATCCTCATCAGTCTAGTAACACAGTGACACATGGAAACACTAGGTTCATGTACCCATGTACTAAAGTTCTGGTGCTGGCAAAACTTTAGTAAAACTTCTCTAAATATTTGATAATAGCATAAATAAGACATGGACTAAATGAACAATAGCAAGAATAATACATCGACATAAGTAATTGGGCCCAAGTAATTAGACGTAAGTAATTGGCAACATCTCATAGTGATACAAGCGGTGGCAAATTCGCAACAAAAGCAAAAGTCCAAAATCATTTCCTTTACACAAAATTCACTTATTCTCCAGTTACATTTCGTAGCAAATTGAATGTAAGTATCTCCTCACATTCCTTTATGCTCTCGTTTATATTTTCATACCAACTGATAGTCTTTCGTACTTCTACCTACAAGAAAACAGTCGTTAAGTCATGGCAATGTTAGGTGTAATGCTGTGGCGTAGTGTAAGGTCATGTTAATACTTCCTTTAACAAGGTTCTGATGAAAAGTGGTTTTATGTCTCCTTCAATGAACAGACCAATAATTATTAAACATTTTGTATCATATTTCCTGTGTTGATTTGTACTCCTTGCCTCATAATTGCGAATATTGGTGCTTATCAGTCTCCCAGTCAATCTTTCAAGGGTATGAATGTTGTTCCTTTTGTTAATTCTCTCACCTACTTACTTGCATATATTCATTATAGATGGCTCGGCGAAGCTAGTTGCATCTCTAAGACATCGATATGACTTACCCGTTGGCGCTTTTGGTTTTAATAAAATTAGAGTCCAATTGTCATGTGTAAAGTGTATAAGAAGGAAAGTAAGTTCCTTAGTGCAGTATCGATAGCAGCTATACTGCGCCTGCCGCAAGACGAAACGCAGGTTAACAATAAAAGTTGCTGCGGGCCGCCACGAGGGCGGCCTGCCACGCGGCAGCCAATAGAAGGAGAGCACCGAGTCTTCCTTCTGAGAAGACGACGAGCCATACAGCAGACGTACACCAGCTAGCCAACGCAGAAGAACAAATTATCTATGAACATTGTATCCTGTACTTTGCTTCGCTCAACATATCAGAAGTTATGTAATCTATTTATTTCTCTTAATACAAGTTATTACTAATTGTTTGCTTTGTGTTGCGTATCCCCACATCCTGGAAAACTTTCTTGAATTGAACCCACACTTTTGCTCTGCTTATCCACTAAGGATGCAGCAGAAAACGGCGACGAGGATGGGTTTAGAGATGTTTTTCTACTATCTGTGAGTAGCGCATTGCTTGTTAGCCGTCTTTGCTTAGGTCAAAAATTTTTCGCAGGGATTGCGACACATTCTCACTGACATGCCGATTTTGCTTTTGTGTGTTTTGCCTTTTTTCATTTTTTTGCTTGTCTGCCATTATGCTTTGCTATAGTCTTCGTAACATCAAGTTGTCGTACTTGATTGCTAGCTTTTCTGCTAACATTTTTATTGCTTGTGTACCTTGGCGACCCCACCTGAAATACCTGCTGGGCTTCCCAATATGCCACAGCCAGCAACGCACCACCCACTGTTGCTGATCTCTTGAATGTTATTTAAGCCCAGGTTCAACAGCAGCAGAGCCAAAGCCAGCAATAGGTTGGATTGCAACAGTTGATGCTCCAGATGCTGCAGCTACTACGGCAACAGCCAGCAGCAGTAGCCGCTGCTAAACCAACGGTGCCGACATTTCGCGCCTTCCACGAAGAAACAGAAGATTTGGAGACGGATCTGCAGCAACTAAAACACTTCCTGGCCCACCACGTCCCACGTACTGAACAGATCCATTATTTTTTGTCGTGGTGTGGGGGTAGGACTTTTACAATAGCTGAAAAACTCTTTCCGGATAAATCCATAACGCCCTCTCCAAGTATTTTGCGGTTCACGTGCACGTTGCTGCAGCCTGCTACCAATTTTTTAGATTAAAGAAAAAGGACAATCAAACGTATTGCCAATGGGTAACTGATTTGCAGGTCTTGACTAAGAAATGTAACCTGAAGTGTGTATGTGGTACGCCGTATGCAGATACATTGATTAGGTATGCACTTACGCAGAACTTGAAACCACAAAGTGAGAGACAAAATTTTGCAATTCAGTAATCCCTCATTAAGTCAAGTGTTAACTATCTTTTATCACCAAGAAGCACATGAACTAACCTCTCAGTGCTTTGATCATCAACTGTGTGTACAGTAGTTGCACGTATTAACGAATTATAGCTAGCAGTTCAGGTCGCAACGACCGTCAAGGAAACGGAGAGCACGCTTCTAAGGTGCCCCACGCTACTCGTGGGAACGCGGCACGCAGTTCACGTAGCAACCGTCACAGATATGTAGCCCGCACTGACTTCAATCAGAGCAGGAAGTCCTGTCCGCGCTGTTTCACTAAACAGAAATGCTGCAACTGCCCATCCAGAAATGTGAAACTTTTTGCTTGTAAAAAGATAGGCCATATACAATCAGTTTGCTTGCAAAGACAAAGACAGGCAAAAAGTCAGCCTTCAACCAATTTAATCACATCATATCCCGTTAGTGACCATTATATTAATGTCATTATAGACATTTCCAGTGTCACAGTCTCACAAAAGTGTGCGTCTTCCATTAGTCAGACAAAACAGATTGCTTGTGAACTTGACAATTCATAAATTTGCCAGTGCAGTTACAATTGCATACCGGAGCGTCACTTTCCTTACTTAATAAGAAAACTTAATTTGCTAGGACGACCTCCGTTGAATCCGGCACGAGTTAACTTATCAGCTTATAACGGAGACGATATTGAGGTACTTGGCACCTGTAGATTACCCGCCACGTACCGTAATTGTACAAAAACAGTGACCTTCCACGTACTTTGCTCGGAAGATTCCACGAACACTTTTGGTCTGGATATTCTCGATTTGTATCAATTGACAATACAGGACAATGTACTTTCAGTGAAATCGTGTGTGCCCACAGACAGTATACAGAAATTGTCATGAATTCGCGGACTTTTTCCCTGTGGCATGGGAAAAGCACGTCAGTTTACTGCAGAAGTGACCTTCAAAGCCTCAGCGCAACCTAAGTTTTGTCGCGCTCGCCGTGTGCCTCTCGCCATTCAAGATCAAGTAGCTTTTGAACTTTCTGAATGGTAACGACAAGGTGTGATTGAACCAATCTCGGCCAGTCAATGGTCCTCTCCCATTGCGCAAATTCGAAAGCCGTCCTGCCGCTTACGCATTTACGAGGACTTCAAAAGAACAGTAAACCCGCAGCTTGTTGTGGACACGTTCCCCCTACCTCGCCCGGAAGAACTTATGGAGAGACTCGACAGGGGGAAGTATTTTTCTAAAATAGATCTGAGAGATGCCTACTTGAAATTGCCATTAGATGTAGCGTCACAAAATGTCCTTGTCATTAACACTCATGTTCGCTTGTTTAAATTCTTGCGATTGCCTTTTGGTTGCGCATCTTCGCCTGCTAGTTTTCAGAGATTTTTGTTACAATTGACAGCGAAGGTTCCAGGTTGTTCCACTTATTTAGATGACATTGTAGGTGCTGGACGAACATTTGCTAAATCTTCGTGCTTTGTTTGAAGTTTTGTCCGCAGCTGGACTAAAGTGTGACAAATCTAAATGTGTCTTCTTTCAAACTGAAATGGACAAGGTGTACATCCATTACAGTCACATTTGCTTGCCGTCAAAGATTTGCCGCCTCCCAAAAATCTTCGAGTTGCAATCTGTATTAGGAAAATTGTATTATTATTGCAAATTTATTCCTACCGCAGTACAAATTGCTGCAACATTGCACCGCCTTCGAAAGAAGAATGTACCTTTCCATTGGCCTCCCGATTGTGCCAAAGCTTTTCAGACATTTGAAAATGAACTCTTGAGTGACAGATGGTTAGTTCAGTTTGATCCATCGCTCCCTGTAGTATTAGCGGCTGACGCATCGGCCTCTGGGATGGGTGTTTTGTCCCATCGCCTTGGACACCAGGATCGTCCAATTGCTTTCGCCTCAAAATTGCTAAATAATGCACAACGCAAATATTCTCAGATTGAAGAAGAGGCACTTGCTCTTGTGTATGGTGTAACAAAATTCCACCACTTTTTATATGGCCGTAAATTTTTCCTTGTCACGGACCATAAACCATTGCAATCGTTGTTGCACCCTAACAAACCTCTTCCGGAATCGACAGCTGCGTAACTTGCAGCGTTGGGCACTGATTCTCTTCCTACAATTATGAAATTCTGTATCGCCCTACGTTCAAACACGCCGACGCAGACGTTTTGTCCCGTCTGCCGATAGGTCATTATTATGATTTTGATTCGTCACCGGCGTCTTGTTTTGCAGTCGACGCTCAGGTTTCAGATTGGCTTGCGTCGTTTCCGCTTGATTTTCGGAAGATAGCTCACGCTACTGCCACCGATCCACAATTGAAACTTCTTGTGAACTTTCTTCGTTTCGGTTGGCCACGATCTTCAAAACAAATTGCAGACACAGTAGTTTGCAGATCTTTTGCACGCCGTAATGATTTGTCCTTGTATAACGGTGTCATTTTGCTTCGCAGTGGAGCCGATCAGTTGCGTGTAGTTGTGCCAACGTCATTACGCGCACATGCGTTGCGTCTTTTGCATAAAGGACACTGGGGTGTCATCCGACCAAAACAGTTAGCTCGCCGCCATTGTACTTGGCCTGGTATCGATTCGGAAATCGAGCGTATGACGTTACGTTGTACCGTCTGTTCTGAACATCAGTCAGCTCCGCCGCAACGCTTACTTGCTTGGCCTACTGCCACCTTGCCATGGCAACGCCTTCACTTGGATTTTGCGGGACCATTTTGGAATTAGCGATGATTATTGTTGCTTGATTCATAGTCATTTTCCGTTTGTGGTACAAATGTCTTCTACCACGACAGCAGCAACAAACAAGGTGCTTCGGTCCATCTTTTGCAAAAAAATGGCTCTGAGCACTATGCGACTTAACTTCTGAGGTCATCAGTCGCCTAGAACTTAGAACTAATTAAACCTAACTAACCTAAGGACATCACACACATCCATGCCCGAGGCAGGATTCGAACCTGCGACCGTAGCGGTCACGCGGTACCAGACTGAAGCGCCTAAAACCACACGGCCACACCGGCCGGCCATCTTTTGCATAGAGGGGTTGCCGCGAACAATTGTTACCGATAACGGACCACAGTTTGCTTCGTCGGAGTTTGTTTCTTTCTGCAAGAGCATGGGAACTGATAACGTCACAAGCGCACCGTTTCATCCTCAGTCAAACGGTGCCGTTGAACGTCTAGTAAGGACATTTAAAGAGCACATGACCCCGCCTCCGACACGATCATTCCAGCGAGGACGCCTTGCTTATTTTCCTGGCTACCTATAGCTCGCAGCCGCACAACGGTTCCTCGCCGGAAGAATTATTGCATGGACACCCACATCGCACATTACTGCACTTGCTTCGACCGCCTCTGAGTCACGCGCCCCCTGGCGTCGCCATCCTTACCATCGCAGGCTCCTTCTCCAGACGTCCATCCAGTGGAAGTTGATGACATCGCGGGACAACAGTAGCACGCCATTCCAGCTGTGGAGATTAGCGTCGCCCATAGTTTTGGTAGTTTTCCATGGGGCTCGCGCTGAGCCTGGCGTCCCTGCCTGCAGTTCGACGTTCAGGCTTCATCAAAATATTCACACAGGTCACTCTCCCCCACGGTCGTTAGCGCCCAGTAGCCATGACGCGACGGCCATAGGCCGCGAAGGGGGGGGGGGGGGGGGTGTGCAGTATCGATAGCTCCGATACTGCGCCTGCCACGAGAAGAAACGCAGGTTGGCAGCAAAGTTGCTGCGGGCCGCCACTTGGGTGCCCCGCCACGCGGCAGCCAATAGAAGGAGAGCACCGAATCTTCCTACTGAGTAAAGACGTACACCAGCTAGCCAGCGGAGAAGAACAAATTATCTATGAATATTGTATCCTGTACTTTGCTTCGCTCAACATATCAGAAGTTATGTAATCTGTTTATTTCTCTTAATACAAGTTATTACTAATTGTTTGCATTGTGTTGCGTATCCCCACATCCTGGAAAACTTTCTCGAATTGAACCCACACTTTTGCTCTGCTTATCCACTAAGGATACAGCACCCTAGTATTGAAAATGTGCGTAAAGTTTTTCAAAGGGTTCGTTATATAGTGGTTAAGAATTCTGTGTTGACATTCAGTGCAGCTTGAGGTGCTAAGGTGCGACACGCATCGCGCTCGTGAGAATGTAAGTTGCTGACAGCATAGCTGACAGTACAGCTGCATCCGGTTTCAACTGACTTGGCGGTAGTACTGACATCCGCACCCACGTAAGTCAGTGCTACTGCACTAGGCTGCGGGCGGAACTAAGCCTTACGAATGGCGGGTTCCGTGATTGTTTTGTAATACTAATGGTGTTTACTACTGTAATGTGTTTTTAATATCTTAGACCAGGTCGTAGATGGCTTCTCAAGTAACCCTTTACAAGTCAGAACTTTTACTTCTCCCTTCTTTACTACTCCCACTTAATACATATATAAAGCATTCCCAGTTTCTGTCATGACAGATTAAACCTTAATTTCAATAGTGGTAGTGTTTAATGAAAGTAATAATATCCTATTTAGTAGAGATATGTCAGTTACTTCCTGCTATCATAGGATACTGTACTGCGGTCCCACGCCTCAGGAATGCGGAGGGGCAGATGTCGTTTCTTTACTTCTGCAGCTGGAGACAACGCAGATGGCCAGGCCTGGTCCTGGTGGGGGGTGGCGAGGGTGGCGTAGAACTGATTAGGTCTTTGTATGTGGGTGGTGGGGTAGCCTCCTTGCTGTGTGACAAGTGAAGTTCTCTTGGCGGTCACAATATTTTTTCCAAAGTTACCATATAATGCTCACAACAGTTACTCAGGGACTCTAATAACTTCAATCGCTAGAGCACACGAAACTATCAGGTTCCAATTATTTTACTTACACCCTGTTTCCCTAAAATTTAGGTAACTGGCAGATGTTAGACTTCTAAATAAACTGTATTTTGCGATGGCATTCCAAACCCAACTCCTTGGCTAACAGTTTACCACACAACGGTCATTTAGAGAACAGATATCATGCAAGGACCAGCTTCCTTGACGCCATATAGATCCGTTTATTAACCTTGATGGTAATACGACATAGCTGGAGATCGATCTGAAATTCAAACGTTTTGTAATCCTGATGGTGTAGACAATTGGTACAAGGAAAAATTTCTGTCAAGATTTTCTTCCTTACTAAAAACTCAAATAGACAACACAAATCGATTCTCATCTTTAGATGAGAATATTAAAATCTGTAGGGCAATATTAAGCTGGTGAATTTATTTCTATAATATCCTTTTAGGTTTGCTGTTTAAACTGCAACGTACGAATGTACGAAGGTTTAGTGCGGCTGAGGCATGTGGCCTGCAGGGCGAAGGGTGGGTAGTGAGGAGGGGCGAGGGGAAGCAAAAAGACACTTTTACTTCACCCTGACAACAAAAGCTCTTGGCATGTTTGCCTCATTCAAGTCATCATCTTTCATTCATGTGTTTCATTAATATAATTTTGTCTTGATTTATGTTTAGAAGTTTTATGGTTCTTGTATACACATAATATTGTTGACGTGTGTAAGTCCCTTTGCAACCACTAGGAGGTCTTTAGAGTCTCTACACCCTCCCATAGGTTAAGACTCCTGCCATTTTCCGTGAGGGCAATTCTTAATCAAGTGACGTGTACTTTGTTATGCAAACTACAATTTTTTACATTTAAATAATTAAATTGAGCAAATTCACGTACGTTCCCCACTCCCACGGAAGAGGGAGGAGGTAAAGGATGAGCCAGACAGTAGGGGATTATACTAGATGAGCTTTCAAACGTAATTTCATTTTTCCATTACGGCCAAGCCACGGCTGGCAGTGTCGGCTGCCTGTACATTCTTTCATCCCACAGTTTAGCAACAGGAAGTCAGCACCGAGGAAGGGCACCTTGGCCACGCGCCTCCCTCACGTGTTGACGAGGTAACGCCTCCCCAGGTGTTGCTTAGCAGGCGACGCTCTGGAAAATTCCATGCTACCTGCAGGGTTCTCTCGGTCCCAACGAACCAGGGCGGAGGAAGCCGCGTAGTGCGTCGTATACCCAGCCGCCCGTCGCCGGGCCGGCTCTTTTGGATGTGTGACCTGTGGCAGTGAACATTTCCGGCTTCTCCCGGTGCTGCGGTGCCGGAGACTTAGTTTTTTCGCAGCTGGCATGCCGCTCATTCTGGCCCGATTGACCGACCTGACTTTCGTTAGCTTCACGAACTATGTTTCCCCAAACTCTACGCTCTGGCTCACCCTCACCTCCCTAGACCTATGCGACCCCTTTTTAACATGATTTCGCCGAAATGGCCTTTATCTAAATATTATCCTATTCATTCCATAATGCCCACCGCATGCCCATACGCCAATCCTGTACACATACATCATGTGAAACCTAGCTTTTAATGTACAAATTTGTTCGTCAATTGACAAACGCTCACTCATTGCAGTTGAAAGGCTTTTTTACTCACATGATCAACTACAGACGTAATTTTGTACAATTTGCTATGATACAGACTCTGAGAATCTAGTCGCTTCGTATCGTTGTTAAAATTCAAAGTAGTCAGCAGAGTCCGAAAGTGCCCTTGAGACGTTGTCTGTTTTGTTAGGTCAACACCGGTACTATCAATCCGGAGATCATGAACAACAGTAGCAGGAGCCAAAGAGCATACACCTATAAATTTTTTACTCCCATGCGCATTGACATTTATTGTTTAACTTTTTCTTAGTGCTGTGAAGATTAATTTCTTCTACAATCTTTGGCATTAATTCGTCAATAAAGAAATATTTAAAAATCCGATGCGGCGTCGACAACTCTAAGATTGATTTGGGGCGCTGTAATACTTACTTTGAATATTAAAAAAATCATTTACAAATGAAGCATTTTTTCAAATGATTCGATTCTTCTATATCTTTTGGGTGTTTTATAGAAGCTTGTAATACAGGTATATCAGCAAGTAGTTCATTACTAAAATCCCTCAAAAAATATTTTCTTCACATGTAGTCCCTATAGTAGTCTTAAGTTTGATGTCACTGTCTGCAAATTCCAGATCATTTACGTTTATAGAAGAATCTTCATCTGAACAATCAATTTAACTCACCTCCACAGCCAGACAAGTTTTAGGAACATTAGTTCTTCGTAATTTGTCACTTTACGTCATCCGTTACCAATATACGATACTGACTCCAAAACACTCAAACAAGCACAAGGAACTAGCAGAAAACTGAATGAAGGAAACACTAATCTGTTATCGTATTGAGTGTGGTACAGAGTATTAGCATGCACTATTGCATGTATGGAATCAAAAGTAATTCGTGTAGCACTTATGTATTTATTAACAGAAATGCAAGTTCAAGAGAACTGTACTCTCCACAGTTTGTAGAAACACAGTATTTTATATATTTATGTGTTCTTCCTTCAGCTCTCAATAGAGCAATATATGCCTGACAGAAAGTACTACACAGAGCAGCACGTACTGTCCCATCATAAGCCCAACAGCGCGTTCTAATGACAGATTCTTTTCAGTTACCTTCATAAAGCAAATTTTCCCATCTGCAAAATACTGTGCTCCTTCTTGCACGTCTCCAAAGCAGCACAGTGAAGTGTTAAATGCAGTAAATCACGTAACTGCAAAAGTTTTCTTTTCATGTTGCTATACAAAACCACACATGGATAGTGTAAGTAGGCTGTTTAGGTTTTCTTATTGGTAACGCCACGTAGCGCTCTGTATGAAAATCACTGGCTGTGCTGTGTGCAGTCTGTGACTAGTTTGCATTGATGTCTGCCATTGTAGTGTTGGGCAGTTGGCTGTGAACAGCGCGTAGCCTTGCACATTTGGAGGTGGACTGCCAGCAGTGGTGGATGTGGGGAGAGAGATGGCGGAGTTTTGAAATTAGTAAGACTGAATGTCATGAACTGCTATATATATTATGACAATTAAGGTAAATACATTGTTTGTTCTCTATTAAAATCTTTCATTTGCTAACTATGCCTATCAGTAGTTAGTGCCTTCCATAGTTTGAATCTTTTATTTAGCTGGCAGTAGTAGCGCTCGCTGTATTGCAGTAGTTTGAGTAACGAAGATTTTTGTGAGGTAAGTGATTTGTGAAAGGTATAGGTTAATATTAGTCAGGGCCATTCTTTTGTAGGGATTATTGAAAGTCAGATTGTGTTGCGCTAAAAAATATTGTGTGTCAGTTTAAGCCCAGTCACGTATATAATTTTTCAAAGGGGACGTTACATATGGCGACCCTACCAGGATACTTCACACTTACGAAATTGTATTTTGTCTGTACTTTGTGAACTGTTCATATTTTATCAGACCCATTGTGATATTATGAGAGCTTTGAATGATATATTTGGTAAGGGAGCATGATTTTAAAGTACGTTTGAGGTAGATGACACTATTGAAATGAGCAGAGAATTTTTTTTAGGTTTTGGAATTATTGGAGAAAGCTACGACGATTTTGAGAGTTGACTGACGTGTTTTGATGTTATTATTACGATGACCATGTGAATTATGCTCTTGCGGTATGGTTATGATCAATAAGCTGATGCTATATGAGTTATTTGAGTATGCTACGTATCTGTTATGATGAAATATTGAAGAAGTGTTGACGAATAAGGTAAGGAATAATGAGTAGTGGTTAGGGACTCTGGTTTGTGAAAAAGGTTGTTGGAAACCAAGAATCGTACATTAAGAGTTATGAAATGTATGTAAATGCGTGAATGTGTTACAATGCCAACGGAAATTTTTTGGACTCCGTTATATCAATAGGATTTTGTTTCTACAGATTTGTAACGCAAATTCTTGACCTGTGAAATATTTTTATATGAGACTGTCACTGTAGCGGAAACTGCTGTCGTAAATATTTCGGTAAGAATGTTAAGTGACCACCTTCATGTAATGCATCGTGGGCACCCAGCTGCACGACAGGCGCCTGAAAACAAGCCATTAGTGTGTGCCTTTCAGAGGCACAGGTGGAGAAGAAAAAAAAAGGGGGCCATTATCCTCGATATTGACAGTCCTTTGTAGAAAGCATCGTAAATACGACACCCTCAAACTTGAAAACATGATTACACTGTAGAGTTCTTAATTTATGTTATTTACTGAAACAGAATGATGAGAAACATTTCATGTCTATTGTCTTGCTAGTTGAAAGATTGTTTACTGCATTATGAAATGCCATATGGCTAGTGAACGACGCTTCACGCCTTGCTTTGCCCATTATGTTTAATATCTAGTTCCTAGCTGGACTGCAGCATTAAATTTTATAGGTGTACTAATATAAATATTTTATGCCTACAGATCCAGTAAAAAATAACTTTATGATGGATGTACTCCAAAAAAATGGGGGAGCACAAAAAGACATTTCCACTTCACAGGAATTGCATACATAATTTTTGTCAGTGACTTGGTAACTTGTCTGCTAGAGCAAGTTACAGTGATGCATCACTCTAGTGTTAAGATGTGACATAGGTATTAAACATGGCCACTTTTACTCTAATATTTTTTGTGCTTGAGCTCTCTCATGTTTAGATATAAGTTATTGCATTTGCTGTGGCTGTTTGCCAGGCATAGTGCTACTAAATTTCACTTTGTATTACTCTGTTAAGCTAGTTTTACTACTGATTTATTTTTCTTGTTGCTGCACATTGGCTCATATTAGTTGTAATGTTGCATTGCTTGGTAATTTAGATTTACTGCAGCTTGCTTTGACAATTTCCGTTTTTTTCATTGCTGTTTGTATTAATTGTTTTATGCTGCTGCATTGCCTCATCCCTCAGTTTAGCACCTCAGCTCAGTAGATTTAAGTTAGCTTAAGAGGGGGTAGACTATATAAGAAACTAACTACGATGAATTGGAAGAAATGCATTGAGAAGCTATAAGAAAATAGTTTCGCCAAAAAAGTTGTGCACAGTGGAGAAAAACTATTTTTGAAAGAGGATGTGAACAGAATACAGAAAGCATGCTTGGATTGGACTTTTTTTTTTTTTTTTTTTTTTTTTTTTTTTTTTTTTTTTTTTTTTTTTTTTTTGGTGGAAACAAATGTTGAAATAAGACGAAAGATCTATGGAATGAAGTTTTGGGTTGGACTGCAGTACCAAATGTTACACTGAAAACAAATCCTGTCCTTTTCTCCTGTGTTGTTCTGCTATGTGTTTATGTACTCTTGTATATTTGTGCTTTTCCTGTCTTTATGTGTTTAGCTAATAAGATTTATGTTGTAGAATTTTTCAAATACTATGTTATTTTCTTCGTAAAGACATTATTTATTCTGTTCTGTTTTAATGCTCATGTGTGAAGTTGATGTTTCAAAAGTTATTCTGAGCTTTTATGTATGTACTTATGTCATGATTCCTGTAACACTGATGTATATGTTATTTCGATTCTTTTGTAAAGCCTGTTTTGCTACAAATGTTATCTGTATTGTTATGTTCTTTAATGATGTATTTTGCACCTTTGTTATTGTATTCTTATGTTACAAAATTGTAATTGACACCACTTCATCAAAATATTAACTTGTAAGTTACATTTCACTGCACACGTTTTTGTTGGTCATAGTATATGGACAATATGTGAGAAGTAGGGACTGATAGTGTTCGGACGTGTGTTAATCATTCAGCAAGGGACTGGATAACAGCATTGCTGGTTCTAAGGACAATTCCAAAAACTTTGTGAGTGCACAAGTGGTGGTTTATGGACTTGTTATACTCTCTGCAAGACTCTTCGATGGTGATTGTGCACCTGCACAGTCGCTACACGCGGCTGCTGGCCGTCTCTACAAGGACTACAGTGGGTCTGCATCTCTGATGGCCCACCAATACCATTATTTCTACAAGGACTGCAGTGGGTCTGCACCGCTAGTGGCCCACCAATACCATTATATCGACAAGGACTGCAGTGGGTCTGCACCTCTGGTGGCCCACCAATACCGTAATCCCTACCAGGACTACAGTGGGACTGCTCTGTGATGACCTACCTACCAATATTCTTCAAAACTTCGACTGACTCTGCTGTGGGTTTACTCTGTTGTGGCCCATTACCTGTCTGCATGTCAAGAGTCAGCACTGTCTTTCCGTTGGAAGGACAACACTACTTTTTGAAAACTGCATGGAAATCCACTACTTCTGTGTGCATTTTCTTTAAATGCTCAGACTTTGAGAAAAAAATTCACTGCAATTTTACTGTGATGAATGATCAGGATTGTCTTTATGGACTGTGAGAAAATTTTAGCTTTTGACCAACACTGTATCAATAAGTGTGTGCATTTGATATCTTTGTTATTGTAATTATGAAAATTTTTTTCAAATCTGTATTGGCCACTGCTCAAAACAATTTGTAAATTTTTTTGTGGGGAGCATGGGGGCTATGTAAGTAGGCTGTTTAGGTTTTCTTATTGGTAACGCCACGTAGCGCTCTGTATGAAAATCACTGGCTGTGCTGTGTGCAGTCTGTGGCTAGTTTGCATTGATGTCTGCCATTGTAGTGTTGGGCAGTTAGCTGTGAACAGCGCGTAGCGTTGCGCAGTTGGAGGTGAGCCGCCAGCAGTGGTGGATGTGGGGAGAGAGATGGCGGAGTTTTGAAATTTGTAAGACTGGATGTCATGAACTGCTATATATATATTATGACTATTAAGGTAAATACATTGTTTGTTCTCTATTAAAATCTTTCATTTGCTATGCCTATCAGTAGTTAGTGCCTTCTGTAATTTGAATCTTTTATTTAGCTGGCAGTAGTGGCGCTCGATGTATTGCAGTAGTCTGAGTAACGAAGATTTTTGTGAGGTAAGTGATCTGAGAAAGGTATAGGTTAATATTGGACAGGGCCATTCTTTTGTAGGGATTATTGAAAGTCAGATTGCGTTGCGCTAAAAAATATTGTGTGTCAGTTTAAGCCCAGTCAAGTGTATAATTTTTCAAAGGGGACGTTTCAATAGGTACAGTAATAGCGATTCAGTTTTTCCCCACCAATCCAAGAACTTCGAGACTCTGTTAGTAAAAAGCAGAGAAAATTTAAGTTGGTTGTTTTAAAATTTCAGAGTTTTATGTACTCTTCCCCCACTTGCGTACAATGCATAGAACGTCGATACAACCACGTGTAAATGTCAGAAACATCTTTCTTTGGGATATTAAACTCGCGAATCACGTTCCCACCTTCTCTGGTATTTGTAGACCGTCAGAGAGCATCTGCACAGTGATTTATCCGCTTTTTTCATTTCAGTCAAGTCGCTGAATGCGTCCACAGGTCGCTTCCTGTTCGGGAGTCAAAGTGTGCCGGACAGATATGGCACATACTTTTCTTCTTTTCAAAACATTGAGAAAAATGTCTTGAACGCTTGATTTAAAGATGTTCAGTTCTTTGCTGCACTGTGATTTCCAACATGACAGCTTTGACAAATTCAAATTGCTCTGAACACTATGGGACTTAACATCTGAGTTCATCAGTCCCCTAGAACTTAGAACTACTTAAACCTAACTAACGTAAGGACATCACACACATCCATGCCCGAGGCAGGGTTTGAACCTGCGACCGTAGTGATCGCGCGGTTCCAGACTTAAGCGCCTAGAACCGCTCGGCCACACCGGCCGGCCAGCTTTGACACCTGAGGGTCCCACGTCCACTACAGGAAACTCATTGCTCACAGCAGATTGCCAGTTCAAACTACCACCGTAGTTGCTGTGCTGATGTCGCTTATGCACCACAAATAAAATCAGTTCCTGTACATTTTAGGACAGTATAGAAGACAATCTGGCTTAGAGCTGCGCTACGAAAGTGTAGATCGAGAAGTCTGGTCTCACGTTATTAACAAATGTTACTCGTAACACAGAAATATTTATATTGGTAAACGAAATAAGAGTCGAGTTAATTATGGACGTATTCATACACTGAAATACCAGAGATATATTAACATAACGTTTCTTTCTTTGTACTGAGTCTGTCGCTGTCCACGATGTAGGCGACCACTTTTTGCTTCAATAATGTTCTGTTCCTTATTCTGTAGTCTCCGATAAGTCTTAGTATTCTAAATCTTCCCTGTAGTTTACGAATTTAAACTGGAACTCGCAGTGTCCTGCGCTGACTGTTCACTGGCGCCGACCTGTAGCAGCAGCTAGCGACCCGTAGCACCTGCTATTGGTAAACTCCCTCCCTGCTCGGTCAAGTGTAAAGTCGTGCTGCCGAGCTTCGCCCAAAAGTTGGAGCTCATTGGAGTGGCGCCAACTTCTCTTGTTCCCGATCCAAGTGCTACTGGCTGCGTAAATACAAAAGCCACTTTAGCCGCCACACTTCCTCCTTTCTCCGAGGAAAATATCCTCAATCCGTAATAATATTCCGGCAGAATAGCGACCTGAAGCCCTTAAGAGTAACGTTGTGCCAGTTCCTTCATTTCTTCTATCGACGTAACTGCGATGGGGCAGCTCGATATCTCTCGACGAATCCCAGTTACAGCTAAAAGCTAACGATTGTTTGGCTCTTAATTCCAATGTAAAAAAAAAAAAAAAAAGATTTACCGCAAAAAAATTTCGGTAATGCTGATCGCTGCCACCATTAACGATTTTGCCAGCCGATCCAGTAGAGGAGTTCGCGCTCTTTCCTTTTACGCTGAAGCCGTTAATGGGCCATTTGTCAGTTCTAATACCGACACATCAAAAAAGTTTTTCATCACCTCGGTTCCGAGACTTCCGGAACCTGTACAGAAAACTGGAATAGACATCAACATGCTGACCTGACATGGCCAAACGGTTCTTGACGCATCAGTCCGGAACCGCGCTGCTGCTACGGTCGCTGGTTCGAATCCTGCCTTGGGCATGGATGTGTGTGATGTCCTTAGGGTAGTTAGGTTTAAGTAGTTATACGTCTAGGGGACCGATGACCTCAGATGTTAAGTCCCATAGTGCTTAGAGCCATTTGAACAATTTTTTAGATCAACATAAACATCATTTCCACCCTTTTTAGTGTTCATGAAAGCACACATTGCATGTTGTACGACAATACAGCGAGATCTTCAGAGGTGGTGGTCCAGATTGCGGTACACACCAGTACCTCTTATACCCTGTAGCACGTCCTCTTGCATCGATGCATGCCTGTTTTCGTCCTGACATACTGTCCACAAGTTCATCAAGACACTGTTGGTCAAGATCGTCCCACTCCACAACGGCGATTCGGCGTACATCTCTCAGACTGGTTGGTAGGTCACGTCATCCATAAACAGCCGTTTTGAATCTATTCCAGGCGTGTTCGGTAGACTTCATAACTGGTTAACATGGTGGCCACTCAAGTCGAGCGATGACGTTATCCTGAAGGAAGTCAGTCACAAGATTGTGCAAGATGGGGGCGCGAATTGTCGTCCATGAAGACGAATACTTCGCCATAATGCTGCCAATATGGTGCCACTGTCGGTCGGAGGATGGCATTCACGTATCGTACACCGGTTACGGCACCTTCCATGACCACCAGCGGCGTACGTCGGCCCCACATAATGCCACCCTAAAACAGCAGGGAACCTCCACCTTGCTGCACTCGCTGAAAAGTGTGTCTAAGTCGTTCAGCCTGACCGGGTTGCCTCGAAACACGTCTCCGACGATTGTCTGGTTGAAGGCTTATGCGACACTCATCGGTGCAGAGAACATGATGCCAATCCTGAGCGGTCCATTCGGCTTATTGTTGGGCCAGTCTGTACCATTCTGCATGGTGTCGTGGTTGCAAAGATGCACGTCGCCATTAACGTCGGGAGAGAAGTTGCGCATCATGCTGCATACTGTGCATAGTTTCACTAGTAACGCGACGTCCTGTGGCTGTACGAAAATCGTTATTCAACATGGTGGCGTTGCTGACAAGGTTCCTCCAAACCATAATCCGTAGGTAGTGGTCATCCACTGCAGTAGCAGTCCTTGGGCGGTCTGAACGAGGTATGTCATCGACAGTTCCGGTTTCTCTGCATCTCCTCCATGAACGAACAACATCGCTTTGTATATAATGCTCTCGGACGAGACGTCGGATCTCATAGGGAAAACTCCACAATATTTCATCAGCGCAACTGGCCGACATCTTCAGGTGCGATGAACACACTGCTAAGGCAGGTTTTTTTTCCTTTATTGTTATTTTAATACCTGAACAATCAGGTAGGCTGTCAGCGGCATGCTACGCCGCTCTTCAGCCATAGTGTTGACAATAACAGTACAAGAATGGAGAATTAGAATGAACATAGTGACGGGCAAACAATAGTGTTCACAGATACACAAAAAACCCGGAGCCATTCACATTCGACGGCAACGACACTGGAAACACGTTGACATGGTGCAGATAACACTGATGAATCCGACGGCACAAGTGAACGTAGAAGCGTGACGGCGGACACTAAAAACACAAAACGACCTCACACACACGAGACAATGATGGCGATGATCTCCAGCACGCAAAAGTCCACGTAGCGTGTGGAAGTCCGGGGACCTGCCAAGAGGGGAAGAAGGGTGAGGGGGGGTGGAGAGGGTGGAGGGGGTAGAACAAAGATGCCAATGGCTGAGGAGATGGGAGGAGTAGTAGAGGGACAGGGGAGGGGAGGCTCGGGGGAGGAGTGTGGAGAAAGGGAGGAGGGAGGGAGGGAGCCCAAAGGAACAGACACAGGAAGAGGGAGGGAGGATCAAAGTTGGTAGGAGGGGTAGATGGAGGTGAGGAGGACATCATCAGGGAGGGGGAGCTGGTGGAAGCCACCTTGCGAGAGGGTAAGGAGGGTGGAGAGATGGAGACCGGGTGGGACGTGGGAATACAGGCACGGCAGTGGGCAGGGGTGGGAGAGGATGGCTGAGACAAGTGGATGAGGAGGATCGAGTTTGCGGGAGGTGTACAGGATCCGTATCCTTTCAAGGAAAAGGAGGAGGTGGGGGAAGGGGATGAGATCATACAGGATCCGAGTGGGGGAGGGGAGACGGATGAGATAGGTGAGGCGGAGAGCTTGGCGTTCAAGGATTTGTAGGGATTTATAAAAGGTAGGGGGGGCGGAGATCCAGGCCGGATGGGCGTAACAAAGGATAGGGTGGATGAGGGATTTATAGGTGTGGAGGATGGTGGAGGGGTCCAGACCCCCGTATGGCCAGAAAGGAGCTTGTGGAGATGGAGTCGGGAGTGTGCCTTGGCTGGGATTGTCCGGAGATGGGGAGTCCAGGCGAGGTGACGGTCGAGGGTGACGCCAAGGTACTTAAGGGTGGGAGTGAGGGCGATAGGACGGCCATAGACGGTGAGATAGAAATCAAGGAGGCGGAAGGAAGGGGTGGTTTTGCCTACAATGATCGCCTGGGTTTTGGAGGGATTGACCCTGAGCAGCCACTGATTGCACCAAGTGGTGAACCGGTCAAGATGGGATTGGAGAAGGTGTTGGGAGCGTTGCAAGGTGGGGGCAAGGCCAAGGAAGGCCGTGTCATCGGCAAACTGGAGAAGGTGGACGGGGGATGAAGGTGGCGGTATGTCCGCCATGTACAAAAGGTACAGAAGGGGGGAGAGGACGGAGCCTTGGGGCCCACCGGCGGAGGGGACAAAGATGTAGGAATCCGTGTTATGGATGGTGACGTAGGAAGGACGGTGGGAGGGAAAGGAGCCGATCAGACGGACGTAGTTAATGGGAAGGGCGAAGATTTGGAGCTTGAAGAGGAGACCGGAATGCCATACACGGTCATAAGCACGTTCGAGGTCCAGGGAGAGGAAGAACGCGGAGCGACGGGAATTAAGCTGGTCGGAAAGGAGATGAGTGAGGTGAAGGAGAAGGTCGTCGGAAGAGAAGGACGGCCGAAAGCCACACTGGGTAACGGGAAGGAGTCGGCGTTGAGGCAGGACCAGAGCCCCCTATTTGTGCCAGTCTTAGGCAGGAAGTGCGCATGCGTGGAGGCGCCAAATTCGATGGCCAATAGCGACGATATCAACCGATAGCTGGAAGGACAGCAACGCCACCTACAGGATGAAGAACCTTCGGCGCACGCGCGGAGGCTGCCGCCGCTGCTCTGCGCTGCCATCGGCTGCCCCAGCGACCTCTGTCGGAAGCCGCGAGCAAAAATGCGCGTCCGTGTAGGCGCCTTGATTATCCTCCCGTTGTCAACAGGATATTTATGTAGCTTGCGAATCGTCATCCGTCGTATGACCAATAGTACTCCTCTCTGCTCGAAGCGACTTCAATATGGCCAGTGCTGGATACCAAGCTGTACTAAGCTGAAAGCCCGTGTCTCTGTTTACAAGATTCGTCGAGCTACGTATTTCCACTGTTTCCTTAAAAACAGTCCCAGTACGAACTCGTCGATGCGAGAATTTTGGCATGTTGATAATTCATCGACTGGCCTGTACTGAGACAATGCTCGCCCACTGTAGACTTTTCTGGTTGCTCCAGACGAGTGTAGCGTCGGTGTTCAGTACATCTGTCTTCTACAGTGCGGCAAGTTAGTCCGATGTACGACATGCCTCAGCTACAAGGAATCTCGTAAACACCGGGTCTTCTTAGGCCAAGGCTGTCCTTAGATGAGCCCAAGAGAGTTCTGAGTTTTGCCGGCGGACGAAAGACACATTTAACTTTATGCCTCTTCAATAATCTTCCTATTTTTGAAGAGACACCGCCGATGTATGGCAATATGACCATTCCCCTTTGTTCTTCGCCTTCTTCCACTTCCTCACGTTTTGTAACCCGCTTCGGTTGTAAGGCACGGCGAATCTCCCGTTCGGAGTACCCATTTTGTTGGAAAGTGGTACGCAGATGGAGTAGCTCATTGGATAAACTGTCTGAGTCTGATATGGCTCGTGCTCTGTGAACCAACGTCTTCAGTACACCACTTCGTTGCGAAGGATGGTGACAGTTTGTGGCCTGTAAGTATAAGTCCCTGTGTGTTGGTTTACGGTACACTGCGTGACCTAATGTGTCATCTTCTTTTCTCCGTACCAATACGTCCAGGAACGGAAGTTCGCCGTTTTTCTCCATCTCCATAGTGAACTTGATGTTGGGATGAAGCGAATTAAGATGCCCAAGAAAAACATTCAGTGGTGCAATGCCGTGAGGCCAGATAACAAAGGTGTCGTCCACATATCGCCAAAAACACGTAGATTTCAAATCCGACGTCTGGAGTGCTCTCTCCTCAAAGTCTTCCCAGAAAATATTAGCCACAATGGGTGACAAGGGGCTACCCATTGCGACGCCGTCAGTCTGTTCAAAGTATTGTCCATTAAATAAGAAGTACGTCGAGGTGAGCACATGATGGTATGGTGCGAGTCGTAAGTTCTTGAGCCGACGAATAAAGTCTTGTGATTTACGGATATGATGCTCACAGTTTCCTACTAAAGGGCTCAGATGCGCTGCCAGATGTTTCGCCCCAATATTACTCTCAATAGGCCGCAGCGGCACATTATCCTTGTGAATTTTGGGCAATCCGTATAGCATGAGAGGTACGGGCGCCTGTGTACGTAGTCTCTTAGCAACCACATCGGAGATCGTGCTGTTTTTGAGGAGCTCCAAAGTTTTTCGCTGAATTTTGTCTGTGGGGTCCTTGTTTAGTGTGCGATATGCAGAGTCTCCCAAAATCTGGTGCATCTCGCTCAGATACATTGACGTGGAGAGGATAACAGTGGCATGTAACTAATCCGCCGGTAAAATCACAATATAAGGATCTTCTCGTAGGGTTCGAACCACTGACCTCTCTGCAGCTGTTATATTGTTCTTAGGCACTTGAGTCCGTGCCAGAGCACGGCAAGTCTCCCGCCGAATCTCCTCGGCAGATTCCCTGGGACGTTTTAGGACGCATTGTTCGACGGAGCTAATGATGTCCAGAACAGGTGGTGTCGTCGGAGTGGGTGCGATGATCAATCCTTTCTCCAAGACCGATACCGCCGCGTCAGGCAAAGGTTTGTCCGTTAGATTGTATACAGTTCGTCCACGAAATCCGTTGTTCTCTTCTTGGGGTAAACGGTCTCTGAAGCGATGAAACTTATCAATTTGGCGTGCTGCGTCTTGTTGTCGTTTCCAGTCTCCGAACGCCCAAGTAGCGCTGTCAACCCACGTCCAAGAATCAGCGGACAGTCTTGACGATATCTTGAAATGAAGTGCCAAGAGCTCTCCGGATACGAAGTCCAGTTATCGACGAGTATGGTGAATCCTTTCTCCTACCAGTGCATGGCCTGCTCGATTTTTTATCCTTTTGGCGGCTGCAGAGGTTATGAAGTGCGTCACCTTAGCGAACGTCGGAATAACTCGATGATCTCGTTATCTTAATAAAACCGTAAGAGAAGAGAATCGAAGCATTTGAGATGTGGTGCTATAGACGAATGTTGAAAATTAGGTGGACTGATAAGGTAAGGAATGAGGAGGTTCTACACAGAATCGGAGAGGAAAGGAATATGTGGAAAACACTGATGAGGAGAAGGGACAGGATGGTAGGACATCTGCTAAGACATGAGGGAATGACTTCCATGGTAGCAGAGGGAGCTGCAGAGGGCAAAAGCTGTAGAGGAAGACAGAGATTGGAATACGTCAAGCAAATAATTGAGGTCGTAGGTTGCAAGTGCTACTCTGAGATCAAGAGGTTAGCACAGGAAAGGAGTTCGTGGCGGGCCGCATCAAACCAGGCAGTAGACTGATGACAAAAAGAGAAAGGGCACATAGCAGTCTGCTCTTCTTATTCCGTAGTTTATCAAAACTACTAACTTCTTTTACCATCTCCTCTCCGTATAGGATGCAAAATGGCTCTGAGCACTATGGGACTTAACATCTATGGTCATCAGTCCCCTAGAACTTAGAACTACCTAAACCTAACTAACCTAAGTACAGCACACAACACCCAGCCATCGCGAAGCAGAGACAATCCCTGACCCCGCCGGGAATCGAACCCGGGAACCCGGGCGTGGGAAGCGAGACGCTACCGCACGACCACGAGCTGCGGACTCTGTATAGGAATCGGATGTGTTGCTCCAGGCTTTGCAGACGGACATGTAGTGTATATGGTTCTCGGGCGAGACGTCGGATGTCATAGTGAAAACTTCACAATATTTCATCAGCGCAACTGGCCGACATCTTTAGGTGTGACGAACACACTGCTAAGGCAAGACCAGAGCCCCCTAATTATGGCAGTCTTAGGCAGGAAATGCGCATGCGTGGAGGAGCCAAATTCGATGGCCAACAGCGACGATATCAACCGATAGCTGGAAGGACAGCAACGCCACCTACAGGATGAAGAACCAAAGACTTCGGCGCACGCGCGGAGGCTGCCGCCGCTGCTCTGCGCTGCCATCGGCCGCCCCAGCAACCTCTGTCGGAAGCCGCGAGCAAAAATGCGCGTCCGCGTAGGCGCCTTGATTATCCTCCCGTTGTCAACAGGATATTTATGTTGCTTGCGAATCGTCATCCGTCGTATGACCAATTGTACTTCTCTCTGCTCGAAGCGACTTCAATGTGGCCAGTGCTGGATCCCAAGCTGTACTAAGCTGTAAGCCCGCGTCTCTGTTTACAAGATTCGTCGAGCTACATATTTCCACTGCTTCCTTAAAACACTGTCTCAGTACGAACTCGTCAATGCGAGAATTTTGGCATGTTGATAATTCATAGAATGGCCAGTACTGAGACAATGCCCGCCCACAGTAGACTTTTCTCGTTGCTCCAGACGAGTGTAGCGTCGGTGTTCAGTGCATCTCTCTTCTACAGTGCGACAAGTTGGTCCGATGTACGACATGCCGCAGTTACAAGGTATCTCGTAAACACCGGGTCTTCTTAGGCGGAGGCTGTCCTTAGATGAGCCCAAGAGAGCTCTGAGTTTGGACGGCGGACGTAAGGCACATTTAACTTCATGCCACAAGCAACAAAATATGGTTCAAATAGCTCTGAGCACTATGGGACTTAACATCTATGGTCATCAGTCCCCTAGAACTTAGTACTACTTAAACCTAACTAACCTAAGGACATCACACACATCCATGCCCGAGGCAGGATTCGAACCTGCGACCGTAGCAGTCGCGCGGCTCCGGACTGAGCGCCTAGAACCGTTAGACCACCGCGGCCGGCCGCAAGCAAAACAACATCGCTTTGGTTCACTCCGAGACGCCTGGATACTTCCCTTGTTGAGAGCCCTTCCTGGCACAAAGTAACAATGCGGACCAGATCGAACCGCGGTATTGACCGTCTAGGCATGGATGAACTACAAGCAACACGAGCCGTATACGTCCATTTTGGTGCAATGACTGGAAATGATCGGCTGTCGGACCCAGTCCGTCCAGCAGGCGCTGCTCATGGATTGTTGTTTACAACATGGGGTAGGTTTAGTGACACCTCTGAACAGGCAAAGTGACTGTGTCGGTGATACAACATACACAGTCAACGACATTCTTCAGGTGTTCTGGGAACCAGAGCGATGCAAAACTTTTTTTGATGGGTGTAGATTCTTTGTGAAACAGACCTCTTTGGAAAACAGAAAATAGATAAAGAATACAGTTTTTGATGTTCTGTTCATATGTTGTCCTGGTATGTGATACAGTTTAAGGATATAGGATTTTCTGAAATCTTCGTCACAAACTTCTAGGACAAGTAGAGGAGAGTGGGTGCATAATATTCTGAATAGGAATCCATGTCCAGAAATGTACCGTTTCCGTGCTACGATTTGAAAACATGCTGGCAAAAGGACCAGTTTTACGAACAATTTACCAGGTGTGTCCCAGTGCATCACTTGGTTGACAGTTGTACTCATTAACAGCAAAAGAAATTTTTCGTGAATTCGGTGACGGGTTCACTTCTGTGCGATGCTGTATAGCCTCTTCCACTCTGGGCGTGCAGCGTCTGCTTGGAGCACCACAGTCACGCCTGTTGGCGATGAAGGTACCCCTTCCCTTTTTTAAGCTGTTGTTCAACTGTGGCGAAAAGGTTATGGGATGGAGTCGGACCTTGTGGAGAACGATCCTCATAAAAGCAGTCCTTCTGTTACCGTCAGCTTCACCCTCCAGAAGGATCAAATCGGTGTATTCTGCAAACGCATACTTATCGATGTTGGTGTAACGGACATGTGCATTATGCTCGAACGAGATTAGAGAGGCCGGATAGACGTCACATGACATCAGCCTGCTCCACGTATGCTCCCTCCACCACGACTATCTGTTTCGTACTGCCTAGAAAACATGCTTTCAAATGGCTGTTGTAGGGAAATGGTACGTTTCTAAAAACTGGGTTCTTATGCAAAATATTGTGTACTCATTCAAAAAAAAAAGTTTCAAATGGCTCTG
Organism: Schistocerca piceifrons; assembly: GCF_021461385.2. Lineage (NCBI taxonomy): Eukaryota > Metazoa > Arthropoda > Insecta > Orthoptera > Acrididae > Schistocerca > Schistocerca piceifrons. Next base: position 641,888,468 of record NC_060140.1, on the reverse strand, counting down.
AGCACTATGGGACTTAACAGCTATGGTCATCGGTCCCCTAGAACTTAGAACTACGTAAACCTGACTAACCTAAGGACATCACACAACACCCAGTCATCACGAGGCAGACAAAATCCGCGACTCCGCCGGGAATCGAACCCGGGAACCCGGGCGCGGGAAGCGAGAACGCTACCGCACGACCACGACCTGGGGACTGTACTCATTTCTCTCTCAAAGTCTTCAAGTTTGTAGCGGAAGTTTTCGAGCATCCTGTACGTCTTTAATTTCATAAATATATACAACTTCGCCTCATTTGAAGAATTAAGTGGTAAATAAAGGAAAATCCCGGGTTCGATTCTGAGCAGGTCGGAGATTTTCTTCACGGTGCAGCCAGGTATTTGTGATGTCGTAATCATTACACCTCATCTGTATCAGTATCCATGTCGCCAAACTGGCGCAAAATAAGAAGACTATAGCGCCCAATAATTTCTTCAACTGTGTTGATAGGTTCATATCGATCGGACCTGTCAGGCGGCCGTGTAGTTGTATAGATCAGGCTAAAGTCAGGGGCCGCAGTCTCTCCGAGCATAGGAGAAGCCGTCTGCTCTTGCGGTTGAACAGTGAGTTGTGGGCCGTCAATGGGATTGTTTACCTGTAAGCAGATTCGACGGATTACGGTGCGGTGGATGCCGCCGCTCCTCGGCAGTGGGAATTTGACAGTTGTTTTGATGTACCGGAGAGCGGCGTAAGCGGGCCTGGGAGTTACCTGTGTTCGACCGGTAGTGCACCACGAGTGTTTCAGTAGTTACTGTGTTCGACTTTCGTCCACCGTATAAACTGCAAGCTGAAAATTTAGTGTGCTCGGCTTTGAGAAGTGTGCTGTCTTTCATGCTCCATTGTGGATTAACATTTATTTCCGTTATCTGTTGTAGATGCAGCAAGGTTTATACGGAAGCAATAAAACGTCCTGAGTGTGGTGCTTACTTAACTTTAACAGCTGATGACTTGCATTTACTGACAGCCGATTTCTATGCGGTCAGCAAAACGCACTGGTAAACCGTCTGCAACGGAATGGGTAATACAGTTCTGATTTCCGAGTGCTGAAAAGATGATCGTCGGCTCAAGGTACTGTTAGTAACCACGTATTCTTGTTTGATTATTTCGAAGAGTAGAGCTGTGTGGTATTCTTCTGGGTGACAAGTACGTAAAGCTCTAAGCTTTGTTCTGTGTTATCCTTAGAGTAAGTTAGTTTAAGTTAGGTTAAGTAGTGTGTAAGCCTAGGGACCGATGACTTCAGAACTTTGGTCCCGTAGGAACTTACCACGAATTTCCCAAAATTTAAGTTGTAAAATTTTAAAAGGAACAAGCAGTTGTGCAGGTCAGTGTGTTTGTTGATTTCAGACTGAAATTATCTTTACTCTTGTTACTTGTAATAGCGCTTAAGTAATATTGCCTATTAACCTGCAGTTAAATGTGGCTGGAGCATGAGTTCGCTTAACCGCATTGTGCCGCAGATTTGGACATCTTTGTGGAAAATTTCAGGGATGGCTAATGCCAGAAATTTAAGTCATTTACAGTCCGTATCTAAACATTTGTGTGTTGTCGTTTGTACTGGTTGTGGTCGTGAGTCCTGTAATTTTAAAAGTGTTGGATCTCAGGTCATTTTAGAAAATTTGCTCAATTTGCGATTTAAATGTCAGGTCGTTAATTTCCTAGGTCTATTATCCGTGTTCATGCAAATTTGCTGTAAAAATTTTGTCGTTAGCAAATTGTCTTTAAATTTCCTGTGTTTGGCTGAAGGGGCTAATGTCCATGTTTCGTAGTCCGCAGATTTTGCTTAGTAAAATAATAAATTTTAAAATGGCTACTGTCTGTCGTTGTGCAACATTAGAGTGCACACTTATTGTCTTTTCGTGTGCACTAGTGGCTGTTGGTTTTATCTTAGATTGAAGATAATACAGAGGGAGGCCGCTTCGCAGAACTGAGGCTATATCCATTGGCTTGACGTCAAGATGTCATTCTATGTTGTTATTACCCTTTTTATACGTGCGTTAGTGTCTCCAAGTAACTAAAGAAAACTTGCTGGTTTTGTTAACAACCTTCTAAGAGGCTAGTGCCGCCTAACGGTAATGTTAACTTTTTTTTATTTAAACAGATAATGATTTAAAATCCCGTTATAAGTAATCCTTTTGTATGCTCTAAGTACCAATGTATGTTCCTTAGATGATGTTAATAAATGATTTGCAGATCTGTCGTCTATTGGCTTTCCACCTAAGGATCACTGTATCCGAGCTATCCCGCTCTAAAAGGGTTTAAAGTGGTCGTTAAATTCTAAGTAATTCAATCTGTCTTCACCAATTATAAACCGCTCCTCCCCCTCCTATACAGCTTTTCATTATTCCGTTGCCCAGACAACGAGCGGTAATGGTTAAACACAAACTAAATGAGAACGTAAATAGTTGATTCCTGCGTTGACATTTACACTTGATATTGATTACTTACCCCCATGAACCATGGACCTTGCCGTTGGTGGGGAGGCTTGAGTGTCTCTGCGATACAGATGGCCGTACCGTAGGTGCAACCACAACGGAGGGGTATCTGTTGAGAGGCCAGACAAACGTGTGGTTCCTGAAGAGAGGCAGCAGCCTATTCAGTAGTTGCAGGGGCAACAGTCTGGATGATTGACTGATCTGGTCTTGTAACATTGGCCAAAACGGCCTTGCTGTGGTGGTACTGCGAACGGCTGAAAGCAAGGGGAAACTACAGCTGTAATTTTTCCCGAGGGCATGCAGCTTTACTGTATGGTTAAATGATGATGGCGTCCTCTTGGGTAAAATATTCCGGAGGTAAACTAGTCCCATATTCGGATCTCCGGACGGTGACTACTCAAGATGACGTCGTTCTCAGGAGAAAGAAAATTGGCGTTCTACGGATCGGAGCGTGGAATGTCAGATCCCTTAATCGGGCAGGTAGGTTAGAAAACTTAAAAAGGGATGTGGATAGATTAAATTTAGATATAGTCGGAATTAGTGAAGTTCGGTGGCAGGAGGAACAAAACATTTGGTCAGGTGAATAAAGGGTTATGAATACAAAATGAAGTTGGGATAATGCAGGAGTAGCTTTAATAATGAATAAAAAAATTGGAGTGCGGGTAAGCTACTACAAACCGCATAGTGAACGCATTATTGTGGCCAAGATAGACACGAAGCCCACACCTACTACAGTAGTACAAGTTTATATGCCCAACTAGCTCAGCAGATGATGACGAACTCGATGAAATGTATGATGAAATAAATGAAATTATTCAGATAGTGAAGGGAGACGAAAATTTAATAGTCATGGGTGACTGGAATGCGAGAGTAGGAAAAGCGAGAGAAGGAAACATGGTAGGTGAATATGGATTGGGGCTAAGAAATGAAAGAGGAAGCCGTCTGGTAGAATTTTGCGCAGAGCATAGCTTAATCATAGCTAACACTTGGTTCAAGAATCATAAAAGAAGGTTGTATACATGGAAGAATCCTGGAGATACTAAAAGGTTGCAGATAGATTATATAATGGTAAGACAGAGATTTAGGAACCAGGTATTAAACTGTAAGACATTTCCAGGAGCAGATGTAGACTCTGACCACAATCTATTGGTTATGAACTGTATATTAAAACTGAAGAAACTGCAAAAAGCTGGGAATTTACGGAAATGAGACCTGGATAAGCCGAAAGAACCAGAGGTTGTACAGAGTTTCAGGGAGAGCATAAGGGAACAACTGTCACAAATGGGGGAAAGAGATACAGTAGAAAAAGAATGGGTAGCTCTGAGGGATGTAGTAGTAAAGGCAGCAGAGGATCAAGTAGGTAAAAAGGCGAGGGCTAGTAGAAATCCTTAGGTAACAGAAGAAATATTGAATTTAATTGATGAAAGGAGAAAATATAAAAATGCAGTAAATGAAGCAGGCAAATGGAATACAAATGTCTCAAAAATGAGATCGACAGGAAGAACAAAATGGCTAAGCAGGGATGGCTAGAGGACAAATGTAATGATGTAGAGGCTTATCTCACTAGGGGTAAGATAGATACTGCCTACAGGAAAATTAAAGAGGCCTTTGGAGAAAAGAGAGCCACTTGTATGAATACCAAGAGCTCAGATGGAAACCCAGTTCTAAGCAAAGAAAGGAAAGCAGAAAGGTGGAAGGAGTATATAGAGGGATTATACAAGGGCGACGTACTTGAGGACAATATTCTGTAAATGGAAGAGAATGTAGATGAAGACGATATGGGAGATACAATACTGCGTGAAGAGTTTGACACAGCACTGAAAGAGCTGGGTCGAAACAAGGCCCCGGGAGTAGACAACATTCCATTACAACTACTGACGGCCTTGGGAGAGCCAGTCCTGACAAAACTCTATCATCTGGTGAGCAAGACACACACAGGCGAAATACCCTCAGACTTCAAGAAGAACATAATAATTCCAATCCCAAAGAAAGCAGGTGCTGACATATGTGAAAATTAATGAACAATCAGTTGAATAAGCCACAGCTGCAATATACTAACGCCAATTCTTTACAGGCGAATGGAAAAACTAGTAGAAGCCAACCTTGGGGAAGATCAGTTTGGATTCCGTAGAAATATTGGAACATGTGAGGCAATACTGACCTTACGACTTATCTTAGAAGAAAGATAACAGAAAGGCAAACCTACGTTTCTAGCATTTGTAGACTTAGAGAAAGCTTTTGACAATGTTGACTGGAATACCCTCTTTCCAATTCTAAAGGTGGCAGGGGTACAATACAGGGAGCGAAAGGATATTTACAGTTTGTACAGAAACCAGATGGCAGTTATAAGAGTCGAGGAACATGAAAGGGGTGCAGCGGTTGGGAAGGGAGTGAGACAGGGTTGTAGCTTATCCCCGATGTTATTCAGTCTGTATATTGAGCAAGCAATAAAGGAAACAAAAGAAAAATTCCGAATAGGTATTTAAATCCATGGAGAAGAAATAAATACTCTGAGGTTCGCCGATGACGTTGTAATTCTGTCAGAGACAGCAAAGGACTTGGAACAGCAGTTGAATGGAATGGACAGTGTCTTGAAAAGAGGATATATTGTAACCTCCCCGTAAAATAAAAAAAAATAAATAATATGAATAAGATTCTAATTTAGTATAACCTCCCCACAAAATTCTTTCTCATTTGTAACCTCCCTACAAAATTCTTTCTCATTAACCTCCACACAAAATTCGTTTACATTTAATCTACCCACAAAATTCTTTCTGATTTAATCTAAGTTCAAAATTCATTCACATTTAGCGTAATCTCAAAACAGAAATATTCCTAAACCTGTCAACAGTAAAAATTATAATTATGTCGTTCACATTCAATGTAACGTCCCAATAAAAAATAAATTCAGTAACCTGGTAATAAAACAATGTAACTAACCTCTCAATTAAATTGTTGCTCACTTACGACTTTTCAATAACTCACTGTGAATTTAACCTGATAAATTTTGGACGACAGCAGTGCTGCGTCATGGCCCTGAAAGGTCATTCCGAATAAAAGAAGGAAAAATTCTTACCTCAATGAAGTCGTCGGATATATCTGCTCTTACAATAAATTTTTCCGGCACAGCTCTGTGTAATGCTGGCCGACCTATTTGTCATTTATGAAAGGAAGCAACTGATTTTTCTACTGCAATAATCGGGATGATCATGGATGGCAGAAATTAGTAAATTCTTTACATTAAAATGAATGGTTGTTAAAAGTTACTTTTTATGAGGAAGATTATTATTACGAGAGTTTTAAAACATTTACAGGGGACTTTAGATAACATTACTACATATGCGTGAGGCTGCTTTTTTTTTTTTTTTTACCTTATACATTAATACTCAGGCCCCAACATCGCTGCACCGCGACTGGGCCAGCCAACACGATACACCAAACCAGACCAGGGCAGACTCCAGACAAGTAACAACTTACTGCTACAGCTACACAGTTTCTACTGCAGTCAACACTGCTCCCTGATCAGAGATTCTCTTATACCTTGCCTATTGCAGGCAGCGCATGAGCAATACATCGAAATTACATCTGCTCGGACCTCTTACATAACCCTCCAATGGGGGGGGGGGGGAGGGGGCAAAAATTTGGCAGCGATGGTGAGTCAATTGGACTTGCCATGAGCAACAAATTTTTTCTGAAATCTATTTAATTAACTAAGTTTACAGTCACAGAGTATATACATATATATATATATATATATATATATATATATATATATATATATATATATATATATATAAGTGCAGAACATGAAATGACATAGAGTGCACATGCACTGAGTACAGAACATATCAAGCAATGACAAATATCAAGCAGTGACAAAATGTATACGCAATGAGTACAAAACACATTAACAAATGACATAAAGTGCACACGCACTGTATATATTTTCTACCATTTTACAAGAACTAGGATACGCAATGAGTACAAAACATATTAATAAATGACATAAAGTGCACATGCACTGTATATGTCTCTACCATTTTACAGGAACTAGGAAAGGAAAGGGAAGGACTGCATCATGGTTGTAGCACAGTAGGTTGCACGTAGCTGCACTGAAAGTCCGTATCTTGCTACAGAAGCACAACACCAAGTGAGACAATCTGAAGTTCTCTTCCCAGACGTATTAATCAGTGTAGCCAAGACACTGAAATGTCGTATTAATATTCTATGTTATCGTTTTGGTAGTACGTTAGGTACACCAAACGGTGAGACCATAATAACATCTCCATCGTTCAAGGTGGTGGACAGCATGATGTATCAACACCACACTCCTGCAGAATTGATACTTTTTCACGAACGTAGAATTAGTGCAAAATGCAAATATAGTGCTCCATGATCATGAGGATGGACAGGACAAACGGATATTGGAGTAATTTCTGGTAATTAGGTCAGAAGGTGAAGGACATTAAGTCTTATGCTAGTCATCATTGAGAATTACTTTAGTCTATCAACCGATTTGAGTGATTGTTGGCACTCTTTGCCTAGTTACTAAATATTTCTGTACTATGTATGGAGTATTACAGAACATTATTCATAAGTCATCTGATTACACTAAATATTGGCACTCATTGGCCAGTTAAAAACCATATTTATGCATTGTTCAGATGTCATCATGCAAAACAAGAGTTAATTAATGGCATAGAATTAACATAATTCATCTAGTTATAGTAATGATTGGCATTCATTGGCCAGTTACTAAACATTTTTATGCATTGTTCAGAAGTCATCATTCAAAACAGGAGTTAATGAGTGTAGCATCAAGCTACTGGTATTCATATACAATAGCATGTAAGTGACATAAGACAAATTTAAAATATAAGAAACAGTGGCATTCATTGGCCAGTTAAAAAGTATTCATATAGTTTTATAAAACATTATTCAGTATTATTCAGAAGTCATCATTAAAAATGAGAGTTAATTATTGGCATAGCATTTATAGAGTATAACAAAAATATTATTTACAGAAATTATTGGCATAGTATTTATGCATTATTACAAAACATCATTCGGTATTACTCAGAACTCATCATTCAAGTGACATGGGACATATTTAAAATGTAACACACTATAACTATTACTCAAGGTCTGTGGCTAGAAAACATCATTCAGTATTACTCAGAACTCATCATTCAAGTGACATAGGACACATCTAAAATGTAACACACTGTAACTATTACTCAAGGTCTGTGGTTCAATAATACATAGATATAATGGATTCAATACATCTGACAAATCTGCATTATATTTAGCACTATAAATATCTCTTAAACTAGTAGCATTATTTGGGACTGGTAATACATTTCTTTTGTGTGCTAGCAATGGATTGCGTTGGGATCGATAATTAATTGCTGGGGCATGAAAATATTTTCTTTTGACTTATTGCTGCAAATAAGGATTAGTAACATCATTCGTCATGAGTCAGCTGTAGCAAGGTTATGAAACAAGCAGAGTATATATGATCACATTCATGAATGACACGCACAAATGGGTAAAAAAAATGCAAGTACTAGAACAGGTTTAATAGCTAACTGCTTATAGCACATTAATTTCATGAATAGCTTCTCCTGGAAAAAATATTATGCTGAAAAGTAGTGAACTTTGAATTAACAGGTAATGAAACGTGTACTCAATATGAATGTACTCTAGCTGTCCTTTCCAAAACATTCAGTCATTATACCATGCGATATAAGACATACTGTCAAAACGAACTGCAACAACTACTTAAATAACTACATAGCATCTCTTAACTAATAGAAAATATATATAAACTTCATCATTATTCTCATTTGCAAAGAAAAACCTAAAAGTGGTCCGTTAAGTGGCCATATAAAATTCATCACTATCATCATCTGCAATGAAAAACTTCATTATTCATATTACCATATTCTTCATATAACTATTCATCATCATTTATTATCATCTGCAAAAAAGACACTTCATTATTCATTATTCATATTACCATTTACTTCATACAACTATCCATAGTATAGAGTTTCTTATTTCTAGCATATTTCATCACTAAAACTAAGATGTGTAGTTCTGTCTAACCACCTGCATCAATCGCATCGTTTTCTGATAGAAAAAATTAGTTAAGAGTGCTATTATACGATGTGTATAGTATATTCTTGTTAATGCTTGTTAATTCTGATCCATATACTCTTCATGACGAGGTATTGCATTTTATTTCGTTCATTCTGAAGGTGAAATTTCCACTTCATAGTAATCCACTGTGGTTTGTTTAATTTATTTCTTTTGCACGTTATTGTTTTCTGAAAATGATGAATAAGGATTAATATCTTGCATTTAAATCATATACTCATTAAATAAAAACTTGTTTCTAGTGATATAATTGAGCATACAGCATAGCATGACAGAAAACGTATTATGTCGAAAACATAGAGAGTGTTCAAGTGCAAAAATGTACATAAAGTCTCATAATGTAGTAGCAAAAAAATGTAAAATAGTCACGATGTTGAGATATCATAAGGCAAAGTGTCTAAGTCAACTGGTGTTTGTTATATCATAAAGATTACATAGTGCATACAAACAAAACAGGAAGACAATCACACATACACGAAAAATGGAAAATGTGCACGGTCTGATATACACCGACAAGAAATGACTTTCTTTGTGTTCAGCTTGTATGTTGTGTAGTTGATAGAGTCGAGAGTTGAAGACTTTAATGGAGAAAGAATTTGATAAAATTAATATGTCACTAGATAAAATTGCATAATTGGTCATAAAATATGTAAGTTTATCTGGAAAAATGTGCATAACGACAAGAAAAGCGACCTGCTAACCTTACCTTGCCGGGCACTTGCCAAGAAAAAAATATGATAATCATCAGTAAGTGTTCATATAAATATCTGCAAATGGCACTACAGTGTGATAAATCATAAAGTATGTTCATTCAATAAAGGGTTTAATATTGGAGACATGGTGATTGCCTTTACTTTTTCTGGTTCTCAGAGTTTCGACGTGTACTACATTGGGGTGACGAATGCTGCGAATTAGATATGGACCTGAGTGTAGAAGCTCAAATTTACTGCATCTACTTTTTCCTCTGTTGGATAAATAGTGTGTACGTACAAATATCTTCTGTCCAATGTGAAAGTCACGGTGTGTACAAACCTGTTTTTGCTGTCTTCTCCGGCACTCTGCGGCACGTTTGATGTTGTTCAGCGCAATGTCAATTATTTCATGGTGGCGTAGTCGACAAGATGTAGGAAAAGATACTAGTTCTCTAATTTTGTTGGGTGGTTCAACATTTTTCAGTATAACAGTCGGAGATAGCATAGTAGATTCATTTGGTATCGAGTTAATTACATCCTGGAATGAGAGTATGTGGGTATCCCAATCAACATGTTTTTATGGCGGTATATTCTACATAGTTTACCAATTTCTTTCATTAGTCGTTCACAAGGGTTCGAAGAAGCGTGATACTTGGATATATAGATCGGAGAAATGTTTCTTGCTCGTAACGTACGTGTCCATTTAGCAGATCGAAATTGTGGTCCATTGTCGGAAATTACTTTCAATACATGCCCTACATGAAATAGAAAATGTTTTACAAATGCATTCGAAACAGATTTAGGAGTAGCTTTGCGTAACGGAGTGAAGGTAACAAATTTCGAAGTGAGTTCAACAGCGACAAAGATGTAACAAAAACATCTATTAGATCTGGGAATCAGACCAAAAATGTCTACAGCGGCCATGTGTCTCAATTTAACAGGTACAATGGGATGTAACGGAGGAATATGTGAAGTCGTGTCTGACATAGTTCTCTGGCAGATTTTACATGACGCTAAAACTCGTCGTATACGTTTCTCTATGTTCGCAAAATAACAGTTCTGTCTCAGTATAAGAAAACATTTTCTGGCTCCGTAATGTGCGTAACTTAAATGAGTATACCAAATTAATTTGTTAACATGCTCGTCAGGAATACATAGTAATCAATTGTTGCTGTCTGGGTGAGAGCGGCGAAACAGAATATTATTGCGTACAGTGTAATGGTTTCTAATGATAACATTATTCCTATCTTGCCAAAGGCGTTTAATTTCTTTCCATACGTTGTCTTTGCTCAGCTCTTGTGCTATGTCTCGTAATGACGACGAAATGAAATTTTCAAATGCAACTTGTTGAATATACATGACGCTAAAATTTGCTTGGCAGAAGTTGGTTCCGATGTCTTGCTGATTGTTGCTGAGAGAACGGGATAGTGCGTCCGCTACAACATTTTGTGTACCGGGAATGTGAACAATTGTAAAATTAAATTCTTGTAAATAAAGTTTCCATCTGCTTAATCTGTCATGTGTAAATTTAGCGGAAAGTAAAAATTGTATCGCTTTATGATCTGTGTGAACGGTCGTATGCCTCCCATAAAGAAAATGCCGAAATCTCGTAAATGTCCATACAAATAATGTTTCAAGTTATGTGACAGAATAATTGCGTGCGTTCAGCAGGTGACAGAATGCGACTCGCAAAGGCGATATTTTTAATTACTGTAACTTAAATGAGTATACCAAATTAATTTGTTAACATGCTCGTCAGGAATACATAGTAATCAATTGTTGCTGTCAGGGTGAGAGCGTCTTCTTCAATTTCCTGAAAAATGTGTACGCCTAAAGCTGTGTTAGAACCGTCGGTGGCAATGGAAAAATTTCTAGTAAGATCTGGATGTGATAAAAGTGTTTTATATTGACAAATTCAGACTGTGCGTGGCTATCCCAGGACCAAATAGTGTTTTTACCCGTCAACTGACATAATCTAGGGGTGTCTAAAACAGAGTAATGAATAAATTTACGAAAAAAGTTAATTAAACCCAAAAAGCTGCGTAGTTGTTTCTTCGTCGTAGGAACAGTAATGTCACGTAAAGCTTGAAATTTTTCCGGATCAGGCGCAATGCCTTCTGCTGAAATTACATGTCCAAGAAATTTTATAGAAGTTTTGCCAAAGTGCGATTTGCTAAGATTAACTGTGAGTCCTTTTGCACGAAAAGTTCGTAACAGTTGTTCAAGAATCAAATTGCGTTCAGACCAGTTAGCTTCTGCAATAAGAATGTCGTCTACATACGTTGTGATTCTGTCTTTTAATTCTGTCGGAAGTGTAGTATTGAAACCGCGAATAAATTCTGTTGAAGAAATAGATAAACCGAACGGTAATTTACAAAACTGATAACAGTCATCAAAACAGAGAAAAGCTGTGTACTTTCTGCAGTCTGGATGGAGCTGAATTTGCCAAAATCCCGATTTCAAATCTAATGTGGAATAAATACCAGTACCATGAAATTTCTGTAGAAGTTCTTCTAGTGTTTGAGGGCGATCTGTTTCATTAATAATAATGTCATTGATGTGACGCGAATCAAGTACGAGGCGAAGTGAACCATCCTTTTTCTTAACAATATGGAGCGGGTTTATGAACGGACTAACTACCGGTTCAATAATACCTTGGTCAAGCATAGCTTGCAGTTCTTTCTTAACTTGTTCTCTGTGAATTTACGGAATGGGATAATGTTTGGCTTTAAACGTGTCGTGCTGTTTAACTTGAAATTCATACATAAAACCGGACATAGTACCAGGGATGTTGTCAAAAAGTGGAGCTTGCTGTAAAAGAATTTTGCGTAGCTCTGAACGTTCGTCGTCTGTATTTGCACTGCTCTGTTTAACTTTATCACAAATCATCTGCATAACGTCATAGTCGGCTTCGTCTGGAGTATTATAGTTGTGTACATACGTATCTGTGAACAATGTCAAATGACAGTCTATGTTACGTGATGCAGAAATGACCTCTGTACGATTAATTGTTTGTTCTTCTGCAAATAAAGAGTGCTGAAATTCTAATGCCAGTTGTACATTTTCATCCTTTAACATTAAATAGGAATTTTGAAAGTCAATAACTGCGTCGTGTTGTACCAAACAACGCGTACCTAAAATAACGTTTGTTGTCAATAAGGTAACAAGCCAAAAATTTGAGTGGATCGTATGACCTGCAATACAAAATGATAAGTGTGTCTGTAACTTCACATCTACTCCTTTACTAGATACTGCACCTTTTACTTTAGTTTTGCCTAATGGTAAAGTAGGATAGATATTCTCTTTGTTACATTCGTTGAAAGTTTCCTCATTTATAACTGACATAGGTGATCCAAAAACGATTACTGCTGAAAATTTGGATAATCCAATCTTTACTTCAATGACAGGGTGTGAAATGGTTTTTTGAATAACTGGTTTTTCCTGCAAAAGAGTGTCTCGGATGTCGTCAAAAGTAATAACATTTTCGTGAACAAGGTTCTGTGTGTCAAAAGTATTGCTTGCGGTGCTGGAAGATGCAACCTGTACTGTATCTAGCCAAATTCTTTCTGACGTGCTATTATTTGCGGGGAGGATGGTGTGGCATTTCGACTATTTTTACTGTTCTGTCACTTCGTCCTGACGTATTACGTTCGGGATGATATCTACGGTCTGGTTCATTCACGATAATCTGTTGTTGCGGATGATTTTGTTGCTGGCAAGACCGACTGTTATTAAACATACGCTGAAAATTGTGCTCATTACTTTTACGTCTGTCATGATAGTCATTTCTATACGGTGCATTGCGATATGAGTTGAAATGGTGTGTTTTCTGTACGTAGTTATTTCTTTGTTGCTGTGCGTTACTATTTGGCGGAGCCGACGCTATACGTGTAGGCGGCCAAACATTAAAGTTTGGTTGACCTTGCAGACTACATTGTTGGTTAGGTATGCTAACCGACTGGCTTTGATGCAGTTTTGGGGAAAACCCTCTATTGTTGCCACAATGTGTTTACGACTGCCGAAAATTTTGTACATACTGAATATTAAAATTTTGTTTGTTATTAAAATTCTCGGGGTTGTCATTTCTGGAGCGTACATCTGTCACTTTCAGGTAAAACTTGTCGTATCGGGATTCTTTACTAATTCTTAATCCTAGATAGATCGATAGTTGAAGAGCTGTTTTGATAGATATAAAGGATAGTAGAAGAGAAGGCAACAGTACAGAAAACTAAAGAGGAAATAGCACTACCACGGCTCAGGGCCCTGTGCACGCTACAGAACATATTCATCGAAGTGTAATGAATCCCCTGAGGTCAATTACGCGCTGCAAGTAAATTTTAGCTTTTGCATTACAGGCAATGCCTATGAAAATTCAAAAGCAAGTTGTTGTATCCAATCCAATTCTAGTTTCTGCGTTACAGGCCAAGCTGATGAAAATACAAAAGCAAATAGTCGTATCCAGTCCAAAGGATGTATTTATGTTCTGTCATTATCAAATACTTTAAATTTTCTCACGGATAGAAAGTGCTTGTAATCAAAATTTTCGCCTTTAAATGTCTGAACAGGTTCAGGATTGTATGTTAATCTGTTTGTCTGTGACTGTTCGGAATCAAAGTCACGTACTCTCTGTAAATTACCTAAATTATACTGGCTGTGTGAGTCTGACAAATGTTCTGAAAGTGGCATATGCTGTGCTGTATTAAAGGCTGAAATATTTTTCATCTCCGTCACTTCTTGCTGTAAAGATGACAATTTTCTACGTAATGTATTATTGGACGAACCTATCTCACTGATCGTCTGCTGTAAAATTTGGAATTCGGGTGTTTGATTAAGCGAAACTGGTGACGTCTCGTCTGATTTGGTGTCATTATTATTTTCGATAACATCAACACGACTGGCCAACTGATCATATTTTTCCGTCAGTGCTTTTACGTGATCATCGTTTTTAGTATCACAAACATTACTTTGTTTTTGTATTTTACGTGAGGTTTTGTTCAATTTTTTAACGTCTGCTTTGATGGCATTGGAATCCTGTATTAGTTCCAATTTTTCAAGTCTGTTGCTCATTGTCTGAAAGTCTAATGTGTGTGTGTCCGTTTTTGTTTTAAGATCGGAGATTTCATCATGCAATTCGTTATTCAACTGTTTGATACTGTTAATTTCGTCTGATACTGTAGCAATATTGTTGTCTACGTATGTTTTTGCTTTCGTACACAGTTTACGCTTATCATCCTGTCTTTGTACAGTAATTGTTTCCATGACTTGTTGTTTTACTTTATTCTGTTTCTGTATAAATTTACTGTAACGCTTTTCACTGTTGTGTAGGTAGTGATTAAAACGTTCGTCAATTTGGCTGTTCTGTTGGTCAAATTACGCGTCTACTTTCGCATCCAGCGTGCATGAAAGTTCTGCTGACATTAATTTAAACTCGTTGCGTGACTGTGTTGCGTTTTCAGAACATTGTTTAGCAACTGCACTTATATCATCTCTAAGTAATTTAGTTGTGGCTGCGTGTGTATTACTTAATTCTTGTGCCACAGATCTAATTTCTTCACTAGTGTTCCTAGCACAAGCCTTAACTTCCTCACGTAATTGTTCTTTAGTATCATGACTTGCACGGCAACGAATGTAAACTGTTCACTAAGTTGTCTGAAATTGTTGTCTTGTTTATCATTCGATTGCTTGGAATTGCTGTCTAGTTTTTCATAAAGTAGTTGTTTGAGATTTTCATTATTTTCAGTAAGTTGTTGTTTGAGACTTTCATTAAGTTGTTGTTTGATATTTTCATTAAGTTGTAGCAATAACGCCATAAATCGATCCATGCCAAAATTAGCTGCTGTATTCTCTGTGCTGTGTGATGGTGTATCTGCATATGTCACGTTTTGTGTACCGGTAACCATTTGGTCAGGGTGTGATTCTTGAAAAGGTTCGCCAATTGGATGTACGGTGTTGGTCACAACACCGGAATCAAATAAATCTGACGTATTCTGACTACATTGTTCATCTTCGTGGGAAAAGTTTATCTGTTTACAATGCAAATATTGCAAACCGGGTATGTCAAACTGGGCAGGTTCATTGTATCAGATTGTGCCGTGTCATCAATTGTTACATTTACTTTGGACATAATTCAATTTGTTTGCTCATCATTAGAATTTGACTCAATACAAGTGATCGGTAGGCACAGATTGTCAGTAATTACAGGATTGACGCTATTATACTGAGTGTCGCACGTATTATCGGTCAATTATTCGAGTCGGCTATTTCACTCATTGCACGTCGCGATGTACTGTTAACAGTTTTTCGCGGCATTTTCACAGTACAAGATTAAACACAAAAATGAAACAAGGACGAAGCAAAAAAAATGGAACAAACACAATTACAACAAAGAGCAATAAATTGCCGATGATCTGTGAAAGAAAGAGCGATAAATAAGTAAATGCGTTGCGCCAGATGCAAACTACATTTAAGTAAATACGAGCAGATATATGACTACTTCTCAGAGATTCACAAAGAAATACGATCCTGGCCGGTTGTCGCCGAGTGTAACCTCCCCACAAAATAAAAAAAATAAACAATATGAATAAGATTCTAATTTAGTGTAACCTTAAAACAAAATTCTTTCACAGTGTAACCTCCCCACAAAATTCGTTCCCATTTATAACCTCCCTACAGAAATTCATTCACATTTAACCTCCACACAAAATTCTTTCTGATTTAATCTAAGCACAAAATTCATTCACATTTAGCGTAATCTCAAAACAGAAATATTCCTAAACCTGTCAACAGTAAAAATTATAATTATGTCGTTCACATCCAATGTAACGTCCCAATACAAAATAAATTCAGTAACCTGGTAATAAAACAATGTAACTAACCTCTCAATTAAATTGTCGCTCACTTACGACTTTTCAATAATTCACTGTGAATTTAACCTGATAAATTTTGGACGACAGCAGTGCTGCGTCATGGCCCTGAAAGATCATTCCGAATAAAAGAAGGAAAAATTCTTACCTCAATGAAGTCGCCGGATATATCTGCTCTTACAATAAATTTTTCTGGCACAGCTCTGTGTAATGCTGGCCGACCTATTTGTCATTTATGAAAGGAAGCAACTGATTTTTCTACTGCAATAATCGGGATGATCATGGATGGCAGAAATTAGTAAATTCTTCACATTAAAATCAATGGTTATTAAAAGTTACTTTTTATGAGGAAGATTATTATTACGAGAGTTTTAAAACATTTACATGGGACTTTAGATAACATTACTACATATGCGCGAGGATGCTTTTTTTTTTTTTTACCTTATACATTAATACTCAGGCCCCAACATCGCTGCACCGCGACTGGGCCAGCCAACACGATACACCAAACCAGACCAGGGCAGACTCCAGACTAGTAACACCTTACTGCTACAGCTACACAGTACCTGCTGCAGTCAACACTGCTCTCTGGTCAGAGATTCTCTTATACCTTCCCTATTGCAGGCAGCGCATGAGCAATACATCGAAATTACATCTGCTCGGACCTCTTACAATATGACGAATATCAACAAAAGCAAAACGAGGATAATGGAATGTAGTCGAATTAAGTCTGGTGATGCTGAGGGAATTAGATTAGGAAATGAGACACTTAAAGTAGTAAAGGAGTTTTGCTATTTGGGGAGCAAAATAACTGATGATGGTCGAAGCAGAGAGGATATCAAATGTAGACTGGCAATGGCAAGAAAAGCGTTTCTGAAGAAGAGAAATTTGTTAACATCGAGTATAGACTTAAGTGTCCGGAAGTCGTTTTCGAGAGTATTTGTATGGAGTGTAGCCATGTACGGAAGTGAAACATGGACGATAAATAGTTTAGACAAGAAGAGAATAGAAGCTTTCGAAATGTCGTGCTCCAGAAGAATGTTGAAGATTAGATGGGTAGTTCACATAACTAATGAGGAGGTATTGAATAGAATTGGGGAGAAGAGGAGTTTGTGGTGCAACTTGAGAAGAAGAAGGGACTGGTTGGTAGGACATGTTCTGAGGCATCAATGGATCACAAATTTAGCATTGGAGGGCAGCGTGGAGGGTAAAAATCGTAGAGGGAGACCAAGAGATGAATACACTAAGCAGATTCAGAAGGACGTAGGTTGCAGTAAGTACTGGGAGATGAAGAAGCTTACACAGGATAGAGTAGCATGGAGACCTGCATCAAACCAGTCTCAGGACTGAAGACCACAACAACAACAACAACATTGATATCTTTCGACATTTAATATGCCATAGGATTATTTCCCAGGTAATCCTACTGTGTATTTTTCGTTGTTATACGGTTTTCGTATTCATTATTATTCTTTTAACATCAAAAGATTAATTTGTAAATTTAGATCGTCAAAGTGCTGTACAACCAGAGATATACTTCTAACTTTTGGCAGTTCTCAAAAGTAAAAAACTTCTTCTCTGATAAAACTTGCCTTTTACATTCGCAAGAAGTGTCACAGCTAAGTAACAAAACTCGATGAAACTTGGAACATATGTAGTGTAATACAGACATTTTTCTTCGAAAATAGTAATTATAATGAAAGTAGCGCGATTTATGATGGACCCCTGGGCATTAAAAAAGGCCAGATATGATTCTTAAAAGGCCTTGTGGGCACCACCGAAAACCTGTATGCTCTGGAAAGCGCTCCCACAAGGTCGGTAAGAATTCTTGTGGTAGGGCGCTCGATTCTTCCAGCAGCTTTGTTGCAATTGCAACGTGGCCGTTGAGCATGTACGCGTGCTGAAATGTGTCTCCCAACGCATACCACAAGTGTTCTACGGGAGTTAGGCCGGGAGAAGTGTAGTTCAATCCATACGCGGAATACCCTGTATCTCTAAAAACCCCACCACATGCTCTGTTCGTGCGGTCGCATATTATCGCTCATAAAAATGAATTAAGGGCCGAATGTACCCCAGAAAAGACTCATTTGGGGATGACTGCGAAGTCACAGTAACATTGAATGACGAGTTAACAATGTCTGAAAGATTTGGTAGTCTATGCCAAGACCCCGTGGGATAGGGCAGTCTGCCTTCTACAATACGGCGGCTGGGGCGTGCTATGCGCTCCGGCGGCGCCATTAGCGTGACCTTGTTTACATCCGTGAGGCGTCATACAGCGGTTTATTAATTACTACATATCAAGATAGATTTTCCTACTGGACGGAGACAATCAAGTGCGTAATCGACGCACAATGTACAAGATTGAACGTACATGAAATCGAACGTTGAATGCGCCTTGTAGTGAAGCTCGACCCACGGGACTTGACCAAATTGTATGTACTGCCCAGCGTAGTGTACGTCAAAGTTATAGACGAAGCAGCCTGGGATTAATTCGTCAGTCGATCCACCGAAAGTTATCGCTTTTGGACGCCGACGCGAACGTGGGTGTGGTTTCAGTTGATCATGCCAGTCTCATCGTCAGAACTGTACTTGTATTCAAACTTCCATTGGAAGTTCCTACGGACATGGTTATCGAAGTATTTCGCCCATATTGCATAGTCCCTAATAGCGCTACAGAGAAATTGACAAGCATCGAGAGGTATCCCATATTCAATGGCATTCAGTAAATAAAGATTGAGGACGACGAGCCATCGTTATACAGGGTGTCCCATTTGAATCTGTATCCGCCAGCGTGTCTGGAGCGGCAGAATTCTGCAAAAAAAGTCTCTGGAAAATTGTAAGGTGTTAAGAGGGTTATGGTTACTTCGAAATGACCTTGAACCCCCTTTTCAAGGTCAAACATAGATCAAGTTCATTTTTGCAAATGGTAACCCCTATTTTTTATTCCATATTCGTATTCTACGAGAAAAAACGCATTGCTTGTACGGAACATTATTTTTCCAAGAACGAACGATATGTCGCCAAGAGGCACCCATTGTAACTTTCTGAGGTTACTAATATCTCGCGAACTAAGCGAGATGGGGAATAATTTTCAATGAAAATCTTGTATGGTTTCTGAACTCTGACCACTGGTGGAATTTTCGTGAACATGAAATAGCCTTGAAATTCTTCGGTAGGATTTAACCTGAAGGCAAATACCGTCGGCATTAGCGGAACACAATGTGCACCACGTGGAGGTTGCCCAGCAGACTTCGCACATACTTAGCGCTGAAAAGGGCTGATTAACATGGTTGTCACTGGAAATCTAGGATCTCAGATGCTCAATGAAGTGCCCATTTTGCCTAATGCACATTTGCACTGTCTGTCGGAAACTGGTCTCGACATCATTCAATGTCTGATGGTGATTGCCTTGAAAATCGCCACAATTCTTTCTCTCATATCTTCTGGCGTCGTCGGGGAAGTGAAGTACACCTTCTACTTCACAGCTGCCCTTAAGAAATGTCCCATGTTTTTAAGTCTGGCGATCTTGGAGGGTATTCACGAATTGCATCACCGATACCAGTCCATCGATTCGGGTAAGCTGCATTAAGATACCTCCTGACATGTAAGTCCTTATGTGCAGGGGCGCCGTCATGTCGAAACCACATAAGTGCTCCTATTTCTAGGGGAATATTTTCTAATAAAGGAAGCACCTGATTCTGGAGCATATGAAGATAGCGCAAGAGGTTTAACGTTTCGAAATAAAGAAAACAATGCTTATCACATAATCTCTAACAATGTACGCCCAGACATTGACTGTCCACCGTCTCTGTGTTTGGTGATCTAGTTGTCAGCGAGGGTTTGCTCTCCGCCCAGTAGTGTGCGTTATGGGGATTGACTCCTCCCATGTTGTCGAAGTTTGCTTCTTGTGTAAAGATACTGCGAGCGAATAAAAAGGGGTCACGACGTATTTGCGTGTCGACTAATTGACAAAATGCCAGGCGTCTCTCAGGAGCCCCAGGCTCAATTGCTTGGGTGATATGTAAGAGATATGGGTGGAATTTAAAGTATCTTAAATCACGAGATACCGTTGATCGAGGCACGCCATGCATTCGCTGAATCTGACAAGTTGAAAGGTGTGTGTTCTTAGCGACAATAGCACGAACTTCCAGCAAAATGGCCTCTCTCGGGCAAGCCTTTGATACTCGATGGTCTTCCTATTTTAATTATGTTGTAATGCCAAGTTTTTCAATGATTCTAAGATGTCTTTCAGCTGGTCTTGCCAGAGATTTAATTGTAGCCTTCGTGGGATGACAAACATCGGGATACCTTTCGGCATACAATCTTTGCATGGCAGCATCATAATCGCGACAGTCGCCAACAATTTTTAACATTCTCAGTATTTCTAATGGCATGTAATCAGACATTTCAGAGAGGTTAAAGTCTAAACTTAAATCGCACTGATCACCTTTACTATTATTATTGGTTTTCTTAGGTTTTTCCTTCAACGAAACATCAGGCAAGTGTGTTGCAGGACGACTGACTTATTACAGAGTACGCATCCTGTGTGTTTAGACATGATCGCTATTGTTTACACTACAGCGTGAAGCCAAAATATACTGTATTGAACTGCGATCTTTCATAAAATTACTTAGGTGTATAAAGGGTGTTTGTCTTTGGAGAGGGCACCTGACGTAAATAGTAAAATAATGAAATACCCCCACAGTAATCCGTCCTTTTCAAATCTGGAGAGAAGGGAGAAACGAAAGACAGGCCCGAGAAAGTCGATTACGAGAAAAGGCGAATCAGATAAATTTTTCTGTTATGGCTCCAACCCCCCCCCCCCTTCCTTCCTTCTACATATTTGGGGATTTGCAAAGATGGAAATATTTCAATTCCGCAGGAACTCATTAGAATATCACGACACGAGATTGTTCAGAGTCCCACGAGTCTAGGTGAAAATTTCCTAAAGCCCTTAATTCACATTTTTTCTAAGTCCAAAAGAGAAAAATTTATGAGAGTTGCGGATGTCATGAATCATTCTAAGTGAGCAAAGCCGAGACATTTTCAGAGTCTCCAAAGGCAAAATTTCTCTGAACGCCAGTCATGATTCCAAATTCCCCTACAATGACGGTTATCAGTTAGCCTCAAAGTTCAACCCTTCTCCTCTCTGACTGTGACGGCACAAGCACAATGCTGGTCTGATTCGGCCCCCACCAAGTGGTGCACATTGGGTTCCGCTAATGCCGTCGGTATTTGCTTTCAAGTTAATCCCTGCTGAAGAGTTTTAAGGCCATTTCTGGTTCACGAAAATTTCACCAGTGGACATCGTTCAGAAACGGTACAAGGTTTTCATTGAAAATATTTCCCGGTCTCGCTTCGTTCGCAGGATACTGGTGTGTGTGTGTGTGTGGTTTGCCTGAGAAAGTTACAATGAGTGCCCACTAGCGACAAATCGTTGGTTCTTGGAAAAAATGTTCCATTCAAACAATGCATTTCTTCATGTAGAATACGAATATGGAATAAAAAATAGGGGTTACCATTTGCAAAAATGAACTTGACCCTGGTTTGAGGTAACCATTCCACGACCATTTCGAACCTCACAACTTTTAATAGAGACTTTTTTGCAGAATTGTGTCGCTACAGAGATATCGGTGTAGATTAAAATGGGGCACCCTGTATACGATGATCCACCGACGACCTGCTTTAGATGTGTGCAGGTCACGTCTGAACCGACTGTCTCCAGAGAGGTCTTTTACAGTTACCTCGGGACATCCAGCACCTACAGAATACATCGCTGCCTGTTACATACATGTTCCGGAACGACGTTGAGGACATGCATGACAGGCCGTTGCCTATAGAGTCTACAAGTATCGCCACCGATCCGACAGCACTGACGGTGCAGGTGGACTTGCTGAGCCATCAACCAGATGTGGAGGCGTTGCTACGAAAACAACGGTCACCACCAGCACAAAGTAGGTGACTAACAGATAGTGGAAATGATCACTATTCGTTTCCACCAACTGGCAAAGAGAAAGTCGCACCCGAAGGGTCTGAGCTACAGATCACGGAAGAGTCACAACGTCATCGAGAAGCGATGGAGACAGAAATGCGACAGCATGGCGTCCCGCT
Source organism: Schistocerca piceifrons (assembly GCF_021461385.2). Classification (NCBI taxonomy): domain Eukaryota; kingdom Metazoa; phylum Arthropoda; class Insecta; order Orthoptera; family Acrididae; genus Schistocerca; species Schistocerca piceifrons. The sequence continues at coordinate 641,866,175 of NC_060140.1, read as the reverse complement.
TATCAGTATTAGAGAAGGAAGCCCGTCAACAGGGAGCGTTCACATAAATTCATTGGAAAATAAGGTGCAATAAATGAACGAGACTAACGAGATACAGGAGGTGGTCGTTCAGTCACTGGCCACCATCGGCAATGAGCTGGGAGGGAACCTCTTCCACGTCAGCCAATGAGGCGGTGTCGTGTGGCCTCGGTCAAGAGGGAATGCTTCGTTGTCGACCGATTCTTTGGTGCGTCACGTTCTAAATGTGCACAGCGATGAGATGCCCCACATCTACCGTATTGGTACATTTAACATCAGTGATACAAGCAGCTCGACAAAGACCCAAATGCTGTGAGACATGCTGCAGGCTGTCGACTTAGACATAGCTTTTCTGCAGGATGCCCACACTTCATCCCTTGCCCTCCGTTCAAGTGCTAGTCCCGGACTTTATTCTCTCTTCCTCTCAGTTTTATCCAACGACCTTAAAATACTGAGGAACTGTTCTCTCAACAGTGCCCTTATGAGTACAAGCTGTATGTGAGTACCTAAATTTGTGGGCATTGCACCTGAGTATTTCTTACCTGTTATTTCGGTATCCAAGTACCCTTCAGAATGACAACACGAGCTGTGTAGCCCATACTCTCCTCAATATACAGGTTATTGAGGGTATAACTGCAGATATTGTGATCATTAGTACCTTAATATTAACGCACTTCAGTTTGATGGTTATTTTTTTACTGCATCTCTCTTTGCACAAACATGTCATATAATTTATTACCTGATGATTTCCATACGATCGTAACTGCACCACTAAATGGACTCGCCTGTCAGTATATACTAACAGCTTTGTGTCAACGTGTCCACACTTCGGCATTTGATCTGCTGCCCAGGAGAAAATAATCATAACGGCATGTTCTTGCCACATGTACTTGGAGGTAATAACCAACCTAAAAACATGTTATTCTTTATAGCTATAAATATTAGCCTACAAATGAAGCAAATACTTATGTAATGTTGTTCAGTACACTGTCGTCAGTCACCGACAAAAATACCTGCACTCATACCGCAAAACCACCTAAATATTCATTTTCACATTTACCTGAGCACTAGGTTCCAGTACGTCGACATCAGTATCCCAGGATATTCATTCCCCTCAACGTGAAGCTGAGGACGCTGCTCGGAAGTTCTATCCGGTACACAAACAATACGTTTGGAAGTTTTATATATGATGGGAAATAGTTATGAAACGTATACCTATCATGAGAATTATCAGTTTGTTTGTATGTTGTCCACTAAATCATCTTCGCACGCCTGAAAACATGCATTCCTTGGCTATCAGAGGTGGTATTATTGAGTGGAACTTGGGCCAGCCAGTGCGTCAGTTGCAGAGAGAAAGAGAGAGTCGTCGCTTAGTGACAAGCTTTTATGGTAGAGGTGCTGAAAAGACAATGAATTTTACTATAGGTGGTCCCTGGTGTGATCGAGGATAAAGATTGATTTTGTGATGATTTCATACAGAGATGATACATTTGGAGAAATGTAACATGAATATGGCTTCACTTGCCGCAAGCATTTACTGCAGAGTATTGTAGAATAATGATTTAATTGTGTTAACCAATATCTACGTTTTGGTATCCAGAGTAAATTATCAGTAAAGGTAGAAATTTCATAAGGTAATTGTTTGCAAGTGTCAAATGTTTAAAGAAAATGTATAATTATCTGCTTACAGTGAGTTTCTACTACAGATGTCAATTGATGATGGTTTACTTAGGTGACCGAGGTCTATGTTTAATGTGTCCCTAGAACTGGGTCATGTTAGTTAACTGATGTGCAGATGTACTGAACCTAATTCATTAATGGTCTGTGCTCCTTTAACTTTTATTAATTTTTCCCAATTTTATACTACAGTTGCTATGAAAAATCCCAATGTTTATGTAACAATTTATACCCGTACATCCACATGTAATGATTTTATAATATCCCCATGATAAAATGATACTCGATGGTCTTTCTATTTTAATAATGTTGTAATGCCAAGTTTTTCAATGATTCTAAGATGTCTGTTGATATGGATGATTCACTTGGCACTCTAGCGTATAAGAAACGTCGTTACTTTTTTCTGCCATGTGGCAGCTCTAAAATTTAGCACCTGATTCATAGAGATTATTAACTTAATGTACGTCTAACCACAGCTATTAGTCTTGTTTTCATGCAATATTTAAGAGTAGATGTAATGCCATTACTGGTTTCCAAAAAAATTTCAATATATCTGGGCGCCATCTTTGCTGACAAATGTATTGATGTCTGGCAAAGTTAGCTATAGCCTACGACCTATGCTCTTTGAACTACAGATTATTGTTGCTTTATGTACTCTTTGGCAACTGCGTCTTTCAATTTCAGCTTGTGATATATATCTCTTTGAGTTTCAAATAATCGGTTATAATAGTCAAGGATTGCGTTTTATACAATTCTGTATTTGCATGAGACAAAATAATTTTAGTTCATCTGAGTTTGTGGAGCAATTGTGAGAACATATGATAAGAGTTCATTTTAAGATATTCTATCTGCGACTCATCATTGTACAGCTTTGAAAGTATTATCTAAGTGACTGTTTTTCACCCATTTATTGCTTTTGCCTCTGTATACTACATATTTTTTCTGTTTTTTATTTTATGTTCCTCCTGTGAAGATGATCATTTAACTGAAACGGATAGAGAAAAAATATGTCTTTGAACAGCTGATGTCTCAGAGATGCATTTCTTTAAATATCAGTCATGTGTTCAGTACTCTAATTATATTTCTTCCACCACTGTTAGTTGAAAGTTTTTCGTTAGGAAAGCAAATAGTGAAATTTATGTAATTTAAATATTGTGTCTAAAAGTAATTTCTATGATTATGACAATGCTCAGGAAAAGATAGTGTTCCTGTTAGTATGAGTCACTTCTGTGTTTTTAAAAGGATTTAATCTAATTTTGAAATACCTTTTTATTCATCTGGAATCATAGCGCTGTACCTAATCTTCACTGATACATGGAGAGTAAATCTGTTGAAGTTCTGCTCTGTTTCGTCTTGTGATACAATGTGAGGAGAGTGAGCTAAGCTTTTAAACAAATAAGAAATTTAAGAAAGCAGCGTAAAATAAAAAAAGACAGTTTGCTAAGCAGTGATTTATTTAAAGTATGTGCATTTCAGCACTTATTTGCACAGCATGCAGACAAAGCAGAACCGAGTTATTCGTTGCAACGAGCGTAAACGAATCTTTTGTGAGAAAGTTATCAACAGTTTTCATTTACAGAAACTTCATATAAATTCAGCTTATGCGTTTTTCCAAAATGACACGTTTTCGATATGCAACATTTAGCCATTGCATGTGATAGTTTCATGACAGGTAGAGGTTTCTTGCGAAAACAGGAGCATGCTTACCTTGAGAACGACGCCTCCCTAGTCTAAAGCCAGTTTTTCCATACAAGAGAGATTCGAAGTAATTGATTGGCTCCTCTGAGGACATGCAGAGTAGAGAAGTAGAGGCTTGCCCCCCCCCCCCTCCACCACAAACACCAGCAGTGTTAGAACACCGGTGCTGTGCCTTCATTGGCTACCAGGCTAACAGAACAATTAATAGGGGAGATTTAGTGAGTAGAGGAGATTTCGATAGGTGTGTGGAATGTGGGGGCAGTTTTGTTGTGCTATTTCGGCTCCTCTACCTGGCCTTTGTGGATTCTTTGCCTTCTTCAACTTCTCTTCCTCTTCTGATGGAGAACTTCATGTCTTTCTGTGGTGGGTGAGACTTGTGGTCTGTAACTTGTGGTGGACTACGAGCCAGTGGCAGTTTCCAACTATATCGACAGTGGAGCAGCATGTTATCTCGGAAATATCGTGTGTCAAGTTGGTGAACTCATTCGTCCTGAGTCGGCCGTCTGACATTTGACGGTTCGAGCACGCGCCGTTCGTGCCTGTGAGTTAAATTGACTGGCCAGACCAGTGAACAGGGGCACCTCACATTGAAATCTACTAGAACTTCAGGGCTCTGATGGGGAAGTTTCTCACGTTCTGATAATCAGGTTGTCAGAACGAGAAGTTGACATATTTTCGTGGCACGTCAGAACATGACACTGACCGTAGTGACTACTCCTTGCCCACAGATTGCCGTTTTCTGCTGCCCATTAAATCAAGTTGAAAGGATAAAGTACTGCTGCATAAGGTTGTTAAATGACATTCACAGTTCCCTGTTCTCAGGTGAACCATTGTTTGTGGTATAGTTCAATCAATTTGATTAGAGTTGTGCGTTACTGTGGATTCTTGTAACACAGTCAAATTGCGTTGTAAAAAGGATTAATTCAGGGCAGAATTTGTATAGCATCCACCCCGATGTATGCTTCAAATACCATTCCTTATCTGATTTGTGGTGTCGTATTTGTGTAAGATTTATCAGTTAGGTGTAGTTACTAAAGTTTTAATAAAACTTGTCATTACTTTGTAAACTTAAATACGTCACTGTTCTCACTCACACTCCTGCTACTATTCACTGCTTTTATTTCGTTTTCGTGGCACATGAGTAGCTTCACTCAGACATATATTTATGATTGAAGTGAGCGATGGCTTGCAGCCTTTTCTGATGCCAAAAATTCGTCGTCTAACGGATCTTCAGTCTTCTCTTCTGTTCTTTTGGATATTACTCTTGTCAAGAACTTGGACGCTTGAGATCATCAGCTTATTGTGTGAGTGAGTCTCGCACTTACCTGCTCTTGCTGTGTTCAAGAATGTAGGGGTGACATTTTTCCTGAAGGCCCAACGGTATGTCTGCGGTCTCATAGATTCTTCTAACTAGCTTGAACACTTGTTTGATAACCACTCTCCCCAATGATTCTGCCTTCTCTGGTAGCAAATCTTCGAGCTTGTTCAAGCTCTCTGCATACCCTCCGTCAACCGTAAGGGCTCCTGTTAATTCATTTTCCTCCCATAGAGGCCTCCAGTGTACTTTTCGCATCGCTCTGCCCTCTGCGTTTAATAGTGAGATTCCCATTGCATTATTCATCTTGACAACTTTGCCTTTAATTTCTTTGGAGATTGTTATAACTTTTCTAATTTTACTGAATTAGTCCTGTCAAGGAGCATTTGTTTTACGATTTATCCACATCTTTCCTGCAGCCATTTCTGTTTTGCTTATTTTTTATTTCATTCGTAACTAACTTATATTACTATATTCCTGACTTTGCATGAACAGTTTTCTTCTCCAACTTTTGGTCAATCTTTTGAAGTATAGCCGGCCGTAGTGGCCGAACGGTTCTAGGCGCTTCAGTGCGGAACCGCGCGACCGCTACGGTCGCAGGTTCGAATCCTGCCTCGGGCATGGATGTGTGTGCTGTCCTTAGGTTAGTTAGGTTTAAGTAGTTCTAAGTTCTAGGAGACTGATGACCTCAGAAGTTAAGTCCCATAGTGCTCAGAGCCATTTGAACCATTTGAACCATTTTGAAGTATTTCTTTTTTATCCTAGGTTTCTCCTTCGACAAATGTTTTCCTATCCAGTATCTGTCACTGTCCTATTCATAACAGTCCATTACTCTTTAACTAAACTGTCTACTGGGGTATTCATTACAGCAGTCTCCACAGGCTTAGAGATCTTCAGATGCATCTTATCCTTCTCTGTAATTAAGTATACCATCTGCTTTCGCACTGATTCTTCTGAATGACTGTCGTTAACTTTAGATTACTCTTCATCATTAATAATTTGTGACCATGGATTATATCTGTTCCTGGGAACACCTTACAATCCAATATCTGATTTCAGAATATCTGTCTGACCATGATCTAGTTGGAACGCTCCCGTGACTCTAGACCTTATCCACTGATACCACCTCATTTCATGATATTTGCCGCTATATTCGCTGTTAGTAGCTGAAATTTATTGTAGAACTCAATTGGTTTCATTTTTACTACCTAACCCACATTCTCCTGTAAATGTGTTCTCTATTCCTCCCGCTAAAAGCACATTCCAGTCAATCATAATTATTAAATTATCATCTCCCTTTTCGTAGTGAATCGCCCATTCAAGGCACTCATATACTTTCTCCATATCTTCTTCCTCTACTTGGGACTTTGGCACGTATATCTGAACTACTGTTGTTAGCTTTGGTTTATTTTGGTTTCTGGTGAGAACAACTACATCACTGAACTGTTTGCAGCTATTAACTCTCTGCCCTACCTTCCTGTTCATAATGCATTCTACTGTTTCATTTCATTCTCTGCTGCTGCTATTATTACCCCATATTTGCCTGACGAGTTATAATTACATTCTTTCCATTTAGATTCAGTGAATCCCATTATACCTAGCTGAGGCTTTACATTGTCTGTTTTCATATTTTCTGTCTTTCAAACCGCTTCAAAACTTCTGACATTCTGCGATCCAACTATTATAATGTGACCATTTCGTTAGTTATTTTCATTTTCTCGTGGTTGCGTTCACGTTGCTAGTCCCAGCAACTAGATCCGATTAGGAGACTGATTTAGAATCTTTTGCCAAAGGAGAGATTGTCAAGATTGTTTTGAGTCTGTCGATACACCTTAAGGATACAGGCAATGTCAGCCAGGCAGGGAAAGCCGACTAGATGGGATGGGGTCGCACAAACCCAGTGTTTAATTCAGCCGTAGGCATGTACGTAAGTTGAACATAGGGGCAGTTTTCTAAATGGATACAAACTGACGTGTCCGTCAGAGAGAGAGTTAGTAGCAATCTGGGAGGCATAACCAGGCTTGTAGCTGCCTTCAGGGGAAAACGATTTTGGTGATCTTCAGGGCAAAAGGCTTTTGGTGAATGCGTGTGTGTCTGTGTCCGGTGTGTGTGTGTTGTGTTGCATTTTTTTTTTTTTGTGGGGAAACAGGGCCGTAATTAGCTGCTACTGAAGCTGCTCTTCAAAAACAGAGATAGCCAATCAGATACAGATCCGTATCCACTAAAAATCTTCAGAATAGAAGCAGAGATATCCTTTTATGATAACTTCATTGCTACGACTTAATGAAGACGTAAGTGTGAGCCTTCATGACAAACACTAGAGCTCGGAAGACAGTCTGTTCTTTGGTTCTGTACACAGGTATCTTCAGAGGGTGGTACATAAAGGGCGCCTGTTTACGTCCAACTGCGGTGGCAGGAGAAGGAGCAGACTTGCCACCGCATCCCAGATGCCCCCTGGGAGTGCCGTTGGCTGAATCCTGCGCTCAGTCAGCCGCGCAGCCGGCGACAGATGGCTGCATCGTGGTACGGTACACGACACACGGCTAAGCTATTCCGTTACAATACATGATCCAGATTTCTGTTTGTCTCTGAGCAACAATAACGTACTCTGAGAGATTTTCATTGATGTAATGGGCATAGATCCTTTTATTAAATAGTTAGTAATTACGAAAATTTGTGGAGCACATTAATAAAGCCGACAAACTGTAGGAACGGATAGCTGACTAAAAATGGAGGAAGAAAGGTCCTACAAACACTTGTGCGGAAATGCATCGTTTTCGGTCAGGAATCCGTCCCTGCAATTTGTAGGTGTCATTAATGTTCGCCCTGTACATTAATTGGTTTTAATAATGTCTGGGACAGGTTAACTGGAGTCAATAACCGTGGTTACAGCACTGTTGTAACGTATTCCACTTACATATGGCAAAACTAATTTGAAAGTACAAATGAGGGAAACGAATTACAATAATACTAAAATATTATACAAAAAAAAATCGTTCAAATGGCTCTGAGCACTATAGGACTTAACATTTATGGTCATGAGTCCCCTAGAACTTAGAACTACTTAAACCTAACTAACCTAAGGACATCACACAACACCCAGTCATCACGAGGCAAAGAAAATCCCTGACCCCGCCGGGAATCGAACCCGGGAACCCGGGCCCGGGAAGCGAGAACGCTACCGCACGACCACGAGCTGCGGACGAAATGTTACACAAGATACCAATAAACTATCAATACATTCCCTCGTTTGTATTCCAGGTGACGCAGATTTAATGATAACTATAGGTCCCTAAGGAGAAAGGTCAATGTGTAGCCTGATTCACAGAGACGAAATGTGATATCCAAGTATAGCAAAACTTTCTGACACTGTATTGAAGAGAACCGTCGTCCAGTCGAACAATTTCGGCTTATTATATGGCATATGAGGATATTGGTCATGTTCTCCGAAAAATGGAGAGTGGTCATCCATGTGTTTCAGGCGGCAGACTCGAACTTCACAGACAAGGAAAGTGAAAGCGTACGGCGGTCAAATAATTGGAAATGGCAGTGCACAAAGTCTTGCCTATAAGATGACAACTGCATCAGGCAATAAAGCCAACGAGCAATTACCAAGGCGAACAGTTTGCAGTAGATCTGCTAGCTAAGATTTGTTTCTCCATTTGGTAAACGTTTCACGTATATGCCAACCTGGACCAACGGACCGTTTGTGTATGGACATCGGAGACTCCTCATATTACACGTGAAATCCATTGCTTTTCAGCGAGTATACAGTTGACGGTAATGTTTATCTGGGCATGATACAAGAAATTGTGATGTCAAAATGAAGCACCTGAATCCTGACATCATGTTCAGTGAGGATGGGTCCCTAAATGTCTGTCGACATCGAGGTGAATAGTTTCTGGACAGGTAGGCTGGACGAGGTGATCCGATTCGGTGGCCACAACGATCACCTGATCTCATACTATTAATCTTCTTCCAAAAAGGACTTTTCAAGGACCGGTGGTGCCGAACCAATATTACAGACACACAGAACTTGAAAATATACATTCGCCATGGACTAAAACATGTTGCCTTACAGTTCATCGAGCGCATATGGATTTGTATGTTGGGTGGATGTAGTCCATGCGAATGGGGTGCACAAACTGACGAGTGCGGATAAGGACACGAAACCTTCTGAGGTCCGCCAACTCGACAGACTGCTAACCAAAGGAGTGCGGACTTGATTGCCAGCTGGGTAGGAGAGTTTCTTCGATCGAGGACTAGGTGTTGTGTTTTCCTTATATTTGTTTCGTCTAACTGACACGAAAGTCGCCTCAGACACACTGTCGTGTAGCCTTTCCACAATTGACATGGAAGTATGAGCTCCAATCGAAAGACACTGATAAAAGAAAAGTTTCTGAGAACTTCTGAGTTATCTTAGCGGACGATGAAAATTATTTGTTGTTATCTAGATCAGTTTTGAATTTTTACTAATTTGAAGATGTAAAGATAATTTAAGAGCAATTTGTTAATGAATTCGTAGATTTTTGTGTGAGATTTTTATATTTATTGCAGCTGAAGGAAGACTACAGGATTTACGGATAAAACAAACTAACAGAGAAATATGGCCGTTGGGATCCTGCCTCGCGCACGGATGTGTGTAGTGTCCTTAGGTTACTTAGGTTTAAGTAGTCCTAAGTCTAGGGGACTGGTGACCTCAGATCTTAAGTTCCATTGTGCTTGGAGCCATTTGAACATTTTTAGTATGGCAAAAGAATTGATCAAGGAAGCAGACTGGAGTGCAGGACATAACTGTGACTAAATTAAAAAAGGAATTTGGGTACCCAGTACATGGGCGAAGTACTGTTCGGTTGGATTCCAAGCGATGAGGAAAGACATAGAGGGCAAACTAGTATAAAATGAGTACATCATTTTTTAAACCTTGCTGCGTTATGATTACAGTAACTGAATTCTATAACGGACGGAAAGTCAAAAGTGGTGTTTATCTAACTGTGGATTTCAAACAGACGTTGATCATGATGATGTGCCTGGTTAAAATAATAATTTTTCCTTCATTACTTTCTAGCTTACTCTTCAAAGATCGCCCCGCTGTGTTGAAGGGCTTTAGAGTGGAGAAATGTAAGTAATATCAATATACTGTGTCACGTGGTCAGTGTAACATTAAGTGATAAACTCTTCTTCTGTAAAGTATGCTTCACGGAAAAATATTTGCTAAAATTCCTGTTTTCTGCTTGTTTCCCTGTTGCCTACATCCGAATTTGATTACATGATTAAACTTACTGTAGCTGTCTCATAATAAACTGAGATATATATTGGTTGGATTTCATTCTTCACAAATGCTTGGTTGCAAGCTTTTTTCTGAATAATACGTTTCAGTATTTCCTTAGAATGCGTTGCATCGTCTGTTGAAACTGTGTTTATTCGTAATGGTGAAATGCCACTGGAATTTTAAGGTATTAAATGTGGCAAGTGGTTTCAAAACTTTTAACTTGTATCCGCCTGTAACCAACACGTAAACAGGCTAATGCATCTATAGTTGTAATAGCAATTGTTCACAATAAGAGAATGGCGCCAGAGAGGAATTCATGTCTTAGTCTTTCATCCCCATTAAAACGCATCAGTGCGTTCATTACAAGTGCTCGTTAGTGGGAGGTTAAATACATATTAACACACATGTTTTTCTTAAAGGTCAGATAATTAATTTCGATATTTAAGTATGATTGGCTGCTTGAGTTCAGACTAATGTCAGAAGATTTAATTGTAAGTTCTAAGAATATCTACAAGTCTTCACACTACACTCTTAAATTAGGCAAGGAAATTATCTTCTAGCTGTTGAGGAATCAACATACATAGGTCTATTCTGAATTGATAAAATATCTGCTGTGTCTGTATGTTTACTATAATGGGTGCACTCTGCTATGGTCATCATTACAGTGGCTGCCGTGGCTTCTATATACGAGGGCCACTCCAAAAGAAGTGCACACTATTTTCCATCTATTACTCTACATGTATGAGAGTTTTACAGTGTCTAGATACATCCTTTAGGAACAATATTTTCATTCCTCCACATAATTTCCATCCCTCTTAACTGCCTTACGCCATCTCGGAACCAGCGCCTGTATACCCGCACGCTAAAATTCTGGACCAACCTGTTAGAGCCACTGTTTGGCAACGTGCACAAGGAAGTCATCATCTTCAAACGTTGTTCCACGAAGACAGTCTTTCAGTTTCCCAAAGACATGATAGTCACATGCAGCCAGGTCAGAACTGTAAGGCAGGTGTTTCAGTGTTGTCCATCCGAGTTTTGTGATCTCTTCCATGGTTTTTTGACTGACATGTGGCAGTGCATTGTCATGCAACAGCAAAGCTTCCCGCTTTTGCCTATGTGGTCGAACACGACTCAGTCGAGCTTGAAGTTTCTTCAGTGTCGTCACATATGCATCAGAATTTATAGTGGTTCCACTTGGCATGATGTCCACAAGCGAGAGTCCTTCGGAATCGAAGAACACCGTAGCCATAACTTTTCCAGCAGAAGGTGTGGTTTTGAATTTTTTTCTTGGGTGGATTCGCATGACGCCACTCCGTTGATTGCCTCTTCGTCTCTGGTGAAAAATGATGGAACCATGTTTCATCACCTGTCACAATTTTTCCACGAAATTCATCTCCAACATTCTCGTATTGTTCCAAAATTTCGCTGCATACCGTTTTTCTTGTTTCTTTATGAGCCACTTTCAACATCCTGGGAACCCACCTGACACAAACCTTTTTTACCGACAACACTTTCAGTATTCTGCAAACACTTCCTCCCCCTGTCCCAACGTAGCGTGACAATTCGTTCACTGTGATGCGTCTGTCAGTAGTCACCAGTTCGTTAACTCTTTGCACATTGTCTGGAGTGTGTGCAGTACGAGGCCTGCCGCTGCGAGGACAGTCCTCAATATTGCCGTGCCCGCATTCATCACGTAACCTGCTTGCCCACCGACTAACTGTACTGCGATCTACAGCAGCATATCCATACACCTGTTTCAAACTCTTGTGGATGTTTCCCACTGTCTCGTTTTCACAGCACAGGAATTCTATGACAGCACGTTGCTTCTGACAAACGTCATGTGTAGCAGCCATCTTGATAACATGCTGTGACGGCGCCACTCACGGGAACAGGTTGAACTAAGTTTGAAAACAAGCGAGAAGGATGTATCTACACACTGTAAAACTTTCACATATGCAGAATGAAAACAGCAGTTTTACAAAAATTGTGTGAATTTCTTTTGGAGTGACCCTCGTATATTTCGGCAACAATGAATTTAATGGAGCATGAAAAAAATTTAGGAGATTTCAGTTACAACATATCATGTTTCTCGTGTGAAGACGTGAAAACAGAATCGTTACATTTATGCATAAGCTAATACAAATATCGTAAACATTCACTTATTCTGGGATATAGTATCAGAATATGTGGCATTCATTTCTTTTCTGTTGCTTCACTTACTTTTGTCAAAAGAATATTAAAAATTTTGTTCTGGGCTAGTAACATTTACAATATCCTCTCACACTCATTAATTTTCACTGTGAATCTAACAGTTGTGTTGCTGGTAAACACAACAAAATTCCATCAGTCAGCTCTGAGAGAACATGAAATGAGGAATCCAATTTGACAACATAATGTTGGACGTAGCTCACTGTTAGAATAGCGGCAGTTTACAAGAGTGTGTGGCTCTGTGTTGGTACTGACCTAACAGCCAGTACCGCATCTTTGAAGGACAGCCACACGTCTCCAGTCTGTGAGACTCACCTGACACTATCTGCAGTGCATTTCTTGCGCAGAACTACTTATAATAACTAGTGAAACCTAGGAGATGGAAAATAAGAGTGTAAAATTCTGCCGGAAAAATTGATACGGAAAGTATTTCACATATCTCTGTCAGATGAAGAGAATCTGGAACTTTTACATGTACTGAATTTTTGCGGTCCAACTGCCATTGCTTTTCCGTTTATTTTAGTTTTTTGAATATTTCTTGAATACTATTTTCTTCACCCTAGCGGTTGCAGGGTAACACCACTACGCAAACGTCTCCTTGTTTGGGCCCACCTGGCTCCTGTCCTAGCCTAGTTGTATCAGAGCGGTACTGTAGAAGTCTACATCACCTCATCCCTAGTCTAGCAGCAGCAGCCACACTGCCTGACTTGTTCACCAACAGCAGGTAAATCACATTGCCACATTACTCTGTGGTTGCTGGTGCTTTCAGGGATGGGATCGTGCAATCCTGCTTTGATAACGTCAATGCTGACTTGGAAGTCCAGCTACATTTCTTCATGCTTCTCAAGCAGTATGGGAAAGGAGCACCATGAAATTATTAACACTCAGTAGTATGCCATTTTCAGGTGCAAGTTCTTCTCTACTGCGAGCTGACGAATCCCAATAAAGAAAGCAGTAACGATGCTGCGGAGAAAAACATTCTCAATCGTGGGGGACAGACAGCATGATATTGCAGGGCGTGTCAGTTGCAGAGTGGTATGGAGACTTTACTGAGAGTGTCATTTTGAGACGTTTTTCCAATATGAAGGAAGACGGTCTGCTAAGGTCCTCGGCCACGTTCCCTCTCTGGTTGTCTAGGCACACGATTTTGATCCATTTAATAAGGGGGCGGGGTGGTTCACATTCATCCTTCTTCCTGCAGATATGCCACTAAAAGGACATGCATTGATTTCTAGAAAACCAAGAAGGATAATAAATGTTGCATCGATTTGACTAGTAACAGAGATCACTAGAATCATGCATATATTATGGATATATATTCGATATCGCATGTCTATGGGCATTATAACATTGAAGGCTTCTCTTTCTCCATAATGAGCCCGGACATATAAAAATTTGAGAGGCACAATAATAATTAATTTGTTCACGTTTTGATCTGCATGTAGATGAAAACAAACAAGCTAGGAGGTTTGATGCATAAAGAAGTTGCACCTCTCTGCTCATACTAAGTGGCGCAACAGTGTCCTAAGCTCGTAGATTTACTGATATTCTCCAAAAGTGACAAGCATGAGTACGTCTGGATCACAAGTATATGCCATATATTTTCTGTCAAGTTTTCGAAACATCATGGTATGGGGCACTTTTAATGTAGGCATCTTAACATTTTTACTAAATGTGAGTATTTAGAAACACATCTGACTGATTATTCGAGCCAGGAACCAGTACATGAGGAATTGCCTACAAGGGTTAAGAAGACCTCAAAGTTTAAGAACACCCACAGTAGAGGGACAACCTTAGTATGAGGGCACACGGCATTGTTGCCAAATATATTCAAGATGGCAGCGATGACTTCATCAAAGATGGCGGCATGTAGACTTGGCAACAGCACATGACATCATCCAAGATGACAGCTTTCGGCAGGAAAATAGGTCAATTGTGCTATGTCTATTATCCTAACCTCAGGAAAATATGGCGGGAAGTTTGAGTTTTGGCGGGAAAATAGACCAATTGTGCTATGTCCACTAACCTAAGCCTCCAGAAGCAAAAATTGCGGGAAGTTTGAATTCCTACAGGATAATGCATGCAAAACCATACTTGTCTTTATTATTGAATATCATTTATTAACATTCACTATCTTTTATCATTATTGATTATCATTTATTATTATTTATTATCATTTACTAATATTTATTATTATTGACCTGCCTCCACTAGAAAATTCCCTCGAAATTCAAATTCCAACACGATAATGACTGCAAAACCTTACTTTTGTTTATTATTCATTATCATTTACTAACATTGATTATCATTCATTCTCATTTATTATCATTCATTATCATTTATTGTTATTATTATTTTTTATTATAGGCCAACCTCCTCTTGAAAATTGCGCCAAATTCAAACACTGTACTTCTATTTATTATTATCATTTATTCTTTATTCAAGATGTCCGATTTTCTTGACGAGAAAGCCATTTTCCTTACATCCATAACAAAAATCTATCACAAGTTCAAATCCCAACACGATAATCGATCACATGTACGAACTTTCCCCGTCACTTATCTTTTTTCACTGGTAGCCTATAAGAATCGCGTCAAATAATAAACTGCACTTATAGTAACGTAAGTCACGTCCTTTGATTTTGCAGGGGGGAAGTGACTGAAGACTTTATTTCAAGCAGTATGGTCATCACTTGTTCTCCGACACAATCAGCACACATCTTTGATATCGCAGTGCAGTCGCCGCGACCTCCACGCTCCAACTGAATTAGTTCAAATCCTCGCCACCCCTGGCCAGTGCGTGGAGATACTGCCGACGCCGGTCACGTGAGGTGGCTGGCCGCTCGCGCTGGACTGTCGGTATGCTGGGGGCGAGCCCAGCGATCGCTCCCCCGTCGAAAACATGTTTTCGCTGGACAGGCTGGAGCTTCCCGAGTTTGACGTCACTGCGGTCACTTGTCTGCTCACCAGTAGTATTCGTCACCTCCGCACGTTTCCCGCCAAATTTGTTTCCCTCGGGGCTGAATCACACAACGGTCGGTCGTTCCCTGCCATACTTTTGGCGGCAAAGTGGTTTTCCTGGGTATGTACAAACCTGTCGATGCCGACCGCTCACCATCCACAACCTGTCCTTGTGCGAGCGAGAACACAGTGCTACACTTTTGGCGGCAAAGTTTGCATGTCAGTGGAATCTGCCATGACTGTATAACAGCACGTTTGGTCGGCACTAGAATGCTCGCTAATTGACTCTCTCTCGCGCGCGTGTTATGACTGTCCAATCGCTGCGCCGTCGCCCAGCTTATGTCACACACCCTCCATACACGCACCGGACATAGTCTTCTGTAAATACCTAAGTACTTAATTCCATTTCGGTTTTAATCATATTAAATAATTCAATTTACAATTTCATATACGTATGAAAATGTGTTCAACTACCTAATTTCAACTACTTTACGAGGACCAGGCAGCCACCTCTTTCTAGGAATCTGCGCTGAGTTTGAATTCTGGCAGTAAAGAAAGGTCACTTCGGCTCTCCTACCAACCTAACAAAATTGTTGGAAAGAAAGGGCACATGTACTAACCTCAGCCACCCGACCACCACTTCCTCCTAGGAATCAGCACAAAGTTTAATATCTGTCAGTAAACAAAGCTCACTTGCGCTTCCGCCACATACCTAAGAAAATTGTTGCAAACGAAGCTCATCACTACTAAACTAAGCCACCAGCACTCAACCTCTTACTACATGTTTCTGGTAAAAGGACTCGCCCTGCATTAGGTCCATGGATGGAGGAACCAATTTACTTTATTTAGGAATGGAGTATATGTATCACACCGACACGTTCCACACCATACAGACCTGCAAAACACTCTTACATAACTCATTTATAATGCTCTAGACACACACTTGCTAATTGCAAACAGTTAAAATAACGCATAGCACAGCCTACAGACATGCGAACCGCTCATAAATAATGCAAAACATTTATGTCCAAATAGCCAAACAACTCCTAATTTTCGGAAATAATTTCAGTGCATAGCCACATGGAAGGAGGAACGAGTGTACTCTATTTATTTGGGACATATCTTTTTCAAACCTTTGCATCTCATATGTTTCCATATGTAAGGCAGACATAAAGCAGGTTCTGAACTCCAGCAGTCCACTACACGTAGCAACACAACCACACCCATCAAGATATTCATTCCAATCCAGACCTGTAACTCCTCTACAGGTAAATTTGACCGGTGGTATGTCGACTCACTCACAGTCTGACCAGATAGCCGCTATTGCTCAAAAACTGCTCAGACTGCGCTGTGCTGCTCGGTGAAGTTAGGAAGGACTGCACTCTATTTATTTCAAGCCCGACTGTGGTCATCTGACACAGGCCACAAACACGTAAACAACTCCTAATTTCACAACACAATAGCAAACAGCTCTTAAATAATGCTGTACAGAATATCAGCAGACGAGCTCTGTGCTCTTAAACTCTCCAAATAAAGCACAGCACAGTGCACAGACATGCTCGCAATATAGTGCAACAGACATGCCCAGACGCCCACAGCTGCTAAACCAACCAAAAGCCTCTGCTCGGCCTCCCCCAGCCATGAACTCAACACAGTCGCATTCGCGCCAAACACCGGAGAAATTGATATCACCTATGCGCCTTAGATTATGCTCCAAGGCAGGTCGCACGCGCGTGCGGACGGCGGTAGTGGGGGTTCAAGAGACTCCAGCCAAGTTAGCTTCCGAGCGCTCGTGACAGACGGCCAGAAAGGGCACTCTCCTCTGACACATGTCAAAGCTGCATTGTTCTTCTCATGTTTACCGCAGACGTCTCAGGTCTGGACCTGCCTTCACGTCTATTGTCAGAATAGCGCATTTATCGTTGGCACACATGATTAATGCAGCCAGGAAAACATTTACTACTCGCATGCAACCGAGATGGTGACGGAAAACCAATCACTCTGATCTGTGCTGCAGGCGAGTGTAACCATTGAGAAAACTCTATTTATTTTGTCGAACAACTCATTTAACCATACAGTATATCTATCATGATATCACAACACACCCACCCAGATGTGCCCTGGGCCATGTTGCACAGTCCACAGACACGCACCCAATTACAATGTCAGTATACACTATAGCAAACTGCTACTAAATAATTCTTCACACAGATGTGTATATACGCTCAGTACTCGCAAGCTACCCTAATAATGCATAGCAGAGCCTGCAGATCCGCTCGCAAAATAACTCATATAGGTACGAGAAGGTGTTTACTACGCATTCAACTACCTAGTTTCAACTACTTTTCAAGGTCATCCAACGGCTCACTTCCACATCCGAAATACAGGCTCATAGGTCGTTGTATATGGGAAACATCTTACGATTTTCGCTAGCTTTGCAAATAAGAAAGGTCTAAATTCTCGTATATAATATTTATTACCTTTGCATATTCATCTACAGATCAGGAATTCAGGAAGCCTGTGAGGGACACACGTGTATTCAGGGGATTCTTTGATGACACTGATCATTATTTAATCTGCAGTGAAATTGGGATTGCGAGGCCGAAAGTGCAGGAGGTCAGGTCCATATGTAGGAGGATAAGAGTGGAGAAACTTCAGGATAAGGAAATCAGGCACAAGTACATAACAGCGATCTCAGAAAGGTACCACTTAGTTGAATGTAGTCAATTACAGTCATTGGAAAAGGAATGGACAAGGTACAGGTACACAGTACTAGAAGTGGCTAAAGAATGTCTTGGAACAGTAGTGTGTAAAAGTAGGAGGAAGCAAACAGGTTGGTGGAATGACACAGTCAAGGCAGCCTGTAAAAGGAAAAAGAAGGCATATAAAAAATGGCTACATACTAGAACTCAGGTAGACAGAGAAAGTTATGTTGAAGAAAGAAACAAAGCCAAACAGATAATTGCAGCATCCAAGAAGAAATCTTGGGAAGACTTTGGAAACAGGTTGGAGACATTGGGTCAAGCTGCTGGAAAACCATTCTGGAGTGTAATTAGCAGTCTTCGAAAGGGAGGTAAGAAGAAAATGACAAGTATTTTGGACAGGTCAGGAAAACTGCTGGTGAATCCTGTGGATGCCTTGGGCAGATGGAGGGAATATTTTGAAGAGTTGCTCAATGTAGGTGAAAATACGATCAGTAATGTTTCAGATTTCGAGGTAGAATGGGATAGGAATGATGATGGAAATAGGATCACGTTTGAGGAAGTGGAGAAAATGGTCAATAGATTGCAGTGCAATAAAGCAGCTAGGGTGGATGAAATTAAGTCGGAACTCATCAAGCACAGTGGAATGTCAGGTCTTAAATGGCTACACCGGATAATTGGAATGGCCTGGGAGTCGGGACAGGTTCCATCAGTCTGGACAAAAGCAGTAATCACACCAATCTTTAAACATGGAAACAGAAAAGATTGTAACAACCACAGAGGTATCTCTTTAATCTGCGTTGTGGGTAAAATCTTCTCAGATATTGTTGAAAGGATAGTGCGAGTATTAGTTGAGGAGCAATTGGATGAAAATCAGTGTGGGTTTAGGCCTCTTAGAGGTTGTCAGGACCAGATCTTTAGCTTACGACAAATAATGGAGAAGTGTTATGAGTGGAACAGGGAATTGTATCTATGCTTTATAGATCTAGAAAAGGCATATGACCGGGTTTCTAGGAGGAAGTTATTGTCTGTTCTACGAGATTATGGAATAGGAGGCAAACTTTTGCAAGCAATTAAAGGTCTTTACATGGATAGTCAGGCAGCAGTTAGAGTTGACGGTAAACTGAGTTCATGGTTCAGAGTAGTTTCAGGGGTAAGACAAGGCTGCAACCTGTCTCCACCGTTGTTCATATTATTTATGGATCATATGTTGAAAACAATGGACTGGCTGGGTGAGATTAAGATATGTGAACACAAACTAAGCAGTCTTGCATATGCGGATGACTTAGTTGTGATGGCAGATTCGATTGAAAGTTTGCAGAGTAATATTTCAGAGCTAGATCAGAAATGTAAGGACTATGGTATGAAGATTAGCATCTCCAAAACGAAAGTAATGTCAGTGGGAAAGAAATATAAACGGATTGAGTGCCAAATAGGAGGAACAAAGTTAGAAGAGGTGGACGGTTTCAAGTACTTAGGATGCATATTCTCACAGGATGGCAACATAGTGAAAGAACTGGAAGCGAGGTGTAGCAAGGCTAATGCAGTGAGCGCTCAGCTACGATCTACTCTCTTCTGCAAGAAGGAAGTCAGTACCAAGACTAAGTTATCTGTGCACCGTTCAATCGTTCGACCAACTTTGTTGTATGGGAGCGAAAGCTGGGTGGATTTAGGTTACCTCATCAATAAGGTTGAGGTTACGGATATGAAAGTAGCTAGGATGATTGCACGTACTAGTAGATGGGAACAATGGCAGGAGGGTGTCCACAATGAGGAAATCAAAGAAAAACTGGGAATGAACTCTATAGATGTAGCAGTCAGGGCGAACAAGCTTAGATGGTGGGGTCATGTTACACGCGTGGGAGAAGCAAGG
The DNA here is from genome assembly GCF_021461385.2 of Schistocerca piceifrons. Lineage (NCBI taxonomy): Eukaryota > Metazoa > Arthropoda > Insecta > Orthoptera > Acrididae > Schistocerca > Schistocerca piceifrons. The sequence goes on along the minus strand of NC_060140.1, from coordinate 641,846,452 downwards.
TTACCCAAGAGACTCATGGGTTCAGCAGTAGAGGGTAGGAGGAGTCGGGGCAGACGAAGGAGAAGGTACCTGGATTCGGTTAAGAATGATTTTGAAGTAATAGGTTTAAAATCAGAAGAGGCACCAATGTTAGCACTGAATAGGGGATCATGGAGGAATTTTATCAGGGGGCCTATGCTCCAGACTGAACGCTGAAAGGCATAGTCAGTCTTAAACGATGATGATGATGATGATGATGATTCATCTATACACAAAATACAATTGTTTCTTTATTTTTCTTAGGTATAGTTTAATATTGTCCGGTTTAATTTTTGTCTTATAACTTACATCCACATCTTAATCATCTATTTCTTTATCCAACCAGTAATTTGACATATACACAGAAGGTATATTCCCGAATTCTAATAGATATCTGATTGTCTTCCTCTAAAATACTTGTTTTATGGCTTTAACTATTAGCCTTGTACCTTCCTGCAGCTGTTCTAGGTGAGAGCATTCATGGTATTTAAATTTTTTCTCGTATCTCCTCATGACGCTATAGTTAAAGCGTCTTCCTTTTGTATGTCGGCAACTCTTCTGCTCCACATTCCTGCAGGATTTCTGTGTAGAACATTAAGTTTACAACTTTCACAAAGGAGTGTCCATTAAATATAGTTATTGAATCAGTTTTAAACTCGGCAAATGGCTGTTCTGTTACTAGGTGGACAACATCTAGTTCGCCACACTTAGAAATAATATAACCATCCTTTTTAAGCCGATCCAAATGGTAACAGAGCTTAATAAACACATTTTTCGTGTATCCCTTGATATAGTAAACGTTCTCGACTCTACTGATTTCGGCCAGTACTCCAACACATGACCCGTTTCCATGGCTGTTTATTGTAAATGCCAATATTTTGCACTCCCCCTTCGTAGAGAGAGATTTTTCCATACGCTGTGTTTACCTGGACTGCACATCCGCAATAGCCTCCTCCTTTTCCATTTGCAGCATGTATTCTTCCTTTATCGCAGCTGTCTTCTCTGTATACCCTAGATTTCTTTTCTTTAGGTCGATGGTTCCCTTTTTCGTGCACATAAAACATTAAATGCACTTAAAAGGGTAATTACTTTAATAGGGAATGGTTTAAGTCTGTGTGATACATTTACTCTTCGTCTTAAGACTTGGGGTATAACGCTATTTGTAGGAACCAGTCAGTTTTCGGGGATATCTATATCATATGGAATTGTTGAGAACAGGGTTCTACATTGAAAATAATAATTTTCTCCTGCTTTACCATAGCACCTCTGCGTTATGCTAATATTGTATTTGTTACAGTCTGTGTTGAGAACCTCTACTTAGTTTACAGGTAGATAATTAAAACAGTATGCAGACCGAGCATTGCTTATAAGCTTTTCTAGGTCCTGAGAGTCCAGCAGACTTATGTGCACACCAGTCAATTTTCGAGTGTTCTTATTACCCCTCTAGACAAATTACAGAACGTTGTTAAACACCACACAGCAACTGTTCTGTAAATTATTAGTTAGCTGGCACCACATAGACGCAATTGGCACAGAGTAAAGCGGGGCACATTCTAAATACCGCTTGTTAGTGTCTAATTCACGTAAACAACTCTGCACTGGGTCGAACACACGATCCATTCTGTAGTTGTATTTAGTAGCCTCACTTTTCCCGAACCTGCATGCTATAGTAAAATTCCAACTTGGCTTTAGTTACATCCTACACATCGTTCAGCTGATCCCATTTCCTGATCATTGCGCATCTGATGTCTGCAATTTAAGTCCGAGAAAGACATATCCATTACCTTCTGCAGCCTGTTTAGAAACAGGACGACCTCATTTACTGCAACAGGATCTTGTTTTGACTATTCGCTGGAAATGCGAGCGCTGTCAGCGGCATTTCAAAGCCACATATCTGTCCATCTAAACAGCCGTCCACTCAGCCCTGGGGCCAGCATGCCGAAGTGGAAAATCTCTATACCTGCTCTCCTGCTATTGTCTAACCACATACACTGCACAAATGGATTCCTGAATAGCCAGATCTCTATCCTCCCCTGCATCTCCAACTTGACATGTAAACACTGTCTGTCCCACAGCCAACGAACCCGAAGTCCTTCACGGTGCTCTGACAATTTCCACTCACATATCTTAAACACTCTCATATATAAAAGCATATTCACTCCTGCCAAAACCCACTTAATAAAAAAAAAAACATTCTCCGATTCTAAGCATATATTAGTACGCATTTAGAACAAATATCCAAATATAATTCCAAGCAGAAGTCATACATATGATTAAAAAGAAAAAAAAGACCTCAATTTAGGTTATACAACATTTATTTACATGTCCTAATGATACATTCCTAGATGAGTTGCGTCATCCACTCGCTCAGTCCTTCAACACACACTTTCACAAAACTTGTTCCACTTATATGCCCCCCATCCCGTTATACTAATTTTGTACCAGCATTTACGCCTCCCACATACAACCCAGCCATAACTCAAGGAAACTAGAGGAGCCTGGTGGCGTTGTAGCGACTTCCCTCTAAAGTGATTGACCACCTCTACATTTAAACTCATATGTCAGTGACCAAATAGTTCATAACTCCGCATTCCATTTCCAGTGATTGGTCATTTTTGCACACAAGTACGGGATCACCGTTTTTGGTGCTAGCAACCCCGGAAGTCATGGTCCATCAACCAAAATTTGTCCCCCAACTGAAACAAGCATTGTCAGTCAATCATTATGTCGTACCCAATGCACAGATGCTATGGATAAGACACAACCTATCTACTGTAATATTATCCATCACAGCTAATATCGCGAAAAATTTTACAGTAAGTCCAACAGTGGCCAATCATGTGACAGCTTGTTTTCCTAATTTCAGTATCATAGCTAAACCATACATCCTCTACATTACAAGTATCATTGCGAACATTCGTAGATGACTGCTTAGCACGTCCATTCACACTTAATTCTCGAACACATAGAGACGATCAAATTATACCAGACAACGCTATACATTTTTCTAAGACCTCGCGCATAGACTCGATCAATCTCTCTGCGTATGGCGGTCACAGAGCTATCTAGTCCTCCTATGTCCTCTGGGAGCCTTCCGCGACGCGTGCATGTACATAGAGATATTGAAAACAGATAAAGCGCTCTCCGAATGTGGAGGTGACTGGATATGCCTTGGTTACATTTAGAGGCAATTTTAGAACACAGAATGATTGCTTATGTCGCGGTCGCATGGATGGATCTGACATAAAATCGAAAGAAATGCCAAAATTGATTAAAGCATAGCTACAAACTAACGTAATATACGCCGAAATGGGTGAAAATGAGAACGTACTTGCTTATCTTCTGGTTTGCAGGGGGGGGTGGGGTGATGGGGGATTTGTACATGGAGTCAAGTATGCGGCAACAAGAGGAATGTATAAAAATGATGACATCTAAGCGAGCGGAATAAGGAAGGCAGTCAATTTTTCTCGTTGAGTTCGTATTATGGTGTATGTCTACTGAGATAGCAGTGATACACGCGAGTTGAATACTGTATTTGATGCTTTTCAGGAGGACAGAGAATCAGTCACGTCTAAACTATCTCACATCAGTGATAAATGGTAACAGAGAGGGTACGGGATGATCGATTGAGACAGAGATGCAACTAGGTAGGATTAAAATGTTGACTCATTTATTCTACAGAAGGACAAGCTGCTGAAGGTCGATTTTCTTTTCCCAGTATTCTATTCGGATGCTTTAGTCACTTGATATAGCCTGCGTTCTAGTCGTATGCGGGTACATGATCCGTATGTGGTTTAAAGCACTGTCTACTTGCGATCGTTAACGGGTGAACCCGTCGGTCATCTGAGGACTTCCATCTCATGTGTGATGAAAGTTGACACATTCCTCTAAACGCACTTTGATTTACGCGATCCCCACCCTGTCGCATGCTTGGTGTAAAATCGAGACTTCAGCGTCATAACTAAGTTAGCTGTGGGTATTTGTAAGGGGCTGTAATCATTGTGTACACACTTACCTGACAGACGGGTGTTTACAGAGTTAGTGACGGGACGACCTGTAATTTTCACATGTTGGACACTGCTGTTTGCTTGTAGGATGTACCGGCTGCTAATAACTATCATTTTTATATGGACCTGATGAAGTAATAGTATTATTCTGACTCGTGATCGGGTGTGATCATTGGGCACTAGACGTGTCCACAGGGCAATTTTGGGCAAGTATCATAGAAAGGATAAGTTTTACGATTGGGGGAGAGGTAGCTCAGCGCAGGGGAACCGGGGAGAAGAATGTATGTCAGACAGGACGGAAAAGTAAGTGATCTAAGGTTATCGCCGGTTTTTAATTACTAAACGTTCTAGTCTTAGGGGTGTGTGTGTGTTTATGTTCTCTCCCTCTCTCTCTCTCTCTCTCTCTCTCTCCTACTCTCTCCTACCGGAACCTTCGATGCACCGATCCTGGACTCTAGAACAATACTTCACACATGATGGATTGGATGATTTACTTAGAAATGTGTCGAACTACGTTGTGTATAAATATCGCTGCGTTCTTGTTCTTCTTAACTGTATGCTATTAAATTAAGACACTTTGAGATCTGTTACTATAGATCGATATGGTGTGCTAAGCACCAAGACTTGATTATATTTCGAGAAATGTGGTGCACTTGGAGCGGTTAGGACTAGGAAAGCTCTATTCAGTCAATAGAGTTGGAGTGTAGCTGTATTCGTCTGCTCGGTTGAGGAATAATTGGGTAGCGATGTTGCGCTGTAGGTTGGTCAATGCCGAGGTGAGAATGTTCTTTTAAGGTAAGAAGACCAGATAGCTCTGTGACCGCCATACGCAGAGAGATTGATCAAGTACTATGCGCGAGGTCTTAGAAATATGTATAGCGTTGTCTGGTACATTTTGATCGTGTCTATGTGTTCGAGAATTAAGTGTGAATGGACGTGCTGAGCAGTCATCTATGAATGTTCGCAATGATACTTGCAAAGAAGAGGTTGCATGGTTTAGCTATGATACTGAAATTAGGAAAACAAGCTGTCACATGATTGGCCACGGTTGGACTTACTGTAAAATTTTTCGCGATATCAGCTGTGATGGATAATATTACAGTAGATAGGTTGTGTCTTATCCATCGCAACTGTGCATTGGGTACGACATAATGATTGACTGACAATGCTTGTTTCAGTTGGGGGACAAATTTTGATTGATGGACCGCGACTTCCGGGGTTGCTAGCACCAAAAACGGTGATCCCGTACTTGTGTGCAAAAATGACCAATCACTGGAAATGGAATGCGGAGTTATGAACTATTTGGTCACTGACATATGAGTTTAAATGTAGAGGTGGTCAATCACTTTAGAGGGAAGTCGCTACAACGCCACCAGGCTCCTCTAGTTTCCTTGAGTTATGGCTGGGTTGTATGTGGGAGGCGTAAATGCTGGTACAAAATTAGTATAACGGGATGGGGGGCATATAAGTGGAACAAGTTTTGTGAAAGTGTGTGTTGAAGGACTGAGCGAGTGGATGACGCAACTCATCTAGGAATGTATCATTAGGACATGTAAATAAATGTTGTATAACCTAAATTGAGGTCTTTTTTTTCTTTTTAATCATATGTATGACTTCTGCTTGGAATTATATTTGGATATTTGTTCTAAATGCGTACTAATATATGCTTAGAATCGGAGAATGTTTTTTTTTTATTAAGTGGGTTTTGGCAGGAGTGAATATGCTTTTGTATATGAGAGTGTTTAAGATATGTGAGTGGAAATTGTCAGAGCACCGTGAAGGACTTCGGGTTCGTTGGCTGTGGGACAGACAGTGTTTACATGTCAAGTTGGAGATGCAGGGGAGGATAGAGATCTGGCTATTCAGGAATCCATTTGTGCAGTGTATGTGGTTAGACAATAGCAGGAGAGCAGGTATAGAGATTTTCCACTTCGGCATGCTGGCCCCAGGGCTGAGTGGACGGCTGTTTAGATGGACAGATATGTGGCTTTGAAATGCCGCTGACAGCGCTCGCATTTCCAGCGAATAGTCAAAACAAGATCCTGTTGCAGTAAATGAGGTCGTCCTGTTTCTAAACAGGCTGCAGAAGGTAATGGATATGTCTTTCTCGGACTTAAATTGCAGACATCAGATGCGCAATGATCAGGAAATGGGATCAACTGAACGATGTGTAGGATGTAACTAAAGCCAAGTTGGAATTTTACTGTAGCATGCAGGTTCGGGAAAAGTGAGGCTACTATATACAACTACAGAATGGATCGTGTGTTCGACCCAGGGCCGAGTTGTTTACGTGAATTAGACACTAACAAGCGGTATTTAGAATGTGCCCCACTTTAGTCTGTGCCAGTTGCGTCTATGTGCTGCGAGCTAACTAATAATTTACAGAACAGTTGCTGTGTGGTGTTTAACAACGTTCTGCAATTTGTCTAGAGGGGTAATAAAAACACTCGAAAATTGACTGGTGTGCACATAAGTCTGCCGGACTCTCAGGACCGAGAAAAGCTTATAAGTTATACCCTGTCTGCATACAGTTTTAATTATCTACCTGTTATACCACAAGTCTTAAGAAACAGAGTAAATGTATCACACAGACTTAAACCATTCTCCATTAAAGTAATTACTCTTTTAAGTGCAGTTAATGTTTTATGTGCACGAAAAAAGGAACTAGAAATGGTTGACATCGAGCTAAAGAAAAGAAAACTAGGGTATACAGAGAAGACAGCTGCGATAAAACAAGAATATAAGCTGCAAATGAAAAAGGAGGAGGCTGTTCGGATGTGCAGTCCAGGTAACCACAGTGTATGGAAAAATCTGTCTCTATGAAGGGGGAATACGAAATATTGGCGTTTACAGTAAACAGCGACGGAAACTAGTCACGTGTTGAAGTACTGGCAGAAATCAGAGAACGTTTACTATATCAAGGAATACACGAAAAATGTGTTTATTAATCTCTGTTACCATTTGAATCAACTTAAAAAGGATGGTTATATTATATCTATGGTTGGCGAAGTAGATGTTGTCCACCTAGCAACAGAACAGCCATTTGCCGAGTTTAAAACTGATTCAATAACTACATTTAATGGACACTCGTTTGTAAAAGTTGTCAACTTTATGTTCTACACAGAAATCCCGCAAGTACGTGGAGCAGAAGAGTTGCAGACATACACACACGAAAACGTGGAATGCTTTAACTGTAGCGTCATGAGGAGATACGAGGAAAAATTAAAATCCCCAAATGCTCTCGCCTAGAAGAGCTGCAGGAAGGAACAGAGCTAATAGCTAAAGCCATAAAACAAGTATCTTAGAGGAAAACAATTAGATATCTATTAGAATTCGAGAATATACCTTCTGTGTATTCCTCAAATTAGTGGTTGGAGTAAGAAATAGATGACTGAGATGTGGATATAACATATAAGTTAAAAATTAAATTGGACATTATTAAAACTACACCAAAGTAAATAAAGAAAGAGTGGTTTTCTGTGTATAGATGAATACGGAAAGGTAACAAATATTATATTCGAGAGTTTAGACTTCTCGTATTTGCTAAGCTAGCGAAAATCGTAAGATGTTTCCCATATACAACGATCTATGAGCCTGTATTTCGGACGTGGAAGTGAGCCGTTGGATGACCATGAAAAGTAGTTGATACTAGGTAGTTGAAAGAGTAGCGAACACCTTCTCGTACCTATATGAGTTATTTTGCGAGCGGATCTGCAGGCTTTGCTATGCCTTATTAGGGTAGTTTTCAAGTACTGAGCGAATATACACATCTGTGTGAAGAATTATTTAGTAGCAGTTTGCTATAGTGTGTACTGACATTGTGATTGGGTGCGTGTCTGTGGACTGTGCAACATGGCCCAGGGCACATCTGGGTGGGTGTGTTGTGATAGCGTGATAGATATACTGTATGGTTAAATAAGTTGTTCCAAAAAATAAATAGATTCATCTCAATGATTACGCGCGCCTGTAGCACAGATCAGAGTGATTGGATAACCGTCACCATCTCGGTTGCATGCAAGTAGTAAATGTTTTCCCGGCCACGTTAATCGTGTGTGTCAACAAGCTATGCTCAATTCTGACAATAAACGTGAAGGCCGGTCCAGACCTGAGACGTCTGCGGTAAACATGAGAAGAACAATGCAGCTTTGACATGTGTCAGAGGGGAGTGCCCTTTCTGGTCGTCTGTCTCGAGCGCTCGGAAGCTGAACTTGGCTGGAGTCTCTGGAACCGCCACCCCCTCCGACCGCACGCCCGCGCGGCCTGCCTTGGAGCATAACCTAAGGCGCATAGGTGATATCAATTTCTCGGGTGTTAGGCGCGAATGCGACTGTGTTGGGGTCATGTTTGGGGGAGGCCGATCAGAGACTTTTGGTCGGTTCGGCAACTGTGGGTGTCTGGGCACGTCTGTTGCCATATTTTCCGAGCATGTCTCTGCACTGTGCTGTGCTTTATTTTGAGAGTTTAAGAGCACAGAGCTCGTCTGCTGATATTCTGTACTGCATTATTTAAGAGCTGTTTGCTGTGGAGTTTTGAAATTGGGAGTTCTTTACGTGTTTGTGGCCTGTGTCAGATGACCACAGTTGGATCAGTGTGGGTGATTTGTGACAAATATACTCCACGACTAAATAAATGGGCTTGAAATAAATAGAGTGCAGTCCTTACTTATTTCACCGAGCAGCACAGCGCAGTATGAGCGGTTTTTGCGCAATAACGTCAATCTGGTCAGACTGTGAGTGAGTCGACATATCACTGGACACATTTACCTGTAGAGGAGTTACAGGTCTGGACTGGAATGAATATCTTGATAGGTGTGGTTGTGTTGCCGCGTGTAGTGCACTACTGGAGTTCAGAACCGGCCTTATGTCAGTCAGCCTTACATATCGAAACCTATGAGATGCAAAGGTTCCAAAAGACCCAAATAAATAAAGTACACTCGTTCCTCCTTCCACGAGGCTATGCACTGAAATTATTTCCGAAAATTAGGAGTTATTTGGCTATTTGGACACAAATGTTTTGCATTATTTACGAGCGGTTCACATGTCTGTAGGCTGTGCTATGTGTTATTTTAACTGTTTGCAATTAGCAAGTGTGTGTCTAGAGCATTATAAATGAGTTATGTGAGAGGGTTTTGCAGGTCTGTATTGTGTGGATCATGTCGGTGTGATACATATACTCCATTCCTAAATAAAGTAAATTGCTTCCTCCATCAATGGGTCTAGTGCAGGGTGAGTCCTTTTGCCCGAAACGTGTAGGAAGAGGTTGAGAGCTGGTGGCTTAGTTGAGCAGTGATAAGCTTCGTTAGCAAGCATTTTCTTAGGTTGGTGGCGGTAGCGCAAGTGATCTTTGTTTACTGGCAGATTTCAATCTCAGCGCTGGTTCCTAGGAAGAGGTGGCTGTCTGGTCCTCGAAACGTAGTTGAAATTCGGTAATTGAACACATTTGCATACGTATATGTAAATTGAATTATTTAATGTGATTAAAACCGAATTGGGATTAAGTACTTAGGTATTTACAGAAGACTATGTCCGTCACGTGTATGGAGGGTGTGTGACGTAAGCGGGGTGGCGGCGCAGCGATTGTACAGTTATAACGCGTCCACAAGAAAGAGTCAATTAGCGACCGTTCTAGTGCCGACCAAACGTACTGTTATACAGTCATGGCAGACTCCACTGTCGAGCAAACTTTGCCGCCAAAAGTGTAGCACTGTGTTTCTCGCTCACAGAGGGACACGTGGTGGACGGTGAGCGGTCGGTATCGACAGGTTTGAACGTGCCCACAAAAACAACTTTGGCGCCAAAAGTGTGACAGGGAATGGCCGACCGTTGTGTGATTCTACACCGAGGCAAACAATTTTGGCGGGAAACGTGGAGAGGTGACGAACAGACGTGGTGAGCGGAGAAGGGACCGCTGTGACGTCAAACTCGGCAAGTTCCAGCCTGTCCAGCGAAAACATGTTTACGACGTGTGAGCGATCGCTGGGCTCGCCCCCAGCATAACGGCAGTCCAGCGCGAGCGGCCAGCCACCTCACGTGACGGGCGTCGGCAGTATCTCCGCGAGCTGGCCAGGGGTGGCGAGGATTTGAACTACTTCAGTTGGAGCGCGGACGTCGCGGCGACTGCGCTCTGATATCAAAGATGTGTGCTGATTGTGTTGGAGACCAAGTGATGACCATACTGTTTGAAATACAGTGATCAGTCCCTTCCCCCCTACAAAATCAAAGGACGTGACTTACGTTACTGTAAGTGCAGTCTATTATTTGACGCGATTCTTATAGGCTACCAGTGGAAAAAGATAAGTAATGGAGAAAGTTCGTACGTGTGACCGATTATGATGTTGGGATTTGAACTTGTGATAGATTTTTGTTATGGATGTAAGGAAAATGGCTTTCTCGCTTTGAAAATCGGCCATCTTGAATAAATAATAAATGATAATAATAAATAGTACCAGTTTTCGAGACATTATCGTGTTGGAATTTGGGTCAATTTTCTAGAGGAAGTTGGCCTATAATAATAAATAACAATAATAATAAATGATAATGAATGAAAATAAATGATAATAAATTTTAATAAATAACATTGAATGATAATGAATGTTAATAAACGATTATGAATAATAAACAAAAGTAAGGTTTTGCAGATATAATCGTGTTGGAATTTGAATTTGGAGGGAATTTTATAGTGGAGGCAGGTCAATAATAATAAATATTAATAAATGATAATAAATAATAAAAGTGATAATAAATAGTAATAAATGATATTGAATGTTAATAAAGTATAATCAATAATAAAGACAAGTATGTTTTTGCATGCATTATCCTGTTGGAATTCAAACTTCCCGCCATTTTTCCTTCTGAAGGCTTAGGTTAGTGGACATAGAACAATTAGTCTGTTTTCCCGCCAAAACTCAAACTTCTCGCCATTTTTGCCTGAGGTTAGGTTAGTGGATATAGCAAAATTAACCTATTTTCCCGCAAAAAGCCGCCGACTTGGATGACGTCATGCACTGTTGCCAAGTCTACATGCCGCCATCTTGGATGACGTTATTGCCGACATCTTGAGTATATTTGGCAACAATGCCACGTGCCCCCGTATATAGGTTGTCCCTCTACTGCCCACAACCTGTAACGGTGACTTTCAGTACCTACTAGCTTCTGTGAAGGTGATTCAAATGACTCTCCTACCACATTCAGACAATGGCACGTACCTTATGGGGCAGAATATCGATTTATGTGCTCATATTATTCCAGACACAAGAAATTTAAATCATCTGTTGGGGATAGATCCTTTGGCGCCGAGTTCGAGTCTCGGTCCAGCACAGAATTTTAATCTGCCAGGAAGTTTCATATCGGCGCACACTCTGCTGTAGAGTGAAAATTTCACTCTAGAAACATCCCCCAGGCTGTGGCTAAGCCATGTCACCGCAATATGCTTTCTTCCACGAGAGCTAGTTCTGCAAGGATTGCAGGAGAGCTTCTGTGAAGTTTGGAAGGCAGGAGACGAGGTACTGGCGGAATTATAGCTATGAGGACGGGGCGTGAGTCATGCTTGGTTAGCTCAGTTGGTAAGGCAAAGGTCCCGAGTTCGAGTCTCGGTCCAGTACATAGTTTTAATCTGCCAGGCAGGTTCCACACTGTAGCTCACAATGCCCGCAAATTGAAGCGCATGCTGTCACGACACATACCAGAATTTTTCCGTGATTTGAGTAGGTAAGATTATTGCTTTCTTGTTGTGCATTTAGGTGATTTTTGGTTGAAACATGAAAACGTCACATCATGCTCCTCAATATAGCGAATTATGCAAAGAACAGCATTTGTTTTCCAGGTTTCGCAATGATCTATGGCCGCACCTCTCCAGAAACTTGCTGATGATGTGTCAGCAGAATATGCAAATCACTCGGGCTGCAATTCCTGATGATACAAAGTTTCATCTTGTTATGAAGGACAGGGCTTTCCCGTAAGAATACCCGCATTTGTTGTGGAGAACTCGCAAAACCACTTAGACCTATATGTTGTTGTTGTTGTTGTTGTTGTTGTGGTCTTCAGTCCTGAGACTGGTTTGATGCAGCTCTCCATGCTACCCTATCCTCTGCAAGCTTCTTCATCTCCCAGTACTTACTGCAACGCACATACTTCTGAATCTGCTTAGTGTATTCATCTCTTGGTCTCCCTTTACGATTTTTACCATCCACGCTGCCCTCCAATGCTAAATTTGTGATCCCTTGACGCCTCAGAACATTTCCTACTAACCGGTCCCTTCTTTTTGTCAAGTTTTGCCACATACTCCTCTTCTCCTCAATTCTATTCAATACTTCATCATTGGTTATGTGGTCTACCCATTTAATCTTCAGCATTCTTCTGTAGAACCACATTTCGGAAGCTTCTATTCTATTCTTGTCGAAATTATTTATCATCCATGTTTCACTTCCATACATGGCTACACTCCATACAAATACTTTCAGAAACGACATCCTGACACACAAATCAATACTTGATGTTAACAAATTTCTCTTCTTCAGAAACTATTTCTTTGCCATTCCCAGTCTACGTTTTATATCCCCTCTACTTCGACCATCATCAGTTATTTTGCTCCTCAAATAGCAAAACTACTTTTCTACTTTAAGTGCTTCATTTCCTAATCTAATTCCCTGAGCATCACCCGACTTAATTCGACTACTTTCCATTATCCTCGTTTTGCTTTTGTTGATGTTCATCTTATATCCTCCTTTCAAGACACTGTCCATTCCGTTCAACTGCTCTTCCAAGTCCTTTGCTGTCTCTGATAGAATTACAATGTCATCGGCGAACCTCAAAGTTTTATTTCCTCTCCATGGATTTTAATACCTGCCCCGAATTTTTCTTTTGTTTCCTTTACTGCTTACTCAATATACAGATTGAATAACGGCGGGGAGAAGCTACAACGCTGTCTCACTCAATTACCAACCACTGCTTCCCTTTCATGCCCCTCGAATTGCCATCTGGTTTCTGTACAAATTGTAAATAGCCTTTCGCTCTCTGTATTTTACCCCTGCCACCTTCAGAATTTGAAAGAGAGTATTCCAGTCAACATCGTCACAAGCTTTCTCTAAGTCTACAAATGATAGAAACGTAGGTTGGTTGGTTGGTTGTTTGGGGGAAGAGACCAAACAGCGAGGTCATCGGTCTCATCGGATTAGGGAAGGATGGGGAAGGAAGTCGGCCGTGCCCTTTCAAAGGAACCATCCCAGCATTTGCCTGGAGAGATTCAGGGAAATCACGGAAAACCTAAATCAGGATGGCCGGACGCAGGATTGAACCGTCGTCCTCCCGAATGCGAGTCCCGTGTGGAAACGTAGGTTTGCCTTTCCTTAATCTTTCTTCTAAGATAAGTCGTAAGGTCAGTATCGCCTCACGTGTTCCAATATTTCTACGGCATCCAAACTGATCTTCCCTGAGGTCGGCTTCTACTAGTTTTCCCATTCGTCTGTAAAGAATTCGCGTCAGTATTTTGCAGCTGTGACTTATTAAACTGATAGTTCGGTAATTTTCACATCTGTCAACACCTGCTTTCTTTGGGATTGGAATTATTATATTCGTCTTCAAGTCTGAGGGTATTTCGCCTGTCTCATTCACCTTGCTCATCAGATGGTAGAGTTTTGTCAGGACTGGCTGTCCCAAGGCCATCAGTAGTTCTAATGGAATGTTGTCTACTCCCAGGGCCTTGTTTCGACTCAGGTCTTTCAGTGTTCTGTCAAACTCTTCACGCAGTATCATATCTCCCATTTCATTTTCATCTACATCCTCTTCCATTTCCATAATATTGTCCTGAAGTACATCGCCCTTATATAGACCCTCTATATACTCCTTCCACCTTTCTGCTTTCCCCTCTATGCTTAGAACTGGGTTTCCATCTGAGCTCTTGATATTCATACAAGTGGTTTTCTTTTCTCCAAAGGTCTCTTTAATTTTCCTGTAGGCAGTATCTATCTTACTCCTAGTGAGATAAGCCTCTACCTCCTTACATTTGTCCTCTAGCCTTCCCTGCTTAGCCATTTTGCACTTCCAGTCGATCTTATTTTTGAGACGCCTGTATTCGTTTTTGCCTGCTTCATTTACTGCATTTTTATATTTTCTCCTTTCGTCAATTAAGTTCAATATTTCTTCTGTTACCCAAGGAGTTGTACTAGCCCTCGTCTTTTTACCTACTTGAACCTCTGCTGCTTTCACTACTTCATCCCTCAGAGCTACCCATTCTTCTTCTTCTTCACTTCTTTCCCCCATTCCTGTCAATTTTTCCCTTATGCTCCCCCTGAAACTCTGCACAACCTCTGGTTCTTTCAGTTTATCCAGGTCCCATCTCCTTAAATTCCCACTCTTTTGCAGTTTCTTCAGTTTTAATCTACAGTTCATAACCAATAGATTGTGGTCAGAGTCCACATCTGCCCCTGGAAATGTCTTACAATTTAAAACCTGGTTCCTAAATCTCTGTCTTACCATTATATAATCTATCTGATACCTTCTAGTATATCCAGGATTCTTCCATGTATACAACCTTCTTTCGTGACTCTTGAACCAAGTGTTAGCTATGATTAAGTTATGCTCTATGCAAAACTCTACCAGTCGGCTTCCCCTTTCATATCTTAGCCCCAATTCTTATTCACATACTATGTTTCCTTCTCTCTCTTTTCCTACTCTTCATTTCCAGTCACCCATAACTATTAAATTTTCGTCTCCCTTCACTACCTCAATAATTTCTTTTATTAGACCTATATAAACCAGCGAAATTGCAGGCACTGTCATAACGACTGTGGAGGGAAGCTATGCAATGAAAGTTTAATACAAGTTCAACATCTCTGATTTAGATAAATTCGCTATATTATACTTCGAGACAGATATGCGGTGTTTCTGCATGTCTGCGTCTTTGCGTGTCTCGCGGACGGCTCCCATAACCCGGTCCTCCCGCTGGTGGATCCACCTTCCAACATCCCAGACGTAACGCGTGGTTGACCAACCGTCGAGCCCCATCCCAGATGCAGAAAACAAAGCAAACGCACTCCAACTGTAGAATATGTGGTTGGAAGTGACTGGACGCATTCGAGTAAAATGCTGTACTACACCATCCGACCAGAAAAATAGTTCATTTACGCTAGGTGTAGGTAACTGTACTACATTTGTAAGTAATTTTAGACTATGGAACTCAAAGTGGTGTCATGATCGCATGGGTAGCAGTAACATAAAACTGATAAAATTACGAAAAATAGCGGAAATGCGTATTAATTGAGGAGAAAATACGCCGAAATGAGGAGATACTGTGAGTGTACTTGCATGTCTTCTACTTGGTGTAGGACAAGTCTTCTACATGGGAACGAGGATGCAACAGCAAGATAAATACGAGAAAGCACTGGGAACTAGGGAACAAGTCATTCTTCGTCGACCGCGATAAGACAGTTGGAACATAGTGTCTAACGTGGATGACCGCCAAATGCAGAGTAATAAATTTATATAGGTAGGATCGCACGCTCAGGTGTGACCCCGAAGTTATCGGCAGTCGTCTTATAAATTTTAATAAAGTGTCTTTAGTTGAAGAGCGTTGTATTACCGGCTGGGATGACTGCAGTGTACAGCTACAGAATGGATCACGTGTTTGACCCTGTCCAGGACCGTTAACTTTTTTTAAGTACTAACAAACAATATTTACTAAGTGCTTCTCTGTACTCTCCGCCAATCATTACCTTGCGGCGTCAGCTAACAATCAATTACTGTATGGCAACATTCTGCTGCATGTCTGTTTAGGTAATAGTGATACATATAAGTTGACTGATGTCTTTGATGTTTCCCTGGAAAAGAGAGCCATCTGCCTCTATAACTACATGGTTCTGCGTTAGGACCATAGGAAGTAGATGGAGTAGAGGAAGAGAAGGTGATGTTGCTCCAGGCTATTTAATCATTTTTTCCGTTGTTCTCTTAAGATGTATCAGGAGCGTGGTATAACCTGCAATCGACTAGTATACAATTGTGTGTTCTGTGTGTGACTTACAGCACCCTCTACTCGCGATCGTTAACAGCAAACCTCTCGGTCATCAGGGGACTTCCAACTTGTGTGTGATAAAACATGTCCATCCTGTTTCGGTGCCCTCTTCCAGACGAACGATGATGTATGTGAAGTAGCCTGTTTCATCGGGGAGAGGGCAAGTCATTCAACTCTGGAAGTCTATGTAGTGTTTGTGTTACAGAAAATCTATGTCTTCTTTGGTATGCACGGTAGTAGTTTTATAACTTACAGTTTGTAGCCATACTTCATTGCAGGGAAACTTGAGATCCAAGGCGCTAGGGGTACATTTCTTACATTGGCTTATTAACACCGCTGCATTCTGCACGACAAATAGGTCGGAAACCGCACTGCTCTAACGTTATAGCGTCTTTTAAGTGCAGGGTTCAAAAATGGCTCTGAGCACTATGGGACTTAACATCTGTGGTCAACAGTCCCCTAGAACTTAGAACTACTTAAAACCAACGAACCTAAGGACATCACACACATCCATGCTCGAGGCAGGATTCGAACCTGCGACCGTATCGGTCACGCGGTTCCAGACTGAAGCGCCTACAACCGCACGGCCACACGGACCGGCTGTAAGTGCAGGGTCCTATAGCCTTAGGAATGCATGTGTTTATGTTTTCTCCTACCAATACCTTCTCGGTGCTGACCTCACAGACTAGCACTATAGTTCTGAATTGACAGCGCAGTAGATTTATGTAAAATGCTTCAAACTACGTCTGTCTGGAGCTCCATCATGAATAAACCACACGTTTCTTTCTCATCAAAACACTTTCATATCTACGATATACCGATTAGGGATACTAACCTCTCAACATGCGCGCATCTGGAGAGATCTTGTGCACATGGATGGATGCTGTGAGTAAGACTGATGCGGAACAGCAGTTACAAACTCGGCTGCCTCTGCTCCTTTCCGATAAGTGGAATGTAGCTGTCTACTTCTGGTCAGTTGAAAACGAAATCGGCGATTGTTGTAAGATTGCCAGAATACCCTGTGAGTCTCACGTGCATAGCGAAAGATGGGCAATCGTAATTGCAAATTACGCCATATGATCGAAGTGGAAGAAATATGTAGATCACTGTCTTATATATATATACGTTCGAGAATTAACAATGAATGGATGTCCTGCACAGTCATCTGTCTACATTCGCAATCTGGTACATGGTACTTGCAAATTACTGGACGGCTGGCTTAGGAATGATGCAGAAACTGGGAAACATACTGCCGTATCACTGGTTGGCGTTGAAAAGCTGGTAAAATTGTTAACATTGGGGCACTGTCAACTGTGATGCTTATTACAGTACATCGATGGTATCATTTCCATCCAATCTGCCCACTTGTTCGCTCTTCATTACCACATAATGATTGACTGACATCACTTTTGGAGAAAGCATCGTGGTGGATGGGCAACACCTTCTGGGGGTGTCTAGCTCCGAAGCAGTTATCATGTACATTACTACAATACGAGGAATCAGTCGAAAAGGAACACCGATCCAACTGCTACCCCATCGCTATGAAAGATGAGTTTTAATGTAGAGGTCATCAATCACCTTCAGACAGCAGTTTGGAAACTCTGCACAATGCGAGAAAACTCTTCCAGTTTCCTTATGTTGTGACTGTCTTTTATTTTAGTCATCTGACGTGCGTGTTTTGGGAGCTACCGCAACATGATTTATACTATGCAATGTCAAGGTTTCCGTGAGAGCCAATGGATCGAAACATATTAACGTTCATACGCCAAAGTCATGATAGAAAAAATAAAATGTATGGCTGTGTACAAAGCTGTAGTAATAAAGTGGTTGGACGTGCTGCAGCATAAAAAAACAATGTAAGACAAAAAACACAGGGCCCTCTCTTGTGACTAATAGTCTGCGTGAAATGATCCCCTCCAGTACACGCAATGAAACTTTACACTGGTCTGTGCAAGTGACTTAAGTCACTCGCCATCTGCTCCTATCCATCTGTACCTGTATATTTAATAGGATCATCACATATGCTCGATGCTAGCACACAGACGGTATTTGTTTTCGCTACATGTATCTAAAGACAAGGCCACGGAAAATTTTTATCGAGTTCTCTGTCAGATGATATTAGCAGGTTTCGTAGTTTTTCTTTGTTGGATGTAACAAAATAGCCATGAGAGAATGTTTGGGTGACAGACTTGAATGCAGCCTGAGAGATGCAGATCTCTTTCGGAGAGTAGCACCTTGTGTAGTTTGGAGATATGCAGCAGTTCAATAGCAATACACTCGTCCTTCCTCCAATCCTTCTATTAGTTCCCGTACTGTCGTTTATACTGCCTCGTGTTGCAAGAGAAAGCTTCGTTTTGGCGCAGACCTTACACATCGTACATTTTTGGCGGAGCTACGACAAAACCTACACATATGCACTGAGTGGTCAGATAACACGATCCTGTCGCATTAACTCAGCTCAACTCGTTTCTCCACAGGATGCAGAAGGTGGTAGATATAGCGCTCTCCGACTTCTACTCAGTTCCGGCTTAAATTGGAACGATCAAACCAACTAATCAGATTGACTGTCTAAAGCCACGCTGCGGTTTTACAGTTGCAGATAGGTTCGGAAAAGGTGACTCGTTTTAGGATATGGGAGTGGCACGAATATAATTCATCAGTTATTGTAATTATTAAAAGATACCTCCATAGGACCCAATGCAAGAATATGGTTGAATGGAGAGACGATTCCAATTCACAGACAGCATTTCGACCAAAAAGCGTATTGCTGTCAGCGACTCTTGTTTGCGCCTGTTGAACCAAGACAGCTTTTTATGCAGGGTGACGGTAACATAGTCGTTGTGATCGTGTTTTCAATACCGCGGTCTTTATGCTAAATGTATGCTACCAGCGGTAGAATCCTTCTGTGATGTTGCAAATGTTGGTTCTCAACAGCGGTCCTCGGAAAGAACAGTCATTGCCCTCCAGGCATACCCATTTGACCTACCTGCTGGGAGTTGTCCGACTACTGAAAATTTTCTCGTAATGAAAAGTGTCTCTCTGATCAATTTAATTAATTAGACCATGAGTTTGATACCAGTGACATACCGCCTGGTGGGTGGAGGTGATGGATCGGGCATCACAAATATGATTCCTGACTTGTTTTTTTTTTTTGGTTCAGGGATATCTTTTAACGATAATTGAATCTCTCGCCTACACAGGGTGAGACGACCATTGTAATAAAATCAGATTTATTACCGAATTAATAAAGTGATACGAAACATAAACATTATATTTACAACTTCTGAGTGCTGTTACTCTTACAGAGTCTTAAAATGAGGAGGTGACTTGTGCCATCTGTAGATCTTATCACTCTATCATGAGACAAAAATGAGTTTCATATTCTAGTCCTATAATGCAGGACATGACAGATAAGAAAATATATTTTTCTCCTTGATAAGAGAATACATAGAGGGAATATAGCCTACGTCACAGTCGTGTACAGGATTTTCACAACAAGTAACTATACTTCAGCGATGTGAAAACGGGCGTACATTCTTGTTTCTTCTACCTTCGAAAATAACTGCAATAAAAGACAGAAATCTACATTCTAAATGAAAAATTCGAGGTATATGGTCAACAACATTGCTGCTTCGGGTTGGGTAAAGTAGATTTTTTTCAAACTGGAGCACCTATGTCAGGGTGGAATTATTTAGAACTACTGTATACATCCAAGCTGCAGCTGCTTGTTTAGCAGTGCACCATGGCTGGCTGCAGTGACCGTTATGAGGAGTCGGGAACCAGAAGTAACGGATTAGCTCAAACTGGATTGGGTACATAATGCTCCAATATGTCTGATCTAGCCCATGGCAGCAAGGGCTGGCGATATGACCAGTGTACTGGGTGAGTGCGACAGAGGCGGATGTGTGTGTCGTGACAGAGAAGATTCAAAATTATGGGTATTTGCACTGAACGTATTGATAACATCCAAATTCCTACCACTCCAATCATGCCCAGGTGCCCATCATGGCTGGGGGTGGTGCACTCTTGCATACACGCATGTCCTAGCCTGTGGCCGCGGCTGTAGTTTCCTCTGGTCCCTGAACGTCAGCACTGGTGGTGCATGAGTGGACGGGTGCATTCTGTGTGAACGAATGGGAGGTGAGTGCGTGGGATGTGTGAGTGTATCTGACATCCACCCACAGCAGTTACTGCTACGGTCTGAGGCGTGGCTTAAATGTATCGTATTCAGAGCTTCTCAGAACATTGCAGTGGATTCTGTCCTACAGTGGTATTTGCTGTTGTCTCTACCTCATCACGCCGCACAGTTTTCATTCTTCTGAAGGTAGCGGAGAGAACCAATTTAGGAACTCTATAGCGCCTTAAATACCTAGTCATGACGTCAAATTCCCAACTGATAGCGATCTCCGACACCTAGCCACGGCAACAACCACTACTACTGTGGATTGGATCTACATCGCAGTGGACTCTGTCTTGCAGTGGTATTTTCTGTTGTCTCTATTCTATCACGCAGTGGAACCTTTCTCCTCCTCCTTCTGAATGTAGTGGAGAGAACCAGTTTACGAATTGGAATCGAAACTCACCACTGCTTAAATTGTGATTAATAATCAGCACTGGAGGCCGAAGACTTTCGGCATAAGAAGCCACCCTCATTCTGCCAACGAACTTGTCAAAGAGGACGGAGGAGAGGACAGAAGTTCAGAGCACTCTCTTGTCCTTGGGGTGGGAAATTGCACCTTAAGGCGGAAGAATCAGCAATTATCAACGGCCTGAGGATGCAGAAGGCAATGGGAACCACTGCATACAAGACACATAGGTTTATCCTCATTACTTGTGGGCTGTAACTGAGAAAGTGCCCCGATGATCTCTCCATTGGCCAAAGATTTCGGAATAGTCCCCCATTCGGACGTTCGGGAGAGGACTGACAAGGGGATGTTACTGTGAGAAAAAGACTGAATAACGAACAAAGGATAACATTCGACGAGTCGGGGCGTGGAATGTCAGAAGCCTGACGTGGTAGGGAAGCTAGAAAATCTAAAAAGAGAATACGTTTGTTTTTGGATAGGGTCCGCCATTAGCAAAACACAGTTTTGTTTTTTAGCCCAAACATGTTTCACTGCAGTTGCAGCATCTTCAGTGGACTTTTTTGTCATCTGTTAAACATAAAGAGTATTGTTTGCTGTTTGTATACGTGTAACTATTAGTTTTTAAATCGTAATTAGAGATATTTGAAGAAAACACATAAATTACGAATTCATACCTTTTTATCACATGGTGTGGTTTTTCTGATGTGTTGTGCTTCAACAGTGACTAAAGGCGGACCCTATCCAAAAACATACCTATTGTTAAAGCAAACACGGAAGAAAAGAGCTTCAACCCCAAAATAACTAAAAAGGGAAATAGAAAGACTCAATGTAGATGTAGAAGGGGTCAGTGAAATGAACTGGAGAAAAGCCAAGGATGTCTGGTCAGATGAGTATAGGGTAATATCAACAGCAGCAGAAAAAGGGATAACTGGAGTAGGATTTGTTATGAATTGGATGATAGGGCAGAAAGTGCATTACTTTGAACATTCCAGTTACAGGGTTGTTGTTACCAGAATCAACAGCAAACCAACACCGATAACAATAGTTCACATATACATGCCCACATCGTAAGCTGAAGGTGAAGAGATAGTCATGGGGACTGGAATGCAGTTGTAGGGGAAGGAGTAGCCCAAACGGTGACCACTTTATCGCACTTCATTCCATTCTCTGGTGATTATTGTTTATATGTCATGAGGACAAAGGTTTGTGGTGGGGGGGGGGGGGACAGGCATGACGCCTGTCTCCTTATTAAATAAAAACCATGTATCGATATATTATTGACTTTGATTTGAATTTCGTGTCATGAGATACTTCCTCTCCATCATACAGTGAGTCTGTTTCCTACCAATTTCTTCTGGGGTGGGTGAGGAGGGAGGTAGGCTAAAAGTAGAGAGGCGGGACGTCCTACGGTGGTGGCACTATGCACTACCTCAGTAGATCCCTGCGCTACAAGGTGATTGCACACATGAACATTTTCCAACAAGCTGACACATCCAATCTACAGGTGTAATTACATAATTAGGACATGCAGTTGCGGGATATGAGCTACTCTCACGAAATAAATGTGTGATGCAGTTCCTTCAAATTGAATTTTATAAATCAATGGTAGATCCTATGCTATATAATTGAATTTCCTGTCGTGAGATCCTTCCTCTCCAGCACAGACGGCAGCTTAGAGCTCACGGCGGAATCCACAGTCAGTCAGGCCTTGGAAGGAATGCTTGCATGCATTGGTATTCCACAGCGGTATACTGGGTAAACGACACTTTGTTTGTGTTTGACCACGACCGACAGTGTGTGCAGGCCTGACAGTGACATGTTACAGGAAGAGAAAGAGAGGAAGACAGAGGACGTGTTTCGTCAGGATCTTCTCGGGTGCTTTTGTTTAGGGATTAGCATGACATCCAGTTTGCCAGTCGCGGGGCCCCCGCAGACGCCTCTTGGACACCAACGTGTAGCGCGGCCGCTGACGGACATTTTACTTTGTGAGATCCTAGGCGACCTGCGTGTATGGCTGTGTGAGCTGGCACTCAGTGCAGGATGGTGGACGTTGCGTGATTAACGATCGAAAGGTATCTAACAGTGCAGTTACGTGCGATGGGTGTTTCATGAAAGTCTTTCATGAGTGATCAGAATAAGAAAAGCATCATAGTTATTTAAATATTCCATATATCACCTTCTATCCGGTAAATTAATTAAATAAACAACGTTCCACAAATTGTCTAATTCTTTTAAACAATATTCCGCACACACCAATCGACATCCCACCCACTTCTTTGAAATAAATACAAAATAGTGTCTAAATGGTTTAAGCAAAATCCCATACATTTCAATCGATTTCCCTCCAAATGGCCAATCAACTGAGTCTTTTTCTCGCCAGTTTCGCCAAGGAGCAGGGGAGGGGGGAGGGAAGGGGGAGGGTTGTGTTCTGCAGGTGGTGTATTTAATTAATCTATCGATTTAATTAATTAGTCAAAATGGCTCTGAGCACTATGGGACTTAACTTCTGAGGTCATCAGTCCCCTAGAACTTAGAACTACTTAAACCTAACTAACCTAAGGACATCACACACATCCATGCCCGAGGCAGGATTCGAACCTGCGATCGTAGCGGTCGCACGGTTACAGACTGTAGCGCCTAGAGCCGCTCGGCCACTACGGCCGGCAATTAATTAAGCAAGGAAATTGATATCAAAAGTTTGCTTGTATTAGCGAGGGGAGTTCCCAGAGGGAAGGGAGTGGAGGAGGAGGGTGAGGGGTGGGAGAACAATAGGTTAAGGACCTGTCAATGAAAGGGAAGCATTATCCCCAGGGTCATAACCTATCAATCAAAAGAATGGATCATCCGCAGGTTGTCTTAATCCTCATGTACATCTACATCTACATCTGTATCTGCGTAATTACTCTGCTGTTCACAATAAAGTGCCTGGCAGAGGGTTCAATGTATCACCTTCAAGCTGTCTCTCTACCGTTCCACTCTCGAACGGCGCGCGGGAGAATAGAGACATAATTTTTCCTGTGTGAGCTTGCATATCTCTTTTTTTGTTATGATGATCATTTCTCCCTTTGTAGGTGGGTTCTACAGAATGTTTTCGCAATTGGAGGAGGAAACTGGTGACTGAAACTTCATGAGAAGATCACGTCTTAACGAAAAACGCCTTTGTTTTAATGGTTGCACTCCAGTTTACGTATCATGTCTATGACACTGCCTCCCCTATTTTGCAATAATACGAAAACGAACCGCCCTTGTTTGTAGTTTTTCGATGTCATCCGTTAGTCCCACCTGATGCGGATCCCGAAACCCGGATAGGGCAGACAAGAGTGGTGTAAGCAGTGTCTTTAGTAAACCTGTTGCACTTTGTAAGTGTTTTGCCAATAAATCGCAGTCCTCGGTGTGCTCTACCCAGAACATTATCTATGTTATCGTTCCAGTGTAGGTTATTTGTGCTTGTAATCCCCAAGTATTTAGTTGAATTTACAGCCTTCATATCTGTGTGACTTATCGCGTAATCTAAATTTAGCGCATTTCTTTTAGTACTCATGCTTATAACTTCATACTTTTCTTTATTCGGGGTCAATTGCCGCTTTTCGCAGCATACAGATATCTAAATCATTTTGCAATTCGTTTTGGTCATCTGATGATTTTACTAGACGGTAAATGACAGCAGCATCTGCAGACACTCTAAAAGGGATACTCAGATTATCTCGTATGCCGTTAATACAGACCAGGAACAAGGGCCTATAACACTTTCTTGGTAAAAGCCGGATATTACTTCTCTTTCACTCGATGACGTTCCGTCTGTTACTACGAACTGAGACCTTTCTGACAGGAAATTACTAACCCAGTCGAACAGCTGAGGTGATATTCCATAGGCATGCCGTTTGGTTAGATGACGCTTGTGGGGAACGGTGTCTAAAGGCTTCTGGAAATCTGAAAATATGGAATTCATTTGACATCCCCCGTCGATAGCACTCATTACTTCATGAGTATAAAGAACTAGTTGTGTTTCACAAGAACGCTATTTTCTGAATCCGTGCTGGCTATATGTCAATAATCGTTTTCTTCGAGGTAATTCATAACGTTCGAACACAGTATATATTCCAAAACCCCACTGTAAATCAAAGTTAGAAATATGGGCCAGTAAGTCAGCTGATTTCTTCTAATTCACTTTTTGGGTATTGGTTTGACTTGAGCAATTTTCCAGTCTTTAGGTACGGATCTTTCTATGAGCGAGTAGTTGTACATAATCGCAAAATATGGAGCTATTGTATCAGCATACTCTGAAAGGAACCTGACTGGTTTACAATCTGGACCGGAGGCCTTGCCTTTATTAAGTGATTTATGCCGCTTTGCTATACCGAGGATATCTACTCCTACGTTTCTCATCAGACCAGTTGTTCTTGATTGGAATTCAGGAATATATACTTCGTCTTCTCCGGTAAAACATTTTGGAAAAAATGTGTTTAATACCTCTACTTTATTGGCGCTGTCATCATTGACTTCAACTTTTGTTATCGAGCAGGAAAGCTATTGATTGCGTCTTGCCACTGGTGAGCTTTAAGTATGATCAAAATATATGTGTGTTTTTCTGCCAGATTCCGAGACAGAGTTTCGTTGTAGAAATTATTATAAGCAACTCACATTGATTCACGAGCTATATTTCGGACTTCCGCAAAACATTGCCCATCTTGGGTTCTTTTAAATTTAGCGTGCTTTTTTCAGTGCTTCTGCAACAGTGATCTGACCCGTTTTGTGTACCATGGGATATCAGTACCATCACTTATTAATTTATGTGGTATATATTTCTCAACTGCCGGTTATACAATCTCTTTGAAATCATTTCACATCTTTTCCACGCTTAGATGATGAGACTGGAAAGAGTGGAGACTGTCTTTTAAAAAGGAGTTACGAGCATTCGTATCAGCTTTTTTAAATAGATATACTTTGCGTTTCTTTTTGATGGTTGTGGGTGTTCGGCATTTAGCCTAGCAGGAACTGCCTTGTGGTCGCTAATCCCTGTACCTGTCATGATACTCCCTATTTGTTGCTAAGAGGTCAAGTATGCTTTCGCAACCATTTACGCTTCGAGTAGGTTCATGAATTAATTGTTCCAAATAATTTTCTGACAAAGCATCCAGTATACAATTTCTGATGACGTTTTATGCCTGCCGCAGCCTTAAACATATAATTTTTCCAGCATATCGAGCGTAGATTGAAATCACCACCGACTATAATTGTATGAGTGGGGCACCTATATCAAATGAGGACCAAGTTTTCTTTGAACTGTTCAGAAACTATTTCTTCTGAATCGGAGGGTCGGTAAAACGATCAAATTAATAGTTTAGTCCGATTGTCAAGTATAAGCTCTAGCCATACTATTTCGCAGGAATGTTCAATTTCACTACAAGATAGATATCTGACAGCAATAAATACCCCCCCTATCCTTCCTGAACACTGTTGGTCGTTTAAAAAAATTTCGGCTGAACTTATTTCCGGTTTTAGGCAGCTTTCCGTACCTAAAGGTAGCTCTGGTTCTTTCCCAACATAGCTACAACAATTTACAGCAATAATAGCCATAATACCAATTGTTGCTACAACTACCTTAATGTGTTTTATCTGCCCTTTCTGTGGTTTCCTGAGACCCGCTAACCTAAAAAAAAAAAAAAAAAAAAAAGAAACTCCCTGTCCCTTCCACACAGCCCACGCTACCCGTGTAACTTCCTGTGTATAGTGGACTCCTGATCTATTATTAAGCAGAACCTGGAAACCCACTAGCAGATGGCCCTGCAGCCCGCAGGGTCACAGAACGGCCCGAGTCTCTGATTCAGACCCTCCACTCGGCTCTGCAGCAAAGGACCACAGTCTATTCTATCGACGATGCTGCAGATAGTGAGCTCCGCAGTAATCTCACAAGCTGACAGGCAGTCTTCACCGTTTCCGCTAGCAGCCTGAAACTGGACAGAATCTCTGATCCAAAGGGACACATGTCACTGGTACTGACATGAGCCACCACTTGCTGTTGGCTGCACCCTGTGCTGTTCATGGCATCCGGAAGCAGTCTTTCTACATCAGGAATGACTCCTCCCAGTATGCACACGGAGTGCACACTGGCTTCCTTCCCTTCCTTGGCAGCCACTTTCCTAAGGGGCCCCATTACAAACCTAGCATTGTCGCTCCCCACTACCAGCAGACCCACCCTCTGTGAATGCCTAGACCTTGCAGGTTGAGAATCCTCCTCTGGAACAGGGTGGACGTCTGCATCCAGCTTAGAGACTTCATCAACAATAGAAAATGCCAGAAACCTTTTCGTAAAAGTGAACCTGGGAGGCCCTACAATTGGCCCCTTTGAAAGTCATTCGCTGCCTGCCACACATTAAAATAATTCCCACTCAACCACAGGTGAGGAGTCAACCGCAGTGCAGGCAGTACCCAGGGCGGTTACAGCAGTGGACCAATCAGGGGATATGTGGGACACGCTCGGTGTCCCTCGCATCGCCGGCCAGAGTGGCGATCGATTCTAAGCGCTACAGTTTGGAACCACACGACCGTACAGTCGCAGGTTCGAATCCTGCCTCGGGCATGGATGTGTGTGATGTCCTTAGGTTAGTTAGGTTTAATTAGTTCTAAGTTCTAGGGGACTAATGACCTCAGAAGTTAAGTCCCATAGTGGTCAGAGCCATTTGAACAATTTGAACCCTCCCTCGCACCCCGTATCTGGCCTCCCACAGTGCCCCTTGGTAGCAGCCTCGAGCTGTGTGATGGAAGCCAACACCACCTGGAGCTGCGAGCGAAGTGTCACCAACTCATCTCGCATCTATGTAAAGCATTCACAGTTCCTTTTAACCATTGAAGACGCTCCTGTTTGTAGCTCATAAAAATTTGTAACAAATGAACGGTGTACTCGGCTTATTAGCAGAAGGAACTTGAGGTGCTTTCCCTGATGTTCTAACTGAACTGAGCTACGCTAACTGAAACAAGCAAAAGAATGTATGATACGAGGGTCGATAACAGCGTCGATCAGAAAGGCGGTACTGTACTCTACACTGTTATTAAAATAAAAGGTTATGCCTAGTAAGCACTCAGTACATGCAAAAAATTACAGAAATAAACTAGTAACTACGCAGATAACTTAAAATAGGCCGCTTCTGTTTGAAGCTCCTAAAAATATATAACAAACGATTGGTGTACTCGCCTTATTAGCACCAGGAACTAGAGGTGCTCTGTCACTAACGATCCAACCGATGCTCCTCAGTAGAATAATAGGTTAAGTTAGTACGAATCAAAAGAGAACAATAGGTTTGCCCCTCAATGTATGCCTGCCCCTGATGTACTTAACTGCACTAACAAAATGCGCTGATGCCGCCGCTGCCCACTACTTACTAACAACTGAAGACCAAGGCTAATAATCCACAGTTGAATGATGACTAAAGTTCATTATTTACTAGGATGGAAACAATCCATCTGGACATGCCATGCGACGAATTGCAAATTACAGGGTTCTGATGGTTGTTCAACATGAAATCGTAGGACTGAAGGATATGATCCAAGATGTGACTGTTGGTACTGACAGGCGAGGTGTTGAGGAAACGTGTAACACCTATTTTCGACTTATTTTGTAAGTGCATCAATATTCCTATGTCCATTTGTAGTGTTTAAAAGGTAAAGGATGTGGGGAAGACCTGCAGCTACAGAAATAGCCTGGCGGAGTGGAAAAGGTGTGGTTGGCACGCAAGTGGCAACTCTCCTTTGTGACAGGTAAGGATACTGGGCTAAGCAATACTGTGATTAACATCTCGCTAGTAGTAGCGGATCATTCTAGGTGTTTTGAGGCCAGAGGAGCCTAAGAGCAGTTTTTATTGGCCTCAGATGCTGCATTTCGTAATGCCATTATCATGACACTGCTTTTGGCCCTAGAAAAATATAATTCCGCCTCCAAGAAGATCTATAACAGAACGAGGCCAAGGGTACAACAATGACTGCACCACTGCCATGCTAACAGCCACTGCAAAATTACGCCACCAGTACCACCAACCTTCTACTAAACTGATGATATTTGGCACTCTGTAAATGGACCAGGTTTTTGTGAGACTTGTTTGATTTTGGTTATTGTCGTGGTGTTGCTAGAAACTCTATCTTCCACTAGTGATTATCCCAAATCACAAACCTGGACAAGAATCGTATCCTAGTGAATTTAATTGCAAGTGCCCTATTTTATTATTGAAAGACTTATTCGGCAGCAGTAAAAATAGCTGTGATATCTTTCTAATGTGTGGAGGTATAGTGTTTAAAGCTAAGTTTTATGGAAGTAGGAAATACTCCACTTCCAGTGCATTTTTAAATCAATCTGCATCAATTTCATTAAATAATTTGCCTTACTTAAAAAGCTTCCTGAATATAGCAAAGTTGATCTGAAATGAAAAACACTGATTGTTGCATTTAGGTTCTTTGATCAGAATTACAATGTTCTATTAGTGTTCATATCATGATAAAGTATTTGGACTAGAATTTAGTGTTGTGTTGGTATTTGCACAGCCAACTATATTTTCAATAGCTTAAAAAACTGCTTATCAAAGAACGTTTGTTACTTAAAGAGCTACATAACTAACAATTATTGATGAGTATACTTACCAAATCTCATGTTTAAACCATGAAAGTTTAAGAGCCATCATTTACTAGGCTAGTTAGTTAATGAAACAAAACCAAGAATCCTTCAGAGTCAGTGTAGATAGATTAGCATTTTGTTTAATTGCTCCAAACCGAGTTTAACAATGACCTATCCACTGTGTTATCTATTCCAACGCAAGTTGGTTAATGCACAGGCATGGAGATCCTGTATTAAGCAGTGATGTTACAGAGTACGGTCATAAACAGACTCCCTGATTTAAATTAGAATCATTTCACGCTCTTTCCTGCTCAGTATTGCTACTAGCTTCATGTGTCGATAAGTGGTTCTATAAACTGCTGCACCTAGTTCATTTAAAGCATGTGTTGTTGAGAGCTATATGTTACTGTTTACTATCTCATTGGCTATTTGTTTGCCTGACTCACTAGTTAGTGGCACATTTATCTTCAAGGGTAGGTTACTGTGCTGTAGTGTGAACAGATATAAGGAAAGAGTTTAGTGTGTGTATCAAGGAAGGTTAGTTAGCCTTAGCACTGCCTTCAGCTTTATTGTATTGCCTAACATCGGAATTCCTAATTAGGCTGGCAACCGGTTATAATATGTAATGTTACAACTTGCTTTTGTACTGGGAGAACATCTGTTCCTGACCCACACTTTACTGTTGGTTATACTCTGCTGGAGTGTTCTTGAAACGAATCCCAGTCTGATGGTTCTCTTTCCATTAAGTTATCTTATGGTCAGAACTTTCAAGACTTCCTCGCACAAGTACAATGTTAACATCGATTGCCGTTTAAGGTGGTCGGTGGTACCGTAACAGTTGGCGCCGCATGGCAGGACGTTTATTGTTTTTGATTACGAAATATAATAATTACCTAGTGAAAAAATGGCTCTGAGCACTATGGGACTCAACTGCTGTGGTCATCAGTCCCCTAGAACTTAGAACTACTTAAACCTAACTAACCTAAGGACATCACTCATATCCATGCCCGAGGCAGGATTCGAACCTGCGACCGTAGCGGCCACGCAGTTCCAGACTGTAGCGCCTAGAACCGCACGGCCACTCCGGCCGGCTTACCTGGTGAAAAACTAGTGTGGTTCGAGCAGTGAAATGTCCAGAGGCGCGAGGGTCCTATGAAGTCCTTTAGAATATAAAAGTGAAATGTAATATACATTGAGAATGGGCAATGGTGTGAATGCAGTAACCAGACCAAGTGAACGAAACCAAATAGTGCCGGGCGCCATGGGAAATGCTTCTGGCAGAAGTAGTAGTTTACACGAGCAGATAACAGATGGCGCTGGTAATATGCAGATGTCCTACAAGCAATATCATGAACACGTAAATGAACAGATCGAAATGTTGAGACTGTCCCAAATCAAACAAGAAAAAACAGAGGCCACAAATGGCGAGGAATTAATACACGACAGTGGTTTATGTGAACAAATCTATTGATATGTTTTATTCGCCACAAAGAAAGAAAGAACCGAAAGAAGCATATGACGTAGAGTCAGAGCACGAAAATTCGATAGAACAAGGAAGTAGACAATCGATGATTGTGGCTGACTATTTAAAAATTTTGTCTGATCAAATGTAAACACAAATCAGTGGTCTCGGCAAGCAAACTCAACCCAAGCTGACTGTCTTGAAAGCCATTTTGAAACCCAAGGTAGCAATCTTGAAATAATAATAACACATGTTATCTGTCTCTAAAGTCAAAGAAAGTTTCGTAACACAAAAGTAAGTCAACAGATTGGACAGTTAGGCCAAAAAATAGGTACCTTAAGTTCTACTGTCACTCAAGTGAAAACTGAAATTAATTTCATAAATGAAAACATGGATAATATGCATGGGCCAAGTTACTTATATTAATAAAAGTTCGATGTTGATATCATTAACATCCAAGAAATATATAAGTTTTGGTAGTGACGAAAGTGGACTAAAAACCTTTTGTTCTGAAAACTGAAATATCAGGTGAGTGCAATAATGAAATCTCACATTCGCGAGGATCAGTTTCAAATACAGAAAGAGATTTACGTAAACAAGTTGTTGAATGAGAACAAAAGTCTGATCAAAATACTTCGCAACTTCAGGGAAAACATTCTTACTTTGAACGTAGAATACGCGACAGGCCTGATGTTATTAGTAACGGTAAACCACTTGACAAGTTGTTGGAAGGCGAGGAAAGGTTCGATCCCGCCAAGAAACCTAACGGATGCCATCCGTTATATTTCGTAAAAATTGCGGAATAATTTTGCTGATTATTTATTTGATCAGGGAAAGATAAATATAATGATTAGCGCCTTGGCAGTTGATGCCTAGCGCAGAGGACTTAACTTGAACACAGAGCAAATGACGTCTGATGATTTCTAACAAAATTTCACATATGAATTGTGGTCTCAACAGAAGCGGAATTGATTATGGCGGGAGTTTATCATAGCTAAACACCATGAAAATAGGGGCAGGAATCCTTAAAAAATTTCTACGATACTGGTACCAGAGGTTGACACACTCGAGAAGTAGACGATCAGAATCCGAAATCGTTTGGGAACTATGGAAGAAGCTCCCATACATTCTAAAAGGTAAGTAAGAAGTAATCATCGAAGCTTCTTAGTGTTCTTAGAAAGGGAGGTTAAAGAATACCACTGGCGAGGAATTAGGGATAAATTCCGGAATAATACTAAAAGAATCAACTGTAATCACGACAAACAAAATGCTAGTAATGGTTCTCTCATCATGTGATTTAAAGAGGTAGAGGTAGGGGCAGAGGAGGAGGAAAAACAGCCAGTGGCGGAAGAGGTTTCCCAACATGAAATGCACGCCAGAGCGATAAGGAAAACTAAATACCGCCTAACTGACGTAGACAGTATTTACCGGCTAAGACGATGTAAATTTTAGCGAAATAGTCTCCGAATAATGAAACAGGAAAGTGATCGCGTGGCGCAGCATGACGCCACGTGTACAGTCGTGGACAAAACGAGCGAGACCCCTCGCCTTTTCGTTATGCTGATCTGCATAACTTTAAAGTCGGCTACACCGCATAACACAGGTGTGAAATTGAAAAACTATCCGAACTTAGTCAGACTGTTTTCAATCATGTGTAAGACTATCTTAATGCTGATTAGTATGTTAAACAAAAGAAGTAAATATAAGATATAAATGAAATAAGAAACGGTGTGTGTCAACATTCAGACCAGTACTGGGTCACCGCTGCTGACCTACCATGAAAGTGTGCAAATTTAGCAATGCACGAAATTCAGTCAAAAATCATTCAGTGTCACACTTTAGTCTACTCAGTTATTGGCAGAAGCGGGAAGACTAGGCAGTAACAAGTATGAAATTCTTCAAGAGTTTCATTTGACATCCACAGGGCGCTGGTACAGAACAAATGCAGCAATAAAACGTTTTGGAGGCGCGAGATTTTCATTAAATTGCTTTACTGATAGTCTATCTGCCTCCATCGAGATTAGAACCTAAAACAAACCAGACCTCCCTTGCAGTAGCAAACCCTTTCACTACATTAGCAGAGAACCCTGGCAAAAGCCCTCTATTATTACCCCAGACATGAATAAGCCGCCAATTTTGCAATGAAAATGGCAACATTATCTGCAGTCTCTGTTGCATAGATCTTTCTGGACTCAAAATCATGAATTTTCTATCTTTATGTCACCGCTTATGTGACAATCATTCGGGATGTTTATCGAAATAACCAAATACTGTTATTAGCGAGTAAATTTAGTAGGATAATTCTGCACAACCGCAGGAAATAAACGGCTACATACGGCTGGCCAACGTATTCTACAATGTTTCGAATTCTCCATTAGACTAGCCACATCCAGAAACCGTTCATTAGCCGCAAGTGTTTCTTAAGCTAGCTAGCAATGGGAATGCTCGCACTTCTAAAACGCAATGCCATTAATACTGGGATCTGAATTACCACGTGTATAGGCAAATGGATTTTATTTGTGTTACTCTAAACCTGATTTGGATCGAAAGCATAGCTACGAGTAATATGTTGATGTATCGACTGCAACTAGAACATTTCGAATAAAGAGTAGGGGGAATTATTTATGCTGCCCGTATCTTCAGTAAATGTCGTAGCTTTTTTCGTTGTTGGGATTTCGTCACCTAAATCGGTAAAAATGAAACCCTACTAGTCTCACTTTCTTGGTCGTCTATCTGTCCACCCAACCCTTAAAACCTGTTTACCTCGAGTACGGGTAGTCATAATAATAGGAAATGTATCGCACTTCCTGCGGTATACGGTCCCTTGGTGGTGTAAAAAAGTGAGCTTCTATGTCATCGCTATCTAAAGCTAGGGCCGTTTATGTAAAGGAAACTTACGCGAAAGGTCAAAAACTGGCTCTACGAACTACGCGACCAAACTGCTTAGGTTATCAGTGTCATAGGCCTAGAACTACTTAAACCAACGTAACCTAACACACATCCATGCCACGACGCAAGAAGCATCGGGTCGCGATATGACGTCGTTGAACGCACGTCTAATCTGCGCCGGCAGGCTGTTAACATCATCTGGTGTCGCTAAAAAGTTATTCACTTCTGGTGAATAATTTTATGCGCTGTTCATGTAAGACAGAGTAACTAAAATATATTTGATGTTACGGAAGAGGAAGGACGCCTAATTCATTTCCCCTTATGTTTATTTATGATATACCACACTTTAGCGCCAAGTCATAGCCACAGATTTGCGAATACAACACATTGGCCTATACGAAGTGGTGGCAGACGATGCTGTGGCGTCTTCCAAGTGCGAGCTTCCCCAGTGCTAGCTACCTCTGCACATCAGCTGAGCGAACGTTTCTTTCCTGCTGCTAGTCTAATGGACAATGGCAACACCGCAGAATACTATTGACGACTATGTGATCATGATTTACGTTCTAGACTGGTTTGTTAGTAAATCCACTCGATATTTTTGTGTCGTTTAAATTACACTTGCTCTATGATTCGCACTGAAGGCGTAGGAAATGTATTTTATTTGGTCCATGATTCACGTTCAAACAGAAATTGCTGCTTACATTGACATTTATGTTGCGAATTAGTCGCCTTATCCATCACATGGACAACGACGATGCTCTGTTCTGCTACATTTGTTTCATAGCCTAGTGGTATTGTGTGTTTGTAGCGTTGCCATTTTACATACTGCGCATGTAACACACAATAAAAGCGTTGGATGCCTACAGTGAACGTAATTTATGTAACTTAATCATCGACGTCTAATTTGAGAATTTGTGGAAAAATGTTTACCTTGCTAGTCCGAGTTTCTGACATTGTTTGACTGAGAAAACTGACTCCAATGAAAACAATTATTCACTGTTATAGAAAACTATTGAATCCACTGGACATTTGAACTCTCTATATTTATTCTGAGAGTTTTGTAATTCCTCATGTTGTTTACTGTGTCAATGTCATCCGCGAGAATAAAATTAAAGGCAGTGAGATTAGGTTCCTGATCTATATACTGTGTATTAATATTCTGTACTGCTACGTAAATTTTAAAGCTTATATTCTTTACGTAAAACAGAGTATCGGTTTCAGTCCTAGGATCGACGATAAACTTCAAAAACACAATTACAGAATAGTGGCATATCGATTATGGCTCCTCACCATCAACAATAGTTGTTACCCACAGTTTTGCATTTGCTATTTGACCGTCGTCTCCCTTTAGGGACCAACCTGATCTTTCTACAATGCCATTTTTGATTTGCCTCTTAATATGTCCTATAACTACAAATTTGTTGAAAATATTAACTGTTAAATATGCTATTCCACAAATTAAACACTTCTAGTTATTCTTTATATCTTGAAATTTACTATTGTTCACTTTCACTGAAGAAATGATACATAAAAATAAAATGAAATCGTAGATTACAATCTCAAAGCATACTGTGAATGGTTAAAATGAAATGAACTAAAAATCATCTTCTTGTCTAAAACACTTTACTGTTCCAGAGAACTTCGTCACCTCCGAATTTTTTTACACCTCTGATGTTTAGCCACATGTGAACAAATAGTGGGTCTCATGAAGCAGCACTGTTTAGCGGTCACAAAATAAAGCCAAAAAATCAGTAAATTAAGCTATTCTTCTACTGTTGCTCCGAATCGCATAAACCAACAGCCCTCTGCTGTTATTGGGTATTTGATCATTCTCTTCTTTTTCAGGCCTCCTTACATCCCCTTCCAGCCCAACCTTCCCTCTCCAATTACGCCTTCATCGGCAACCTTCTCCTCAATACTTGTCATTTGTGCTGAATTGCTTTTTACCCTTCTTGCATATACCAGTGCGTCATGTATTTTTTTAGACAACTTGAACATTTTAGAGAACTTGAAACATCTGTTGCAGCTGATTGGTTATGGGCTGAAAAAAAAAACACCTCTGCTGATGCTGCTTACAAGGGAACCTCCGCATCGCACCCCCCTTAGAGTTAGTTATAAGTTGCACAGTGGATAGGCCTTGAAAAACTGAACACAGATCAATCAAGAAAACAGGAAGAAGTTGTGTGGAACTATGAAAAAATAAGCAAAATATACCAACTGAGTAGTCCATGCTCAAGATAGGCAACGTCAAGGAGTATATAAGAGAAGGAGAGCCGTGGGTCCGTGGTTAGCCTAAGCAGCTGTGGAATCAGAGGTTCTTGGTTCAAGTCTGCCCTCTAATGAAAAATTTTAATTTTTTGTGTTCAGACAATAATTATCTGTCCGTCGATTATGTTTTCATCACTTTTTTGGGAGTGACTATCACATCCACAGGAAATCCTAAATCGGGCAAGGTAGAAGAATCTTTCTACCCATTCGCCATTCGACAACATATTCCTGTCATGTGACGCACATGCCGTCACCAGTGTCGTATAGAATGTATCAGACGTGTTTTCCTGTGGAGGAATCGGTTCACCTATGACCTTGCGATCAACGGTTTTCGGTTCCCACCGGAGAGGCACGTCCTTTCGTCTACTAATCGCACGGTTTTGCGGTGCGGTCGCAAAACACAGACACTAAACTTATTACACTTGTCATGTCTTATCCTGATAAATATTACGTGAAATGAAATGTTTACGTTTTGCATATACGGCAACCTGAAGAACACTCCGTGAATTTTAGCTGTAGAAGGTTGCCTTATAAGAACGAAAACGCGTTTATCCTCGCTCGCCGTGTTTCCAAGTGGCGCAGTTTACTCTGAGGCATCCATAGTTCTCACTGGGTGTAAGAAGCGACTCGACTAACGAGGGGAACTCGCCGG
Source organism: Schistocerca piceifrons (assembly GCF_021461385.2). Classification (NCBI taxonomy): domain Eukaryota; kingdom Metazoa; phylum Arthropoda; class Insecta; order Orthoptera; family Acrididae; genus Schistocerca; species Schistocerca piceifrons. The sequence goes on along the minus strand of NC_060140.1, from coordinate 641,809,965 downwards.
GCGCCATACGGTGATTGTCCGGAAACTTTGCTCAGTGAAGTAGAGAACAAAATAAGCGAACATCTGCAGACACTAGACCGTTTCCGAGAAAACGACGGTAAATGTTATCAACACGCTGTTGCTATAGTGTAGATACCTTTTGCGGCTGAGAATGCAATTGAAAATGTTCAAATGAGTGTGAAATCTTATGGGACTTAAGTGCTAAGGTCATCAGTCCCTAAGCTTACACACTACATAACCTAAATTATCCTAAGGACAAACATACACACCCATGCCCGAGGGAGGATTCGAACCTCCGCCAGGACCAGCCGCACAGTCCATGACTGAAGCGTTTTACACCGCGCGGCTAATTCCGCGCGGCGAATGCAATTGAAGCGGTGGCTCAGTGGCTACCGTCGTTCGTTCTTAACTTCGATTCTCGAGTTCGAGACCATATTGGTTTTATTATTATTATTTTTTCCTCCCTCTCTATCAGAATTATCTACGAATGTTTTTTCCTATTTATGTCGAAAAAATGTTGTCGTTATTCGTCAATTAACTTTCTGTGTAATTAATTTAAATAATTAATATAAGAGTGAGACAGGAATGTGAAATATTTTTGAAGCTTCTTAAAACCTGTGAGACTGCAAGGACATTCACAAATATTTCACATCATTTTCTCATTCGTTCATTATTTTAACTTCTTCCATTACACAGTAAATTAATTGATGAATAATGACAACAATGTTTCAACATAAATTGGAATAAAAATTCGTAGATAATTCAGAGAGTGAGGAGGAAAAAAAGGAACAACCGGATTTCGAACTCGCAGTGCATAGTTCTGAAGTCGCGACGGTAGCTGCTGAGCCAGCGCTTCAATTGGATCCTGACACGCTAAAAGGTATTTACCCTATAGCAACACCGCACAGAAAACTTTGACCGTCGTTTTCTCGGAAGCGGTCGAGTGTTTGCAGATAATTCGCGACACGTGTTCGCTTATTTTGTTCCCTCTTTCACTGAGAGAAGTTTCAGCAAGATCGGGATATGACACTTGGCGGGTACCATCGTAAGTGGCGTGCGTTGCTATTCAGTAGACAGAATGTGTCCACTTTCCTCAACTACTCATTGACATGTTTGGAAACTTTCGCTCTTGTAGTGCCAGTTTGCATTATGAGGACTGGTTTTCCTGATAACGATCTACTAATGGATCTAACTCCTAATTTACGTTACTGTGTAGTAGACTTACTGCAACGACTTGAGCCGGAAATGTTTGTTTATTTGGATAGTCCGCCTCTTTGTTGCCATATTCCGCTATAATATTTTCATTTGTTTCAAAACGGAAAGTTTAGATGACCACTGCAACTTGGTAACATCAGTAACAATTTAATAGTTTGAAACAGTTACGTGTGGTGTACGAGGAGTCTACTCTGTTGCATGAGGAATACATTAAACACGAAAGCTGCGTCCAGTAACAATAATTAACTTTCAGTTACATGATAAAACACAAGTCGAAATACTGGCAATTCATCTCTGTACTCAGTAAAACTTAAACTGGAACGATCGCAATCATACTTTTGTGGGGAAGGCAAACGAAAGACTGCGGTTTATTGTCCGCACACCTAAATACGCAACTGGTACACTGAAAACACTGCCTACACTACGTTTGTCCGTCCACTGCTATAATATCCTTGACAGACGTGATTGACTGTGCACGCAAAAACGTCCAAGGAACGGTAGCACGATTTGTAATGTCACCAAATAGGGGCGAGAGAGTCCCAGATTTGATAAGCGAGTTGGGGTGACAGTCACAAAAACAAAAACGTTTTTCGTTGCCGCGATTTCTTTTTAAGAAATTTCATTCACCAACATTGTTCTGAATGTCGAAACATTATTTCCTCGGGAACTTACACGGGAAGATATGACCATAACAACAATAATGTAATTCAGAGCTCGTGAGCAAAGATGTATGTGGTCCTTTCTCCCGCACGCTTTAAAGAGTGGGACGGTAGAGAAATAGCCCGAAGGTGGTTCGATGAACCCTCTGCCAAGCACGTAAGTCTGGATTGCAAAGACATCCTGTAGAAGTAGTCACGTAGATGTAACAACGAAATTATGTTGTAATTGCGACTTGTGAGTGACATTTGATTTGAACATCGAATCTGTTTGCTGTTTATTTATATTTTGATCATTTTTTTCAGCCATAGACATACACCAAGGTGCATTAAATTGATACTGAAATAAAGAGTCATGCATGGACCAATAACAATAAATTCTTAACTACTTGTTATGGTACTGCAGTATCTGCCAGCGTCTTCAGAAGTGGATATCGCATACGCCTTTCCTAGGGTGTCCATAAGTGGATATTGCAGACGACTTCGAACAAAATTTGAATATAGCTTCGTAAAATTTCCGTGATCAAACGATGTCAGTTGCTGGCGAATAGATTTTATCCTCACAAGACAGTATATATTATCAATATACATGACGTGAAATGTGTTTCGCCATGTGCTATGGCCGAACGGATCTTGTCGCTTCAGTCGCAGGTTGGAATCCTACCTCGGGCATTGATGTGTGTGACGTCCTTAGGTTATGTAGCTTTAAGTAGTTCTAGGTCTAGTGGACTTACGACCTAAGCAGTTTGGTCGCATAGTTCTTAGAGCCAGTTTTTGACCTTTAGCGTAAATTTTCCTTACATAAACGGCCCTAGCTTTAGATTGCGATGACATAGAAGCTCACTTTTTTACACCACCAAGGGACCGTATACCGCAGGAAGTGCGATACATTTCCTATTATTATGTCTACCCGTACTCGAGGTAAACAGGTTTTAAGGGTTGGGTGGACAGATAGACGACCAAGAAAGTGAGATTAGTAGGATTTCATTTTTACCGATTTAGGTGACGAAATCCTAACAACGAAAAACGCTACGACATTTACTGAAGATGAGGGCAGCATAAATAATACCCCCTACTCTTTATTCGAAATGTTCTAGTTGCAGTCGATACATCAACATATTAATCGTAGCTATGCTTTCGATCAAAATCAGGTTTACAGTAATAGAAATAAAATCCATTTGCCTATGCACGTGGTAATTCAGATCCCAGTATTAATGGCATTGCGTTTTAGAAGTGCGAGCATTCCAATTGCTAGCTAGCTTAAGAAACACTTGCGGCTAATGAACGTTTTCTGGATGTGGCTAGTCTAATGGAGAATACGAAACATTGTAGACTACGTTGGCCAGCCGTATGTAGCCGTTTATTTCCTGCGGTTGTGCAGAATTATCCTACCAAATTTACTCGTTAATAACAGTATTTGGTTATTTCGATAAACATCCCGAATGATTGTCACATAAGCGGTGACGTAAAGGTAGAAAATTATGATTTTGAGTCCAGAAAGATCTATGCAACAGAGACGGCAGATAATGTTGCCATTTTCATTGCAAAATTGGCGGCTTATTCATGTCTGGGGTAATAATAGAGGGCTTTTGCCTGGGTTCTCTGCTAATGTAGTGAAAGGGTTTGCTACTGCAAGGGAGGTCTGGTTTGTTTTCGGTTCTAATCTCGATGGAGGCAGATAGACTATCAGTAAAGCAATTTAAAGAAAATCTCGCGCCTCCAGTACGTTGTATTGCTGCATTTGTTCTGTACCAGCGCCCTGTGGATGTCAATACGAAACTCTTAAAGAATTTCATACTTGGTACTGCCTACTTTTTCCGCTTCTGTCAATAACTGAATTGACTTAAGTGTGGCACTGAATGATTTTTAACTGAATTTCGTTATGAATCTTCAAGCATTGCTAGCATTGCTAAATTTGCACACTTTCATGGTAGGTGAGCAGCGGTAATCCAGTATGACTGGTCTGAACGTTGACACAAACCGTTTTGCAGTCGAATGCGAATAATATTTTGCTAATTGGTAACGATCTGGGGTACTTTGTCGTACTAAAACAGTTATGTTATCTCGATAGGCTGAAATTCATTTTTATTAGTACAGTTCATAATAATTCTTCTTTCACTTATATCTTATATTTACTTGTTTTGTGTAACATTAATATAGTCTTACACATGACTGAAAACACTCTTACTAAGTTCGGATAGTTTTTCAATTTCACACCTGTGCATAGTATGTTGGTAGCACTTCGTCACCTTGCCAGTTATGCAGTGTAGCCGACTTTAAAGCTGTGCGGGTCAGCATAACGAAAAGGCGAGGGGTCTCGCTCGTTTTGTCCATGGCTGTACAACGACAGGTTCCCGCTCGGGTGATTAACCGATATTAGGCAGCTGGCCTGGCGTTAGCAAACTACGAGTGTAAGCTGTCAGAGAACAACGACCAGTGCAAATGGTCCACCTGTTTCAGGGAAAGCCATGTGTGAGGCACCGGAACACAATGTAAATGTCACAGCAGATAGAACTGAAACCGCTACAGCAAATAATAGTTCCGTAGTTGAGGAAAGAGTTGTTGGAATCGTACATGTAAGAGAAGGCGCAACTAGCAGTGCAAATAGTAGTGTAACTGGCGAAAATGAGTTTTCTGAGATTACAAAATGGCGTGTGCAGATGGACGATCTGTACAAGGGCCTCACACAATGCGAATGGGAGGATTTTAAGAAACCATATGAGACCAGAAAGTTAAATAACGGTAGGGGAGATGATACGGACGTCGATAAGGTGACGTGGCATGAAAATAAGGAGGAGGAAATGAAAAGCGCTGCACAACATTCGCATGCAGCCACTGAAAAGGTCATTATGGGTAGAAGGATGTTGGAGAATGGCATCCTCAGCTTTATTCATGAAATAAACCCTGTTAACTAATCATAAACAGTTGAAACTGCTACCGAAAGGAACGAATTTGAAGATAAAGAAAATACAGACAATTGTCTACGTGCTCTTAAAGACCACGAAAGTTATGCAAAGTATGAAGTTACTGTGGACTTTATTAGAGCTGACGAGGATGATATCAGAAGAAAATTTCTAGCCAGAATTAAGGTCTGATAAGAAATCAGAAAACGAACATAGCGCCTATCTCAGAAAAACTTTCATGTTATATCCAGAAAAGCGATATAGAGTGGAGGGATTCGGATGACTGCTTGGATAACGAATATTTCGGTGTACCTGAAACCAATGAAGGTGCAACGAACAGCAGTCTTGTACCAACCAATGACGATGTTTCCAAACAAAATCTTTATGTCGTTACTGAACAAAGAAGGAAAGAACCACTTCAACGAAGAGTTCAAGTAATTAAAAACTTTGGACTCCAGAAATAGAAGAAGCACCTGATATAGGTGATTTGCAGTAGACGTGCATGTCTTGGGCTGACATTATGGTCGACCAAGATCTGTTTTTGGAGGAACAAAATAATGACAATAATTTACCAACCAAACTGTCCTTAGTGCTGGTTGACGTTTATAACGTCAGAATACAAGTACTTGATGGAACATTCCAAATTAATTACACGAAGGAAGTTTCAGACAAAATTGAACAAATTTGCAAAAACATGATATGCTACCAAAATAAGGATCTACTTGGAAATCAGTGAAACTAAATTTTGATAATATACAGTATCCACAGATTAAGAAATATTATAAAAATTTTAAAGGTGCCTTGTGTAGGAGGAACGACTTGATTACTGAAACATGGAGGGTGTGTTGGCATACCCAATTTGATTCAAATGTCATAGATATTTTCACCTAACACAGTGAGGCAAAGTAGCGTCTAGATAAACTGGATAGTGTTATAGAGATTGCCTATCGTGCCAATAGAGATGTAACAGCGTAATAGTTCTTGTTACATCTACCAGAGAGCTAAGGTTAGGAACAGAATTAATCAATGCCCAATGCAGAGTACGGCACCCGAAAATACTGACTGTGGAACTGTATGGCCCCCTCCCCAAAACTCCTGGTAATTTTAGTGACTTTAGAAGTATTTTCAATAAAATTTTATCCTCTGAAAAAGGCGACAGCAAAGTCAATGTTCAATAGGATGGTTGAGTATTTTAGAACCATTGGTAAACCCAAAACAGTATTGTCCTATAATGCCACTCATTTCAGTTCCAAAATCTGGAAACATGGCATGGAGCAGAATGGTGTGGAAGTTAGATATATTTTGGCCCACAATCTGGCCAGCAACCCTGCTAAACGGTACACAAGGGAAATAGGAAGATTGCGTAGAACCTATTGCCACCATAACCGTCGAGCAGGAGGCAGATTTGTATCTGAATTTGAGAGTGTAATGAATACTTTGCCTCATGAATCTACTGGGTTTACACTCGAGGAAATCCTGCTCACAATAAGAGCGAAGGTGTAATTAAGGTAAATCTTGATTTCTCACCATCTACAGATTTTGGATTAGCCTAAAAGAAAAAATTGGTACAAGAAAAAACAAAGCAGAAAGCAGAAGCGAGATCTAAATGGCACAATAGGAACCTGAAGTTGGCCAGGTTCAAGTTTGGAGACTACGTTCTTCTAAAGGCCCATGAACAATCAAGTGAACTTAACCATGAAATTCCAGAGTTTAAGTACATACACAATGTGCCATTCATAATACAAGATATGTCTCACAACAAAACTTTCTATTTAACTATCTAAAGTCTAAGAAGCCCTCGGCGTTTGCAACATAGTGGATCTCAAACATTATGTCCCTAGGAATTAGTAAATGAAGCATATTCAAAAACGATAACAGAATAAAATTGTATACTATACTGTAAAATAAATATACCTACCTTATGAAGTTATTGCACTGTATTTAACTGTAATTTATTTCTCTATAAAAATGTTGGTACCTATATAAAGTTGCTGATACTGTCTTTTGTGTTTCAGATTCTAAAAATTGTTGTAAAATTTGTGAAACGCTATATTGAAATGGCTATAGGCAAATGTTGCCAAATTGAAATGAAATATGGACTGTCTTACATATGGAGTGGGCAGCATAAAAGACCTACCAAAGTGGAGCAAGAACATTATCATCATCATTTGCTTGGGCCTTTGTTCCACTTCAACGTGGGTCGGCCTTGCTGCTATGGATTTAGTGATGTTAGTGTCGGAGGGTGGCTGGATACTCTTCATGACGCCACCCAATACCCCCCAGGACAGAATTAGTGTACCCCAGCTATCTACATCTTATGGGAGGCATGAAATAGTGCGAATGTTTTCAAATGTCTGCAAGTCGTGCATCTGAGACGGAACATGGGGACCAGCACGGTATTCACCTAGTGGGATGTGGAAAACCACCTAGATACCCCACCCAGGCTGGCTGGCACACTGGCCCTAGTAGTTAATCCTCTGGGCAGGTTCGATCAGGGGCCAGCACACCTATCTGAGTCCAGGTAGCAGCCCATTAGCGCCCTGTGCTAACCTGGCAGGTCAAAGTGGGGCAAGAACACATTATCTGAAATAGACTGCCAAAACCCAAAGTGAGCAGCCAATTAATTAATATCATATACATACAGTGCTGAAATGTTAGCAAACATGGACTGCCAAAGGCTATTGCAGATAGCATAATTAATTCATTATTGTCTTTGTTAGTATTGCATGCATTTTGCTATGGCTTTCAGAGATAGACTGCCTGTTTCAAATAAGGGCATTGAAGAAGAATAATAAGTTAAATTTAAATATGTTTATATGTTTATGTAAATGTCAAGGAATAGACTGCTATTATTAGAAGCAGCATTGAAAATGTCTTGCCAAATAACTTCAAAAGTATGCTATATGATTTATTATGTGTCCAGTGATAAATCTGTTGTGATTCGCTTAGGTGTATACTAGCATATGTGTGCCAACATTATGTGAACGCTTACAATATACTACTCAGAATTTTTTGCTACAGAGAAAAAATTTGAGTACTACTCAAGTTATCGTTTTACAAAATGGGAGTCAGTTATGGTAGGTGTACAGAATTGAATATTGATGCTTATTTCGGTAACGATGTGAATGAAGTGTATAGTGTTTTAGTGTGTGTCAATATATATATTTTTTTCATGCCCAACTCTGGTAGGATTGATTATTGTTTTTGACTCCTCGACACCGTTTAGGTGCTATTGAAGTTTCATTGATGTAGCCCTAACAGTAAACATCAATGTACAATGGGTCATAAGTAACTCATATTTTCTACTTATTTTATTTCTATACAGATATTTCTACGTCAGTTTGTAGTGTTGCCCATACAAAATGCTGTATCCGTCATGGAAATTCTTTGACTACGTATACATATTTCAGTTAGATGAACTTTTTGAACGATATTACTGAAACTATGCTCGTGAATTTAAATAACTACTGGAATGATTGTTATATAATATACTGTAGATGACTTGGTACATAGTTAGGGAGCATAGGGTTGAATGTAAAAGATGCAGGGTAGACCTGCAGCTACAGAGGTAGCCTGACAGAGTGGAAAAGGTGTGGCCGGCATGCAAAAGGCAACTTGTACTTTGTGACAGGTAAGGAGTCTGGGCTGATCAATAAATCGCGCTAGCCATAGCGGATCATTGTGGCCAATATTCTAGGAGTATTGAGGCCAGAGGAGATTAAGAGCAGTATTTACGGGCCTCGGATGGTGCATTTGGTGATACCATTATCATGGCATTGTTTTTGGCCCTTGAAAAATATAATTCCGGTTCCAAGAAGATCTATAACGGGGCGAGGCCAACAGTACAGCAATGACTGCGTCTTCAATGTGTTAGCAGCCACTGCAAATTACTCCACCGGTACCACCAACCTTCCACTAAATTTGTAGCGCCGGAAATGCATATACTCCTATTTCCAGCTATTGTGCTATAAATTTTTTCCTTATTTTGTTACCTGAAAATATGACATTTCGGTGTCTTTATATATTGTAATTGTTTTACCATATAGTTACGCGTTTATGTCGATGTATAATTGGTTTGTTTGGTAAATATTATTTGCATTTTTACGCTGGGTCTTGCCTAGGGAAAACTATGCTATCGAATGATTAAATTGACAGATCGTGTGAAGAACCAAGGTGTTTAGGATCTTGGGTAGTATTAACTCTGCCGCGTGGAGCAAGCGAAGAGCAGAGTCTGGCTGGAGTAGGGCGGTGGAGCAGGTGTGCTGAGAGACGCTCCCGCCAGTTGCTGTGCTTTCGGGATTTGGCAGTATGTAATTGCGCTCGACTTCCTATGATAGTTTCTGACACGGTGTCGTGGACAGGAAACATTAGCTGGCGCACATCAAGAGTCCGTTTCGCCTGGTGACCGTGTTGAGAAGAAGGTGCACCAACATCCACCTTCTGCAACAGTGACGACCGACAGTAAGTGATTGTCGCCACATATCTTACCAGTGCCTGCAGCTCAGCTTGGTATGTACTAAATTATACTATTGTTAATTGTTCAAAATCATTTAATTCAAGTTCAAAGTTAAATCTCTTATTTATAAATTGGGTAGATTCAAGTTGCTTTTGAGATGGTTGTTCATGTAGCCCAAGACGAACCTTATTTAATTTAATTTCGTAGTGCTTCAGAAACAAAGTTCACTATTAATTTCAGTCACAAAATTAACTTTTAATTTTTTGGTTTTATTAATTCTTTTGCTAAATTAAGTCAGAGTGTAGCAAAATTTATGACTTCTGACAAACATTCGGTTTTCACACAACACGTGTCAACCTTCAGTTGCCACGCTTATAGTGCTAATTATATGTGCATTAACCTTTCTTTTTCAGTTGTTACAGTAGTTGTCCATAGACCTGGCAACTGTAATTTTCCCCAAATCTCATGTATCTAATTAACTCCGGTTAATTGTTAACGTAACGACCGCACATTTACTTTCTTTATTCACTTTACCTTTTCAAAATTAATTTCCACTAATTTCATTTGCATATTTCCTTTCATTTAGATGTAGCCCTTCCTCCCTCTTTACCGACAGATTAACTTCGGTGACAATTGCTTTTCCCAAATTTTCATTACTTACACGCGGTTTAATTTTTCACTGTCATTAAGGTCGATAAGTGCGGTGGAGGTTACAAATTCATTACACTCGGCACTCTGTAAATGGATGAGGTATTGGTGAAACTTGTCTGATTTTAGTAATAATTGTGACGTTGCTAAAAACTCTGTCTTCCACCAGTGATTATCTCAAATCCCAAACCTGGATGGGAATCCAATCCTAGTGAATTTAATTCCAAGTGTCCTATTTTATTATGGAAAGACTTATTCGGCAGCTGTAAAAATAGCTGTGATTGCTTTCTAATGTGTTGAGTAATAATGTTCGTATCGATACGCGGTACTAAATATTAAATCGTGCGACAACAAGTCGGACTCAAATCAAAGTAAATAAAACTTGTAAAACTTTAAATTAAGGGAAATAACACGTGGGGGCTCTGAAAATGCGTGTGTAATTGACTGTCAGAACGGTAATTTGCAATGAAAGGAAGTAATAACGGAGCAAAAGACACTATAAGATAACTGTATAAAATCTATGTAGCAATGTAATTGTTCTTCTACTCGTTGGTGCAAGAAACCAAAAATACTAGCGTTATTACACACACCCTCTGTTCCATCCTTGAACAAAACGCACGCCATGGCGTTCATTTCGCACTGTAAGTTGCGAAATTTAAAGAATATATTGTAATTTATGTTAATTTCACATTTTTCTTTCATGTATATAGTGACCTTCATGCAAAAGTAAGAATAAGGTTTACAGTACGCTGGATAATGAAAAAGAGCGGCCGTACAATCGACCAATCTTGGGAGACATTTGACATAGGAAGAATTTCATTATAATAGTATTGCGTACCGTCATCAACGTACGATTGAAAAAACTGGCAATCACAATTACTATAGACAAGAAATTGCACAAATTAATTTATTTCGCATTAGTGTAAAACCTAAAAGAAACTTTCAGTTCAGTATAGAAATTGTCCGTTTCTCTGCCACACAAAGATTATTTCGTTTAAAAATGAAATATCTTCTGTAATTCAAATGTTTCTTTAAATAAATTTCGCTGCGGTAATGTTGTCCTGCAGCAATGTTTTAAGATTATAATTCGAAATATAACCCCTGAGATTAACGTTTTTGTCTCTATGGACGCTTCACATAGACATCACTTTTTCAAAAGTGCCTCACGCAATCCTGTATTAACAAGGCGGTGAGTCGCGTGCTGTCAAATAATCAGACGCAAAGAATTATTTTACGAAAGTATAGATTCTGATTCCCCATATTATCATCATTCGTTCTTGCGTCCGCTCCGCCAAATAAGTGGTCACTCTCTTGCCGTGTGTAAATATCAATAAAGTTCGGCGTTAAGATTTTCTTACACTCTTTTCGTCACATTCGTTGAGGACACCATAAGTATACTTGAGACAGTGTCCGAACCTGGGTGGTTGCGGTACATGTTTAAAGTTCAGTTTTATAGAAGTAAGAAGTATGTAACACCTCCGTTTATTTATCCCGACCTGATCTGATCGAATAGCAGCCCAATAATTATTATTAATGTGACCGTGTACCTAATGGGGCTGGCAATCGGAATTGACTGCTACAGAAGTTGTTACTTTCCAGTTCGTCCTTCTCAATACTGTAATAATGAAATGTCTGGTAACAAGAAAAACACCAACACAGTTTCACTAATCACGAACCTATATTCGTCTCAAAAACACAAAAAGGAGGTGACAGCCACTGCCTTCGTCATACATATCTAATTACGGCTAGTCTCAGCACAGGCTTCTTCATTTTCCATTATCGTCACACGCTAATCCATTACTGCATCCAACACTGCAATCCAACACTGCAATCCAAGGAGATGCCAGCGCGGTAGACGCGAAACCAAATATCGGCCCTAGAAATGTCACTGATCACTTTCGTAATAATACTTCTTCACTTCCCCAGTATTATTCTAGTACAAAGGGGTCTAACCATGGCGATGGCGACTCCCTTCACCGTTAAAGCCTTACATTTCAACAACTGGCCTCCACACGCCTCTACCCGCAACATGGCACTGGCTCAACTCCACACTCGCTCTCGCAACACGACACAATCGATTGTTCGCCCTATCGACCTGTGCCGAGTGCAAATTTATAGTAAGGGCCTACAGACCCCTTACAAGTACTCCACTTCCAGTGCATTTTTAAATCAATCTGCAGCAATTTTCTTAAATAATTTGCCTTACTTGGAAAGCTGCCTGAAAATAGTAGAGTTGATCTAAAGCGAAAAAGTTGCACATTGATCAGAATTGCAATGTTTTGTCAGCGTTCATTTCATGAGAAAGTATTTGAACTTGAATGTAATGTTGTGTTGGTATTTGGACAGCCAACTATATTTTCAGTAGGTTAAGACTGCATATCAAAGCACGTTTGTTATTTAAAGAGTTATGGTTTGTTGTGTTTAGATAACTAATAATTACTAATGAGAATACTTACCAATTCTCATATATACTGTGTAGTTTTGTTGATGTGCATGGTTCTTCAAACCACGAAATTTTAAGAGCCATTATTTACTAGACTAGTTAGTTATTTAAGCAAAACAAAGACTCCTTCAGAGTCAGTGTAGATAGATTAGTATTGTGTTTAATTGCTCCAAACCAAGTTTAAGAAACACATATCCACTGTGTTAGCTAGTCTAATGCAAGTTGGTTAACGCACAGGTATAGAGATCCGGCACTAAGCAATGATGTTATAGAGTATGATCATTAACAGACTTCCTGATTTAAATTACAATCATTTCACGCTCTCCCTGCTCAGTATTGCTACTAGTTTCATGTGTGACAATAATACGTTCTATAAACTGCTGCACCTAGTTCATTTAAAGAATGTGTCGTTCAGAGGCATATGTTAGTGTTTTTTATCTCATTGGCAATTTGTTTGTCTGACTTAACAGTTAGTGGTACATTTATCTGCAAGGGTAGGCTACTGTGTTGTAGTGTGAACAGATATAAGGTAAGAGTTTAATGTGTGTTTCAAGGAAGGATAGGTTAGCCTTAGCACTGCCTACTGCTTTCTTATATTGCTCAACACCAGAATGCCTAATTAGGCTGCGACCGATTTTAATATGTAATGTTACAACTTGCTTTTGTACTGGGAGAACATTTGTTCCTGACCCACCATTTATAGTTGGAGTGTTACTGCAACGAATCCCAGTTTGATTGTTCTGTTCCCATTAGGTTACCTCACGGTCATAGGTTTCAAAAACTCCTCGCACCGGTATAACGTTAGCATCGATTGCCGTTTAAGGTGGTCGATGTCACCGTAACAAGCAGACCTGGAATATCCCATCAGTTTGCGTGACATTCACAGCGATCTGCCACTGTGTCCGAAGCACCTAGTCCCGCGAAATGTTTTCAGTCCCAAGCTGACGACAACAGTGGGGAACATACGGAAATCTCCAGTTAGTGGTGTGACTTCCTAGATTCACCTGCGGCATCTCCTTCAACCAGCCTCCTTGGCTCAAGAAGTACATTGATGTAAAAACCAAGTGAAGGGCTCTCTTGACGTGTGATTTTGTAAAAAAAATATTTGTATAAGTTGATGAAGATTCAGTTTTCTACAAATACATGGAAAAAGTCAAAAAGTGTCGTGAAATACATTTAGTCAATGAAGTTCATGAAGTGTGTCTATTACGATAAGTGTGCTCTGGACGTCTCCGATCTCCACATGTACTTATTCCACTACAAGTTTGCATAATAAAACTTCCCTGATGTGGATACAGGTAGTTTCATCTAATGAGTGTAGGCGATCCGTGTGAAGAGATTATGTAGAATCACGAAAAATTCGACACGTTTCGATAAAATGCCGTTAATCCTTAATGCACAAGGCTACAAAACAAAGAGATACGAGGGTTGTCCAGAAAGTAAGTTCCGATCGGTGGCGAAATGGAAACCACTGGGAAAATCTGGTAAAGCTTTGCACAGATGTATTTGGCATTGTCTCTGGCAAGCCCGTCGACCGTGCCGCGTTGCTCTTTTCAGTTTTGAGTGAACAGTGAGCACGTAAAGATGAGTAGGGAATAGCGTCTTCCGCCAAGTATGAGGGCCTGGTTAGAAATTTCGCCTGTATCATGCAGCCCACACAGCATAACTGTCGAGCAGTTCCTTCTTCATGCCAATTCTCGGCCGCACACTGCAGGGGCAATGAAGACGCTCCTGCAGTGTTTCCGATGAGAAGTGTTTGATCGCCCACAATACAGTCCGTAACTGGCTCCCCCTGAGTCTCATCTCTGCTCACAAGAACCGCTGACTATGAAGACAAATTTTTTCCACAAACAACGATCTGCAGACCAGTGAGGATAACGCCGAAAGCACAGGCGGGAGATTTCTATGAGAGGATACTGGGAGGTTGATACAACACTACGACAAAACTCGAAATTGGAGTGGCGACTATGTAGAGAAGTAGGTGGAAGGTGTACCTAACTGTTGCAAATAAAACGTTCTGGTTGTCACTGAGGTTTCCATTTCGTGACCGATCGGAACTGACTTTCTGGGGAACCCTCGTATATGGCCTGGAGTCAGACGCGCGAATGGCTATCAGACTGTTGAGTTTGCAGGGTTCGGATCGCAGATGTATGCGTACTGCGTAGATGTAGGTATCACCCATAGACAGGCTAAGGTTTTGTATTGTGTGGCCTCACAGGCCCTCACGAGCGAAGACTATAGGGAGAGTCAGCTAGATGATAAATGAATCACATCATGGTCGTGTAGCAAGCAGTCTTTCGGTAGTGGTTAAAAGAGATGCATACTGCACTGCAATTTAAAATGGGTCTGTCGGGCCATGATGACAAACGCTTCTTTTGTGGAGATGGGATGAGGTCTCCTACTGTGACACTAAAGTTTTAATGCTATATATATATATATATATATATATATATATATATATATATATATATATATGTGTGTGTGTGTGTGTGTGTGTGTGTGTGTGTGTTTATGTGTTTGTATCATTGGCCACTGTTGTAGATTATTGTATGAACGACGAACACGTGTTCTTCTTGCACACGACATGTGCTTGTATATTGACGCAAAAAATAGCAGCATCAAAAATCATTAATGTAGAGCAATGAAATTTCGCGAATACATTGGTCTACGTAACATATTTAAATTATTAACATTGCAAGATCACAGATTAATGTAAGAGCGAGATAACCTATTCCAGATTTGAAATGCTGATAATTTGTAACCAGTGGTACTGTCAGAATGTTGTACGCAAGCATGCAAACATGCATGCATTGAATAGTACAGCGTGCTGGATGTCAGTTTGTGTGATGGAGTTCCATGGCTGTTGCGCTTGTTCGGCCAGTACAGGGACTGTTAATGCTATTTGCAGATGTAGCTGGAGTTGTCATCTTGTGGTGTCCTATATGTTCTCAATTGGAGACAGATCTGGTGATCGAGCAGGCCAAGACAACATGTCGAAACTCTGTAGAGCATATTGGGCTACTCATGAACGACATCACAACAGGTCGAATCATCAGACTGACATACAAATTGGCTTTCAGGGTGCGTCGGATAAGGAAGAGAGTGCTCCTGCTGTCACACGAAATCGCTCCTAAAACGTAACTCCAAGTGTAGGTAACGTGCGTCTAGCACGCTGAATCGTTGGTTACAGGCCCTCGACTAGCCCACACGTTGAACGCGATGATCTTCCCTCTTGGTAGTTCTACGTTGCCGTCTGGAGCCTGGCCTTCTTGCAACCGTACATTCTCGTGACCACTGCTACCAGCAAACAAGTACACTGGCTGCATTCCTGAGAAGTCTTACTGCAATATTACAGAAAGAACATCCACCACTGCCACACGACCTCATTCAAAGTCAGTGAGGTGCTGATAGTGGCGTCTTTGTCGCCTTAAAAGCATTCTAGGCTAACATGAGCTCACCACGGTCAGTCTCAAGGGTAACTACCGATCACGACCGTTACAACGTGTGCTTAAAGCAAACGCGATTTGTAACCTTTTAGTGGCGCTACTTGCACCACTCTTATGCGACTGGCGTGAAATTTGAATATACGTCATCTTCAGACGTAGAGACACGCCTACTAACTTTCGTTTATGTCTTACAAGTCCTTTTTGATGTTTCGTTTCTTTCTCCGTCAGCCTAATGTGTGTTTCTATGGAGAGGGAAGAGGGAGGGAAGGTTTCTTTACTGCTGCTGCTAGTCCTTGTAGGCCATAAATATAGTATAGTCCATACTAACTGAACAGTTAATAAATTCATTCCTCTCCTCTCTTAGCATGATCTACGGATGCAGCTCCTTTTTTGATAAAAATGTATCGTGTCTTATATTCTTGGTCTGAACTGTAGATTTGGTAAAGGTCGGCCATCTTGCCCACTGACAAATTACTCGCCTCTGGAACAATTCTGATAGGCCCCCTTAATTTAAACTCAAATAGCTCCACTCTACATACTACGATCATTAAGCTGGTTTTACCATTTTTACTGTAAAAATATCTTGAGTTTGACAGAGCACAGTGTTACGACAGTGGACACCCACGACTCAGACTAAAAAAGGGATTCCTGGAATGAAGACGTTTCCTCTGTGAAATGTGTTTCACATCTAACAGTGACGCTATTGTAATAAGGAGAAACATTCTTAATTACGGTCTGTGCACCCTTGAGGTGTTGTTTTGCTGCTAGGATACTTTCACAGCTACTGTTGATATCAGAAATCACACAATTTGGGACCATTGCCACCAGTTCATAGGAGTTGTTTTTGTAGTTAAACGTTGCGTTCATCTATTGTAACACTTAATAGTGGACGCAACAAGTGAAAGTTCATCCCGTTTTTAGCATTATATTTCGAATTGAAAGTCTCATAAGTGGTGACGTGTGCAGTTACTCAGATCATGGCGAGGATACAATAATACTATGTACATTGAATACTCGAACGCTTTGCTCTGAAGATTCATATCCAAGCGCACACAGGCGTGACGAAAGTCGTGGGATACCTCCTAATACCGTGTCGGACCTTCTTTTTCCCAGAATAGTGCAGCAATTCGACGTGCCAGGGACTCAAAAGTTGTTGGAAATTCCCTGCAGAAGTATTGAAGCATGCTGCCTCTATAGACGACGGTGACTGCAAAAATGTTGCCGGTGATGGATGTTGCACTAGCTAACCCCTGGATTACATCCCATGAATCTTCGATGGGATTCATGTCGGGCGAAATGGGTGGCGAAATCATTCCCCAGAATTTTCCAGAATGTTATGCAAAGCATTTACTATCAACTGACATGACATCTTTGTTTGGGAATATGAAGTCCATGAATGGCTGAAAATGTTCTCCAGGTAACCTAACATAACTATTTCCAGTCAGTTAACGGTTCAGCTGGACCAGAGGACGCAGTCTATTCCGAGTAAACACAGCCCACACTTTAAGGAGCCATTACCAGCTCGCCCAGTGCTTTGTTGAAAGCTTGGATCCATGGCTTCGTACTGTCTGTGGCACACTCGAACCCTACCATCAGTTCTTACAAACTTAAATCGTGACCAGGCCACCGTTTTTCAATGTAGGGTCCAACCGGTAGGGTCACGCGTCCAGGAGAGGTGGTGCAGGCGATGTCGTGCTGACAGTGAAGGCACTTGCGCCAGTCGTCTGCAGCCGTAGCCCATTATCTTCATATTTCGACATGTTGTCCTCATGGATACGTTAGTCTTCGTCCCACACTGACTTCTACCGTTATTTCATGTAGTATTGCTTTTCTGTTAGCACTGACAGCAATATGGAAACGCCGCTGCTCTCGGTAGTTAAGTGAGGCCATCGGCTACTGCATCGTCCGTGGTGAGAGATAATGCCTGAAATTTGGTAATCTCGGCATTCATGACACTGTGAATCTCAGAATATTGAATTCATAAACAATTTCCCGTAAAGCCACAAGAAGGACAGTCCTAATTTTGCGGTTAATAATGGAAGTCAGATTAAACAAAAAGAAAACATTTTCGTATGAATTGTCGACCTGGAAAAAGCGATCAACGTGGTAAATTGGTGCAAAATGTTCTAAATCCTGAAAAAAATATAGGAGTAAGCTGTAGGGGAAGACGGATAATTAACAATATGTTAAAGAACCAAGAGGGATCAATGAGAGTGGATTACTGAGAAAGCATTTCCCTTATTAAGAAGTGTGTAAGACAGGGATGTAGCTTTAGCCCTGGTGTTCCGTCTATAAATAAAAGAAATAATGACGGACATAAAAGAGAGGTTCGAGAGTCGGATTAAAATTCGAGGTAAAAGTGTATCAATGTTAGGTTTCGCTGAGGACATTGTTATCCTCAGTGATAGTGAAGAAGAATTACAGGAGCTGTTGAATGTAACGAACAGTCTAACGATTAAAGATTATGGATTGACAATAAATCGAAGAAAGTCTAAAGGAATGAGAAATAGCAGAAATGAGAACAATGAGACACTTAGCATCGCAATTGGTGATCATGAAGTAGGTGAAGTTAAGGAATTCTGTTACCTAGGCAGCAAAATAGCCTATGGAGCAGAGCAAGAAAGACATCAAAAGCAGACCTGCAAAAAAGACATTCCTAGCCGAGAGAGGCCTACCAGTATCAAACCCAGATCTTAATTTGAGGAAGACCTGTCTGCGAAAGCATGTTTAGAGCACGGCACTGTATGGATGTGAGACATGGACCGTGGGAAAATCTGAACAGAAGAAAATCTAAGCATTTCACATGTTGTGCTACAGAAGAAGGTTGAAAATTAGGCTGACTGGTAAGGTAACAAATGAAGAGGTTCGCCTCAGAATCAACGAGGAAAGGAGTATCTTGAAAACACTGACAAGAAGAGGGGACACGATGATAGGGAATGTGTTAAGACATCGGGGAATAACTTTCATGATAGCTCAACGAGAGGTAGAGGGTAAAAAGTGTAGAGGAATGCAGATTCTGGGATACATCCAACAAGTAACTGAGGACATAGGTTGTAATAAGTGTTCCTCTGAGATGAAAAGGTTGGCACAGGAGTTCGTGGCGGGCTACATAAATATAGCAAGAAGACTAAAAAAACAACAAAGACGTTATCAGAAATGGAACATCCCATGCCACTAGCTCCAAATACCACGCTGTGTTCACAGTCCGTTAATTCCCTTCGTGCTGTCATAATCATGTGGGAAATGTCTGCTACGAGACACCTCAGTACAAATGACAGCCCCGCCAAAGCCTTGACCTTTTCCTTCTGTACTCTATACTAAAGCCATCTGTACACGTGCATATCGTTCCCTCATGACTTTTGTCACCGCACTGTATTTTATGATGTGTAAGTTGTAATCTTGGACATGAAATGTAAACAGAGGCCCTTTATGTTCAGTCATCATAGCTGAAATTACAGTATTCTGTGTTTCTTAACACGACGCTCTTCGCAGGTAAATTACTTTGTTAAACCAGAACATCGAAGTAGTAGCGTCTATAAAAATATATTTCATATTCTCAGCAGCTACGTATGTAGTCCTTCACGTATGATGATCTGTGTTGAAGCCGCACTATTAATCGTTTTGAGCCTGACAGAGCACCGCGTAGTTTAAATGTGCTCCCAGTCTTGCAGTAAGCGAAATGTTAGTACTCTGTGCGATAAGTGTAGTACTTTTCGTTCCAGAAATATCTACGTTTTCCTTGTTAAAACATATGTCTGCTTTCCATTGGTTTCTCAAAATGATTATCTGAAGAGTAACTCAATAAAATCTGTCCTTTTCTGATCGACTTACTCGGAAACGTAACTGATGTCACGCTTTACAGAAATGTGATGGTTTCTTCTATTTAGTGATCCCATGTCGCACTTGAAAGGATAACTTCAATAAGGGGGAAGGAATTTCACATAGGTATTGTTTGCAAGCTAATGCTCAACAACTTACCCTTATAAGTGTGGAGCAAAGGTCACATTTGAAAAGTATTACTTTTGAATACAAACATTTCATGGTTGCTATTCATGATTTAAGTATTTTTACAACCGCATATACAACGATGACTAGAAAATGTACTAAATAATCATCACCTTAACAGATTTGCTTTCGGTATGATTTTCATTACAATTCATTGGTTTACTCTTTGGCCTCATCTGCATTTGCATTATATTTCACGGTTTTTGGTAACAGCCATTCACGTAAGTCATTGGTATGTACAGAATTCTGTGGTTTTGACATGCAGGGGTACATTTCCTGTCTTCATTAGCAGGAATACGTGAGTCATCGTACGGAAATATGGCTACAAATGTAACATAGGACGTAATGTAAGCCGTGGCAGGATACTTTACGTCTACCCTGGTTCGCTGTGACAAGCTGTCTCCGGCCCTCTGAAATGATGTAGCGCAGTAAGCGCGAAACATGCGCTATGCGCTGCTCTGGCTCCCGACTAATGAAAGTAAAGCTGACAGCTGTCCGTGCGGGCAGAGGAACAGAGAGTGCGAGTGCAGTGGCGCCTACCGTCGTAAATGATGCAGCCCGCCTCACAGCTCCGCCGCCGGCCGCGCATTGTTGACAAGTGTTTGCGGACGCTGCGGGCCGCTGTTTGCCGGCGCGGTAGGTCTGGATGGGGCGGGCAGCTTATCCGTAGTAGCGTCCGCCGCCAGGTCCCCCAGCGGAGGCGCAGAGCACCGAAGCGTCCCAGGGCAAGTTTCGCTGAATAAACACGTAACTTTCGAGCAGTAACTTTTGCTTCGTGCTTCACCTTTCAGTGTCAGCCCTCGATATCTGTTTCACTGAATAACAGTTTAATTTGTTCTTCTATCGTCAGTTTTATATCTAGATGAACAACAGTAACATGACGGAGTAAAATAATTGCGCTGTACCACGGTAAGTACGAAATGTAATTAGTTCATCATATACACGGTCCAGTCACGTTAATGTGACCATCGCCTATGTTCGACCTCGACGTGCGATAACCACTCACAGAAGGCACGTGGCAGCGCTAGAACTAGGAGGTATATAAAGCCTGTCGGGGGCATACGGAAAACAATGGAGTCGTGGTCATAATGCGGAGATGGAGCGATTTATCAAATGGGGCAAGAGATCTTGATCATTGGCTTCCACGTCAAGGGTGGAAGCATTTCCGAAACAGATAATTTTGTAAACTGAAGGCGTGCCACCACGGTAAAAGTATACCGTGAATGGTAAAATGGTGCTATTTAAACTGGCGCCGAGACAAGTGTGTTGCGCTGTGGACCACAGATGACAGGGATAAACGATGGCTATGGAGGTGTGTATGGGCGAATAGACGTGCAACTGTTGAGCAACTGCCCGTCCAGATGAACAAAGGGACTACCAGCAGTGTCCCCTTAACAGCCGTTCAGCGTACATTGCTGCGTAGAAGCCTCAGCAGCATGCACGTGTTTAATGCACCTATACTGACTGATTTTCATCGACGATGAAGGCTAAAATTTGCACACCAATGCCGCAACTGGATGTCCACTGACTAGCACCTGATGGCCGTTGCTGATGAATCACGTATTATGCTCCACTACAGAAGTGGACGTTGGTGCTTACATTGTGAAATGGGTGAAGGCAAACACCATGCAACAATAATTGCAATGATCCAGGCCAGAGGAATGAACGTTGTAGTCTCAGGTATATTTCCGTGGCATTCTCTTAGTGGTCTCGTCAATGCTGCAAAGCACAGTGGGTCTAGCATGAATTTATTCTTACGGATGATTCCCAGCCCTACATGCTGTTTGTTTTTACTCAAGACAATGTGTCACATAGCCTGCATTACATTTGCTTGGTGCGAGGAGCAACCGGATGACTTTACCATTCCCTCCTGGGCAATCGTGAATCTGTGGGATCATCTCGAGCCGGCCTTTGAGGCCAAGAGGTTCTAGGCGCATCAGTCTGGAACGGCGCGACCGCTACTGTCGCACGTTCCAATCCTGCCTCGGGCATGGATGTGTATGATGTCCTTAGCTTAGTTAGGTTTACCTAGTTCTAAGTTCTAGGGGACTGATGACCTCAAATTTTAAGTCCCATACTGCTCAGAACCACTTGAACCATTTTTCATCATCTAGATCGGATTGTTCGCACCATAGCTCCTCAACTGAGGAAGCTAGCGCAGCTAATCACGGCACAGGAATTGGCATGGCTCCACATCCCTGTGGGTACCTTACAGAACTTCATAGGTTGTCTTCCAGCAAGTCTCGCAGTGTCTGCGCTGCAAAAGGTACTTATTCATGCCTGTAACATGTGGTCACATATTGTGACTCGACCATGTAATATCTCACTATACCAAGTCCATCTGTCCTGCTTCTCTCATTCCTAAGTCCAAAATTTTGATAACTTCATGAGTGGTTCTGATTCACTCTTTCTATGTGAGGGGATGAGAATGCTTCCATCTTACGCTCTGCCAATGGAAAATTTAATTACAATTTACTGTCTCTGTGGCGACTTCATAATGCCATCGAATTTATCCGTGCTTACTGGTGCTTCTAAACTGATTAACTGATAACAGACGAGATGGCTAGAAATTACGGTACGGAAAAAATTATAGCCGGCCGCGGTGGTCTAGCGGTTCTCGGCGCTCAGTCCGGAAGCACGCGACTGCTACGGTCGCAGGTTCGAATCCTGCCTCGGACATGGATGTGTGTGATGTCCTTAGGTTACTTAGGTTTAAGTAGTTCTAAGTTCTAGGGGATTGATGACCACAGATGTTAAGTCCCATAGTGCTCAGAGCCATTTGAACCATTTTTGAAAAAATGATAATATTAAAGTATTCACTTATTAGAGCCAGGAACTTTTACACTAACGAGAACAATCGTTGCCAGTGTACAACTGCAGCTTATAATTTACCGCAAATAACCTTAAGTAAAACAGTGATACTTAAAGGGGAACATTTTTAGTAAATTACTAAACGACTTGTGGTTGGAGAGTGGCGGACAGTGTACCGTAACTGTCGAAACTACATGTAACGTCTGCATGGCGGATACAGTTTGGAGAATCCTTCAACTTAAAATAGAGAGATCAGAGGGATGGTTGCAGCCACGAGAAGTCGCTCGAGGTGAGAAAGATTGCAACTTCTTCTTACCATATGACGATGTCGAAAATGATCTGAAGTATCTATGAGGCTGCTAGAGCACAGTTCACCTGTCCGTAACAGTTGCTCGGGCTGCGCTAACGCGATAGCCCTTTATTGTGAGAAACCGTAACGAGATTCTAGGAAGCAATGCGGTAACCGTTGCGTCTTCCGAATGCGGCGTCTAACTACAAACACTAGTGTCGAAATAGCAGAATAGGGCAAGAAGAGTTTTTATGAGAGACCAGTTATCAGTAAGCCATTGGTGCCATAAAATAGGTTACTTGCCATCTCATGAGAATAACATCTATCAGGTTACATCTTCTGGGACTTAGACATCCGATAATTCCTTTGTGCGTCAGTGGTTTCCCACCCTGTGCAGGCACTCAGAGACGAAAAAAAGAGAATTAATTCCCTCTATTAAGGCTCTTCTTTGAAGAAGAAGAATATGCTCTAATTTGCACTCGATTCTATCGGGTGTCGCCTTTTAGGAGATATATCTCAGGAATGTCTTATCGTAAATCAGATTCCGAGAGAGCGTATTATAAGTCAGATTCCGACATGCCACTTTCCTGCGGTTTATAAGGACCTGGCTACAATTCAGCCTCAAATCATTAGTCAATATTACGTGGTCCAGCGATGAAGTATGTGGAACTATGACTGGCTTTGAGTCCAGTGTATGTGTTAGCAAAAGCACATTAGTCGGTTGTCAGCTGCCAAACTAAATGTGATGTTCTTGGCGGACTGCTCTGGTATTGTATCGAGACGGACTTTCTCCTGACTAGTTCATTTACGTTCATTTCCTACTTTGCATTCATTAATGCTATCTTTGTTATCTGACATATGTAAATTAATGTGTTCGTAAATCATCTACTTATGAGAGACCTGTGCTAGGCGAAGAAAGATAAATATCTGCGAAACAGCATTGGAGGACACAGTGAAGGAAAATGGAAGGAGGGAGAGGAAAAGAGAGTTGGTGCGAGATATTCCGGTCATCGAACGTTTGAAAATGAGGACTAACAGCTAAAGAAAAAATGTATAAAAGTGGAGTAAACAATGTGCTTTTCCAAGTGATTAAAATTGTAAAGATGCTGGAGGCAGTTTATGCGCGTCGACGGACTGACGTGTGAGCTATAATGACGTTAGACTGTTACTTTTTACTAAATTACAGTGAAAAACGATGAACTACTTAACAAAACTTCTGTGATGCCATAGTACATCTAAATGCTTTATACGTCATCAGTAGGAGAGATTCCATTACATATATTTCAGGACCGTTGATAGCAAAAGTTAGAAAAATAGTGCCACATGTACCCCATGTGATCAAAAGTATCCTGGTACCTGGATGAAAATGACTTACAGAATGGTTCAAATGGCTCTAAGCACTATGATACTTAACATCTGAGGTCATCAGTTCCCTAGACTTAGAACAACTTAAACCTAACTAACCTAAGGGCATCATACACATCCATGCCCGAAACAGGACTCGAATCTGCGACCATAGCAGCAGCGCGGTTCCGGACTGAGGTGCCTAGAACCGCTCGGCCAAAACTGCCGGTAAAATGACTTAAAAGTTCGTGTCGCCCTCCATCGTTAATGCTGGAATATAGTATGGTGCTGGCCAACCCTTAACCTTGATGATAGCTTCCACTCACGCAGGCAAACGTCCAATCAGGTACTGGAAGGTTTCTTGGAGAATGGCGGCTCATACTTCACGGAGTGCTGCACTGAGGAGTGGTATCGATGTCAGTCGGTGAGGTCTGACACGAAGTCAGCGTTCCGAAATATCCCAAAGGTGGATTATAGGATTGAGTCCAGTCCATTAGAGAGATGTTATTGGCCGGCCGCGGTGGTCTAGCGGTCCTAGGCGCTCAGTCCGGAACCGCGAGACTGCTACGGTGGCAGGTTCGAATCCTGCCTCGGGCATGGATGTGAGTGATGTCCTTAGGTTAGTTGGGTTTAAGTAGTTCTAAGTTCTAGGGGACTGATGACCACAGATGTTAAGTCCCATAGTGCTCAGAGCCATTTGAACCATTTTTGAAGAGATGTTATTGTCGTGTAACCACTCCGGCACTGACAGTGCATAATGAGCAGGTGCTCGATCGTGTTGAAAGATGCAATCACCTTCCCGGAAATGCTTTTCAACAGCGGAAAGCAAGAAGGTGCTTCAAACATCAATGTAGGCCTATGCTGTGATAGTGCCACGCAAAACAACAAGGGGTGCCAGCCCCCTTCCACGAAAAACACGACCATATCATAACACCACCGCCTCCGAATTTTACTGTTGGCACCTCACACGCTGGCAGATGACGTTCACTGCGCATTCTCTATACCCACACCTGCCATCGGATCGCCACATTGGGTACCGTAATTCGTCACTCCACACAACGTTATTCTACTGTTCAATCGTCCAATGTTTACGTCCCTTACACCAAGTGAGGCAACGTTTGGCATACACCGGCGTGATGTGTGGCTTACGAGCAGCGGCTCGACCATGAAATCCCAGTTTGTCACCTCCCGTCTGTCACAGTACTTGCAGAGGATCCTGATACGGTTTGGAATTCATGTGTGGTGGTCTGGATAGATGTCTGCTTATTACACATTATGGCCCTCTTCAACTGTCGCCGATCTCTGTCAGTCAACATACGAGGTCGTCCTGTACGCTTTTCTGCTGTATGTATCCCTTCACGTTTCCACTTCACTATCACATCGGAAATAGTACACCTAGGAATGTTTAGGAGTGTGGAAATCTCGCCTACAGACATATGACACAAGTGACACGTAATGACCTGACCGCGTTCGAAGTCCTTGAATTCCATGGAGCGCCCCATTCTGCTCTGTCACGATGTTCAATGGCTACTGAGGTCGCCGGTATGGAGTACCTGGGAGTAGGTGGCAGCACAATGCACCTAATATGAAAAACGTTGGGGGTGTCTTGATACGTTTGATCACATATCGCACGTTAAAAGAATCCGCATACAGTTAATGGTTTCCTTGTCTCACTTAGAAAATAGGACAGGTCCAAATCCGTAGGTGATATTCACTGGACAGTTCATATTTTTTTTTGGTGTATCTACAATTGCACACATGCACACGCATTAACAGTGCACAGCCACATAAGTTTAATTTTTGTCTCTACAATAGCGAACATTGTCTTAGAAATTAATTTAGTTACAAGTCCCCAGTGCTACCAAGATGCTTAAGTTTAAATGTTATAATTGGTAAGCCCTTCGGATTTATGTCCAGCTAGCTTAGCGCCCACTGCTTTGCTTGAGTATCCTGTGTGGTCTGCACAGTCATGTTTGTTTCTTTCTTTTCATTGGGATGTAAAAGTTTTATTTCCTTATTTCACTCATGTAGAGGTTGAATTTTCAAAAATACTGATACACTTTTTTTTTATCCAACCGAGAAGTCAAATACATATTTTCATAGATTTAGCTTTAAATAGGCTTGCATAATCGAATAAGTTCTGAAAATTGTATTTCATTCCCTTTAGGTGCTGAATTTACAAAAACACTGAAACAAGTTTAATTTTTATTTCTTTTATTTCCAACCAGGAGGTCGAATACCAAATTCTGGAATGTAGCTTTAAAAATACTGTAGCAGTCCTTTGACAATGATTTACTAAAAACAATTCACCCACTATGTCCTCCCTTATGTTTTGAATTTCCAAAAATGGTGAAACATGTAGTTTTTTACTACTGAAGAGAAACCATATACTAATTTCCGTAGCATTAGCTTCAGAATTTCTTAACAGCGACATACTTTCAAAAAACCATTCCATCCCCTATTTCATCTTCTCAGAAAAGGAATTTCGAAAAATTCCTTCCTAAACTACGTCTACGGTATAGGATCAACACTCTCTCCAGATTTCAGGTATCTTCCCTTACCGGTTGGGCTCGTCGGTGATGAGTCATTGTATCATCCAAGACACTTCTTTTTCTACAGTGCGGTAAGAAACAATCTGAAAAGGTTGTAAGGATGTTGCAGGGTAGGTTGTGCTGACAAATATTTGTTAAGGAAAGAATCGTTACGCTACGCCGTTTCCGAGGTAATTAGCACTGAAATTAGCAAAACAGGCTGTTCCGCTCGCAAATTGAAGCTGCCCGCCAGGTGCAATTAGTGTCAGTTGTTCTCATAGCGTACGTCAGTGGTTCCCAACCTGGGGGTAATTACCCCCTGTTTCTTAAAATGAAATTACCTGATGGCTAAAAACTGTGGAATTCGATACTGTTTCAGATGCGGAACTAAATTATTTTCAAAATATCATTGCTATTATCACAATTTTGTAATACTGTAATATTGATTACAAAAATTATCAATAATGACTTTTTCTCAGTCAGCAGCAGTAATGCTGTGGAGGTTACAGATCTCTCACGCCGTCCACCCACTGCACACATATATGTTGTACTTTGTCCCATACATCGCTGATGATAAAAGTGAGACATATCTAAAAATTGGTAAATATCCCAAGAAAATGTCTTCTCCAAGTTGTAGATAGTACCTGCATTAGTCCAGAAATTGCATCATTACTTGCTTCGAGACAAATAAATGAATTAATTGACAACATGACACAGTAGTAACTGCATAAGGGCTACTATAGTGTTGTGCAAATTATTTTATTATTCTTCTTATTATTATTATTATTACAGTGGCTAGACACACAGCGTTAACAGCCTGAAGTAATCCAATTTCTGTCGTTCAGAAGTAAGGAGTGCAACAATCAAGTGATTTACAAACAGTAAGTATAGTGCACACATCTGAATCTTTTCGATTTTAAATGGGTTGCACTGTGCAGGTGAAGCAACTGCCGCAGTGGAGAAGAGTAACACAGTAGAGGTATGTTTTGTAACAAGCATCTACCCACACTGTGAACAGCTAGTTACCTTATCTGTGAAGGACTTTTGGAAAGCACTAGCACTGCACTACGAATTCCTTCGTCATTCGTACTGACACACAGATAAACTAAATATCAATCGTAATTTTAAAAATAAAAATATTCCAAGAAAAGACCTTCATTCTACAGTTTAGTTAGGTGCTAAGGGTAGTGTCAGTGTGGGGTAGCGGCAGGTAGGGTAGGGATATTAGCAAATGTCTGATTGCACTCAGGAGTAATGGTGTAAGAGAGATTGAGAACCACTGGCGTAGATGATAGAGCACGTGACGGCATAACCTATCGCTCGAATACGAACATTATTACCGTCCATGTCCTAATTTTGTGCCTCTCTCCTGTTCAGCCTTAGAAAGTCAAACGAACAACACGTTTGGCGACACTGTCTCTACAGGGCTGCTTGAATTTCCACACATAATGATTTGATTCGCTAATTTAAATGCTAATTAACATGGAAACTTGGCAAGTTATAGAACTTTCGTCTTAAAAATTGTTGCTCAACACACCCTATCCTGCAGTACTCTTGGAAGTTTTCCATACTGTTTCTGTGCATCCTGTATGCAGCTGTATATAGGGACTGGAACCCTCTCCAACTCACCTGGTAATGTCATGAGTCATGAGATATTAGTCTTCTAACTCGTTAGATGCGAACCGCTACGAATTCCTCTCATGTGCCAACCTCTTCATCTTGGAGTTGGAGTTGCCACCTATGTCCTCAGTTAACTGCTGGAGGTATTTCAGTCTCTCTCTTCCTCAATAGTTTTTACCCTCTATAGCTCCCTTCAGTACCATGGAAGTTATTCGGCGATGCCTTAACAAACGTTCTACCATTCTATACCTTTTTCTCTTCAGCATTTTCCATATATTCCTTTCGTCACTGATTCTCTGGAGAACCTCCTCATTCCTTAGCTTATCAGTCCTCCTAATTCTCAACGTTCTTCTGTAGCATCACATCTCATATGCTCCAATTCCTTTCCTTTTCATGTTTCCGTGTTTCACTACCAAGTAAGGCTGTGCTCCAAACGTACATTGTCAGAAATTTGTTCCTCAAATTAAGGCCTATGTTTGATACTGATAGACTTCTCTTGGCCGGGAATGTCATACTTGCTCAGTCTACAATAGGTTATTTTGCTGCCTAGGTGGCATACGATTTCGAGTGGGATACATGTATAGGAAGTTTTCACGGTACTAGTACGGTAATACAAGTTATTTATTGGTCCGAAAAGAAATCAGCGATAATAGTTTCATTCATAAAATAACACAATTTCAGAGTCTTTACTGGTCTCTTACAGCTAAGATTTTATGTTTATAGACTGAAGCGGTGAGCGAGAATTTGTTAATTTCTTTCTAGGCAAGTGCATTAGCCACGACATCACATTGGCACAGCGGTTCACGTAACTGCACGGATTGCGCTTCAGTCTATATCTGTGTGAGATTAGTAATATCTCTGAAGCTGTGTCATCTCATTTGTATAAGTACGTGAACCTGGGATCAGGCTGGCTCTCCTATTTACGTTCGATACTGAGGTGCTATTCCAGAACATATAGAGCCTCAGCAATTCTGTTCGTGTTTACACGGAAATTTAAAATACACTGCGATGGTAGAAAGAATACGGATGGAGGACGAAGGCATGCTAGTTTAATCCATGCAGTGATCTAAATCTCTGCGCCAAGGTGGCTTAGTGGCTAACGCACCTGCCTCGTAAGTATGAGACTCCGGTTTGATTCCCAATTTTCGTACAAATTTTCATTCGCAACTTCAGGCTATATATGTATATCAGGGAGACAAAGATGTAAGAAAGAGTTCAAAAACTATCATTATTCCTCGCTTGTACCACATATTGTTGCTTTCTGTCTGGGAAAGGTAAAACAGTTTGGAAACTGTAATAAATTAACCAACGACATTGAATATTACAATTTTAGTTAACGATAATTATCTTGTTTTATAAAATTCAAGGTTTCTAATGTTGCATATATGCATGAAACTTATACATACACGAGTTGGAAATACAATTTTTCCACCGAAGAAAATCTAAACAGCTGGTGTTCATTACCATGTAAATGTAAAATGAAATACGGAAGGGTGTATTCGGCAGTAGCCCCATAGGCTGTAAATAGCCACCGCAGCAGGACGCCAATACGAGCATCTATTGATAGGGCAATCAGTGCCATGACGTATTACCACTCGGTTGACTACCTAAACTAATTTTGGCTGTCAATTGAAAGAAATTAACATTGCGTTTCAGTAACCTTATTAACCATGGAGATAAAATCTTGAACCTACTTCATAAAGAGTATTATCTTGCTTTTTGCAACTCAAATAGGAGGTTTGCATGATTTCTGGGTCTGATGAATATCATGGATATATTTTTCATTTAACATTGAAATTTTACCGGAGTTTTTGTCGTCCGTTCAGTCCAAACTCCCTCTCTAGATTGTCGCACAGATGACAAAATGGTAGATATCGAAACAGACGACAGAGGGATAGAGAAACAATTAAAATCGCTCAAAAGAGGAAAGGCCGCTGACCTGATGGGATACCAGTTCGAATTTACACAGAGTACGCGAAGGAACTTTCCCCCTTCTTGGAGCGGTGTACCGTAGGTCTCTAGAAGAGCGTAGAGTTCCAAAGGATTGGAAAAGGGCACAGGTCATCCCCGTTTTCAAGAAGGGACGTCGAACAGATGTGCAGAACTATAGACCTATATCTCTAACGTCTACCAGTTGTAGAATTTTGGAACACGTATTGTGTTCGAGTGTAATGACTTTTCTGGAGACTAGAAATCTACTCTGTAGGAATCAGCATGGGTTTCGAAAAAGACGATCATGTAAAACCCAGCTCCCGCTGTTCGTCCACGAGACTCAGAGGGCCATAGTCACGGGCTCCCAGGTAGATGCCGTGTTTCTTGACTTCCGCAAGGCGTTCGATACAGTTCCCCACAGTCGTTTAATGAACAAAGTAAGAGCATATGGGCTATCAGACCAACTGTATGATTGGATTGAAGAGTTGCTAGATAACAGAACGCAGCATGTCATTCTCAATGGAGAGAACTCTTCCGAAGTAAGAGTGATTTCAGGTGTGCCGCAGGGGAGTGTCGTAGGACCGTTGCTATTCACAATATACATAAATGGCATAGTGGATAACATCGGAAGTTCACTGAGGCTTTTTGTGGATGATGCTGTGGTATATCGAGAGGTTGTAACAGTGGAAAATTGTACTGAAATGCAGGAGGATCTGCAGCGAATTGACGCATGATGCAGGGAATGGCAGTTGAATCTCAATGTAGACAAATGTAATGTGCTGCGAATACATAGAAAGAAAGATCCCATATCATTTAGCTACAATGTAGTAGGTCAGCAACTGGAAGCAGTTAATTCCATACATTATCTGGGCGTAGGCATTAGGAGTGATTTAAAATGGAATGATCATATAAAGTTGATTGTCGGTAAAGCAGATGCCAGACTGAGATTCATTGGAAGAATCGTAAGGAAATGCAATCCGAAAACAAAGGAAGTAGGTTACAGTACACTTGTTCGCCCACTTCTTGAATATTGCTCACCAGTGTTGGATCCGAACCAGATAGGGTTGATAGAAGAGAGAGAGAGAAGATCCAAGGGAGAGCAGCACGCTTCGTTACAGGATCATTTAGTAATTGCGAAAACGTTACGGAAATGATAGATAAACTCCAGTGGAATACTTTGAAGGAGAGACGCTCAGTAGCTCGGTACGGGCATTTGTTGAAGTTTCGAGAACATACCTTCACCGAGGAGTCAGGCAGTATATTGCTCCCTCATACATATATCTCGCGAAGAGACCGTGAGGATAAAATCAGAGAGGTTAGAGCCCACACAGAGGCATACCGACATTCTTTCTTTCCAGGAACAAAACGAGACTGGAATACAAGGGAGAACCGATAGAGGTACTCAAAGTACCCTCCGCCACAAACCGTCAGGTGGCTTGCGGAGTATGGATGTAGATGTAGATGTAGATGTAAATGACAGTATCGCACACTTCTTTTTTTTATTTATTTATTTTTATTTATTTATTTATTTATTGTTCCGTGGGACCACATTTAGGAGAAGTCTCCATGGTCATGGAACGAGTCAATACATGAAATTATAACACGATTGTAGAAACACATAAAATGAAACAAGTCGTTAGTTTAAATAAAGAAAATCAAGAATGTAACACTGGAATTTGCTTAATTTTTTATCTCTTCCAGGAGCTCCTCGACAGAATAGAAGGAGTGAGCCATGAGGAAACTCTTCAGTTTAGACTTAAAAGTGTTTGGGCTACTGCTAAGATTTTTGAGTTCTTGTGGTAGCTTATTGAAAATGGATGCAGCAGAATACTGCACTCCTTTCTGCACAAGAGTCAAGGAAGTGCATTCCACATGCAGATTTGATTTCTGCCTAGTATTAACTGAGTGAAAGCTGCTAACTCTTGGGAATAAGCTAATATTGCTAACAACAAACGACATTAAAGAAAATACATACTGTGAGGGCAATGTCAAAATTCCCAGACTATTGAATAGGGGTCGACAAGAGGTTTTCGAACTTACACCATACATAGCTCGAACAGCCCGTTTTTGAGCCAAAAATACCCTTTTTGAATCAGAAGAATTACCCCAAAAAATAATACCATATGACATAAGCGTATGAAAATATGCGAAGTATACTACTTTTCGTGTTGAAATGTCACTTATTTCAGATACTGTTCTAATGGTAAATAAAGCGGCATTTAGTTTCTGAACAAGATCCTGAACATGGGCTTTCCACAACAGCTTACTATCTATCCGTACGCCTAGGAACTTGAACTGTTCCGTCTCGCTTATAACATGCCCATTCTGTCTGATTAAAATGTCAGTTCTTGTTGAATTGTGGGTTAGAAACTGTAAAAACTGAGTCTTACTGTGATTTAGCATCAAATTATTTTCCACAAGCCACGAACTTACTTCATGAACTACATTATTTGATAATGTTTCAATATTACACACAAGATCCTTCACTACCAAGGTGGTGTCATCAGCAAACAGAAATATTTTTGAATCACCTGTAATACTAGAAGGCATATCATTTACATAAATAAGGAACAGCAGTGGCCCCAGCACCGACCCTTGGGGAACGCCCCATTTAACAGTGCCCCATTGGGACTGAACATCATTACCACTCTCAATATTGCGGAGGATTACCTTCTGCTTTCTGTTCTTAAAGTAGGAGGCGAACCAATTGTAAGCTACTCCCCTTACTCCATAATGTTCCAACTTCTGCAGTAATATTTTGTGGTCAACACAGTCAAAAGCCTTCGTTAAATCAAAGAAAACACCTAACGTTCTCAACCTTTTATTTAATCCGTCCAAAACCTCACAGAGAAAAGAGAATATAGCATTTTCAGTTGTTAAGCCATTTCTAAAACCAAACTGTACATTTGACAGCAAATTATGTGAATTTAAATGCTGCAGTAACCTTGTATATACAAGCCTCTCGATAACTTTAGCAAACACCGATGGCATAGAAATAGGTCTATAATTGTCAACATTATCCCTGTCTCCCTTTTTATAAAGTGGCTTCACTACCGAGTACTTTAATCGGTCAGGAAACCGACCACTGCTAAAGGAAAAATTACAGATATGGCTAAGTACTGAGCTAATATACGTGGAACAATACTTCAGTATTCTGCTAGATACCCCGTCATATCCATGAGAGTTCTTGGTCTTTAGTGATTTAATTATTAACTCAATCTCCCTCTTGTCAGTATCATGGAGGAGCATTTCAGGTAACAGTCTCGGAACACTTTTTTCTAAGAGCGCTATATGATTCCCTGTTGGGACTAGGTTTCTATTTAGTTCACCTGCTATATTCAGAAAGTGATTATTAAGTACTGTACATATATGCGACTTATCAGCAACACGGACATCCCCACTACGCACTGATTCTATATCCTCGACCTGTCTCTGCAGACCAGCCGAGGATATAGAATGACAAAAATCCTGAACCACCCACAAGAAGCAGCCGAATGTCAATGTAATTTAGTTTACGTACACGTCATTGATGGGTGTGTGAATGATTAGAGTTTCAGTTCTATGCGATGTTTAGAACGGACGCCAATGTGCATAATGCTATTTGTGCAGACGTGAAGCATTGTTTACACACCGACCAGCACAGTGTCGCGAAACGGCGTCAAGAAGGCGTTAACCCCCGCTGCAATGGAAAAAGTGGGCAACGTCACACCTCCAGGAAGACAGAGTTCACGCATCCTGTCAATGTCGATTAACAAAGGACGCAGAACTCGGGACTGTGCTCCCTTCAAGGATTGTTCATGCGATGTGTGTGTGTGTGTGTGTGTGTGTGTGTGTGTGTGTGTGTTTTTTTTGTTGTGTGAATGATGTTTTAACCAGCCGCCCTTCACTGGTCGGCCCCATTTCGGTCACAGACTTCGAGAACATCAGTACTGAGAAGTCTGCGTTCTGCGAATAGTAATAGTGGTTATAAGTAACAGCACAGAAGCACAACAAGTAATGGTTGTCCTTTTTGTACAAATAAAGTGTGATATTAATCTTCAAGTTCAATGTGTAGATCAGTTGGATTCCTGCTACAGGCCATCGCAACTTCTCTCCTGCCTTGTTTATGTGAGTGCGGATTCCCACAGTAGGCGAAATGACGCTATTCTCCTTAAGTATTGTTACCACTATATTATTGCACATGACCATGACCGGAAACACTTGGTGTCACTACAGTAAACAAGTATTATGGTGACTAAAGAAAGCACATGGCACTGTCAATGCTTTCAGGTGAGCTGTGCACATACTATCAATACTGATTACGCACTGCCTCACGAAAAGCTGCCCAAAGCAGGTGCAATAACATTGTGGCCGTCTAACATATAAGGGGCATCACCAGCATGAGATGTAGAGTGATCATGGTTAAAGGCACTGAGATCGCGCGTAAGAGAGCGTCAACACCGCTTTACAAAGCTAGAAAGTGGCCTCACTTTGGGTCACCATTTGCCTGACTGGTCGAATGGTGCGGTGTACGGATTTGCAGCTCTTTCGGATGTGGCAATCGCCAGATGTTGGACTTCATAGGCACGTGAGTTCAAGCATACTCGTTTTCTTGATGTTAGGATCGATTGAGACTGACTGCCACCATGGATGCGCTCAAAGCACATCGTGATGCCTGCACATCTGCCCCTACCATAGGAAGGAATTGACTACCTACAACATTCTATGCCGCCCCACAAGACTGTTCGGATACTAACAGCAGCTGTACTTGGGAATTACCGTTCCAGATGTAGACTGCCCTGATCTCCACAAAACAAATGGCTGTCTTTTGAGTGATGCTCTGACCAGGACTCATGTACTGCTCACGAATGACATCGCAGTATGTTGTTCAGCAGTGAGCCACGTTTGTGAACTACCCTCGAAGAATACTGTCAGCGAGTATAGCAGTAACCTGAGGATAGCTCCCATTCTTCCAACGTTTTACAGAGGTACAGTGTTACTCCTGGCCTCATGACTTGGGTTGGCGTCAGGTATGACCTCATGTCACAGCTGACAGTGGCTGAGGATACTCTGTTAGCATAACGCTATGTCACGGACATCGTACGTGCTCATCAGCTGTCACTCACGCGTCAGTACCGTGGTGCCACTTCCGAGCAGGACCATGCTCGTCCACATGTGACACGAGACTCCGTTAACTGTCTTCCTGACGTTGAGGTAATCTCGTCGTCAGCAGGATCAGTTCGGACGAAAAACTCCTCCTAGTGCCCGTATGTAGGATATCAAGGGCCAGTTACAACACTGGTGGGCTAGCGTGTCTCACGACGAATTACAATGCCCTTGTGATCTTCTTCCCAACCTAATCAGAACAATCATCCAGATCAGAGGTGGCACAAACTCAGAATCTTAAGTGGAATCATACTGCCAAATGCGTTTTAAATTTAGTGTAAGTTTGTAATCATTGAAATAACATTGAAATACCCTCCGAGCCCGTAATGTTTCATTTAGTTTTCAACTGCACATCTAAGTGCTTCAGTTTTTTGTCATACAGTGTGTATTGTTAACGTTAGTAATGTAGGCCGAGTGGGTTAATCAGCTGCTTCAATGCCACAGTAGATGCTGAAATTATTATACAGGGTGAGTCACCTAACATTACCGCTGGATATATTTCGTAAACCACATCAAGTACTGACGAATCGATTCCACAGACCGAACGTGAGGAGAGGGGCTAGCGTAATTGGTTAATACAAACCATAAAAAATGCACGGAAGTATGTTTTTTAACACATATCTACGTTTTCTTAAAAATGAAACCCCGTTAGTTTTGTTACCACATCTGAACATATAAACAAATACGTAATCAGTGCCGTTTGTTGCATTGTAAAATGTTAATTACATCCGGAGATATTGTATCCTAAACTTGACGCTTGAGTACCACTCCTCCGCTGTTCGACCGTGTGTATCGGAGAGCACCGAATTACGTAGGGATCCAAAGGGAACGGTGATGGACCTTAGGTACAGAAGAGACTGCAACAGCACATTACGTCCACATGCTAACACCTTTTTATTGGTCTTTTTCACTGACGTACATGTACATTACCATGAGGGGTGAGGTACACGTACACACGTGGTTTCCGTTTTCAATTACGGGGTGGAATAGAGTGTGTCCCGACATGTAAGGCCAATAGATGTTCAATGTGGTGGCCATCATTTTCTGCACACAAATGCAATCTCTGGCGTAATGAATGTCGTGCACGCCGCAGTCCATCTGGTGTAACGTCGCCGCAGGCTGCCACAATACGTTGTTTCATATCCTGTGGGGTTGTAGGCACATCACGGTACACATTCTCCTTTAACGTACCCCACAGAACGAAGTCCTGAGGTGTAAGATCAGGAGAACGGGCTGGCCAATTTATGCGTCCTCCACGTCCTATGAAACGCCCGTCGAACATCCTGTCAAGGGTCAGCCTAGCGTTAATTGCGGAATGTGCAGGTGCACCATCTTGCTGATACCACATACGTCGATGCGTTTCCAGTGGGACATTTTCGAGCAACGTTGGCAGGTCATTCTGTTGGAACGCGATGTATGTTGCAGCTGTTTGGGCCCCTGCAATGAATTGAGGACCAATGAGGAGGTCGCCAATGATTTCGCACCATACATTTACAGTCCACGGTCGTTGTCGCTCCACCTGTCTGAGCCAGCGAGGACTGTCCACGGACCAGTAATGCATGTTCCGTAGATTCATTGCCCCGTGGTTTGTGAAACCCGCTTCATCGGTAAACAGGTAGAACTGCAACGCATTCTCTGTTAACGCCCATTGACAGAATTGCACTCGATGATTAAAGTCATCACCATGTAATTGCTGATGTAGCGACACACGAAACGAGTGAAAGCGGTGACGATGCAGCATGCGCATGACACTACTTGACTCTGTCCACCGGCTCTCGCAATGTCCCCTGTACTCATGTGTGGGTTCATGGTAGCAGCAGCTAACACACCAACTGCACCCGCTTCTCCTGTGACGGGCCTGTTACGGACCCGTTTGCGTGCTACGACCATACCTGTTGCATACAGTTGGCGGTAGATGTTTTGCAATGTGCGGCACGTTGGATGCTCTCTGTCCGGGTACCGTTCTGCATACACCCTGCAGGCTTCAGCTGCATTTCGTCGACACTCGCCATAGATGAGTATCATCTCCGCCTTTTCAGAGTTCGAATACACCATGATCACAGTTCCTACAACACTACACTATCACAGACGTCTGGTTACACGGTGTATTACACCTGGTCTGCGTGCAGAGACGAATGCAGAATAACAATAGCACAAGCGCTACATGCGGACACTGCGACAGCTAGACCAAACCACAACAGCGCACTACAGCCAAACTCGTAAACACGGTCGTCATCGTAAACATGTCCCTGCAGAAGCTGCTCGCCGACCGTGGCCCGTGTTTGTTACAACACGCAACTGAACGTCGGAGGTTTCAAGCGTCAACTTTAGGTTACATTATCTCCGGATGTAATTAACATTTTACAATGCAACAAACGGCACTGATTACGTATTTGTTTATATGTTCAGATGTGCTATCAAAACTAACGTGGTTTCATTTAAAATAACGTAGGTTTGTGTTAAAAAACATACTTCCGTGCATTTTTTTATGGTTTGTATTAAACAATTACACTAGCCCCTCTCCTCACGTTCGGTCTGTGGAATCGGTTCGTCAGTATTTGATGTGGTTTACGAAATATATCCAGCGGTAATGTTAGGTGACTCACCCTGTATAACTTCATCAGTCACAATGCGAGCTACAAAACTATAAACAAAAGTAGTTTTGTTCTATGTCCGAACAATAGACATGTGTCTAGGCTGGCCAAAATGATACGAAAACACAG
This sequence comes from Schistocerca piceifrons, assembly GCF_021461385.2. NCBI lineage: Eukaryota > Metazoa > Arthropoda > Insecta > Orthoptera > Acrididae > Schistocerca > Schistocerca piceifrons. The sequence goes on along the minus strand of NC_060140.1, from coordinate 641,771,798 downwards.
TGGACACGTTTTTATTTCCCTAATTCAGAATCATTTCCCTGGTTTCACGAGATTAATCTTGTAGTCTGGTGTAGCATCAACGACTTTCACTTACAATAAAACGATCTCGTTTCCAGCCACAGTCGCAGTGTTGCTTACGGATTCGATGTTTAAGTTGTCATTAGACAGGCAGTTCTGTTGTGACTCTTGTCGCAGAGGAAGAGTGGCCGCTAGTCAACCAAATGTTCATATCACGCCAAAGGGAACACAAGAGATACAGAAATTTCAATGTTCCTCTGTCAGATATCAACAATTTGCTGAAAAACGACTTAAAACTTGATCCCATGTCATAAAATGTTATCTGGTGCTATACGTATTTTCTTACTCTTGAGTGCGACACGGAAAAGAACTGCGAATGTGATACAAAAGGTACACAAACACTAGAGGTGACCCTTTGACGAGACAACAGCTGCTGCTTCTGCTAATTACACGCAGTTGCAACTTGTTACGAAAGTCTTGCAACAGCTCAGTGGAGAATCTCTTCCACCTCATGCTGTGGGACCATAGTATAACAGACATTCAAAATGCGTGTTGGATGTTCTAAATTTCTAAACAGATGCTGCAGTAAGTAAAGCCTAAAACACCGGTGGTAATTATTGGAAAGCCAAAAGCATGTTTATTTTCTAAATGTAGCGCTATGCTGCAAAGGACTGAAGATAGGTTTTACATTTCTAATGAGTATTTTGACGTGCACAAGGTTCAGGTTTTACTTGTGCATCTCAGCCAAGTTAGTGAATCAAAGACTGTGCTCTAAAATCTTGAAAGGACTATTTCTATCATCGACTGAGATGGCATACTTAAAGATCAAATATTATTGAAGTGAATTATTCACTCGGCATTAGTTACATCCTTACTTGCAACTCAGTTTACGTAGTGAGTTGGCGAGAGTCACTTATTAATGGGCTTTCCTTTCACATAGTAGATCCGAGCTGATTACACGTGTCGCATGTAGAAAATTGTCCCACAACAATAGCCCATCTGTAGGGCAGTCATATAATACTGACATTTGTAAAAAAAATATGTATGGACCAGAAGACTTAGTTTATAGAATGTCCCGGACAGTAAATATTCCGAAGCTGCATTTTTCGGCAGTATATTCGCTACTTAATGCCTTCTTTATTACTTACACTGCTTTCAATCACAAGCTACATCGTGGAGCTCCAGAAAGTCAGAAAAAAACCTTTGTTCTGCTGCACAGTGACAGGACGTTCTGTGCTTACAGTCTGTCATAACAATCACTGAAGTCTACGCTGTACCTCTCGAATATTTACGCCACTCAACTGATAAAGATCAAGCAAGCTATATATATATATATATATATAGGTTGATCTTTATCAGTTGAGTGGCGTAAATATTCGAGAGGTACAGCGTATATATATATATATATATATATATATATATATATATATATATATATATATAAGGTGTAAATTTTAAGCTGACAAACCAGAATAAGTCGAAAAATAAGCTTCACAAGAAAAAATGTGTAGAATCCAATTGATTATTTTCGAGGGGGACATCTACAGGTGCTAAAATTAGCCCGTCACCCCAGCTCTGTGAGGGTGGGGCGGGAGGCAACTTTAAAATTTCAAATTGGAACCCCCATTTTTACTGCAGAATCAGAGTCTAGAGTCTACATGAGACACTACGTACATTTGGTCTTAAACATTGGTTTGATTCCTGGTAGTTGGCACTGTAATTCAAGAAAATCCATGTTCTCATTATTGCATGGAAAATGGTCAAGGATAAATAAGAAATGCCTATTTACTTCATAAATTTTGATTCACTAAAACTAAAACTCTCCACATAGGGTGGGATTTGAGATAGAGGAATTAGAGTTTTAAAAATATTGACCCAAATATTAATTTTTTCGCAGACTAGCGCATACAGTCGCATCAAACCGATCTGAGTATTGCGGGCCATTACAACAGAAAGACATAATTATCCCTCGTCAGTCTCAAAGATGCTCTAATCCTTCTAGTGATGTAGAATGTGCTTCTTATATGGTTTACTTGGAAAGCTATTTTCGTATAATAGGAACCTATAATTTGATAGATGACTTTGTATGTTTCGATATTTTATTGTTTAGTGTATCTCCATAGTGAAAATGTTGACTCAAATGTGAGAGTGAATCAGTGTTTTGTATCTCATGCCGGCCACTTACTGTCTCAGCGTTCGGAATATATCTGAGAAAAGGGATCTCTCTTTAGGCTTTATGTCAACAGTCTACGAAAGTGACAGGACCCAAGCACAAGTCTAGGTCATCACCAACACACTGTCTCAGAAAAAATTGGAGAATCAGGAAGGGAGAGAGAAAACGAAATGAAGCTTCAGGGGTTCTGGGAATATTTGATGGTATTTCAGTGATTATAATATCGAGCAAAAATTACTAAGAATTAGTGCAGTGTGAACCCATTTATTAGTATCACGTTGCTCCCCATTTTACCTGATACATTCGCTGGTTTCGTTGGGGAGGAATTCATAAAACCCAAGACTATGGTGACTTTAGTGTCCTACACTCCTGGAAATGGAAAAAAGAACACATTGACACCGGTGTGTCAAACCCACCATACTTGCTCCGGACACAGCGAGAGGGCTGTACAAGCAATGATCACACGCACGGCACAGCGGACACACCAGGAACCGCGGTGTTGGCCGTCGAATGGCGCTAGCTGCGCAGCATTTGTGCACCGCCGCCGTCAGTGTCAGCCAGTTTGCCGTGGCATACGGAGCTCCATCGCAGTCTTTAACACTGGTAGCATGCCGCGACAGCGTGGACGTGAACCGTATGTGCAGTTGACGGACTTTGAGCGAGGGCGTATAGTGGGCATGCGGGAGGCCGGGTGGACGTACCGCCGAATTGCTCAACACGTGGGGCGTGAGGTCTCCACAGTACATCGATGTTGTCGCCAGTGGTCGGCGGAAGGTGCACGTGCCCGTAGACCTGGGACCGGACCGCAGCGACGCACGGATGCACGCCAAGACCGTAGGATCCTACGCAGTGCCGTAGGGGACCGCACCGCCACTTCCCAGCAAATTAGGGACACTGTTGCTCCTGGGGTATCGACGAGGACCATTCGCAACCGTCTCCATGAAGCTGGGCTACGGTCCCGCACACCGTTAGGCCGTCTTCCGCTGACGCCCCAACATCGTGCAGCCCGCCTCCAGTGGTGTCGCGACAGGCGTGAATGGAGGGACGAATGGAGACGTGTCGTCTTCAGCGATGAGAGTCGCTTCTGCCTTGGTGCCAATGATGGTCGTATGCGTGTTTGGCGCCGTGCAGGTGAGCGCCACAATCAGGACTGCATACGACCGAGGCGCACAGGGCCAACACCCGGCATCATGGTGTGGGGAGCGATCTCCTACACTGGCCGTACACCACTGGTGATCGTCGAGGGGACACTGAATAGTGCACGGTACATCCAAACCGTCATCGAACCCATCGTTCTACCATTCCTAGACCGGCAAGGGAACTTGCTGTTCCAACAGGACAATGCACGTCCGCATGTATCCCGTGCCACCCAACGTGCTCTAGAAGGTGTAAGTCAACTACCCTGGCCAGCAAGATCTCCGGATCTGTCCCCCATTGAGCATGTTTGGGACTGGATGAAGCGTCGTCTCACGCGGTCTGCACGTCCAGCACGAACGCTGGTCCAACTGAGGCGCCAGGTGGAAATGGCATGGCAAGCCGTTCCACAGGACTACATCCAGCATCTCTACGATCGTCTCCATGGGAGAATTGCAGCCTGCATTGCTGCGAAAGGTGGATATACTCTGTACTAGTGCCGACATTGTGCATGCTCTGTTGCCTGTGTCTATGTGCCTGTGGTTCTGTCAGTGTGATCATGTGATGTATCTGACCCCAGGAATGTGTCAATAAAGTTTCCCCTTGCTGGGACAATGAATTCACAGTGTTCTTATTTCAATTTCCAGGAGTGTATATACTGGCAGAGGGAAGGGAATGTGGTCTGAGATGTACCCAAGCAAGTTCTAACAAGGACAGATCTGGGGATCTTTCAGACCAAGGGAGAACTTCAGCATCGCGCAGATAATTCACAGAGGCGCCTGCCACGTGTGGCAGAGAGCTGTTCAGTTGAGAAATGGCACCGCGATACTGTAGCATGACAGGTAATTCATAAGGACTCGATATGTGCATGATGTACTAACGTGTCTTCAAAATTCCTTCAATAATTATCAGCCGTGACTTGAATCATGCCCGTTAGCTCCCTGATCACTCCAGCGGAAACAGCTGTGTCTCTCTAAATCCTTGGACGAATGGAATCTCTCCCTAGGTAAACGCCCTATTCGGTGACGTTAGGTATTCGGGGGCTGTGCGGATCTGCGATTCATTGCATTCACGAACAGTGCGTGTTTTCTGGGCACGGCACCATCGAAACGCAGGCATTTATATTCTGGTATTAACCTGAAGACACGCGTGGGACTGTAATTCTCGAGTCGGCTGCTCCTAATTACCGACCAAGGTGCGGTATGACGCAGAATTTTGCAGGAAGTCCGTTACTTGTTCTCGGATGGCAGGCACAGATGTGAAGAATTACGATGTGATTTGTTCACGATACAGCGATCCTCCCTTGTGGTGGTGAGACATGGTCGTCCGGAAGCTTGACTACGATTATACCAGCCCTCCGTTGCGATGCAGTCCAATATGGCGCCACTCTCTATTACAAATTCCCAGAAATCTGAAGTCGTCTAAACGGATACTCACAACGAGGCGCTTTGCAAACTTTGTCAGGCGCTGGTAACTCTGTCTCACACGAGGTTGCGGCGTCTCTGTGTCTTTTACAGTAAACACTCACCATCTGACGCTGTTCACTGGGCTGGTATTTATTGAGTTGGTCAGCGCTGGCTGACACATGTGCACTACGATACACAGTAAGTGATGTTAGTATTAATAATCTATTTGTTACTAAATACTGTGTTTGTTTGTGGTTTATCTGTCCAAGGGCAATGGAATTCCTGGAGCAAGTGCTGGGAAATGAGAAGTTGGTTATCACTGTCAGGCAGCCGACATCCTCCCCGGGAGAAGAAACCGTAGGCGTTGTAGCTGTCTCCCGCAACTATAATTCAAACATGAACTGATGTTCTCTTTAAATATCGAGAAAGTCCTATTGAAGTCAATTCATGTTTGTACCTTGACATGAATACAACCATTATACTGTATGTGATTCGTAATTTATGCAATAAAGTATACGTGAGTGCTGTGATTGAAAACTTTTAGAACTGTATTGGGAATCATTTCCGTGACTTCTGTATTAATTAAAGTGTTGAATCGCTCTACGAAAGCATATTGTCGGGAAGATATGTATCAATAATATTTCGACTGAAGTGTACTATAACTAAATATACTGTATTTTCGATGAATATTAGTTATGTGGTTTGAAAATTTGTTTTTACAGTGAAGATATTTGATACAAAATGTTTAAACGACTTGCGAAAAATATTAGTTGCATATATTCTGGCACATCAGATGAAACGCGTCTGAAAATATTTTTAAGTTACGTGTTAATCACAGACTTTCCCACAGCAGTTGCTATCTTTATTAGTTTTGACTATTGGAGTCGGATCTATGGAGAGCCTAGCAGCCGATAACATTATAATTACATCGCGCAAAATTATCATCGGGTGTTATTGTTGTGGTCTTCAGTCCTGAGACTGGTTTGATGCAGCTCTCCATGCTACTCTATCCTCTGCAAGCTTCTTCATCTCCCAGTACCTACTGCAAATTATATCCCTCTGAATCTGTTTAGTGTATTCATCTCTTGGTCTCCCTCTACGATTTTTACCCTCCACGCTGCCCTCCAATACTAAACTGGTGATCCCTTGATGCCCCAGAACACGTCCTACCAACCGATCCCTTCTTCTAGTCAAGTTTTGCCACAAATTTCTCTTCTCACCAATCCTATTCAATACCTCCTCATTAGTTATGTGATCTACCCATCTAATCTTCAGCATTGTTCTGTAGCACCACATTTCGAAAGCTTCTATTCGCTTCTTGTCCAAACTAGTTATCGTCCATCATCAGGTACTAAAAGAATATTCCTCATTAATAGTATTAGATTCGTTTATGAGCCTGATCTGTTATACACAAGAACTGTAGTGTCAAAATTTATAGAGAAAAGATGGAAGCTGTTGTGCTTCATGAATGAAGGCTTGTATGCTATTATGCGAGTCGATGTTTTCGAATTAAACATCGAAGAGATAATTAATACAGTGCAGTCCTGAACGGTATTTGGGCCGACGGGATACACATTCGTGTAATCATCCGGCCCATGTAACTACAACGAATCACCAGCAAGTGTACGTATACAATGAGTGTACCGAAAATCAGTGCGGACGGTTGATACACAGATTTTCGTAGATATTTTACTATGCGCAACCGCCACATTAAGTCCAGTATGTACCCAACCATGCTTTGAAGCAACATTAACACGAACGTTAATAACGCACTCTCGTTACCTTCTCTTTTTTACAGAGGACTGGTTCTGTTATTATGCAAGTACGTGTCGATGGTGTGGATGTATATGAAGTTACGTTGACATCCTACTAATGCTCCTTGATTCTTCAGGTTTTTTGTCAGAGTGTTTTCATTTATGTTTGAAATTCTGGGATGTCATTTCGTATTTAACATTGAATCTCTAAAAAAAAAGTAATTCCACTTGTGAATTGTCACCTACTATGCAGTTGTTGAAAATGAAGAGACCAAGTTCTTAAAAACAACGGTGGCTGTTAGACCAAATCTGCACACAGCAAACTGTCCAACTTGTGGGACTTTATGAAGCTACAGTTTTATTTTTTATCCATTTTAACAAAAAATAGAATACTTCAAACAGTTACGGCAATAAAATTACACTGCCGATCACTGTGTTACTAGACACGCTTTACTTTCCAACATATAAGAATATATTGTACAAAATCAACGGGATTAACGCTATCTCTTTCCCAGGTCGAATACTACTCACATTATAATTTTGTGAGGGCAACGGCTGTTTGATGAAGAAGTTTCAGTGCGGTTGCACAGCCAATGTCCGAACTCCTACGGCAATGAGAAACCTGCGAGTAGAAAGTTAATAGGCGGTGTACGTTGAGGTGCGGGGAGCGGTAAGTTGGGAACTAGGGGCTGATAAAAAGAGTTTACGGATGGCCGAGGAGGTTAGGGCAAGTATTCTAAAAAAGCAGAGCATCCGCGTTCGAGTCCTGGTTCGGTGCGAGTTTTCAACTGTCGCCGTTGCATTGCCGCAGTGCCCTGTGCGACTGGAAGTCATTATTTCCTTTCGCATATTTTCCATTCCATTTTCTTTGCATTCCTGTCACCCCAATTACTCACACCACGCCGTTTTATTCCAATGGGAAATTTTCATGGACTTCAACGCTTGTGACTTGAGAACTAGTATGACTAAATACTTTCCAGGCTGGAGCCACGAAAATGTGTACATAACAAGTCAGGTATTTGATAAATGTGTATTACGTTTCGAGAGAGTGAGTTTCCGGAGAGCCCTGAAGGCGCTACACGACCACCACTTGCAGCTGTCAACGCAGTGATACCACCGGCTGTGCGTAACGGGCAGCGGTGCGCGATGTGTTGCTGCTACCCCTGCATTTGAGGACAGGGGCTTGGCGGCTCGTAAATCCGTCAGGCTGCCCGCGATGACTCTGTCGGGCTCACGCGCGCTATGTTCATCACAGGCAAGCAGCAATTTACCGCCGCGGACGGCGGCAGGGGTGCGTCACACAAAGTCGCCGCCGCGCACAGAGACCGAGCTGTCGGCCGTGATGGAGATACATGTCTCGGGTACACTGCTAGACTGCGAACTGTTTTATGACCGCGCGCTATGAGATCCACCGGCTCGTACCCACATCTTTCCCCTCGTCCTCAACCGACGGACACATACACACCCACAGCTACACGGCCCTTCATGACAGCTTCAGAGTGAATAACTACATAAATTGCACTGTTGTGTTCCTCATTTAGCATGCTAAAAGCAAAAGGGAGAGTTACGTCGCCGAAAGTGGCTTTTCCATGACGGCTGAGTCAATGTAAAAATGTTGTAGCTTTTTCATTGTGAAACTGCGGGAAATGAAAAACGATTAAACATCGTACAGACACCAGCAAGAATAATAACACAAGTCAGAGAAAAATTAAGTTCTCCACCATGAAAAAGAAGCATATCACAAACGCTGACAAGAAAAGGAATGAGAAAAACCTGGAAAATATTCTCCAGACTGTTGTGAGTCATGACAAATGGTTCAGATTCCGCCAGGCAACTGATAACTGAGAATGTCACATGCGAAGGCAAACACGTCCATAATTTTAAACAAATGGAAATAAAAATGGAACACACATTAGGGTAAGCGAGCCGGAGTTGCCGCGCGGTTCTAGGCTCTTCAGTCCGGAACCGCGCGACTGCTACGGCGCAGGTTCGAATCCTGCCTCGGGCATGGCTGTGTGTGATGTCCTTAGATTAGTTAGGTTTAAGTAGTTCTATGTTCTACGGGACTGATGACCTCAGATGTTAAGTCACATAGTGCTCAGAGCCATTTTAACACATTAGGGTAACTAGAATATAAATATATTACTGAATTTAAGCGAATCCTAACATATACCATGTTACATGCCTCTGAAAATACATGGTTCGGAGCAAACAAGAACGTGTCCATTACTGGCAGTAGGAGCCGGTGGTTCAAGTCAAGTTCCTGTTATATTGTGATGTTCCCGCGCAGAGCAGCTGCTAGAATCAGAACGTATTTTCATATACAAGAAGGAAGCTTTGGGAAACATTCGTATTCATGACAGGGCAACTTCTGAGATGTGGATCGACCATTATGAAACTCTTTTCTGAACCGTGACTTGGAGTACTTCTTAGCCATTGAATTTCAGATGACTAGAAGAAGGATGTTGATGGTTTACTGAAAACTGTTTTCGGAGAAAACTGGCGAAATCGAGAGAAGTTGGTATACATCAGTCATTGACGATATACTCATGCTGTTGGACGTAGTGATAAAGGATACTGTTTGTGATTGTTTCGAAGGTGATTATGGCTTATGATATAAGTCTAACGCTTTCTTCTAATTCCATTGTTACATCAATTGTATACTGTCATGGTGATTTGAAATATTTTAAATAAATGGGAAGCAACTTTTCGTAACACATATGCATATGATCCATATGATATAGTATAGTAAGCATTATACAATAAGATGTAAAATATTTTGAAAAAACCACATTTTTCCTTTTGCGCATCATTCAAAGCCGAATATGTCCAAATGCTTCATGCAAATGCGAACATGTCCATACCTAAATGTACTTATTAAAGGAATGATACATTGTAGATTTTTTTTACGGGTATGAGCAAAAATCAAGGCTCAGTATGTTGTTTTCATTCATACGAATCTGAAATAAGCGTTATGTTGATTCCGAAAAACTGCTTTTAGTGGACAAGTAGTCTTTGCATGTTGCCCCCTCAAATGAGTATTTCGTTTCCTCTCAGAATGGTCACAGTTTGCAGCAGTTATCGGAAAGCCATCAAATGTAACAGAATTGATATGTGGCATTCTCCAAGGAAATGTTATAGGCATTCTGCCTTTGCTAATCTATTAGGAGATTATCTCTACAGCCCTTTTAACTTATTGCCGATGACGGTGCCATTTGCCGTCTAGTAAAGTATTCATTTTTCGCAAACGGTAGAGAAACAGTCTCAAGGAAGTTCGATGAACCATCTCCCAGCCGTTTAATGTGTGACAAACCACTCTGAGCTCGGGACATCCGTGGCTGTGTTAATATATCTTGAAAAAGAATACCACATATGGCTTTATGATACTGAGTGTGACACGGCCAATTTCGCAGCCTATAGCCAGGTCCTCAGTTGTACATAATACTTTAAAGACATCGATGTAGGGAAGAAAAGTGGCTAACCTCAACTAAAAAAACGGCACTGCCCGCCAAATGCAGATAGTCAGTTATGGAAGGGGCCGAATGATGCTTAGGGTATCCACCATTCGACTCCTTTTATAACTGACCATCTGCATTTGGCTGGCAGTGCCGTTTTACCAGTGAATGTTGGTGACTGCATCGATATCTTTGAGTTAATGTATTATGCACACCTGACGGTATGTTACAGGCCACGAAACCAGTCGAGGCCCATTAAAGATTATCATACAGCTTCGCTCGCTGTTCTTTTGACGAGACATATGCCTGACTGCAAAGAAATCACGTAAATGTATATGTAAATCCCCTGTCTGTACATGAAAGGAAGGAACAAGCATGTAAATCATAAAAGACTGTCTCAGAATCAGATAAACAATACTGACAGGGAAAATCTTTCGAGGAAACATTCTGATAAATAGTGTAGATGTCGCCCACAACTGGGCTTGAAACTCCTACTGCCTTGTCAGAGGACCTGTGCGCTATTCAAGGTTCCAGTCTGAAAACCAGCCCAAATAGCCACTTTGACTGTTTGTCATATAGAAATGGAATCACAAGTTGCTGACCCTTCAACATCCCAGCATGTCTGAGATCCGCAAATATTCAAGTATTCCATTTAGTTCTCAGAACACTAGACGTTTTCTTCTGCGATGGCTGAGGTCTATGTTATCCGGAGAGGGATCCTTTGAATCCAATAGCAGACCCATGGATCCACAGAAGACTGCATTAGCGCGGAGCAGAAGTTGATAACACCCGGTGCAGCAGTTTGACGGCCCCTGGCTTCGCATGGTACGCCCCGTCGGCAGCCCTGCCTGGGGATTGCACTGACTGCGAAGTGCGTGTTTCATTCACTTTCTGTTTCGGGGAACACGCAATCCCTTCCGGATCACTTCCCATGACGGCACCTCGGGTGCATAGCGATGTCAGGTACTGTGACGTCGTGCTGAATGCTGAAACTGGCCCATTGGTATGGCAGGCCATCGGATTCGTGCGATGCTCGAGTTTTAGGGCAGCTTTCGCTGTGGAAGAGAAACATGTTGGTAGATCCGGGGCTACCCATCAGTGCTCGCTGCAGTGCTGACATCACTAATGGACGCTGGTTTTTATTATCTGTGGCTAAATTACCATAATCAGATAATCCAATGCGAACGACATGAACCGCATGGGTACTGTTGATCGAGTGCTCTAAGCTAAAGGGGGAGGCGTGTTTATGTTGTCGAGGAGAGGCTTCGTTCTACGACGTCATTCGTAACGAGCGAATCGGTTCTACTCTTCTCCGGTTTTCAGCGATCTTCTGCTAAATCTACTTAGCGGATTTGTTAGAGTCTGTTTACCGCTAACTCAGACCCCTGCTACGCGGTGTTACGACCTACCTAGTGCCTCTTACATAACATTACAGGAGTAACGAAGGAACGAAGACGGTTTGGAATGTGCTTTTGAAACCATTTTCTGCTAGAATGAAGGTGCAGTATGTTGTTTTCGTTCATAAGTATGTCATAAATAGGTCGCACACAAGACTATCGAGGTTGCTGACCGAGTAAAGGTGCTGAAATGTTTACGCTGCCGGCTGATGTTACCTGATACTTCCGTGTGACGGAGTAATGTGGGCTGTTTAGGGCCGACTGTTCGAACTTAGAAAGTATTACACACCCCTTTCCTTATACAATTTGTCGCGTAACGTTCTCCTCCACTTTAACAAGTTTTGTCCTGAATCTTACCTTTTTCTACCTATTCCGCTAAATGTCTTACACATTTATATCTACTTTGCTTGTTGAAGCACAAAGAAAATCTTCTCCTACTTCAACATTATTTTTCGACCTTGCTGCTTTTCAATTTGACTCTAAAATCTGTTACTTACTAGTATGAAACCACTAGAAAGGAATTGCATGGACGCCTGTGTGCTTCACATTAGTTTTTCTCTTTCTAAGACAAAACTAAACTGCACAAGTATAAATTAGTATCACCATAACAATGGTGCTTCGTACATTGATTCTAAGGATATTTCGTTTACACTTCTCTTGTTATTCTTGTACATGTTGTAACATTTGATCCACCGAAATTTACCCTTTTTCTGCAGTGATTAATTCATCTATTTTCGGCCAGCCGCGGTGGCCGTGCGGTTCTAGGGGCTCCAGTCCGGAGCCGCGCTGCTGCTACGGTCGCAGGTTCGAATCCTGCCTCGGGCATGGGTGTGTGTGATGTCCTTAGGTTAGTTAAGTTTAAGTAGTTCTAAGTTCTAGGGGACTGATGACCACAGCAGTTGAGTCCCATAGTGCTCAGAGCCATTTGAACCATTTTTTTCATCTATTTTCTGATATAAGGTGGGATCTAATGTATTATTCAGATAGGTCAGGTTTTGCATGGGTAACACGCTAAAAGATTTCTCTGACCAATACCACATTGGTCTAATTCCTGTACTCATTTTGGTAACTGTAATCGTAACAGAAAGGTGAAACTTTGTTCCAGCTTTATCAGACATCTCTCTCCATTTGCTGACACTCCATTTTGTTTTAACTCTACTTTCGTCATCCCCGTAGCAATATACTATCATTGTCCTTTGTGAAGACAGAATTTAACCACTGACAGCCAATCCCCTGAAAATGTGGTTGTGGCATTAATACCAGATTTTATGCTCTGGGGCATCCACATTTCCTGGGAACAGCTGAACTGCACACGACTGCATGTCAGTTGGAACCACCTGTGCTGGACCAATGGTCGCTAAGTTCTGTTATTGATATAACAACACGTGTACCTGTCACAAGTAAAACTTCAGCAGTTTACACTTGTTCCCTATTATCGACAATTTTCCACTTGACCGGATAAGGATGGGCCGTGAAACACCAGTAACGAGAGTTTAAGCTTGCAGCTGGAAAATGTATCGTAATATAGCGACCGGGCCAAATATCTCATGATATAAGCATGAAACGAAAAACCTACGAAGAACGAAACTCGTCTACCTTGAAGGGGGAAAGCAAATGGCGCTATGGTTGGCCCGCTAGATGGCGCTGCCATAGGTAAACGGATATCAACTGCGTTTTTTTAAAAATAGGAAACCCCATTTTTTATTAGATATTCGTGTAGTACGTAGAGAAATATGAATGTTTTGTTGGACCACTTTTTTCGCATTGTGATAGATGGTGCTGTAATAGCCATAAACGTATAAGTACGTGGTTTCACGTAACATTCACCCAGTGCGGACGGTATTTGCTTCGAGAAACATTACCCGTGTTAAAATGGACCGTTTACCAATTGCGGAAAAGGTCGATATCGTGTTGATGTATGGCTATTGTGATCATAATGCCCAACGGCGGCGTGTGCTATGTATGCTGCTCGGTATCCGGAACGACATCATCCAAGTGTCCGGACCGTTCGCCGGATAGTTAATTTATTTAAGGAAACAGGAAGTGTTCAGCCACATCTGAAGCGTCAACCACGACCTGTAACAAATGATGATGCCCAAGTAGGTGTCTTAGCTGCTGTCGCGGCTAATCCGCACATTAGTAGCAGACAAACTGCACGAGAATCGGGAATCCCAAAAACATCGGTGTTGAGAATGCTACATCAACATCGATTGCACTCGTATCATATTTCTATGCACCAGGAATTGCAAGGCGACGACTTTGAACGTCGTGTACAGTTCTGCCAGTGGGCACTAGAGAAATTGAGGGACGATGACAGATTTTTTGCACGCGTTCTATTTAGCGACGAACCGTCATTCAACAACAGTGGTAACGTAAACCGGCATAATTTGCACTATTGTGCAACGGGAATTCCACGATAGCTGCAACAAGTGGAACATCAGCGACCTAGCCGGGTTAATGTATGGTGCGGCATTATGGGAGGAAGGATAATTGTCCCCCATTTTATCGATGGCAATCTAAATGGTGCAAAGCATGCTGATTTCCTACGTAACCTTCTAACGATGTTACTAAAAGATGTTTCACTGTATGAGAGGATGGCGATTTACTTCCAACATAATGGATATCCGGCACATAGCTCGCGTGCAGTTGAAGTGGTATTGAACAGCATATTTCATGACAGGTGGATTGGTCGTCGAAGCACCATACCATGGCCGGCACGTTCGCCGGATCTGACGTCCCCGGATTTCTTTTTGTGGGGAAAGTTGAAGGATATTTGCTATCGCGATCCACCGACTATGCCTGACAACATGTGTCAGCGCATTGTCGATGCATGTGTGAACATTATGGAAGGCGAACTACTCGAAGTTGAGGGGAATGTCGTTACACGTATTGCCAAATGCATTGAGGTTGACGGACATCATTTTGAGTATGTATTGCATTAATGTGGTTTTTACAGGTAATCACGCTGTAACAGCATGCGTTCTCAGAAATGATAAGTTCACATTGGAACAACCGAAATAAAATGTTCTAACGTACCTACGTTCCGCATTTTCATTTAAAAAACCTGTTACCAACTGTTCGTCTAAAATTGTGAGCCACATGTTTGTGACTATTACTGCGCCATCTATGACAAAGCGAAAAAGTGGTCCAACTAAAACATTCATATTTCTTTACGTACTACACGAATAAATAATAAAAATGGGGGTTCCTATTTTAAAAAACGCTATTGATATCTGTTTGACTTGTGGCAGCGCCACCTAGCGGGCCAACCATAGCGCCATGTGATTTCCCCCTTCAAGCTAGACAAGTTTCGTTCTTTGTAGTTTTTTTCGTTTGACGCTTATTTCGTGATATATTTGGCCCGGTCACGATCAATGGACCACCCTGTATACCCTAGCTTGATCTGAATAAACCTTAATTGTAGAAATATGAAAGAAGAATGCTATGTTACATTTCATTTGTGGTACAACGTGTCATATCTCTGTTGGAAATCCTTTTCCCACCTTCTTCACTCCCAACAGATACTGAAGAGTCCTTTACAATCTTGTACCTAACGGTCCATGTGTGACATGGTGAATCGCTTCTTGTACCCATTGAATTACTGTTGTCCATCTCTCAAGCCCTTAATTAGTTCATGTTGCAATCTCAATATTATCAGTTTCTCACCTAATGTCCTTAACTGATTCTTTACTCTCTGAGGTCTTTATTAAATGATCGTATCGTTCGTTTCGTATACTGTTATGACACGGTTGCTATTTTGTGCATGGTTCATGTTACGTTTAACACAGCCTGTTCAATATCAGTAATTTGCATCGTATGGAAACTCTAGTTCCTGAGTTCCTTGCGATATCTTGTTCCGTCCTCACCATACCATCTGAACTTTTGATGCCATCATTATCTGCTGTCTCTAATATCGTCTTTAATAATTTACCACTACCAACTAACCAACCTCTTCTCTTTTGTACAAATGTTTCTGGCACTGCCCCTATCATCTGCTGTAGTTGATCCCCAAGTTTCTCATAGGAAAACTTCAGTTCATGGTAATCGCTCTGTACGTCACTTAACATTTCCCCATTTTTCCACGTCTGTAGATACATTTATAAACATAATAGTTTCTATCTCCCAGCTGTCAAACGAGAGTTTTAACGCCCACTTTGATTGTTCTGAGGACAATATTCCATTTTCCAAAAGCTGAGCGACAATGCTGGACGTACTCTCGTGTGGGAAGAAGTGGGTAAACGTAAAACCCAGCAACGTCGCAGAATATGATGGTTTGAGTGATCCAGGTGTTATGTTGTAAAGAAACATAATGTTTCGTGAGTGCACTGGCCTCCAAATTTTTGAACACAGTAGACCGAACGGTCAACGTTATTGTGGTAATGTACTTCTTCCACATATGCATCTTTTCAAGGATGCATTTGGCCCTGACTTTGCTTTTGCGGATACTGATGTGTGATCTCATCGAAGACTGCAGGTGGACAACCTCTTGGAATGGAAGAATGTCCGGAAAATGCCCTGGCCTGCCCATTCTCCCAACTTAAACCCCATCGATCATGTGTGGGCTGTATTGGGTTCAAATGGCTCTGAGCACTATGGGACAACTTCTAAGATCATCAGTCCCCTATAACTTAGAACTAATTAAACCTAACTAACCTAAGGACATCACACACATCCATGCCCGAGGCCGGATTCGAACCTGCGACCATAGAGGTCGCACGGTTCCAGACTGTAGCGCCTAGAACCTCCCGGCAAGTCCGGCCGGCGATGTATTGGGGAAACATTTTGCAACAAGTTCACATGCAGCAGCGATCATCCAGTAATTGTCACCACTGCTGGTCGAGGAATGGAACACACCCAAACATCTTACCAACCTCATGACCTGCATGGGAACATGTTGCGCAGCACACGTTGGTGGTGATCACACATTGTAGTAAGAGACATGTCCCACCTTTTATAATATGTGGGGGACCATCCTCCTTTCGTCTCATTGCTTATTTCCTTCGGCTACCTTCTGTACTACACTGTAGCAGTTTTTTCTATGTGTGGTCTAAGTTTAGTCTAGCTATGTTACTTGGCAATTACACATCATGCGGAAGTTAGTTTCGTCCTTAAAGTTTGCACGCAAGTGTAGTTTTAGAAACATTAAAACTAACAGAATAACATTAAATGAAGAACAGTATCTAAAGTCAAATTTATGGGAGAAGTTGCTCAGCATTTTGAAATAAAAACTGGTGTTAGACAAGTTAACGGTTTATCACCTTTACTGTTTAACTGTATTCTAGAAAAAATTGTGTGGATCTGGAATTCGGAGCTAAAAAATCACAAAATTGAACCAATAACTCTGGAAAGGAAAACAAATGGAATTAAGGTAAACTGCTTGGCTTTTGCGGATGATTTCGCATTACTTTCAGAAAACCTGATAGAAGCAGTTACTCAAATAAACATTCTGGAAAAATTAGCAAACAGAACTTGTCTCAAAATTTCAGCTGAAAAAACAAAATTCATGACAAATATAAAAAATGCACCAAAATACATAGAAACACAAATAGGTAAAATAGAGCGAGTAAATAAACTTAAATATCTTTGAGAAACCATACAACAGAATGGATTAGAAAAATCTGTAATAGATGTAAGAATTAACAAAATGGTAAGGGCATATGGTTTGACCAAAAATATTGACAACAAGAGATGTATATCTAGAAGAACAAAACTAAAACACTACACGACCAGAATGTTTATATGGATCTGAATGCCTAACGATGAACTATAAGATGGACAAACTAGAGGTACTGGAATGAAGGATTATTAGAAAGATAATGGGTGCAATGAAAACTGCAGATGGTTGGAAAATAAGAAGTAATGAGGAAATCTACAATAATATAGAGAAAATATCTGAAGTAATGGCCAAATGAAGATTAACCTTTTTTGGACATCTCTGCCGAAAGGCTGGAAATAGACTAACAAAAGAAATACTCCTATATTTCTGGAAGAAGAAATCGACAATAGCATGGATTACAGAAGTAAGAAACGATCTTGAAAGAAACAACATCAAAGAATCAGAAATAGCAGAAAGAAACCATTTTAAAAACACAATACTATATTTGGAAGGCTTTCAAAGCAGAAGAAATAAAAATCGGGAACAACATGGGCAGAATAAAGGAAGAGGCTTCATGTGGAGAAAATGAGGGAATACTGGAAAAATAGGAAACAACAACAAAGGAAGAAGAGGAACTGAAATTGTTAACGTGATCGTAGTTGGTCAATATGACTGTAAAAAAAAAAAAAAAAAAAGAAAAATGAAGAACAAAATGTTTGATGACATGGGTGCTGATTATGATTTATTTGGTTAATGTGAACGTCTACATCATCAGACTCCAAGTGGATAAACAAATATCTTGAGAGCTTTCTTCTGTCTTATGCATACTAGACACTTCAAACTATCTGACATCATTATAGGGTTAATCCAAAAGCTGACAGTACACCTACAAGAGCTCTTGATCCGAATTTCTTAGATACCATTTTCTCAATACCTGGTTGTGTATTAGCAACGAAGGAACTCGATTTTGCAGATGAAACAAAAGGAATGTGAAAGGCACTCACTTGTCTTTAGATTTCGACCGTCTCCATTTTTTCGGACAGATGATAAGCCTAAGAAATAAATTCAAGTATTCTGAATGTCGCTTTTAATTTTATCAGAGTAAATTTTTGATGGGTGATAGATCTGCAATTCGTAAACTCGTGGTAAAAATGTCCTCCAGGCTCACTGCAGCAATTTCAGAAATAAAGATGAGTTTCTCTTGTTGTACTTTGCTTCTATTCTAATACCACATTTCACATAAGATGATATAATTTTTGCTTCGAAAGGTAATCATGGTTTTCTTGTACTGATTTATTTTTCCAACGAATAACAAATCTTCATAGAAATCTTAGAACAACCCATATGGTATCGTCTCAGTCTTTGGGAAGACTTCACTGTAAATCTTCAGAATGTCTTACAGCGTGAACTGTCAGTCATCTTCATTTACTTCCAAATGCTCACCAATGATATTCACCCAGACCGATACCTAATCACATTTTAGTCGTTCAACGGTACTGTGAATTGTTGTATCAGATTTGCAAAACATTTTCGCTCAGTTACTACGAAATTTGTCTTCAACAACAAGACCTTCTAAGCCCCTATTCGTACTTCGTGCCCCAGTCATTATTCTTGTTTTGTCACAATTTCCATTATTGGTTTTTGAAAATGTATTTGTAATGCCACTACCAACTTTTTTTAATAATTTCTTCAGATGGCTTTCTATGTAGTCCTGTGGTGCATCTTTCTCCCCCAAAAAAGTTACGTTTAAGTTAATACAATAAAAATATTAGGTACACTTTATGTTTTCCTATCTTTGCACTGAAAAGTACAACCTTTTTACATTTTTATTTATGTATGTGATCAGTTGGCAGTGAACATACATGGGAATGAGATTTATTATATAAGTAGATTAAACAGCAAGAAAAATATAGAAATTCATTTCTACGAAGGTAATGTACACAAAAACAGTGGCAAAATGGATATAATGCGGATCAGATGAATTTCTGTATTATTAAACTTATCCTTACCATGCACTCTTCCAATAAGAGAGTTGGTGTTTTGCTGTTGTTAGCTCATCTTCATACAAATCTACCGAAGGTATGTCCATAGGTTGCACAGAAAATACAGTATCATTACTAAGTCATCAATTGTCACACATATTTCCATTCGTTTATAAATTATGATTCTTCAAATCTCTGCTATATACAAACATTGGTCATATATATATATATATATATATATATATATATATATATATATATATAGTTCCTTGATTGTTTGTATGTAGTAAGCTGTGGTATGTATATATATATATGATGATGATGATGATGTGGTCTTCAGTCCTGAGACTGGTTTGATGCAGCTCTCCATGCTACTCTATCCTGTGCAAGCTTTTTCATCTCCCAGTACCTACTGCAACCTACATCCTTCAGAATCTGCTTAGTGTATTCATCTCTTGGTCTCCCTCTACGATTTTTACCCTCCACACTGCCCTCCAATACTAAATTGGTGATCCCTTGATGCCTCAGAACATGTCCTACCAACCGATCCCTTCTTCTGGTCAAGTTGTGCCACAAACTTCTCTTCTCCCCAATCCTATTCAATACTTCCTCATTAGTTATGTGATCTACCCATCTAATCTTCAGCATTCTTCTGTAGCACCACATTTCGAAAGCTTCTATTCTCTTCTTGTCCAAACTATTTATCGTCCATGTTTCACTTCCATACATGGCTACACTCCATACAAATACTTTCAGAAATGACTTCCTGACACTTAAATCTATACTCGATGTTAACAAATTTCTCTTCTTCAGAAACGCTTTCCTTGCCATTGCCAGCCTACATTTTATATCCTCTCTACTTCGACCATCATCAGTTATTTTGCTCCCCAAATAGCAAAACTCCTTTACTACTTTAAGTGCCTCATTTCCTAATCTGATTCCGTCAGCATCACCCGACTTGATTAGACTACATTCCATTATCCTTGTTTTGCTTTTGTTGATGTTCATCTTATATCCTCCTTTGAAGACACTGTCCATTCCATTCAACTGCTCTTCCAAGTCCTTTGCTGTCTCTGACAGAATTACAATGTCATCGGCGAACCTCAAAGTTTTTATTTCTTCTCCATGAATTTTAATACCTACTCCGAATTTTTCTTTTGTTTCCTTTACTGCTTGCTCAATATACAGATTGAACAACATCGGGGAGAGGCTACAACCCTGTCTTACTCCCTTCCCAACCACTGCTTCCCTTTCATGTCCCTCGACTCTTATAACTGCCATCTGGTTTCTGTACAAA
This sequence comes from Schistocerca piceifrons, assembly GCF_021461385.2. Taxonomy (NCBI): domain Eukaryota; kingdom Metazoa; phylum Arthropoda; class Insecta; order Orthoptera; family Acrididae; genus Schistocerca; species Schistocerca piceifrons. The sequence goes on along the minus strand of NC_060140.1, from coordinate 641,751,586 downwards.
TTGTAAATAGCCTTTCGCTCCCTGTATTTTACCCCTGCCACCTTTAGAATTTGAAAGAGAGCACTCCATATATATATATATATATATATATATATATATATATATATATATATATATATATATATAAGGGACAATCAAATTAATTTTATCTGTTTGTGTAAATATCACAAGGCAGAAATAAAGGTTTAAGAATATGTGTTGTCGATGTAACTCCTCCCACTTCATAGCTATGGCGCAGGAACGTAAGTGACATATCAGCAATTAAAACTTCCGGGCTAAGAGACTCACCTCAGATGATGTTGCCCGCAGGTGGCAACGAAACGTCAGGGAGAAGTATTTCTACTATTGGACCACGGCCTCTTAGCCCGGAAGTTTTAATTACTGAAGACACCGGCCGTGAAAGCCTACACGCTACGATAAGTGACATATTTTGAGTAATAAAAATAGTATATGTAGCAAATGATAGTAAAAGCTTTATTCATCCTTCGTAGCGTCTTCAGAATTTTTTTGGGAACTGCGAGTAACGCATTAGTCATAACAATCAAGATTGTAATTGTGGCCCTATCTTAGCAAAGCTGAATGTAAATATCAAAATTTTGGCTATTTATGGCGAATGCGTTATCCGCAGTTCACAGTCAAATTTTCAAGGTTCCTCGAAAAAACAAAACGCTTAAATAAAGCTTTTGTTGTCACTTGCTACTCAAACAAGTTTTCTTACTAAAAATTTTCTGTGTACTTCAGTACCTACAATAATTAAAAGTTTTTCTGTATAATGCCATGTCTATAAGCACAGATGTCAAAATCGTATATATTTACATCTCAAGAACAAACACCAAGACGTCGATATGTATAGTATGAGTAATAGTTCAAGAACATAAGTGGTATAATAGAAACAGAAATAGGCTTATTTTTTGTAAGTAATGTAAAGCAGGCAGAAAATGTGGTATTTGCAGTTCTACTATGCCATAAACCTACATCAGTGACTGGTGGTCGTACCAGCTGATTTAGACATTTACACGCTGCTGATAACTTTTGACAAGGCTGATGCAGCCGTTCTGCGGCACCGGTTCCGTGGTGGCAGCATGGGATGGCGTGCCGAAGCGCAATCGCAGCGACGCATGCTTCGCGCCCGTCACCTTCCAGCGAACGTGGCGACGTTTAAGGGGGAACTTCATTACGTCACAGTACTTTTCCACTGTTGTCTTGGCACCTCGTCGGACACCTAAGAAACTAACTGCTCAACGTCCATACATATGATAAAAGAAATGAAAACATGTGTATTGTGTAACACTCCTACCTCTCTACAGTTGTGTCGGTAAGTAACGCAATCGCAAAACGTGAAAAGAAAGAAAATTCCACTGTTCACCAAAACTGCGGTCAACGTGTTGCTAACACTACGAATGTACGGTATTTAATAGAAACTGTAACGAACAATATATAAATCACTGTTCGTAAGTATTTGCCAGTTCTTATATTTGCGATCACTTAGTCATACGTACATGTTTACAATATTCATAATCGCTTCGAAGACCCACACATCATCTTCTTGTGCGCCTCTTCTTCCATTGTATAAAATTCACGCCCTTGGAAGAGCTTCAGCTTTGTCTATTCGCAAGTGTTCACGACAATACGGTAGACTTGGCTACTTGCTCATCCGTCAGTCCATCTCCATCCGTGATTCAGTCCGAAAATAAGAAAGCAGTAATATTCTCGCACTTATTCATACTGGTAGTCGCGTTTTCACATGCTTCCTACGCTTGTGTTTCCCCTTCACTATCGTCGTTTCTCCTCTCTTCCGCTTAGTAAGAATCTTCATCGAGCCTGAATTCATAATTTCAATTACTGTGCCAGTTGACTAAGATACTTCTCGTGGTAGGCGTTACGCAACCCAGGTTAAAACTTGACTTTCTTCATATCAAACTCCGAAACATAGATATCTTATTAGTTCTCTCTCCAAAGATTACGAGTACAATTTGTGTTATCCCTGGTACGTAGTATGGAGGGTTCAAAATCTAATTTAAACGATCGTCATATGTGCTTTTATACTAACACTTTTTGAAGGACATCATGTCAATCTCTGCGTGCGATAAGATTACTTTTTCTTCTTTCCAGAACAAAGGTATCTTTAACTGTCTTCTCGCGTGCTAACGAATTCTGACGATTTACTTCTAAGTCTTGTTGTTTCGTAAATGCTCCAGCCCCTCTGCAACAATAATTTTCTCATCTTCTGTTTGAACCTGAGTCTGCTTCAGCTTCTCTGCAACTATAATTTTCGCATCTTCTGCTTGAACCTTCTGCTTAACAGTACCCTAGAACATCTCACATTCCTCTAATTATGATAAATATCCTTCTTCATCCGTCAAAGATACTATAATGTGATCTAACGAATACTCCTATGAATCTTGTTTCCGTTCCGGGACAGTACGTTATCGTTCCTCTGTAGCAGTATAATCTTCACATTCTCTGCTTGAATCTCCTGCTGAAAAGTACATTCCTTACCCACTGACGTTCCGTGCAGCAAATATGAGTGTACGATTCAACACTATCACCGTTTCCTCATTCTGCACTCGTTTCGTCATCTGAGGTGGTTTTATCTGGCATTCTGCTTGATGTCTTAAGGTCAGAATTAGGCATCTCAATGAAGAAGTCGTTATCCGAAGCTGATTCTGATTGTGACTCCGTAGGCAACGAACATTCCGGAAGGTGTATTGGTATGTTTCACGTTTTCTTAAATTCGTTTACGCGTTTGATTGCTCCACACATTTGAAAAATGTTCAAATGTGTGTGAAATCTTATGGGACTTAAATGCTATCCCTAAGCTTACGCACTACTTAACCTAAATTATCCTAAGGACAAACACACACACACCCATGCCCGCGGGAGGACTCGAACCTCCGCCGGGACCAGCCGCACAGTGCGTGACTGCAGCGCCCTAGACCGCTCGGCTAATCCCGCACCCACACATTTGAGTTATTTTCTCGATATTATCTATAATATCCTTTATTTATTTGTGACTTTCCTCCTTATATCTCTATACCTTTTTTTGCCCATCTCAATAATCTTGATTTCATTAAATTCCTAAATTCATTCCTATTTTTCGCATAATTTTCCCAAAGTATTGTTATGCCTTCATTCATAATATTGACTAACTCTGTTATATCCTTCATTTCTTGACCCGACCTGCCACAATGCTGTCTACTGGTATTTCTTCATTTCGTTATTAATAGTTTTACACTTGAAAATCAAAATGATAAGGGAAAGACGTAAGTAACTTTCTCGATACAAGATTAGTCACATGCCAAATGTTTCAATAGTTTCGCCCAGAGGAGTTCCTTCCAACTACATGCATTTGGAATTCTTGTGATACTTATACGTTTACTAGCTGTAACCCGCGGCTGCGTTCGCATATCAGTAAAATAAAATGAAGTGAAATTTGCGTACGGCATTATTGGTTCGGTGGCTCAGATCGGGATATTCCGGCACTTTCTTCCAGTGATGCTAGTCCTGCAAGTTTCGCAGCAGAACTTCTGTGAAATCTGGAAGGTAGGAGACGAGGTACTAGCGGAAGTAAAATTGTGAGAACGGGCGGTGAGTCGTGCGTGGGTACTTCTGTTCGTAGAGCACTTGCTCGCGAAAGGCAAAGTTCCCGATTTCGAGTCTAGATCCGGCACACAGATTTAACCTGCCAGGAAGTTTCAAATCTGCGTGCTCTCCGCTGCAGAGTGAAAATCTCATTCTGGACTTACTGTTAGTGTTTATATGGTGCCACTGCGACGAGTTGAGATGATAACATAATTATTAGAACAACACACACACACACAGTCGCGAGCGGAAAAAGTACGACCTGAATTGGAGTCATACTCGCGCCCCCCTAGTTGTGATTCTACAATGCTAACCATAAGACTACGAACTGATGAGTGTTTATTATCCCGTCTGGAACTATACCAGCGAAAGATGCTGAGCACCCAAAATGTGACGTTATTGTGAATATTAGTATGGAAGCACGGATTAAACCGTAGGCAACTGCATAAGCATTGTATTTGCTACGTTCAATCATCTTATGTAGAGCATTGCGAACAATGAAGCATTTTCACAAATACAATGAAGTTCAAAAGTCAACGAGTATACAGTTTTCTCAGAGAGTCATTATTGTTTCATATTTCGCTTTTTTTCTTCAACTCAATAAATATGTTATACTACACACTTTCTAAAGTAGCCTGTGTACTTCCTCGGCGTTCAGACTATCTCATTACCAAATTTCATCGCAATCGATTCCGAAGTTTATTTGTGAACGCGTAACAGACAGAGTTACTTTCGCATTTATAATCTTAGTATGAAAGTGTGGATTACTGACACTGTTGACTTCTGTGCCTTAGCGTTATGCTGCAAAGTGCACCCTTTGTGTCGTCAAGATAGTCGCCTAGAATCAGTAACAATAGAGATTTCCACCTCAAACAAGATTTCCTAGAGATAACACACTATTTTGCAATCTCTGCGTTTGACTCGTAAGTCTACTGTTCATCTTTATTTCTCATTATTGCATACAAATTCTTCACCGAAGAAGCAGTTCTCCGCGCACAATACGCCCAATTTAATATGTCTTTCCTGTCTCGGTGACAAATATGGAACTCCTTTTCAGATATTTTAGTTATTTTGCAGCTTTCGGACTGAGCTTTACGTAGAGAACACTCTTTGTTGTGAAATGATCATGAGCATGTGAAAATGTGCCTCTTATACGTTTCAGAACTTAACATTCCTCAGTTTTGCAGTAATGGTACAGCAGATCAAATTAGTTTGTTTTATTTATTCGTTTAGCACTTGGCATACAACTCATTCATTCTTGTATCAATAGTTAAGCTTGTTACAAATACATGCTGAAGTCAACTTTGGTACGTGGCCTTGGCATGTTAATTTAACAGGTAAACAACATTCATAGAAAGATTTTAATATCCGTTTCAGTAGCAGTATGTTCGGATAACGAAGTGACTAATCGATATCCACAATGCATTTCACACGTAACTTCCATTACATAATTCCTTGCACTTTTCGACGAAAGAACCGAATCATAAATCGTTTACACTTACGATGCGAAGTAACACTGTCAGTGCTTAATTATAGTCTAATCTTTAGCGGATCTTTCATTCGTGGTACGGGCGCAAGAGATCACTTCTTACAGAACCCGAACATCGACTCTCTGTACACATAACTTAGCCCGCGATCAGTAGTGCTGGACCACGGTAGACGGTAAATAGCAAGAAAACGCCCACTCAACGTCGAAAATTCTAGAATCCAGCGATAAGTAAGGAGAGAAATATCGCATCGTCGTAATACCAGAGATAGCAGTACGCCTTACATGTTCTCTAGCGGCTCGTTACCTATTTATTGCATTTCGTTTGCCTTCTTGCCCCATTTAGCTTTGTTTCTGTATAGTATTGATAACATTGCACAAAAGTTGAGAAGTCGACGACATGCGCTATAAGTCTTATTTCCATTTGTTCACTGTATGTGGTTTCGGCATGACGGGGCGCCGGTACACTTTGCGCTCGATGTTCGGAACGACACTGAGGTACTGTTTGGGTGAAAACGTGTTGCTCGCGGTGGTCCTGTTCCATGTGCAGCTCGGCCGCCAGAACTGACACCAATGGACTTATTCTTTTGCGGGCGTATGAGGAGCCTAGTTTGCGAGACTCCGGTCGATAGTCTCACGGACCTGATTGCTTCGATTATCGGAGCCGCGGAATTACTGCGCCAAAGTCCTGGTATTCTTGAGCATGTTAAGACAATCGGTGGTGCGTCGCTGTACACTCTGCAACGGTCATGGTGTTCTTAAGTTGGAACAATACCTGTAAGGAACAGTCGAGCTGTTTTTACATGCTGTACTGTACGCTGACAGAACAGGTAGAGCATACTCAATGCCTCTTTCGGCTGAGGCTTGTTGCGTTACTCTGTGTTACATGTTGTACGTTTCAGTTATTGCATATCACAGGCTGCTTTACAGCTGTGAAGGCATTGTTATGGAAGCAAGAGTGAATGTGATAACAAACTGAATAAGTTGTAATTACTCTATTAATCTGTAACGAGCCACCGAAGACCTTAGGTCCCTTATACCAAATACTCAGTAGATATTCCTGAACACCCTCTCAAGTTTGTAAGTGGAGTTCAGGTTTACACTATGTAAGCATTCGCAGGACACTACAGTAATACCATGGAACAACAGTCTCTAGTCTTGATAACTGCTACAATGCGGCGACGAAAAGAGTCTACAAGTTTCTTCAGGTAACCGATGATCAGCTCCTGCACAGCTACCAAGTAGCAGGTATCATGGCTGCTCTGTTTCAACCACTGATTCAAGAGTGGCGGACCAGTATAGGTGTAAGATGGTATCTGAGTGTTTTGAAACAATTGTATGCCGGCAGATCTGTGAACACATCTATTCTGTGCTTTGAAGACGGAAGTATCCACAGCATACCTGTCATGAAGACGTAAATAAAATGGTGATATCACATCACTGAGAATGCTGAAATAAACATCCTTAAATTTTTGCTCATACGTTTCTTGGCGTCGTACAGCTGTTGCTGCGTCCTGCATCTGTATCCACAAATGCCTCGAATTCTTCACTCTTCCTCATCCTCTTTCATTCCTTTTCCCCGTATCGCTTCTTGAACACCACTTAGCCACACTTTCCATGGTATTCTTATTCTCCTTCCAGGAGATCGGGATGAAAGTACTCTCTTGGGGCATCTGCATCCATTTCTTGACGTGTTCAAACCATCCAAGATGCGTTTCTTTTACTCTGTTCGCAACACTATAATGAGTCGGCGTCCTTTCTCTTATTTCCTCATTTATTACCTGGTCAAGTCGGTAAATCCAACATCAAGTCGGTAAATCCAACATGCTCATCCCATGTGGTCTCTGTTTATTTCTTACTGTGAGTTCCCGGCACTCACTTCCACATCCTGTTACTGGTTCCACGACAGACTTGTATAAATGCATTTTCACCTTTAAACTAATTTTTGAGATCAGAAATACAGCTTTTAATTTTTGTTTTTGGATGTCTATGTCACATCTGTCATCAAGTGATAGCATACTACCAAGGCACTTAAATTACTTGCACACTTCAATAATGTATCTATCAGTATACAAGTTACTTTCCTCTTCTCCAAAAATAGATATTCAGTCTTCTCAACATTAAGTTTTCAACCCCACTTTCTATACTCTTGAAAGAACTTCCTACGCATGTAAGATACATTCTCTTCAACTTTTGCTGCAACGACCTGGTCATCAGCATGGAAAAATGCGTACAAAGAGCGGTTCCCTAGTAGTCATGGTAAGAAAAGCACCCATTAAACATCACACTGTACACTGCAGGTTAAACCCTCGTCGGAATGTCGGTACACTTGAAGCTTTGCACTAGTAATAAAGACTCTTCGAAACATATTACACGACTTCTTTCAACTACTGGCCAGTATCTGTGCTGTTAGACACACCGCGGCAACTTTTTCTGCCGCTGAGAGATACTCTACTACCAATGCCCACTGCAAGCAGTTCCCTTAGCAGTGTTGACTCTAAGACTTGTTGCATGGAGCTGCGTTCACCACACAGCAGTAACTCGTGTCTGAAACCGACAACCACTGATACAGCGTTCCAATGATCTGCATTGCCTATCGGTTATGGTATTTTCACGACCATTATTCTTATGCCGTGGGTCACCTAAAACTCGATATTTCCATTCTGTCATTGCGTCATTTCTCTATATCGGCCAACTTACCGCAGCGATTTGATACAACTGTCCCGTGCAAATCTCTTCACTGGCATGACTTAGGTATGCAGCAGAGTGTCGCACACCGTTTGGTATCATTACTAAATCAACTATGGTACTCCAAAACGACCATTTTACTCTGATAATGGGTATACTTCACAAAAGACTTTGACTTTATAAACAGAAAGCTAGTGACAAAAAGAACAAACGTAACCCTAAGTGAAAACAACATATGGAAACGAATCATAAGCGAAATAGCTGCAGTGGAACGAAATAGGGATCTCAGATAACTTCTCCCGATTAAAACCGACACTCCAATCAGACGGAGTACTTCAGGAAGACCCACTGAGTCGTATGTTACTTATCCTCGCAGCGGAAGAAATGGAATAGTATGCTAAAGGGAGGGTGTAATCTCACACGCATATTGTAATAGGCTCAAAGGACATTACAAAGCTACAAAAAACAATAAACGACATGGAAGATTGGTACGTCGAACACAATTTAGAAATAAATTTGTCAAAAACACAAATTATGATGTTCAGAAATGGAGGAAGAGCACCTGTATCAGCTGAGATCTTCATACGGACGAAAAAACTGAAAATCGTACCAGGCTTACAGTACCTGGAGGTCACAATACAAACCAGTCCAAAACACGTAACAAAGAAAGCAATGCAAGCAATAATGGCTGTCCATGAAAAAGGACACATTAGATCCTTCAGGCTACAGCAATAATGGAACTAATAACAGCGAAGACATCGATAATATTGACATACGGCATTGAAATCAACGGACAGCATCTCACAGTAAAGAATATACCGACACTATAAAGAGGAAAGTCGACCTATATGAAAAAAGTATTTGGAGTGCCCAAAACAAGACGTTCCAGATTCTTGTACATGCTGACGAGGGAACCCTTCCTCATTGAAGATCTACGGACAAACCAGATGCTACCCAATACCACCGCTCTTGGAAGTTTACTAAAAGGATTCAAGGAAAAAAGGGAAGACATACCTCCAGAATTTTACAGCACAGGTGCCATGGTTGGCCTAACTTGGACAAAGGAAAACTTTGAGATGGGAACGTGATCATAAGAATGCCAGTACATGGTTCCCACCACCTTATTTGCAACAACACGTCTTATTATGAACCTAACGGAATATGTGAGCGTAAACTGTGTCATCGAAAGTGCAAACGTTGCCATATGTAACTCTGTACCAAAAGGCTACGGTCCAGAATATGTAACGTTTTAAAGTTAAATAAACGAACCGGTGACGAATCACATTGTTTGCTAAATATACTCTTACCTCAGTTTGCAAACGGTGAGTCTCACGCACCGACATCTATACTGTTGAATTAGTTCAGCTAGGGTTTTGTAACTCTTCTCCATTATGAGTGAGTTTCACGCAGTTAGAAATCATTCGATAACTCTCTGTCTAGCATTTACCTTCCACAAGAAGATATTAATGTATTCATTATTTCACCATGAATCGCTCTGGGCAGATAGATCTAGATGTTTGATATATTGTGACAGACTGCAGGTCCGGAAGACTAACGGTGTTTAGTCTGTTTACATTTACTTTTAAAGAGGGGTGGTTCCCAGTCTCTGCAACATGCAATCATTATTTACAAGTACTGGTAACAATTTTGATATCTGGCCCAATCCGAACGATGCCTTGTGTTAAAACTTGAACGACACAAACTACAACATAAACCTCATATGTCCTTGTCAGAGTACTGACGAACGGATATATTATTAAAGCATCACATTATAATTCTCAATAAATTGGCGATAGCTACATCGAAAATTGTGAGTACACTTACATGTTTTACCTGCAGTTGTCCCTTACTTTCTCTTCAGTGCTTTTTAACGTTGACGTATGTCCTCTTTTAAACTTTTTCATGTTGGTCATTAAACACTTGTGAGAGGTATGCAGTTGTGACAGATATGAGTTTACGCCAACTATTCTTTGAAAACACATACAAACCAACATGGAAACCAAGCCTGTCCCGCCCAAGGGTGTGGGAAGTAGATAGTACCTTACAGATGTGGAGGGGAGAGCAAAGGGAAGAATTATAATAATACTGGGACAACAGCTTACATGGGATATTCTACGATATACATCATTCTACCTGCTCAGTGCGCGATCATTCTTCTCATTTCCTTTGACCATCTTCATTACCTTATATTTGCACTGTTGTCTGTGAATCAGTAATCTAGCAAATTTTGTTTCAGTTTGCCCTTATGACGGGGCGTGCGTTGTTTTCAAATTATATTTCCTTATTGTTTTGTTCACTGTATCATTCTCTATAAGTAGATTCGGTGGTTAAATCTTTATTAACATGAAAATAAATATTGATTAAGACGTTTTACATCTGCTTTGCTTCATTACTTTCCATAAAGTATCATTATATTTGTGTGTGTAACTGGTGAATATCACTAACTTTTGTGTAAAACTTTAATCCAACAAGATGACGATATAAATGTTACAAAGAATCTGTGGTAGAGGAAACTTTACGTATATTGCTCGCTAAATTTTTACTGTGTAATAAGTAATATAACTTAGTTACTTTTCATAGAGAAATGCGGAAAACAGTCAAATTCGCAATATTTTGTGGCAGGCTTTTTCAGGAAGTGTTGTCGGTACTCAGCTTAATTTAACAACTTACGAGACATTCCACAAGCCATTGGCACGAAACTGGAGGCAGCGCTCGTCAGCGCGTGAGAACCATGTCCCGTATGCTCCACGGCTATGTTGGGAATCAATGCGTGCAACTCACAGCACGGCATGGTTTAGCCGCAGTTTCCCAAGTACCGCCGGCAAGGATTGGCTCCAAGTGTTTAACTGGAAACTCTGCTAGTCCGAAGACGGGCGAGAAGAGACTTTGCGGACTGATAGAGTAAGAGCGTAGAGATGGAAGCGAGAGAGAGCTGATGGATTTCAGTCCCTATAGCGTATTCGCTTCTGTTTGTACAGTGCATCTCCTTTGGAAAACAGATGCTGCATAAATATACGCTGATTGCAATATGGGCACTTTGATTTCTTGTATGACTCAGTGATTTCAAGCACATTTATCTTCTTTTCCTTCTTTTTTATCATCATGCTGCAAAGGGACTGCTTCCTCTATATTTTTCGCTGCCCTCGTGCTGTGTTTCGGAAGTCGACTTTACTGATGATAAATCTGAAAAGTAAAGCTCGTAAGCCAGATGTGCAGCAGTCAACGAACAAGCGTGGACGGGGAACAATGACTCAAATACCCATGAAATGAAAGGAAGTATCAGAATCATTAGCTGTTAGTTTGGCCTGGGGATTTCTTGAAGATGTTCACACAGTTAGTGTAGGCGACAATATAATAACGTAGAATGTCAATCAAATCCATATTTCCACTAAAGTCTGTTCCGCCACTGACATCCATTGTGACGCGTATACACCGACCTATTACAAGGAGTATGCATTATTACTCGTACCCATGTTTCTCGTAACAGACGATTAGAGAGTGAAAGACAGGTTACGCTTATCCGTTATGGGTGTTCTAGAAGCCGCGACTTTGTACTAAATGTAAACACAGACAGCTTTGACCCGTCACTATCTGAGATATTTATTCCCATAAACTAATTTTCGAGCCTCTTAAGGTTGATCTTCATATCGGCCACATACAAAGTACCCACATCTCTGTTTCCTTCGTGTGATGCTGGGTAATGGCTTGCAGCAGTGTGGGCGATATAGTAGTTAGCACCCACTGAGAAAATTCCATAGTTTCCTGTCTGCCGCAAATTAAACACTTTCCACCGTAAATATAAACACTGATCGCCATTACGCATCCGCAAGCATCCAGCATGTGCTGTACAAGTTAGTAGTGGGAAAGCATCATAACTGTAGTACTTTCTCAGTGGGCATTGAATGGTTTGTGTGCGCTTATATCATCATAATCGCTTGTGCTCATGAAGGATGTGGAGAGAGTGAAGTGGTTCGAGGGATTACTGCCAGAGTTTAATGTCTGTAATACTGAGGATAAAGACTGTGCCTCACATCATGCAATAAGGTTTAAGATGGAGACAGTCGCTGCTAAGTTCAGTGTGAAGTTTTTGTTTCAGTGGTGGCGTCATTGTCAGCTTTAACACTTCACCAAAGAACGGTGTCAACCTTAAGTGTTGTTTCATATACTAATAAAATCAATATTTAGAGCATTTTTTCTTGTTTACCTTGAAAGACTTCCTTGGCTCATGCCATCGAGATCTTGCTCTTGCTGCTGAATTTACCAACCGTAATTCTCATCGCAAGGCGAAATAGCTCAAGATGAGTAGTTATCATGGTAACCTTTATCTGGCTGATTTAGCTCTAAATATTGCAGCTAGTATTGAGGCAGTCGGTGCACTTATACGGAGGAAATAATAGATATTCTGTCAGTTAAGAAACATTTTTTCCAACAATCAAAGGAACTAATGCAGAAACATGAAGCTTGTTAGTAAAGCTCATAAAGGAATGTGGTTTAAATGCTTCACTGTGCAAGGGGCAGATATGGTACAATATTTAGAAAGCCAGTGCAACCATACAAACAATAATACATTTGAGTTCTGCTGATGTAGTCTGTATTTAATACTATCAAGATGAAAGCTTAATTCACACGTTAGACTTAGCAAGCGTAAGACAATTTTCGAAAAGAGCAATTAAATTAATATTTGTTTTATACTAAAGAATTACTATGAAGCCAAATACGTCCTAGAAAAGCCTGTCAAGGTAACATTTTAGATTATACTATGTGCGGACAGATGTGGATGGCCACTGACGACATCGCTTAGTACGAGGCCGTGATGAGAAGTAATGTCATCCAGCTTTTATGTGAATTCATTAGGAGCTTTTTATATATAACAAACGTTATTAACATTCTAGACCATTAGTCTTCATGTCTTCATATTTGCATCCTTCTGCCGGTAGTGGCCTCCAAATTGTAACGTCTAATATAGCGGTGTGAAACGTAACCATGTCGGTGCTTGAGAAATAGCGTGCTGTAATCGAGTATTGAATTCAAACAGTTCGTCCACACATGAAGCACTCTCTTCTTCAGCTTGACACTGACAGTCCACAACGAGCGCTGAGACACCTGTAACAAGCCGACTACTTTTACTTAAAAAGTTCAGAGCCTTCACGTAAAAATTTCGGGGGCATTACTTTCCAGCAAAAGGTTGTAGAATTTATTGGGAACACTAACTCAGGTATAAGACTAATGCAGAAAAGCCCACACACTAACGGCAGACAAAGATCTCCAAACGGTACAATTAGTACAAACATAATTCGTTGCCACTGGCCGAGTAACAAAACCATGAAATATTTTAAGATGACTACGTACCATGACAATATACCTTCCTAACAGGTGCCACATATGGCTGCAATGCTATGATTAACAGGCATGGCTACCTCTTTCGGGAATTCATTATGGTTCCTAACGTACAAATGTGGCCCACGCTCCTTCACAAACGAACGGCACTTTACGAAATGTGTCGTAGGCAAACCGTCTACTTCGCCTGATCTCATGACAGCGATGGAGAAACATTGGCATGTCAAAATCTTTACAACAGAGGAAGCAAAAACACTCACGACGTACCTACTCAAACAGTTTAGACTACAATAGAGTTCTTTGAGCTGTTGTTACGGAATAATGCTGAAATTTATATAGGTAAATCGGATAATTAATGTCGGGGTACTGAACGGAATGGAGGAGATAATTTATAACACAAGTTGAATAAGAGAAGGTATCGGTTGATAGAAGCATCAAGAAATAGATACTTTGGTAACAGAGGGAAGCTCAGTGGATAAAAATTATGGAGACCATGGTTCAGATACGGTAAGCAGGTTGAAATGCGTGTAATATGTAGTACTTAGACAGAGATGAAGAGACTTGCAGAGGATAGACTACCGCTGAGACCTGCTTCAAACCAGCATTCGGACTAGAAAGTACCACGTACACAAAAACATATTCCCAGCAGTAAGTGAATGGATTAGTTAGCGTCTTCAAAACAGTCTTGAAAACATCAACAATCGCTCTCAACTAATATACGTAAACCCGTAACCACAACCATAAGATTCACCCTCTTAAGGTCTGCTCATAATATTAAAGTCAGTAGTTGTGTCTGAAACCATCACAAAGACTGAAGATTTTTTCATTGTTTATGAAGACACGTTTCTGAAACGTCCATCATTTGATAGTTGAGTTCCGTTACTTTCTCTGCTTCAAATACAGTGTAAGGTGTAGACAAATGAAAAGGAGACAAATGGAAATAAAAGAGAGTGAACTGTTTATTATTTCAAAGGCAATTGCCGTAACTGTTAATACGTTTGTCCCACTGTGAGACAAGGCGATTAGTCCCCTCACGAAAAGTATTTGCAATTGCCTACGGAACCATAGTTACCCAAGCGTGCATCTCTTTGTCTGACAGAAAGCAACGGCCACGGATGTTTATCTTCAGGGCTGCCAAAATATGAAAATCGAAGAGGATAAATCGGCGCTATGTGAAGGATATGCGATGTCCCACATGTTGCCAAGGTTGTTTCGACCTCCGTGCAGAAGTTGACTGGCAAGCCATTACACATCCTCCATGTTTTTGGAGCCATGAGGAACGGCGCTCGTGGCTTTCGATTTGCTTCGGACGGAGAGCTGCACGCTTGGTACGTCTATGGTTGCATAGGCAGTCGCAAATATTTTTCCATGAGAGCACTGACCAATTGACGGTCTTGTTTCACAGTGGAGATGGGATTATTTACAATTATTGAGACAATATTATTAAATTATAAACGGCTTACTTACTTTGTCTACCATGTCTCGTTTTCATTGGACTGCCCGTTCCTAGAATTAATCTTGACAAAAATTAAACCTGAGTCTATTGTTAACTAATTTGTGTAGGAGACGTTCCAGATTTCAATCTGTCGAGAAGGAGAAGAGGTAGACTAGCATTTTCTGCGCCCTGCTGAGGCATGTTTGTGCATAATGTAACTCACACCCGCGCTTGAATAAGCGGAACACATGGGCGTTAAGAAGCATGCGTGCTCGTGCACTCGCTAACGAACCATCCCTCGCCCCCTCACCCCCCCCCCCCCACACACACACACACACACAAACATGGAAGGGGGTGGGGCTGCACTCGGGAGTAAGGGGAAGAGTGTTTCCCTCGTAGATGCAAAATAATTTCTTTAGAAGCACGTCTTCGGTGACAACTTCAAGACATTGGGCAGGGATGGTAGAAGAAGAGTGGAGTACTGGATTGGTTTGAGTCTCAGGGTGGTGGGTCTGAAAGAAATTTATCCATCAATATTTTTAGTATTACTTTTTCTCAAATTCCATTAACAACTCCTCGGATGCGACGCCAATTCGTTATCCCTGACGTGCTTGGAGTGAGCCGCGCGCCAATTGTGAGAACCTAGCCCAAATGGACCAGCGTGGCTTCAGTGGCAACGACGGCGCCCACCCCTCAACTGCTAAGACGTAAGACCAACAAACGGAAGCTCTCTTCCTCTGAAACAGAGATCTGAATAACCAAATGATATCAATTCAAGCAGCTACACCACTGGCAGTCCATATCTAAAAGCAAACCAAAAGATGCGTTCGAACAACGGACTAAAATCTGAGTAGAATAAATATTACACAGATAAAAATGGCTCTGAGCACTATGGGACTTAACTTCTGAGGTCATCAGTCCCCTAGAACTTAAAACTACTTAAACCTAACTAACCTATGGACATCACACACGTCCATGCCCGAGGCAGGATTCGAACCTGCGACCGTGGTGGTCTCGCGGTTCCAGACTGTAGCGCCTAGAACCGCTCGGCCACTTCGCCCGGCTATTACACAGATACTTAAATACGAAAACTGAAATATGAAACATGATGGCGAAATGCGTACTGCTAGTCAGATACAACATACATAACCAAGTAGTTATGTAACATATCTTTCCCCTACTCTGTTAGTAACAGAGATCGTCAAGCATCAGTAGACATAGTTTTGGCCGCTCTATGAGCTACATAAAAAGGGGCTTAAGCTGGAAGGCTCATTACGTGTTAACTTTAATGAGCTTAACGTCACTAACAACCATGCCAGTAGGCACTAATGATAAAACAGCAACCAAATAATCTGCATAACCCGTAGCTTAAGCTTGATTTTCAGTTTAGAGCTGGAACTTACATGGTATAAAACCCAGCATACTGCGGTAACCTTAGCAGAAACCAGCGCTCTGGACTATTTGTCACTAAGAGATTAAGAGTAGTTCTCGTTGTAGGACTTTGCAGATGAGAGCTCAAGACATTCACTGCGGAAAGTCGACAACCTCCACAACGAACGCACAACTTAATAAATATGCATGTGAAATAACTAGCATGGGCAATTATAAGAAATGTTCACGTAACACAACCAACAAGGACCTCGTTCCTTAGAACCGCCGCGCGGGGTAGCCGCGTGGTCCAAGGCACCTTGTCACGGTCCGTGTGGCTTCCCCCGTCGGAGGTTCGAATCCTCCCTCGGGCATGGGTGTGTGTGTTGCCGTAGCGTAAGTTAGATTAAGGTAGATTAAGTTGTGTGTTGGCTTAGGAACCGCTGACCTAAGTAGTTTGGTCTCATATGACATTACCACAAATTTCCAATTTTTCCTTAGAACCAGACAAAGCAAACAACGGTAATCCTCAAGCCACACATCTATCAACACAACCCGACAAATTAGAACAAATGCGCAGGCGTGTGTCCAACACACAAATAATACCAAAATCACGTCGAGAATATTGAAGGCAAATACAGATGAACACAAGATGACGACATATGGCAAATTAATGGCAAATTAATAAAACACTGCCAGTCGAAGCCAATACTGTCCTGGACAATACTCTCGCAAACCACATGTAGTCGTACAACGCCACTGAGTGATCATGTAACGCACAGTAGTGCTTCAGTCTTATGTTAGTTGCTCAAGATACCAGACAATACACACTCGTGACTTTCTGGTCGTATCTCTCGAATGACATGCGAAATTTATTTTCTCGTTAACAACTATTATACCACTAAGATACTGGATCAGTCTGAGATTTCAAACAGATGCCACAAATTATCTTAAAACACAAAAGCTAATACAAAGCCCAAGACACAAACTATAAGCAGCTAAAGTTTCTCGTGGTTTGCCTCCTTATGAAATACGACACAAGTGTGCGTAGTTACCGATCACACGTCATTACGGAGCCTCTGACGATGGAGCAACAACCTCTTCCCGGATACGCGATAGGTGATTGACCAGGAACACATACTCACAATTTACTCACAACACAACCACTCTGACAACACCATGTCAAGTATCTATTGCAGAAAACAAACACTAACCTACTGATGTCAGAACATAGCCAAGTTATCAAGCCACGTGACAGCGGTGGTAAACAATTCACTAACACTTCCACTTCCATGAGCACGTTGCATAATATCCAACTCTGTGCACGTTTCGTTGCACATGACTGAACTCACTGCGAGAGTGGTGCACTCACTTATTGGATCAGATGGCACAACTCGAATCTCAACGTAGGCCTGACAGTACCAAGCAACGGGAATACATTTTCGACGATTACACCTTCAGATGTTTTGTGTGCAGACGTAAAGATAATTTGTGGAAATCTGTTAATCATGTTCCCATTTTATTGGCCTATCGCAAAAGAATATTGGAAGTAATCATATTTCACTTGTTAATGTAACTCACGTCGTATGCAAAAAAAGGTGTAAACCTCAATAGAGAATAGAGAAGAAGAGGATTCTGAACAAGCGATCAAAAATTGAACTTCCTCAGTTTTAGCATTGCACAGCTCCAAATGGATGAGCTTATTGCGTTAGTGATAAAGTTTTGTTCGAATTTAAACAAACGCCCTTTCTGAATATCATTACTTTGATGCAACCCTGAACTAAGAAACTAAGTAAAACTTTTAAAACTATTAATATTGCTTCTTTAAAAATATTACATCTCATTTACGTGATATATTTTCTCTCAGATATGTGTATTAACAGGGCTCTAAAGTAATGACCCAACCTATAAATTTTATTTTATTTTAACATGACGAAAGTGTTAAAAGATATTGTATCAAATTTAAACGTTTCTTGAGATATCATGCCTTTGTGTCAATACCGATAGTCCTCTCTTCGAACTATTGAAATGAAAGACTTCTTATTTCTTAACTAACGACGCTTTTCTACTACGAATTTTCACATTTCGAAAAATCTTACACGGAAAAGATCTTTTACGCCCGATAAATCATTAGCTTGGGTATCACTCAGGCTATGCTTATACTGATATTTTTTCAACACCTATTCATACAGCTCTCAGTTTTAAACCTTTTGTGTTTGTCTTTAGAGCATATAAATCGGTTCACACCACTTCAGGAACCCACCAGAAAACGCAAATTATGCAACGAATGAAAGCTGTGATATTGGTAGAAGTGATGTAATACTGTTCATTTTAACATTTCAGGCGTTTGAATTCTTTTAATAACTGCATGTATGTGACATGGCGTTAACATCATGCAGCAGAAGTTTACGCTACTGCCTGTAATCTGTCAATACCGAAACAGTAACTCAGTTTGCAATCAATTGCTTTTACTGTGCCATGTTTCGACACTTTTAGGTGTGAGAACAGCAGTTCAGCCTGTAACAGCTTTATGTTACACACATACAGACTTATGTATTGCTTACCGCGCTATGAAAATGCCTAAGCTGAAATAGAAGATTACCGGGTTCAGAAAAATTTGTAGTAACAACTGAACTATTGCTTTTGTTGACAAAAAAGTAAATGACTCCTTTACACCAATGTTGTTATCCACGACACGCCTTGCACGAAGTACTATCCCTTTGGTGTTGGTAATGGGTTGCGTTTTATGAACTCTGAGTCAGCTTAACTTCAATGGAAGAAATTTATAATATTTTTGAACGAAAAAGGCTAAATTTCTGTCTCTACATTACCCAGGTAAACAACTGAGAAACGTCATTATGAAAGAGGTATGATTACATTAATGAACTGAGTTACTTGTTAGTCACTTTCAAATTGTATCGTATATCTGTGTAAGTCTATCTCCTACATTCCAGGACGCAGAAAAAGACGAATAATTAATTAACGTTAGCTATCTGGCGTGTCTATTTACAGTGGTGATGACCAAGGAGAAGGAATCTTCGGGTACACAGTGGATGAAAGGCCATTTCGTTCGTTATGCTTACCGCAAAGACAAACTGTACGGGAAGTTGACAGTGGGCATCACTGCGGAAACCGGCAGAGGTCTCGCACAAAACCTCTGCTTCTCCGGTTCGCCGCGCTGCCTTCCACTGGCAAAGAGCACAATACTTGGGAACCCAAACTCCAGGCCGAAGTTGTTCCGAGCCGCCGCCGGAGCAAGTTACGAGGAAACTCAGCGAGGAGGTGGCCAAGTTGAGCCGTTGTTCAAACCGTCTCCACAGTGATCCGGTGTTCCTCTGTGACAATATTCAGCGGCTTTAACACCACCTCATACGTCTGTGTAATAGATCCTCTATCTCCATTCCTGCAACGCTGAAGCGCTTACTGACAATCCAATGGCGTCTGACTGGTGCTAACATCACCCAAGCTTACCACTGCATACTATGCAATTAATTGAGCACGCCCTCTTCACTACTTCAAGTCGCTATATATGAAGAATTCACTTGTCATAAATACCTCTATGGCGCTTTTCAGAATATCAGAAACGAACGTAATACGAGAAATCAAGTCAAGTGGTAACGCTACTAGCATTGGTACTAAAATTACCACCTAAAATGGTTCTTTGTGTAAAGTTTCTTTCTGATATTCCGATTGTAGTCCGAGCCCGAAACACGCCAGTACGTTATTTTTGAGAAGAGGTTTCTTGTTATTTAACGACCTGAAGCAGTTTTCGCCTATACCAGTTAACGGTATAATGGCCGTAGGTCTCAAGCATAACTTTTTATCGTACGTTAAACTGAAATTAAAAATACTTAAAGTACCGTTACGCACAGAGAAATCAGGAAGACTAACACTAACTTATATGTCATGTTTCCTCCATAGCTAATGAAACATGGAAATAACTTTTCCTTTTGGAACATATAATGCATGTGGGAACACGCGAGGGAATACTAACCCTATGACTTGTCTTAAAAGGCAAGCACTTGTGGACTTATTTTTTATTGTATTTTACACGCCTAGTTCCATAGAACCAAGTTGAGGAGTAAATCTCCAAGGACATGGAACGTGTCAGTACATGAAATTACAACATTAAAATAATAACAGATAAAATAAAATGTTTATGAAAGCAAAAAAGACAAGCTATAAGTTTATGGGATCAGTAATATAACACAGGCATCAGCTTAATTTTTCGAGGAACTGCTCAACAGAACAGACGTAGTGACTCATGACGAAACCCTTCGGCTTAGATTTGGAAGCGCGTGGATTACTGCTAAGATCTTTGAATTCTTGTGGTAGCTTACTGAAAATGGATGAAGCAGTATACTGCACACGTTTCTGCACAACTGTCAAGGAAGTGAGAGCCAAATGCAGTTTGGATTTCCACCTAGTATCAACTAAGTGTCAGTTGCTAATTCTTGGGAATGAGCTGATGTTGTTAACAAGAAACGACAGTAAAGAATGTATATATTGAGAAGCCAGTGTCAGAATACCCAGGCTAATCAACAGGGATCACTTATTGCCCAAACCGTCCGATTCAGAGCCTAAAATATTCTTTGAGAATGGGAAGAGTTACCCCAAAACATAATACCATACGTCATAAGTGAATGAAAACAAGGAAAAAAGACTATTTTTTGTGTTGAACTATCACTTACTTCAGATACCGATCGAATAGTAAAAATGCCAGCTTTAAGTCTTTGAACAAGATCCTGAACGGGGACTATCCACGACAGTTTACTGTCTGGAATTTCAACTGTTCAGTTTCACTAATCTTACGTCCATTCTGTGAAATTGAAAGTCGGGTTTTGTTGAATTGTGTGTTAGAAACTGTAAAAACTGAGTCTTACAATGATTTAGCTTTAGTTTGTTTTCTACAAGCCATGAACTTATGTCAGTGCCAATGTTGCACCCAGCATCCTTTACTGCCAAGCTAGTGCCATCAGAAAACAGAAATATTTTAGAATCACTTGTAATACTAGAGGGCATATCATTTATATAAATAAGGAAAAGGTGTGGCTACTGGAGTGACCCCTGGGGCACCCCACATTTGACCGTGTCCCACTCCGACCCCACATCATAGCCACTCTAAACAGTGAGGACAATTACCTTTTGTTGTCTGTTGTTAAAGTAAGAGGTCAACCAACCGTGAGCTACTCTCCGTATTCCATAACGGTCCTACTTCTGGAGTAATATCTTCTGATCAACATAGTCAAACGCCTCAGTTAAATCAAAAAAGATGCCTAGCTTTCGGAACATTTTGTTTAATCCATCTGGTACCTCACAGAGAAAAGTGAGTATGCATTTTCATTTATTAAACCACTTCTCAGTCTTAAAAGATAAATTGCAAACATGGCTAAGCACATGGCTAACGTGTGCAGTACAGTACTTTAATATTGTGTTAGGCACTCCATCATATCCATGGGAGTCATTAGTCTTCGGTGATATAATTATTGACGCAATCTCTCCCTTGTCACTATCACACTGTAGTATTTCAGACATCAATCTCAGAAAGGCATTTTCCAAGAGAGGTATATGTTTCCCTGTAGAAAGTAAGTTTTGTTTAATTCACTACCAATGTTCAGAAAGTGATTCATAAATGTTGTACATATATCTCACTTACCGGTAACAGAAATATTTTTACTACGAATTGACTTTCTATCGTCGACCTTGTGCTGCTGACGAGAAACTTGATTCATGACTGACCATACAGTTTCTATTTTATCCTGTGAATTAGCTATTCTATTTGCGTTTTCTACTTAGAGAAAGCTTTCGAAAATGTTGACAGGAATACTCTCTTTGGAGTTAGCACGGAAAAATACAGGGAGGAGAAAGCTATTGCCACTTGTACAGAAAGTAGGCTGAAGTTCAAAACATTTGTCTGGAAGAATCAATACGCAAAGAAGTGGGATACGGAAGTACTAAGGAATGACGAGATACGTTTGAAGTTCTCTAACGCTATAGATACAGCAATAAGGAATAGCGCAGTAGGCAGTACAGTTGAAGAGGAATGGACATCTCTAAAAAGGGCCATCACAGAAGTTGGGAAGGAAAACATAGGTACAAAGAAAGTAGCTGCGAAGAAACCATGGGTAACAGAAGAAATACTTCAGTTGATTGATGAAAGGAGGAAGTACAAACATGTTCCGGGAAAATCAGGAATAAAGAAATACAAGTCGATGAGGAATGAAATAAATAGGAAGTGCAAGGAAGCTAAGACGAAATGGCTGCAGGAAAAATGTGAAGACATCGAAAAAGATATGATTGTCGGAAGGACAGACTCAGCATACAGGAAAGTCAAAACAACCTTTGGTGACATTAAAAGCAACGGTGGTAACATTAAAAGTGCTACGGGAATTCCACTGTTAAATGCAGAGGAGAGAGCAGCTAGGTGGAAAGAATACCTTGAAAGCCTCTGTGAGGGTGAAGATTTGTCTGATGTGATAGAAGAAGAAACAGGAGTCGATTTAGAAGGGATAGGGGATCCAGTATTAGAATCGGAATTTAAAAGAGCTTTGGAGGACTTATGGTCAAATAAGGCAGAAGGGATAGATAACATTCCATCAGAATTTCTAAAATCATTGGGGGAAGTGGCAACAAAACGACTATTTACGTTGGTGTGTACAATATATGAGTCTGGCGATATACCATCTGACTTTCGGAAAAGCATCATCCACACAATTCCGAAGACGACAAGAGCTGACAAGTGCGAGAATTATCGCACAATCAGCTTAACAGCCCATGCATCGAAGCTGCTTACAATAATAATATACAGAAGAATGGAAAAGAAATTTGAGAATGCGCTAGGTGACGATCAGTTTGGCTTTTGGAAAAGTAAAGGGACGAGAGAGGCAATTCTGACGTTACAGCTAATAATGGAAGCAAGGCTAAAGAAAAATCAAGACACTTTCATAGGATTTGTCGACTTGGAAAAAGCGTTCGACATTATAAAATGGTGCAAGCTGTTCGAGATTCTGAAAAAAGTAGGGGTAAGCTATAGGGAGAGACGGGTCATATACAATATGTACAACAACCAAGAGGAAATAATAAGAGTGGACGATCAAGAACGAAGTACTCGTATTAAGAAGGGTGTAAGACAAGGCTGCAGCCTTTCGCCCCTACTCTTCAATCTGTACATCGAGGAAGCAATGATGGAGATAAAAGAAAGATTCAGGAGTGGAATTAAAATTCAAGGTGAAAGGATATCAATGATACGATTCGCTGATGACATTGCTATCGTGAGTGAAAGTGAAGAAGAATTAAATGATCTGCTGAACGGAATGAACAGTCTAATGAGTACACAGAATGGTTTGAGAGAAAATCGGAGAAAGACGAAGGTAATGAGAAGTAGTAGAAATGAGAACAGCGAGAAACTTAACATCAGGATTGATGGTCAGGAAGTCGATGAAGTTAAGGAATTCTGCTACCTAGGCAGTAAAATAACCAATGACGGACGGAGCAAGGAGGACATCAAAAGCAGACTCGCTATGGCAAAAAAGGCATTTCTGGCCAAGAGAAGTCTACTAATATCAAATACCGGCCTTTATTTGAGGAAGAAATTTTTGAGGATGTACGTCTGGAGTACAGCATTGTATGGTAATGAAACATGGACTGTGGGAAAACCGGAACAGAAGAGAATCGAAGCATTTGAGATGTGGTGCTATAGACGAATGTTGAAAATTAGGTGGACAGATAAGGTAAGGAATGAGGAGGTTCTACGCAGAATCGGAGAGGAAAGGAATATGTGGAAAACACGGATAAGGAGAAGGGACAGGATGATAGGACATCTGCTAAGACACGAGGGAATGACTTCCATGGTACTAGAGGGAGCTGTAGAGGGCAAAAACTGTAGAGGAAGACAGAGATCGGAATACGTCAAGCAAATAATTGAGGACGTAGGTTGCAAGTGCTACTCTGAGATGAAGAGGTTAGCACAGGAAAGGAATTCGTGGCGGGCCGCATCAAACCAGTCAGTAGACTGATGACCAAAAATAAAAAAAAAAAAAAACAGAAACCAGACAGTGTTTATAAGAGTCGAGAGGCATCAAAGGGAAGCAGTAGTTGAAAAGCAAGTGAGACACATTGTATCCTATCCCCAATGTTATTAAATACACTCCTGAAAATGGAAAAAAGAACACATTGACACCGGTGTGTCAGACCCACCATACTTGCTCCGGACACTGCGAGAGGGCTGTACAAGCAATGATCACACGCACGGCACAGCGGACACACCAGGAACCGCGGTGTTGGCCGTCGAATGGCGCTAGCTGCGCAGCATTTGTGCACCGCCGTCGTCAGTGTCAGCCAGTTTGCCGTGGCATACGGAGCTCCATCGCAGTCTTAAACACTGGTAGCATGCCGCGACAGCGTGGACGTGAACCGTATGTGCAGTTGACGGACTTTGAGCGAGGGCGTATAGTGGGCATGCGGGAGGCCGGGTGGACGTACCGCCGAATTGCTCAACACGTGGGGCGTGAGGTCTCCACAGTACATCGATGTTGTCGCCAGTGGTCGGCGGAAGGTGCACGTGCCCGTCGACCTGGGACCGGACCGCAGCGACGCACGGATGCACGCCAAGACCGTAGGATCCTACGCAGTGCCGTAGGGGACCGCACCGCCACTTCCCAGCAAATTAGGGACACTGTTGCTCCTGGGGTATCGGCGAGGACCATTCGCAACCGTCTCCATGAAGCTGGGCTACGGTCCCGCACACCGTTAGGCCGTCTTCCGCTCACGCCCCAACATCGTGCAGCCCGCCTCCAGTGGTGTCGCGACAGGCGCGAATGGAGGGACGAATGGAGACGTGTCGTCTTCAGCGATGAGAGTCGCTTCTGCCTTGGTGCCAATGATGGTCGTACGCGTGTTTGGCGCCGTGCAGGTGAGCGCCACAATCAGGACTGTATACGACCGAGGCACACAGGGCCAACACCCGGCATCATGGTGTGGGGAGCGATCTCCTACACTGGCCGTACACCACTGGTGATCGTCGAGGGGACACTGAATAGTGTACGGTACATCCAAACCGTCATCGAACCCATCGTTCTACCATTCCTAGACCGGCAAGGGAACTTGCTGTTCCAACAGGACAATGCACGTCCGCACGTATCCCGTGCCACCCAACGTGCTCTAGAAGGTGTAAGTCAACTACCCTGGCCAGCAAGATCTCCGGATCTGTCCCCCATTGAGCATGTTTGGGACTGGATGAAGCGTCGTCTCACGCGGTCTGCACGTCCAGCACGAACGCTGGTCCAACTGAGGCGCCAGGTGGAAATGGCATGGCAAGCCGTTCCACAGGACTACATCCAGCATCTCTACGATCGTCTCCATGGGAGAATAGCAGCCTGAATTGCTGCGAAAGGTGGATATAAACTGTACTAGTGCCGACATTGTGCATGCTCTCTTTCCTGTGTCTATGTGCCTGTGGTTCTGTCAGTGTGATCATGTGATGTATCTGACCCAAGGAATGTGTCAATAAAGTTTCCCCTTCCTGGGACAATGAATTCACGGTGTTCTTATTTCAATTTCCAGGAGTGTATGTAGGAGGGTGAGTCAAATGAAAAGTTTACATTTGTAATAACAAATCGAAATTTCGCCCCGTTATCCTGTAAGTTGGTAAGCGTGCTACGAATAGCGTGCAGAATGGCCTGTAGGTGGCAGCATAGTGCAGATGCACACATATCATCGTAGTATCAGTATAAAGATGGCCGCCCACACTTGCGACTTGCACCAGGGAAGAACAGCGTTCTGTTATTCGGTTTTTGGGTAGTGAAGGTATGAAACCTATTGAAATTCATCGACGAATGAAGGTTCAGTACGACGATGCATGTTTGTCACAGCAGCAAGTCTACGAATGGAGTAGGAAGTTCACAAATGGTGTGGCTTCAGTGGAAGATGCTCCTCGTCCAGGTCAGGCACAACGAGATGTGACTCCACAGAACATTGCTGCAGTTGAAGCCATAGTGAAGGAAACCGCCAAGTAACACTGAATGACATTGTAGCATGTTTACAGATTAATCATGAGTCAGCACACCACATTGTACATGATGTGCTCCAATTTCACAAAGTGTCTGCAAGATGGGTGCCACGGCAGCTGACTCCTGAAATGAGAGAACGACGTGTAGATGCTTGTGAAGAACTTCTTCGGCGCTTTGAACGAGAAGATGATGGCTCCCTTGCAAGAGTCGTTACTGCGGACGAAACCTGGGTTCACTTCCACCAACCGCAAACGAAGAGAGCGAGCAAGAAATGGTGCCATTCCTCATCACCAAAAACAAAGAAGTTTCGAACAGAACCATCAGCAGGGAAGGTTATGCTGACTGTCTTTTGGGAGGAAGAAGGCGTCATTTTGGAGCATTACATGCCTAGAGGGACCACTGTCACCAGTGCATCATACACAGATCTCCTAAAACGTCATCTGCGGCATGCAATCAAATCAAAGCTACGTGGATTGCTGTCAGCAGGTGTCCTTTTGCAACATAACAATGCAAGGCCCCACACTGCCCGTACAACCGTTGCAAAAATCACAGACCTGCATTTTGAATGTCTTCCTCATCCACCATACTCACCAAACCTTGCCCCAAGTGATTTCCATATAGTTCGACCACTCAAAGACGCAATGGGAGGAAAGAAGTTCCGCTCTGATGAAGAAGTACGCCACGCGGTGCATGAGTGGTTGCGCGGACCACCAAAAGAATTTTTTTCTAAAGGAATTTATGCACTTTTTAAGGGCTGGAGGACTTGCATTGAGCGTGGGGGAGATTATGTTGAAAAGTGATACAGCTTTGTACCGCTTTTGCACAATAAATAATATTAAAAAAATATTTAAGGTTTTCATTTCACTCACCCTCCTACATTGAACAAGAGGTAGAGGGAACAAAAGATAAATGTGGAGTAAGAATTACAGTTGAGGGAGAAGAAATAAAATTTTTAGGTTTGCCAATGACATTGGAATTCTGTCAAAGAGAGCAAAGGACTTGGAAGAGCAGTTAAACGGAAGAACAATGTCTTGATAAGATGAACATCAAAAAATGGAAAATAGGGATGTTGGAAAGTACTTGAATTAGACCAAGTGGCGCTAAGGGAATCAAATTAGAGTAGCAGGAATCTAATACTGAGTAGAGATTTGAGCGTCAGCAAGTCTTCTCTGAAAGTATTTGTATGGAGAGTAACTACGTGTCGAAGTGGAACAAGGCACAGCTTATATAAAGAGAGAACAGAGGCTTCCGAAATATGGTGTTACAGAAGAACGGTGAAGATTATGAGCGTCGATCACGTAATTAATGAGGAAGTATTGGATAGACTGGGGGAGACAATAAATCTGTGGCACAACGTTACCGAAAGAAGGGATACATTCTGATACATCAAGAGATTACCAGTTTAGTACTGGGAGATAGTGTCGTGGGTAAAACTTGTAGAGACCAAGAGATGAATATAGTAAGCAGACTCAGAAAGACGTAGATTGCGTAGTTATGCAGAGGTGGAGAGGCTCGTACAGGATAAGCTAGCATGCAGAGCTGCATCAAATCAGTCTTCGGCGTGAACACCACAACAGCAATGAATATACTGCAGTTACTTCTAACTCATGTCACGACCTTTCTGATGAGTTTATTAGCCATGGACTCAACTGTGTGGTCTGAGCAATTACAGTCTTTCATTTATTATCCATGATATTCATCCAAAACCATGAAAGATATTAAAGGAAAAACTACTGGATCTTTCTTTTTCATACTCAATTAATTTTGTTAAGTTCCATTAATTGTAGGAAAGCGTTACTAATTTCTGTCACCTCCATCATACACTTTAAGCATAGCTAAATAAATGTCATGTGGCTAGGGCCTCCCGTCGGGTAGACAGTTCGCCGTGTGCAACTCTTTCGAATTGATGCCACTTTGACGACTTGCGCGTCGATGAGGATGGAATGATGATGATTAGGACAACACAACACCCAGTCCCACAGCAGAGAGAATCTCCGACCCAGCCACGAATCAAGCCCGGGCCCTTAGGACTGACATTCTGTCGCACTGACCACTCAGCTACCGGGGGCAGACTAAGCATAATTGTGACACATTCATGGCATTGATGATTGCCGCTATAATTATTCTTCGATATCGTCATCTTATTCGTCTACTTTAAACCGACAGAAGTACTTATTCAACGTATTACGTTGTTCTGTTTCCCTTCCTTGCTTTACATTTTTTTAAATTTAAACTCAATTTTTTTTAACAAAATTCATTTTGGTATCTGACCGCACTGGCAATGTGTAAATTCTCAAGCGTTTCGGCCATTGTTGCAAACCGTCCTATGCAGTGCGTTTTTGCTAAGAGTAAGCGAAAACACCCGAGGAAGATTATTTGCAACTGTGGCCGACAAGTCGGACAATTTTACACTTTGCCAAAGCAGTCACAAAGACAAAAAAAATTTATAGACTGTAACAAAGGCCGTCGAAACACACGCTTACATTCAACTTCTTTAATGTAGACTCAATTTCTTTGTTCTTCTAATCTTCTCTGTTACATGCTGCGCGTCGTTTCCTCTAATAACTGTGGTAACATTTCCATCTTCGACATTTCCGCCTCCAGCAATACCTTCTCTGCAAGACAAGTTCCATGGTACACATGGGTTTTAATCGGAGTTGGCCTCAAATCATCTGTCGAAAGAATATTCATTCTATACTTCACCCAGCCTCTGAACATTTTTGCAACAGTTTTCAGTATCTTATATTTAATGCGTTGAATGCCTTATTACTTCATTCTCATCAGACCAATATTTCACTTAGGCTTATTCGTGACGCAGACAAGTTTATTTGTTTGAAGGACTGTTGTTAGTTCATAAGACTACATAAGAGGTATTTGTTTGTAAGAAGAAATATGGTAATTATAAACCACATTTTCAACCGTTATACGCTCCCTTAATATTATCATTCGACTTCACTGTGATAATTACATGCTTTTGTGCAACAAAGTTACTATTAAAGCACACTTACTCTTGCTAGGGCATCTGATAAATCTGACTACTCATGTTAAGTCATACAAGGGTGGCAGATCCTTATTTTTAATGTAACTGTTTATTATTATTTCCGTCAAGCACCATGTCTTTTCGTGTACTACAAATCCATCTTCAGGAACGTCCGTGATTCACTTTTACCAATCTACGTCTACATCTACATCATATTCCGCAAAGCCATTTAATGGTATGTGACAGAGGATACATTCTGTACCACTACCTGAACCCTCCAACCATGGCCCACTCGCAAACAGTGCGTGGGAAGAATGATTGCCGGTAAGCCTCTGTATTACGAGTAGCTTTAATTTCTCGAATTTTCTCCTCTTGGTCAATACGCGAGATGTATGTCGGGGGAAGTAATATGTTTTCCGACTCCTCCTGAAAAGTGCTGTCCCGAAATTTCAGTAGTAAATCGCTCCGTGATGCACAAGGCTCTCTTGTAACGTCTGCCAGTGGAGTTCGTTTAGCATATCCGTAACGCTCTCTCGTCAGCTAATCGGCCCCATGAAGAACCGCGACGCTCTTCGTTGGGTCTTCTCTATCTCCTCTATCGGTCCTACCTGATAGGGATCGCAGATTGATGAACAGTACTCAAGAATAGGGCCAACAAGTGCCCTGTAAGCCACTTCATTCGTGGATGAGCTACATTTCCTTAAGATTCTTCCGAGGACTTTGAGTCTGGTGTCTGATTTCCCACTATCTCTTTTATGTGGTCATTCCACTTAACGTCGCTCTGAATGGTTACGCCTAGATATTTTATGATAGTTGCTGTCTCCAGCTAATTGTCCTCAGTAGTATAGCTGTACAATAGTGGCTTTGGCTCTGGGCACTATGGGACTTAACATCTGAGGTCATCAGTCCCCTAGAACTTAGAACTACCTAAACCTAACTAACGTAAGAACATCACAAACATCCATGCCGTAGGCAGGATTCGAACGTGCGACCGTAGCGGTCACGCGGTTCCAGACTGTAGCGCCTAGAACCACTTGGCCACACCGGCCAGCGTACAATAGTGAATTTCTTTTCCTATGTAATCGCAATTTGTTACATTTATTTACGTCCAGTGTCAACTGCCAGAGCCTGCACCATTCATCAATTCTCCTCAGGTTGTTCTGCAGTTTCTTACTACTTTTTGCCGTTACTTCTTTGGTATAGACAACTGCATCACCTGCGAATAGCCTTAGACAGCATGTGACGCTTTCTACTAGATCATTTACATATACTGTAAACAGCAACGGTCCTATCACACTTTCCTGTGGTAATCCTGATATTACCTTTACATCTGTCGATATAGTTCCGTTAAGATCGACGTGTTGAGTTCTATCTGCAAGAAAGTTTTGAATCCAATCGCAAGTCTGCTCCGATACTCCGTAAGCTCGTAATTTTTTATTTAACGGCAATGCGGGACGGTGTCAAATGCTTTCCTGAAATCAAGGAACACGGCATCAACCTGAGCGCCTTTGTACACTGCGCTGTGGATCTCATGGCGGAACAGAGAGAGTTGAGTTCAGCAAGATCTCTGTTTGTGGAACCCATGTTGATTTTTAAAGAGGAGATGTTCGCCGGCCGGCGTGGCCGTGCGGTTCTAGGCGCTTCCGTCTGGAACCGCGTGACCGCTACGGTCGCAGGTTCGAATCCTGCCTCGGGCATGGATGTGTGTGGTGTCCTTAGGTTTGTTAGGTTTAATTAGTTCTAAGTTCTAGGCGACTGATGACCTTAGAAGTTAAGTCGCATAGTGCTCAGAGCCATTTGAACCATTTAGGAGATGTTCATTTTCCAAAAACATCATAATTCTTGAGCATAAAACATGTTCCATAATTCTACAACATATTGACGTCAACGATATAGGTCTATAATTGTGTTGATCTGTCTTACTGCCCTTCTTAAAAGTGGTAATGACCTGTGCTTTCTTCCCGTCGGTAGGTATCTTCCGTTGGTCAAGCGTTCTACGATAAATTGCTGCTAGAAGGGGAGAACGTTCTGTCGCAATAATTTTCATAGAATCTTATAGGTATATCCTCTGGTCCTGACGTCTTTCCACTAGTAAGAAATTTTATCTACTTTTCAATTGCGCGATCGGTTATCTCAATATATGGCATTTCGATGCTCGTACGATGATTGAAAGGAGGGACATAATTAAGATTTCGCGGGTTGAAACAACTTCGGAAGACCGAATTAAGTATTTCGACCTTCTCTTTGTTACCTTTCAGTTCGGTGCCGGTCTGATCACTGAGAGAATGAGTAGATGATTTTGACCCATTTACTGATTCTCTTATTCTTTTTACTCAGGTCGGTTGACAACGTCTTACTTTCAACATCACTAAATGCTTCTCTCATTGCTCTCCTTATGCACATTTTCGCTTCGTTCAGCCTTTGTTTGTCAGGTATATTTTTACTTCTCTTGAATCTGAGATGGTTCAAATGGCTCTGAGCACAATGGGACTTAACATCTGAGGTCATCAGTCCCCTAGAACTTAGAACTACTTAAACCTAACTAACCTAAAGACATCATACACATCCATGCCTGAGGCAGGATTCGAACCTGCGACCGTAGCAGTCGCGCGGTTCCGGACTGAAGCGCCTAGAACCGCTCGGCCACCGCGGCTGGCAATCTGAGATGAAGTGCACTTTGTTAACATTGCGCTTTTCTAACGCGGCTATTAAACCATGGTGGTTCTCTCCCATCCCTTAAAACATTACTCAGAACATACTTCTCTAGGGCACATTGAACGATGCCTTTGAATTTTTTCTATTTGTTCTCCACATCTTCGCCCTCATCAGCGAATCACCAAATATTTGTTTCTGACTGCTGACATATTCTAAAATTTGTATTCTGTCACCCTTACTGAACAAATATATCTTCCTACCTTTCTTAACATTCCTTGGAGGACGCATCGTCATACATGCTTTCACAGCTTTATGATCGCTGATACCTTCCTCTACGTTAACTGATTCGACAAGTTCAGGTCTGTTTGTTGCCAGGAGGTCTAAGTCACTACCCTCACGAGTTGATTTTTTAACTATCTGTTCAAGGTAGTTTTCGGACAAGGCATCCGGAACAATGCCACACGAATCCCTGTCTCTGGCACCAGTTTTGATGGCATAACACTCCCAATATATACCTGGCGAGTTGTAGTCTCCCCCTATTACAACGGCAAGATCAGGAAAATGATATTCTGCAAATTCTGTCTGAAGTTCTCTACAACTACATATCATGGCCCATAACTATCAGTACTTAATTCTCAGCTTTACTTGGTCACTAATCAGCCTAGAATAGGAAGAAGGAAGGAAGACTGACGTTCCGTCCACAACGATGTCCTGAGAGACGGAGCCGCGTGGGGTAGCCGCATGGTCTCAGGCGCCTTGCCACGGTTCGCGCGGCTCCCCCCCCCCCCCCCCCCCCCCCCTCGGAGGTTCGATTCCTACCTCAGACATGGGTGTGTGTGTTGGTGTGTTGTTCCTAGCGAAAGTTAGTTTAAGTTAGATTAAGTAGTGTGTAAGCCTAGGGGCCGATGGCGTCAGCAGTTTGGTCCCATAGGATCTTACCACAAATTAAAAAAATTATAGATGGAGCACAAGCTAGGATTATGGCAGGATGGGGAAGGAAATGGGCAGCGATCTCTCACAGTAACCATCCCGGCACTTGCCTGGAGTGATTTATGGAAACAACAGAGAATCTAAATTAGGGTGGTAGGTTGAACCGTCGTCCTCTCGAACGCATGTCCAGTGTGCTAACCACTGCATTACCTTTTTCGGTAAGGAAACTGGAGTAGCACTTCAAACAGACAGATAAGATACATACCGTCTCAGCTTTGACACATTTTTACATACCATACTCAAAAGTGTCCCAGATCGAATACAATGAAAGATACCCCTGCAATAACGCATATGCATAGAAAAACATCAACATATGTTAAATAGAAACAACGTATTCACAAATTAAAATGTATACAGCATAGCACAGACTCCAGTGAAATGTCAAATACATTAGACCTCTCGGGGCAAACGATTTCAAATATATGATCTTAAGTAGTGTTGTCAATAATATGCCATTATTTTTTGAATAGTAAAATTTTGCACATCAAATATGTAACAGCAATGGAAGTAAAATCAGATGTAGCCCCCGTCTCGCCCGCATACCCACCCCCTCCTAACAAAACTTAAAAAAAGAAATACACGGAATAGTAGCAGTAGCGTTTTAGATACATAAAAATGAGTTGTCAGAGTGTGTCAAAAGCACTACTCAATTACTAGCTTATAGATCTGCACATCTAATGAACGTCCGCAAGCTGTCACGTATTTTAGATCTTTAGGTTGTATACTATGCAACTGCATTAGCAAAAAAAATGGTTCAAATGGCTCTGAGCACTATGCGACTTAACTTCTGAGGGCATCAGTCGCCTAGAACTTAGAACTAATTAAACCTAACTAACCCAAGGACACCACACACATCCATGCCCGAGGCAGGATTCGAACCCGCGACCGTAGCGGTCGCTCGGTTCCAGACTGTAGCGCCTGGAACCGCACGGCCACTTCGGCCGGCAACTGCATTAGCATTTAAAATATATTGTGTGTAATGTCGTGATGGCCTCAGTCTAAGACTGTTAATGAAAAGCAAGACAAAGTACTCGAAAACACTGGTGAAAGTTCGCGACAGTCATAATCACACAACACCTGAGGTATCTACAGAATCTTAATTGCCTAGGGCTAGAGTAAGGGGACTGAATATACGTGCCTGCGGCGTCCATTCTTATGGCCAGGCACACACTGGAATGTAGCGGATGAAGGGCAGAGCAGGACAGGCAGGTCTACGAAAACTTTTGTGACTCACAGGTGTGAACACAACAGTGCACATTGTTGCTCAGGGCAGTGCATGGCAGGGAAACGCCCACTGGCGGTGTCGTAGAATGACGACACTGACACTACGAAGATGATTACGAGGAAGCTACATCTGCAACTGTCCTGCAGAACTGGACCATTTCTTATTAATCAAGCCTGGTGTTGTAATGAACAACCAAAAAAATGAAGAAACTTGATGCTTCCATTGTGCAGCACGAACAAAGGGCAAACGTGAGAGCGAGTGAACATAAAATGACTGAAGACTCGAAATCTGCCAGCGATCCGCTCTGCTCTTCATGTCGATGTACCACGCAAGTAAAGCTATGCAGCCAACAAGTCATCAGAAGAAAATGGTTCAAATGGCTCTAAGCACTATGGGACTTAACATCTGAGGTCATCAGTCCCCTAGACGTAGAACTACTTGAACTTAACTAACCTAAGGACATGACACACACCCATGCCCGAGACAGGATTCGAACCTGTGACCGTAGCAGCGGCGCGGTTCCCGCCTAAAGCACCTAGAACCGCTCGGCCATAGTGGCCAGCACTAAGTCAACATTTCACTCCAAGCAAAAATACATAATGAAAAGTTTTAAAATAGATGCAGTGTAGAATCACATGCAGATTGTTAAAATTTGTAATTTATGAATCAAGTGAGCGGTTTCGATCGTGGTACAATATTCATTAGATCATTAAAACTCCATGAACGCCTGAAGAGAGTGGCAAGGTGCAGCCTGCTGTGTCGTCAAAATAGACTGCAACCCCTCAAAATCGGTCACGGGATTAATTTTTAAATTTTAACAACGTGAATGCGAGCCTAGATTGTTTTTATTTTAAAACTATTACTCTAACTATTGATCCCTATATCTCAGGAACATCGTTCCAAAAGACGTAAAATGTTTCAAGTTATTTCGCCAATTGAGGGATCTTTCCTAGGAATTCACAGTCGTCCAGCTCAATAACTTGAACAGCCTCGGAATTACGAAGCAACAACTGCTTCATATTCATTGTACTCGTCCGATTCCAGCGGTTCGTCTCCGACATTTCTTCACCACTCAGTGGTCGAGCCTTCAAGTACCCCTGCCGTATTTTACTCTAAGCTCATGAATAGGAACAAAAATATCGCTTATTAATTTATCAAAGGAACATATGTAGCCCTCTTTTACCTGTTTACTTTGCAATAAATTAAAAAAAAAACTTACCTCAAGGACACAGCGAGTTTTCCTTCACTTCCTATTGATTGCTGGGCATTACAATCTTTAGAAATTACAGATACCCACAGAAACTCGTGATCCTCGTGGAACTGACTAAAGGAAGTATTTCATGAACTTTTCTGCAGAAAATACATTTACAAAATTTATAGAAGCTGTTATTTACAATGATGATAACACGGAAGGGTCCGGTTCCTCGTAGCACCCTAAGGGTCGATGCAAATCTACTGTCGTGGTGGTTAGCGGTTATCATCGCTGAAGATCGTGTCGTTGGGCTGCTCTTCCCTTGCTTTCAGGTACCCTTACAGATATGCATATCGGCCAACTCTTATTCCATGTTGTTACGCTGTTAACTCTTCGAAAAGGCGAGACAGAAACGAACAATACTCGTTGCTAGCTTCAGGACTAAGAGTGTGCTGTACTGTTGTCAACAGCAGCCACCATGAATGAAGGCGACAAAATTCGTTGCGAACACGATACACAGC
This sequence comes from Schistocerca piceifrons, assembly GCF_021461385.2. NCBI lineage: Eukaryota > Metazoa > Arthropoda > Insecta > Orthoptera > Acrididae > Schistocerca > Schistocerca piceifrons. The sequence continues at coordinate 641,716,120 of NC_060140.1, read as the reverse complement.
GCAAACCGTCAAAATTTGCACTATTGTGCAGATACGAGGGCTGTCCAGAAAGTAAGTTACGATTGATCGCGAAATGAAAATCACAGTGAAAATCAAAAATGTTTCATTTGTAACAGTTAGCTACACCTTTCAGCTACTTCTCTACGTAGTCGCCGTTCTGACTCAAACATTCGTCGTAGCGTTGTACCAACTTTCCAATACCTTCATCATAGAAGGCAGCCGCCAGTGCTTTCCTCCAATTGTCTACGCTAGCCTAAAGCTCGTTGTCTGTGCCAAAATGTTGTCTTCATAGCCAGCGGTTCGTTTGAGCAGAGATGAATCTCAGTGGGAGACAATTACTGGCTGTATTGTGGGTAACCAAACATTTCCAATTGAAACGATGCAGGAACATCTTCATTGCCCCTGCAGAATGAGGCTGATAATTGTCTTGAACAAGAAACCGCACGACAGTTATGTAATGTTTGTTGCATAGCTTCAGGGGAAAATTCTCACCAGGCCCTCGTACTTGGCGGGAGACACTTTCTTCTATAACATTTTTACGCGCTCACTAAGAGCTTAGGAATGAAAAGAGCGCCATGATTCTACCTAGAGTCATACTAGAGACACTGCCCAACACGTTTTTGGAAAGCTTCATCAGATTTTCGTAGTCGTTTCCATTTCGCGACCGATCGTAACTTACTTTCTGGACAGCCCTCGTATTTACAACGAGATACAGTAAAAACTGGAGTTAAGGAATCCAATGATATTCAATTACATCATCACGACCTGCTGCTGATAACTGGTTACTTGTACCGAAATACTCAGAAAATTACCCTGAACAACTGATGAAATTTGGCCGGAGATGTTGAGATCACCCTGAATATATGAAGACCTGAATGTAATAAAAGTGGAAGGCTGAAGGTAATCTATGCCCAAAGCGTGTTTGTAGTTACAAATATTACCCTTTGCTGAGTATCAAAATGACTTTTTGCGCTGAAACCTAACATTCCCGATGGAAGTTGATTACTGAAGACATTGGCCACGACCGACAGACGTAACCTGCAACACAGGCGATGCATATTTTCACTTTAACGGTACCTCTAAATCATCAAGCATTATTTTAAGGCAAGTTTCGAGATGACTGCTTCAAGCAGGCCACAGCCTCCCGTCTTCCATGTTCCCGTCAAACTGTTCTGGACGATCACCTTTAATGGCTTCAGTGATGGCTGTTCAGTTAACTGAATTTTAATTCATTACTTCTATACAGGCACCGCTATCTGCGTCAGTTTTGCGTATATGTCACAACACACAAAATCTGTTTCCTGGAAGATTTGCAGTGTACACTGTTCAAATTCTCGATCCCATTCGCTGACTTATTTACCTTCGACTCTTTAGCCCAATTTGCGACTTTAGATCTCTGCAGACAGGACAGGTTTATACTCGTATTTTCGAGTCTGTAGTTTAAGGATACGTGCATTTTTAACCTCCGTAAAGTTACCGTTGTGAAACTGCGTTTTAGGTATTTGTACGTAATTCGTGGTATACAAATTTTAATGACAGTTTATTCGTAGATAATAGAATACAAAGCTGTTCATTACTACCATATAAAGTGGAAAATGCACCAGAGGCAAGAAAACCTTATAAATGTCTGTATTGGAAATAGATAATCAGGCACCATTGTTTCTGCCACTGTCACAGGTTGGAACGAAAGTAAAGTCCTCTCTTTTCATTACAGCAGAGATATGTTTCAGTGGGATAGGCAGGATTCTAGACTGCGCACATCAAAGTCCATTGACTCGTCGGCAGAGTATGTCTGTGCCACTAAAATGCACCTCTACGACAGGTAAGTGAGCGAGAGATTGATCTACTGCATGGGTGACAGGCGTCTATGATGACAAAAGGTCAGCATTGCTATTGGTGGCGAAAGGGCAACTTTGGCATTCACAGGCCTAAACCGCTGTAATAATTAACCGAAGCTGAAGTGCTTCAAAGCTTATGTGTTAAGGTATTTATTTTAAAACTTTAATCCTGTGTCTCAGTATGCTTAGTCACTGTAGTTCAGGACGCATCAAGCAAACATTTGATATCTTACCGCTGTTGTCTTAGGCAATCAAGTTTTCACGGAAGTTGATAGTGCTGAATTCCATTAGAATAATCTCTTAAAATCATCAACGTTTATGAAATAACGTGAAAGGCTGCTAAAAATGAGTTACCTAAGAACTGAACGCAGATTACTTAATCGCATCTTCGGATTAATGGAATCAAACGAGATAGATTTATTTTGCCAGTTGAGACATTCACAGTGTGCAATAGTTAGTATTCATAAAGCAATATTTTTTATCGATTTCTTTATGGGCACTAAGTGTGGAAGAACTACACATCGCGCGGGGTATCCGCGACGTCTGGGGCGTCATGTCCCGGTCCGTGCGGCTTCCCCCGTCGAAGGTTCGAGTCCTCCCCCCGGCCGGGGTGTGTGTGTTATCCATAGCATATGTTAATTTAAGTTAGATTAAGTAGTGTGTACGCTTAGGCACCGATGACCTCAGCAGTTTGGTCCCATAAGACCTTACCACAAATTTCCAAACTACACATCCAGCCACACTGCCGACTGTATGGTGTGTCAAAGTCTGCTATAATCTAAGGCAGTGTTTCCCCACCTGTGGATAATTATCCCCTATTGAGTAAAATGAGATTTTCTGAGGGGTAAAAACTAAAGGATTCGATTCTGTTTCTCTCGCGAAACTAAATTACTTTCAAAAGATCATTGCTATTAACACAGTTTTGTAAGATTCTAATTTTGATATGTTATCAACAATTACTTTTTTTGAATTATTAGCATTAATATGGTAGAGGTTCAGGTTCCTCACATAGTTCATCCTTTAAACGAGTATATTGTGCTTTGTTCAGTACATCGTTGGTTATAAAAGTGAGACATATACGTAACAAATGCTGAATACCTCATTACTGTGTATTCTCCAAGTTGTAAATAGTACCTGCAGCGGTCCAGAAATTGCTTCACTACTCGCTTCGAAACAGATAAATGAATTAATCGACACCACGACACAACAGTAACTACATAAGGGCTCCTATAGCACACAGTACTACTATTGTTATTATTAAGGTGATTAGCCACAAAGCATTAACAGTCTGAAGTCGTTCAATTTCTGCCAGTTCAAAAGAAAATAGGGCAACAATGAACATATTTACGAACAGTACTTTCTTAAAATTCTTTGTAACACCTGCGGTACTTGGGTGGCTGACAATTGGGAACCGAGCCGTGGTGTACAAGTAGATACGCCAGCATAAGCTTCTTTCTGCACAAAGTTCATTTAAGTAGTTGAAACCATGGACCTCAGATATGAAAGCGCTTATATTCTGTTTAGAAAGAATAAGTTACATACCTCTAAGATCCTATGGTGACTTTTGAGTTACAAGAGGAGTTATGTGAGATCAAATGGGACTGAATAGGATGATAAGTAATAAAAAAATCTGATAATGAACAAGACCTAAACACAGGAAACACAATTCTGCCAAAAAAGCAAAAGGAGGTATGGTTTACTGTTTTCATGAGAAGGTATATCTTCAAAGAGTCACTGAATTACTGAAGCATAAATTATAGTAAGTCGGACTACACGATATTATAGAGGATTTTCATATGTAAGTGGAAACGAAACTAGAGGACTATGCACGAATTTCATAATCGGTAGAGGCCATGTATTTCAGGAATTTATAGAGAAGAGCAACATGTCTGTACTTAATACATTGCTCCAGAATATACTGAATAGACAAATGCCAAATGGAACTATAAAGTAAATGGTCTACATTTTGTCATATAAAAAAGATATTATATAGGATTCATAAACTCGTAAGTAGCAAATTAATTGTGAATGGGAAGCCATTATCCGTGGTAGGCATGGTGCGACTGCATCTTGGCATGTAGGAGCTGTCTTAGTGTGTTGAGTACACCATTACTGAAGGACTGGGCAATGACGTACTCCGGGGGTGCGATGTTCTCCAGCATGTAAATTACATTGGAACGGTCATTGTGTTCAGATAGACCAGGAAAGAAGTTATTTTGTGCCGGTACTGGTAAGGGCACGGGGTGTCTTCTGCAGAACCTGAGTAGTCATGGTTCCATGCATGCCACTGGAAAGAGCAGGGGCATGATTTGTAGGAGGTCTTGAGGTGATAACCATAAGTACTCACAGAGAGTCCAGAGACAACTGAGAAAATCCAGTATATGACCTTGCTGAGAGACCAGGTGATTGTCCGGCGACTTCCATGCCTCACTGAAGGTGAGAGTATTGGGAATAACTGTTGACCAGCATTTGGCCTGATGGTGTTATTCGACAGTCGGTCTCGTCCTGTGCATCACCAATTTTCCTGTTTCCCAAACCCAGTGGGGATGAAGGATGTGCATTGTAGTGTACTTGAACAAAAGATGAATCAGTAATCTGTACCAATCAATGTCCTTCATAAAAGTTTTGCTTGGTTTTACTGTGCGAAATATTCTGCTTTTCTTGACATGAATCAGGCTTTCCACCAGATGCCTCTCACAGGGGAGTCTAAGCCTCTTACAGCATTTGGCTCAAATTGGAACCACTTTGAATATAACAAAGTCCTTTTGGTGTTGGCTACCAGAGGCACCGTGTCATCGCCCCTACTATATTTCGTGCGTGGTCACTTGAAATTTAAGTGTACCAATAACTACCTGGACAATGTGATTACTTACTGTAAATTCTTCAATGAACACCAAGTCATATAGGACAAGTCCTTCCCTGTCTCCAGGAAGGTGGGCTGAGCGTGAAACCTGCAAAGGCCAACGTGGCACGAAAAGAGATGTCGTTCCTTGGTCATCCATTGTGAAGATATAAGGCTGGACCATGACTGAAATGAGGACATTCATCTGATCCCCTGGCCGAAAGGTAAAAAGGATATCTCCAAATTCGTAGGAACGGTAAATTCGTTCTCAACTTTAGACAGCTGGCTGCCCTCCTTAACGAATTTCAGAGGGAGAGTGAACTGCAAAAGAAGCGATAGCGATATTATTTGTATTGTAACGATCGTATCATCTTGACCACAGGCATTCCGCTAAGAGCGTGACAACCAGGCCTTAACGTGGAACTGAGCAGTGTTCTCCACGCCTGAACAGATGGAACTGCTCCAAGGCAGCTGTTCATATAGTCATCATTGAATGTAAAATATGAAAATCTCTTAGAAGTTCGAAACCGGTGACCTAAAAATAAAAATAAACAACTTACGTGGGATCACGACTGGAAGTACTGAAATATCGTGGATGCTACCTAGGCCGTGGAAGACGGAGATAATAGCCAGGTGTGCTGTGTGGATGTCTGCCGTCAATTTAAATTTTCATCTTACAGGGTGTCCAGCGGAGGAGATCTGATTTCAAAATTCAAAATTAGGTACCTCGAAAACTAAAATCTATTGACTAGAGAAACACATAGTGCATTCATTGTAAAGATGTAAAAATTTTATACAGAATACAGTAGTTTCGAAATAGCTCGAAAAGCTGCTAATAGATGCTGTAATTGCAGTACGTGGTGCCTATAAATACTGCCCCTCCGGTCAGAGCGATTAGTTTCACCGTTTAAACATGAAAGAAAATTATCGGGACGAAGGAAAAGGTTGAAACATTATGTTCCATTGAACAGCTAGTTTTTCTTATACTGGAATAGTTGTATCACAGTGCTAAGGCAACAGACCAATTAAATGGTACAAAACTATTGCTGTTGTGGTCTTCAGTCCAGAAACTGGTTTGATGCAGCTCTCTGTGCTACTCTAACCTGCGCAAGCCTCTTCATCTTCGAATAACTACTATAACCTATATCCTTCTGAATCTGCTTACTGTATTCATGTATTGGCCTCCATCTACGATTTTTACCCTCCACACTACCCTCCAGTACTAAATTGGTGACCCCTTCATGTCTCAGAATGTGTCCTACCAACCGATCCCATCTTCTAGTCAAGTTGTGCCACAAATTCCTCTTCTCGCCATTTCTATTCAGTACTTCCTCATTAGTTACGTGATCCACCCATCTAATCTTCAGCATTTTTCAGTAGCACCTCATTTAGAAAGCTTCTATTCTCTACTTTTCTGAACTGTTCACTTCCATACATGGCTACACTACATACCAATACTTTCAGAAAAGACTTCCTGACACTTAAGTCCATACTCGATGTTAACAAATTTCTCTACTTCAGAAAAAATTTCCTTACTATAGCCAGTCTACATTTTATATCGTCTTTATTTCGGCCATCGTCAGCTGTTTTGCTCCTCAAATAGCAAAACTCATTTAATACTTTGCCTAATCCAATACACTCAGCATCACCTTATTTAATTCGACTATATTCCATTACCCTTATTTTGCTGTTCCTGATGTTTATCTTAATCCTCCTTTCAAGACACTGAATATTAACAAAACAATGAATATTAACAGCAGATGCACTGTCTAACTTCACAATTGGTAATCTATAGCACTTGGAATGTTAGTTTAAACGCGTCCTGTGGACTGTGCCAAGCTATTGTGTGTGAAAGTTTCAGTTGTATTAATACGACCTTCAGGTGCTGCATAGGCAGTTACTTTGTTCCGGCCTACGACAAATGGATCCTACGCAACATTTTACCAACGCCAGCCGAAACAGGATGTAAGGAAAGAGGATATGTGAATGCCAAGGACGCGACTGGATGAACCTATAGGATTCATATTAGCAACTTCAAACAGCTGATACCGCCATCGCCACATCACGTAAACCCAGAACAGGTAACATTCCTCTCTTCGAGATACGCAATTGTAACCAATTTAATTGATTTATGCTTTGTAATAGACGATCTCTTAATGTTTCTTTCTGTAAATAAAAGTAGTGTATTGTAAAGACTGATTGTTACCCCACCTCTAACTGTAGTTATTGGCATCATTTATTTGTTTTTGCTTTTAGTGTATTTGTACTAGTCGTTGCATGCGTAGTATGTGTGTTTTGGAAGTGTGTGCTTCGGTGTGTATATACAGTAATTTAGGCAGGAGAATTTATGTGATGCACTGCGAGATGTGGCCGAACGTGTCAGTTGAGGCATCTACCATTGAAGTTATTTACACCGATCAATTACAATGAAGTATCTTATTCGCTATTGGTTGAAATTAGAGTATTAGAGGAAACTTTGAATCTGACAGTTCTCACAGTACGCGATCTTTTGTTTACATGCCACTTAATGCCCTGTTTAGATGAAAATTTATCTGCGCTTGATTGTTATTGCCAAGCAAAATTACAGTGCGCTGTGTCATTATTTATCAAATTAGCTTCAGATGGTTTTAAATTTTTCCACTATCAAAGGATTTTAACAGGATTCGGAAATTTCTCATGTACTTTTGAAGTTTCCGGAAGTAAAAGGGGTTCGTGGGGTTTACATAATATTAATTTTCTTCATCCAGTTTTTCTTTAAATACTTTCTAATTACACATTCACGGCCATAGAAAATGTTCAGGAACCGTTTTCTTCACATGATACATGCTTCTACATCCTTACGTTTGTCCTCTAGCCACACCGGATTAGCCATATAGCACTTCCTATCGATTTCATTTTTCAGACGTTTGTGTTCCGTTTCGCCTGCCTCATTTACGACATTTTTATATTTTCTCCTTTCATCAATTAAATTCTATATCTCTTGTGCTACCCAAGGATTTCTACTAGTTCTCGTCGTTTTACTTACGTACTTGATCCTCAGCTACCTTCTCTATTTCGCCTCTCAAAGCTATCCATTCTCTTTCTATTGTATTTCTTTCCCCTGTTCTTGTTAATAGTTCAATAACTATATCTCTGATACTCTCTACAACCTGTTGTTCTTTAAGTCTATCCCATCTCCTAGAATTCCTGCCTATTTGCAGATTTTCAGTTTTAATCTACTGTTCATAACCAATAAATCGTGAGAATGTCTAGCAATTTAAAGCCCGGTTCTTAAATCTCTGTCTTACCGTTATATAATCTATCTGAAACCTTCCAGTGTCACCAGGCCTCTTCCATGTATACAGTCTTCTTTCATGGTTTTTAAACCAAGTGTTAGCTATAATTAAGTTATGCTCTGTGCAAAGTTCTACCAGGCTGCTTCCCCTTTCATTCCTTAACCCCCGTGGCTGACGGTCTGGCAGGGAAAGTTGGTCCCAGGCAAACTCAAGTTCCTGCTGAAAATCGGAATCGACCCAGCAAATGAAAAATGTATGTATCAAAACGAAGAAAACTCTTTTTTAGTTATATGACTCATGACTGGTTCGATACGGCCTGTCACGAATTCCTCTCCTGTGCCAACCTCTTCATCTCAGAGCAACACTTGCAACCTAACTCCTCAATTATTTGCGCGATGTATTGCAATCTCTGTCTTCCTCTACAGTTTTTGCCCTCTAAAGCTCCGTCTAGCAACATGGAAGTCATTTTCTCATGTCTCAACAGGTGTCCTATCATCTCGTCCCTTCCCCTTGTCAGTGTTTTCCACATATTCCTTTACTCTTCGAGTCCGCACAGGTCTTCCCCATTCCTTACCTTATTAGTCCACCTAGTTTTTAGCATTCGTCTAAAGCACCAAATCTCAAATGCTTCGATTGTCGTCTGTTCCGGTTTTCCTGCAGTCTATGTTTCACTGCTATACAACGCTGTGCTCCACACTGCATTATTAGCAATTTCTTCCTCAATTTGAGACCTGTATTTGATACTACTAGACTTCTCTAGGCCAAGAATGTATTTTCTGCTATTTCCTCTCTGCGGTTGATGTTCTCCTTGCTCGGTCCGCCATTTGTTGTTATGCTGCCTAGGTAGTATAATTCCTTCACTTCATCTACTTCGTGTCCATCACTCCTGACGTTAAGATTCTCACATTTTCACTTCTGCTACTTATCATAACTTTCGTCCTTCTTAGATTTACTCTAAATCAGCATTCTGTACTCATTAGACTTTTCATTCCATTCAGTAGATCACGTAATTCTTCTTCACTTTCACTCAGTATAGCAATCATCCGATAATCGTATCATTGATATTCTTTCACCTTAATTTTTAAATCCATTCTTGGACCTTTATTTTATTTCCATCATTGCTTCTTCGATGTACAGATTGAAGAGTAGCGGAAAAAGACTACTACATCGCTGTCTTATACCCACTTAATCGGCGCACTTAGTTCTTGTTTTTCCACCATTATTATTTGCTCTTTTCTCTTGTACATATTTTATATTACCCGTCTCTCCTTATGTACTACCCCTATCTTTCTCAGAATATCGGACATCTTGCACCATTTTGCAATGTCGAACGGTTTTTACGGATCGACAAATCCTATGAGCGTGTCTTGATTTTTCTTTAGTCTTGCTTCCATTACCAATCGCACCGTCAGAATTGTCTCCCTTGTGCCTTTACTTTTCCTAAAGCCAAACTTACCGTATTATAACACATCCTCAATTTTATTTTCCATTCTTCTGTATATTGTTCTTGTCGCCATCGTGGAATCTATGAGCTGTTAAGCTGATTATGCAATAATTCTCACACTTGTTAGCTCTTGCAGTTTTCGGAATTGTGTGAATGATATTTTTTCGAAAGTCAGGTTTTATCTCGCCAGACTTGTGCACTCTATACACTAATGTGAATAGTCTTTCTCCAGCCGCTTCCCCCAATAATTTTAGAAATTCTGATGGAATTTTATCCATCCCGTTGCCTTATTTGATTGTAAGTCCCCGAAATCTCCTTTAATTTCTGATTCTAATACTGGATCCCTTATCTCTTCTAAATCGACTCCTGTTTCTTCAACTGTCACATCAGACACATCTTCCCCTGATAGAGGCCTTCAATCCGTTCTCTCCTCTGCATTTAACATTGGATTTCCCGATGCACTCTTTGCACTCATAATGTTACCTCACTGTCTTTTAATTTTACCAAAGGTTGTTTTGACTTCCTGTATGCCGAGTCAGTCCTTCCGACAATCATTTCGTTTTAGGTTTCTTTACATTTTACATGCAGCCATTTCTCCGTAGCTGCCCTGCACTCCCTGTTTATTCCATTATACAGTGGTCTGCATTTCTATATACCTGAATTTCCCTGAAGATTTTTTTACTTCTTTGTTTCATCGATCGACTGAAGTATTTCTTCTATTACCTGTAGTTTCTTCGCAGTTATCTACTTTGTACCTATGTTTTCCAACGTCTGCGATTCCCTTTTTTTGAGTAAGTTTTCTTCCTGACTACTCTCATAAACTTCGGCTTACTCTGCATCTCTACTACATTGTGATCTGAGTCTATGTCTGCTCCTGGGTACACCTTACAATCCATTATCTGATTTCGGAATCTCTGTCTGATCATGATGTGATCTAACTGAAATCTTCCCTTATCATCCGGCCTTTTCCAAGTCAACCTCTTCGTCTTGTGATTCTCAAACAGAATATTCGCTATTACTAGCTGAAATTTATCGCAGAACTCAATTAGTCCTTCTCCTCTCTCATTCCTTGTCCGAGCCCATATTCTTTTGTAACCTTTCTTGTACTCCTTCCCCTATAACTGCACTCCAGTCCCCCATGACTATTAGACATTCATCTTCCATTACGTACTGTATTATCCTTTTACTGTCCTCATATGCTTTCTCTATCTCTTCATCTTCAGCTTGCGACTTCGGCACGTATACCTGAACTATCGTTGTCGGCTTTGGTTTGCTGTCGATTCTGATAAGAACACTCCTACCACTCAACTGTTAACACTTACATATTCTCTGCCCTACCTTCCTATTCATAACGAATCCTACTCCCGTTATGCCACTTTCCGATGCAATTGATATTGCTCTGTACTCATCTGACCAGAAATCCTTTTCTTTTTTCCATTTCATTTCACTGACCCCCACTGTATCTTGTTAGAGCCTTTGCATTCCCCTTTTCAGAATTTCTAGCTTCTATATCACGTTCAAGCTTCTGACTGACATTCTACGCCCCTTCTCGTAGAGTGGTTATCTTTCGTTGCTATTCAATGTTTTTCTCATGGTCACCTTCCCATTGGAAGTCCCCTCCCGGAGATCTGAATGTTTGGAGATCGGAATGTTTGGCAATGAAGAGATCATCATGATACTTTTTTTAATTACGGGCTGCATGTCCTGTGGATACACGCTACGTGTCTTTAATGCAGTGGTTTCCATTGCCTTCTGCCTCCTCACGCCGTTGATCATTGCTGATTTTTCCATCTCTAGGGGCAGTTTCCCACCCCAAGGACAAGAGAGTGTCCCGTACTTCTGTTTGCTCCTCCGCCCTTTTTAACAAGGCCGTTGGCATAATGTCGGAATTCTTTGACCGCCAGTGCTGATCATTAGTCAAATTTTAAGCGGTGGCGATTTAGAACCTGTGGCTGAGGATGTTTTAATTACTAATCAATAACGCTACCCCTAAACCCGGGTGCAATATGCAGAAGCACTCACAGACACAGAAAATATATATAAAGTTGTAGAGGAAGTAGTAGATTATGCTAATTTTTGCAGCGGAGTGAACAAGGAGAGTTGGACAAAGAAGGAGATATACGTTGCTATACGTACAAGGAGGAGAGGTTTCATTTATAATTAAGACTGTGTGAATGGATGCCTGATTTGTATGTAAACGAAGCTAAAACGATATAACATAGCGATCACTGCAGTATATGCAACCACAAACAACGCTACTGACATGGACAAGAGTAATTTCTTTGATTATGTGACAAAACTTCTAGATGACATTCGCGATAGGGTAGAGCAGTATCGTTTAAGAGATTTTAATGAGAGGTTAAGTAGGATGCTAGCGATGTTGTGGAAAAATTTAAGGACGATATTGTGAAAGATAATGGAGAGAGATTGGCTAAAATATGTGGACAGTACAGTCTAAGGTTTGGATCGTTTTTGATTTTCTTCTTTTTTTCGCTACAAGGAGATCCGTAAATACACATGGATACATCCTACAAACTGATTACGCTATAGGCGAAGAAAGAAATCGTACTGTTGTTTAAGACTGCAGAGCCTATTGGGGGAGCAGAGTGTGGATCCAACCATTTGCTGCTTCGGTGTGCACTTTGGTTCACAACTGTAATGAGAACAGTATAAGTTCATTTTAGTGCCGTATCCTTCAGTTGCCTTATTATAGAAGCTTAGATGGAGCAGGAAGCTAAATCTGACTTTTGATAAGACAGTGGAAGTAGTGCATGAGGCATCTGTGAGAGTAATTGTGAAGTGGCCTATGAAAGTCTCGATGTAGTTGAGAAAACGTGTGGAAAATTTAGAAGTGATTGCTGGAATGATGATATTGCAGAAAAGGTGACGAAGAAATAGGAGACATACAAAAGATGGCTATAAGCAATAAGACTGATGATACAAGGAAAAGGGAGCAGTAATTAGAGCAAAAAATACTAAGGAATTTAAATGTAAATGTGGGATTTAAATGTGAAGAAATTAATAACTACGTAGGAAGTTCAGCGTCCAAAGAAACATTGAAGGTGATAAAACAGCTAACAACAAATGAAAGAAATAGAATAAATTTACAGCTGTTAAGCATAGATAGATGGAAGACATGTTATGAAAAACGGTTTAAGGAAGATGATCCGAATTCCGAAATATATGCTTGTTTTCAGGTGACGACCATTAAACAGAAATCCAGCAGATAACGACAACGCAGGTATAGGAGACAGATAAACGATTCAATAATCGCAAAGTATGAGCACATGAAACTGTATGTGGAGTTGTTGAACGTTCAGCCAAAAGTATTAGCTGAACATCTCGTGAAGCTCTTTAATCTCTGTCTTAGTGGAGAGATAATCTCAGTCGCGTTTAAAATAGGATTCCTTACTTACATATTTAAAAAAAGGGAATCAAGGATAACTACGCTAAATATCGGGGTATCATACTGCTCAGTTCTGTATAGAGACTAACTGTAAGATCCGTAAAACAGAAACCGAAAGAGGAAGTAGAACAGTGTGACTTCCGTCCAGGCAGGTTTTCAGTTGATAATATCAGCAGAATGAGACAAGTGACTGACAAGAGAATGGCACATAACTTGGAAACAAGGGAATGGCACGTAACTTGGAAACAAACACGATTTTTATGGACTTGCGTAACACGTAGGACAGTGTACTAACATCTGGGATGTAAGAAGCAATGAATAACATGAATATTCATAAATGCTATGTACAAGCCGTCATAAAGCTGTAACGAGATAATAGTTGTTGTGTTGAAGTTGTTTCTATCACAGAAATTTAAAGTTAGCAATGGACCGAGATAAGGATGTTACTTACAGCCTACCCTCTTTATTTATTTGGATAATGAACTGAAAAATTGGAAAAAGAAGTGGAAAAGCATGGGAATTAGAATTGAGATACTAATCACCTTAAATTGCACCCACTATCAGGTCACCTTTGCAGAGGAGGAAGAGGATGTGCGTTACATGTAATAAAGCTTGGAGTAGCATATGAAAATTATTTCCACAAAGACTGAATACTTGGTAGTTGGAGAAATACGAAAGAATCTTGTTATGAATGATGGATCTGTAGTAAAGTGTAGTCGATCATATACATATTGATGAACGATCATTTCGGATTAAGGTGGCAGGAACGAGGAAATAAAGCAGACAATAGGAAAGGGAAAGGTGGCTATTAAGCTGTCACACTCCATTATTTGGAATAAACGTGCGTCAAAAAATTTGAAAAGAAGACTATACAAACGTGTAGCTCAGAGCATTGCTCTATATAGAGTGAACTATGGGAAGTCTCCAGAGTCAATGAGAAGAAATTAAAGGCAAAGGAAATGGTTAGGAGACCACGTTATGAAGTAAAATGAAAAAAAAAGATAGGGAGCGAAAGTAAGAAAACTGCTACGAGGACAGATGGGTGTTTTCAGAGATATTGTAACACAAATGAAAACAAACTACTACACTCCTGGAAATGGAAAAAAGAACACATTGACACCGGTGTGTCAGACCCACCATACTTGCTCCGGACACTGCGAGAGGGCTGTACAAGCAATGATCACACGCACGGCACAGCGGACACACCAGGAACCGCGGTGTTGGCCGTCGAATGGCGCTAGCTGCGCAGCATTTGTGCACCGCCGCCGTCAGTGTCAGCCAGTTTGCCGTGGCATACGGAGCTCCATCGCAGTCTTTAACACTGGTAGCATGCCGCGACAGCGTGGACGTGAACCGTATGTGCAGTTGACGGACTTTGAGCGAGGGCGTATAGTGGGCATGCGGGAGGCCGGGTGGATGTACCGCCAAATTGCTCAACACGTGGGGCGTGAGGTCTCCACAGTACATCGATGTTGTCGCCAGTGGTCGGCGGAAGGTGCACGTGCCCGTCGACCTGGGACCGGACCGCAGCGAAGCACGGATGCACGCCAAGACCGTAGGATCCTACGCAGTGCCGTAGGGGACCGCACCGCCACTTCCCAGCAAATTAGGGACACTGTTGCTCCTGGGGTATCAGCGAGGACCATTCGCAACCGTCTCCATGAAGCTGGACTACGGTCCCGCACACCGTTAGGCCGTCTTCCGCTCACGCCCCAACATCGTGCAGCCCGCCTCCAGTGGTGTCGCGACAGGCGTGAATGGAGGGACGAATGGAGACGTGTCGTCTTCAGCGATGAGAGTCGCTTCTGCCTTGGTGCCAATGATGGTCGTATGCGTGTTTGGCGCCGTGCAGGTGAGCGCCACAATCAGGACTGCATACGACCGAGGCACACAGGGCCAACACCCGGCATCATGGTGTGGGGAGCGATCTCCTACACTGGCCGTACACCACTGGTGATCGTCGAGGGGACACTGAATAGTGCACGGTACATCCAAACCGTCATCGAACCCATCGTTCTACCATTCCTAGACCGGCAAGGGAACTTGCTGTTCCAACAGGACAATGCACGTCCGCATGTATCCCGTGCCACCCAACGTGCTCTAGAAGGTGTAAGTCAACTACCCTGGCCAGCAAGATCTCCGGATCTGTCCCCCATTGAGCATGTTTGGGACTGGATGAAGCGTCGTCTCACGCGGTCTGCACGTCCAGCACGAACGCTGGTCCAACTGAGGCGCCAGGTGGAAATGGCATGGCAAGCCGTTCCACAGGACTACATCCAGCATCTCTACGATCGTCTCCATGGGAGAATAGCAGCCTGCATTGCTGCGAAAGGTAGATATACACTGTACTAGTGCCGACATTGTGCATGCTCTGTTGCCTGTGTCTATGTGCCTGTGGTTCTGTCAGTGTGATCATGTGATGTATCTGACCCCAGGAATGTGTCAACAAAGTTTCCCCTTCCGGGGACAATGAATTCACGGTGTTCTTATTTCAATTTCCAGGAGTGTATAATGGTATGGACATCTTAGAAGAAGGACACAGGAAAGATGGCCTTCTAACGTTCGGAACTGAACATCACCACGACACGGATAAAGAAGAAGATCCCGGATATATTCTGAAGGTAGGGTGAGTCGTATGATGCAGTAAAGACCCAAGCAAGAATGGCGAGATAGGAGACGGAAACTTTGCTGTGAGAGAAGCCGCATGGTGTGGAAAACTCACAGATGAAACGAGTAGTCCATAAATCATTGAGCCAGTGGGTATAATTCTTGAGAGAGACACCCAGCTCCAGCACGCAGGTAGAGAAGCTTAACTCCGACAAGGAGGAGTCCCATACAGACAAGGTGTTCATTGATTAATTTACCCCTTGCCCAAACTGAAAAGGGTAAAAGGTATGGGCTGGTAGTGCTCCCGTTTTGTTTGGCTATTACCAAACATGACCGTATTTTCTCTATATCCGGGACCAAGAAAATTTTGGTTAGGTACAATGGCCCAGCTTTTGTATCCTGTAAATTTAAAAGTTTGGCTTTACCAGTGGCATTTCTCAGTTAACATCCACCCCCGTGCCCGCATGGTTGGCGGTTCAGTCTAACGCACAGCTTTCTAGGGGGGAAGGAGCGCCTGGTCCCCGGCACGAATCCGCCCCGTGAAACGGCCTGTCTGTGGATGGTTTTTAGGCGGTTTTCCATTTGCCTCAGCGAATGCGGGCTGGTTACCCTTATTCCGAATCAGTTACACTATGTCGGCGATTGCTGCGCAAACAAGTTATCCACGTACGCGCTACCACGCAAACATAGGCGTTACACTCATCAGGTTGTGAGACGTTCCCTGGGGGGTCCACCGGGGGCCGAACCACACAATAACCCTGGGTTCGGTGTGGGGCGGCGGAGGGTTAAGTGGACTGCGGTAGTCGTCGTTGGGTTGTGGACCACTGCGGCTGCGGCGGGGAAGGAGCCTCTCCGTTGTTTCTAGGACCCCGGTTCACATATAACACAATACAATACCATCCACCCCCTAATAGACACAACCACAATCTTAAGCGGCCCTTCACCATCTACCACGGGGTGTCGCAGACAAAGTGGGGTGGTCTACTGTAATTCTGCTTTCAACATGGCAATGCATGGGACTCATAGGACCACCCCTCCAAGCTTTTTCCCTGTCAATTCGTCACGTTCCACCCTGCTCCCGGTTAATGACCTCCTTTCTGAAGATAACGGTCCTGTCATTAATAAGAATTGTGAATCTACAAGCAATACCTCGAGATTAGCACACCAGAGAGAGGCTGGTTTGCACACCAGAGGGGGGTGGGGTGGTGGAGCTGCACAGTAAACCAGGGGTAGGTGTCCGACCTCGCTACGCCGAGAAGACTATTTGAATAAATTATGGGCTCAAAGTTTCCAACGAGAAATTAACCGAAGCTGGGATCAGCCAGCTGAAGATGCCCGATAGCTTTCTGTTTCAGCCCCCGCAGATTCCATATTGCAGTGGGAAGGGGGGGGAGGGGGAAGGGGGATGCGGTTTGATTGTGCCGTGTGAACGCGAAATCCTGGTAATTCAGTTATCGACAGTTTTTGCCCTGTATTTGTCTTTGCTCTATTCCGTGGAAAATGGAGGACGCCGGTGAGCAAGAGGGCATATGGACAGCGGAGGGTGGAGATACAGGGACGAGCACGGCAGACTGCAGGGGAGGATGACTTGCTGGCAGGAGTGTGGAGAGTTGGGGGTTCGGTTGTATGTAGGAAATGTGAGGGCTCCTTTGTGCCGAACACAGCTGGAATGTAGCCGTCGAGCCTGTGGAGCATTATTGGTGCTATCCCGCAGGAAGCGATCCAGCTCCGGGAAACGTTATGTGTCTCAATCGTGTGTGGTGCGCCTTTTTCTGGAACGGGTAGTAGGCTCTGGTTCAGCTTGGAGGAAGCAGAAGGGAAAACCTAGTGTGGATCCCTGACCACTTAGGGATCGGTGGCAATGAACAAGCCTACAGAACGGCCAGGATGGGGGCAACGACTCCATTCACTAGACCGAAACCTGTCCTGACAATCACCAAGGCTATGATCAAAGTAGAACTACGGAACTGCCTTAGAAGACAGCACGTAGAATATTGGACCAAGTTCTATAAACAAAAGCATGGTAAGGTAATGATGCTATAGGAGCTCTGTAATCCTGGGCTTCAACAGGAAAGAGGTTAAACTTTTGGTCGGACTGATGATCGGCCATGGGAATTCTAAAAAGAACCTACATACAATGGGTATAACGGAAGAAGACCCTAAATGTAGGATCTGTGATAATAATGAAGGAACTGCATCACACATAACCTTCGAATGGACGGCATTGGAGAGCAAGAGACACAGAATTTTCGCGACAACTAGACCTTCAGAAATTGTGTCTAACAAAGAACTGGTAAAGGGACGCCTTGCACTGTTTAAGGGCATTGGTTGGCTTTATTAGATGTACAGGGGCGATACCGCACGATAAACTCGGTTTCGGTGCGGGCAGTGGCAGGCTAGACCAAAGCTGTTTTAGCTTCCCTGCCAAAATCAAATCAAATCAACGGGCAGTAATTTTGTTCTTAAATGACGTGTGACCCACTGTATCCTGATTCCAGTCCGATACAGCTCGTATTTGTGGTTCCTTCTCCGATATTCTGTTGTGAGCGAAGACACTCGTTTGAATTTTTCTTCCAGTCTATTTTCTGGGAAGTATAAACGATTTATGGAAAATGTGGGTTTGATTTGACTTTTTATTCGTACTTACCATGTTACTGGGTAGCGCCACTTGGCTAGCTGTGCGCGTAAGCTAGCGTTACTGATAAAACTTTTCTATATGCTTATTGCCTGACTATTAACTATTCAGTGCTAGACAGCACAGTTTTATTTTTTGATGCTCTGATTTATATAAGAATAGTTTTTTAGTTCCTTTATTGTTGTGTTACAGGACAAATTGGCCATTGTCTAATAGCTTTTTACTGAATATAGGAGCAAACTAGGAAAGGGGCCCACTGTGCGATTAAGCTGGACTTGTCGGCTTCATGGTATCATTTTTGGTACTTTAAATTCGTCTTACATCTGTGAGAAAGATATCTACTCTGATAAGACAACTGGCCAACTACTTCTAGGAAATCCGTTTTATTTTTTATTTATTAACTCTTTATTCAACAAGCCACCTGTGTAACAGTTATACTGTGATTGGTTTGCTTGACGTTCCTTCTTGCTAAGCAAAGCTAATTCTTTCTATTTATTTGATCTGCCACTGCCGTTGATTGCTTGCCTGTAACCCCCTGGGATTTTTTGATTTGCTTTCGCGATTTGCAGTTCAGTTGGACACGGTTTGTATATTTCGCCTATGATTTGCTGCTGCTGATTCCTTCTAAATCACGCCTACGTAGGTCCATGTAACATCGTCTATAGCTACCTTTTAGTATAGGTTCGGTACGGCCTTTTGTGAAGCGTAACGATCTGCCGTAGTTCACGAACTTCACACCCTGACGATTGCTTTTGGTCGGTCATTGCGCTGCAAGGCTCGCTGTGTTAATATGCCTGATAGACTGCCTGCCTCCAGAGGTGTGTTTCGACGTAAGTTTGTGGATCCTTAGAATAATTACTAATGCGCATCTTGAGTCTTAACCAAATTTCGTGTAAATCCTGAAGTTCCTTCTCCTATTGTAAAACTTGTTTGCATGGCCGCCAGCCGTTGTTTCTGTTATCTTTTACCTGCCTTATATCTTAATAAAGTTTATGAGTAGTTAAAATTTGTTCAGGGTTGCTTGTAAGTGGTACTTAGGGCCGACGCATCTAGTTCCTTAACGAAACATTCATCATTGGGCCTTAAGCCGTATATGCACTTGCTAAGAGTAGTTGTTTGCAAGCAAGTTATTGACCTGCAAATGTCTGTTAAGGAGCAACGTCATATGTCAATTAATAATTCATGATAGCTTGATGGAACTTCTGAACACTTCACAATTTTGATGAGAGTGGAAAGGAGACATTTATTTTGGATTCGTCAAAGTGTAGTGACATTTTTTTAAGTTATCACCTTGAACCTATGCACTTTATGTTATTGTCTTTATTGATGTGGTGGGCCCATGGTTTGCTCCCATTGTTAGCTTGTTTTGTTTACTGGTTGGTAGGTGTTTGATTAGTTTTTCTCAAACTAATTTTTGAGCATATAGATTTTTGTTTAAAGCAGCACCTTACCAGTCTCCTACCGCTTCCTTTCAGCTTCAATAGGAAATTGGGAGAATATACCTAATTCAACAAAAATAATTGGCTAAGCGTAAAAAGGGAAAATGATATGATAATGACAGAACTAAAGCAACGTCAGTGTGTGAAAAGCTAAACACGAACCTAAGTTCGACAGATATCACATTAGATGAATCGATATGCGGATGGCGCATTATCTAAAAGAAAGAGAGAGAACTGTACAACTTCAATGGTTTTATGTTTCAAAAGAGTAGTTAGATATAAGTATATGTAATATTGAAATAATAACGTTCTGAATGTAGTGCCACATAATATGCATATGTCCATCAGAAGAATCAAGAAAGAAAAGGTATTTGGAAATCACCGCATTTCAGAAGAAACGGGTAACGTTGAAATCAAAGTTATACACAAAGACCTTCAGCAATGAATAACAGATCTAAATACAGAATATTAAAAAGAGGACTCAAAAAATTAAACTGCTGCAAAACTAAAGTATAACCAAACTACCGAAAACATATTACTATAAACTAACAGTGACGGGCAGTTGGAGACAAAGACTTCAAACAATAGAATAAATGCAACCTGAACTGCTTTTGGTAATAATAATAAAAAACAGGCATTCCATAACTGGAATTCAGATACGGAAACGGAAAGTCTGCTGTCCACGTGGGTTACCAGTTTTTCCAGTATACAGTACAGAAGTTTTAACATGAAAACTTTCAAAACTGTAGGTTTCTAAGCGAGAAACGAAGTGAATGCATATATGGAACTACAAAGAAAGAAAGGTAATCAAAGGAACTGAACAGGGAACACACTAGCTTGTAGAATGCAACAACGAATTTCATGAACCTTAATTGATAATCGATAGGACTTAAGACTACTAGTAGATAAAGTAGGAGCAGGGAAGTAGTTCGAGATTAAGAGATAATTCAAAACGGAAAGATAATGTTAAAAACATTAACGACTAAAATGAATGAGAAGAAGATCATAAAGAATAGAATAGTCTTCAAGAAGCTTTTATCTAGCAGTGCATGTCGAGTGCTTGAAGTTGACGTCAGTGAGATTATTAATACATTTTATTGTAATTTTTACATTAACTATTAAAACGGCGACTCTAAAGGTGATATTTAATGACATATACAGTACCGTAGACAGATTAAATGGTAAAATCTGTTGACAATTTGAAAGTTCGTACATAGACGTTGTCACATCTGGCAGCAACAACAGCTTCAACTCGTCTGAACATCAAGCCGAAGTTGACTAACAGGTGCGGGAAAGTCGTTCCACGCTTTCATCAAGAGTAGTGATTTGCGATCTGTGGTATAACAACCCGTTGGCAACCAATCAATAGATTTTTCAGTTACTGTGAGACCTGAGAAAGTGCTGGACAGGTCAACAACCGAATAACCTCTATATCGGAACAGGTCAGGGCACCAAGCAAGATGCATTGTCCTATCACCTCTTTGAGCTCCAAGACGAAGCATAGCTGCTGACTTTAACACGTCACTCAATTAATGCCTCTTCTCAAAGTTTTCGGCTGCGGATTTGCACCCCATGGTACCCCATAATGTCGTGCTAGGTGCTAGCACAGTATGACGGTGTTGAATCCAGTCTCTCTTCATTCATTCTCCTCATAAATTACTTTGATCAGTGTTGTTATTGGACGCATCAATGTCAGTGCATTTCTCACTTCTGCCACATCAAAGGAAGCCACAACTATCATCGCCGTGTTGACAGTGCAAGGTATCCAGGTGTCACGCTGTCCATGTGCACGCGTTTTCTTTTTTTTAGAAACGGGTCTATTTTCGAGCCAAGGTACAAGGTACAAGGTACAAGGTGTGGCCTGCACGGCCGAACGAAGAGTATTTCTATCCTCTCAGCACCAGCAGCATGGGTTCGCTTGCAAGAATCCCATTGAGAATTATAGTAGATGCATTTATAGGATGTGTTTTGTCCTTGAGGTCAAATGTCATTGTGAGGTGCAACAGCAATTGCAAACCTATTATCAGCAATTCCATACTTAGGATCAGATTTAGTTCAATGAGTGTGGAGGGAGGGGGATTTGCTGTAGATAATGGCTCAAATGGTTCAAATGGCTCTGAGCACAATTGGACTTAATTTCTGAGGTCATCAGTCCCCTAGAACTTAGAATTACTTAAACCTAACTAACCTAAGGACATCACACACATCCATGCCCGAGGCAGAATTCGAACCTGCGACCGTAGCGGTCGCGCATTTCCAGACTGTAGCGCCTATAACCGCTCGGCCACCCCGGCCGGCTGTAGATAATGCAACTCTAAACTGATTCTTCACATTGTCATCGCCGCTATGGCTGCTATTCGAAATCGTAAAGGAGTAACTATGTTCTATTCGTTCAACGCCTAAATATTGCCTACCACGCAACCACAATATTGGCTGGTAATGGTAACAGGGGGTGGGACAGGAGGTGTCCAATCGTCAGCACACCATGAGGCTATGGAGCGTATTTAAACTGCTTAGTCGACTAGTAACTCACAACAGTGTTACAATGTTAGTGGTGTTGATAGACAGCAGAGCAATGGAAACGATAAACGAAGCAAACATTGTATTGTATCTACAACAGCTGCCGAAGTTGACATTTTGTCAGAAAGGAATCCAAGGAATTTCGGAGAGTGAGAAAGAAGTGGCAGATGAAATGTTAGCGTTTCTGCAAGGTGAGTCAGTGGAATATGTCGTATACGCTTGACTATGCGGAGAATGCACATGCGGATTATAATGAAGACGATACGTGCTTAACAAGTGAAAGTGAGATTGAAAAACCTGTCGAGCCATATAGTTCATCATACTTGTCGGGCAGGGAGCCACAAATCCTGTCTTCAGTGAAATATAGTAAACGACAATTGTAGTCCTAGGGTACTAACCATAATTATGTACATGGAAGATCATCCGCAGAAAAGTAAAAAAAACGAAATAAATTATGAATACATTTCGAACATGTCCGCAGCAATATGACCGTGTAGTGCAACAGGAAAACTACGGATATTTAAGGAGGCCAAGGGCCAAGGCTGCTCGATACAGTTTCCAGGATGTGTGTGATGGTCACCCACTGCGTTATGTACATCATATGGCATAGATTACAGTGATTTCAAGGGAAGCAGTGGATGGTTGCATAACTTCAAACAGTGTTACAGAATTGGAAGACATAAGGTAACGAAATTTTAAACAAAGCGTCGACTTGACGATGCAGAGCAAACTGCGGAATAGGCTCGAAAATCTGTAGATGAGGTAAACAAACTTATCCTATTATTCAGTATGGAATTTGTTTTCAATTACTACCAATCTGGATTTGAAGAGGAAATGCATATGAAAGGAATCCTGGAAATCAGGAATAAGAAGAGAAATGTAACAAGATCAACAAACAGCAATGCCTCAACGCATTCGTATACTATTATGCCGACTGCTTACCTAGATGGTAAATTGGCTGGAAAGTTATATTTATTGCGTTGCGAGAAGTTGAATATGGCTGCCCCTGCTATTCTATCTCGTGTGCGTGATCTAGCACTGGCAGTAGGCAGTATTTACATCATAGCAAGCAAGAGTGGGAAACTGGGCGTAAGAGAAAAGTGATATGAGCACTAGTTTTAGCCAATAGCTTGTCAACATAACTTGATTTAGCTTGATTCCTGGTCTGTGTGCAAAAATCATACTCTGCTGAGATATGTGTGACCTTGCAGTTCATACCACGTGGAGCTACTGGTGAATTTCAGTCTCTGGATGTTTGCCTTTTCTGAGCGTATAAAACATATTATTACACTATCTGCAGCTACATCTTGAAAGATAAATAGCTTCACTA
This sequence comes from Schistocerca piceifrons, assembly GCF_021461385.2. NCBI lineage: Eukaryota > Metazoa > Arthropoda > Insecta > Orthoptera > Acrididae > Schistocerca > Schistocerca piceifrons. The sequence continues at coordinate 641,692,784 of NC_060140.1, read as the reverse complement.
TAAGCTCGTCGCCAGACTGTTTCGCATTACGTTGCATACAGTCACTCTCCATCAGTTCTCATCACACCGTTACACCAGTATGAATCTATATTCATTCTTTAAGAGCGGATACCTAGCTGAAGGTCCTGTATGATTTGTAACTTCCAAAGAGTTCGCTTTCAATGTTGATGGTGCGAGCCTTTGTGAACACTTTGACACGCTATTTTGCATTCGGTCTTCCTGGTGTTAGTCAATAATTTGCTTTGAACATTTCTTGAATGTCTGTTACGTCCATTCTGTAAAATATAATACATACATCCCATAGAAGGCTGACCTCTGCCCCTCCCGGACACTCATTTTCTGTCGCCCTTCTGATGCACATGTTGGATCATTAGCAGCTAACATTTTTCCTGTAATAACTATTTACTTAAAACTTTCAAATGAGAGTTACTAAGGATTCATGTTACCTCGCACTTGTGAGATTGTAGGCGTTGAATACGGTCTGTCTCAACTCATAGTTTCCAGATTCATAAGATGGTTGCAGGGTCTCAACCAATGTGAGCTGCAATATCGCGCAATGAACAGAAACAGTCTCCATAGGCCACGATCCTGCAACCGTCGAATCCCATGCATGCTCATTAGATGTGACACAACAGTAACTTCCAACTAACCACAGATATTGAAATAGAGTATTCGAAAGAGAAGCCTGCTGCGAAGCATTTCTTCATATGCGGAATATAGGTGACGTTGTTCCTACCCATTTTGTGCGGTGCGGATGATATGCTTGTCATTTGCATGTCCAAGCATATAAAACTCAAATTTCATCCCTGTGTAATGTTTGTTGCATGCCGCCTCCACGATATTGCAATTTCAGTTGACAGCAATATCTATATATATATATATATATATATATGACACTGTAATTTGTTTACTGACACGCTTGGGTGAGGAAATACTTTCATTCATTCATTTGTTGTAACTGTGCAGCGAAATTCGGCTTGCATTTTGCTGAACCAATGCTTAACGCCTGCCCTGCAGTATCGGCAACCAACATCGCTTCACTTCTTCGAAGTTGCCTGAAACACATCTCAGAAATGAGGCAGCCACGCTCCGATTGTCCACCAAGAGGCTGCTCAATTGCCGCTAGAGGCCGTAGACCACACGGACGCATTCTCTTTCACAAAGCATGCGATCGAAAGTAGTCCCTGCTGTGGTATTTAGGGCAGCTCTAGACCAGATCAGAGCAGGTCGACCTGAATGCGTTTCCTCAGCCAGCCACTTTCTCCAAGGGTTCCATTAATCATGAATCTCATTCGAGAGCCACCGCTCGAAGTCACTACCGTTCACGTCTGACTTCGCGACCACTGGAGCTGCCAGCTGTGGACTTAGACTTATAATAGCCTCCTCTTCGAAGAAGATCTGAACTTTGTCGTCATGGCAGATTCGTGGGTCTGTGAATATACATCTGTTTAACGTTCAAATGGCTGCTCACTGGGCTTCGAAAACTTGGGTCGCTAAGTGACTTAAACTTCCTTCATTCAGTTCGTACTTTAACAATGAGCGTTCTAAGAGACTTCCACTTTAATAAAGTGTGTATGTAAAAAACTTAGCCTCAGTTACAATCCAACTGGAAATCAGCAGCTAGAAAATTATTTCAGCTCTGTTTCAAGAATTGTTTTATTATTGTTTTGTTTCAACCCATACTACTACGAAGTGTCGATAAATAAACGTGTTTAATCATTGCTCTCCGTATATTTTTATGCCACCGTCGATGGACGTATCACATTTATTTAGCGATGTTACGTGTTTTCTTTTATTCTTACTATACCTCTATCCACGGCAGAGTGTTAATTTTTTTTTAAGCTAAGCGAGCCCAGGCATCATCTGCATGGGAACAGCGAGCGTAGAAAATAAAACTGTGAAACATTCACATGTGGCAGGTAACTTGCCTTCATTACATGTTTCGCTCGTAATATGCAAGCAACTTCAGAAATTTAGAAGCCAACGGGCTGAAGTTAAATGTTTCTCACTGCGTACAGTGCCGACATCATAAATTTTATATTTGAAGCCGGCACTGTACACAGCCAGAAACATTTAACATGTGATAGTAAGTTTCTAATTTTATTAAATAAATGGTCGTGTCGGACCAGGAAAACATGAAAAATAGGAAAGCTGTATGCGACTTACGGCAGTTCCATGATTTTAATTTATTTTTATTCTATTTTGTAACTTCCAGTAGACAAATATATTTAGTAGCATTCCAGTAGGTACTGTCTTACAACTGGATTGTCTCTGCCGGAGTCACTCCAATTTCTAACTTTGAAGGTAACATTTTCTGAACAGTACCCCACCCGCAGCGTCAAATACGTAGTTCTTTTTTTGGGTCATCAATCTTGTGACTGGTCTGGTCTGACGCGGCCCGCCACGAAATCCTCTCCTGTGCCAGCCTCTTCATCTCTGAGTACCACTTACAAACTAAGTCCTCAGTTATTTCCTGGGTATATTCCAATCTCTGTTTTCCTCTACAGTTTTTACCTCCTACCGCTCTCCCGTAACACGGAATTTATTGCCTGATGTCCTAGTAGATGTCCTACCTCCTGTCTCTTATTCTTGTTAGTGTTTTCCGTATACTCATTTCCTCGCCGGCTCTCTGGAGGCCCCCCATTCCTTACCTTATCTGTCCACCTAATATTCAACATTCCTCCGTAGCACCACATTTCAAATGCATCGATTCTCTTCTTTCCTTGTTTTCCCACAATAAATGTTGCACTACCATACAAAGCTGTGTTCCTAATATTTCTTCTTCAAATTAAGCCTTGTAAGAGGTCCATAATTAAGGAATTTGTTGGTAGCGCTCTCGAGCAGGTGCTGTGCAGGGCCAGTTTTGCACCTAGTGGCTAGAACTGGAGATACATTTTTTTCAGCGTAAATCGGTTCCGCATTAGAGTATTAGCATATGTACCTAGTTTCGCTGCCGTACCATAATTAGTTCCTCACTAGATCCCCAGGTGTAGCTGCTCTTTAATTGTAGCCACATGGTATGTTTTAATAGTCATCGCTTTAATGGTTTTAATTAAATTAGTAGGGTATAGTAGTCCACATTCAGTTCTTGCCTAGATAGCACAGTTCTACTCCTAACAGAAAGTGGTAAAATTATGTCTGTATTTAGAAATGATTGGATGTGCTTTAATTGATGGACATACGGTACATCGTCTGTGGCGATTCCCTTATCAGTCGGCCAGGTACCGTATGTTCCTTGGGAGTAAATGTTCTGTCTACCATCCGACCTACTTCATACCCCATGGTTTCTAGTTGTAATTACACCTGTAGTTAACTATAACACTCCCTACATTTTCTCTTAATACAAGTTTGCACCAACCAGTCCCTGGCTAAACATGAAGTTCAGAAATCATAAACAATACCAAGCATCAACTACATTATTCAACCGATATCATCAGTAGAACAACACGTGGAATGCAATAACATTACAGCAACAGGAGTACCCTTACACGTTTCGTCATTTAAAGAACCGATCGAACAGAATTAAAAACCGGGTAGCCATGAAGCTTGAACAAATACGTGTGATGTGTGCCCTTTACGAAGAGCGAGGTCACATAACATGTTTAAAAGTATCAAGTGTGACCGTCGAGATTTGGTTAGTCCTGTCAGACCATAGGCATACGTTACTGACGATCTGCGAAATGAATCAGAGAATAGGGTCTGCTGAGTAGTGCATAGCCTCGTCTTAACGCTTTCAGTGGTTCGGCTGCCGTTTCCTAGTTCTAGTATGAATGAAAGTGACCAAACATTAAGTTGTAGCTTTCACGCTCCATCGCAAATTTCCAAAATCAACGGGGAAAATAGCAACAAAGGGACTATTTACGTTGTTTTGTAGAATGTATGGGTCTGGCCATATGCCATCTGAATTTCGGAAAATCTTCATCCACACAATTACCAAGATTGCAAAGCTGAGAAACTCGAGATTTCTTGTACAATCAGCATAGCAGTTCATGCATCTAAGTTGTTGACCAGAATAACATACAGGTGAATTGGTAAGAAAATTGAGGATGTGTTTGATGACGATTAGTTTGACTTTAGGAAAGGCAAACACACCAGAGAGTCAATTCTGACATATTATTTGATACTGGAAACAAAACTGAATAAAAATCGAAACACGTTGAATAGGGTTTGTCGACATGGAAAAGGCGTTCGACAATGTCAAATGATACAAGATATTCAGAATTCTAAGAAAAAAGAGGTAAACTATTAGGAGAGACGGGTAATATGCAATATGTACCAGTGCCACGAGGGAATAATAAGAGTAGCCGACCAAGAACGAAATGCTCGGATTAACAAGAGTGTAAGACAGGGATGTATTCCTTCGCCCCTACTGTTCAATCTGTACACGGAAGAGGAAATGATAGAAATAAGAAAAAGGTTCAAGGTTGGAAATAAAAGTCAAGGCGGGAGGCCATCAATTATAAGATTCGCTAATGACATTACTATCCTCGATAGAAGTGATTAAGAAGTACAGGACCTCCCGAATAGAATGGTCTAATGAATACAGAATAAGGACTGAGAGAAAATCGAAGGAAGATGAAAGTAATCAGAAGTACCAGAAGTGAGAAACTTAACACTAGAATTGGTGATCACAAAGTATATGAAGTTAAGGAATTTTGCTAAACAACTCACGAATGTCAGAGCAACGAGGACATCAAAAGCAGACTAGCATCAGCAAAAATGGCATTCTAGGCGAGAGAAGTCAATTAGTATCAAACACAAGCCTCTAAGAGGTCCATAATTAAGGAATTTGTTGCTAGTGCACTCGAGCAGATGTAATTTCGATGGTTGCTCACGGGCTGCCTGTGATATGTAAGCTATAAGAGAATCTTAGACCAAAGAGCAGTGTTGTATGCAGTAGGAACTGTGTAGCAGTAGGAGTAAATAGGAGCGAGCAGTCGGTGTATCGAGTTGGCTGGGCCGGTCGTGGGGAGCGATGGCGGAGACTGAGCATTGTAGTATAAGGTAAAAGCAGCCTCGCGAATGTATACTATTGTTATATCAAGTCCCATGTAAATGTTTTAAAAAATCTCGTAATAGTAATCTTTCTTATAAAAATTTCCTTTTGACAATCATTCATCTGAATTTAAAGATTCTACTAATTTCTCCAATTCATGGTCATCCCGATTATTGTAAAGAAAAGTTAGTTGTTTCCTTTTATACGTGATCAATCTATCGGCCAGCATTGCACTGAGTAGTGCCAAAAAATTCTTATAGGAGCAGATATATAGGCGTTATCCGGCGACCTTATTGAGGTAAGAATTTTCTATTTATTCAGAATGATCTTTCAGGGCCATGACGCAGCACTGCTGACGTCTAAAATTTACCAGTTTAAATTCACAGTCAATTACTGAAAGATAATAAGTGAGCCACAATTTAATTGAGAAATTAGTCACGTTATTATTGGTAGGTTACGGAATAATAAACTGTTGCTAGGTTATACTAAATGTCAATGTTATACATAATTATATTGATTACTGGGAGGTTAACCTCCCTAGAGATAAATAATAGAAATAATTTTTACATTTAGTGTAACTCCCAAAAATTAAGTTGCGTAACCTATCAATAATAAAATGTGACTAATCTCACAAAAAAAAATTGTCGCTCACTTATAAACTTTCAATAATTGACTGTGAATTTAACCTGGTAAATTTTGGACGTCAGCAGTGCTGCGGCATGGCCCTGAAATATCATTCTGAATAAACTGAAAATTCTTACCTGAATAAGGTCGCCGGATATGGCGTATATATATGCTCCTATAAGAAATTTTTTTGCACAGCTCAGTGCAATGCTGGCTGATAGTATGGTCATGTATAAAAGGAAACAACTGACTTTTCTTTACAATAATCGGGATGACCATGGATTGGAGAAATTAGTAGAATCTTTAAATTCAGATGAATGATTGTCTAAAGAAAATTTTTATAAGAAAGATTATTATTAAGAGATTTTTTAAAACATTTACATGAGACTTGATATAACAGTAGTATACATTCGCAAGGCTGCTTTTACCTTATACTACAACGCTCAGTCTCTGCCATCGCTCCCCACGACTGGCCCAGCCAACTCGATACACCGACTGCTCGCTCCTACTTACTCCTACTGCTACACAGTTCCTACTGCATACAACACTGCTCTTTGGTCTAAGATTCTCTTATAGCTTACATATCGCAGGCAGCCCGTGAGCAACCATCGAAATTACATCTGCTCGAGTGCACTAGCAACAAATTCCTTAATTATGGACCTCTTAGAGGCTTGTGTTTGATACTAATTGACTTCTCTCGCCTAGAATGCCATTTTTGCTGATGCTAGTCTGCTTTTGATGTCCTCCTTGCTCTGACAGTCGTGAGTTGTTTTGTTACCTAGGTAGCAAAATTCCTTAACTTCATATACTTTGTGATCACCAATTCTAGTGTTAAGTTTCTCACTTCTGGTACTTCTGATTACTTTCATCTTCCTTCGATTTTCTCCCAGTCCATATTCTGTATTCATTAGACCATTCTATTCGGGAGGTCCTGTACTTCTTAATCACTTCTAGCGAAGATAGTAATGTCATTAGCGAATCATATAATTGATGGCCTCCCGCCTTGACTTTTATTTCCAACCTCGAACCTTTTTCTTATTTCTATCATTTCCTCTTCCATGTACAGATTGAACAGTAGGGGCGAAGGAATACATCCCTGTCCTACACTCTTGTTAATCCGAGCATTTCGTTCTTGGTCGGCTACTCTTATTATTCCCTCTTGGCACTGGTACATATTGCATATTACCCGTCTCTCCTAATAGTTTACCTCTTTTTCCTTAGAATTCTGAATATCTTGTATCATTTGACATTGTCGAACGCCTTTTCCATGTCGACAAACCCTATTCAACGTGTTTCGATTTTTATTCAGTTTTGTTTCCAGTATCAAATAATATGTCAGAATTGACTCTCTGGTGTGTTTGCCTTTCCTAAAGTCAAACTAATCGTCATCAAACACATCCTCAATTTTCTTACCAATTCACCTGTATGTTATTCTGGTCAACAACTTGGATGCATGAACTGCTAAGCTGATTGTACAAGAAATCTCGAGTTTCTCAGCTTTGCAATCTTCGTAATTGTGTGGATGAAGGTTTTCCGAAATTCAGATGGCATATGGCCAGACCCATACATTCTACAAAACAACGCAAATAGTCGCTTTGTTGCTATTTTCCCCGTTGATTTTGGAAATTTGCGATGGAGCGTGAAAGCTACAACTTAATGTTTGGTCACTTTCATTCATACTAGAACTAGGAAACGGCAGCCGAACCACTGAAAGCGTTAAGACGAGGCTATGCACCACTCAGCAGACCCTATCCTCTGATTCATTTCGCAGATCGTCAGTAACGTATGCCTATGGTCTGACAGGACTAACCAAATCTCGACGGTCACACTTGATACTTTTAAACATGTTATGTGACCTCGCTCTTCGTAAAGGGCACACATCACACGTATTTGTTCAAGCTTCATGGCTACCCGGTTTTTAATTCTGTTCGATCGGTTCTTTAAATGACGAAACGCGTAAGGGTACTCCTATACTGTAATGTTATTGCATTCCACGTGTTGTTCTACTGATGATATCGGTTGAATAATGTAGTTGATGCTTGGTAATGTTTATGATTTCTGAACTTCATGTTTAGCCAGGGACTGGTTGGTGCAAACTTGTATTAAGAGAAAATGTAGGGAGTGTTATAGTTAACTACAGGTGTAATTACAACTATAAACCGTGGGGTATGAAGTAGGTCGGATGGTAGACAGAACATTTACTCCCGAGGAACATACGGTACCTGGCCGACTGATAAGGGAATCGCCACAGACGATGTACCGTATGTCCATCAATTAAAGCACATCCAATCATTTCTAAATACAGACATAATTTTACCACTTTCTGTTGGGAGTAGAACTGTGCTATCTAGGCAAGAACTGAATGTGGACTACAATACCCTACCAATTTAATTAAAACCATTAAAGCGATGACTATTAAAACATACCATGTGGCTACAATTAAAGAGCAGCTACACCTGGGGATCTAGTGAGGAACTAATTATGGTACGGCAGCGAAACTAGGTACATATGCTAATACTCTAATGCGGAACCGATTTACGCTGAAAAAATGTATCTCCAGTTCTAGCCACTAGGTGCAAAACTGGCCCTGCACAGCACCTTTTCGACGTCCCCGGTGCTCAGACTGAACAAACAGTGTAGCCGGTTGTGCTCAGATTGAAGACGCTGTGTACCGGCGGTTAATAATGCAATTAACGTTATGACTTTCTCGTATATTTGACCTTTCCTGCCCACGTTCCGATCGTAAGCCATTACATGTGAAAACATTTCTATACATATTTCTCGCATTCACAGCGCCAAATTTGCACCTGGTGACCAGTCTAAATCTTTCCCGCATTAACGTATCAGAATATCTATAAAGTTTCGCTGCCATAAGGCAGGTAGAGAACGCCCTTGAAATCTGTGAGCAGCATTTGTAAGTTTTCTGACGTGTGTGTCTCGACTTCAGCTCTCGGTCCTCGCACTACTGAAACGTAAAATGCACAAGGATTAAAAATAAGTTAATTTGTAATGTGTTCTACTTCAAACAACTTTTTTAAAAAGATTAGTAATTAAGAATTTATATATGCTACGGATTTTTGTGTGTGACATGTAATTACAAATAAGAGGGTGGCCGTCTTTCATAAAAATATTAATTAGTCATCTATTAATTAGGAAATATTTGATTAATATTTTATTTAAATGACGTAGATATTCGAAATGAACAAAGAAGAACGAGAGAAAATAATTAACGGAACGAGACCTAGACCAGCAATTACGTTTTTATTCTTCTTTGTGTATAGTGCTCTGAACTTTACTGAATTGCTAGTAACAAGCGCTCCATTATTTAAAATTTTACATTAGCTGGGAATCGAACTGAAAACTCCAACATTGTAACAAACATTCTACCATACACCCATGCAGCCTGTCAATACAAACCGACCTCACATCAACATGCCATGCGACATTTACGTTCTAGTTGAAATTGGGTAACGACTTTCAAAGAAATAAACTGGACAATTATATTGCCATCCAGACTGCATGTTGTAACACATTAATAATTAATAGCTTAAAAATAGACATTCCTTGCGCATGAAATCTGAAAGCACACAAATTAAATTTCGTACTACACCGCCTCATGTCTTCATTTGTCCTCATATTTCAAATACAAGGCCTTTTCCTTACTAACATTACTAAAATTACGGTATCTACTTTCTATATATGTCGAAGATACACGTTATTAGAAAAGTGTAGATGCCAACAGGAAGCAACGAGGCCGCAGTATCAGAGCCTTCTTTCAGCTGGTGCCACGCTTACCCTTAAAAATGGCTCTGAGCACTATGCTACTTAACTTCTGAGGTCATCAGTCGCCTAGAACTTAGAACTAATTAAACCTAACTAACCTAATGACATCACACACATCCATGCCCAAGGCATGATTCGAACCTGCGACCGTAGCGGTCGCTCGGCTCCAGACTGCAGCGCCTAGAACCGCACGGCCATTCCGGCCCGCGCTTACCCTTCGTCTCTCCGTTCGTGTCCAGATATTTCCTGTAGACCGTAGAACTGTAGCTGTTCCCGTGCCACTTACGTTCTGCTGAGTCACTGCGACTTGCCGAAGGCGCTTCGTTCAGCTCTCTGTAGCCTGGTCTATGCTGCTGGCCGCAGAGTTTATTCGCTTGGCAGCTGCCGCGCTCTTACCATTTCGGTCGCAAGCTCGTGTAGCCGAGCTCGACACTCCACGGCTGTGGCCCCTGTATCTCCTGTAGCCACCTTCATCGGCAAACAGTACGTTGCACGGAAATCTGGCCAAATTCTATATTTCTATCGAAAGCACGACATTCGAGGGGCCGAATCTAATGACAAGAAAAATAGTTAATTCGAAAGTGATAGGCTTGAGACCCGGTCTCCCCAGGATTCTTTCACTTCATTCACCTCTTGGAGTGTTTATTAAGATGCAAAGCGCTGAGTTAAGCAGTGGTTCGGAATTCATGTTCAGTTGTAGGTTTTCCATAACTGGTCATGACAGTCAGTCCAAAAGTCTAAAGAACGCAAGGCTCCTCCTGCAATAGGACTATGCCTAATAAATCACTGAAGTTTAAGAGTAAGCCGGTCGATAATAGATTCTTTTTAGTTAATATGTGAATAACGCACATGTTACTGATGTCATATCCCACTGTGAATCACTATCTGATCAAAAGTATCCGGACACCTAGCTGAAAATGACATACAAGTTCTCGGCGCCCTCCATCGGTAATGCTGGAATTCAATATCGTGTTGGCCCACTCCTAGCGTTGATGACACCTTCCACTCTCGCACGAATACGTTCAATCATGTGCTGGAAGGTTTCTTGAGGAATAGTAGCCATTTCTTCTCTGAGTGCTGCACTGAGGAGAGGTATCGATGTCTATCGGTGAGGCCTGTCCCGACGTCGGCGTTCGAAAACATCTCAAAGGCGTCCTATAGGATTCGGATCAGGCCTCTGTGCATGTTAGTCCATCACAGAGATGTTATTGTCGTGCAACCACTCCGCCACAGGCCGTACATTACGAACAGGTGCTCGATCGTATTGCTCTTCAGGAATGCGAAGCAAGAAGGTGCTTAAAACATCAATGTACGCGTGTGCCGTGTAGTGTCACACAAAGCAACAAGGGAAGCAAGTCCCCTCCATAAAAAACACGACCACACCATGTCACCACCACCTCCGAATTTTACTGTTGGCACTTCACACGCTGGCAGATATCGTTCACCTGGCATTCGCCATACCCACACCCTGCCTTCGGATCGCCACATTGCGTACCGTGATTCGTCAAGCCACACAATATTATTCCATTGTTCAATCGTCCAATGTTTACGCTCCTTACACCGAGCGAAGCGTCGTTTGGCATTTACCGGAGTGATGTGTGGCTTTTGAGCAGCCGCTCACCCATGAAATCCAAGTTCTCTCACCTCCTGCCCGTCATAGTACTTGCAGTTGATTCTGATGAAGTTCGGAATTCCTGTGTGATGGTCTGGATAGATGTCTGCCTGTTACACATTACGACCCTCTTCTACTGTCGACGGTCTCTGTCAGTCAACAGAAGAGGTTGGCCTGTACGCTTATGTGCTTTGCGTGTTCCTTCACGTTTCCATTTCACTATCACATAGGTAACAGTGGGCCTAGGGATGTTTGGGTGTGTGGAATCCCCGCGTACAGACGTATGACACAAGTGACACCCAATCACCTGACCCCGTTCGAAGTCCGTGAGTTCCGTGGAGCGCCCCATTCTGCTCTCTCACGATGTCTAATGACTACAGAGGTCGCTGATATGGAGTACCTGACAGTACGTAGCAGCACAACGTAGCTAATACGGAAAACATATGTTTTTGGCGGTGGCCGGATACTTTTGATCACATTGTGTATGTTGTAAAACCCCTGTGGTGTTTGCAACTTATGGTGCGTATGTGTGTGGTTGCGTAATGTTGTCTCCGCAATGGAATTCTCACTCCTACAAATGATTAAGATGACCCTGCCATTGACATCCTATTGCTAAAGATTTTTATGAAACGAAGTGCCGTACCGTGTTGTTGTTCTGTTTCACGTCAGTTTAGTACATCAAACCGTTGATACCTACCGGTAAATCAATAGCATGAACGACAACGTGGGTACCATAAATTGTTAATTTTCAAAATTCAGAGTGCAAAAAATTATATAAATATGAGATAACAATGTCAGATTCTACTCTACATTTAACTTCGACATTGGCAGAAAATATGTTTGACTGCCTTTAGTTCTGCGGCCTCTCATTATTAGATGGACAGAAAGTTGGCTGATACTAATTAGCGGTGATAAACGGAAGACCTCTGCCACTCTGACACCTTCAGAAGACGGTTAGTGGACCACAATATGGAACTCAACATACTTACAGTTACTGTATCCCTATCCGCCGATCTGGAGAGCGCACATCATTTACTGAAGGACGAACATCAGTTGTACTTCAACAATGATCTGCACGCTCGAACGCTGGCCGAGGTGCCGAAGACGTACGTGACGTACCTGCAGTTCTCTGCCTACACTATGGATACGATATGCCGTCCGTAAACTGCTACGGGTGAAATTATCTCAGAACAAGACATAACTGAAGATTTGTGTTTGCCCGCTAGCCAAGACCAGAGATTCGACTCCAGTGTTCTCCTGTGAAGAAGCGCTTCAGTGTCTGTCAGACTCCACAGAGAGGTCAACGATCATCACTCGAGTAAACAGAATAACAACTCTGTCACAGAGAAACGATTTCACATGCTCCCGGTGTCTACAGCGAAGCTTTGCGAAATATGACCATCATATTCTCCACTGTCGTTCTCGCCAGCAGAGTCTCTGTGTCGATACCCGGAGGGAACTCTCTTAGATACACCCCAGTCGGGAAGTGCCCTCGATCACTTCACGTCAACCCAGTTCCCTATTGGACACACAGCGTCTATGTTTGCACTCAGGTGATGAATCCCGGTGCCTGTTTCTGGAAGTTTCCATTTCATCTCATACACTCTCAGCACTCTTCGAGTAAGAAACGTGTCTCTACTTTTCCGTGGTATGTGTGCGCTGGCGCTTTCCGTGAGAAGATTCCTCGGAGGTCAGACTGTGATCATCATTTTTGAGCCCAGACGTTCCTTTGCCCTAAAAGGATGTGTTTTCGCCTTGTTCCATCCCCTACTCTCTTTCTCCTGGTACGTTACTTTTAAATTTTTTCTGTGCCGCTAAGGAGATACCTTCTGATCACTGGGTCTGCACTACGGGATTCCTACAGCCTCACGATTCTATACAACGTTCTCTATGCCCTGATCTCTCACAAGACACTAAATTTCCGTCTCTGCAGAACATAGCACATCTTTTACTAGCCCTTCTCCAGCGGATAGCAATTTCTGAGGAACATGTTACCCACTTTGTCCTTTCCGTCAGTGGCCAGTTCTAATTAACGCCCAGACATACAGTACCATATAAAGGTTACTATGTGGTGCTCGCCAGTATCAGTCAATGAAATTATTAACAATACTATTGTGCACTGTCAACAGCGATCTGATAGAAATACGAATCTAACAGAATATTACATGTATGGTGGCTCAATCTTTCCTCCTTACAACATTTCGTTCACCATGCATGGTGGTAAGTGTCGTAGAGCAGCTTCTTCGTATGTGCTGTATTTTCCTCACCTTGTCTTTGTGATGAAGATGCTTATTTATTTGCACTAAACACCACAAAATAGATGCAAGTACCTGGTGCATCTGACACCAACGATCGATATAGATTTCCTTTCACCACCTCCTTCTTGTTACAACAAATTTTGCCTTCGTTATACAAAATCAGAGTACCTCACAGCTCATGTCTGCTCCCAAGGAACCCCAAACAACAGCAAGCCGTCTTATTGCCGCAGTGTACTCGATACAAATTTCTCTTCTTAAGTCTAAGATGCAGAAAAGTAAACAGACAAACCTTCGGTATAACTGCGAGTTGCCTGTAATCCATGCTTGGAGGCGGCAATGTTTTATTCTATCCATCTGACTCTTGAATTTAGCCCATTTTCAGTTGCATTTTCAGAAGTTTTGATGACAGATTTAAGAAGCGTTCTGTAATTCCGGCGCTTTCCACTTCGACTAACAAAAAAAATTCACCGTTCCAGTAAAAATACTTCTTCACATGAAGGTCACGGTTAAAGCAGGCTCAGACATGGTAATTGGATGTCTCTATAGGCCCCCTGGCTCAGCAGCTGTTGTGGCTGAGCATCTGAAGGATAATTTGGAAAATATTTCGAGTAGATTTCCCCACCATGTTATAGTTCTGGGTGGAGATTTTAATTTGCCGGATATAGACTAGGAGACTCAAACGTTCATAACGGGTGGCAGGGACAAAGAATCCAGTGAAATTTTTTTAAGTGCTTTATCTGAAAACTATCTTGAGCAGTTAAACAGAGAACCGACTCGTGGCGATAACATATTAGACCTTCTGGTGACAAACAGACCAGAACTATTTGAAACAGTTAACGCAGAACAGGGAATCAGCGATCATAAAGCGGTTACGGCATCGATGATTTCAGCCGTAAATAGAAATATTAAAAAAGGTAGGAAGATTTTTCTGTTTAGCAAAAGTGACAAAAAGCAGATTACAGAGTACCTGACGGCTCAGTACAAAAGTTTGGTCTCAAGTACAGATAGTGTTGAGGATCAGTGGACAAAGTTCAAAACCATCGTACAATATGCGTTGGATGAGTATGTGCCAAGCAAGATCGTAAGACATGGAAAAGAGCCACCGTGGTACAACAACCGAGTTAGAAATCTGCTGCAGAAGCAAAGGAAACTTCACAGCAAACATAAACATAGCCAAGGCCTTGCAGACAAACTAAAATTACGCGAAGCGAAATGTAGTGTGAGGAGGGCTATGCGAGAGGCGTTCAATGAATTCGGAAGTAAAGTTCTATGTACTGACTTGGCAGAAAATCCTAAGAAATTTTGGTCTTATGTCAAAGCGGTAGGTGGATCAAAACAAAATGTCCAGACACCCTGTGACCAAAATGGTACTGAAACAGAGGATGACAGACTAAAGGCCGAAATACTAAATGTCTTTTTCCAAAGTTGTTTTACAGAGGAAGACTGCACTGTAGTTCCTTCTCTAGATTGTCGCACAGATGACAAAATGGTAGATATCGAAATAGACGACAGAGGGATAGAGAAACAATTAAAATCGCTCAAAAGAAGAAAGGCCGCTGGACCTGATGGGATACCAGTTCGATTTTACACAGAGAACGCAAAGGAACTTGCCCCCCTTCTTGCAGCGGTGTACCGTAGGTCTCTAGAAGAGCGTAGCGTTCCAAAGGATTGGAAAAGAGCACAGGTCATCCCCGTTTTCTAGAAGGGACGTCGAACAGATGTGCAGAACTATAGACCTATATCTCTAACGTCGATCAGTTGTAGAATTTTGGAACACGTATTATGTTCGAGTATAATGACTTTTCTGGAGACTAGAAATTTACTCTGTAGGAATCAGCATGGGTTTCGAAAAAGACGGTCGTGTGAAACCCAGCTCGCGCTATTCGTCCACGAGACTCAGAGGGCCATAGACACGGGTTCACAGGTAGATGCCGTGTTTCTTGACTTCCGCAAGGCGTTCGATACAGTTCCCCACAGTAGTTTAATGAACGAAGTAAGAGCATATGGTCTATCAGACCAGAACGCAGCATGTCATTCTCAATGGAGAGAAGTCTTCCGAAGTAAGAGTGATTTCAGGTGTGCCGCAGGGGAGTGTCATAGGACCGTTGCTATTCACAATATACATAAATGACCTGGTGGATGACATCGGAAGTTCACTGAAGCTTTTTGCGGATGATGCTGTGGTGTATCGAGAGGTTGTAACAATAGAAAATTGTACTGAAATGCAGGAGGATCTGCAGCGAATTGACGCATGGTGCAGGGAATGGCAATTGAATCTCAATGTAGACAAGTGTAATGCGCTGCGAATACATAGAGAGATAGATCCCTTATCATTTAGCTACAAAATAGCAGGTCAGCAACTGGAAGCAGTTAATTCCATAAATTATATGGGAGTACGCATTAGGAGTGATTTAAAATGGAATGATCATATAAAGTTGATCGTTGGTATAACAGATGCCAGACTGAGATTCATTGGAAGAATCCTAAGGAAATGCAATCCGAAAACAAAGGAAGTAGGTTACAGTACGCTTGTTCGCCCATTGCTAGAATACTGCTCAGCAGTGTGGGATCCGTACCAGATAGGGTTGATAGAAGAGATAGAGAAGGTCCAACGGAGAGCAGCGCGCTTCGTTACTGGATCATTTAGTAATCGCGAAAGCGTTGCGGAGATGATAGATAAATTCCAGTGGAAGACTCTGCAGGAGAGATGCTCAGTAGCTCGGTACGGGCTTTTGTTAAAGTTTCGAGAACATACCTTCACCGAAGAGTCAAGCAGTATATTGCTCCCTCCTACGTATATCTCTCGAAGAGACCATGAGGATAAAATCAGAAAGATTAGAGCCCACACGGAAGCATACCGACAATCCTTCTTTCCACGAACAATAGGAGACTGGAATAGAAGGGGGAACCGATAGAGGTACTCAGGGTACCCTCCGCCACACACCGTCAGGTGGCTTGCGGAGTATGGATGTAGATGTAGATGTAGATGTAGAAGATAATAAACTATAGATTAAAATTACTTGTTGCTGTGAGAACTTCCTTTTCTCAAAAACCACATTTAGATATCTTGAAACCGTCACGAAAGTACTGCTGGATATGAGCAATCATGAAATGGCTGAGTACCTCCATAACTTGAGTCTGCCGAAAATTTTGTTAGTTTTGAGATAGATCTTTCATTCTGTTAATTACGTAATTAGTTAACAACAAACACATGATAAGCTACTTTATCACAGCCTTCATCGCACATGTAAACAGTGAATACTGTGATGAAGTAGCCTATCACGAGTATGTGGTTTGTTATTCATACGAGGGCTATCCACAAAGTACAATACGTTTTCATTTGTGACCGTTAGGGGCGGGGCTAGAGCGGCCATCTCGGTGTCATGGCATTTCGCCGCTCAGTCGGCATCCTGCCGTGCTAATGAGAGGTTCGTGCTGTACTCCGTTGAGTTACTGTGACAGGTTGAAATGTCAGAGTTAATTGAAAATGCCGCGAAGTGTGAAGTGCGTGCTGTAATAAGGTTTCTGACTGCAAAAAACTGTACACCGATAGAAATGGGGACAACATAATAACTGAAGGTGTAGTTCGTCAGTGGATCATAAAATTTAAAAACGGCCGAACTAACGTTCACGACGAAGAGCGAAGTGGAAGACCCAGCATAGTCACTGCTGAACTTGTCGAAAAAGTCGATGGCGCGGTCCCGTGAAAACCGTAATTTCACAATAACGGAACTCTCTATGAGTTTTCCACAAATTTCACGAAGTTTGTTGCATGAAATCATTACCGAAAAGCTTGGTTACCATAAGTTTTGTGCAATATGGATACCAAAAATCTTGACAGAGATTCACAAAAATCAGCGAATAGCTGCAGCGTTAACGTTTTTGGACGCTTACGAGAAAGATGGCAACTCATTACTCGATCGCATCGTTACTGGTGACGAAACATGGGTTAAGCATGTGAACTGCGAGGCAAAATTGCAGTCAATGCAGTGGGGGCACACAAATTCCCCCCCAACAACCCAAGAAATGCAAGCAGGTAATGTCGGCAAGGAAGGTGACGGCGACTGTCTTTTGGGACTGAAAAGGTGTGATTTTTGTGGATTTCCTGGAGAGAGGCACTACAATAAACTCTCAAAGGTACTGCCAAACTCTGCACAACCTCAGAAAAGCAATACAAAACAAGCGGTAGGGGATTATTTCTGCGAGCAGCAGTGGTTTTGTCGCAGGCTAATTTCACTTCTCTGTTTGACACTACTGAGAGATCTCAGCTTCCTGACTGCCTTCTTAGCCATGTACTAGTCTCATTAACACTTTGTCTGCGCAATACCGACTAGCGCCTATATAAGAAAATGATATCAGATACCTCTGTCGTAAAAAAAAAGTGTGAAACAAGTATTCTCCACTGTGCTTGTCTGTTGCTATCAATATATCTGCTGTACTTATCTGCTGTACTGATTGTGTGGACATAGTGGCTGCATGAGAGGACTTGTTCACATACAACCTTCACTGCGTGTTGCACCGCTGGTAAAGTGCATTTCACCAGACGCAGTCCATTGGCTACATACAGAACGGGTTCAGCAGGCATTTGTGACTAATAAAATTTCAGCACTATGTGTCATATCCAATACAAAATATGAGCAGATGCGTTTTAGATCCAGTTTTAGGAATTTCAATGCATTTACATGTATACGCTTCATACCATGTAGGTGTTACAGCTATGACTGCCTGTGATCAAAGTCGAGGTGACGGAGAATATGAAGTCCAAATGGTGACCCCCATTCGAAATTCAGTTAATTAAGAAGCAGAAAAGGGCAAATAGATTTTATATAGCTGACATACAACTATTTGTACCATACCATCCCACTAACAAGGTCAGATGTAGGTGCCATACAGCTGTTATAAGACTAGTAAAAGGCGGAATACCGAAATGTCATACACAAACAAGGAATACTGAATTTGGAATGTTATGTATCATTAATGCTATATATTTTGTTATAATAAAATGAATGATAAAATGCTGTCCTAAGGTAAGCCATTCTCCTGAGTTAACTGGCTAGTCAGTAATTCGATGTCGAACCTATCATTCAATTAGCGAGAACCACAATCACGCTAGGGGGCACCAACGAGATGTCCATTCGGGTAGTGCATTGATGATGACATATCACACTAGATAGTATCATATGCTTCTCGACAACCAAAGAATATAGCTGCAAAGAAATGTTTGCATAATAAAAGACTTTTGTATCTCTGTTTCCAGTGAGAAGAATTCGTCAACTGTGTGATGATATTTTCAAAACTCAGAACGAATTCAGCTGATAATATCTCTTCTCCGGTAATTCACATACGCTCAAGTGCATTTGCTGCACATGATCTTACTGAATCTCCCCACTACCCGTAGTAGTCACTTGTAGGATATTCAATAGACACAGAAGAGCTTCTTTTGGTCTGTGCCCATTTGTAATGTGGTTGTGACGTGAATGATGACACCAGACCGCCTGCATCGAGGTCAAGCTTATGCAGGTGGATTCCCCTCATCTGTGTAGAATTATGTCATTAAACTTTCGTTTCTAAAGTGCATTATAGATGGTGATTTAAAAAGAAAGAAAGGGTTTCAATTGTTTATTACAGGCAAATTGTGAGAGATAGAATACATTGCACATGTCAGTAGGTAGAGAAAGTTTCAAATATTTACAACAGCACAGACATTCTACCATACACTCAACATGAGCACCATGCATTGCTCGAGAAACATCAAAACGGTAGTCCGTTTCATTCCAAACACGGATCAACGGGTCTCTGTTTATTAAATTTACAGTTTCAACAATTCGATTACTCTGTTCTTGAACAGTAGGTTCCATAGGTGGGACAAATGAGAAAGTGGGACTGAGTGCCACCATGCATAGAAATCAAATCATCGGAATTTTTGTGCAGTTGAGGATACAACTAGTTTTGCAGCATGTCCAGGTATGGCATTCTTGTCACAGTCTCATTCACTTAATAGAACGGTCCATAAACTTTGTGAACTGAAACGGCATAAATCACATTCAGTTTTGGCGAGACTATTTCATGTTCGACGAAGACGCCAGTATTTTGTGACCCCCAAATTCTTACTTTATGACGGTTTACTTTACCCCACAGATGAAACGTCCATTCGTCCGAAAAGATGAGTCGTTCGGAAAAAGTGTCGTCTACCGTACTTAGAGACATGAAACGCTAAATTCGTACCTTTTGTTACGGTCGCCAGGACGCAATTCCTGCAGTAATTGCAACTTTTAAGCTTCATATGCAGGCGTCGTTCCAGATAACGTCAGACTGTTCTTTGAGGCACTTGAAGCCTGGCCTACCCGTCTTACCGGCTTCCGAGGGCCCCGTTTGAACGCATCTCGGATATGCTCGACAATCATATGTGTGGGGCTGACGAGTGCTCTTCCCTTTGCGTATGCAACCAACTTCTAAGAATTTTGTATGACTGTCATAAATCTGGGTGTGCAGAGGCGGTGTCTTGCTTAATCGATTGCGGAATGCACGTTGCACTTGAACAATTGATTAATTTCGCGTGAATTCCTACACACATAGTGATTTCTCTTGTGATGTAGTCGATTGGTATGCACACAAATAACAGCGCAGCTGTGTCAAAACGTTGAACCTTCATCTCTCCAGTGACATGCGGGATATTGTCCTGTGTTTTATAATTTGTCTGCATTAAGCGATTAAATAAGTTCTTTTTTTCAATCACGCTGTGTACTTTTTGGACACTTGACGAAATCTGAGAAGTATGCGCGAGGCCTTAACGTGCTGGGGAAGTGTGGGTGATAAATATTTGAGTATCAGTGCAGTTTCGTATCTTCAGGCCGGCATTAATTCCTTCGACATTGTTCCTCATCTCCGTTTATCCTCAGTCTCGTCATTTTTCTTGTTGTTCTTTGGGATCAGTTTTAATGAGGCTTCGACTTGATACGAACGCGTTTCAGTGTCTGTGGGGTATATTTCAACAATAATATGATATTCGCTGAGTTGTAAACTCTGTAGTTATTGAGGCACTTGACGGAATGGTTTTTATGTACTACCAAAGTACCAACACCAATTGATTTAGAAGCATCATCAATTCCCTCTACATAGATTCGAGAGTTTTTCTCAAATTTATCCTCTAACCTGTACACAACATTGAATACATGCCGGAGTAGACTTGCGGTTCTAGGCGCTACAGTCTGGAACCGAGCGACCGCTACGGTCGCAGGTTCGAATCCTGCCTCGGGCATTGATGTGTGTGATGTCCTTAGGTTAGTTAGGTTAAATTAGTTCTAAGTTCTAGGTGACTGGTGACCTTAGACGTTAAGTCACATATTGCTCAGAGCCATTTGAACACCTTCTGTGATCCACATGTATCACTTAAGACTGATTGTGCAAAATTTGTGAGTCATTAAGGTCTTACGATAACAGTAAGCATACCAGTGGTTGACGCAATGACTATACCTGCAAGGAGCGTCTGAAAACGTCGGTGAATGGTCTGAGAAAATAAATTACCTGTATTTACCTTCTAAATATTCGGACGCACCTTTGACATCGCCTTTAATGCTGTTGGAAATTATCAGCGAATTCTTCTTGTGGAATCGCCCGAAGGACCGTGGTCATGCGTTGTTTGACATTCTCATCATTACAGGAGATGAGAGCAGATGCTACCAATACGATCCGAAGGTGAATTTAAGGAGACTGACTAGAAATGTAGCGGAAAATCTACTGATTAATAATCTTCTACAACAGTAGTACAATGTCAGTTAATAAATGCCCAGAAAGAATCACTGAATCTAAATATTCACAATGGGTGTTCAGAACAAGGTATCTTCATCAAAAGACTAAAAATCTGTTTACTGATCGATATGGAAGCTAACGTAGAAATCGTACATTAGCTCACACATTAATATCAGCATACACATTCCACACATGTATTCGGGAGCACTCAGCTATTATTACTGTTGCTATAGAATTAATCTGAACAGCGCTTTCAATAAACGTTAATGAACTGGCAGTTGGTGTGCAATGTAGGTGTGTAATGCGATAAAGACATTTGATATAGAAAAAGGTTTCTACAGAATGAACTGGCTACATGCATTAACTAACATTATAGCGACCACAGTCGCATTTGATATCAATGATTACATTACTGGTCCAGTAACAGGAAAGAAAAAAGTTATTAATATGGGTGGGGGTAAGCATAATAATGAATGCTTTTAAATTTCATTTACTTCAGTATATCTCACAATTATAACAGAAATCTATGTCTAACAACCGTAATCTGGACCTACCTTTAGTAGCGGTGAAACTGCGGTGGTACCAATCCCTAAGTAATTGAAATGCTTGTATCTGTCGTCCCTCACCATAAAACAATGAGTATATCTGGTCAGTGCAGCTAGCGCTGGCATAGTTCAATCGCAGAAGACTAATAAGGTCAACCATTACACCAATCATCACATTTTCTACCTAGCTCTTTAGATACGTTTATTTCGTGTCTCTAATAATGTCTGTTCAGACTAGTCACGACAATGTTATACAGTTTAAGATAGGGTACAGCCGTTTACAATAAATATCGACACTTAAATGACACGTTGGTTCCTTTTGCGTTAAGTACTTCTGGTATAGAAAGATGAAAAAGACATGGCCAGGTGGGAGTAGGAGTGGGACATTGAGAGTTCCGTACAAACGTAAGTATCCGTATAGGAAGTTCATCCATTACGAGGATTCTAACGATTATTGCTGTTATCGACACTGATACTGGCAAAATGTCGGTCCCAGGAATTTCAAGACTCTCGAGGCTGTTTTAATTTCTAGTTTTAGGTATTCTTGTCAAATTTTGTTATTCTAGATCAACGGGAAACTCGCAGTAGGTTTTGATAAGTGAGTTTGCGAGTGAGTACACGTGTCCCAAAGAGCCGTGTGTTTTGATTTCATTGCTTTATTATACCGCCTAGGGAATATAGACCTTAGCGTTTGACATAAATTTCAACTTGATATGTTTACCCGTTCCTCAGAAAAACGGAGCTTAACCGATGAAAAGTCAGGTAACAAACGAAAAATAATTGCGTGATATAATTACAGATCAACAACTTTCGAATTTTTCCCGTTGGGTGTAGTGTGGAACCTTACTCCTCGTAAAATTTCGTGACTCTAGATCAAAGTGAAGTACCTGTAGGTTTTGAGTGAGTCTGCGAGCATCGAAATATGTGACATTTGGTCGTATCATTTGCTGCATTTACTTAGAAGCTTCACATTTTTACCCCGCTAAGGGGCTGTAGATATTCATATGCGATATAAGTTTCAATTTGATACGTCATCCTGTTCTTGAGGAAGAGAGTTTTGAACAGTTGAAGAGACAGACAGGTAAACGGACAACAAACTGAAGCTGTAACAGTTCCGTTTTTACCGACTGATGTACGGAAACCTACATCTACGTGCTGTAAGCACCCTTACTGTGCGTGTCGACATTGTTCCCGTTTGTAAAACACCAGTTCCCAGACCAGTCCATAGAGTCTGCGATAGTTAACTAATACTATACTAAAATTTTCTCCTATCCCACGTAACGCATACTGTTCTCTTTATT
Organism: Schistocerca piceifrons; assembly: GCF_021461385.2. Classification (NCBI taxonomy): domain Eukaryota; kingdom Metazoa; phylum Arthropoda; class Insecta; order Orthoptera; family Acrididae; genus Schistocerca; species Schistocerca piceifrons. The sequence goes on along the minus strand of NC_060140.1, from coordinate 641,669,916 downwards.
TCATAGGGAAATACTCCTTCATGTATGAAACCAAAAGCATATATTGGGATTTCGGAGGGATTCCTCTATCCTAACAATGAGACATGTGTATGCCAAACGTACTCTTCTACCTTAGTAGCCCGTTTCTGAGTGCATTGCACTGACTTATTAAGAGAGTCCTGCAGTTCTCCACTCGACAGCGCAGGTCGAGATAACAGGATCCAAGAAGGTCACAGGATGGTTAGAATCTCTGGGTTGAACCTGCCAGACGGATCCAAACCAAAGGACCACGGTCGGTTTTGCAAACGATACTGCAATACGCATTCTGCTCCCACCCCGCGACCGAAGCTAGTTGTCTCCACCGAAACAACCACCCATCTATAGAAAACGGGGATGGCCTCTGAATCTAGGGAGAAAGCGTCATTCGCACCGATACGAGCCACGATTTGGAGTCGTGTGCACCTAGCGCGCTCTGTCGCTCCTCGTAGAGCAAACAATGTGAACACTGGCCTTCCCAGCCGGCTTGCCATCTATTTTCTCAAGGGTCTCCATCACCTGCTCTCGTGGACAAAGAAGCCCCCCACCCGCGCCTATCTGGAACTTCAGTCCTAGTCCTACCAGCCACGGCGTTCCCTGCTGACTCAGTGATCAGCAGTGAGATATACCTAGGACTTGTTTTTAGGCCGCAAAGGGACAGCCTTCCAGCCTATATCACTGTCTTCCGTTCACACATTGCATGGGGGCTTAATTAAATATTTATGTGATTGAAAATATTTTTAATTTTAGTAGCTGTCTGTCCGATTACGTAAGTCTCGTAAACGGTTGGCCCTGACTAGTATTATTACGCTATCTGACTGCAACAAACAATGTAAGAAAATTTTCGTAAACACAGTTAATTAATTAAGTCCCCAGCAACTAAAAAACCTACAAAATCCAAGCACAAATGTAACTGTTCTGTATGTGGGAGTGTGACTCAACGTATGCATCTGGCACGGTTCTTTTCCAACAAGACAAGAATTTTTAAATACCAACTATACAGACGTGACAAAAGAAAATTAGAAAACTATAATTACGCAAAAAAATCACAATTACACTCTAATCCAAGAACACAAGCCAGATGCTTTGTTGACTGAACCTGTAGTGACACATTATTTCAGATACACAACTAATAAAGGAACATTATAAATTTTACCTTCATATATATTGACGAAATGCACTCATTACAATAACATCTGCTATCTCTCCCATCAAATAACTGCATAAGACATGGAACTATACTCTTTACTACAACATCTTGCTCCAACTTCACAACAACCACGAGCTCTCGACAAAACTGTCCTCTACGATCTCTTCACAAGCACTGACTCACACGATCTCTTAACACGCACTGTGGAGGCGGCTTAATAGTACTCTTTGGCGCAATCTCTGGCGCAGTGGCACAGTGTAGCCACCTTTCATATGCCCCTCCTCCACAGGCCAGAATTTGATGGTATTTTTGCCAGCATTGGTGGTGAAAATACCACCAAATTCGTCCAGAAAAATACAGACAAAAATAAAAGATAATATTAATACCTAAACATCACATAATTAGTTAAAAATTTTGGCTTTGCACTGACCTTTTACTAACCTAACATATGAAATACAGAAGGCAATACAAATTATTTTCATACATGTGACTTTACATAATAGTTTACACAATATACAAAAAATCAGTTTATACAAATGTTCGCATAAAATGCTTTCAATGATTAGTTTATACAAAAAAGAACACCAACAGGTAACATCTTTTCAGTAGAAGCAGTCCATCAGTTGCACCCAGTAAAGTTTAGCAGGTACACCCAGCAACAAGTGACTTCATTTCAGTAAAAACAGTTCATCAGAGGCACCCAGCAATGTTGAGTAGGTGCAGACAGCAACAAGTGACTTCATTTCAGTAAAAACAGTTCATCAGTTGCACCCAGCAATGTTGAGAGCGGGTGCAGACACCAACAAGTGACATCATTTCAGTAGGAGTAGTCCATCAGTTGCACCCAGCAATGTTGAGCAGGTGCAGACAGCAACAAGTGACATTATTTCAGTAGAAGCAGTTCCATGTGTGGCACCCAGTAAAGTTCAAGAGGTACACACAGCAACAAGTCACATTAGTTCAGTAGAAGCAGTCCATCAGAGGCACCCAGCAATGTTGAGTAGGTGCAGACAGCAACAAGTGACTTCATTTCAGTAAAAACAGTTCATCAGTTGCACCCAGCAATGTTGAGAGCAGGTGCAGACACCAACAAGTGACACCATTTCAGTAGAAGCAGACCATCAGTGGCACCCAGCAATATTGAGAGCAGGTGCAGACACCAACAAGTGACACCATTTCAGTAGAAGCAGTACATTAGTGGCATCAGCAATGTTGATCAGGTGTACACAGCAACAGGGGACATCTTTTCAGTAGAAGCAGTCCATCCGTGGCACCCAGCAATATTGAGTAGGTGCAGACAGCAAAAAGTCACATCTCTCAGCAGAAGCCGTTCCAAAAAATTCACTAGCACTGATCACACAGTTCATCAGCAGAAATTAAACACGACCAAATGTCACACATCATGTTGAAAAGTGCAGGTAACAGTTCAGAATATTTATCTTCACTAATCAGACAGTTCAGGCATGAACAATAGTTTGAATGCACATACAGATGCTTTTACAGTAACATACAAATCACAACAAACACACAAATGATATCAGATAATTATCCTATTAACTATTACAATACACAAATACCAGTAAACCTATAATATTCATGGGTGTCAGTGCAAGCCACTACAAACAAATAAAATAATATTTAGGAGATAGGTGGGTAGGATTAGTAAAGGAAAACACACAGAACACACTCACTCATCTCTCATCCACATTAAGTACTACTGTGTAACTGAATAGTGTTAATTGTGTAAATGTAATTCTGTCAAAATCTGATGTTCATCATGTGTATCAAGTAGTACTGGCAGCAATGTATAACAGTCACTAATAGTTAAGTCAACGTCATAGTCATCATGTCAAGACCAATGTTTGCCAAGCCAGATCAAATGTACTGTTGCTGAACAACTGTCAGTGAGCCACGATATGCAATTACTTCCTCTCTCCAAAAAAAAGTATATACTGCTTAGTTATTTAACAAAGTGTGTGTATAGACTATCTTCCTTCTACTTTAGTGTTTTAGTCTGCTCTCTTCATCCTCTTTGTTCCATAAGACCAACAAAAAAAATATGCTCCTCACTTACTTTACCTCTTATCCACCAAAACTCCAATAATCATCAGCATCACATAATCTCAATAATACCTCAATAATACGTCGATAAATGTAAACCTCAGCACCAATATCACCTTACCTCTTGTCCACAAACAACTTCATATACTCTCAATACCTATAATAATACATCGATAAATATAAACCTCAGCACCAATATCATTTCACTTCAATAACAACTCTTTCCTCTAGTCAGTCTCCTCGAACAAGAACAGATAAAATCCTAATGCAACTTCAATTCAGATCCCATACAATCCGAAGACACAGTGTCCACACACAACCTCTGTGTAATCCATCTGACCCAAATTTTCTACTCATTATAAATTATAATATACATTTTGGTTCCTTGTCCATCATTAAATAAAAGAAATGCATACCTGACCTCTAACAGACTTAGTTCGAATAACTCTCAGTAATTAAGTACGATTACGGAGTGTGAATGATCATAATATTTCACAGTGTGTACACCACTTCAAGAATTATGGCAAACAGAAGCAAACATGTGGAGTATTTCTTGTGTCAAGTGTCACTTCCTATTTCAATTGCTTACGAAAAATGCAGTCTAATAATTGTTAATGGTCTAAACCTCGTAATGGTATGTCATGTCGTTAGCTTCCTTCCTATTAGCATAAATTTATACAGCTTCCATAAAACCTCAGCTCATGTGACTTCAATGACTTTCTTGTACTAATGTCGTTCGTCGAATTATAGCAGTTCATTTTCTTATCTTAAAATGTAAGGCACTGAGCGTAAGCAAAACAAGCAATAGCGAGTAAATATACCAGTGGAGAACAGAATGTCAACAAGTGGATGCAGCACAATCCCTACAACGAGGCTCTGCCAAGCGAACGATCTATAATTAATCCAATAGTGTGACCTAAACTCTATGTTTATACACAGTATATCAGCATTTCTATACACCAAATTAAAGAGCAGTTATGGCAACAAAACAGAAATGTGTAAATATGTAATCCATACAAAAAGCAGCAAACATATATCTTACGTAATAAACAGGTCATTAGCATCATATCAGCATAAGCAATTAAATGTTCATGTGTCATCCTAATAAGTAAACATGAAGGCGCAAGCAGATAAATGACAAAGTACAACATACATACATAATCATAGTCAGCACAATTAATCAGATAACAATTATAATTTAAATAAATAAGCACAGCAGGCACATAATAGAAAAATATGACATCAGTGAAAAAGCATAGCAGCCAAGCGATGCATAATATACACAAGTTACAACCCAGTTCATTAATCAATAATTGTCAAAATCAGTAAATGTACACAAGCACGTCGCTTCACAAGTAAATCCATAGAACATAAAATTAGCACAAAGTATGAATCACGTAATCGCGAGCAGCAAATTACGTCTAAAGTACGTACCTATGTGGAAATATGTTACCTGAAAAATAAACTCAATTAATAGTTACCCTTTTTTAGTTAATTAGTTTCTTCTTGGAAATTACATTCTTCCTGAAAATTTCTCGATAGCAGGTCGTCTTAACGTCGGAGACACACAGAGTTTACCTGAAGTTCTTAAATATTTTATAGAACCGTATCCTGCAAAATACTGAATGTTAATAACAGAATTCATCAAGTCACTATAGCTTTATACTGAATTTAGTCGGAGAAATTAAACTGTGTGTTTGTTTACGGCTGTCAGTGCATTCGCACTGAGCGCTCGATCAGCTGTGGGCGCGTGACGTATTTTATACAACCGTATCCTGCAAAATACTGAATGATAATAACACAATTCAACAAATCCTTATAGCTTTATACAGAATTTAGTCGGAGAAATTAGACTGTGTATTTGTTTACGTCTGTCAGTGCATTCGCACTGAGCGCTCGATCAGCTGTGGGCGCGTGACGTATTTTATACAACCGTATCCTGCAAAATACTGAATGATAATAACACAATTCAACAAGTCACTATAGCTTTATACTGAATTTAGTCGGAGAAATTAGACTGTGTATTTGTTTACGGCTGTCAGTGCATTCGCACTGAGCGCTCGATCAGCTGTAGGCGCGTGACGTAGGAAGCTATTGTTTTCGGTCAACGACTGCCTTGTGCGGCGCGCAGACTTGACTGTTGCTTTGAATATGTGCCGCCGCCAAAACACAGCGCGGTATCCTTGTACTCTCTGCGTGTTTACATCTAGCTGTTAGTTTCTCACAAGTATGTCATTCCACAAAAATTTTAACGTTTGATATATGATGTATTCCTTTAGAGCGTCGTGATTTAAGAGTTTCTACTTCGACAGTGTTATCATGAATAATTTTGCGAATCCTATATGGACCGTTATAAAGCAGAAAAAATTTGCGACACAAGCCTTTTCCTTTGTGAGACAAACGGTGGGACTTAATTAATACCTTTTGACCAACTGAAAAAGTTTTTAAACGACCAGGACGTTTAGCTGATTTCTCTCTTCTTGCAGCCGCAGATGCAATATTTCGTAGAGCCATGTTCACAACTTCAGAATGCCGTAGTTTCCGTGAAGGCGGAAAAGGAACTATTTCAGAAATGCGATTTGTTGGTACTTTATTTTTTAATATCAATAGAGGCGGTAAAGAAGTTGAGTCATTAGGAAGTTCATTCAGAATGTTTTGAAAAATATGAAGATACTGATCCCAAGTTCTGTGATTCTGATGACAATAAAGGCGGCACAATTTATTGATTTCCTTCATCCATCTCTCTGAAGCATTAGATTGAGGGTGAAAAAGTGAAATGAAAATTGGTTTAATTTTACGACGGTGTAGAGTACGAAGCCAAATTTTAGAACGAAACTGTGATCCATTATCTGATATAACCTTGTCAACATGACCAACTTCTTTAAGAAAATGTTTGATGAAAGCGTTAGATACTGAACGAGCTGTTGCTTTGCGTAAAGGTGTAAAACACACATATTTTGATGTCAGTTCCACTGCTACGAAAATGTACGCAAAACCATTAGTAGATCGAACCACTGGACCAAACAGATCGACTGCAGCCATCTCCTTTAATTTCGCTGGAATGATGGGAAACAACGGTGCTCTGTGAGAAATCGTTGGAGGCTTAGCCATTTGACATGATTTGCATTTGGCAAGAACAGATCGAATACGTTTTTCCATATTACTGAAGTAACAATTTTCTCGTAATTTATGAAAGCATTTTCGGGGACCAAAGTTCGCATAACTGAGATGCGTATACCAAATCAATTTATTGACCCACTCATCAGGAATACAAACTAACCAAACGGAGTTGTCGACCGATTTTCGTTTAAAAAGAATGTCATTGCGAACTAGATAATGCTGTCTAATCGCTACGCTTTCCTTTCTCCTCCACTTCTCCTTAATGTCCTTCCAGATTGGATCCTTATTTTGCTCCTTAGCGATGTCCTGGAGCGAAGACGAAATAATGTTCTCAAACGCAACACCTTGAATATACATCAAACAATAATTGTCTTCCTTGCAGTCCTCTTCAGCACTTTGTTTCAAACCCATAGGTGCACGTGATAAAGCATCGGCAACAATATTAGAAGAACCCTGTATGTAAACAATACTAAAGTCAAATTCCTGTAGGTACAGCGCCCATCGTGACAATCTGCCGTGAGTTAATTTTGTTGACATAAGAAATTCCAGAGCTCGATGATCGGTATAAACCTTAGTATGTTTGCCAAACAAAAATGTGCGAAATTTTGTGAAAGCCCAAACAACAGCCAAAGCTTCAAGTTCCGTAATCGAATAATTCTTTTCGGATTTAGAGAGAACACGACTTCCAAATGCAATAGTCTTCTGTACTACAACGCCGTTTTCTTCTATCTCTTGAAATAAATGTGCTCCTAGGCCTTTGTATGATGAGTCCGTCGCCAAACAAAATTCTTTCGATAAATCCGGATGTGAAAGAAGTGGAGCAGCAACTAAAGCATCACGAAGCTGTTCAAATTCTGACTGAGCTTCCTCATCCCAACACCAATTAGATTTCTTTCCAGATAGTTCACATAAACGAGGTGTGGCCAAATCGTCCAATCTAACAAAGCGTCGAAGAAAATTACAGACACCAAGAAAACTACGAACATCACGTTTTGTGGTAGGAACAGCATAATTACGAATAGCGTCTAATTTTTCTGGATCAGGAAGAATACCTTCTGTAGAAATAATGTGACCGAGAAATTTCACCTGAGAACGACCAAATTCAGATTTTTCCAAGTTCACTGTCATGCCAACTTTTGCAAAGATACGTAATAATGAGTCCAAAATTTTGTTGTGCTCACCCCAAGAACGTTTAGCAATAAGAATGTCGTCAACATAAGAAGTAATGTTGTCACGAAGATAAACAGGTAAAATTTCATTTAAACTACGAATGAATGCTGCTGAAGATACAGTAAGTCCAAATAGTAAATTCCAAAGTCACTTTTAGGTACAATAGTCATATTCGGTTATTGTTTATCTACTGTCTAGATAGATTGATAGTCGAAGAGTTGTTTTGACAGATGCAAAGAATAGTAAAAGAGTAGGTAGCGGTACAGAAAACTAAAAGAGAAATAGCACCACTACAGCTCGGGGCCCTATGCTCGCTACGGCACATATTCACTTAAGAGTAGTGAATCCCCTGAGGACTTAATAAGTTCAAACAGTAATTTTCGAAATCTCATTTTGGTAAATAGTCAAATCCGGTTATTGTTTACTTACTGTCTAGATAGATTGATAGTCGAAGAGCTGGTTTGACAGATGTAAAGAATAGTAAAAGAGTAGGCAGCGGTACAGAAAACTAAAAGAGAAATAGCACCACTACAGCTCGGGGCCCTATGCTCGCTACGGCACATATTCACTTAGAGTAGTGAATCCCCTGAGGACCTTAATAAGTCCAAACAGTAATTTTCGAAATCTCATTTAGGTAAATAGTCAAATCCGGTTATTGTTTACTTACTCACTAGATAGATTGATAGTCGAAGAGTTGGTTTGACAGATGCAAAGAATAGTAAAAGAGTAGGCAGCGGTACAGAAAACTAAAAGAGAAATAGCACCACTACAGCTCGGGGCCCTATGCTCGCTACGGCACATATTCACTTAGAGTAGTGAATCCCCTGAGGACATTAATAACTGCACATAATTTCTAGTTTGTAACTTTGTGGCACATCTGGCGGAAGTGCGTACATAAATTGATCTAGCCATGAACATGGATGTATGTCATTCTTAGAATTGCGGAAGATCTTAAGTTTCCGAACAGTCAAAAAGTGTTTATAGTCAAAGTTTTCGCATCGTGGCGACAAAGACCTACCGCGTCTGTCCCAGTCACAATGACGATTATTGTTAAATTCGCGCGCCTGGCGCTCTCTTGTTGCATCCCGTACATGAAACAAATTACTTTCTTCTCACCCTTCTGCTAAACTAACACTTGTCAATTTATCTGAGATCTCCTCAACTCTTTCCGATGAGTCACTTAATTGTTCTTTCTGTTTATTTACGTCTTCTGTAAATGTCGCGACTCGGGTTTCGGTGTTGTCACATTTAGTAGTTAACTGTTCACATTGTTGCGTTAAGTTATTTATTCTGTCATTTGGTACGGATTCCTCGATTCTTTCAATTATTTCTTCCTTATCGTGTGCACATTGTAGATTTAACTCTGAAAATTTCTGTACTATCACGCTATCTTTTTCTTCCTTTTCTCGGTCCTCTTCCTCTTGTCTAATTTCTGTTGAAATTAAACTATTATTGTGAGCATTCAAAATCGGTTGCTCCTCCTCTCTAACTTCCCTCTTTAATTCATCTTCCATGTTTTTGAAACATGTCCCCGTTCGTGAGCCTAACTGTGTTTCCATTGTTCCCATATCAGTTTCTAATTCAGATCGTAACTGTGATCCCACTGCTTTCATCTTGGTTATAATTGTTCCTATTTGTGAGTCTAGTGAGTCTAGCCGTGTTTCCATACGTGCTCCCAAATTTAATATTGCACTCATCAACTGCTCTATCTCTTCTGTCGTTAATCTCGTAATCTGTGAATTTTCTGATTGAGAGAAATTTTGAACTGTTTCCGGACTATTGTCCTTGCTTATCAAATTGTTTTCAACACCATTATTCATCATACTGTTTTCCTCTGTTGGCGAGTTCGCCATGTCAACAATTTCGTTATTCTCACTATTCATCATTTTTGCCTTTTTCATTGATCGCGTAATCATTTACAAAATATACAAAAGATTCGTCACTGTACGAAATTTACACACAATGACTCTTTATCTCCAACAACACTATTCACATGAGATGTTTCCCTCAAACACGATTAACGAACAATTGAAATAATTGCACAAAATTGTCAAACGCGTATACAAGGCAATAAAAATTAAATTTTGAAAAATACGATTAGAAGAATGCCAATTACCAAATCTACACACTCAATACAGACTACAATCACTAAACTCAAAATTACTACAACAATACTACAGTCTACAATTTTCACAATCAGAAGAATCCAAGGGACGATCCGAAGCAGCGGTCGCCACGTGCATGGGGGCTTAATTAAATATTTATGTGACTGAAAATATTTTTAATTTTAGTAGCTGTCTGTCCGATTACGTAAGTCTCGTAAACGGTTGGCCCTGACTAGTATTATTACGCTATCTGACTGCAACAAACAATGTAAGAAAATTTTCGTAAACACAGTTAATTAATTAAGTCCCCAGCAACTAAAAAACCTACAAAATCCAAGCACAAATGTAACTGTTCTGTATGTGGGAGTGTGACTCAACGTATGCATCTGGCACGGTTCTTTTCCAACAAGACAAGAATTTTTAAATACCAACTATACAGACGTGACAAAAGAAAATTAGAAAACTATAATTACGCAAAAAAATCACAATTACACTCTAATCCAAGAACACAAGCCAGATGCTTTGTTGACTGAACCTGTAGTGACACATTATTTCAGATACACAACTAATAAAGGAACATTATAAATTTTACCTTCATATATATTGACGAAATGCACTCATTACAATAACATCTGCTATCTCTCCCATCAAATAACTGCATAAGACATGGAACTATACTCTTTACTACAACATCTTGCTCCAACTTCACAACAACCACGAGCTCTCGACAAAACTGTCCTCTACGATCTCTTCACAAGCACTGACTCCCACGATCTCTTAACACGCACTGTGGAGGCGGCTTAATAGTACTCTTTGGCGCAATCTCTGGCGCAGTGGCACAGTGTAGCCACCTTTCAACATTCACTACAACGCCACCGTTGGTCATTCACCGGCTTGTACAGTAACGTTCATTTAATTGGGTGAAGCTTGTATTTTACAAGGAATTGTAGGTGATAACCGGTAACCAGTTTTATCCGCCTAATTGTTGAATGCTTGGCGGACTAGTGTTGCCTTGAGTATGAACAACACTTGCATGACCCCCTCCAATTCAGCTGAGTTTTTGTATGTGTGGCAACAGCGTTTGCTATTTCTGTGTTCTCGACAGAAGAACTTTGTGTCTGAGTGAAAATGGACTTTTCCTTTAAGAAGAGAGCTACATAGTTCCTCATCATGAACATACGAGACATTACCTTTTTGTTGCTGCTGTGGGAAAATCTAGTGTTTCAAGGTTTAGGAGGGCACACTGTGACACTGCTTCCTTGTCTCCAAAGAGAAAATGCAGATATGGATGAAAACAAAGAACCATCATATGACTGACAAATCTCTGCTTAGAAAGGCTACAACTCATTCTCCAGAGACAAATAAGTTTTATTGGCTAATGGGATTGAAACTGACTCTTCAACGGCACCGCATAAGTATCTTCAGTTTGGACAAAAGGCACGAAACCGATTAAAGAAGTAGTTGTTATCACTTGCCATGAAGAAAAACCCGCGGGCATGTGACAAAACATAAATATCTGCGACCTATAACGACTGGAAACCTGTGTACATACAGTGTTGAGTCGCATTTCAAGGATACAAAACAAGGTTTGTGAGCGAAGCAGTAAGAACTGAGCATCTTGAATGGACTTTAGAACACACTCCAAAAGATGTTGTGGGTTTTCTTCAGTGCAAAGGGCCCCAGGGCACAAGTTACACCTGATTAATTCAGCCAAATACGTGGAAATTTCTAGGCACGTGATTGGGCAATTCTTACAGACCTTTGCAGATGATTGAGGAACATTTCAATATGATCTGGCTCTATGTCACACTTCTAAAGCAGTCAAGACGTTCATGGAAGGAAACAACACTAATGTGCTTTAGCGGGTAAAACGGACTTTTCAACAAAAAATGCTCGTAACTTCTTAGACTTTCCCGGCGGTTAGTTGTCACCTCGCAGAATCTGGTGTACTGTCGGTGGTCCGCACCTTCTCAACACGACATTCCGACGTCTACATTGAGTGTTCACGGACAACGGATATTCAACAAGGGAAACCCGCAAATCTTTACACTGCACCATATGACTTGATGGAACGGAAGAGGTTCAAGAAGAAGAGTCCAGAAAGACAGCCTTTCTACCATATGCAGGGCCTGTCTCTGCTAAGATCAGCGAAAGTTTTTTCTGCCCGCTCAACAAGATCAGGACGCTCCTTAAGGATGGTCTGGGGATAAGAAAACCTGGTAGTTACCCTACACGTAGCGAAAGTGGTATGTCTTACATCGGTCATACCACCAGAACGGTGGACGTAAGACGTAAGGGGCACCAAAGATATACCATGCAACGGCAGGCCACTAAATCAGCAATAGCAGAACATATCCGGGAACTTGAACACACCATATATTAAGGCAAAAACAACATCCTGGCTCATACCCCCAGATTTTGAGATAGTGCCATTAAAGTTTCTGTTAAACTCAACATAGCGGGAAACCTCATCAACCGGAAAGCAGGATGCCAGCAGCACAGCGCGGAATCCGGTGTTGGAACTACTACAGAAACATGAGATAAAGTTTCGTTTCTCCGGTAACGAACTTCAAACGACTCGGGGCGTAATTAACAGGATCAGACCTCATTCTGAGCACTAAGCAGCAACTGCTTCCTCGAGAGACAGTCACAGTTGTCACGGACAAGATGGGGAACAACATAAACGTCCTGAAACTTCAGGCACCGTACAGTCTGGGGGCACACATAATATGGAACGCCAGACGGTGGCTAACGTCCAAAGAGATTGCTGATGCGTGCGCGGACGTTAAATGCAACTCCAACAGTAGTCTGATGCAGCTGGTAGTCTACCTCGCAGGCGGGTTTCCAATTCAGAACGCCAGAAGGATGATGGCACCGCGATAGAAGGCCACAGCAGTCGCGAGCAGCAAAAGAAACGTCTATAGCGTCGAAGATAGTGATCTAAACGCTCCTTGCGGGCGTGGACCCAATACGAAAGGCCACAGGGCGGTCGTCACCCCTACAGCTCGTTCTAGTACCAGGGAAGTTATTTCTTGATGTTTTAACAGATGAACTACCATTCTGTCTGTGTTGTTGTCAGCGTTTTCCATATATTCCTTTCCTCGCCGTTTCTTTGGAGAATCTCCTCATTCCCTTCCTTCTCAGTCCACCTACTTTCAACATTCTTCTGCAGCACCACATGTCAAATGCGTCGATTCTCTTCTGTTCCTGTTTTCGCCCAGTCCATTTTCCACTACCATACAATGCTGTGCTCCAAATGTATATTCCCAGAAATATTTTCCCCAAATTAAAGCCTATGTTTTATAGTAGTACAGTGTTATTGGCTTGGAAAGCCCTTTTTGTCACTGCGGCATTGCTTATTATATCATCCTTGCTCCGTCATTCGTGGGTTATTTTTCTGTCTAGGTAGCCGAATTCCTGAACTTCGTCTACTTTGTGATCACCATTTCTGATCTTAAATCTGTCGCATTTCTGCTAATACTCAGTATTTCGATCTTTCTTCGACGTACTTTCAATCCATATTCAGTACTCCTACGACTGTTCATTTCTTTCAACGGAACCTTTAATTCTTCTTAACTTTGACTGATGATAGCAATGTCATCAGCGAGCCTGAACATTGATTTTAATTCGAGCACCTCGTTCTTGGCCTTCAGCTATTATATGTTCCCCGTCTTCCCTATAGGTTACCCCTATTTTTCTCAGAATTTCTAACATCTTGCAGCATTTCTCATTTTCCAACGCTTTTTCCAGGTCAACAAAAGCTGTGAACATATCTTGATTTTTGTTCAGTCGTGTTAGCATTATCAATCCCAACGTCAGAGCTGCCTCTCTGGTACCTTTACCTTCCCTAAAGCCAAATTGATCATCAACTGATAGATTCTCAGTTTTCCGTCCCAATCACTGAGCTATTCGTTATCGCAATATGTATAGCCTCACAGAACTTCATGCATATCTGTTCATTCCACTTCTTTGCGCATTGACTCTTTCTGACTAGTCTCTTGAGCTTCAGTCTACTCTGCATCACTGCTGAAATCTGATCTGACACTATATCTGTCCCTGCGTACGCCTTACAATTTAATATCTGAATTCAGAATCCCTGCTAACCACGATGTAATCTAATTGAAATTTCCGCGTTTCTACTAGCCTTTTCCATGTATACCTCCTCCTCTTGTGATTCTTGAACAGCGTACTCTCTATTACTATTGTATTGTAGAGTATTGTATGGAACTGTGGACCCAGACACGACGGAGAGTCTTCGTTCCCTCCGTAGCCCGCAGTGGTTCACAACCCCACTACAGGCTACAGCAGTGCACTCACTCCACCGCCGCCTCACACCGAACCCTGGGTTATTGTGAGGTTCGACCTCCAGTAGAGACCCCCCCCCCCCCCCCCCCCCCCGGGAACGTCTCACACAAGACTAGTGTAACCCCAATGTTTGCGTGGTAGAGTAAATATGGTGCACGCGTAAATGGAGAATGTGGTTGCGCAGCAATCGCCGACGTAGTGTAACTGAGGCGGAATAAAGAGAGCGAGCCACCATTCGCCGAGGCAGATGGAAAACCGCCTTAAAAACCATCCACAGACTGACCGGAACACCGGATCCTGATACTAATCCGTCAGGCGGATTCGTGCTGGGGACCGTCACTCCTTCTCGTCCGGAAAGCAGTGCGTTAGACCGCACGGCTAACCGGGCGGGCCGCTATTACTAATATTTGTTACAGAACTCAATTACTCTTTCTCCTGTCTGGTTCCTACTGCCAAGCTCATATTCTTCTCCTTCTCCCACAACTGCATTCCATTCCCATATGACTATTAGATTTTCCACTCCCTTCACGTACTGAATTAGCCGCTTAATATCCTCATAAACTTTCTCAGTCTCTCATCTTCGGCTTGCGACGTCGGCATGTCTAGCTGATCTTGCGTTGTCGGTGTTGGTTTGCTGTCGATTCTGATGAGAACCACCATATTACTGAACTTCTCACAATATCTCACTCTCTGCCATAACTTTCTGTTAAGGGGACACGGAATCGGATTTTGGGTTAAAAAATCGATTTTCGTTTTATTTAAGTGTTATATTACGCCAAGTTTGCTCTTTAAAATGACGTATCATACATAGCTCTACTAGAATTATAACTATTTTATTTTTATAGATTTCTGAGATCGGGTATTGCGCTTTAGTTATACATGTCTCTCATGGCTGAACATAAACTTTTCGGCAGTACATTTATGTGACATGAATTCAAATATCGTGCTTTCCAGCGACTCTATATACACTGTTTGTACGAAAATGTTTCCCTCTGGTTTCCTCAAGTTACCCTTTGACTTTGTTTGTAAACAGTGTGCTATATGAAAGTTGTTGTTGTCGAGTTATTTCGTATTTGTGCTTCATTTTTCTCAGTGAAAATGCCTAGAGATGGAGCAAAAGTGTTTGAAAAGCGCGATAACTGGCAAAAGAAAATAAATAATGATTCATTAGCAGCGCATAACAATCATCACTGTTGGAAAACGTGAGTCCACTTACGACTGATTTGTGGAATGAACTTACTCCAAACGAAAACAGTTCTTCTCATAAAAAACTAAGAGATTTGCTAGAGAAATATAATTTACTTGATAAAGGGAAAGAAGTTTTTGAATTCTTTGATACGAGTATATTGTGCGAAGCTCTTGAAAACAGCATGTGCTGCAAAAAATGTCAAGGAAACGTTTCTCTGAAAGCAGAACCCGATGTTGGCCTGGCTGCCCAGTTTAATTTAATATCCAGTGTTTGTAAGTACAGCTGTAAGTTACCAAGTTCTGTTTTAGTAACTGTAAATAATGGATACAAGAAAACTGAACTTTATAGTGTACATATTAGATTAGTTTATTGATTGCGAGCAATTGGTAAGGGCAAAGCAGCTGCTGATATGCTATGTGGTGTTCCAAATCTTCCAAGAGTACCTTCGAAGTTTGATGCTTACAACTATGTACTGGGATCTGGAGTTGTTGCACGGAAGGTAGCTGTGGAAGAAGCAGTGGAAGAAAATGATGGCAGTGGTGATCGCACAGTTGCTTTTAATGACGCGTGACGGAAAAGGGGTCACACCTCTAACAATGGTGTCGTAACAGCAAATAGTGTTGACACTGGCAAGGTTATTGATGTTGCAATAATGTCTAAATACTGTAGATGCATAGACAAGCTGAAAAATGAAAATATTGATGACTGTGTTCCTAATTATTACGATAGTAGTGGCGGCATGGAGGTTGCTGGGATGAAAACAATTTTTCTCCGCTCTTCAGTGTGGTATAAAGTTCGCAATGTCAAGTATCTGGGAGATGGTAACTCTAAAGCATTCAAAGAAGTTTTGGAAAGCAAACCATATGGGAATAGTGTAATATAAGCAAACTTGAATGTGTAGGACATATGCAGAAGACAATGGGTGCCAGGCTGAGAAGTTTAAATCAGTTATGAAACGGAAAAAAACTAGATAATGGGAAAACCTTGCATGGCAAAGAAAGACTTACTGATTCCATAATAGACCACATTCAGAATTGGTACGGCCTAGCAATCAGGCAAAATACAGGCAATCTTGAAGGAATGAGGCAAGTTATATGGACTTTGTATTTCCACACTGCATCCACAGATGAGCATCAAGAACATGGTTTGTGCCCCAAAGGTGTAAAGAGCTGGTGTAAATACAATAGGGGACTTACAACTGGAGAGAAATACATTCACCACCACAGTCTACCATTAGCCATCATAGAAGAAATAAAGCCCATTTTCAGAGATCTGGCTGACAGAAGTCTTCTGATGAAATGTCTTCACGGAAAAACGCAGAACCCCAACGAGTGCTTGAATAGTGTCTTCCAAAAACAGTGTTCGTCCGAATTGATACACTAAATTTTGGTGTGTATGATGCTGTGGCAATCTTCAATCTTGGGAATATAACTAAATGCCAGGTCCTTCAAAAGTTAGGTTTGCGTGTTGGTTCCCGCACAGTACGTGCTATGTCGAATTTATATCAGCACAGACTAAGGCATGCTGACAATATAATCAAGACATTAGTGGAAAAAGCAAGACAAGTGCAGAGGGGTGCCAAAAGAAGACTTGAAGATGATTATGAAGACTTTGAAGGGGGTATTAACTATGGATCAGGAATGGTTTAATCTTCTTTCCACGTTTCCTGTAAATTTACTTTCTACTTCTTCTAGGAACATTATCTCAGGTACTGGTGAACCTAGAAGTCTGAAATTTTTATGACTTAGTCACTTCGGTTTCTTTTACACGCTGAAACAACGATTCTTTAATTACTTGATTTACAAAACACTTAGGGGTGATAATCTAGTAAAAAGCGATGAAAAAATTTACTTAAAAATAAATGTTAAGTATCTCTGTAAGAAAATACTTTGACAATAAACTGTTGTTTCAGTATTGTTATAACATATCAATACACATAGAGTAACAATTTTCTCTCTCTATCTCCAGTAGTTTGTGGGGAAATGTTCCCTATAGTAGGCATATTTTAACATTGTGGGGATAGGCGACTCCGTATCCCCTTAACAACGGATCCCACTCCCGTTATATCATTTTCTGCCGCTGTGTATAATACCCTATACTCACCTGACCAGAAATCCTCGCCTAGTTTCCATTTCACTTCAATGAGCCTCCACTACATCTAGATTGAGTTGTAGTATTTCTGTTTTCAGATTTTGTAGCTTCACTACCACGTTCAAACTTTTGACATTCCACGCCTCTACTCGTAGAACGTTGTCCTCTCGTTGGTTGTCCAGTCGTTTTGTCATGGTTGCCTTGCCCTTGGCAGTCCCCTCCATGAGATCTGAATGGGGGCTATTCCGGAATCTTTTGCCAATTGAGAGATCATCATGACGCTTTTTCAGTTACAGGCCCCATGTCCTGTGGATACATACTGTCTTCAATGCAGCTGCCTTCTGCAGCCTCATGCCGTTGGTCATTCTTCGTCCTGTAGGGCTCCTCTTGCAGCTGCTATCGAGTCTCTGCCTCCGCTTCTGGATGTATATCTTTCGGATGGTGTGGTTGGGTAGCGTCCTGATGCCATCCGTGTCGATGCCTACTTATTGCACCACTCCTGCTCGTGTGATCTAACGATGTATTATACTGTGCTCTTTGCTTACAACTGTCCATTTTTCGCTCCTCTGCGTTTGTGTTCAGATACAACAAAAGAACAAAAAGAAATTACGCACCGGAAGCCATGGTTAGAGGTTAATATAACTTCACACACATTCACCAATGGTGTGAGTGTAAATGAGTTGAGTTGCATTTATCTCTGACAATTGGAACGATCATCATGATCCAGTAGTGTTGTTCATGTTTAATATTGTTAATAGGGTATATAAGGGGTGCGAAGGGCGTCAGATCTTGAGCGATCACTGTTAAAGACATGGAGATTCTTAAACACGTCATTCGGATGTGACAGCGGCTCAGTGTTCGACTGGATGATGGCACAGGATCAGGCATACTCGTCATCAGGCTTCTGGGCGACAACGTACTGAATGTGGATCACAAGGAATGAGCACTGTATTATGCATCAAGGACATAACCTCTCCAATCAGCGGATTCTCTACATGTTCTGTGCCATTCCTCACCACTGGTTGTACACTACTAGCAGCCAAATTAGGACATTACCGTCACCTACGTACAATGCCATTAACAGCATCATACACACTGCTGGATTTTGATTGTCGCCTTGGCTGGGAAGCGTAGACTGCTGATGAATGGTGACACACTGCAGGCAGTGATTAATTCTAGTTCTACACTACCGTGACAAATTTTGACTAGTCCGATGGCGATCTGGGGAGATGTCGCATTCTTCCAATGTTTCCGAGAGGCGTCAACGTGTGAGGAGCCATCTGATTGAGAGAGCCCCGTTGGCTCAAAGATATGTCACTTATCCACAGATGGTAAGACTTTCTAGAAACTGTCTGCGAGGTGTTGAAGTCCCCCTGTGGCCACCAACATTCCCACGTCTGTTCCTGATAGAACATGTCAGTGACCAGCTGGAATGCCAGTGCAATCCTCATTGTCAATACCAAAGATGTCAAGGATCAGTGACAGTTGTAAGACACCTTGCCTCAGGATATTGTAACACCCATCCCAGTTGAGTCAGTACAAGCATCTGGGGCAGATGGGGTCCGAAATTATCCTGGTATGTTGACTTCTAATGTAAATTTATCTGTAAGTCTGACTCAATTTTATATTCACTGAGATAATGTCACATACCCTCTGAACCTACGAAATATCATTCAGTTTTTATCTCCTTTTCTGAGTGATGTATTTTTTGGTCAGGCAAATATGTATCAAGATTAAACTAGGCAATAAAAATTTGATCAGACATTAAAGGTGTGAATACTTGTAGTCTAACAAACAATACATAACCATATATAATTTCTTGCCTCAATTCAGGCCATGAAAGTAGAACAAAAATTATAAAATAAAGTATAAAAGAAGTATTGTGTGGGCTCGGAGCACAATAGTTATTTGGCGATAACGTAGGACTCACACAAACGAAATTCAATACTCATAGTCACAAAACCTTTTGAAGAATACATAGTGGGCATCTCGTATATCACAGGTAAAGTGCTGTATAGTTATCAAGTTCCCAAGTTCATAAAATAACATTTAATTTGGTCATTAGCAAGACCAGAATGTACGGAGTAATTCACACAATTTGCAACACTTATGCACACTAAACCTTCAATCAGATGAACCAAAATGATCAGTATTCTCTACTTCTTAAAGTTACTGAGTTATCTCTTAAATTTATGACGCATACTTTTAAACTGTCATTATATTTAGGATGTTAATATCGCAATGCAGTTAAAAGAAGCATGCCATGTGTTCAATTATCAATATTTTTAGAAAACAGTATTGGCCTGTGAAGAGATACAAGCATTACCTCACTCTTACACTCTCCTATGTATTTCTCTCTTTCACATTGCTATGTTCAATAGAATGTTATTTGTGATATGGTGTGTTGCTTGCACTAAGAGTTTTTACTGACTCTGTTAAAAATACTCCTCATGGCTACATACAATAAATATTCATAAATTAACTGGAATATATTTAGCGAGAGAATAGCTCAAATTAATCTTCAGCAAGCCACTGTACATTCCATTAAGGCTTTCTGTATCATATATTAATCTCTCAGGCACCCAAAGACGCTTATGCAATAATTTCAAACATCCACCTCATGAAATTTGAACAGGATGCCAATGTGGTGTCCAAAGCAAAGGCACATACAGGATACCTTAGTATAGGAAAGAGAGAGGATGAAATAATAATATCATCTAGGGTAGACTGAGTAATTCACTCATCAAGATACTCAGAAACAAGACGTCCTTACTCAGGACCGACAAATTGTTTGATTAAACTGAATACATAAAAGATTAACTTAAGTGAAAATGCCATCAGTATTTCCTTTTTTGTTTCAGATATTGGTCCAAGAACGAAAATTAATACTACCTGACTTCTAATGTCATAGCGCAATGGAGAATGCAAGGGACGCTCGTGCAGATATTTAAATCAATTTTCTGGTACACTTTTTAGGTGCATTGTGACGTTTCTTGTAAGTAGATCACGTGCAATGAGGATGCGAGACCAATTTCATGAGCAGAAAGACTACAAAAACCGACCGTGAAACGCAGTAGTCATGTCTAACACAGTCAGGATCATCATAAGCTTTTGATGTTTTCTCCAAATTTGACTTGCCTTATTGCCTGTCTTATTCACTCAAAAAATTCAAAGTATTTTTCCTCAAGGCAGCTCGGTTTGAATAGTGATTCCACTGAAGCCAGCACGAGTAACGCTTCTGATCCACGGACACATGCGGCTCAGGGGAATATCGGGTTTGACTTCAGAGGAGTGAATTCGGTTTAGAAACTTGTACTGCGAACTTGTCGTGTACGTCGCGTTGTGAGATTAAAGTAGTATCGCTGATACCATCGTGTCGTCGTCCTTATTGGTATGACCCCTGCATTTAGTACAGAAATCTACTACACACTTAGTATCTTGTGCCCAGATAAACTACTGATTTATGCAAAAACATAAGAGCACGTGGGAAAAACAGAGAAAATTTTAAAAGTTTCTTGAATGAGTGTGGGAGGGATATCTGTCAAAGACACATTAGAGTTACTACATATTGACATCTTGAAATATCACCTGAAGAAGAGAACGATTCGCATTGTTAAAATATTCTGCATGGATGGCACCGATAACCGGAAGAACGCCCGACGCGTCATGGCGTCAAAAGGTCGTCGGTAAAGCCTTAATAACTATAACTATTCATTGAAGAAAAGGGGTGTGGGAGAACCAAACTGCATCTGTCTCACAATGGACCATTTCGTGTGCAGTTCGATAAAAAATGAAAATAAGAATGATAGGAGACCCCTTAGAGTACAAAATCTTCATAGCAATTTTTAAAAAAAGGGACTTTCATTCATGCCATGCCCTTGTCTTACTTATGAATAACGGAAATATATGTATGTTGTTCCGCGAGACCCTCCAGGTTAGCCGAGCACGCGAATGCGCTGCTTCCTGGACTCTGGTAGGCACGCTGGCAACGGATCGAATCCTCCCGGAAGATTCACGAAGTGGGCCGGTGTTTCAGCTAGCCTGGATGTGGTTTTTAGGCGGTTTTACACATCCCAATAGCTGAGTACTGGACTGGTCCCCCCGTCCGGCCTTACTTACTCGGCTCGCATACATTTGAAACACGTTCGCACTATTTCATGGTTTACACTAGATGGATACAGGTCGGGTACACTAATTCCGTCCCGGAGGTATGTGGTGGCGGCAGAAAGGGCATCCGGGCACCACTTCATATTAACCGTGCCAAATCTGACTGTAACAATGCTGACCCTGCGCAAACTGCGGGACAAAGGCACAAGCGAAAGAAGATACGTTGCTCCGTGAACATGGAACAAATCCCTATGTTTGAAAAACCTATGTTAAGCTTGGATACACCGGAAAAATACACCTTTAACCCTGAAATTGGTGCAAACAAAATATGACACTAACTTTTGCTTGCATAGCAAAGATCTCACCATATATTCTTTTATGTTGGTGTATAGAAATGACCATCGAAATGTAACATCGTCTTGGTACAGGTGGTGCCCCCACGATAGATGTGGTGCCAAAGCCTCTGGAAACAAGGTCCAGAAGATCCTGTAGGGCCAACAGCTTAGAGAGGCGCGCTGACATAGAACTCTGCCATGATAACATGTGTTTGGTCCATAATCTATTCCTCCGGTGGTATCGAGTATACACACTATACAGTCACTTTAATGTGACCCTCTGTCAAAAGCCTGAATAACAGCTCTTTTCAGCGCGGACCACTGCGAGACGTGCGGGAAGAGAGTCGATGAGCATCGGGAAGATACCAACATGGATGTGGAGCCAGTGACTTGTTGATTACTATGACATGGCAGCTGCTCTAGGTTTCTTCGCTGACGATCCATCGTGCAACCGTCCGAACTAGGTGGTCCAACATATTATCGATTGGGTTTCAGTCTAACGAGTTTGATGGCCAAGAAGTACGATAAACTCATCCTGGCCGCTTTTCAACCCACTCACCTACATTGCGAGCTGTGTGATGCATTACATCGTGTACTCAAAGATTCCATCGTGCCGAGTGAAAACAGACTGCATGTTATGGGTGGCCATGATCCCCATTGGTATGCTTGTGTTGAACCTCCGTGGTTTCCAGAATGGCGAAATAGCTTTGGGAAAGACGAGAAAACATTCCTCGGATCATAACGCTCCGTCCTTGTTAGCTTACAGATGTTTCACACCATAACAGCAAATGTCATCTGTCCGATACAGCATAAAAACTGATTCATCTTAGAGGGCCACCTGTCACCACTCAGAGGACGTCCAGTTGTGGTACTAGCGTGCAGATTCCAGCCTTGATCCCCGTTTAATAGCAGTCAGCCTGGTTGTCGGTTTAGTGTAGCGGTGTTTTGCCATGTACACTATACTTCAAACCGCAGCGTGAACACTATACAAACATAGCCGTTGCGGAAATGTTTCCACACTTCGCCCGAAAACCAAAGATCATGCCCTTTTGGAGGTAAGATAAATCGCTCAATTTCCGCATTACGACAAAGACAGCACTGTTTTCCACATTCCCCCGACAAGATATACGTACCCTCCATTGCTAGTGCTGGCACCTGCCGTCCGTGAGTGTTTGTTGCACGTTGACGTCGAAAGTAGCAGGCGGTCATATCAATGTGACTGGATCGTGTGTGTGCATTCACTAGGCAGTCGAACACTGTAGCATTCTCAGCAGTGGAGAACCCGCACATAATGTGTCTCTGCACTACATCAACCATCTACGACCAGAGCATATATAAATGATTTGGAAGACGATTTCAGTGCACCCACTTCTACATCATCATGAAGATGGTATGGACACTCAAATCTTCCAATACGGCAAGAGTCCTGTTCAAATGGCTCCACACATACGCCTACGTCCAAGGTTTGTGGAACAATCAGACACTTTATCGCATCTCGACTGCCCCTCTAAATTACCGGATCTTAGTCGCAGTTAATATATGGATCTACAGTTCATGAATCAATAGCTGGCTTCAGCCGAAATTCCTTGACGAGTTGAGGCCACTATCAACCAACAGATGGTGTTATACAGTATTAGGGTGATTTCTCCTTATGGCGACTAACCTACTGCCCAGTGTGTTTATATGTACCCAATAGGGAAAGACGAGTAAAGATGATCAATAGGATTAATATAAGAGACCGGTAGGATTAAGTAAGTAATCAAGCAGGCATGGAAGTTCCTCATCTACTGTGCAACATGCATATCGAAGAATAAGCGAAGGAAACGAAAATATGGTCAGAGATAAGATTAAAATTTCAGTTGTAAAGTATACCAATGATAAGATACGCTGATAAGATTTCGACTCACCGATAGAGAGGAAGGAAGAATTACAGGACCTGTTCAATGAAGCGAACTATTGGCCGAAACTTAAGGAAGACGGAAATTTTGAGCAATGACCGCATGAAATTAGTGACGAACTTAACACTAAAACAGGACATCTTGTTACAGAGGAAATAAAGAAATTCTTCCAGCTTGGACCGACTGATATGGTGTAATGGCAGTACACATGACTCGTATACAGGAAGCTCGCGTTAAAATTCCTGTTCGGCTATCAAGGTTTATGTTTCCCATGATTTTCCTAAATCTCTTAAGGTGCTTAGTGAGACTGTTCCTTCGAAAGAGGATCACGGATTTTCTCCCGTATCTTTCTCGAATTCGAGGCTCTGCTCCGTCTTTAATTACCTCTTCATCATCGGGGCATTGAAACCTCTTATCTTGTTAACAACTTTGGAAATAAAATGAAGCGTTACGAACGAGACAAGGAGAATATATCAGGCACACTGCCACAGGAAAGGAAATCTAAAGTAAAGCCGGACATTGTCAGGGAGGCGCCCGGCGGTCAAAATGTGCTTTAAGAAACGAAAATTAAAAATAAATCAGTGCTTAGATCACATACGGTTTTCTTACACAATTAAAGTACTATAACTAGGTTCGAGTGCTGTCTACAACCATCTTGAGATCGTCCAAACCTTTGATGACTGGTGAATATGCAGCAGAAACTATAATCATTAGCTACGATAATGCAGTTATATGCATTCGTATTATGAGCCAACAAAACTATTATGTTATGTATTAATAGTTACAAATTTCATCGTGAACCAGTCAGGTTGTAAATCATAATGCACAAGATTACGGTAATGACGTAAGAAGTTGTCATACGCCTTCTTTGTTACGTCATCTTGCAAGATTATGGTTTACGCCCTGGCACTCTCAGGTTGAAGTTTGTAACTACATAATGTCGCAGTTTTGTTGCCCACAGTACGAATGCGTGTAAATGTGTAACGCTAGCTAATTACGACAGTTTTTATTGCATATTTACAACTAATGTTGATAAATTTTAATGAATATTCGCCGCTTCTTTTCGGTTTGGACGATCTGAAGATGGTTTTAGAAATCAACCGAAACTAGGTACCACATTTTAAGAAAACAATACATACGTTCTACGCATTGAAACATTTTTTTAATATTTTTATTCCATAAAGAAATCATACGTCGTGAAAGAAGTCTATTAGTATGAAACGTAAGTCTCAAGCTGAGAAAGAAATTGCTGATAAACTACAAAAGGAGCACAGGATTGTGGGAAAGGAAACCAAGCACGGTAGGAAAATCGTAAAAGTTGACAATGGAAGCTTCTGGAAGCTGTTTTTACAAAAGAAAAGGGTACAGAGCGATATTACTTGTGGGAAGACCTTCCAAAGTACTACATGGAGCCATTGACCTCAAAATTTCTAGAAGTGCACTGAGAATGGAACTTCTTCATCAAATAACTGACTAAATTGAGTGTAAATATTGCTGTAAGATGAAAACACTGACACTGCCACGGGATAAATGTTATGCCCAACCGCATGAAAGCAGTCATAGTACTAGTGACGCAAAAGAGCCGAATTACCAGTGCTCTGATAAGTTTTACTACTTACTTTTCAAATATCTCCTCAGCTTTCACTTACGTTAACTGGTGACTCAGTTCTTATGCTAATCCTTTCCAGTTTTCTTACGTAACTTAGTTGTTGGTTCGATGTACCTATGCGATGAATCCCAAACTACGATTTTGAGTTCGGAAGCTCCTTGGAAAACTACTTGCACGCGCTCTGTCTCCAATGCTTTCCCGTTCTTTCTTCTTCTTGATTCTAGGTACTGTTCCCTGAAAAGACAAAGTTAATATCATCCTAAAGGCATTGCTACCCTATGAACACTCCCTGCAATTGACGACCGGTTGTAAGGAATAACGTGCAGCGATATCAAAACAAACTGATATATTAGTTCGAAATTATGAACACACGCCGTAGTTTTGGCTATGTAAAATTAGTGAAAAACAGTCTAGATCGCAATGGCTCCGTTATTTAAAACGACTACTTTTGGCCTAGTCATTGCGATCTACACGGTTTTTCTATAATTTTATACAGCTTACAAGATCGCTGTTCTGTGAAAATGCTACCAAAATTTTTGTGTAGAACTGTCTATCCCGACGCTAAAGTAACTACCTTATACCTTTCTCCGCACACCGAATCACCGAGGGTAAACCAACACAACTTGCAGGCACAAATACAAAGTAAGCCCAGTACTCATTGCGGACAACAGATCAACTTGGTCCCTACTTGGAAACCGCCAAAACTTGTCAGATAGTACAAACAGTTGGACGTACTAACTGTCACGCCTTATGGTGGATCTTTCAACCACATGTTTATGATGCCTGTTTGATATTGTTGTTGTGGTCTTCAGACCTGAGACTGGTTTGATGCAGCTCTCCATTCCACTCTATCCTGTGGAAGATTCTTCATCTCCCAGAACCTACTGCAACCTACATCCTTCTGAATTTGCTTAGTGTATTCATCTCATGGTCTCCCTCTACGATTTTTACCCTCCACACTGCCCTCCAATGCCAAATTGGTGATCCCTTGATGCCTCGACACATGTCCTACCAACCGATTCCTTCATATAGTCAGGTTGTGCCACAAACTTCTCTTCTCTCCAATCCTACTCAATACTTCCTCATTAGTTATGTGATCTACCCATCTAATCTTCAACATTCTTCTGTAGCACCACATTTCAAAAGCTTCTATTCTCTTCTTGTCCAAACTATTTATCGTCCATGTTTCACTTCCAAACATGGCTACACTCCATACAAATACTTTCAGAAATGACTTCCTGACACTTAAATCTATACTCGATGTTAACAAATTTCTCTTCTTCAGAAACGCCTTCCTTGCCATTGCCAGTCTACTTTTTAAATCCTCTCTACTTCGACCATCATCAGTTATTTTGCTCCCCAAATAGCAAAATTCCTTTACTACTTTAAGTGTCCCATTTCCTAATCTAATTCCCTCAGCATCACCCGACTTAATTCGACTACATTCCATTATCCTCGTTTTGCTTTTGTTGATGTTCATCTTATACCCTCCTATCAAGACACTATCCATTCCATTCAACTGCTCTTCCAAGTCCTTTGCTGTCTCTGACAGAATTACAATGTCATCGGCGAACCTCAAAGTTTTTATTTCTTCTCCATGGATTTTAATACCTACTCCGAATTTTTCTTTTGTTTCCTTCACTGTTTGCTCAATATACAGATTGAATTACATCGGGGAGAGACTACAACCCTGTCACACTCCCTTCCTAACCACTTCTTCCCTTTCATGTCCATAGACTCTTATAACTGCCATCTGGTTTCTGTACAAACTGTTAATAGCCATTCGCTCCCTGTATTTTACCCCTGCCACCTTCAGAATTTGAAAGAGAGTATTCCAGTCAACATTGTCAAAAGCTTTCTCCAAGTCTACAAATGCTAGAAACGTAGGTTTGCCTTTTCTTAATCTAGCTTCTAAGATACGTCGTAGGATCAGAATTGCCTCACGTGTTCCAACATTTCTACGGAATCCAAACTGATCTTCCCCGAGGTCGGATTCTACTAGTTTTTCCATTCGTCTGTAAAGAATCCGCGTTAGTATTTTGCAGGCGTGACTTATTCAACTGATAGTTCGGTAATTTTCACATTTGTCAACACCTGCTTTCTTTGGGATTGGAATTATTATATTCTTCTTGAAGTCTGAGGGTATTTCGCCTGCTTCACACATCTTGCTCACCAGATGGTAGAGTTTCGTTAGTACTGGCTCTCCCAAGGCTGTCAGTAGTTCTAATGGAATGTTTTCTAATCCCGGGGCCTTGTTTCGACTCAGGTCTTTCAGTGCTCTGTCAAACTCTTCACGCAGTTTTATATCTCCCATTTCATCTTCATCTACATCCTCTTCCATTTCCATAATATTGTCCTCAAGAACATCGCCCTTGTATAGACCCTCTATATACTCCTTCCACCTTTCTGCTTTCCCTTCTTTGCTTAGAACTGCGTTTCCATCTGAGCTTTTGATATTCAGATAAGTGGTTCTCTTCTCTCCAAAGGTCTCTTTAATTTTCCTGTAGGCTGTATCTATCTTACCCCGAGTGAGATAAGCCTCTACATCCTTACATTGGTCCTCTAGCCATGCCTGCTTAGCCATTTTGCACTTCCTGTCGATCTCATTTTTGAGACGTTTGTATTCTTTTTTGCCTCCTTCATTTACTGCATTTTTATATTTTCTCCTTTCATCAATTAAATTCAGTATTTCTTCTGTTACCCAAGGATTTCTACTAGCCCTCGTCTTTTTACCTACTTGATCCTCTGCTGCCTTCACTACCTCATCCCTCAAAGCTACCCATTCTTCTTCTACTGTATTTCTTTCCCCCATTCCTGTCAATTGTTCCCTTATGCTCTCCCTGAAACTCTGTACAACCTCTAGTTTAGTCAGTTTATCCAGGTCCCATCTCCTTAAATTCCCACCTTTTTGCAGTTTCTTCAATTTTAATCTACAGTTCATAACCAATAGATTGTGGTCAGAATCCACATCGCCCCTGGAAATTTCTTACAATTTAAAACCTGCTTCCTAAATCTCTGTCTTACAATTATGTAATCTATCTGAAACCTGTCAGTATCTCCAGGTTTCTTCCATGTATACAACCTTCTTTCACGATTCTTGAACCAAGTGTTAGGTATGATTAAGTTGCGCTCTGTGCAAAATTCTACAAGGCGGCTTCCTCTTTCATTTCTTACCCCCAATCCATATTCACCTACTACGTTTCCTTCTCTCCCTTTTCCTACACTCGAATTCCAGTCACCCATGACTATTAAATTTTCGTCTCCCTTCACAATCTGAATAATTTCTTTTATTTCATCATATATTTCTTCAATTTCTTCGTCATCTGCAGAGCTAGTTGGCATATAAACTTGTACTACTGTAGTAGGCGTGGGCTTCGTATCTATCTTGGCCACAATAATGCGTTCACTACGCTGTTTGTAGTAGCTTACCCGCATTCCTATTTCCCTATTCATTATTAAACCTACTCCTGCATTACCCCTTTTTGATTTTGTGTTTGTAACCCTGTAGTTACCTGACCAGAAATCTTGTTCCTCCTTCCACCGAACTTCACTAATTCCCACTATATCTAACTTCAACCCATCCATTTCCCTTTTTAAATTTTCTAACTTACCTGCCCGATTAAGGGATCTGACATTCCACGCTCCGATCCGTAGAACGCCAGTTTTCTTTCTCCTTATAACAATATCCTCTTGAGTAGTCCCCGCCCGGAGATCCGAATGGGGGACTATTTTACCTCCGGAATATTTTACCCAAGAGGACGCCATCATCATTTAACCATACAGTAAAGCTGCATGCCCTCGGGAAATATTACGGCCGTAGTTTCCCCTTGCTTTTAGCGTTCGCAGTACCAGCACAGCAAGGCCGTTTTGGTTAGTGTTACAAGGCCAGATCAGTCAATCATCCAGACTGTTGCCCTTGCATCTACTGAAAAGGCTGCTGCCCCTCTTCAGGAACCACACATTTGTCTGGCCTCTCAACAGATACCCCTCCGTTGTGGTTGCACCTACGGTACGGCTATCTGTATCGCTGAGGCACGCAAGCCTCCCCACCAACGGCAAGGTCCATGGTTCATGGGGGGTTATGATGCCTAATGCTAAATAAGCGGTTAGCGTATAGTTCGTATCTGCTACAGAGTATGTGGATGAAAAGGTACATGAGAATGTTTCTCCCTTGAGAAGAAAACTCAAACGTCATCAAGATAATGCACGTGCTGACACAATAAGGTCTACCGAAGTAAGAATTATTAGAAGTTTACAAGGTTTAGCACCTGTGACTTCCATATTTTCACAGTGTCAAAGATATTTCGTGCTAGAAAATATGTTCTGTCTATGGGTTGTAGCAGCAGTAGATGAACGTGCTTCAATCTTTCCCCTAGCATAAAAAAATGTGGAATCTATTGAAATCTCTGTTAAAAGCAAAAATTCTCTATATCGAACAACGTTGTATCCAATAACAGAATTTCGAGGCTAGTCGTAAGACCATCTCCGTTGACCTCGTATCTTGCTGAATGTTAGAAAACTGTCGGTATTTTCCCGTATCGGAGCCCTTTATATTGCACATAATGTGATTTTTGCGTCTTATATATTTTATAAATGTGTACTCCGTTAGTGCTACGTATAGAACACAATTAGAAGCTGGTTGATATGCATTCCCTTCCTATACAGCGACTTCTAACAGTACATGCACTGTCACAGGAAGTATCCAGATTAAGCAGTTACCGCTTGTACGCTGTAATGTCACGGATAGTTTTTTACACAGTCTTTTAATTACTTTCTTTTGCGGCCATCAAGAAAGTGCAAACTTTCCTTTACAAAGGCAAAACTTTGGTACATTGTACTTTAATGTCATGGTATGTGTCTATGAAAAAGAAGTTTAATAATCTTAAATCCTGTTGTCACCAAATCGTTTTAGTGACTCGTGGATGTGCTGTACTTCAGCCTGTCTCCAACTCGCCAATCTTTCTCTCGCAGCAGGGGAATGGAATCGGTACAAAAGTCACGTTCGGAAACCACTCTCCTTGATGCCCTTTGTTGACAGCGAACAAATAGGGCAATATCCTTACGACCACGGAGCTTCATCGTCTGCGTCTCTTCCGACAGTCTCTGCCGTGGCAAGGCCTTTGCGGCGCAAAACAACTGCCTCTACAGGTGATTCCGAAACCTCATTTTCTGCACAGAGAACCTCACCTGTGACTTGACGGCAAGACAAACGTTGTTACCATTGTATATCATTAGCTAAATAAACGCCCATGTTCGTATGTGTGTGACTGTCGGGGTGCATTTATATAAAATCTTCCGACGACAGAATGAGCGTTAGAGCCAGAGATCGGGATTCTCTTCTATATTTTAAAGTGGAAGTAAGATATCTGGAAATTTATCTCTATCGTAACCAGTAGATTATTTATTGTTTCGATATTCGACAGCTTAGGGAAAACACTATTCACACGACAATGACGTATACAGGGAGCTGTAGAGGGGAGGAACAACAACATGATGCTGACGTAACTTCTTCATCGGTCACTTTACAGTTGTGAGGCTAGTCGGCCGATAATTGCTTTGTATGATACCGACTTTAACGAGTACTTGGCTATGTCTGTACCATGCATTCACACCACCCTGGTAGACTGTTTTAAAAAGGAGAAAACTGTGCTGTCATGCAGTCGGCAGGAAAGACCTAACGATCAAGTTTGAACAAACTTTATTACAACTGAAATTCCATCTTGCATTTCCAAACGCAAGAACAACAAGCAGAACTATTCCTGTGATGGCAAAAACCAGATAAGAGTACAAGACAATGAAAAGAAAACAATAACCAATATACTACTCTATACAATTACAAAGGTACAACTTCCTACTGACGGCTACGCAGAGTATCTACTATGCTACAGCCGGCGTAGGTATTGGCCAGAGATTCCTAGCTGTATGCACACGCTGCCGGTCTGACGCTGCTGGCGTGCTTATACTCCGAATCGGCAAAATGCTACACATAGTCACATTAGTTACAATTGGTGGATCTCTGTCACATGGCTTTTCACGGAGTAGTTCCGTGTTTATGCAGAAAGTCTGTTGTTGTTTACATACACTGGTTATGTTTAGATCTTAGCTCTTACGTGTCGGATATGGGGATGAAATGATTATTAGGATAACACAACATCCAGTCGCTGAGCGGAGAAAATCTCCTGCCCCAGCTGGGAATCGAACCCGGGCCCCTTGGCGTGGCATTCCGCCGCGCCAAATGGGGCGAACGCAGCTATATGTGACTGGTAGCGAGGGCGGACGAGATGCTGCATAAACCTCTCAGAGAAATGAAAACAAAAAATAAACAAGTATGAACTATGTTACAACAAAGAAATTCTAGAGTGAAGACTTCCAAAACAGATCGCAGGAGTCGTAGCATGAAGTGCCTGAATAGAACAAACAGGAGGTACGTAGGTCTGGAGGTCGCTTCCTTACACCTCGCTGTTGCAAACTGACGTTATACCACGACACAGACACAAATTCGAATACAACGAACAGACACGTCAATGACCGGACAGACTGTTGACAATTTTGAGAAAAAGTATATACATATGGGGCACAAGGGAGATGTAAACACATATGTTCGTTCTTTCGCGTGCTATACGAGACTAGAATAATAGAGAATTGTGAAGGTGGTTCTATGAACCCTCTGCCACACACTTACATGTGATTTGCAGAGTACCCATGTAGATGTACATGTAGATGTAGAACTCCCCCTCCGCTCTACAAGACCTTGACCATTTAACCACGATGTTATGTCTATTCAAAATTGCTCGATGTTGGGCATCTTGACCTTCGACCATTCACTGTCTTTATTTTGATTCTTTTTTCACGGTTCGGTACACCTTCTTCCTGTTTTAACATTTTATGTGTTCAGTTTTCGTCGGACGGTCCACTGGTTCATCTTGCCACTAAATCTGAGTGGGGTCGAGGGGGAGTTCCCCTTGCCAGTAACACTTCAATACACTCTTCAAACATTTATTACTTCCCACACGTAGTGTAAATAATATCCACCTATACAAGAGCGTTGGAGGCCATCTACAGAACTTCCAGTAAATTTTATGTGGGTGGCATACGTTGCCTTGCTTCCTCGCCGTCCGGCACCTAAATCGAAATGGTTTGAGAGAATGTATCTTCTTCCTACAATAACACCGATACCATGAATAAAATAATTACCTGCTTCTTCGCTCTGTTACAGCTGTAAGTATCAGCCAAACAGCATTCGGCTGTGGTCGCCATTGGAAACATGGTAATTAGCCATAACCAAATTACCCGTTGCCCTGTGTTACATATAAGGCGTGGAAAACACAGTCTGCTGTCTCTGATAGTATACGAGTACACAAAGGTGCCATTTTTACGGTGTCATATGCTGTATTAGTGAGAATCGTAGTGCTTACAACAAGAACAGGTATTTTTGTAACAACCGTACTTCTTTGCAATCGTGACCACCTTTAGAACTGTAGTCAGTATCGCCAACTGCTAGATCCTTACATAAACAATCTTTCATTGACGACCATCTTTAATACTGTATTCATATACAGAACGCTGAGTGGTTCGTGACCAAGAGGTAGCGTGTGCTTGTGTAAGGAGTCATTGAGAGATATACATCCTATGACAAAAGGAATGACGCCCCACGAATGAATTATCCGAATGGGACGGAAATAGATAGATGTGATGTATAGGTACAGTCAAACAAGTGATTACAGTTTCAGGAAAACTGGATGATTTATTAAAGAGAAAGAGCTTCAGAAACTGAGCTAGTCAATAACGCGGTGGTCCTCCTCTGGCCCTTATCCGAGCAGTTATTCGGCTTGGCATTGATTCATACAGTTATTGAACATCCTCCTGACTGATGTCGCACCAAAAATCCGCCCAGTTCCGAGCTGGTTGGAGGATCCTGCCCTTAATTCTTGAAACGTTCTCAAGTGAGGAGAACTCCGGCGATCTTGCAGGGCAAGGTACGAGATTGGCAACCACGGAGGCAAGCAGTGGTAACTCTCGTAGTATGCGGGCGGGCATTATCCTGCTGAAATATAAGCCCAGGACAGCGTGCCATGCAGAGCGACGAGACGGGCAATAGAATATCGTCGACGTACCGATGTTCTGTAATGGTGACCGTATGACAAGGAAATGGGTGCTGATACTAAATGAAATAGCACCTCAAACCATGAGTCCTGGTTACCGGGCCGCATGGCGGGAGACAGCCAGATTAGTACATCAACGCTGACCATGGCATCTTTGAACGCGTCTTCGCTGGTGATCGGTGCTCAGTTCGAAGCAGGACTAGTCACTGAAGACAACTGTACTCCAACAAATGAGAATCGAGGCCGAAGAGGTATCTGCAGACGCGGTGGACAGCAGTTGGATACGGACCTGACTGTTGCCCCCGCCGCGCGGGATTAGCCGAGCGCTCTTTGGCGGTGCAATCAAGGACTGTGCTGCTGATCCCGCCGGAGGTGCGAGTCCTCCTTCGGGCATGGGTGTGTGTGTTTGTCCTTAGGATAATTTAGGTTAAGTAGTGTGTAAGCTTAGGGACTGATGATCTTAGTAGTTAAGTCCCATACGATTTCACACACGTTTGAAGATTTTTTTGAACTATTGCCCGCCATACGTCCTGACAACCAGGAACAACCGCGCACATACGACAGTTTGTGGTTGGGACCCTAGACCTGGTGGTATGAAGTGTTTTTAATATTTTGGAAGGCAAATGGTGATTTTTAATTAGCAGTAAACAAGTTTCGTTTCTGAACCCGTTAAAAAGCTGCGAAGTGCTGTTTTTGAAAGAAAACACCTGGCTACACTGAATTTTTCTGCCCGTTTTCATGATCGCCAAACGCTATCCTGATATCTATGTCGGGTCTCCAGCCGGAACATGATGTCATCTTGGCAAAATATTTTGGCGGCCAGGTGGAACTCCGAAATATTGTGTGACGATGACGTTATGTTCCGGCTGGAAATCCGACATGAATATCATCAAATACTACGCCGGAAAAGCTTAAGGAGCCAGAAACGCTATCTTGCCCAGGAAGGATGCCGGAGGTCTCCCCGGTTGGTAACATTTGGAGTTTTATGAGCAAGGTCCCTCCATCCACTTCGGGAGTTTGACCATCTAACGCACCAATTGGACAGAATTTGGCACGATACTCACCATGAGCACGTACGACAACTCTGTCAATCAGTGCTAAGCAGAATAACTGTTTGCATAAGTTGCAGAAGCTGACAAACGCGTTATTGACTTGCTCACTTTATAAGGCTCTTTCTCTTCAATAAATCATCCAATTTTTCAGAAACTGTTATCATATTCTTGTCTGTATCTGCATATCACATCTACCAATTCGAATAATTCCGTCGTGGTGCGTCGTCTTTTTTTTCTTTTTTTTCTTAGAATTAGCATTCAAAGCTGTTACTGCAGTGGACGAATTACACGACGATCCTCGAGAAATGATGGACTTATGGGGACTGCACATCG
Organism: Schistocerca piceifrons; assembly: GCF_021461385.2. Classification (NCBI taxonomy): domain Eukaryota; kingdom Metazoa; phylum Arthropoda; class Insecta; order Orthoptera; family Acrididae; genus Schistocerca; species Schistocerca piceifrons. The sequence continues at coordinate 641,635,274 of NC_060140.1, read as the reverse complement.
GTAACAGCCGTGAGAGCAAAAACTGAAGCTGTGGTTGTCGTCATCTTCGTTCTGACGTCTAACTTGATGCAACTATCCATGAGAAACAAGTCTGCGCGAGCCTCATTTCTGCGCAACTTGTTCAACGTACAATCATTTGAACCTGCCTACTGTTATCTAGTCTTAGATCTTCCTGATCAGGGTTTGCCCCATGTATCCCTCTCAACACAATTTACCATTCCTTCATACCCCAAGATGTTCCTTCCTGCTTTTCCCCACTTTTATTCTAGCTACAGTTATTCGAATGAAACAGTGTCAGTGTCTAGGATGAAGATGTAATAGCCGAAATGAAGAACAAAACTAGAAGAACTAAGGATAGTATATGCCCTGTGCCGTTTACCTTAACTGAGACCACAAAATGGAGATATTTCCATGCTGATTAAGTTGGTGGCTGCTGGGTTCTCATTGTATTAGCTTGGGTGCACCATGTCAGGCCAGTTCAGCTCTCAGTGTACGTCGGTTAGGTATGCACCTCGGACAATTTGGGCTTTTATGTATATTGTAAAAGCTTTTATGTATATTGTCCTCCCCTCCATGAACCATGGACCTTGCCGTTGGTGGGGAGGCTTGCGTGCCTCAGCGATACAGATGGCCGTACCGTAGGTGCAACCACAACGGAGGGGTATCTGTTGAGAGGCCAGACTAACATGTGGTTCCTGAAGAGGGGCAGCAGCCTTTTCAGTAGTTGCAGGGGCAACAGTCTGGATGATTGACTGATCTGGCCTTGTAACATTAACCAAAACGGCCTTGCTGTGCTGGTACTGCGAACGGCTGAAAGCAAGGGGAAACTACAGCTGTAATTTTTCCCGAGGACATGCAGCTTTACTGTATGATTGTAGCTCTGAGGGATGAAGAAGTGAAGGCAGCAGACGACCAAGTAGGTAAAAAGGCGAGGGCTAATAGAAATCCTTGGGTAACAGAAGAAATATTGAATTTAATTGATGAAAGGAGAAAATATAAAAATGCAGTAAATGAAGGAGGCAAAAAGGAATACAAACGTCTCAAAAATGAGATTGACAGGAAGTGCAAAATGGCTAAGCAGGGATGGCTAGAGGACAAATGTAAGGAGGTAGAGGCTTATCTCACTAGAGGTAAGATAGATACTCCCTACAGGAAAATTAAAGAGACCTTTGGAGAGAAGAGAACCACTTGTATGAATATCAAGAGCTCAGATGGCAACCCAGTTCTAAGCAAAGAAGGGAAGGCAGAAAGGTGGAAGGAGTATATAGAGGGTTTATACAAGGGCGATGTACTTGAGGACAATATTATGGAAATGGAAGAGGATGTAGATGAAGATGAAATAGGAGATAAGATACTGCGTGAAGAGTTTGACAGAGCACTGAAAGACCTGAGTCGAAACAAGGCTCCGGGAGTAGACAACATTCCATTAGATCTACTGATGGCCTTGAGAGAGCCAGTCATGACAAAACTCTACCATCTGGTGAGCAAGATGTATGAGACAGGCGAAATACCCTCAGACTTCAAGATGAATATAATAATTCCAATCCCAAAGAAAGCAGGTGTTGACATATGTGAAAATTACCGAACTATCAGTTTAATAAGTCATGGCTGCAAAATACTAACGCGAATTCTTTACAGACGAATGGAAAAACTGGGAGAAGCAGACCTCGGGAAAGATCAGTTTTGATTCCGTAGAAATATTGGAACACGTGAGGCAATACTAACCTAACGACTTATCTTATAAGAAAGATTAAGAAAAGGTAAACCTACGTTTCTAGCATTTGTAGACTTAGAGAAAGCTTTTGACAATGTTAACTGGGATACTCTCTTTCAAATTCTGAAGGTGGCAGGGGTAAAATACAGGGAGTGAAAGGCTGTTTACATTTTGTACAGAAACCAGGTGGCAGTTATAAGAGTCGAGGGGCATGAAAGGGAAGCAGTGGTTGGGAAAGGAGTGAGACAGGGTTGTAGCCTCTCCCCGATGTTATTCAATCTGTATATTGAGCAAGCAGTAAAGGAAACAAAAGAAAAATTTGGAGTAGGTATTAAAATTCATGGAGAAGAAATAAAAACTTTGAGGTTCGCCGATGACATTGTAATTCTGTCAGAGACAGCAAAGTACTTGGAAGAGCAGTTGAACGGAATGGACAGTGTGTTGAAAGGAGGATATAGGATGAACATCAACAAAAGCAAAACGAGGATAATGGAATGTAGTCAAATTAAATCGGGTGATGCTGAGGGAATTAAATTAGGAAATGAGAGACTTAAAGTAGTAAAGGAGTTTTGCTATTTAGGGAGTAAAATAACTGATGATGGTCGAAGTAGAGAGGATATGGCAATGGGAAGGAAATCGTTTCTGAAGAAGAGAAATTTGTTAACGTCGAGAATAGATTTAAGTGTCAGGAAGTCGTTTCTGAAAGTATTTGTATGGAGTGTAGCCATGTATGGAAGTGAAACATGGACGATAACTAGTTTGGACAAGAAGAGAATAGAAGCTTTCGAAATGTGGTGCTACAGAAGAATGCTGAAGATAAGGTGGGTAGATCACGTAACCAATGAGGAGGTATTGAATAGGATTGGGGAGAAGAGAAGTTTGTGGTACAACATGACTAGAAGAAGGGATCGGTTGGTAGGACATGTTTTGAGGCATCAAGGGATCACAAATGTAGCATTGGAGGGCAGCGTGGAGGGGAAAAATCGGAGAACGAGACCAAGAGATGAATACACTAAGCAGAATCAGAAGGATGTAGGTTGCAGTAGGTACTGGGAGATGAAGAAGCTTGCACAGGATAGAGTAGCATGGAGAGCTGCATCAAACCAGTCTCAGGACTGAAGACCACAACAACAACAACAATGTATATTGTAAAAAAACTGTTGTGCCTATATTTGGGTGGTGTTATTTACACGAGTAATACAGCTCATCCAGGCTTTCTGTGAGGTGCGTGAAGCGCTGTACTCTGGACATCGGCTCTTTTCCATCAACCAGCTTTGAGTTTGTTTGCGACAGAGCCAGTTTCTCAGAATTACGCCAGAATCTGTTACAGAAGCTAGATAATAGGGCAAGAGGCAGTGGTGAGTACTTGACGGTTTGAGGCAGCCACCCAGCTGGCCAGGGCAAGTGAGTACGGGAGGCGAGAAAAACGAGGCGTTCATGCGCCTGAGCTCCATGTACGGGCACTTACTGAAGGCCAGACTCTGCGCAGTGGTTGAAGGAGGAGACGACTCAGCTACATACAAGACGGAGAAACTGAAAGATTAATGTTACATATTTTCAGGGAAATTAGGCGACAGACACTGCAAACGTGATACAGAAAAGCCAAGTTCACAAAAGAATTGCGGCTGTGAAGTGAGCTCAGTATTGCTTGAATCGCGATTGTAGAATGTTTCCAAACTCACTATTGTTTTTAATTCTGATAGATTATAAAATTAGTAACTATTAGACCACTGCAGTAGTCTAATCATATGCTACATCGTATGGAAGCTGACGTTTTCGGTAAACATTTCAAGAAACTAATTTTCATATTAGACACTTGTGTAAAGACTTACAGATGAGTCTTCTGTAAGATGATATACACGTGTCCCAATACCTTGAAAGCTCCACTGTTCGTGTCATAAGAATGCCGCAACAGTTTCCCAGATCATTGCGTAGTATTCCTAGTGCATTATATTATTTCGTAATATATTGTCAACCTACGAAACTTGATGTAGGCATCGTAACTGAACTTACTTAATAATTTGCGTGATAGTGTTTTGTTATTGTAATGAGAGTTCACGGAAAGACCAAAACAATTTTCTCTGTAATGTAACGCATATTTCCATGTTCATTAGCTTTAAATTTTAATGGTGATCAGTAGTTGTCTAATTTGTGACGTCACAGGAATTACTTAAGGGCGAGCGATACTGTGCACTTCATCTTTATTTTTCCTGGTCGGCACTGTTTTGTGTCAATTGTATCTGGTTGTAGTTGTCAGCATGCTTCTGCCGTGTGAATGTGCACCTGAGCACTAATGTCTGAGCTACAGACTTTAACATTTCAGAGTACTCGGAACAATTTTGTGAGCACAAGTTCCAACTAATGATTCATGAGTATCAGATAATTTTGAGAGGTGACTACTCCTTCTGTCTAGTCACATAGCCTGCCACATCCTAGGCTAACAAAGACGTTAATGAAATACAATATGTAGCAATAGTACTTAGAATCATAAGGACGGATATCGCAAATTCATTACTATAAACAGGTGTGTGGAAGACGGAAACTGACCCATTCGTGGCAGGTGAGAAACGGGTGACGAAGGTCTGCTGCAATGGTCACACCCGTGGGTCACATACAGCGGTTTATTTTCAGAGCTGGGACTTGAACTCATAGCAGGGAGAATGTGACAGGACAGGCATTTGTGTGATCGGATGCCTAGGTGCCAGAACCCAGCCAGTCCTTGCATACGACAATGCGTTCGGATGGAGCTACCGTGATAAAAATGCAAAATCCACAGTTTCAATTAGCACACCCAGAGGACAGCATCAATCATCCCCATGTGGATTAGAAAGCCTAAACGACAGCATGACGAAATTTGGAGAAACGTTATCCCCAGAGTGCAGGAGCATAAGCTCAGGATGTAAACAATATCTGTACAAAGCTGATCAAAAAGCACTATAGTCAGTAACACTTTAAAGGTGTGTGGGGCAATCCAACCCTATGATGAAAGAGCAGAAGCTGGTATTGCCGTTTTGTTTTCCCTTGGTAGCGAAATAACGCTGCTCATACGTGGATGGACTGTGACATCCGTCCTATGTTTCACTTTTTCAGCAGAGATTGGAGCCAAGGAAGCGATTTGAGGCTACAATTGTCACAGAACTGATGAAGGGAGTAGATGACACTTTATAAATTTATAAGATTTACCATTGTTGGAGGAAAAGCGAGACGCTGGAAATACTGTAGACCTCCATGGAGGAGGGTACTTTTCTAATAGAGAATATGATTCGAACGGGGGACTCAGAGTGGAATGAAGGACATAAACATTCGGAAAGTATACACGGAAGGGAGCAGGTATCCATCACTCCTATGGAGGCGGAGGACATCAGCGTGGGCACACACGACTGGCGGTGACGGAGGGCCACCTACTACACTCCTGGAAATGGAAAAAAGAACACATTGACACCGGTGTGTCAGACCCACCATACTTGCTCCGGACACTGCGAGAGGGCTGTACAAGCAATGATCACACGCACGGTACAGCGGACACACCAGGAACCGCGGTGTTGGCCGTCGAATGGCGCTAGCTGCGCAGCATTTGTGCACCGCCGCCGTCAGTGTCAGCCAGTTTGCCGTGGCATACGGAGCTCCATCGCAGTCTTTAACACTGGTAGCATGCCGCGACAGCGTGGACGTGAACCGTATGTGCAGATGACGGACTTTGAGCGAGGGCGTATAGTGGGCATGCAGGAGGCCGGGCGGACGTACCGCCGAATTGCTCAACACGTGGGGCATGAGGTCTCCACAGTACATCGATGTTGTCGCCAGTGGTCGGGGGAAGGTGCACGTGCCCGTCGACCTGGGACCGGACCGCAGCGACGCACGGATGCACGCCAATACCGTAGGATCCTACGCAGTGCCGTAGGGGACCGCACCGCCACTTCCCAGCAAATTAGGGACACTGTTGCTCCTGGGGTATCGGCGAGGACCATTCGCAACCGTCTCCATGAAGCTGGGCTACGGTCCCGCACACCGTTAGGCCGTCTTCCGCTCACGCCCGAACATCGTGCAGCCCGCCTCCAGTGGTGTCGCGACAGGCGTGAATGGAGGGACGAATGGAGACGTGTCGTCTTCAGCGATGAGAGTCGCTTCTGCCTTGGTGCCAATGATGGTCGTATGCGTGTTTGGCGCCGTGCAGGTGAGCGCCACAATCAGGACTGCATACGACCGAGGCACACAGGGCCAACACCCGGCATCATGGTGTGGGGAGCGATCTCCTACACTGGCCGTTCATCACTGGTGATCGTCGAGGGGACACTGAATAGTGCACGGTACATCCAAACCGTCATCGAACCCATCGTTCTACCATTCCTAGACCGGCAAGAGAACTTGCTGTTCCAACAGGACAATGCACGTCCGCATGTATCCCGTGCCACCCAACGTGCTCTAGAAGGTGTAAGTCAACTACCCTGGCCAGCAAGATATCCGGATCTGTCCCCCATTGAGCATGTTTGGGACTGGATGAAGCGTCGTCTCACGCGGTCTGCACGTCCAGCACGAACGCTGGTCCAACTGAGGTGCCAGGTGGAAATGGCATGGCAAGCCGTTCCACAGGACTACATCCAGCATCTCTACGATCGTCTCCATGGGAGAATAGCAGCCTGCATTGCTGCGAAAGGTGGATATACACTGTACTAGTGCCGACATTGTGCATGCTCTGTTGCCTGTGTCTATGTGCCTGTGGTTCTGTCAGTGTGATCATGTGATGTATCTGACCCCAGGAATGTGTCAATAAAGTTTCCTCTTCCTGGGACAATGAATTCACGGTGTTCTTATTTCAATTTCCAGGAGTGTATTAGATGCCAGCAAACACGGATAATTGTAACAATTACGTTGCTGCAGCAGCATTCCAAGGACCAGTAGGCATAACTATAGATTTGTTCAAAACAGAGACAGTGGCCTATAGAACGATCGTTGTCTCACAGTAGGAGATGTATATAAATTCGCTGTCAGATCCTTGCTGTGCTATCACTGCTTACATTCTGTGCAACTTTATCTATCACATCCTGATTTACATCCTTACCCGTCTCCGAATCTCACTAACCAGTAAAGATGATTCACAAAGTGAACTTTCATTAATTGTTTGAGATGTGAGTGTGAATTATTGCATTTTTGAAGGACATCATATTCGCCATTGACTTGTGTAATTATTTATTTCACAATTGCAATTTCGGCCTTTGGGACATTTTCAAGTAGTACCTCAAAAGAGTTTGCTTCAGCAGAGGACAGACTTCAAGATCCTTCAACGTGTAAACATGAGATCTTAAAAAATTAGCCTTATCACTGCAGAAATGTAGTAACATCACACAAGAGCGAGGCTATGTATATCGTGAAATTAAATACATTACTTGAAATGTTGCTAGTGTTAACATCCTTCACATTATTAGCATGTAAACACGTAAATTACGTGAAATGTTGCCATTGTTAACATCCTTCATCGAAATGACGCATATATGACTACAACGGAATGTGTTAAAGTCTTCGTTGCATCGAAAAATGTAGAACACATGATATTCTGGCCTGTGAAGTATCGTTTTCATTCTTCTGGGATTGCAGGTCGTCGAATGTCGAAATAGTAAACGTTAATAGGTATTTATTTTTTTAACATACGCTATCCAATGAGTTCCAGGTTCTCCTGCTACGTTCAGATCCATAATTCTCCTGATTTTCACACAGTCTTCGGTAATATATTCTGCGTAAACAAACCTCGGAATCTCGTCATGTTGAATTTCTTCTTAACAAACTTAAGAAGATCTGTTTGGTAGGGCTGCTACAGGGCTTTTTTCTCGTTTATGAAGAGACCTAGTCCTTTCTGGTATGGTTTCAAGTACAGCCCTTTTCCGATGACTGCTGCCTCCTTCATGCGGTTATGTCTTCGTGCCTCCTGTAGTTGCTCCTGAGAGATTTGTGCATTCTTGAGCTGTCCTGGTAACAGCCGCATCACCCCCAGCCAGTGAACTCACAGCTGAGAGACCGGCTAGGGCAGGAATGAGGAAGTGAATAATTCCACCCGACATCTTGGTTAATGACAGAACCCTGGTTGGTTTAGTCGATCTTTTTTTTCTCTCTCTCTCCTCTCTGCTTCAGAGCACTTTCAGTGGAATACAACACGGTCAGCACACAGTTTTTCAAGCACCTTTTGGTTATCATCTTCTTCCTTAGCACCCAACATGTAGGGCTCATAACTAGGTTGAACTTCTTCACACCCAAGCGCAGCTTAACTTTCCCATGCATAGTTTTTTTAACTGCAAATGTTTCAATGCATTGATCTATACCAATATCCCATCTCGCACGTATTGCCTTACCTTTATCAGCTAAAATTCTATTAGTGGTGTGACGATCTTTATTTGTTGCGTATGTGATGGCGTGTTCCATACACGCTTTTTAGAATAAATTTACTCCTTATCACAGTGTGACAATCGTTTTTGAAGTTTTGTTCCACGTCCACGGTAGTTATATCCAGTAATGTGTAATTCGAAAGGTAGTTTGTCGAGAATACCGTCTCCTCCTTTAACGCTTCTCCTACCGTGCATGTTATGCTGCTGAGGTGGTTGTGGTCTGCGCGCCCTGTTATACAGCAAATCGTCAGTGACGATCCAGCTGTTTTGTGATGCGGGAAAACCAAGCCAATTAACTACCGCTCTATTCCTTCGACGCCGTATGACCCTCTCTATGCGTTCTGAGCTGTTCTGTGCAAGAGCATCCTGCAGCTGCAATACCACTGCTGTCCTTTAAGAGGCCGGTTCTAGAATTCGTTCTCTGCACTTTGGAAACACTGAATATCTCAGTTGACCAAGTTGTGGGGCGTCGAGTAAGCTACTTCACTGGTTTAAAGTTTGATGCCGTCTTTAATCACGTGAGCCTGGCAACTAATTTGGTGCTCAGCTAGAAAGCGAAGGGAAACATACTGACTTTATTTTCCAGTCTGCACGGCCACATACCGGTCCATCCCACTGAAAGAAAAGTGTCTATTTCCCATTTCTTTGCGGGATCAGGACTATGACTTCATTAAAAGTTTAAAGTTCCAATCAAGATTTAATGTGATTAAAGTTTCTCACAAACAACACTTAAAATTGCGTTATGTTCAATTGAAAACAAGTCTTTCTAATCTAACTGCACCTTTATCAGTTCAGAGGTGACCTCTACGGTAACTTCCTACCAGATTGCTTTTCGCCCTGAATAACATCATTGAATTGAAAGTTCGCAATAAATGTTCAAAATTTAATGCTCGCCATAGAAGTGGAAATAAATTCACCACTTGCCACGCGGAATAGAATTTCACACGGACGGCACACTAACAGTTAATTTACCGGATTCTAAACGATCCAGGACGGTGTACAGTCCTCGCGAGTTCACTATCCGTTTTCACTGACAAATACGCGCTTGTCACAGCTCGGCTCTTACGTCATCCGAGGCAGAGCGCGACCAGACGTTTAATTGGCGTGGACCTCACAGTGTCTGAGAGCGAAGTGAACCTTCTACTGCTTCAGGGGCTGTATTGATAAGGTGCCGGTGCGGACTGCCGCGAAAACATCTGTTGTCCCTGTCTATTTGCATACGGCAGCAGTCTACAAACGACCGCTATCTCGGGTACATAATCTTTAATAATATAGTTACCAACTACTTCAGAAACTTCATAATATTTGGTGGTACGCGGATAAGCAGTTTGAGAGCACGTAGGAAGTTTCAGCTCGCTAGAATCAAAACTATGCTTAATAGAATTTACACTCCTGGAAATTGAAATAAGAACACCGTGAATTCATTGTCCCAGGAAGGGGAAACTTTATTGACACATTCCTGGGGTCAGATACATCACATGATCACACTGACAGAACCACAGGCACATAGACACAGGCAACAGAGCATGCACAATGTCGGCACTAGTACAGTGTATATCCACCTTTCGCAGCAATGCAGGCTGCTATTCTCCCATGGAGACGATCGTAGAGATGCTGGATGTAGTCCTGTGGAACGGCTTGCCATGCCATTTCCACCTGGCGCCTCAGTTGGACCAGCGTTCGTGCTGGACGTGCAGACCGCGTGAGACGACGCTTCATCCAGTCCCAAACATGCTCAATGGGGGACAGATCCGGAGATCTTGCTGGCCAGGGTAGTTGACTTACACCTTCTAGAGCACGTTGGGTGGCACGGGATACATGCGGACGTGCATTGTCCTGTTGGAACAGCAAGTTCTCTTGCCGGTCTAGGAATGGTAGAACGATGGGTTCGATGACGGTTTGGATGTACCGTGCACTATTCAGTGTCCCCTCGACGATCACCAGTGGTGTACGGCCAGTGTAGGAGATCGCTCCCCTCACCATGATGCCGGGTGTTGTCCCTGTGTGCCTCGGTCGTATGCAGTCCTGATTGTGGCGCTCACCTGCACGGCGCCAAACACGCGTACGACCATCATTGGCACCAAGGCAGAAGCGACTCTCATCGCTGAAGACGACACGTCTCCATTCGTCCCTCCATTCACGCCTGTCGCGACACCACTGGAGGCGGGCTGCACGATGTTCGGGCGTGAGCGGAAGACGGCCTAACGGTGTGCGGGACCGTAGCCCAGCTTCATGGAGACGGTTGCGAAAGGTCCTCGCCGATACCCCAGGAGCAACAGTGTCCCTAATTTGCTGGGAAGTGGCGGTGCGGTCCCCTACGGCACTGCGTAGGATCCTACGGTCTTGGCGTGCATCCGTGCGTCGCTGCGGTCCGGTCCCAGGTCGACGGGCACGTGCACCTTCCGCCGACCACTGGCGACAACATCGATGTACTGTGGAGACCTCATGCCCCGCGTGTTGAGCAATTCGGCGGTACGTCCACCCGGCCTCCCGCATGCCCACTATACGCCCTCGCTCAAAGTCCGTCATCTGCACATACGGTTCACGTCCACGCTGTCGCGGCATGCTACCAGTGTTAAAGACTGCGATGGAGCTCCGTATGCCACGGCAAACTGGCTGACACTGACGGCGGCGGTGCACAAATGCTGCGCAGCTAGCGCCATTCGACGGCCAACACCGCGGTTCCTGGTGTGTCCGCTGTGCCGTGCGTGTGATCATTGCTTGTACAGCCCTCTCGCAGTGTCCGGAGCAAGTATGGTGGGTCTGACACACCGGTATCAATGTGTTCTTTTTTCCATTTCCAGGAGTGTATTTAGTGGAACTAACGGTAGATTGTTACCTCTGAACCATACCTTGCTAAGTCTTATATCAGTTACTATTTATGTTACAAGTCTTAAACTTGGTGTAGCTCTATTATTTGATATATTTGATCACCTGGTTTAACCAAAACCTGTATCATTAAAATTTCAAGTACTTAATCTACAACACTTAGATACATTTTAGTTACAAAATTAGTTTTTATTTAATTACTCAAAAACTATAAGAGGTAGATTAGCGTGGACGCTCTGTTATTATTTTTGGGGTGTACTGAAGCATAAAACAAATTTTCAAGTTTCTAAGTCCATTATTAAGCGCCTCTGATTTTTCCGAAAAACGTGTATTCTGGCGTTAATTTATGTTTTGTGGCTTTGGAAATCAGCATCACTTATTTATAGCTTCTAGCTGCACCTTCTGACCAATTTCTGGCTTCCTAGCGTCATTATTTAGTGACTCTGATTTTTCTCTTAAAACGGCATTTTTCCATAAACTACTAAGTTTAGAACATCAAGACTTGGTATTTGGAACATTATTACACTAAACTATAATTTAAGAAAGTTTTAAACATATATTTTCATTTTTAATTTCATACTAAATTGTGGTGCGATACTTCCGCTGTGACCTGTTTCATGATTGTTTGGGCTTCGAATCGTCCCTGTGTGCAGTAATCGCTCAAACACGTGCGACATCCTTACCCGTTTTCGGTTTCACGGGTTATGCCAAGGCAGATTTAGAATAAGTATCAACGACCAATGAAATATATTTGAATCCGTTATTCAAGCGTGAATGTTCCCTCATGTCAACAAGATCCACCTGCCACAGGTCGTCCAAACCTTTAATCATAACGTATCTTCGAGGGTATGTTTTTGGTGCTGGTTTGTGCAGTTCTCGAACTACATCTCCATACTTATTCGATGATACCTCTCTCTCTCTCTCTCTCTAAGCTCCGAAATTATTCAAAATAACTTCATTCGACTAAGCTGTATTGCCAGCAACAGCTAATGCCACGTGCAGTCGTAGCCCTCCCCCCCACCCCCCCTCTTAATTCACTGGGGTCGTAGTAATATATATATATATATATATATATATATATATATATATATATATATATATATATATATATTTTGCAGGAGTCGGAGGCTCACTATGTTGAACATCAATACAATCACCACTGCTATTTTTCTGACGGCCCAATATAGGCTTTTTTGCATTCTTATGCAAACCAGTCAAAAGCAATATTTCACGACATATTTCCAGATCCTTAGGCGAATAGTTTACAGTTTTTGTGGGTCCTTGGAAAATCAAGTTGTGTAGAGCGAGTGTTCTTTTATATTGTCTATCAACGATGTGTATTGATTGGTCATTTAAAGTTAAAAACTGGGTGCCCACCATTGACACCGAATGTATTGTCTATCGTAGCGTCTCTGTAATTGTTAATAAAATCGGTAATAGCGTAACCGATGTTGTTGCTGAATTTATTTGGTTGTTCATCGAGAGATTCATTAACTGGTTTAAAAGTTTCTCACAGTGTCTGCTCTCATTTCAGTTGCCGTAACCTCAGCAGCCGTAGCTTCTCTCGAATGGCCTTCTGCGCTTCAATGACTTTATGCTTAGTCGACACCTCTTTGTATACTAATTAGACTTCTACGCAACGTGAGGTTTCATATATCCGCTCTTCTTCTTCTTATGCTGCTCTCCCTTCTTGGTAACAACTATTTTCCATTCAGTTAAGTCACCTGCTTTCTTTTCAATTGCGTGACCCTTTCATACAATGCCCCTTTCTGTTAAGTCGTTTACTTCCAATCATTCAGTTTGTTGCACAGTCTCAAAGGGGTGTAACAATATGTGTCTAGATGCTAGCGTGTGCCTCCAACATTATGCTCGGAATTTTGAGTTTTCGCTTCCATGTACAAGCGAATGTTTTGTCTAACCACACCAATCCTATCAGAATGAGCTCCTGGCATGCATGCAGATTTATCCATGATGATAAATAAATCCTTAAAATAACAAAGATTATTTATTAACAAAGTACATGTAGTGAAAAAACTTTATGAATATGTAAATTTATACATACACGTGAAATAGGAATATAAGGTAACTATCTGCGACAATGTTGCTGCATTCTTATTACATGCAGTTGTGGAGGATTTACAGCATTACCACCTTTATAAATCACCTTATAAGTATCAATAACTCTCTATACACGTCCCTGATTAGAAAAGTAGTTTCCTGTGTTGTGTACTAACATCATCCGCTCTTACACAGTCATCATAAGCTCACATTGCTTCAGTGGACTAGTAGTTTAAAATTTTGCAAACTACTATAATCTAAAGCAATGGTGACTTTGTAATAATCATCCTAGAATAACGTCACAATGTTTCTGGTGTATCTGGGTTTTCTGTATGATGTTTTTTGGGTCTGTCACATAATGTGGTTGAAAATATATAATATTTGTCTTTTGTTATGTCCTGTAGAGAACGCAAAACAAAGTTCCGTTCTCAGCTAATGACGCTAGCACGAGGATTAAATATCGCATAGAATAATGATATACCAGACGGATATGTAGATATACTACTTTAGAAGACTGAGTACTAAGTTGTTATCATAACTACGAAATTATAACACTGTTCACTGATTTACTTTTAGTTTAAGCACAGTGAAGTTTGGTCCTGCGTGAAACTGCCTGTAACCGATTATTAGTTAACGACTGAAAATACCCAACAGAATATTCATACTTAAAATAGACTGTCTGGCGTTTACGGCAAAATGTCCGACTAAATATAACGTTGAGTCCAGATTTTTGTCTTTTGGACGTGACGAACCTACAAGCAAGTCATCCAAGTGACGTCAAATTGAAAGGACGGCACCAAACAGCTGAAAGCATAATTATTATTATACTGGAGTGATAGCCTTCATATCCGTCCAGAGGGGCGCTATTTGTGACAGTTATTGAGGGAAGTATCTTGCAAGAAATGGTCCAAATTGCTCTGAGCACCATGAGACTTAACATCTGAGGTCATCAGTCCCCTATAACTTAGAACTACTTAAACCTAACTAAACTAAGGACATCACACACATCCATGCCCGAGGCAGGATTCGAAACTGCGACCGTATCGGTCACGCATTTCCAGACTGAAGCGCCTAGAACCGCACGGCCACCACGGCCGGCAGTCTCTTGCATTCAATTATCCTGATTACTATATCGGACACCATCAACCGTTATAGTGAATTGCTTGACAGAACAATGTTACCCACACATGTTTAATCACTAAACCACTCACCAACTGATTAAATTACTATAGAGCTGAGAAGTAGCGTTAAATACAGCATTGTACTGTTATTGTAGGCCAAACTGCCAACTTCGCGATGCTTGACGTTGCAAAGTTTCAGGAACGCCATGCTGTCAGTGGGCGTCACAGATTAAAGTTTGGAAAGTTTTTAATTATCTGGAAACTGAAGTGACAAACTCACCGCTCCGCACACAATTAACTCTCGTGGCAACAAAGCAAAAAGAAGAGCCGAGAACGGAACTTAATTTGTTTTCTGCCGCGCCCGCCCCTGACTGCAGACGGCAGCGGATGTGATGCGACGCCATACATCACTTGGACAACAAACTGCTCACTGCTCATTAGGCGACGACGGGTACGTCAGGGATTAAGTATAATCATATCACCAACATAAAAGTAGTGAAATATATGCGTAGGTTTTTTCTTTAAATACACTGGTGAGCTAAACTTAAAGTTCGAAAGTAGCTTTCGCATTATCTGTCACTGCGATGTAATACAGCTCGATGAAACATGGACCACACACAGAAACAACTGCTACAATACAGAACAGGACGTAACTGAAAGAATTACGCAATGAGACGAACAAGTCTAACACTTCCCTCGAAAGACAACAATTACACTGAAGTCACAGCGATTTATGATCGTCCCCTGAGTATTCCAGAAACGGATGTGTGATCACCACAGACAGCGATGCATGCTCTGCAACTTCCTTCTCTGCTGGCCATAACGTTCGTAAGAATTTCTGCTGACGGGCCGTCCAATTCCTCTACCATTGTGGTTGTAAGCTGTTGATTGGATGTTCGGGTACGTTGATTTGCTGCAATACTCTCCCCAAATCACCCCACACGGACTCGATGAGATTTACGTCGGGGTAACTGGAGGACAGTCTCTTCGCCGAATATCCTCTCGTTCTAAGAGCTCCATTTGTGATCTTTGATGAGGTCGCGCATTGTCGTCCATAAAATGAAGCCAGGTCCGAATGTACCGGTGAAAAGACGCACCTGAGGATTGAGTACAGTGTCACAATAACGTTGATCTGTGAGTGAACCGTGGTCAAAAACTTCGAGATCATTACGTCCATGCAATATTACGTCTCGCCACACCAAAACACCTCGGCCAATATAACGATCACGTTCGACAGTATTAACGGGTGCATTGTGTTTACTTATCTCTCGCCCAATGAGAGTACCTCTTCAAGGATGCATCTGGCACTGTCTTCATTCTTGAAAAATATGAGTGTGTCACAGGCGTATTTTTAGTTCCTTTTTTAGCCTTTTCATAGCGTTAACCGTTAGATTCTATTAAATAAGCTACAGACATTATAAATAGGTAGGGTAGCTAATGACAGGTTCCCATTATACCAGCAGACAAGGTAGTACTAGAGGTAACATATATTCAAATAGCCCTAAATTCGCAGTAAATCATTTATCATAAGCTAAATAAGTAAAAAATTTGAAAAAATACTGTTCCTGATATACATTACTGTCATACTCAGTAGTGTCAATTATGGGAAAAAATTCTCTTCCTGAAGACAAAAATATTATAGTGTCAGAGAAAACAAGGATTCTCCTGGCAAAGAAAGCAAACTGAACTCTGAGGGAAATTTACAACTGATCTCTATGCAACACAGTGGCTCTGAAAGCAAGGAAGACTACAGCTATGAATTTCAGTTTGAAGACGGAAAATGATCCTGTTAAGAGTGTATGAAACTTCTGTAAGGCGTGTAATAATGAAAAATTTCTATTAACGAAGTTTGATTCTCAGTTGCAGTGATGTGTATACAAAAAGATACTTGCAAACATTATGCCATCAGTCTCTAACAGCCATTGTCTTCAGTTACTTACTGTTCATAGGTACACTAAATTTTCCAGGGAACAAACCTACAAAATATGGACACACTGATCAGACTGCACAACACGGCCAAGGAATAATAAACAACTATGGTAGTCGTACTCACTGTAAGGATCTGTTCAGAATACTGTGATTTTAACTGCACAGTCTTAGCGCATTTACCAGTCAGTTGCACAAATAAAAATAACGTAATTAGCACACAAATGGCTCTGCCGAAGACCATGGAACGAGATTTAGTCTTAACTTACATTTACCAAGAGAGTCTGGACATAAAATCTCAAAACAGCATGTTTTACCTTGGAATAAACTTTACCGCAAAGTGCCTAAGGAGATTAAAGAAATTAATTCGTTGACTTCAAATTCCTTGAGATCTGTCATGTTATATATAGATCCATTATTCAGTTGTGCCTCTTGAGAAAAAATGCTTGACTAGGTCTCAAACCCAGATATCGCACGTATCGAGAGCAGTCACCTTAACCGATCGACCCAACTTTCGTGTATCGCACTGTCTACAGTCTACATCGTAGTCCACCAATTTCATCACCTAATGCTCGCAACATCACTTGCGCTTCCGAAACACGGACAATGAGATACTGAGGAATAGAGACGAATAAAGTTATCGTCCTGTGACCACCTAGCCTTGTAATAGTTACATGCTTGTCTAAACGAACAGACTCTATAAATGATCCACAGCTGTAAGAAATACTTCGAAATTAATTCGCTGCCTCGGAATTACTTGAAGTCAGTTGTAGATAAGTTCTAGTACCAAACAGAGGCATACGGAAATTCGTGCCGGAGCGGAACTCGATCCCAGATTTCCCGCTTATCGCGTGCGGCTGCCTTAATCACTTTGACTTTCCGTCCACACTCCCGAGACTGACCCAGAATTTCATATGTTTTACCGTCTACATCGTACATCCTAATATTACATCTCCGATTTTATTTTATGTATGATACATAAAGCCGTTCAGATTGTAAAAGTTGCAGGAACGTGAAAAAATAAGTGGAAACATATAAAAATACAAATACTACGTACATCGATGTACATGTATGTAGCATGTTGGTGGTGAACAGTTGTTATCTGGAAAAAGTCTGCTCGGAACTCCTATACGGATTAAGATACTTAAATTATTTTAATTGATTCAACTGTGGGTTCTTTGTGAAATATTGTATATTGTACTAAATAAACGAGACATGTTCTGCTTTGTTTCAGATAACGTTATCGTTTTTGTGTGACCGTTGCTTGACGTTGTAAGTCCATTTCGTAGTACATATTTGAGGCCAAAATAATTTTAAAAACTAAAAAGGAGTGTTTTATCGTCACATTTGCTAATGAATGATCCAATTCATTTCAATTATTCACCCCTTTTAGATAATATAGCAACTTCTACATAGGAGAAGAACCTTGGTGTCTTCGTTCGTAAATAGGTATTCAAAAACACCCACTCTTGTGTAAAGTAGCTCTACTCTAGTGTAAATTTATTCTCAGTTTGGAGTAAATTCGGTAGTACTGAATGGCATACGTTGGGAAAATACAATAAGTGTAACTTTGACATCACAGTTGAGGCAACTTTTATAGTGTAAGTCGAGAAATGTTAGATTACGAAGGGGACATGTGTCTGTATATGCTTGATTGTTGTGCACTGGAAAATGTGCTTACAACCTAAGTGAAGTTTTGCGGTACAAGGAAAAACTTGTTTCGTTTGGTTGATACAGTATATAAATCATTTAATTTACCGAGGATACATCTGAATTAGGAGTCGAATCTTAGATAATTAATTCTATGGATTAGATCTGAGCAGATGTTGCGGTAAGGTGATGATGGAGTGGCGTATACTGTTATCTACAAAAAATAATCAAGAAACCAGAACTTCATCCATAATTCATCCGCAGCTGAAAGTCACAATTTAAGTTGCGTCTTTAACTACTTACACATGAAGGAAGTCTTAGTCTCTGCCATAACCTACATGTAACTTACGCAAATATTTTCTCTTGTGCTACCTATTTCACCATGTGATGTAATAAAGTCAATACTTCTCAAGAAGATATTTCTACAAATATCGGAACCATGGTCAAAGGATAATAAACCTCTCTTTGCAACTGGTTGGCAGATTTTTTCGGTCTATTCTGAAATACACAGTTGCTGTTTCGCAGCCACGTTTAAGATCTTGAAACATGTGAGAGCATCCACTAATCTTTCAACACAGTATACCACGGTGGCACCATTTGAAAACTTGTCCGGTGAGTGTCCTCAAGGCAACGGTAAGGCAATTAACCTGAACGTTTTGGTCTTCGAGGTACGAGACCATTTACGCAGTTAATGAGAGTTTCTGCAGCGTTCTTAAATCTCAAACAAGCACACATTTTACGCGTAGGAGCTGTAACAAACGAAGTGTAAGAATAATAGTAATAAGGAAACTTGAAATCTACAGCTCTGTTACCCTTTTAATAATCCAGCAGAAAACGAGTCAGTAAAGCGTCTGAGGTTTATAAATCTGAAATTATGGACGGGGGAGCTGCATATGACCTGTTAGGAAGATAACTGCCAGGAAGGACCTTTCTATAAGGTGTTGATGAGGCTTTCAAAAGATGGACATCGAGCCAAAGTTGCAAAAATCGCATAGAAGAGTAAACAAACTATTGGACGAGCTCTGAGAGAGGCGTACAGTGACTCATTTACCTCTCGAGTTGACGCAATTTGTTGGTATCTGATAACTGAAACGCTGTTTCAGAGAATTATTGATATAAAAAATTTATGTCGAGCAATACTATCTTTTTTCGCCACTACAGCTGATGTTGATGAGAACTGCTATTAGAGAACATTGTCTGTCATACAAGAGTTATCGTTGATGTTATTAGGAAAAGACGGCTCACTGCTATCTATCGCCCTAGCCTGACGTATGCATAAACGTCATGCGTCTAACATTTTTGCAGAAGCTCATCATTTTCTTTCCACACTAAAAAAACTTTAAATACGCACTTTAACAATTCTGTTAATTACCTGGTTATATGGCTTGGCTATGCTATCAATAGAAAACTAAAGAGCGCGAAACATTTTTTTTATAAAATAAAGAGGCAATTTTGCAATAACGAGGAAAAGTCGGTTATGTAACACAAAGCTTTAGATGACCAAGCACGAAAATTTCATTGTCAGTTTGTATTATTACGTAGGTGCTCATACTTCTTCCAAATTATGTTTTTGTTTGTGTTTTGTCTTACTATACTACATTCGACGTTATTTCACTCGCTTTCGGGATTATTTTGTTTTTTATTTAACCATATTTTAATGTTTTTGTTGCCAAAGTGAAATGGTTGTCTTACAGCGTAATTCAGATTTTCATAAGATACTATCTGATTCTAAGTAAAATTTACTTTGTTTTGTACTCACATTTGTTACGAGCAGTATCAAAAAATAAAGTTTTCTTTGAGAATATTCTTCTTACTTCATTTACATCTACAGCTAAATTTACATCTACAGGGATATTCTGCAAATCACATTTAAGTGCCTGGAAGAGGGTTTATCGAACCATCTTCTCCATTATTCCAATCTCTTGTAACGCGGGGAGAAAACGAAAACCTATATCTCTCCGTGAGAGTTCTGCTTTCCGTTATTTTATTATGCTGATCGTTTGTCACTATGTACGTCGGTGTCAACATAATATTTTCGCATTCGGAGGAGAAAGCTGGTGATTGAAATTTTGTGAGAAGATTCCGCCGTTACGAAAAACGCCTTTGTTTTAATTATGTCCACCCCTAATCTTGTATCATTGCGGTGATACTCTCTCCCCTATTTCGCCATAATACAAAACCTGCTGACCTTCTTTAAACTTTCTCGATGTACTCCGTCAATCCTATTTGGTAAGAAGAGCCCCACACGTCGCAGCAGTATTCTGAAAGAGGACGGACAAGCATAGTGTAGGAAGTCTCTTTAGTAACTCTATTACATTTTCTAAGTGTCCTGCCAATAAAATGCAGTCTTTGGTTAGCCATCCCCACAACATTTTCTATGTGTTCCTTCCAATTAAAGTCGTTCGTAATAGCGATTCATAGGAATTTAGTTGGAATTGTGGCCTTTAGATTTGACTGATTTGTTGTATAACCGAAGTTTAACGGATTCCTATTAGCACTCATGTGGATGACCTCACACTTTTCGTTATTTAGGGTCAATTGCCAATTTTCACACCATACAGATGTCTTTTCTAAATCGTTTTCAAATTTCTTTTGATCTTCTGATGACTTTACTAGTCGAAAAACGACAGCATCGTCGGCAAAACAACCTACGACGGCTGCTCAGACTATCTCCCAAATCGTTTGTATATTTAAGAAACAGCGAAGGGTCTATAACACTACATTGGAGAGTGCCAAAAATCTATTATGTTTTACTCGATAACTTTTCGTCAATTACTACAGAATCGGTTTGAAATCCCTTGTAAATTGCACTCAGTACATGCTTTGGGTTAAGCGCTAATTGTGTTTCACAAGAACCACGTTTTCTAAATCCGTGTTGACTGTGTTTCAACAGACAGCTTTTCGAGTTAATTATTTTATGTTTTGACTCTGGTTAAAGGAAAGCGTGAAAATTATGTTACAATGTGTGTGAGGGTTGGAGGGTGGTGGGGATGAGGGGGTGATGGCGGAACGATTGATGAAGGAAAAGCTGTGAGAGACGAGCTGTACGAGAAGCTCCGTTAAGTAGGAAAATAAGTAGAGGGATGATTTGGAAGAGGGGTGGGGGCCACATACTTGACCCGAATACATTTGATTGTCGTTACATTTCTACACCAGTGTCAGATACTTTAGACTCCATGACGCTCCACAGAACGGATATCAGCCCTGTATTAACAAAGCACTCATTTAATTCAGACGGAAACACAATTCCATTGTGAAGGACCAACCCTGTACTGCTGAGAAACTGTGTGGAAGTGAGGATTGAAAATGTTTTACCAGATATACAGTTCTGCCAAGAGTCTATGGACAACTACTACTTATCACATAGTGTTGTACAACGTGCCACAGCTCATATTTATGGTACACTTCTACTTTTGGAATAATATATGAGAATCTTTTAAATAATTCATAAGTTATTTGTTATAATGTAACTAACTGTTCCTGGCTACGTGTTTCTGTGGTTCTGGCTTACTAAATGGAAAAGAAAGAAAAGAGTAGGCAAGTGTCTACAATGCATCCTGATCTTCTCCTCTTCCATGCTTCTGTCTTTCTGCTCCTCTTCCTCCCTTACTTCATTATCTCCTCCGACCCTCTTTGTCTGTGCAACACCTCCTCTCTCTGACCGTCTTCACCCCTCTGTCCATGTCCTCTTTCACCCACCCCTTGCTGATGCTGAGCCTTGTTTATTCTTACTGTTAATCCACAATCTGTAGTAGTATTCAAATCATAAACCGACAAGCCATCAATATAACACTCTGGTTCTCTAATAATATTTAACTATTATATATTTATGCATAAAATTTTACATTACGTATGTTAAAAATGTCTAGTATATGTCTGCTTGAATATTCATTATAGTACAGTGTAAAAATCTGATGTAAAATGTTGAGTAACTTTGATAACAACGTTTTTCCTATATGTATTACATATATATATTCATATATTTTATATATTAGAAAAATTAGCTAATAAAAGCAAGTGAATATTCGAATACAATGTTGTATCAAAGTTCAAAGGAATCTGTGGTGTCGCCGCCAGACACCACACTTGCTAGGTAGTAGCCTCTAAATCGGCCGCGGTCCGTTAGCATATGTCGGACCCGCGTGTCACCACTATCAGTGATTGCAGATCGAGCGCCGCCACACGGCACGCCTACAGAGAGTCCCTAGCACTTGCCCCAGTTATACAGCCGACTTTGCTAGCGATGGTTCACTGTCTACATACGCTCTCATTTGCCGAGACGACAGTTTAGCATAGCCTTCAGCTACGTCATTTGCTACGACCTAGCAAGGCGCCATATTCAGTTACTTCCAGAATGTATTCTGAACAGATAATATTGTGAATCATGTACCGTCAAGAGCGACGTTCATCATTAATGGATTAAAGTTAAGTATCAAACTAATTAAGTCCCCTTTCTGAATTCTAATTCCTTGTCATGTTCCAGACCTCACATCAGTATAGTCCTTCTCTCCTCACGCCAGCCTGCATGGGCTAAAACGCGTGCATTTCGGCCTCCTCTATTAACACGGTGTTGGCTCTTCTGCCAACACAATAGAATAAGTGTAGAATTTTCGTCTTATGGTGTTCCAGTATGTACATAAAAGTATGCTCGTGTTCGAATGCAGCCTTGGGTCAATATTTCAGAACTATCAGTGAAGACCTTTCGGAGATACATGACGTTTAACAAACGAACGTTTCTATTTTTATTTATATAAATGAAATTTATTACAATAATTAGCTACTTACCTTGCTTCAATTTCTAAGTAAAAATTCTGATTCAGGTGCATGTAATCTAAGAAGAATTGTAAATGAAGAGCAGGTACTAACAACTGACTGTAGTAATAATGTTCAAATTTCAACTATGCAATGAAGATACCACATTAACACTTTTGGTAAAGACCAAAAGCACATTTTCGTGTGCCTCATACTAGGAGGCCATTATAGTAAGAGTGTTACTTAAGTTGTCTATGAGCTGTAACATAACATCGTCATTGTTAGGGGTAAATGAACACTGACTGTGGCCCTTAACCCCAGTAAAAGTGCTATTCTGAATGTATGATAGTACATTCGGCATGCCTTAACACATACAGAGAGACTAAAATTTTTCTTATTGTTAACCAATTACGTACATTCTGAGCCATTTCATAATATACAGGGTGATTCAAAAAGAATACCACAACTTTAAAAATGTGTATTTAATGAAAGAAACATAATATAACCTTCTGTTATACATCATTACAAAGAGTATTTAAAAAGGTTTTTTTCACTCAAAAACAAGTTCAGAGATGTTCAATATGGCCCCCTTGGCCCCCTCCAGACACACGAGCAATATCAACCCGATACTCCAACTCATTCCACACTCTCTGTAGCATATCAGGCGTAACAGTTTGGATAGCTGCTGTTATTTCTCGTTTCAAATCATCAATGGTGGCTGGGAGAGGTGGCCGAAACACCATATCCTTAACATACCCCCATAAGTAAAAATCGTAGCGGGTAAGATCAGGGCTTCTTGGAGGCCAGTGATGAAGTGCTCTGTCACGGGCTGCCTTTTCCCTTTGCACAAACACCCATTCTCTGTAAACTGTTTATACCAACGTTTAATACACCACCTATCAGGAGGTTTAACACCATACTTTGTTCGAAATGCACGCTGAACAACTGTCGTCGATTCACTTCTGCCATACTCAATAACACAAAAAGCTTTCTGTTGAGCGGTCGCCATCTTAGCATCAACTGACGCTGACGCCTAGTCAACAGCGCCTCAAGCGAACAAATGTACAACTAAATGAAACTTTATAGCTCCCTTAATTCGCCGACAGATAGTGCTTAGCTCTGCCTTTTGTCGTTGCAGAGTTTTAAATTCCTAAAGTTGTGGTATTCTTTTTGAATCACCCTGTACTATAAAAGGTTATTGAACAATATATAACAATTTACTTACGTGTTTTTTACTTCATTTGTGAAAATATGTGAAATACATAAACGACATGCTTAAAAGCAAGGAAATTTATTTCCATATTTCACCGTCTTGAGAATAACAAAGCAACCACTAAAATTACTGTATAATTACATTTTTGTTGATACCTCTTAATAAAGAAAAACGTGTCAAACCACAATATTATTAACTTTGTTAGAGATCTGGTAAAATAGACAATCATTGTCTCTTGTAGTGACTTTCCCTCTATATTTATATTTGAATTTATTTAATGTATAATAATGAATGGAAGATCTATTGATCTTACTTGGTCAGTGGTGACGCGATCGGAATTTCCTATTATGATTTACATACTTGCGCGCTCGGCGTTTGAAAACAATGAAATGAATACAGGGACAAGCACAGAAAATGGCTTTGCTTTTGTCACGGTTAATTATTTGACATTACGTAAACATTTGACATTACATAAACGTTTGGAAATGCTGTTAAAATTAAACTTGCAAACCAATATATCTGATAAAGCTTCGCGTGTATGGCATCAAAAGTATGAAATTGTTTAGGTTTGTCCGACATACGTCGTATACTACCGATAGGGATTGTCAATAAAAACACGAAAAATTATTGCACTGAATTAATTCTTATTATTTGAGGACGCAGAATGGAAAACACTCGACTTTAGTTATCTGTTCAGTATGTGTCTTCAAGTTAATTCTTTAATAGAAGATTCTCTACTATCACATTTTGTGAAGCGAAATCGATAGTCACAGCATTTTATTACGTAGGGGAAAAAGCTATTTCTGAGAACTCAAGTTGTATAGCTTCATTAAAAGACTAAATATTCCACAAATTTTTTTTCCTGTAATATTATTTAAGAAGACGTGTGAAGCCCACAACGTGTTACGTAAATATAATGCTATTAGCGGTTTATGATCGCGATCCAGCAATAATCTGCAATCGCTTATGGCCGTTAGAAAACTCTTACGTTTACTTAATAATTCAAGGAGAGGAGATTTTCAGAAAAGCACCAAGTGGGTTAATATTCTAACTATTGAATTATATTCTAAAATCAAGCAGGAAGTAATACATTTATAATACACAGGTTTTCGTTTTACAAACAATAAGCGTCAGAGGTGCTATTACACAATAACATCCTTCTGGTACAGCGAGACAAAAGAGAGTTAGTCGATTTTCTCTCTGGCAGCACTTTATACGTTTATTAAGACAGAGAGGTTGATGGGTTTATTCTTTATACGTTTCATATGTCTCGGGCGCACTGTATTGGCTTTCATTTCACACTTCACCATACTTTTACAACACGAAACTATTTCCTACGTTATCGCTGTGGCGCATATAAGACTTAAACAGTGGTGTCACAGTATGTATATGATAATAAGAAGGAATTTAACGCGTTTTTATCCTATTATTTTATGTGGATGAGAGGTGTCACATTCTCTTACTAGTGCTGATTTCGGTTGCAAAGAAAGTTTAGTGGCTCATGTGAGTATGATACCAGATAAATTAATGGTTTTGTATATACTGGAAGTTGATTAGATGTAACCAAAATGGCTCTTTGCTAAACATAAAGATACACCATTAGCAGCTCAGAACAAGAATAAAATTTTAACTATATTGAAGGTAAACGTAAGGCTGTTTTTCATTATAACATTGTTAAAAATATTCATCTGTGGGAGTGGGACTACCAAAAATGTGTCATATTCTGAGTATCAAACACAGTGTAGTACGTAACATATAGTTCAGCTGAGCAAGATATCATTATTTCCACAAGATGGTAAAAGGTATAAGAAATAGGATGGAATAGATATACTGTCTGGAGTTATCACATTTTACTGTGAACTAATCCTCCCTGTAATATAAAGCTATATCCTATACGGATTATTATTTATACCGAGTCTTAATATTTAACACAACATCAAGACTATCATAGGCAGACTGCCACGTAACAAAGTGAGGATACAGATAGTATTTTCCCTTTATTTCTTGAAGCCTCATTTCTTTGACAAATGGTGCAGAATTCTGTAATAAACGTACTTCAGCTCCCGCATGTTCTACTTTTTTGGAACAAATTAAACTCCTCAGCAACTCTAGATTGCACTGAGGGTTCGATGAATTTCGATTCTCCAGTTCAGTTTCTATGTGACCTTAGAGGGGGACATTGCATCGTCCATGACTTCTGTAGAATCAAAACAATAATAGTACGATTTTAATTAGATTCTCGGTCTACTTTGAAGAGAAATCCAAAATTCTCCATTGATAGCCTGTGTCGTAGAGTAAAGTTGATGTGGGTTCAATAACCTTTGACCGGATAACAAAAGAAAAATTTTGGCAGCACAGATGTGTAACAGTAAGCAACATTTTGTTCATAATTAATAATCGTAGTGTGAACTGTTTTCACTACTATAGCCCTCATATGTTAAACTAACGCCACGTTACTCTAGAAAAAAATCCACTAAAGGTACTTATAGTACAAAAAAATTAAATGTATACAACGTAAATAGATTGTAGCAGGAAACAGACATTTTAATATAGAAAACGAATATCTGCCTAGGAGGACATTACGACAATGAAACAGTTGCCTGTGAATACAGCATTTATGC
This sequence comes from Schistocerca piceifrons, assembly GCF_021461385.2. Taxonomy (NCBI): domain Eukaryota; kingdom Metazoa; phylum Arthropoda; class Insecta; order Orthoptera; family Acrididae; genus Schistocerca; species Schistocerca piceifrons. The sequence goes on along the minus strand of NC_060140.1, from coordinate 641,609,016 downwards.
TGAAGAAACAAACGGTCCACTGGTGCAGTCAGTTTGGATGGAATAATGAAGAAATGAGTTCCGAGTTGTCAGCGCTAACTATTGTAACATCGGAGTTTTAAACTTAGTGGGAGAAAGTTAAAATATATAACTTTTAATGACTACTAAAGTAAGGAAGACAACGTGTGACTAATGCACACAGGCTATATGCGTAAGAAGAAATGCTAAGTGCTTGTTGGTAGTCTGTGGGAATCCTTTGTAGCATCTCAAGTCTAGACAATGCGAGCATGCCGACGAGAGAACTGTTCTCAGAGATTTCCCACTTTACACGACCTTAACCACCTTGACTGTCCGAGTCCACTTCCTGTACCGACTCAGATCCCCACATATCGCTGTGTGTCCACATCCTCGTCTTGCTCTTGCACAGTTTCTGTTAATCCCGCACAGGAAGAGACTTCTTTATTACTTTCACAACCTGTCTAGGCGTATAAAAGTATTTTGTAGTTTGCATTGTCCTTCAGTCATGCATGTGATATCTGAGGGAGCAGACGCTGCTACAGTCTATAGCTGTATAAAGCAGAAGAAATGTATTCACAATTACGATTATGATTGTACTTCAGCTGGACAATTTGGTGACTACATATGAAAATTTGTGACGGACTGGGACTAGAATCCGGATTTACCACTTCACGTACACACAGTGACATATGGGGGACTGGGAAGGTCTGAGAGGCATGCTCGGGTAGCTGAAGGGGTTAATGTGACCGCTTGTGTAGCGGGAAATCCAGGGCTGGCTCCACGTCCAGAATAAATTGTTCGTTTGTCCCCAGTAAATTATGCAGCTGAAGTCTAATCGCATTCGAAATAGTGAAAACATGTCTATTTCATACAGATGTAGGCCGTCACAGTCTGTGTCCGTTCAGATATGCATACATTTGGCTGCCTAATGAACAAAACACTAGTGTACGGAATAAAAGGCAACTGTACTACTGTGTTGAAGAATTTCTAGCAAACACAACGGAGAGAACTCTTCAGACGTAACTTCGGGCCTGCTCCAGAGGATTGTTGTACAACTATTACTCACGTCAGAAGTTCCATGAGGCTTTTCGCGGACGATGATGCAGCGGGTTTCGTCCAGGTTCATTTAGCAAGCGCGAAAGCTTCACGTAGATGCCTAGCCGACTCCAGTGGCAGACAATGGAAGAGAGGCGTTATCACGCCATGATTACTCTTAAAGTTACGAAAGCGTACATTCCTAGAAGAATTAACCAATACATAGCTTTCTCCTTCATACAACTCACTAAAAGATCATGAAAATAAAATAAGAGAGATTTATCCCACACAGGGTCTTACCAGCAATCATTCTTCCATCGAACTATAAGCGTATGGAACTGAAAGAAGGAAAGTGACGCTGGAACGCAAAGTATCGTTCGAAATTGTAGTCGTCCTAAATTACAGAAATCTAGCATCAATGAGTATGGTTCCTCTTTTCTAACGGAGTGCTGGGTTTCGAAGCTGTACAAATACCCATTTGTAAAAGACGGATATACTTTCATTGATGCACAATGGACCTTAATAGTAAACAATATAAATTTGGAACAAGACTTCAGTAGCTTCCAGGATGTTGCCTTTTGTGAAAACCGTAACCAATAAATAATACAACTGGTTTATCGTGACTCCATAGTAGGCTGAAAACATCATAAACCATTTCACAAAATAAATTCTTTTAATCGGTTTTTGGCACTTCTGTTTCAGAAGAAGATGCGGTAATTCTATTCTTCTGAGTTCCCAGAACTCCAGAAACTCCAAAAAATAGACGTTGACTGTGGATACTGTATCACAGACACAGTCCCTTTGTCTGTACGGCAGCCGATCAGTTCCAGTCATTCCACCAGGAAGGAGGTACACGGCTCGTGTTGTCTGTAGTTCAACCATGCCCGGACGGTCAAAATCTCGCTTCGATCGCGTCCGCATTGTTACTTTGTGCCAGAAAGAGCTTTCAACAAGGGAAGTATCCAGGCGTCTCGGAGTGAACCAAAGAGACGTTGTTCGGACGTGGAGGAGACACAGGGAGACAGGAACTGTGGATGAAGTGCCTCAGACAGGTCGCCCAAGGGCTACTATTGCAGTGGATGACCGCTACGTACCTATTATTGCTCGTAGGAACGCTGATAGCATCACCATTATGTTGAATAATGCTTTTCGTGTAGTCACAGGACGTCGTGTTATGACTCAAACTGTGTGCAATAGGCTCCACGATGCGCAACTCCACTCCCGACATCCATAGCGAAGCCCATTTTTGCAACCACGGCATCATTCAGCGCGGTACACATGGGCCCAAAAACATGTTGAATGGATCGCTCAGGATTAGCATCATTCTCATCACCGATGAGTGTCGCATATGCCTTCAACCAGACAGTCGTCGGAGACGTTTTTGGAGTCAACCCGGTCAGGTTGAATGCCTTAGACACACTGCCCAGTAGGTGCAGCAAGATGGAGGTTCCCTGCTGGTTCGGAGTGGCATTATGTGGGAACGACGTACGCCGCTGGTGGTCACGGATGGCGCCGTAACGGTTGCATGATACGTGAATGCCATCCGCCTACAGATAGTGCAACCATATCGGCAACATATTGGCGGGGTATTCGTCTTCATGGATGACAATTCGCCCCCCCCCCCACATTGTGCACATCTTGTGCATGACTTCCTTCAGGATAACAGCAACGCTCGACTAGAGGGGCCAGCATGTTCTCCAGACATGAACCCTATCAAATATGCCTGGGATAGATTGAAAAGGGTTATTTATGGATGACGTGACCCACGAGCCACTTTGAGGGATCTCCGCCGAATTGCCGTTGAGGCATGGGACAATCTGGACCAACAGTGCCTTGATGAACTTGTGGATATTATGCCACGACGAATATAGGCAAGCATCAATGCAAGAGGACGTGCTGCTGTGTATTTGGTGGGTCCTGTGTGTACAGCAGTCTGGACAACCACCTCTGAAGGTGTAGCTGAATGGTGGTACAACATCGATTGCGTGGTTTTCATGAGCAATAAAAAGGGCGGAAATGATGTCAATGTTGATCTCAATCCCAATTATCTGTTGGTGAGGGGTGAACACTCGGAACCGCGGTGATCAAATCTTCTTTTGATGTGGGTATACTGAAACAGATGACACCGAGTCCACAATCGATCATACTAAGACAGGGAACCAATGATCGTAAATGTATATTTATTTTGTTATGGACATATATAGTGTGCACCAGATAACAGCAACGGAGCTCGTAGTAATTGTTCAAAGTGACAACCGCCAGTCTCAGTACAGTGCAGGGGCGCACCTAGTTCTGCTGCACGGTCGCTAAGATTCCGAGTGTCTCTCGTATGCTGGAACAAGGATGATAAGCACCATTCACCCCTGACCACGCAACAGACATAGTACACAAATTAGCTCATAGCAAATGTGTCACATGCCGACCTCATGCATCGCACCGGCGCGGTAACCTGTGCCGCACGCACGCCACTTTCCCTGCTGTCAGTACTCAACACATCAGACAGCTTGTGAGGTGTCGATGACGAGGTGTGTTACAGCGTGTAGTGTATGATGCATATTCAAAGATGGAACAAGACTCGCCGCGAGAGTTGTCAGAGATGCATTTAATGCACGGTGCGGAAGGATGTAGTGCACGTAAAGCAGCACTAATGTACTTAGAACGCTTTTAAAGCAGGGGCCATCATAACTGGAAGAAGTTTATCTCCAGGCAAACTAACTTACGAGATTCGGGGCTCTTCACAGAACAGAGAGCCGGCCACTTTTACAGCCAAACCCATGTCTAATACAAGACTTTGAGGAGATGGTGTTGCACCGTGTGGCCGATCACCCAGCAACATACGCCACCCAAACTACACGCTAAACGTAAACTTCAGAAGATTTAGTGTGGAAAATGTAGGTGGAAGAAGTATTATACCCCTATCATAAATAACATCTTCAAGCACTGAAACCAACAGATTCTGAGTTTCGTGTTCTCTTCTGTCAATGAATTATCCACGACAATGCTGAAGTGCTGAATTTCGTAGTTTGTGTTGTTCACTAATGAGGCGCCATTCGGTCGTTTTAGTAGGCAACGGCCATATCTGGAGTGAGGAGAATACCCACGTCACCCACATCGGTGGTCACCAACAACGTTTTTCGTCGGGGAATGGGCGAGCATTGTCCAAGATCACCCAACAGGACACTGTTTGTTGCCTTCCCCATTTCACTAGCCCGCGTTACCTGCTGTTCTTGCGAGATATATGGCCTCAGTTCTTGGAGGCTGTACCACGTGTTGTCCACGAAAGGATATGGTTTCTACACGATGGTGCATCAGCCCATTTCTGTGTTAGTGTCCACGATCATCTGAACAACACGAACCCTCATCGCTGGATTGGAAAGGGAGGTCTTGTCCCATGCCCGTTACCAGCATCAAAGTCATCGCCGGATCTCACACTTTTGGACTTTTTCCTCTGGGCTTACGTCAAGATTTTGGTGTATGAAATCCCCGTAGAAGCGGATAAAGATCTGCTTGCAAGGGTCCACGCTACCTGTCTTCGGGTACAGCAGACACCAAGGATCGTTGAAAGAGTGGTGCAGAACTTCATGCACCGCTGCCATGCATGAATTGAGACTGGCGGTCGTCACTTATTATGAGTTATTTATTATTATGAGTTAGTTGTTATTACGTGATGTACGCTTTGCATGTCCATAATTCAGTAAGTAGACATTTCAGACTATTTGTCCCTACCTCAGTATAACCGGTTGTGGAATCATTACCACTTGTTTCAGTTTAGCCCAAATTGAGATCTCGTGTGTGTGTGTGTGTGTGTGTGTGTGTGTGTGTGTGTGTGTGTGTGTGTGTGGTGCCTTAGTGAAAAAGTCTTTAGACTAGTAGGAGTGATTCTTTGAACAGCTTGTCCACGAAGACTTTATGTTACGTTACTAAACTGTTAACGAGGGAGAAAAGTAGTTCTTACAAAGAGCAGACACGGAGCACTTATATTTATATTGGTTATGGGCTTTAAATTTTATCACTATATATATATTAAGATGCCTTATGATGCTTTACTTTTTTTAGCCACAACTGGCCCTGAAGTATCATACGTTAGCTTGTTGCTGGCTGAATTGCCGTGTAACTTACGGTTTCCGATTCTCCCAACTGAACTTGTACGCAAACTGCACCTTCTCTCTCGCATAAGTCCACACGGTGGTACATCGATTATTTGCATTCATATGTATTTATAATTGGTTTTGTGTACCTAAAATATTCAGAATTCCCTCAGCGCTTTAGTGTACACAAATAGATTTTTCATTACTTTCCAATAACTCTTAATGATTATACAAACGAAGAAATCAGTATTTTTGCTGCATTGAAAATTTTTGTTTATAATATAACATATTGTATTACTGTATATTATTTTAAAATACTACGTTTGCCATACGCTTGATGCAGTTGGTATCTGGAATGAATACAAAGATGAGAATTACGCTGTCATAAAGAATTATATCAACTGCGGATGAGAAGCTGTTTTTCATAGGTTGCTCCATATGCAAGAGAAATAGTAGAGTTTAGTGGACCTGAAAGCATAGAGTTAAGTAAGGTAGAAAGTAGTGGGAGGTGCATATTCTTATTCAAGCTGCCAGGTTTACATTCATGTTCGAGAAATATTCCTAAATTCAGACTTTGTATATCATTATATGTATTATTTCTATTCATCTAAATCTACTGTTGCTATCAAATATTTTATCCATTTGTGAAAAGAGTATTGCAGGTTTGTTAGTTTGGAATGTATTCCGAAAATTCCAACTAATGTGGCGACTGTAACAGGGAAAAACAATGCGGTACTCATTGAAGCACTTTCCTGCAACTGTACTTTATGCGGGAAGGACCAGAAGGTAGTAGGAAGCCCTTCAGGCGGAGGCATGTAAGTTTTTTGTGTCACCAGTCAATTGACTTTGATGCAGCAGACCATACATTCCTCTCTTGTTTTATTCTCTTCATCTCGTGGTAACGTTTCCACCCTACATTCTCAATTGTTAATTGGATGTATGCCTCTTCTGCCTACCCCACAGCTTTTGCCCTCAACAGCTCCCGGTTGTAACCAAGGAAATTACTGCCGCATGTCTTAACACATATCCTGTCATTCTGTGCCTTTTTCTTGTCGGTGTTTATCAAGTTCCTTTCACCGCCGATTCTGCATAGAAACTCGACATTCTTTATTTTATCGGGCCTCCTAATTTTCAAAATCCGTCTGTAACTCAGCATCTCAGACGCTTCGATTCACTTTTTCTACGTTTTCCCAACAGTTCTTGTTTCACTCCTATACAATTCTGTACTCAAACGTACAGTCTCGAAAACTTCTTCCCCAAATTAAGGGCTATGTTGGATAATTCCAGATTTCTGTTGGTTAGAATTACCCTCTTTGCTCGTGAGAACTGGCTTTTTATGTCAACCTTGTTCCGTCCATCATGTGTTCTTATGTTTAAGACGAGCAAAGTTACTTAATTTAATTTACTTTGTTTACCCCAATGGAGACGTTGAACGTACTCATTATACTATTTTTACCGTCCAACATGTCATGGAACTCATCATTGCTTTTACTGAAGATGGCACTATAATCAGTGATTCTTATCAGTGCCATTTTTTCACCTTGAATTTTAATCCCATTCTTAAACCTTTCTTTTGTTGCCGTCATTGTTTCTTCGATGTACAGCCTGCACACCTGTCTTAAACATTTTTAATCCCAGCACTTCATTCTTGCTCTCCCGGTCTTATTGTTACATCTTATTTGGTAATAACATTTCCCCATTATGTGTTACGTATTTACTTATGTATTATATATATTAAAAATCAGGTTATAAAAACATACACTTGTTCGAATGCAACGTTGTGTCAGGCAATCAATGAAGAACATTCGAGATTAACCATTCTGTACAAACAAACATATACATATTTATTGACTTCCGCAATAATTTTTACATATACAGGGTAATACAGTTTCCCCTACCTATGGATTTTATGCAACACACAACATCTTCAAATAGCATGTGCAAGGTTTTTCATATTCTCTCCCTCGCTATGTGAAAACTATTAGCCCTAAACACAAAATTAATAGCATTATTATGTAGGAAACTTAATATAGCTAAATTTAGTATTATGATACGTTTTCGCTTGATGTCGTAGTTTCCGAACTATTTAAGAAAAATGATTAAAAATCTTCTGGATATTATGACGCGTCATTGCCAACAACTAAAAACAATAATAAACTAAAACCGACGTTTCGGCCGAATTTGCAACGGCCTTCCTCAGAGCACGACTGGTTTTGCATGGGGATAGGTGATTCTATTTATTGCAGACTTTCATGTCTGATGTCACTGTTGTAAAATTTTAAATTGGCCCTCTAATATAATTGGCTAGTCCTGACGTAAGGGAAGGTGGAAGGGAAAGAGGCCATTCGTGGATGTCCATGTCGTCAAAGATTGGTAGCTGTCTGCCAATCAGCGTTCGCCTTCTGGTCGGCAAGTTTTCCTACTGGTGTGCGCGGAAGTGGACTAACAGTTGCTCTACAGCTGTTTGTGCAGATACGTCCGTGTCATGTGTAGCTTCTGCCCCCCAGCGACCCCTCGCGGCCCGTTGGACTGGGATGGCTGGCAGCCAGGACACCGGGAGTTTGTAGCCATCTTCTCTGTTGATGTTGTTAGGCTGCTTAATAATTTCGATCGCCTCCCGTATTCTGCGTTCTCGCATCCACGGTTCTTTCGCCAGTACTCGGGCTTCCTGGAATCTGATAGGTTGTCCACAGTCATGGTGGTGTTCCGCTATCGCCGATTTATTGTGTTGTCGTAATCGTACATAGCGTTCGTGTTCTGCTACTCGTAATGTGACAGGTCTCCCTGTTTCTCCTATGTAGGAAGCTCCGCACTCACACAGTAGTTCGTAAACACCTGCAGTTCAAAAAAGGGGATCTAATGGCTCTAAGCACTATGGGACTTAATATCTGAGGTCATCAGTCCCCTAGAACTTAGAATTACTTAAGCCCAACTAACCTAAGGACATCACACACACCCATGCCCGAGGCTGGATTCGAACCTGCTACCGCAGCGGTCGCACGGTTCCAGACTGTAGCGCCTAGAATCTGCAGTGTTAAGATTGTTGACTACATCCTTGGAGGAACGTATCATTTCGTGGATCCTTTGACTGCTTCGAAAAATCGGTTTGAAACCTCGTCGGCGGAGGACGTAGCCTAGCCGTTCATTGACGCCTTTTACATATGGTAAGTGTACCAGTAGAAGTTTCTCTTCTTTGCCTTCTTCTCGCGTTGTGCTCTCTTCGGTTTTAGCTATCTTTCTCATGATGTTGTTATCATAGCCGTTGGCACGAAACGTATGTTGTAGCTCCTTCAATTCTTCTTTGATGTTATTTTCATCGCTTATCCGGTAGACTCGGGCAGTTAACGTATGCAGAACAGAATACTTTTGAGGTGGGTGGTGGTGGCTCTCCGCGTGCAGGTACCGATAAGTGTGCGTTGGTTTCCGGTACACTTTGTGTCCCAGTTTACATTCGGCAGCTCTGTATACTTCCACATCCAGAAATGGCAAGGTACCACTGTTTTCAGTCTCATGTGTGACCTTTATATTTTTGTGCCGGCTATTTAAGTGCTGGATGAAGTTACCCAATTCCGCTTCACTGTGAGGCCAGATAACGAATGTGTCGTCCACATATTGTAGCCAACAACTGGGACGTAACGGAACAGAAACTAGGGCCGTTTGCTCAAAGGCTTCCATGAAGATGTCCGCAGCTATAGGGGAGAGCGGGGATCCCATTGCCATTCCATTTAACTGTTCCTAATATTTTCTTCGCTAGGTGAAGTACGTAGATGACAGGCATAATCGCACCAGATCGCAGATATTTGGTGGGATCCGATCCTGTACAATGCGCATAGTCTCCTCAATAGGTACGTCAGTGAAGTTTGAGCACAAAGATGGAGAACACACGAAAAAATTTTCTCCGTGGTTTTTGAAGAATGTGCTGGTTGCACTAAGGCACACAGATAATCGCAGTTTATCTCCGTAAATATCTACACTCCTGGAAATTGAAATAAGAACACCGTGAATTCATTGTCCCAGGAAGGGGAAACTTTACTGACACATTCCTGGGGTCAGATACATCACATGATCACACTGACAGAGCCACAGGCACATAAACACAGGCAACAGAGCATGCACAATGTCGGCACTAGTACAGTGTATATCCACCTTTCGCAGCAATGCAGGCTGCTATTCTCCCATGGAGACGATCGTAGAGATGCTGGATGTAGTCCTGTGGAACGGCTTGCCATGCCATTTCCACCTGGCGCCTCAGTTGGACCAGCGTTCGTGCTGGACGTGCAGACCGCGTGAGACGACGCTTCATCCAGTCCCAAACATGCTCCATGGGGGACAGATCCGGAGATCTTGCTGGCCAGGGTAGTTGACTTACACCTTCTAGAGCACGTTGGGTGGCACGGGATACATGCGGACGTGCATTGTCCTGTTGGAACAGCAAGTTCCCTTGCCGGTCTAGGAATGGTAGAACGATGGGTTCGATGACGGTTTGGATGTACCGTGCACTATTCAGTGTCCCCTCGACGATCACCAGTGGTGTACGGCCAGTGTAGGAGATCGCTCCCCACACCATGATGCCGGGTGTTGGCCCTGTGTGCCTCGGTCGTATACAGTCCTGATTGTGGCGCTCACCTGCACGGCGCCAAACACGCATTCGACCATCATTGGCACCAAGGCAGAAGCGACTCTCATCGCTGAAGACGACACGTCTCCATTCGTCCCTCCATTCACGCCTGTCGCGACACCACTGGAGGCGGGCTGCACGATGTTGGGGCGTGAGCGGAAGACGGCCTAACAGTGTGCGGGACCGTAGCCCAGCTTCATGGAGACTGTTGCGAAAGGTCCTCGCCGATACCCCAGGAGCAACAGTGTCCCTAATTTGCTGGGAAGTGGCGGTGCGGTCCCCTACGGCACTGCGTAGGATCCTACGGTCTTGGCGTGCATCCGTGCGTCGCTGCGGTCCGGTCCCAGGTCGACGGGCACGTGCACCTTCCGCCGACCACTGGCGACAACATCGATGTACTGTGGAGACGGTTCACGTCCACGCTGTCGCGGCATGCCACCAGTGTTAAAGACTGCGATGGAGCTCCGTATGCCACGGCAAACTGGCTGACACTGACGGCGGCGGTGCACAAATGCTGCGCCGCTAGCGCCATTCGACGGCCAACACCGCGGTTCCTGGTGTGTCCGCTGTGCCGTGCGTGTGATCATTGCTCGTACAGCCCTCTCGCAGTGTCCGGAGCAAGTATGGTGGGTCTGACACACCGCTGTCAATGTGTTCTTTTTTTCCATTTCCAGGAGTGTATATATTATAAGCTGCGCTCTAGTAAGTGTATAAGAACGTATGTGTCTTCGAATTTATATACACTGAAATGTACATTTGTACATAATCATGTTCACTGAACACTTTGAAATTTTGTTACAATGCTGCATTTGAATATGCATGTGTTTTACAAACATACAGATGCGCTATATGTACATTACCTTTTGAACAGATAATATGATACTCTCACGTTGCCGGCCGTGGCGGCCAAGCGGTTAAAGGCACTACAGTCTGGAACCGCGCGGCCTCTACGGTCGCAGGTTCGAATCCTGCCTCGGGCATGGATGTGTATGATGTGCTTAGGTTAGTTAGGTTTAAGTAGTTCTAGGGGACTGATGACCACCGATGTTAAGTCCCATAGTGCTCAGAGCCATTTTTTGAACGACTCTCACGTTCTCTGTCCGAAAGCTTAAATCTCCAAAAGTTCTTCAACGAGTGGATTGAAATTTCGACTCAATGTTGCATTTGAAAGCACGCATCGTTTTATATACCTACTAGTGCACCACACCGAAAATATAATTATAGAACGCGATTCAGCCACCGCTATCTGTGGTATAGCTTATTTATCTTCAATTTTTATTTATTGTGTATATTCTATGCTTGAATACAAATGGCATCCCAGTAGGGATGCAAAAATATCCCAGATATACAATATGGATCAAACTCTCTCTCTCTCTCTCTCTCTCTCTCTCTCTCTCATACACACACACACACACACACACACACACACACACACACACACATTTTTATTCATGTGTGAGTAGATTACCCATCAATGTCAGTGGACTTCCTAAATGCGTGTGGGAAAGGTGCAGGGAGTTTATCACAACTCATTTATTACTTCAGGCAATTACTCCTGACTTTCTTCAGTTAAACTAGTTGATGACTAATTACTTAATTTAAATGTATAAGGTGCACCAGTTCTGGAAGGACTGACAAGTAATGCACTTACCGCTGGGCAAACAATAACAGAATTGATGCTAAAGATTATAATTCCAACATCTGGCTAGTCAAAAGGGATGCTTGATATTAGTGAATTTAACTTATAAGAGAAGGATTAACGTGAAATTCCAACGGTTTGGTAACTGAAAAAATGAGGGACATTAAGTAATAATATTATATTCAATGAGCTCAGGAACAATTCTCGTTGTAGATATCCAAGCTCTGATCAATCAGAGAAGCCCCCTGGGCATAATCAAGAAACTGTCACAAAAATAATCAAATCCCTTTTTAACAAATTGAGCACTACACCATTATTAATACTATTACGTTAAAACCAAATTTCAAACAGGGAAAACATAGAAAGGCATGGTACAGTTGGCCAGGTCAGAGTAAGGTATATTAAAATAACGGGAACTTCAGGTAAAATTAACGCCCGATTGTTACGAGATAGAAATTCAACTCATGAGGGACGCCATAGCAAACCAGAGGGCCACAGTGTCTCAGAGGCGGTGGTGAGACGGGAAGCGGCGTGCCAACCACACCCACATACACAGCCGGCGCAGACAGGCAACGCCAGATGAACCAGTTGGTAACAGATAACACCCCGTAGCAGCGCCTCCAAACGCTACAAACAGCTCGGAATACCGAGAACAAACAAGCAGACGTATAGTTCACGTAAAATAATAAAGAGCATGTGAAAATGCTCAAACCAAGGGAAGGAACTAAATCTGAGCGTGCCTGCAAGCCGCAACCAAACCTTATATACTACAACAAGAATATTACAATAATAATTACTAAGTATGAGTAATCAGTACATCTTATAATACAATATAACAACAATTTATGTAATAACCAAGATCACAGGGCTACTATAACATGTTAACTTAAGTAGTTGAAAGGTAGCAGGCAGATGTTGAGGGTTAACACTCGAACAACAACAGTAACTGTATTTAGAACGATAAATATTAATACTCTTTTGAGAGGGGTAAAATCTAACCTGAGTTATGGAACTTAATTACCACGGCAGTAGGCAATTTTACAGTTGTTACATCAGTCAGAAAGCAATAATTCCAATACACATAAAACTCAGTTTCGACCTCAGAGGTTGTTAATAACGTGGCAGCCTAGAACGACAGACACAATTAATTTCAGGTCTGGATGACAAAATAAGCAGACATTGAATAAATTGCAATTAAAAGAAATTTTAAAATACGCCATATATGGCACTCAGATAATTTCAAACAGTCAGAAGAAAGCAAACTTAATACTTGAGACAGAGTGATGGAGAACCACAGATATACCAGTGTAGCGTGAGCAACTTCAACACTGGAGCACATTCGTCAATCAAGTAATCATTAGAAATAGAATATGACTATCGTCTACTGAAGTGTTGTGATAGTACCAAGTCATTCTGATCATCAAAGAAAAAAAGGGGGGGGGGGGGGTTAGCGTCTCTGATTCATATTGAAAACCATATTCGGTCCCGGGTTCGAATCCTACTACCGCTTTAATTATGATTGCTAATCAGCATTGCCAGCCTAAGACTTCCGGTATAAGAAGTCACCCCTCATTCTGACAACGGCCTTGTCAAAGAGCGCGGAGAAGTGGACAGAGGTTCAGAGCACTCTCTCGTCCTAGGAGGGGGAAACTGCCCTTAAAGGCATTTATGTCAAATATGCAATTGTCAACGGCATGAGGATGCAAAAGGCAAAGGAAACCACTGCATTAAAAACACATATCGTGGATCCAGAGGACATGTGGCCCGTAATTGAAGAAGCCATTGGCAAAAGATTCTGCAATAGCCCCCGTTCGGGAGGGGACTGCCAAGGGGAAGGGTACCATAAGAAAAAGATTGAATAATCAGCGGAAGGATAACTTTCTACGAACCGGTGCGTGGAATGTACGAAGCTTGAACGTGGTAGGGAAACTAGAAAATATGAAACGGGAAATGCAAAGGCTCAGTCTAGATATAGCTGGGGTCAGTGAAATGAAGCGGAAAGAAGGCAAGGATTTCTGATCAGATGAGTGTAGGGTAATATCAACAGCAGCAGCAAATGGTATAACGGAGCAGGATTCGTTATGTATTTGAAGGTAGGGCAGACAGTGTGTTACTCTGAACAGTTCAGTGATAGGGTTTCTCTTATCAGAAATGACAGCAGACCAATCCCGACAACGATAGTTCAGGTACAAATGCCGACGTCGTAGGCTCAAGATGAAAACATAGAGAAAGTGTGTGAGGATATTGAAAGAGTAATACTGTATGTAAATGGAGATGAAAATCTAATAGTTATGGGAGACTGGAATACAGTTGTAGGAGAAGGGATAGAAGAAAAGGTTACAGGAGAATATGGGCTTGGGACAAGGAATGTCTACAGGAGAAAGACTAATTGAATTCTGTAACACGTTTCAGCTAGTAATAGGGAATACTCTGTTCAAAATCGCAAGAGGAGAATGTATACTTGGAAAAGGCCGAGTGATACGGGAAGACTTCAGTTAGATTTCATTATTGCCAGACAGAGATTTCGAAATCAGATACTGGATTGTACCCATAGCAGACGTAGACTCAGATCACAATATAGAAGTGATGAAGAGTGGGCTGAAGTTGAAGACATTCGTCAGGAAGAATCAATACGCAAAGAAGTTGGATACGGAAGTACTAAGGAATGACGAGATACGGTCTAAGGCTATAGATACAGCAAAGAGGAATAGCTCAGTAGGCAGTATAGTTGAAGAGGAATGGACATCTCTAAAAAGGGCCATCACAGAAGTTGGGAAGGAAAACATACGTACAAAGATGGTAACTGCGAAGAAATAATGTTCAAATGTTTGTGAATTCTGTCCCTAGACTTAGCCACTACTTTAACTAACTCACGCTAAGACCAAAACGCACACCCATGCCCGAGGGAGGACTCGAACCTCCGGCAGGAGGTGTCGCTCAGTCCATGACATGACACCTGAAACGGCGCGGCCACTCCACTCGGCTGCAAAGAAACCATGGCTAACAGACGAAATACTTCAACTGATCGATGAAAGGAGGAAGTACAAAAATGTTCGGAGAAAATCAGGGATGCAGAAATACAAGTCGCTGAGGAATGAAATAAATAGAAAGTGAAGAAAAGCTAAGACGAAACGGCTGCAGGAAAAATGTGAAGACATCGAAAAAGAAATGATTGTCGGAAGGACTGATTCAGCATACAGGAAAGTCAAAACAACCTTCGGTGACACTAAAAGTAAGGATGATAAGATTAACAGTGCAACGAGAATTCCGCCGTAAAATGCAGAGGAAAGAGCGGATTGGTGGAAAGAATACATTGAAAGCCTCTATGAGGAGGAAGATTTGTATGTCATGATAGAAGAAGAAACAGGAGTCGATTTATAAGAGATAGGGGATCCAGTATTAGACTCAGAATTAATGTAAATACCTGATATTCTTTCAACTGTCTACTCATGTGGAGATGGACCACACCACTATTTGTGACGTGATCACCAGTCAGTAGTCCCTACCAATGTCGCCAGGGGGCGCTGGGATCGCTCACAAGTTGTCTGGTGGGCCTGGGCACAGAGCTTCCAGAAGCAGTGGGAAGCAGTCATCTTGTCGTGATGGTCCCAGTGAAGTGTGGTATGGGAGCTATTTTTCTAAAAGTGTGTATTTGATCAGACCTTTTGACAGGTGTGCTTATATGCTTTAAGCATTTTTTTCGCAATCTTTGTGGAATGTTTAGGGCCAAATTAGCGACTTATTTTTGGTGACGTTATTCCCACCACCAATATGCAGCACTGTATTCAGATCAGGATATCACGCCTGATATTTGTTGCAGCAGAAAGATAGTGCTTCGCACCGTCTCTTAGCTGTTGGCACAGTTGTGCATAGGATTCCTGTCAACTGACACACTATTTGGGGATAAGTCTGACTGTGCACCAAATGAGCCGAGCATATGTGTAGGCCTCTCTCCTGATCTTTGAGCGTGGAAATACGCGAGCCGGCTGATATGTCTGGCCTACGGTTATTACGTGATCGGAAAATTTGTGTCAGTGTAATTACTTGCATTAAGTGCTCCATGATGTGTTCCTTGCACAATACGAAAAAAGTGATCTGTTTAATTACATCTTCTACACGTATTTTGCAAGACATTAATTTTCCAAAAGAGCAGAGAATGATGAGTTTTTCCAGCCGAGTAAAAGAGACATCTAATCCCAGCAAACTGAATTTTGTGAATCAACAGTATGTCCTTTGCCATATGATTGAATTTTCTGTTGTAGAATCTTTCCGATCTACACAGAACGAGCCTCTTCTTCACCTGTTTCCAGGTGGTAGAGGGGAGGGGAAGTGGGGGAGTGGAGAGCTGGGGCGATTTCTCATATGGGTTAGTAATTTTTCGATTTAATTAATTAAATTAATTTTATATCAAAAGGTTGGTCGTTTCGGTGAGTAGCTGGGAGTATGTCGGGGATTTCCCAGAGGATGGGGGAGGTGGTGGAGGAGGGAGTGGTGAGGAGGGTTTCTTATAAGTGTGGATTATCTGCAGGAATCATAAATCAACCCCAGTGGGGCATAAATCAATTAACAGAATAGGTTAAGGAGAGGGAGAGAGGCTGTGTAACTGCGAGATCAAATCGTCGCCTGGTGTATGAAATCGGTCTCAATGGGAAACAGAAATAGTCATGCAATGTGTCATCCTAAGGGGCACTTTGAACTTAGTCAAGTGATTTAAAAACTGGGGTTGACTATTCTGTTACCTGCTCCTTCTATAGAAAATCCTGTACGAATGAAACAAGCTAAACTCATAATGTACATACGGAAAAGAAAAACTAATTAAATTGGAGGAAAACACTTGAATTACAGTAGTCTTCGTCTTTCCAGAAGTGTTGTCCTCCATCCGTGATACGATTCTCCAAGGCAACTGGCGCAAAAAAGGAGGAAAAGACATCGCCCCGTTCTGGGAAGTCCCCCACGCCGTTCCGTTTCCTCTGTGGATGACGACAATAAGAGACGCGTCAGCTGTAATTACACGCTGTCGCCGACAGGCTACGGAGAGCTCGCTCCCCCCGTTCTATAAGGCCATCCGTCGGCTCAGACGACCGACGCTACCAGCAGCACTGGAGCACCCCTATAAACACAAGAGAGAAAAATTTTTGCTCGAGATGGAGAGCGTCGGGGGGCAATGTTTATAAGTCGAAGTTTATCAGCCACCTCGTTGTAGAAGGTCGTGAGTTACGTTCCCCCATTTTCCAGCGTATAAACACAGTTATACGATTTTCTGTTTCAATATTAACAATTACTGCACTTATTATACAGGAAATCTACGTAAATGATGGAAAACGTGAACATTTACTTAACAGATGCGTATTTATAGTCTGTCGATATCACACAACCTTCTCTTTTATCTTAAATGAATTCAGCGTGTACTGTATCAATACGAAATACTTTTTCTGACAAAATATGCATTAACACTAATAACCATTACTATACAACAACTGTGCTGAGGTGACAAATGTTATGGGACAGCGATATACACGTATACGGATGGCGATAGTGTCGCATACCAAGTTACAAAAGGGCAGTGCATTGGCACATCTGTCATTTTTACTCATGTGATTCGTGTGAAAAAGTTCCCGATGTGATTATGGCTGCACGACGGGAATCAACAGGCTCTGAATGTTGAATGATAGTTGGAGCCATTTCGGAATTCGTAGGGAATTCAAAATTCCAAGACCAACAGCGTCAAGATTGAGCCAAGGATACCAAAATTCAGGTATTACCTCGCATGACGGACAAAACCCAGTCCCCGAAGGCATGAGGTGGTGTTTGCGTAGAGTTGTAGAGTTGTCAGTGCTAATACACAAGCAACAATGCGTGAAATAACAGCAGTTATCAATGTGAGACGTACGGCGAACGGATCAGTTACAACAGTGGGGCTAAATTTGGCGTTAATGGGCTAGGGTAGCAAACGAACGACGCGAGTGCCTTTGCTAATAGTACGACATTGCCTGCAGCGCCACTTCTGCGCTTGTGACCGTGTCGGTGGGACCCTAGAGGACTGGAAAACCGTGGCCTGGTAAACTGACAAGGGAACCTCCCCATCGCACGCCCCTCAGATTTACTTATACGTTGGCACAGTGGATAGACCTTGAAAAACTGAACACAGATCAATCGAGAAAACAGGAAGAAGTTGTGTGGAACTATGAAAAAAATAAGCAAAATATACAAACTGAGTAGTCCATACGCAGGATATGCAACATCAAGGGTAGTCTGAACCCAGGAGCGCCGTGGTCTCGTGGTTAGCGTGAGCACATGTGGAACGAGAGGTCCTTGGCTCATGTCTATCCTCGAGCGAAGAGTTTAATTTTTTGTTTTCACACAATTATCAAAGTTCAGGCACTCACACATAATCAACTTCGCTCTCCAAAATTCCAGGACACGTTCAGATTTGCTTGGACATATGCAGGATTTGACGGTCTACACACGGAAAAATTTTAAAACTTTAAAAACATATGTTTTTATAGAGCACAGGCAAAACTGTGTGACTGTGAAACTGTTGCATTCATTTGTTGCAGTTTATGTGACAAACTCTTATGTTTTCATCACTTTTTTGGGAGTGATTATCACATCCACAAGAATACCTAAATCGGGCAAGGTAGAAGAATCTATTTACCCATTCGCCAAGTGTACAAGTTAGATGGGTCGACAACATATTCCTGTCATGTGAAGCATATGCCGTCACCAGTGTCGTATAGAATATATGAGACGTGTTTTCCTGTGGAGGAATCGGTTGACCTATGACCTTGCGATCAAATGTTTTCGGTTCCCATTGGAGAGGCATGTCCTTTCGTCTACTAATCGCACGGTTTTGCGGTGCGGTCTCAAAACACAGACACTAAACTTATTACAGTGAACAGAGATGTCAATGAACGAACGGACAGATCATAACCTTGCGAAAACAAAGAAATTAAAGTTTTCACTTGAGGGAAGACTTGAACCAAGGACTTCTCGTTTCGGAGGTGCTCACGCTAACCACGGGACCACGGCGCTCCGGAACTCACACTATCCTAGATGTTGCCTATCTTGCACATGGACTACTCAGTTTGTATATTTTGCTTATTTTTTTCATAGTTCCACACAACTTCTTCCTGTTTTCTCGATTGATCTGTGTTCAGTTTTTCAAGCCCTATCCACTGTGCCAACTTATAACTAAATCTGAGAGGGGTGCGATGGGGAGGTTCCCTTGTGAGTGTAGACGTTAGGCAGCAAGAGCTGATGATACGATTCGAGTGTGGCGCACCTCGCACGAAGCCATGGGACCAAGTCGTCAACGAAGCAAAGTGCGAGCTAGTGGTGGCACTATAATGGCGTGAGCTATGTTGACGTGGAATGGACTTGATTATCTGTTCCAAATGAATCGATCGTTGATTGGAAACTGTTAAGTTCAGCAACCTGAAGACCATTTTCTGCCATTCATGGACTTCATGTTCTCGAACAACGACGGTATTTTTTTGGATGACCGTTGCGAGATATCACTGCGACACAGTTATTCGTGATTGGTTTGAAGGATATTCTGGACAATTGGAGCAAATGAACTGGCCACCCAGATCGTCTGACATCAATCTCAGCTAACATTTATGGGGCATGATCGAGAGATCGGTCAGTGCACCTGCAACACTTTCCCAATTATGGACGGCTGTAGAGGCAGCAGGACTCAGTATTTCTGCAAAGACTTCCAACGACCTGCTGAGTCCATGCCGCATCGAGTTGCTCTACTACGCCGGGATAGGGATAGTAGGTGGTATCCCAAGGCTTTTGTCACCTTCGTATCTAACCCTACCATTTAGGTAAGAGCGAACTATGTTTCATTGTGTGGGCCACAAATAACCTAATGACAATGTGGTAGTCAGTACCCTTGTCCTTTAAAATACATTGTCATTATTTGTAGTTCTTTTACCTTCTTACTCTGGCTCGATGGCATTGTTCTACATACAAGTCTCTATTACTTGACAATTTTAGAAAGGTAAATACAAATATTTACACAAGAGAATTAAAGGCGTTTTTGTGATCATGGGCCGGCCGGAGTGGCCGAGCGGTTCTAGGCGCTAAAGTCTGGAACCGCGCGACTGCTACGGTCGCAGGTTCGAAACCTGCCTCGGGCATGGATGTGTGTGACGTCCTTAGGTTAGTTAGGTTTAAGTAGTTCTAAGTTCTAGGGGACTGATGACCTCAGAAGTTAAGTCCCATAGTGCTCAAAGCCATATTTTTGTGAGATTAAATGTGAAAGATTTAAAAACAAAACAAAATGTTCTTAAGGTGTATGTAACATCATACACTCTCTCGTAAACAGAAAGAAAAGTTACCCAAAAATGTATCGAAGAGATGAACACACTGAATTATTCTAGCAAAGTATTAGCACACTGGCCTCGCATTCGGGAGGACGACGGTTCAGTCCCGTCTCCGGCCATCCTGATTTAGGTTTTCCGTGATTTCCCTAAATCGCTTCAGGCAAATGCCGGGATGGTTCCTTTGAAAGGGCACGGCCGATTTCCTTCCACATCCTTCCCTCACCCGAGCTTGCGCTCCGTCTCTAATGACCTCGTTGGCGACGGGACGTTAAACACTAATCTCCTCCTCCTCCTCTAGCAAAGTAAATTACTATGTGCTAAATTTAAAACTTCCCCGTTATACAGATTGGTTTATAATCTTCGTCTGTAACTTGCTGGTACGCTATTTCGGCGCAGAGCCTTCTTCATTTGAATACTGATGAGCAACGCATTAAGCTCCCCTATCACCAACACATGACATTACTGTGAATTTGTGAAAAATTGTGGGAAATTTAAAAATCCATTTATCTTAATTTAAAAAATGAAGGATATTCCTCTAAGTCAACCTACCTGGTCTGTTTGTGTGGGACAAGGATATATCAGAAATACATTAATACAACACACATTAGTTCTCACACACACACACACACACTACATCACTAAATAACATCATGGAGATACATAAACAAATTATACCCACAGCACCTGGCTCCATGTTTTAACAATTACCACAAGTAATTTATTATATGGTGTTGCCATACTGCTGGGTTTAGTAGGATAGTATGGGCACAACTCCATCTTTATCTTAAGCAAACACTATGGAACTATAATTCGGAAGCGAACGTTTGCAATACATGGAAATAGTAATGCAGTTTGTCAGTAAAATTTAATACATACATTATCTATAGCTGAGAAAACTCTATACCAGCTCTAATTTCTTGGATTTTTCTCACTGCTATAATCTCACGAGATCTGTTTTGCCTGTAACATATAATTTTTCAACAGCAAAATCTCAAGGGGAGGGATGAGCCAAAGACAGCGATTTATTGCCAGAACACCTAGAAGTCTTCTAAAGAGACACAGCTTACAACTCACCTATCACTTCTCTACTAAAGTATTGTATTCTACTCTGTACATTTCAGATGGGATCGATGGTTCCTTACAGATAAGGATACGAGTGGTTTAACTGTTCATCCCAGTACCGCATTGCGCATCGATTAAACTATTGTTATTAAGGATTGGATTTCATATTCCTCTTCCAATAATGTGACAGGAAAACGTTGACGGAAGACAGAAACGTTTTGACGTATTCAGAATGATTGACGGCAACCCATTTTCTCAAGAAAACGCCTATTTGCAAATCTCGCGTCGCCAGTACGATTTCTGACTCGTGATATAGAACAAGTTATATGTAGTCTGGTTGCTTGACTGCATTTCATTAGGTGGTCTCTTTCCTGGACTGTTTTTGTTTCACTGGAGAGAAAACTGCCTGTGTGTGTGGTGCTATAGTCCTAATTTTATATACGTCGAACTTTTTGGAACGATTCGAATGGAACAGCGTGCTAATTTCTACTTATCTCTCTACGTCAATAGAGAGAACGATATGCTTTAGAGGAAGTCCATTGTTGCAGGGCCACTACCAGTCGCAGGAGTTTGTGCTTATTTCAGCTGAATGATTTTACAGTGTAGAATGCCTTTGCCGTGGAGCTACCTGAGAAACTGAGAGAAACGAGGGTCAAACAGCAATGGACTTCGGGCCTGGAAAGATTTTGTGCTCTTATTTCGGGCATTTTTCTTTCCGGAGCACTTTGGGACTTAACATCTGAGGTCATCAGTCCCCTAGACTTAGAAATACTTAAACCTAACCAACCTAAGAACATCACGAAGATCCATGCCCGAGGCAGGATTCGAACCTGCGACCGTAGCAGCAGCGTGGTTCCGGATAGAAGCGCCTAGGACCGCTCGACCACAGTTGTCGGCTATGCGGCACTACAGATATAAGTACAAAAGACACTGCATCTTTCTAGCTCACGATTCACTCTTTTCATAAAAACCATCAAATTGAAAATGTCTTCCAACTGCCGTTCTTCTTTAACACTTAGGTTGCTGGTCTTCTAAGTAACGGCGATTTCCTGTGGATTAAATAAAATATGTGTTTTTTAGGAAGCTTTAAATTGTGTGTACAAATATATAACTGGAATTTCAAAACACTGTTAGGTTTATTGGTCTTTCCCCTTTAAATATACAAAATTTGACGTCGCTGAATCCATAGACGAAAGATAAATTTAAAAGAAGCTGTCACAGAAAACACTGAAAAGAGGTTCAGGTATTTCCGTATGGGCTGTCCAAATTACCCCAAGATCGTACACACGACACAGTAGATTGTCGGAAGGGAGCGCTGTGTTGCCACACGAATTAGATGCCGTGGAGCCCGTCTATTACTGCAGTACTAAATTTAAAAGTATAAGTAAATTTTTTACTTACCCATACCATTCAAGGAGATGTTGGAAATACCTACCCTAGTTTTCCACGCATTTTTCACACATACTCAAGAAATCTTTCATCACTCGGTAAAATTCTCTTTGAGAAACTGCAATAGTTGACTCACAGACACCATCCTTGAGTTCCTGTAAGGTGTGTGGATTTGTTGTGCACACTTTCTCCATTAGTGTTCTCCATAAATAGAAATTGCACGGGGCTAAATCGGGACTTCGAATGGGCCACATATTGTTACGAATGACTCTGCCGTGGAACACAATCGTGAGTTTCATGCAAAGAAACATTGGCCGTATGAGCCCTTGCGGAATCCAGTTGAAATTACGCGAAGTTTCGTTCTCTTTCACTGAGTTCAAGAAAAAACGGTTGAAAAATGTTTTGAACATACCTTTTACTGTTAACTGTGTCATTACAAAACTATACCTTTTATTCTATCACCAGTAACTGCATACCACACTCCTATTCTCTGACTATGAAGGGGTTCCTCATGAAATATTAAAGGTCTATTAGCGCTTCACTGTCGTCAGTTTTGGGAATTAACGTATTTATGTAAACGGAACTAAGTCTCCAGAACGAGGTAAGGTTCCATTTCCCCATCATGGCATTGTTTCAAAATCCATTCGCAAAACCTAAACCTGTGCGCAAACATGGCGTAAAGACGATTTTCAAAACGACAAGGAAAATCAAAGAGTGTTTTAGATCGGCAAATAAGAAAATGGACCCACTTGCAATGTCGGGAATATATCGTATACCATGCGCATGCGGAGAAGTTTATGTCGGAATGTCTGGACGATCAATTAACACCAGGATCAAAGAGCATAAGCGACATTGCAGGTTGGGGCAGGTGGAGAAATCGGCCGTGGCAGAGCACGCACTGAGTGAGACCGACCACGTAATAAAATTCGCCGACACGGAAGTTCGGGCTGTAGAGAAGCACCATCAAATGGTTCAAATGGCTCTCAGCACTATGGGACAACACCTGAGGTCATCAGTCCCCTACAACTTACAACTACTTAAACCTAACTAACCTAAGGACATCACACACATCAATGCCCGAGGCAGGATTCGAACCTGCGACCGTAGCAGCCTCGCGGTTCCGGACTGAAGCGCCTAGAACCGCTCGGCCTCCACAGCCGGCTAAGCACCATCAAACGCGCTTGTCCAGAGAAGCTGTAGAAATACAAAAACACGCGAACAGTTTCAACAAGAAAGAGGAAAGCCTTAAAGTAAACGGATCCTGGCTTCCCGTGCTGCAGCGAACGACCATCGCCGGTAGCAAGAGGAGAACTGCACCGGAGATGACCGCGGAGAAGCTCTCGGACGTTGGCGCGCCATGTACATATAGTCTACGGCCACGTGCTCGGCTCCAGTTCACCACCGGCAATGCAGGGTGAAGCTTTGACATTGCCAGCCACTCGTGCTGGCAAAACGTCAGTAAAGTCATTAGATGAACGTCGGCCATAGAAACCGAGACAGAAGCCAATAGGCAGTTTGTCAACAAGTGGCCACGAAAGCCTTAACAATTTTGTACTAATCCTGTGTGCTTAATCACCAGGTTTAAGTGACCGTGCGGGGTAGCCGCGCTGTCAAAGGCGCCTTGTCACGGTTCGCACGGCTCCCCCCCCCCCCCCCACCACCGCCGTCGGAAGTTCGAGTATTGGGTGCGTGTATTGTCCTGAGCGTAACTTAGTTTAAGTTAGATGAAGTAGTGTGTAAGCTTAGGGACCGATGACGTCAGCAGTTTGGTCCCATAGGATCTTACCAAGAATTTCAAAAAAAATTTCGTATGTTTAAGTTTCTGCACTATTGTTACCCTTTAGGCCCTTAGCTCAGGTAACTTAACTGCCCATTGTACAGACGTGCAACATGTTTGCGTGTGTTGCATGCCATATGCAGTGTGATCGAGATGAGTTTTTGTGATCACTGTTCGTCGCCGTTTACTCTACTTGTCATCCATACTTCCCGTTTCACGAAATTTATATTCTAATTTGTGAACTGCATAATGACTTGGAGTTAAAACTCCTAGAGGCTTTTGTTCAAACAATCTCGAAACAATATGAGTGGACTCTATAAGCACATACTGTGTTATCACCATACTGGCATATCGCAGTTCGCAACGTAATTGCAAGTATCTGCCCAAGACCCATAGCGGTCCAGTGGGGTCCAGCACGTCCAATGGAGCACGCCCTCTGAGCCATACCTCCAGCGGCCCTGGACACAGAGCGTCCCCTGCTTCCACAAATAGGACGGCCGTCTGCAGCTGCTCTGGCCCACTCACGCTTGGCGCCTCTTCACAGAAACACCACAGCTGGTGCCTTTTACAGCAAGCATCGTCCTCATTGTCACTGTAATAGTTACTCTGCTTTTTGCTTTATATTTGAAAAGAGTCTTCGTTTACTTGGAAAAATATAAGTTAAGTACAGCAACTGTTTGTTGTGTTAAGTTGTTCGTTAATCATTTCTCTTCCCGACCAGCTTTCCTACGGTGACAGTTGAAACACTACTATGTAGCCCACCTCTTCTTTCCGTTGTGTACGAAGTCGTACACAATATCTGGCGACAAGTTACCGGCTGACAAATATTCTTATTTCTTGGCCTTGGTGGGAGTGACTATTTGCCTGTTACGAACTGTTTAGGTTGCGTAAGCAGCAATGGCAGACATACCGTCAGGGGGTGACTGAAGTGCAAGGTCTTACTAGGCAATGTAGATTCAAATGTGACTATGTCAAATATTATAGCGATACAACGGTTCATGAAGCCTTCATGCACAGTCTTGCTGATACTCGAATTCGGAAACTGATTCATAAATACCCGCACTATAGGTTCTGCTAATTCTCGTCTATTAGGATCCCTGCGAAAGCAAAGCAGACAATTTTGAAACAGCGCCTGTTTGTTCTGTAGACAGCCGCGACAAACAAGCGTCGCGGCCTCTCACAAATAGTGGTCCGGCTGGCCATAGCCACACCACTCACTGCAGCACGTGTCACATCCGGCACAAGTGAAGTCGATGATGATGTTTGGTTTGTGGGGCGCTCAACTGAGCGGTCATCAGCGCCCGTACAAATTCCCAATTTTTACGCAGTCCAATTTTTACACAGTTCAATGTAACCACTGTCACGAATGATGATGATGAGGATGAAGTGATGATGACAACACAAACACTCCGTCCCCAGCCAGAGA
This sequence comes from Schistocerca piceifrons, assembly GCF_021461385.2. Classification (NCBI taxonomy): domain Eukaryota; kingdom Metazoa; phylum Arthropoda; class Insecta; order Orthoptera; family Acrididae; genus Schistocerca; species Schistocerca piceifrons. Next base: position 641,583,655 of record NC_060140.1, on the reverse strand, counting down.
AAATCCTCAATCCGGCCGGGAATCGAACCCGGGACCATGTGATCTAGAGGCAGCAACGCAAGCCAGTAGCCCACGAGCTGTGGACAAGGTGTGATGTCATGCCCTAGCTGCAATGCGGCACTTGCATTTCGATCTAGCTTCTCGCCTGAAGCGACTTGCCTTTTTTCCGACAAGCGATTACATGTACAGCCTGTGTGATTACAGAAGCATAAGGCACACCTTCTGCTTCTCCTACACGTAAGTCTGAGTCACAAACCGTGTGTAGTATATTTTCAAATCTCCAAAGCATAGTTAGTGCGAAACAACATTCAAATAGCCATTCAGGGACCATTCAGGGAAGGCTCCCAACACATCTGCAGCGCTACCTGAGGACAACTAACATTTTTGTGTCTGTTATTATTGCTGGATAATCAGTCCGTCTGCAACTTAACACTGGAGACCCTGTGACTGCTCACTTACTAATTCTTTTCAAATCTAACTTGTGCACATTGAGCCACACGCTAATGGTGTATGACGGCCAAGCCACTCAAGTCCTACGTGCTTGTAGCCGTCCTGCAGCTTTCCGAAATTTGATGAGGACAACGTTCACTGCGCTTCCTTCCCGAGATAGGGCTACTGTTTGGTCTAGACCCTTTTGGTATGTTTTGGTTAAGCATTCAGGATAATGTACTTTCCGTCTCTTTCTTTGCTCCTCCAGACAAAGTTGCTAAGTTACGTGCAGACTTTCATGATTTGTTTTACGGGGTTTTAGCTAAAGCTAATAATTCTGTTCACCATGTCACAATGAAAAACAATGCTGAGTCGCGTTTTGTTGGAGCTCCTCTGTCTCTCAGGCACTTCGGGAACAGGTGGCCCAGTTACTCACTGCTTCTTGCTAGATGTTGGGATCGTAGCGCTCATTACTGCCAGTCAATGGGCGTTCTCTGTTGCTATTCTCAATAAGCCGTCCGCCAGACTCAGGTTTTACGCTGATTTTAAGAAAACTGTGAATCCTCAAACAGTCATTGACAGTTATACCTTGTCGCATCCGAAGGAATTGGTGGTACCGGTTGTTGCTTTCTCAAAATGTATTTGTGCTACACTAAGTTGCTAATCTCTCAGGATGAACAATTCCAACTAGTCTTTGTCATTAACACTCATCTGGGTGTCTTCAAATTTTTTGTATTGCCTTCTGGCTGAATTACTCCTTTCGCCATATTTTAGCACTTTCTGGAGCAGCTGACTGCAAAAATTTCATTTTGTTCAAATGATTTAGATTGTCGCCTCAGGTCGCATCTCGAAGAACCCATTAGCAATCTTCGCACTCTGTTTCAAGTGTTGTATGAGCTGGTCTCATATGTAACAGAGACAAATGTGTGTGTTTTAGATTGAACTTGAGTACTTTGCTCATGTCATAAATAGCCAGGGTGTTCACCCATTGCAGTCACATTTGCTTGCTATACGTGGCCTTCCACCTCCACCCAGTGTGCGGAAATTACAGTCTACGTCAGGGGGGTTAACGTATTACATTCGATTTATTCCTAACGCTACTGAAATCCCGGCTCCCTTGCATCGCATTAGAAGGAAGAAATTTTCTTTTGTTTGGACGCAAGTGTGTCAGTCTGCTTTCCAAAAGCTGAAAGATACTTTGCTTAGTGATTGACGCCTTGTTCAAACCCACGGTCTTGGCTGAGCATGCTTCCTCTTACGGCATTGGAGCAGTTCTGTCGCATAAATTTGGTGTGGTTGGTGAGCCGAGTGCCTTTCCCTCGAAGTTGTTGAACAAAGCTCATTGTAATTATTCGAAAACCTAAAGAGAGGCTCTCGCCAATGTCTATGGTAACACTAAGTTTCACCAGTATCTTTTTGGCAGAAAATTTTTCTTGGTGACTGACTGACGATAAATCACTACAGCCTTTGGTTGTTGAGTCCCGGCTCGCACAGTTGTGTAATAGTGATATCTCCTTTTGTCAAATTACCAGTATGTGGTGGTGTTAAGCCCACGTCTTAGCATGCCAATGCAGACGCTCTTTCTCACCTCCTCGTTGGCCCAGATTCCGCATACGACGAGTCCTCTGCTTCTTGTTGTTACAGTCATGCACAAGACAAAGACGCACATCATAGCTTTCCTTTTAATCACCGGAAAATTTCCCAGCCCGCAACAGCAAATACTGATGCGTAAATTCTGTAGCACTGCATCCTTCCCTTTAGGTCATCAACGTGTGTCATTTTGCTTCGCAGCAGTTATGACCTGTCACGTTTTGTGATTCCCCAGGCTCTCCAGTTTAATATACTTCGATTGCTACACCTATGTCACACGTATCGTTCACACCAAGCAGTTGATGCGACGTCATTGTACGGCACGGTCCGGATGCGTAAGTTGAATAATTGAATCTCACTGCCAAACCTGTGTTAAACATCATTCTGCTCCGCCTCACCAGTTCTTTGAACGATCACACCTCAAGAACGTTGACAACGATATCATTCGGATTTCGCAGGTCCTTACTGGAACACATTGGCTCATCGTCGCTGATGCCTTCAGAAAATTTTCCTTACTGGTTCCTTGCCATCTACCAGGCTCGTTCTTCAGTCCAGGCGCTGTTGTCGATCTTTTTCCTCGAGGGCTTGCTTGAAGTGATTGTGACTGACGACGAACCTCAATTTGTTGCCACCTAGTTTGAACAGATTTGCACCACTTGCGGCATTGAACACATCACGAGTACATCTTTTCACCCTCAGTCCAGTGCCGAAACTGAACGCTTTGTACGAATATTAAAGCAACAGATAGACTAACTTTGTCCCCCACATGAGCTGAAGCTCTGTTGCTCTTCTTGCCTTCCTACCGTTCCTAGTGACTCGCCGGACCGTCACGGGTGGACTTGTTACATGGACGACACCATTGCACATTGCTACAGTTGCTGCAACCGCCACGGCGGGCGGCGCCCGCTCTGCCCAGGCAGGCTAAGCATCACACTAACGATTTGGTATTTTGCAGATTGTGTGGCGGCTTCACCACTGCTGGAATGACAGCCCATTGTTCCTCAAACGCCACAACCACAACCAGGTAATGTAATGATGTTGGGCGCTGGGTCTGGAAAGAAGTCGCCGTTCTAATTCATCCCACAGATGTGTCACACTGTTTACGTCGGGGTTCTCAATAGTGTACTCCATTTCAGGAATGTTATTGTACAGTAAGCACCTGGGGATGACGAGCAGCTGTCTCGTCGAAATATTGTGTTGCTCCCTCAACATTATCCGATGCGACGCCCGTGAACCAATGAAGCAGGAATGTTATTATCAACAAACCACCACCCCACACATGCTGCTTGAGGAGACGTTGCTTTATCACGTTGATGCAGTCAGCGCATCCGAACTTTTCCATTACGGAGGAGACCATGCTGTAAAATGCTTTTATTTCATCCAGCATTAACGTTTTCTTACGCATACCAAAAAGTAGCATCAGCAGTTCAATGTTAGCAATACATATGATGGGATAAATCGTTCTCTAGGAATTCACCAAACCAAAACCCTTCCACCAGATTGTCACAGGGTATAGAGTAATTCGTCACACCGAAGCACTCTTCTCCAGTTCCCACTGCCCGGCAACACCCCTCTTGCGTTCTTTACAGCCCTCTTTACATTCACATTACCAACAGCCGACTTGGGCGGCTTTGAAAGGGTTGATACGTCCAAATCGATTCTTACTCAGGGGACATAAAATATCCAGCCCACGTTAGATATCACTGACGGACCAATCCTGCTGTTGCTACTCCTCTACTGACAACCCAATACTCGCCATCTCATGTTGTAGTATCTGGTATGTCTCTCGTGACACCTAATGTTCAATTACGCATACGTAGCAATATCAGTATACTTTTAATCAGACAGTAAAGAGCACTCCGGACTAGTACTTCGTCTATCGTCGTATAAAACTCTGTAAGAACAGTGCACGGAGGGATTCCCATTACAGCGAAATTAGTAGTCATGTCCTTCTTCAGTGATAAGTGTTTTATTACTATACTGCAAGCGTAAGTGTATAGTGCCTTTTCATCTTCAACGAAATTTCAATAATTTTGGCAGGTAGCACAAAACGACACTGAGATATCTCTTAAAGTTTATACTACCCTAGCGATCCATGTCGTTCAGTCAAGAGCGCTATTTATCGTAACCTTACCATTACACTGTTAAAATATGTACAAGGCTTACAGTCACAGATTAGTGGTGGCGATGGCATAGTTTTATTTTTGCATACCCATCGATCTGTAAGTACAATTTATTATGTAAAATATAACTTGTTAATGTATGTCCTGAGACAAACTGAAGAATCATATCCCGTTCTTAAAATGTGTAAACATTGCCTAGGTTGTAATTATAAAATGATATGAAAATACACACATCAGAAAAAGTTTTACATCACCCCGGTTCCCAGAATTCCTGAAGATAGTCGTTGAATGTGGATATTGTATCACCGACATAGTCGCTTAAGCAGTTAAGAGATTGCACTCAACCCGCCCAAAGATGTAAACAACCATGCATGAGCAGCCCTATTAGACGGAGGGAGTCCGACAGCCGATCAGCTCCAGTCGTTCCACCAGGAAGGAGGTACGGGGCTCGTGCTGTCTGTAGATCAACCATGCCTGGACGGTCAATACCGTGGTGCGATCGCATCGTCATTTTTACTTTGTGCGTGGTAGGGCTCTCAACAACAGAAGTGTCCAGGCGTCTCGGAGTGATCCAAAGCGATGTTGTTCGGACATGGAGGAGATACAGAGAGACAGGAACTGTCGATGACATGCCTCACTCAGACCGCCCAAGGGCTACTGCAGCAGTGAGACTGTAAAGGCCATTAGCGCATTTTACTTGTTGTATGTACGGAATAAAATAAATTAGCATGCTGTGGCATAAACCTGGAACAGGTGTGTACTGCTCGTTGTATTAAACGTGTTTCCGCAAAACACCTTTATGGTGAAGATGTCTTGCTTATGTATATTAGACGTTGGAGATACGCCATCACCAACTCGTCCATTGTGTATCGCAATAGCGATGGATTTTATTGCAGAATCAGTGAGGCTACGTCATACCAGGGTATTGCCTTCTCTGACCTATCTCTGGTCTTTGAGGCAACTCAGCACTGACATGAAAAGGAGGTGCCCCTATGGACAATTTTATACGTCAACATTTTTTTATGAGAATGAACTCGACAAATACTGAAGTGGAATCAGAATTAAAGCTGACAAAAGAGTTAAAAGTTTATCTCTTTTCAAGACTATCTCACTTCTACACAAATATTAAAAAATCTTCATCTACTAGAGAGCATTACGTGACATATACAATCAACATGTACAAAGCAGAATATTTGACTAACAGTTTGGCAACAACATTTGAGGACCATTCAAACTAAATAGCAATGCAAATAGCATTTATTATTTCATACAGATAGCTAAAACATACAGAAAACAATAAATATTTATGAAGTTCGTAGTTATCAAATTATATACTTCTCGCCCTCGTCTGTCATCAGGTATCTTTACACAAACAAGGTTCACAATTACAGTTTCTGACATTTAGGAAATAAATTTCATATTTTGGTAGAAAAGCTATTCAGTTGGGGAGAACGGCGTTTCTGACAGTCGAGGGCTTGCTGTTCTGTGAAATTACCTTATTTACAAAGACAGCATAGCTGGCGTGTGTTTTACTTCAATTGTCATCAAAACTAGATGTATAGAAAGTACGTTCGGAGACGGGAAAAAAATAATCAAATACTACGCTTACACGCTTCGTGCAGATCGCACGTGTTCACCAAATGTGTACTCATCGCAGATAGGATGAAGAAAAGTTGAGCTACTCTGTATTTGGCACGACATAGGAGCTTATGTGACTAATCGAATGTTACGTGACGACTGTCCCTTGACTACAGAAGTAGATGACGAGACGATTGGTGGTTACTATGTTTTTAATATTTTCTTCTTATTTATTTATTGTTCCGTGGGACCAAATTAGGAGAAGTCTCCATGGTCATGGAACGAGTCAATACATGAAATTATAACACGATATTAGAAACAGATAAAATGAAATATAAAAACACATATTCAGGTGACAAGTCGTAAGTTTAAATAAAGAAAATCAACAATGTAACACTGGAATTTGCTTAATTTTTTAGCTCTTCCAGGAGCTCCTCGACAGAGTAGAAGGAGTGAGCCGTGAGGAAATTCTTCAGTTTAGACTTAAAAGAGTTTGGGCTACTCCTAAGATTTTTGAGTTCTTGTGGTAGCTTATTGAAAATGGATGTAGCAGAATACTGCACTCCTTTCTGCACAAGAGTCAAGGAAGTGCATTCCACATGCAGATTTGATTTCTGCCTAGTATTAACTGAGTGAAAGCTGCTAACTCTTGGGAATAGGCTAATATTGCCAACAACAAACGACATTAAAGAAAATATATACTGTGAGGGTAATGTCAGAATTCCCAGACTATTGAATAGGGGTCGACAAGAGGTTGTCGAACTTACACCACATATAGCTCGAACAGCCCGTTTTTGAGCCAAAATTACCCTTTTTGAATCAGAAGAATTACCCCAGAAAATAATACCATACGACATAAGCGTATGAAAATATGCGAAGCACACTACTTTTCGTGTTGAAGTGTCACTTATTTCAGATACTGTTCTAATGGTAAATAAAGCAGCATTTAGTTTCTGAACAAGATCCTGGACATGGGCTTTCCACAACAGCTTACTATCTATCCGAACGCCTAGGAACTTGAACCGTTCCGTCTCGCTTATAATATGCCCATTCTGTCTGATCAAAATATCGGTTCTTGTTGAATTGTGAGTTAGAAACTGTAAAAACAAAGTCTTACTGTGATTTAGCATCAAATTATTTTCCACAAGCCACGAACTTATTTCATGAACTACGTTATTTGATACTGTTTCAACATTACACACAAGATCCTTCACTATCAAGCTGGTGTCATCAGCAAACAGAAGTATTTTAGAATCACCTGTAATACTAGAAGGCATATCATTTATATAAATAAGAAACAGCTGTGGCCCCAGCACCGACCGTTGGGGAACGCCCCACTTAACAGTGCCCCATTGGGACTGAACATCACTACCACTTTCAATATTGCGGAGAATTACCTTCTGCTTTCTGTTCTTAAAGTAACAGGCGAACCAATTGTAAGCTACTCCCATTACTCCATAATCGTCCAACTTCTGCAGTACCATTTAGTGGTCAACACAGTCAAAAGCCATCGTTAAATCAAAGAAAACACCTAGCGTTCGCAACCTTTTATTTAATCCGTCAAAAACATCACAGAGAAAAGAGAATATAGCATTTTCAGACATTAAACCATTTCTAAAACCAAACTGAACATTTGACAGCAAATTATGTGAGTTTAAATGCTCCAGTAACCTTGTATATACAACCTTCTCGATAACTTTAGCAAACACCGATGGGATAGAAATAGGTCTAAAATTGTCAACATTATCAATGTCTCCCTTTTTATAAAGTGGCTTCACTACCGAGTACTTTAATCGGTCAGGAAACCGACCACTCCTAAAGGAAAAATTACAGATATGGCTAAGTACTGGGCTAACATACATGGAACAATACCTCAGTATTCTGCTAGATACCGCGTCATATTCATGAGAGTTCTTGGTCTTTAGTGATTTAATTATTAACTAAATCTCCCTCTTCGCAGTATCATGGAGGAGCATTTCAGGTAACAGTCTGGGAACACTTTTTTCTAAGAGCGCTATATGATTCCCTGTTGGCACTAGGTTTCTATTTAGTTCGCCTGCTATATTCAGAAAGTGATTATTAAATACTGTACATATATGCGACTTATCAGTAACACGGACATTCCCACTACGCACTGATTCTATATCCTCGACCTGTCTCTGTAGACCAGCCACTTCCTTTACGACTGACCATATGGTTTTAATTTTATCCTGAGACTTAGCTATTCTATCTGCATACCACATACTTTTTGACTTCCTAATAACATTTTTAAGCACCTTACAATACTGTTTGTAATGGGCTGCTGCATTTAGATTTTGACTGTTTCTAACGTTTTGATATAATTGCCACTTTGTTCTACAAGATATTCTTATCCCTCTAGTGAGCCACCAAGGCTGCCTGTTTGTGCTAGTACCCTGTTTTGAACGTTCTAACGGAAAGTAACTTTCAAAGAGCACGAGAAAAGTCTTAGAAACGCATTATATTTGCCGTCTACTGTATCAGCGCTATAGACATCTTGCCACTCTTGTTCCTTGATAAGGTTTACAAATCTCTCTACAGCAACTGGATCAGCTTTCCTAAACAGCTGATGACTATATTTAACACATGTTGCAGCACAAAAATCTTTTAGAGTTAAAATTTGTGCATCATGATCTGAGAGGCCATTCACCTTTTTGTTAACAGAATGCCCTTCTAGTAATGAGGAATGAACAAAAATGTTGTCAATGGTTGTTCTACTGTTCCCTTGCACTCTCGTTGGAAGGAATACGCTTTGCATAAGATTATATGAATTAAGGAGGTCTACCAGCATTCTCTTCCTTGCACAATAACTTATACAATTAATATTGAAGTCACCATATATAACTAACTTTTTGTACTTCCTATAAAGTTAACCAAGAACCTCCTCTAGCTTTAGCAAAAATGTTGTGAAATCGGAGTCTGGGGATCTATAAATAACAACAGTTAGAAGTTTAACTCCGTTAAATTTAACCACACCTGCACAACATTCAAACACCTTTTCAATGCAGTTCTTTGGAACATCAATTGACTCAAATGGGATGCCGTTTTTCACATACATGGCTACTCCCCAACACCGCAAAGAGCTCCTCGATAAGCTGCCAGCCAACCTGTATCCTGGTAAAGGAAGCCTCTGAATTATCTCCTTATTTAAGAAGTGTTCAGATATACCAATATACCCGTATGTTATTCACGTCGTATAATCTTCCGATATACGCAGACGTGACCGTGTGTCTGCTCAACATTGTGATCAACAAATAACGCAACAGGCAAGACACTTACATTCTGTCCCACATTCATTTCCATATTAGTTTCATTTCCTGCACGTAGCCTATTACACACAAAGATGGTACGGCCGAGATTCAGTCACTTAGAGCACCCTAACGGATAAGGAATGTAGTGATGGACATCAGTGGTGGGAAATATTATCTTCGTACGTTCAGTTGGAACAGGAAAACCGTATATACAATATTTTATATACCTCTCACTTTATTACTTTCCCATTCACTTTTTAACTATTAACATTGACAAATTTATGTCAAGCTTGTGTTAACTGATTTTCTGTAACTAAAAGTATTTGTGCTTTTCGCATGGGGGCACCCCCATCTCCCCCAACTGTAGTGATGGTTCCAGTTATGAACTGTGTAACCTCTTCAAAATTGTCAAGGAATCTGCAGTACCGTCCAGTGTCTCGAAAGTATCAGTCACTCTGCATGAATCAGCGCAGGTCTTGTTCTGTGACTGCCACTTTATTTGACGTTCTATGATATAGCAACAAGAGGATTGGAGCTCCACCCAATGAAAAAGGAGAAGTTTTTATTTAAATTTTCTCTTTCCTTTTTTGTCCTTGCCTACTCAAATAGACGAAAACCCATCAAGTATAATGCTACGAAGACGTTTCTGGTGCCTTCAACACAACATTCTACTTATAACGAGCATATTTTCAGTCCCCTCTTTCATCACGCTCCCATCAGTCTAATATTTTATCTGTAATCTTTACTAACACTGTATTTAGTCAGTTACTTTAAATTTCATTTATTTATTTCATTTTTAATGTAAATGTTAATTTAAGAAAAACGTTTTATAAATTTGTAACATTATTTTGTCAGTGCCATTAAATTTAACTTCCGTGTATTCTGAAGTTTTCTCCAGTAGGGAACGACGATATTTTGAGGGTGTTGCCGGCTTGCTGTGGACGGGGGTGTTAAACAATGTCCGACATCACAGAATAAGCACGTTGGTCTAGGTTGCGGATGACCAACATAAATAATTAAAGTTAATCGTATATTTGCTGTTGCCGGCAATTGTGGCCGAGCAGTTCTAGGCGCTTCAGCCCGGAACCGCGCTGTTTCTACGGTCGCAGGTTCAAATCCTGCCTCGGGCATGGATGTGTGTGATGTCCTTAGGTTAGTTAGGTTTAAGTCTAGGGGACTGATGACCTCATATGTTAAGTCCCATAGTGCTCAGGGCCATTTGAACCATTTGAATATTTGCTGAATCATGAGAATGTTCATCATAATAGCAAACCAACGAACTGTGGACCTCGAATTTGTAATCACGATGTGGGATGAGTAACAAGAGGAATCGAGCGGCATGTCTGGACCTCGTGCGAGCAGCACTGGTGCCGCTGATTTAATCGAAAGTATTTCCATATTTGCTTTAATGTTACTTTGTCATGTTGTCTGGTTGTGCGAAACAATACCCTGTGACAGTGGCACGGAAGCCGACAGCACAACAGTAGTATGTGATCCCATGACGTTGCGGTTGATTAACGGCGTGAGGCACAGAATCCCGTAACGGTTGTAGGGCCGTTGGACTTCGCAAAACTTCGATCTCATTCTTGCTATTCTGGATTCCACCACCAATGTCGCACATTAGGTTATTCTCGGACGACATTCCAATACGACACGAAGCGAGTTACGGCTTAATAATGTGTCCACTACAATATCACTTTAGTTCCCGGGTCACCACTTACTTGGAGCACTCGTGCTACACAAACGATGCGTACACGAACACGGTACAGTTATTAGCAGAAATAATACAGAAATACAAGCGAATTTTCAGTGAATAACAAGGAAAAATATGTATCAAAGTTTTGTAAGGATTCACTGCATTCGGTTCACTGTCGATTATCGATTTTCATCCTACAACCTCTACAGGAGGTGCTCCACTAGGTGAGCCTGCTGTTCATTGTATAAGGCATATCTGCGACACGTACTTTCACACCCGCAGTCCACAAACCGTGGTATGCATCTGTGAAGTACCACAGTCAGTCCTCCTAGCTGTAAAAGTACCAGTTTCTTATAGACGTTGTTGTATTAGGACGATAATGGTATGTGGTTGACTGACGTGGTCCAGAAAACTTTCTCGATACGGCTCGACCATTACATACCTCACCGAGAAAGGAGAAATTTGAAACTGATCTTATCTTCAAGTTTATTTTATTTCCAAACGGTACATTTCCGGACATGATTTCCTTGACAAAGCTTTTTACACTCTAGGACTGTCAAACGTCCCAGAAAACTGGGAATGCCAACGATTTCAGTGTTGGCCTGTCTGCCAAAATACGCAGACATTTAAAAAGTAATCCCTTAACAAACATATCTACGATTATTTTCTTTGTTCTTGTCAAGAAATTAAAGCCTTTTACAAAACACAATAAGTCGGATGCAGAATTCAGTGGTTTGTTACCTAGCAAACAGTGAATACAATTCTTGAAAACCTATGTGACACAAGACCAATGCTCCGAAGTGCTAAAAATAGTCTACCTTCAATTCTCCCTTCCTGGCCAAAATGATAATGTGGAGGAAGGGTTCCCACTACTGAATTCTCGCCGGTCTGAAAACAGAAGTAAATAACATTTGACATCAGTTGGTGCCATTTTTGATGTCCAATGTGATACGGTAAATGTCAGTTGTTTCGCAGTCTATACAGTAATGTCAACTGACAGAATGTTGAAATACCTCCTCTGCAGTCATCACTAGAGTACAGTTGGAAAATTAAACATAAATGGTGATGTATTCTTAAGCATTTCTCTTTAACCTACGCTATTTGATCAAAACTATCTGGACACCTGGCTTAAAATGACCTACAAGTTCGTGGAGCCCTCCATCGGTAATGCTGGAATTCAGTACGGTGTTGGCTCACCCTTAGCCATGATGACAGCTTCCACTCTCGCGGGCATAAGTTCAGTCAGTTTTCTTGGGGAATGGCAGCCCATTTTTCACAGGGTGCTGCACTGAGGAGAGGTATCGATGTCGGTCGGTGAGGCCTGGCACGAAGCCCTCGTTCCAGAACGTCCCAAAGGTGTTCTATAGGATTCACGTCAGGACTCTGGGCAGGCCAAACCTTTACAGGAATGTTATTGTCGTGTAACCACTCCGCCACAGGCCGTGTATTATCAACAGGTACTAGATCGTGTTGAAAGCTACAATCGCCATTTTCGAGTTGCTTTTCAACAGTGTGAGGCAAGAAGGTGTTTAAAACATCAATGTAGGCCTCTGCTATGATAGTGTCACGCAAAACATGAGTTGCAAGCCCCTCCATGAAAAACACGACCACACCATAACACCACCGCCTCCGAACTTTACTGTGGCACTACACACGCTGGCAGATGACGTTCACCGGGCATTCGCCATACCCACGCCCTGCCATCGGATCGCCACATAGTGTACCGTGAATCGTCACTCCACACAATAATTTCAACCGTTCAATGGTCCCAATGTTTACGCTCCTTACACCAAGAGAGGGATCGTTTGGCATTTACCGGCGTGATGTGTGGCTTATGAGCAGCAGCTCGACGATGAAATCCCAGTTTCCTCACGTCCCGAGTAACTGTCATAGCACTTGCAGTGGATCCTGATGCAGTCTGAAACTCCTATGTGATGGTGTGGATAGATGTCTGCCTATTACACATGACGACCCTCTTCTCTTTCTACCAACAGATGAGGTCGGCCTGTACGATCTTGTGCTGTACGTGTCCCTTCACGTTTCCACTTCACTATCACGTCGGAAACAGTGGATCTAGTAATGTTTAGGAGTGTGGAAATCTCGCGTACAGACGTATGACACAAGTGACATCCAGTCACCTGACTAGTGCATGAGCTCCGCGGAGCTCCCCATTCTGCTCTCTCAATATGTCTAATGATTGTTGAGGTTGCTGGTCCGGAGTACCTGGCAGTAGGTGGCAGTAAACTGTAGCTAATATGAAAACGTATGTTTTGTTGGGTGCCCGGATACTTTTGATCGCATAGTGTATTTCATCGAGAACTGTGGAGACCTTATTACAACCTCAAGAAGCCTCTAACAGTAATTGTGAAACACCCTGTATAGCGTTTAGTTCTGGTAACGTGACGGGAGAATGATGGTAATAACAGTTTCAGCTTGATACGTAATTTCGTAGTGTTTTTGTTTTGCATGTTGATATTCTCGTTGCTATGGGTTTACTTATCTATTGTCATCTTTTATTTGTAGTTCACTATTGCTATTTAAACTAAAATATCGTCATTTCGTTATTAGGAGGTAGTGAGCGGAGCTGTGGATGCTAGAAAATGGAGCGCCAAATGGAGAAATCGCAACATTTCCGACCTATTCTTGTCTTTGTGTTCAATAGAGCTGTTATAGCAGCCAGAAATATTGGCAATCTATGTGGGGATAAGGCCTGTGGACAGAGCTAGAAAATGGTATTCTCATTTTGAGAAGGATACTTTTGAAGTCAGCGACTCTCCACGTTGAGGAAGATATTCGGGGTTTGGAGAAGATCGCTTAAACGTATTAATCCACAATCATCTACGTCACTATATTGTGGAACTGAAAAAAGTGATGAACTGTGATCATTATACCATTGTGCGACGTTTGCATGCAATAGAGATGGTTAAACGAGCAGGTGTATGGGTTCCACATGCTCTAAGTCAAGATTACAAAAATCGGTCGGTGCCTATTTGCTGGTCATCAATAGACTCATGAACTACACTGACAAATTCTATCCTGTATCGTTCCTGGTGATGAGAAACGGTATCTTTATACTAACATAAGAAAAAGAAAGCAATGTCTGAGCCCAAACGAAGCAGCAAATCCCTGTACAAATATCTGCACACATCCACAAAAGATAATGTTATGCATCTCATGGAAGTGTGACAGACTTCCCCGACGTGTAACTATGACTGCTGACAAAAATGGTCAAAAATTGAGACGTCTTGCAGACTCGACCGAAGAACAACGACCAGGAAGACTGCATGAATTCATGCTACTGTACGATAAAGCCCGGACAAATATTCTGGAAGAGGTTGTTTGGGAAGTCGTTCCGCATGCACCTCATTCACCTCGTCTTGCGCCCTCGGATATTCCTCTTTCCCGCTCTCTATCGAACAATCTTCAACGAACTTCCTTTCCAGATGAAAATGGTTCCACGAGTTCTTCGCCTCAAAACCACGTGATTTCTACGGTGGTGGCATCGAGTAGTTACCCTAGCGTTCGCTGAGTGTTGTAACATTACTGATGACCAAAGCCTCTGTTACGTGTGTCTGTTGTGCTTCTTAAATTTATGGAACAATGCTACAAACTTTAACGTCATCCTAATATAAACGTAAAATTTCTGATACTAAATCTCTCACGTTAGTCAACAGGGCAGACTGTGAAATTTGGTCTCAGAACGCAAAGGCTTTGAAACGTTCAGAATCATTAGCGTAGGGGCATGTGTAAACACCTGCCGTTACACCGCACTCTGGTGAAGCTATCCCGTTGTGCCGATAAATCCCGGATAATGGCCGCAAGTTGGCGGGGTGCGGAGCGCGCCGGTAATTACCTGAGGCTGCTGACGTCTTCATCAGCTTTTACACCGCGCAGTCGCCGCCGCTCTCCTTCCACTGCCTCATTTGCCGCGCCAGATAGCTCCCAGGCTGCTCTCGCATTCGAGCGCTACAACAGCCTCGTTAGTAAAGAACCAAAGTTCAGTGCGCTGCAGAATTTTCATTATTTCAGTCCCATGCGCTGAAGAGAACACACACAATCTGCATCCTTAGAGCATATTCAGCGGTTATTCGTGCTAAATATCAGAGGATGGCTATGCACTGAAGGTCGAATATGACTGAAATATATGTTATGTAGTGACTCAGACCAATTATGCCAACATTGTGCTCAAGTGATAACAATACTACGTTGATATGACGACAGTCATGTGATAGCGATATGTACATATACAGATGGCTGTGGGATCGTATACAGAAGGTATAAAAGGACAGTGCATTGGTGGAGTCTGTTATTTGTACTCAGGTGATTCACATGAAAAGACTTCAGAGGTGATTGTGGTCTCGCGTCGAGAATTAACAGTCTTCGAACGCGCAAAGATAGTTGGACCTAGATGCACTAGAGGAAACGTCAGGAAATTCAATATTCCAGACTTAAAGTGTCAAGCATGAGCCGAGACTACCATACGTCAGGCATAACCTCTCACCACGCTTAACGCAGTGGCCCACAGTCTTCATTTAACGACTGCGTGCAGCGACGTTTGCGTGCAGTTCTTATTACTAACAAACAAGCAGCACTGCATGAAATAACCGCACAAATCAGTTCGAAATGTACAACGAACGTACCCTGTAAGACAGTGCGGCGAAATATGGCGTTAATGGGCTATGGCAGCAGGTGAGAGACGTGTGTCACTTTGCCCACAGCACGATATCGCCTGCGGCGCCACTGCTGAGCTCGTGACAATATCACTTTGAAACCCCTTTTTTTTCTTTTTTTTTTTTGTCTGTTTTGAGTCAACAGTCTTCTCACTTGATTTGTGCGGCCCGCCAAGAGTTCCTCTCCTGAACCAACCTCTCCATCTCAGTCCTATCTACCTACATCCTAAATTATTTGATGGATGTACCTGTTCGAATCTCGGTCTTCCACTACAATTTTTACCCTTAAAACCCCTTCTAGTACCATGGAAGATATTCGCTGATGTCTTAAATGGTGTTCTATCATCCAGCCTAATCTTCTTATCAGTGTTTTCCAAATATTTCTTTCCTCGCTGATTCTACGGACAACCTCCTCACTATTTACCATGTAATTTTCAATATTCCTCTGAAGCATAACATCTCAATGCTTCTATTCTCTTCTTTTCCGGTTTCCACACAGTCCATTTTTCACTACTATGCAATGCTGTGCTCCAAATGTACATTCTCAGAAAGTGCTTCCACAAATTAAGGCCTATGTTTGATAGTAGTTGATAATTGGAGTGCTGACGCATATCCAATAATGCTGGCAACAGATGTAGTATGCGTCGGGATCATATCAACCTGTATCGCATCAAAAACAGCCTAAAGATGACGCACTGAAGCGTTGAAACTGGTAGGGACAAAATAAAATAAAACCATAAGGACGGCTGTAGGTGTTTTTATTTACTTGTCCTGAATTAGCAGAATGGCATCTTTTTTGCAATGGCATAACCAGACAGCACTCCTGCTGTCATACGATATGGCACCCTATACCATAACGCTAGGTTCAGGTCCAGTGTGTCTTGTACGCAACTGGTTGATAGCAAGCCCTCAGCTGGCCTTTTTCTAATCGACACTACTATCGCTGGCACAGAGACAGAACCAGCTTTCATCACAAAGGAGGAGAATAGAAATGTAGCTCAGGAAGACATTTGAGGACTATCGGTCTGGCTTCAATTATGTACGATTATCAAAAAAGGGATTCTACCATTCCGCGTTTTACTGAAACGAAGAAGAATGGAAAACCAAGCTAGTTTTCACGACAAATATGTACTTAGAATGAAACTACGCAACGACAGAAGGGATGTGCTTGGAATTCTGGAAAGAACTACGTTAACAAAAATGTTTCCAAGCCAAGAAACCTAAAAACGAAATTTGATGTGTCTGTTTTGCACGTTTATTCAGCCTCATTTATGTTGTAGCAGTGCAGGCACGGAAATTGCATGTGTAAACCTGAATTAGGAATTATTTTTTCAGACATCTTAGATGTGGAGATAACATAGGGTACATACTCAGTATCTTGTGTGTTCACAGAACTATTTACATGTTGCAGATATTAAATTTGAAAGTTTTTGTATAAAATACCAAGTGTAGTACAGAGATAGAAGTAGGTACATTCACAAATGCAATTTAACCTATAAACCAGACCTTAGTGTCCGGAATCACCAGTATTGTAATCATCTTTAGGGAGCTTTGTTGTTTTGTTTTGTTTATTTGGCCCTCTGTTTGTACTCTATTTAGCTATCGAAAACACGTGTGTATCTAGAGTACATAGTTGTATAGAGAAAATGCATATTTACAGAACTACAGCTCAAATTGTCAAATAATTTTACACTACATATTTAAAATTTGAACTTGTCACCAATTTACACAAAATTCAAGTGAAGCTTGCATATTTTTGACATGAAAATACTGCATTATCGTCAATAAAATCACATATTTTCAAACATGGTGCAAATTTCAGATCTTGCTAATAATTTTGATTGCGGCTTGCTTATGGTTGCTCTCGGGCTACAGTGAGGTTCACTGTTTCTTTTTAATAGCCTGTAAATTATTGGAAGGTAATTAACTGTTTCTTTTTAATAGCCACACACCATTATAAGAAACAAAGTGTGGCTTATTGGGCAGTAATGACATCATATGTAAGGGAGGAAAGGCGTAGTTTGTCGCATGATGATGATGCTGAAGATGGTGTTTTTATCTATGATATTACAGATAAGAGGGACGGGACTTGTGATTTCCTAGGCTTGCCATTGGCATGTATCAAATCTTCGTCCTAAGCCACACTTTACAAGGTCATTTAACTGCGAAGTGAGCTTTTGTCACCATAGCCGCAATCCTTTCATCTAAATAGCTTTACTATGATTAGTTTTAACTCAAAAATAGGAAAGATGTCTGCCGTGGATTAAACTTGCCATTAGTGGGGAAACGTGTATGAGAAACAGAAATTTCCTAGAGTACTAAATAAAGCACGATGTAAAGATATGCTAGAAGAGTGTAGTGAAGAAAGATTTTTATATAAATAACTTAAATGAACAAGTTATCGTGGTGTATGAGATGGAAAGCAGAGTTTGTTATCCTGCCACTAGCAAATTTTTTGCATAAAATATTGCAATAAAAACACAGATCATAATATAAAACACGTTTATCTATTTACTTACGATATTGTGGTTGCTTAACACTCAGAAATGAAATTTTACCCTACTTAGGATAGATGGGAAGCTCTGAGTTCAGTTAACACTTTGAAGATCAAAAACAAAAGTCAATCATGACTTTCATTCATATTCTTCGATGGTACTGTTTGAGCAGCGCCGACTACCACACTACATTAAGAATCAGCGCTGAGTTCCTGACACATAGTGAAATGGAAGATGCAGACATCCCAGCGACACAGTGTCTCTCTTTATGCAATCCCAACAAGTGTACCTTACTGTTTATAGTAATCTGCATGACATTTGACTAAAGTATTTTTCCATATGTTTTGCGTAATGTAGTTTCCAGACTTGCAGGGTACATTTTGAAACATGTATAACATTTTGAAACTTTCATCTTTCAAACCTACACATTTCTAACTTAATCAACATGCACTGCAAGTAACAGTTTAACTTCAAGAACTGGTTTTAGTGTAAAGGAAATATACATCAACCATATAAATTAATCTGACACGTAGGTATGTATGTGTTATCTCACCACTATTATTTATGAGAACCAAATATTCCAGAATCGGGAAGTAAACAATCTGCCCTGTCAAAATCGACAGAGTGATACTACTTAAAAAATTGAAATTTATGGCGAAAATGTAAATGATCTACAAAAATAATTTCAAAACCTTGAAATCATTCTCATTAATATTGAAATGGGCCCAAGGTTGAAGGGTCAGTTCTGTCCAGGTTTGGGTGGCGGCGGAGGGCCGTGGTGAGGAGCAAGTCGCAGGTAGCTCAGTCAAACAATTTTTAAAGACAATCACTTTGTCGTAACTCATATGGCTACTACACTCACGTGATGCGGTTCCGCGGCCACGTCATTCTGGGAACGAGGCACGATAGACAGATGCTACGCTGTGTCTTTCGGCATTCGGCCAGTAGGCTCTGAAGGATTCACCCACTGTAATGACTTCCAACAAGCAGTATGCGATCCACTCAGGCAGGCCACAGCTGCTTGTCGATGGCATCAGCAGCGCGAAAGACAGCACGAATACTTGCAGAGGATGACAGCCTCCAGGTGAGAAATCCAGCTCCTGTCAGTGCACTTCCGACGCACCAGAGCGTCCACACCACCGCTGAAGAGTGTGTAGCTGTACTGTCCATTCAAGACCCTGTGCCCCATGGGTAAGAGTTGGGCTGCTGCTGGACTGAGTCTGGACGTGGCTCACCAGCGAGGAGGCACCAAGGCCACAAAGGAAGGCTTGCTGCTAGAAAATGGTGCACTGGTAGCGACTAATCAGGATGGTGAGGGTTACTTGCTTATCCCTGGTACGCGCCTTGCGTAGCCCCCTCATTGTAGTAAGTCTTCCGGGCTGCGAATCTCTCTGCTAAAGTGCGACGGTTATTTATACAGAATAGTGGCTTACTTTTTGTCCGATGTACCGCTTTCAGCCACATTCTCGACAATACTTCTGCAGCCCGCAGTGGAGAAACAACTCGGCCTGTCCCGTAAAGGCCCTGCTTACCACTGCCCTGGCAGTATTGCGGTGCCAGAGCTAATCTATGTCGCAATGCATAAACGGTCCTGTTACTACAACTGCTATGCCGACACCCGCACACCCCAATTGTCGAGTGCGTTTTGTGGGGGGGGGGGGGGGGGGGGCGGAATGGCCGAGCGCGGTTCTAGGCGCTTCAGTCTGAAACCGCGCGACCGCTACGGTCGCAGGTTCGAATCCTGCCTCGGGAATGGATGTGTGTGATGTCCTTAGGTTAGTTAGGTTTAAGTAGTTCTAAGTTCTAGGGGACTGATGACCTCAGCAGTTAAGTCCCATAGTGCTCAGAGCCATCTGAACCATTTTTTTGTGGTTGGGGCTACGGTTTTCACTTTTCGTAATCCTATTGTCAATGAGGTCAGATTTTCTCGCGATTTCAGATGTCCTACACTGGGTTAGTATGTATAACTGTCTAATTATTAATTATAGAGAGATTTATGACTAAGCTAAGACAATAAATTGCAGCGTTTAAACTCACAAAATAAAAATGAGTGCCTGCGTAGAAGAACCCTTGAACTAATCATTTGTAACACTGTCATATCGTGGCCAAGTTACTCAACAAAATACTGTAGTGAAATATCTCGTAAATTTTAATATAATACTTAAAAAACGAGAGGAGGATTAGTAGAGTGACATACAAAAGTTGAGTTACTGAGCCCAAGCAACATTAAGAGTGCAATGGGGATTCCGCTGTTAAATGCAGAGGAGAATGCGGATAGGTGAAAAGAGGACATTGAAGCCCTCTATGAGGGGCAGACTTGTCTGATGACGTGATGCAACAAGGAACAGGAGTCGATATAGAAAGGATAAAGGATCCAATATAACAATTAGAATTTCAAAGAGGTTTGGAAGACATAAAATCGAGTAAAGCAGAAGAGTAGACAACATTCCATCAGAACTTCTAAAATCATTGGGAAAAGTGGCAACAAAATAATTATTAACGTTGATCTGTAGAATGTATGACTCTGGCGATATACCATCTGACTTGCGCAAAAACATTATCGAAGCAATTTCGCACTTTGCGGGAGCTGACAAGTGTGACAATAATCGCACATTCAGCTTAACAGCCAATGCACCGAAGTTGCTAACAAAAAGAATACACAGAAGAATGGAAAAGGAAACTGAGGATGTATTAACGACGAGTAGTTTAGCCTTAGGAAACATAAAGACACAAGTGCGACAGTTCTGAAGTTGCGGTTGATAATGAAGGCAAGGCTAAAGGAAACGCTAGATATGTTCATAGGATTTGCCGACCTGGAAAAAGCGTTCGAAAATGTAAAGTAGTGGAAGATGTTCGAAATTCTGGGAAAGGAGGGTATGAACTAAAGGGAAAGACCGGTAATGTACAATAAGTACAAGAACCAAGAGGGACAATAAGAGTGGAAGACAAAGAACAAATTACTCGGATTAAAAAGTTTGTAAGAAAGGGTGGCAGTCTTTCGCCCATATTGATCAATCCATACATCGAAGAACCAATTAACGAAACAAAAGAAAGTTTCGACAGTGGAATTAAAATTTAAGGTTAAAGAATATCAGTGATAAGATTCGCTGATGACATTGCCATCCTGAGTGAAAATGGAGAAAAATGGCAAAATTTGCTGAATAGAATGAACAGAGTAATGATCGCAGAATACAGAAATTGAAGAAAGCGAAAGTAATGAGAAGTAGCAGAAATGAGAACAACGAGAAACTTCAGCATACGTGCTCAAGTCAAGCCTACTTATATCAAACATAGGAGTTAATTTGAAGAAGATATTTCTGAAATATCTACTTTTGGAGCACAGCATTGTTTGGCAGTGATATATGGATTGTAAGAAAACAGGAAAAGAAGAGATACAAGCATCGAGATGTGGTGCTTCAGAAGAATATTGAAAATTAGATGGTAAGTTGTGAAGAGTTTCTCCATACAATCGGCAAGCAGAGGAATATATGGAAAATACTGACAAGAAGAAAGGACTGAATTGTAAGACACTTGTTAAGAAAATTTTGTCCCCAGCTCGTGGTCGTGCGGTAGCGTTCTCGCTACCCTCGCCCGGGTTCCCGGGTTCGATTCCCGGCGGGGTCAGGGATTTTCTCCGCCTCGTGATGACTGGGTGTTGTGTGATGTCCTTAGGTTAGTTAGGTTTAGGTAGTTCTAAGTTCTAGGGGACTGATGACCTCAGATGTTTTCTGGTTGCGTCCTCACAGGTAAGATAATTTGGTTGATAGCTCTTGCATCTAATACTAACCTGATACTTCCATTGTGTCTTTTCACTACATGCAAAGGGCTACAATATGGAGATGTTGATGGTTCTATAATATTCCATGTAATCATTTTCTTTAGTTCTTCCCAAACTGCAGGTCACAGAGCTAGAGGTACATTGTATGACTTGTGGCAATAGATTTGGTGAGGCTTGACTTCAATCGTATACATGTATGTGTTGATCCTACCTGGCTTACTAGTGAAAACATCCCTATTCTTAAGTAAAATATGTTTAAGCTGGGATCTCTCCTCTTCATTAATAGCATCACATTCTGATAACTTAGAATTAATTTGTGTAAGTACATCATTCACTACCACACCGTGTGATACAGGTTGTTGTGAGGAATCTACGTCAGTCTCACGTATAATCAGTATCTTGTAGCCAGAACAGTGCTTGTTATGGTCTACTAGTCGAGTGTCCAAGTTCAAAACTATTTCTCTGCCTTCATACTTGAAATAAAAAATGCCTTTGGAGAAGTCTATAGTACAGTCCTTTTCGCAAAGAAAATCAGTACCCAATATACAATTGGCAGCAAGGCTTTGGACAACTAGGAAAGGCCATTGTACGATTCCATTTCCCATATTAACAGTCACAAATACCTGCTTATTAACTCTACTTGACTTATTACCTAATGCAGTTAATATTAAACAGTTTTGAACTGGGAACTCTGGTATCTTAGAAGTTTTCTTCACCATAGTATAAAAATTGTGAGAAATCACACTGACAGCAGCTCCTGTATCAATAATTATGTTAGTAGGTATACCTCCTACAATGCCTGAGGTGGAAGACAGTACAAATCTTTTCTTTACATTGTGACATTGTGTGTTGTCATTTATCAGATCATCTGCTAAGTTTCCACTTTCATTATATCTTAAGAATAGTGTAGGCAACTCTTGTTGTGTAAATGTTAATTTTTCTTGTTTCATAGTTTCACTCGCAAGTGTGTATTCAAACATAGTTTCTAAATTGAAGTTGCCCCCCAAATGTTCCTCAGTCACGACCTGGGGCTCAGTAATGACTGGCTCTAGTTTACCTGGTTTGTCTGGTCATTGGCAAGTGTAGTTGTCGTTTCATTAGCTACCTCAATAATATTCACATTAGGATATTGTCTTTGCCAATCGCCTGTCTGTTTTCGGTTGGCTGAAGTCACTTGTTTGTTTGTGTTGCTTGTTTGTGTAAAATTTCCTTGTGGCATCTGAATATGATTTTGTGGTGGCGGTTGCGGTGTTTGCCACTGTCTCACACAATACTGGTTGTCGTTCTGGTTAAAGTGCGGTGTAAGTGTTCCATTTCTTGTGTGATCTGTGTTGTTGTTTCATTGCCAGTGTTTCTGTTTGGCTTTGTGTCCGTTGTTGTTTCCGTTATTCCTTCTTGAATTAAAATTGTCGTTTCTTCGTTTTTTGTACGGGTTATCTCCCTGTATATACGAGTTGTTGTTTGTATGCAGCTGTGAGTTTTGGTGATTGTTTTGCATGTTTACTGTGTGTTGTGAATTTTGCTGCGTGTTTGGTAATGTAGTAATGTAGACATGTTGATTCCTACTGCGTGAGTTGTGTGTTGGTTCTTGTTCTTCATACAGTAAATCAACAGCATCTAACTTTTCCAAAAAATATTCAGGATCGTCGTCCGGTAAGTACAGTAATTTCTCTTTAATATTAAAAGGAAGTCTTGCTTTCAGTGATCGGATCACATCTTTTGGTTTCACTAGTTCATTAAGGAAGTGTATCATGTTTAGGTACTTCTCGAAATATCTGCGCAGGTTGCCGTTTTTAGGATTGAAGTGTTCGGGTTCAGTGACTTGTTTGCGGATGCGTTCCTGCACAGTGGGTGACCAAAACTTATTCAAGAAGGCGCGTTCAAACTGCTCGTATGTTACACATCTGTCGCTTTCATGGTAAGCCCAGACAGCAGCGTCCCCTTGAATGTAATCCACAACGTACGCAATGCGTTGGTGGTCGCTCCACGAACGTGGGAATGCGTTCCTAAAAGCTTTTAAGAAGATGACAGGGTGTACAGTGTTTTTGCCTGGTATAAAAGGTTGGAATTTACGGTGCTTGAATAGACTTTCTTCTTCTTTGTTACGTGTTCGTCTGTTTCTTTCCGTGTAATCATTGAATTCTTCCCTGTGTGTACATGGTTCTTCATCAGAATGATAATTGTATTGTATTTCGGGTGATGGGTATCTGTTGCTATGCGTGTCAGTGTATTGTGTATTTGAGTGTTGAAATTCGTGTGTGTACATGTGTTCATTCCCGAATTGAGATTTTCTTCTGTGTGTGTAAAAATGTGTAGTGGGTGTACTATTTTGTTGTGCTAGGCATTGAGTTGTCTTTGTTTGCATATCGTCATCGATTACTTGTCTATTGTTGTTCATGTATTCCACTACAGAATCGTGCACAATATGTGGCAATTTGTTTTGTATACATTCTTCAAAAATTTCGCCTTTGTGTGCCGTCCATTCTTTAAATTGTGAATTAATGCGAGACAAATGGGGTTCAGCCTCTATCTGTATTGTTGTGTGAATCTGTTTGTGAATGTCAGCTACGTTTGTTTCTATTGTATTCACCTTTAAATTAATTTCGTCACATGCGTGTGTGTTTGATTCTAATTTGCAATTAATAGTTTCACAGGTTTTTGTCAAGTCATGGATGTGATTGGCATTGTCGCTTTGTCGTAACTCTAAATTTTCGAATTTTTCCGTAAGATCGTCGACCTGTTTGGAAAGACGTGTATTAATTTCATCTACCTTTTGAGTCAGTGTGGCGAAGTCTGATTTTATGTCATTTGTGAAGGTTGCATTGTCTGTCATTAATTGTGAGAATTTTTCGTCATTATCTTGCTTAATATTGGATATGCCTTCCAAAATTGAATTCAGTATAGCGGCAAAATTTTGATTGCAAAATGAGCTTGCCTCCGCCGCGTCATTAGACGTGACGTGGTCTCTCAGGTTTGGTTCTGAATTGCTCCTCTCGGCGTTTATGTGTGTCTGTAGCGGATTATTTCGATGTGTTTGCGTGTCTCTATTAATTTCTGTGTCTGAATGTGTCTGTGTATCCATGTTTGCATTACTTGATTGTTGTTCCATTGTGTACCGGTGTCGATGAAAACGCACTGCCTATGTGTGTGTTTAAATGACTGAGAATGATTCAGAGATTACTTTAAAGATCGAAAGAAGCAAACGTGTTAATGGTGACTAGCCATGTTGCTTGAATCTTGCACAATGTCGGCCATGTTGTGCAACGTAACTTGCGTATTGTTGGATCGGAATGAGATTTCGCGGAATTTGGAAAAAATTACTGAATGGAAACTGAATATTGAATTTAATGCTGAGAAAAATAATTTTGAATGAAAAATGTGCTTGGAATCAATTGTGGATGCGCGAGTGCTGCGTCTTACCGTACATGTCGTCTTGATGCGAAGATTGCATTTCCAGTCCAAATTGTCTCCAGATTTTGTTTTCTTCAATATTCTCATCACATAGGTTGTTGCCGGTCAGGATGTACATGAAAAAGAACAAGTAGTTGTAGTACAGATACAATAATGAGTCCTGGCACATAATCGACAGTGTAACAAATAAAAAATATAAAATAAAATAATAATAAAATATAATAATAATTTGTAATAATAACAATTGTTAGTTTGGATAAGTAATTGAGGGATTAAAATTTTACGCCGTGAATTTATCGAGCTTCGCACGTCCGAAGATGTACGGAACGTAGCCAGGGCTCATTATGTATTTTTTTGTAGACAGAGTCGGATATCTGACCTCAGCTTCAATCATGAAAATGGAGTGACTAAAACTACTAAAACAGAGAAAAGCATACGATTAAATAAAACATATATCCATTTTAACATATACATTACGATATAAATTACACTTGTGTAAAATTCTAGATAAATAATGGCAGATCATTCACAAATGAGAGCGACTTATTAATTCTGCGCCTCTTTTCTGCTAATAAATATCAATATGGCTAACTGTGGAGCCGCACAAAATATTAAGTCCTTCTAGGACAACTAATGACATGAGAGTGTGCTGATGCCTACTGGCTGTGACAAGAGAGCGGTGTTAATTGCTTTATTTTGCATTCTCTTGTCTTAAAAGTCGATACATATAATCTAACTAAATTAAATGTTGTCTGTGCTCGAGTGCAAATGGTTCCTTAAAGACTGCATGAACAAAACATATTCTACATCTTTACCACCGGAAATAACATGGTGTCTTGTAAGCAGCCTGTACCTTTAATAAAACATCTTTTGACCTGAATATTGTTCTCTCTTTTGATTATAAATTTGAAATATTTCGTGGAATTGTCGTTATTCATACTGAAGTGTTCTCCAAGCATGATGACGGTGTAAAATCCCGTAGCTATACTCATAACACCATCTGGTGTTAAAATGTATTTACTTTTAATACAGCTCAGGATTTGTTCAGTCTGTTCATGATGGTTACGTTAATATCACGTAACTATCAGGTCCACTAGTTACTTTCAATGCCAGGATATGTACTTTAGGTTTACACGTTTAGAAGAATTGTGCATATTAGTTTTGTATAATTTTTTTATTATTTTTAATATTTTTATTTTTATATTTTATTTCATGTACAGTCGTGTGTAATGTTCTACTTTTTAAAGAGAGCATACGCCGAAACTCGTTATTTCGTATCAAAAAAAATTATTTTGTATTCAGTTAATGGCTTATTACCTTGCGACCAACTTTCTTCAGACTACATACACAGTTTCTGTAGTCAAGTAATAGCGTATTGCATATTGCAGTCTATGTGGCGCAATAGATAACGGGCTGTCTCTCAATAACGTAGGATCGATCCTCCTTGGTGACAATTTTTTTTCGTTTATTTACTGCATACAATATTTCTACGATGCTTTTCTAACTTCTTTGCTGCGTTGCATTGTTTAAGATCATAACTTTCGGAATAGTCTAAATGCTCATTTTGTTCGTGTAGGAGGGAAAGCAGACGCCCATTAACATTCGACAGCCGCCGATCATGGCTGATAAAAAGGTGTGATTTCCGGACCACGTTAATGTTTAGTGTGCATAGCTACGGCAAAAAACATAATGATGTTGTCGTAGAGTAAAAATTATGAATTACAGCATAAATCCTGCGCACAATATGGCCGTTCAACACTCACCGAGTACTCTCAGCCAGCCCGACAATGCTGGCGTCGTTTTTCTGGCCTTAGAGCTACAGCAAGCAGCTCGTCTTCACGAGGCGTCTAAAGTCGCATAGCGCAACTATCAGAGATCTTTCTTGCGCCACTCTACCAGCGATCTGAATCTCGGCGCTGTTTACACAGCACGTGTTAGTCGCAAAAAGCTCTCTGAGAGTGTTAAAACTCTCTTTCGAATAGATTTCGATTCACAAGCCGTGCAACGTGTCTCTGGACCCTCCCAGTCATGATGGATGTCTGACACCGATTCTGGCGTCTGCCCACGTGCGCTACCACCACTGCTTGCAGACACGTTAAACGAGGCACTACGAAAAACCGTCAAATCCAGCAAGTTCACACATCGTTTGATGATGTGCACAGCCAAACACGATTCCCATATTTTGTCATTATGTCATGTCGCTACATTTGCCCATGTTTACGTCAAAGTCCGATTGCAACATGAATGTTCCACTGATCGCAGCTGCCTTTTGCTCACGGAGAGGTGGTGCGCGGGTGATTGAGTGCGTCACTCGATCGCTGCGCCAGCTGTAAAGTCTTAACGAGTCGTGTGTGAGTGCGCATCAGCGTAACTAAATATTTTGTCCGTTGAGCTTATACAATTAATTTCACTCTCCATCTCCATCCTCCGTACTGGTCTATTTGGATCTGCACTTTCAAAGTTGCTGAGGATGAGTGACTTTCCGCCTAAGACGGATGAAGGCTGCGAAGAACGGAACCAGTGCTATTCTGGTGCCAGGAACTCAGGAGCCCTGAAAAAGCGGTGAAGGTTTCATTGTGCTAGTGATTACTGCCACACAGTGTGAAGCGTAATTTGCACCCGCAATTTCGTGCTATCTAGCAGAATGAACATGAAATAAACGTTCAGTTACCATAATCCACTTGTCAACTTGCTCTCGTCCCGGCAAAGTACTGTGAAATCTAACAGGTTTATATATGGTGTCCTCATATCTCAATTTGTTTCGACATCTACCCATATTTCTTCTTGGAAAAAGTTTTGAACGCACTGAAAAATTCATGGCAATCATTTAGGGTAGTCTGTTGCCATGAAAGGTACATATTGGAGAATCATTTTGCGAACCGCCAAAATTTCCCCGTAACTGGATTTTTCTGATAAAAAAAATTAAACAAGCAGCGTTTCACTGTTACGCCGAAAAATTTTTCTCCCTGAGCACACAGGAATGTTACTCAAACATAATGATTTACGAATCTGTAATCTCGTACCGGCTATGTCCATATTGATTCTGTGATAGTAATCATCGCTGACTCAGAAAGGTTATGCGTGCGCCATGGCGCCGCGTTTCTTACTTGAGTAGTGCTCAAATATGTGTTGGTGAGGTGAGAATGCGACGGCCGTGTCTGTCGAGGAGTCCCTTGAGTGCGAGGTCGCAAAAGGCCTATGATGTTTACGGCATTGGACACCCCCACATATGGTCTACCATGCAACCACGTTATTGGCTGCTAACGGCAACAGGCGGTGTGGCAGGAAGTGTTCAGTGGTCAGCACAGCATGAGGCTACTGACCGTAGACGAACTGCTTAAGCGACGAGTACATCGCGGCAGTGCTACAGTGCTAGTGGTGTTGATACAAAGCAGAGCAATGGCAACGATAAACATAGGAAACATTGCGGTATATCTACAACCACAGTTGTCGAAGTCGACATTTTGTCAGGAAGGAACACAAGGAATTCCACAAAGTGAGAAAGAAGTGGCAGATGTAATATTAGCGTTTCTGCAAGGTGAGTCATTGAAATGTGATGTCTTGTACGCTCGACTGTGTGGACAATTTACAAGATAAGTAGAATGATGACGATACGTATTTAACAAGTGAAAGTTTTCGAACAGGGAGCAATAAATCCTGTCTCCAGTGAAACAAAGTAGCGGACAATCATTGTACAACGAGCGGGTGCTAAACATAGTTACGTATATGGAAGATCATCCGTAGTATATTATAAAACTGTTATGAACATATTTCGAATAAGTCCGCAGCAATATGACCGTGTACTACATAAGAAAAACTACGGATATTTAAGAAACGACAAGGCACACTTGTTATAAAAACTGGTGTTCGCACGTTTGAAGGTTTTCCCATACAGTTTCAGGATGCGCATGAGAGTGACCTACTACGTTAAGCACACCAAATTGCGCGTGACATTGATTGCAGTGATTGCAAGGGAAGAAGTGAATGGTTGAATAACTTCAGACAGTTCTACAGAATTGGAAGACTTAAGATAATGAAATCTCAAACAAAGCGTCAACTTGACGATGCACAGCATACTGCGGAATCTCCCGAAAATTTCTAGATGAGATAGGAGAAACTTATTCCACCGCTGGGTAAGGACTTTGTTTCTAACTCCGACCATACGGTATTTGAATAGGAAGTGAGTGTGGAAGAGACCCTGGATATTAGAGGTACCAAGAGGGCTGTATTAAAATCAACTAACATCAATGATTTGACGCATTCACATACCATTATGCCGACTGTTAACCTGTAAATTGGCTTCAAAGTTATTTATTGGGCTGCAAGAAGTTGGAGGTGCTCTGACCCGTACGATTTTTCTCGTGTACGTGATCTTGCAAGATCAGTAGGGACTCTTTACGTTACAGCAGGCAAGAGTGGTAAAATGGGAGTACGAGGACTACAACTATGGAACGAGCACTGCTTTTTGCCCAATGCTGGTCAATATAACTTACCCTTGCTTTATTTCTCGTCTGCGTATAAAAATCATCCGGCTAGAGCAAACTGTATCTCCTGAAAGTGTGTGATGTGGCAGTTCATACTACCAGAAGCTAGTGGAGAACTTCAGCCTCGGGATGCGTGTTTTCCCATGCCTGTTACCCCACTGTCTGCAGCTACGCCTTAAAGAACAGACATTTTCACGCTATGCTTCACGACAGACGGTTTCGCATTCGGTTGGATGCCATCACATTCCAACATTTCTCAAAACCCTGTTACACCAATATAATTCTATGTGCTTTCTTTATCAGTGGATACCTAGCTGAAAATCCTGCGCGGTTTTTAAGTCCCAAGTACATCGCCTTTGATCTTGACGGTGCAAAGGTCTGTGATTACTGTGGCACGCATTTTTCATTCAGTGGTCGTGGTGCTAGTTCACTCTTTGTTTTGAACATTCCTTCAATGTCTACGATGTCTATTTCGTTAAGTGTAATACATACATCCCATAGAAGGTTGACCTCAGCACTTTCCGGACAATCATTTTCTGTCGCCCTTCTAATCGCATGGTGAGTCAATAGCCGCTACTATTTTTCCTGTCATAATTACTAACACAACGCTTTAAATGAGCCTTACTAAAGATTGAACGTGTGACTTCGTACTCAAGGAGTGAGCAACAGTGCAGAAGGATACGTATGGCGACTCCTGGTGCTGTTTTGCGGCGGTATTGTGGGCACGTGCTGTGAAAGACTCCGTGATGCGACAAGTACGGACCCTGCGGTCTGCAAATGGGGATTTTGCCCACATGCTGCACTGGAACTATATAACCACATCGTAAGCTATGTTTGAGCAGACTTCCCTGCTGGCAGACTTTAGGTGAGCTCGCTCTATGAGCTCGCTCTGTATCATTTCATGTTAACGGTGAGAAGTGATTAAGTTTACCGTAACGTCCTCACTAGTAGTGAAAATGTCACACTCGAGATTAGAGAAGTGTTTAATGACATGGGCTTATTAAATTAAACAACTGATGAGGCACGATGCCGGCCGCTGTGGCCGAGTGGTTCTAGGCACTTCAGTTCGGAAACGCGCTGTTGCTACGGTCGCAGGTTCGAATCCTGCCTCGGGCATGGATGTGTGTGATGTCCTTATGTTAGTTAGGTTTAAGTAGTTCTAAGTCTAGGGGACTGGTGACCTCAGATGTTAAGTCCCATAGTGCTTAGAGCCATTCGAATTTGGTATCTACTACGAAAGAGAAAGATTTTTGGATAGATTTTTTGAAGACTTAATAATAATGTAATAATTAATTATCTTCCCTTTAATTGCAGCCGAACTACTGCTGTGGACCACTATAACAATTTAGTATCCAGCACAAAACTTTTACCCCTCCTCTTAATTAGGTAACGTCGGCGGCAATTCAGAAAAGATTAACTCAACCTTTTGGAATGTACTATGAACATATATATTCTGCAATATTTCTTTGAACAGGAAAATGTTGAACAAACTACCTTAAATTATTTTCAGAGTTTGTCATTTCTTTGCATTTTTGGATTAGAATAAAGACTACCTCCGTAAAGTTACTTTTCTGAATCTGCCAATACACCTTTCAAAGGAATCAGTATTAACGTAATTCACCACATCATAATTCATTTCCCAATATTTCTCATTCATTTGGCAAAGTTTCTTAATTCCAGTTTAAAATGCAGACCAATTATATGGACTCATCGCACACGAAAGTCAGTTGTAGTTAGTCTGCAGTAAATGACACACACTTTTTAGTAGCTTTCAATTGCAGCAGCAACAGTTTCCAGACAGCAGTTGCCCGAGCGTTTTCATTGCCACAGGGAAGCCACGAGAGAAAAAGAAAAGAATTACGTTTCAGATTTCAAGGGACTACCTGCCATTCGATCAGGAATCGGTTAGTTTTGTCTAATTTCATGTTAGTGAAGTAAAGCAGCAGGAAAGAGACTGTTACGACGTTGGAAGTATACTTAGGTCTAATCTGTCTTTTTTTTTTTCATTTGCCGGCTGAGTACAATTTCTTGGAAGTCACAGAGTCAGATTAACTTTTGTTTCGATATATTGTTTGCAATAGACGCGACGTCTTAACCTTTCAGACAAGCAAAGCAACTGTAAGTAGAAACTACCAGTGATAACAATAATTCTTTAAAGGAACTATCAAATTGTGGTTCATTTTTTCGTATCTTTATCCCGTGTTAGCTTTCGTTAAAATAGTGTACAAGTACCAACGTTGAAAACTGTCCTTTCCGTTGTTCAATAGAGGATTAAATACATTGTTCAGTACGTACTCAGTTATTTACCACTCAAGGCTCAAATACTCAAGTCCAACCTGTTCAGAGGTTTTCCTATCCCCTGTAATCAACTATGGTACACTACTGGGTACGCTACTGTACTGCGGAGGTACTGGAGGAGGGTCTTGGAGAGGACGCTCCCAAGACGCAGTGCGTCCAGCAGCCTGTCTCGTGGATTCGGGTGCTGCAGCGAGGCGTTGCTGGCATTGGGTTGCAGGCTGCAGACTGGGCGCGTGGCTCGTTACTGATGCAGCAGCAGTCGCGTATGGCGGTACACACGCCACGCTCTAATTAGATTTGCAGGCAAGCCGTGTCCCTGCCACGCAGCGGGCTCGAATCAAAATTTAATTGGGTTAGCACTCACTTTGTTCCTGTACTACGCTCGTCCTCATCGCTGTTCCGTCCCCATAGCGCCCTTTGTTTGTCATTTTCGTTTATTTTTATTTATTTTTTTTATTCTATTTACTTTTAACTTGGATCGTTATCTTATAAAATGTGGACCAATTATAATCGCGGACTGAAAACCGGATACATCCCCAATGCAACGTTTATTAACCGACGTCACATTGCATGCTACTACTTTATTGCTGTCGGTTTTATAACTAGAGCTCGTTATGACGTCAATGCTGTGCGTGCCAGGAGTTGGTTCAGAGCTTCCCTCAATCTTTTTGAATCGTCGGGCTGTTCTTCCACAGCGTCACAACGCACGTGTCACGATAATGTAGCTCACTAGATCAGTGTAGGTCTATTCAAAGGAACCAAAGGTAAATCAGATACTGTGATCGTAGGTACTCCAAGAATGAAGTGTAGGCATTAAATTGATTGTAACACGGGGATGTAATCTTTCGCCCCTACTGTTCAATCTATACATCGAACAAACAATAATGGAAAAAAATATTCAAGAATGTAATTAAAATTCAAGGTAAAAACTTATCAATGATAAAATTGGCTAATAGTGTTGCTATCTTCAGTGAAAGTGAAGAAAAATTACACAATCAGCAGAATGGAATGAACGGTCTAACGATTACAGATCATGGACTGAAAACAAAGCGACGAAAGAGAGTAATGAGTATTGGTCATCACGAGGTAGATGAAGTTAAGAAATTCTGCTACCCATACAGAAAAATAACCGATGATCGATGTAGCATGGAGGACATTAGAAGCAGAATAGCACTGTCAAAAAGAGCATTCCTAGCCAAGAGCAGTTTACTACTGTCAGTCGTAGGCTTCTATTCAAAGAAGGAAACTTCTGAGAACTCACGTTTCGAGCACAGCATTGTACAGTAGTGAAACATGGACTGTGGAAAAACCGGTAGAGAAAAGAATCAAAGCATTTAAGATGCGGTGCTAAGGAAGAATATTGAAAACTAGGTGGACTGATAAGATGAGAAATAAGAAGGTTCTGCGCATAATCAGTGAGGAAAGGAATATATAGAAAACACTGACTAGAAGAAGGGACAGGATGGTAAAACATCTGTTAAGACATCAGGGAATGACTACCATGGTACTGGAGGGAGCTGTAGAGTGCCAAAACAGAAGAGGAAGGCAGAGACTGGAATATATCCAGTAAATAATTGAGGACGTAGGTTGGAAGTGCTACTCTGAGTTGAAAATGGCAGAAGAGAGGCATCGCAACGGTTATTTTCTCCACTGATTCTCCGCATGCTGGACAAATGATAGTGAAGAACTGATTGATGTTCCCTATTCGAGAAACTAGATACCAGGCACTCTATTCTGCAGGTATTCCAAATTCGTCGTTCGAGGTATCCTGAATCATAGATTGAAATAGTTGTCAGTAAAATGCGCCCAACAACTGATGCTGTACCATTACTGAAGCGATGGTTCTTCGTGGCGAGTAGATATATGGCGTAATCCCCAGCTTAAATTAAGAGGGCTAACAAAAGGAATTACGTAATACTGATTATCACTCTTCCAGAGGGTAAAACTTGATTTCATTGATAACAGCGTACTTCATTGGTGAAATGGGTAACAGTCATTGTCATGTACACTGAAGTGACAAAATTTGTGGGATACCTAATAAGATCGTGTCGGATCTCCTTTTTTCGGCGTAGTGCAGCAGCTCGACGTGGCGTGGTGTCTAAAAGTCGTCATAAGTCCCCCGAAAAAAAATATTGAGCCATGTTCCATCTGTAGCCATCCGTATTTGCGAAAACATTGCGTACACGGGACTTGGTGTATGAACTGACCTCTCGATTACGTCCCTTAAATGTACGATGGGATTCGCGTCGGGCGATCTGGGTGGCCAAAGGATTCATCGAGTTGTCCAGAATGTTCTTCAAACCAGGCCCGAACAGTTGTCGCGCAGTGACATGGTTCACTCAAATGTTCAAATGTGTGTGAATTCCTAAGAGACCAAACTGCTGAGGTCATCGGTCACTAGACTTACACTCTACTTAAACGAACTTAAAGTAAGTTATGCTAAGAACTACACACACACAGCCATGCCCGAGGGAGGACTCGAAACTCCGGCGGGAGGGGCCGCGCAATCCGCGACGTGGTGCCGCGAACCGCACGGCCAATCCGCCCGGCGCATGGTTCACAGTCATCCGTAAAAATTCCCTAGTTGTTCGGATGAATTGCTGAAAACGGTCCCAAGTAACCGAATATAGGCATTTCCATTCAATGATCGGACCAGTAGCACCAGAGGACTCATTCTATTCCATGGAAACACAGCCCACTTCGTCATGGAGCACCACCAGGTTGCACAGTATCTTATTGGCAACCTGATCCTATGCCTTCGCGTGCTCTGCGGCACTCTCGAACTTTGCCATCAGCTCAAACTTAGTAAGATCGAGACTCGTCTGATCAGACCACGGTTTTCCAATCGTCTACGGTCCAATCGATGTGGTCAGTAGCCCAGGAGAGGGGAGGCGATCCAGGTGGAGTCATGTTCTTAGCAAAGGTACTAGTGTCGTTCGTCCGCTGCCGTAGCCCATTAAAGCCAAATTACGTCGCATTGTCTTCGCAGATACATTCGTCGTACGTCACACATTGATGTCTGCTTTAGTTCCACGCCGTGTTGCTTGTCTATTAGCACTGACAACTCTACGAAAACGATGCTTCTCTCGGCTGTTAAGTAATGACCGCCGGTCGCTGCACTGTGCGCTGTGAGGGGTAACGCTTCAAATCTGGTGTTCTCGGCACGCTCTTGACACTATCGATGGTGGAATACAGAAGTCCCTAACGATTTCGGAAATGCAATGTCCCATCCGTCTAGCTCCAACTACCATTCCGCATTCAGTGTCGATTAATCACCGTCGTGGGGCCATAATGACGCAGGAAACCTGTTCACACGGAACATCTGAATACAAATGACAGCTCCGCTAATGCACTGCTCTTTTTTACCTTGTGTACACGATACTACTGCCGTCTGGATATGTGTACACCGCTGTCCCTTGTGTACCCGATACTACTGCCGTCTGGATATGTGTACACCGAGGTCCCATCACTTTAGTCACGTCAGTGTAGTACACAGTATAGCCATAGGGGATATCAGTATTAAGTCTTAGTTGTTGTTTATGTCGTACTCTTCCTTTGAAAAAGTTCATTTCTCAAGAACAGCCTGTGTGGATCACTCTGTAGTAGGACCTCTGTATGGGTGGCACGTGGGTGATGATGCCGTAGATGGTGGGGAACCAGTGTATAACACTACAACAGCATTTACGTAGCTTACGTAATCAAATACCGAATTTGGTTTATTGCGTGCTATGCCCCAACAGAACAAATAGTCCTGTCACGTAAAAGCCACGTATAACACTCCTGTCTGCTACTACTGTACCATAACCTTAAAACTGGAAACAGGTTATGAAATAAAACTATTTTTGTTCAAGCAATTATGGTATATAGCAACAGAGCAGTGTTACCCTCTGAGAGGAATGTTGTTAGATTGACCGTGGTGTACCTAACGGGAATGGCTTATCGAAAATGAAAGTCAGAATTACGTAAATATTTGAACAGTACTAACAAAATTTTGTCTATCTGTACTGTTCAATTGAGAAAGAAAACGGTCGCCAGCCTAACTAGGCAAGAGAATGATTAACATTCTCGTTTAAGAAAATAGTTATCAGTAGCTATAACGGATCCACACAACCTATACTTTGTCACACGCGAGTGCAGTGAACTATTACACATACATATGTTTACGATAAGATTGGAACTAACAGAGCAGCAGAAACAATTTGCAAAATTATAACAGCTACCGAAACACACTACTATTTTCAGGTCTTACACAAAGTGAATGGTCTTTATAACATTACTATTAATATGCACTTCTAATACACCAGAGAGACAAACACTTAGTAAAGACGAGTATATAAGGTTTCACAACTGCAGCTTTCTCACTTTTACTACATCGAAACACACTGTTGACAAAATTGCAAGAAACTGCCTCACCTTTTATAATTTACTACAGACAACTATGTGATCATTTACTTTATAAGCCTCAGTCTTAAGAAATTTTAATTTGAAGTTGGCAACAATACATTAATAAGCAGTTTTACTAGGAAAATTATTTCAGCAAGCATCATTAACTTTAACTCACTCTCTTGCCACATTAACTTTAACTTTCTCTTTACTATGTTCAAGAGGCATCAATTAGTAAAACTTTAGACTTTAATTTCTTTCAGTAAGGACACTCGGAAATCACTTTAGTTCAAACGGAGAGGAACCTAAGAGGTGTTATGATGAGGAGAAAAATCAAGGTAGGTACATAAATTCCGATTTAAATTACCTTATATTTCAGCACATTAGCACATCCATTAAGCTGATCCTTCACTGTACATCATTATAGTATTACGTTACAGTGATTGCGCAACGTAGTGGCAACTGCATGTTGGTAGGTGGATTTGCAGACAGAATTGCTGGACTCTGTCATTTCTTGGTGGCGACGACAGATACAAATTCCAGAATAGTTCCAGCTATTTATCCATCCATCCGAGGCCGTAGAAAGAAGCAGGAAAAGCCTCTCTCAGAATCAGCACAATATGCATCCCTTACATGGCAGTGCATGGACTCGTAGCTCATCTCCGACTGGTGTCTCGTCCCCGACTCGTAGCTCGCCTCCGACTGACTATGCGTTCCACCTTTTCCATCTAGGCCAACCACAATTTGCGCGAGCTACCCAGTTCCGTTCCCGAGGGGAACCACACTACCTTTTACATATAAACTAAATAAGAACCCTAAGTGAGGATCAGCAGTTTACATAACAGCAACCAAATACATTAAATAAAACAAAACATTTACACATATTGACATCTCTACAAAAAATTATTCACACAAAATTACAATCATATACAGAAAGTTTTGTTCCCTCCAAATGGGACAAAGCATTTACAGTACAAATACACTACTTTGCATTGAAACAAACCACGACATCAAAGTTTTAACAAAGAAAAGAGTATACAATTTTGTGTTATCTATTCAATCAAAAACATTTACAGGTTCTTAAAGATGAAATATTAAATGAAAAAAAAAAAAAAATAAATAAATCCATACAGCATAAGAGCTGTGGTGTTACAAGTGGAAACGCTTTCCTTTGTTGCTGTTTCCTATTTTTTCACTATTCCCTCATTTTCGCCCCACTTTTTATTTCTTCTGCTTTGAAAGCCGTCCAAATTTAGTATTTTATTTTTATAACGGTTTCTTTTTGCTATTTCTGATTCTTTGATGTTGTTTCTTTCTAGACCTTTCCTTACTTCCGTAATCCATGCTATTGTCGATTTATTCTTCCAGAAATATAGAAGTATTTGTTTTGTTAGTCTATTTTCATCCATTCGGTGTCAGAAATAGGTTAATTTTCGTTTGGCCATTACTTCAGATATTTTCTTTACATTTTTGTAGATCTCCTCAATACTTCTTATTTTCCAACCATCTGCAGTTTTTATTGCGCCCATTATTTTTCTAATAATCCTTCTTTCCAGTACCTCTAGTTTATCCATCTTATAGTTCATTTTTAGGCATTCTCCATATAAAAATTCTGGTCGTACCAATGTGATGTAGTGTATTAGTTTTGTTTTTCTAGATACACATTTCTTGTTGTAAATACTTTGGGACAGACCATATGCTCCTTCCATTTTGTTAATTCTTGCATCTATTGCAGATTTTTCTAGTACATTCTGTTGTATAGTTTCTCCAAGGAATTTAAATTTATTTTCTCGCTCTATTTTATATATTTGTGTTTCTATGAATCTTGGCGCATTTTTTATATTTGTCATGAATTTCGTTTTTACAACTGAAATTTTGAGACCAGTTCTGTTTGCTATTTCTTTCAGAAATTTTATTTCAATAACTGCTTCTGTCAGCTTTTCTGAAAGTATTGCAAGATCATCCGCAAAAGCCAAGCAGATTACTTATTTGAAAGACGTCATGTTTACGCCAGTGAGTGTTAAACCTTTTATTTCCACTATTGTAATTTCGGCCTTAGGCCATTATCAAGTGCAGACATTTTGGCTTTAAGCCATGTTAAGTTTATACAGGCTGATACATTTACATGTCGTTGTCGTTTGCTGTCATATACATCTGTAACGCTGCTAAGTAGAGCGAGTACACATGTCAATATATAGTAAAACAGCACAGTCTGTACATACACATGTTCGTTCCACCATCAGTAGTAGATTTTGCACAAAACCACAGCAGCGAACTACTGTTTACAGTCTACATTAGCTTTTACTGTAATACTCTGCAGTGGCCTCCATGCTACTTTTAGTCACGTACACCAAGGATTTAATACCTTTACCCGGTCCCTTGGGTCTGCCTCGATCTATTACCCTACTTTGATTACAACTCTTTATCTGTACAATTACTCCAAACTTGCCTATTCCCAATTATTACATAAGTACAATATCAAACAAGTCGATCTATCTGCCATGTCTTGCTCTGGGAATCCAATCTGCCAGAACTTGCGTTAGCTCCGGATTGGGTTTCCTCACGCTACATCGCCTCAAATATACAGACTGTTACAAAAAAAAATACGGCCAAACTTTCAGGAAACATTCCTCACACACAAAGGAAGAAAATATGTTATGTGGACATGTGTCCGGAAACGCTTACTTTCCATGTTAGAGTTCATTTTATTACTTCTCTTCAAATCACATTAATCATGGAATGGAAACACACAGCAACAGAACTTACCAGCGTGACTTCAAACACTTCGTTACAGGAAATGTTCAAAATGCCCTCCGTTAGCGAGGATACATGCATCCACCCTCCGTCGCATGGAATCCCTAATGCGCTGATGCAGCCTTGGAGAATGGCGTATTGTGTCACAGCCGTCCACAATACGAGCAGGAAGAGCCTCTAAATTTAGTACCGGGGCTGCGTAGACAAGAGCTTTCAAATGCCCCCATAAATGAAAGTCAAGAGGGTTGAGGTCAGGTGAGC
The DNA here is from genome assembly GCF_021461385.2 of Schistocerca piceifrons. Taxonomy (NCBI): domain Eukaryota; kingdom Metazoa; phylum Arthropoda; class Insecta; order Orthoptera; family Acrididae; genus Schistocerca; species Schistocerca piceifrons. The sequence goes on along the minus strand of NC_060140.1, from coordinate 641,544,436 downwards.
GTGGAGGCCATGGTATTGGTCCGCCTCTACCAATCCATCGGTCACCGAATCTGTTGTAGAGAAGCGTACGAACACTTCGACTGAAATGTGCAGGAGCTCCATCGCACATGAACCACATGTTGTGTCGTACTTATAAAGGCACATGTTCTAGCAGCACAGGTAGAGTATCCCGTATGAAATCATGATAACGTGCTCCATTGAGCGTAGGTGGAAGAACATGGGGCCCAATCAAGACATCACCAACAACGCCTGCCCAAACATTCACAGAAAATCTGTGTTGATGACGTGATAGCACAATTGCGTGCGGATTCTCGTCAGCCCACACATGTTGATTGTGAAAATTTACAATTTGATCATCAGAATCGAGGAAGTACAGTACCTACTGACGAAACTAAAATGAGCTCTAACATGGAAATTAAGCGTTTCCGGACACATGTCCACATAACATCTTTTCATTATTTGTGTGTGAGGAATGTTTCCTGAAAGTTTGGTCGTACCTTTTTGTAACACCCTGTATATATAAAGTAGCCAGAGTATAATCATAGTCACCGTGGTTCTAGGAATTGCGACACATAAAGCCGCTGTTACTTGTCATCTTCTATTCCGATCCTGCTCACATGCTCCAGCATTTGTAGCGCTGTTTCCCGCCTGCTGTCATTTGGCTTAAGGATTGGTCGAGACCTTGGTCTCAAGTATTGTTGAGAAAGGTAAAATTCTGTTTTGACAAGATCTCTAGTGGTTCATCTGGCCAGTAGAGCTGTGGCTGTGTGACATTAAATAGAATAATAACCATTATAGTCGCTGGTCCTACTATATCACACACATTCAGCTGCCTGGTAACTCCAAACATTTTGCCCCCATGAGTTTCCCTTGTTCATAATAACTAGCGACCAACACCGTGTCATTGTACGCTGAATAGATTCAGTGGAGCCCTGCTCTCCGAAAATAGGGTTTGGGGGAAGATGTTCTTCCGCTTTTCATTTGAATGGCGGTCTTAGAATAGGGCTCCACATCACATTCCCTACCGACACAAGTTTGCTGTCTCTGAACAGTGATCATCTTATTGTTTTACTAATAAGACTACCACAAATAAATAATATAGGTCTACCACCACTCTATCAACATTACGTCCTACACTACACGTACAAACAAACTGCACAAAATATATGCATAAAGAAAGTTTTGCGTCACATCGATTCAGACAGTTTCCGAAACTATACAGAAAATTGGAATAGAGATTAACAAAAACATCATTTCTGCCCTTTTTATTGCTCATGAAAACCACACATTGCACGTTGTACCACCATACAGCGAGTCCTTCAAAGTTGCGCAACATGCAGCCTATTGCACGCAGTTTGAATCGCAGCACGACGTCCTGTGACTGTACGAAAAGAATTGTTCAATATGGTGCGTTGCTGTCAGGGTTCCTCTGAGCCATGAAACATAGGTAGCGGTCATCCGCTGCAGTAGTAGCCCTTGGGTGGCCCGAGCAAGAAATGTCATCGACAGTTATTTTCTCTCTGTATCTCCCCCCATGTCAGAACAACATCGCTTTGGTTCACTCCAAAACGCCTGGACAGTTTCCTTGTTGAGAGCTCTTCCTGGCATAAAGTAACAAAGTGGAACGCAGTATTGACCGTTTAGGCATGATTGAACAACAGACAACACGAGCCGTGTACCTTCTTCCTAATGGAATGACTAGAACTGATTGGCTGTCGGACCCCCCTACGTCTAACAGGTGGTGCACATGCATGGTTGCTTATATCTTTGGACGGGTTTAGCGATATCTCTGAACAGTCAAAGGGACTGTGTCTGTGATACAATACCAACAGTCAACGACTATCTTCAGGAGTTCTGTGAACTGGGGTGATGCAACATTTTTTATAATGTGTGTATAATGAGTTTGATGTAACCACATCTCCCTCTCCCATTGCTCGTCGTTTTGAATTTTCACCTTAATATTATTTCTTGCTTTTACTAGCACTGCTCGTGGAATCGCCTCTGACGCACCCTTCAATGGTCGCAGACGTCCCACATGCATAGTCGTCGTCCTTGTAGGCAACCACAGCTCCACATGAACAAGTGACGTAGTTTCGACTACTTGTACGGGTCCAGATACTGTGTTAAAAATTTCTTTGTCTTTCCCTTCAGCGTATATGGACTTGACAACATCACCCATTGGTCCACGTTGTACTATGGTAACGTCCCAATCACTGCCTCTTCGTGTTGCTCTTTCTACACTGTTCCACAACTTCTTTATTTTTCCTGCTAAGTTGCGGAGCGCTTCTCCTTTTCTGCTACTTTTATGGTCAGTCATGCTGAAAGGCGACGATAGTTTTTTGCCAAACACTACCTCGAATTGTGATAACCCAGTGCTAAAATGTAGTTTAGAGTTACGTGAGTTTACAGCAAAAGCTAGGTATGTATTCCAGTTTGAATGGTTTGAATCCAGGTAGTACCTTAGCACATCTCCAACTGTTCTATGAATTCTCTCCATCCTTCCACTAGCTTCTCTGTGCAACGAGAAAAATGATCTATTATGGTCAAAACAAAACGATTATCCGCTGGGGTTCGATTTAATGGTCCTAGCATGTCCACACCATTGAAACTAAAAGGTTCTGTTGCTTCTGGCAATATTTGTAACAATATCTCTTTTTACTCACATTGGCCCTGTGTGCACAATGCGCACAATTCTTGACATACTGATTCACATCATCCTTGCTTCCCTTCCACCTGCATTTCTCTGTCACCCTCCTATTCCTCGTCCTGCATCCATCGTGGCCTGGTGAAATGTGATCATACATCTCACGTGACACTTTCAATTTTAACATGGCCAGCACCGTCACTAGTTCTAATTTTGTCTCTCTGCACAATAATCTTTCAAGCATACCAAATTGCTGCCGTTTCTGATACTGCCTACATTCTTCGTCGGTGTTCTGTTCAGCTCGCCATTACGCTGGATAGTGACCCAATGCTTGTATTACAGCTATCTTTCTGCTTAGGCCGTCCGCATTTTCGTGTTTCCTTCTTGGCCTGTGGATTAATTGGCACTGAAATTCACTGAGTTTCAATGGCCATCTCATTAATCTACTGGACGGATCATTCAAGTCTAGTAACCAATTTAAAGCTGCGCGGTGTGTTATCACATTAAACTTAGTTCCATATAAATAATTTCGAAAGTACGTTATTCTGTAAACCATCATCTCTCTCTCTCTCTCTCTCTCTCTGTGTGTGTGTGTGTGTGTGTGTGTGTGTGTGTGTGTGTGTGTGTGTGTGTGTTGTAAATTAATATCTTTCTGTGGCTTTCAGTTACATTGATGAAAAGGGATCGGGATGTTCTTGACCACCTATCTTCTGGCTCAAAACACAGCCGAAAGTCTGAAAACACCAAAAGTGGAATGGATGTCAACACTTTCTTTAACTCGTCCAATTCTCCTTTACATTCCTCCGACCCCACAAACTTAACCCCTTTCTTCAATAACTGCATAAGCGGTCTTGCAATATCCGCAGATCCCTTCAAGAACCTCCTACAATAATTCATGAGACCGAAGAAAGATTGCAACTTCCTAATAGTTTGTGGTATTGGAAAATCTTGCACTGCTTGCACCAACCTCGGACATGATCCCATTACTTTACTTCCTCCACCTCAAAGGGATATTTTTCTACGATGAGTGTGAAACGTGCGGCCCTTAATCTGCGGAATACTTCTCTTAGACGTTTTCTATGTTCCTGCATATCACTTGAATGGAAAATTATGTCATCAAGATACACTAAACACTTGTGTGGTTCCACTCCGCTCAGCACTCCGTACAGAAACCAGCGCATTTTTCAACCCATATTGTCAGTATCTTCCATTTGCTGACCACCCTGTTTTTGGGCTATATTCAGTAGCCACTTTTAACTGACAGTATGCATTTTTTAAGTCCAACGTAGTGAAATACTTGCTTTTCCTTAGGTTACTTATGGTCTCCATGATATTCAGAATAGGATACGCATCTGTTGGAGGCTTGCTACTCAAACAGCGATAATCGCAACAAAACAGATACTTCTGCTAATCGTCCAAAGACTTCTTCAGTACGGTTACAATTCCTCCCCCCCTCCCCCCCCCCTCCATGCGCTATTACTTTCTTCCATTCTGTCAGCTAACTGTTGCTCTATGAACTCTTCTAATAATGGTTCCAACGACTGTGGTATTCCACATGGTGTTCGATATACCGGTACTTCATTTCCTGTTGGACTCCTGTATTGTGTTACTCCTGCAGCAGGCAATGGCCCTCTCAGAAGAAATAGATCCTGGAATTCTAGGAACAGGTCGTTCAACTGTGATCTTTGTGCTCCTTTCAGATGCTTCAGCTTCTAATAAAATGCCTTCTTAGCAGTGTCCTGTTGCCCCTTATAGCTCACACCTCCTGTGTGGTCATATTCCTAATCCGGTATTCTAGTGAGCTAATAACTTTCCCTTCAACTACTTTACATATTTAATGCCAAAATTATCCATGCCAATACTCCGCCTCTTTCCTGCTTGTGTGCAATACTGTGTCCAACCAAACACACGCTGTTTGTAATACTTCACTACTCTTCAATGGTTCTATTACACATAGTATACCTACGGTTCAACATTCATTCATAGAGATTTCTTGCGGTTTAACTGGACCGTCTTGTATCGTAGGCACTCCTCACATCAGATTAACATTGTTAATAGTTTCCCCTAGTCGTGTAAAGTAGGCTGTTTAGGTATTTATGTTGGTAACGCCACGTAGCGCTCTGTATGAAAATCACTGACTGTGCTGTGTGCAGTCTGTGGCTGGTTGGACTCATTGTTGGAATATTCGCTATTGTAGTGTAGGGCAGTCGGATGTGAACAGCGCGTAGCGTTGTGCAGTTGGAGGTGAGCCGCCAGCAGTGGTGAATGTGGAGAGAGAGATGCCAGAGTTTTGAGAGGACGATCTTGAAATGTTTCCGCCAGAAAAAGGAAATTTGTAAAGATGGCTGTCATATATATATATATATATATATATATATATATATATATATATATATATATGACAGCCATCTTTACATGCCCGAGGCAGGATTCGAACCTGCGACCGTAGCGGTCTTGCGGTTCCAGACTGCAGCGCCTTTAACCGCACGGCCACTTCGGCCGGCTGAACACTATTAAGGTAAATATATATATATATATATATATATATATATATATATATATATATATATATATTTACCTTAATAGTGTTCAGCCGGCCGAAGTGGCCGTGCGGTTAAAGGCGCTGCAGTCTGGAACCGCAAGACCGCTACGGTCGCAGGTTCGAATCCTGCCTCGGGCATGTATATATATATATATATATTTACCTTAATAGTGTTCAGCCGGCCGAAGTGGCCGTGCGGTTAAAGGCGCTGCAGTCTGGAACCGCAAGACCGCTACGGTCGCAGGTTCGAATCCTGCCTCGGGCATGGATGTTTGTGATGTCCTTAGGTTAGTTAGGTTTAACTAGTTCTAAGTTCTAGGGGACTAATGACCTCAGCAGTTGCGTCCCATAGTGCTCAGAGCCATTTGAACCAACCAATAGTGTTCAAAAGTCATCATATATATATGATGACTTTTGAACACTATTAAGGTAAATACATTGTTTGTTCTCTATCAAAATCTTTCATTTGCTAACTATGCCTATCACTGGTCAGTGCCTTCAGTAGTTAGAATCTTTTATTTAGCTGGCAGTATTGGTACTCGGTGTATTGCAGTAGTTCGAGTAACGAAGATTTTTGGAAGGTGATTCATGAAAGGTATGGTTTATTGTCAGTCAGGCCCATTCTTTTGTAGGGATTATTGTAAGTCAGATTGCGTTGCGCTAAAAAAATAATGTGTGTCAGTTTAGTGATGATCAGAATAAGTAAAGGGAGAAATGTCTGAGTACGTTCAGTTCTGCTCAGCTGTTTGAAAAACAAATAACGTAAGAGGTTTTCCAGCACTGTCATTTTTAAATTTTTCTAAGCGGGCGTTTCAGTCGGGATGTCTTCCCATTCAATTGCGCTATACGTCGTCTAAGGTCAATTGTGGCACGATGTTGATGCAGCAAATCTGACTCTGGGTTTATGCTGCACCCCTCGCTTACATGCGGCACCACTTCCACACATTGCCTTAACTTGGTTGCCCCAACCGAAAAGTTCACCACTGCCGGCCCCAATGGCCATATATCATTATCCCTTACTCCAAGTAAATCATTTCATGGTGGGTTCTACTGACTCCTACCCACTGATTCTGTCGAGGCTTCTGATATGCTCCTGTGTTCAACAATACTCTATAATCTGTTGAATCCACAAGACCCATTATGGCACGATTGGCGTCCACATTCGTTCTCACTGAGCTTATTCCTATCGGGAACTCCTGTGGGCAGCCCTGGGGCTCCCTTCTAAGTTTAACGGACCCTTCCTACCCCCTCGACTACCTCTACCATTTTCCCTATAATCTTTCCGTTCACCAAAACCTCCTCTACTGTCATTTCCACTAAATTGTATGCGATCCATGTAACTACAATTGTGTTGTGGGTTCCGTAATAGGTAATATTACCTTCATGCACGTGACGTTCGATTGCAGTTGAAACACTTAATATTCGGTGTAAGCACCTTTTTCTGCTCTCTTACTCCTATCGACATACCGATTTCTATCGTGTACCAAAGCATCGCTTCTTCAGAGTGACTCCACGTGTCTATGATGTTTGCCTCTAAGTCCAATATCCACGATAAAACTTACATTACAACAAAACAATACGCACAGAAAAGTTAGTCCCAAAGCGTCCTACCAAGTTACTTATTCTCTCTAATCATAACCAACCTGGGGTCCCTACATTGCCTAGCCGTGTGCCCAAACTGGTAACAGGTAAAGCAACTCTGCTCTGGATTTAGCACAAGGCGCCGAATGCCTGAGTAAACTACGCCGAGTGCCTCGTACAGGAACTAGTACTAACCAATCGTCTTTAACATTGCTCAAAAACTGTGAAAGATACACGGATTTCTCTGGTCTCGTGAATATAACTTTCGTAAAACACTCCCTCTGTATTTCGACCCCATGATTACTACCACACTAGAACAAAATAGTCTCACTCACCCCAACGTAGGCTGTGGCTCGAAAGATGTGCTGCGGGGTGACACACACTCACCTATTGATTGCTGTGACATCGGCCCTCCTGACACCACTTTGTATCCACCACTCTATAGTGGCACCTCTGTAGGGTGTGGTGTGTATATGGTGACATCGTAGGTGGTGGGAAACCAGTGGGTGTTGTGTGCTGTTCTTAGGTTAGTTAGGTTTAAGTAGTTCTAAGTTCTAGGGGACTGATGACCATAGATGTTAAGTCCCAAAGTGCTCAGAGCCATTTGAACCATTTGGATACCAGTGGAAACGCTGTACACAATTTAAGAATATCACTTTATTGTGTCTTCAATTCTACATGAAGCAAGCGCGCCTCTCTTCGTGGTCTGTCGACGGTGCTCCTGGCGTCGGCAGCTAGGACGGCGTCCGGCGATTCTGCATCAGGACTCCAGCCCAGCGGCGCAGGCAAAGCCACGGCCAGTTAAGACAGCGGCGCTTCCCGGCGGAGCGACACGTTAGGTGGAGGCCCCAGTGTTCTTTGGTCGTCGGTGGCCGAGGCAGCTGTGCACGAGTCTCGCCCCACTTCTCCCGGATAGGCAGCAGACAGCGGCTGGCTTTGTGACGCAGAGTCCCTCTCTAGCCTCAGTGTCGGCGGAAGCAGGCACGGACTGCACACTGGGCTGTGGCACCAAGATCCACGAAGGACACGTTGCAGCGGCAGGGGCTGACTGGTCTCGAACGGAAGCTGCTATTGACGCTGCCCAGTCGTCTTCAGGTCCAGGGGTGCTCTGACGACTTCATATGGCTACTCAGTGATGACCAAGTCCCCACCTCCAATGACGCTTTGTCCTCAATTTCAGCCTCATGTATAGTCTGTTACTGCCCACTTGTTTCTCTAAAACCGGATGTCTATTCATGTTAGCCACAAAAAAGACAATCAGTCAATCGTGGTGACAACAACCCGCTTGCTACATCGTTCTTTGCTGCGCGGGGCCATTTGCCTCTGCGCTCAGCTATTCTCGCTTGGAACTCACTTGTACTCGTACATCTGTTATTGTGCCCGACATGTCGACATAGCGTTGCTGACGGACAGCGCTGTTATCACAATACTCTGCCGCGGCCTTCACATTGCCTTCAGTCACTTACACTAAGGATTTAATATTTTCACCTAAAATACTGGATACTGCCACTACAATATACCTCGGAAAGTTTGATGATTGGTTTGCGTACTCTTATTTGTAGTAATCTAGGTAAATACATGTGATTTGCAAATTGCATTTACCTTAAACCCACGGTAATTCCATTTCACCTTGATTCGGTACTGAACAGAGTTTTCTTGCTATGAAAATATACTGGTGCAGTAAATACCAATCAAAGAGCATCGTTTTTGTTGTGATTTATTGTATAACAATGTCCGTGGTTATAGTTACTCGGGTAACTCTAATCGTAAAGGTACTGAACTCAAAATATTCATCATAACTTTTGTTCAGACAGTGGATGTTTCCATCTCGACTATTTACTTAGAAAGAAAACCTTTATCTAAGATGAGCTTGGAGAGTCCGAAGAATAGACGTGAAAAAAATAAAAGTTGTACAGCTACAACAGGCATTTACAAATGACGAGTGCTGTATAGCGTTCTGCTCTCACAGCACAGGATTCACAGTCGGACATGTAATTTCAAATGTACTTCTGATTGTTCAAATAAAGTTTTCTTAGACACATTTTCAAAGAGTTTTGGAGCATTATTATATCTGTCTTTCCCTTGTACGCCTAAAAAATCTTTTTCAAATTCTGCACCCCCTTCATGATTCATTAATGAAGTTAAAGTAACTATTCAGTGCGGTTCAAATATGTTTTCTTAGACATATTTTCAAAGAGTTTTGGAGCATTATTATATCTGTCTTTCCCATATGTTAAGACATCTTGAACACTTGTACGCCTAAAAAATCTTTTTCAAATTCTGCACCCCCTTCATGATTCATTAATGAAGTTAAAGTAACTATTCAGTGCGAGTCCTACTTCGGAAGCATGATCTGGCGTAGCTGTCGCACCAGATGTAGTCAAAGACTACAGTTAGAAGGTACCACAATGGCAGACCGGAGAAGCACGTAACGTATTGCCGTATCTGACGACTCATAGAACACTTTAAGCCCATCCCACATGCTCATGTGTTGGTTACATGTCCCAGGAAGACAGTTTTACGGTAGGATAATGCTGTGATACTCATGCATCGTCGGCTGCGCCCGATGCTGATGAAGAAAACCCGCTGAGGCCATTTCACAAGGACGCTGCTTTGGCCAACATGAGGTATACTAAATAGCCATAAACAGAAATAGCAGCTGCGCATCCATTCTCGTGCCACTCACAGCAGATAATATGGTCAATTTGTCTTTGACAGCAAAAGAAAGCATGAATTGGAAGCGGTTATTTTGCGGATTGTATTCAAAGCACACAAAAAGCTGTTAAAACAGATATTGGATACATCCTACTAACAAATTCGTAATTGCTGCTTTTAATCTGCAACCAAGTTGTTAGTCCAGTTCGTTGCTTACTCACCACGCGATGAAGACAAACTGGTTTGTGCATAGAGACGCAACTGTCGCCAGCAGTTCTTAAACTGTTCTGACTTGACGATTACAAGAATACTCTCCTGTTGTTAACTTGACCTCTCAATGTGGCTTGATATCGCCGAACGATTAGCGAATGTAAGATGTGCATTCAATATCTTCTCCAGCTTCTTCTTTCGAATAACCGCAATATTTTTATTCTGCATGTAAAGTGCGATCATATCTTCCCCTGTATTACTTAGTCTATAACCACATTTTTCTCATGAACACGTCACTGCGTTGTGAGACGAGGTAGGGAAAATAGTTTTCGTTTAATAAACTTGAAAATAATCCACTCAACTACCGACAAGAGTTACCCAGCAGTGTATGCATTGCAACAGTATACAAACGGAGGCCTAAGGACATGCCGAAAACAGCAACTGAGGTAAACGTCTCTCTTGTGCCACCATCACCTTTGACGGATACGGGCTATCGCAGTACTGCAGTACTGTAATAAAGTCAGCTATTTTCTGTGGTGACAGTGAGTACGGAGGTACGGAGGTGAGTAACACTTCCCACCGCCACAGCCTTCGGTCACTGTCAACGATAGCGACTGTACTTATCCCACAATAATTGATATTTTCCACCAGGAATTACTCAGTGACTGCGCATCCTCATCACTGACGTGAAAGCATGAAACTCGAATGGATAAAAATTTAACATGACCATTACCAGCGAAGCGGAAGTGCTGTTACTTTAATGCTGACGATGCAACATCAGGAAACAAACAGGGATAATGGAAAGCGCAGGTCCTGGCAAGTAGAACAACAGGCCCACAAATCATTCGTTTGCTATACCACGAGAGCCTGATGTAACATGCCGCCATAATATCAACGTGACGTAAACAGTGAAGTGATTCACACGGAGCACATTAGTTTGCTCAAACGTCATCCACTTAATCTAATCACTTCATCTCAAAGCGATCAAGCTTCGTGGATCACTGTTCCATTTCATCTTTCCTGGGACTAAGTTTTGCTTAAGGCGTAATAGTTAAAGCGCTCGAATCAATCATCTGATGATAATTGTTAAATGGATGGAGATTTGATATCACCCCATTAGCATGTGGAATGTCTCTCGTTCACTACGCGAATGGAAAAGGAAAGAAAACTGAGGACATTGATTCAGTCTCTCTTTCCACCATGTACTGCACAGTGTCTGGTGGAGCATATGTGTAAGTGGAGACGTACGAGGGGTGTTCAAGAAGTAATGCAACGAATTTCTTTTTCTCGGCCAATCTGGTTTGAAAACATGCAGATTTGTTGTGGGACACAATCAAATACTCTCTCTTCAACTTCTATAGTGTCATGAAGTTCCAGTAGGTGGTAGCGCTGTAAGTGCCCTTCAAATTGGCGTCTGTACCGGAGGTCCGTTCCAAGAAGACAGCTGTCACTGAGTTTCTTTTGCCGGAAATACAGAGCATCGCAGATATTTATAGGCGTTTGGACTATGTGATACGGAGATCTGCCATTGAACAAAAGTTCGGTGAGTTGTTGCGCGAGGTATCTGTCATCACCACAACAATGGTGTGCAAATCTGTCTCATATCTCCCGTGCCGGCGGGCAGCACACAGCTGTGGTCCCTGCAATGTTGGAACGTGAGGACACATTCGTTGGAGGTGATCGACGGATCACAATCAAGCACCTTGGTGCTCATGTGGTTGTCTGTGTTGGTAGTCCTGACACAAACGTCCACCAGTTGGAGCTGTAAGGAGTTTCGTTGTGGCCGAGCGGTTCTAGGCGCTTCACTGTACATCTACATCTACATCCACACTCCGCAAGCCACCTGACGGTGTGTGGCGGAGGGTAACTTGAGTACCTCTGTCTCGTATTGTTCGTGGAAAGACGGATTGTCGGTATGCCTCTGTGTGGGCTCTTATCTCTCTGATTTTATCCTCATGGTCTCTTCGCGAGATTTACGTACGGGGCAGAAATATACTGCTTGAATCCTCGGTGAAGGTATGTTCTCGAATCTTAAACAAAAGCCCGTACCGAGCTACTGAGCGTCTCTCCTGCAGAGTCTTCCACTGGAGTTTATCTATCATCTCCGTAACGAAGCGCGCTGCACTCCGTTGGATCTTCTCTATCTCTTCATCAACCCTATCTGGTACGGATCCCACACTGCTGAGCATTATTCAAGAAGTGGGCGAGCAAGCGAACTGTAACCTAGTTCCTTTGTTTTCGGATTGCATTTCCGGAACCGCGGTGTTACTACGGTCGTAGGTTCGAAGCCTGCGTGGGGCACGGATGTTTGTGACGTCCTTAGGTTAATTAGGTTTAAGTAGTTCTAAGTCTCGGGGACTGATGACCTCAGATGTTACGTCCCATAGTGCTTAGAGCCATTTGAATCATTTGTAAGGGTTTAACCACCCTGCTGGAACAAATGTAACTTCGATCTATTGCTCACGCGCTGCCTGTGACAGAAAATATCTTTGCAGCAACTGAGTCGCAGGTCAGAGCAGTCTCGGCAGCAGTTGCAGTCCCTCGCTGATACAGCGCAGTTGTAGTCTGTCGCTGGTACAGCGCACTTCATAGCCATGTATTGTAAGGTAAATTTTATTAATTTTATTGGCATGCGCGTAGTTAAGGCACTTGTCTGCGATGTTAAAATGAATTTGTTTCAATCTTTTTGTGATTCGTCAGCACAAGATGATCCAGATTTGTAATATTCAGTTTTTCATACAATGGGTTGCAGATCTTTTTCAATAATGTAAAAGATTTTCATAATATAATTTTTACCAGTCAACAAAATAAGGAAGGAATAATTTTGCCTTAAGTCATTATCAGTCCCGACCGAGTCATTTATTTAAATTTTAATATTTCAGAAATTTCCTCAGATCATAGTCATGTCTTCTTTAGTGATCAGAAGACCAGCTGCGCAGGTATGTAAATAAGCAAAGTCAGTTTTTCTAATGATTCAGATCTCAGACAAATGTTGTCCAGTCTTAGTAGATACGCCAGTCTTAGTAGATAGGCCAGCACTGCACTAAGCTGTGCCATTCACGAGCAGATATATAGACAGCGTTATCTGGCGACACCATCATGAGGTAAGATTTTTCAGATTGATTTCACAAGGCCATGGCGTAGCGCTGCTTACGTCACAAATTTATCGGTTTTCATGAGATACGATATTTAAAAAATTATCATTTTTTTTTATACAGGAAAGTTAAACTTGGCGATATCCGCCAGGATCGTAATTTTGATAATCTTTTGAGAAGTAGTCAGCTATATATCTGCTCTTACTTATCCAGTGTTAAATGTAATTTGAATTTGGTGCAATGCATAATTTTTCACAGATTATCGCTATTTATTACTCTTCCTTGTCATTGTACTTGCTCCACTTTGTGCCCGCTTTGTCTTTGTTTGATTTTGTGTCCACTTTTGACTTATGAAAATGCCGCGAAAAACTACAAACAGTATATTGCGAAGTGCAAAGAATGAAGTGGACGATTTGAGTAGTTTAACTAATAATACTATAGATATTCAGTCTCACAGTTATAATTCTTCAAACTTAGAAATTCAGTGCGTGTCAACCACCAGTAACATTTCAAATCTAAACGATGGGCAAACAGATTTAATTATGTTGGTGTTGTGGTCTTCAGTCCTGAGACTGGTTTGATGCAGCTCTCCATGCTAATGTATCCTGTGCTAGCTCCTTCATCTTCCAGTACCTACTGCAACCTACATCCTTCTGAAACTGCTTAGGGTATTCATCTCTTGGTCTCCCTCTACGATTTTTACCCTCCACGCTGCCCTCCAATGCTAAATTTGTGATCCCTTGATGCCTCAGGACATGTCCTACCAACCGATCCCTTCTTCTAGTCAAGTTGCGCCAAAAAATCCTCTTCACTTCTCCCCAATTCTATTCAATACCTCCTCATTAGTTACGTGATCTACCCACCTAATCTTCAACATTCTTCTGTAGCACCAAATTTCGAAAGCTTTTATTCTCTTCTTGTCCAAACTATTTATTGTCCATGTTTCACTTCCATACATGGCTACACTCCATACAAATACTTTCAGAAACGACTTCCTGACACTTAAATCTATACTCGATGTTACCAAATTTCTCTTCTTCAGAAACGCTTTCCTTGCCATTACCAGTCTACATTTTATATCCTCTCTACTTCGACCATCATCAGTTATTTTGCTCCCCAAATAGCAAAACTCCTTTACTACTTTAAGTCACCCGACTACATTCCATTATCCTCGTTTTGCTTTTGTTGATGTTCACCTTATATACTCCTTTCAAGACACTGTCCATTCCGTTCAATCGCTCTTCCAAGTCCTTTGCTGTCTCTGACAGAATTACAATGTCATCGGCGAATCTCTAAGTTTTTATTTCTTCTCCCCGGATTTTAATATCTACTCCGAATTTTTCTTTTGTTTCCTTTACTGCTTGCTCAATATACAGTTCGAATAATATCGGGGAGAGGCTACAACCCTGTCTCACTCCCTTCCCAACCACTGCTTCTCTTTCATGCCCCCTCGACTCATATAACTGCCATCTGGTTTCTGTATAAATTGTAAATAGCCTTTCGCTCCCTGTATTTTACCCCTGCCACCTTTAGAGTTTGAAAGAGAGTGTTCCAGTCAACATTGTCAAAAGCTTTCTCTAAGTCTACAAATGCTAGAAACGTAGGTTTGCCTTTCCTTAATCTTTCTTCTAAGATAAGTCGTAAGGTCAGTATTGCCTCACGTGTTCCAACATTTCTACGGAATCCAAACTGATCTTCCCCGAGGTCGGCTTCTACCAGTTTTTCCATTCGTCTGTAAATAATGCGTGTTAGTATTTTGCAGCTGTGACTTATTAAACTGATAGTTCGGTAATTTTCACATCTGTGAACACCTGCTTTCTTTGGGATTGGAATTATTATATTCTTCTTGAAGTCTGAGGGTATTTCGCCTGTCTCGTACATCTTACTCACCAGATGGTAGAGTTTTGTCAGGACTGGCTCTCCCAAGGCCGTCAGTAGTTCTAATGGAATGTTGTCTACTCCCGGGGCCTTGTTTCGACTCAGGTCTTTCAGTGCTCTGTCAAACTCTTCACGCAGTATCGTATCTCCCATTTCATCTTCATCTACATCCTCTTCCATTTCCACAATATTGTTCTCAAGTACATCGCCCTTGTATAGACCCTCTATATATTCCTTCCACCTTTCTGCTTTCCCCTCTTTGCTTAGAACCGGGTTTCCATCTGAGCTCTTGATATTCGTACAAGTGGCCCCCTTTTCTCCAAAGGTCTCTTTAATTTTCCCGTAGGCTGTATCTATCTTACCCCTAGCGAGATAAGCCTCTACATCCTTACATTTGTCCTCTAGCCATGCCTGCTTAGCCATTTTGCACTTCCTGTCGATCTCATTTTTGAGACGTTTGTATGCCTTTTTGCCTGCTTCATTTACTGCGTTATTATATTTCCTCCTTTCATCAATTAAATTCAATATTTCTTCTGTTACCCAAGGATTTCTACCAGCCCTCGTCTTTTTACCTACTTGATCCTCTGCTGCCTTCACTACTTCATCCCTCAGAATTACCCATTCGTCTTCTACTGTATTTCTTTCCCCCATTCCTGTCAATTGTTCCCTTATGCTCTACCTGAAACTCTGTACAACCTCTGGTTTAGTCAGTTAATCCAGGTCCCATCTCCTTAGATTCCTACCTTTTTGCAATTTCTTCAGTTTCTTAATTATATCCACTGTAAATGTAAAAATAATTTTTGACGCGCCACGTTCCACTACAACGAACGCTGCACAGTTTCACACATCGGATGTGCAGAATTTACACAGTGGGGAGTTAAATGTTACCAATGAAAACGAGCAATTTACTCAAGATTCGTCAGATTTATTTGGTTAGGGTGTAGTTACCAACAGTGCACAACCAGTCTATAGACCTTTTCATGAATGACCAAATGGTTACAGAATAAGTATCAAATGCAGATACGCTACCATACAGCATAAAAAACAGAGTCGCTAATTTTGACGTTAATCAAGTTATGGCAGTATTGCTACAACTTAATGAAAATTTCAAACGGTCGGATGAAATACACGACAGGTCGATCAAACAAATCAATGAAAATTTCAAACTGATTAATAAAAAACTTGACACCTCTGTTAAACAGCTTACTGAAGAGATTACAGCCGTTGCCGTGCATTGCAATGAAACTAAAAAACAATTACGTGAGGAAATTAAGGCCTGTGCCAGGAATAGTAGTGAAGCAATCAGATCCGTAGCACAAGAGATATGTATTACACACGAAGCTACAACAAAATTACTTAGAGATGAAATCAACGCAGTCACTAAATAATGTTCAGAAAACTCAACACAGTTACAAGAGGAGATTAAAGCAGTATCAGTAAAACTTTCGCGCGCTTTGCATGCGAAAATTGACGAGAAATTTGAACGACAGAACACACAAATTGACGAACGTTTTAATTACCACCTACAAAACAGTGAAACACTTTACCGCAAATCCATACAAGAACAGAAACAAGTAAAGAAACAAGTCATGCAAACAATTACCACACAGGGGCAGGAAGAGAAGCGTAAGTTGTTCGCGAAAGCAAACCCATAAGATGGCACCAACTCTGCTACAGTATCGGATGAAATTAACACAGTCAGACAATCGAACACGGAATTACAGGATAAACTTAACGATCTGAAAACCAAAACAGACTCTAGTATTCAGACCTTAGAAATCAAAGACACCGAAGACTTTCAGATAGTTACTAGCAGACTTGAACAACTGGAATTAGTATAGAATTCCGATGCCATAAAGTTCCCACTTCCAACTTCTACTGTATCCACGTTTTCCATCAAAGTTCTTTGCGGGTACGCAAAACCACTTTGCCGTCCCCGGCTCTCTACCTGGCTGTGCAAACATCCCATAAAGGGTCAAACTTTAACTCTTTACAGAAGGCCTCGTAACTACTCTAAGAATGAGTCCGGTAACATTCACCACAGATGTGGCGTTACATTTCGCCTGGCCTCGCTATCTGTGTCAAATTCACCGCAATGAAGGCGATGCCACGCCGTGCAACAACAAAAGCATGACTCTATCTGATTCATCGAATTCACTAATGGGTGCGAAGGTCAACAACAAGGCAAGTGTGCCACGGCGCCATTAAGGTAGCAGACTGTTCTGCATGTCGCCACTGGCTCAGGTGTAGTATCGACTATCCCTCTTTCGGCCCCACTGCCAGTATCTATGAGGAAGAGTTGGTATCTGTGAGTTGTGTCCTTAGAAGGTCTTTGCTGACCCGAAAAGATGGCACGAAGTTTATGGATTGGCGGTAGCGTCGCGACAAGAGGTGGTCACATGGTCAGAGCGGCCGAAGCCACTAGCTGCGCAAAGAGGGCTAGCACAGGACGAAGATATGGAGTACTTCACCGGGTTCAACGTCGACTACAAGGAGCAGGCCAAATATCTCGTTGGTTGGTTGGCAACATTCGTGTCGGACGACCGCTCGTGGCCTGGCTGCCCTCTTCTACTTGGCTTTCATCGGCACCACTCAGTAACCGCTGCGACGCACAGTGGATCCATGGAACTGCTTGCAGATAAAGAGGAGTAACATTCTGCAACACTCGTGATGATTTGTTTCTTTGTCTACCTGGGCTCTATTATTTTCTGGTTTACACCCGACTCTCTGAGTTTTACTCGGTCGGCTCTTTGGTCGTAAATATAGGCAGTAGTATTGTACTAAAACACTAGTTGTCGTTTGAAAATTTGTCCCGCTATTGTATTGCCCTTCCTTTCTGGTTTGCACCCGATCATTAATGTTCTAATTAATCAACTCTTGGTCATAAATACAGCCGGAACAATTGTACTAAGGCACAGGTTAGCTTTAAACAAAATAGGAACCTTGTGGTTAGATTTAGCTGTTAAACGGTTGAGTTGTTTGATTGTCATTGCATTTCACAGTCATTAGTTATAATCTGAACAACCTGTTGCTGTTCGTTTCTATGTTTGAAAGAGTGGCTCATTATTGGTGTATTTTATCTGGATCGTGTATTTCAGCTGGTTCTGTCGAGTGAGGTCTCTTGTAATAAGTGTTCAGAAGTGTTGTTTTAAGACGTTCCTTGTGAGCGGTCTTAATAAATAACAATCAGTTTAACCTTGAAAATATTAACAGCCAGCTGTCACTAGGCTTTAGCCAATTGTAAGAACGACGGGTTGGGGTCCTGTCCCCCCTTGGTTGCCGGTTTAAATTAAGACGTTAGTTGCTTTGAAGTAAGCCCTATCATTGTCATATTGTTTGCTAATGTGTTTAACCTTTAAGCACAGGTGCGCATCTTAACCCCGAACCTTTCGACATACAGCTTTCAGATTGAAAGTTAAGTCATTTGTTTTGAGTAATTGAATCCCTCTTGTCATCAGTGGCGCTTGTATAGATTTCATGTGTTGCAGAATAGCATTTAACAAGACAGACTGTGTCCAGCGCGGTATTAAACACCGCTGTTTTACCCGATAACGGGCGGGCTGCAGGTGCTACCGTCTTATAATGATTGTCATATTGTTTGCTGTTTTGCAATACAGCACTTAAGATTTCTTTTGCAAAGATTAAAAGCTCATTCAATTTATGGTTTAAGGTGCAAAGAATTTTGCAAATTTGTTCATTTGCTGAAGCAAATTTTATGGTTAAATGCTTCGATTATCTGTAAAACACAGTTTATACAGTGTTAAATAAAAAGGTCGTGTGAAAAGAAAATTATATTGGTGGGTCCTCCCTTCCACGCTTCCCTTAATGCCAGTAAGTACCATGTGTCAGCAATAACACAATCATAACAATCGGAAAAACAGAAAAAGCGACTACGTAAGTGACGTATGTTCTATATTCCAAATTTTCAAATCAATCAAAAACGAATATTATGCACTGAAATGGGGAGGGAAGGGTCAATCTAATATCGAGTTCACAAGCTTGAATCCTCACTATGTCACTTAACTAGAGACGCAGTGAGTCCATAAAAGCTGCAAATTCTTCTGAATGAAGACCCTATGACGCTGAGACGAGCGAAACTGAAAATGCCAACACTGTGGAGCAACAATGCAGTATGACGTCGTGTTACCAAACCTGCAAGCCATAGCATCTCGCTGTGTTGCGCCGACAGTGTTGTCCTGGAGGACCTCTGCGAGGGACGCTACTTGCTGAGTGCTCCTCAAACTGCCAAAAGTGAGGCTGAGTGATACAGCGGCGACCAGTTTAAATATTCGGTTCCATATTGAATGCGGTAAACTACACACTATTTTGAATGCCACTCTAAAGCTATGCCTGTCACACAAGCGAATCCTGAGGAGACCTGAGAGGCTCTAGCCGCCAAATACACTCCTGTAAATTGAAATAAGAACACCGTGAATTCATTGTCCCAGGAAGGGGAAACTTTATTGACTCATTCCTGGGGTCAGATACATCACATGATCACACTGACAGAACCACAGGCACATAGACACAGGCAACAGAGCATGCACAATGTCGGCACTAGTACAGTGTATATCCACCTTTCGCAGCAATGCAGGCTGCTATTCTCCCATAGAGACGATCGTACAGATGCTGGATGTAGTCCTGTGGAACGGCTTGCCATGCCATTTCCACCTGGCGCCTCAGTTGGACCAGCGTTCGTGCTGGACGTGCAGACCGCGTGAGACGACGCTTCATCCAGTCCCAAACATGCTCAATGGGGGACAGATCCGGAGATCTTGCTGGCCAGGGTAGTTGACATACACCTTCTAGAGCACGTTGGGTGGCACGGGATACGTGCGGACGTGCATTGTCCTGTTGGAACAGCAAGTTCCCTTGCCGGTCTAGGAATGGTAGAACGATGGGTTCGATGACGGTTTGGATGTACCGTGCACTATTCAGTGTCCTCTCGACGATCACCAGTGGTGTACGGCCAGTGTAGGAGATCGCTCCCCACACCATGTTGGCCCTGTGTGCCTCGGTCGTATGCAGTCCTGATTGTGGTGCTCACCTGCACGGCGCCAAACACGCATCATTGGCACCAAGGCAGAAGCGACTCTCATCGCTGAAGACGACACGTCTCCATTCGTCCCTCCATTCACGCCTGTCGCGACACCACTGGAGGCGGGCTGCACGATGTTGGGGCGTGAGCGGAAGACGGCCTAACGGTGTGCGGGACCGTAGCCCAGCTTCATGGAGACGGTTGCGAATGGTCCTCGCCGATACCCCAGGAGCAACAGTGTCCCTAATTTGCTGGGAAGTGGCGGTGCGGTTGTAGTGGGACGAAATTAAGCGTCACCCATCCACCAAAGTCAGCCCAGTTTGCAGGTGACTATAAGTTTAATTTAGTTTTGTTTATGTGTTTTCTTATTATTTGTAATAAATGTGAATTATCTGAAAGTTTGTATTTTTTTATGTGTTTCATGTACGGAGAGGTCGGCGCAACGAACGGGGACAGCATCTTCGTTGCCGCGACCAGAGAGGAAATTGCTGGCCGCTATACGTCGCGGGTCGACAGCCAAGGAGCAACAGAAGATCCTGGAACCGAGTTGTTGCGTCGTGCTTCTAAAAATTAAAAATGAAGTTTTATACTCTTTTTGTACAACAATGACATCATATAGATCTTAATCTTATTGAAATGTTAGTCACTGTCTGTCAACGCTCAAGTTCACATCTGTATGTGTAGGAAGCTAATAAAATAGTGTATGCTACTAAAGTTGAAACACGTGTCTTGAAGATTTATTTATGAAGAGTTATGTGAACGGATTAATAATATATTTGACAAGATTATTGATTCAGACAGCGTTGGCCGAAACTTTCAATCTAAAAAGTTTATTTAATGTGTGATTCTGATATCGATTAGATCAAGATAACGTGTGTCGATATAATTTTCTGAGGAGAAACAAACGAAATTTAAATTCGAGAAAGTTACGAAAACCAATTGGCCCAAGTGATGTAATTCTCTGCACACGACTCAACTGATGTTTTACAGTTTCGTTCAAGAACCATTCTATGACAATTTAAAAAGAATAGGAATCATTTTTGAAGTGGGTTGTAACTGACGTAGGTGACGAAGTCTGCACATGGTCATATATCAAACGAAAACCTAATACGTCGTTACACCGCACCGTGGCGACCGTGACAGGACTTGTGTGCAACTAAGGCACACAGGTACGAAACAAAACATCAAGAGTCCTTCGGAAGTCAACGCGAGTTTTCGTGGAGCCTTCACCAGCCAGCGGCGACTTCGTGGGTGTGGGCATCTGACGGAGCCGCAGCCAAGCAGTACGGTCACGCAGTTGTTCCACGAGAAGGCGCATCTGTTGGGCAGCAGCTGAACGCTGCAAACCCCGACAACCTTTTTTCTCCCTAAACTAATAGGTCCAGTACGTCAGCTGCGGGGCGTTCCTCCGGCTGGTATTAGAGGTGTTGCTGAGGGCTTCGCCTGTCTACGGCGGTGCCGGGCGTGGTTGCAGCTAGCGACGTTTCCGGTGTTCGACTCAGCGTCCTGCCGGTTGCGGAAGCGGGGTCGCAGCATCTCAGCGGCTGCATCGACGGCTGTTACATCTGCAGCCCATAGCAGCACACTAATCATCGAGAACTACAAATTACAATATTAGTGTCCGGTGAGTTTGTTTCAAGTTGGAAGTGGAGTGTTGTACATAGGAAGTGTGCTTTTACAGGATTGTTGATTACAAATCTGCGTGTGTAAATAGTTAATATTTTACAATAATGTCGGGAAGTGAAATGTCAGACGAAGAGCAATCTATGTCCGATAGGAGCATGAGAGCCCTTTTTAGGGCGATCGCTAAATTAAAACAATCTAACGAGGAATCTACTGCTAGATTAAAAGAGGAACTAAAACAGGAATTAAAACAGTCTAACGAAGAATATACTGCTAGATTAAAACAGTCTAACGAAGAATCTATGGCTAGATTAAAACAGTCTAACGAGGAGTCTACTGCTAGATTGAAAGAGGAACTAAAACAGGAATTAAAACAGTCTAACGAGGAATTTACTGCTAGATTGAAACAGGAACTAAAACAGGAATTAAAACAGTCTAACGAGGAATCTACTGCTAGACTTAAAGGGGAGCTAACAAAATCAACAGACAGGTTGCAGGAATATCTTAATGAAACCAGTCGAGAATTAAGTGATAAAATAGAGTCTTCTAAAGTTGAAATGCAGGAAAAATTAGTAGGACTTAGTAATAAGATTGCTGATAATTGTAAAAGGTTAGAAGAATATATCCGGGAATCGCGCGAGGAAAAAGCTCGCATGCGAAACGATATCACTGACTTAACCGAGAGACTAGATAGTGTCAATATCTTAGTTGTAAATGAAATACAGGAAAATAACGATATGTTACGAGATGAATTTTCTATGCAAACAGAAACTGTTCGCAGAGAATTATTGAAATCTATTAAAGAGGTCTCTACCAAACCTGTAGAGATTTCTTCAATAGATAATGTAGAATTAGAGACATTAACTCATCAAGTAGAAAAGGACCATACCGAAATCGAAAACATGAAATTTTTAATTACTGAAATATGCAGTAATCTTGAGACTGCCAAAGATAATAACATTGATGAAGGTACAGAGCGTTCACATCGTGAACACAGTGAAGAATCGATATTAGCTAGTCGCGTATCCAATACAGAAATGCGGATACAGGAAATTACTAAACGGTTCCCGGAATTAAATAATAACGAGAACATTTCAGGTAGCAGAGGTAATAACATAATCAGAGACAACAGTCGCATCGAATTTGCTAGCTCAGACGACAACAATATGAATAAAGCAATCACGGCAAGCCAATCCGATGCAACTCCGTCTCTGCAATCTAAACAAAATCCGACTATTTCTCTCGCAGAATGTCTGGATGACATAACGACAAATTCAAATGTAGCAAGTCGATTTCCTGTATTCAAACCAGGAGGCGAACTTCACCCTATAATCTTTATAAAAGCTTTTGAAACATCATTATCTTCTAAATGGAGTAATGAAAAACGCATTCAATTTGTAATAGGACATTTAGAAGCAGAAGCTGCGGAATGGGCAGTACTGCATAGAACTGAATTCAGGGATTGGGATGATTTTGTTAAGCAGTTTAAACAAAATTATTGGTCAAGACGAAAACAACAACACTTAACTTTAGAGTTGTTAGCCCCTCCTCCATATTCTAAACGGTGGAGAGGTTATAGGAATTATTTTGAATGGAATTTAAACCGTGCTAAATTAATTGAAAGTCATCTAATGCGAGTCCTAATTAGTGGATTACCGTATTACATAAAGGAAAGAAAAATGTTATTCTACGAATTATACAAAACCTTAATAATGGGGACGAAACAGTTAACACCCGGGGTGTGTGGTTATATTTTAACGACTTGTTGTATTGGAAAGCACAGAGGGAACACCAGAGATGGAAAATCTGCATTCCGAAAACTGTTGTGGACGAGTTAATTGCTTATATTCATGAAGGTTACGGGCATTTTGGAATTCATAAATGTATTAAACATCTAATGAAGTATTATTATTTCAAAAATATGTCACGTATTGTGAGAAGTATTATTAGGGCTTGTGAAACCTGTCAAAAGGTTAAAGTTAATAACAAATCCAAGCGTTATAAATTATATGCTGTAATTTCTCGAGGTTTGTGGGATCTACTATCATTAGATTTTTTCGGCCCTCTGCCTTGGAGTTCAGGAGGATTAACATATGTGTTTGTTGTAATGGAATGTTGGTCCAAACATGTGAAACTGTATACTTTGAAACGAGCGAATACAGCAAGCGTTATACGCTGCCTCACCCGAAATTACTTTGTTAACTGGGGCATTCCTAAACGACTTATGTCTGACAACGGTAGTGCCTTTATTAGCCAAAGATTTCAAGATATGATAAGACAATATGGAATCAAACATATCTTAATTTCGAAATATCACCCTCAAAGTAATTTAGTAGAAAGAGTCATGAAAGAATTAGGGCGATTATGTAGAACTTATTGTGCACATAAACATACTCGGTGGGCCAAACTAATGCCTGAATTCGAAAAGATATTAAATGAATTGCCTCACCTAACGACGGGATTATCACCTATAGAAATTTTAGGCAAACGAATTATAGGTGAGCCTTTACTAGCTGCTTTACCTTGGCCACCAGTAAATGAGATCCAACAATGTATCCCAGACGAAAAAGTTTGCGAACAGATTTTAAAAAATGCCGAACGGAGAATTAAAAGTTATAATCAACAGGCTATAGAACCCTCATTTCAGGTAGGAGATCTTGTGTTAGTACGATCTCATCCTAAAAGTTCTAAGATCGGTAAGGAATGTAGAAAATTCTTCTTGATCTTTGAAGGTCCATATGTTGTACATAAGATTGTACATCCCAAAGCATTATTTCTTATGGAACCTTCATCAGGTGTAATTAAAGGATTATATAGTGTTGATCAAATGAAACCCTTCATTCCTAAATAAGTTAATATTTAGTATATGTTACACACGGAAGAGCGTTCATAGTTTATTCATGTGAAGTTTTTCGTGATAGTTACGTGTTATTTTAAATAAATGACAGAAAGCTTAAACATGTGTTCTACAATAATCTACTGGTACTTCAAAAAGAGAAAGATAACCAAAAAGGGGATTTATATGGAGGAAATTTTGCTCTTAGGTCTAAAGGAATTTTGCGTATTTTAAATTTACTCGGATAGTAGGAACCAAAGGGGATGGTTAATAGTTTTAGGGACCATGGGCGTCCAGAGCTATATGGCTCACGAGAACATAGCAGAGTGCCTTTAATAGAGGTTTGTAATAGTGTTAATATAGAACACACCAAATGGGGCTCTCTCGCTTGTTTCTCCTAAATAAATGGCCATTACCCAACAAGGTGTCCGAAGGTAAAGAAAGCTGTGCCGAGATTCCAAAGAAAGTTTTGCTTGATTTCTTCTTGACCTCAGGCATAAATAAGGCATTAGGGAAGAGGATGACGTAAAGTAAATAGTACTATTAGTTATTGTGAGAAACTTATTAGTAATATACATTCTTGAAAAGAATAACTCTAGTAAATAAATGAAACTGAAACTAATCTATCACAATTTGAACGCTCTGTCCTAATGTACAACGTTAAAGAACGTACTAAATTAGTATTTATTAGCAACTATTAACTGAAGAGGAGCAATCTCCCTATATTCGGTTACGAATTACCATAAGAGCACAATTAAGAGTAAATGACAAATAGTCACAACGATATCGTATTAAAAGGATTAAATCTATCTAATAGCAAGGACTCTAGGTTACGTAAAATGTGAGGAAAATGTATTAACAGTTAAATATTGTATATTGAACAGTTTTAATTCCGGTTAAAACCTGACAAACTGAGCTTGTGGGTGGGGTATGTAGTGGGACGAAATTAAGCGTCACCCATCCACCAAAGTCAGCCCAGTTTGCAGGTGACTATAAGTTTAATTTAGTTTTGTTTATGTGTTTTCTTATTATTTGTAATAAATGTGAATTATCTGAAAGTTTGTATTTTTTTATGTGTTTCATGTACGGAGAGGTCGGCGCAACGAACGGGGACAGCATCTTCGTTGCCGCGACCAGAGAGGAAATTGCTGGCCGCTATACGTCGCGGGTCGACAGCCAAGGAGCAACAGAAGATCCTGGAACCGAGTTGTTGCGTCGTGCTTCTAAAAATTAAAAATGAAGTTTTATACTCTTTTTGTACAACAATGACATCATATAGATCTTAATCTTATTGAAATGTTAGTCACTGTCTGTCAACGCTCAAGTTCACATCTGTATGTGTAGGAAGCTAATAAAATAGTGTATGCTACTAAAGTTGAAACACGTGTCTTGAAGATTTATTTATGAAGAGTTATGTGAACGGATTAATAATATATTTGACAAGATTATTGATTCAGACAGCGTTGGCCGAAACTTTCAATCTAAAAAGTTTATTTAATGTGTGATTCTGATATCGATTAGATCAAGATAACGTGTGTCGATATAATTTTCTGAGGAGAAACAAACGAAATTTAAATTCGAGAAAGTTACGAAAACCAATTGGCCCAAGTGATGTAATTCTCTGCACACGACTCAACTGATGTTTTACAGTTTCGTTCAAGAACCATTCTATGACAATTTAAAAAGAATAGGAATCATTTTTGAAGTGGGTTGTAACTGACGTAGGTGACGAAGTCTGCACATGGTCATATATCAAACGAAAACCTAATACGTCGTTACACCGCACGGTCCCCTACGGCACTGCGTAGGATCCTACGGTCTTGGCGTGCATCCGTGCGTCGCTGCGGTCCGGTCCCAGGTCGACGGGCACGTGCACCCTCCGCCGACCACTGGCGACAACATCGATGTACTGTGGAGACCTCACGCCCCACGTGTTGAGCAATTCGGCGGTACGTCCACCCGGCTTCCCGCATGCCCACTATACGCCCTCGCTCAAAGTCCGTCAACTGCACATACGGTTCACGTCCACGCTGTCGCGGCATGCTACCAGTGTTAAAGACTGCGATGGAGCTCCGTATGCCACGGCAAACTGGCTGACACTGACGGCGGCGGTGCACAAATGCTGTGCAGCTAGCACCATTCGACGGCCAACACCGCGGTTCCTGGTGTTTCCGCTGTGCCGTGCGTGTGATCATTGCTTGTAAGCCCTCTCGCAGTGTCCGGAGCAAGTATGGTGGGTCTGACACACCGGTGTCAATGTGTTCTTTTTTCCATTTCCAGGAGTGTACATCCCTGGAATGCATCCCTGCGCCTCTGGCACCCTTCGTCAAAGCTGGGAGCTACACTAACGCCTACCGGTATCTTGATGACCATCAATTATTACAATATGTAGCGAAATGACTTAAAAATCAATTTCGTCCAAAAGTAATGCTATACGCAGGAAACCATATTAAGTAATTTCAGTCTCATTCTCTCCTCGAGGATATAATGAAAATTGGGAGGCACTGTTTTATTGTTTTAATTATCAGCTTAATTCCCTGATAAAATAAATGTAATATCGCACTACATGTAGAGCCTTGTGTCTGCATGAGGCGCCGTAAACAACTTTACACCCGCGCTATCTGTTGCAGTCGTGTCAGTGTTAGGGCCACAAAACAACGTGTGATCCCCCGCTGTTCTGTTATCAGTTATGTAGTAGCGCTTAATAGTTGACAATGAAAGGCAAATATTGCGTTGCCACCGCCGGTTAATGTGTCTAAAAGTTCTAAGATATCCTATGAAAAAGTGAATTCCGTGTAGCATGGATAACAACGTCATTGGTGGCCGAAGACATCAGCTACAAGCAGTCACACTCGTTCTGTCATTGACTTTGAGAAGAGGACGGAGGAACAGACAGTGTTTCTGGACAACCTCTAGCACTGTGGTGAGACATGGTCCCTGAAAGAAGGAAAAATCATCAGTTTTTAACGACATGAGGTTCTAAAAGGCAAACAGCTACATTTAGACACCTAAGGTTTGTTCACAGGACATGTCTCTCGTCATTGGAAGTGTGATGCTGATCTCTCCATTGGCAAAGAATCTGGGAGATGACACGAGAAAAAAAATGGATAGCCGATGCCGGGGCAATATTCTAAGATTCGTGGACCAGGGATATTAGAAATCTCAATGTAGTAGAAAAACTTCAATGCAGAGATTCAGTGCAGACTGTGTTAGTGAAGTCCAAACTGGAAGAAGATATGGATTTCTGATCACACGATTACAGGGTAATGTTAACAGCGTCAGAAAGTGGTTTACGCTAAAATGACCAGTCGAGATCGCGATAATGCAGGCATCAAAAAAGTTTTGCATCACTACGGTTCCGAGAGTTCCGGATGTACCGATATACTGTACAAAATATTAAAACGAGAGTCGACAAATCAGACACAAAACAAAGTAAAATGATAATGGTAAAAACCTCTGAAAAACGCGTGAAATCAGCTCTCATCATGGTAATTTATAATAAAATGAAATAATAATGGTACAAACAGACTCTGTAAGATAACTGTATAGTATCTCTCTATAAATAGATTATTCATTTACTCGCTAACTAAACAGGCTAGAAATACCAGCGTTATTACTCACTCTCTGTTCTAGTCTCGAAGCTAACACACGCTACGGCGGCCTTTACGCATTGTAAGTTGTAAATGTTAAATAATATATGATAATTTATGCTGATTGTGTATTTTATTCTTCATAGGCCGAGTGACCTTCATGCAGAAATAAAAGTATTCTTTGCAAGTTTTTCAGCGCGCTGGATAAACGACAAGAACGGTCGAACAATCGACCACTCCGTCATCAACGGACGCATTAAGAGAATCGCACCATAATTATTAAGGAAAAGAAGGTGAATATACTATTGTGTGTTGTGAGAAAGTAAAAAGAACATTCCACTTAATTCAAATACTGGCCGCTTCTCGGCACGACGAAGATTATTACTTTGAGAAACAGAGAAATACGTTATTTCAGTACAAGGTCTCTTTCAATTAAATTCACTATAGTGAAGATATCGTGCAGCAATATTTAAATGTGATAACATGAAATACAATCCCTGAGATTAGGCTTACGATTTTTGTCAGTACGAAATCTCTACGTAGATCTCAGTTTTAACAAATGCTAAAAGCGCCTCACGTAATCCTATATTAAGAAGGCGGTGAGTGTGTGCTGTTAAATAATCAGACTTCAGAGAATTACTTTAAGAAAGTATACATCCATGTCCCACAGATGATCATGATTTTTTCTTGTGCCTGATCGGCCAAATAAGTGCTCTATTTACGGTCTTGCCGGCCGTAAATATCAGTAACATTAAGTGGTAAAATCTTACACTCTTTTCGTCACATTCGTTGAGTACACCGTAAGTGTACCTAAGACGGTGTACGGACATGAGCGGTAGCGGCACACCGAATCCGTACATTAAATTGGAATATAGATCAACATAAACATCATTTCCAACCATTTTATTGCTCTTGAGAACCAAACATTGCATATTGCATCACCATACAGTGAGACCTTCAGAGGTGTTGCCCAGATTTCTGTACACACCGCTACCTCTAATACCCAGTAGCATGCCTGTATTCGTCGTAGTATACTATCCACAAGTTCATCAAGGCACTGTTGGTCCTGATTATCCCACTCCTCAATGGCGATTCAGCGTAGATCCTTTAGAGTGGTTGGTGGTTAACGTCGTCCATAAATAGCCCTTTTTAATCTATCCCAGGCCTGTTCGATACGGTTCATGTCTGGAAAACGTGCTGACCACTCTAGTCGATCGATGTCGTTATCCTGAAGGAAGTCATTCACGAGATGTGCACGAATGGCAAGCGAATTATTATCCATGAAGACGAATGCCTCGCAAACATGCTGTCGATATGGTTGCAATATCGGTCGGAGGATCGCATTCACGTATCGTAGAGCCGTTATGGCGCCTTCCATGACCACCAGCACCATACATCGGCCCCACATAATGCCACCTCGAAACAGCAGGGAACCTCCACCTTGTTGCACTCGCTGGACAGTGTGTCTAAGGCGTTGAGTCTGACCGGGTTGCCGCCAAACAGGTCTCCGACAATTGTCTGGTTGGAGGCCTATGCGACACTCATCGGTGAAGAGAACGTGATGCCAATCCTCAGTGGTCCATTCGACATGTTGTTTGGCCCATCTGTACCGCGCTGCATGATGTCATGGTTGCGAAGAAGGACCTCGTCATTGACCTTGGGAGTGAAGTTGCGCATCATGCAGCCTATTGTGCACAGTTCCAGTCGCAATACGACTTCCTGTGGCTGCACGAAAAGCATTATTCAACATGGTGGCGTTGCTGTCAGGGTTCCTCCGATCCATAATCCGTAGGTAGCGTCATGCACTGCAGTAATACCCTAGGGCGGCCTGAACGAGGCATGTCATCGACAGTTCCTGTCACTCTGTATCTACTCCATGTCCGAACAACATCGCTTTGGTTCACTCGGAGACGCCTGGACAGCAAATAATTTTGGAAAACAAACCAATGTGGTCGCAACCAGAATTTTAAAGCAAATAATCACAATTACACAATCATGGCTGAAGGCCTTTAACGCCAGAATGGCAATTATAACAAAATTAAAGAAACATACATAAAATACAAACAGCAAATAATTTCTGAAAACAACCCAATGTGGTCGCAACCAGAATTTTAAAGCAAGTAGCCACAATTACGGCTGAAGGCCTTTAACACCAAAACGGCAATTAAAAACAATTTAATAAATATACTGTCAAACGGCGAATGGCATACAGTAATAAAATAAAATACAAGAGCCAGTGAAAGATGGGGCTCCAGGAATCGACCTCTGAATAGGTCACACCAAAAACACCTTCGCGAGCTAAGAGAAAGGCAGCCAAGAGTTGCATTCAAATCACAAGATGGTAACTCGGACTAGTGGCAGTCTAATGAGCGACTAATGATAATCTTGTTGAGTATGTCTGACATCCTACAAAACAAATGCAAGATGTAAAATTATGCCAAAGCCAGAACCGGCGGTCTGGGCTCCACCGACAGAATACTGTGCTTAGAGTGCCCAGAACAAGGTAGAAGAACGCCACCCAACCAATATTCACGAAGCTTTCAAACTTACACGCCTCATCGGAGAGAGGCGGGAAGGCAAGGAAATCTACACTGCCGTTACGTACACTAACCCCTAGGGCAGGTAACTGGGGCGTTAGCTGCCACTATGCAGAAAAATACCGATGGTTGAACTTAACAGTATAAGAAGCTGAAAATAGTATATAGTAATTAGAAGCTCAGGAAGGCTAAACAGATCCGCCTTCCCAAGGTAGTCCACTCACTGCTTTTCGCCCCGGCGACACTACGAGCAGCAACACGAACCCAAGTCACTGGAGAATCGCGAGATTTCACAATGGTGGAGGTCACTCCACGCAAATTGCAATGCACTCAACATAAACAAGCAGGATCAGGTTTCGACGAGGTCGTGCACCCTCGTGACCACAGCCCTTCGATCCGGCCGTCCATACACGCCACCAGCGGTCCCGACATGTTGTCGCTCTGCGCGGGCCTCGCTACTCCTGCAACCCCAACCGAATTCCACACTCACACCATACGGAAGAAGGGCGAGGTGGCCCCAAAGATAGGGCAGCAGAGCTACGTATCGATAAGTGCCGCTGCTGCCACTAGCGGACAGGCAACAGTTACGAAACCGAGAGGCGCCAGTTAACACGAGAAGAAGACAAACAACACAACCATGCCAACTAAACGATACGGTCTTGCAGAAACCTCCACATGGCATCAACGCGAGCCGCAACACGGCTCAATAACAGGCTATGTTGTCAAAATTCTTAAATTTCTTAAGTTGGTGTAACAGATAATTCTCTGCAGCTGACAATGTCTCGGATGTGCAGAACTAGTCTATGGACAGGTAATGAACTGCAAGAGATTAGAAATGAATTAAATGGAGTGTAGGGAATACAAGCAATCAGAGAACTATCGTTATCGTGTAGCACCGACGTTAGAGCCTACTGAGGAGGTGAACTGGAAGCCAAAATGGAAGCGCAATGAGGAATAATATTTGTGCACTTATTGATACGATCATTTTTTGTGAACCAATAACATGTGGCCTCATCTACATTGGCCATCTTCAGATGCAACAAAAAATTATAAACCGCGCGTACTAAGACATTAAAGCCGGTTAAAAGATACAAATTTGATATACTTGAGAGCTAAGCAAAGTGCTGGTAAAATACATGTGGACAATATCCAGAGCGGCATTTCGGGAACAAAAAGTTTAGTGTTGTCAGGTTTAACGTATTACGAAAAATCACGGACTTGTAAGAACATAACAAAGTGTACCTTCGTTTCCTTACCCTTTGCACTAGATGCGCGCGTCATCTACAGTCTTAACTTTTTAAATGCAAGTTGCCGGCCGGTGTGACCAAGCGGTTCTAGGCGCTTCATTCCGGAACCAGGCTGCTGCTACGGTCGCAGATTCGAATCCTGCCTCGGGCATGGATGTGTGTGATGTCCTTAGGTTAGTTAGGTTTAAGTAGGTTTAAGTCTAAGGGACTGACGACCTCAGATGTAAGTCCCATAGTGCTTAGAGCCACTTGAACCATTTTAAATGCATGTAATATGACAAGTAGTAGAAAAATAATTCACGCAGTTGTATGTGAAGATACTAAAACAGTTTGCAGGTTGTTAAGTCAGTAAAGCCATATTTATGAAAGAGCAAGGCCTTTGTAACAAAAGACGCAAAGGAGCAATCCTTAAAGTGCAAATTTGTGATTGGCGAGGGCGCAGTGCCTCTGGCTGCTAGATGTTTACATTATTGCCCGTAAGGTTAGAAGCGATGGTACGGATAAGTAGCCTTTCTCCTGCGACCCGCTGGCACTCCTTTTCTAGCTTCTAGGTGATCACATCAGGTGGCCAGGTGCCGGGAAGTGAAGAAGTGGGTCGGAGGTTGCAGCACTCGTAGCAGGCAGGCCCCACCAACATTTGGAGCGTGTACTGTGTGTAGGTCACAGCGACTACCTGAACTGAATAGATAGTCGTAAGTATTAGAATAAGGAAATTCTGCAGACTCATTCTACTCATTTCGGAGTCTGTCTGATTCACTCCATTTCAGGACGGCTGTTTCCTATTCTCCTAAAAGTGTAGCCGCCAACGATTTTCAGTTTCATGTAATATATTTAATTGTTCTTCCGCGTTATCAATATAACGTCTCTCCCTTTGCAAATTTATATATGTTATGTTTTACTGTCTTACTACAGGTGAAGGTGTGCTCCGTAAATCTCGCATCAACGAATCTCCCTGTCTGGCCGACAGAGCTTCTTTCGTATTTTACAGACCGCGTAGATTCAATACTTAAAACTCTTTCAAGACATCAGAAAATATACAAATACGAAGGTGCCATAACTTGCCACACCAGAGCGATAAATATGAGGAACCTGGGATCTATAGAATATCGCACCATGACCGCGAATGAAGCTGTATCGCCCAGACAGGCAGGTTACTTCATATGAGATTTAATGTGCACACCAACACCAGCAGTAAGATAGCATTAGCTTTAAATGCTCAAAAGGAGGGATACGTTATTAGTAAAATTGATGGGGAATTAAGAATTTTACATTAAGTAAAACAAAAAACAGACATTTAGAAGAACTGGAAACTTATATTACAAGCGAAAGGAAACGGACCAACTCCTCGGTAAACAGAGAAAGTTTGAAATAGGTGGATATTTTAATATTTGTGACAATCTCCTAATAGGCGTCACGCACATTTTCTTTGTTGTTTCGGTAGATATTAGCGATGTATTTTTTTCAGTGTGCAGCTGGAGCCAGAAATATTGCTCATCATGTCCTTCATGCGACGCCCAGTGCCGACAGAAAATGGTCATTTGTTTTCTATTATGAACAAAATTATTTTTAAAGCGGGATTTTACGCTCCCACTTGATTGAGCGGCCCCACGTTAGTCGAGTGAGACATTCGTTTCATGTAAATGTATTAACACGGGCAGTAAACCACGAAGAAAAACGGGTAGTTCAGTAGCAGTTACTGAGCGGAGCTGCTAGTGCAGGTAGTAACCAGCGCACAAATGAGCTATAGAATCTTTACACTCCTTTCTCATACTTGCTTTAGTAGCCAGTAAAGCTGCTAACATAGGTTAAGAAACAGTAACTGCTGAATTACAGGTGTTCCTTCGTGTTTTACTGGTCGAGTTAGTACACATAGATGAAACGATTATCACGCTGGACTAATGTGGGACCGGGCACTTAAAACTAAGCTTTAAAAATTATTTTGCTCCTAACGAGACACAAACCGATGCTCTCTGTAAGCACTGAGCGCCGCATGAAAGACGTAATTACCACTTCTTCTGGCTGAGTGAAGCTACACAATGCAAAATAGAAATTACATATATCTACCGAAACACCAGAGAAAATGCTCCTGACAACCCATAGGACAGACACCCTATATAATTCCCTGACTTATCGTAAAATGTTTTACGACGCACAAACATTTGTTCACTAAATGCTGATATTAGGTATGATCTATATATATTTTAACAGCGCTTTACTTAGATAACAAGCACAGCTAGTTTAATTCTTTTTTACTGCTTCAAGACCTTAATACAAGCTTTTTATTATTTTTTGTACTATCTGAAGATGGCCAATGTGACCGAAGCCTGTTGTGATTGTTTTGTAAGAAAGGTACTGTCTCAACAAATAAGCAAAAATTATAAAAAGTCAATCACCGTCTCCATAAACTAATTGTTCTTTATCCGAAAGCAATAAGGTATGATCGCCTCTACTGTTGGAGCCAATACCGCGTTGGAGATGTTTGGCTGATAGAAGAACATACCATGCAGTCTGAACAGAACTTCCAAGAGTGGTTTACAGCTGTGCCATTACCGTTTCGACAGCAAAGACGCTTGTACCTACTGGCAAAACCAAAACAATGGTGAGGAGTAAATTCGAAGGCTATTGTTTAACTTCCCGTCGACGGCTAGGTCGTCTACAGAAGTGCCTACCGCACTTCAGCGTCGTTCATCGGTGAGTATAAATTGACGTTCCGGCGTTATAACGCACTCTTCATCAACCCTTGAAGATTTCTGTGTGGTAGCTGTCTGAGACTCACAGCTGCTGTACTGAGTGCGTGAACCTCTTGATTAACCAGTCAATGTGTTCGTCTGGGGTTAACCTGTTTTCAGATCAAGTTAGTATTCGATATTTTACTTTAGAGAGGCTTTGTTATCTCGCTAGGGGTAGTAATTGTGAAAACTATTCAAAATCCAGTCGTTAAAGTTATATGCAATACATTCATAAATCATACAGCAATCTTGAATGCACTGTTCATTTTTCTACTGCGAGGACCCTTCAATAAATAATGGAACGCCTTTTTCATATTTTTTCTAAAAGCAAGTTGTTTTCATACGGGATTCGTGTAAATCACATTATCCTCACTCTTTTTGATGCAAAACCCTATTTTTCAACATCATCTCCGTTCAGTGAGACGGCTTATGCCACCTCACTTGGAGTGCCTGCATGCCCATATAATACCACTCAAGCGGTCGACTTCGGAGCCAACGGCTTGCTGCATCAATAACCTCCCGATCATCCGCCTACCGTTTCCCGTGGAGTGCATCCTTCGTTGGGCGAAACAGATGATAGTCGGAGGGTGCGATGCCCAGGCTGTAGGGTGGATGAGGAAGAACTGACCACTTAAGTTTTGTGAGGTCCTCTAGTGAGCAAAACCTGTGTGAGGCCTTGCGTTGTCATGGGGAAGGAAAAGTTGTTTCGCTTTCTTATGGCGACGAACACGCCGAAGTCGGTTATCGAATTTCCTGCTTCTCAGGAGTCACATTTTTGAGCGACCGGACGGCATGCGGGAGATCAGAAAGGCTGGCGCGACCTTGTTGTGATGATGATGGACGCCTCACCGTCTCACCATGCTTTTGTTAACTTCCAGGTCTCCGTAGCATCCAGCAAGCACCTATGAATATCTGAATGCTCTGGTTTTCTGCCAAAGGATTCTCAGGGTCGACTCTCTGCTTGGAACGCATCTCCCTTACAGACGCCATTTTGAAATCTATGAACAGCTCGGGCACTTACCGGAACTTCATGAAACTATAAGGGCTGAAGCGAGAGTATGCTGTGACTTCCAACAACAAATTCCCTATTTTTCCACCCGAAACTGGCATGGAGTAAAAATGTGTTTGAACCGTGTGTGGCTCGCGTTGATGCCGTTCATAGCTTGGCATCTTGTAATAGCGATAGTGGCATCTCGTTTTCTTAGTGTGTTCACTGGCGCCACTACGTTTGCTCGCGTTGTCTGTCAGTGAGTGGTAGCAGCAGCGCTTATCGATAGCGCATACTGTGGTACCATCTTTGGAGCGGCCTCTAGTATTTCCGGGTCGTCCTGTGTCCAGGGAGTTGAGTTGGGAAGGAGCAGCAGTGAGGGCCGGACAGCCGGTACTCGCGCCCGACCGCTGGAGACACACATGCGCTGTCTGACGGAAGGATGTGGTCGCGAGAGCGCACGACCACGTCAAGGACCGAATTCAGCGAGTTTTAATTGAACGGATCGTAATATTCGAGTAGGGCAGCTTTCTATATCTCTACATCTACATCCATACTCCGCGAGCCACCTGACGGTGTGTGGCCGAGGGTACCTTGAGTTCTCCCTTCTATTCCAGTCTCGTATTGTTCGTGGAAACAAGGATTGTCGGTATGCCTCTGTGTGGGCTCTAATCTCTCTGATTTTATCCTCATGGTCTCTTCGCGAGATATACGTAGGAGGGAGCAATATACTGCTTCACTCCTCGGTGAAAGTATGTTCTCGAAACTTCAACAAAAGCCCGTACCGAGCTACTGAGCGTCTCTCCCGCAGAGTCTTTCACTGGAGATTATCTATCATCTCCGCAACGCTTCCGCGATTACTAAATGAACCTGTAACGAAGCGCTCTGCTCTCCGTTGGATCTTCTCTATCTCTTCTATCAACCCTATCTGGTACGGATCCCACACTACTGAGCAGTATTCAAGCAGTGGGCGAACTAGTGTACTGTAACCTACTTCCTTTGTTTTCGGATTGCATTTCCTAAGGATTCTTCCAATGAATCTCAGTCTGGCATCTGCTTTACCGACGATCAACTTCATACGATCATTCCATTTTAAATCACTCCTAATGCGTATTCCCAGATATTTTATGGAATTAACTGGCTCAAATGGCTCTGAGCACTATGGGACTTAACATCTATGGTCATCAGTCACCTAGAACTTAGAGCTACTTAAACCTAACTAACCTAGGACAGCACACAACACCCAGCCATCACGAGGCAGAGAAAATCCCTGACCCCGCCGGGAATCGAACCCGGGAACCCGGGCGTGGGAAGCGAGAACGCTACCGCACGACCACGAGATGCGGGCTGGAATTAACTGCTTCCAGTTGCTGACCTGCTGTATTGTAGCTAAATGATAAGGAATCTTTCTTTCTATGTATTCGCAGCACATTACACTTGTCTACATTGAGATTCAATTGCCATTCCCTGTACCATGCGTCAATTCGCTGCAGATCTTCCTGCATTTCGGTACAATTTTCCATTGTTACAACCTCTCGATATACCACAGGGTCATTTATGTATAGTGTGTGTGTGTGTGTGTGTGTGTGTGTGTGTGTGCGCGCGCGCTCCCGTCGAAGTGACCTCATGGCAGTAAGTTGTCAGTTGACGATTTAAACTGGTATCTTTTCCGTGCCTGACTTGCGTGGGGACGACCGTTGGTTGCTCGTTCGGTCGGTCGGTCGGTCGGTCGTCACAGCGGACGACATGCATTTGCTTTTCCGGCCGCTTCGAGCTTCTCTGTGTTTGTGCCGATTTATAATTCGTCCGTGTTGTTTCACAGAGACTGGTTTTAGCATTGTTTGAGATATTGTGGATTTTCTTTCGCCGATCCGTGTGTATCTTGTATGGTTTTCAACGTGCAGTTATTTATATGCTGTCTGCGTTCTCGGTCGTCATGTGCGCGAAGAGTTCGGCTTTGGACGGAGCAGCGAGCAGGTCCGCAGGGTCAGGGCAGGCCAGGACCGTTGGCGGCGTGCAGGCACTGTCGGACCGACGGGCAGTAGCCGGCGACCGAACCCATGACTTTGAAGATGAGTGAACCGTGTCCAGTACTGAAACCTCTACTGGTTGAGATCTCGCTGTTGTTTGCGTGTTGCTGCTCCCAGGGTCGGTGAGACCAACCGCAACGAGTGTAGTCTGTCAGGTTGGCGGAAGCTATTATACGCCTTCTACTCCTTGATGTTAGTTTGGATTTAGTATTATTCTTACTAGTGAAGTGCAACCAGTGGTATTTTCTGCCTTGTGGCTTCTAACGCCCCAGTTACCTGCCCTGGAGGTTAGCGTACTTTTTGGGCAGTGTACCTTTCCTCGTCATGTTGATGCTGTCCGACACGACGTGTAGTTCGACAGCATCTTGAATTATACTGTGCATATGTTTTTGGGATGTCTACCTTGGTTCTAGTGTTTCCTTCGGCCCGGGGAGTGTTTCTGAAGACGTGGTGCGGTCTATCTCTTTGCCCTTGCCTACAAATATTCCATCGTTGTACCGGCGATCGGACGTTCGGCGGATTGGATAGTCGGTCGGTCGTCGCTTAAGCTACCCCTAGTGTGAGTTACTATGCTGTTACGTGAGTACAATTCTTTGCTGCCTGTCTCACCGCTTACACAGCTGTATTCACCTTCCTCAGGTCGATCTAGGGAGAATTGTCTGCACAAGTTGTCATAATTGTTTAAATTTTGCACTAATGTTTTAACATGTTATTGCCTTTCCCACTTGTAATTCCAGCCTTCAGCCGTTAATTATTTGTAACACTGCTTGTGGCCTTCAGCCGACAATAATTTTCAATCCTGTTATAGTGAGGCCTTCAGCCGTCACTGTAGCTTGTTACAAGTTGTTAAGTTTATTAGAAAATGTTTTAGTATTTTTAAAGTGTTATTGTCCAACTTTTTTTCTAATTCAGGCATTCAGCCCTTGTGTATTCTGAAATCGCTGCTGGCCTTGAGCCGTTAATTGTTTGTAACATTGCTTGTGGCTCTCAGCCGACTAATCATTTCAGCTCGATCTTGATAAGGTCTTCAGCCGTCACTACGACTTGTTACAGTTATTAAGATTTCTAAAAAGGTTTTTCGCATTTTTTAACATATAACTGTCTACCTTATTGGTAATTCAGGCCTTCAGCCGTTGAGTTCTTTTTTTTTTTTTATTGCTTCTGGCCTTCAGCCGACGAATAATTTTGAACCTTTGTAATCAGGCCTTCAGCCGTTTATTGTGTGTAACATTGCTTGTGGCCTTCAGCTGACAATGACTTGCAATTCTTCTAATAAGGTTTTCAGCCGCCAGTGTAGTAACATCTTTTAAAAATGATTTTTGAGAGTTTTGCTTTTTAAAAATAAAGTGTGTGTGTTTTCTGTGCAACCAACGGTAACTGATTAGACCCCGTCCACACCTTTCCTGCTTTCCGTCAGACCCACGTCTCAGTGTTGCATTACTTATTGAATGCCCCACGAATGTTTTATTGAATAAATTATTGTGTTTATTGAACGTTGTTTCTCTTACATACCCCCCATTTGTACTGAAATAAATTTTGTTCCAGTCATCACTTTAGGATCTATAGGTGGAGCGTTAGAAGTTGCGTTATTAATTAAAATAGCGTACGTTGAACTGTTAATTTATATCTTAAAGAAGTGCACGGCTCACACTTTGTGTTCTGCAACCGAATAGCTTTTCGCACGCGGGGGTTTCTCACACTTGTTAGAGCGACAGTGTAATACTAGTGCTACGGTTTCAGATATGAGGACTCAGGAACCAGAAAACGAATGTACGGCGTCAGTATCTAGCCAACCTATGCCGATTACATCCAGTAGATTGCAATGCCTAGAATAATTTCGTAAATTTAAGATGCTAGCAGGAATTACGGAAACCGGAAATTTGATCTTAGGTATGTCGCTCAGGTTAGCACAGCAAAGGAATCAGCATCAAAGAATAGGTTGGCGGTAATACTGACGAAAGAACAAAACTTAAAGGGATCACTGAAGAAGTAACAGAGACCTGCGGAACCACGATGCTAACGCTGAGGGTAGATGAGAAGTGTGGAACTACATTTCATATAGTGGAGTTAGACATACTGTATGAAGCACTTTTAGGCTACGGGCCAACGGTAGACTAGTTCGGTTACAGATGGAACTGGAACCGAACCGGCGAATCTTGCGGACAGGGAGAGAGCCGCAGAGTCCCAAACAGGTGGGTGTGGTAACTGTGATACCAGAGGTATCAGTAGGAGTCCAGGTACGATCAGACTCAAGAGGCGAGAGAGAAGAGACCTCCAGAGTGAGTGACCAGAAGAGATAAGAAACGACAAGGTGCTGCTACTAAAGGAAACTGGGAACGAAGATGAGTAGTAGCTGACATAATACGAACAAACGCTAGAGAAGAAACGATTTTAAGGAGTAAAATGCCAACATAGATCTGACCAAAGAAATTATGAACAAGCAGAGAGGTTGCAAACGGGCGCATACTTGCCTGCCGCATTGGAGACCGTGCGGAGAGACACTTGCATCACAAGAACTCATATTTTGAATACCACAGAAGAACTGATACTTGAATGTCCCAAAGTGAAGATAGAAGCTATACCTGTCACTGGAGAAGACGGGGAACTCCATATTCTTAGTATAGTTACAGACTCAAGGTCGCGGCTTACCTAAAGAAAATGGTTCGAGTGGATCACATAAATAAAGAAGAAATGACTTAGATTATTGACTTGTGTATTGCACATCATGTGTTTCACCTGTCCAGATGCAGATTAACTTAGACTGAGATGATTAAACATGAAATAAAGTTGAAACCAGACGTGCAAGGGAAAGTAGTAAATATTCATCCATATCGACTACCCGAGGAGCAGAAGGAATCCCTCCGAAACGAGACAGATGGGATGTCGAGAGAGGATATCACTACGCCGAATTTTTCTGTTTGTGTTCATTCCGAAGAAGACGAACGGTTTAGTGGAGAGAAAGGTGCGGACTGCCAGAGAGCAAATGACACCTGTAGTAGCACTGTGTTTCCGTTACTCTGTATTGATGAGGTTTTAGTTGGCTTAGAGAAAGCCAAGCACTTCACCACTTTAGACTGTGCAAAGAGTTACCCCAAGATACTGTTGAATGTGGAGGCTAGAGAGGAAACAGCCTTCTCTACTCCAAAAGGCATTACGAATACCAAAGATTACCTATCAGAGATAGTGGAGCGACATTTCAGAGTGTGATGAACACATTACCAACTGGACTTCAGGGACACAAGATGTTCCTATATTTAGATAACGTGGTCGAGATCAGGATTCGCGAAGCGTTTGAGAGATTCCAGTGGCACTCTTTCAAATTACAGGTTGACAGGTGTGAGTTTCTAAGGAAGAGAATAACTGACTTGGGGTACATAGTTACGAAAGAAGGTAAAAAACACGAAGGAAAGAGCAAATTATGAGTGGTCGACTCAGGAAGAAGCAGTTTTCTGAAATATAAGTAATCCCTCAATCATACAGTATCTTGATTTCACGAAGCAATTAACAAGAACAAAGGAGCCTAACAAGACGTTGATCGGGGCATTACTGTGTGAAGAAGAAATAATATATTCACAGTAGCAAATATAAACCATCTCCAGCTGTATAATAGAATGGCGACAATGAAAATTTGTGCCACAATGGTATTCGAACCCAAATTCCCCTTTTACACAAGCGTTCGCCTTAACCGCTTTGGTTACCGGAGCATGACTGTCAGCCTGATCCAAACTTACCTAATTCACAGTCCAAGTGTCATACCAGTATTCGTACATCTTATTAATGTTATTCCCGTACAGGGGAAACATTTTATTTATAACCCTCAGACACGGTATTGGTCAGTAGATATGAAATTGCAGTGCATTTGTTTTGAAGTATGATGCAATGTTCCTTCAGACAAGTATGCATGGACGAAGGAACAGGCACTGCAACTGCTACAGATATTATGAAAGATTCGCAGTTGTGAATATGAACCACCTGCAGCTGGACTTGAAGCTGAATTTCCTGCTTTAGGCAAGTGGTTGCCTTAACTGCTTCAGCTATCCGATCATGACCGACGCCCACATCCACATTTCCATATGTCGTGCCCTTTTGACTGATTTCTGACTTGTTTGAAGGGCCCACCACGTGCTCCTCTCCTGAGCAAACCATCTCATCTCAAAGGAGCAAATTGCACAACACGTCATCGATTATTTGTTGGATGTACTCCAGTCTCTGTCTTTCCTTTACAGTTTTTCCGTCCACAGACCCCCTCTAGTAACAAGGAAGCTATTTCCTGACGTCTCAATACATATCCTATCGTCTTGCTTCTTCTTCTTGTCAGTGTTTTCTGTACATTTCTTTCCTCGACCACTCTATGGAGAACTTCCTAGTCCTTACCTTAACATGCCAACTAAAATACATTGCCAGATAAAATACATTTTTCTGTAGCACCGCATTTGACAAGCTTCGATTCTCCTTTGATCCGGTTTTCCCACAATCCACAATGCACGACCGTACAGTGTGGTAATCAAAACGTACATTCTCAGAAATTTATTCCTCGTCTTAAGGCTTATGTTTAACACATCTAGGCTAGTAATGTACATTTCGACACTGCCAGTCAGCTGTTTCTGTCCTCCTTGCTCCGACTATCATGAGTTATTTTGCCGCTTACGTAGCAGAATTCCTTAACTTCGAGTACTTCGTGATCCTCTTTTCTAATTTTAGGTTTATAGCAACTTCCGGCATAAGAAGTCAGCCTCAGTCTGCCAACGGCCTTGTCAAAGAGGGCGGAGGAGCGGATAGAGGTTCATGGCACTTTCTTGTACTAGGCGGAAGAATCAGCAATGATCAACGACATGAGGATGCAGAAGGCAATGGAAACCACTGCATTAAAGACACGTAATGTGTATCCACAGGACATGTGGCCTGTAATTGAAGAAGTATCATGATGATCTCTCCATTGGCAAAAGATTCCGGAATAGTCCCCCATTCGGATCTCCGGGAGGGGACTGCCAAGGGGGAGGTTACCATGAGAAAAAGATTGAATAATCAACGAAAGGATAACGTTCTACGAGTCGGGGCGTGGAATGTCAGAAGCTTGAACGTGGTAGGGAAACTAGAAAATCTGAAAAGGGAAATTAAAAGGCTCAATCTAGATATAGTAGGGGTCAGTGAAGTGAAGTGGAAGGAAGACAAGGATTTCTGGTCAGATGAGTATCGGGTAATATCAACAGCAGCAGAAAATGGTATAACAGGTGTAGGATTCGTTATGAATAGGAAGGTAGGGCAGAGGGTGTGTTACTGCGAACAGTTCAGTGACCGGGTTGTTCTAATCAGAATCGTCAGCAGACCAACACCGACAACGATAGTTCAGGTATACATGCCGACGTCACAAGCTGAAGATGAACAGATAGAGAAGGTGTATGAGGATATTGAAAGGGTAATGCAGTATGTAAAGGGGGACGAAAATCTAATAGTCATGGGCGACTGGAATGCAATTGTAGGGGAAGGAGTAGATGAAAAGGTTACAGGAGAATATGGGCTTGGGACAAGGAATGAAAGAGGAGAAAGACTAATTGAGTTCTGTAACAAGTTTCAGTTAGTAATAGCGAATACCCTGTTCAAGAATCACAAGAGGAGGAGGTATACTTAGAAAAGGCCTGGAGATACGGGAAGATTCCAACTAGATTACATCATGGTCAGACAGAGATTCTGAAATCAGATACAGGATTGTAAGGCGTACCCAGGAGCAG
The DNA here is from genome assembly GCF_021461385.2 of Schistocerca piceifrons. Taxonomy (NCBI): domain Eukaryota; kingdom Metazoa; phylum Arthropoda; class Insecta; order Orthoptera; family Acrididae; genus Schistocerca; species Schistocerca piceifrons. Next base: position 641,501,484 of record NC_060140.1, on the reverse strand, counting down.
ATATAGACTCAGATCACAATATAGTAGTGATGAAGAGTAGGCTGAAGTTCAAGACATTAGTCAGGAAGAATCAATACACAAAGAAGTGGGATACGGAAGTACTAAGGAATGACGAGATACGTTTGAAGTTCTCTAACGTTATAGATACAGCAATAATGAATAGCGCAGTAGGCAGTATAGTTGAAGAGGAATGGACATCTCTGAAAAGGGCCTCCACAGAAGTTGGGAGGGAAAACATAGGTACAAAGAAGCTAGCTGCGAAGAAACCATGGATAACAAAAGAAATACTTCAGTTGATTGATGAAAGGAGGAAGTACAAACATGTTCCGGGAAAATCAGGAATACAGAAATACAAGTCGTTATGGAATGAAATAAATAGGAAGTGCAGGGAAGCTAAGACGAAATGGCTGCAGGAAAAATGTGAAGACATCGAAAAAGAAATGATTGTCGGAAGGACAGACTCAGCATACAGGAAAGTCAAAACAACCTTTGGTGACATTAAAAGCAACGGTGGTAACATTAAGAGTGCAACGGGAATTCCACTCTTAAATGCAGAGGAGAGAGCAGATAGGTGGAAAGAATACATTGAAAGCCTCTATGAGGGTGAAGATTTGTCTGATGTGATAGAAGAAGAAACCTGGAGTCGATTTAGAAGAGATAGGGGATCCAGTATTAGAATCGGGGTTTAAAAGAGCTTTGGAGGACTTACGGTCAAATAAGGCAGAAGAGATAGATAACATTCCATCAGAATTTCTAAAATCATTGGTGGAAGTGGCAACAAAACGACTATTCACGTTGGTGTGTAGGATATATGAGTCTGGCGATATACCATCTGACTTTCGGAAAAGAATCATCCACACAATTCCGAAGACGGCAAGAGCTGACAAGTGCGAGAATTATCGCACAATCAGCTTAACAGCTCATGCATTGAAAAGACACTTTCATAGGATTTGTCGACCTGGAAAAAGCGTTCGACAATATAAAATGGTGCAAGCTGTTCGAGATTCTGAAAAAAGTAGGGGTAAGCTATAGATAGACGGGTCATATACAATATGTACAACAACCAATAGGGAATAATAAGAGTGGACGATCAAGAAAGAAGTGCTCGCATTAAGAAGGATGTAAGACAAGGCTGTAGCCTTTCGCCCTTACTCTTGAATCTATACATCGAGGAAGCAATGATGGAAATAAAAGAAAGGTTCAGGAGTGGAATTAAAATACAAGGTGAAAGGATATCCATGATACGATTCGCTGATGACATTGCTATCCTGAGTGAAAGTGAAGAAGAATTGAATGATCTGCTGAACGGAATGAACAGTCTAATGAGTAAACAGTATGGTTTGAGAGTAAATTGGAGAAAGACGAAGGTAATGAGAAGTAGTAGAAATGAGAACAGTGAGAAACTTAACATCAGGATTCATGGTCACGAAGTCAATGAAGTTAAGGAATTCTGCTACCTAGGCAGTAATATAACCAATGACGGACGGAGCAAGGAGGACATCAAAAGCAGACTCGCTATGGCAAAAATGGCATTTCTGGCCAAGAGAAGTCTACTAATATCGAATACCGGCCTTAATTTGAGGAAGAAATTTCTGAGGATGTACGTCTGGAGTACAGCATTGTATGGTAGTGAAACATGGACTTTGGGAAAACCGGAACAGAAGAGAATCGAAGCATTTGAGATGTGGTGCTATAGACGAATGTTGAAAATTAGGTGGACTGATAAGGTAAGGAATGGGGAGGTTCTACGCAGAAACGGAGAGGAAAGGAATATGTGGAAAACACTGATAAGGAGAAGGGACAGGATGATAGGACATCTGCTAAGACATGAGGGTATGACTTCCATGGTATTAGAGGGAGCTGTAGAGGGCAAAAACTGTAGAGGAAGACAGAGACTGGAATAAGTCAAGCAAATAATTGAGGACGTAGGTTGCAAGTGCTACTCTGAGATGAAGAGGTTAGCACAGGAAAGGAATTCGTGGCGGGCCGCATCAAACCAGTCAATAGACTGATGACCAAAAAAAAAAAAAAAAAAAAAAAAAGGGAATTCCCATTTGGGCTACTTCTCATTACTTCTGTCTTTCTTTGGTTTACTCTCAGTCCATACTCTGTACTCATTAGAATGTTCATTCCATTCAACAGATCTCTTAATACCTCTTCACTTACATTGAGGACAGCAATGTCATCAGCGAACCTTATGATTCATAGTTTTTCACCTTGAATTCTAATCCCACATTTGAACCTCTCTTTGATTTCGGTCCTTGTTTCTTCGATATATAGATTGAAACTTCGTTCCATCATCAACCGCGACGTCAGAACTGCCACTCTGGTGCCTTTACCTTTCCTAAATCCAAACTGATCGTCATTCAACGTATCCTACATTTATTTTCCTCTCTTCTGTACATTATTCTTGTCAGCAGCTTCGTTGCATCACCTGTTAGGCATATTGTGCGATAATTCTCCCCCTTGTCGGCTGTGGCAATCTTCTGATTGTGTGGATGATGTTTGTTCTCCAATCCGGTTGTACTTCCCCAGCGTCCTATATTCTACAAAACAAGTGAATGGTTGCTTTGTTGCCACTACCCCAAAAAGATTTTAGAAATTCCGATGAAAGGCTATCGATCCCCTCATTTGCTCGGAAGCTGTCCAACGCTCTTTTAAGTTCTGATTCTAATACTGGATCCCCTCTCTCTTTCCATGTCCACTCCAGTTTCTTTATCCATCACGTCATGAAACAAGTCCCGTCTGTCACAGAGGCCTTCAAAGTACTCTTTCCACCTATTCACTCCCTCCTCTGCATTTAACAGTGGAATTGCGATTGCACTCTCAATGTTAGTGGCCTTTCTTTTAATTTCATCGAATGTTCTTTTGACATTTCTATCTGGTGATCCAGTCCCTTAGCTAGTCATTTCTTTTAAGATTTCCTCACATTTTTCATGTAACCATTTTGTGTTAGTTTTCGTGCAGTTCCTACTTTTTCATTCCTAAGCTACTTGTATTTCTGTATTCCTGAGTTTCCCTGAACGTTTTTACGCTACCTTCTTTCGTCGATTCTTCTGTTACCCATGGTTTATTCGCAGTTACCTTCTTCGTGCCTACGTTGTTTTTTATTTTTGTCAGCTTCAGTGGTTGAGCTTTTTAGAGATATCCATTCCCCTTCACCTAAACTTTCTACTGAGCTACTCATTATCGGCGTATTATAGTCGCACTGAACTTCTAGCTTCTCTCTCCTTTCCTTAGCAGTTCGGTATCCCACTGCTTTGTGCCTGGATTCTTCCTGAAAAGTCTCTTAAATTTCATCTTACTTTTCATCATTACTAAATTGTGATCTGAGTCTGTATCTTTTCCTTGGTACGCCTTGCAATCCGGTATTTCATTTCGGAATCACAGTCTGGCCATAATGGAATGGAAATGGCAACGTCCCATACCTACCGGCCTTTACAAGTGTACCTCCTCCTTTTGTGGTTCTTGAACAGAGTATTCTCTATTACTGGCTGAAATTTTTTGCACTACTCAATTAGTCTTTCTACTCTCTCATTAGTAATACCAAGCCCATGTGCTCCTGTAATCTTTCCTTCTATCCGTCCCCGACAGTTCTGTTCCAGTCACATCTCCTTTGACACCTTGAACGACCCGTTTAATATCCTCAAACACTTTCTCTTTTTCTTTATCTGCTGCTTGCTATGGTAGAATGTGTACCCAAACTACTGTAGTTGTTGTTGCTGCTGCTGCTGCTACCGAGAAAAATATTATCATTGGCCTATTACTGTAACTTGCTCTGTGCCCTACATTCCTAATCATAATGAATCCTACTCCCGTCGTATCATATCATCCTGCTAAAGATATTACCCCATACTAGTCTGATTGGAAATTCTTCATCTTTTCCATTTCACGTCACTAACCCGACATGTTCTGAGGCATAAAGGGATCACCAATGCAGTACTGGAGGGGAGCGTGGAGGGTAAAAATCGTAGAGGGGAAGCGAGAGTGAATAGACTAAACATATTCAGAAGGATGTAGGTTCCAGTAGTTACTCGGAGATGAAGAGGCTTGAACAGGATAGAGGTGCGTGGAGAGATACATCAAACCATTCTCTGGACTGAAGACCACAACAACAACAACTCACACTATACCTGAGTCGTAGCATTTCCCATTCCAATTTCCTAGCTTTTCTGACACGTTCAAACTTCTCACATTTCACACCCTGATTCGTAGAACGTTAACCTTTTTCTGATGTACACCTCCCCTTCGGAAGTCCCGTCTCGGGGATCCAAATGGGGGACTTCTCCGGAATTTTCGAGAATGGAGGGAACATCATGACGCTTTTTCAATTATAGAGAACATATCAGGTGGATATGCATTACCTGTATTTAACGCAGCTGTTTCCATTGCCTTCTGCATCCTCATGCCGTTGATCATTGCTGATTCTTCAACCTTTTAGGCGTAGTTTCCCGAGAGTGCCTTGAACCTCTGTTCGCTTCTCCGCCCTCTTTGACAAGGCCTTGGCAGGTCGAGGGTGACTTCCTATTTCCGAAAGTCTTCCGTTGCCATTTCTGATGATTTCTATTAAAATTTTTTGCAGTCACAAGGCGTGGTCACAAGACGTTTTGAGTTGCAGTCAGTGATGATACCCCTAGACTACGAGCTTAGACTGGTCATACAGACCCTTAATGTTTTTTCGTTACAGGCGAGAATTTTCTTTGGAAGTGTTGGTCGATAAATACGAAACTGTAGTGCCCGTGTTGTAAAGAGGTGCGATGCCTGCAAGTCAGAATGAAGAGGCACTGTGGTGACTAAACCTGCTATGGGAGACATGAAATATATTCGAAGTTGCGAATATGAACCACCTCCAACTGCATAATGGATTGATGATAGTGAAGATAGGTAGCGGACATGCACTCACACTCGGATTTTACGCTTAACCGAGCGATCGCCTTTACCGCTTTTTTTCCATCATTTTGTTTGTCATTGTTCTTGTCATTTTGTCTGGGAAGAGGTGACATGACAAAGCTTTTAGTTCATCGTTGAATACTTCACATGGTTCACTCAGTTTGTTTCTTACAGAGGGCAGCCAGCCCTCTCAGCAAACATTCTGAGCTACCTTGTCCGGCTTTCTGCTATCCGATCACAACTCACACCCATACCCAAACTTCCATATGTCATAGTCCATGTGTCATACCAGTACTTGTACATCCCATTATTGCTATTCCCGTTCATTGGAGAGGAACACGCAAAGGCAACAACGGCGTGTACCTAGTCAGAGGACACAAACATCTGGTCCTAGAGCAAGGGCTGGGGAAACCACTCCTCAAATATTTTATTACCCGATTAGAAATTCTTTTCGAAAACAATAACATGTGTTTTTTCCCTACTACTTACAAAAATAAAAAGAATTAACATCAGATTTAGGAAATATTGTTATACTTCAAGTACCGCATGGTAGACAATTTTAACGGGATTGTAGAACATAAGACACATTAAATATTAATGACCGTATTAATGACGAGCCTGATATGAGATCGGGGCACAATCCCGTTGGCGACACGACAAGCTACAGACGTAAACCTCGGACCTCAGCCCCCTGCGACAAAAAGGCACGTGAGAGAAAGTTGAACGCTAAAGACATGTACAGCAAAATGGCTCAAATGGCTCTAAGCACTATGAGACTTAACATCTAAGATTATCAGTCCCCTAGGCTCAGAACTACTTAAACCTAACTAACCTAAGGACATCACACACATCCATGCCCGAGGCAGGATTCGAACCTGCGACAGCAGCAGCAGCCCAGTTCCGGACTGAAGCGCCTAGGACCGCTCGGCCACAGCGGCCGGCACATGTACAGAAAACACTCTCTTAAACAGTAAAAGGATAAAACAAAACTTGATATTTAGACCTATCTTTGAAAGGTATCACACATAAAGTACCCTAGAAGTAAAGGTTATTTATAATTCAACTGTAAAAGAAGTGTGTGAGTATCATATAAAATATTCTACTTGTCCTGCTAAATAGTAAGGAGGCAGATATACTTTAGCTGCCAAAACCAAGTCATTGCCAATGATTAAAGTGGATTCACTTTCGTAAGTTCCCCACAGAGACAAAATGAAGTGCAAACTTAAAATTGTCACAGACTGAGAGGCCTTAAAATCAGAATCACAAAAAGACAACATTTCGAACTGTTACAAAAAACCGGGCGCCCGAAATCCTTAAAGTAAATATAAAGAAAAACACATTCTAAGCGGATAAGCCAACTTGCACACGTGAGCGGGTTGAGTGCATACCAGCGACTCTATGAAATAATCACTAATTACATGCAAAATGCCATAACGCATTACAACTGAAGTTGAAAATCCAATTTTAGGCAAGCGTCAAGCTGCTTCAAACAAAATGCAAGCTACCTAGAAACGTTTCTGGCGAACATTACACGTGACGCTCACCAATAAACAGAAGGAGACACAACAAAGCTCTGTCTTCAACCGGATAACCAAAGAAGGCTTTGACCTGGTGTCCGGCAAAATCCCAAGATGGATTTGCGAGCGACTAAGAGAGCCCGGGGCATGATCCGTAGTCTTCGCCGAATCGCTCTGAGTTCTAAAGAAGGAACCGCGAAACCAGGCGAACTAGCGCCAGCCAGGCAGGGGCTGACTCACCAAGACCGTCAACAATATCACCGTGCTCTACAGTAAACTCAAGCTCAGCTCGCAGCAGAAAATTCGTGTACCAGTAGTGCTGGGAAATCGCTCCCCTATAAGCACGTACGCTCTGCTTGACACCACTACGAACCCTCGCCAGCTTCGATCACCACCTTTTCGCTCGTTCCACTCCTTCCTACCGCATACCATAAATATATACCAAGAACCCTAGAACCGGCAAAGAAAGTCCTCAACTCGTATGGTGCGAGCTGCCGAGCTCACGGCACGAATCAGGCACGGCATCGGCCAGTAAATTCGACTATGCACTGCCTCTGTTGTTAAAGAAAGCTTTCATAGCAACCGTAGTCGCTGCAGTGCCTGTTCATTCGGACATGCATTCATCGTACTTCTTCACTGGAATTTCGTATCGCTTGTAACCTTTGTATTGGTTGGCACATACAGGGTGTTACAAAAAGGTACGGCCAAACTTTCAGGAAACATTCCTCACACACAAAGAAAGAAAATATGTTATGTGGACATGTGTCCGGAAACGCTTACTTTTCATGTTAGAGCTCATTTTATTACTTCTCTTCAAATCACATTAATCATGGAATGGAAACATACAGCAACAGAACGTACCAGCGTGACTTCAAGCACTTTGTTACAGGAAATGTTCAAAATGTTCTTCGTTAGCGAGGTTACATGCATCCACCCTCCGTCGCATGGAATCCCTGATGCGCTGATGCAGCCCTGGAGAATGGCGTATTGTATCACAGCCGTTCACAATACAAGCACGAAGAGTCTCTACATTTGGTACCGGGGTTGCGTAGACAAGAGCTCTCAAATGCCCCCATAAATGAAAGTCAAGAGGTTTCAGGTCAGGAGAGCGTAGAGGCCATGGACTTGGTCCGCCTCTACCAATCCATCGGTCACCGAATCTGTTGTTGAGAAGCGTACGAACACTTCGACTGAAATGTGCAGGAGCTCCATCGTGCATGAACCACATCTTGTGTCGTACTTGAAAAGGCACATGTTCTAGTAGCACAGGTAGAGTATCTCGTATCAAATCATGATAACGTGCTCCATTGAGTGCAGGTGGAAGAACATGGGGCCCAATCAAGACATCACCAACAATGCCTGCCCAAACGTTCACAGAAAATCTGTGTTGATGACGTGATAGCACAATTGCGTGCGGATTCTCGTCAGACCACACATGATGATTGTGAAAATTTACAATTTGATCGTGTTGGAATGAAACCTCAATCGTAAAGAGAACATTTGCACTGAAATGAAAATTGACACATTGTTGGATGAACCATTCGCGGGAGGTGTACCCATGGAGGCCAATCAGCTGCTGATAGTGCCTGCACACGCTGTACATGGTACGGAAACAACTGGTTCTCCCATAGCACTCTCCATAGAGTGACGTGGTCAACGTTACCTTGTACAGCAGCAACTTCTCTGACGCTGACATTAGGGTTATCGTCAACTGCACGAAGAATTGCCTCGTCCATTGCAGGTGTCCTCGTCGTTCTAGGTCTTCCCCAGTCGCGAGTCATAGGCTGGAATGTTCCGTGCTCCCTAAGACGCCGATCAATTGCTTCGAACGTCTTCCTGTCGGGACACCTTCGTTTTGGAAATCTATCTCGATACAAACGTACCGCGCCACGGCTATTGCCCCGTGCTAATCCATACATCAAATGGGCATCTGCCAATTCCGCATTTGTAAACATTGCACTGACAGCAAAACCACTTTCGTGATGAACACTAACCTGTTGATGCTACGTACTGATGTGCTTGATGCTAGTACTGTAGAGCAATGAGTCGCATGTCAACACAAGCACAGAAGTCAACATTACCTTCCTTCAATTGGGCCAACTGGCGGTGAATCGAGGAAGTATAGTACATACTGACGAAACTAAAATAAGCTCTAACATGGAAATTAAGCGTTTCCGGACACGTGTCCACGTAACATCTTTTCTTTCTTTGTGTGTGAGGAATGTTTCCTGAAAGTTTGGCCGTACCTTTTTGTAACACCCTGTATAAGTGATCTGTCGCTTATATTAATGCACTTCACAATCGAATTAGCGGAATACGACTTTGATATAATATCCAAATTCGTATCGCAAAACACAGTAGCAGACGTACTGTCACACTTAATGGAATATACAGCTCAGTGGTTAGTGAAGAGGAGAAGCTAAACATTCTGAAACAATGTCGTGATAAGCTAATGTGTGGACATCAAGATATCAGCAGCAAATATGGCCATATTAAAATGTAACGGTAACCCAGAGGAGAAACGAGCCTTTCTGAAGAAATTTCAGACTCGCCAATAGATGGAACCAATGAATCAGCCACACACAGACCATGTGGAGGATTATGAAACAAGATAGAGGGTTACATTCAGAGCGACAAGTCTGGTCAGAAGAACTGGTGACACGAAACGTGGGGAAAATGCCCTTAATACTGACTGAAAAACATAACCAGGCATTCATTCGTTGTGATATCGATGTAATTGGGGCATTCAAAATAACAAAGAAAGAAAAGAGGTACATCCTTTGAGGATGCTCTGTGCCTATAACACAACAGGAGCCTGACACAAAAGCATGAATCTTAGTGCCGAGAAATAATGGCGGTTATGGATTACGGTCAGTATTACTGAATTACAAAGAAACAATCTTCATATGTGAAATGCTAGAGAAGGTTACTCGTTAACTGGAGGTTGAGAAGATTCAGTCTTGCGAATATCATCTACAAACGAACGGAGCACTCAAAAGAACACGTAGACACTAACACAATGTCTATGCCATAGTGTGGGAACAAAGCAGGAAAACGTATGAATGGATGCATTTTCCCACTTTTCTGTATAACACCACACCGCATTCATCAATTGGGTTCACTTTATTTGAGCTGTTTTCTGGAGAATATGCAACATTCCCGTGATCATACGGCGTGCTCCGATCAAAGAACATTACAACTACAATGATTTCATAATGGAACTAAAGGAAAGTATGCGCCAGATAAATCATACGGCAAAGAGTTTCATTAAGTAATATAAGGAGAAGAATCAGGAATCTTATGACTGCACTCAGAATCTTAATGAATTTAATGCAGGAGGTAAGGTATTATTACATGATCATAGTGTGAGAAGAGGACTGTTGAAGAAGTTAACCAGCCATGAAGAACACCTTTTCGCGTCGCAAAGGCTTGTGGGCCAAATGTTATACTCGATTTAACGAATAAGAAGTTCATAAAAGTACACACAAAGACTTTAAAGAGCCCATTTAAGTTTAGACATGTGAGGTTGTGGTAAAACTGAATTTATTCATACTGAAATACACAGGGAAAGAACAAACTAAATCGGGTCTGTCGTATAGGAATTCTGAAGGTGTAGGTGAGGGAGACATTGGGATTGGTCCTAAGATACAGCGGGATCCCAAATCACTTCGCCTCTAACGGCCTAACCCAGGGAGCGTAGGAAGCAGAATGGATAGGAGAGCATATCAGTGAATTTGAAAATAAATTAGGGTAATACAAAGGAGTAGCAGAGATTGAGAGATCCAAATGGAAAAATCTCCGTATGTGCTTTCATATCCAACATCACTCATGTAACCATAGAGTGGTGCTAGGATATCTCAGACGCAGTATCCAGTGCAAGAAGAGGAAATACGAGATGTTACGACGACGTATGGCTGAATTGTGACCCAGCACATTGGAAAACTTACGAGACGTGCTCCCCAATGCATTACGTATTGTACACAGTAGTGTTACAGGGGTGTACATTAGTTGCCTCAATGGAAATATCTATGCACGTACGTTTATGTATTAAAAGATACACCCAAGTATTTATAGATGTATATGTACAAGCCAACGTATCTTGTATAGTAAAGAAGTGTACAATATTATCTAAAATTTCAGGGCTAATCTTTTCCCGGTAAGGGAAGTGTATTGACCGAGAAGTGAAAGAGTGCCAGGAAAAAAAGGATATCACGTAAGTATGAATACTACCTGCAGCCCTTGACACTTAGAGGCGGACAGTGTAAGCCAGTTTCGTCAGTCAGTCATACGCATTAAGAAACCACTTCTTTCACTCGCACTGATTACGAATTCGAGGTAAAAAGCGACCCAGTCGCGTCCCTTTTCTAAGCAAACAATCCCAAATGGCGTATACTGAGGTCTTCAAAGGTCAAGCAAGGCAGAGTTCCAGCGAACACGAGTTCCAAACCGAGAAGAGTTCCATAACGAGCAGACTCAGATTATCAACAGTCTACAGAGAATTCTTATCTCCAGTTAGGCTTGTACACTTATAAGGAATTGCGAAGCTTGCTTGTACGTACCTTCGGAGTTGGTTTTTCGTTTCCGTCCTACTTTTCTCTACAGTTTCCTATGACTGTACGTCACTTTCTACTAGAGCAATAGAATCTGGCACTTCCGTGGTTCTTGGTTAATGTGAATACCCAAATCTTAACAAGCTTATATTCTAGGGTAGCCATTTATTCAGGTAACTGGTTGTAGAATTTAGTAAGCCTCATCTATGTTCCTGTTAACCAGTGTCTATACTCTTTTGCATGTTCATTGCAAATACGCGAAGAAGGAACAAAAATCAGACCAGTAAGCCAACCATGTGTTTCATTTCCCAATTATCACCTCATCTGCCTTCTTAGGCTAACATCCAAGTCATTAGTACTGTCTCCAAACACACAGACCTGAAGACTCTCAGCTTGACCCTATCCCCGTTTGACTTCTGTACGTTGCAGCTCGTGTACCAAGAAACGGATGACCTAAAATCACGCGTCATATCTTATCTGAATGTCAGCTTCTAAGTATGTTGCGACCCAAGTCGGGTCACGACATTTGCTACCTTGGTAGCTAAATAACGCAGGATGGACGATGCAAGGACATGAAAAGCAGAGTAGCACAAAGATAGTATTCCTGGATAAAATAAGTCTACTAGTATCGGAAATAGGCCTTGATTTGAAATAGAAATATGTGAGATTGTATATTTGAGGCACAATATCGTAATGGTAGTGAATTATGCACTGTAGGAAAGCCGCGAAAAAAAGAGAATCGGAGATTTTAAGAAGTGTTACAACGGAAGGATTGGAAAATTAGATGGACTTCCAACATAAGGAACGAGGAGTTTCTTCGCAGAATCAGCGAAGAAAGGAATACATGGAAAACACTGACAGTAAGATGGAACAGGACTCTTGGACATGTGCTAAGACATCAAGATACCAGAGGGAGCTTCAGAGGGCAAAATCTGTTCGGGAAAACAAAGATTTGAATAAATCCAACGAGTAATTGAGGCCATATGGAGCTATTGCTACCCTCAGGTGACGAATTTGGCACATGGCTTGCCGCATCTAACCAGTCAGAACATTGATGAAATAAAAAAAGAAACTGAGCTGCTTTTCCGTGCTGTCTGACGTATTGAAGACGGAGCTTTGTGTACCACTGTGACACATAGGCTCTTGCGAGGTACTCTGTTCCAAATATCAACTGCACGCATTTCGATTACCAATATTCGCTCATAAACTACTTGCGATGGGTTTTATTTATTTATTTATTGTTCCGTGGGACCAAATTAAGGACAAGTCTCCATGGTCATGGAACGAGTCAATACATGAAATTATAACACGATATTAGAAACAGATAAAATGAAATATAAAAAAAACATATTCAGGTGACAAGTCGTAAGTTTAAATAAAGAAAATCAACAATGTAACACTGGAATTTGCTTAATTTTTTAGCTCTGCCAGGAGCTCCTCGACAGAATGGAAGGAGTGAGCCATGAGGAAACTCTTCAGTTTAGACTTAAAAGAGTTTGGGCTACTGCTAAGATTTTTGAGTTCTTGTCGTAGCTTATTCAAAATGGATACAGCAGAATACTGCACTCCTTTCTGCACAAGAGTCAAGGAAGTGCATTCCACAGGCAGATTTGATTTCTGCCTAGTATTAACTGAGTGAAAGCTGTTAACTCCTGGGAATAGGCTAATATTGCTAACAACAAACGACATTAAAGAAAATATGTACTGTGAGGGCAATGTCAGAAATCCCAGACTATTGAATAGGGGTCGACAAGAGGTTGTCGAACTTACACCACACATAGCTCGAACAGCCCGTTTTTGAGCCAAAAATACCCTTTTTGAATCAGAAGAATTACCCCAAAAAATAATACCATACGACATAAGCGTATGAAAGTATGCGAAGTAGACTGCTTTTCGTGTTGAAGTGTCACTTTTTTCAGATACTGTTCTAATGGTAAATAAAGCAGCATTTAGTTTCTGAACAAGATCCTGGACATGGGCTTTCTACAGCAGCTTACTATCTATCCGAACGCCTAGGAACTTGAACTGTTCCGTCTCGCTTATAATATGCCCATTCTGTCTGATCAAAATATCGGTTCTTGTTGAATTGTGAATTAGAAACTGTACAAAACTGATTCTTACTGTGATTTAGCATCAAATTGATTTTCACACGCCACGAACTTATTTCATGAACTAAATTATTTGATACTGTTTCAATATTACACACAAGATCCTTTACTACCATTTTAGAATCACCTGTAATACTAGAAGGCATATCATTTATATAAATAAGAAACAGCAGTGGCCCCAGCACCGACCGTTGGGGAAGGCCCCACTTAACAGTGCCCCCTTGGGACTGAACATCACTACCACTCTCAATATTGCGGGGAATTACCTTCTGCTTTCTGTTCTTAAAGTAAGAGGCGAACCAATTGTAAGCTACTCCCCTTACTCCATAATGGTCCAACTTCTACAGTAAATCAAAGAAAACACCTAGCGTTCGCAACCTTTTATTTAATCAGTCCAAAACCTCACAGAGAAAAGAGAATATAGCATTTTCAGTTGTTAAACCATTTCTAAAACCAAACTGAACATTTGACAGCAAATTACGTGAATTTAAATGCTCCAGTAACCTTGTATATACAACCTTCTCGATAACTTTAGCAAACACCGATGGGATAGTAATAGGTCTAAAATTGTCAACATTATCAGTGTCTCCCTTTCTATAAAGTGGCTTCACTACCGAGTACTTTAATCGGTCAGGAAACCGACCACTCCTAAAGGAACAGTTACAGATATGGCTAAGTACTGGGATAACATACATAGAACAATACTTCAGTATTCTGCTAGATACCCCGTCATATCAGTGAGAGTTCTTGGTCTTTAGTGATTTAATTATTAACTCAATCTCCCTCATGTGAGTATCATGGAGGAGCATTTCAGGTAACAGTCTGGGAACACCTTTTCTAAGAGCGCTATATGATTCCCTGTTGGGATTAGGTTTCTATTTAGTTCACCTGCTATATTCAGAGAGTGATTATTAAATACTCTACATATATGCGATTTATATATGGGCTGCTGCATTTAGATTTCGACTGTTTCTAACGTGTTGATACAATTGCCACTTTGTTCTACAAGATATTCTTATCCCTCTAGTGAGCCACCGAGGCGGCCTGTTTGTGCTAGTACCCTGTTTTAAACGTTCTAACGGAAAGCAACTTTCAAAGAGCACGAGAAAAGTCTTGAGAAAAGCATTATATTTATCGTGATAAGGTTTACAAAGGTCTCTCCAGCAACTGGATCAGCTTTCCTAAACAGCTGGTGACTATATTTAACACGTGTTGCAGCACAAAAATCTTTTAGAGTTAAAATTTGTGCATCATGATCTGAAAGGCCATTCACCTTTTTGCTAACAGAATGCCCTTCTAGTAATGAGGAATGAACAAAAATGTTGTCAGTGGTTGTTCTACTGTTCCCTTGCACTCTCATTGGAAAGAATACGGTTTGCATAAGATCATATGAATTAAGGAGGTCTACCGGCATCCTTTTCTTTAACCACACCTGCACAACATTCAAACACCTTTTCAGTGCAGTACTTTGAAACATCAATTGACTCAAATGGGATGCCGTTTTTCATATACATGGCTACTCCCCCACACCGCAAAGAGCTCCTCGAAAAGCTGCCAGCCAACCTGTATCCTGGTAAAGAAGTGTTCAGATATACCAATAATTTCAGAGTCAACATCTATAAGCAGTTTACTAACTTTATCTCTAATACCCTGTATATTTTGATGAAATATACTAATTCCCTCATTACTCGGATACCTAAGCTTTGTCAAAAGTGGTTCCTTTCTGAGAGAGACTTCCCTTAAGCAGGAATACCTATCAGCTGACTTCAATCTGACTTCAATCAATCAATCAATTATCCCATGAGTGATCCCACCAACCCCACCTATGCTGTCACCTATAAGCTTTGCCAACCTCGCCTTCCCATACCTGTTGAGGTGCAGGCCATGTCTAGTGAAACCCATCCTACTGATAGACTCCACCGACACCACTGAAATGTGACCCATGCTTTCTGTCATCAGCGCACCCGCAAGTCTCATGTTATTACGCCTGACGGCTGTATAAAGATGAGGCCAATCGTGATGCTGAAACAGTTCCACGAAATGCACATTCGTGTTGCCAGTCTGAGTGGCTATCTTTTCCAGGTCACCATCTATGTCATACTTTCCATCCCTATCAATACTATTACCAGCCCCATCCACAATCACTACCTGATCCTCTTTAGTAAAATCCCTACATAACCCCCCTATGTTAACAGTCACCTGAGCCAATCCTGCATTAGGCTTCACAATGCTGGTGACCTGGTGCTCACTCCCCAGCACTTGCTGCAACTGCTGGCCTACACCTCTGCCATGAGAATTACCTAACAGCAGAACCTTCTTCGCCGGCCGAAGTGGCCGTGCGGTTAAAGGCGCTGCAGTCTGGAACCGCAAGACCACTACGGTCGCAGGTTCGAATCCTACCTAGGGCATGGATGTTTGTGCTGTCATTAGGTTAGTTAGGTTTAACTAGTTCTAAGTTCTAGGGGACTAATGACCTCAGCAGTTGAGTCCCATAGTGCTCAGAGCCACTTTTAGAACCTTCTTCTTCCTCTTCGACTTTGCAACTGTTCTAGCCACCGTAACTACTGAGGTCTGCTGCATACTTCCTACATATACAGCTACTAGAGATTTCTCTCCACTAGACTCTAGACTCTGACAGTTGGTCATATCTATTGTAAACACCAATAGTAAAACTATCTGAAAATCTTCTTCTCCTAGCAGATCTCTTGCCAACAGCCAGTTCCCATTCCCCAACCCCCTTCACCCTCCCCATCCCATTTAGCTCCTCCTGTGCGTTTTTCAACTGTACCTGAAGGTCACAGATCTTACGCTCCTTCTCCTCTATCAACTTACTCTTGCTACATAACCTGCAGTTCCAGGAGAGGATCTCATCAGAATGCCCACTGGCTTCCCCACTGCATTCCCCCCCGTGAAAATACTTCGAACAAGTCTCACACCGCAATCCACTACTGACGAACCTACGGCAAGGCCCACACTTCTCACTCATGGTAAAATTTTACTTTTTCTAAGTTCCACTACTACAGTGAGAAGATGTTAAAAACCTGAGTACAATAATCACAAATTTACACTACAAGGGAAGTAACTACTGTTATTAATAGTATTCATAAACAACAAATGTGAATCTAAAAGAAGACTAATACTACTATTACTACTATTATTAACAGTATTAATAAACAGCAAATATGAATATAACAAAAGACTAATACAGAAAGAGAATCAAACGTCTAATGACACAGTAACGAACCTGAAAACAGTTCCCAAAAGGTTCTTCTGAAATATTTCACCAGAAAACACAAAAAACAGCGGTTAAAGACTACTAAAGTTCCTAAATAAACCACTATACACAAATAATTAATTAGTACTTAGCTTTCGATGCGCCGCTACAGCTGCAACTGGTCAGCGGGGAATGTAAACACAGGTAAGAGGTTACGTTGCTGGATACGAAACACAAATATCAGGTCACAACACAAGAAAGGCAGAGGTGAATGAAGAAACTACTAATAAGTCCCTTATATAGTAAATATTATCACAATAACCGTTAAAATATGTATCTGAAACCTAAAAATGTATAAAAATTTAGAGAGTGATCTCACACAGTCACTCGCTTATGACGTCACACCAAAGACCAAACATCTAGACCAAGCATCTAGTACCAGCTTCTCCTGTCTGCTTTGAAAGTACTTGTCTTTGTTAAAATTTATCTCTGGTCTCACGTTGCTTAGGATCTCTTTATGACCACTGTCAGATGGCTGCGAGTGGCGTATGATTCCCTTTAGCGTTATACAAAGTGCGCTGATGGACGAAAAGGTGAGGCAGCTTCCTCCAGGATGTAGTACTGAGCACCTTATAACACGACAGCTGCTTCCTGCAGTTCAGTCATATGTTGGCTTAGACCGGTCGGACTGTACTGGTTCCATCCAACAGCCAGGCACATTCATACTATATTCCTGTCGTGACTTCGGTCGGGAGTGAATGATCAGATGATCATTTGGATGTAATTCTAGAATCCTACACCATCCACAGCGCGCTAATAGGACCAATGAGCCCTTTTAAGTGAGTGACCAATATTTTGACTATTCTTTCAAACATCTATCTGTTGTAAAATCTCCGTTGGTATCGAACTCTAACCCTTTGCATCTAATCAGTAATATCCCAACAGCTGTTCACCTTATAGCTCTAGCTAACCGCTATTTGGTAACATACGGAGGGGATGATGACGCTGGTGCCTGAGTCCAGGAACCGACGCCGGTATCGTCGCTGACGGGTGCATCGTGCAATGTTTCTGGCTGCAACGTTCAAATAATGCAGACATCTGTCAAACCGTCCAACCACGACGGTGCTGCGTATACTATGAGTGGCAGTATATCGACCTGTTTACGTCGCGTTTAATCGTTGCTCAAAGGCTCTATCTTCGGCTTCGTAACACTTGTGTAACACTTTACAATGAACACGCCTTTAGTAAACAGTTCCAGAATTTTGGCTATTAGTATCGGGAAGAACAGTATACACGAGTAACATTAGGCCATAGATGGGGAAAAATGGCCGGCCGGAGTGGCCGAGCGGTTAAAGGCGCTACAGTCTGGAACCGCACGACCGCTGCGGTCGCAGGTTCGAATCCTGCCTCGGGCATGGATTTGTGTGATGTCCTTAGGTTAGTTAGGTTTAAGTAGTTCTAAGTTCTGGGGGACTTATGACCACAGCAGTTGAGTCCCATAGGCTCAGAGCCAATTTTTTGGAGAAAAATGTCGAAAACGGGACGATCATATTCAGTATTGGTAAGGACTAAGCTGTTAACACAGAAGTAGTTACAAACAAGCAAAAATTCAACACAAATGGATAATACATTCTACTGCGCGCATGCTATTGACATTTTTGGAACTTAGCAATAGATTAAAGAAACGTGTTTTATGCGAACGTTAATCTCCACCTTTATTTTTTGAGTCATCAGACTTCTGACCCGCCACAATTTCCTCTACTGCGCCAACCTCTTCACCTCGGAGTATAACTTGCATCCTACGCCCTCAATTATTTACTGGTTGTATTCCAACCTCTGACTTCCTCTACAGTTTTTCGCTCTCTACAGCTCACTCTAGTACCATGGAAGTCATTCTCTGATGCCTTAACAGATGTCCTACTATACTGTTCCTTCTTCTTGTCGGTGTTTTCCACATATTCATTTCCTCTCTGTTCCTGCGTAGGGTCTCTTCATTTCTTACTTAATCAATCTACCGAATTTTCAACACTCGTCTGTAGCACCACATCTAAAATGCTTCGACTCACTTTTGTTCCGGTTTCCCATAGCATATGTTTCACTACCAAATAATTCTGTGCTGTAAATGTACATTCTCAGAAATTTCTTCCTCAAATTAAGGCATGTGTTAGATATTAGTAGCATTCTCTTCGCCAGGAATGTCCTTCCTGCCAGTGCTAGCCCGCTTTTGATGTCCTCTGTTCTTCGTCCGTCATTGGTTAACTTCACTCCTGAATCTTTCTTTTATTTCCATCACTGCTTCTTCGATGTACAGATTGAACAGTAGGGGTGAAGACTACATCCCTGTTTTACACCCTTTCTAATCCCAACACTTTGTTCTTGTTCGTCCAGTCTTGCTGCTGCCCCTTGGCTCTTGTATATATTATACTGTATATTACCAGTCTCTCCTTATACCTTACCCCTACTTTAGTCAGGATTTCAAACACATTACCTTGTCCAATGCTTTCTCCAGGTCAACAGATCCTATGAATGTGTCTTAATTTTACTTTAGCCTTGCTTCCATTATCAACCGCAACGTCAGTGTTGCCTCTCTGATGCCTTTATCTTTCCTGAAGCCAAATTGATCGTCATCTAACACATCCTCAATTTCCTTTTCCGTTCTTCATATGCTACTTTTATCAGCAAATTGAATGCATGAGCTGACAAACTGATTCTACGATAATTCTCGCACTTTTCAGCTCTTACAGTCTTTGGAATTGTGTGGATGATATTTTTCCGAAAGTCAGATGGTATGTCGCCAGACTCATAATTCTACACACCAAAGTGAACTATCGTTTTGTTGCTACTTGTCCCAACAATCTTAGAAATTCTGATGGAATGTTATCAATCCTATCTGCCTTATTTGATCTTAAGTCCTCCAAACCGCTCTTGAATTCTGACCCCACACACATCAAAAAATGTTTTGCATCACGCCAGTTCCCAGAACTCCTCAGTGTAGTCGTTGACTGTCGATATTGTATCACAGACACAGTCTCATTCACTGTTCAGATATCTCACTAGACCCGCCCAAAGATGTAAACAACCATGCAAGAGTAGCGCCTATTAGACGGAGGTTGTCCGACAGCCGATCAGTTCCAGTCATTCCACCAGGAAGGAGGTACACGACTAGTGTTGTCTGTAGTTCAACTATCCCTAGACGTCCAAAACGTCGGTTAGATCGTGTCCGCATTGTTACTTTGTGCCAGAAAGGGCTCTCAACAAAGGAAGTGTCCAGGGGTCTCGGAGTGAACCAAAGAGATGTTGTTAGGATATGGATTAGATAAGGAGTGACAGGAACCGTCGATGACTTGCCTCGCTCAGGCCATCCTAGGGTATTACTGCAGTGCATGACGCTACCTACGGATTATGGATCGGAGGAATCCTGTCAGCAACGCCACCATGTTGAATAAAATTTTTCGTGCAGCCACAGGAAGTCGTATTGCGACTGTAACTGTGCGCAATAGGCTGCATGATGCCCAACTTCACTCCCGACGTCTATGACGAGGTCCATCTTTGCAACCACGACATTATGCAGCGCGGTGCAGATGGATGAAACAGCATGCCAAATGCACCCCTCAGGATTGGCATCACGTTTTCTTCACCGATGAGTGTCGCATATGTCTTCAACCATACAATCGTCGGAGACGTGATTGGAGGCAACCCACTCAGGCTGAACGCCTTAGACGCACTGTCCAGCGAATGCTGCAAGGTGGAGGTTCTCTTGGTTCAAATGGCTCTGAGCACTGTGGGACTTAACATCTATGGTCATCAGTCTCCTATAACTTAGAACTGCTTAAACCTAACTAACCTAAACACATCACACAGCACCCAGTCATCACAAGGCAGAGAAAATCCCTGACCCCGCCGAGAATCGAACCCGGGAACCCGGGCGCGTGAAGCGAGAACGCTACCACACGACCACGAGCTGCGGACGGAGGTTCTCTGATGGGTGGCTTTATGTAGGGCCAATGTACGCCGCTGGTGGTCATGAAAGGCGTAGTAACGGTTGTACAATACGTGAATGCCATCCTACGACCGAAAGTGCAACCACATCGTCAGCATATTTGCGTGGCATTCGTCTTCAAGGATGACAATTCGCGCCCCCATCGTGCGCGTCTTGTGAATGACTTCCTTCAGAATAATGACATCGCTCGAGTAGAGTGTCCAGAATGTTCTCCAGACATGAACCCTAACGTACATGCCTGGGATAGATTGAAAAAGGCTGTCTATGGACGACGTGACCAACCAACCACTCTGAGGGATCTGCGCCAAATTGCCGTTGAGGAATGGGACAATCTGGACCAATAGTGCCTTGATGAACTTGTGGACAGTACGCCATACATGCATGCATGTATGCATGCATCAGTACAAGAGGACGTGCTACTGGGTATGAGAGGTACCGATGTGTACAGCAATCAGGACCACCACATCTGAAGGTGTCGCTATATGGTGGTACAACACGCAATGTGTGGTTTTCATGAGCAATAAGAAGAGTAAAAATGATGTTTATGTTGATCTCTATGCCAATATTCTGTGCAGGTTCCTGAACTCTCGGAACCGAGGTGATGCTAAACATTATTTGATGTGTGTAATACTGAATCCGCTATTTTCCTCAATCGACTCCTGTTTGTTGTTCTATCAGATCAGACAGATCTTCCCCCTTCAATGTACTTTCTCCACCTATTCGTCCCCCCCCCCCCCCCCTTTGCATTCAACAGTGCAATTCTCGTTGTATTCTTAAAGTTGCCACCTTTGCTTTTATATGAAGATGTTATCTGTTCTTTCGTATATGTCTGAAAGACAGTCTGGAACCGCGTGACCGTTACGGTCACAGGTTCGAATCCTGCCTCGGGCATGGATGTGTGTGATGTCCTTAGGTTAGTTAGGTTTAAGTAGTTCTACGTTCTAGGGGACTGATGACCACAGATGTTAAGTCCCATAGTGCTCAGAGCCATTTGAACCATTTTTGAACAGATACCATCGCTGACCGTGCAGCTCTCTACAATGAAATGATAATTAAATCAAGACCCCAAGCTCCCGACAGGCGTTAATATACATCATCGGGACAGTTGAAAATACGTGCCCTGACTGCGACTCGAACCCGGGATCTCCTGCTTACATGGCAGACGCTCTATCCGTCTGAGCCACCGAGGGGACAGAGGATAGTGCGACTGCAGGGACTTACCTGTGGCACGTTCCCCGTGAGACCCACATTACTAGCTTAGTTACCCTCTGTAATAAAAACAATTGAATGAACGGATCAACGAACAACCTGAGCGAGTGTCATCGGACGTCTGCCACGAACAAATTCAACGAACTATATAGAACAAAATATCAACAACAAAAATTGATAGAGCGTCTGCCAAGTAAGCAGGAGATCCCGGGTTCGAATCCCGGTCAGGGCACACATTTTCAACTGTTCCCGTTGATGTATATCAACGCCTGTCGGTAGCTTAGCGTCTTGATTTAATTATCAAATTTATTCACGTTTGCTTTTAATTCAGCCGAGGGTCGTTCTGACTTTCCTGTATGCTGAATCTCTTCCCGACAATCAATTATTTTTTTCGATTTCTTCACACTTTTCAAACAGCCGTTTCGTCTTAACTTTCCTGCGCTTCCTGTTTATTTGATTCTGGAACAACTTGTATTCCTGTATTCCTAAGTTTCCCTGAACATTTTTGTACTTTCTTCTTTCATCGATCTCTACATAACCAGATATAAATATTCTTTTAAGAGGAAGAGGACTGTAGAAGTTAGGTCTCACAGAACTGTTAATGTAAGCAACTCACATAGTGCAGACTGGAGGAGTTTTCGCGTTTTCATAGTCAAACAAATGACGCTAATGATTTAGTATAACGTTTAAAGAATTACTCATCAATACGTTTACGAGAATTAAATTACACTCTAAATCCAGCCATATTTATTGTATTGAATTCCAGATGCCGCAGGGAAAATTAAAATATGGCTACTTCCCAGGAAAACCAGTATGTCAGCGTTTACCGTCTTATATAGTTCAGTATTAGAGGAAGATGCTTTGGCCAAAACTATCATTGAAAAAAATTATACTGATATCGCTGCCTGTCATGGTTTTGTGGCCAAATGGTGTTAATGAAGTGCCTCATAGCGTTCTGGCACAACTGAAAGGTAGCGCTATCGATTGTCACCTATTAGTATTCTGAAAAATTTACATAAACGCTAGAAATTTTTTTTACTTAATCATACATAAAAATGCGCGTCACTGCACTGATCAATGCTGCAAACGTACTGGACTGAAAGAGGCAGCGACAACGCTTGGGTTGAACTTACTAGGTCGGTGCCGTGCCAAGCTTTGCTGCCACTATGTATGCATCCCTTCCTGTCGCATTATAAAATTGTTCTTAATGTACTTTAGAAGAGCCAAGCTCTACAGCGGAGCATGGGAGCTTATTCTTACACGAAACTTTTCACAGACTCTTGTTAACTTCGACGCAACTTTGACGGAAGTAATGCCGTGGGCTTCAGAACTTTAGTTTCATCAATCTGCCTAGCGGTGACTCACTCTCCAGTCTGTCCTTCTGAATTCACTTCATGAAATGCTAGGGAAAGCTCCGAAATTACGCAGTGCCACTATTTATTTTCAAGATCTCCCGCCTTCAATGAAATATGCTTATTCCTAGTCATTCCTTATTAGAATTTTCTTCAAATAACACACTAATTTCCACCAGAGATAGCTGTGTCGTAGCAATTTTGACTTGGGCTAGTAAGGGAGAGAAGTGCAAGGAATGGCAAGGATGATAGTGAAGTGTTGACACACATCTTCGTGGATTTTGTCGTCGTCTAGAAATAGCCCCAGTATAGCTTCCTTGTTTCTTCTGTATACAGGTGATACACAGTTCGACAAAAATGACCACCATCAGTTAATACTGTCACTGTAATGGTACTGTGATGGGCACTACTAAGATTAGGTCGGTGTATGAAATTTCTTTTTTACAGTCAAAATAGTAAGCGATTAAGCTTCAATATCTTTTGTTTCAGTTTCTTTCCAGTTGAAGAAAGGCACGCAGTCTATCGAAGTTAGTACAACATAAAAATAAAGCAAATTGTGTGAAACAGAAATCAGCTAATGGATATTAATTTGAGCTCATGATTATAACCTTGCGACCTCGACACACCCAGCACTTACTTCCCGCACATGTTCCTCTCCATTTAATTCCAGTGAGTTTGTATTTGCAGGGATGATAAGCTTTTTCTTTTCACTTCATCATAGTTACTCTCCTAACGGAGCCCCCTGACACGTGACATGTATTTATCTCAAATACTTGTGGTTTTTTTTTAACTGAATGATGGAGGTATTTTTGCTATCCAGGGAAAAGAGACATTTAAGGCAACCGCGTCAACCAGCATCAGGCAACAACATTGCTTTGGATCGTGAGGGATGTGCAACAGTTCGTTGTAGGGATTGCCATTTTATGTGGCAATTAATCTGAGCGCCGAGTCTATTTACTGCTCGTTCCCCGACCCACATCTGGCGGTCCCCTAACAGACGACTGCAGTGCTGGCGCGCCCAGGGCGTATATTTTGTCGTGGTTACCGAGCTGGTCGGGCCAAGACCTGTTTGCGTCCTGCAGCGTCGCCGAGTGTCGCATTGCATGTTCTCTCTGTCCGTATCTTCCTCTCCAACTCTCTCTTTCCATCCGTCTCACACATGCAGTTTTCTAAACCTGCAGTCTAAGACGAAGAGTAGGAATGGTGGCGGGGGGGGGGGGGGGGTGTAGGAGAGGAGAGGGAGAGGGAGAGACTTACACAGAGGTACTATGTACTTTATTTGAAAACCTTGTATCGCCCATATCAGACTGTTGTTTAGAGACGGTAGCTGTACACGGGTGTTCGGAAATTATCGTGACAAACTTCTAGGACTTTCCAGGACTTTTAGAGGGGAGTGAGTACATAATATTTTCAATAGGAAAACGTGTCCGGAAACGTACAGTCCTCCTATTCCGTGCTACATTTGAAAAATTGTTTGCTAAGCAGTTGGGCTTCAGGGTAGTCATGGTAACTGGGGGGGGGAGGGGGGGGGGGATCGGCTGATGTCATTAGCCGATTATCCTACCTCTCTGACCTGGTTCGTTCGAGCCTCATCCACTTGTCTGTAAGTGTTTAAGAAGCATTCATGGTTACACGTTTGTAGGCTATACCGACGTGATCCTTATGAAAGGCGAAGCTCACGCTGATAGAATAGCTGCTCGTTGTCTTTATCAAGATCGTTCTCCACAACGTCCGACTCCATCACATACCCTTTTCGCCACAATTACGCAACGTCTTCGAGAAAGGATACCTACATTGTCAGCAGGTGTGACTGTGGTGATATTAGGAGAAGCCGCACATCCGAAATGGAAGAGGGGTACTGCACCACGTTGGAAATATCCTGTCATAGAGTACACGAGAACTTTGTTTGGCACTGAGTGGAATTGTAAAACAAGTGATGTATTGGGTCACGGCTAATCTATCACTTGTAAAATTGGTCGCGTTACCAAACTGTGCCCAGATGGTTGTAGCATGGAAATTGTACGTTTCGGGACAAGGGTACCAATTCAAAATATTATCTACTCATACCACTCTACAAGGCCTAGACGCTTGTAACGGTAATTTCCGCACTCTCTGTATTCTATAAAAGACCAGTTAGGAATATTGTATGTGTCTGTCCTCTTTATTTGCTTCTTAGATACGTTTCTAGGGATCTCACGCACATCTCCACTTGGATCAATGGCTTACATGTTATTTAGTTTTCTCTGACGTAGCCAGTTGTCTGCCTTACGTTCTATTTCGCCATAACATTAGGTAACATGTGTCACTGTTGTATCATAATTTGGCACTCACTAGTCTACTGCGCTACTACCCACAAATAGATTAAGCCCTGATTAACCGAACTTATGTTGTGTTAGATGAATGTTCATGACCCAATAATGAACTCTAAAAAATTGTATGACTGCGAAATAACCAGAAGGAGTGTACAGAGTAGTGCACACCTACAGCAACTCGGTGCAACGAAAAACTGATATACATAGGTTGTACAACTAATCATCAAAGCCGGCTGGAGTGGCCGAGGGGTTCTAGGCGCTACAGTCCGGAACCGCGCGACCGCTACGCTTGCAGGTTCGAATCCTGCCTCGGGCATGGATGTGTGTGATGTCCTTAGGTTAGTTCGGTTTAAGTATTTCTAAGTTCTAGGGGACTGATGACCACAGCAGTTTAGTCCCATAGTGCTCAGAGCAATTTGAACCATAATCATCAAAATCTGTATAATCACTTCTTAAAAACCTTTTACGGGGCGTAATGCGGAAGTATGTATCTAAACATGGTGGGTAGATGGCCACCTGGTATCCAGCTCACTTTTCCCATTAATGACATGGAAAATTGCGATCACTTGTGCAAGTTTCCTACATACCAAGGTAAATGTCGTCGTCAGTGACCTTGAACGAATGACACTGTCAGGATGGCGCATGGCACAAAATTTAAAAATCAAAGACAGAAAACGACGGGAAACTTAAAAAACAAAGAAGGCACTGACAGGAAATTTAAAAATCCAACAAGGCCGATAGTTGGTAAATTTATAAATACAGGATGCTGGGAGGTGGCAAATTTAAGTATAAAAGATGGTGGTGGGAAATTTATTAATATGTGACATGGCGAGGGGCAGGAAAATATCAAATTATGTAATGTGGTGTAGGCAGAAAATTTAAAAATCCAGGATTTCGATTGCAGGAAATTTAAAAAATGCAAGATGGCATTGGCTAGAAATTGCTTCTAGTTTCATTAAAATGAAATAGTCAATGGCGGCGTAGCATTGTTCTTTTACCTAAAATGAAACAAGCATATCAATATGTGTCGCCTGCCAAGTTTAGAAGTCTCTGAATTTCCTTTTCAGCATATTCAGAATGGATGATTTGGTTCATGTTTGAATAACACTCCACTAGTTATTGTACTACTTTATCATGGATGTAAGTTAATAATATAATTGTGACGCTACGAAATATTGCTCGATGTTTATATAAGCCATTTCAGACAGTACTGGGAACCTTGTTACGTTGATCATGATTCTTTCCAATACATGTGATGCAGTTTGTCGTAATCTGACACACCTGCTGATTCCTTTAGGCCGGCAGGCATCACCAAGCCTGAGCTCGCTGACAGAGCGTTTTTGTATGTTGGAACAAGTCACAACGAGTCATGACTTGTTGAGTTGCTGAAGTACGTTATTCTTGAAGGTTGCATGCACACGTGCAAACATCAGCAATTGCTGATTCAGCAGGACGTAACTGTGGTCATAAAATGGGGAGCGGTCACTCGTAGGCAAATTATTGATACTGAAACATCTCAGCCGAAATTTAGCGCGTTCTTAGGACATGAATGAAAGACTCCAAAAGATGTAAGTAAAGTACAAATATATTACTCAGACCTGCTTTTGCTGGTATCTATAGTACCCTGTCAGAGCAGTGGTTGAAGAGCTGCAGAAGCTATCAGACGCCCAGTCGTGAGGAGAAATCGATCCATGCTGTAACGCAACAAAAAAGTAAGTCTGGCACATATACCAACAATATTAGATTTCCACCTCCTCATTCCACTCCTTCCTGAAACACGTATACTTAAGTAGATCGTTCACAGAGCCTCTCTCAGTCTTCACTTTTCTTGCGTTTCGATTTCCCTCTGACAGTTTCCAGTCTATTCAGACACTGTCATATCTTCGAATGTAACTATGATATGTTTCCCAAATTAATTTACTTGTTGCAACTGAGCGATGTTTTGTTGCAGAATCTGTGATCAGTAGTTGTTGTACCACCTTATCAGAGTAGCAATTGAAGTACTACAACAGTTGTCATCTATAGAACCCAGTCTGAGAGTAACGACCGGCTAAGTTTCTTGACAGAAATGTATCTCTGTAGGCCTAACGTTGGGAACACAATAGTTGCCGACATTGAGACTAACCTGGTAATATAATCGTATTAGTGTGAAGTTAGCAGTAGTGTGTCAACCAGCACCGAAGTCTATTAAAATAGATGCAAGAAATGGTGCAGAATGGTTGAATAGGTTGCAGCTGAGCCTCCATTTAGAAGTCGAATATGTACAGGTTGTGGTGAAACAAGCGCTGTATCATTTTGTGAGATACAGAGGCAAGCGATTGTGCCAGGACTTACCTCAGTTCATTGCTTCTGTCACCATAACCCGCCTGTGCGTAGCATACAAAGTACTGCGTCATAATCTAAGAGTCAAATTTAAAATTGGAATAGCTTTTCCAAACATTGACAGTATAAGCTTCAGTATGTTAATGTTAAAGTGGTTAAATCTCAGAATGATCAGATGAAAAAATTTTTCTAAATATGTTATTTCAAGAAAAAATGAAAGACAGTAAATAATGAAGCTACAAAGCCAAAGATTGTTCAGAAAACCCAAATGTATGTTACAGTCAAAAGTAACAAGTCTCAACTTGATCTGTCCAATGTCTTGATCAAAATCGGCGTTTTTACGAGAAATCTAAGGCGCTAAATATTAGACTCAGAAAGATTAAAATTCGTTTGTAGCCTCAGTTTGAAATAAAAACATTAACTGTGTGACTACATCAAGCCACCTCTATTAGTTTCAAGTTATTAACTAAAAAAAATTGGAAGAAAAACGTCGCTATTCATATTGGATTAAGAATGATTTGTAATTGTTATAGAAAGTCCTAATTACAGCACTCGATTACATTCATTAAATAATACACCCGTACCAAGTTTCAAGAAGTTATTGTAAATACCAATTATTAGAGATAGCTGTCATAAAGAGATAGTTCAGAGATCGTGTTCTACTATCGGTTTCTTTCTAATAATTCTAGCTGGTAAAGTTTAAATCCAGTCGAGCTGAAATTTTTCAGTAACTAAAGCCATCTTAATTTCAGTCATATAAACTTACGACGATTTTAAACAATTGCACAACGAGTTATTAAATAATACGTCTGAGAAAGCGGCCAGCCGGCCGGAGTGGCCGAGCGGTTCTAGGCGCTACAGTCTGGAACCACGCGACCGCTACGGTCGCAGGTTCGAATCCTGCCTCGGGCATGGATGTATGTGATGTCCTTAGGTTAGTTAGGTTTAAGTAGTTCTGAGTTCTAGGGGACTGATGACCTCAGATGTTAAGTCCCATAGTGCTCAGAGCCATTTGAAAGCGCCCATTTCGATGATGCTGCTTGTGCCTGCAGCGGTTGATAACAGATGTACCATTGGGCTGTCCGCTGGGCCCACCTATAAATACGGCCAGAGAGGCAAAAGACAAGACACTTCTCTCCGAACTATCGATGTGTCCTCGTCAGTCAAAAGCCGGCAAACGCTTTGCCTCGGATGGCGTCGGAGCTCGGTACCTACCAAACGTACGTTTTCGGTAAAAGTTGTAAGTGAGCTCGTGAGGAGTGTACACCATTCTGGATCCCTTATATATCATGGATGTAACTGTCTGTGTGCCCCTCTAATGGTGACAAAACCGCGTGGCAAGTGGTGAGATTATTTTCCACTTTTGTAGCGAGCAATTAACTGTGATGTTTAGAAGTCAGTACAATAGACCATTTTACTTGGAACTTACAGCAGAGGTCGCTGTTTCTGATAGGGACATCGTTATTGTTTTCAGGAATATTATTATGTTTCTGCGTGTGAATTTTTACTGAATATGTTAATCAATTAGAACTCAAAACTTTTATTTATTGCCATAGTTCCTGATACCAATGAGTAAATAGCACTAGGAACGTTTTGTTTCAGTGAGCACAAGAACAACGTGAACTTGCAGACTGGAAATTATGGTCGATATGTTCTCCATCGCTTTCTAGCTGATCGCAAAAATAGTTTTAAAGCTCTTGTAATAACGGCAAAGAGGACTATTTAACCCACCGCCCTACGTGCTGTGCTAGAATAGTGTTGGTTTCAACCACAGCAATGGCAGCGTATATTTCTTAACGTGTTCCACCACTGAGGAGAGGGCGCGGGGCGGGTGCATTTTCAACCCACCAAAAAAGAGTAAATAAAATAAAATAAGAAAATACAAACAAAAAACAAGTTTCTTTAACTGTTGTTAACTTTTCTTAAGATCATACTTTTTATATGGTTACTGATACGTAAGTAGGATCCAGAACCTAAAAAATCTTTCAGTGCAATCTTAGATGAACCAGTGTGCTACCTAGGGGTGGGGGTGGGGGTAATTTATGACCACCACAAAAATCTTTAAATAATGCAAATACCGTTAATTGTCACTGACTTTCATTCATACTTTTTACAGATGTTCTGATGTGTGAGAAGGGTCCTGAACTTGAAAATATGACTGTAACACTCGTTGTTAGAAATCAGATCCACTGCTGAATAGTAAATTTTTGGGTTATGTATACTGAGAAATTTAAAACGGTTATGTGGAATCTGGTAGAACAA
The DNA here is from genome assembly GCF_021461385.2 of Schistocerca piceifrons. Lineage (NCBI taxonomy): Eukaryota > Metazoa > Arthropoda > Insecta > Orthoptera > Acrididae > Schistocerca > Schistocerca piceifrons. The sequence continues at coordinate 641,471,748 of NC_060140.1, read as the reverse complement.
TCATTAGAAACAGGAAATACTTTTCCAAATTTTCAAACGTAAAGTGCATGACTAGATTACAATAAAAGTAGACGTCAATTCCTCCTCTCACCTCTTAGTACTGTGAGGGATAACGAGACTAGACAATTTTTGGTGGCTTGTTACTATGCTTTTGACAGTTTGTCTAATTAACAGATCTCTTAAAACAAATTTTTTGCTGTTCTGTAACAATCTCTTGCCGAAGTCAGGTGAAGGATAACAAATGTATTTCAATACAAAAATTGTGAGTTTACACTCAGCTGAAACTTGTGATGATTGGTACTCGACTAGATTTCTGAAACAATCCCGGCAAGACGAACTGGTTTTAAAAAAGATTTATTGAGTTTTTTTTTTCGTGTAGGCAAAATCTCTGGAAGAAGCCATACTTTGTGATTAACACACACAAGCGCATGATTGCAAGCAAAAATTACGAGAGGAACTTTTTCTAACTGACAAATAAATATTAAGTATGTAAAACTCTGCAAAATGTGCTAAAGATGCGGGAAATGAGACTAGTCACATCCTGAGAAGGCAGATATGAAGGTGCTGCTTTAATTGCCAAATAAAACTTCAAAGGAATGTTATTTTCAACGAAATTTTACGTGACGTCGAACTGGACAGCCTCGCTATAGTCTTTGATAAACCCATTGAGCAGGACTGAAATTCTGGATACTTTTCTACAGCATAATTTATCATGCTACTACTCAAAATATTTCCAAGCATATTACGAATGCTGTCCATACCATTTTCGATATTTCAAGTTTCCCTTGAAATAACCGGTACAATATTCCGCTGGTAAATAAAATAGAGTTCGGATTAATGGAATATTAATTCAGTGGTGGATCTATTATAGAATATGTCGGACTACGGGCGAAAATGAGGCCATGTCTGGACGCATAATATTGTCAAGACATGTAAAAACATTAAAACTGTGAAATGTGTAAACATATTAAATGTAAAAAGCACTCTACATTTTGAAAGATGGCTATCCGTTGTGCTGATCTGGCGAAGTATCCAGTCTTGCCTGTGGGATGGAAGTACAGCTATCATTTTGCAGCATCATTCCCAGAACCGATCGTGGTCCTCTGGCTAGGAGAAGTGGAAGGTCTACATCAGAGGTTCAGACGATTTTGTGACGTTATTGGATACATACTTCTCTACCTCAGTTATACAGTGAAGAATTCTAGGTTACCCCTCATTAGTTCATACGTGCACTACTCAGGAGTTCATTACGAGCTGGGAGTGGATACTAGTGTAACGGCGTAGTTGGCACGTTGACGTGTGGGTTTCTTTGATAAGGAAATACCTCCACTGGCCCGATAACATGCATTCCAGGCATAACAGCATTCCTCATAACAGATCTGAGAAAGAAAGCGTTAACGTAGTATCGATTAACTACAGGAGCGTCTATGGAAACGTCCCGGAAGTAATCTCGGTTATTAACGGTAACAGTGCCCAAATAGTATCAGCGACTGACATCTGGCTGAAGCTAGACGTTAATAGCAATGAAATAATAAGCTCCGACAGAATTTTTACCGCTAAGATAGGTTAAACGCTGGTGGTGGAGGTGTGTCTATAGCAATAAAAAATTCGATACTGTCTAGTGAGATTATTACAGACTCCGAAAGTGAAATAGTTTGGATAAAGATAAGTGTTGATCAAACAAGGTTATAGGATGCTCTAATAGACCCAGTACCTCGGTAATAGCATTGACCGAGCAGTTTAGAGGAAATTAGACAATGTTTTGCGTTAATTTTCTGGTCATGTTATAGTTTTAGGTGGAGATTTCAACTTACCAGTTGGGAGTCGAGGAGGTAGGAAAGGTAGTAGGAACAGAGAATCATGTGAACTATTTCTAAGCACCTATTCGAAAATTGTCTTTAGCACTTATTCAGAAAACCGACTCTTGAAGTTAACATCTTACGCCTACTGTTGACATACAGGCCCGAACTTTCCCACTCAGCGTAAAACAGGGAATCGATATCGCAAGGCCGTTAGAGTTTCATTGAATACGATTGCAAATAACACAAAGATAAGCAGAATGATCTTTCTCTTTATCAGTAGCTGCAAGGAACAGATTTAAGATGCTCTGTGCGGTCAGTACGAATATTTTGTCTCCAGCACTGATAATGTTGAGCTTCAGTTGACGAAGTTCAAGGGCATCGTACAGCATGCTCTAGATAAGTATGTACGGAGCAGAATTGTGACGGATGTAGAAGGCCCATTGTGGTTGGAAAACCGTGTTAGGAAGCTGCTATGAAAGCAAAGAGAACTCCACAGGCAAACAAAAATTCAATGAAGCCCAATTTAGCTTATGGAAGTCTATGCCTGAAGTGTTCCCGAATAGGAGCTAAAAGTCTGTCAACAAACTTGAAAGCTATTTCCCCATCTATATCTATATGATTACTCTGAATTTCACAATTAAGTTGCTGGCAAAGCGTCCATCGAACCAGCTTCAAGCTATTTCTCTATCATTGTACTCTCGAACAGCGCGTAGGAAAAACGGACACTTAAGTCTTTCTGTGTGACCTCTGATTTCTGTCATTATTTGTGATGATGTTTCCTCCATATGTAGGTGGGCGCCAACAAAATATTTGCGAGTTCGGAGGAGAAAGTTAGTGATTGAAATCGCTTGAGAAAGCCCTAGCGCAACGAAACATGCTGTTAATTTCATGACTGCCATCCGAATTCGCTTATCAAATGTTCAAATGTGTGTGAAATCGTATGGGACTTAACTAATAAGGTCATCAGTCCCTAAGCTTACACCCCACCTAACCTAAATTATCGTAAGGACAAACACACACATCCATGCCCGAGGGAGGACTAGAACCTCCGCCGAGACCAGCCGCACAGCCCATGACTGCAGCGCCATAGACCGCTCGGCTAAACCCGCGCGGCAATTCGCTTATCATACCAGTGGCACTCTCTCCCCTACTTCGGAGTAATACAAACCAGATGCCTTTCTTTGAACTTTTTAGGTGTCCTCCATCAATCTTTTCTGATACGAAAACCACATTGCACAGTAGGAATACAGAAAAGGACGGACAACAGTAGGGTAGGCAGGCTCTTTAGTAGACCTGTTGCATTTTCTAAGTCTCCTGCCAATAAATCCGGGTCTTTTGTTTGCTTTCCCGACAATATTATCTACGTGATAATTCCAGTTCGCAATTGTAATCCATAACTATCTACCTGATTTTACAGCTTTATATTGGCGTGGTTTATCGTGTACGTGAAATTTAGTGGATTCTTTTAAGTACTCATGTGGATCGCTTCATAATTTTAGCTATATAGAGTCAATTACCACTTATCGCATCGTACAAAATCTTGCCTAAATCATTCTGCAAATTGGCTTTGACCATCTGATGACTTTACATCACGGTAAATCACAGAGCCACCTGCAACTAATCTAGGAGAGCTGCTGAAATTGTCTCCTAAATTGTTTATAAAGATTAGGAACAGCAAAGGTCCTAAAACACTTCCCTGGAGAACGCCAGATATTACTTCTCTTTTACTTGCTAAATTTCTTTCAGTTATTACTAACTGTAATCTTCCTGACAGGATATAACGAATCCAGCCGCTCATCGGAGACGATACTCCACAGGTAAGCAGTTTGATTACAAGTCGCTTTTGAGGAACAGTGTCATAAGTCTTCTCGAAATTAAAAAATATGGAATTAATTTCACTTCCCCTATCGATGGTACGCGTTACTGCATGAGAATAAAGAGCTAGCTGTGTTCCACAGGGACGATAATTTCTAAACCGGTGTTGGCTATTTGTGAACAAATTGCTTTCTTCTTTGGGTGCAGATCTTTCGACGAGCGAGCGGTTCAGTATGACTGCTAAGCATGTAGCTATTTTACCAATCCTAAGAAGTTCTGGTCTTATATCAGCCAACGGATCGACACCATCTGATCATACACCCTGTGACCGTAATGGAACTGAAACAAATAACATCAAAGTAAAGGCCGGAATACTAAATATTCTCCAAAACTGTTTCTCAGAGGAGAATCACACTTTAGTTCCTCCTTGAAATCGACGTATGAACGACAAAATTGCAGATACCGAAATAAGTGAGCAAAGAATAGGAATGCAAAACGAAACTCTCAAAAGAGGATACGCCTCAGAACTGACGGTATACTATAGACTATGGGAGAGAGCCAGCGCCGCTTGTAGCAATAGTGTACCACAGACCTTTACTCCCTGGTGGTGTGAGCGTCCCTAATGATTGGAAACAGGCACAGGTCATTCCTATTTCCTAGACGGGTCGTCAAACAGGTGTAAAAAACTACACTGAAGGATAAAAATCGCATCAGCATGCAGCTGGCTGACATATAGTTGATAGGCATGTTTCAGCATCTGAAAGGTGATGTTTACTCATATTTCCAGGCCACTTGCTAGTAGCGCCACTTATTTTTATTCTTAACTCTATCCTGTGCCATCTTCTTCGTCTCAGAGTATCACTTGCAACCTCCCTCCTCAGTTATTTGCTGAATGTATTCCAAATTCTGCCTTTCTCTATGATTTTTACCGCCTACAGTTCCCTCTAGCATCATTAAAGTTATTCCCTAATGTCCCTTCGTCTTGTCAGTATTTTCCGTATATCCTTTCCTCGACGATTCTGTGGTGAACCTTGTCACTCCGTACCATATCAGTCCACCCAATTTTAAACATTCTTCTGTAGCACCACGGCTCAGAGGCTGCGATTCTCTTCTGTTCCATGTTTCACTACCATACAGTCCTGTGCCCTAAACGTACATTCCTAGAAATTTCTTCCACATATTAAGTCCTATGTTTGATATTAGTCGCCTCCTCTTGGTCAATAATGCTCTTTTAGTCGGAGCTAGTCTGCTGTTTCTGTCCTCCACGCTCCGTCCGTCAAGGGTTATTTTGATACCTGGCTAGCGGAACTCCTTAACTTCATCTACTTCCTGATCGCCAATCCTGATGTTAAGTTTCTCGCTGATCTCATATCTGCTACTTTTCATTACTTCCGCTTTTGTTCAGTTAACTCTCATTCTATATTCTGCAATCATTAGATTATTTATATCAGAAAGTCATGTAATTCTTCTTCACATTCACTGAGGACATTAATGTCATCAGCGAATCTTGTCGTTGTTATCCTTCCACCTTGTATTTTCATTTCACTCCTTAACCTATCTTTTGTTCCCGTCATTGTTTCTTCGATGTAGAGAAGAACAATAGGGATAAAAGACTAGATTCATGTTTTACACCCTATTTAATCCGAGTACTTCGTTCTTGGTCTTCGACTCTTATTGCTCCCTAGTACATATCGTATGTCACCCGTCTCTCCCTACAGCTTGCTCCTGTTCTCAGAACTTTGGACATCTTGCATCGTTTGACATTGTCGAATGCTTTTCCCAGTCCGCCAAATCCTATGAAAGTGTCTTTATTTTTCGTTAGTTTTGCTTCCATTACCAAATGCAACGGCAAATGCATTTACCTTTCCTAAAGCCAAACTGATCGTCATCTATCACATCCTCAGTTTTACTTCCCATTCTTCTGTCTATTATTCTTGTCAGAAACTTGAATTCGTGAGCTGTTAAGAAGATTGTGCGAGAATTCTCGTTGACAGCTCTTGCAATCTTTGGAACTATGTGGATGATGGTATATCGCCAGACTCATACATTTTACACACCAACGTGAATAGTTGTTCTGTTTTCTATTTCCCCCTGTGATTTTAAAGGCTCTGATGCAATGTTATATATACCTTCTCCCTCATTCGATCTTAAGTCTTCCAAAGCTCTTTTAAATTCTGAGTCTAATTTTGGATCCCCTGTCTCTTCTTCCGTCACGTTATCAGACAACTCTTACCGTCACAGAGGCTTTCAATGTACTCTTTCCATCTATCAGTTCTCTCCTCTGCATTTAACAGTGGAATTCTCATTGCACACTTCATGTTATTGCCCCTGCTTTTAATTTTACTGAAGGCTGGTTTGACTTTTCTACTTTCTGAGTCAGTCCTTCCGACAATCATTTCTTTTCCGATTCGTTCGTTTCAAGCAAACCATTTCACCTTAGCTTCCGTGCACTTCCTCTTTATTTCATTCCTAAGTGACTCGTATGTACTCCTGAATTTCCGTGGACATTTTTAAACTTCATACTTCTACCGATCAATTGAAATATTTCTTCAGCTACCCATGGCTTCTTCCCAGTTACCTTCTTTGTACCTATGTTTTTCCTCTCCACCTAAACTGTTAACTGAGTTACTCATTATAGCAGTATTATAGTCTGGATAAACTTCTGGCTTAACTCTTCTCTCCTTAGTAGATCGCTTCCTTGGTACATCGCTATTCCACTTCTTTGCATCTTGATTTTCCTGACTAATCTCTTAAACTTCAGACTACTCTTCATAATTACTAAATTGTGATATGAATTTGTATCTGCTCCTGGCTACGTCTAACAATCTGATTTCGGAATCTCTGCATGATCGTGATGTAATGTAAATGAAATTTTCCCATATCTCCCGACCTTATCCATGTATACCGCGACTGTCAGGATGCAAACCACTTAGATTTAAATACACGCTTGAGGGTCGTGTGCGTTAGTTTCCTTTGAGATGGGACATGTTAAGCTCATATTGGTCAGGAATGTCTCTAAGGCGACCAAGACGCCATCGTCACCGCCTCAGAGTTTGAACTAGGTCGTTTACGTGAAGCTGGATGTTCCTTCTTCGATATTGCTGAGATACTTAGCACGAACGTAGCCAATGTACAAGGCTGCTGGCAGCGATGGTCACGAGAACGTACGCTCTTAAGATGACCGGGCTCCGAATGGCCATGACATACTACCGAAAGAGATGACTATCGTTTTCGGCGTATGGCTCTGGCGCACCATACTGCTTCTTCAGCAGCAATTAGAGCACCATTTGGCACCACATTGCCACAACAAAATGTCACACATCGGTTGCTTCAAGGACAGCTCCGAGCGAGATATCCTCCTAAGTGCATTCGATTGATTCCACACTAACTGCTATTTCCTACAAGATAGCGGTCGCCGACGTACCGCTCTTGTAACCCAACATGCTTTACAGAGTGTCGACATGTAGTTTGGCCTGCTCGATCACGCTCTGCCTCCAGTCAACCACATATGGGACATCATCGGACGTCAACTCCAGCGTCATCCGAAACCAGCACTAACCGTACCTTTATTGAACGACCAAGTGCACCAGACATGGAAGTCCATACCACAAACTGACATCCGTCACTTGTACAACACAATGGGTGCGCGTCTGCATATTAGCGTTCAGCGTTCTGACAGTTATCCCGGGCATTAATGTACCAGCATTTCACATGTGTAATGGCTTACCTCGTCATTACATTAAGCTGGGGTCTTCCATTTCAATATGTTACTTAGATAAACGAATTCCCTAAATTTCCTTACTCTACATTACTTACTTTTTAGTGGTGTGACTTTTTTTCCTCAGTGCCTGTACCTATAAGACTGCCGTTGGTCTATTGTACACATCTGGAACATGTATTATGCTTGCGTATTTATGGAGACTGAAAATCTTCTCTGTAGGAACCAACATGAGTTCCGAAAACAACGGTCGTATCAAACGAACCTGACTCTGTCCGTCCACAAGGCCCAGTAAGAAGCCCTAGTACATGCCGCGTTACTTGACTTCCTGACTTCCGTTTACATACAGGTCGGCACTGCTGCCTGTGTAACGAAATGTAAGTGTATGGAATAACAGGCTGGCTATGTGATTTGAGTGGGAGTTTTGTAGCAAACAGTAAATAGGCTCTCATTCTGAACAGAGCGAAGACTTCAGACGTAAAAATGACTTAAGGCGTGCCCCAAGCAAGCGTTACAGGCCCATTACTATGGAGAATCCTATAAAGTCGCTTAGTAAATATTGCGGAAATGGAAAATGGGTTGACGTGCAGTTTTCACGGAATGAATTGGTAATAAGGGGCTCGTATTGTCATCCAATGAACAGATTGTAATAATACTTAAAAGATGTATTTTCTGTACAAACATGCAGTTTCTTAAATGGAAGAAAACTTAATGACATTAACAAATTATAAGTAGGATCAGTTAGAATTCAGTGGGGCTTGATGCAGTATTCTAATGCGAGTCGTTTACGAGGTATTCTGTTTTGAAGTGTTCCCACGCCGACTCTTGTACAATATCTGTGGTAGCACACACTAATGAACAACACAAGTGCATACATTACTTATGTAGACCTAACCAGTAACAAGACTACTGACCATCACGGGTCATGTTCAAAATGACTACTGCAGCGTGAATATGCTGCACACGTGCTAGTACTTCAGAGAAGAAGATCGAGCAGGCTGCAGTAATACATCGGTTAATAACATCAGATATACTTGGTATCTCCTTGTCGACTGCGTCTTTCAGCTAACCCCAGAGAAAAAAGTCCACACGCATCAAATCTGTGGAATTGACAAGCCAAGAAGCAGGTCCTCGGCACCCAATCCTACGATGTGGAAACAATTCGTGAATACATGCCGTAGTACTTCGTGCAGTATGGGTCAGACAGCCATCGTGTTGGTACCACAGTTTCCTCCTAGTCTGAAGAGGAATGTCCTCTAGCATCCGTGTGTGGTGCACGGGTAAATTATTGTCGCCGTTTACAAGAGCCTGAAAACAATTTTTTCGCTTAGCCAGAGAGCCAAGGAGAAAATGCTCACCATAATTTCCAGTCTGCAACCCCACGTTGCTCTTTGTACTCACTGAAAGAAAATTTCCTACTTGCTCTTTACCCAGTGGGATTAGGAAATGTGACTATAAATAAAAGTTTTGAGCTGTACCTGATTAATATATTCAGGCACAAACATAATAATAGTCTTGATAATAATAATAGTGGCCCTATCAAAAACATCACTATTAGCGTTTCAGAGGCGACCTGTGCGGTAAGATGCAACTAAAATGGTCTGTCGCCCTGACTTCTAATCATCGAAGTTAATTGCTCGCCTTAAAAGAGGAAAATTATCTCGCCACTGGTCACGCGGTTTTGTCAACATTACGGACGGCACACAAACGGTTACTTCCGTGAAAACTAAGTGATCGAGGACGGTGTACAGATCTCGCGAGTTCCCTAGCTACTTTTAGCGAAAATACTTTTGATAGTTATCTGGCTGTGATGACATCCAATGCTCAGCACACGCAGCCGTTTGACTGACATGGGAAGGTCGATATCTCGATGCGAGATGTCTGCTTTCACTGCCTCTCTGACCATATTTATATATGAGCAGTGGACTGCCAGACGAAATATTTGCTGTCAACCGCTGTAGGCACAAGTAGCAGCATGTAAATGTCCCATTCCTTTCACGTATTATTTAGTAACTTGTTGTTAATTAAGATGTCCGTCAGAATTTTCTTAACTTTTATATGAATAGGGTTAAGTTTGCTTTAGTTACTGAAAAAGGTTTAGCTCGAGTGCATTAAAATTGTTCTGCATAGAATTTTTAGAACGGAAAAGACAGTAGAAAATGACGTTTGAACTGCCTCTTTTAGTTTCCTTGTGGTGATTTTTATTTATTCTAAAGTCTGAAACTTGGTACAGCTGTAAGAATTCATTCATGTAATTGAATGCTGTCGTTAGAACTCTCTATAACAAATGCAAATGATAGTTAATCTACCATAAATACGAAGGTTTTTGACCCAAATTTAGTTTTTGGTAAATTACTTGATATCTAATAGTGGTACCTTACTGGTGTAACACATTTAGTGATTTTATATGAAACTGAGGCAATGTATGAATTCTTATCGTTCTGAGTGTAATACTTAACACCCTCCATTATTCGAAAAAACGCCGATTTTAACCACAATATTGCTCCGATCGAGTTGAGACTAGGACTTTTGACTGGGACATACACTTGCTCATTCCTAACAATTTTTTTATTTTTTTGCGCCATTTACTTTGTTCTAAAGATTATATAATTAGCGAAACATATTTATTGGATCATTCTGAGACTTCACAATGTTAACGTTAATATACTGAAGAACGTACTGACATAGTTTGGAAAAGTTATTTTAAATGTGAATGTATGTTTTCCCGGCGTATACAGCTGGCGAAGAGTTCTCGGGCTTCCAGCCGGGTGTCGCCACCCGGCTGGAAGCCCGAGAACTCTTCGCCAAAGTTATTTTAATTTTGAATATAATTCCTATATTATGGTGCAGAACCTCGTATGCTACACACACTCACGTTGTGATGACGTGGCACTAGTAGTAGTGAAATGGGGTAAGTCTCAGGAAACTCGTTCGTCTCTGTGTCTCTGATACAGTGCTTATTTCTGTGATTATCATTTTTGCACAAAATTAAATTTTAGAAACAAGTGATGTTACTAAGCTGAGCCCTTTTAAATGAAACTTAAACGAAATTGTTTTTCGCTAAACTTTCCTTAATATAGAGACACAAAATTAATACATGTATACAATAAAATATAAACATAGAAAAATATAGTGCAGTGGATTTTTACAAATCATGTACATAAATAACATAGCGACGTGAAATAAAACAAATTTTGTGGTTCAGAACTTTCAGTCTTTACCTGAAAAAGAAACATACGAAAACATTTCATTTTCAGTACTCACTCATTTAATCACAACTGTAGGCACTGTTGTGTGTGTCCTCATGAATCACTTTCACTAAAACATTTAAGGCAGATGACGGGAAGTCACTAAGTATGGTGTTCTTCACGATACTCTATTACAATGGGGAAAGAAGGGAATCACTGATGTAGATGTCCTCGCTTCTTGATCGATACAGCTTGTAGGCTGCCTTTCATAAAGCCTCCATGTCTAAGAAACGAATAACATAGCCTAAGCTTCTCAACTTACATCTAAGTGTGGACAAAATACATAATTTTTTTTTTTTTGCCTTCTGTAATTTAAATAAGCAACTGAGAAGTTATCAGAAATAAATTTTGTGTCTAAAGTTGTATTATTTGGAAAACAATTATTACCTGTTTCTAAATTACTGTTGGCAATACATTATTTCACAAGATCGTGACATTTTACTTCATTGTTAATCCTGAATCACGAACTTCGCAATTCTTTTTTAACCATAGCTCTTACGCTCTGAAAGTCAACATAGGATTTTAAAATAGTCACATTTTGTGCTATTTTGTAATTTACTTTATTGCTTTAGATGTTGCTTTACTTACAAAATCGAATAACTTTTGTAAGCTCTATCTTCAAATGTCGCAATTGTCGTGCGGATTAGTACTCTAAAGGAGTTGTTTGTTTGACAGCAATTACTTTGCTTTGTCATACACATAATCGGAAAGCTGTTTTTACTATAACACACCAATATTGAACAATCTATATTTCTTAGCACATTCGTTTACCTGTATTGTTGTCTGTATGTGTCAATATTTATCTCTTAAATGACCATCTGCCTTAAAGTTTATGCGTTTCTCAAACATTTTACAAGACGTTGGGGACTTACTCCCCAATTTTCAACCATTTTATCATATATATCAGCCTACTGACTTCATTACTTCTATTTCTCCCTATTTTCATTTATCCACATATTTTGACGCTTCTTTCTCATTTTTGTCTTCGTCAACCTACTGACCTCATTATTTACATATTTTTTGGTTTGATCTTTACATCACTTCCTCACATCTCCCTTTAATTAACATCAAAACGCTTTGGCTTGCTTCTAGTGGCACCATTTTACTACCCTCTCTTACCTATAGACAATCTTACTTCCAACTAAAAGCGATTAATTTATGCAGAGTTTCTTTTTTCAGAGTTTAGAAATTTTCAGTTTCAATTACTTCCCTTATCACAAAGTATGTATATTTTGCTGTTACCAATCATTTTCGTGAATCTCATTTATTATTCATTTACTTCAACCACTACTATATCATTGGTGCTCAATCATTACTCACTGTTACTTTAATATTTAGAATCTACTACTGCAAATTACTTGCCATGGCCTCTTGTAAGTCATCATTCGAATAAACTCATTTTTGGGAATCATTCTTACTTACTAGAAGACGTTACAACCAACAGCATGTCTACAACATGAAGACATATATTTCTTAATTACTATAGATAGCACAGAAGAAATGAATGTAAGTAGAAAATTAAGTAAAGTTTCATCCACTGGGACCGAAGAGTACGCTAAACTGCCAAATACTGACGGATTCCTTACAGTATCTATTTACAGTCATTTACAAACTAATAGCATATGTACAACGTGAAGGCACATATTCCTTATTTACTATAAGGGGTGTTTCCGTAAGAGCGGAGGACACAGAGGATACTCCACCAAACAATTTGACATAGGGAACCTGGGGACGGAGAGGCCAACATAGGGAAATAACAGGAATAAAAACACATTACTGGGTGCTTTTTATTTACATTAGTTACAGTTAACTGCAAATACCATCATTGACACAATGAACGTACCATTTGTACTGTATCTTTCAAAATGTTCTGATACTAAAAGCCGTCAAACACAATGCAAGCATGACATCAGCGAACAAGATTCCGACACACCGTGACAAATATTCCTGGGCTGTTTCGAATCAGATGACAGGCAGCCACAATTCTGGCAACTAATTCACTGCGGTCTCATACATTAGTGACTTTAGATATTCCCATAGGAAACAATCAAGAGGATTCAGTAAGGTGACCTCTCAGGCCATGAAATAGAACCTCCTCTTCCAATCCAGCACCAAGAAATTCAGCATTGAGACGGTTGTGGACATAGAAAGTGAAGTGAGATGGTGCACCGCCATGATGTATCCACATCCTCTCACGAATAGACAAGGTTACGTACTCCAAAAACACAGGTAGAACACTTCGCGCGAACATCAAGTATACATGGCTATTCAGACGGCCAGGCAGAAGATATGGGCCAATGGGACTACCGCCAAAAATGCCGGCCCAGATATTCACAACAAAACGCACTTGATTCTCTGACTGTGCTAGGGCGTAAGGGTTTTCCTCATTCCACACACGGCTATTTCTGCTGTTCGAAATACCGTCACGATCAAATGAGGCTACGTCAGTAAACAGCATGATCTGGACACTCTGTACATAGGACAGAAGAAAAGAATGAAACTTGAAAAGGAAATAAAGTTTCACCCACTAGAACCGCACAATACGACAAACTGTGTATCCCCCAAACAGTGGCAGACTCCCTACAGAACTTGGTACAGATAGGACACAACAAGAGAATGAAATTTCAAAAGTAAATAACGTGTCATCCAGCAGGGATTGCACATATAGTACAGACAAGACAAAAGAAGCCAATGAAACTCGAAAAGGAAAAAAGTTTCATCCACCTGGGACTGCACAGTACAACAAACTGTGTATCCGCCAAACAGTGGCAGACTTTCTGCAACAAACTTACTTACAGTCAATTTTGAAAGGCTCACTTTTTCGAAAGACTTACTTTTCGGGTATTCCAATCGTTATGTGTTTGCATGAGGATCATCTATTATCCACAATCGGCCTAGATACACAGGCATAAACTTCTCTTTTCCGCTGGAATGTTCTTAGATTTTTCTTCAGTTCTATCACTGGTTCACCATTGATGAAACGAATGTGAGAAGATTGCTCTTAATGCCGTCTTCTTCTGCCCAAGGCTCTTCTACCACAAATTTGATCTATTTGCTCGTGGATATACTTCTTTTCCACATTAACATCTTGCACGTTATTCCCGGATTCAGTATCTTCCTGCAAATATCCCTTACTCCTTATTACTCTAATAAGCAGTTCCCATGCTTCATTATTACTGCCCACATACTTTCCAATGAAAGGCTCTATAATAACTTGGGGGATCTGGTAAACCTATTCGATCTTCCCCTGACACTTCGTTGAAATATCTGGGCCAATTAATATTTCAACACTTAAACAGAGCACGACTAAAAAGGATATCTTTCATTATGTTGCCCATACCTATCGGTTTTAAACCTTCGTGATGTGCTGGTCTAGAAACCTTTCCAGTACCACCTATCATTGTTAAACCACTAACTTTCATGACAGTTAGCTCAATAGTATTAGGAACAGAATCGAAGAATGCTTGGAACATAAACTTGCCTTGCTGTCACTATCAAGAAGACAACGCACTGTTACTCCTGCGATGCTAGTTTTTATCATAGGGTGAGTTGTTCTAGTTTGAATACGTTCTTCACAAAAGACTTCTAAGAAATCCTTTTGCAGTCTGCTTCCACCTAAAGTAATTATGTTCGGTTGCAAGTACATTTACACTCAGATTCAATGAGTTATCGATCTCCACATCCACAGCTGCCTTTCCCAACATGTCCACCAGTTTCAAATCAAAGCAATTGACGACCTCCTCTACTTTCGTTTTCTGGGCATCAGCTAAACTACTCTCCACTTCTGAGCAACCACATCCGCGCACAACATTGCCATCACTAATACTATCGACTACTTTTAAAGTTTTCGGCAAGGTAACACAGTTAAAAGGCTCCCTGGCCTCATGTTTAGTGTTACCCGCTCCACCCAACAACTACCTCTCCTCCTCGAAACCTTGCAAAACTGACTACGCTTCCTCTACGCATCGTCAGCGAGAGCCGATGGACTGAAGATAGACCATTTGCTTCGTGCAATGAAACCCGTGAACCCTGCGATTGTGTATGCATTCACAGACAAACAAGCGCCAGAGACCTGGGTAGTAGCAAAGAGTATTCACAACTGAAGCTGCAGCTACGCTGTCTATCCTCGCTGAGATATCGATGTAATATTATGAGCCGCACCGTACCGATGTCTTTGTGAGTTTACTAAGGGAACTGCCGTATTCATTACAGAGGCTGATCTCACCATCTCTGTTGATAAAATTTTTCGCCAAACGAATTTCAACTGCTGCTTTCACGAGCGACTCCCAACATAATGAAGGCGACCGTAGAATAGAACGGAAAAGAGTGACCAGTGTTGAGGCAGCATAAAAATGTCGAAATTTTGGAAGTCGGTGGTGGAAGAAGGAGTTAAAATTGTAACTCACAGAAATAGCGATTTAAGCGTGGACATGTACTTCCTTTCATAAGCCCTCGGAGACGTCGCTGCAGTGCAGCTCATCCTGTTAGAACTTAGAACTACTTAAACCTAACTAACCTAAGGACATCACGCACATCCATGCCCGAGGCAGGATTCGAACCTGCGACCGTAGCTGTCGTGCGGTTCCAGACTGAAGCGCCTAGAACAACCCGACTGACGACGAAGACACTGATTCGCTTTATTCATACTCTTTGACGCTGATCAATGTGTTTGGCGAATCTGTACCTGTGTCCGCATTCGCACTGATCCCTTACCCGCGACTGAAAGCACGGAGCGAGTGATGTACTCGTAGCTTTAACGTGGGGCTCACTTTTAAGATGACTGAAAAGTATACGGCCGAAATAACAGAAGAAATAGAATTTAAAGGCACATGCCCGAAATAGAATGGCCCAATGTAATAAAACGTTTATTTGGAGATAAAAGTACAGTCTGCATTTGCAAATAACTTCCTTTAAGCTATTATCTGCGGCTGTGAGGCCATACAAACAAAAAAAAATCCTTTGTGTATGTGGATGGATAGTCACTGTGAATTTATTAAACGAAATCAGTTCCTTGCGTCAGCTGTGCTTTTAATTCCAAATTCAGACTTTAATACATTACTTACGGACCTGCATTTTCTGACAAAAACCAACATTTGTAGGGAACGACACAGTACAAAGAAATCCTGTGATTCTTTCGAACTGTGATGCTAAACAACTTCTTGGAGAGCCAGTATTGAATATTCAGCTGGAAAAGTGCAGGCTACAATTGTGTATGAAACGCTCACTGAACAAGATCTTCTGCCTTACCTTAAAGTGGGTTACTGAATCAACCGTACCATTTGTGAGTACTTTCAGAGACGAATGCTAATTCAGAATAATTTGCAGAAAGACCTCTTGTATTCATCTGCACGCATCACATGCACAAAACTATTAGTAAATGTGTTTTCAAGAAAAATATGGGCTGTTGAAGCGCATCTGTAACAATCTGTAATAAAATTTCAAAGCACTTGGCCTCAGACGAATCTTAATATTTTCGTTACGGAAAAGTGAAGTTCCTCGAATTTGAAATTTGTTCGAAACTATTTGAGAGAACAGCATCCTACAGAAATTTATACACTTTTTTTAGAGATAACGTCTATATTTCTTAATGAAGCACGATTTCGTGGTTTAGTTTTCTGCACGCCAGAGGCTATCGATCATATAACCTGGATGGTAAAAGCAACTTATTGCCTAAAAATATTTTGTGATCCTTGATAAATCTGCATTGTCTCTACAAGAAGAGAATGCAGTTTGTGATGTTTGGACTTCTCTTGTCAGTGTGTCTGTGGAAGTGTGGTTCTTTGCTCGTTCTGAATCCAAGATTCAATGCACGGATTTCAGCATTCTTTCAAAACTTTATGAATACCTGGGTGCCGACGTTGATATTTGCAGCGTGGCTTCACAAAAACTTAAAAGCAAACAACGGTACGTTTGCCTCCTGAATCTGTCCCCTCCATAAACAACTTTGATAGTAATCTGACGTCTCATTAAAAAATTAAAATTTTCATTCCATTGAATTATGAGGCAGAGCCATAAGATGAAAATATTAAGTGGGCTGTAGTAGGAATTAATCAGATCTCTGATATTATCAACAATGTAATCAAACAGTGAATTTCAAATAAAACAAGACTATTTTAATAAGATTTGATTTGAATGACGAAGTGTTTCAGAAAAGTCTTTCGCAGTGGAATGAAAATTAGTGTCTCATCAGTACTTTACACCTAGCCAGTAAACTGAAAGTTTTAAATGATCCAGTAGACACGGCGTCAAACGCAACGAGGAATATAGTATTTAATAGTTTACGAAATGAGAAATAGAAGCAGTATGTTCTTCAAACTGTATTCTAGTATCGATGTAAATTTTCAGAATATAATGAAATACTGCATCAAAGAATAAGGTCTAGTACAAGATACTATTTTCCCACCATATTTGCCCAGAAACAGCACACATAGTAGTGTTACGGTTGAATTAGTGAAGTTAATAAAAAATGTAATCTTAATGAGGAAATAAGCTATTTCCACGTAACATTTTTTGAGATAAAAAGTAAATGATATTTTATGTGACTTTTCCTTTTGCCCTAGAAAGGGCCTTGGGGCAATTCTTCTCCTATGTAGTTCACATTCTACACAACTCATTTTGTCCTGCAATGGAACCAACTAAGTGTGTAGCGCAGACAAAAAATCAAACTTGATTACGTTAAATATCTAAGGCACTTATCAAATACTGGGTTGAAACTTCTGAAGAAATTGATTTGTGGTGTGACTCTCGGCTTCGCCTTCGATGCCGCCATCCCGCAACGCATCTATACTTAGCGGGTTGCAGTCGGATCGACCTCTGCGTTCAGGATGGGTTCCGCTGTATCCGGCGCGGTCTGGTAACCAGCCAGAGGGCGCAAAAGACGGCGACTGGGGTCGTTCTAGACATTTACCTCTTGCTACATCCGCCGTCATTATAGCCTTCCGCCGCGAGAGTATTTCTGTCACGCGGAACCGGCTACAGCCACTTCCATCTTCGCCAACAAGCGACTGACATACCATCATCGTCAGGACACCGCCAAGGACTGGACGTCGCGTTCGCCAACTGGGTGGTTGTGCTCCCCTCCCGCGACCTATGCTCCGAGCCGAGCCTTGGTGTTGTGCGCCGTGGACAAGTCGTGCTGCTCATGAGACTATAAATACATACTTGGCTTTGAAATTTTCATTGGTCAAGAGAACATAATCTACGCTCTCAAGAACATATTTTCGTTTTGTTGAAGAACAGCAATTTGTGACGAAGCTTTCCTTCACATTACTAAGAAGAATTTCTGGGTCATTTATATTTTTGCTTTTGCTGTACTGCGTCAGAAGAAGCGGGCTGTTTGTGTTCAAAGTTTCATATTTTAATAAACAAAATTAAATTACATTTACGTATGATTTTGTGGAAGTCTTCCGAGTGAGATATACTTCAGTTTGATTTTAGAATCGTAATTTAATAAACTTTTTCTCAACTTTCTCTCTAAGAATGTAAATCTGTTCTTCACAAAGGTGCATTTTTCTCGCTGTTCTTGAAAGTATACAGCATCTTAAGGTAAACATTTGCGTGCTCGAATTAGTGATCTGTATATTTCATCATCATCATCATATAAGACTGATTATGCCTTTCAGCGTTCAGTCTGGAGCACAGTCCCCCTTAAAAAATTCCTCCATGATCCCCTATTCAGTGCTAACATTGGTGCCTCTTCTGATGTTAAGCCTATTACTTCAAAATCATTCTTAACCGAATCCAGGTACCTTCTCCTTGGTCTACCCCGACTCCTCCTGCCGTCTACTGCTGAACCCATGAGTCTCTTGGGTAACTTTGCTTCTCCCATGCGTGTAACATGACCCCACCGTCTAAGACTGTTCGCCCTGACTGCTACAACTATAGAGTTCATTCCCAGTTTTCCTTTGATTTCCTCATTGTGGACACCCTCCTGCCATTGTTCCCATCTAGTAGTACCTGCAATCATCCTAGCTAATTTCATATCCGTAACCTCAACCTTATTGATAAGGTGACCTGAATCCACCCAGCTCTCGCTCCCATACAACAAAGTTGATCGAAAGATTGAACGGTGCACAGATAACTTAGTCTTGGTACTAACTTCCTTCTCGCGGAAGAGAGCAGATCGTAGCCGAGTGCTCACTGCATTAGCTTTGCTACACCTCGCTTCCATTTCTTTCACTATGTTGCCATCCTGTGAGAATATGCATCCTAAGTACTTGAAACCGTCCACCTGTTCTAACTTTGTTCCTCCTATTTGGCATTCAATCCGTTTATATCTCTTTCCCACTAACATTACTTTCGTTTTGGAGATGCTAATCTTCATACCATAGTCCTTACATTTTTTATCTAGCTCTGAAATATTACTTTGCAAACTCTCAATCGAATCTGCTATCACAACTAAGTCATCCGCATATGCGAGACTGCTTATTTTGTGTTCACATATCTTAATCTCACCCAGTCAGTCTATTGTTTTCAACATATGATCCATAAATAATATGAACAACAGTGTAGGCAAGTTGCATCCTTGTCTTACACCTGAAACTACTCTGAACAATGAACTCAGTTTACCGTCAACTCTAACTGCTGCCTGACTATCTACGTAAAGACCTTTAATTGCTTGCAAAAGTTTGCCTCCTATTCCATAATCTCGTAGAACAGACGGTAGCATCCTCCTAGGAACCCGGTCAAATAACGTTTCTAGATCTATAAATCATAGATACAACTTACTGTTCCATTTGTAACACTTCTCCATTATTTGCCATAAGCTAAAGATTATAAAGGCACATTTGCATGCCGAGCGTGAGTTTCCTCGGAAACGCGAAATATTAATTAAATAAATAATCAGTGACAAATAAATAAAGCCTATGGCACACAACTGCAGCGCTGTGTCGCTGATAAAACAAAAGCACAATTACGTTACTCTTATGTTGGATTAAAAAAGGAGAGCTCTGGTTGAAGTGGTGCGAGAAGCACGTATTTTATTTTATTGTCTGGCACACCGCCATATTTCATGTTATAGAAGAATACTGCGAGTTGCAACCACACTAGGCACTCGATTCTGTAAAGAATTTATATTTATAAAAGTAAGTAGGATTATGAACTGTAGGCTTATTCATTGAATATATCTGATTTAACTAACTGTGTAACTTTTTTATGTTTAGTAGACAATCACCTCTGTACGACGTATTGGCATGGCTGGCAAATTATTGTAATATTGAGATTTAGATTATGAGTCCGCACCTACCGCAGCAGTCTTTGGAAACGATTTAATTACGAAGTCCGATTATTCAGTTTTATTTCACGGTCAACTACGAGTAACATTGCCTTTACGAAAAAGCCATTGTCAAGCGTCTGATACCGAATAATTAAACGTCCACGTTCCAGAAAGGCAAATACAATTGCAATCACAATCACCATCATACAGATAGAATAATTAACATATTTAAAATAACATTTTTTATTCATTTTATTTATTTTATATTGGCGACTGCGTGTCGGACTTGTTATTTTGTCATTTGTTACATTGTTCTCTTTGTTTCATGTAAAAAATCAACTTTCTGGACCTGGACGTCAATGTATGAGAGATAACAAAATCTGAAGATATTTTCCAATTCTGAAATTTTGCGGGAAGACGCAATGAAACTTCCAGCAAAATAAGGTAAGACGCAGCATCTTTGCATTGGTAGGCTTGACCAGACGTATAATTCAGTGTATTAGCTTTTCAGTAAATTCTGTAGTGTTTCTTTTCTGCATAACAGTTTCAGTGATAAATTTCATTCTCAGTACTTTTCCCTAAACAATAACGTGTGCAACAATACCAATACACGAGTGTACAATATGGCCGACTTCTGTACGATATCATGTAACATGGCCAGCAGCCATTACCAATAATCTCAAATTCAGTTTATATTTTTAAATTAACAGACAGCCATTGTTGCTACGAGCGATTCATGCTCAACTACATTTTATTTTAAAATCAGTGTCAAAAATTTTCTTGAAACATATATCACGTGTGGCATGGTAATAACTAGAAAACAATACGCAAAAATGGAACAGCAAGGACGTACTATTAAGACGCAATCCGACTCGGACGTGAGACAAGTGTTAGAAAATGACTTTACGACAGCAACCGGTAGTGACGATTCATCAAACATTGACGCAAGTGTTGACGAAAATTTTGACGATAGGCCGTCCACTACAAAAATTTCAAAATCTCAATCAGAGCCCATGTTAATGCATGACGTCACGTCTAATGACGCGGCGGGGGCAGAGACCTTGCAAACGGTAAACATTGCCGACATGTTACAAATGCTGATGAAACAAAACGCCGAAAACATGGCAACCTTAAAGGCACAATTAGAGACACAAAATGAACAGTTAAAAACACAAAATGACGAAATCAAATCTGATCTCATAGCAATCAAGATAGGTAATGACACTTTATGTAAGCGTGTGGAACTTATAGACGCCACACTGACCAAACAGATGACCGAACTCAGTACTAAATTTTCCCAGCTCAATACGAGACAAGAAAAGACTACAACTGACGTAGCACTTTTACAGACACAAGTAAAAAACCTTAATGTCACGTGCGAAGTTCTTACTGAACAAATTCAAACATATCCTTCAGTACATGACAATCTTGAAAAACGAATTACTGACGTACAGAATAAATTTGACAATGTTGAACAACACCTGACTGACATCTTACAATCAGATGCCACAGCTCATTTTCAAAATATTAATAAAGAATTTCATGATTGGGTTGAGAACAAAGACAAACATTTTGATAGATGCTTACGTGAAAATTTACCAACAATTGTGCACGACTCCGTAGCGCAATACATTACTAATAACAAACAGCTGATCAGTGACGCAGTACAATCCGTCACTGCACCCATGAGACAATTCACCGATCAACTACAGTCTGAATGTAACGAAAATATCAGTCAAAATGTACAGTTCAGAAACCAATATACATTCGAGTATGATACACACATTCCGCACACGACAAATACACAAGAACAAAACACACCACGACTACAACACATACCACGATGTGGAAACACAAACACAAGCTATTATCATGGTAAACCACAGCAACATTATCGTAATTACTCGCCAGCTGAACATACCAGTAATTACAGTGGAATAAATCCATATCACAATGCGAAGGAAGATGAAAGCTTAATGAAACACAGGCAATTTCAGATTTTTATCCCAGAAAAACGAACCATTCATCCGGTGATTTTTCTTAAATCTTTTAGTAACGCATTTCCACGCACATGGAGTGACCGGAAAAAGATTTCATATATTGTCGGTTACATCCAAGGCGATGCAGCTGTCTGGGCATACAGTCAAGCTGACGTATGTACCACGTACAGTGAGTTTGAGCGTGCTTTTCTGAACAAATTCTGGTCGCAATCCGTCCAGGAGCGACTCAGAAGACAAATTTTAGAACCTGAAACTTTTAACAGTAAAAATGGTAACTTACGCAGATATTTTGAAAAATACTTGAACATGGGACATTTTTTAGACGAACCAGTCGCAACGCGTGATATACTCCGAGCGTTGAAGGCCAAATTGCCTTTCAACATTAAGGAAAAACTTCTACATATCCCGGATGACGATTCAGATTATTTTTTAACAGCTTTAGATTCGGTTGACATGTTACTTGAAGATCAGCGCTTCGCGCGGCAAAACAGCAGCCACAATGTTTACACTAGTGGTATGCAAAACATGCAGGCTTGCCAACACAATTCTGGCGCGCCCGCAGTTGGATACGCGGTACAACAAAAACAGCAAACTCACATGCCGTCTCAGTAAGGAAATCAAAATCAACACGCGTATTCCAATACAAACAATAGTTACAACAGTAATAACATTTCATGCGGCAATCCATACAAAAGGCACCGCGGTAATAACTACAACGGTAACAACGGATACAAAGGTAATAACAAAAACACAACCACAAATAGAAATAATAATAACTACGAGCCAAGACAGCATCAAGGTTGGACTCGTAACGATCAGTACTTTCATTCAAACTCTGCTTTACCACAGCAGCCACCAGGACAAAATTGGAGCATACCTTACGACCGACAGGTAAGTTATAATGCGCAACAGCAACAACAACCGCAAAAGTTTGGAGATCATAATAGGCAATATCCGAATGTGAATATAATAGAAATGACACCTGATGCACAACCTCAATCTGTGTCAGTACCTAGTACAAATGATAATCCAACAAACTAGAAACAGTCACTACTTTGCCCCAGGTCGTGGCTGAAGAATTCTTGTTAATCAGTTATTTCACACCACACTTGAACAACAGAATAATGATATGCCGAGTAATTCTAAACAAAAACTACCTGTTTTATTTATAAGATACAACCACAATAACAATATATCAGATGAACTTTTACAAGACAGTACACAATGTCGTTTAAACACAAATGAAATTGTTTTAGCATCTACTACTGGTGTAGTAGGTGGGATTCCAACTACTATTATCCTAGGTACAGGCGCAGCTGTGAGCGTTTTGTCTTTTAATTTCTATAAAAAGATGTGTGAATTGGAACCTGTGCCTGAGTTTCCTGCCCAAAACTGTAAAATAGCTATTGCACTAGGTAATAAGTCATGTAGGGTTACGAAGCAAGTTTTTGTAAACGTTAAAATAGGTAATGGAACCGTACAATGGCCATTCCTGGTTGTACAAAACCTTGTGACAAATTGCATATTAGGAATAGATATTATGATCGAGAAGGACTGCATTATAGACTTCTCCAAAGGTAAATGTATTTTAAATGATAAAGGCAGTGTAATTATTATTGATTTGGACAGGAGAACTCTAAAGCATGACAAACACTGTACAGGGTACAAGGTTCAGTTAGTACTTGACAATGACATTCAAGACATGCAAACACACTCATCTGACACAAAGCTAATGGACTTGAAAACATTGCTTGATCATAAGATAAGTGAAGCTACAGCTCTCAGTGTACATGAACGTATAAAACAACAGGAAGTGTTATCCAAATATTTACAAGTTTTTACCAAACGATTAGGTGTTATCAACACGTATGTGTACAAGATTGAAGTTAAGCCTCACAAGATCTTCTACCATAAGACATATAACGTACCGTTATCTCAACGACCTACTGTGTGGCAAGAATTAAAACAAATGTTAGACTGGAAGGTCATTGAACCATCCGCCTCACCTTATTGTAGTCCTCTACTTGTTGTCAAAAAATCAAATGGAAGCATTAGGTTAGTGTTAGACGCACGAGCTATTAATGAAATAATTTTACCGGTTCACACAAAACCTGAAAATTTAGAAGAGCAATTACAGAAATTTCTAGATGCAAAATATTTTTCCACAATAGATCTCGCTAATTCGTTTTGGCAGGTGGGTATCACTCCTGATTCTCGGAAATATACTGCATTTATATTCGGGGGGCGAACCTATCAGTTTTGTGTTCTACCCTTCGGACTGAATGTCAGCTCTGGGGTATTCATTACAGCCCTGGATACCGTGCTTGGCGACGATTTAGTTGAGACAGTCACACACTATGTAGATGATATACTGATAGCTACACAATCTTGGAATGAACACGTTGACACTCTTCAAAGAATTTTAGAAAAATTTGCACAAGCTGGAGTCACAGCCAACCTAAGAAAATCAAAATAAGGTTGCAGTGAGATAAAGTATTTAGGACATATCATTAATTCACAGGGCATACGTCCGGTCCCAGTAAATTAGATGCTATCAGAAACTTTCCTAGCCCTCGAACTAAAAAGCAGTTAAAATCATTCCTTGGGCTATGTTCATTTTTCAGACGTTTTTTGCCACAACCACTTTTGAACAGTAAACATCTGCTAAATCTACTCAGAAAGAATCAAGTTTGGATCTTGTCGGAACAGTGCCAGAATGACTTTAATACAATTAAACATGCTTTAGTGAATGCTAACATATTGAGCCATCCAGATTTCAATTTAGATTTTTGTATGACTTGTGACGCTTCACGTACTGGCTTGGGCTGTTGCTTATTTCAAGTTGTAAAGAATAAAGAGGAGGAACAGATAAGAATTATTGGGTTTGCGAGTCGCACTCTAACTGAATGTGAGCGTACATACTCCACTACTGAGTTAGAAACACTTTCCATAGTATGGGCATTCAAGAAATTCAATTACTATTTATTTGGAAAACATACGGTAATTTACACCGATCACCAGGCCCTGACATTTTTGTTAACTTGTAAACTTGTACATCCTGGACTATCACGATGGGCAGTTACACTTCAGAACTACTCTTTTGAAATTAAGTACATAAGAGTTAAGGACAACACCATTGCAGACACTTTGTCTAGACTTCCACAAGGTATGAATGATACCAACAGTGACTTAGAAAATATAAATGACTACAGGATTCTCTTAATGCAAGACAAGCAGTATCACCAATATTATATTGATATGTGCAGAAACATGGCTGAATTACAAAAATCTGATCCTCACTGGTATAAGATAATAACATTACTGGTAGAAAAACACAATCATCCTTTGACTAAGTATTACAAGTTACACAATGATGTGTTATTTTACCGCCGACATCCAAATGCTACTAACTGGTGTGTATGCATTCCCAAAGAGTCTGAACGTAATCTAATTTGGCACACACACTTAGTTTGGGGTCATTATGGGACGAAAAAGTGTTTGGCAAAGCTCAGTACATACTGTTATTTTAGCAATATGAGAAGAAAAATTTACAGGGAACTAAAAACATGTGTCATAGGTCAAAAATCAAAACCTCAGAATTTATCCACAAAAACAGATTTACATTCTATTTTACCTAGTAAACACCTGGAAATTCTGTGTACTGACATCAGTGGACCGCATCCAGCAAGCTCTGGAGGCGTCAAATATATTTTAGCTTTTTACGATATAATTTCTAAACATGTAAAACTTTATGCTTTAAAATCCGCCACTGCAAATGCTATAATACGAAGATTCTCAAGTGATTACCTGACGCACGTGGGAAAACATAAAGCAAATCTATCAGATAATGCAGCATACTACTCTGGGTACAAATGGAGAAATTTCTTGAAGGACAATAACATCAAAAGTATATTTATTTCGAGGTTTAGTCCACAATGTAACGCGACTGAGAGACTTTTCCGAGAATTAAATCGATCCATGAGGACCTATATTTCATCAAAACATACTAATTGGGTGTCCTACCTAAGTCTTTTCGAAGACGTACACAATAACTTAAATATTTACGATACGAATTACACACCTAACGAGATCATGTTCAATTGCAAACAGAACGATCAGTGGATAGAACCATTACCTAAGTTGTCAGACAAGGAAATCACACCTGAACAGAAAATAAAAGAAGTATTGACTACATTGACACATCACGCACAAATACGAAACAAACATCACAGAAACATAATAAAAAGAAAACAAAAATTCGAGGTAGGAATGCTTGTACTACTTCGTACTCATCATAAATCTGTAGCACTCAAACGACGCAACGCTAAGTGGCGCCTGCTATATGAAGCACCTTATATAATTGTTAACATACCGCATCCTGGTGCGTATCTGTTACAACATCCTAGAACTAACAAAATTATTGGGCTATACGCACACCGAGATCTTAGAGCATTTCATGCTGAATAATGTCAAAGTCATACCCATCAAAATATTGCTAAGCAACTCGAAAAACTCTGTTGTTACAACACAGATAATAAGTAGTATAGAAATTTTCATTTCAGCGGTTCCAGTGACGCAGTTGAAGACAGAAGAACTCTTCTTTCAGCGCGCGCCTCCACCTGAAAGACGGAATATTAAAGTAAAATTTATGATTACGTAGCAGTGGATGACATATTAATTTTTCACGGAACATTTGTTACTGAAGGTACCACTGACTTGGTGTGACACCTGACGAACTGACAGACGTCATCTGTGAAGCGATCTTTTACTTTGAGAAATAGATTAGACGCACATCTCTCAACACGAAAAGCATCTATCAGTAGTCAAGGCCACACAGACACTCTACACACACGCACAAAACGCGAGGAATCGAATATTTTCTCTCTCTTACTATTTTGAATATTTATTGAGTAGTGAAAACGCCTGGTCTTGCCTACTGATGTAATGAATGTTGTGTCTAACCTATCTTAATTTCAGATGACATCACAAAAAACATCGATAATATCCCAGCAAAACCGCTAAAGAGGATGTAAATATCTGCAATTCATATAATCAAATGTGACACAATGTAATAACCTATAGCGATGTAATGATGATGTAAACATGTTTATGTGCAACTATATTATGTTTATGCTAAGAGAATATGTGACGTGTGTATGTATAATTACTTATTTTTTTAACTGATGTATAGTGCAACTATTACTATGTAAAAATTTGAACAAAACGAGTGCCAAAAAGACATTGCATAGTGAACCACTGTTCACGGACATTAACGAACATTACTAACTCTGCAACTACGCGGAAACCTATGTGAAAGAAACTGTTAATGCCATTCATTATGCAGCGTATCTATGTAAACGCGATGAACGATTTCCTTGATTAATAACTACGAACATTTAGGTGAGCTATATTCAGCAAAAAACTGAAAATGTGAAGTGCACAATTCGTGCATCGTCTAGTGATATTACTACAGTACCCAACTTCAAGATGTTAACTGGATTAAATGGGCACAAAGTGCCTGTCCAGAAAACAACACGACGGGTGGAAGAATTTTGGTTGAAACTTCAGGGAATGAAATGTTCTCGAAATGTGACGGACACTCTTACCTGGACTGTCCAAGGATCGACGCCAGCTATGTGCCGTCCGAGGTTCTGCAACCAAGCTTCCACGGAATGTAAAAAACGAACTGCACGTGGACCAATTACTCGACGGGTCACGTCTGATCTGTAATAAGCAATGCTTTTAGTCACAACGAACTGCATCACTACGACTATAATGGAAATGAGAAATGGACACGCTTATGTATTAATCACGTTTTTATACAACGATGTTACTGTGATCAAAAAAACTTTACCACGACGATACTAACCTGTAAAAAATTATTGTGCAGCGGATGAATATGAACTGTAATAACGACACGATGTGTATAGGTCAACGCACCTGAAAAATACGGACATTTTTCTTTGAAGTATTTCAAAACAATACTATGTAACTAAGAACATTCAACAATCTAAGTTGTATTGTGTTATAACAAATATTGTAAATTTAAAACTAAGTTACCTGTCATAGAATGTAGTCTTCATATGTAATCTTGGTTGAATATTTTCTCTGTGCAACGACTGAAAAAAGCGCGCACACGAACAATATGATCTGCAATACTGTGCCGCGTGATCTAATTGTACGATATAACGGCAGTGCCGCAGTTACACAGACGCTTCTGCGCATGCGCGCACTCTATCTGCCAACATTAGAACTTTTACGGCGCACCCGCGTCATTCAAATTTTGTATATAATGTGTATAATGTGTAATGTAAGTCATGTAAATAGTTGTAGATAACTTAGATTTTCTTGTGCCTTTAGGTGAATTGCTCGCCTGCAGGTGTGTCCTTTCGCCTCGCAATTCAGGGGGCAATATAAAGGCACATTTGCATGCCGAGCGTGAGTTTCCTCGGAAACGCGAAATATTAATTAAATAAATAATCAGTGACAAATAAATAAAGCCTATGGCACAGAACTGCAGCGCTGTGTCGCTGATAAAACAAAAGCACAATTACGTTACTCTTATGTTGGATTAAAAAAGGAGGGCTCTGGTTGAAGTGGTGCGAGAAGCACGTATTTTATTTTATTGTCTGGCACACCGCCATATTTCATGTTATAGAAGAATACTGCGAGTTGCAACCACACTAGGCACTCGATTCTGTAAAGAATTTATATTTATAAAAGTAAGTAGGATTATGAACTGTAGGCTTATTCATTGAATATATCTGATTTAACTAACTGTGTAACTTTTTTATGTTTAGTAGACAATCACCTCTGTACGACGTATTGGCATGGCTGGCAAATTATTGTAATATTGAGATTTAGATTATGAGTCCGCACCTACCGCAGCAGTCTTTGGAAACGATTTAATTACGAAATCCGATTATTCAGTTTTATTTCACGGTCAACTACGAGTAACATTGCCTTTACGAAAAAGCCATTGTCAAGCGTCTGATACCGAATAATTAAACGTCCACGTTCCAGAAAGGCAAATACAATTGCAATCACAATCACCATCATACAGATAGAATAATTAACATATTTAAAATAACATTTTTTATTTATTTTATTTATTTTATAAGATCTGGTCCTGACAACCTCTAAGAGGCCTAAACCCACACTGATTTTCATCCAATTTGTCCTGAACTAATACTCGCGCCTTCCTTTCAACAATACCTGAGAAGATTTAACCCTCAACGCTGATTAAAGAGATACCTCTGTAGTTGTTACAATCTTTTCTGTTTCCATGTTTACAAATTGGTGTGATTACTGCATATTTGACGCAAAATATTTTTACAGGTCAGGCAGTACACCAAAGTCTGCTGACAGGCTTGGTAACTCGCTGCAATGGCTCTTGGTCAACAATCTGTTCAGCTTGGTAACGTTGTGCGCTGGCTTGCGAAAACAATTCCGCTCCGCGTGTTAAAGCTGTATAGGGGCCTGCACGTAAGATACCCTTTTTCTTTGCTTTCTGCTGCTACACTAGGCAATGAACTTGACCGTTGCTGGACCCATTATACATCTGCAGTCGATGAAGTTCGCACGCTACGTGCCATCAGCTGTCCGCGTAGTAGAGTGCCTAAATTAAGGAATGTTCATGTCTTCCATTACGTTTTGGCGTTTCTCATAATTCAGTCACATTTAAGCACCTTGTTCTTTGAGAATGGGGATGGATTTATCGATTTGAAGATATTCTGCCGGTAATCAGATCATGGTGTATCTGTATTTCAGTTATTAGATGGCATAGTCAAATAAGTTAGACAACTATAATCCTGACAGTAAGGTCGATTCCGATGTCGACTTCATGGCACGCAGTTTGACTTCTTCTTGCCATTGTTCCTGTGACTAGAAACGTACAAGGCAAGAAAATACTAATATTCATTTCGGATAGTTGTTGTGAATATAGTAAAATAATATCCAGTTTGTAATCTGAAGCGTATAGCAGGAGAACACCAGTAAGACCTTTGGTTTGAGGAGGAGAGCCAAGAATACCGAGTCAGACACGTCACTGAATTATCGTGGTAAAGACATGTAATTGATGGTATTCAATAACGGAAGCGAAGAGCAAGGTAATAATTGCAAGATGTATACAAGGCCACGATGAGGTTCATCACATTTAATCGAATTCTGATTCTGACACAACATGACAGTCAAGACCGCTCTCACTTTAAGTAAACCAATAATTGCCCATTCTCTTCGTTTCGAAGATTAAAGGCTGATTATATTTTATTACTAGCAAGTAGAGAAAGCGGTATCACCTTAAAGACATGAGCTAAGGGACAAGACGGTGCGTAAGTAATGGAGGACTCTTTGCAAATAGAGTGATGCATGACTGTGGACCGGTATTTCAGTGACCGTACGGACTTTGCCAAGCAAAGATTGTTTATAAAACATCGGACTTCGCGTGATTAATTTAGGATAAATGCAGGTTCTATTTTAAACCCTCGAATGTGTATTTCATTGTTTTAGAATGACTGCTCGTCAATATCATCATATTGTTTCCTACATCCAGCTTAATTTGTTGACCACTGTCACAGAAACCCGGAAAAATATTTAAAATTAGTGTCAGCACAAGGAATCGTGGTAATAGTAACTAAAAATATCGCTTCTTTCTAGTGCATGTTATTAATCTAAGACGTACAAATACTAGAATCTAAGCACCTATAACAGGAGGCATGCTACAAAAGGGTGTGATACAGATAGCTGAGTCTCATTTCTCAAGTGTCCAGAATTTTTGTATTTTTCATCTGCATTGAATGGTGCTGGCACAGTTCCTTAGGCAACTTGACAATGCCATTCAATAAATCACCACATACTGCAGACTCTCACTCACTTTCCTTCACTGCTTTCACTAATTCTCATCACACGAGTTCTTTTTCATTTATGCATTGTGTCATTCCTCCACTTCTGGACTGGCATCAGTCAGTACACGTTACATTAGATACACCCATATAAATGCACCAAATAGACCCGTCTTGTAGACTCAAGTAAAAGGTAAATATAAGGAAATATATTTCTTGTAATATCACATAAATCAAGACGATGGGACAGGACGGTAGGATATCTGTTAAGACATCACTTCCATGGAACTACAGGAAGCCGCAGAGCGTAGAAACTGTAGAGGAAGACAGAGATTGGAAAACATCCAGCAAATATTGAGGACGTAAGTTGCAAGTGCTACTCTGAAATGAAAAGACTGGCGCAGCAGAGGAATTCATGGCGGCCTGCATCAAACCAGTCGGAAGACTGAAGACTCAAAAAAATCTACTTACTTACGTATTTGTTACTCTTAGTACAGAGTACAGGCATATCATCGTTTTAATTGTTATTTACAAAATGACTAGTTATTCTTCTCATTGTTCTCTTAGAAAAAACTGGAGCAATATTTTTAACATTCTCGTTGTCTTCTATGAGGAACATGTAGTGGACCCATGGACAGATGACAGGCGAGGCCAGTCGTTATGGGAGGGTTCCAAGATGAAGGATTAGGATCCAGGCAATGAGTTACATGCTTGGACCGATGCAAGACATCTTGCATCGGCAAGAGATGTTCATCACGGGACAGATCAAAAACGTCTTTACAAAACTCATAACGAAAATAAAAGTTGTTATTACAAATATTCAAAGTTTTTCTTGTTATGTATTAGACATGGATTATATGAGAAATACGCATGGAGTTAGGAGATTCGCAGGTTATTAACGTTGGACATTTTTCATAACAACGTGCTCTCAGTAAGTCTCATACATCACTGATAATCATAACAGGCAAGTAAGCGTCCATGGTAAACCTAGTTCTGCATATGTATGGTATTTGAATATTCTTAACGGCACCGTAGCGCGACACTCGGTGTCGACAGTAAAGTTAGTTTTATGTGACCGGGATTGTCGTCGGGAACACGTGCGGACAATGTTAAGGCAGGGGACTAAACTGCATAGTGGCTATAGTTTTCGTGTGCCTGTGTGTGTTGAATGTCTCGTTGATCTGCATAAGGACATCCTTCTTCAGCACATAGAACCACAACCAACTACCTGCTCACGGGATTGAATCCAGGCAAGTGAAATTTTCACTTTTTTCCCCCAAGTTTGTGCATCGGCGAAATTGCCGGGCTGCAACTATTTCACAACAGGTCGAACACAGATTTTCACTTGACAGTTCTGTCATTTATATTGCAGAGACACATTCAAAGTTCGTTATTTCAGATCACATTGTTCTCAACGGAACTTTAAGATCTCTTCGCCTCTTTACAGAAAAAGAACGTTGGTTTTTCATGTATTTCTACATTCTGTTCTTGCCCTTTATATAAATATTTGTCCAGCAAAACATCCTTCCATCGGGAACTACTGCTTAGATCAATTTCAAGAATTTCCTACTGTACGGACTCAGTACCATTCAAAACTTGGATAGCAGATTTTGTTTTATTCCACGAAAATAGATTCATGTGATCACAGCAGAATAATGACCACACAGATCTACAAAATACACGGAAATCAAATTGGAATTTTCAGATAGCCACAAAGGAGCATCATGTGTTATTATATACACAACTTTCACATTAAAGCATATTTCCATTGCTTAACTGTATCTACTTACCTATTTAAAGTTAATGGACCAGAACTTCGCCTCACGCAGGTGCCTGCTTGTCGATTACGTAAATATAAAGTTTTAAAATGTAGCACAGCTGTATCTAAATCATCAATTTAATCAGAAATATTTAAATTTAGTTCTCAGTACTCTGCTCGAGAGCTCATATCAATTTTAGTCATTTCAATCTCTCGTTCAAATAACCATTCATTACATAATACAACGTTTACAGATACTACCGCTTCCTTCGCAATAAAGATAGTGATTACACTGAAAATAATGCTATTTCTTTACCTCCATCAGGTAAGAGTCTCTTCATAAACAAAATTTTAGTTTTGTGCTAAATTAGTTCCCTATATTAGGTGTCCATTAGTGTTACATATTACTTACTGTAAAAATGTTACCTTTTCTCAAAATACATTGCTTTCTCTTTCAAACTCAAACTACTGCATAGGAACACATTTGTTTATCTATTTCTTTCTGAACAG
This sequence comes from Schistocerca piceifrons, assembly GCF_021461385.2. Lineage (NCBI taxonomy): Eukaryota > Metazoa > Arthropoda > Insecta > Orthoptera > Acrididae > Schistocerca > Schistocerca piceifrons. The sequence goes on along the minus strand of NC_060140.1, from coordinate 641,438,842 downwards.
TCAGAATGTCTAGCCCCACTCACTGTACTTAAAAATATTGATAAACTGCAGTAAAACTATTCGGATCTATTTACTTTTAAGTATTTCTTACAGCCACTCGGTTGTTTAACACAATAAAAAAAATTGGCTTCCGTATTTAGTTTACATTTATATTAGAAATTGCTTGGAACACTTAATCACCTGAATTCCTAGTCGAGGATTGACCTTTCACATTTTCACATTTCCAGGAATTAAGTGATCACTTTTACCCAGGCAGATACTTTTTTGAATATTGGTGACTGTAAAGTCCATTAATTTGGTTTATTTTTGGAAAATACAATAGGTAACTACTTGGATGAGGAACCCTGAAAATCTTTTGTCGTCGTGTATACGATAGTTGCCATTTAGGATTCCTTTCCATTAAGGCAGACAGTATTGGTCTCATTTAAACATTACGGTTTTTCCAACTAAACTTTTCTGTACACATTTTAACATTAAGTCATGGGTGTCCTTTCTAATACTAGCATTATCATTGAGTGCAATTAGTGTATCCCTAACCTTTTCTTCCATCGTAGATTCTTGTTTACACACCCACAGCTGTGGATTTATCCAGTCACCTACTGTTTTATTGTCAGATAATAGGTCTGAAGACATATATAGGATTGTGTAAATTGGCAAATTATTTTCAATGTTTTCAAAGGGTTCAGTAAATTCCACCTGCGTCTATGTTATGTACTTGCTTATCTGCGCATATATCGATTAAATTCTTGGAAAATAGAACCAACTGGATTACTTTCCACATGATATTTTGGAATCAGATTGTGATTTTACAATCTTGTAGGAAGTCTTTCCGCGTTTTGCATGTGAAATGTGACACGTCACCCGTTAGCCGTGCGACGGGCTTACCAACTGTTGGTATGTAATTTCTAAGAATTCTTCTGATGCTGCTATCAGCTTTAGGGCATTGATTTCCATATATTTTGGAAAAAAATTATAAAGCGCAAACAAATACATGCACAGAGTTCTAGATCGGCAACGTCAACGGAAACCATTCATAAAGTTTGACTTGATAATAAAGAATGTAGTTCTACGTGGCAACGCTTGTTTGTTGGTTTTCGTTTTTGAAAGATCTGACAACAACTGTTCTAAATATTTTCACATATTCGGAAAATCATAATAAACACATTTTGTTGTACCGTCTTGTCATCAAACATAATACGTAATCCAAATTAAAGTGTAGTGTGGCTGCAAAGATAAGGTATAAACATGGACCAGTTATTCTTTTGATCAATACTCCATAGAAAATTCATCATTCTTTAATGTGTAGCCTTATTGGAGTTTCTCTGATGAACTCTGTGTGGGTAATGTCTTTACTTTGTTCCATTTCAGCCTGTGAAAACATACGTGGTGTTCTGTCAAGTAAATCAAGATGTTTCTCATGAACAGCAGTAGCAGTTAATGTATTATCTATATACAGTGGCACTTTATCTTGAAGGTAAGGTCCTAGAGCTGTGTCTAGTTTAGCAATGAACACACTGGAACTTACGCTGAGCCCAAATGGTAATGCACATTGTATGTATGGTTCTCAGGCAAGAAGTCGGATGTCATAGTGAAAACTCCACAATATTTCGTCAGCGCAACTGGCCGACATCTTGAGGTGCGACGAACACACTGCTAAGGCAGGTTTTTTTTTCCTTTATTGTTATTTTTACACCTATTTACAGGCAGGCTAGCAGCAGCGTACTACGCCGCTCTTTGGCCACAGAGAAACACAAAAGATACAAATGAAGACAATTAGAGAAAAAATACGGTGGACATATAAACGGAGAAATACACTTTTTAAAATACATGGAGCTGTTTACGGGCGTAGAGTGCAAGATAAAATTTGTTCAGTCACTTGGACACACACATAGACGGAAATTGTCACACGCGAACGTGGGTGCACAAAACGAATAACACTGAACCACTTAAGCACAAACGACGGCACACACAGAAACACGAGGCGTTGATCTCTGGCGCGCGAATGGTCACTAAGCGTGTACGAGTCCGGGGAACTGCTAAGAGAGGGGGGGGAGAGGGAGTGGGGAGACCAGAGATGCCATGGGCAGGGGAGATAGGGGATAGGGAGGAAGGGGGAGGGGAAACCCGGGGAAAGAGGGTTGCAGGAAGGGGGGAAAGGAGAGAGAAGGGAGGGAGGGAGACCAAAGGAAAGGACACAGGATGTGGGAGGGGAGAATAAAAGCTGGTAGGAGGGGTAGATGGAGGGGAGGAGGGCATAATTGTGGAGGGGGAGCTGGCGGAAGCCACCTTGGGAGAGGGTAAGGAGGGTGGAGAGATGGAGACCGGGTGGGACGTGGGAATACAGGCGTGGTACAGGCGGGGGTGGGAGAGGATGGGGGAGACAAGCGGGTGAGGAGGATTGAGTTTATGGGAGGCATACAGGATCTGTATCTGTTCAAGGAAATGGAGGAGGTGGGGGAACGGAATGAGGTCGTACAGGATCCGCATGGGGGAGGGGAGACAGATGCGATAGGCGAGGTGGAGAGCATGGTGTTCAAGGGTCTGAAGGGATTTGTAAAAGGTAGGGGGGGGTGTGGAGATCCAGGCAGGATGAGCGTAACAGAGGATAGAGCGGATGGGGGATTTATAGGTGTGGAGCATGGTGGAGGGGTCCAGACCCTACGTACGGCCGGAAAGGAGCCTGAAGAGACGGAGTCGGGAGCGTGCCTTGGCTTCGATTGTCTGGAGATGGGGGGTCCAGGAGAGGCGACAGTCGAGGGTGACGCCAAGATCCTTAAGGCTGGAGGTGAGGGCGATAGGACGGCCATAGATGAAAATTGAGGAGGCGGAAGGAAGGGGTGGTTTTGCCTAAAATGATCGCCTGGGTTTTGGAGGGATTGATCTTGAGCAACCACTGGTTGCACCAAGCAGTGAACCAGTCAAGATGGGATTGGAGAAGGTGTTGGAAACGCTGCAGGGTGGGGGCAAGGGCAAGGAAGGTGGTGTCATCGGCAAACTGGAGAAGGTGGACGGGGGGTGATGGCGGCAGCATGTCCGCCATATACAAAAGGTACAGATGGGGGGAGAGGACGGAGCCTTGGGGCACACCGGCGGAGGGAAAAAAGGTGTAGGAATCCGTGTTATGGATGGTAACGTAGGAAGGACGGTGGGAGAGAAAGGAGCCAATCAGATGGATGTAGTTAATGGGAAGGGCGAAGGTTTGGAGCTTGAAGAGGAGACCAGAATGCCGTACGTGGTCATAGGCATGTTCAAGGTCCAGGGAGAGGAAGACTGCGGAGCGACTGGAATTAAGCTAAGGAGATGAGTGAGGTGAAGGAGAAGGTCATCGGAAGAGCAGGATGGCTGAAAGCCACACTGGGTAATGGGAAGGAGGTGGTGCTGGCAGAGATGGTGGTGGATGTTTCGGGTCAGGATGGATTCCAGGACCTTGCTGAAGACCGCGGTAAGGCTGATGGGACGGTAGGAGGAGACGGCGGACGGCGGTTTGCTGGGTTTAAGGAACATCAGGATATGGGAGGTTTTCCACAGGTCGGGGTAGTAGCCAGTGGACAGGACTACATTGTAGAGCCTGGCCAGGGTGGAGAGGAAAGAGACAGGAGCTTCACAAAGGTGGTGGTAGGTGACACAATCAAGACCAGGAGCGGTGTTGCGTTTTGTGCAGAGTGTAGCAATGAGATCCTGTGTAGTGATAGGGGTATTGGGTTCTGTGTGTGCAATGTTGTCCAAGTACTGGAAACCAGGTGTGAGGGGAGGGACAGAGGTGTCTGTTCGATCGCAGACGTCCGGGAAAAGTGAGTAATCGAACTGGGGATCGTCAGGGATGGAAAAGACATCGGAGACGTAGGAGGAAAAGTGATTGGCCTTACTAAGGGTGTCAGGGAAGGGGTGATCATCATGGATAAGAGGATATTAGGGGGAGGGTTTAGTTCCAGTAAGGTGATGGAAGGCTGACCAGAACTTGGACGAGTTTATAGGTAGGGTAGCATTTAACCAGGTGCATGTCTGTCGCCAGCCCCGGCGTTTCTTAGCCGCGAGCAAGTTTCGGGTGTGTCACTGGAGTTGCTGGTGGCGTCGTAGTGTGTCCAGGTCATGCGTGTGGAGGAAGGAACGGTAGAGACGGCGGGTTTCACTCAGGATGAGGACGGACTGTGTAGGTAAGGCAGGACAGAGGGAGTGGATGGCGACAGTAGGGATGTGGGCCTCCACGGCCTCAGACAAGGTCTGCTGGAGAAAGGAGGCGGCATGGGTAACATCGTCAGGGTGGTGATAGGTGAAGGGGTGGCCTTCGACCTGGGTGGAGAGGATATCGCGACAGGCAGTCCAGTCGGCATGGGAATAATCATGGACATACCTCGGGGGAGGGTCATTACGAGGGTCTGGGCGGGGGTGACGACCATCTGAGATGGTGAGGAGGACAGGGAGATGGTCGCTACCAATGGGGTCCAGGACATCCACTACTATGCGGCCAAGGAGGTTGGGGCAGGAGAGGATGACATCGGGAGTGGAGTTGGATTCAGGGTGGGTGAGCTGGGGAATAGGGACGAGGTCGCCTAGGAGGGTGGAGAGGAACCAATGCCACCACCGTAACTGGGTGGTGGAACGACTATGGATGTTGAGGTCGGCGGCGATCACATAGGAGGAGAAGGTACAATCAATGTGGAAGAGGAAGTCGAAAGGAATAGGGGCCTTAGGGCGGACATAGATGGTGGCGCTGGTGATGGTGAGGCCGGGGAAGAAGAGACTAAGGATCAGGTGTTTGGTGGGGTCGGGAAGAAGAGATTATAGCCGAACTGGGAGCTGGCGGTGGTGACCAATGGCAATTTCCCCATGCGCGATTGGGAGGGGATTATCGGAGCAGTGGAGAAGGTAAGGCGAAGTGTGGATAGTGTGGTGGGCTTGGAGGAAGGTTTCATTGAGGAGGAAGGCATCCACATGGTGGGTTGCAAGGGTGTGCATGAAGAGGTTCTTGTTGGCGGGAAGGGAACGGATGTTGTTGAACAGGATACGGTCCTCTCACACCATGACAGGGATTTAGACGAGGGTATCGAGACGGGAGAAGGTGAAATGGGCCTGGTTGTGGGAGTAGGTGACATACATTTTTAGGTGAAAGACGGAACGGGTGGCGAGGGAGACCTGTTGGAGGGTGTGAGAGCGCTGGAAAGGGTGGACTTTTGCAGGAAAATGGTGAGGAACCTGATGATGTCCTCAGCGGTGGAGGGGGGGGGGACAAAGGTAATTACCAGGAGGGGTGGGGGCATCCAAAGGGTGGACTAGGACGGTGAGGTCAGGAGTGGTCGGAGGGGGTCAGGCTTTACATTTTTGGGAGTAGGTGGGATGGGGGAGATTGCAGGTATTACAGGAGAGAGGGGACTGAAGGTTAGAGCACTGCAGGCAGGTAGGGGCCTCATGGCACTCAGCTGTTGGGTGTGTGATGTAGCGCAGACACCTCTGGCAGCTAAGGGATTGAGGAGGGGAACAGGAGGTGTCAACGTTATATCGCTGGTTGAAGAGGAGGACACCCTCCTTCAGGAGATGGTCAATGGAGGGTGCATTCTCGGAGAAAACCCGCATGAGGCGGGTGGGGCTGGCTCAGTTAAAAATGCGGCAAACCGCCCGCACCTCCAGTGAGAGATGTGCCTTGAGCTTCGCCAACACCTCCTCCTCCATGATCGTTGGACTAAGCTGAGTGATCACAGTGTTGAGGGTCGGCGGGCGACGTGGGGGTTGGGGTTGACAAGTAGGAGATGGGGAAGGAGCAGCGGTGAGGGAGGTGTTGCGGCCAAACCGGGTGATTGGGAGGTGGGAGAGGATGTCAATATGGAGGGTGGGGCTGGGGGAGGAGATGAGAACTGAATCCCATATGGGAGTGAGGAGTGAGATGGGGGCACCTGGGAAATGCTGGCGGAGGAGGAAGGAGAGAGAGGTTCCGGGCCTTGAGAAGGGAAGGATGGGGATGGGAGAGGAGGTATTTGTAAAAAGACGGGAGGGAGGAGGAGGAGGAGGAAGAGGCCGAGGGAGCAGGGCCAGGCGGGGAGACATCCATGGCAACCTGGGGGGGGGGAGGAGGATGGGGCGGGGCCTTCTTGGGAGCAGAGGAGGTGGGGGTGCCAATATGGCGTTTAAGGGCGGTGGAAGGGTGGGTGGTGATATGACGGGAGCAATAGTGAGGTGGCGGGAAGTGGCGTGGACGCAGTAGTCGGCGCCAGAGATGGTGATGGTGAAGGCGACGGAAACGGCGACGGCGATGGCGGTGGCGGTGGCGATGATGGCGAAGGCCATGGGGAGAGCTGAGCATGGGCAGTGGCCCGTCGGGCCACCACCCCAGCTGGATCTGCAGTGACAGGCTGGGGGAGTGGGGGGAAGGGATCAGAGGTAGAGGAGCGGGAGGAAGAAGCTGTGGAGGGGGCGACAAAGACCGAGGGAGAAGGGAGAGTTAGAAGAGGATGGATGGAAAGACGGTGGGGCGACTGAGTGCACCATGTAATGGTGGTGGTGGCGGTAGAGGGCAAAATATACACTATGGCAGTGGTGGTGGTAGTGGCAGTGGTGGTGGGGGCTGACATGACGACAGGGAAGAACTAAATAGAACAGGACGAAAAAGGAAAGGGGACGGACGAAGACGGACGAAGACGAGGTCCAGAGTCCAACGCTGCTGGCACTGGCGACGGCTGGCAGGAACGCCGCTGCTGCTGCTGCCGCGGATGGGGCCGGGACCGCTGCTGCTGCTGCTGCAGCTGGCTGGACCGCTGCTGTGGCTGGCTGGGCTGCTGCTACTGGCGGGACCGCTGCTACTGATGCTGCTGCTGGCTGGACCACTGCTGGCTGGCTGGACCGCTACGTCCGCCGTTGCTGCTGCTGCTGCTGCTGCTCGGCTGGACCGCTGCTGCTCGGCTGGACCCCTGCTGCTCGGCTGGCTGGCTGGCCGGACGGCTGGACGGCTGGACGGCTGGAACCTGCAACCCTAACGCTTCGATTAGTGCTGGAATGGCTCAATCGAAGGGCGGTATTCGTAGCAACGTACTGCCGGAGATGTGCTAAGGCAGGACCAGAGTCCCCTATTTATGCCAGTCCTAGGCAGGAAGTGCGCCTGCGTGGAGGCGCCAAAGTCGATGGCCAATAGCGACGATATCAACCGATAGCAGGAAGGACAGCGACGCCACCTACAGGATGAAGAACCAAAGACTTCGGCGCACGCGCGGGGGCTGCCGATGCTGCTCTGCGCTGCCATCGGCCGCTCCAGCGACCTCTGTCGGAAGCCGCAAGCAAAAATGCGCGTCCGCGTAGGCGCCTTGATTATCCTCCCCCTGTCAACAGAATATTTATGTTGGTGGCGAATCGTCATCCGTTTTATGACCAATAGTACTCCTCTCTGCTCGAAGCGACTTCAATATGGCCAGTGCTTGATCCCAAGCTGTACTAAGCTGAAAGCCTGTGTCTCTGTTTACAGGATTCGTCGAGCTACGTATTTCCACTGCTTCCTTGATAACACTGTCCCAGTACGAACTCGTCGATGTGAGAAATTTTGTATGTTGATAATTCATAGAATGGCCTGTACTGAGACAATGCTCGGCCACTGCAGATTTTTCTGGTTGCTGCAGACGAGTGTATCGTCGGTGTTCAGTGCATCTGTCTTCTACAGTGCGACAAGTTTGTCCGATGTACGACATGCCGCAGCTACAAGGAATCTCGTAAACATCGCGTCTTCTTAGGCCAAGGCTGTCCTTAGATGAGCCCGAGAGAGCTCTCAGTACTTCCGGCGAACGAAAGACACATTTAAATTAATGCCTCTTCAATAATCTTCATAAGGGGAATGGTCATCTTGCCATACATCGGCGGTGTCTCTTCAAAAATAGGGAGATTATTGAAGAGGCATAAATTTAAATGTGTCTTTCGTTCGCCGGCAAAATTCAGAGCTCTCTAGGGCTCATCTAAGGACCGCCTTGGCCTAAGAAGATCCGGTGTTTACGAGATTCCTTGTAGCTGCGGCATGACGTACATCGGACAAACTTGTCGCACTGTAGAAGAGAGATGCACTGAACACCGACGACACACTTGTCTGGAGCAACCACAGAAGTCTGCAGTCGCCGAGCATTGTCTCAGTACAGGCCATTCCATGAATTATATATATATTTGGTCATCAGTCTACTGACTGGTTTGATGCGGCCCGCCACGAATTCCTTTCCTGTGCTAACTTCTTCATCTCAGAGTTGCACTTGCAACCTACGTCCTCAATTATTTGCTTGACGTATTCCAATCTCTGTCTTCCTCTACAGTTTTTGCCCTCTACAGCTCCCTCTAGTACCATGGAAGTCATTCCCTCATGCCTTAGCAGATGTCCTATCATCCTGTCCCTTCTCCTTATCAGTGTTTTCCACATATTCCATTCCTCTCCGATTCTGCGTAGAACCTCCTCATTCCTTACCTTATCAGTCCACCTAATTTTCAACATTCGTCTATAGCACCACATCTCAAATGCTTCGATTCTCTTCTGTTCCGGTTTTCCCACAGTCCATGTTTCACTACCATACAATGCTGTACTCCAGACGTACATCTTCAGAAATTTCTTCCTCAAATTAAGGCCGGTATTTGATATTAGTAGACTTCTCTTGGCCAGAAATGCCGTTTTTGCCATAGCGAGTCTGTTTCTCATGTCCTCCTTGCTCCGTCTGTCATTGGTTATTTTACTGCCTAGGTAGCAGAATTCTTTAACTTCATTGACTTCGTGACCATCAATCCTGATGTTAAGTCTCTCGCTGTTCTCATTTCTACTACTTCTCATTACCTTCTTCTTTCTCCGATTTACCCTCAAACCATACTGTGTACTCATTAGACTGTTCATTCCGTTCAGCAGATCATTTAATTCTTCTTCACTTTCACTCAGGACAGCAATGTCATCAGCGAATCTTATCATTGATATCCTTTCATCTTGTATTTTAATTCCACTCCTGAACCTTTTTATTTCCGTCATTGATTCCTCGATGTACAGATTGAAGAGTAGGGGCGAAAGGCTACAGCCTTGTCTTACACTCTTCTTAATACGAGCACTTCGTTCTTGATCGTCCACTCTTATTATTCCCTCTTGGTTGTTGTACATATTGTATATGACCCGTCTCTCCCTCTAGCTTACCCCAACTTTTTTTAGAATCTCGAACAGCTTGCACCATTTTATATTGTCGAACGCTTTTTCCAGGTCGACAAATCCTATGAAAGTGTCTTGATTTTTCTTTAGCCTTGCTTCCATTATTAGCCGTAACGTCAGAATTGCCTCTCTCGTCCCTTTACTTTTCCTAAAACCAAACTGAGCGTCACCTAGTGCATTCTCAATTTTCTTTTCCATTCTTCTGTATATTATTCTTGTAGGCAGCTTCGATGCATGAGCTGTTAAGCTGATCGTGCGATAATTCTCGCACTTGTCAGCTCTTGCCGTCTTCGGAATTGTGTGGATGATGCTTTTCCGAAAGTCAGATGGTCTGCTGTCGATTCTGATTAGAACAACCCGGTCACTGAACTGTTCACAGTAACACACCCTCTGCCCTACCTTCCTATTCATAACGAATCCTACACCTGTTATACCATTTTCTACTGCTGTTGATATTACCCGAAACTCATCTGACCAGAAATCCTTGTCTTCCTTCCACTTCACTTCACTGACCCCTACTATATCTAGATTGAGCCTTTGCATTTCCCTTTTCAGATTTTCTAGTTTCCCTACCACGTTCAAGCTTCTGACATTCCACGCCCCGACTCGTAGAACGTTATCCTTTCGTTGATTATTCAATCTTTTTCTCATGGTAACCTCCCCCTTGGCAGTCCCCTCCCGGAGATCCGAATGGGGGACTATTCCGGAATCTTTTGCCAATGGAGAGATCATCATGACACTTCTTCAATTACAGGCCATATGTCCTGTGGATACACGTTATGTGTCTTTAATGCAGTGGTTTCCATTGCCTTCTGCATCCTCATGTCGTTGATCACTGCTGATTCTTCCGCCTTTAGGGGCAATTTCCCACCCCTAGGACAAGAGAGAGCCCTGAACCTCTATCCGCTCCTCCGCCCTCTTTGACAAGGTCGTTGGCAGAATGAGGCTGACTTCTAATTCCGGAAGTCTTCGGCCGCCAATGCTGACTATTTATCAAAACTTAGACCGTGGCAGGGATCGAACCCGTGACCGGAAACGTTTTGATTATGAATGAAAGACGCTACCCCTAGACCACGGGTCATCTCTTCTATGAATTAACAACATACAAAAATTCTCGCGTCGACGAGTTCGTACTGGGACAGTGTTATCAAGGAAGCAGTGGAAATACGTAGCTTGACGAATCTTGTAAACAGAGACACGGGCTTTCAGCTTAGTACAGCTTGGGATCCAGCACTGGCCATATTGAAGTCGCTTCGAGCAGAGAGGAATACTATTGGTCATAAAACGGCTGACGATTCGCCACCAACATAAATATTCTGTTGACAACGGGAGGATAATCAAGGCGCCTACGTAGACGCGCATTTTTGCTTGCGGCTTCCGACAGAGGTCGCTGGGGCGGCCGATGGCAGCGCATAGCAGCGGCGGCAGCCTCCGCGCGTGCGCCGAAGTCTTTGGTTCTTCATCCTGTAGGTGGCGTTGCTGTCCTTCCAGCTATCGGTTCATATCGTCGCTATTGGCCATCAAATTTGGCGCCTCCACGCATGCACACATCCTGCCTAAGACTGGCATAAATAGGGGGCTCTGGTCCTGCCTTAGCAGTGTGTTCGTCGCACCTCAAGATGTCGGCCAGTTGCGCTGACGAAATATTGTGGAGTTTTTACTATGACATTTGACGTCTCGCCCGAGAACCATATATACAACATGTCCGTCAGGAAAGCCTCAAGCAACACATCCGGTAATGCACATAATTGGTAACTTCTGCCAGCATTGACTAAAGTCCTATACTTTCTACATTCGTTAGATAATAGCACCTGCCAGTACAAAGCTCTGAGATTGATCCTGCTTAGGAAATGTACGCCACATATTTTCAGGTTCTGTATGGACTGGCATAATCATTTTGTTAATGGGTTGCTGAAGCAGGAGCAACGAATTTGATGATTAACATTATCTACTGCTAGTAATCGACTACAGTGTGGTGAGTGAGATGCTTCAGTGACATTGCGATAAATCTTTAATTTTATTTCTCAAGCCACAGCATCTCGTTTTGCCAACGAGAATTCTAAATGCATCCTTATGAGCAACTGGTAAGACCCTATAGCATGTTTTATCTAATTACTTCTTAAATCATCCATGGAGGCTACCCTGTTTAGCATTAAACTGTTCACGAGTGAATAACTGTTTCCTGCTTCTTCTTCGGTGGCATTTTGACCGGTATTTAGATAAAAAGGATCTCAAATTGCTCGTATGTTTACCAAGATTCTGCTGTTTGTGTTGTCCAAAAGGTCACATCACTGTAAATTACAACCAGTTGTGATGCAAATCTTTTGCTGTTCAGTTCATCATTGATGTAGAACACCACCGAAATCCTTTACGAAAACAATTGGATATCGATTAAGTTTATCTGGCAAAAATACGTGGAATTGTCAGTGCTTAAGTAAACTTTCGTCAAGTAGGATGGAGGACGATGGAGAATAGTGATGGTAATTCCTTATTTTATATGGTATACCTATAAAGAAATGAAGAGAAAAGCTGAAAGACGCACAGAATGGAGACAAGCTGCCATTGTAGCTGTTGCAGACCAATCCTTGGATTGACCACTGCAGAAGAAGACAGTTTAGCGATAAGTCACTGGAAATGACTACATGACTAACGTTGTGTCATACGCAGAACACTGTGTGATACGCAGCAGGAATATTGTAAAGATCACATGTTCTGTTAACGGCTGTTTGGGTGCTTTAAAATATTCCTCTGAGTGCAGACCATTCCTGTTTCATTGTTGTGATTTACACTGTAGCTTGGTCACACCATTCCGGCAAATATTGCTTAAAGTAGATTTTATTTGTGCTATTTGTGACTTTATTGATTCACCTGAATTGTCCCATTCACACATCACAGCTTTGACTGATTCATTTATCACTGTAAGTAGGCTGTTCAGGTTTTAATGTTGGTAATGACATGTAACGCTCTATATAAAAAAGTAGGCTGTTTTAGGTTTTTATGCTGGTAACGCCACGTAGCGCTCTATATGAAAATCACTGGCTGTGCTGTGTGCAGTCTGTGGCTGGTTTTCATTGTTGGAATTTGCTATTGTAGTGTTGGGCAGTTGGCTGTTAACAGCGCGTAGCGTTGCGCAGTTGGAGGTGAGCCGCCAGCGGTGGTGGATGTGGGGAGAGAGATGGCGGAGTTTTGAGAGCGGAAGATCTGGACGTGTGTTCATCAGAGACAGTAAATTTGTAAGACTGGATGTCGTGAACTGATATACATATTATGGCTTTTGAACACTATTAAGGTAAATACATTGTTTGTTCTCTATCAAAATCTTTCTGTTGCTAACTATGCCTATCAGTAGTTAGTGCCTTCAGTAGTTAGGATCTTTTATTTAGCTGGCAGTATTGGCGCACGCTGTATTGCAGTAGTTTGAGTAACGAAGATTTTTGTGAGGTAAGTGATTCATGAAAGGTATAGGTTATTGTTAGACAGGGCCATTCTTTTGTAGGGATTTTTGAAAATCAGATTGCGTTGCGCTAAAAATATTGTGTGTCAGTTTCAGCACAGTCATTTTTAATTTTTCTAAGGGGACGTTTCACCATGAACTCCAATTCTGAATCTAGCTTACTACGAAATCTTATTTCCTTGTGCGAAAGCCCTGGCAAAAAACTTGAACAATGTGCTTGCACCGATCATATTGTTTCTATACTTTTGCCCCCTGTTCTTCCAGAAAGTATCAGTCTTGTTTTCTGATTTTTAAACTATATTCTAACTCTTTAGTTTCATAGACATAGAACATACGTTTTCCGGAAAACCATTGTAGGACATTTTTAGTTGTGAGACCTCACACTTTAGAGAAAGATTATTAAAATTGATAGTCAATTTTGTTATATCATTGGATTCTTTCTCTAATTGCGCCGATAAATTGTTATGGTTCTTTGTGGCTAATTAGCTTTGTTATATGTTAAGCTCCATGTTGCAATTATCTTCTGCAGGCATTCTAGTAAAACTTCCTATTTTCATCATGACACAAAATACCTTTAAAAATGTTTAAAAGGGTTCTGAATAACTAATGACGTGAAAAATCATCCACCCAGTAATAGCACTTAACATCCAGACACATCTGAATCAATAATTAAATGCGTGCATATATCAATGTGGCATGTCTTGCCATTATGTACCACATATCACTAGATCAGACGTCTTGTGCCTACAATTCACTAAACTGAAAAAATGGTATATTTTAAGTTACAAAACTTTTTTTATGGACGAAGATTTCAGTGTTAAAGATCGCATTCACTTGAAAGAAAAACGAAAAGAAAAGAGAGCAAAAAACTGTTAGCCTTACCTTGAGTTGTGACGTAATATATGTTTCGGATTACAAAACCCCAGTTTCCATAAGTAAATTAATTCCCTTTATTTATTCTCTCTTCCATTTGCTTGTTCTTTAATATTTATTCTGTACTGTCTTGTCTCCAGGAATGGTTTGGATATGAAACATAAAACCAGGTTGTGTCAAATGTCTACAAGTCGTGTCATGGTTTGGCCATTATAGTCCCCCTTTCTCTTTAAATAGGAGATTAAAGGTTGATTATATATTCTTATTAAAAGCAAAAAGAGAAGCTAGAATTAATTTAATGAAGTGAGATAAGGGAGAAACCGATAGAACCAACGACTGCTGACTCGAGGGTAACAGGATGATGCATGACCACCGATGGCAAATATGAATTGGTACTTTAATGATCTGTACTGCAATAATTCTTTATAAACCATCAGACTTCGTGTGATAAATTTAAGATAAATTCAGGTTCTCCGATTGACCATGCGATGTGCATTTAAGGCTTCTACAATGGCAACTGAGCAATATCATCATCAAATTAACAACATCCAGCTTAACTCGTTACTGATACAAAAAACTATAAAAATATTTAAAAGAAACAATGATAGCACAAGGAGTCATGAAAATATTAAATAGAACATCATCTCCCTAAAGTTCATACTATCAGTCTAAGAAATAAAAAAACTAGAATGTGACCCATTTATATTAACCATTCCGGCACGAGGCACGCTGAAAAGAGATACAGGAAGCTGAGTTTGATTCCTTAATTCTCTTTTAAACAAAACCCGACAGTTATCAAGAATATACACAGTTTACTAACATTAAGTGTTATTTGAGCTTTCTGGTTTCCAGAAGGCCATTGTAGGCCCCTTTTAGTTGTGAAACCTCACCTGTTAAAGCATTACACTGTAGTGATAGATCACTAAAATTTGTAGTCAATATTGTAAAATCATTGGACTGTGTCTCTAATTGCGCTGACACATTGTAACCTTTAATTATTGTCTAAACTGGAATACCATCAAGGGGTGGCTAAGGTTCATATTATATATGTCCTGTTATAAACCTTAATAACCCACTGATAATTTTCCAGTTTAGACAGTCGTATCTTTTGTGGTTTCACAGCCTCCTAGAAGAGTACTCTGGTACTCTGTTCTTTGCTGACACCTGCTGTAAGCTTTGATTGAGTTTCATGAGCTTTAACCCAATCCGTCACATAATTATGGTGTATATGACAAATGGTGACACGAGCTATAGAGGTCCACTTCGTTTATATTCGTTTTATTAAGATTGACTACCCAATGCTGTGCTTTTAGCACCTTTAACCTATTGAAGAGGACCTAAGACCGATATTTCAATAGTGTATCTTGTAAGAAACAGCACAGTTGATGTCAAATATGAATTGATTTTTAAAAATATCCAGTTTCGTTCATTTGTTGCAAATCAAGGAGTGAATCAGATGAGAAAAACAATGACTTCACATGATTTTTTGCTATCAGAACAGTATATTGTTGCGTATCATGAACTGTTGATATATAGGAAAACTGGAACCTCACTATCTAAGAAAGAGCAGAGCACCGGAGGATGTTATATGCTTTCGACCCATCTGCTTTCTAGTTAAATTATTCCGATTTCTGCCGAGCATCCACTGCAATAGCAGTTTTTTAAGGGGTACTCGCAACCATAAGATCTGACGATGAAATTTGTGCTCGTAGGTCTCCAAGCGTCTGGAATCCAAACTATGTGCATCGACACAGGGAATTTCGGGGCAAAAGAAGTACCTCCATGTTTTGCAAATGCTCATTCAGTCTCCCAATGCACTCATACTTCTCGACGAACATAATCGTTAAACATAGGATGAAAGACATATACAACTCAATCAAAGATGAATTTCAGCAGTCTAGCTAAAAGTTGATTAACTCTCTACAGTAAATTGATTTCTTAGGATGGATTGGATGTGTGACTCCTGTGTAAGGACGCAGGAGGAGCCGGCCACTGTTCGCGAACAGCTGAACGTGTTGATGGCCGCAGTCAGCCGTCTTCAAGCTGCTGCCTCGGAGTGTAGCGGCAGTGGGGAGTCTGGTGCGTCACATGATACACCCAAGGTGTTACATGATTCACCCACGCTCCCTGCTGTTGAGACATCTTTGCGGGTACCGGGCGCGGTTGGGCCACCCTCTCCCCAAGGGGAGTGGCGGGTTCAGAGGTTTTCGCGGCGCACAAGGCGGAGGGTCAATATGGAGGCTGGCCGTGTGGCATCGCCCGCTCTACCTGTGAGTGGACATGTGGCTGCTCCTTGAGCAAGGTCCGAGCAGGCACACGGGGGGAGGGGTTCATTAGTTATTGGGAGCTCCAACGTTAGGCGGGTGATGGAGCCCCTTAGGGAAATAGCGCAAAGGTTGGGGAAGAAGGCCAGTGTTCACTCTGCTTGCCGGGGGGTCTCAGCTGAGATGTGGAGGAGGCCCTGCCGGCGGCGATAGAGAGCACTGGGTGCACCCGACTGCAAATTGTTGCTCTTGTCGGCACCAATGAGTCCTGCCGTCTGGGTTCAGAGGTCATCCTCAGTTCGTACAGGCGGTTGGCGGGATTGGTGAAGGTGGAAAGCCTCGCTCGCGGGGATCGAAGCTGAGCTAACTATTTGTAGTATCGTTCCCAGAACCGATCGCGGTCCTCTGGTTTGGAGCCGAGTAGAAGGCTTAAACCAGAGGCTCAGACGATTCTGCGGAGATCTGTGGTGCTAATTTCTCGATCTCCGCTATCGGGTGGAGAAATGTAGGGCCCCCCTGAATAGGTTAGGCGTGCACTACACGCCGGAAGCGGCTACAAGGGTAGCGGAGTACGTGTGGAGTGCACATGTGGGTTTTTTAGGTTAGAGAATTCCCTCCCTAGGCCCGACGAGACGCCTCCTGAGACGCGGCAAGGTAGGAGTAGGCAAAATGCAACAGGGAATACCGATATTGATGTGCTAATAGTAAACTGCAGGAGCGTCTATAGAGAGGTCCCAGAACTGCTCTCATTAATAAACTGTCACAATGCCCATATAGTACTAGGGACAGAAAGTTGGCTGAAACCAGACGTAAACAGTAATGAAATCCTAAACTCAGATTGGAATGTATACCGCAGAGACAGGCTGGACAGTGAAGGGGGAGGCGTGTTTATAGCGATAAGAAGTGCAATAGTATCGAAGGAAATTGACGGAGATCCGAAATGTAGATAATTTGGGTGAAGGTCACGGTTAAAGCAGGCTCAGACATGGTAATTGGATGTCTCTACAGGCCCCCTGACTCAGCAGATGTTATGGCTGAGCACCTGAAGGATAATTTGGAAAATATTTCGAGTCGATTTCCCCACCATGTTATAGTTCTGGGTGGAGATTTTAATTTGCCGGATATAGACTGGGAGACTCAAACGTTCATAACGGGTGGCAGGGACAAAGAATCCAGTGAAAAATTTTTAAATGCTTTATCTGAAAACTATTTTGAGCAGTTAAACAGAGAACCGACTCGTGGCGATAAAATATTAGACCTTCTGGTGACAAATAGACCCGAACTATATGAAACAGTTAACGCAGAACCGGGAATCAGCGATCATAAAGCGGTTACAGCATCGATGATTTCAGCCGTAAATAGAAATATTAAGAAAGGTAGGAAGATTTTTCTGTTTAGCAAAAGTGACAAAAAGCAGCTTACGGCTCAACGCAAAATTTTTGCCTCAAGTACAGATAGTGTTGAGGATCAGTGGACAAAGTTCAAAACCATCGTACAATATGCGTTAGTTGAGTATGTGCCAAACAGGATCGTAAGAGATGGAAAAGAGCCACCATGGTACAACAACCGAGTTAGAAAACTGCTGCGGAAGCAAACATAAGCATAGCCAAAGCCTTGCAGACAAACAAAAATTACACGAAGCGAAATATAGTGTGAGGAGGGCTATGCGAGAGGCTTTCAATGAATTCGAAAGTAAAGTTCTATGTACTGACTTGGCAGAAAATCCTAAGAAATTTTGGTCTTATGTCAAAGCGGTAGGTGGATCAAAACAAAATGTGATCAAAATGGTACTGAAACAGAGGATGACAGACTAAAGGCCGAAAAACTAAATGTCTTTTTCCAAAGCTGTTTCACAGAGGAAGACTGCACCGTAGTTCCGTCTCTAGATTGTCGCACAGATGACAAAACGGTAGATATCGAAATAGACGACAGAGGGATAGAGAAACAATTAAAATCGATCAAAAGAGGAAAGGCCGCTGGACCTGAGGGGATACCAGTTCGATTTCACACAGAGTGCGCGAAGGAACTTGCCCCCCTTCTTGCAGCGGTGTACCGTAGGTCTCTAGAAGAGCGTAGCGTTCCAAAGGATTGGAAAAGGGCACAGATGACCCAGTTTCCAAGAAGGGACGTCGAACAGATGTGCAGAACTATAGACCTATATCTCTAACGTCGATCAGTTGTAGAATTTTGGAACACGTATTATGTTCGAGTATAATGAGTTTTCTGGAGACTAGAAATCTACTCTGTAGGAATAGGCATGGGTTTCGAAAAAGACGGTCGTGTGAAACCCAGCTCGCGCTATTCGTCCACGAGACTCAGAGGGCCATAGACACGGGTTCACAGGTAAATGCAGTGTTTCTTGACTTCCGCAAGGCGTTCGATACAGTTCCCCACAGTCGTTTAATGAACAAAGTAAGAGCATATGGACTATCAGACCAATTGTGTGATTGGATTGAGGAGTTCCTAGATAACAGAACGCAGCATGTCATTCTCAATGGAGAGAAGTCTTCCGAAGTAAGAGTGATTTCAGGTGTGCCGCAGGGGAGTGTCATAGGACCGTTGCTATTCACAATATACATAAATGACCTTGTGGATGACATCGGAAGTTCACTGAGGCTTTTTGCAGCTGATGCTGTGGTGTATCGAGAGGTTGTAACAATGGAAAATTGACCTGAAATGCAGGAGGATCTGCAGCGAATTGAGGCATGGTGCTGGGAATGGCAATTGAATCTCAATGTAGACAAGTGTAATGTGCTGCGAATACATAGAAAGATAGATCCCTTATCATTTAGCTACAAAATAGCAGGTCAGCAACTGGAAGCAGTTAAATCCATAAATTATCTGGGAGTACGCATTAGGAGTGATTTAAAATGGAATTATCGTATAAAGTTGATCGTCGGTAAAGCAGATGCCAGACTGAGATTCATTGGAAGAATCCCAAGGAAATGCAATCCGAAAACAAAGGAAGTAGGTTACAGTACGCTTGTTCGCCCACTGCTTGAATACTGCTCAGCATTGTGGGATCCGTACCATATAGGGTTGATAGAAGAGATAGAGAAGATCCAACGTAGAGCAGCGTGCTTCGTTACAAGATCATTTAGTAATCTCGAAAGCGTTACGGAGATGATAGATAAACTCCAATGGAAGAATCTGCAGGAGAGACGCTCAGTAGCTCGGAACTGGCTTTTGTTAAAGTTTCGAGAACATACCTTCACCGAAGAGTGAAGCAGTATATTGCTCCCTCCTATGTATATCTCGCGAAGAGACCATGAGGATAAAATCAGAGAGATTAGAGCCCACACAAAAGCATATCGACAATCTTTCTTTCCACGAACAATACGAGACTGGAATAGAAGGGAGAACCGACAGAGGTACTCAAGGTACCCTCCACCACACACCGTCAGGTGGCTTGCGGAGTATGGATGTAGATGTATTAATAATCAAGCAACGGGCGCGAAATCATCAATTTGCCATTCTCCAAGAACCTTTGAATGCTTGTAATACATTTACATTCTGATTTTAGACGTCGTACACGTTAAAATTGACTCACCTACGTGACAACAAACTTGTCCCGCAGAAGAATATAATAATCTTCATTAAAGTCACTGTTATGTTTATCTTTTGTACGGGAAAACTCTACGAACTTACGCACCAACCTAATTAAAGTTCTCCGCCATGTTTATAAGTCTGAATGTGAAGGCTAATGTCAGCACCACTGTAGCGATTTTGATACAGTTTTCACTAACAGACTGATTCACGAGTCATATTTGTTGTTGTCTTCACTCCGAAGATTCATTTCCTGTAGCTGTCCATGCTACTATATCCTGTTTAAGCCTGTACGATTTTTTAACTCCACACTTCCCTCCAATACAAATCTGGTGAGACTTTGATGTCTGAGAATGTGTCCTAGAAACGGATCCCTCCTTTCAGTCAAGCTGTGCTACAAATATCTTGTCTCCCCACTTACCTTCAGTACTACCCCGTTAGTTACGCTATCTACCCATCCAGTCTTCAGCATACTTCTGTAGTACCATATCTGAACGGCTCTAATCACTTCTTGTCTAAACTGTTTCTCATCCACGTTATAGTTCCAAACATTGCTGCACTCCAGACAAATACCTTCAGAAATGACTCAGCTACTACTTTTAGTGTCTCGTTTGCTAATCTAATTTCCTCATCATCACTTGATTTAATTCGATTTTGATTATGTTTACCTTATACCGTCCTTTCAAGACGCTGCCCATTGTCTTCAGCTACTGTTTCAAAACCTTTGCTGTCTCTGACAAACATACAACTTCTTGCAAGACTTGGAAATTTTTATTCATTCTCCTTGAATTTTATTCATGCTCCAGATTTTTCTTTAGCTTTTTTATAGTGCTTGCTCAGTGTACAGATTGAATAACACTGGGGAGAGATTACAACCCTGTCTAACTCCCTTCTGAACCATGGTTATCTTTCATGCCCATCGACTCTTAAAACTGTCGTCTGATTTCTGTACAGGTTGTATAAAAGCCATGGCTTCCTAAATTTTACCTTGCTACATTCAGAGTTTCAAAACGTTTATTCCAGTGGACATTTTCAAAAGCTTTCTCCATATCTACAAAAGTTACAAACGTAGGTTTGCGTTTCCTACCACTTTCTCTATTCTTCTGTGAGTAATTGGTGATATTATTTTGCAACCATGGATTATTAAACAGAAATTTCGGTAATATTCACATTTTTTCAGCACTTGCTTTCTTTGGAATTGGAATTTTTATGTTCTTCTTGAAGTGAAAGTGGCATTTCGCCTGTCCCATACAATTTGCACAATAGATGAAATTTGTTGTAGGTGGCTGGCGCTCACAAATCTACCAGAAGTTCTGAAGAGATGTCGCCTACTCCAAAAGTCCTGTTTCGATTTAGGTCTGTCAGTGAACTGTCAAACTGCTGTCGCAATATCCTATCTCTCATGTCATCTTCATTTACGTCCTCCTCCCTTTCCGTAATATTACCTTCATTTTCCTTGTGCTGATCGTCCATAAACTTTTACCACGTTTCAGCTTCCCTTCATTTTCTTGGTACTGGTTTCCCTTATGAACTCTTGATATTCATACTGCTGCTTCTATTTTCTCCAAAGGCCTCTTTAAATTTCCTATAGACGGTATCCGCCTTTCCTGCCTGAAATAAACCGGCTGAACCTCTGCTCCTCGCAGTATTCAAAACCGTCAGTAATTCCTAGTTAGAAACATTGTTTCACAGGAGTTGCAAAATGGCTGATTTCCATTAAATTTGCCGTATTATACATCGAATAGCTTCCGTGACCAGTCACTCTGTATCCTTAGCGGGCACCAAAGTCATGCATTCGCCAGAAATTTAATTCGGTCTAGTTCTGTTAAGTACTAATAAACAGTATTATCGATAACGTAACTGTCAGAAAATTAAATCACCGTTCCCACAACTTATTTATTGTTTACACAACGTATTATCTGATTTCCGTTGTTACCCTCTCCTTCCGCCGAAAGCAAATAGCAAACAGAATTACGAAAGAAATCGCTGATAGTGATTACGGCCTACATGTAATTAAACTCGATGCGGTCTATAGCTCAACATTGATTTGTACCTTACCACCCCATCACCCAAATGCAAAACAGTTTAGTAAATTAAGTCGTTGGTAATGCAATTACTTTTTTCACATGGTTTTTGTTCTCTATCCATAGAGGCAAAGCTGACTTTTCGAATTATGATTCACTGTAAAGTTAGGTTCATTTCAAAAAAATGCCAAACCACCTAACAGCGGGGCAGACGGTGCCCCAATTCGGAAGTTGTGAGAGGGGAACTTTATTTCCGGCATTTGCTTTATAACCAAGGGAATGTTCGCCCAAAATTCTACAACAAACGGATGTCTGAGATATAGGCCTACTTTGCGGCTGTTGGATGACCCTTTCTGAAAACGGGAATGACTTGTGCCTTTTTTCCAATCATGTGGAACGCTTCGGTCGTCCAGAGACGAACGATACACTGCTACTAGAAGAGGGGTACGTTCTTTCACATACTCTAGGTGGAATCTGTTTCCCGTCAGGTCCACACGTCAGGTCCCTGTTGATCGAATTCAGCTGCACTTATTTCCACATCTGCCATTTAGTCGTTCGTGCGACAGTTTCAAGGAGGAGCTGCAGTGCGATGTTCCTCTGTGAAACATTTTTGGGAAAAGACGCTTAGTATTGTGGCTTTTTCTCTGGCATCGTCAGATTCAAGACCATTATGGTCGCAGAGGGTCTGGAGAGTTGGCTTCGATCCGTTTACCGATTTGACATAAAACCAAACAGAAATTTTGGCTTTGTTATGTTCTTTTTGATTTTCTCTGGGGCTTTGGCTGCGTTTCAATCGCAGCTCTCTGTGCTTTCGTAGCAGCTTTCTTACACGGTTGTCGAACCGTGGCGTATCTTTTCCATCCCTCTCAACTTTGCACGGCGGATATCGGTCTAAAGCGTACTGTACAGTTCTCCTGAACTTTGTGCATTGGTGCATAACGTTGTCAGTGTTGGACATGAAATCTGTGTGTTGGTCTGTCAGGTAATCTAAAATTTGTTTCTTGTCACTCTTCCTAAGCAGGAAGATCTTCTTGCCTTTTTTATTCCTATTTACGGCCATATTCAGTTATGCTGTAAGGGCCTTGTAATCACTGACACCCTATTCTACGCTGAGTCGAAAAGTTCCTGTCAAAAACTGTCAGGTCTAAGATGTTACTTCACGAGCCGATTCTCTGGTTAACTACCCAATGTAATTTCCGGATAAGGCACTTAGAACGATTTCACGCCTTGACCTGTCCCTACTACCTATCCTAATCAGTTTAGTCTCAGTCTGTAGCTGCGAATTTGAAATCACCGTTTGGAACTATTACATTACCTGGTACTTTACGCGAAGTATTCTTCACGTTTTCCATAAACTGTTCCGCCGCTGCTGGTGCTGTCAGGGAATCTATAAAAGCATCAGATAACCACGTTTCAACCCTTTAACACTTATCTTCACCCAAATTATTGCACACTCTGAACCTCGCTACATATTATTGTAATTTTCATTGCTATAATCAACATCTTCACCCTTAGCGTTCAACCTATATTTGCGATTTACATTCCAGTCGTGATGAATGTAAACACTGTTAACAGCTGGTAAAACTTGATTTTAATTGATCACGCTACTATTGCACTCCTTACAGCCACGTCTTCAGACGTAGACTACGGATTTAAGAATTGAAATATAATTATAGACTGTATGGGAATTTTTGCTGTTATACGAAGATGATGTGAAGGCTTTCAGATATTAATTAATTAACCATTCGTGAAACCAGAGATCTTAGTCAACGCACTGCCATTCAGAGGATGTTGCCAGTATTTAAAAGAACTAGACGAACGAACACTACATGAGAAGGTGGCCTAAGTAATATACTCTACTACTGCTGCCAGGTAGATCGTACCAATCTACTGACCATTCATTGCATTTGCATGTATTTTTAGAAAATCGACTTTGCAGACATAGCTCAAACGTAGTTAACGGTGGAACTAGTGTTAGACCGTAGGTACAAAGAAGAATAAACTCGGCTGGCTGCTATCTTAACATCTCAAACCAGACATTCCCATGTAGCTTTCGTTCGTCTATTTAAAAAAAAAATTACAATATTCTCTGAATGGGAATACCTTGACTATGAGCGTTTGGTTCGCCTACGATGGGTTAATGAAATAATGTTTGTGAGTACACGCCTCCAAATAAAATTTATGTATTACCACCAATTTCCAAAAGACGCCACAATTACACTCCTGGAAATTGAAATAAGAACACCGTGAATTCATTGTTCCAGGAAGGGGAAACCTTATTGACACATTCCTGGGGTCAGATACATCACATGATCACACTGACAGAACCACAGGCACATAGACACAGGCAACAGAGCATGCACAATGTCGGCACTAGTACAGTGTATATCCACCTTTCGCAGCAATGCAGGCTGCTATTCTCCCATGGAGACGATCGTAGAGATGCTGGATGTAGTCCTGTGGAACGGCTTGCCATGCCATTTCCACCTGGCGCCTCAGTTGGACCAGCGTTCGTGCTGGACGTGCAGACCGCGTGAGACGACGCTTCATCCAGTCCCAAACATGCTCAATGGGGGACAGATCCGGAGATCTTGCTGGCCAGGGTAGCTGACTTACACCTTCTAGAGCACGTTGGGTGGCATAGGATACATGTGGACGTGCATTGTCCTGTTGGAACAGCAAGTTCCCTTGCCGGTCTAGGAGTGGTAGAACGATGGGTTCGATGACGGTTTGGATGTACCGTGCACTATTCAGTGTCCCCTCGACGATCACCAGTGGTGTACGGCCAGTGTAGGAGATCGCTCCCCACACCATGATGCCGGGTGTTGGCCCTGTGTGCCTCGGTCGTATGCAGTCCTGATTGTGGCGCTCACCTGCACGGCGCCAAACACGCATACGACCATCATTGGCACCAAGGCAGAAGCGACTCTCATCGCTGAAGACGACACGTCTCCATTCGTCCCTCCATTCACGCCTGTCGCGACACCACTGGAGGCGGGCTGCACGATGTTGGGGCGTGAGCGGAAGACGGCCTGACGGTGTGCGGGACCGTAGCCCAGCTTCATGGAGACGGTTGCGAATGGTCCTCGCCGATACCCCAGGAGCAACAGTGTCCCTAATTTGCTGGGAAGTGGTGGTGCGGTCCCCTACGGCACTGCGTAGGATCCTACGGTCTTGGCGTGCATCCGTGAATCGCTGCGGTCCGGTCCCAGGTCGACGGGCACGTGCACCTTCCGCCGACCACTGGCTACAACATCGATGTACTGTGGAGACCTCACGCCCCATGTGTTGAGCAATTCGGCGGTACGTCCACCCGGCCTCCCGCATGCCCACTATACGCCCTCGCTCAAAGTCCGTCAACTGCACATACGGCTCACGTCCACGCTGTCGCGGCATGCTAACAGTGTTAAAGACTGCGATGGAGCTCCGTATGACACGGCAAACTGGCTGACATTGACGACGGCGGTGCACAAATGCTGCGCAGCTAGCGCCATTTGACGGCCAACACCGCGGTTCCTGGTGTGTCCGCTGTGCCGTGCGTGTGATCATTGCTTGCACAGCCCTCTCGCAGTGTCCGGAGCAAGTATGGTGGGTCTGACACACCGGTGTCAATGTGTTCTTTTTTCCATTTCCAGGAGTGTATATTTCAGTTCTTAAATATGTATGTCTTAGTTGAAGATACGGCTGTAAGCCGTGAAACCAGTATTGTGGTTAATTAAAACCAAGTTTTACCTGATGTCAGCGGATTTTTTCATTCATCACTACCTTCAGCAGCTGCGGTCACCCTGTGTATAAAATTGTTAGTGACATTCCAGTTGCTGTTTAAAATTTCATTTCTATTAACATGTAGACCCAGCCTGCTTTTTGTCGTTAATACTGTGTGGGTACTGTCACCATTTATATGTGATACTTGTTTCGGGTCCTTCCTATACACACTCCTGAAGCTAACTGATATAATATGTTCATTTTCATTCCATGATTCTCCACGACGAACACTACCCTGTGTGGACACAGAATGCATGTTATCGAGCATGTGGAGGGATTTATCTATCCAAAAAGAGCCTCATTTTCACTCCACACGTACTCTGCTACCCTAGTGGCCGCTTCCTCCATCTAATCTATTCTACACTTTATCTACAGTTTACTACTTAGTTGAAATAGTGGAAGTAGGACATCAGTCTACAGTGTGCAAAGCAATTTTAGTTTGCGTACCTCAACATTAACGCCAAAGCTGGTGTTATCACCACCTTTTTTAACCTTGTAAAACTAGAGGCAACAACCTGAATTTAAAATCGAAACAGATTCACCGATTAATTAACTATTTTATCGGAGAACTAAAACCTTGAGAATAATACAATTATTTCGTAAATACATTCCTGCAATTTCAAATTATTTTGCGAAAGATTATTAATGACGGAAGACAGAATAAGTCACACAGGTTCTGACTGGTAAAACTTTCAACGCCCAGATAATCAAATTGGGAGTAAAGCTGTGAAATTCATTAAATAAAAATTATACACACAAAATGTAGAGGATGTTTAAAAAGGTGCAAACAGTTAAGAAGTGGTATTCGTACCTCAGTGCGATTGCTTTTGTCGTCACGCTATAACAGAGTACTGCAAGCAGCCGACAATGAGCAAACACCCTCTTAGCCCTTCACGCTGCAGTTACGATGACCTTTAGTACATCCAATCAGCATTAAACATTGTACATATTTCATACAATGTAGGTCTTTACGGCCGGTGTTGTCTTCAGTTGAAACTTTTGAGCTGAGAGGCCGTGGTCGATGTATAAAATTTTGACAGTAGCCGGACGACCTCAGAAGATGTCTCCCGCAGATGGAGATGAAACGTCAGGTGGAAATTTTATACATCGACCACGGCCTCTCAACCCGGAAGTTTCAACTGAAGATTGTACATACTTGTTAATTCCGTTTCTGGGTATTTTCTTGCACCAAGTACCTTTCTCAAAACTTTCGAGTATTCCTAAAAAAAAATTACAGAGCTATAATTTCGCAATTTCTTACTCGCCCACAGCCGTAAACAGAAACCTGCCGACAATCTGCCCTTCCTTCGTCTTATTTAGCGAAATTAATTAGTGGAAGATTTTCCTTCGGATAGGATATCTGTTTACAACAGATTATTTTAATAAATATATTTACAAATATCAATTTGCTGACATAGTTTCACAAGTATATACTGTAATTTACTATCGTATGTTTCACATCATTCTCCATCATACAATTTTCATCAATCTACATACAGGGAGAAATTATTGTAACTAATCCAATCAACGTTACACGCCACATGTCATGTAAAATACACCATAATAACCGTTCCAGTACTTTGTTAACGGAATTCCTAAGAATTATTAGAGACGTAGAAAAAAGTTTCGAAAAATTTAAATAAATTATCAGGTTGATCGTCACCATTTCTGTCGAGTTACCAGTATGCAATTTGTTTCATCTGTAGCAGGCTTCATTTTGCTCTCCAGATTTTGCGCACCTTGTCCCTTGTGTATCAAGAATTTAATTTTCGATATTAGTATTAGAGAAGTTTATTTGGGTCCTGTATGTAGGGTTCCTTTCACTGATCCACGAAAAATCTTATGATTGATTTTTTAACTGCTACCGTGAATAAAATGAATTTGTTACCTAAAGAAGTAAGCTGTGCTAAAATGTTGTAAAATGTCTCATATTTTGTGAGATCTGCAATTATACAGGGAACGTGGATAAATGGTTCTCTGTTTACTTTTCGCGTGTAATTCGTATAAAATCCCAAATTTTCGATGATGAAGGTTACCATCGAAAGCTTCGAATTCCATGCGAATTTGACGCGGCATATATATCTAATAGTTTCTGTCCAAGGTTTCCGTTGCAGCAGACTTCGTATCCGTGTACAGAACGTGACTGTTCGATATTGTTGATGTAGGATAGTGTATTCGAGAATACGTGTTCGAGATTGTAAGTGTAGAGAATAAAGCAGAAAAAACGAGTGAAAATAACGCCTTTCAACATGTATAACAAGGAAATTTCGCGGTAGAACGGAATATGTGTTCTTCCAGTAGTGCGTAAACAATGCATGATACGCTGGAATTCAGCACGCGACCCAGGTAGCATCAGTTGCGACTCATGGAACTTATATATTTAACATAATAATCGAAGATGGCCAAAATTAGCTCCTGAACTATTTTCTTTCTGATACCTTTCGGAAAATAAGAGTTGGTTAATGGACTTTCCGGTATGTGGATATGCATTTTACCCCGTAATTAAGTACTCATCGAATATTAATGGCTTGAATAAAAGTTGTAAGAAAAAGTATTGTGCAGTGTAAATTTCTGTATGTTGACTCGCTTAAACTTCGGCAGGTTTCCAGTAAAACTGTTGAATACTCATTAACATGAGTGCAGCTGTCAAGTGATTTTGTCCGTCAAAGCAAATAAAATGTCTTCATAATGCCTGTCTAGCTTATAATTTGTACATGAATACACGTACTGATGTGATATAATCAGCGTTTCTACGTTATGAATTGTATTGGTGTCAATAGCCTGTAAGAGTATTTGAAAACGGAGTAAAAATGAATAATTTAGTTAATACGCAGTTCTGCTTTAAAAATATCTGTACGGTATATTCCAGTTATTCAGCGCGACGAATTTTACTAAGACAGAAATGCTGAGCGACTGAGGTTATTCAAATTATCTTCAGCGTTCGACGACCTCGTTGCAGCCAGCGTTAGTATTACTAATGAGATATGGATTGACGAGTTTTTATGATTTTTGTCCATTAAATAAAGCCGTCACGATAATTTAAATGCTATTGTGCTTAATGGTAGCGCCACAATATGGGTTCAGAATCACATCAATGAAAACTTCAACGTGGTTTGTAATTTAAATTTATTTCGAATAAAAGGTCTGCAGCTTTATTTGAACGTCCATTACATCTGGAATTACTTTTTCACCTGAAACAGATTTTCTCTCTGTCAGACAAAACATTTTAATGAAGGACGTAATTTAAGATTATTCCAAGCATTCCTGATGGTTTTTTTTTTCAATGAATTAATAGTAACTTTCCATATTAGTGGTTCGACCCTGTCTGTTAATTTCAATTGATATCAGTTTCAAATTTGGTTCTGCCATCATGAACTGCCCATCTATTTAATGTACAGTCGTGCTCAAAAGTATCCGAACGACCTGAATTGCATTTCTCCTGATTCGCATGCAATCCACATAAAGTAGCTGTCTAGCAGGTCCCCTAATCGCTCCTTGGTACAGTCGTTTGCCTATTGAAAATGGTTCCACAAGTCACCACTAGAAAACACTGCTCTGTATCGCAGCAACTCAAAATGTAAAGTAATCCTACAAATATCAGGGAATACCTTATCACAGATGAGACTGTCCTTAAGGCTTGTAAGCTCACAATTATTGCAATAAATGACATACCTGAAATGTTACCACTCTCATTATTACGTCAGACAGGTAATGCACGTAGTAAGTTCGCCGTATTCATGATATCCTCTTCGAAAAAACATACCGTACT
Organism: Schistocerca piceifrons; assembly: GCF_021461385.2. NCBI lineage: Eukaryota > Metazoa > Arthropoda > Insecta > Orthoptera > Acrididae > Schistocerca > Schistocerca piceifrons. The sequence continues at coordinate 641,410,008 of NC_060140.1, read as the reverse complement.
TGTTATATGACACAAAATGACATTAAAAATTTAAGTTATTCACGAGCAGCTAGTTGAGAATATGTATGAACTTCAAATGACACGACGAACCGTCCCGTTCTGCATATGCATTGAAACCCAGGTCTAAACAAAGATTTCGTGACTAACGGAAATTAACAGTCATTCCTGATTAGGCATACAGAGAGTGATATACCTCGATTTTAGAGAGTATCAGTTACCAAATATCAACTTTAAAGTACATAATACAAACATTTTTAACGGACGCGAATTCCTACCCAGCACCTATTATCCCTGTTAACGAACTACGAGAGATGTTAACTATTGCTTCTTAACAAGTAACTTAACTGAAACGCCGTGAGGTAAAGCTTTGTGTTGGACAGGGATTCGAAACCAGAACCTAATCGGAAAGATATCGAAGCCCAATCAACTGTGACATATCGCATTTTCTCGGCAGTAGCTAGATGTTTTAACTGAAATGGCGAGACGAAACATTAATTTTGTGCTTCCCAGGACTCCAACCTAGCACCTATCGCTGTTTTATTCTAGAGAAAACGAACGTTAAATATGGGTTTGTTGCACCAGCAGCGACATGTGTACATGTTTGAACTAGAAATAATATGACGAAGAGTTCAGTGCTGACTGGCAATAGAGCTCCTCACATATCGTTGTTGACTACACACAAAGAGACGTCAGCTACAATATTTTTCTCCACCAGCAGCTCGGAATAACATCTTGAACTTACAGTGATCTCGCAGATAGTTCTGTGTCTCATTGGGAGTCAAAACGTCAAATAACGTTGGTGTTGACAACGAATGAAAATACATTAAACATCGAAATTATTATCCACCAACAGATAGGTGTTCTCATGGTAGAGCTTGATAATACGTAATTAGGTCTTTAGTGCCGGGCCAGGATTCGAACACATTCACGCACAATATGTGGAGATGATGAGGAATCTGCAGTTATGAACAAACAACAAATTGTAGCAGAGCTGTATTGTCACGAAGGGATCAAATTCCGCGTTAAGGGCGATCTGAGTTGCATTCCCAGTTCAGAACCAATTTTATCGTCATTCAGAAGCTCAGATAAAAGATGGAATATGTGTCCTGTGAGCCTACATAGCGTTTGTTTCGTCACTAGAAATAAATAACTAATATAAGAAAGGTTACTGGTGGTAGAGTTTCTACATGTCGCCACTCCAGACTTTATTGTGGCTCAACTTAACGTTTACTTGGTTGAGAAGGAATATCATTTTTCAAGTGAATTTCAGACCACAATGCCACTATATCTTCTTCACTTAGTGTAGCCACTGACCGAAGTTGGAATCGAACCCAAAGCATACATATACGAACCTATCGTCAGCCCAACAGACCACCAAATCCTCTCCGAACTGGCTCATTTTTCTATCATATCGCCGTTGTGCCACACTGGCTGAGAATTCTGACACACAGGCCCCTGTATCAATTTGCAGCATGTTCAGTAAATTAATTTACTTGGTTGACCGAATCACCATGAACTAGCTGCCTCGGCTACCCAGTGCATACATTCAACTGTATTTTTTATTCACCGAACTAAAATCACGTAACTGCCACCTACACAGAGCTGCCAACAGTGTAGGATGCAGAAATTTAAATAGGAAGTGTTCCTTTCCACTTGAGCTACTCTATTGCGCTATCTCTTTGTTGAAAACGTCGTGCAGTGCAAAAGAAAATGTATAACTGTTTGTCTCTCGTAAGTATTGCACTATCCCACAGCGCTTGGAATGCAGGAGTTCTGGAGGAATTGTTGTTGACTTCTGGAGGTGTTGTAGCTATGTGTCAGCTAGTAGCGTAATGCTAAATATCGCGAGCGGTAGATAAGATGTCTCGAGTTCGAGTACATTCACTGCTATATTCTTTAAAACGGAATTATCCTGTCTGCTATAGTTATCAATCTAATGGAACTTGTAACATAATTCACTTCTCAACCCAAAGTAGTCGTATGTTGAATAAGGGCTAACTTCTGCTACATTTTGTTCATTTCAGGTCTAACAGACAGCCAGACAGTAGATGCATCTCGAAACTTTTGTATTATGTATGGGGAGAGCGCGTCGTGCCAAATTACATCGGAAAAGTATTTTCTACATTAGCTGTCATTTGGCAGTGGCATTTTATTCTTCTTCAAACCTTGTTTGAGAGCCTTAACTCAGAACAAGTTTTCTACATGCATGTAATCAATAAACTGCATGTGCAATTTCAGACTGTTATAGATAACATCAGAGAATTCTCATATATCGTTGATGATTAATTTCTCTCTCGTGTTTACTATTGTTTTAACAACATTAAAGGAAACCTTACGAAAATTGTGAACTGTATTATAAAAATGAAATAAAACTACCCACGATAACTTTACGACGAAAGTCTGTTTTAATAAAACTGAGTATCTGTACACGAACGTGCCTCTATCGTCACGAATTGGTGAAATACTGCTCACTTAGTTTTTGACTGGGTCTGTGTTTAGTTTGTACGTTGTGTCGTTTCAAGATGTATGCAAATGTGGCATTTCATAAATATAGTTATGTATTCCTAGAAACCCAAAATTTGCTTGTCAGCAGCGGAAAGAGGCGTTACCTGTTGTGCAGCATTGTAAGTTATTCACCATGAGCCGAAAGTATTTTCTTGGGATTTCCTTAGCGATGTTTGATCTGACTGCTTGTAGCTCTTTCACAGAAGCGATAAAAATGCTGCATTCAGTGAGACTGGAACTGCTAACCATAACAGACGCATTTTCACAGGTCAGCACGTTACCACAGAGCTGGCGGAGAAGCATGTGTCTCAGCTTCCTCTTACGAGACCAATAGTGGATAGAGCTCGTAAACCGCTATTTGAAGGACGAGATTAGTTGCGATTTCCACGTGCAACGACTTTCCTGGGCTGAAAACCGTAAATTTAAAATCTTTTGTTACACCTCAAGCGATAATAACTCAGATTATTCAATGGAAATGACTGGTATAATCAAGTGAACTTTGAGGCTTAATTCCGTGCACACCAGGAAGTAACTCGTCGATTACAGTGTTGCCAAACATACATTGGCTTGTTGCCAAATCTCAGTTACAATAACAACAGGAAGAAGACGAACCGATGTGATCTTACAGCGGGCTGGGAAGTGACCATAGCTGGTGTCTCCAAGTCGCAGCTGCTACGGCCTGGAATACGTAATGCTCTGATCCGCATTTCTGTAACTAGGTTTTGGGACCTGAGCGTAGTTACTAATAATACTCACAACTGACTGCAAACTAAGCATCATAAATCAGTAACTCTATAGTTGTTTTTATATTTCTTTCATAAGTGTTATCAAAACTAAGAAACTCATTGACAGTCGTTTTCGTGCCTCGCCGATAGTCGATCATAACAAACAAATAAAAATAAAAGAAGAACGTGTGTGTGTGTTTGTGTGTGTGTGTGTGTGTGTGTGTGTGTGTGTGTGTGTGTGAGAGAGACAGACAGAGAGATAAAAATAAAAAAGATTGAGAGAGAGAGAGTAAAAAATTGTAAAGAAATTGAATCATTGTATGTAAAGAAATCTTTCATTAAAATGACACATTCCACATCATTACGAAATATCGTATTTATGATCCATGAAACAAGAATTAATTTAATGCAATCTAATCTAATCATATCATATTGATGACTAGCCATGAAGATTCATGAATTACCGAAGTTTTTGCCAATACGAGTAACCAAATCTGAACTTGAAAATAAAAGACGACAGTTTTTGTAATAAATCGGGACTTCTGTCAAGACCCTCTCGTCCCTGATAACTAACCACGAAAGATGTCTGATATACCTCTATTCTGAAGTAGCAAAGTGTGCATGCATTTAAAGATGAAATGCATGATGTGAAGTTCTGTGACGGAGATACGAACCCAACACGTAATCGGATTGTTAACTAAGTAAAATCAGATGTTTCGTATCGGTTTTTCTTACCAGCTGTTAGGTGTTTGAATCTAAAATAAGGACACAAACTTTTGTGCCTAATCGACAATCGAACTTCACACCTACCGTGCATCCACGACTATAGCGTAAGTATCAGTTGCTTATTCCCTAATAGTAAGATGTGTGCGTGTTTGACCAGAAATAACGACACCTATTGCGATTGTTGGCAACACATGAACAGACATTAAAAATGTACATCAATTTTCACTAACAGGCCGGTGTGTACGTCATAGGGCTTGAAATGAAATTATGAATAGTTTTGTACTGGATCAGGATTCGGACCCACATACTTACCTTTGTAGGAGAACTAGAGAAGACTGCAGTCTTGAGAAAAGGAACGAAATGATTGAACTATACTGTTCCGAGAGATTCAGATCCTCGAAAGAGGAGATACGAATTCGAATCACAGTCCAGCACCAAATTTTTCAACGTCTCTAGTCAATCAAGTACAAGTAAAGTAAGAGCTCTGTTCCTTTAAATGGCTATCGGTTCATCAAATAAAATAAAATTTTCTAATGTAAGTAAGTTTACTGGTGACTGTATTTCTGTTTACCATGACTTCCGCTATGTCTTTTTCCCAACGTAAACCGGCTCTGCCCAGTTGGTAATGAAGGAACGTGATGTTTAATGCGGATTCTGGATTATAATGTCTTTCTCTTGATGTTACCAGGGGTAAAGTAAATCTATTTGTGCCTCTTAAAAGTCAATGCCTGAACCCACGCATTGCACCAGTAATAGTTCGTTCCGCCAGACCATTGTGCCACGTTTCCCAGCCCCAGGAGTGTGCTATAACTGATGATGTGCAAAGCTTACAAAATTAGTCACGGTGGAAAAAACGCGAGTCTATTAAATGGTTAAGTAGAAGCTAGCTTCTGAAGCGGAGATTATGCTATTCTCATGTCAGCAGGATGTAAAGACTCTTCTAGGCATCATAGCCTCAATGTGAAGCCATTTTTAAATTTTCACTAATTCAACAAATGTCTTAGTTCGAGAAAATCTACTGGGAAGTGTGAAGTTACCGGACAATTCGACTATTACCGTCAGATTTTACTATCATTTTCTTCATACCGCTGCTGGAACACTGTACTTGAAGATCATTTGACGCCTTTTGGTCAATATAGAAGTAGGTTCCCAAGAACAGGTTCATTCCCTGTCTACGGAATCCTTATCATGTTAATATCAAACATCAGTAATTATTCGTAGATTACATTAAAACTAAAGTAATTGATGAAGACGTTACTTGGCAACAAAAACGCGCTGCCTATGTTCATTTCCTTCGCCTAGAAATGGCTATCGAGTACTGCCAAAGCCAAAGGCAACAGATCTTCCGATATACATCGCTGTGAGTTCTTCCATAGGATTTGGTCGACATGACCTTTTTCAAGTTGTGTATGACTGACAATGTTTTAGAAAATCAATTGTTTTCCTTTGCAATAAACAGAAAGATTTTCATTCTAAGCTATCCACGTACAAAATTTTCGCAATATTAGTTCAAATGTAATATTCGCTTCTATAATGTAGGAAAGTATTTCACAGTTGCAAAACTCGCATGCGACTCATTGACCTTACACTTAGTCCCTGACCATAAATTCTAGCTCACAGTAACACTAGATTAAGTAACCTAATGTAGCGAAGACTGTTTGTCAGTGCTCTTTCTCATCGGAAAATACGCAATTCACTAATTGGGCTCCATAAGTACACTGTAAGAGTAATTTCTGTGTGTATGCAATGCATACGGTGCATACGGATTAGAATTTAGTGGTGCTCTCTCTTTCACTTCTGTATACAATATGCCTGACCTAAACGGGCCCTTTATCATTACAGGCCCTGGGCAGTGCAACATCATACTGACAACAGTAATGTGCTTATACTGACAACCTGACTGTTCGTTTTACCTGATTTTATAATCATTTAAATAAAACAACATGACTTTCCAGTGGGAGACATTTCGTCCCTCTTTTCCTTCTGTGAAATTTGTCAGTAAGCTTTATGCCTTGCAACCAGTGAAATGCGGTAGAGTATGGCCGGTAAATGATTCACAAACCACGATTTAGTGCCGTTAAGACGATTTATTTAAACGTCACAAAACTGCACATAGGTGCAATCGATTTCGAGGTGCAAAGTGTTTGTTACCTTACTTTTGTGACAGGTGGGCATAAGTGATTTCCAAAGACTTTTTATTGTACTGAAATAATCTTTTGTCACAAAGTAACAAGGTAAGTGTTTTATTCGTATATATTTTGTAGGAAGCTGTAATCGTGATGGAAGATTATACACCTGAATGTTTGACACAACTGGTAGCAGAAAACGCAGCATATTAACCAAACCACACGCCTCCTCTCCATATCCTCCTATGACACGAGCACGGGTTTCTCCTCGCATAGCGGGCCGAAGTGGCCGTGCGGTTCTAGGCGCTGCAGTCTGGAACCGCAAGACGGCTACGGTCGCAGGTTCGAATCCTGCCTGGGGCATGGATGTTTGTGATGTCCTTAGGTTAGTTACGTTTAACTAGTTCTAAGTTCTAGGGGACTAATGACCTCAGCAGTTGAGTCCCATAGTGCTCAGAGCCATTTGAACCATCTCCTCGCATACCGCTACAGAGCTGTTCCTAGCACAGCTGAGAATTGGCAACATCGTCACAAACATTAGGCAACCCTGTGACAGTGCAATCACTTCCGCGTATGGTACTGAATTGACTCGCTAAATTCACTTCATATTCGCTTTCCATTTGAATGACTCGTGCTATATAATCCTCATGTAAACTAAGACACTGAGACAGAAAATTCAGTTTTTTGCCTAAAGAAATGCTATTCTTCACATAAGTGACTACTTTTATTGTCTTTCACGATGCGTTATGAGGCTGAGCGACAAACACCATCATGAGAGTGGCGTACAGGCAGCAGTGTGTCCGTAGCCCGGTGGTACCGCCCATGTCTCGGGTCAGAACGGCTCAATCAGTAGTCAGTTCTAACTGTAGTAGGGGCCAGCGTATGCGAGGTTTTTTCTGATATATTTTATGGAACTGCGAATTTCCAGAAAAATTTCTGTATCGAAATCGGAAGAAAACCTTTACACATCAAATCCTCTTGGTAGCTCGACTCAGTAAGTTGTGTTAATGGTCATAGATCTTGGCTTCCTGACTGCCCAGCTGCTTCGCAATACCAGCGTCTGTGAAGAAATTCAAATCGACCATCAGCGATACGAATTTCAATATTGTTCTTCACTTAAGACTCACATGCCAGGGTGATAAGTATGAAGGAAATGAATCTCTTAATTACTATAGGGCCTCTATGCTAAATTTCCACAGTAACAATTAGGAACTCCCTGCAGACATTTGCTAACAGCGGCTCTAGCAACTTACTTTTTCTCTGGGTAGCTTCAAATATGGGCAATTCTGTCGCCTTGAATCCAATTGAATATTTTAAATATCACCTGTGAACAGCGTTCACTTCTTCATTAATTAAGGTATAGACCTCAAAACAAGCAATTTGCCTGAGTAGCTATAGAGCAGGTTCTGATAGATACTGACACAATTTTTTGCATCCATTTACCATAGAGAATCAAAGAAAGAAATCAAACACATTACATTGCATTTACTCTCTGTGCCTTGACTAACACATATGAATCCATGGCAATAATAAATTATTTGGGGAACCTCCCGTGAAAGGAAAATGAACAGAATGTGACGCTTTAATTGTAGTGCACTGGATCAGTAACAAAGAAATTAATTCTGTGCCACATTGATGTACTGCATTCTAGTATATTAAAATAATCATCAAATTAAAACGGTTTTGTGCCTCCTTTGCTATCAAGAGTGAAACAGAAATCGTAGACAGATTTTATCGGTCCCCACTCAACAACATTACAGCATTTTATATGGTCGAGAGTGCGGAGTGGAGCAGACGTTGTCGGCAGAAGGCGAGACAATGCAGTGCCTCAGCCCCCGCCGGTAGGCAGTAAACGGATCCCAGAGAACTCAAACGCATGCGGTGTTCAGAGGCAGATGGTCGGCAAAGACATATTTCGCTAAAACATTGTTGGACCAAACTGTTATTACCAGTGTGACTGAAAGCGAAATCTATTGTAGATTAGCTTGAATTACACTCATAGGTTCAGCGCCGAGAGGAAAGGGGCGATAAAAACTTTGTCGATGTGTACTTTTAGTTACCAGACGTCGTATTAGCGTTTAACCTCAAGACTACGGTCGTAGTCAAGAATGAAGTACTAAGACTGAAGTCAAGACTTCCTCTGGCAAGTGCCGCAGTCTACAATGTTGCCAGATCGAGCATATTGCCGGACATAGGATTCTGAGAGGAGCACGACTGTATTGCCCACCTTAGGTGAACGACTCGGCGGTCAATTTTTTGCTCTAAGACTGTATCTACAACACATATTGCACGCTGAAGACCAAGAAGAATTAAAAAACAAAAGTAGTTTATGAGAGCAACGTTAACTATAGCGTTTGAAGTATTCATAGTATTGTATACGTGTGTGTAAACGCCTTCCAATGCCCACTCAAAGAAGACAAGAATACGCAGTCTAGCTTCAGTATTATAAATTCGCCTCAGTTTGCGGATGAACTCAGGCTTAGGTTGATAATCATTCTGAATCTTTAGCAGTAATGTACCCATTGGTGTTAAACTTGTTTTCAACCAATGATTACCACAGCTACAGGAATACTACTTGTGATACCTCATAGACAAAAATACTGACGCAGTGCTATCAGACGAAAAGATCAACCTCACACAAACTGTGGGAAGTTTGTTTTACAACCTTCGTACCTGGATAATGAGCTTTTTCCTATTTGAGATGTCTCGGAGCATTGCTGCTTGAGACGATTTAAGACGAAACTAAATTCCTTCAGCTACGACAATGTTTAAAGAAATCGTCTTAACGGCACCAAACCGTGGTTTGTGAATCATCTACCGGCCATACTCTGCCGCATTTCGCTGCCTGGAAGGCATAAAGCTTACTGACAAATTTCACAGAAGGAAAAGAGGCATGAAATGTCTCCCACTGGAAGGTCCTGTTATTTTGTTTAAATGATTACAAAATTAGGTAAAACGAACGGTCAGGTTGTCAGTATAAGCACATTACTGTTGTCAGTATGATGTTGCACTGCCCAGGGCCAGTAATGATAAAGGGCCCGTTTAGGTCAGGCATGTTGTATACAGAAGTGAAAGAGAGAGCACCACTAAATTCCAAACCGTATGCATTGCATACACACAGATATTAGTGTTACAGTGTATTTATGGAGCCCAACGAGTGAATTGCCTATTTTCCGATGAGAAAGAGCACTGGCAAACAGTCTTCGCTACATTAGGTTACTTAATCTGGTGTCACTCTATGCTAGAATTTATGGTCAGCGAGTAAGTGTATCCCGCGCCCGGGTTCCGGGATTCGATTCCCGGAGGGGTCAGGGATTTTCCCTGCCTCGTGATGACTGGGTGTTCTGTGATGTCCTTAGTTTAGTTAGGTTTAAGTAGTTCTAAGTTCTAGGGCACTGAGGACCATAGATGTTAAGTCCCATAGTGCTCACAGCCATTTGAACCATTTTTGACTAAGTGTAACGTCAATGAGACGGATGCGAGTTTTGCAACTGTGAAATACTTTCCTACATTATAGAAGCGAATATTACATTTGAACTAATATTGCGAAAATTTTGTACATGGATAGCATAGAATGACAATCTTTCTGTATATTGCAAAGGAAAACAATTGATTTTCTAAAACATTGTCAGTCATACACAACTTGAAACACGTCATGTCGACCAAATCGTATGGAAGAACTCACAGCGACGTATATCGGTAGGCAGCAAGATCTGTTGCCTTTGGGATTGGCAGTACTCGATAGCCATTTCTAGGCGAAGGAAATGAAGATAGGCAGCGCGTTTTTGTTATCAAGTAACGTCTTCATCAATTACTTTAGTTTTAATGTAATCTACGAGTAATTGCTGGTTTGATATTAACATGAAAAGGATTCCGTAGACAGGGAAAGAACCGTGTTGGGTTTCATATCTCTGTCACAGAACTTCACATCACGCTCTTCATCTTTAAATGCATGCATACTTTGTTACTTCAGAATAGAGGTATATCAGACATCTTTCGTGGTTAATTAACAGGGACGAAAGGGTCTTGACTGAAGTCCCGGTTTATTACAAAAACTGTCGTCTTATATTTTCAAGTTTAGATTTGGTTACTGGTATTGGCAAAAACTTCGGTAATTCAAGACTCTTCATGGCTAGTCATCAATATGATATGATTAGATTAGATTACATTAGATTAATTCTTGTTTCATATATCATAAATTATAATATTTCGTAATGTTGTGGAATGTGTCATTTTAATGAAAGATTTCTTTACGTACCATGATTCAATTTCTTTAAAAACTTTTACTCTCTCTCTCTCTCTCTCTCTCTCTCTCTCTCTCTCTCTCTCATTCTTTTTTATTTTTATCTCTCTGTCTGTAAACACACACACACACACACACACACACACACACACACACACGTTCTTTTTTTATTTTTATTTGTTTGTTGTGATCAACTATCGGCGAGGCACGAAGACGTCTGTGAATGAGTTTCTTAGTTTTGAGTACACTTACGAAAGAAATATATAAACAACTATCAGAGTTTCTGATTTATGATGCAAAGTTTCCAGTCAGTTGTAAATATCATTAGTAACTACGCTCCAGTCCCTAAACCTAGTTACAGAATTCCGAATCAGACGCATTACGTATTCGAGGCCGTAGCAGCTGCGACTTGGAGACACCAGCTTTGGTCACCTCCCAGCCCGCTGTAAGATCACATCGGTTCGTCTTCTTCCTGCTGGTATTGTAACTGAGATTTGGCAACAAGGCAATGTATGTTCGGCAACTCTGTAATCGACGAGTTACTTCCTGGTGTGCACGGAATTAAGCCACAAAGTTCACTTGATTTTACCAGTCACTTCCATTGAAAAATCTGAGTTATTATCGCTTGAGGTGTACGAGCGGTTTACGAGCTCTATCCACTATTGGTCTCGTAAGAGGAAGCTAAGACACATGCTTCTCCGCCAGCTCTGTGGTAACGTGATGACCTGTGAAAATGCGTCTCTTATGGTTAGCAGTTCCAGTCTCACTGAATGTAGCATTTTTATCGCTTCTGTGAAAGAGCTACAAGCAGTCAGATGAAACATCGCTAAGGAAATCCCAAGAAAATACTTTCGGCTCATGGTGAAAAACTTACAATGCTGCACAACAGGTAACGCCTCTTTCCGCTGCTGACAAGCAAATTTTGGGTTTCTAGGAATACATAATTATATTTATGAAATGCCACATTTGCATACATCTTGAGTACGATACAACATACCAATTAAACACAGACCCAGTCAAAAACTAAGTGAGCAGTATTTCACCAATTCGTGACGATAGAGGCACGTTCGTATACAGATACTCAGTTTTATTAATACACACTTTCATCGTAAAGTTATCGTGGGTAGCTTTATTTCACTTTTTATAATACAGTTCACAATTTTCGTAAGGTATCCTTTAATGTTGTTGAAACAATAGTAAAAATGAGAGAGAAATTAATCGTCAACGATATATGAGAATTCTCTGATGTTATCGATAACAGTCTGAAAATGCACATGCAGTTTATTGATTACATGCATGTAGAAAACTTGTTCTGAGTTAAGGCTCTCAAACAAGGTTTGAAGAAGAATAAAATGCCACTACCAAACGACAGCTAAAGTAGAAAATACTTTTCCGATGTATTTTGGCACGACGCGCTCTCCCCATACATAATACAAAAGTTTCGAGATGCATCTACTGTCTGGCTGTCTGTTAAACCTGAAATGAGCAAAATGTAGCAGAAGTTAGCCCTCATTCCACATACGACTCTTTTGGGTTGAGAAGTGAATTATGTTACAAGTTCCATTAGATTGACAGCTTCAGCAAACAGGAGAATTCCGTTTTAAAGAATATAGCAGTGAATGTACTCGAACTCGAGACATCTTATCTACCGCGCGCGATACTTAGCATTACGCTACTAGCTGACACATAGCTACAACACCTCCAGAAGTCAACAACAATTCCTCCTGAACTCCTGCATTCCACAGCGCTGTGGGATAGTGCATATGGCCAGGTCAATACTTACGAGAGACAAACAGTTATAACTTTTCTTTTGCACTGCACAACGTTTTCAACAAACAGATAGCGCAGTAGAGTAGCTCAAGTGGAAAGGAACACTTCCTATTTAAATTTCTGCATCCTACACTGTTGGCAGTTCTGTTTAGGTGGCAGTTACGTGATTTTATTTCGGTGATTACAAAATACAGTTGAATGTATGCACTGGGTAGCCGAGGCAGCTAGTTCATGGTGATTCGGTCAACCAAGTAAATGAATTTACTGAACATGCTGCAAATTGGTACAGGGAGCCTGTGTGTCAGAATTCTAAGTCAGTGTCACACAACGGCGTTATGATAGAAAAATGAGCCAGTTAGGAGAGGATTTGGTGGTCTGTTGGGCTGACGATAGGTTCATATATGTATGTTTTGGGTTCGATTCCAACTTCGGTCAGTGATTTTAGATATGGAGAGACAGATTACATTCTGTTCTGGCTACACCAAGTGAAGAATGTGGTGTCACCAGGTGGTAGCCTTTAAATCGGCCGCGGTCCGTTAGTATACGTCGGACCCGCTTGTCGCCACTGTCAGTGATTGCAGACCGAGCGCCGCCACACGGCAGGTCTAGAGAGACGTCCTAGCACTCGCTCTAGTTGTACAGCCGACTTTGCTAGCGATGGTTCACTGACAAATTACGCTCTCATTTGCCGAGACGATAGTTAGCATTGCCTTCAGCTACGTCATTTGCTACGACCTAGCAAGGCGCCTTTATCATTTGCTATTTATCTTGTGATGCATGTACCGTCAGACCGATGTTCACCAATTATGGATTAAAGTTAAGTATTCCAGAAGCTACGTACCTTTTTTGCTAGTCTCTATTCCTTTAACTGTTCCAGACCTCACGCCAGCCTGCGTGAGCTTAAACGCGTACCTTTCGGCTTCCTCAGAGTGGCTTGGTTGTCTTGCCAAGTCACAACAAAGAAGATACAATGGCATTGTGGTCTGAAATTCACTTGAAAAATGATATTCCTTCTCTACGTTAGGTTGAGCCACAATAAAGTCTGGAGTGGCGACATGTAGACACTCTATCAGAAGTAACCTTTCTTATACTAGTTATTTATTTCTAGTGACGAAACAAACGCTATATAGGCTCACAGGACACTTATTCCATCTTTTATCTGAGCTTCTGTATGTCGATAAAATTGGTTTCGTCTCGCCATTTCAGTTAAAACATCTAGCTACTGCCGAGAAAATGCGATATGTCACAGTTGATTGGGCTTCGATATCTATCTTATTAGGTTCTGGGTTCGAATCCCTGTCCTACACAAAGGTTTACCTCACGGCTTTTCAGATAAGTTACTCGTTAAGAAGCAATATTTAACATCTCTCGTAGACCGTTAACAGGGACAATAGGTGCTGGGTAGGAATTCGCGTCCGTGAAAAATGTTTGCGTTATGTAATTTAAAGTTGGTATTTGCTAATTGTTACTGTCTAAAATCGAAGTATGTCACTCTCTGTATGCCTAATCAGGAATGATTGTTTCCGTGAGTCACGAAATCTTTGCTTAGACCTGGGTTTGAATCCATATGCAGAACGAGACGTTTCGTCGTGTCATTTGAAGTTCATACATATCTCAACTAGCTGCTCGTGAATAAGTTAAATTTTTAATGTCATTTTGTGTTAAATAATAAGTACGGTATGTTACTTTGAAGAGGAAATCATGAATACGACGAAGTTACTACGTGCATTACCTATCTGACATAATAATGAGAGTGATAACATTTCAGGTATGTCATTTATTGTAATACATGTGAGCTTACAAGCCTTAAGGACAGTCTTATCTACGATAAGGTGTTCCCTGATATTTGTAATATCGTAGTATTACTTTACATCTTGAGTTATTGCGATACAGAGTAGTGATTTCTAGTGGTGTTGGAACCATTTTCAATAGTCAAACGACCGTACCAAGGAGCGATTACAGGACCTGCTAGACAGCTGCGTTATGTGGGTTGCATGCGAATCAGGCGAAATGCATTTCAGGTCGTTCGGATACTTTTGAGCTTGACTGTACGTCGAGCTTTATGATCCCATAAGAAAAAGTAGTTTTTTGCTTGTTGCCTTTTTTCGGCGAGTTTAGTTGACGAATTTGTGAGGAGAATGTTTCTTTGAGCTACGTCTCAACAACTTCTTTGCCTTTATGCAAAATATTTTCAATGACGTAACGTGTTACTAATGCTGGATGAAAACATGAAACCAAATTTCTGGTGCCAGAGCCAAAAACAAAACTAATGACGTCAGTTACACTTCATCTCAGGTTATTTACGTTCGTATTGGAGCCAAAAAAGACATTGTAATATATTAAACTTGAACGTGGATACGTAACGTAGAACATAAATTACAGTGTGATTAAATTACGATAAATATTAGTACGAAATAAATGTTTCCTTACAGATATCAGCGGTAAACACCAAGCATAGGTTAAAAAGTACTTAAATTTAGTAAAGGGAAAGTTCCTGCGGAGAAGATTTGGAAGAAATTCACATTACTGCTTTCCAGCTAGTCATTCAGTACCTTATTCCCATATTTTGTACTTCAGATCTTCATGAATGGTGTAAAATACTGAAATAAGTTGCCGAATGACATAACAGTGAGACATGGACTTTTAATGGGGGCGCTATTCAGATACTAATTTTTTCTCAGCAATGAATGACAACAAGCATTTTGGGATGTACTTGGAGAGACAGTAAATTACACAAATGTGTCAGAGAAGAGACTAAAATGGAGGAAATAATTAGGGCTTCGTAATGTGACTTGTACATGTGCACCTTCCCTTGGCCTCAAACAAAGGATGAGACTAAAAATAGCCAATGATCAAGCAATTCGATTAGAGACTCAAGCACCATAGGTAATAAACCACTAACCAATTTTCATTTCTTGACTAACTATTTCATTTTGAGTTTCCTTAATTTTTGATTATAATTCAATCTATTAACAAAAACTTCAAGGGAAAAGAGACTTTCTTATAATTATCCTTAAATTACTGAGGGACGGAAATCTGGAAACAAATATCGCCTGCAATATTTTGAGAGATCTTAATTTGCTCAAATGACGGAAAACGTTTAGAACCATTTCAAGTTCTTAACGGTCCTTCCTGCTTCTTCTTGGATGTGTAGAAATAAAGTGAGAACCGCTTTTCGGATGGTTGGGATTCAGCCTGAATTTGGAAACTCTGTCGACATAAAATAGGGTTAGTTCCCTATGTTACTGGAGCTAGGTTTTGGCCTCAGTCCCTCCACGTACCTGGCAGCTGCCATATTTTATGGGGTCGGGGGCTAACTAGAGGGAGGGGTCTCCAAAACCAAGGAATGTCTCCTCCGGCCCCAATTGAGCTTCAACATCGTTACGTACCAACAGATACATCCTCGTATCTGACGTGGACGGTTATTACTAGATGTACTTGCCGCCTTATATTTAATAACAATTTCTGTGTTCATCACATTGAACGGAATGTAGCAATGTGACTCGCGTATGCTGTCTCATTGGGTCAGTGGGTGCGACCATCTCCTGGTACAGATGCGAACAGATGGCACCAGTCATGCAGAATGATTTCACTGTGACCACAACCTTTGTCACCACGATCAGATGTTGTGTCTCAGTACTCTCTCTCTACGGCTTAATAATTTTCCCTCAAACATTCTGTACCTAGCACAGTACTGGCGTTTATGTAGTTTTATGAAACTGCCTGTTTTCACGAATTTCTCATTCACTTTCTCAAACAAAACATCACTGACAACAGAAGACTGTCCACTCCATATTTCGTCATGGGCATTGGTTCGTCCAGCATTTCACATCGTTCCATCGGTCATTACATTTTCACTGTAAATCCCCACAAGTGGATGATGAATCGCAGCTGGCTCAACCTTAGTTGCATTCAAAAGCCACATTACAGAAAACGCATCACAGTCGTTGGGCTCAGAGATTGTCTTAAATGTTTTGAACGATCACTTGTCTTAAATGTTTTGAACGATAACCAAAAAATGTCAATACAACACCATTTTGATGTAATGACATCAGTGAAAAGAAAATGAGCAGAGACGAATGGGAATGTGAAGAAATGCGACACTAGTGCTTCAGCGGCGGTAGTACGAAACAATACTTATTTCTCAGACAGGCCTCGTAGTTATACATTGCTTATACAATGTATTCTTAATATGTATTCACTCTATCCCACATAGGAATTCGCTATAATTTGTCAACATAACACTGAAGAATGGATTACCTTAATTTCAAATTAAAGATCATGCATAGCATTGTTCTTCATTTTAATTACTATTAGACTCTCTCCTCATAGCCAGGACTCCATGAAAAGTTAAGAATTGTCAAATATGTCCAATAATGGGTAAATCTCGACACTATGTTGTTCTTATTTTACTCTCCTTATCAACCCCACAAGAGCTCACAGCTCTTTTATGAGTACCTGCTTGGCTTCCTGTGGCCCCTGGCCTACGCAGCACTACGTTCCTTTCCGTGCTGCAAGTCTGTTCTTCTGCTAACCATTTCCCACTATACCTTTCCATCAGATGGGTTACCGGTGTAGACCCCGCTTGGACCTGTTACATGATTAGGATGCTGGTTTCCCATTTCATTAGTGGCCTTCTCTACATCTTTTCATTAATAAAACGTGGTCCCCATTGTTATGCTTGACATGCCACCACTTTTCCAAATTTTTCAGAAGTGCGGACCGTGCTTGGAAGGTTGGTCATTGTGGTGTCTGTTCCACCTTCATGCCTTTCCACCTGACACCCTTCCTCCCCAATAAGGTAGTGCTTCAAAACCCATCACAGCAGCGAGCCCATTGTCGGTGGGGGAAGGGGGATTGGGTTGTCAAGTAACTGTGCAGTAGTAGCCTTCTCACAACGAAGACATCACACTGTTGGTTCCTGAGCTGATGCCTCCTTACGATGCCTATAAATATGTGCCCATCGGGACTGGAGAATGTGGACTCCAGGCAACATATTGCTGTCCAGGTAGCTGTTGCAGAGGCTGGGTGGTGCCCATGTGGAAAGCTCCCATTCAGAGTGAGTGGCACCAAGCCAGCTGTCTTGCATATGAAGCGCATGAACTTCTTTCCTGCTGGTGGTGGAGACTTATGACACCAAAATATTTTTTCCCTAGCTACTCTGTGGGAGGAACCTTGGGCTAAGCGGCAAGTAGAGAAGTATTCTCTCTTATACCAGGTTTGTGCAAGGACAGTTGAGGATTCATTTTTGGCCACAAAGACCTTCTTCCTTGAAGAGGTCAAGTCTGGGGAAGTCTTAGCCATCTCTTAAACGAAGAGTGTGTAACTTTTGATTAAAACCGCATCCCATGCCCAGTCACAGGCATAGCTTGCTCATGACAAGCTGCAAGACATTCAAGTGACTGTCACTCCTCATAATCATCTAAATGTGGTTAAAGGCATCAATTTCCATCATAGCCGCCTCTTACAGTCTGACGATGAGGTACGTGCCAACTTCAAGCAGCAGAGTGTATACTGTGTCTGTCATGCCCAGAGGGGGCCAAAGGACAGCAGGTTTACTACTGGGGCCCTCATCTTAGCCTTTGGGGGTGATTCACAGTCTAAATAGGTGAAGGTGAGGGCATAATGATATGATATATAACCTTATGTTTCTCCACGCCCTTTACAATGCTTCAAATATCTGATATTTGGGCATTCGTCTTCGTGTTACGACGCCACTCTAGTCTGTAGGAATTGCGGGCGACCATCGGATGTTAACATACTTGTGCTCCTATCTCCTGTGCATCGAATGTAGAGAGCACCATTCTCCATATTCAACAGACCGTACTCCCTTCCAGAGAGGCAGAAAAATACACGACTAAAGGACTCTGGACAGACTGACATACCAATAGGCCGAGATGAAGTATGACCGTGTACATCTTCCATGCAAGACATGTACACGACGCCGACCTCTCTGCCATCGGTTCTCTCATCCATTATGCATCCTAAAGCAAGCCCTCAGGGCCACTCAACCGTGTGTGCCCCCATTGATGTTTTGAGGCTGGCCGCCTTCTGCTTTCCCCACATCCACTTAGGAAGCAATGGCTCTCCTCACACAGGAGACTCCAATCCTCATGGAGATGCACCACCCTCATCTGGCTTCCCTTCTCTCTCTCTCTCTCTCTCTCTCTCTCTCTCTCTCTCTCTCATTCTCACTCTCTCCAGGAAGTGATAGTCACCTCCAGGGTTTCTGCTGGTCTGCAACTAGATACAAGATAACGGCTGAAACAAACACAAGCTGCTTGTTATAGGCTATCAAGATCTTGTTCAGTCCCTAAAACTAATTCAGTGAAGCCCTCCCAGTCATCCAAACCCCATAAAGAAAAGAAAAACAAAAAGAAATCTCCGAAGACGAAGATGATTCCAGGGCTTTCCACAAAACCGGATGGAGATTCCAGTGATTCTCACACAACCAGATCTCACGTGTTCTTCTGTGGCTGAGGAAGTGATCACTGTATCCCCTGAGACTCTAGATCGCACCACAAAACGTGTCTTAGAAACCGTGTTTCTTGATAATTACTTATGAAGAAAAAGTCATAATCGCAAAATATCTTTTATTTAAACTCAGCGGTTTTCGCACATACTGTAGGCTATCTTCAGATAAATTGCACCGTTTGTTGGAGTTGGTAATGTGCAGAAAATCTGTGCGTCGTCAAGGCAATAACGGCAGCTATCATATTGACAACACGCCACTCTTAGTATGTTGCTAGCTCCAGCAAATGGTGCAATCAATTTGAAGATGGTCTATTGTATGTGACAAAACCGATCGCTTTGTATAAATGATATTTTGCTATTCTTATTGTTTCTTCTTTAGTAACTATCACAAGTAAGATCGCTGACACTCCCAACCATGTCAGTTATAATCCGTCTTGATTGCATAAATGTTTATTCACATGACCGGTTTAGGTTCCTCTAGAACCATCTTCAGATCTGAAATGACAGTGATACCAATTTACTATTTCACAAATGCAATCTATTTCATCCTATCTGATCAACATTAAGTGTACCAGAACGTACCTGCAACTTCGGTTACAGGAGTAACCCGTCCATACGTGCTGCGTCACATTAAATTGGTTGGTAGAATGTACGTCATTGATATTAATTATAAAACTCTTACCGACAAGTGGCGTCTGGTACATTTGTTACATAACCTAAGCACATACTGTTTTAAGCAGATTATTCTAATTTGCTTTTATCTCTAAGAGTACTTAGTTAAAATCTGTAGTTGTCAAGGTTGAAATCTGTTCTTGGCAAAATAAAGTTCCGTAAGGTTCAAAAGCCGATTCGCCCTATCGTTGGTAATACCTGTTGCCCAAGTTACAAATTAAATAAAGAGGTAAATAATAGATTGAAGGTGGCATATACATATTGTCAGACTTTTAACATTAAGAACAGCTATGAATTTACCGAGGACATGAAAAACGTACTTATACCTCAGTATGCGTCACTATCTTCATTGAATATCACCAATCTGTACACAAATATTCCCGTAAAAGAAATGATTGAGATCATTAAGAACAATTTCCTCACTCATGGTAAATTGGCGTTGGAAGAAGTGATTGAACTAGTGGAAATGTTGGAACAAGTCTTGTCGTTCATTTACTTTACTTGCAATGGTAAAATGTATCAACAGAAAGACAGTTTGGCGATGGGTAACAGTTTGGCTGGGACGCTGGCTTGGAAAACGAATTCCTTGACGAAAATCCTGATATCGCAGAAAAAATTGTATATTACACGAGATATGTTGACGACACTATTTTATTATACAAACGAGATTAAAAGGATAGCACAAAAAATGAACTCTCAACACCCGAAAATTAGATTCACTACGGACTTTGAAGAAGACAACCGTAAACATTACTTATATTTAACACTAATAAAGGAAGATGGGAAACACGAATTTAGCATTTTCAGAAAACACACGTGTACAGATTTAGTTATTAACGAGCGCTCTTGTCACCCATCGCTATACAAATAGGCATATTTTACTTCGATGGTAAACAGGCTACTAAGATTGCCACTAAACCAACAGGAAGTAGAAAAAGAACTAAGTATTTTGAAACAAGTGGCTGTAGCGACCGGATATGCGTGTAAGGAGGTGATGAATATTTATAATAAGACAAAGAAGAGGCAAATGAAACAAATAGAAGGAAGTCAAGTCGCAGTTAAGAGGAACAACAAGAAAAAATACGTGGCTCTCACTTATAGTGGTAGAATTGCAGATAATATCGTAAGATGCTTTCGTAAATCCCACGTTAAAATAGGGTTTCGCACAAATAACACGCTAAAATTGAAGCTCCTGCACAAAATATGTAATAGTAGGAATGAACTTCAGTATTCAGGTGTATATAAGATCAAATGAGATGACTGCTGTAAACAATACATAGGGCAGACTCGTAGGAACTTTGAAACCAGATTCAGGGAGCACATCTACTCTCATTACAAAACAGCGTTTGGGGCACATATGGTTGCCTTAAAGCACTCAGTCACGAACATTGAACAAAGCTTAGACATCCCAAATAGAGCTCGTAAGGGACGGTTCTTAACATTTTGGAAGAAGTTGAAATATACACCCACAAAAAGAAAGACCCGGATTTAATCCTCAACGAGCAAAGCGAGTTCAGTCATAACGGCTATTTTAGTATTTATGACGACCTACTGAAATAATCACTTATAGAAGTCCAAGCCGAAAGGATGACAGATGGTATATGGTGAAACAGCTTGAGGATGCGTGCAGCGCCTAACGTCGTTGACGCAGCCCTCGTGCACGGCCCTCTTACCCATGGCGATGGACATCAGACGTCTGAACGGTTCGCGGCACAACACCGAAATAGCGGGAACCACGATAGCAGACCATGGAGGAAAACAAGTCTACACGAGCACCATGGATATAGAAATCGCCCTTTATTTCCGATCGTACAAAAATGATAGTTTCATTATGTATTTTAATTTTGACAAGTACAGATTTCAACCTTGACAACTGCAGAGTTTAACTGAGTATTTTTAGAGATAAAAGCATATTAGAATAATCTGCTTAATACAGTATGTGCTTATGTAATGTAACAAATGTACCAGAGGCCGGCCGGAGTGGCACAGCGGTTCTAGGCGCTTCAGTCTGGAACCGCGAAACCGCTACGGTCGCAGGTTCGAATCCTGCCTCGGGCGTGGATGTGTGTGATGTACTTAGGTTAATTAGGTCTAAGAAGTTTTAAGTTCTAGGGAACTGTTGACCATAGCAGTTAAGTCCCATAGTGCTCAGAGCCGTTTGAACCATTTGATTTGGAATCAGGTAAGCATCCCATAGACATGGACAGCTGTCGCCCAATCGGTCTCACTGATGTTCTCTGTAAGTTGCTAAAATGCTTGGTGAGTGGGTGGCTGTGTTGGCTCTTTTAGCTTTGGGGTCTTCTGGCTCCGTCCCAGGATGGTTTCAGCCAAGGCCATTCCACTACTGATAATCTGGTTTGCCTGGAGTCTGCCATCTGGACAGCTTTTGACCGACATCAACATCTTATTGCTGTCTTCTTCGACCTACAGAAGACTTATGATATCGCATGGCGCCACCACACGTTTTCTACCTTACATGAGCGGTGTCTCAGTGACCCACTTCCAATTTTTGTCCAGAACATCTTGTCGCATTGTAGTTTCCGCGTTAGAGTTGGTGCTTCCACAGCAGCCCCCTTGTCCAAGAGAATGGGGTTCCACAGGGCTCTCAATTTGGTGTATCTCTTTTCGGTGGCCATCGATGGTCTGGCAGCAGGTGTGAGGTCTTCAGTATTACACTCCCCCCCTATGGGTGTTGCTGAACAGCGACTGCTGAGCACCATTTGAAATGCACTGTTATGGGTTTTCTCCAATGGCTTTCAGTTTTCCGCCACCAAGACTATCATCATGCACTTCTGTCCTCATTGTGCTGTTCATCAACTACCGTAACTTTACCTAGACAACCAGTTAGTGTGGTGGAAACGTACATCTTTTGAGACTGGTATTTGATGCACGGCTGATGTGCATTTCCCATATTCACCAACTTTAGCAAAGACGCTGATTACACCTTAATACACTTAGCTGCCTCAGTAACACACTTATACAGCTTTACAAAGCACTGATCCTGTGCTGTCTTGATTATGGGTGTCTGGCAAATAGTTCAGCATTGCCCTCAGCGCTGCAGTCACTACACCTGATACAGCACTGTGGGAACTGACTTGCAGTAGGCGCGTATCGAACTAGCCCTGTGAACAGCCTACTCACAGAGGCTGCGGTCTCTGCACTACGGATCAAGGGACAACAATAGCTACTCAGTTATGCTATACATGTTCACAACTCCCCTAAGCATGTCCATTTTCCTGGCAGGGATGTTCACATCCCACACCAAAGACCCAGAAGTGAGGCCAAAACTACAATTTGACCACAGAGTCTCTCATCTGAACTCTAACAGATCCTGGCATCACCTCTTGTCCAGGGCAATCACGTATGTCCCCATGGCATATATCCCAACCTGAGAACAGAGTCGATTCATTCATTGGAACAAAAGACTCAGTTCACCCCATTGTGTGTTCCCACCTGTTCCTGTCTGTCCTCAATGCATTTATAGGTTCAGAAATGATACACACTCATGGCTCAACTGACAATGGATGAACTGATTTTGCATACACAAGGGCAAAGTGTAGTGAACTACATTCCTAGCCAAACAGATGCAGTGTCTTCACCGCTGATTAAAGTGGCCATCAAACAAGCGTTATCCATACTTGTTCTTACACTAGCAAGATGATTTTACTCTGTAGTGGCTTCTGAGCAGTCTTCAGTCCATAGGCCAAAGCTGTTATCAAGGAATGAGTATGCCAACTGCTTGGCGAAGTTCGCTACTAGGGAGTCGATTTTGGAAATGTGGATGCCAGGAAAGGACCTTTGGTCGACTCCTATGCCACCAGTTGTTAGGTATCTGAAACTCTAAATTGTTTCAGCTGGACTCCCTAAGCCAACTAAGAGCAATAAAGGAAGTCATGGCTAGTGACAGTGTTTCCTTCGCGCTTCTCACAGGGAATCCACTGTTCTCTCTCAGCTACACATCTGCCTCATTTGACTGACCAACAGCCACATTCTCCGGTGTGAACACTACCATTGCGGTGCCTGCCTGATAGTGGTCCAAATCCTACTAGACTGTCCTAATTTAGCTGCTTTGCCGTGACATATTAAACTCCCTGACACGGTACCTTCGATGCTAGCAGGCGACGCCAAAATGGCTGACCTGGCTTTACGCTTCACCTGTGAAGGTAGTTTCTAGAAGCGTCGTGAGATGGGGGCACTTTGGCCTCATAGATTGCTGGTGGGATTGGAGGAGTACTCCTCGCTTGCACTGGCCCAAGGGACCCATGGCGGCCCTTGCTCGACAGTCTGGACTGGCCCAACGCTTACCACCTTTTTATTCTATTTGTTCCTTTATGTCTGTCGTTTTTAATGTTTTATATTTCCTGTCTATCATTTTGTGTGTGTTGCTCGTCTCCTTGAGGTTAATGGAGGGTGGGGTGGTGGTGGCGGGATACAGATAGAGCATCTCCCACGTCATACCATCCTCTGGAGACTTCCAGCTGCATTCAGGGCAGAGTGACTCACCCTCCTTACCCCTTCTCACTACCCACCTACTTTTCCTTGACTTTGTCTTGTTGGATCTTGTCTAAAATCACGCTCCCCAGGATTTGCCTTTTGTATGGTTCAAGTGGCTCTGAGCACTACGGAACTTAGCATCTGAAGTCATCAGTCCCCTAGAACTTAGAACTACTTAAACCTAACTAACCTTAGGACACCATACACATCCATGCCCGAGGCAGGATTCGAACCTGCGACCGAAGCAGTCGCGCGGTTCTAGACTGAAGAGCCTAGAACCGCTCGGTCACAGCAGCTGGGGCCTTTTGTATACTTTTTTGGAAATTTATTAGTGTTTCGTTACAAATAGAACGAAGTGACTTATGATCTCACACCTTACCTTTCCTCTTATCAGCCAACCAACCCATAGCCTTATCGATGTTACCATCACATTACAATGCCTTACCCCCATAACATACTCCCATAACTTACCACTCTACCAGTCAATGAGCCTATTGACCTACTGGTCAGCAAAGAAACATATCTATTAATCAGTAAAAGGCTTATAAAAATATAAAACGTGCAAACTTCTAATTGGTACAGTGCTTACAAAAGTATAAACAAAACCTTCAGACTACTATCATCTTCATCTGGTTAGCAGTTCTTCGTTTAAAAAAATGGCTACTCTCGTTCTACATTGTATTAACATTTAGTACCTCAAGAGACTGGTTACTTTGAAGGTAAGTCTTTTGAATATGGCATTTTGCTGAATTTTACTGGACCCCGCTATAAATGAAAATAAATCTTTACTTCATCGCTAAGTTTTGATCATTACTACATCTTCTATCTGAAATACTGGTTCCTTCACATACCAGTTGTGTTTAGACAGTCTCTGTTCAGCATTTAAAACAAAACAGTCACGGACTAGGCCACTTGGTACTATCATTTGGTCACCTACATTAAGCAGTCAGTATAATAATGAAAGTAACATCTCATCTATTGGCATTTTCGGGATGCGAGGTCGTGATCCAACAAACTCTTCCGTTCCTGACATTTGTCCAGGACTGCGCTGGACATCTGCAGAGGCGCTCCTCTGCTGACCCTTTTGCCTTTCTAGGTAGAGCACTTGCCCACGAAAGGCAAAGTTCCCGGATTCGAGTCTCGGTCAGGCACACCGGTTTAGCCTGCCAGGAAGTTTCATATCAGCGCACAATCCGCTGCAGAGTTAAAATCTCATTCTAGAAACATCCCCCGGGCTGAGGCTAAGCCATGTTACCGCAATATCCATTTTTCCAGGAGTGCTAGTTCTGCAAGGTTCGCAGAAGAGCTTCTGTGAAGTTTGGAAGGTAGGAGACAATGTCCTGGCTGAACTGAAGCTTTGAGGACGGGCCGTGAGTCGTGCTTGGGTATCTCAGTTGGTAGAGCGCTTGCTTCGGTTGTGAAAGACGAAGTAGGTAAAATGGCTAGTGGAATCGAGAAATTGATAGAATAAGGCCACGTAAGAAATTTTATGGGTAGGCAAGATGCTCTAACAGCAGAGACGACAGCGGCTGTTAGCAAGTAGATAAACGAACAAGTAGAATCTGGCTTTAAAACTGAAAATAGTGAAGTTAAAAAGCAAATCAATGAAATAAAAAACGATTTGATTCTTTAGATGCACGTGAAACCTCTACAGTGATCATTGATCCGTGGATGAACTAAGAATCGGTCAAATGTTTTGGAGACTACGGGAAGTATCACCCAGTAAATTTTCCGGCAGCATGCAGGGATGTTTTTATAAGGGAAATGTCCGACGAGGTGACTCCAGAATGAATTTCTGTATGGGCCAACATTTAAATACGGGAACGGGTGGATGCGAGAATTTTGTAAACATGAACTTGCGAGGTTAGTGCATGTGAAACGTCGATTGGGAGTGCTTACCGATATTATCACGTTGAAAAGGCGGTTACCGCAAAATTTGCAGTGGGATTCAGTGGACAGTCCTAGCAACTCTATAGACAAATTATGGGACTTTGTAGAGAAATTAGAACGAGAGTTGAAATTTAAACCGTCAAGTAACCAGACAAATAGCTTTCAGAGTGGAAATCTTAACTACAGTCTAAGTGATTACTATGAAAGACATCCTGGAAGCTATCAACGAACGCAAACAGTAGTTTTGATAAGGGAAACGGTAACAGGCACACGTCCAATAATAAATTTCAAAGGGATAGTGGGAACGGATTTTTTTTTTTTTTTTTTTTTTTTTTTTTTTTTTTTTTTTTTTTTTTTTTTTTTTTTGGCAGGGAGCGACACCAAGAACGTAGATCTGAGGGACGGGCACCTGGCGAAATGAACCAGCGTGATGGGAGATCGGGAAACTAAGTCTCGCCGCATCTCTGTGGAATGTTTTTACTTAACACCTGCTTTGTTTAAGCTTTAAATCTAAAGGGAGTGGACAGGCTGAGGCAATAAAGTGAACATTTCAATTCCCATGTTTTTATTAACTACCAAAAACAATCTCACATGAAAATTGACAGACATCACTCAGGCAAATTTATTTACGAAACTCTCATTAGATAAAATCATGTACAAAATAATAAATCATTAGCCAACGATCTCCCATAAGCATTGAGAAACGCCAATAAGACTCAATTTAACCGTAACTTCAACAAAATAACTCTAGTTAATCACTTTATTTCAGACCCTTTCAATTCCAGTACTTTAACATTACATGTAACATAACAGTGGACACACAGCCTCAATTTTAACACGAATACTTGGAACATATTTACTAAAACGTAACTTGGGCAATCTTGCAAACTACTAGACTAGAGAACCTTGCAGAGCGGATCACGAAATTAGTCAAATGCTCACAGGCCTATACGATGGGACTTAAGTGCATAGAAAGTTACAACTTTGTACAATCATAAATGTGTAACAACAGCTTTTAAGGCTGAAGTTTAACCACGAAAGGTGGAGTCGACTGAGGGAAGTAATACTTCGAATTAAGACGTGGCTCCGTTTGCAACCCCACATCGAGTAGGACTCCGAAATGTGAACCCAGCTAACGCTATCGAAGAGGAACACAAGAGCTCGTAAGCCAAACTTGTAATCTAAAGGGAAGCTCTGCGCTTCGGTTGCCCGCTGCCTCAACTCACTGAAAGACAGACCACACACAACAGGAGGCCAAAAAAAAACTTTTCTTAACTTTAACATTCAAGATTGACCAGTAAATTAACACTATAAAACGAAGGCTACACAACAACTAATTACACTCGCCAGTCCTTTCTTCAAGCGAAACAGTACCCGATAAATAAACGCTAAGAGTGGGAAATGAACTGGCTCGCGGGAACTGACACTCACTAGATCTTAATGACACACATATTGGCCACCTTAAGTGCGCCTGCAACGCTCAACACGGTAATCTTTAGAGGACATATTGAAATGGATTAACCGATATCCTAAGCAAATTAAACACTTGCTAATAATAGCTACTGAACTAACAATCCGGAAATACATCAATATTATGCGGAAGCAGAGCACACGCTCAGTAAGAGGCACCAAATGAAATCGAACACACGTAACATCACCCGTCCGGCAACGTCTTACTATACCAAGAGCGATCACAATCACAGTTAACTAAGCGCTCTTAGTAATTAGAGTACTTAACTGGGTGTCTTGGTGCTGGGGCGATTTTGCGAATATGTCAGACCATCACTTCGCAAGACCTTAACAGCGTGACCCTCCAAGGAAGTGGGAACATTCACAGCTCACGAGGTTGACGGAGAATACACAGCGACGGCCAACTCCCGCCGCCTCCAGTACAACCACGTGACAACCGCCGCCCGGCCTCAGGCACGCCGTCTTCGCTTCCGCCCGCCAGCCACCCGAGGACTCGCGCACCGCCGCCTTCCGTTCTCAAAGCCTTGTTCCCCTTACTTCGGGTCGGCCCTCGCTTATATACCGAGCCGGCCCAAGCCCCAAGACAAACCTCTGTACTAGGAAATCGATTGTACTCATGTCAGAGATACCACTGGCTCCGGTCCCGCCACGGCTCACTCGGGACCGGAGATGGCAAAATAAACCGGCGATGAATAGGACGCGAGTAAATTGAGATGTGATAGATGTTAATAAATCAGCAGAAAGGTGCCAGAAAATTGAAATGAAATTAGAAAGACATGAGAATCAAAAAGGGAAATTTTCAAATCAGATGATATGAAAAAGGTGTAATCCTAAGATAATGAAAGATAACGATAAAGGTGATGACGACCGTTTAGGACTAAATGATTTGTTTTATGAATGTGAGACGAAAGAGTGTGTGAACGTTAATACAATGAAAGGTTCTATGTGCCAGAAAGTGGCTGAGGTGGAGCTGAATTTGGTGAAGTTAGATGGTATAGAAAATTCTGAAAAGGTACTAACCAGCGGGAACGATTATAGTGATGAAGGTGATGATTTTTCAGGTGATACTGTGACTGCGGAAGTTGTTACAGAAGTTAATAAAGGCAGTATAGCGTTAGTTTTCGTCAGCTGTTGATGATTTTGTGTGTGTGTATCGGCGGATATTGGTGAATTAGTTTTGAAGGAAGGTAGTAATTATGTATTGTGTGCTGAAGTTACGAAAGCTGAAGCTGCTGGTATTGATACTTCAGAGGAAGGAATCTGTATATTTATACTAAAGGAGGTGAACCCGAAAGTCTGGATGGATCTGTGCATCTTGAATTTTGTTTGAGAATGAATGTGGATCTGAATCTGGTGAGCGATCTGAAATTAATGTGACGCAGGAGGAAAAGGTATTATGCTCAGGTTTAAATCAAAACGCAGCGGAATTTAATGGTACTGTTGATACTGAAATTGTACGATACTGTAGCTACAATTTATTTGATGTAACAGCAGAGGATGGTGAAACTATGAACAGTTCTCATTTTGGTGATTAGTCGACGGAGGTAAACGATGTTTTGTGTAGTGTGTTGTATAATGTTATAATGTATCAGCAGCTGTTGGAAGTGCTGTTAGTGAAGATGTTTTTAATGATGAGGGGAGTAAGGCTTTATTTCATGATAATGATGTAGTAGCTATTAATGTCGATAATTTATGGGAGAATACAGTGAGTTTGATTCTGAGATAGAAAGTGATATATGGACAGAATGGTATCTTAAGGAGGAATATGATTTTATTGTAACTGATCGACGATAATACAGTAAAACATTACGATCGTTGTTTCCTCATTTGTGGAGTCGAGAGACGTTTAGGATAGCGAGAAGTGTAGAAGGGAGAAAAAATGAAATTGGGGCGAAAGAAGCATTTAATGAATTACTTTGGGACGAGTACGAAATTGAGGAGTAGGTCGAACAGGATATGTGTACTCCAGAGATGGAAGAGAAGGGACGAGACAAAGAGAATGAATTATTGAGGGAATAGCGTTTAGAGCGAAAAGAAATGTGACAGAATTGAGACTTTACATTGAGAAGAGGAAAGTAGGTTGAGAAATAAGTGTATCTGTGTTTAGATTATAAGATAGTTTTGAGGGGTAATTTGAAATGTTTTATTTCAGGATTTATTGTAGATTCTTTGTTGTCACTCCTCATAAGGACTTTTTGTTGGCACAGGGTCTTTGCAATTATAAAGAGATAGATCAGACGCACATTTAGTGCGAGGAAGTCAGAGAATTATTTGGTGCACAGTATCAAGTCAAAAATCAGTACACAGTATGCATGTCAATTAGGTTTTTGGGGGTACATAAGAGATTTATTTATGTGTACGTATGTGTTAGGCTTAAAGATTTTGATGGTTTTGTGTCTGTAGTAATTTCCTAATTATAAGTTATGGTCACGCCAATTTGGGTGGATGGAGGTCGGAGAAATATGGAAAATGAAAATTAATAATGCGTACCTAGGAAGGCAGATGTATGTTTATCTACCTATCTGAGAATATTTTGGTGGAATAATTCACTGTTGTATGGAGTATCTATTGTGTACACAGCTTCACTGCACAGAATTAAACGAGGGGTGAGATTTGTTGATGTTCGTTGTTAGTTTTGAGTCTAAGGCAATTATTTAAATTAAAAGAAAGTATTAATGGGCCGATGAAGTCGATTGGGACTGTGTCACGAGATGCATGTCTCTAGTGGGACTTGAATAACTTGTCAGAATCATTGAAGAATTTACGAGCATGTTGCAAATGCTGTAAATCAATTGTTTACTGTGTAGTTTAGATATGTTTGTATCGATTCCATTGTCGAAGCTTTCAGTGCATATCCTGGGTTGTTTTGGAAAGTGTTTGTTTTCTGGTATCTACACCCGATTCGAATTTCAACAGATTTGTTCCCGAAAACCGTTGGCGATGAGATGCAGAGCCATATAGAATTTCGGCAGGCTATTCCGCTCCGAATCTGTGGAGCGCCGCTGGAGACTTCGTTGTGACAAAAAGGTTCTGTGAAAGTGAGCGCAGTGGCGCTGATATTTCTGCGGCATTTCAATAGACAGTCGATTCTGATAAATGAATAGTTTTATTTGGCATTTAATTAATATGCTGCACTTTCTAATTTATGTTAGATATAAGTTTCTTTAAATTTAAAGCATGGCTGAATCAACACCATTACAAATAATTACACTAATTACACAACTGATCTGGTGCTTAGGGTATTTATGTTATTGTATTATGAATTTGTGTATTATAAATTTGCGTGGGCACGCCAACATGTTATGAAGTAGAAGTGTGTGAGTTAACAAGCATTGCACCCTCCCTTAAATATATGGCTGAAAGAGTCAGCCTCCAGGAATTGTGCAACGATCCCTGTCGGCCAGGACCGTGTGCAACAAAGGGTGCTGAATCACCTCTTGATGAGAAACTCACAGGCGTCTATTGTCTATTGAGGACCAAGCGCTGTAGTGTGCGAGTGAGACAGACGAGAACCAACATCATAGGGAAACGCAGTAGAAGGCGTTTGTGGCCAGAGACAAGTAGCAATGTTAAATATGGCGGACCTAAGATCGGCCATAAAGGGAAACATCTATGAAAACTGTTTAATTCGGTAGTAATGCAGGGAATGAAGGCACAGTAATTTTAATCCAGCATCCTTCATGGTGATCGCAACAAAACTTGAATGTTGATAATGTCTATAATAGTTTCGGATTTAATGTTAAAGTGAAATTCACAAGTTTTGTAACAAAGACCTGAATGCTAAAATCTGAACGCTTTAGTCGATCTTATTGAGCGACATTTCATATAGAAACGCATCATTAAAATGACAAAGGCTGTAAATATCAACTCTGTAACTTCATTTGTTTAAATGATATAGTACATTTAAATTAGCAGTATTTTCAGTTAAGCATCAGATCACCATTTCCTTCACACTAAATGCATATTGAATCATTAGGTAATTGAACATTTGCTGTAAAGTTTAGTGCATAATAGTGATTTTTGTTCGTTATTTCTTTATTTATCAGAAAGCACATTGGTGCATGGCTACTGGCCGTTACATTCAAAGTTAAGAAATAAGTTGTATTGGTTTTATGTAAAAGAATTTAACATTGGCCATTATTGCTACTTTGTTTAGGACTTGAAAGTTGTCAAGCTTTGATTATTTAAATATGTTAAAACGTAAAATAATGTGGAATAAGCTGTAGCCAATCATATGGACAGCTTTAGGAAAGGGAACTACACTAGTCAGTTGAGCGAGTATGTTCAGCGCGCGGGAAGCGCTGCCGGGACGGGCAGAGGGACAGTGCTGGTGCGGACGCGAAAGCGGACAGTTCGGCTGGCGACACTGAAGGGTACAGTTCGGTTTGAGACGCGAAAGCGGACAGTCGGTCTTTAGGCAGCGAGGAAGTGATACGACTTGGAAAATTTCGCGTTGTGTGGTACCGCGGGACTTAGTCTCTTCACCTTGTGACATTTTCGACACGTTCTTACAATTCTTCTCACGTTTCTAAAATAATACTATTTAATAAAATGTCTAATTGTTTAACGTACTTCCTCAGCCCGAAACGGCTACGGCCCTCATATACAGGGTGGTCCACTGATCGTGACCGGGCCAAATATCTCACGAAATAAGCGTCAGACGAAAAAACTACAAAGAACGAAACTTGTCTAGCTTGAAGGGGGAAACCATAGCGCCATCTGGTTTCCCCCTGCAAGCTAGACAAGTTTCGTTCTTTGTAGTTTTTTCGTTTGATGCTTTTTTCGTGAGATATTTGGCCCGGTCAGTATCAATAGACCGCCCTGTATATACATCAGGATAGTTCACATTACTTCTGTGAACTTGAAGATCTATTTCTAAAAGTAAGTTCGCTGAAACAGCCGTCTGAGCTTTGGTATCTAGCGTAGCCTGTTCTTCTCTTTCTGAATCCCCAAACGAAACAAGAATGTCCTTATATTCGCTGTGTAGGCTCACAGAGGGATTTTTGAAAATTAATGAAGAACTGTGTTTTCAAAATCAGAGAATACATAATATTAGTGAAATCTTAATATACAGTACCACAAGAAGAGACAGGGTAAATAATTCTTCATTTATGTCAGACTGAAAAACAGCCTGGATGGAAAGTTATGAAAAACAGCCTGGATGGAAAGTTATTTATTTCACATAAACGATTGATGCTTTCGTCCTACCAGCACAGAAGTATAAACGCGCTATGAGCTGTGCATGGCACAATAGGTCATTTGAGCGCTCACACACATGTGGCTATGACAGTAGAGGAAACACACACTGCTCTAGTGCGACAAAAGATAAGCGGAAGTTCACAGAATCAATCGTAAGGAGAGTTACAATAATATAAAACTATTTAAAACAGATAGATCAAAATGCTGATACACAAATCATAAGAAGTAAATAAAATAAAAGAAGCATACAAGATCATGTAAAACGAAATCTATATTAAGCGGAATATATATGAAGCAGAATAGTAAAGTGATGCAGCATTCTCAACACCGACGTTTCTGAGATTCCTGATTCTAGCGCAGTTTGTCTGCTATTGATGTGCGTATTAGCTGCCACAGCAGCTAAAACACCTACTTCGGCATCATCATTTGTTGCAGGTCGTTGCTGACGTTTCACATGTGGCTGACATAGTGCGTCAGTTTTCCCATAAAGGCCCAGTAATACACAGTAAATTGGTTAAAGTTAAAAGTTCATCTATAGCCGACACACTCAATAACAAACAAATACAAACATCGATGCACGAGAAACAGGTTTCATGATAAAATCTGCAGATCACAAACAATGTCCTATTCTTCGACATTAAAATGAACAAATTTAAATACACAAATATAAAAAATTCATTAAAAATAAGTCATCTACAGTAACCCCGTAGAATAATCTTCCGCCCCGCGGGATTATCCGAGCGGCCTAAGGCGCTGCAGTCATGAACTGTGCGGCTGGTCCCGGCGGAGTTTCGAGTCTTCCCTCTGGCATGGGTGTATGTGTTTGTCCTTAGGATAATTTAGGTTAAGTAGTGTGTAAGCTTAGGGACTGATGACCTTAGCAGTTAAGTCCCATAAGATTTCACACACATTTGAACATTTTTGATATTCTTCCTTTCTTCTCGACATACCAAAGGATAATATTAAAAGTATATAGTTCAGTACATTTTGCTCTGATTGCTACCTGCATCATATTTAAAGTACCAGGGAAGTGGGTTGCTAGCCTTACTTGCCCCTGGTCCCACTGAGTTTTACCCCAAACGGCTGAGGGACTAACCGGTGGATTCGGTAGTCTTTGCTGTCTGAGCACAAAGGGGACCACGACTGAGAATATTTCAGAGATGTCCAGCCTTATTCCAAAGTAATTGGTATCCCGACTGTCAGGACCACTTACTTGGCCACTCATATGTTGCCCATGGTTCATGAACCAGGACATGGCAACAGGAACCCACACCATGAATCAGCGTTGTGGGTAAAATCTTCTCAGGATAGTGCGAGTATTAGTTGAGGACAAATTGTATGAAAATCAGTGTGGGTTTAAGCCTCTTAAAGGTTGTCAGGACCAGATCTTTAGCTTACGGCAAATAATGGAGAAGTGTTACGAGTGGAACAGGGAATTGTATCTATGCTTTATAGATCTAGAAAAGGCATATGATCGGGTTCCTAGGAGGAAGCTATTGTCTGTTCTACGAGATTATGGAATAGGAGGCAAACTTTTGCAAGCAATTAAAGATCTTTACATAGATAGTCAGGCAGCAGTTAGCGTTGACGGTAAATTCAGTTCATGGTTCAGAGTAGTTTCATGGGTAAGACAAGGCTGCAACCTGTCTCCACTGTTGTTCGTACTATTTATTGATCATATGTTGAAAACAATAGACTGGCTGGGTGAGATTAAGATATGTGAACACAGAAAAAGCAGTCTCGCATATGCGGATGACTTAGTTGTGATGGCAGATTCGATTGAAAGTTTGCAAAGTAATATTTCAGAGCTATATCAGAAATGTAAGGACTATGGTATGAAGATTAGCATCTCAAAAACGAAAGTAGTGTCAGTGAGAAAGAGATATAAACGGATTGAGTGCCAAATAGGAGGAACAAAGTTTGGACAGGTGGACGGTTTCAAGTACTTAGGATGCATATTCTCACAGGATGGCCATATAGTGAAAGAAATGGAAGCGAGGTGTAGCAAAGCTAATGCAGTGAGCGCTCAGCTACGATCTACTCTCTTCTGCAAGAAGGAAGTTAGTACCAAGACTAAGTTATCTGTGCACCGTTCAATCTCTCGACCAACTTTGTTGTATGGGAGCGAAAGCTGGGTGGATTCAGGTTACCTTATCAATAAGGTTGAGGTTACGGATATGAAAGTAGCTAGGGTGATTGCAGGTACTAGTAGATGGGAACAATGGCAGGAGGGTGTCCACAATGAGGAAATCAAAGAACAACTGGGAATGAACCCTATAGATGTAGCAATCAGGCCGAACAGGCTTAGATGGTGGGGTCATGTTACACGCATGGGAGAAGCAAGGTTACCAAAGAGACTCATGGGTTCAGCAGTAGAGGGTAGGAGGAGTCGGGGTAGACCAAGGAGAAGGTACCTGGATTCGGTTAAGAATGATTTTGAAGTAATAGGCTTAACATCAGAAGAGGCACCAATGTTAGCACTGAATAGGGGATCCTGGAGGAATTTTATAAGGTTCAACTTCTGAGGTCATCAGTCCCCTAGAACTTAGAACTACTTAAACCTCACTAACCTAAGGACATCACACACATCCATGCCCGAGGCAGGATTCGAACCTGCGACCGTAGCGATCGCGCTGTTCCAGACTGTAGCGCCTAGAACCGCTCGACCTCTCCGGCCGGCAAGTTTTGTAAGGGGGACTATGCTCTAGACTGAACGCTGAAAGGCATAATCAATCTTAAATGATGATGATGATGATGATGATGATGATGATGACTTCAGTACATTTGTTAGCACTGTTGTGCAAGATAGGAGCGCCCTTCCCTCTATTTTATTGTTAATGGGCTGTTTTCCTGCTTTATAGGCAATCTGATGATGGCCCAAAAGGGTTAAAAGCTTTCATGAAATAAATAGCTTTGCAATGTAGACTATTTTCCAGTTTGAACTAAATCCAAATGGTTGCTGTAATAGCAGGCCAGAATGTAATGAAATAAACTCTATAGAGACTTGCCCTGTCAGGCACGAAAGGTGGTGGCATCCTACTTCTGATAAATAAACTATAGATCATGAAGGCTTCTATGAATATAACATTTAATAAACAGTATGTCAGTGAGAAGCTTATCACAGTGGTTCTTCGTGGTCATCTTAGACTACATAGAAACCAATAATCAAGCACGGATGTACTGTTATGTACTTATTACCACTGAAATTAGACGCCTTTATAAAGAAAAAGTACACTGAATACTTTAGCTCTTGTTTCTTATTTTTCTGCTATGAACGTATTGTCTAAAGGCCTCTTCGGTAAACTGATGGAAGCTACATATCTTATTGACCGGCATAATTGTCAGTTGATCGCTCAGATGAATGATAATCAACTACAGAAGTTAAGGAAAGTCTACTGCCGTCCAGTTAACAGATTAGATTTGGAAATGAATGCACATTCTCCTTTTTCTGGAAGTGTAGCAATTTTGGTTTCAGGACGCAGGAATGTGCTTACTAAATAGAGGGTTTAGGTGGAACATCAAACAGCATGTAGACGATAGGACGGTTATGACTTCGGTTTCTATTTAAATTTACGCTAGTGGCTACCAGTTGCAGCAAGTCAGAAGTACTCAGAATAGTATGTAGTACCAGCCATCTTACTGAAAATTCTGTCCATAAAATACCTTATAATAAGGATCAGGTGCTTCTAAATTGTGTTAAGAATGTTGAGGTCTGCTGAAGCATTAATTTTCGTTCTGATAAGGGCAGTGCATCAGTCGTCGTTTAGAGGAAAGACCTTGAGATTTCTTGAGGAGCGCAACATACAAAATTTGTCTATTTAATAGACTACGATCCTACAGGAAAGTATGCATAGGTGCTCAAAACTTGCATAATCGGCATCTCCAGTCTTTTTATTTATTTATTGTCCTGACCTCGCACCTAAAATGAAATTGATGATCTATTAGTGCCCAAATGAAGACTCGTAATGGTGACTTACTGATACATCTCACAACGGTATAGGGAATGCAGGTGAACCTAATTCCAAATACACTCCACACTTACTAAGAAAAATACTTGTCTATGAGTAAAATTTTGCAATGTCTGATAGAAAGAAGTTGGTTCAAATTTCAAATGATGAAGTTTTCCCACATCGTCGTAGTTTGCTCTCCGGGTATTAAAAGTCTGTATGCAGATGTTCCTTAGGATGAAACAATCCTTATCATACAAGATAATTTCTTTAAGTATCGTCAGCTGAATTCAGTTTAAACAGTCGGAATTATCCCCTTGCCGGTGGGAATGGCCGAGCGGTTCTAGGCGCTACAGTCTGGAACCGCGCGACCGCTACGGGGGCAGGTTCGAATCCGGCCTCGGGTATGGATGTGTGTGATGTCCTTAGGTTAGTTAGGTTTACGTAGTTCTAAGTTCTAGGGGACTGATGACCTTAGAAGTTAAGTCCTCTAGTGCTCAGAGCCATTTGAACCAATTATCCCCTTACTGACGTTACCAACGTCTTAATTACTGGCTTTTCAGTGGTTAATATCAGAAGCAGATAGACGGTCTGTCCATGGGGAACTTCCTATCACGATGTCTCACTGATATTTTTGCCACTAATTTAGAGTTTAACTATTTTAGACAGAACGCTAGTCGCTCCAATCAAGTCCTCTTCCATTACCCTTAATTAGATGATATCATTGTCTTCTTCGGCCCTGTCTCTTAATTCTGTTGCTAGCTGAAAAATTTAATGCTTTACACGTGGTATTTACTCACGAAGAGTTGGACGCTTAACTATTTAGTTCGCCAACTTTGGCTTAATGGCGATGGGATTCGCTTTGAACTCACGACTAGTGACTCTTTAATTTGCACCTCCTCCTGCCATCTTCACAAGTAAAAGTTTATCTTTTCCAAATCTACGATCACCACAGATGTAAGATATCGCTTAGCAAATCTTCCATAGAAAAAGAATTAGAGAATTTGAAACATATCGCTGCAAACAATGCTTTCAGTCCTGATATAGCTGATAAAGTGTATAAAGAAAAAATGATGTCTACACCTAGTTGTTTCCGAAATCTAAATTTGTGAGGATCGCTTTCATGGGGTATCCCTCCTATGAGCTGGTTAAGCTCTTTAATAAGTAGGATATGCGTTTCATCCTTACTACTGATAATAAAATTCAGCTCAGTTGTGTTCATAGTGAGCGCGCCCACAGGGATAAGTATACAGTGTTTGGAGTGTAAAATTAGAATGCCGTTGCTGGGAAATGGCTTTCATAGGACAGTCTGACAGAATGTTGAAGACGAAAAAAGGAGAGAGTAAACAGAACTTATTATAAGAAACTTACTTTTATGTATTTTATATATTTGTATACACTCCTGGAAATTGAAATAAGAACACCGTGAATTCATTGTCCCAGGAAGGGGAAACTTTATTGACACATTCCTGGGGTCAGATACATCACATGATCACACTGACAGAACCACAGGCACATAGACACAGGCAACAGAGCATGCACAATGTCGGCACTAGTACAGTGTATATCCACCTTTCGCAGCAATGCAGGCTGCTATTCTCCCATGGAGACGATCGTAGAGATGCTGGATGTAGTCCTGTGGAACGGCTTGCCATGCCATTTCCACTTGGCGCCTCAGTTGGACCAGCGTTCGTGCTGGACGTGCAGACCGCGTGAGACGACGCTTCATCCAGTCCCAAACATGCTCAATGGGGGACAGATCCGGAGATCTTGCTGGCCAGGGTAGTTGACTTACACCTTCTAGAGCACGTTGGGTGGCACGGGATACATGCGGACGTGCATTGTCCTGTTGGAACAGCAAGTTCCCTTGCCGGTCTAGGAATGGTAGAACGATGGGTTCGATGACGGTTTGGATGTACTGTGCACTATTCAGTGTCCCATCGACGATCACCAGTGGTGTACGGCCAGTGTAGGAGATCGCTCCCCACACCATGATGCCGGGTGTTGGCCCTGTGTGCCTCGGTCGTATGCAGTCCTGATTGTGGCGCTCACCTGCACGGCGCCAAACACGCATACGACCATCATTGGCACCAAGGCAGAAGCGACTCTCATCGCTGAAGACGACACGTCTCCATTCGTCCCTCCATTCACGCCTGTCGCGACACCACTGGAGGCGGGCTGCACGATGTTGGGGCGTGAGCGGAAGACGGCCTAACGGTGTGCGGGACCGTAGCCCAGCTTCATGGAGACGGTTGCGAATGGTCCTCGCCGATACCCCAGGAGCAACAGTGTCCCTAATTTGCTGGGAAGTGGCGGTGCGGTCCCCTACGGCACTGCGTAGGATCCTACGGTCTTG
Organism: Schistocerca piceifrons; assembly: GCF_021461385.2. Lineage (NCBI taxonomy): Eukaryota > Metazoa > Arthropoda > Insecta > Orthoptera > Acrididae > Schistocerca > Schistocerca piceifrons. Next base: position 641,371,411 of record NC_060140.1, on the reverse strand, counting down.
GCGTGCATCCGTGCGTCGCTGCGGTCCGGTCCCAGGTCGACGGGCACGTGCACCTTCCGCCGACCACTGGCGACAACATCGATGTACTGTGGAGACCTCACGCCCCACGTGTTGAGCAATTCGGCGGTACGTCCACCCGGCCTCCCGCATGCCCACTATACGCCCTCGCTCAAACTCCGTCAACTGCACATACGGTTCACGTCCACGCTATCGCGGCATGCTACCAGTGTTAAAGACTGCGATGGAGCTCCGTATGCCACGGCAAACTGGCTGACACTGACGGCGGCGGTGCACAAATGCTGCGCAGCTAGCGCCATTCGACGGCCAACACCGCGGTTCCTGGTGTGTCCGCTGTGCCGTGCGTGTGATCATTGCTTGTACAGCCCTCTCGCAGTGTCCGGAGCAAGTATGGTGGGTCTGACACACCGGTGTCAATGTGTTCTGTTTTCCATTTCCAGGAGTGTATTTATATTCTTTCATTTTAGTCTGTATGGATAGGTCATTGATTGTGATCTGCTAATTTTGTCATGGCCTGTGCTTCTAGTGCTTTGATATTTGTATTTGTTGATTATTGAATACATGTGATGTACGTTTTAATCCACTTGTCTTAAACAGTTTTATATTTATGTAACACCCATTATGGTTGATTTAGCATGCCACCTGGTTACCTTTCAACACACTATAGTTGTCCATGCGCGTGTACTAGTATGACATAATCATATCTGTGTGAGCGCATCAACGGACCCGTTGTGCCGCGTACTACTGATACTGCTTTTATGTTCCTATAAGCGTGGTCCTATTCTGTGCTGCTGTCGAAGTTCGCTGGCATGATTAAGATAAAGTACTGCCTGTTTTGGTAAGTGTTTCCATTCCTCTATATACGAAATTTAGGTCCACCTCTCATTCTGTATGACTTTATTACGGATGGAATTTATATCCAGTAAGTTCTAGATCACATTTCAGTTCATTTATTTGCATAGCTGCACAAGATAGGATCATGCACTTCCATCTGTTTTGTTCTGATTGGACTGTTTCAGTGTTCTGTAGACAATCTAGTGATGCACTAAAAAGATGAAATGCGTTACTGAAATAAATAACTCTGCAACCCAAACTGTTTTTCAATTTGAAATAATCCCAAACGTTTCCTGTACCAGCCGCCCAGAACTGAACGGAACAAAACATCTCATTTGTACTAAATGTGGGTAAGACCTCTTCCATAAATGATCTGCCTTTATACACTGTGATATGTACAACTTCGACTGCCATAAAAGGTAAAACCGGGATAGTCCCATTGTTCATGTTTAGGTTTGTAAAGTTCTTTGAAAAAAGTACTAACACCACTCCCAGAAAATACAATAATGCTCCTCATGCGTCATAATGCTTTCCCTCGATTATAAGATTCCTATAGATTGTAGTTCTAATTGGATTGCTTTCACTTAACAGATCTTCCTGTAAGCTCCTGCTTCCGTAATATCATAATAGTTTAAAATTATTGGACAACTATTATTCACAAAAATCTGACCCTGGAAGCTGGCAGCCGGCCGAAGTGGCCGTGCGGTTAAAGGCGCTGCCGTCTGGAACCGCAAGATCGCTACGGTCGCAGGTTCGAATCCTGCCTCGGGCATGGATGTTTGTGATGTCCTTAGGTTAGTTAGGTTTAACTAGTTCTAAGTACTAGGGGACTAATGACCTCCGCAGTTGAGTCCCATAGTGCTCAGAGCCATTTGAACCATTTGGAAGCTGGCTCTTACCTCCGAACCTCATTAGTTTCCAGAACTTTCAGTAATCATTTCCCCTTTGCGATATGTATTTTACATTGCGAAGTGGTACCCTCCTATCTTAAGCATTTTAGAAATGTTCCAGTTACTTGCATCAGCCCCCTCACCCCCCCCCCCCCCCCCCACCCGCCCCAATGAACCATGGACCTTACCGTTGGTCGGGAGGCTTGCGTGCCTCAGCGATACAGATAGCCATACGGTATGTGCAACCACAACGGAGGTGTATTTATTGAGAGAACAGACAAACGTGTGGTTACTGAAGAGTGGTAGCAGCCTTTTCAGTAACTGCAAGGGCACCAGTCTGGATGATTGACTGATGTGGCATTGTAACACTAACCAAAATGGCCTTGCTGTGCTGGTACTGCGAACGGCTGAAACCAAGGGGAAAAAGCAGCTGTAATTTTTCCCGAGGGCATGCAGCCTTAGTGCATGGTTAAGTAATGATTGCGTCCAGTTCGGTAAAATAATCCGGAGGTAAAATAGTCCCCCATTCAGGTCACCGGACGGGGACTATTCAGGAGGACGTTGTTATCAGGAGAAAGAAAACTGGCGTTCTACGGCTAGGAGCGTGGAATGTCAGATCCCTTAATTGGGCAGGTAGGTTAGAAAATTTAAGAAGGGAAATGGATAGGTTAAAATTAGATATAGTGGGAATTAGTGAAGCCCGGTGGCAGGAGGAACAAGACCTCTGTCAGGTGATACAGGGTTATAAATACAAAATCAAATAGGGGTTATGCAGGAGAAGGTTTAATAATGAATAAAAAAATAGGAATGCGGGTAAGCTACTACAAACAGCATAGTCAACGAATTATTGTGCCAAGGTAGATACGAAGCCCACGCCCACCACAGTAGTACAAGTTTTATATGCCAACTAGCTCTGCAGATGACGAAGAGATTAATGGAATGTATGATGAGATAAAAGACATTATTTAGATAGTGAAGGGAGACAAAAATTTGATAGTCGTGGGTAACTGGAAATCGATAGTAGGAAAAGGAAGAGAAGGAAACGTAGTAGGTGAATATGGAATACGAAAGAGAAAGCCGCCTGGTAGAATTTTGCACAGAGCATAACGTAATGATAGCTAACACTTGGTTCAAGAAACATGCAAGAAGGTTGTACACATGAAAGAAGCCTGGACATGCTGCAAGGTTTCAGATAGATTATATAATGGTAAGACAGAGATATTGAACCAGGTTTTAAATTGTAAGACAATTGCAGGGACAGATGTGCCCTCTGAACTGTAGAATAAAACTGAAGAAAATTCAAAGAGGTGGGAATTTAAGGAGATGTAACCTTGATAAACTGACAGAAAAAGGGGTTGTAGAGAGTTTCAGGTAGAGCATTAACGAACGATTGACAAGAATGTGGGAAAGAAATACAGCAGAAGAAGAATGGGTATCTTTGAGAGATGAAATAGTGAAGACAGCAGAGGATCAAGTAGGTAAAAAGACGAGCAGAAATGCTTGTGTGACAGAGGAGGAATTGAATTTAATTGATGAAAAGAGAAAATACAAAAATGCAGTACATGAAGTAGGCAAAAAGGAATACAAACGTCTCAATAATGAGATCGAAAGGAAGTGCAAAATTGCCAAGCAGGGATGGCTAGAGGACAAATGTAAGGATGTAGAGGCTTATATCAGTAGTGGTAAGAGAGATACTGCCTACAGGAAAATTAAAGAGACCTTTGGAGAAAAGAGAACCACTTTTATGAAAATCAAGAGCTCAGATGGAAACCCAGTTCTAGGCAAAGAAAGGAAAGCAGAAAGATGGAAGGAGTATACAGAGGGTCTATACAAGGGCGATGTTCTACAGAAAAATATTATGGAAATGGAAGAGGATGCAGATGAAGATGAAGTGGGAGATATGATACTGCGTGAAGAGTTTGATAGAGCACGGAAAAAGTCGAAACAAGACCACGCGAGTAGACAACTTTCCATTAGAACTACTGACTGCCATGGGGAAACAGCCCTGACAAAACTCTACCATCTGGTGAGCAAGATGTATGATATGAGACAGGCGAAGTACCCTCAGACTTCAAGAAGAATATAATAATTCCAATCCCAAAGAAAACAGGTGCTGACAGATGTGAAAATTACCGAAATATCAGTTTAATAAGCCACGGCTGCAAATTTGTAACACTAATTCTTCACAGACGAATGGAAAAACTGATAGAAGCCGTCCTTGGGGAAGTTCAGTTTGGATTCCTTAGAAATGTTGGAACACGTGAGGCAATCCTGCCCCTACGACTTATCTTAGAAAATAGATTAAGAAAAGGCAAACCTACGTTTCTAGCATTTGTAGACTTAGAGAAAGCTTTTGACAATGTTGACTGGAATAATCTCTTTCAGATTTTGAAGGTGGCCGGAGTAAACCACAGGGAGCGAAAGGCTATTTACAATTTATACAGAAACCAGATGGCAGTTATAAGAGTGGAGGGACATGAAAGAGAAGCAGTGGTTGGGAAGGGAGTGAGACAGGGCTGTAGCCTTTCCCCGATTTTATTCTATCTGTATATTGAGCAAGCAGTGAAGGAAACAAAAGAAAAATTCGGAGTAGTATCCATGGAGAAGAAATAAAAACTTTGAGGTTCGCCGATGACATTATAATTCTGTCAAAGACAGCAAAGGACCTGGAAGAGCAGCTGAACGGAATGGACAGCGTCTTTAAAGGAGGATATAATATGAACATCAACAAAAGCAAAACGAGGATAATGGAATGTAGTCGAATTAAATCGGGTGATTCTGAGGGAATTACATTAGGAAATGAGATGCTTCAGTAGTAAATGAATTTTGCTATTTGGGGAGCAAAATAACTGATGATGGTCGAAGTAGAGAGGATATAAAATGTAGACGGGCAATGGCGAGGAAAGCGCTTCTGAAGAAGAGATATTTGTTAACATCGAGTATAGATTTAAGTGTATGGAAGTCGTTCCTGAAAGTATTTGTATGGAGTGTAGCCATGTATGGAAGTGAAACGTGAAAAATAAATAGTTTAAACTAGTAGAGAATAGAAGTTTTGGAAATGTGGTGCAGCAGGAGAATGCTGAAGATTAGATGGGTATATCACATAACTAATGAGGAGGTACTGAAACGAATTGGGGAGAAGAGAAATTTGTGGCCCAACTTGACTAGAAGACGGTACGGTTTGTAGGACATATTCTGAGGCCTCAAGGGATCACCAACTTAGTATTGGAGGGCAGCGTGGAGGTTGAAAAGCGTAGAGGGAGACCAAGAGAAGAATACACTAAACAGATTCGGAAGGATGTAGGTTGCAATAGGTACTGGGAGATGAAGAAGCTTGCACAGGATAGAGTAGCATGGAGAGCTGCATCAAACCAGTCTCTGGACTGAAGACCACAACAACACCACATGCATCATAGCTGTGTCTTTTAACCTGACACCTTTGGATATTCATATCGTTATTCTTTCTCTGATATGAGTAACGTTCGTTAACATACTCTTCTCTGTTGTTCCTAAACCTGTCGCCTTCCCTAGTTTTATTCACGATATCTAATTGCTCTAGCAAACTGACAGAAGCCCTTGACCAATCTCTTCCAATCAGTTTTCCTCTAACACACACGACTGTTCTGCTAGTAACTACCCCCATAAATTGACTTTCGCTGATAGGTTTGTCTACAAACTTTTTTCGGTTCAGTTTTTATTAGAACATTTTCTATATTCTGTCCATGATTTAGCATAAGAGCCAGGATCTCGTAATTCTACAATCAGCTACAGTTGTTCGCCTTCTGACTAATATTTATCTTTAAAGCTGTATGAGAAATACGGCCCATGCAGAAGGCACAGCCCCTCAAACGTTCTCAAGAATGTAATCAGGTGTAGCTCCCCTTCTGTTTTAAAATTTAGTAAGCGACTTGCCATATGACTGCTGTTTGCTAGGCTAATATCTTCCCACCATTACTTAGTGATGCGGCTGATTTTCACTGATATGGTGGAAGCACTGCGAACCGTCTGTATTTCATCGGTGTTCCAGCGACTCCCCCATCCCATTTGGAAAACTAGTACAATTTCGTTTTCTCCTTGCTCATACGTGAATTATTCTGTATAGAAAACTCAGAGACCCGCTCGCATACGACAGTCATCTGCACGTTCTAAACGTCTACAAAGTGTGTCTTTTTCGGTCTCATGATCTTCCTCACGATATCAACGCTCTTTGCTAGCACTGCTATATGAGACGCATAGAGCGCCTCAATATGACTAAGACTGGTTTCAAATTCTATATCACTTAGACATCGGGCGATATTTCCTTGATGAACTCCAAAACCTCTTTACAGACTGCATCAGTATGTTCAAAAATCTATTTTCTTGTTACAAAACTTTTGGTTCTCTTTTCTTTCAACTGTATTTTCAAATTCATTATCAGCCGCCAAGATAGTCTGTCCTTCCACTTAGATTACCTGTCAATTAGATTCCGTTATTATGTACCCATCCTTGCGTATTTAGGCTCTTTAAGTTTGAATTCAATATGCCTATTTTTTGTTTCAGTATTCGGAACCACAAAAGTGCCTTCTCCTCCTCAAAATTATTCTGACACGTGATACGTAATAACAGTTTACATTCTTCATAATATAAAATCCCCACAAAAGTTTGTGGGAACACACAATTCGTCACCTTACAATTTTACGCAGGACCATCCTACTGTTTCACTGCCAACATGAATAGAACTCATCGTATAAATTAATTATAGACATCTGGCTGCAAAGCAGTGTAGACCCCAGACCCCAAAAAGCAAATCGTCCGCCAGCTGTCACCAGGCCACGATATCTCGTTGGCGTCTACTCGTGGCCTTCTTCAGCACGTATCGTGAGAATGCCAGCCCACGGAACCAGAGTGTTCGGTTGAATTATCTCTCGAATCGTCCTAAAGTCGTTGACGGTTTCAGGATTCTCTTCCCCGCCCACTCCTAGTCAGGTAGTTTCAGCCCTCTTGAGCGGATTCTCAAATCACTTTTAGTCTCTCTGACGTCCTGTGTGCGTGTGGCCTGGTGCGACGCTACGCTTGTGGTTTGAAGAACTATGTGAACTAGTTGATTATTAGACAATCAATTCGAATGTGTTCAGATTTCAAGTAACCACAGGGTAAGACACGTCAAATTCATGATGTATAATAGTGAAATATTTATTTGTTAAACTTACACATCCTCAATATCAGAATGAGACTGTGAGGTCAAAAATCGGTCACTTGTTCTATAGAAACTGCAAGTAAGCCGATAGCAAGTCAAAGGTGCTGTATATTGATGAAATTAGTTCCAAAATTCACTTACCTCTGACTGTGATCGTAATCTCGTAGTAGATGCAAAGCAGCAAAAAATTCTTTCAATAGTATAAACTATTGTTTAACCTTTCCTTGCAGATCAAATAAATTCTTAACTGCATGAGTAAGTATAGTGTAAAATTAAACTTCAACTCTGCAGAAGTTTGTTGCCTTCTAAATACATAAACATATAACAACTCGTAAGATGTTGTTTACTGACAATCACAGACTCATTACTATATCATTACAATTTTATTACAGTTACAAATCGATTTTCTTCATTTTTGTTGCGATTACAATAACATTCATTGAGACCCAATGAAACCAGAGTTTTGCAACAGCTGCCAGCAGAATGTTCCCGCTATTGCTGGCCATCGCTTCAGTTGTAGCCGTAGAGTAACTGGTCATTGCCGCTGCACTCTCAGCGGCATCACCATCATTCAGCGCTATCGCCTTTTTTTGGAGTCAGGCGTATAATACATGCTACGAACAAAATTCATATATTTTGTTCATCACTTACTTGCTGTAATACAAGACAGCAGCAGTTCTCCTGCTTGCTTGTTGCAGAAATTGAAGCATCCTGGTGAGAAGAGGAACACTACGTACTGAAAGAAAATAGGAAATGGAGAAGTGGCAGTACGATCCAGCACTGAACACAAGATGTATAAACACAAAACATGGAGAAGTGGTGCTGGTTTTGTGTGAAAGGTTGCAAAATATATCAAGATTTTCAGACATTAGGTTGCAGGTGAACTTGACTTTCTCAGTGGCTTCATCCTGTGCAAGATACGTTGCAAAAGAGTGAGCAACTTGGATACAATCGATTTCGAAAACAGTGATCAGAATTAACGTATTTTTTCATATGTCGCTAGCAGTAAACCGTGTAAATAAAAGGTCAGGCCGTATTCATAAAGTTCATCAAGATGTATCATACACGGAAATTATGAGAGACAGTAATACTTACTCTCCAAAAAAAACATGTTTGATTCGCAAGAGTGCTTAGCTCTCAAATACTGGGTTTGGATACGGTCTACATTCTTTTTTAGAAATGAACAAGAAAATAACACAGTTAATTAAAAGGGAATAGCTTACACATTTTGAAAACTTTGTTTGTTCTGAAGATAAGTGTGAATGTATTAATTACTCTGAACTGTTTCTGTTTATGTATGAGAAACAGACAGATTCTTACATTACGAATATATCGTTTATGTTGCATTCAGATTCCCTCAAAATGCAGTTCATTGTCATTACGATATTATTAAGGAACGTATAGCTGTTAAATGTTGGTTAGCAGTCAGAGATGTCCCACGTATTTGCTCAGACTGTAAGAACCTACTATTTATAATAAATGAAATTCTAAAAAGCGTTGAATATGATGACTGAATTCCTGTATGTCCACTGTTACGCAGCATACATAACAAACGATTTGTCCAAGTCAAAGTTAACATTCATTTACTGTATTAAAATTTAATATAGGACTCTTTTTTGGTTTCTCTCCTTCCATTTCCTCCGTAATTTTTCTTGTGTTGTTGCATCATTAAAGTAAGCATTACAGAGAGCTGAAGTTTACTGATTATGACTACTATGATGTGGCAGGTGTGGAAACAGATAGCAAGGAGGGTGACAGTGTGGAGAGGGGTACAGCACAACTTGTAACGACGAGTATACTTACTATAAACAGCATTTCGATGTAATGTTGTTTATATTTTAATTTTTAGTGCTTATTTTTTACATGGAGTCTGTGTGGACATTGGTAACAGACCTATTAGTCTATTGAAAGAACAAAACAAAAAAAATAGCATATTGCTGATTGCAAACGGTGAGACACTGAGAGGCGGTGCTAGCGCTTCCACATGCGTAATAGCTTGTAGTATGCCGTGGATGTGCAATCGTTAAGAAAAGGTTATGCTAGTGTACAGACGTAGTGATGTGATTAGAATGTGAAAAGAGCTTGAAATTAACAACCACACTGCAAAATGAAATAGCACATCTTCCTGTAGAACATAAAATCGTTCTACAAATTCAGTGTGAGGAGCTTTAGTTGTACCACAGTCTAACGTATACCTTCACGAAACTCACTACTGTAAAAATAATTATTATCGTGTGTCAGTTGGAACGACATTAGCGCTCCAGGTGGCGAGAAAGCCTGTCGGAAGATTAATGTTGCTTTTTAATTGCTTGTCTAGTTGGTTAACTAAGTAATTATATTTTCGCGTTCCAAGCATTAGTAAATTATCAAGAGATATGAATGATCATGAAATAAACGTAAAAATATCCAAACGTCTCAATCACGACTTATTCACTACGAAATACTTTCGAATATGCGTTCTGACAAGCATACTTTTGGGTTGTTTGCCGTTCGTATTAAAAACACATTCCTTGACACATAACAGTTTTTATGGATGGCGACGTTTCTCACATTCTTACATTTCATTAGACATTTTATTACATGAATACTTTTGTAAATGTAATTACTTTTCCTTCAAAGGTAGATGTGTTGAAGATTCTTAGACTTTATCTGTAACTGAGTACGTAAGCTAGCTATTCGTCCACCTAGGGCTGGTATCGAGGAGAGATGCGTTTGCTGTATTGGCTGGGTACGAGGCCGTGGGACAAGGACGCCTCGCGACCCTCCCAGGTGAGCGCACCTACAGAGACAAGGAGCGCGTGGCTGGAAACGGGATAATCCCTAAGCTGGGAATTGGGACGGCTGATTGCCTTTGTGCAGCATATGCTCCAAGAAATGGCGGAGTATCAGATAATCTGAAAGATGGCTAAGTTACAGCTTATCGAGATTCGAAAATAGCTCACATCAAATGTTAAAGAAGATCTGAATACATTTGCTGTCACATAAAGATGAGGCACATCCAATGATACAATAATTTTTCAGTATCCGTAAAATTATAGAAATTGATATCTCACAGTGACTTATTAAATTAACTACTCTTAATAGCTTCATGCAACTTCAACAAACAATAATTCAGAGGATAGCATGGCTTTGTAGGTATCAACCCTGAAAGATACGTACTTGTATCTATCATATTTTATTTGTTGACTTGCTATGTCTTTTATATCTTTTGTATTGCACAAATCATTGTCAGAACGTCATATTCTTCACATTTACCCAGCAGAAGAATACAGCAGGAATACTTCACATATTGTCATTCTTGCGTAGTTATATAATGAACAGTTTACTATTTTGACAGTAACTTTATTTAAATGTTAATTACAAGTGCTATTAAAAACTATGCTAGTTTAAAAGTGGTCAGTCACAAGAGGTAGCGGACTCCAAGACTCAAAAGAGAACGATAGGACACTTCTTATTGGAAATGTTCAGAATGTTAACGAATTTCTATAAAATTTATTTTATTTAAATAGTGTTATAATATATTAGTTTAATATGGAACGAGTAAGAGCGATGCACTTTTGGTGGGGATAGCAGTCAGCCAGTGGAAAAGCACACAGTAGTTGGAGTCACGTTGAGACTTCGACTTTTCGAGTAACGAGCTCAAGCGAGAAATTGTTGCCACTTTTATCAGAGTTCTGGAAGAAGGCAGACCTGTCAGGAGTAACGGGCGGCTGGTCCTGGTGGAGGTTCGAGTCTCCCTCGGGCATGGGTGTGTGTGTTTGTGCTTAGGATAATTTAGGTTACGTAGTGTGTAAGCTTAGGGACTGATGACCTTAGCAGTTAAGTCCCATAAGATTTCACACACATTTTGAGTAACGGGCATGATTTCATCTTCAAAGTGACAGGTTCTGAGTGATGAACGGTTGCTGCCATACTTTAACTTCTGAAGGGACTTTATATTTCGAGAGGTCTGGATGTGCTCCAGAATACGACTCTAACTTTTTTCACTTTTATGACAGAACGGAGAACAGACACATTATGAGCTACTATTCTGTGCATCATGCACGTTAATTTGTGAATCATTATGTTGCACACTGAAGTATTTTCAGCTGGCGAGTGTTTAATGTGCTGTGTTCACGAAATGGACTAACTTTTTTCTTTCATGACTATTTAGTTTGGAGAATTTACTACCAATCTAGTAAAACTCTCAACGTAATTTGACTGTATTTGATGAAGGTACTTTTTGTCTGTATTTTAACTGAATATTGTAGGACCACTTCCGGTTTATTTGAGACGTCCTTTCTTGAATAAACATTATTCAATATAATTCTCTGTCATCCACATCAATTACAGATGTTAAAATAGAACCCATCTGATTAAATTATTCACTTATCTTTCAATTTATATTTCTGTGTATTTTATTAACTCGCAATTCTACCCAATGCATAGACTGTTTGACTGCAGGATGACAGATATAGGCTATTACTTGCAGTGAAGTATCCACGAGATAAGAAAGCAGAATATGCGGCTCGACCCTATAACTACATCGACCTAATCTTTTTAAACAGAGCCCTTCATAGCCCAAGTAAAGAACGTACTAGTAACAACAGATTTTCTCATATGGACTGCTGTTTGGAAGAGCAACAACTCAGCAGTAACCGTTAGGTACCGTCGCAATCAGTGTTTTCTCTTTCGGGATATGAATTGAATCCGTTTAGAATTGCAGTTGTAATTTTAACATTTTACTGTATTCTGTGATACACATACCAAATCCATTTTATGACAGATAGTTTCATTAGAGCTCCAAGTATACGGTTTTTCGTCAGTTGTGTGCGTGAGAATTAGTAGTAAAAGCTAGGTGTGGGGAAGTTCCCCGCAAAACTTCAAGAAAGAAGAAGAAGACTACTTCCGAGGCTTGCTGAGCTCGAGTCTGTAGCGGCCAGCAGCAGCAGAGACCTCGATGACCACATAGCAGCAGTGGCAGACGGGATACACGGACCATCGGCGGCGACTTCGAGTTCATCAGAATCGGTAGTGTCATCATCATCGGCAGCGTTTACATTTCCGGCAGTAGCAGTACAGCAGAAGCAACCACTATGACTAACATGTACTTACATAGATAGTATTAAAATTAGTCAATCTGCAGGGACATCGTCAGTTATGGAGCTTATAACGATTAAGCAATCGCCCAGCATGTGTGGTTCAGAAATGTTTTGTCAAAAATCATCCCATGAAACACGGAACTAGCCCCTGGAGGGAAGGCTTACGTGCCTCAGCGATACATATAGCCGTACCGTAGGTGCAGCCACAACGACGGGGTATCTGTTGAGAGGACAGACAAACGTGTGGTTCTGAAGAGGGGGAGCAGCCTATTCAGTAGTTGCAGGGACAACAGTCTCGATGCTTGACTGATCTGGTCTTGCAACATTAACCAAAACGGCCTTGCTCTGCTGGTAACATGAATGGCTGAAAGCATGGGGAAACTACTGCCGTAATTTTTCCCAAGGGCATCCAGCCTTACTGTGTGGTTAAATGATGATGGCGTCCACTTGGTAAAATATCCGGAGGTAAAATAATCCCTCATTCGGATCTCCAGGTGGGGACTACTCAGGAGGACGTCGTTATCAGGGGAAAGAAAACGGGCGTTCTAGGATCGGAGCCTGGAATGTCAGATTCCTTAACCGAGTAAATGGGTAAAAAAATTTAAAAAGGGAAATGGCTAGGTTAAAGATGGATATAGTGAGAATTAGAGACGTTAGGGGGCAGGAGGAACAAGACTTCTGGTCAGGTGAATACAGGGTTATAAATTCAAAATCAAATAGGGGTAATGCAGGAGTAGGTTTAGTAATGAATAAAAAAATAGGAGCGCAGGTAAGCTACCGCGAGCAGCATAGCGAACGCATTATTGTAGCTAAGGCAGACACGAAGCCCACACCTACGACAGTAGTAGACGTTTGTTTGCCAACCAGCTCCGCGGACGACGAAGAGATTGAAGAAATGTATGATGAGATAAAAGAAATCATTCAGATAGTGAAGGGAGACGAAAATTTAATAGTCATAGGGGACTGAAATCCTACATTAAGAAAAGGAAGGGAAGGAAATGTTGTATTTGAAAATGGAATGAAGATAAGGAATCTAAGAGGAAGCCACCTGGTAGAATTTTTCACGAAGCATAAATTAATCATTGGTTTAAAAATCGTGAAAAGAGGTTGTATACATGGAAGAGGCCTGGAGATACTAGAAGGTGTCAGATAGATTATATAATGGTAAGACAGAGATATGGAACCAGGGGCAAATGTGCACCCTGACCACAATCTATTGGCTATGAACTGTAGAATAAAACTGAAGAAACTACAAAGAGATGGGAATTTAAGGAGATGGAACCTTGATAAACTGACAGAAAAAGAGGTTGTAGAGAGTTTCAGGAGAGCATTAGCGAACGATTGACAAGAATGGGTGAAAGAAATACAGTAGAAGAAGAATGGGTAGCTTTGAGAGATGAAATAGTGAAGACAGCAGAGGATCCAGTAGGTAAAAACACGAGCAGAAATCCATAGGTAACAGAAGAGGCATTGAATTTAATTGATGAAAAGAGAAAATACAAAAATAAAGTAAATGAAGCAGGCGAAAAGGAATACAAACGTCTCAATAATTAGATCGACAGGAAGTGCAAAATTGCCAAGCAGGGATGGCTAGAGGACAAATGTGAGGATGTAGAGGCTTATATCAATAGGGCTAAGAGAGATACTGTCTACAGAAAAATTCAAGGGACCTTTGGAGAAAAGAGAACCACTTTTATGAATATCAAGAGCTCAGATGGAAACCCAGTTCTAGGCAAAGAAAGGAAAGCAGAAAGGTGGAAGGAGTATACAGAGTGTCTATACAAGGGCGATGTTTTTGAGAACAATATTATGGAAATGGAAGAGAATATAGATGAAGATGAGATGGGAAATATGATACTGCGTGAAGAGTTTGATAGAGCACAGAAAAAGTCGAAAAAAGTCCACGGGAGTAGACAACATTCCATTAGAACTACTGACGGCCTTGGGGAGCCAGCCCTGACAAAACTCTACCATCTGGTGAGCAAAATGTATGAGACACGCGAAGCTGGTTCAAATGGCTCTGAGCACTATGGGACTTAACTTCTAAGGTCATCAGTCCCCTAGAACTTAGAACTACTTAAACCTAACTAACCTGTGGACATCACACACATCCATGCCCGAGGCTGGATTCGAAGCTGCGATCGTAGGGGTCTCGTGGTTCCAAGCTGTATCGCCTAGAACCGTTCGGCCACCAAGGCCGGCTGGCTATTTAAAATTTGTACAGAAAAAAGGTGACAGTTACAAGAGTGGAGGGGTATGAGAGGGAAGTAGTGGTTGGGAATGGAGTGAGACAGGATTGTAGCCTATCCCTGATATTTTGGAGTAGTAATTAAAATCCATGGGGAAGAAATAAAAACTTTCAGGTGTTCCGATGACTTTGCAGTTATGTCAGAGACTGCAAAGGACCTATAAGAGCAGTTGAACAGAGTGGACAGTGTCTTGAAAGGAGGATATAAGATGAACATCAACAAAAACAAAACGAGGATAATGGAATGTAGTCGAATTAAATCAGGTAATGGTGAGGGAATTAGATTAGCAAATAAGACACTTAAAGTAGTAAATGAATTATGGCTCTATATATTTTACGTGCCCAATTCACTGTGTGCTAAACAAGACTTCTCTGTATTTTCTGTTACAACATGCTTTCAGAATTTCCACAAAACATCCTGCTAGACTTAGTGGTTTCCTCCCAATTCCTTTTGGCTATTAATAGATCACCCACACAGCTGGTGACACTTTCCTTCAGTGATTTACCCAGCATACCATCTAAACCGTTAATGAATGTAGATTAAGACATGTTTAATATCAATGGCCAAAGCTTAAACTGGTAACAAGCTCTGAATAGTAGATAGGTGATGTGTTGCCTTCACTCAGAATGAAGTTCTGTCTGCGCAGCATTGGCGGATACGTCTATCGCCGAGAAAACCTACACTCTATGGATATTGTGCAGTGAATCCTCTAATTTCTCGGACCTCTCAGTTTCTGGGTCGATAATCTTAATGATGCACTAGGATCCCAACACCAATCGAATGGAGCTATCCTTCTTTTTCTCAACACATAGGGGGATGTATGTTGTCCTTGTAGGCTCGTCCACCCCACCATCCAACATTCTCCCAATTTCTGAAAATTACTGATATCTGCGTGCAACTGGGACATTGTAAGGAGACACGAAAAACCTTTGGTGCTCCTTCTCCCTAAAGCAGAACTGAACCTTTTATTATGCTAGGCTTCTGTGTGAATACTTTGGCGCTCCCTAATAAAATATCACACAGTTCTTCCCTCTTGTTCTCCCTAATGTTTTGCATATTCTGTATCTTCTGCTTCATTGTAACATTTACTTCTCGTCTCAACAATTCTATGCGTGCTATCTGGATCTCCCGATGATGGGGGGTGTCTTTCTCTATTTTTTTTTCTTCTTTTCTGTCACGAAAACTAAGTTTCAAACAATTCACTGTAATTTGTGCATTGATTGCTCATTCCTCAAACCGAATAAGAATTAAGGGGCCCTTCCATGAAATGATTTCGCCTCTTCTGCTGTATTAAGGCTTTCTGTTCATAAAGAAAATCCATCACAATTATTAAGTCAATTGCCACACCCGACACCTCCCGAAAATTGACTTATTGTGTGTGTCCTTGGTATATAAATTCTAATCACGATTTCTATATGACATTACTGTGTTTACCCATTAAAACTCTCTCGGTCTTCATTTTCATTAGAGGCAGGCTTGGCAAATGTTGGTAATGACATAATATTTCAAATTGAAATATGATGAGACCACAGCTTCCCCTGTCCACAATGTATTTAAGCAATGAGTGCCCAATCGTCACTTAAATTAGTGGATGATCATCTTTCTGCATTACCTCCTCTAACAACAATTTCCCTATATCCTCGTACTATAGCAAGTGAACCTGGCTCAGTCTGATGATTCGTGCAGGTAAATTCTGAGCCAAATCCAGTCCAGTATCTAGTCAGTGGTAATATGTGTTGTCATTTTGATACTCGTCCAGAAGATACAGAGGCCTAACCTCAACAATCTCTGTTGGTGTGTTGCTTCTGTTGTGCTCATACTAGACCCTATCATTAAGTTGGTTGTTGTTATCATGCCTACCGTCAAAATTATTCCCCTTAGCTCTTCTTTCAGGTGGTGATCAGACGTTAATCTGTTGACCTGACGCACCATTTAACCCACAATATTACTTTCCACGTTGCATCTTTTCTTAATTACATTTTGGGATGGCTAGGCGTACTCTGGCTTTCAGAAATCACTTTTAGATGCCTGTATGTCACTGTCACATCTACGTGCTAGACTTTGTTGGTACCAGATGAACAGTTCCAGGTGACAGAATTGTGTAATGTCAGTCGAGTTACGTTGTGAATCCAGGGACTGAATGTTTTTAACCGTTTACTCCAGGTCGCTGTACATCATTATTTCGTTTTTTGTTGTCCTTCAGCTATTTCGACCATTCCAAAAAATAACTCTGTGAATTCCTTACTTAATTCACAGGCGAACGCTACATTTTCTATTGTCACCATCAGAGGGAACTCGACTTGGCCACAAATAAATTCCAGGTTGTAGCCTAATAGCGAAGCAGGAGGGAAGGATCTATCACGTTAGGCTACCCAAAACTTGGAGTGAAGGGTTTTCCCTCCATTCCATTAGTTTACAAAATTTTGCGCGGATATAAAATGTTTATGGTCGCAACCAAAGTCTTCAGTTGCATGTGCACTCACTCCTGTCTCTGCAACCCTAATGTGCTCGATATTCTGTGGAACTTTGTTGTAACTTCCCACTGCTCTAATCACAGATAAATGTATCCAATCTTCTAATGGATCCACTGACGTGGCCTATGGCTTGCGTTGCATAGGCCTGCGGTTGACAAAAGGTAAGTAGATCTTTGTTGTGGGAATTTAATGACATTTACCAGTTTAGCAGTACCCAGCACTGCTCATTTTTTTTCGGTTCGTTTCTGATGCTCCTCACCCTCCTTCTGTCTTTTATCACACTGAACCACCACCCCCCCTCCCCATTTACGCCCCCTGTGTGTCCTTAGCATCCTTTATAATCTCAACGTGTTGCTCACGATCTAGCTCCACTTGTGACAAATTTGTCTGCTTTTCTTCCATGTCTTTCCTTCCTTTGGGTGTTGTGCAGTCTGTTCTTGAATCTCCCGTATTATCTCGCGCCCCCTATTCCTACATTGTGGTAAGAACTTCTCAGGTATGATGGTCGACACTTTGGCAATCCTAGCATACTTCTTGGCAACCAGTGCATCCTTTCGGGCACCAATTGTCTCCTTTCTAGCAACACAAGCATTCTTATTTGCTTCCGTTGGGACCTCCTTTGCTTCGCCTGCTAGCTTCTTGTTCATAGCTACCTCTCGTGTAACACCTCGCCGATACCTTACGATAACTTTCCTCTGAATTCTGTGGCCACACGTTTTCTTTCTTCTGCTTCCGCTTTCCACGTCCTTTCCATTACCTCAAAATCACTCTTAACCATTTGTTTCCAAGTAATGGCCTATCTATATTTTAGTTTCTTCGCACCTGTTCTTTTCAGGTAGGCTCAAATACTTGAGGAGGCTTTTTATTATATTTCTACATTCAGCATTTGCTCTCAGATACGGGATTGTTTTCAGGCACTGACGGGTTTCTAATGTGATTTGCTGCATCAACATGACACGAGACTGCCAGCCGTTGTGGCCGAGCGGTTGTAGGCCCTTCAGTCTGGAACCGCTCGACCGCTACGGACGCAGGTTCCAATCCTGTCTCGGGCATGGATGTGTGTGATGTCCTTAGGTTAGTTAGGTTTAAGTAGTTCTAAATTCTAGGGGACTGATGACCTTCGATGTGAAGTCCCATAGTGCTCAGAGCCATTTGACACGAGACTTCTATAATTCCACCCTCATTCACTTCACTGTCGGCTTGTGTCCTCTAAATGTAATGCTGAACTATTACTATTAGTTTCATTTAAATTTGATTGATCCGCTGGAACAATAATCGTTCCATCTCCAGATTCTTCTCCATGTTGACAGAGTCCACTATTTCACACTTTGCCTTAACGACTCTCGCCCTACTTCTAGTTAACATCCAGGAGTCAAATAAGCATCTGTAAACAAGACGGTACCTACAGTGAACAATTCCTCCAAATAATTTCACTAACCAAACACACTTAGATGTCAAAGAAATAAGCCTCAAAATATTTGCAACGCCGTTAGTAGTTCCAACAATCGAATGACACCTGTGGTATAGAAATCAAAGGACACAAACATACGTTGAAATAAACACCAGAAATGAGAATACATATATCAGTACATACTGCACCGGCAGCGTAAGATTACCGGAGGTCTGATTTTTTCACTACTATCTTGCTGACATAAAGCACTAAAAAGAAAACTCTGTTTATATGAAAGCATAAAAGAATTATCATACCGGAAAAATCTTGGCAGATGTCGTCAATTTATACAAAATACTCACGGTGGTTAGCGTATCCTAAGAAGTAAAGAACAATTTAAATTACTGGGATACCTGACACAGAATCTCCAGCCCACGTCAGAATCATCCTTAAGGCTCACCACTGATACCATTCGTGCAACGAACTAAACAAATTTTACAACCAGTGGCCCCCAAAATACCTTTAATTTCAGTATGATAATCCTGACATACGGTCAACTCATAAGCAAAATTCATGAATTCATGAATGATCAGGGAGAAAAACTTATTCAAAAGACATGTAATTTTTCCTCAGACTTACTTTCTTGCAGTATAAGATATATTATTACACTCGAATAGAACATAGGTCAAAAATGAAAAACAAACAGAAAACAGTCAAATTGACGTTTGGAAAGGGGAAAGGGGGAGGGGCAAGCAAATTTGAAGTCTTCCATAAAATAATGACAACAAACGCCACCTGACTAAATACTGGAATTGGCTAAGATTGTGCACATCTAACTGGAAGCCCAGTATGACATACAATGACATACAGCTGCACCGGGTCATATGGACTCACTGCAATGTACACTAAACTCCTCAGGGAAAGATTTCTAATATGCAGTGGCTGCATATATGCTTACTAATCTACTGTACGATGAGTGTTGTCGAGTCTATTAGGAGGTGTGCATCTGCTAAGACCGCACCCAATGGACCTTTGCACGAAGTTAAATGTAGAATCACCGCCGGCAGCCGCCAAAAAACCAAGAAAGTCCTCTGCGGCGGATCTCCGCTGCATCCCCTAGAAAAATCTTCCTTCCCTGCTCAACATCATCACTCTACGCGAAGAGTCTGCAAAAATTGTCGTCTCCAATCGATAATCGTCTCGCTGAATTCGTGCCAGTGGACTATATTGAAACAAAACGCCGAAACTCCATTCTATACATGGCGTTAAGTTTTCTCAAAATGGAAAAGTTTGTCGTCAAAAACTATGCACACCAGCGCAACGAGTTCTGACGTCAGTGGTTGTTTTCCTATTTTTGTCACAATGTCAGCCCACGTGCACAGAGACCATGCCGCGTCTGATATATTGTGGTGGGCCTCTTGGCTCCGACATTTTCCTGGTGTTAGAAACGCGCAAGGATTTCCTTCCTGCGGCAGAAATTGCTCTTCTCCCCGTCGCTTTAGTTTAAGCAGGCGCCAGTCCGTCGTGTGCCCGAGCCGGACAATAAGCCCAATAGCGGAGCGCAAGGCGATCGTCAGTGCCCTGTGGCATGCCCGCATCCAGCGTCCCACAAATCTGAAAACATCAAAGCCGATGAATGTCGCCAGTATCCACAGTGTGGTGCGGTCGCCGGCTGTGTCACAGCCTGGGTGAGCCTTCAGTGAACTCCTGGGTGAGTCTTCAATGAACTGCTAATCTTCCTCGGTCGGCACTTTGGCCTTGGGTTCCATCACAAAGTGTGATGAAAAGATAACACTCTAATTATAAACTGCCCGCCCAACCCCCTCCAACCTATTTATCCTAGCAGCAAACAAAACTCGGTCATTCCACGTTGTCTCCTTATCGACCTTCGGGCGTCAGAGGACCATCCGTGATGTTTAACATCTTCTCTATTTTATTTTTATGAAATTTTATGATTTTTTCCTAATTTGTCAACCTAGTCAAAATTTTGATAAAAATTATAAAAATTACCCATTTCTTTGTGCTAAAGTGCTGGAGGACATTTCCTCTCGTACGGGTCTCGCAGGGCCTTCAGGTTAGAACCAATTTTTTAACAACTAGATGTCTGCCTGCAAGTGTCTGTTACGTCATTTGCCATTGTTCACTCACGCTATTATTCTTTCTGTGTTCTACAGTCCTGCTTGTGATAAGCACATGTTAATTTTCGAGCGTTATTTCATAATGCCTCCGTACGAGCTCTAATTTCCCTTATCTTTGAATGGTAATCATTGCGCGATATCAAAGCTGGTGGAAATAATATATGCTCTACATACTCGGTGAAGATCGGATTTTGGAATTTAGTGTGCAGCCCTTTCCCTTTAGCGCGTCGTCTGTCTGCAAGTGTGCACGCTCTCGCGAAGTCTAAATGTACCAGTCACGAATCTTGCCGCTCTTCTTTTGGACCTTCTCAATCTCTTGAATCAGATCCAACTGGTAAGGGTCCCATACAGACGAACAATATTCTAAGACTGGACGAACCAAAGTATAGTAAGCAAATTTACTTTGTTGAAAGACTGCATCGCTTCAGGATTCTACCAATAGACCGCAATCTAGAGTTCGCATTACCCGTTACTTGTGTAATCTGAACGTTCCATTTGAGATCATTTCGAATAGTCACATCCAAATACTTGACGGATGTTACCGCATCCGAAGAATGGGCATTTATTTTGTACTCGTACATTAATGGGTATTTTCGCTTTGTTATACGCAGTAGGTTACACTTACTAATATTGAGAGACAACTGCCAGTCATTACACAACTAATTTATTTTCTGCAAATCCTCATTGATTTGTTCACTACTTTTGTGTGATACTACTTTCCTGTCGACTACAGCATCATCGGCAAACAGTCTAAGGCCGCTGTCAGTACCATCAACCAAATCGTTCATGTAAATAGTAAAAAGCAGCGGACCTATTACGCTGCCTAGGGCTCACCTGATGTTACGCTCGTTTCTGTTGAAGTCTCCCCATTCAGGACGACCTACTGCTGTCTGTCTGTTAGAAAACTTTCTATCCTACCGCATATGTCATCGGATAGACCGTAAGCGCGCGCTTTTTGGAGAAAGAGAGAGTGCGGAACTGAGTCGAATGCCTTTCGAAAGTCGAGGAACACTAAACACTATGTCAGCCATCCTTGCGTTTTTTCGATAATTGAAAGGGCGAATGGTGCTGCAGTCCTCTACCGTAAACGAGTTTCTGAAAGCTGGTTTTAGAATTTCGGCCATCTGTTTATCATCATCAATTACATTGCTCGTACTGTCGGCAAGAGAAGGTATTGAATATGTGTAGCTTTCATAGATTTTGCGAAGGACCAAAATTTTTTGGGGTTAATTTTAGAAACTGCAGATAAAATATTGCTTTCTAATTCGTTAAAAGAATCTCTCATTGACCTTTAGACAGCTGCTTTCATTTCGCATAATTTCTGTTTGTCAGCGGGGCAGTGACTACGTTTAAAACGACTGTGCAAAATTCTCTGCTTTCTCCGCAACTTCCTAATGTGTTTGTTGTACCAAGGTGGATCGTTTCCCTCCCCTATATTTTTGCTAGGTACCTGTTCCTCTAGCACGTGGTGGACAATACCTTTAAATTACAACCAAAGATGCTCAATATCTTTGTGTCCCGCGGTGAATGCTAGGCGCTGACTATGAGGATAGTCATTAATGACACTTTTATTTGCTTTCCCATACAAGGAAATTCTACAGTGTTTCTTTGGTTTTTTTGGAACTTCCACTGACATAGAAGCCACAACGACATTATGGTCGCTAATACCTTATTCTAGATTAACTTTCTGAGAAAGATCAAGTCGGTTTGTCGCCAAGATATCTAATATGTTCCCATCTCGAGTTGGTTTTCTAACCAACTGCTCAAGGTTGTATGTTGAGAGCACTCCCAGGAAAGCTTCACACGAGACTTTTCATCTGCCCCCTGTCATAAACGAGTAATTTTCCCAGTCAATAGACGCCAAATTAAAGTCTCCACCTATAACTAATCGATAATTTGGATATTTATTTCCTATGTACTCAAGACTTTCCCTGAAACGTTCTGCTACGTTTGTTGCGGATGCTCGTGGTCTATAAAAACATCCTAATACAATGGTCACTCCTTGTCGGATTGACAGCTATATCCACACTATTTCACATTTCGACCCAGTATCGTTCTCAACTGCGTTTAAACAGCTTTTAACTGCAATGAACACACCTCCCATAGCATCAGTCCTATCCTTCCTAAGCATTTTCCAATCCGAGTTCAAGATTTCACTGCTATTTCTGTCTGGTTTCAACCAGCTTTCAGTACCTAATAGAATATTGGCATTACTACTGTTTATTTTGGAGAGTAACTCGGGGATCTTGCTACAGACACTTCGACAATTTATTAACATGATATTTAGCATATTTAAATCCTTTGTAATGACCTGTTTAGGCGAACTAAATTTTTACAGTTGGCACAGCCACATCAGTGTCACGAACTGGTAATTTTTCAGGCCAACGATTTGTTTCCCGTAGGGAGGAACCTAATGTAAAAAACCCCCATGTGCACGCCACAAGTACTGTGCTACCCATGTAGCTGCTTCATGTGTGTTGATGCTTCCTGGTTGGTATGACGACAACAATTTACTGGTACTCTTACATTGCTAAAATTGTAACTAACTAAGTAATGTTGTGGCAATTCTTAGTGCTGAAGAACACAAAAAGATCACAGTATTAACGTCAGAAATTGCACACTTTGTGTCTACTCTACAACGTACGGTCATCAGCCTGTCCCCACATTGTTGTTGTGGTCTTTAGTCCAGAGACACAATTGATGCAGCTCTCCATTCTAGTCCACCGTTTGCAAGCCTCTTCATCTGCGTATAACTACTACAACCAACATCCTTCGGAATCTGCTTACGGTATTCATTCTTGGTCTCCCCCACGACGAATGTTATCCTCCATACTTCCCTCGGATAGTAAACTGGTGATCCTTTGATGTCTCAAAATGTGTTCTGTCAACTGATTGCTTCTTTCAGTCAAGTTGAGCCACAAATTTATTGTTTCTTCAGTTCTGTTCAATACCGCCTCTTTAGTTACGCGATCTACTCATCCAATCTTCAGCATTATTCTGTAGCACAACATTTCAAGATCTTCTATTCTCGTCTTCTCTAAACTGTTTGTCATAAACGTTTCATTTGCATACATGACTACACACAAACACCTTCAGAAGAAGCCTTAAGTCCATATTCGATCTTAAATGATATCTCCTCCTCAGAAACGGTTTTCTTACCATTGTCAGTTTACATTTCATATCGTCTGCATTTCGGTCACCATCACTTACTGTGCTGCACAAACGCTACAACTCATCATCTACGTTTAGTGTCACTTTTCCAAATCTAATTCCATCAGTATATTTTGGCTTCAATCGACCTCATTCCAATAACCTTATTTTGCTTTTGTCGATGTTCCCCTTATACCTTCCTTTACACATTAAAAAAGGGAGAAGAACTGGACAATGTTAGCACATCATTTGAACAGAAGCCTAATGATTAGCAAAGCTAGAGTATATCTGTATTTGTCTTTCATCCAATAAACAAGGCAGAGATTTATATATTTCTTGTGTTGTAAACAGGTGCCCAGCATTCCCTACTTAACTAACGAGTTTGTGGAAGGCATTTAGAAACACATGTTATAGTGACATATCTAATACGGAAATCCGACTACATCTATGTACGCATAATTACCAGCTAATCGTGCTATCTACACCTGCATTTACGTGATTACTCTGAAATTTACACTTCAATGCCTGGCAGAGGATTCATTGATCCATCTCCATATTATTTCTCTACCGTTCCACTCCCGGGTAGGGTGCGGGATAAACGAACACTCAAATCTTTCCTCGAAAGCTCTGATTTCTCACATTTCATTACGTTAATAATTCCCCCCCCCCTCCCCACGAACCATGGACCTCGCCGTTGGTGGGGAGGCTTACGTGCCTCAGCGATACAGATAGCCGTACGATAGGTGCAACCACAATGGAGGGGTATCTGTTGAGAGACCAGACAAACGTGTGGTTCCTGAAGAGGGGCAGCAGCCTTTTCAGTAGTTGCAGGGGCAACAGCCTGGATAATTGACTGATCTGGCCTTGTAACACTAACCAAAGCAGCCGTGCTGTGCTGGTACTGCGAACGGCTGGGAGCAAGGGGAAACTACAGCCGTAATTTTTCCCGAGGGCATGCACCTTTACTGTATGGTTAAATGATGATGGCGATCTCTTGGGTAAATTATTCCGGAGGTAAAATAGTCCCCCATTCGAATCTCCGGGCGGGGACTACTCAAGAGGACGTCGTTATCAGGAGAAAGAAAACTGCCGTTAAACGGATTGGAGCGTGGAATATCAGATCCCTTAATCGGGCAAGTAGGTTAGATAATTTAAAAAGTGAAATGGGTAGGTTAAAGCGAGATATAGGGGGAATTAGTGAAGTTCGGTGGCAGGAGCAACAAGACCTTTGGTCAGGTGAATACAGGGTTATAAATACAATATCAAATAGGGGTAATGCAGGAGTAGGTTTAACTATGAATTAAAAAATTAGGAGTGCGGGTAAGCCACTACAAACAGCATAGTAAACGCATTGTTGTGGCCAAGATAGACACGAAGCCCACGCCTACTATGGTAGTACAAGTTTATGTGCCAACTAGATCTGTAGATGATGAAGAAATTGATAAAATGTATGATGAGATAAAAGAAATTATTCAGGTAGTGAAGGGAAACGAAAATTTAATAGTCGTGGGTGCCTGGAATTCGAGAGTAGGAATAGGGAGAGAAGGAGACATTGAGGGTATGAAATGAAAGAGGAAGCGGTCTGGTAGAATTTTGCACAGAGCATAACTTAATCATAGCTAACACTTGGTTCAAGAACCATCAAAGAAGTTTTTATATATGGAAGAATCCTGGAGATACTAGAAGGTATCACATAGATTATATAACGGTAAGACAGAGATTTAGGAACCTGGTTTAAAATTGTAAGACATTTCCAGTGGCTTATGTGTACTCTGACCATAATTTGTTGCTTATGAACTGTAGATTAAAACTGAAGAAACTGCATAAATGTGGGAATTTAAGGAGATGGGACCTGGATAAACTGACTAAACAGGAGGTTGTACAGAGTTTCAGGGAGAGCATAAGGGAACAATTGTCACGAATGGGAGAAAGAAATACAGTAGAAGAAGAATGGGTAGCTCTAAGAGATGAAGTAGTGAAGGCAGCAGAGGATCAAGTAAGGTAAAAAGAAAAAGGCTAGTAGAAATCCTTGGGTAACCGAAGATATTTTGAATTTAATTGATGAAAGGAGCAAATATAAAAATGCAGTAAATGAAGCAGGCAAAAAGGAATACAAGCGTCTCAAAAATGAGATCGACAGGAAGTGGAAAATGGCAATGCAGGGGTGGCTAGAGGACAATTGTAAGGCTGTTGAGGCTTATCTCACTAGGGGTAAGATAGATACTGCCTACAGAAAAATTAAAGAGACCTTTGGAGAAAAGAGAACCACTTGCATGAATATCAAGAGCTCAGATGGAAACCCAGTTCTAAGCAAAGAAGGAAAAGCAGATAGATGGAAGGAGTATATAGCGGGTCTATACAAGGGCGATGTACTTGAGGACAATATTACGGAAATGGACGAGGATGTAGATGAAGATGAAATGGGAGATACGATACTGCGTGAAGAGTTTGACAGAGCACTGAAAGACCTGAGTCTAAACAAGGCCCCGGGAGTAGACAACCTTCCATTAGAACTACTGACGGCCTTGGGACAGCCAGTCCCGACAAAACTCTGCCATCTGCTGAGCAAGATGTATGAGACAGGCGAAATACCCTCAGACTTCAAGAAGAATATAATAATTCCAATCCCAAAGAAAGCAGGTGTCGACAGATGTGAAAATTACCGAACTATCAGTTTAATAAGTCACGGATGCAAAATACTAACGCGAATTCTTTACAGACGAATGTAAAAACTGGTAGAAGCGGACCTCGGGGAAGATCAGTTTGGATTTCGTAGAAATGTTGGAACACGTGAGGCAATACTAACCTTATGACTTATCTTAGAAGAAAGATTAAGAAAAGGCAATCCTACGTTTCTAACATTTGTAGACTTAGAGAAAGCTTTTGGCAATGTTTACTGGAAAACTCTCCTTCAAATTTTAAAGGTGGCAGGGTAAAATACGGGGAGTGAAAGTCCATTTACAATTTATACAGAAACCAGATGGCAGTTACAAGAGTCGAGGGACATGAAAGGGAAGCAGTGGTTGGGAAGGGAGTGCGACAGGGTTGTAGCCTCTCGCCAATGTTGTTCAATCTGTATATTGAGCAAGCAGTAAAGGAAAAAAAAGAAAATTCGGAGTAGGTATTAAAATCCACGGAAAACAGAAAAAAATCATTGAGGTTCGCCGATGACATTGTAATTCTGTCAGAGACAGCAAAGGACTTGGAAGAGCAGTTGAACGGAACGGACAGTGTATTGAAAGTAGGATATAATATGAACATCAACAAATGCAAAACGAGGATAATGGAATGTAGTCGAATTAAGTCGGGTGATGCTGAGGGAAGTAGATTAGGAGATGAGACACTTAAATTAGTAAAGGAGTTTTGCTTTTTGGGGAGCAAAATATCTGATGATGGTCGAAGTAGAGAGGATATAAAATGTAGATTGGCAATGGCAAGGAAAGCGTTTCTGAAGAAGAGAAATTTGTTAACATCGAGTATAGAATTAAGTGTCTGGAAGTCGTTTCTGAAAGTATTTGTATGGAGTGTAGCCATGTATGGAAGTGAAACATGGACGATAAACAGTTTGGACAAGAAGAGAATAGATGCTTTCGAAATGTGGTGTTACAGAAGAATGCTGAAGATTAGATGGGTACATTACATAACTAACGTGGAGGTACTGAATAGAATTGGGGAGACAAGAAGAAGGGACCGGTTGGTAGGACTTATTCTGAGGCATCAAGGGATCACAAATTTAGCACTGGAGGGCAGCGTGGAGAGTAAAAATCGTAGAGGGAGACCAAGAGATGAATACACTAAGCAGATTCTGAAGGATGTAGGTTGCAGTAAGTACTGGGAGATGAAGAATCTTGCACAAGATAGAGTAGCATGGAGAGCTGCATCAAACCAGTCTCAGGACTGAAGACAACAACACCAACATATGTAGGTTGACGCAAACAAAATATTTTCGCTATCGGAAGAGAAAACTGACGAGAAGATGTCGCCAAATGAAAACCTTTTATCTTAATGATCGCCACACGAACAGGCATATAATATTCGGCATAATCTCTCCCTTATTTCATGATAATACAAAACGGGACCTCCTGCCTTGAACTTTCTCGATGCCCTCTGCCAGTCATATCCGGTAAGGATTCAGTCCCCTCAGCAACACTCCAGAAG
The DNA here is from genome assembly GCF_021461385.2 of Schistocerca piceifrons. NCBI lineage: Eukaryota > Metazoa > Arthropoda > Insecta > Orthoptera > Acrididae > Schistocerca > Schistocerca piceifrons. The sequence continues at coordinate 641,343,853 of NC_060140.1, read as the reverse complement.
GGAACGGACAATATCCTTTTTTTCTCACTTTCATTATGTGCACTGTGCTGGATAATATGTAAATTGAACGAGGCTGACGCTGCTCTGTACAATATCAGCACAGTCTGTGGCTGTACCTTCGACTTGTTGGATACTTATCGACGTATCGTCCTCGTTTAGCGTCTGTGAACCTACAAATATGTAAGCCATAATATCCCAACCGACTGACGTTTTCCACGGAGCGTAATAGTTTCACAGACGGACCTGTTTCTGATATTCCTCCACAACAGGGCTGTATAACCCATACACTTAAATGATATATGATATCGCTATCCAAATTCGTGTCAGTATGCTGCCTTTGACTAGACTGAAGCTGCTGTGGGGCATTATGACTTCATCGTATGTCACATTCAAATTAATATAATGATTCAGTAACTTATTGTTGGGTTCACAGTCATGTAGAATTTTTGGAATGATTTCGCACTCTTCGTTGACTGTAGAAAACATCATGTATTTAAAAAATGCCGCAAAAGTGTTTGTACAGTATGCTTCACAAGCCTGTATTGTAAATACGACTGTAAGGTGAAATTTCCTGAAGGATGTTAACAGTGTAATAAAAACTGTTTTACTTATTCTCTTGATTTAGACGCCAAATGTTTGTATCCTGATTTGGAGATTACGGTTTAAACGGTTGAAACCACAGGGTGGTTGTAATACCAATACTTACTTTTAATTTTAGTACGCCTATGAAGTAGCATCAGTTCTTCGTGTTTTGTATTAACATGTAACTTACCATTTATGATTTCGATGGGTTGACCGAGTGAAAACCAGAAAACAACAAGTGTGTCGTTATAGAAAACAGATCTAAGATTGCCGCCAGTTATGAAGTGTGGCGGTCAGTGGTGAAAGTTAGGTGATGGTGGAGGCAAGTGCGAGGTAGGCATGCAACGCTTAGCCCAAAGACAATAAAAATCTGTCACAAGAAATTAATGACAACTGGTAGCGTGAAAGATTCAAGTCGGTCTGAAAGATGCTGAACATCGACATCGGAAGACAGTGAGATTGTCGTTCAGCACCCCTTTGAATAGAAACCTTCAAAGTCAACAAGAAAGCTGCTAGGGAAATAGTCACACAACACCGTAATGACCATTGTAAAAAGCGAGATATTTTTTTCGATATCTGAAGCCACATAACGTGCAATGACTGTCCAATGAAGACTGTGACGAGAGAATGAAATTATGGGAGGTTACGGTTTTTTGGGGAGATGACTATCCTGAACTGTATGACCTTATGATGAAGCAGTATTTCAAGCTGGTAGTTTTGTGAACCGCCAAAATTGTAATAATTGGTCAAATTTCGATCCAAGTGTAAAGGATGGAAGAATGCAGGCAAGACCATATAATCGTCTGATGAAAAACGACGTCAAACACATTTATTGGCCCTACACTACGCGACACCATGAATGGTGGCTTCGAACGTATGTATGGCCTGTGAATCTAGAATGGGAAAATAGAAAGGAATTGCTGTTCATGCCAGATGGACCTTCGCCCCATTACCCAACTGCAGGGAGAGAATGGCTCGATGACAGTTTTCCTGGCAGATTGATTGGCCGCCGGGGACAGACAGATTGACTGCACAAAGTCCGGATCTAATCCCACGAGAATTCTTCCTGTGGGGTTGGGCTAAAGAACAAAGTCACAAGTTAAAATCCAAGGATAGCAACAGTCTTGAACAAAATATCCATGATGTGTTTGCAGATGTTCTAGTTGAGATGCTAAGAAGAGCTGTGGATTCTGTTCTTAAATGGTTCAAAATCAGCGTGCAAAATACGGTGCATACGTTGAAATGTACATTGAATACCAAATGGTACACTCTAACAATGTATTTAATGGAAAAGTTGTGTACTTATTGAATTACTCAAGCCGCGCGGAGGGGCCGCGCGGTTAGAGGCACCATTTCACGGATTGCGCGGCCCGTCCCACAGAAAGTTAGAGTCCTCCCTCGGCATGGGTGTGTGTGTTGTTCGTAGCACAAGTTAGTTTGAGTTTAAATAGTGCGTAAGTCTAGAGACCGATGACCTCAGCAGTTTCGTCCCTTAGGAATTCATACACATTTGAACATTTGAATTACTCATTGTTCCAAATTTACAGCCACGCTGTAGTAACCATTGTATCCTACATTTCTATCTTTGCCAAACAGAAGTTTCAATAAAATAAAAAATAATAAAATGAAATCTACATCATTCAAGAGTACATATAGCTGTATCCATGCTATGTCTGGGAATTTTCATAAATTGGAGTCTATGGTACCCACTGTGAAGAAAATGCTTGACTTGTTGTATAAAAATGAATCATGCATTTAGACCATGCTTCTCCCAAAAGCGAGTCCAGTGGGCGAACCACGTACGCCATCCCTCTCCGTGAAGCATTAGACTTACGTTGGCATCAGTGGAGACAGTCCGCCCTCATCCACAGATGATTCAGCCAGCAAGATGGACGAGTCGTCGTAGCTTCATTGCATCAATTTATAACACTGAGTCGCCCACATTTGTTTCCTCATTCTTAAATGTAAGGTCACTTTCTATCTCTCTCATAGAAGAAAACATGTAAAATATGGCTGTATTTGAGTCTAAAATTTTCCACCTGCAAGCATCAAAATAATTTTTAAGCTCCACAGTAAACAAGACTTTGACAACACACGCACACACACACACACACACACACACACACACACACACTACAAGGACTTCCGGCACTAGTGGTTTAGGTGAGCTCCTGTACGTTACTGATGACACAGAAGGAGTAAAGGAAAGGTCAGAAGGAGTAAAGGGATGGTTCCCACTAAACGCCAGTGCAATGCTTTGCTTCGTTGACCAATTGCCTTACTATTTTCTTCACTGCATGTATCGCTAGCAATATCTTTAACTCTTCTGAACCATTATCATGTGATCATAGTATTAGGCAATATTTTCTCTTCATTTAGCTTTCTTTGTGTGGATATTTGCTGATATACGTTATTAGAATAGAGAATTTACAGGACACTGACTTACATCACTCGATGTCGTCCCCCTCCTTGGAAACGGAAGCCTTCTCTTTCTATCTCGTTTGCCTTTCTATTTCTAAACATACTTGTGTTACGTTATTAATGACACATAGACGATGATTACTGATAATGCTTGTAATGAGTTTTTAATGACATGTAGACGCTGTTAACTAAGTGCACGGTGGTTCTATTTAACATGATAAAGCTTTTGTTACAGACTGTGAGTTATAAATATACGGGAAATGTTCAGCTATAGTACCAGCTCTCTCTAAATGTGTGAAAACGAAGGACTATGGTTTCTCCTTGCATTTACCGAGAGTCTTCTATCTAGCAAGTGGACAATAAGAGTTGAGTGATTATCTGACTTAGCCACGAGGGCATACGTAGAAAGCTTTCGACTTCGTTCTGAATAACTTGTGAAATGGCTTTTATGAAACAGCTCAGATAGTGCAGCAACAAGTAACGAGCGAGCACTGCATGTTTTAAGCGAACTAAGTTGGGGTTTCCTTCGAGATCTGATAAGAAACAAGATTAAAGTTTTCGCCGTCCAGGAGATTCATTTTGCTTCTCTGTGAGTTGCTGGTGACAGACCAAATATTTAACTTGGATTACGTCAACTCAGTCTTCCTCTAAAGAGGAAAGGTTCTTTCAGTCGTTCTAAAAGAAAGCAGATATAAGACGTCTGTATTCAATTTTTGTTTCTCTTCTTTTTGAATTATTAGTTTGGAGGACATAGGGTCATGATTAAAGCTGATGGAGATATCTACCTCTTAGCGCTGGAAGTTTCCAATTTACATCCGCGAACACAAACATTTGATTAACAGCTGTAGTTCTAGACTCAGATTTCTTTGTTTATTGTATCAGGAACATAAATGGAAGGAGTTTCACTCGATAAACCTTCCCACTTCAAAGACAAGTTATTTCACAGTTTACTTCAGTGATATTAAAATACGCTTACATGGATAGCTAAACAACACATGGTAGAATTGCGGGTTGCTAAGTAGGACTACAAGTTTCAGTTTCTTAAGTTTAAAAAACTTGCAGAATTTAGAGGAGATGAAAGCGATATGTACTTAGATATATCATTTCTCCACTGTTTCTTTTAGGGACTTCAAAAACGATGAATTTTGATATTCGACAAATGTTTGCCACACGTTAGATTTTCGCTGAAAGTGTAAGGCTACACTTTCCTTCGATGCACTATTTCAACTGATACAAAGTACGTTTTAATCTTGGACTTTTTTGGAATACTGTTGGACGTGTCTTTGACTGACATATGTTAGTGTGTAAATGTCTGAGAATGCAAGGTATACAGCCGGGCCTTCGCAAAGACATCACTCTGTCCCTACACCTACACAAACTTCCAACGCAACATCAGCCAAATTCCTCTCCCAGACAATGATATCCGCTCCGAAGTTTATCCCTCCTACTAACTTTAACTCTTCCCCACCTCTCACACTCCACATTGAGGCTCCTCTTCTTCTCCATCCATCTCCATCCTATTTCCCTCGCAACCACCGCCCGCACCACACGGCACATTACTCTTCAACCTCTGTCTCTCCTATCGACTTCATACCAGTATCCACCTGATCTCCTAGCTCTCATCTCAATAGCTTTAATATCTAACAGTTCCCTATCTTCCCACCCATACCACACAAACCTACGGAATATACTCTCCCCTCCAGCAATACTTCTCACCCTAATGCACGTCAATCCGATTTTGCCTGAAAGTGCAGTGTTTCAGTGCTTTCATCCGAAGAGTTTCACCCTCCTACGTCATATCTTTAAAATGTGTATATAAGCGTTATTTCTAAATGTCCCGTCGTGGATTTTAAATTTAAAACAAAAAACAACCCCCCAATTTCTTTTTTTTTATTTCTCGTTGTAAATTTTCTTAGTTGGCCTTACAGTCGAATGGAAAAACTAGTAGAAGACGATCTCGGGGAAGGGCAGTTCAGATTCCGTAGAAATTTTTGGGACACAAGAGGCAATATTAACCCTACGACTTACCTTGGAAGATAGGTTAAGGGAAGGCAAACCAACATATCTAGCATTTGTAAAGTTAGAGAAATCTTTTGACAATGTTGACTTGAATACTCTCTTTTAAATTCTGAAGCTGGCAGGGGTAAAATTGTCGTATCGATAGCTACGATGCCACAACGTAGGTGCGCTCTCGTAGGTTGTCACTACAAGAGATGACGAACAACGCCGACCACAGCGCCCTCTAGCCGACGCTGTGCACCTCGACGAGCGCCGCTCCACTTTCAGAACATTTGATTACGAGTAGACGACCAAACAACATTGTTTCTATTTCATAGTGTGCGAGCCACTACAGATTTTGTTTTTGTAACTTCTAGCAGCTGTTAGCTTTCAAATGGTTCAAATGGCTCTGAGCACTATGGGACTTAACATATCATGTCATCAGTCCCCTAGAACTTAAAACTAATGAAACCTAACTAACCTAAGGACATCACACACATCCATGCCCGAGACAGGATTCGAACCTGCGACCGTAGGGGTCTCGAGGTTCCAGACTGAAGCGCCTAGAACCGCTCGGGCACACTGGCCGGCGCTGTTAGCTTTGATAAATGTACGGCTTCGCACCTACGGGCTCAGCTCAGCCAAAGTTAAGTAAACATTTATGTACTCATATGTTTGCTTAGAGTAAACTTGTAAAATCTACAGGCAGTACCGAAGTACTTCACCTTTCCTGCTCCTACTAGCGTCCTTTACTCTCGGCCTATTTTGCAGAAGCAGTTCACAGAAGCAGATCCACGAGACGCCTTTCCAGGCGGGATACAAAAAAAATTAATAACAATGATACAGGTAGCGAAAGGCTATTTACGATTTGTATAGAAACCAGATTGCAGTTATAAGAGTCGAAGGGCACGAAAGGGAAGCAGAGGTTGACAAAGGAGTGAGACAGGGTTGTAGCCTATCCCAGATGTTATTCAATTTGTGTATTGAGCAAGCAGAAAAGGAAACGAGAGAAAAATTTTGAGTAGAAATTAAAATACATGGAGAAGAAAGAATAACCTTGAGGTTTACCGACGACTTTTTACTTCTGTCAGAGACGCAAAAGACTTCGAACAGCGGTTGAAAGGACTGGATAGTGTTTTGAAAGGAGTATATAAGAGAAATATCAACAAAAGCAACACGAGGATGATGGAATGTAGTCGAATTTAATAAGGTGATGCTGAGGAAATTGGAGGAGGAAATGAGACACTTAAGGCAGTAGATGAGCTTTCCTATTTGGGGAGCACAATAACAGATGATGGCAGAAGAAAAGAAGATATAAAATGTAGACTGGCTATGGCAAGGAATGCGTTTCTGGGCAGGGGAAATTTGTTAACATCAAGTATGGATTTAAGCGTCGTGGAGTCCTTTCTGAAAATATTTGTATGGAGTGTGGCCAGATATGGAAGTGAAACATGGAAGATAAATAGTTTAGACAAGAAGAGAATAGAAGCTTTCGAAATGTGGTGCTACAGAAGAATGCTGAAGATTAGATGTGTAGATTACGTACCTAATGAGAAGGTACTAAATAGAATTGGGGAGAAGAGGTATTTGTGGCACAACTTGACTAGAAGAAGGGATCAGTTGGTAGGACACGTTCTGGGGCATCATGGGATCACCAGTTTAGTACTGGAAGGAAGTATGGAGGGTAAAAATGTTAGAGGGGGAACAATAGATGAATAAACTGAGCAGATTCGGAAGGATGTAGGCTGCAGTAGTTATTCCGAGATGAAGAGGCTTGCACAGGATAATATAGCATGGAGAGCTGTATCAAACCAGTCCGTGGACTGAAGACCACAACGACGACGATGACGACGACGATGATGACGACGACGACGATGTATTTGTGCAAAGTGGTACACAGGCATTTATTCAAAATACGACTGTAAGCTGACATTTCGTTCAGGTTGTTAACACTATAATGACAGTGTCTCACCAAGCCTCTTGACTTAGGCATCGTATATTTGTATCCTGGTCTGAAGATGACCGTCACTGTTTTATACATTTCGATTTTGGCCTAATAAAGGCTCAACAAAATCTGCATCATATAAATTTATCAAAAACAATGCCATTTTTCCACTTATATTTTTTTTCGATTGTTTAGCGAGAGAAAGTGGCCACACGCATGATATTGGCAGCGCATTTACATGATGGACTTGTGTTCTTCGTGGCTTTCGAGCCAGTCGGTGCCCATAAGGCAAGTAATGTACAAAGATGTGCACCGATTATCTGTCAAGCCATCAAGAAGACTCACGTTTCTAAACCTGACAGAACGGAAGCACGTAATCTAGATAAACCGTCACTTTCATACGTATGGCACGTTTTCCTAAACACCAGATAACGCCTTAAAAATCCGAAACTAGATTTTTAACGAAGAAGATATAGAAAGTGAGAAAAAGCCGAGTAATATTTCGATAGCACGCAGCCTGGCGTGGCAACGTCACAAGTATTTATTCACGATAGTCTCTTGTTGATAGTATCTGTTCGGTAGACACGTTACCAAAGCTCAATTCGAATTTCACTTGTTTCCAGAGTTGTTTGTGCCACAAATGTACACGAATGTGTCGAAGGCGTAGAGCTGCCGAGTTCCATACATCGTCGAGCATTCAGTGCACTTTGTCAACAGCTGTTCTGCATGGACACCAGTTGGTGTCCACGTATTAATACTAAGAGTCTGCTGCTTGACAGTTGCTTCTTCCTGTGGAAATGTCATTATTCTCTCCCTTTCTTCTTTCCGTGTATGTGTGTGTGTGCGTGCGTGTGTACGTGTGTGTGTGTGTGTGTGTGTGTGTGTGTGTGTGTGTGTGTCAGTCAGCCAATAAGCTAAAGAAAGGATGTGGCCATCTTTCCACCCTACATGTACTGATGTCACCCTACATACAGAAAATTTGTAACGTGACTGTAACAAATCTAAAGAATATTCCGAGTGTATTAATATGAACAGCTCTTTGGAGAGATTTATCAAATAATGCCTCAGAAAACATTAATTTCCAAGACCGTTTTTCGCACGGTGAAATACGTTGTTTGCAGGAACCCAGTTATTTGAAACAGATGCTGCAGGAAATATAGATTACAATTTCAGAGTTTTTATTTGAAATGAAAGAGGTTTAAGGGGTACCACACTTAAAGGTGGCTCTCATATTACGTTGGAAGAGCATTCACAGTTAATTCCAATAATGGGAGTTGGGATGCATTAGGGGCTTGGCGTATCGACAATAAACGCCTAGTGCCAAGGAAGTGTGAAATGATGTAACCTTTGATAATGTTTGTACCGGAATGTCACTCTATCTCAAGGCCCCTAAACATGCATCAAATTACCGACCGACCAATTTCCTGGCAGCCTACACATGTACCGATCGACTGCATTCAGTACTTACAGCGCCGTGCAGTCGTTGCGATTTCTTGAGATAAAGTTCCTTGTTTATTTTCTACGCGATCCCCGCTTGGTTTTACATAGAAACAAAAAAACGGTCGTTTGATTTGCCGATTTTACAGATGACTAGGCCTAAAAAGCAGAGGGACGGGAAAAACCCACCGTGGTTCAGTTAGGAAAGTTAGGCAACTACTCCGAAAGCAAAGAGAGCTTCACTGCAAATTTAAACGCAGCCAAAACCTCTCAGACAAACAGAAGCTAAACGATGTCAAAGTTAGCGTAAGGAGGGCTATGCATCAAGCGTTCAGTGAATTCGAAAGTAAAATTGTATGTACCGACTTGACAGATAATCCTAGGAAGTTCTGGTCTTACGTTAAATCAGTAAGTGGATCGAAACAGCATATCCAGACACTCTGGGATGATAACGGCATTGAAACAGAGGATGACACGCGTAAAGCTGAAATACTAATCACCTTTTTCCAAAGCTGTTTCATAGAGGAAGAACGCACTGCAGTTTCTTCTCTAAATCCTCTCACGAACGAAAAAATGGCTGACATCGAAATAAGTGTCCAAGGAATAGAAAAGCAACTGAAATCATTCAACAGACGAAAGTCCACTGGATATGAAGGGATACCAATTCGATTCTACACGGAGTACACGAAAGAACTTGCCCCCTTCTAACAGCCGTGTAACGAAAGTCTCTAGAGGAACGGAAGGTTCCAAATGATTGGAAAAGAGCACAGGTAGTTCCAGTTTTCAAGAAGGGTCGTCGAGCAGATGCGCAAAACTATAGGCCTATATCTCTGGCATCGATCTGTTGTAGAATCTTACAACAGGTTTTTTCTCGCGGATCATGTCATTTCTGGAAACCCAGAATCTACTCTGTAGGAATCATCATGCATTCCGGATACAGCGATCGTTTGAGACCCAACTCGATTTATTTGTTCATGAGACCGAGAAAATATTAGGTACAGGCTCCCAGGTAGATGCCATTTTCATTGACTTCCGAAAGGCGTTCGATACAGTTCCGCACTGTCGTCTGATAAACAAAGTAAGAGTCTACAGAATATCAGACCAGCTGTGTGGCTGGATTGAAGAGTTTTTAGCAAATACAGCATATTGTTCTCAATGGAGAGACGTCTACAGACGTTAAAGTAACCTAGGGGAGTGTTATGGGACCATTGCTTTTCACAATATATATAAATGACCTAGTAGATGGTGACGGAAGTTCCATGCGGATTTTCGCGGATGATGCTGTAGTATACAGAGAAGTTGCAGCATTAGAAAATATCCGGGAGTGTGCTTACGGAACGATTTGAAGTGGAATGATCATATAAAATTAATTGTTGGTAAGGCAGGTGCCAGGTAGAGATTCATTGTGAGAGCCCTTAGAAAATGTAGACCATCAAAAAAGGAGGTGACATACAAAACACTCGTTCGACCTATACTTGAGTATTGCTCATCAGTGTGGGATCCGTACCAGATCGGGTTGACGGAGGAGATAGAGAAGATCCAAAGAAGAGCGGCGCGTTTCGTCACAGGGTTATTTGGTAACCGTGATAGCGTTACGGAGATCTTTAGCAAACTCAAGTGGCAGACTCTGCAAGAGAGGCGCTCTGCATCGCGGTGTAGCTTGCTGTCCAGGTTTCGAGAGGGTACGTTTCTGGATGAGGTATCGAATATATTGCTTGCCCCTACTTATATCTCCCGAAGAGATCACGAATGTAAAATTAGAGAGATTAGAGAGCGCATGGAGGCTTTCCAGCAATCTTTCTTCCCGCTAACCATACGCGAATGGAACAGGAGTCTAGAGGCGCTGAATATCCCCTCCCACACAACAGCACAAACTCGTGTCGAACCAGGGCCAGAGTTAAGAAACCTGCGTCTCTGAGAAAAAAAGAAACGGCAATTACTGGCTTTCTTAAGTTTCTGCAGAGAGGGAAGAGACGGTTTTCTCCGAAATCGTGTCGCTTCCCATGGCAACAAGCGAACAGATACAATCTTAAAGATCTTTATCTAAATCGCCTGTGCCTTGGAGCTTCTTAGTCCTAGCTATGGGATGTAATAAAGATTCTATCTCCAAACGTTTCTCAGACGCCGGATTTTTCTTATACAAATGAGGTGGCCGATGGAAGTGCTTCGTAGACCTATATGCAGTATCAGCGAACACCAAAACAGGTGAAGTTTTATTACACATGGCTCTGCACACAATGCCTGGTTTATGACTCCACTGTGTAGACGTGTTCCTTCAGACCGTAGCCCCCCAACCTAGCCTACTGCTGGCTCCACTGCAGGTGTCGCAGCGTTGTTCTCCTGGAGATCTGTCTCGACGAGAGGATGCCCTGTCTGCCCTGTCTGCCTCGCTCCCAATAGCTTTCAGATCACAGCATGCCGTTTCTACAAGATAAGAACCATGCTTTTAGCGACCTACCAAGGTCCATCAACGTCTGCTCAGGCCGTTAACTTTCTAGACTCCCGCTCATGGTGCGTCAGGTTGTAATGAAATCTTTAATAACTTTCCGTAAGCAGAAAGTAGGTGAGAGAGTAACTCGTCCTCTCTCACAATGGTTAACCGAAGATTCGATGTCATATTCGTCAAAGTATTGTACAGCAGCGCCTACAAGAACAAACAGGACGACAGGTTTCAGGGCACGCCAACACCTCTTGAGTCTAGTTTTACAATTTTTCTACATTAATAGATAATCTTTCATGGTTTTTACTGACACTGTTCAAATTGTTGCTCCTACACATTCTCTCACTTTTTCTGAGTCTCATAAGAACATTGACCTCTACTATGATTCCATTTACAGTTGACAATTCTACAAACAGCTGTCCTCTCCTCCTTAACCTGAAATTACTTTTAGTTATTAATGACCACAAGTGCCTCTCTTGCCCTGTTCGTGTCGCTAGTCTTTTCAGTGTGTTTTTGGATGGAGTAGCTCCAGTACGTGGTGGGGAGTGGGAGGTGTCTGTCCGTAATCGATTTCTGTCTTTGCTGACCTCCAGCTGCTACCCGGACATGGCACCTTGTCCACCTTTCTTCCTCAGCACCTATCATTTCTTCTTTCTTGTTCCTTTCTCTATGCTTTTTTGTCCTTAAGTAGACCTATCCTTTGGCCGGCCGAAGTGGCCGTGCGGTTAAAGGCGCTGCAGTCTGGAACCGCAAGACCGCTGCGGTCGCAGGTTCGAATCCTGCCTCGGGCATGGATGTTTGTGATGTCCTTAGGTTAGTTAGGTTTAACTAGTTCTAAGTTCTAGGGGGCTAATGACCTCCGCAGTTGAGTCCCATAGTGCTCAGAACGCCGCAATGTTGAATAACGATTTTCGTGCAGCAACAGGACGTCGTGTTACGACTCAAACTGTGCGCAATATGCTGCAAGATGCGCAACTTCACTTCCGACGGCGATGGCGAGGTCCATCTTTGCAATCGCGACATCATGCAGTGCGGTAAAGATGCGCCCAACAACATGCCGAATGGATTGCTCAGGATTGGCATCACGTTCTCTTCACCGATGAGTGTCCCATATGTCCTCATCCAGTCGGAGACGTATCTGGAGGCAACCCGCTAAGACTGAACGCCTTAGACACACTGTCCAGTGAGTGCAGCAAGCTGGAGGTTCCGTGATGGGTGGCATTACGTGGGGCCGACGTAACCCGCTGGTGGTCATGGAAGGCGCCGTAACGGCAGTAGATACGTGAATGCCATCCTTACGACGAAATGTGCAACCATATCAGCAGCATATTGGCGAGGCATTCGTCTTCATGGACGACAATTCGTGCCTTCATCGTGCACATCTTGTCAATGACTTCCTTCAAGATAACGACATTGCTCGACTATAGTGGCCAGCATGTTCTCCAGACATGAACCCTACGAACATGCCTGGTATAGACTGAAAAGGGTTGTGACATGGCCAAACAACCACTGTGAGGAATGTACACCGATTTGCCGTTGAAGAGTAAGACGATCTTAACCAACCGTGCCTTGATGAACTTGTGGATAGTATGCCACGAGGAATACAGACATGCATCAGTGCTAGAGGACGTGCTACTGGGTACTTCAGGTACTGGTGTGTATAGCATTCTGTACCACCACCTCTGAAAGTCTCGCTGTGTGGTGGTACAACATGCAATGTGTGGTTTTCATGGTTTTATGTTGATCTCTATTCCAATTTTCTGTGCAGATTCCGGAACTCTCGGAACCGAGGTGATGCAAACCTTTTTTTTTTATATGTGTACAGCCGGCCTGTGTGGCCGAGCGGTTCTAGGCGCTACAGTCTGGAACTGCGCGACCACTACGGTCGCAGGTTCGAATCCTACCTGGGGCATGTATGTGTGTGATGTCCTTAGGTTAGTTAGGTTTAAGTAGTTCTAAGTTCTAGGGGACTGATGACCCCAGATGTTAAGTCCCATAGTGCTCAGAGCCATTTGAACCATTTTTTATGTGTGTATTATATAAATTTCTTTAACAGGGATTTCCACCAACACGTACTAAAGTACATCAAAAACAAACTTATGTGAACAGAAATGGGTCAAAATACGAAAAAGAATTAATAGTCAACCAAAGTCTCTTAATTAACAATTGTAAATCGCCTAATAAGAGAGTTAACATTTCCGCATAAAACTCTCGTGCTCTTATTTCAAACGAATCGAAGAACATTGGTCTCTGACAATGTTACGTTGCGTCGACGTGCCTGCAGCTCCTCGCATGTATGATCGCACGCATTTACGGAATAATACCTACGATCTGGCACCAGTGTTAACCAAAGCTCGAACAGGGACCGCTACCTGTTTGTATCCTAGTCGCATAAGGTTATCCGATACACCTGTGCATAGTGTCACCTACCGCAGCGCCTGCTAGTGTTTCAATTTTGGCCACAGGCCCTTGGATAGCTAGCTCTCAGGGCAACGCGCTTTAACTGAGAGGGCGATCATTACATACCGGGCATTTCTCCTATTACATGGTGCCATTTCTTTCGTATTACAGTTCTGTATTTAATGGTATCTGTCCAAACCAAAATTTCACATTCGGTATTTCATGATAGACAGTGTGTACATAGGAAACTTCATCTATATCGAGAAAAATAACAATATTACGGTACAGTACTGATTATCATACTATTGCGCTAAATTCTGAGTTTATACCTAAGAGCCTGTAATCAGTTGTTTGAGAAGAACTGACAGATTTTTTGCCTCCACGCATTACGCATACAGCCAATCACTGGGTGTTTTATAGAAGTCTACATGCAATGACCATCTGGTGGCATACAGTACAATACACATATAATCAGCGTGTCGTATTTAGGCATAAGAAATTCATAATACATCAGACACTGCTAAGTAGCTGAAACTCCTTGTCTCTTCGTTCGCTACCGTACTAGGAAGTCGTATAGGGGTGTCTAAGTGAGTTAATCGTTTTTGTTAAAATGTTTCCGCTCTAGCTCGTAGTTCCTTTCTCGATGGCCCACTTTCTGAAATAATTTCGAGGTCTTATGGTTCCTCTTGGGCCAGCTGCAGAAACTATCGTTGTGGGTTAGGCTCTGCAGTTTGTCTCGCTGACTTGCACTTCATTTATTGCAGCTTTGTCTCATTTGTACGCGAGTCACTAGCGAAAATACGCTACGTGGCATTTTAAAGAAAACTTGTTGGGTTTTACTGAAAATTGTTCTGAAGAATTTGAATAAAACGGAGAGACCTAATGGTAATTTCAACAGCTCTTCCTCAATATTAATCCACTATCTTAACTAATGTTCTTAATCGCTTGGTCCTTCTTAATAACCCGTGAAGTCTTTATAAGTTATTCGGTATCTCTAAAGCGGAGTACTTCTGCTCTTCATCGCTGAAGTTCGAGATCACTCAAAATTATATGATCCTGCTAGCTGACAAACCTTAGATTGCCTAGGTATTAATTTTCCTGATTTTCTATTAGAGAATTAACTGTAGCGTAATATTGAATAAAAATAGTTGCCATGTATTCGTGAGAACATCACTGAAGATACAAACGGTCATACAAGGAAATATGCATAACGTACAGACGTGTAAGTATACTATCGCCGGGAATTTCTTTAAGCTTGTCGACAACGGGGTTTTGTAAACGTCTCTACGGCAACGCTTCTTCATAGCTCTATAGACTGCTGTAGTTTTGGCCTACAGCCGCGTGCTCTTAACAGTTGAAAGCTGTCAAAAGCGCAGCCAGGTGTCAGGTTAACTTTTGTATAGGAGAGTCTTATTAGTAGAGACTGAAAGTATTAAAACTTCACACATAATGTGGCATTTTTCATGCTTCTCAGTGATGGAGATCACATCTCTTTGAACATGTGTGGCTTTGTGGTGTAAATTTTTAGGTGTATTTAGCGAGATATGAGTTACGGTTTCCGAAGTTTATTGCAAATAAAGTTAATAGTAAATTTAATCGTCATGCGCGATGCGGCAGTTTGTCATGCATCTCATTGCTTATGAAGCCGTATCTCATGAAGTAAGATAGGTAGGTGGTTCTTATACCCACAGTAATTGTCGGCTGATATACGTACCACGTTTGGTTGAAATCAGTCCAGTGGTTCAGGAAGAGATGTAGAAAAAGCACGCAGATGCGTCCAAATATACGCAAATTCATTTTTATAAGTACGCATTTTGAAAATATTATGAATACATGTGAGAACCTGTACATTCTTTTAAGCCACACTTCTGTGTATTAATAATTTTTTATTTAGCTGCTGCTCCTTAAGACAGACATACAATAATATGTAGCCAGCAAATGCAGTTGTGCGACTCACATGAATGTGCAAAATACTTGCCGGCAAATGTTGGAACAATCTACCGCACCACGCACGCCCTTGTGGCTATCGATGGCGGTCTAAGTGCGCCCTCTCCTTAATACAGCATTACACTGATCACGACCGTACTGCGCTCCCCCCTGTAATTCAGAATCCAATAATAGAAATCCTCCTGCTGCAGGATCTAACGCCCCTGCCGATCAAATCCGTAGCATTGATATCACTGCAGTAGCTATGCTGCAAAGGCAACCCTGTGGTATTGTGAGTTGATGGCATTTGTGTTGGCAACTTACCCCATTTTCTGCTGTTAGTTTCTCCTAAGGATGAGAAAAACCGACCCGTTAAAATAGTACCGGTGTTTTACTTCTGAATAACGGGTATTTTTCGGTATTTGTTTGGTCTGAGTTACAACAGGTGTTTTTATTTTTACAATAACTTGGGAGAAAAGGCTAAATATTAGTTAGCCATAGCTGCAGTGCTAAAGTCTTTGGTTTTAAATAAAGATTTTGAAAGAACGGCTAAATTTTACTCATAAAATTTTCATTGGTCCTAAACATTACTTTACTATAGAAAATGAGAAAAATAATCAGTGTTGCCGTAATAACAACGCGGAAATAAGCGAGCAACGAAAATGTGGCACAAGAACTGGTACAGCATTGTTGAAGCAATGATGTGCCTGTTACCGTGTGGCTTGGCGTATTAGATGGTACGCATGTGCATGCAGTGTTCAAGACTTACCTCATGTGGTTTGTATGGTAACTCCTCACTGCCGTCGTCAGGCATCAGTTGCATTACCAAACGGCACCAACCATGGTGTGGAAGTACTTCATGAAGTGCGGTATCAATGAAGTACCATGCCTCATTTGCTTTAAAAGTTTAAAAATTGGAGAAGACATAACAAACTTGCATATAATACGAGGAGAATACTTAAAACTTCATATTTACAGTACAAACAGAAAGCAGCTGACCTGCTGCCTACGTCTACGTAACATGCCTTTATCTGCCTGTTGTTATTGTAAACGGACAAATGAACACGAAAAATAATGTTCTTCAACCCCAGTATCCACACTTTAGCATTGACTACTCGTAATGTCCAAATAGCGATGTGATCTCCAATTACATTATGATTTTCGAACAGAGTTTCAAATAAATTATAATCAATATAATACATGTGCTATATTTATTAATCAACCACTTATAAGTTCTCGAGAAAGGCAGCACGCAGTGGATGGACTAAGATTTATTTTATTTGGATACTTAATTTAATATTTTGATGTTCTCGAAACTTAAAAATCGATCAAAGATTGAAAAATTTTATCTCCTTAAGTTTGTTTCAGACAATAATAGCAATAAAAACCAAAAATCGGTTATTTGAGAGACCGGTTATTTGAGCGGTTTTAACATTCAGGTTAAACTGAGTGTGAAGAAAACAATATAACCGAAAACCGATTGTTTGAGCAATAATCGCCGTCCCTAGTTTAGCCTCTAAGTAACTATTACACCCAAAATCCCTTAGAGTTTGTCAGAGGTATTCTACTCTTTGTCTTCCACTATTAATACATCTGGTGCGAAGTTAATTTCTAGATGTTGTGGACGGTGTCCCGTCAGTATGTTCCTTCTTCTGGTAAGGGTCATAGCCTCTTATTTGCGGGCTACTGTTTTCAGTATCTCTTCATTCGAACGTTGTCTGTTCCTTTAATTTTTAACATTTTTTTGTACTACCTCATTTGAGATACCTCTAGTTCCTCCTCCACATTTCCTATGACTCATTTTTTATATTGTGAGGCTACTACTTTCTCGACGGTGAGAAACTCGAGCAGGGAACTGGGAATTACGTTACTATCCTATATTAATTTCATCGAAGTACGGATCCACCAGACGAAATATTACAGATTGCTTCGTATTTATTGTCCCTTCACATCAGAAATATTAACTATACTTGAATCGTGTACCACATCTACCACTGAACAGTTGCTGTGTCTGTACAAAGAAGTTTCCTGTTTTCACATTATCAAAATACGCTATGCCCTACTCCGACCACTTACTAAATGTTCGTTGCATTCTCTGATGGTTGACTGTTTATATTCCTTAACGCTACTGCGGTATGTTAATTGTTACGCACAGCGATGTTGCTACATCTTTGCATACAATGGAGTGGTCCATACATACATTTTCAGGAACTTTTCCATCACTTCTGTATCAGTATTCGTTGACATTAAGGGTTCTGTTCATCGAATCTCAGTCCGCTTCTAAATATCAGTGACATCGTCGTATAGTCGGTCTCTTCCCTTCTGTAATCTTAATACGTAGATAGAATTCTTCCACTTCGTACACTGGACTCGCATTCCGTAGGATGACATGTCAAATCACCGTCCGAAAATCGGTATTCCGATTTCCTGTGATCTTAAACCACTGGGGTGGTTCCTTTGAAAGGGCACAGCCGATTCCCTTCAACATTCCTCCTTACTCGAAACTTGTGCTTCGTCTGTAATCGCCTCCTTGTTGACAGGACGTTATACTCTACCCACAATTCCTACCTTATTTCCTTCTTCCTTCTAGAATTCCTTTACTCCTTACTCTACTGTGTCGTTCCTAATTTCAGTATTAAACACGTCCTTATTCTTCTTTCGTATTAGTTTTATCTTTTTCTTTCTTTATTGCTCTCTAAGCCTTATTCTGAGTGTACTTCACTGCTCTTCACTTTCAACACGCCTGCTTTTTCTCTTATCTGGTGAGAAGGACAATGTCGTCTGAGAAACTTACTGTCAGCATCTGATCCCCTGGTATTTTCCTGTTCGGAATTTTTTTATTTTTTTCCAATTCGTTCATAGCTCGTTTGACGTGCATCTTCAACGATGGTAATAAGTAACCGTCCTTTTGTGCACGCGTCTTACATTTCTAATATGACTATTAGCTTTTATTCCTCACTGTTCAGCTGTCGTACATTTTTGTTTTCTCCGTAGTTCAGCCTTAGCAAAGGCTATATGTTGTAAACAGTATTCCACTTTACATTGTCGCATGCTATCTTTAGGACTACAGACGCTAGAGGTGTATTTATTAATACTTTTCTTTTGTCTATCTCATATTATAAGAACAACGTAAAATTACTTCATTAGTAACTTTTTATTGTCTGAACCCGTACTGTTCTGCGACACTTTTCCTTAAAATTCCAACCAACATGACTGTCCCTCTGCTTCCCCATCCCCTTATCACCCTTAGGGTAGTTCCTCGCATTACACACAGTTTCTTCTGTGTTAATTCTTCCCTTCCTACACAACGTAATTTTCTCATTACAAAAGCTAAATCCTCCCGTACACCGTGTCCTATTTTCTGCTCTAATTTTTGTCTGCATTCATTTCACGTTCACTGCATTTCTAACAACCTATGCTTCAATATTACAATCTCATTCTTCAGATGCTTCTTATTTCTCCCTCTCATTTATCAGTTAACAGAACTTCCTGAGTCACACATGGCTTTTTGGCAACTGCTTTCGCTATGCCTAGTGTGTCCTTCTCGATTTCCTTTTTTCAACATATCTTATTCAATTTCTCCACTCAAATTGCATTCCATCATTTGTCTAATTCTATTCTCAATCCTATGTTACTGTATTCCTTGTTCTTATCTTCCTTCAGATTCGACTCAATCTTAATGATTACTCACTAATGGCCCGAATGTACAGCGGTACTTTGATACGCTTTGCAATGTCTCTGGCGATGTCTGCTTTCACCTGTTTCCCCAAGTATACCTACCTTTTATTGTGACTTTGGAAGGGGCTGTTTTTACAACGAGTTGAAATCTGTGGCAGACCTCAGAATTCTCACTTCTAATGCATTCCATCAGCTCATCTTCCCGAGTTACTATTCCTTCCACTGCCTCACTTTTAAGATCTTCCCAAAGACACATTTTATGATATGCGCTGTTTTCTGATGTATTCTGTTTCACCATAATCTAGTGATGGAGGCTTGTAAAGCTATAATGGGGTAGCTAGGATTAACCATCAGGAGAAATACTTAGTCACTTCGTTGCTCATAGTAACCCACCCAATCAGTTACTTATCTATTCATATTACTGCTCACCGGTGCTAGACGTTGTTATCACCCTGTAATCATCAGACGGAAAATCAGTCCTATTTCAGTTCCCAGTCACTATATAATCCTACAAAGCCTACATGTAAACTATTCGTATAAATATTCAGATTCTCGGGTATCCATACAATATTCAGAGCTCCAACATAACACGCTCTGATTCGTAGAATACTAACTTTACTCTTTATTCTCTAGAAAATACCCTATTGACTGCACTAGCCTGTATAACTTAAGAACGAAAGTAAGTTTTGCATGCCACTTACTGCCTAGTAACACACTTCGTGACGCTACGACCACACATAGAAAGAACTGCTTCAGTCAGTCCAGAAGGTAAGTGAAAGAAACAAGAAATGAAACGAACAGAAATGACACTTCTACTTAGAGACAATAACGGCTCTGAAGTCGCCGCAATTTATGGCGGTCTCCTGGACGATACAAAACCTGCCACATATTTCTTAATTTAGTGTGTGATAGCCTTTAAGAAGGATCTTTGAAATGTCCAAAACAGCAATCCTCTGCTATAGGTTTACCAAACACTACATTATGTTACTTTATTCACCAACAAATAAATTTTCACTAAAAATAACTATCATTCGAAAATAAGGGTTTGCAATTAATTCAGCTGTTCTGTATATATCTTTCCAGACTGTATCTAATTCCATGTGTCTCTTTTTTTACTTTTTTAATCAAACCCATTGTTATTCACTGGTTCCAATTTTTTTTTAATGGTTGCTAGTACTCAACCATTTCTGTGCATTAATGTCAATGTACGGTTTGATGTAGGAAGTTTGTGTAAATGATAAAATTCTAGGAATCTTCACAGTTCCAATATAGGATCCAAATTGTTTTACATTTTTGTGCAAGTATCATAGCCGCTGAAATTATAAACTATGGCGGTAACATTAGGAGTACAAATGGCAATTCCACTGTTAAATGCAGAGGAGAGAGCGATTAGGTGAAAAGAGGATAAGTTGAAGGCCTCTATGAGGAGGAAGAGGAAGTGTCTGATAATGTGGTAGGAAAGGAAAGGGGAGTCGATAGCAAAGAGATAGAGGATCCACTATTAGAATCGGAATTCACAAGAGCTTTGAAAGACTTAAAAAAAGACAGTAGGCCTAGATAATATTTCATGGGAATTTCTATAAAGCAACAAAATGACCACATACATGTGGATAATGTAAGAGATTGGCCATACACCATCAGATTCTCGGAAAAACATCATCCACAAAATTCCGAAGACAGCAAGAGCCGAAAATTGCGGTAACTACTGAGCAAGAGCTTAGCAGCTCACGCATCCCCGTTGCTGACAAGAGTAATATACCGAGGAACGGAGAAGACAACTGAGGATCTTTTAGATGACGATCAGCTTAACCTTAGGAAAAATAAAGGTCCCATAAAAGGAAGATACGATGTTGGGGTTGATAATGGAAGCAAAACTGATGAAAATCAAGACACGTCCATAGGATCTGTCGCTCGGGAAAAAGCGTTAGACATCGTAAAATGGTGCAACGTGTTCGAAATTCTGAGAAAATGCGGGTAAACTGCAGGGAAAGACAGGTAATATACAATATGTAGAAGAACCGGGAGGCAACAATAATAGTGGGAGACCAAGAATGCAGAGCTCGGATTACAAAAGGTATAGGGCAATGGTGTAGTCTTCCACTCCGACTGTTCAGGCTACACGTCGAAGACGCTACAACAAAAAGAAAAGTACAAGGGTGGGATTAAAATTCAAAGTGAAAGAATATCAATGATAAGATTCATTGATGACATTGCTATCCTCAGCGAAAGAGAAAATGTATTACAGGCTCTGCCGAATATAATGGGCAAGTCTAGCGGGCACAGAATACGGATTCAGAGTAACTGGAACCAAGAAGAAAGTAATGAGAAGTAGCAGAAATGAGAACAGTCAGGAATATAATATCATAATTTCTGATAAAGAAATAGACAAATTTGAGGATTTCTGCTACCTAGCTGCAAAAAAAAAAAAACCATGACGGACGGAGCAAGGACAAAAACATCAGATTATAACTGACAAGAGAAGACTTCCTTGGCAATAGAAATCTACCACTATCAAACAAAGGCCTTACTTTGTGGTAGAAATTCCTGAGGATGTACGTTTAGAGCACAGTATTGATTGGTAATGAAATACTGAGTGTGGGAAAACCGGAATAGAGGACAGTCAAAACATTTGAGATGTCGTGCTTCAGAAGAATGTTGAAAATTTGGTATACTGATAAGCTAAGCGCAGTGGTTCCCAACAGGAGGTCCGCGGACCCCCAGGGGTCCGCGAGCTGTGCCAGAGAGATCCGCAAGATGCTATGAGAATAAAAAATATATATTAAATATATTTCGTATGATAACTTTTTTTTGTTTTGTCCGCTTCCTGCATGAGCAGAGATTTAGCGAACGCTAACTTCTGACTCTTAATTTGGCTTTTTTAGGCACTTGATAGTGTAATATGACAAGGTACCAGGCATGAGGGGGTCCTCGAAAAAATTTTGTTGGGAACCCCTGAGGTAAGGGATAAGGAGATTCTCCACAGAATCGGTGAGGAAAGGATAACACTGCCAAGAAGAAGGGACAGTATGGCGAGACATCTTTTACGACAAAAGGGAACAACTTATATGGTACTGTAAGGAGGTCTACTGGGTAAAAACTGTAGAGGAAGGCAGAGTTCGAAATATATCCAGAAAATAACTGAGAACATAGGTTTCAAGCGCTACAATGAGGGTAAAATGTTGGTACAGGACAGAAATTCTTTGAGGGCTGCATCAAATTAGTCTGAAGCCGGATGACTAAAAAGACTTTATTTATTTATTGGGTTTGTTCCAATACGATGGTAGTGAAACTTTCTCATGTCGTAAGATAAAATCCGACTGAAAGTCGTCAATATTCTAAGGGTATTCAGTATCCACTTTGGACATGTACCACATGTCATCACTGTCTGGTATGCTTTTCTCATCAATGTTGTCAACACCCTCTGCATAAACACGTGTGATGAAAAATTCGTCACTTCAGCCAGCGTAACTAGCCATGAGCCCGTTGTTCACAACAGTATGTCCGCATGAACAATTAACGCTCTTGCCTCTAATATCTCTTTCAATAAACTGAAGTTGCCCAATGTCGAAAATGTCACACTACTGCTCTATTAATTTCAGTAGAGCATCCCACGCCAAGCAAGGTGATGTGATATGAGCATGTTCCTTTTCATTGAT
This sequence comes from Schistocerca piceifrons, assembly GCF_021461385.2. Taxonomy (NCBI): domain Eukaryota; kingdom Metazoa; phylum Arthropoda; class Insecta; order Orthoptera; family Acrididae; genus Schistocerca; species Schistocerca piceifrons. Next base: position 641,321,370 of record NC_060140.1, on the reverse strand, counting down.
AACAACTAGAATACGAAAGTTTCCAAACATGTCAGCAAACAGTAGAACATACGATTAATATATTAATTCCAATACTCTCCCAGTGTCCTATTCGTAAATAAATTCCATACACTTCAAGCTCTTCGCTACTCATCTCCTGATTTCACCTGTTCAGAAACTTGTAAACTTCTCAGTAGAAAGTGAATGATATTCCAGTGAAAAAAATCATTACTCACGTACCCAAAGGGAAGTTTGTAGCTCTACTCGAGCAACTTAAACCCATGTGCATCACAAAATATATCATTACCTTGATTTCATCTGATTTCAAGTACAATGCGAACTTTTAAAGGGAGACTGTCAGAAGGTTAAGTAAATCGATAAAATGGAAATTTTTATTGCATCTCATCTTGGTGCATTATTACAAAATTTCTCACAAATTATTTGAATTAGCCATATCCACTGGCAGCAAAGAATGTGTGTTAGATTTAATTTCATCTCTCTCTCTCTCATCGTTAGTTCAAATAGGTTTGTGATCAAGAAATAACTATCATTATTGCTCTAAATATAAAATATGTCGAGGACTGTAAAGTGGGGGGCCTACAAGTGTAGCTGCAGACTACACGTGCAGCACACTGATAAGCACCAGTGAAATGGCAATGGTCTCTGTGTAATAAGTGCATCCTGAAACAATTCTCGGCCAATATGACAGGGTTCCGCTGAGCATAATGTAAATTTTTCTTAGTAATTTCCTTTCTTATTATTTATTTTGCAATAAAAACTCCCACCAATTACATACGTAAGTACTTGATCAGTATACTAACCATAGTTACTATTAGGAAGACGAGTAGTATCTGGTACTAACATGTATTCCGTAACAGCATAAATTACAAATTACAGCTTTATATTCTCTAGCCTGGTAAATTTTATAAACTAGTCACTTGACATGGTACTGTTGACGGGCTCAAATTGTTCACAGTCAGCAGAGTGTACATCTAATATTTGTATACACTGAAAATAACAGACAACGTTCACTTACTGTGAGGCACTTTTCTTTTCTTAGTCATCAGTCTTCTGGCTGGTTTGATGCGGCCCACCACGATTTTCTCTCGTGTGCCAACCTCTTCACCTTAGAGTAGCATTTGCAACCTACGTCCTCAAGTATCTGCTGGATATGTTCCTATCTCTATCTTCCTCTACAGTTGTTGCCCCCTACAGTTCCCTCTTGTACATGGCAGTCTGTCCATCATGTCATAACAGATGTCCTATCACCCTGCCCCTTCTTCTTGCCGGTGTTTTCCACATATTCCTTTCTTTCCGAATCTACGCAGAACCTCCTCATTCCTTACCTTACCAGTCCACTAAATTTTCAACATTCGTCTGTAGCACCACATCTCAAATGCTTCGATTCTCCTCTGTTCCGGTTTTCTTAAAGTCCATGTTTCGCTATAATACAATGTTGTGCTCCAAACGCGCATTCTAAGAAATTTCTTCCTCAAATTAAGGCCTATGTTTGAGACTATCAGACTTCTCTTGGCTCGGAATGCCCTTTTTGCCAGTTGTAGTCTGCTTTTGATGTCCGCCGTGGTCCGTCTGTAATTGCTTATTTTGCTGCCTAAGTAGCAGAATTCCTTAACTTCAACTACTTCTTGACCATCAATCCTGATGTTAAGTTTCTCGCTGTTCTCATTCTGCTACTTCTGATTACTTCCATCTCCGTTCGATTTACTCGCAATCTATATTTACTGATTAGTCTGTCCATTCTATACAGCAGATCTCGTATTTCTTCTTCACTCACTCAGAATAGCAATTTCATCAGCGAATCGTATCATTGATACTCTTTCGCCTAGAATTTTAATTCCACTCTTGAACGAACCCAGTAAGGGCAGTAAAGATACTATGGTGCTAGCTTTGAAAGTTTTTTTTATGAAACAGAAATTGTATTTGTGCTTTCAAACTGCATGATTAGTACATTTACATGTTACATCTGATGGCGCTTTGTAATGTGTAATGATATAGCTCGAAATTTTTTTCTCACGTTTTTGTGTGCCAGTCAAACACTCATCAGAATGCTGGGCACCATATGTGTCGGTAGAGATGTCTCCACTTAGTTTTTAGAGCATTTTAACATACTTTAGGCCATTAGGAAACAGTACATTAGCAAACCCTTATTTGAATACGCACGTAAAATACACACGTGATGTGCGATCTCATGTATAAGATACAAACGCACTTAACTGACTGTTTGAAACAGGCATTGTCACATGAGCCAAAGATTATTATTACATGTTTATTTGCTCACTTTTGGCAAATTTGTGAATAGTCCTGCATAAAAGCGATTATTTTCCTTACCTTTAACATGCAATTCTACTTCCCGTCTTTTCCCAAATGGAATATGTTGCAAAGCCTCCAGTTTCTTTAACAGCTTGTCTGTTACATTTGTTTAGTTTCACCCATCACTAATAATTGGTAATCTCTTATCAGAGTCAGTGAGAATATAATAAGCTGTGTTGAATGTACTGGATGAGAATACGAACCAGTCATTACCACAATGTCAAGTGGTAATTGGTTCTAACATGCTTTCTGTGACATCATAGTTTATAAATGACATCTTTCTCTTATTACTGAACTTGTTTCTTTTCAGGTACGTTTGTTTTATTTCGTCTCACTTGGGCAAGAGAAAATTACACACCAGTAAAAAATTAATGGTTAATTTGATGCACTCTGTTCTCACAGACGTAGAACAGGTATCGAAAAAGTATCAAGGTTCCTTAAGCACACCACCATTAGCTGTCACAAGTCTACATATTGGTCTTTTAAATGCACATTCAGCAACAAAGCATTTCAGAACATTAGATGTATATAATACTGTTGGAAAACAGTTCATCCATTATTATAGATTTCGCACATCACTAATATTGATTCAGTGCCCTTTCACTCTTTTAGCTGTCAGCTTATGTAATGTACGATTTCCACAATATCCAGCATACCAAACTCTCCGTTGGTCTTCAGTCTTCGGCTGCTGCGCTGGCAATCCTCCCATTTCCTTGCTGCTTCAGATTCTGTACAACACTGGCTGAGAGAAAAGCAGCCCCTGAACTACAGCAGAAAGTAATTAATAGATGAAATACGTAAGAGAGTTAATCTCTTTCTTGGCCTAAAATCCAAGAAAAGGAAAGTGACTGAATGATGATAAAACTACGTACATGTTTCAACAATCAAGGGCGATTACTCTAAAAGTTGTGACATGTTGGGAACAAGTCCTTTCTTGTCGATATGTGCAACTGATGGTGCCTTGTACATCACTGAATAGATTCGAAATCACTTGTGCTTCCACTGTCGAGGAACAGAAAACATAATATCGAATGCGACAGAAGCCTCAGATGCATTCAAGGAATTAGAACGCTATTTCAAGTACTTTAAGCTGCGTAAGAAAAGAAATGGCTACAATGACTGATTTGGTAGCAGTAACATTAGTGATAAGCGAGGTTTGTTGGCTCTGATCACCAGAAGGCTACCCACCACTTCCTGTCAGAGGGACCTGTTCTGTTAGCAGTCGATTCTGTGTTACCCTTTTAATAAAATCATGTTGGTAAGCTGCGGGGAAAGCAGGTGCACCTAAGCACTTTGCAGTGTTTTAAAATTATCACATGTGAAACAGTATAAATTTTAGAGACAGCTATTTGAGGAAAAAAATAGAGAACTGTTCTTTGTAGAAAAGGGTGGCTCGAGTTGAACAGATTGTCTTAGGGGAAAAAATTGGTGAACAGGATCAAACCTGAAGACTTCAGGTTAGTGACACTGAAAGTCACTGAAAAGGAATGGAATAGAAAGCTAACTCACTGTCGAATTCAGATGTGATTGCACTGAACACAACTTAAATTCGCATAGTGCAGTGCCGTACCGAGAAAGTGACGTTTTGAGAATCTTTTTGGACGGTCTGTGGAAATGTCACTGTTTGAAAAGCATTGTGGCGTACGAAGTCACCCAGGGTTGAGCCACGGACTTTTACTGAAATCCAGGCACTCGACGACGTCGCGAGCTCGGCGCTTAAACCGTGCACGGCTCTGCAACTACGGCCAAGAAGCTAGGGCGATAACCGGCTTCTCGAGATACTCCTATGTCACTTGTTGTGCACTGTACGTGAACTCCCCCACAACATGAACTGCTCGGAAGTAAAGAAAGCTGTCCGTCCAGTCAGGCCGGCATGCCGCCACTGTCTGGCTTCGAATTGGCGTCCTCCGCATGTTAGCCGCCGATGGGAGGCCGCTAATCTTATTCCCGCTGAAGGCGGTTTCCGCCGATGGTAGAACCACTGCCCTCCCTAGCCACCGAGACATTCGCTTCAACTGGGTGTCACACAGCCGCGACATCAGCAACATAGCAACGTAAAATGAGGTGACAAGTCATAGGATAGTCATAGGATACCTCTTAATATCTTGTCGGGCCTCATTTTGCCCAGCGTAGTGCAGCAACTCGACGAGGCTTTGACTCAACTCGTTGGAAGTCCTCTGCAGAAATATTGAGGCATGCAGCCTCTACAGGCGTACATAACTGCGAAAGTGTTGACGGTACAGGATTGTGTGTACAAACTATAGTCTGTCGGTAAACTGAAGAGTGAGCGCACGAGTCCCCACTCTGCCTACCCTGCTACGTCACACGGCGCTTCTACAGGCTGTTCCACAACGTAGTACAGTCTTTGCCGCGATGCACGCTTTAAATCTGTGATGATGTCGTGTACAGATACGTCCCGTCTGCGTTTATTTTTAGACAAATGCGTTAAGATTATAGGCAAAACAAAACATTATAGAGTAAATTATATTAACGTAAGAACGGAAGTCAGGATTCTACTACAAACATAGAACCGAATGCCTATTCATATGAATGTATGTTCCTCTATTGGTAAGACGAACCAGATATAGTGCATCAGTCTGTAGAATTTAAGGCTTGTTCATACTTTGTGTTTCTACTAAAAGGTAGAAGTTTTCTTTGAAGGGCTGCCTTAAAACTTAACAATTCTTGCAACACGAAGAGTGCTTAAAAAGTAACCAGAAATTTATAATTACGTGTGTTGCATTAGTTCGATTCGCACTGCTTTTTTTGTCATTGTCTTCGTAAACATGCCTGAAAAGTATTTCCAGGTAAATCCGATTTCACGCAATGTCTTGTGTAAAATATCTTTCTGCAACGAAAATGTATTTTTTGTTTCACGCCAGTGAGTAATTTCCGTAATGTGGGCATTATTTTTCGCTTTATGTAAAAGTCCTCCATCGTTTGTCGAATGACCGATTTTGTGAAACTGTCTATAACAATGGGTTTCCTCCCTAAATTATTAGTTTTCCTTCGAGGCGATTCCAGTAAACCAAGCGCCTTGTTTTCGCGTACCTTCCTCATGCGTCCTATTTTGGCGAGGCTGACGTTTGCGTAAACTGCAGCCCTTTGATTGGGACTGGTAATATTAGCCAACCGTTCTTTTTGTGTAGCCTCCTTTAAACACAATCTGTAATAACGTTAGAGACGATCGAACTCTCGCTCTGCGCAAGTATCTTCTTCGTATTCTGCACATTTTCTTGCAAATGCAGGGCGATTATCCGTCACTTCCGGATACTGAAGTATATCAGTGAGTACACAGAGTCAACTGACTGAGATTGGCAACTAAGATCCCACGAACAGAAACGACGTATATGACTGCACGCCGAAGTAGACTGCTAGATAGGTAACGGGCAACTGATTTTGGGTTGCCCTGTAGGCCAGTCGCAGGTTTCTTCCGGGAAAGGCCACTTCCCCCACCAAAAGCGCTGCTCGCTCTTGAGTTTACAGACAGACTATACCTCTCTATTATGTCCCATAAATGTTGGCTGCAATTTATGTCGGGCGACCTGGGTGACCCGATCATTCGCTCGAGGTGCCCTGAATGTTTCTTAAACCAATCGCAAACAGTTGTTGCCTAGCGAAATGGTGCAGTGTCATCCATAAAGATTCCATTGTTTGGGAACATGAAGTCCATGAATGATTGAAAATGGTCTCGAAGTTGCCGAACATAACAATTTCCAGTCAGTGATCGATTCAGTTGGACCAGAGGACCCATTCCATTCAACATAAACACAGCGGACATAATTATGGAGGTACCACCAGATCGCACAGTGCGTTGTTGACAATTTGAGTTCATAGCTTGGTGCGTTCTGTGCCACACTCGACCTCTACCATCAGCTCCTACCAACTGAAATCTGGACTCAACTGCTAGTCGTCTATGGTGCAATCGATATTATCACGAGCTCGAGAGAGGTGCTGCAGGCGATATAGTGCTGATAGCAAAGGCATTATCGTCGGTCGTATGCTGCCACGGCCCGATAACGCCATATTGCGCAGCATTCTCCTAACCTATACGTTCGTACTACGTTTCACATTGACTTCTGTGGATATTTCACGCTGTATTGCTTATCTGTTAGCACTGAAAACTCTACATAAACGACGCCGATTTCCGTTGCTAGCTGAAGGCTTTGGACCACTTTGTATATCCATGGTGAGTGGTAATTCATAAAAGCTGGTATTCTCGGCACACTCTTGACAATGTATATCTCTGAATACACAATTCCCTTACGACTTCCGACGTGGAATGCCCCATCCCATGTTCAGAATCTGTTAATTATCGTGTTGCGACCATAATCACATCGGAAACATTCTCGAATGAATGACACGAGTACAAATGACAGCTCTGCCAATGTACGGCTCTCTTACACGTAGTGTACGCGATACAGCCTCTATAGTATAGCCAACTGCAGGTGGTTGCTCACGTCGGTACCAATGATGTGTGTCACTTGGGATCAGAAGAGATTCTCTCTGGTTTCGAGCGGCTAACAGAAGTGGTAAAGGCTGCCAGCAGAGCTGATCATTTGCAGAACAGCTGACAGGACCGACTGCGGACCTCTGGTACAGAGCGGAGTGAAGTGTCTGAATCAGAGGCTCAGACGGTTTTGCGACCGTGCAAGCGTTTCGCTGAATAGGTCAGGTGTCCACTACACGCAGGAGGCAGCTACACGGGTAGCAGGGGCTGTCTGGCGTGGACTGGGCGGTTTTTTAGGTTAGAGGGTCTAGGGAAACCACAAGAAGGGCTTCAGTCACAACGAGTGCAGGATGAAGACAGGAACAACGTAGATACAGGAACCATTGGTATAACGGTTGTAAATTGTCGTAGCTGTGTTGGGAAAGTACCAGAGCTCCAAGCGTTAAAAGAAAGTACTGATGCTCAATCATTATAGGCACTGAAAGCTGGCTAAAGCCAGATATAAGCTCAGCTGAACTTTTGCGAAGAACTAACGGGGTTCCGAAAGGATAGGCTAAACACGGTTGGCGGTGGGATGTTTGTTGCTGTCAGAAGAAGTTTATCTTGTCTCGAAATTGAAGTAGATATTTCCTGTGAGTTAGTATGGGCAGAGGTCATTGTTGGCAACAGGAATAAATAAATAACTGGATCCTTTTACCGACCTCCCAATTCAGATGATACAGTTGCTGAAAGGTTCAAAGAAAACTTGAGTTTGATTTCAAACACGTACCCAACTCATACGATAATACTTGCTGGTGACTTTAATTTATCCTCGACATCTTGGCGAAAATACTTGTTTAATTCCGGAGGTACGCATAAAATATCATACGAAATTGTGCTAAATGCATTCTACGGAAATTATTTCGAGCAATTAGTTCAAGAGCTCATGGGAATAGTAGTGTGAAAACACATTTGACCTCTTAGCAACAAATAATCCTGAGTGAATAACGAGCATCAAAACCGATTCAGGGATTAGTGAACACAGAGTTCTCGTAGCGAGATTGAATATTGTAATCCTCAAATCCTCAAAAAATAAGCGAAACATATACCTATTCAAAAAAAGTAGATAAAAAATCACTTGACGCCTTCCTAAGAGACAATCTCTACTCATTCCAAATTAATAATATAAGTGTAGACCAGATATGGCTTAAATTCAAAGAAATAGTATCGGCAGCAATTGAGAAATTTATACCAAATAAATTAACAAACGACGGAGCTGATCCTCCTTGGTACACAAAACGGGTTAGAACACTGTTGCAGAAACAACGAAACACACATGCCAAATTTAAACACATGCAAAATCCCCAAGATTGGCGATCTTTTACAGAAGCTCACAGTTCAGTGCGGACTTCAATGCGAGATGCCTGTAACAGTTTCCACAACGAAACTTTGTCTCGAAACCTGGCAGAAAATCCAAAGAGATTCTGGTCGTGTGTGAAGTATGTTAGCGGGAAGAAACAATCGATGCCTTCACTGTAGGATAGCAATGGAGATACTATCGAAGACAGTGCTGCCAAAACAGAGTTACTAAACACAGCCTTCCGAAATGCCTTCACAAAAGAAGACGAAGTAAGTATTCCAGAATTCGAATCGAGAACAGCTGCCAACATAAGTGACGTAGAAGTAAATATCCTCTGAGTAGTGAAGAAACTTAAATCACTTAATAAAAGCAAGTCTTCTGGTCCAGACTGTATACCAGTTAGGTTCCTTTCGAAGTATGCTGATGCATTAGCTCCATACTTGACAATCACCCGTTCGCTCGACGAAAGATCCGTACCTGAAGACTGGAAGTTGCACAGGTCACACAAATATTCAAGAAAGGTAGTAGGAGGAATCCACTAAATTACAGGCCCATATCGTTTACGTCGATATGCAGCAGGATTTTAGAACATATATTGTGTTCGAACGTAATGAATTAACTCGAAGAAAACGGTCTACGGTCTATTGACACACGGTCAACATGGGTTTAGGAAACATCGTCCCTGTGAAAACAACTAGCTCTTTATTCACATGAAGTGATGAGTGCCATTGACAAGTGAAATTATGTGCATATGGAATATCGTCTCAGTTATGTGATTGGATTTGTGATTTCCTGTCAGAGAGGTCACAGTTCGCAGTAACTGACGGAAAGTCATCGAGTAAAACAGAAGTGATTTCTAGCGTTCCCCATGATAGTGCTATAGGCCCTTTGCTGTTCCTTATGTATATAAACGATTTTGGAGACAATCTGAGCAGCCGTCTTCGGTTGTTTGCAGATGACGCTGTCGTTTATCGACTAACAAAGTCATCAGAAGATCAAAAGTAACTGCAAAACGATTAGAAAAGATATGTGAATGATGCGAAATGTGGCAGTTGACCCTAAATAACGAAAAGTGTGAGGTCATCCACATGAGTGCCAAATGGAACTCGTTAAACTTCGGATACACGATAAATCAGTCTAATCTAAAAGCCGTAAATTAAACTAAATAGCTAGGTATTACAATTACGAACAACTTAAATTGGAAGTAACACACAGAAAATATTGTGGGGAAGGCTAAGCAAAGACTGTGTTTTATTGGCAGGACACTTAGAAAACGTAACAGACCTACTAAGGAGACTGCCTACACTACGCTTCTCCGTCCTGTTTTAGAATACTGCTGCGCGGTGTGGGATCCTTACCAGATAGGACTGACGGTGTACCTCGAAAAAGTTCAAAGAAAGACAGTACGTTTTGTATTATCGCGAAATATGTGAGAGAGTGTCACAGAAATGATACAGGATTTGGGCTGGACATCATTAAAAGAAAGGCGTTCTTCTTTGCGACGGAATCTTCTCACGAAATTCCAGTCAACAACTTTCTCCTCCGAATGTGAAAATATTTTGTTGGCACTGACCTACATAGGAAGGATCGATCACCACGATAAAATAAGGGAAATCAGAGCTCGTACGGAAAGATATAGGTGTTCATTCTTTCCGCGCTCTATACGAGATTAGAATAATTGAGAAATTTGAAGGTGGTTCGATGACCCCTCTGCTAGGCACTTTAATGTGATTTGCTGAGTATCCATGTAGATGTAGACGCAGCACTACCAAGGCCTGTCGACCATGCAAGACCTTGGCAGTACACGGGCATCAGCTTCCACCTACATCGTGACACAGCATCTCGCCATCGTGTACCGCGAATCCGACGGTTGACCACGTCCGAGGAACATGTAATCCGTGCGTCAACGCTGGGCCGTACGTTGGCAGTACATCAAAAAGGATTGCTGTGTCTTCAACGCTCACGCTCAGGTGGCAAAAATATGACTCTCTAAATCGATTGACGCAAACTCCACTGATAAAAAATTTGCGAAAATTTATAGTTCGGTATAATGGCAGTTTGGCTTCCGGTAGCTCCTTGTATTTCTTTTGCATCACTAGTACACTGAAAAACTTTTGCACAACAATACAAATGTCGAAGTTGATGTGAAACTTATACGTTTCACTCGTGGCTCTTCGTGTCGACGACAGTGATACATACTACACTTTTCTTCTTCAAGTTAGCATTTGCGTTCAGTACTGCTCGGTTGTGTGTCAGGTTTTTCTGACACTGTTAGTTGCACCTTAAAACTGATAGGGGACTCTAAATGAATCTCGTGTATGGGGTCATTGAATGCAATGGAAGAGGGGCACAATGCTGCTGTATTGAAGTGTTTCCGCAGCAATGTCACGATTCATCAAAATGTAGGTAACTTTTATCTATGTTAAACATATACCAAAATTTTTAAACAGTTAATTAGAGGACGTTGATGATGCAATTGTTATTTTCACACAAGACGAATATAATTAGAGGAACGCAAACAGCAATAGCGCTACACTAAAATAGAGCTTAGTGTATTCCTCAAAATGTGTAAATTATGGAATGCATACAACTTACTAGTTAGAAGGAAACATGATTTTAAACAACGAATGTTACAGTATTAACAGGATAATAGAGAAGGAAACACTGCTACTATAGCATGGAAAACTAGCAGTCGACATCGAAATCATGAAAGATTCAACTGAAGATAATATAAAGTGAATTTTCAGTTGCACATATACTCAAAAACTATACAAAATGACGCTAAATTCGTGAATATGACATGTAATTTAAGCCCACACTTCAAATTTGCTCTTGGTAATTTTAATCATATATTGTATTTCAGTTTCATCAAAATATCAATGAATTGCTGTTAACTACCAAACTACTTCTTGCAAAACCGTAGACTTTTGGTCAAGAAGGCATCTCCAGGACGCATACAATCATTACAATCTCAAGACTTTCCCGCAGCTTGTACACTGGAGAAGGAGAAATAGATTTGTAGCAAGTATTTACAGTTTTAATTTTAACTTTAACATTAACGATGAACATGTGCTTCCATTTGACAGTTTTGTTCCTACAATTCCACTCGAGAATCAGACTGTCTGAGTACTGTAGGGGCATGAACCGACGAGGAGGTTGTGGAGCTTGTGTCATGGGCTGGTTGAGACGTCAGGGGACACACTGATGGAAGTTCTGCGGCACATTGGCTGGAGAGTTCTGGCGCCTCAGAGGACACTGGGATCTCCTCCCTGAGCACAGAAGTAGTATACGCAGAGTCCAGTGTTTTCTTCGACTTAGAGGACTTGCAAGACGAGTTCTGACGTATCCCTGAACTGGTTTCCGGGGCAGAGGAAGAACGAAGAGTCACCCACAAGCCTCTAGTTCCTTCAATACCAGCTGGCGTCCGACTGTGGACCAGTAGAACCATGGAAAGAAGAGTCCCAAGAGACATCTTCCTAACTAGGGAAGCCTGACGAGAGTGAGGTGCTTCCCGAAGTGGGTGCGGTGGAAGCACCAGAAGAGTCCCCAAACGCCTTGGGGTGTGGGGTCTGTTATCAACAGGTAGTGCAACAGAAGTAGGCACCGTCGACAGAGAAGGCGAAGACGTTGCAGCTGTAGCGTAAGACATTGTCATTTGTCTGCAATTAAGATGCTCATATTTACTTCTGGTCTCTTGGTATGTGAGCTTGTCCAGGGTCCTATATTCTTGGATTTTCTTCTCACGCTTAAAAATGGAGCAATTTGGTAAGCAGGGAGAGTGGAGCTCGCGCAGTTTTAACAGATGCTGGGAGTGCAAAAGGAATATGCGCATCAGCAGAGGTCTACATTCCCTGCAGACAGGGGTAGCAGTGCCACTGGAAGACTTATCTTTGAACTTCATACAACTGAAGCATCTCATAGAAGGAGCAACATAGGGTTTCATATAACGGTGCATACTCCATCGCTCTAAGTTAGCCTGCAGCTCATCGTCAGACTGCAGAAGGAGATTAGGGTGAAAGGTGACTCGGTGTGTGTACCATGTTGAGACGCTTGTGAGGAGTGACAATGATGGGGATGTCACCCAACATTTCACAAGAGAGCAGCGCCTGTCACTGGTCCGGACAGGCCTTTTTAAAGACGAGGGAACTCCTCTCCATCTTAGAGACAGCTGTAACTTCCCCGTACTTGTCTTCAGTGTTTTCCACAAAAATGAAGGCGTTTTGGCCAAAAAGGTGTCACCATCGGGCCTGTTAGAGACAGTGTATTGGGGGAGGGGGGAAGAGGACTGTGCTACTTGTTATTTAGTCCTGCGTTCTTCCCACGTCGTGGAAATGTATAGGAGCGCATTGGAATTGTACCTTATTGCATCTTTCCTTTTGAAGATACTACTGGGGCCCTGCTTAGGTCGCTTCATATGCAAACTATCCGCCTTGGTGTCACCCATTCCAAACTGGGGCTCTCCCCATGGGTGCCACCTTGCCATAGCAACGGCTATCTGGCCAGTAATCCATTGCCTGGAGTCCTCGTGCTCCAGTCATGATCGGCACATACTCCTTAGCATACATGGAGAACGGTCAGCACAGGCGCCAACAGGCTTGCGTGGTCAGGGGGCTAGCATGACAACCCCCCAGAGTGGGATGGCTACCATTCTGGACGTTGTGCATACTATCACAACAGGAAAGGAGTGTGCCAATGTGGAAGGGCACAGAGGCTGAGCGATCTTCCCAGCACGACGTGCACTTCTGTAAAATTTGGAAAAGATGGCAGACCATACCCAATAATGGGGGCCGTGTGATTTTTAACTGAATAAAACGGCGGAAGTTAAGGTAGAAATAAAGACCAAAATCTTAAACAAGGTCCAAGCAGGACCTGCATCAATAGGACCATCCGACAGAAAGTCAGAGGAAAGAAATGGCTCTGGGCACTATGGGACTTAACAACTGAGGTCATCAATCCCCTACAACTTAGAACTACTTAAACCTAACTAACCTACGAACATCACACCCATGCCCGAGGCAGGATTCGAATCTGCGACCGTAGCGGTCGCGCGGTTCCAGACTGAAGCGCCTAGAACCGCTCGGCCACACCGGCTGGCCAAAGTCAGAGGAGATAAGAGATAGTCGAAGTGTAGGTTTGCAGGACAGGAGGAGGAAGCAGTGCTGCAAAGGCTTGGGCCCTGTGATATCTAAGTAAGTGCTCACAAAAGAATGTTAAGTCCTCGGCGGGGAGGAGGGGGGGGGGGGGGGGAGGATGAGAGCTAGTTAGACACACGCACAGTGAATCTAGTATCAGTGTACGTGCTGTGTGTGTGCAGGGGGAAGGCGCGCCATCTGTCTGATATTGACAGAGGGCAAACTGTGATGGATCAGAGGTTCAGCATCCTTGCTGGGTGGCCCAGCCTGGCCTCTACACTTTATACCATTTTATTTGCTTTATTCTGTTTCATTTCTTGGTTTTATAGCCTTGTCTTTGTTGATCTTTCAACGACCTGTCTATGCTGTCTTTTTTCTGGGCGTTTATAAGTTTTTCACTGTGTTAGTTACACTGAAGCTTTCCAGGATTTGCCCGTCACCTCCTTCCGTTGACGACTACTTCTGGTATGCAGCTTAAAGGACGCAGGTCAGTCCCTTTTATTCCGAACCAACCAAAAAATCAATCACTCTTTCTCAAGTGACGCTGCTATCGTATGGAAGCGTTTATGTCGATAGTAGGTCACAATGTTCAAGCTGATCATTGTACACGAATGTTTCCCAATGTACAGTCAACTAATGTTGTCCTTATTCGTCCACTAACTGTATGAATTTTAGGAAATAGTAAATAAATGAATGGAAAAATATTTTAAAGTGTTTTCGTAGAAATTCCTGTAGTGTCTATTCCTTAACAATCAATTGTAAGCGCCAGTTTTCGGAAAAGTTATCTGTTATGTGTGGTTTGCCGCCAAATTCTCATCAACGCGTGAACTCTTCAGCACCGTTAACGACGTTTCTTTCCCGATTGAGATTCATGCGAAAAAAAGTCACTGTGGAAAATCTACCAAGCGCGATGCTCGTGATGTTGGGAATTTCTATGTTTAGAACGTTCTCCAATCAGTATCATCTAAGGGAATGCACCAAATCTTCCAGAGGAATAAACATAACAATAAAAAGTCAGAATTAAGGACTGGTAAAAGAATGAAGTGCAAGAATATGAGAATTTAAAGCATTGTAACCCCTGAAATTACCATAGATGTACACATTACATAATAAAGATCACAGTTATTCTGTTAAACGAAAAAAGAAAAAGAAAAACAATAACCTGGTTTCGAACACGGGACACCATAGTGAGAGGCTGTGACGCTAGCCACTGCCACGAGCTGGGCTGAGCTTATCACTCGCTAAAGTGTACCTAAATATTACGTTGGAAACTTTCACGGTAATTTTCCCACAAACTGTGTAGTATCTACGATAAGCCATGACACATGTTCTTTTATTTTGGCTCCTCTTCCGTTGAGTGAAGTATTATGGAAATCAGGTTATGGCACCCTCGTTAGTGGCTACCTCGCCTAGGACTTGCCTCTGAGATGGCAGCCCACAACTTCAAGTGGATGAGGGGTGGGTGGGGGGTGTCTGTCCGAATATCAGGTCGCTGACCTGGCCTACTCGCCTCGTCTTCACTCATCACGCACCCAACTAAACTGCTGAGAAAATTACATGCAAAACCGCCTCCAGGAAGGAGGAGGATTTAATGTAGAAGAGGACGCATGTTCCTGGCAATAATTGACGATAAATAATTACAGCCGTTAACTATTTTATTGACAAGAAGAAAGTACAGAAATAATTTTAAATCAGATTACGAATTACACATTAGATGCACCATTCTGGCAATGAACTGCAACGTACCAATCTACTTTTAGTAATGTTGGCAGATAACCTCTGACAAATAGTGGGTACTGTTGAGTATCACTCCTAAATATTGACTGGCAGCGTATTTCTGCTACTGATAATTCACACATATATTTAGAAACAACTTAAAACTGGTGGTAAATTTTGCAGCAAAATATTTTTGCCAACTCGAACGTAAAGGCGATCCGGACGCTTATGAAGTGAAACATGCGCCGTTTTTATGCGTCCTAGCACGTCTGCAAGTCAGCAAACTCTCTCGCATATGTACATTCGGCTATACTCCATACTTACCGTCACTTGGTTTGCTGTATGGAGCAATCAGAAAAATTCCGAAGTGACTTCAGAAACAAAAGTGCTTCTGAGTTGTGACTGGATCGTAAAGTTTGGCTACTTTCGCAAGAAAACCAGCCGTGTTGAGTAAAATTACCAAATAGGCAACACTGCATTAAAGGATCACTGAGGCGACACCACGACAATACGAGATTTACAGAATTCGCGGAAATAGTTCCGTTTAATGCTACCTTCACTACCTTGCAATTACTTGAAATTGATACCAAAATTGAAATGTGGAAGTATAAAGTACGGTAAAAGCAGTTTCCGCAATTGGATAATCGGATGGTTGAATTGATCGCATTTTGAAATTCACGTAAAATGTTCCTCTGTAGTTTATGTTGTCATCTTTCTCTTGTTAAAAATAGTTTTCTAACAGAATGTATTGTTTAACTAATCAAACAGACTGAACGTTACCAGTGATATGACAATCATTATACGATGCCGGGATAAAGTTCGTACAACCTTTTAAAGGTTTCCAATTCACTCAAGATTTATTTTTGCAACAGCACATACGGAGTACATGCAAAGATTGCATTTATAGATCAACAGCACAAGCGGACCTGAGGTGGCAGGGACCGACCCATGCTGAAACAACCATATTAGTAGGACAACAAGCAACGACATACCGCTCTGATTACACCAGACACACTGCGAGTAACCGCCTTATGGGGTTATGAATGCAGCATGTTTCCGACTCGGGAGACCACACTGAACATATGTTGTAACTTGTGACCGTATTATAGTAAACGAGCCAAGAAAATCGTTAGCATGTGTTTTATCGTTCCTCACCATTTCTTGTACCCACAACGCTTTCTGACGCTTGCAGCACGATGTTTTCACTTGGTGCCAAAGAGGGGCACTATGATTTTTTTCTGCTTGTTCCGCAGGTGCACTGATTAACGAATATACCTACAAACCTCAGCGTCCTTCGATGGGTACAGTCCGCACTACATTATTCTGAACGCCACTTGTTTAATTATAACCACGTGGTAGGAGTAGTACAATCGAGGCTCTGAATTACGGCCCATGAATGAGAAATTCAGGTACTGACTCTGGCACCCAATCGATCGTACGGATGACGAATACTGTCCTGGGATACGCTGTGTCATGCCTGCTCAACCTGTTCACATAGTTATGTAGGAGTCGATGGTTCTCATTGCATTGTACCCCAAAGGTACTCGACTGGAGACTAGTCCAATGATCGTGCTGACCAGCGAAGTTGCTGAAGGTCTTTCAGAGCACGTAGAATTTCGCGAGCACGGCGTGATGAGAATTACCCTGTTGGAACAATACATCACCCTCCTATTCCGAGAACGGTCTAGCAACATTCTGGGCGTACCCGAAAGACAAAAACTGAACGAGAGTCTTAGCTTATTGAACCGCAGGACAAAAGGCCTGGGGTGGAGACAATGTGCCTTGCTGGAGTGCACTCTGCAAGAAAGCTCTCATCAGGTTATGTCGTGAGCGCAAACGACCATCACTTGGGTGCAAGCAGAATTTGCTTTCATTAATGAAGACCACGGAGCCCCATCTCCCAAGTGATCCTCTGACGGCACCAATCGAGCAGTGCCCATCGATGCTGTGGCGTGAGTGGAAGGAGGGCTAGAGGTGAGCATATCCGTATTCCCATTGTTATTTACCTCATCGCGACAGTTGTTTACACGTCTGGGCTCACGAGCCCTCTTACCTGTGTCTGGTAGCTGCAGACAAGCCACTGCTGCCGTTACAATACGATGAACGTGGTGGGGTATTTTCTGCGTGGACGTCCAAAACATCATCTATATTCACGTTACCAGTATCGTGGCACAAGTGATCCACTACATCCAATACGTGTCGCAAGTCTCCGAAAGGACCATCCCGCATCTCGGAAGTCCACAATGATTCCCTTCAGACCTGCTCAGGAGGTTGCAGGAAGCGCAAATGCGCCTCCATGGCGTGGTTGCCTCCTTACTTACCAGCATCTGAGAAGAATTCCACAGAGAATGGACAATGGTGCTAAAAACAGTCCTTCATCTCACACTCCCTCCTCATGGTTGCTTATCGTCAGACGTATTCGCTATCCGAAAAATACCGGTCTGCTAATAGACCTGGTTGGTACCTTTTCTGTGTCGTGTCCCGTTGCAATTGAACCAGTATGTGCCTAAAGGAGTGGTGTATGGTGCACATTCGTGTGCAAGCATTAGTGTGAATATTTCTTAAGCAACTATTGAAATGAGTTGGTCACCATACACATCGTATCTTATGGAGTGGAGGCGTTCTCTCTCTTTCTATGAAATGGATGCGAATCTGTATTGGTGTAAGCTGTCAGTAACAAATGAGAATCAGTGCCGGACCGAAGCTCAAACCCGGATTTTCCGCTTATTGCGATTGTAGTGAGAATATACACAAACTCTATAAATACGGACATTGTAACCAACTCCCTCATTCAGGCTTCCTGCGTGAAGCCCTTCTTCCAGATATATCGTCTCTAATTTTGGCGGAACAAATAACAGCTCAAATGTTTCCCTGTTTTCTGTAGTGAAGTGATTTATATCCAGAGACCTAATGTCTTTAACGCCTTTTAGAACATGGGAGGAAAGGTTGGTTTCACTTCGTGTCCATCCGTACACTGGGCCTGAGGGGCATCGACCCGACCTCCATTGACAGCCGCCCTGGTCATCTAACTGTAATTACTTTTAAATGACATTAGTCCCCTTTTCTGCCACACCTTATTTTACTTTTTTACAGTGACTCCACACGGAACTCTGTAGAAGGAAAGACTGTAAGGATTCCTTTTCCTTTATGTCGGACGAGGTGCTTCTTATCCTTCTTCCGAAAGGAAAACACTTGGAATATAACGAATGTGGGGAGGGGCATTTGTCGGAGTGAAGTACCCCCACCTAGAGCATCCATGACAAAGTTATTTTGCTATTGTCAGTCCTGCTGTTAGTTACATTTCTTGTCTTTTCAATTTTAATACTGGGAATCATCATCTCATCTAACTTGAAGGAATTATTTATTTCGTTATTGTATTGCATCTGCAATTGGCCGACTTAGATCAGATGTGGGAGAAGTGCTTCTCCATGCAGATGATTCCTAGTCTACGCTCTTGCCGGCAAACAGATCCTCTTCTTGTATTTTTCCCTCTCATTTCTACGGACAGTTATTCAGTGCCTCGGTTATACCACTCCTACCAGGCAGTTACAGTTAAACACATGGTGTTCAGAGTGCTGCAGTGCCGGATGTATACATCATAGGACGCTGAACCATCGTAGTTATAGTTATAAATCGGGTGCGCTCGGGGATTAAGCAGAAAAAAATAATAGTTCCACTTTCTGGCATCCGGTGAAAATATCGCGCTGCAAGCAGTGACATTGTGGTGTGGGTGCAGGAAAAAAAAAGAGAGGAATTATCACACACGGTTTTTCTGGCATGTTTATTATGTTAGTCACAAGTTACAACACGTATTCAGTACGATCTCCAGACTCGGCGACGTGCTGCACCTGTAAGACAATGTGGTTGACACTTACTCGAGGCATGTTTGGTGTAAACAAAGCGAGATGTAGTCTTACTCTATTCTTCAGACCAAGAAGGGTACGGAAGCTTTTCTGATGGACACAATCTTTCAGATAACCCCACAATCAGGCCCCATGGTTTTAGGTCGGAGGAATCTGGTCGACCACATATTTACAAACTGCGGATATTACGCGGTCGTTATCGAAGATTTCTGGAGGCAATATTTCAGCGAGCAACGACATGCAGTATCACCCCATCCTGCTCGAAAATAGTCGTGTAGATATAGATGAGTTCTTGCAAAGAACGAATCACATGTTGTACAGTGAGGTCCTCATAATGTTCACATATCACTCTACACGTACCAGGTGTACGGCGTGTCATAGTATCGCAGAAATACGCGCCGAGAATGAAAGAGCTTGTGAAAGGACAACTATCAGTCACATAATCTGAGCAGTGCATGTCCCTGCACTTCATAATACTGGCTGCAAAATCTCACACATGTGCTGCAGTGTTGGTTATAGGTATAGCAACTTCTACAACTGCCATGGAAATGAGCCACCTACTTCCCCTGTCGCAGTACCTAATCCACCTGTATCCTTCAGATTTTTTAATCATTTTCTATACCCCGTTTACTAACTTGACGCCTCTTAGCAGCTGTTTCTGTCGGCGAAATTCCCGCAGTGAAGCTATGTTCTGATAAAACATTATCAGCAGTACATGGCCTTTCTTCTAAATACATATATCGATTCCTACGGAAGACTTCCAACTTCTTAACTCCTTATACCAACAATCATTGCACAAAAGGAATAAATACGCGCTGCCATGCGAGAAACAGCATACTGACATCTAAATAAAACATTTCACATTCTGACTACTGTAGTGCCATATTTTCATCTGATGGCATAAAGTGCGACCATTATTTTTTCAGCACTTTTCGCGAGCGCACTGGTTAATGAACGTGTCTGCGATGTTTCAGCATTCTGCGATGTACACACCCCGCACTGCAGCATGCGGAACAACGTCGGTTTAATAATAACTACTCAGTACACACCATGAACATTCGTTACTGTTCTGATCGACGTGACCGACTGGTGTCCTCGCTGATTGGTGCATTAAGCCCCGAAAGATGCAACATACTCTTTTCAGTAGTGAAAAGTATATTCCACATGCAGCGATGGTCAAGTAGGTTTCCATTACGCTCGTTGGTTAAGTAGGTTACCTACAGACGTGATATCGTCATGTACCAATTTTGGGCTTTCTCTCGGAAACCCATCAGTGTGTCTCCGAAAAAAAGCCACTTGCGAGTTCTTGTCATTGAAACATGTTACATGCGAGGAAAGGCCAGAAAACCTTTACAAAATATGATTTGTCAAAGCAAGCGTTCTTCTTCGGCTAATGACTCATTTCTGCTGATGGATCAATATGCGGAGTGTGTAAGTGTGGTGGTAGGGCAGAGAAACTAATGTACACTACTGGCCATTAAAATTGCTACACCACGAAGATGACGTGTTACAGACGCGAAATTTAACCGACAGGAAGAAGGTGCTGTAATATGCAAATGATTAGCTTTTCAGAGCATTCACACAAGGGTGGCGCCGGTGACGACACCTACAACGCGCTCACATGAGGAAAGTTTCCAACCGTTTTCTCATACACAAACAGCAGTTGACCGGCGTTGCCTGGTGAAACGTTGTTGTGATGCCTCGTGTAAGGAGGAGAAATGCATACCATCACGTTTTCGACTTTGATAAGGTCGTATTGTAGCCAATCGCGATTGCCGTTTATCGTATCGCTACATTGGTGCTCGAGATGGTCGAGATCCAATGACTGTTAACAGAATATGGAATCGGTGGGTTCAGGAGGGTAATATGGAACGCCGTGCTGGATCCCAACGGCCTCGTATCACTAGCAGTCGAGATGACAGGCGTCTTATCCGCATGGCTGTAACGGATCGTGCAGGCACGTCTCGATCCGTGAGTCACCAGATGGGGACGTTTGCAAGACAACAACCATCTGCACGAACAGTTCGACAACGTTTCCAGCAGCGTGGACCATGGCTGCGGTTACCCTTGACGCTGCATCACAGACAGGAGCACCTGCGATGGTGTAATCAACGACGAACCTGGGTGCACGAATGGCAAAAAGTCATTTTTTCGGATGAATCCAGGTTCTGTTTACAGCATCATAATGGTCGCATCCGTGTTTGGCGACATCGCGGTGAACGCACATTGGAAGCGTGTATTCGTCATCGCCATACTGCCGTATCACCTGGCGTGTTGGCATGGGGTGGCATTGGTTACACGTCTCGGTCACATCTTGTTCGCACTGACGGCACTTTGAACAGTGGACGTTACATTTAAGATGTGTTACGACCCGTGGCTCTACCCTTCATTCGATCCGTACGAAACCGTACATTTCAGCGGGATAATGCACGACCTCATGGTGCACGTCCTGTGCGGGCCTTTCTGGATGCAGAAAATGCTCGACCGCTGCCCTGGTCAGCACATTCTCCACATCTCCCACCAACTGAAAATTTCCGGTCAATGGTAGCCGAGCAACTGGCTCGTCACAATACGCCAGTCACTACTCCTGATGAACTGTGGTATGGTGTTGAAGCTGCATGGGCAGCTGTACCTGCACACGCCATCCAAGCTCTGTTTGACTCAATGCCCTGACGTATTAAGGCTGTTAGTGCGGCCAGAGGTGGTTGTTCTGGGTACTGATTTCTCAGGATCTGTGCACCCATATTGCGTGAAAATGTAATCACATGTCAGTTCTAGTATAATATATTTGTCCAGTGAATACCCGTTTATCATCTGCATTTCTTCTTGGTGTAGCAATTTTAATGGCCAGTAGTGTAGATGTGTGAAAACGTGCTTTCGAGTACACTGTTCTTCTGTATCAAAATTGATGCGCATACTTTCCTGCTCAAACCTTACTCTGATTCCACTTGAAGCTACTCAACATACAGCAAACTCCCATACCTTCATCTATATATTCACAAAAAGATCTCCAAACACGGATCAGTTTTTCTGAAACTGGTTTATTTGCTCAAGATGTAGTACTCAAGATTTATTCTTTGCAGTGCCAAAACTACAAACTGCAGGTGGGGGACTTCGAGATTTTAGGCGCATGAATACGTCGGAGCTTACAGCTTTCTTTGCAAACAAAATGTAACAAGGCAAGCGGGTTCCTTTGTCTTATTATGTTGATCTCCCCAAAATTATGATTATTTTCTTTCGCAAATATCTTTAATACTGTTACTTTTTGACGGGTGCACAGTAATACAGGGTTCTTCTAATTTAGCCTTAGTATCTAACTGGGGTATCCGGCTTCACTCAGGAAGTTGATATGAAAATAGTATGGTAGTTCGAATAAAGGTGTCAACTTTACTGTATAATCGGTAAAAATTTTTATTGAAAACATTTTCTAACTATTTACAATTCTTGTTTATAAACAACTTTTTTCATTTTGTTATCTGTGGTATACGTGCACAAACTTTTCTAATTTCCTACTCGAGAAGAAGCAACGTATAATTGACCGTAAGAGAAGCAGGAGACTTGTAGATGTAGAACTCTAGACTAATTTGATTGGAAACTGCATTCTTTTAAACTGGAATGGGAGTTCAGTAAAGATCAGTGATAGTCTGGGATAGTGTGTGTACTTTGTACTTTCCAGTCGTAAGATCGGCTTCGATGACTACATTCGACAGCTGTTCAACGAAAATTTTTGTTCCATTACATAGGTTTAATGAAGTGAGATTACTCAGTAGTTCTTGTTACTTGGAAAGAGTTTAGAAATTTTGTATGGAAGTTCACACTTCCTTCAGCTGTTTTGGTTTCGATGGATTTCATTTTGCTAGAATTACGGCGAATAAGTCATTTATTCGGCTGAGACTATGATTGAGGCTTCTTGTAGTGGTAGTTCCCAGTGTTGCCGTTTCTCAGAAGTCCTGAGCGTTGGCCTCGTTAACCGTCAGAAGTCATGGGATCTGTGAAACTTGCTTGGTCCCCGTATTCCGAGTAACAACATCCGGAAATAAAAACATTAGGCGTTGTTCGGATGTACACTGTAAACTCGGCCAAGTGCGCCAGTTTTCATGATAACTGGATGATCTTCTTCTAGAACTCCTCGTTTCCGTCGTTGAAAGGTTTTCTTGGTGTGTTCCACGCATAATAGACAGGGACGCCGACGTATAATCTTTTCACGGATGGATTCGTTCGACACAGCTGGTAAAAGGCTGTTCGTGTTGTGTTCTGAAATGGTTCCTTGCAATTTTCTGGCGCTGTCTTTTGTGAAATAAACTTTCTGTCCGTTATTCTAATGTACCGCTAGATGTTTCGTACGTGTATGGGAAAACCGAAAACACGCCACGCTACATCGTTACTGTTGATGTACCTCCCCATTTGGTACATGGTAGATGTTGTTAGCTGTCTTTGACTGTTTGTAATACTGCCATGTCGTTGACTTTGTCCACATACTTAGACATATTTGATGGATTTCACCGAATTGCAGTCTACGTTTATGCATGCTTGGAACATTCTAGAAAGTAGTATGTTAAGTGGTACAACCAATTGATTACCTATTTTCAGTACCTCGCTGGCTTGTATTCGTATTTTTGATGTGAAGCCACCGTTTTTGGATTATCTCCTGTATTTGGAACAGACATCAACTCTGGTTTGTGAGTCGTCGAAGTATGGTTTTGGGTATTTTTTATACATTTTCCATTACTCATACAAGGTGAATTTGGAATTAATGGCCCACGTGGTTCGTGAACCCTGTTTTTCGCTACTATGTTGTGCAGTCCCGGATCTTATTGTGGGTTGGGAAATTCAGCTTGGATGATTTTGTCGATATCCGTGGGATGAATTCTGGCATGGAGCCGTACGAGGTTGTGTGAGGCAGTCCTCGTTTTTCCCATTCGATTTTGTACATACAGCATCTCACGGTTTCAAAGAAGTGGTTTTGGTGATGACTTCAACAAATTTCAGTTGCTTTCGTCGAGAATTCGGGCTGTTATGTATCGTCGATGCATGGGGACTTGCCTGTATCTTAGTTCTTTGATTTCTAGCCACGACGAGTTGCATGTGAATGTCATGAAAAACCCATGTCACCCATACATTCTTATGTAGGTCATGGCATCCTGAGTATATTCGTGCATATGTCTCGGACTTCCTTTGTATGATGAGGGTAAGATTACCATTGTTGCAATGCCGTCACTGTTCTCGTCATTTATGATTGCGTCTCGAAGGTGGTCGTTATTCTTCTGCTCGTAGTTCCTTCTGATTCAGTGATAAGTAAAGCATCCGGTCAGCTTCTGTTTTTGCACACACATCTACCAGGTGTTGTTGTTGGAATAAACGGCGAGTGTTGAGAATGTGATTGTATGCTTCATTGTCTCTGACCATTAAGCGGCAAGCGTAGAACTCCTTGGAAGCGACATGTTTGTTTTTTTCTACCCCTGTTTCAGGTTCGATTTGTTTCACATTAAAATGATATCCGTCCACTCCGTGCAGAAATATTAATAGATATTGGAGAGCATCATATGAACAGATTGTCTCTGCAATGCATTGTAGTCCTTCTCTTCTTCATTATGCAGTTATATCATGGCTTAAGTTTACATTGTCCACAATTATGATGGAGACTTCGCCTATCTGGGGTGCATTAAACTAACGTTCTTATTCTCCAGGTGATCTTTTGTCGGCTCGAAAATAGCCTTATAGTTATCAGAAATCATTCAGTATAGTGCTGTTTTGTACACGCGAATCAGTTGATTGTATTCGCGCACGATCATCTGTATATCTTGAACCACTTTTCTTGTCAGTCCACTGATACTCGTGCATCGTCAATCAATTTGTTTCTTCATTTCCGATTAAAGATACTAGCAGAAATTTATGGTCGCTGTTGTGTAATGGTAGTAGTAATCCCACATTGTGACAGATTTGTCCTTAGATGGAAAAACATTATCGATTTCACCCGCGTTAGTATTGACTGAAGTGACAACGAAAGAAGTTATTTGGAAGCAGACGTTGCATGCTTTTACATTTCGGTAAAATTGTTTTGATTCTGGAGATTCATCGGTCATGTAATTTAAAAATCCCGGCGAAGGTGCTTCCAGTGGTGGTAATCGAATTTTTCCATTCACGCAACAGAGTCCTGGTGTTCCTCTACTGAATTATTTTCGCGTTATAAAATTGTAAGATGCTGTCCATTCTTCCGATTGCGGCCTCTTTATGATATTTTCCTAGCTGGCGTCACTTGGCTAACTTTTCTTATAAGATTGTGTCGGAATTCTTCATTCTTCAATCTGTTCATTTCATTGTTCTTCGGTTTCTCTGCTTCTCACGGAGCTCATTCTCGTTCGTTGGGAACTTAAACGTGCTTCGCGCTCTTAGTCTGTTTCGTTATTTCGCTGTTGTTCTTGTTCTCGCCGTCTGGCTTGAGAACTGACAAGATCCCCTCCTCTTTTACGTTTAGGCATTGTCTAAAATATAACTGAATTAGCTTTTTACTAACAAATACACCAAGTACACTTTACACCTCTTTCTAACTGTATTTTCGATTTATATTCAGTCACTGCATCAATTTGACAACTCATACTTCACTGTTTGTTTTTATTCACTCAGGGCCCTACTTTTTCGCTTCCTCCCTTCGTCACTAAGCAAGTGCACGACTTGCTAACATATTTTCGTCGTTGGCTGTGGGGATACTTTTGATCAATTATATCAGTATATTCCAGACTATTTCCAAACATTCCACAACATTCAGGGTCATTGTGGAATATTGTGAAATATTCTGGAATGTTTTGGATGCACTCGAATACGCTGGAATGTTACGGAATGTTCTCGAATACTCTAGACTGTTCTGAAATTTTCCAGAAATTTCTATAGAGCGTAACAACCCAGCCCTTACATCTTCAAAAGCTCACCCTTCACGTAAAAACGGGAATCTTCCACATGGAAGGGGAATAGAGGGCTACCACACCATATTACCCCCTTGCTTGTACCAAGATTCGTTTAACAGTTTTAGCGGCACAATATTGTACACTTACTTTATAGTATTCAGGATGTATCATAATTAACGGCGTAAATGCATACAGTTGAAAGTACACGATACTAGTCTCAGTAAACATGTCGTCGAAAATACATACCTTAAGAGCTACGAGCAATTAGCTACGAGCAATTTTTCATCTTTGATACTGTAAAACAAGTCTCTTTCACTGCAAGTTCTTTGCTTTCCATATTTTGGGAAGTGGTACTATGGACCGTAATAAGAAAAAAATATCAAGCAAACATATTCTCTAAAACGCATACCTTAAATGCTACGAACACTTGATCATTAGATGAGTTGTGTTTCAAAGTAGCAAAGATGAACAAGTGCTCGTAGCTCTTACGGAATACATTTTAGAGCACATGATTACTCGAATTTTTTTCTTGTTTTCATACAAACTACCACTTCCCAAAATATGGAAAGCAAAGGACTTGCAGTGGAAGAGACTTGTTTTACAGTACCGAAGATGAAGAGCTCGTAGCTCTTAAGGTATGCATTTTCGACCCTGTGTTTACTGAGACTTTTTTGTTTCTAGTATCGTGTACTTTCAACTGTATGGAAATGGCTCTGAGCACTATGGGACTTAACTTCTGAGGTCATCAGTCCCCTAGAACTTAGAACTACTTAAACCTAACTAACCTAAAGACATCACACACATCCATGCCCGAGGCACGATTCGAACCTGCGACCGTAGCGGTCGCGCGGCTCCAGACTGAAGCGCCTAGAACCGCTCGGCCACCACGGCCGGCTCAACTGTATGAGTTTACACAATTAATTATCATACACCCTGTATATTGATTACATTCCTTTGGCTGATTAGTTTGCTGGAAAACTTTGCTGATTATCAACAGCAGTAATTTTGAATTTCTTTATAATTGTTCCTGTGTAAACATATTTCCCACTACTGATTTTCTGATATAACTGGTCTAAAGCATACACAAATAAGTGAAGTAGCCCCACAGCCAATGACGAAAACATTTTAGCAAGTCTAGCACTTACTTAGTTTGAAAGTAACAAAACAAAAAAAATTCAAATGTGTGTGAAATCTTATGGGACTTAACTTTTAAGGTCATCAGTCCCTAAGCTTACCCTCTACTTAACCTAAATTATCCTAT
Organism: Schistocerca piceifrons; assembly: GCF_021461385.2. Lineage (NCBI taxonomy): Eukaryota > Metazoa > Arthropoda > Insecta > Orthoptera > Acrididae > Schistocerca > Schistocerca piceifrons. Next base: position 641,294,397 of record NC_060140.1, on the reverse strand, counting down.
GGACAAACGCACACACCCATACCCGAGGGAGGACTCGAACCTCGATCAGCCGCACAGTCCGTGACTACAGCGCCTCAGACCGCTCTGCTAATCCCGCGAGGCTTGAGAGTAACAAGCATTATTAAACATTGCTACTGAAATAGAATCCCATATTTTGGCAAACCAAGCGTAATTATATAAATTGTTTCCGCATCAAAAACTTCACATTCAAATATCTTTCAGCTATTCAGTCAATCAGGAACGTAAATATTTAGTTTCAGCTTCCGAAAATGGAGCAAACAGCACCAGCCAACTTTAGCTGTAATGACTGTGAGCTCATAAAAGAGGCTCCTCAGAGGCTACTTTAATCCAGTCTGCAGAAAGTTTTGAAAGTAAAAGATCTACGTCCACCAAAACGGGGAAATGTATCCGGATGAGTTAGCACAAGCAACAAATTGGAAAATTTAAATTTGTGTCCAGGAGTTCGTAAAATAATTCAGCGATCGATTTAAACAGTCATTATGGACTGGGTCAAACTTAAATAATGATCACTACTGTGATACCTGCGCCAAACTCTGGACTGTGATGTTACTTCCAAAATTCTTTGAAATGACTGTTAGACTTCAAGAACAGTTACTACAGATCTTTATTCAGTGACTGTGGTATTTATTTGTCTGCCACACGTGAACTTTGTCACTTCGATGTTAGATTATTCCACCTGAACAATAATATTACAGGATATCAAAAATGGTTCAAATGGCTCTGAGCACTATGGGACTCAACTGCTGTGGTGATCAGTCCCCTAGAACTTAGAACTACTTAAACCTAACTAACCTAAGGACATCACACACATCCATGCCCGAGGCAGGATTCGAACCTGCGACCGTAGCGGTCTCGCGGTTCCAGACTGAAGCGCCTATAACTTCGTCATAAATAATTAAGTTTCCTACTTCGCTAAGAGAATCAATAATTTGTACGATAAATAAGCATATCTAAAAACAGTAAGAGTCTGGTGAAAACCTGCACCATGGCTTAAAGCCCATCTCAAACACCTTGAGAGTACCTCTGATAATCATCCTACCTACAAGCGACTATGCAACCGAGTTAATCCGTGAGGAACTTAAAGCTCAGGTATGCTCACTCGCTAACAAGGCTTTCGCTGACCTGCGTTCCTGTGGGAAAATCTACGTATAGGAAACAGCAAACACAAATCTGCAGCTTAACCTCTAGTGTCCGTTGACAATCTAAATGAGTATCTAGCAGACTGTGTGTAATGATGGTGGTAAACAGGTCACAAAGGAGGAACGTGGTATCAAGAAACCGACAAGGACTAGTACTTGACTCATTACCCTTATCACTATATGTTAACTATTCTTTCCCGCTGTAAATGTCACCTATACGCTCACGATAGTTACATCTAACAGCAGATCCACAAAACTTGTTCACTCCCACCCAGCAAGTAAATGCCGATTTACATAAGCTGTCCGTGTTGGCACGGAGCATAGGTTTGCACATCAAAGCGTTTAAAATGCAAGAAAGCTTAGTCCTCCACAAGACTCATTACCCTCCAATTAAGAGAATACTTTCTACCACTAAACCTAAAAAGCATAGAATCAACCTTCCATTCTTCTGCAAAGAAGTTGAGGATGGTTCTGGATCGTCACTTATTGGTAAGTGATACGATGCTGACAACTTCTTAAAGACTGGAGTCTGTGTGTTCACACAGACTCTAGTCTTTAAGAAGTTGTCAGCATCGTATCACTTACTATAGAAATATAAGAAATCATTTCCCCAGGATTAATAAAATATCTGACACAAATACTCGGTATATTTAATTACAGTGATGCCATTCTTAAGTGACTCCCTACGAAATCTAGCGCAGGCTAGAACTGGTGATGAATGGTTGTATGCGATACGCCTGTAACGAACGCTTTTTCGATCGTATCACACAGTCTTACGAACAATTATGATGGCTGCTTGCCAATAAATGGAGACACCAACATACTCAGCTGACGCCGTCGTCTTCTTAATCATTCCACTTCCCTTTATTTATCCTAAAGTCTTACTCTATCTGAACAGCACAGCGGAAACACTCGTTTTCAATAAAATTGTCGATGTGCCATCACATAGCACTGCCATGTATTCGAAACCAGCTCCTGTATCAGGAATAAGATCTTGTAACAATCTTTCTCAAAATATCAGAGAAATTTAATTCCTTTTAAACGTCAAAAGGAAACTAATTATCCAACCTCTATCACAACAGCCACCGCTCCTACATTCTCTGCAGCTCATTGGCGCCATTCCCCCCCCTACCTCAGTTTTTCCCTTCCCCTAGTCGGCAGAGTTCTCTTTTTGTATTTGTTCTTTTTCAACAGCGAATGTAACTGTCATTTCAATCTATTTCAATATAAATGCCCGTTATTATTATTATTATTATTTTCGATTATTCCCAATTAAGAGAGCGTTTGAACTTGAATTCCTTTATGATGATTGTTTGTGCTTTTTCTGAGCCCAAATTTTCTTCATGTGTTCACTGTGTTGTTTCTTTCGCTCCGCTGTCCATTTGCATCCTGGTCTCTTCTGTATTGTGGTGTCAAATTTATGTTTTTTTATGATGTTCCTGAATTCAGTTCTATTTTCTGCATCGTTTACTGTTATGTGTGCTTGTCTGAGGTCCTCTTCAACTTCTTTTATCCATTTTGTTTTTCCCCTGCCTGAGTTGATGACTTTAAGAATTCGCTTTGAAATTCTGTTTTCATTCATCGTGTGGATATGTCCGTAGAACTGCATTCTTCTTTTCCTTATTGTATCCGTAATCTTGTCTGTGTATTTATATAATTCTGATGTTGGTCTCTTCTTCCAGATTCCTTGCTGTTGTATCGGGCCATAAAATTTTCCTGCGAATTTTCCTTTCTTGTTTCTCTATTTCTTTGATTTTAGTTTGCCCACCTATTTGTGTTGTTTCAGATGCATACAGTGCCTCCGGAAGTACGACAGTGTTGTAGTGCCTCAATTTTGCGTTAATGGATATGGACTTTTTGTTATAATAGTTCCACGTGAGTTTATATGCTTTCTGTAGTTTTTTTATTCTTTCGTCATTGGCCTTTAGGTTGATCCCTGATGGCTGGATGATTTCTCCCAGGTACTTAAAATGTGGTACTTGTACGATTTTCCCATGGGTTGTCACAATAGGCAATTTGTCTTGTGGCACTCTTTCTATGTACTGGGTTTTCTCATATGAGATTTGCAGGCCAGTTCTTTGTGCAATTTCGTGTAACTTCTCTATGGCGTTAGTGGCTTCTTTTCTATTATTTGTGAGGATTGCAAGGACATCCGCAAAAGCTAAACACTTCACATTGAATCTATTATCTTTTCTAATGCCAATTTGGATTCCTTTGACTTCTTTTTCCCATGTCCTGATAATTTTTTCGAGAATTATATTAAAGAGTAATGCCCGTTATTATTATTATTATTATTATTATTATTATTTCCTTCCTTTCTCAGACGTTATGTCTGGTTAAAAATGGAAAGTGACGCGGACCTTGGTCAAGCGTGATTTCCTTTTAACTGTACAGTATATGTTACATTGCATTTAGGATCTTTGGGGTAATTGAACATATATCACAATAATTATAGATTTCTGTAGCTGTAAATATACGTTTGGATGTAGCTGTATTGCGTTGATGTACTGGTGGATATTGTGTGGTATGACTCCTGTAGTTGATAGTATAATTGGTATAATGTCAACTTTATCCTGATGCCACATGTCCTTGACTTCCTCAGCCAGTTGGATGTATTTTTTAATTTTTTCTCCTGTTTTCTTCTGTATGTTTGTTGTATTTGGTGTGGATATTTCGATTAATATGTATTAATTTCTTCTTTTTATTGGTGAGTATGATGTCAGGTTTGTTATGTGGTGTTGTTTTATCTGTTATAATTCTTCTGTTCCAGTATAATTTGTATTCATCATTCTCCAGTACATTTTGTCGTGCATACTTTTATGTGGGAACGTGTTGTTTTGTTAGTTTATGTTGTATGGCAAGTTGTTGATGTATTATTTTTGCTACATTGTCATGTCGTCTGGGATATTCTGTATTTGCTAGTGTTGTACATCCGCTTGTGATGTGATCTACTGTTTCTATTTGTTGTTTGCAAAGTCTGCACTTATCTGTTGTGGTATTGGGATCTTTAATAATATGCTTGCTGTAATATCTGGTATTTATTGTTTGATCCTGTATTGCAATCATGAATCCTTCTGTCTCACTGTATATATTGCCTTTTCTTACCCGTGGGTTGGATGCGTCTTGATCGATGTGTGGCTGTGTTAGATGATATGGGTGCTTGCCATGTAGTGTTTTCTTTTTCCAATTTACTTTCTTCGTATCTGTTGATGTTATGTGATCTAAAGGGTTGTAGAAGTGGTTATGAAATTGCAATGTTGTAGCCGATGTATTTATATGAGTGATTGCTTTGGGTATTTTGCTAGTTTCTGCACGTTCTATAAAGAATTTTCTTAAATTGTCTACCTGTCCATAATGTAGGTTTTTTATGTCGATAAATCCCCTTCCTCCTTCCTTTCTGCTTAATGTGAATCTTTCTGTTGCTGAATGTATGTGATGTATTCTATATTTGTGGCTTTGTGATCCTGTAAGTGTATTGAGTGCTTCCAGGTCTGGGTCACTCCATTTCACTACTCCAAATGAGTAGGTCAATATTGGTATAGCATAAGTATTTATAGCTTTTGTCTTGTTTCTAACTGTCAATTCTGTTTTCAGTATTTTTGTTAGTCTTTGTCTATACTTTTCTTCAAGTTCTTCCTTAATATTTGTAGTATCTATTCCTATTTTTTGTCTGTATTCTTGATATTTATAGGCATCTGTTTTTCCATCGCTTCTATGCAGTCGCTGTGGTTATCCAATACATAATCTTCTTGTTTAGTGTGTTTTCCCTAAACTATGCTATTTTTCTTACATTTGTCTGTTCCAAAAGCCATATTTATATCATTGCTGAATACTTCTTTTACCTTTAGTAATTGGTTGAGTAGTTGATTTTTTGCTGCCAGTAGTTTTAGATCATCCATGTATAGCAAATGTGTGATTTTGTGTTGGTATGTTCCAGTAATATTACATCCATAATTTTTATTATTTAGCATGTTGGATAGTGGGTTCAGAGCAAGGCAGAACCAGAAAGGACTTAATGAGTCTCCTTGGTATATTCCACGCTTGATCTGTATTGGCTGTCATGTGATCTTATTTGAATGTGTTTGGATATTAAGTGTGGTTTTCCAGTTTTTCATTACTATGTTTAGGAAGTGTATCAATTTAGGATCTACTTTGTATATTTCCAATATTTGTAGTAACCATGAGTGGGGTACACTATCAAAAGTTTTTGATATCAATGTATGCGTAGTGTAACGATCTTTGTTTAGTTTTAGCCTGATGTGTCACCTCTGCATCTATTATAGTGGGGTACACTATCAAAAGTTTTTGATATCAATGTATGCGTAGTGTAACGATCTTTGTTTAGTTTTAGCCTGATGTGTCACCTCTGCATCTATTATCAGTTGCTCTTTACATCCTCGTGCTCCTTTGTAGCAGCCTTTTTGTTCTTCATTTATAATTTTGTTCTGTGTTGTATGTGTCATTAATTTCTGTGTAATGACTGAAGTTAATATTTTTTATATTGTTGGTAGGCATGTTATGGGGCGATATTTAGCTGGGTTTGCTGAGTCTGCTTGATCTTTAGGTTTCAGATAAGTTATTCCACGTGTAAGTGTATCAGGGAATGTGTATGGGTCAGCAATGTAACTGTTAAATAATTTAGTTAGATGTGACTGTGTTGAGGGGAACTTCTTTAGCCAGAATTTTGCTATTTTATCTTTTCCAGGGACTTTCCAATTGTGAGTAGAATTAATTGCTCGGGTGATTTCATGTTGCAAAATTATCACTTCGGGCATTTGTGGTATCATCTTGTATGTGTCTGTTTCTGCTTGTATCCACCGTGCATGTCTGTTATTTTGTACTGGGTTTGACCATATGTTGCTCCAGAAGTGTTCCATGTTTGTTATGTTTGGTGGACTGCGTATTTTAATGTGTGTGTTATCTATTCTCTGGTAAAATCTATTTTGGTTTGTGTTGAATGTTTGGTTTTGTTTCCTTCTATTTTCACTTTTTTTGTATCTTCTAAGTCGTTTGGCCAATGCTTCTAATTTCTGCTTCTTTTCATCTAATTGCTCTATCACTTCTTGTTGTGAGATTTTACCTAACCTTTTTCGTTTTTTCTCTGATATTTCATTTCTTATAAATTGTGTTAGCTGTCCGATGTCTTTTCTCAGTTTTTCTATTCTGATCTGTAGCCTGTGTTGCCACGCTGGTTTTGTGGGTTTCTTCTGTGTGTTGGTTGGTTCTGATCTCTGCCTAGTGTGTATATTTAGTGTAGTGAGTGCTCCTGTATAAACCAGTTGTTGTAACTCTTCCATAGTTATATTTTCATGTATTTTGTTGTGTATGACTGTGTTGATAGTTGGTATTGTTGTTTCGACTTTTGGGTTATTTGGTGGTCTATGTAAGAAGAATTCCCCCACCCCACGAACCATGGGCCTTGCCATTGGTGGGGAGGCTTGCGTGCCTCAGTGATACAGATAGCCGTACCATAGGAACAACCACAACGGAGGGGTATCTGTTGAGAGGCCAGACGAACGTATGGTTCCTGAAGAGGGACAGCAGCCTTTTCAGTAGTTGCAAGGGCAACAGTCTGGATGATTGACTGATCTGGCCTTGTAACAATATCCAAAACGGCCTTGATGTGCTGGTACTGCGAACGGCTGAAAGCAAGGGGAAACTACGGCCATAATTTTCCCGAGGGCATGCAGCTTTACTGTATGATTAAATGATGATGGCGTCCTCTTGGGTAAAATATTCTGGAGGTAAAATAGTCCCCCATTCGGATCTCCAGGCGGGGACTACTTAAGAGGATGTCGTTATCAGGAGAAAGAAAACTGGCGTTCTACGGATCGGAGCGTGGAATGTCAAATCACTTAATCAGGCAGGTAGGTTAGAAAATTTAAAAAGGGAAATGCATAGGTTAAAGTTAGATATAGGGGGAATTAGTGAAGTTCGGTGGCAGGAGGAACAAGACTTTTGGTCAGGTGACTACAGGGTTATAAACACAAAATCTAATAGGAGTAATGCAGGAGTAGGTTTAATAATGAATAGGAAAATAGGTATGCGGGTAAGCTACTACAAACAGCATAGTGAACGGATTATTGTGGCCAAGATAGATACGAAGCCCACACCTAATACAGTAGTACAAGTTTATATGTCAACTAGCTCTGCAGATGACGAAGAAATTGAAGAAATGTATGATGAAATAAATGAAATTATTCAGATAGTGAAGGGAGATGAAAATTTAATAGTCATGGGTGACTGGAATTCGAGTGTAGGAAAAGGGAGAGAAGGAAACGTAGTAGGTGTATATGGATTGGGGCTAAGAAATGGAAGAGGAAGCCGCCTCGTAGAATTCAGCACAGAGCACAACTTAATCATAGCTAACAGTTGGTTTAAGAATCATGAAAGAAGGTTGTATACATGGAAGAATCCTGGAGATACGAAAAGGTATCAGATTGATCATATAATGGTAAGACAGAGATTTAGGAACCAGGTTTTAAATTGTAAGACATTTCCAGGGGCAGATGTGGACTCTGACCACAATCTATTGGTTATGAACTGTAGATTAAAACTGAAGAAACTTCAAAAGGGTGGGAATTTAAGGAGATGGGACATGGATAAAGTGACTAAACCAGAGGTTGTACAGAGTTTCAGGGAGAGAATAAGGGAACAATAGACAGGAATGGGGGAAAGAAATACAGTAAAAGAAGAATGGGTAGCTTTGAGGGATGAAGTAGTGAAGGCAGCAGAGGATCAAGTAGGTAAAAAGACGAGGGCTAGTAGAAATCCTTGGGTAACACAAGAAATATTGAATTTAATTGATGAAAGGAGAAAATATAAAAATGCAATAAATGAAGCAGGTAAAAAGGAATACAAACGTCTCAAAAATGAGATCGACAGGAAGTGCAAAATGGCTAAGCAGGGATGGCTAGAGGACAAATGTAAGGATGTAGAGGCTTATCTCACTAGGGGTAAGATAGATATTGCCTACAGGAAAATTAAAGAGACCTTTGGAGACAAGAGAACCATCTGTATGAACATCAAGAGCTCAGATGGAAACCCAGTTCTAAGCAAAGAAGGGAAAGCAGAAAGGTGGAAAGAGTATATAGAGGATCTATACAAGGGCGATGTACTTGGGGACGATATTATGGAAATGGAAGAGGATGTAGATGAAGATGAAATGGCAGATACGATACTGCGTGAAGAGTTTGACAGAGCACTGAAAGACCTGAGTCGAAACAAGGCACCAGGAGTAGACAACATTCCACTGGAACTACTGACGGCCTTGGGAGAGCCAGTCCTGACAAAACTCTACCATCTGGTGAGCAAGATGTATGAAACAGGCGAAATACCCTCAGACTTCAAGAAGAATATAATAATTCCAATCCCAAAGAAAGCAGGTGTTGATAGATGTGAAAATTACCGAACAATCAGTTTAATAAGCCACAGCCGCAAAATACTAACACGAATTCTTTACAGACGAATGGAAAAACTAGTAGAAGCCGACCTTGGGGAAGATCGGTTTGGATTTCGTAGAAACACTGGAACACGTGAGGCAATACTGACCTTACAACTTATCTTAGAAGAAAGATTAAGGAAAGGCAAACCTACGTTTCTAGCATTTGTACACTTACAGAAAGCTTTTGACAATGTTGACTGGAATACTCTCTTTCAAATTATAAAGGTGGCAGGGGTAAAATACAGGGAGTGAAAGGCTATTTACCATTTGTACAGAAACCAGATAGCAGTTATAAGAGTCGAGGGGCATGAAACGGAAGCAGTGATTGGGAAGGGAGTAAGACAGGGTTGTAGCCTCTCCCCGATGTTATTCAATCTGTATATTGAGCAAGCAGTAAGGGAAACAAAGAAAAAATTCGTAGGAGGTATTAAAATCCATGGAGAAGAAATAAAAACTTTCAGGTTCGCCGATGACATTGTAATTCTGTCAGAGACAGCAAAGGACTTGGAGGAGCAGTTGAATGGAATGGACAGTGTCTTGAAAAGAGGATTTAAGATGGACATCAACAAAAGCAAAACGAGGATAATGGAATGTAGTAGAATTAAGTCGGGTGATGCTCAGGGAATTAGATTAGGAAATGAGACACTTAAAGTAGTAAAGGAGTTTTGCTATTTGGGGAGCAAAATAACTGATCATGGTCGAAGTAGAGAGGATATAAAATGTAGACTGGCAATGGCAAGGAAAGCGTTCCTGAAGAAGAGAAATTTGTTAATATCGAGTATAGATTTAAGTGTCAGGAAGTCTTTTCTGAAAGTATTTGTATGGAGTGTAGCCATGTATGGAAGTGAAACATGGACGATAAATAGTTTGGACAAGAAGAGAATACAAGGTTTCGAAAAGTGGTGCTACAGAAGAATACTGAAGATTAGATGGGTAGATCACATAACTAATGAGGAAGTATTGAATAGGATTCGGGAGAAGAGAAGTTTGTGCACAACTAGAAAAAGAAGGGATCGGTTGGTAGGACATGTTCTGAGGCAATTTAATATTGGAGGGCAGCGTGGAGGGTAAAAATCGTAGAGGGAGGCCAAGAGATGAATACACTAAGCAGATTCAGAAGGATGTAGTTTGCAGTAGGTACTTGGAGATGAAGAACCTTGCACAGGATAGAGTAGCATGGAGAGCTGCATCAAACTAGTCTCAGGACTGAAGACCACAACAACAACAACATGTAAGAATGGTCTATATATACATACATATATATATATATATATATATATATATATATATATATATATATATATATATATCAGCTGAAAGTTTTCTTCTATATCTGACATGTCTGTCACTTCGTGTTCTATTTGTGCTTGTTCTGGTGGTTGTCTTAAGATTTCGTTTTCCTCTGATTGTTTAATTGATGCGTGTTGTTCTTTGTTTCTTTGCTCTGGAATGTTTGAGTACATTACTGTATTTTCTTCTTCTTCTGATTGCACATTATTTTGGTCTAGTATTTATTGTACTTGTTGTTTGATGTTTTCTAATTCTGACTCGGGTATCCTGTTATTTTTGACTATTACACGAATCTGATCAGCTAGTCGTTGTTCTGTTAAAAATTTCAGTTCTGGGCATCTGGTAATAAATGTTGTGTATACTTGTGATCTGTATCCAGTTGTGTTGGTTCCTAAGTTTGTTGCTTGGGAATAACAGAACATGAGATGTCAGTTAACTTCATCTGACCAACTCATCCTCTGTCTATGTTTTCCTTATAGAGTGGTTGCAGGAAGCACATCCTGCAAAACACCTCTATTTGGATTTAAATCATTTTCCGTGTGGCTAGCAGTGTCGTTACCATTGTGGAGGGGCATAGAGTTCAAGCGTCGTCCCCGACCATGACAGCGCTTGTCCGAGGCATCATTAGTTCTGTCCTGAACCAACTAATCACACTAAAAGGGGGGTTAGCCCTATTAGTGGTTTGTTCTTTTCGTCGCCTTTTACGACTGTCAGAACATACCGGAAGCCTATTCTTTTCCCTGTCCTCCACGGGTTATTATTATTATTATTATTATTATTATTATCATTATGATCATTATTATTATTATTATTATTATAGTTGTTGTTGTTGTTATTAGAAAGGTACGGGAATATCTTTGGTGTGTGTTGCCCATGGCCAGATGTAAGGGAGGCTCTAGGTGCCATAATACCGTTACATTAAATAAGCAGTAAATAATATAAAATAAACTTTGCTGGAAGATGGTGATCATTTACTTCACGTCCTCTATTAAATAAGATACTCAACAGTGTAATACACCTGAAGCCGACTTCATCACACAATCACGCGAATGCTTGTTAACGTCTCTTTTGCATTGTAGCTACTACCTGGGTCTGGTCTTTAAATGGATGTACAGCAGTTTCACCGAGATGGATTGTCTAGCCATCTATCGGGCTGAAATGGACATGTAGACGATCTCATCAACATCCTTTACAATAGACCTGTAGTCTTACTTCATTGTCCCACAGTGACAATAGTACACACAATCATCCAGTAGGTACTATTGGTGTACGTGTATGCAATTCGCTAGGAGGAAATTTCCCTCCACAACATTTAGGACCATTTACTTTCCAAGCCTTATCGTTCATCGCCTCTAATTGCACCATTCCTTGGAGACTTCAGAAGTCAGAGTTTGTGTAAAATTTCTGTATCTGTTCGTAGACGACAGTGCTCTGTACCAATATATCTCAAACAGCCGCGTGCGGAAACGTTATTCTCTTGGAGGTCATACCTCGGGATCTATCGGTGACAGAAATTATGGATCAAGTGTTTCCGATAGCTCTGGGCAAAGCGACCATTTGTACACCAATCGGAAGAAGAGCACACTGTAGATATCTCACAGCACAGGTCAAAAATTAAATACACCACACTTCCTCCAGCCCAGGCAAACTCAGCAAATCGACTGGTTTCTTTGCATTTGGGTTGGTCTGGGTTCAACCTTAAGGATTATAGAAGGACTGCTTCTTCATGGGTGCCTCCTAAGTAAAACCCGAGAAAGCATGATTTTTAGGTACGAAAAGTACCAATTGGTTCAAATGGTTCAAATGGCTCTGAGCACTATGGGACAACTGCTGAGGTCATCAGTCCCCTAGAACTTAGAACTACTTAAACCTAACTAACCTAAGGAGATCACACACACCCATGCCCGAGGCAGGATTCGAACCTGCGACGGTAGCAGCAGCGCGGCTCCGGACTGGAGCGCCTAGAACCGCACGGCCACCGCGGCCGGTAAAATACCAATTGTGAGTGAGGATGGCCACCTCCATAATTGCTATTCATGGGATCGTCGAAATATTTACCATACGTTATTAAGATGATAATTTCAGAAAACTTTGAAACTCTCCTGGATATCATTATCGGTTACCGAGATAAAGAGGATTTATGTTAAAGTACTTTTGCACATAAAAAACGCACGTTCTATGCGATCTGAGGTGTAAATGTAGTATTAACTGCAGTAGTAAACACGTACTAAGATTTCTAGCTTTATTGCAATAGCTTTGAGGTCACCGAACAGTTTTAGACAGCATTTTCTCACTAGTAGAATTCTAACTCACTATCTGAACCCCCAAGTATCATGGACCTTGCCGTTGGTGGGGAGGCTTGCGTGCCTCAGCGATACAGATAGCCGTACCGTAGGTGCAACCACAACGGAGGGGTATCTGTTGAGAGGCCAGACGAACGTATGGTTCCTGAAGAGGGGCAGCAGCCTTTTCAGTAGTTGCAAGGACAACAGTCTGGATGATTGACTGATCTAGCCAAAACGGCCTTATTGTGGTGGTACTGCGAACAGCTGAAAGCAAGGGGAAACTACAGCCGTAATTTTTCCCGAGGGTATGCAGCTTTACTGTATGGTTTAATGATTATGGCGTCCTCTTGGGTAAAATATTCAAGAGGTACAATAGTCCCCCATTCGGATCTCTGGGCGGGGATTACTCAGGACGATGTCGTTATCAGGAGAAAGAAAACTGGCGTTCTCCGGATCGGAGCATGGAATGTCATTTCCGTTAATCGAGCAGATAGGTTAGAAATTTAAAAAAGGCAAATGGATAGGTTAAAGTTAGATATAGTGGGAATTAGTGAAGTTCGGTGGCAGGAGGAACAAGACTTTCGGTTAGGAGAATACAGGGTTGTAAATACAAAATCAAAAAGGGATAATGCAGGAGTAGGTTTAATAATGAATAAAAAAAATAGGAGTGCGGGTAAGCTACTACAAACAGCATAGTGAAGGCATTATTGTGGCCAAGACAGACACAAAGCCCACGCCTACTAGAGTAGTACAAGTTTATATGCCAACTAGCTCTGCAGATGACGAAGAAATTGAAGAAATGTATGATGAAATAAAAGACATTATTCAGATAGTGAAGGGAGACGAAACTTTAATAGTCATGTGTGACTGGAATTGGGTAGTAAGAAAAGGGAGAGAAGGAAACGTTGTAGGTGAATATGGATTGGGGCTAAGAAATGAAAGAGGAAGCCGCCTGGTAGAATTTTGCAGAGAGCACAACTTAATCATAGCTAACAGTTGGTTTAAGAATCATGAAAGAAGGTTGTATACATGGAAGAATCCTGGAGATACGAAAAGGTATCAGATTGATCATATAATGGTAAGACAGAGATTTAGGAACCAGGTTTTAAATTGTAAGACATTTCCAGGGGCAGATGTGGACCCTGACCACAATCTATTGGTTATGAATTGTAGACTAAAACTGAAGATACTGCTAAAAGGTGAGAATTTATGGAGATGGGACCTTGATAAACTGACTAAACCAGAGGTTGTACAGAGTTTCAGGGAGAGTATAAGGGAACAATTGATGGAAATGGGAGAAAGAAATACCGTAGAAGAAGAATGGGTAGCTTTGAGAGATGAAGTAGTGAAGGCAGCAGCGGATCAAGTAGGTAAAAAGACGAGGGCTAGTAGAAATCCTGGGACAGCAGAAGAAATATTGAATTTCATTGAACAAAGGAGAAAATATAAAAATGCAGTAAAGAAGCAGGCGAAAAGGGGTACAAACGTCTCAAAAATGAGATCGACAGGAAGTGTAAAGTGGGTAAGCAGGGATGGCCAGAGGACAAATGTAAGGATGTAGAGGCTTATCTCACAAGGGGTAAGATTGATACTGCCTACAGGAAAATTAAATAGACTTTTGGAGAAAAGAAAACTACTTGTATGAATATCAAGAGCTCAGATGGAAACCCAGTTCTAAGCAAAGAAGGGAAAGCAGAAAGGTGGAAGAAACATATAGAGGGTCTATACAAGGGTGATATACTTGAGGACAACATTACCAAAATGGAAGAGTATGTAGATGAAGATGCAATGGGAGATACGATACTGCGTGAAGAGTTTGACAGAGCACTGAAAGACCTGAGTCGAAACAAGGCCCCGGGAGTAGACAACATTCCATTAGAACTACTGACGGCCTTGGGAGAGCCAGTCCTAACAAAACTCTACCATCTGGTGAGCAAGATGTATGAGACAGGCGAAATACCCTCAGATTCAAGATGAGTATAATAATTCCGATCCCAAAGAAATCAGGTGCTGACAGATGTGAAAATTACCGAACAATCAGTTTAATAAGTCACGGATGCAAAATACTAACGCGAATTCTTTACAGACGAATGTTTCACTTACATACATGGCTACATTCCATACAAATACTTTCAGAAACGACTTCCTGACACTTAAACCTACACTCGATGTTAACAAATTTTTCTTCTGCAGAAACGCTTTCCTTGCCATTGCCAGTCTACATTTTATATCATCTCTACTTCGACCATCATCAGTTGTTTTGCTCCCCAAATAGCAAAACTCTTTTACTACTTTAAGTGTCTCATTTCCTAATCTAATCCCCTCAGCATCACCCGATTTAATTCGACTATATTCCATTATCCTCGTTTTGCTTTTGTTGATGTCCATCTTAAATCCTCTTTTCAAGACACTGTCCATTCCTTTCAACTGCTCTTCCAAGTCCTTTGCTGTCTCTGACAATAACAATGTCATCGGCGAACCTCAAAGTTTTTATTTCTTCTCCATGGATTTTAATACCTGCTCCGAATTTTTCTTTTGATTCCTTCACTGGTTGCTCAATATACTAACTGAATAACATCGGGGAGAGGCTAACACCCTGTCTCACTCCCTTCCCAACCACTGCTTCCCTTTCATGTCCCTCGACTCTTATAACTGCCATCTGGTTTCTGTACAAATTGTAAATAGGCCTTCGATCCCTGTATTTTACCCCTGCCACCTTCAGAATTTGAAAGAGTATTCCAGTCAGACTCGTATGTTTAAGTATATCTACAGATAAGTCATAAATTTCCTGACTTATTGAATTCCTTTTGTATAAGCAGCTCGTCCTGCTTACGGCCTGATGATATGATTACGGATATTATATGAACCCTCTGTGTGTTGCTACAGTCCATGTGTTAATGATCCCATCACTTCTGCGAATGCATTAAACGCTAGATGCCTAATTGCTTATGCCGCCCTCAGTGAAATGCATAGAGCAGTGTTAATTTTGACCAACCTGCAGTCTTATAATGGCGCCGCAGTGTAGAAAGCAGCACGTAGGTCGTAAGTGCGTAGTCTTGAGGCTGTAATGAACCGATAGCGAGGAACTAACGTCATGTACTTACATGACTCCTTTACTATATTCTACGGATGACACTTGAATTTATTTTAGCACAACATGAGTAACTGCAAGTCTTAAACATAATTCAATATGTTTACATATGTCACATGTTATTAATAAACACATCAAAAAGTTTGGCGTCAAGTCGGTTCTGAAAGTTCCGGAATCTGTACAAAAAAGTGGAATATAAATCAACATAAACATCATTTCCACCCTTTTTATTCCTAATCAAAACCACACATTGCATATAGTACCACCATACAGCGAGACATTCAAAGGTGATCGTCCAGATTTCTGTACACACCGGTACATCTAATACCCAGTAGCACGTCCTCTTGCATTGATGCATGCCTGCATTCATCGTGGTATACTATCCCCAAGTTCATCAAGGCACTGTTGGTCCAGAGTGTCCCACTCTACAACGGCGATTCGGCGTAAATCCCTCAGAGTGATTGGTGGGTCACGTTGTCCATAAAAAGCCAGTTTAAATGCATCCCAGGCATGTTCGATAGGGTTTATGTTTGGAGTACATGCTGGCCACTCTAGTTGAGCGATGTCGTTATCCTGACGGATTATAGATTAGATTAGATTAATACTAGTTCCATGGATCATGAATACGATATTTCGTAATGATGTGGAACGAGTCGAATTTTCCAATACATGACATAATTAGGTTAATTTAACAACATACTTAAGTTAATATAACAACTTTATTTTTTGTGTTTTTTTGTTTTTCTTTATTTTTTATTTTTATTTTTTAAATTTTTTTTCTTAATTTATATCTAAAAATTCCTCTATGGAGTAGAAGGAGTTGTCATTCAGAAATTCTTTTAATTTCTTCTTAAATACTTGTTGGTTATCTGTCAGACTTTTGATACTATTTGGTAAGTGACCACAGACTTTAGTGCCAGTATAATTCACCCCTTTCTGTGCCAAAGTTAGATTTAATCTTGAATAGTGAAGATCATCCTTTCTCCTAGTATTGTAGTTATGCACACTGCTATTACTTTTGAATTGGGTGTGGTTGTTAATAACAAATTTCATAAGAGAGTATATATACTGAGAAGCTACTGTGAATATCCCTAGATTCTTAAATAAATGTCTGCAGGATGATCTTGGGTGGACTCCAGCTATTATTCGGATTACACGCTTTTGTGCAATAAATACTTTATTCCTCAGTGATGAATTACCCCAAAATATGATGCCATATGAAAGCAATGAGTGAAAATAGGCGTAGTAAGCTAATTTACTAAGATGTTTATCACCAAAATTTGCAATGACCCTCATTGCATAAGTAGCTGAACTCAAACGTTTCAGCAGATCAGCAATGTGTTTCTTCCAATTTAATCTCTCATCAATGGACACACCTAAAAATTTGGAATATTCTACCTTAGCTATATGCTTCCGATTAAGGTCTATATTTATTAATGGCGTCATACCATTCCCTGTACAGAACTGTATGTACTGTGTCTTATCAAAATTCAGTGAGAGTCCGTTTACAAGGAACCACTTAGTAATTTTCTGAAAGACAGTATTGACAATTTCATCAGTTAATTCTTGTTTGTCAGGTGTGATTACTATACTTGTATCATCAGCAAAGAGAACTAACTTTGCCTCTTCATGAATATAGAATGGCAAGTCATTAATATATAATAAGAACAACAAAGGACCCAAGACTGACCCTTGTGGAACCCCATTCTTGATAGTTCCCCAGTTTGAGGAATGTGCTGATCTTTGCATGTAACGAGAACTACTTATTTCAACTTTCTGCACTCTTCCAGTTAGGTACGAATTAAACCATTTGTGCACTGTCCCACTCATGCCACAATACTTGAGCTTGTCTAGCAGAATATCATGATTTACACAATCAAAAGCCTTTGAGAGATCACAAAAAATCCCAATGGGTGGTGTTCGGTTATTCAGATCATTCAAAATTTGACTGGTGAAAGCATATATGGCATTTTCTGTTGAAAAACCTTTCTGGAAACCAAACTGACATTTTGTTAGTACTTCATTTTTACAGATATGTGAAGCTACTCTAGAATACATTACTTTCTCAAAAATTTTGGATAAAGCTGTTAGAAGGGAGATTGGACGGTAATTGTTGACATCAGATCTATCCCCCTTTTTATGCAAAGGTATAACAATAGCATATTTCAGTCTATCAGGGAAAATGCCCTGTTCCAGAGAGCTATTACACAGGTGGCTGAGAATCTTACTTATCTGTTGAGAACAAGCTTTTAGTATTTTGATTGAAATGCCATCAATTCCATGTGAGTTTTTGCTTTTAAGCAAGTTTATTATTTTCCTAATTTCAGAGGGAGAAGTGGGTGAGATTTCAATTGTATCAAGTCATTCACAAGATGTGCATGATGGGGGCCCGCATTGTCGTCCATGAAGACGAATGCGTCGCCAATATGCTGCCAATATGGGCGCACTATTGGTTGGAGGAAGACATTCACGTATGGTAAAGCCGTTACGTCGCCTTCCATGACCACCAGCGGCGTATCTCGGCTCCACATAATGCCACCCCAAAACAGCACGGAACATTCACCTTGCTGAACTCGCTGGACAGTGTGTCCATGGCGTTCAGCCTGACCGGTTTACCTCCAAATACGTCTCCGACCATTGTCTGATTTAAGGCATATGCGACAGCGATCGGTGAAGGGAATGTGATGCCAATCCTCAGAGGTACATTCAGCATGTTGTTGGGCCCATCTGTACCGCGGTACATGGTGTCGTGGTTGCGGAGATGGACCTCGGCATGGAAGTCGGCAGTGAAGTTGCGCATCATGCAACCTATTGAAAACAGTTTGAGTCGTAACACGGCGTCCTGTGGCTCCACGGAATGCATTATTCAGCATGGTTGCGTTCCTGTCTGGGTTCCTCCGACCCATAATCCATAGGTAGTGGTCATCTACTGCAGTAGTAGCCCTTGGGCGGCCTGAACGAGGCATGTTATCGACAGTTCCTGTCTGCCTGTATCTCCTCCATGTCCGAACAACATCGCTTTGGTTCACTCCGAGACGCCTGGACACTTCCCTTGTTGAGACCCCTTCGTGGCACAAAGTAATAATTAGGGCGCGATCGAACCGCGCTGATGGAATGATTGTAACTGATCGGCTGTCGGACCCCCTCCGTGCAATAGGCGCTGCTCATGCACGGTTGTTTACATCTCTGCGCGAGTTTAGAGACATCTCTGAACGAGCAAAGGGACTGTGTGTGTGATACAATATCCAAAGTCAACGTCCATCTTCAGGATTTCTGGGAACCGGGGTGACGCAAAACAGTTTTTTTTTTTTTTTTTTTTTTTTTTTTTTAATGCGTCTATTAACGTTGCAACACCAGTAACTGATTACACGCTTCAAATTCTTAAACTGTTCCAAACTCATTATTCCTGCACAAAACTAAGATATGGTAGACGACACTACATATCACGTCGGTCACCCACAACTACCGCTTCCGATCTGATTTGGTAACGCCTCTATTGTGCTTGGAAACCCGGTCTAAGCGGTTCTCAGAGGACACACGAAGAGCATTGTCTGCCTTTTCATTCAGATTTCGTTTCTGGTTTTGCTAGTAATTCTGACTCAGGAACTAAGTTGTCGATAACTCGCAGTTCAGAGATACCTGTTCTAGGCTGTTAAGTAAGTTTAATGCAGTGTTATTAAAATTTTCTGAAGGAAATTTAGCATTTTGGCTCGCAGCCGCTATTTAGTAAGTTTAATGCGGCCTTATTAAAATTTTCTGACGGAAATTTAGGATTTTACCTCGCAGCTTGCGAAAGTATCACCCAGTCACATTGATATGTTACAATTCTGGCGGTCTTTCCCTCGAGAAAGTGTGCCATCCGCTACTGGTATCTCGCACGACTGGTCATTTACTCAGTGCGGCAAATCTCTAATACTCTGAGGAAGAAACTTTGGACTTAAATAGGATAGATACTAAAGCCAGAAATACTGTAGCAGGAAAAAGAAGGAGACCAGCGGGAAACCGCTCCTGTCGGAGCTAAAAAAGTGCGAATATGTTTCTCTTCAAAAGACTACGACAGAAAAGTGTGAAACCAGCTGCCTCAATCCTCATTCCACCCTCTTCGCCAAAACATTTTGGCATGCGAACATTTTCGCCATCATTGTGCTCAGATAGGAGCATTGTTCCACTAGTTAGAATTGTTGGAATGTATCCAACATCGAAACTGGGAAACATATATTCATGAAGTCCCCATTATCAGCCATGTCTGCAGCACTGGTACACTCCGACATACCCACAACGCAGTAGTGTAGCATAACGGTGAAACAAAACGGCGCACTTAGTTGATAAATGAGAGACAGTTTGTCGCGTTTTGTTTTGACGTCACTATCTGCATGCTACGCTACCGTGGCATGTGTATCTAAACACGGACCAGGACTGCAGACACTTACGTTCAAAGAAACAGGAAAGTAATTACGTATAGTAATTCCTCCAATGTGTTGATTAAAACTTTTGGTACCCTTCGTACAATGTGTGTCGCTGTTATAAACCGATGTGAAGAACATGATGGGATACGTCCTACTATCGTGTCGGACCTCTTTACATCCGGCATAGTCCAGCACTTGGGACTTGGTGCTACAGAACAATCATAACAGGAGGGCTGATCAGGTAAGGAATGAGGATGTCTTCTGGAGAATCTGTAAGGAAAGGAATATATGGAAATTACTGAAAAGGGGGAGGGATAGGATGATAGAACATCTGTTACGATATAACAGAATAACTGCCTTAGTACTAAAGGGGGTTGTAGGGGGCAAAAACTATAGAAGACTGAGATTAGAATCAATGAAGCAAATAACTGAAGACGCAGGTTGCAATTGATATTCTTAAATGAAATTTTCACCATAGTAGTAGTGCGAATTGTGACCCAGTGACGGGACGCAATGCTATCCACAAATCTATCTACAAATGGTCTAAATTTACCCCAAAAGAACCATTTCCAGTCAAAGATCTGTCCAGTTCGACCAGAAGACCCAGTCCATTCCATGTTAACACACTCCACACCATTATGGAGCAACCACCAGCTTGCACAGTGCCTTGTTAGAAACTTGGGTCCATGGCTTCGTGCGGTCTGCGCGGCATTTCAGCCCCACCAACAGCTTTTACCGTCTGATGTGGGTTTTCCAGTTGTCTGGTGTCCAACTATGATGGACGCTAGCCTAAGACAGGTGCTGCGTCGGTCGTCGGCTACCATAGTCCATGGAGGCAAAATTTTGCTGCACTGATGTAAAAATGGATCAAATAGCTCTAAGCATTATGGGACTTAACACCTGAGGTCATCAGTCCCCAAGACTTAGAACTACTTACACCTAACTAACGTAAGGACATCACACACATCCATGCCCGAGGCAGGATTCGGACCTGCGACCGTAGCAGCAGCGCGGTTCCAGACTGAAGCGCCTAGAACCACTCGGCCACAGCGGCCGTCGCCGCACTGTTCTAACGGACACGTTCGTCGGAGGGCCCACATTAACTTCTGTGGTTAGTTAACGCTATGTTGCTTGTCTCATATCACCGACAATTCTACGCAAACGCGGGTGCTCTCTGTCGCTAAGTGAAGACAGTTGCTCGCCGCGTTGTCCGTCTTTAGAGGTAATGCCTGAGACATGCTATTCCAAGAGCACTTTTCGCACCGCGGATCTCGGAATACTGAATTGCCTATAGTCTCCGAATGACCCACGCGTCTGGCTCGAACTACCATTCTGCTTTCAAAGTCGTGCGACAAAATAACGTCGGAAACCTTATCACATGAATAACCAGAGTACAAATGACAGCTCCACTAATGTACTGCCGTATCATACCTTGTTTACGCGATACTACCGCCAAATATGTGTGTGCATATTCCTATCCCATTACTTGTCACCGCAGTGTATGTGCCCTGTTGTGTAAGTGAATTTTGGTACTGTGTATTGTCCGATTATGGTGTGTGTAGTGTAATAAATATGTAATGTACTGAATCGACTGTGAGAAAGCTAAGTGGCAAAGACGTTATCTGAGAGACACTATGACAATTATGTCGTTGACTCGGAATATTACTCTCTATGTGGTTTACTCGTAACTATGGGTAACTAGAGTATTCTGTTCGCTTCTTTTGATGTTATGTGGAGAATTGTACAAGAGACACAATAAACAGTCATTATTTCATGAGAAAAAAGGTGAGCGTCACGACCTGTATTAATACTTTGGAAGTATTGAAATAGCAGAATTGTTTCAGATTGAATGCGACGTGTACGGGAAGAGACGTGGACAACAGCACTCGAACCTGCAATCTCATTTATGAATAGTTGCTAAAAATATCCAGCCGTCTCTCTCAAAACTCTTCATACGCGCAACAAACAGTAATTCTTTTAACAGCACTATCAGAGACAATTTTGTCACGTTGTTACGACCTTTTACTGCGAGCATAATAAATCGACAACAGACAAACAAAAAATAGACAAACACATAAAAGAATGTACCACATTGTTAAGCAATTACACCATGGTATTTGATAAGAAACCGGGTGTTATCAAAAATTATGTGTGCCATTTAAATATTAGGCCACATAGAACTTACTGTCACCGATATTACTCCATTTGTGTCCCGCTTTGTTCGCTCTGAATTCCTCCGAGTGAGTATCTAATAATAAATATTACATGTATAACGATACCTTTCTAATTTTATTTTACCAGTTAGTAGACACAGTAACCGCATTCCACTTACTTGGAGGCTGTCTGGCTATATTGGAGACTGGCATTTGCAGGAAATTATCCGCACTTCACCTGTAGCTCAGATGACATAGAAGACTTGTTGAGGAAATTCATGGCCACGCCGTGAGCCCTGAGTACTGTGAAAATAGCTAGGTCTCCTCCGCTTCATTGCGCAGTAGCCGCACGCCACGACCGAACAACGGATTATCTTCCGGACGGCACAGCAGACGTGAACGTCGTAGACACAGAAGCGAACACGGCTGTACAAATCGCCACCTCCAAGGTGTGACGGTACGTCACATAAATGGAAATTTGGAGAAAGGGAAAGGAAGTTTTGGTTATGAGACGTGTGAATTATAAATTACTTCAAGACTGTGTACGTGCGCGCGATGTGTAACAAATCGTAAAGAACGTAAGTTATTATTATCAAAACACAAACATCGATGTAAATAACAACACAGTTTTTTTTGGGTATAATCTCTGTGGAACATAGACCATGCAGATCAGAGACAATGCTTTGATTGAAAGTTCTCCTTTTTTGTTTTGTCTAGCGGTAGGCCGCCATTGTAGTGCTGTCATAATTAACGTTTTATCTGTATTTTTGAAAAATACAATAGAAATTGTTATTAGAAAGTATGTATTATTAACTTAGTTGTCACCTCTCCTGATCGCAACCATTAATTATAATTAAAGTTTTTACAGAACTTCGTAGTGCAGGGAGGTCATCTCCCCTAGCAGGATTTAGTTGGACATTACGCTGACGATTCATGTCATTAAATGTAAATGCGAGAGACTTCTGAAGTTTGATCTTTCATTAATTTCGAAGTGAAAATTAATTTCAGTTACCAAAATTCACAGCACTGAATGAGTTCAGTATGTTTCATTTTGGCCGCCTAACGGCAGACGAGATTCTCTCCAGTTTTGCCTTGCAAATAATGAGCAAGAAATATGGAAAATCATTGTATTCCGCAATATCTCAGTTAATCTTTATATAATTTGGTACGTAAATAACCAGTAGCCCCTGAGACCTATATTAGTAATTACAGTTTGCGTAAGAATACGCATATTTTCTTTTCTAAATAGCAGCGCTCACGCAAACTATTTATTAGAAGGCGGTGAGTCACGCGCTGTGTTTAAAAACTATTACACCGTACGTACTTCGGGGCAGCCGATGTCCGTGCGAGTGCTATCGCGGTGTAAGTTAATTAAAAGTCTCATGCTAGCCCACGGTATTTAAAGCCACCCCAAACAAAAATCATGAAATATGTAATCATAAAAATAGAAATGTATAATTATCCCGTGATAAAGTGCACGCAGACACACACACATCCACATATATACTTATACCGTGATAATGGGTTCAGAGAGTATGGTCTCCAAGTTGGCCGCAGCGGGAACCAACGTGCAAATTGAGAACGCGGCGGGGGTGACGGCGGCGCACTGGGCGACGCTGGGCGGCAGCGCCTCTATGCTGTCTCTACTAATGCACCTGAGCTCAGACCTCGACGCAGCGGACTACAGCTGGAACACGTCGCTGCACGTCGCCACCTGATGCGCGCGACCCCACGTCGTCAGCGAGCAGCAGCTGCTGCTGCTGCTGCTGCTGGTGCTGCCCGGCGCCTGCGCCTCCGTTGCCAATTCGATAGGCATCACCCCACTGCACGCAGCCGCGCAGTAAGGTTCGTCACGGTCAGTTACTACTCCTGTCGGCCGTTAAAAGAGCGTGGCCATTAGCACGAGACTGTGGCGTGGGGTCCCAGTGCTAGTCCGAGTGCTTTTCTTTGTGATGTAGGTCGGAGTTAATAGAAATGAGGGGCGCTCAATAAGTAATGTAATACTTTTTTTCTCGGTGAATTTCGGTTGATAAAAGAAGCTTTAGTTAAAACATGGCTTGGGCATCATTATTTTACCATGTTTTTGTTTATGGACCTTGGTCCAATATTATAAGTGCTGTTTCCTAAGCCAGTTCCATAGTTCTAATTTGATCATAGCCTTGATGATTGTGAAGACAGGTGCCGGTCCAAAAAAAGGAGTTGTTGCCCCCATCCTAGCGAATCCATTGGCTTGTTCATTCCCACAGATCCCTGAGTGGCCAGGGACCTACACTAAATACACCCTATTGCTTCCCCCTAGCTCCACCTGAGCCCTGTGGCAATCTGCAACAATCTTAGATCTTGTTGCAGGAGCTGCCAATGATTTCAGGGCTGCCTGGCTGTCTGAACAGATGTAGATGCTACGATCATTGTAGCACCTACTCACATTCTCCTCCACACATGCCCTGATTGTAGTAATTTCGGCTTGGAATACAGAAGCCAGTTTCCCTATACAGAAGCTGCTCTCCAGTCTTGGCTGAGCCACATACAACCCTGCCCCAACGCTTTGATCTGTTATCGACCTATCGGTGAACCAAACGATGTCCCCTGTACGGTGTCGAACTGTATTCTCCTACTACTCCCTACGTCCAATTATTATGTTGTTAGGCTTATCGAAGCAGTTAGGAGTTATTATATAGTCAGCGGGCATTTCCCCAGCCATACCTATTATTTACCTCACTCACTATGTTAGTGTGTGATTCCGGATATCCAAATGAGACCCAGTTTTGGCCAGTTTTAAGTCTGTATGCCCCAGCTCCTGCCTCCATCTTAACCCAAAGGTGAAGTGGAGGCATGTCCAGCATGGCTTCCACTCCAGCGGTTGGTGTGCTGCTAATTCCGCCCGTTATGGCGCAGGCCAATCTCTGCACCTTAGCAAGCTCTTTAGCAGCAACACACTGTTCTACCTTCTTCCACCACACTATGGCCCCATAAGAAATCCTATGTCTAACCACTGTGGTGTATATCCAGTGCATACCCCTGGGGCTTAGGACCGCAGTTTTTGCCACAAGTCCTCCTACTACTCACTAAAGTGCTTTTTCCCTTGGAGCAGATACTCTTAACATGAGGTGTCCGAGTTAGCTTCTCATCCAAGGTTACCCCTAGATACTTCACTGTCCCCTTCACAGGTAGAGTTTCATTGAAGGGCTTTAGATTCCAAATTGTATGCTGAATATGTCTCTTTGTAAGTGGCTCCACAACAGTCTTCTTAGGATTAACTCTCAGATCCTGTTTAATGCACCATTTTTGTACAATGTCCAACCCTCCATGTGCCATATTCCTGACTGTGTCAGTGAATTTGCCAAGTATTACTATGACAAGGTCATCTGCGAATCCTTGGCAGAAGCATTGTCTGGGATTTGGTTCCTCAATGAGTTCGTTCACCACTATATCCCACAACAGAGGAGACAAAACTCCTCCTTGTGGGCAGCCTCTGGTGGTCTTAATTAGCATCTTTTCATTCATCATGGTAGCCTGTACCTTCCATCCACTAAGCATAAATCTGGTCCACCTATATATAGTGGTCCCCAGGTCATGCAGCTCTGCTGCCCTTACCATGGAATGGAAGGTTGTGTTACTAAAGGCCCCCTCGATATCCAGGAAGATGCAGAGGGCTATTTCTTGGAACTGAAGTGCTCTTTCCACCTTCTGAACGAGTTGGTGGAGAGCTGTTTCACATGATTTACCTGGTTGGTATGTGTGTTGGTCTAGGTGTAGAGGGACCCTACATAGCCTCCATAGCCTCCTCTCCACAACGTATACATTAACCAGTTTTTCCAGTGTTTTGAGAATGAAGGAGGACAGACTGATTGGTCTCATATCCTTGGCCTTGGTATGATCTATTCTCCCTGACTTTGGAATGAAGACAACCTTCACTGCCCTCCAAACATTGGGAATGATTCCTACTGCTAAGCTAACCCTAAATAGCCTGCATTGGATTCTTATAAGCTTTCCTCCTGCCTCCTGCAGGAGAGCTGGTAAAATTCCATCTGGGCAAGGTGACTTGAGCAGGTGGAATGTTCCTACCACCCACTGTATTTTGTTGAGGTTCACACACTCCTTGGCCGATTTCCAGTCCTCTCTTCGAGTGCCTGAGATCCGTTGTCTCTCTGGGATCACATACTGGTCTGCGTAATCCGGCAGAGTATATTGAGGAAAGTGAGTTTTGGGGAGTAATTCCAGCGTCTCATGTGCTGTCTTTGTATATACCCCATCCTCCTTCCTCAACATACCCCCTGGGTTAGTGGGTACTCTAGTGAGGTCTCGCTTGTGCAGCCGTGCCTTCCACTTCCTCACAGAATGCCTTCCAGGATGCCTTCTTTGCTTGTCTTATTTCAAGGTTGTAACTGACAAGGGCCTCACGATATTTAGCCCATTGTCCTTTGCGTCTCGCAATATTAAACAGTCTCTGTACCTGTTTTATTTGCGTTTCCAATTTGTTGTTCCACCAAGGAATACTCCTATTTGTGCACTTCCTGGTGATTGTGCGGTTCTCTTGATGTGAGGTCACTATGGCAGAGGTAACAGGCTCTGCTACTTCCTCAAATTCTACTGGCTTCCTTATCTGGTTTTAATTTCCTATGAGCCTAAGTCAAGGTCCCTCCTATATGTCTCCCATTCTGTTTTCCTGGGATTTCTATAAGTCATGATCTGTCTGATTCCCATTTCAACCTTGATTTTAATGTACATGTGGTCCGATGAGAATGGCTCCAACTCCACATGCCATTGTTTGACATAGCTACCCATCGTCATGGAACCAAATGTTATGTCAATTTCTTCTTCCCTTCTGCTATTCCTGAATTTAAGTTCATTGCCCCTATTCAGGACCTCTAAGTTGTCAGCTAAGAGGAATTCAAGAAGGTACTCACATCTACTGTTGGTGTCCTTGCTGCCCCACACTAGGTTGTGGGCACTGGCATCGCACCCCACCAGCGGTTGGTCACTTTGCCGATGGCAAGTCTCTACCAGTCTCCTCGCCTCCAAGGGAGGGGGGAGAACTGTCTTCGTAAGGAAGGCATGGTGAGGTCAAGAGAATTTCCCTCGTGATACCTTCCTCACATTGCTGCATTTTGATGGTCACTAAGTCCCTAGAGCAGAAATCCATCATTGGCATGAAAGAAATGCCGTTTCCAACATAGATGCATGTTCTGGAGTGTCTTAGATTTCTAGCATAGATCAGTGTACCTCCAGTGCCTCCGAGGCCCAATACACCCCCTTTGTATAAATAGGGTTCTCGTATCAGGGCCACGTCCACTTCCTGTCGCCCCAGGCAGCGGCTCAGGGCAGCAGAGGCCCCTTTACTGTGCTGCAGATTAATCTGCAGCGCCTCCAGGCTCCGTCTTATGGCAATCTTTGAGGTCTTTGAGAATCCTGACAGTAATCGGAGAACCCTAAAAACAGTTTCAGGTTCTGCTCCCGCATCGCCTTCAGGGACTTCTCACCAACCTCCACCACCAGGGTTCGTCCTTCCAGAGCAACCTTCTGGTTAATCTCCAGTCTTCTGTCGGGACTTTTGGGTTCTGGGCCCCAATTTTCCCGAACAGTCTTGGGAGGGACTTCCTTAACGATCCTGGGTATCCATAAGAAGCTGCGCTGCGATCTTAACCGGCAGCTTCACATCTTCCCATGGGGATATCATTGGCACCTTGTCCTTGAACCATTCTACTGTGTGCACCCCCTCACAGGCAAAAATGAGTGCACCACGGTCTAGACAGACCCTCCTGAAGTTTGGACCTGGGCCAGCGTCCTCCCTCCCCAATCTTTTCAAAGAGGGCCATCTGTACTAGCTGTGACATTACAGCCTTTATCACTGCGATTTTTAATATGTAAAAGTTTTTTTTCTGTATTTGCGTCAGTATGTGCGAACTTTTAACATATACCAATGAATGTTGTAACCAGATATCTTTGCCGCACTCCTGAAAAGCGCAGAATATCACGATAGCTATAAACTGTTATACGCTGCTATCGATCAGTAAAAAAAAAACCGATGCACCTATGTTTCAAAATAACAATTGCCAATTTTTACTTCTTCAGGGAGCCGCGCCGCTGTCTAGCTGTTCTGTGAATGTGTTGCGAGTCGGACGCAAAAGTATTGTGCTCCATACTGATATAATCATTGTATTGTAAATTTAAGAGTTTAAGTGATTAAAAATATATGTAGCCACAAACAAGCGAGAATGTGTATCGTGAAAATTCGCTCCATCGCCACAATGGGTGGCCATGTTAATGTAAGTTTCCGTTTCATAATATAATACTTGAAGCCTTGAAGTTTATTTAATTTCAAAGAAAATCTCTCAACCTTATTTTCATTAATTATACTTGTGATAATCTTTTCTGTTTAAAAGATTTATGCAGCTTATGATCCAGCGTGTGTTCTGTCGGAACAGGAGGCTGTCGTGACGACATCGTTATAGTATTTATTCCAAGTTCTTTCAGTTCCGTTTATATGTTCGTACAAATCCAATTAGTTGGTCCCTTAGGTTTCTTTCCTGTAACTTCCGTCTGTTTTCTCCGCGCGATCTTCCTCCGAAAAAAAATTTCTGTTCATTTTTTTTAGTAATTTTCGATATCGCGAAGGAGAAAAGACAGCCGCCTCCTGCTCCGAACGGAACACCACGACTTTTCTAACGTCGGAGAGTACCGCACGAATTTTCCGCTAAAAGGTAATAGAATTTCTTAAAGCTGGGTCAATTACACATGTTGCTGCTGTTCTCCGACAAATCTGGTGTGATTAATAGTAATTTATTCTGTCACGACAAAAAGAACCAATTTTATTTTTACCAAAGCAACAAAGCTTTCAATTAAATTACTAGAAAAAAAAATCATACTAGATAGCTCCGCCTGCTGTGAGGTAATGGCCACCAGTGGATAACCTTCCTGCATAACTGCCATCCTAAAAACCGAGACTGCAGTACTATAGGTCTGTTTCCCTTGGGTTCTAGTCCCATACTTCCCTCCATTTGTGTTTAGGAAGCCTTTCTTTTCCTTCCTTTTCCCTCTGTTCCTTGAGTAGCTTCCTCCTTTGGGCCCAGACAAGCCTTTGATCTTAATCTGGTCTAGCTTCTCGATTACAGTTCCCACTTCCGGCTCAGGTCTAGACCCTGATTCAGTAGTGGAAGTGCCTTCCATCGGTTCAGTCCCCAATGTTTGGGTATCTGAGGTCTCAATTTGCCCCTCAGTTTCCTTTTCTTTTTTTGTAATCGTGTTCATGTTGGTCCCATGAGATTTGGGAATCTAGAAGGTCCACACAATGAATACCCCACACAATGTAAGGCTAATTACTCAGGGAGGTCGCCCGGTATCCCTGAGGCTCTGTTTGCGACTCATCTTCCCATGTGCCACGCACCCCTCAGCATGGATCGCATCACACCTTCAGTTGGGTCAGGGAACAGGGTAGGACTAGGAGTGGATAGGGAAGAGGGGAAGTTGTGGGACACTCTTAGTCTGATCCATCGGCTGAGGCCTTTCCGGCAGTAGGTCCTCTACCTTCGGCATAGCCCTCAGCTTCCTGCAGATACGCAAGCCTCTCCACCCGCATGGACAGTGCTTTGTCAAGGTGGTTTCCCCAGGAGAGGAAAAACTGGGTTTGGTAGCCAAAACAACAGGAAATAATACGTTGTATTGGAATCCTGAATTAAACAAATCTGCTTGCAGAAAAAAGTGTTCCATTATTTCTTGAAAGTGTAACATTTATTCATTACGAAATATTGTGCACAAATAATTTGGTGAACTATTTATAGCAATTAACTTTCCAGTGCAATAATACGAGACTGAGATTGATATGGGGTGGTGGTGGTGGTGGTGCTGGTGGTAGTAGTAATTACTCAAAAGCTTATTTTTGTACAACTCCCAAAGCTAATCGGTTATTGACTCTGTGCAGCTATCAGTCATCATCATTTTCATCATCGCTGAGACGGAAGTCACCGAAGTGGTGTCAACTAAAAGGACCTGCAATATGGCAGCCGAACCCCAAAGGGGATAACCTGGCCAATAAATGCCATACAAGCATTTCATTTTCATCATCTCCGCATAATTTTTGCAATCTACACTTGATTATGCTTCCAGTAGTCTAGCATTCGTCTCCCAGTGCAGGCCTCAGGACAGGGGCTCAACATTCATTTGCTGTGTGTAGGCTTGGTGACCCCAGGGTTCCAGACCAGGGGACTAGTAAGCGCCACAGATATCACTGTAAGCTCTGGGCATGCTTCAGCGACCATCGTGTGGCATAGCAGTGGAGCGTTGTGTGGCTCAGGGAATGGGGATCTTGGCTTGACCACCCAGATCATGACGACGGAATAAACCTCTATAAACAACCCTCAATCTCAAAGAATGCTGCACAGTGGTGGATGCGTGACTGTTACAGTGGAACAGTCATTAGTGGGCAGCCTCTAGGGAACCAGCGGCAACTCAGTTGTATTAGGCTTACTCAGGCCTGTGAGGCTTTGTCTAGGTGGAGCCTTATTTACCTAGCTGCTCGTGGGACCAAACTGCATACTCCAAAATTTTCTTCACCCCCTCCCTGCAAAAAGGGTGGTTCGCTGGAAGGTACCAACACCCTGTCTAATAAGAGCGCTTGTGTATCCAGTCCTGATTCAGTCAGTAGTAACAGAATGCATACTATTTCGTAGAGTATGTTACTTACAGCTAAACGAAGAGAGGGTAGTTTTGAAAAAGTTTCACCATTCTACGTAGAGAGTGGCTTAGAAGGCATTGCTGCCATGTTGAAATCTGTTAAGCACTCAAGCAGTGGGGCGATGGTGGTTGAAGCATTTATTCCCAACAAGTCATGAACCTCCAGTAAGCTCAATGCTTCGGGGAGTATGTGATAGAACTGAATTGCACATCATCTTGAACTACAGCAAAGGTGTTGTGACTTGCAGGGGTCTAGGTGCCTTTCCCCAAGAACAACTGCAAGCTGAATGGTCCTGGGAAGGCATTGTTGACGTGCAAAACGATATGAAACACAAGGATCTGAGCGATCTTGTTAAATCAGACTCTTTCATCCTTACTTTTACCAACACCAAACTACCAGAGCATGTGAAAGCAGATTTCCGACATCTAAGTGTAGGACCCTGTTACCAAAGTGTGATGCTGTGTTTTAAATTCCAACACGTTGGGCACACTACTCTTGGCTGTACAGCAGAAGCCACTTATGGGAAATGTGATAAAGCCACCCAAGTTGGTTGCTCCTCTACTCCAAATGTGCCAACTGCTTTGGGGATACACTCAACGTGGAGCAGGGACTGCAGAGTTTTCCTTGAGGAACGGAAGAGACAGGAGATCCAAACAACAAAGTGCATCCCATATAGTGAAGCCAAGAAGTTATGAAAGTCCATGCTGCCACCCATGTTTGCTGCCCCCTTTTCCTCAGTTCCAATACAGAAAGTCCTGAAAATTGATGCCGCTACACGGATGGAGGTTGCTACTGTCAGCACTAGCACCTGCGTTTGTCAGTGCACTTGTGCTGCTGCAGTTCCTTTGAAGCCTGCCCTTCCCGAGGAATTTCATAAAAATCCATGGTTGCTGGTTGCTGACATTGTGGACTTTCCTCCCCATCAACAGGTCAAGTCTTGTGCACTGCCCATGGCTGCTCCAACCACTACCACTTCTTAAGTGGTGCTCCAAAGCCGCCTCAGTCCAAAACGTTGAAGTCAAAGGCAAGAAATCATCTCCTGAAGGAGATACACCGCCCAAAGATGTCAATGTCATCCTATCTAACATCTCTCTCAAATCTTCTTCAGAGGCGATGGAGGTTGATTTGAAACTGGGGAGGTATATCCTATATCACAAGGATGACCTGAATGGGGAAAGGGCCAAAGGAGGAGTTGCCATGTTTGCCAATAATGGGCACCACTTCTCTGCTCTCCCCTAGATACTGACCTGCAAGCAGTTGCAGTTTAAATTCATGCATCTAAGAGGTTTACAGTTTGCTCTCTTTCTTTACACAAGCTGGATGCGGTACACTCCGAGGCTCTCATAGATCTTATGCAATTACTCTCCTGACCATTTCTCCTCCTGGGAGACTTCAATGCCCGTCATGTCCTGTGGGGCTCGATCTCTACTTGCCCTCTGTGTCGAGTTTTGCAGAGCCTTCTAACATCTCAAGACCTGTGCATCCTAAACACTGTTACTCTCATTTCTGTGATGCTTTTGGGTCATCCTCAGCCATCAAGCTATCTCTCTACTCTCCAGCCTTCGCTGACTCTGTTCATTGGGAGGTCATTGATGACCTTCATTCCAGTGACCACTGCCCAATTTAAAAAAATGGTTCAAATGGCTCTGAACACTATGGGACGTAACATCTGAGGTCATCAGTCCCCTAGAACTTAGAACCACTTAAACATAACTAACCTTAGGACATCACACACATCCTTGCCCGAGGCAGGATTGGAACCTAAGACTGTAGCGGTCGCTCGGTTCCAGTCTGAAGCGCCTAGAACAGCTCGGCCACACCGGCCGGCTGCCCAATTCATTTTCCCCTAATGGACGGTGGATTGCTGGAACAGATACCCCAACACGGATGATTGGCTGGGCTAATTGTTCTCTGTTCAGCCAGTTGGCTGTGTTTGAACACTGTGAAAGCAACCAGGAATTGGTGGACCACATCAGGCATGTGATCTATCATGAAACTGACCTAACCATACTCAAGTCTTTAGCTCCTCTTAGGAAACGACATGTGCTTTGGTGGACAGAAAAACAGCAGTCAGCCATCTGTGGCAGAGACATCACTCAGACACTGGCCGAAAATTTTGCAAATACTACAGCTGTTGCAAGCCAGGATCTGGCGTATAGTCGCTACCATGCAACTGTCAAGAGGAGAAAATTAAACTTCAGATCCAGCTATCATTTGGCCTACAACTCTCCTTTCTCCACATGATAGTTCGAATCGGTTCTGTCTGAGACCCATGATACTGCACCTGGTCACGACCAAATTCGGTACTGCATGCTTCGCCATTCACCAGTGACGTGAAAGTAAATCATCCTCAAACGTTTTAATCTAACACAGCAGTCAGGCATCTTCCCAAACTCGTGGAGGGAGGCAGTTCTGACACCTCTCCTGAAACCAGGAAAGGACCATACATCTCCCATTAGTTACTGGAGTATTTTCTTAACGAGCTGCGTAGGAATGACCCTGGAGCGAATGGTTAACCGTCTTCTGGTCTGGTTGTTAGAGACCTGACAACTCCTTAGCCCTCTCAGAATGACATCTGGAGATTTCAGTCGAATGTCGACAATCTGACCATGCTAGAGGAAGCTATTCAGCAGTCTTTCCTGTACTATCATCCCAAGTGGTTGCGACTGATGCAGTTTAATCTTTGATATCAGTAAGACATATGACACTACTTGGAAACACTGCATTCTTGCAAAACTGCATATGTGGGGCTTTGGTGGCCAACTCCTAATTTTCTTCTGATCTTTCCTGTCTCAATGATTTTTAAGGATCTGCATTGATGCCTTACTGAAATATCGATTTGAACAGGAGAATGGTGTCCTTCAAGGCAGCGTCTTAAGTGTTACTCTCTTTGCCATAGCCATCAACAATATTATGACCACAGTAAGGAGTCGTGTACAGTTCTCCATATTTGTGGACAATTTTGCTGTTTTCTGACCCTCCTCCAGTGTTGCAACAGTGAGCTGCTAGTTGCAACTTATGGTGTGGCAATTAGAGGAGTGAGCTGCATAGGAATGTTATCAATTTACCAAGGATAAGTATGTGTGTGTTCATTTTAATGTTGTCGTATTTTTAATTTTGCTGCCTTGCATGTGGGGTCAACATCCTATATTTTAGACCCTCAGTGAGGTTTCTGAGCCACGTATTTGACTCTAAAGTGTCATGGCTGCCAGACCTGGGAGACCTGAAAGCCAGAACCCTGAAGGCACTTAACGTACCTTAGCCACAGGCCTTGGATAGCAGACAGGGCGCGTCTCCCACAGTTTTATAGGGCTTTGGGGCATTCGCAGCTGGACTGTGTATGCACGATGTACAAGTGAGCGGGGCTATGTTATTTGCGGATCAATGATTCTGTCCACCATGATGGGATTCGGCTGGCCACAGGCGCTTATTGGACAAGTCCTGTATCCAGCCTGTGTGCTGAGATGGGGGAACCACCACTTACCCTCCGGCGCCAGCTCCTCATGGTGCATCAGACTTATAAGATCCCCACAGCTCCGACATCACCCACACACCATACTGCTGCTTGTTCGCCTCTGGAGCGCCTTTTTTCCAAGCTTCCACGAGCCACAATGCCGTTTGGAATCTGCATGCAGAGTGTGCTAGAGTCACTCGGTGTGGAGCCAGTGCAACACCAGATCCACCGTTTTTAACTGTCTGCCACCTGGTTACTGGAGAAGCCCAGAGTGGTTTTAGATATGGTGAAGTACATGAGAGATAACAACACTCCTGATTCAGTTTTCAGTGAAGTATTTTCTGACATTTTATCTGTTTTTCCACATGGTGGCCTCTAGGTTCGACTGCCTCAAGCATTTACTGTCTTTGATGCAGAGTTGTATGCAATCTTGAAGGCAATGGAGCAGATGAGACTTTCGTAAAGTGCTAAATATCTGTCTGTTCCGATTCTCTGACTGTCCTTCACTCTCTGAAATGTTTGTACCCAGGAGATATAATAGTCCATACCATTCAGGATGCCCTACTCCAACTACAACAGTTTGTGAAGGAGGTTACCTTCTACTGGGTACTAGGGCACCAGGGAATTGTAGGATACGAAAGGGCGGATCTAGCAGCCAAGGAGGCTGCCTTGATCCTCAGGTCATTCAGTGAGCCATCCCCCTGCGTGCTATGACGTCGCCGTTGTGCCCAAGAGCATTGAGACAGTGGGAGGATGAGTGGCTAGAAGTAACTGACGACCATCTTAAAGCCCAGAACTAGGCTGAGGCGCACTTCCTTCCAGTCACGTAGACAGGATGAGGTCCTCGTCACTCACCTTCGCATAGGTCACAGCCCTATGACGCATGGCTTCCTGCTCCGGCAAGAGGGTCCTCCAGGTTGTGGTGATTGTGGCGTACAGATCACTGTGCACCACATTTTAACAGAAAGCATTTTATTTTCCGACAAGCGGGCCACAGCTGATTGGCCGACGGATCTGCAGTCTATTCTAGATAATGATCAAACGAATTTGGTTCCAGTTTTGTGAATTGTCCGACGTTTGTACCACGATTTCAGGGAGATTGTTTTAATATGTTCATGAAGTGACTGGCTCACCCATATTTTACGTAAGTGACCAGCCAATGACATTTTCCCGTGCATATACACACACACATATATATATATATGGGCACTGATAACCTCGTCATGGAGAGCCCATAAGCGTCAAACACACATACAAACAGACACACTCACACACACAAACATACATACTCTCCCAGTGAAATCTGCACATGCACCTGCTAGAATACAGGTACACTCACACAATTCCCTCCATTTTCAAACTGGGTGTTACTTGATGTTTCAGGATATGCCCCAACAATTTAGCCCTTCTTTTAGTCAAGTAGTGGAATAATGCGATTTTCTCACTAGTTCAGTGCAGTATATTTCGATTACTTATCCGAGCTATTTTGGCGGTATGCCACGTAACGTGATAAAAATGATATTTAATAACTTCGAAGAAAAATAGCAAAGACTCTGTAATATATTAATGTGATCTGCGAATGTTATTTCAATTTCTGTTCTTTTGCAAATAGATCGCTAGCTCTCTCCTTTTGTTTCTTCGTAACGTAAGAAGCCATTTTGTGAGGAGGGACGAAAACGTAAGTTTCAAGTAGTATTTAGCCTAAATATAATCAAATATTACTAAAAATTGTCGCTAGTGTTTTTCTGTACCAGCTCCTATAATCATGAAATGATGGATTTAAATGCCTTATGCAAATTTTATAGGGGAACAATGGTGCAGAGGTCACCACCATTGTTGTCATATTTGAGTAAACTAATTTCGTTGCCCGCTTAACGAAATTGCGGGAATGGCTTTGTATTTGCATTTCACAATCACAGTTATATAATTGTAATTTAATTTATTGTTTTTTTTTTTAATTTGTGATATGTTACAATAGAGCATCACCGGTATTTTGCGGTCTAACTGTGTTGGTGAGGCAGTAAATCTATCCACAGGGCAGTGACACTGCGTCACTACAGCACAATTTAGAGGTGTGGAGGTTGGACTTGTAGTCCCGTACCACCTTCCGACGGTGACAGTACTACATCAGTCAGGCAAAAAAATTTAGCCTAACGTGGGCAGGTAGGGTGGGAAAGTAATGGATGTAGAATGGGGGCTAGTCCCGCCAAAGGATGCATCCATGGTGGGCGTTCCAGGCCTATCGTTAGCCATGGTCGGAATCCGATTCCTCTAGGATGGTTAGGGGAACCGGATGTCGATGCCAGCGGCATGGAAGGGTGGTCCCAACGTGGCGTAACCCAATGACAATGTCACACAAGGCATCCACTTTCTCAGAGCCGCCGCACGTTGTTGCGTGTGGTCGTCCTGAGGGGGCGATATCCGCTTCCTCACAGAGAGTGACAATTCTCGTGAGTGGCGGGCCGTGCAGGCTCCACCTGAGTACCTTGTTCTGCAGACGCTGCAACGTCCACATCCTGGTGACACTAATCGTGGCCCATGCAGCAGGTCCATACGTGAGGGCAGGCAGGATAACTGGTCGGTAAATGTGGAGTGTGGTATGCAGGTTAAATTCCCTACTGTGGAAACGTCGGTACAAGGCCGTGGTCAGCTTTTGCCCCTTGTTGGCGATATACTCCGCATGACAGTGGAAGAGCAACTTTTGGTTCATCTGGACCTAGAGATAAGTGGTTGTCGGGGACCAGGGCACCTGCACACTTGCAATCGAAATATTGCGGCGGAGGACTGGGCGCCGTTTCGTGAAATAGACTGCCATAGTTTTGGTGGCATTGAGATCTATTTTGTTTGTCTGGCACAAGGTGATGGTGGCGTCCACCTGTCGCTGGAGTCGGGCGACGACGTTGTCAGTAATGCAGCCAGTGGTATATAGTGACATGTCGTCAGCATATTGTGCTAGGTGGTACTCTGGGATGACTGGCATATCATTTACATAGATGTTAAAAAGGATGGGAGACAACACCTATCCTTGTGGAGTGCCTACCGAAAATTGGTGAATGCCAGAACACATTCCCCGTAGAGCCACTAGGAAAGTCCTACTGCGGAGGAAGTCATCCACGATATTGACATAAATATCCTGTGTAGGGGTCTGTGTCAGCATCTTGTGTATGAGGTTGTCTTGCCAGATCTGGTCGTAGGCGTTTTGCAAGTCCAGAAAAACGGCAGCAGTCCACTTGACAGTGTTGAAGTTTTTGCTGAAGTGTTCAGTGATCTGTAGGACCTGAAGTTCGGCAGAGAGGTGTGAACTGAATCCAAACTGTTCAGGACAGATCTTCCCAGCCACAGCAAGAGGTTGGCAAAGTCGGTGAGGGATCACAGATTCAAGGACCTTCGCCATAGTATTTAGGAGGCTGATGGGCCTGTTGTTGGTGGGAACTGTAGGGTCCTTGAACATCTTGGCGATCACAATCAGCTTGGCTTGTTTCCACTGAGGGAGAAAAGGCCAGACGTGAGACAATAGTTTAAAATCTTGGTGAACAGGTTGAGTGGTATGTGAGGAAGGTTCAATCCATGGGCCGACCAGCCACGTTTCCATCAAAAATGGTTCAAATGGCTCTGAGCACTATGGGACTTAACATCTCAGATCATCAGTCCCCTAGAACTTAGAACTACTTAAACCTATCTAGCCTAAGGACATCACACGCATCCATACCCAAGGCAGGATTCCAATCTGCGACCATAGTGGTAGTGCAGTTCCAGACTGAAGCGCCTAGAACCACGTTTCCATCGATCGATGCGCTGAATTTCTGCTATGAACGTAAGGAAGGGAGCAGACTGGGGTAGGCGGTTGCGGAAAGCAGCAACAGCTGTCGGGACTTCATGTTCTTCCTGTAGTTCGTTTGGAGAAAGGTCCTGGACAAGAGGGTGGTTTTGGGCCTCGAGAGCATCTGCCAGCGTTTCCACAATTTGGAGGGTATCATATGACAAGCCCACTGCCATGCGAATAGGATGGGCAGTCACTGGCATAGAATGCCGCAGGGTGCGATTGACAGCCCAGCCAGATTTTTGGTTGAGTAGGAACGTGGACATCCTGTCCTCCCATTGTTCGAACATCTAGTCGGCGAGCTGGTGGCAGAATTCACCCTGGAGGCGCCTAATTTGGCGTTTGTCCTGAGGGTCAAGAAACTGCTTCCACCGCTGGTTGTAGCGTTTCTGTCGCACCTTCAGCTCCCATAACAGAGGGGACAAATCGTACAGGGGGGTTAAATTCCGAGGTGCAGTGGAGGTGGAGAGTTTCACTGCTTTCTGTATTTTGGCAGTAAGGTAATCCACAGCATGAACTATATTGGAACTGTTGTCAAATAGAGGTCGTGTCGAGTGGTGTTATTAAGCACCCTGAAAAACTTGACCCAATTGGTGAGGGTCACAGTGGAACGAACATCAAATGAAAGGGCAGCATTGGTCAGGTGCAAGAGTACTGGCTCCTGGTCGGAGGCCAGTTTGTGGAGAAGTTCCAATGGAAACTGAGCAGTGATGTTTTTGAAGATGGCCACATCCAGAACGTCTGGCTGGCAATTAGTACAGACTGGGATATGGGTAGGTTTGTGGAGACCACAGACCGATAGTGCTATAGTATCCTCTGGGTCAAGGAGGCGCCAGCCTTTTGGGTTAGAGACCCGAGAATGCCAAGCTGGGTGCTTGGCATTGAGATCCGCCCCAACGACGGGCCTGTCGAAG
Organism: Schistocerca piceifrons; assembly: GCF_021461385.2. Taxonomy (NCBI): domain Eukaryota; kingdom Metazoa; phylum Arthropoda; class Insecta; order Orthoptera; family Acrididae; genus Schistocerca; species Schistocerca piceifrons. Next base: position 641,255,709 of record NC_060140.1, on the reverse strand, counting down.
GATACCAATGTGTGGAGGTCTCCTTCCAGCAGTGGCTTCTTTGGGCTCAAATACGCTGCTGCAAAGGTAATGGGACCAAGGCGTATGGAGATGGTAACCCCTGTGGCCTCTATGTGTTCCATTAGCTGGAGAGTCTCTTGGGTATGGACAAGAGCTTTGTTGAGCAACACAGCTGTGCTTCCACCACGGCAGCCAAGACGGTCAGAGTGGTAACACACCATGTTGCGAAGATGGAAATCGTCTGGAAACTGTCATGGAAGATGGACAATGAGGAGGAGACCGAGCTGCAGCAGCAAAGGATGTCGTGGGAGTCTGGGCAGGAAGGGGCACAGGAGCCACAGAACTATCTGGTGCCTGAGATGCTGGTACTGGAGTGGCTGCTGAGGGCAGTGCACCAGGCTGACCCCTCAAAACAAGATGGTTGGTCGTGTCCCTTTGTGGTGGGGGAGGTCAATTTGTTATTGATTTCTTTTTGGGAAGACGAGAAGACTTCAGTGCCTTCTGGTAAACAGGGCTCCCCCTCCAGGATGGCATGTGGTGGGGATTGTGAGTCGTTCCCTAACACCTGGCGCGGTAGGTTTCTCCAAAGCAGGGAGTTTGCAGTTCTCCACTAAATGTGGGGCACCACACTTAACACACTGCAATGGCAGGGAGCAGTAAATCCCAGTATGTCATAAATGTTGGCATTTGCGACAGGTGGCTGGCCCACTGCGGCCCTCATACGATTCAGTCCGGACTTTCGTGTACATAAGATACCGGATTTGGTAAATCCGCCCAATGTCCTCCCTTCGGGAAAGGGAGATGACGTGGGTAGGGTAGGGGATCAATACCCGGGTCTCGGGATCCCTCTTGCTTTACTGGTGGATCAAAGGATCTTCGAAATGGATCCGAAGCTGTTCCTCCTTGACTACCTCTGCCGTAACCTCTGGTGGCAAGTCCTTGATGAGGATTTTGGTTCGGCGATTATCCGAAATCTGGTGGGTAAAGTAAGGCATCGCCTTTGATATTATGAAGTCGAGAATGGTAAGATAGTCATCCCTACTGTCAAGCAGGTATTTCACATGATCTTTTTGGTAAACAGCTCTCAATTGGCCCAAAATGAGCCGCTGGTGCTCAGTGTTCAGTTTTGTACAACTAGTGACATTATATACCACAATGGGGGTATATTCTTTTTCTTCAGAGGGCTTGGCTGGATCTCTTGAGAAGGAGGGTCAGGAGCAGCAGCCATTTCCTCATCCATACGACCATCCAGTGCGGCGTCCCCCAGCAGGGAGGTATTGGAACACGATCCGCTGTCACCACAATCCGCGTGGCCGGAGCAGCGTCTGGAGTGACGGCCAGAGGACTTTCCGAGTGGTCCAGGGTGTCCAGAAGACTCGCCACAGTGGCGGGACGGCGAAGGAAGAGGTGCAGGTACAGGTACAGCCGGGTGGTGGTCAGACAGAGCCGATGTGTTCGCCGCCTCACTACGAGAAATATCAATTACTAAGTGGTCAGGTGAGTCGTTGGACGACGATGACACGGATGAACGGACCCTGACATGGGACAGTGGACAGTCTTCATGGTGATCAGTTTCAGTGCCGGTGGTATCCGCCGGCAATTTGTGGCGGTTGGCGCGATCTACATCTACATCTATACTCCGCGAGCCACCTTACGGTGTGTGGCGGAGGGTACTTATTGTACCACTATCTGATCCCCCCTTCCCTGTTCCATTCACGAATTGTGCGTGGGAAGAACGACTGCTTGTAAGTCTCCGTATTTGCTCTAATTTCTCGGATCTTTTCGTTGTGATCATTACGCGAGATATATGTGGGCGGTAGTAATATGTTGCCCGTCTCTTCCCGGAATGTGCTCTCTCGTAATTTCGATAATAAACCTCTCCGTATTGCGTAACGCCTTTCTTGAAGTGTCCGCCACTGGAGCTTGTTCAGCATCTCCGTAACGCTCTCGCGCTGACTAAATGTCCCCATGACGAATAGCGCTGCTTTTCGCTGGATCATGTCTATCTCTTCTATTAATCCCACCTGGTAAGGGTCCCATACTGATGAGCAATACTCAAGAATCGGACGAACAAGCGTTTTGTAAGCTACTTCTTTCGTCGATGAGTCACATTTTCTTAGAATTCTTCCTATGAATCTCAACCTGGCGCCTGCTTTTCCCACTATTTGTTTTATGTGATCATTCCACTTCAGATCGCTCCGGATAGTAACTCCTAAGTATTTTACGGTCGTTACCGCTTCCAATGATTTACCACCTATGGCATAATCGTACTGGAATGGATTTCTGCCCCTATGTATGCGCATTATATTACATTTATCTACGTTTAGGGAAAGCTGCCAGCTGTCGCACCATGCATTAATCCTCTGCATGTCCTCCTGGAGTACGTACGAGTCTTCTGATGTTGCTACTTTCTTGTAGACAACCGTGTCATCTGCAAATAGCCTCACGGAGCTACCGATGTTGTCAACTAAGTCATTTATGTATATTGTAAACAATAAAGGTCCTATCACGCTTCCCTGCGGTACTCCCGAAATTACCTCTACATCTGCAGATTTTGAACCGTTAAGAATGATATGTTGTGTTCTTTCTTCTAGGAAATCCTGAATCCAATAACAAACCTGGTCCGATATTCCGTAAGCTCGTATTTTTTTCACTAAACGTAAGTGCGGAACCGTATGAAATGCCTTCCTGAAGTCCAGGAATACGGCATCAATCTGCTCGCCAGTGTCTACGGCACTGTGAATTTCTTGGGCAAATAGGGCGAGCTGAGTTTCACATGATCTCTGTTTGCGGAATCCATGTTGGTTACGATGAAGGAGATTTGTATTATCTAAGAACGTCATAATACGAGAACACAAAACATGTTCCATTATTCTACAACAGATTGACGTAAGCGAAATAGGCCTATAATTATTCGCATCTGATTTATGACCCTTCTTGAAAATGGGAACGACCTGCGCTTTCTTCCAGTCGCTAGGTACTTTACGTTCTTCCAGCGATCTACGATAAATTGCTGATAGAAAGGGGGCAAGTTCTTTAGCATAATCACTGTAGAATCTTAAGGGTATCTCGTCTGGTCCGGATGCTTTTCCGCTACTAAGTGATAGCAGTTGTTTTTCAATTCCGATATCGTTTATTTCAATATTTTCCATTTTGGCGTCCGTGCGACGGCTGAAGTCAGGGACCGTGTTACGATTTTCCGCAGTGAAACAGTTTCGGAACACTGAATTCAGTATTTCTGCCATTCTTCGGTCGTCCTCTGTTTCGGTGCCATCGTGGTCAACGAGTGACTGAATAGGGGATTTAGATCCGCTTACCGATTTTACATATGACCAAAACTTTTTAGGGTTCTTGTTTAGATTGTTTGCCAATGTTTTATGTTCGAATTCGTTGAATGCTTCTCTCATTGCTCTCTTTACGCTCTTTTTCGCTTCGTTCAGCTTTTCCTTATCAGCTATGATTCGACTACTCTTAAACCTATGATGAAGCTTTCTTTGTTTCCGTAGTACCTTTCGTACATGATTGTTATACCACGGTGGATCTTTCCCCTCGCTTTGGACCTTAGTCGGTACGAACTTATCTAAGGCGTACTGGACGATGTTTCTGAATTTTTTCCATTTTTGTTCCACATCCTCTTCCTCAGAAATGAACGTTTGATGGTGGTCACTCAGATATTCTGCGATTTGTGCCCTATCACTCTTGTTAAGCAAATATATTTTCCTTCCTTTCTTGGCATTTCTTATTACACTTGTAGTCATTGATGCAACCACTGACTTATGATCACTGATACCCTCTTCTACATTCACGGAGTCGAAAAGTTCCGGTCTATTTGTTGCTATGAGGTCTAAAACGTTAGCTTCACGAGTTGGTTCTCTAACTATCTGCTCGAAGTAATTCTCGGACAAGGCAGTCAGGATAATGTCACAAGAGTCTCTGTCCCTGGCTCCAGTTCTGATTGTGTGACTATCCCATTCTATACCTGGTAGATTGAAGTCTCCCCCTATTACAATAGTATGATCACGAAACTTCTTCACGACGTTCTGCAGGTTCTCTCTGAGGCGCTCAACTACTACGGTTGCTGATGCAGGTGGTCTATAGAAGCATCCGACTATCATATCTGACCCACCATTGATACTTAACTTAACCCAGATTATTTCACATTCGCATTCGCTAATAACTTCACTGGATATTAATGAATTCTTTACTGCTATAAATACTCCTCCACCATTGGCGTTTATCCTATCCTTGCGGTATATATTCCATTCTGTGTCTAGGATTTCGTTACTGTTCACTTCCGGTTTTAACCAACTTTCCGTTCCTAATACTATATGCGCACTATTTCCTTCAATAAGAGATACTAATTCAGGAACCTTGCCCTGGATACTCCTGCAGTTTACCAGTATTACGTTAACTTTTCCTGTTTTTGGTCTCTGAGGACGGACGTTCTTTATCAACGATGATAATGTCCTCTCTGGTAAGCCGTCAGGTATTTTATCGTTTCGCCCAAGGGGGGGGGGGTCCCTCTAACCTAAAAAACCCCCGTGTGCACGCCACACGTACTCTGCTACCCTAGTAGCTGCTTCCGGTGTGTAGTGCACGCCTGACCTGTCTAGGGGGGCCCTACAGTTCTCCACCCAATAACGGAGGTCGATGAATTTGCAACCATTATAGTCGCAGAGTCGTCTGAGCCTCTGGTTTAGACCCTCCACACGGCTCCAAACCAGAGGACCGCGATCGACTCTGGGCACTATGCTGCAGATATTAAGCTCAGCTTGCACTCCGCGTGCGATGCTGGTTGTCTTCACCAAATCAGCCAGCCGCCGGAAGGAACCAAGGATGGCCTCAGAACCCAAGCGGCAGGCGTCATTCGTTCCGACATGTGCTACTATCTGCAGCCGGTCACACCCAGTGCGTTCAATAGCTGCCGGAAGGGCCTCCTCCACATTACGGACGAGACCCCCCGGCAAGCACACCGAGTGCACACTGGCATTCTTCCCCGACCTACCCGCTATTTTCCTGAGGGGCTCCATAACCCGCCTAACGTTGGAGCTCCCTATAACTAATAGGCCCGCCCTCTGTGACTGTCGGGACCTTGCCGGAGAATCGGCCACTGGCCCAACAGGCGAGGCATCCTGTGGTGGCTCGGAAACGATGTCATCACCACTAGGAAGCACCCCGTACCTGTTGGAAAGGGGTAAGGCAGCTGCCACGCGGCCAGATCCCACCTTCGCCTTTCGGCCAGGCACGCGCGAGCCCACCACTGTACGTCATTCACCCTGGAGTGATGGCTGACCGGTAAGATGCTCACTGCCGGAAGACGCAGCGACATCAGGGGTTCTATGTGATTCCAAGGCCACCGAAGTAGGCATAGGTCTCACCACAGTTGCCCCAACGCCACTACGAGCCGACGCCTGCGCCTCGAGCTCGATGAGCCTAACAGACAAAGCCTCCACCTGCCCCCGAAGTGTGGCCAATTCTCCTTGCGTCCGCTCACAACAACCACAGTCCCTACACATGACTATGTTTACCCTACTCTATACGGTGACAAATTCCCAAGATAATCTTCTGATGAGCTACTCTGATAATCAAGAAACACTCACTGAAATACGAGACGCGAAAACTACGCTAGGTTTTCCCAGAAAAACTATTTAAAAGCTAAGCGCAGCAAATAGGTACAAAAACGCTTTATACAAACAGTACTCGCTGCTGCTGGTGCTCTCGCTCTGGCTGTCACAAGACAACTGCTGATTCAAGTGACTAGTGGTTAACGGCCGCGAAACAAACAAAAGACGGTTTTAGGGCGCTTTCTGTTCTAAACGATCAAGAAAACACTAAGAAATCTAACACGAAAACTACGTAAAGTTTTATCAAGAACTGTTAGTTACTATGCAGAGCAGATAAACACAAATAGAATCCCTTCCTTAGTGGAAGGTCGTAAACAAAATGCAAAATAAACGCTTTATACAAACAGTACTCGCTGCTGCTGGTGCTCTCGCTCTGGCTGTCACAAGCGATCCTTCGCCCATTGCGAGGGCGGAACATTAGGCTCGGCGGGAAACTGGGATGAGCGGCGTTTCCACCACGGTTCTCCCGGAGGGGTGGAAGTGGAAGAGTCGGAGGGTCACGAAGGCTGCTACACGGACTCCTCCATGGTGGACATGGATCCGTCTGACGTGGCCAGGTCCCCGGCGCGAAGGGACTGCACACCCCAAATATTTCCCAGCTATCCTGGGACAATAACTACTAAGACACCAACGTCGAAAGGCAGGTATAGAAAACACTTTCAGGGATCCAAGCTGAGTAACGACGAATGTGTTGATGGTGTCTTTTAATATAAAAGCACTGTGTTGGGCAAACTAACTGTGACAAGTGCCACAACTGAGCAAATCACATGAACAATTTTCCAGTTGTGAACTCCAACTTTTCATAATATATAAAATGCAATATATAAATAACCTCCACAATGACGCCGAACGTGGGGCACGAAACACTGATTTATATAAATATACCAGTTATGGAGGTACATAAAGCACCACGACAACTGGAGCACAAGGAGTGGAGCTGTAGCCACTGATTTACATAAATATACCTGTTGTGTGGTACATTAAGCACCATCACAACTGGAGCCCAAAGTGTGCAGCAGGAACCACTTACATGAATATATCAGAAGAGATGTTAAAACAGATATATAGCTGTATTTAGATTTTAGTTAAACTCAAATCTCAATGTATGCACACTTGAGCTTGTTCAGTATTTTCAGCAAAATGGTGAGATGTTGGTCACAGTTCTGGTTCCTTTTCAGGAATTCGCGAATGAGTATTCTCCGATGGATCAGTTATTAGCAGCTCATGGATATAAAAATGACAGGATGCACATCCTTTTGTCGTGATTGTATATGTTAAACTGTGTTTTATCAACGATTCCTCAAGTTTTACTTGGGCAATAGTTGGTGATACGCCGGAATCCACGGCACCAACAATGCCCGTAAAAGTCGGTGGAGCCTGGCTGGCCGATTCTCGTAGACAAATTTCTCGTCAAGGCATATATTAACTGGAAAGTTGCCATGTGCTGTGCCATCAGTCTTAGATTTTTTTTCTTTTTTTTTCTCTTTTGAAAATTGTATTCAGAATAAAGTTTCTCCTTCACAAAAGTTTTCAAGTTTTCTTTTTTTATTTCTTTTTCCTCAGTCTGAAAATTGTATTCAAGGCAAAGTTTCTCCTTCACAAAAACCTAATATGAAACATTTTACATTAACTTCAAAATCAGTGAACTTCTCAATTAAGCTACAATTCTCACTTACAGAGGTAGTTAACAATGCTTAGACTGTTACATGACAAAAGGTGAAACATCGTTTGACAAAATAAATTCCAAAATTTAGCTTCTTTGTATCAGTTTTAGGAAATAAACAAAAATATTACATACCGGGTATATCTAATCAACCTATATATTAAAACTAGTGGCAAATGCTTGGTTCCTACACACAAAGGACAGTACTGTTAAATTGTTCGCAGCTCGTGGTCTTGCGGCAGCGTTCTCGCTTCCCGCTCACGGGGTCCCAGGTTCGATTCCTGGTGGGGTCAGGGATTTTCCTTGCCTCGGGATGACAGGGAGTTGTTGTGTCGTTTTCATCATCATCATTCATCCCCATTACAGTCTGAGAAAGTAAATGGCAAACCACGTCCACTAGGACCTTTGCCTAGTCGGCGCAGCGGGTCTCCCGCAACGTCCCATACTCTGAAGAGCGTAGGGGACATCATCATCATGATCATCACCACTGTTGAATAAGCGTAAGCCACTTGCGTTGCTGCATACTTAAAGCTAAATATACAAAATTTCGTTACGTTACAAAACTGTATTATGCTGCGTCCATAGGCCAACAGCTAAATTCTCACAGTTACCCAATAGCTTTAAGTCTTACATCCTGCCTTTAACGGAGTGCAGAGGCAACTGCTACTGCGCTCCGGGTGCCCCTACATACAATCGATAGTGCTACTCAGGCAACATCTTTGGTTCAGTGGTGTCAAAGATACAATCTCTTCTACATGTGATAAACATTTCATTCCATTTTTCATGAAATATATTAGAAAATCAGGCTCCTCGTACAAGAGGACCCCATACATGCTTAACAAAAAAAACCAGAAGCGTTGCAAGCCACTAGTGGGGAAGTACTATGCGATTCAGGAGAGGCTAAATAATTACTGAGAATATCTGTTGTTTCAATTGATCACTTAACAGCTAATCAAAAGGCTCCTCTTTTGGACAGAAAAAATAAAGAGCGGTCTCTATTTATTAGTGCTGCTCGAGCTGCCTCTAAATCACGCCACTGCTCAGATGAAACTCCTTTACACATGGCTAAGTTACGGTAAGTCAGTAATGCACAGCTATGTGCTATGTATCACAAAACTGTTAGTAAGGCGCAATCTTTTGACCAGCAGACTAATGGATTTGTTCAGAGTTACCGCAAGAAGAACAGAACGAAATTTTCTAGCGAGAAGTGCGGTGAGCTATTTCGAACACAATGAGAAGTGAATTCCTGAGAAGACTAGTAATTTAACACAAAGACTGTGGAGACCGACTGTCATCGTGTGAGATGCGGAAACCATAATATTGAGAACAATAGTTATTTGTCCACTGCCGTTAGGATTGTCACACTACTGAAAAAATGTACATCACTATTTGGTGACATAATGACAATAGTGTTATCTCCTCTGAGACACAGTGATCATAAATGGCATGAATGGCTGAGATATCTTGAAGGGCAGGTTCAGTCGTTTAATTAGTACGGTTTTTCTTCTTGAAATATGGGCCCATCAAGCTTAACATCCGATTACAGTGTCGCATGCCCTGACTTGGGTGACGTGGGAATGAGATTCAGAAGTTAATCCAGGAGCTGGTACAGAGACTTCCAACCATCAAATTAACGCCTCTACCTTTCCTGTACCCTTTACCATAGAGGCGAAGGGAAAATTGTCAACAGCACACACCATATCGAGACGGTCACACACCCAAGTACTGGCCATGCACGACGGTAATTAATTTTATTGATCTTATGAGGACTGTCATATCCACTTCTGCTGAGACGCTGACTCCCTCTGAGATATTGTTACACATGTGGGGGCATGGGCCACGTCAGAAATCAGTGCCAAAGTCCAGAATGTTAAGAGTGTGGAGAAATAGGACATGAGGACATGAAACACATGATTGCTCAAGTACAAAGCATAATAAACAGCATCACGGTTAGCTTTCATAACACGAAAGGGGGTGATTCAAGCGTTGGACGGCATTTCCAGTAGAACGAAGTATTATAAAAACACATGCAGAGAGAAAACGCTGATTGTTCGGCTAGTGAATAGTAGAGAACATAAATTGATGGTGTGCACGTGTACCCATGTGTGTGTTTTTAGTCTGTACCTCTTACATAGAAAGAGACTAAATTCTCCACGATATAGGTTATATGGTGTAGGTGACAGTTAAGAGATATCATTGGCGACTATATTGCTCAGCTGCAGCACTGCTTTGAAACTTTCTAGGAGCTTATGGAAACGTTGCCAAAAGTTGAAGGGTCCTGCATGATTCGACGGTTCAATTTGTTTGATGAACATTACACAGAAGTTGATCTTTTGCAGTACACCTTTGGGACATTGTTTAAATCAGGCACAATGAATGCAAATCGGAGAATATTTCAAGAAGGTGTTACAAAATGAACCACAGACAAGTGCAAAAACGATAGATTGACATAATTTCATACCACAAGGTATGTCTGCAATTAATAGACGTCTCAATGAAAATGTTGTGTGTTTTAGAACCATTAGAAATCAGTGATGAACTGAATAAGTCACTTTTTTTTTCGTACACAGAACCATGGTACAAGTTAATGAAACAAATGAGGACTTTATGATCATAATTAGTCTTGACAATTTTTCCCTAAATGCGGTGAATCTGCCAAAGGAGGATGGTATAGATAGCAGCAAGCAAAAAACGTATACTACTTCATTACATGAAAAACTGGCGCACTTACAAGGAAATAGGAATACAGTGAAAGCTTTGTTATTGCAATTTATAGAACTGATTAATGAGAGTGGTCCAGTACCAGAAACACCAGTCATACAGCTTAGAATACTAATGGTCAACAACGCTTTAGTATATAGGAAACTATATATATATCAAAACCCTTGAGGGAAGAGTTTATCTATCAGCTGTTGCTTGGCAGTTCATGGGGTAGAGCCGCAGTAGTTGTCCCAAAAAAGTCACCAGGTCACACTACAGGATACAGATTTTGATCGTCCGTTGGTTTAAAAGAAGGGGAAGGGACAAAACTGCTAGGTCATCGGTCCCTTATTCCGAATAAAACAACGCCACACGGGGGAGAATAAAACAAACGTGACGTAAAACACAAAACGGAAAGAAAAGAAAAACCACAAGAACGAAGGAAAGGTAATAAACACTAAAGTGAACAAAAGAGGAAAAGAAAACAACAGAAATGTAAGAAACAGTTAGAAGAGAGTAGAACAGGAAAGCAGATTACAGTGGTTGGACGGCCACGAGAATAAAAAGGAGAAGGCAGCCACTCTGCAGCACATTAAAACCTCCATCGTAAAAGAGCTAGGGTGGAGGACCCAGAGGGACAAAGGACATGCGCGACAACTTAGATCAAATTATAAAACCCACGCTCACGGGTAAAACGTAAAACTAAAGCTGCTGTAAAGGCATTGTCGAAAAGCACCGAAGGTAGGATGCCGGAAAAGGTAAGAGTCCACCGAATAGCAGCTAAAGGTGGGCAGTCCAGCACGAGATGGGCGACCGTCATTTGTGAGCCACAACGAGACCGAGGAGGGTTCTCGCGACGGAGGAGGAAACCATGCGTTAGCGTCGTATGGCCAATGCGGCGCCAGCAGAGTACAACTGATTCCCTGCAAGAGACCCGCTTGGAAGACTTCGACCCATTCCTAGTCTCGTGCAGTTTGTTGTGCGTACTGTTATGACATTCTGTCTCCCAAAGCCGAAAAACCCTGCGGCGTATGACAGAACGCTTGTCAGGTTCAGAGAAGCTAATCTCCATAAACGGTTTCCGCGTAGCCTGTCTGGCCAGCATGTAGACAAGTTCGTTGCCTGGGATTCCCACGTGGGTCCAGACAACCACCACTGAACGTCTGGAGCGTTCCAGGGCAAACGATGACGGGGGTTGCACTGCTCGACGGCTTGTAGGCTACTGAAGGAGTCAGTACACAGAAGAAATGACTCCCCAGGGCACGAACGGATGTGCTCAACAGCACGAGATATAGCCGCCAGCTCTGCAGTGAACACTGAAGCTATCTGACAAGGAATGATGTTCAATATGTCCTCCATGGACATACGCGATGCCGACGAGACCATCAGCCATCGAGCCGTCGCTGTAAACCACTTCATAGTCTCGGTACATCTTAAGAATGTACAGGAAGTGGCAGTGGAGAGCCGCAGGGTTAATTGAATCCTTAGGGTCATGTGAAAGGTCCAGGCGAAACCGCGGCCTGAGTTTACACCTTGGAGGTGTAAGTGAATGGACTCCTTGTGTAGGTGGTAAGGCAAGGACTCCAGTTCAGATAGAAGGGATCGGACCCGAACTGCAATTATAAGCCCTCAGCTGGGTAGCTGATGCGAGAACTGAAAAGCCGTTGGTGGGGAAAACAGACGGTATATGGATGTGCAAGAGAACTACGAGCAGCAGTGCACGCCTAACCTTCAATGGAGGGACCGACGCCTCCAACAGTACACTGGTCCCATCGCTAGTCGAACGCCACAGTGGCGTGCTAGGTCGAGTAAACGCAACGCTAAGGGCGCCGCCGAACCATAAACCACACTTCGATACTCCAGGCGGGATTGAACAGGGGCTCTGTAAACCTGCAGCAGCGTACAGCGATCTGCACCCCAGTTGTAGTTGGTCAGGCAGCGAAGGGCATTGACGTGCTGGCGGCACTTCCGCTTGAGCTGACCAAGATGAGGAGGCCAAGTCAATTGGGAGTCGAAAACCAGTCCTAAGAATCGCTATGTCTCCACTAAAGTAAGGGGATCGTCATTAAGGTAAAGTTCTGGCCCCGGATGAACGGTATGACGCCGACAGAAGTGCATAACACACGACTTTATGGCCGAAAACTGGAAACCGTGGGTTAGAGCTCCCGACTGCGCCTTGTGGATGCCACCCTGTACGCGCTGCTCAGCAAGACCAGTACTATTGGAGTAGTACGAAATGCGGAAGTCGTCCGCATACAAGGAAGGTGCGACAGACGGCCCTACAGCTGCTGCTAGACCGTTAATAGCCACTAAAAAGAGAGATACACCCAATACAGACCTCATTCTCCTGGATATGGAGGGAAACTAAAGGAGGCACCAACCTGGAGACACAAAAAATGAAGCGATAGAAAATTTTGGATGAAAATCGGGAGTGGGTCTCAGAGACTCCACTCGTAAAATGTGGCAAGGATATGATGTCGCCAGGTGGTGTCATACGCTTTTCGTAGATAAAAAAAGACGAAAACAAGGTGTTGGCGTCTGGAAAAGGCTGTACAGATGGCAGACTCGAGGGACACAAGATTGTTAAGAGGTAGAGCGACCCTGGCGGAAAGCGGCCTGGCATGGAGCCAGTACGCCTTGTGACTCCAGGACCCAGCCTTACCGCCGACACACCGTATGTTCTAACAGCTTACAAAGATCGTTGGTGAGGCTGGTGGGTCGATAGCTATCAACATCAAGCGGGTTTTTGCCAGGTTTGTGCACTGGTATGATTGTGCTCTCCCACCAGTGCGAAGGAAAGATGACATCGCACCAGATCCGCTTGAAGATGACGAGCAGATGTCGCTTGAAGTCAGAGAGAACTGGTCCAGTAGCTGTCTCGGGGCAATGTGCAAGAACAGTCAGGAGCTCCCAATCTGTGAATAGGGCGTTATAGGGTTCACTGTGGCGTGTAATGAACGAGAGAACTTTCCCTTCCATCCGCCGTTTGAGAATGAGAAAGGCTAGTGGGTAACTCTCCGATGCAGAGGCTCGAGTATAACGCTCAGCAAAGTGCTCGGCAATCGTGCTTGCGTCTGTAGATAACACGCCATCGATGGTAATGCCAGGAACGCCTGTAAGGATCTGGCACCCAAAACACGCCTGATCTTCATCCTGACTTGGGAACGTGACGCGTTGACCTCAATGGTCGGGACGTACCTTTCCCAACACTCCTGTTTCCGCCTTTAGATAAGTTGGCGAACACGGGCACAGACTCGTTTAAAGGCTATTAGGTGCTCTAGGGAAGGGTGCCGCTTATGTCGCTGTAGAGCTCTCCGATGCTCTTTAATTGCCTTAGCGACTTCTGGTGACCACCAAGGTACCGACTTTCGCCAGGGGCACCCCTAAGATCGAGGGCTCGCATTTTCCACCACAGAAACGATCGTTGTAGTTACCTGCTAAACCACAACATCGATGGCAGTATGCGGGAGACATTCAACAGTGACAGACTTCCCAGTCTGCTATGTTGGAAGCCCATCTGGGTAGGCGTCCATGATCATGACGCTGGGGGAGTCACTGTAGGATGGCGAAGTGGTAACCACCACACAAGTCATCTTGTGCTCTTCAATGAATAGATGAGAGAAGTCCTGTACTGCAAAGTGATAAATCAATGGCTGAGTAACTACCCGGAGCCACACTGAAATGTGTGAAGGCCCCAGTATTTAAGGGGCAGAGGTCGAAGTGAGACAGTAAAGCTTCGACATCTCTGCCTTGGCCAGTAAGCAGGGTTTCACCTCAAAAGTAGGAAAGGTTTAGGGAGTTATGCAATCAGTGCACCCAAAACCTTCAGGGCTACTGCACCATCTGGAGGAAGATACACATTGCAGACATTTATTTCCTGCGTCATCTGCATCCTGACAGCCACAGTTTCAAGAGTGATTTGAAGGGGCACAGGCTGAACACACACCGAGTTCACGACATAGACGCTACCACCAACTCATAATCTATTATATTCGATATGGTTATTGTAATATCCCCTGAAGCTACAAAAGGCAGGGTTCTGTATTGCCAGGAACCAGGTTTCCTGGATGGCAATGCAGAAAGCAGACGTAAAGCTCAGCCAGGTGGTGGAAGAAACCACCGCAATTCCATTGGAGGATAATGTGATTGTGAGACTGGGAAGGCAAGGAACATGAGGCAGTTGATGCCTCAGGGTCAGCGGCTGCCACTGTGCATGAGGGTCTGGCGAGATCTAGGTCCTCAGTGGAAACCACAATCTCCACCCCATCCACAGAAATAGAGCTTGTAGGAAGCAGTGGTGTGGGTGGTACCGCAATTCCCTTGATCTTGGGTATCTTCTTTTTGGGTTTCTCTCGCTGCTCCTAGGGTTCCTCTGGCTGGGAGGGCTTCATTGATTCAGTCTCAGGGAACGAGGTGGATCGTGAAGCCCTACAAATAGCCGCTTTTGGGCACTTCAGCCACTGGCAGGTGTCATCTTTCCCACTAGCAGAAACGTGAGAAGGAAGTGACCCAAAGAACCCCTTCCTAGCGAGAGGAGCTGAAGAAGACTTACACTTCTCTGGCTGAGAAGGGGGGACTGGTATCCTTGATGGTTTGGGGGGAGGGGGCAGAGCTCCTGAGGCAGGTGATGCAGGATCGAAAGGGAGGGAATTGTCCCCCACCATCAAGGGGGCAGGTGCAGTCTTACAGTTCTGAAAGCCAACTGTATTTCGTGGAACTGATGGGGCTACCTCAGTTCTCGTAGCAGCAGCATAAGAGGAGGTCATTGCCACAGGATGGAGGTGCTCAAATTTCCTCTTAGCCTCAGTGTTTGTCAGTCAGTCTAGGTTCTTATATTCTATGATTTTCCTTTCTTGCTGTAAAATCCTGCAGTCTGGTGAGCAAGGGAAATGCTGCTCTCCACAGTTGTCAAAGATGGGACGTGGGGCACATGGAGTATTGGGATGTGAAGAATGTCCACAATCTCGACATGTGATGCTGGAATGCTGTGATGAAATATGACTTCCAGCACTTAAAGCGGCAGAGGAATATATGGCTTGACATCACATTGGTAAACCATCACCTTGACCTTGAGCAATGTCTCACCCTTGAAGGCCAAGATGAAGGCACCGGTGGCAACCTCATTATCCCTCAGACCCCTATGGACGCAGCAGACGAAATGGACATCTCGGCACTCTAAGTTGGCGTTTAACTCGTCTTTAAATTGCAAAAGAATGTCCCTGTGGAATGTAATACCCTTATGCAGTGTGATGGTAACAGAAACATTCCCCAGTGTATCAGAAACGAGTAATATCCGTGACTGGCCAGAGGATGTCGTTTTTATCAAGACTGGGACTGCCTTTTGGATAAGCCCTCCACCTCCCCAAACTTGTCCTCTAAACCTTCAACAAAAAAACTGAGGCTTCATTGAAACAAAGAAGGCTTCATAAGCTCTCATACGTATGAGGTAACAGGGTGAATAAGGTTCGCTGCCATCCTTAGCTTGGCATTCCTCGCGTGTTATCCGCCCTGATGCCATCCTCTCTGACCAGAGGCCCTCCCCACGGGCGCCACCCAGCCACAGCAAAGGCCACCTGGCAGGATGGCCATTACTGGGAGTCCAGATGCTCCAGGGTGATGGGCACCTACTCCTCAGCACATATGGAGAGTTAGCGTTGCAGGCAGCAGCAGAGCGATTCCCTGTGTGATCAGGGGGCTACAACCAACAGAGCAAATGGAGCCCCACCATAACGGACTGGCTATCAGGTGGAACCATGTAAACAGGTCCCTTATCATCGTCAGCGCAGAAAACGATACTGCACAGTGGATGGAGGAAAACGCACCCATCAAGGTGACTTCTCCCTACAGCTGGAAAATGAGCAAAAGTGCAGATCGACGTCGACAAAGGATGCGAGAGGTCTCTGTGCATGATGGACACGATACACCATGTAAGGCGCCCTTCCGCAATTGCCTCACTCTTCGGGAAAATTTCGAATAATCAAGGTCAAACTCGACAGGGGACCATCACATAAAGGCCGAAACGTATGAGACACCTTTTAGTCGCTTCGTATGTCAGGCAGGATTATCTCGGGCCTATTCTAACCCCCCGAACCGCAGGGGGAACTGATTTTTATGGGACTATCAGTGCTTTAATGCAAGAGTTATCACCAACGTTTATCACGTACTGTACATACCAAACTGGATAACTTGGGTCAGTATAAAGAATTGTTGACAATGGATCTGAAAAGTGGCTATCACCAACCGGAAGGAGTGCTGGAGGACATTCCAAACACAGACTGTTAGGTCTCATGGGGAAAGTATTGGTATCATTCAGTGACATCCAGAATCACAAACTGGCTACATTTCAGAAACAGTTCGAATACCTACGGAATAAAAACCAAGACACACCATGGTGTTTCTGCACGGTATCATAGTATTTTTGTAAGACATGGAGCAACATATATGTCAATTGGAAGTGAAATTCAATGGACTGCAAGCAGCAGGTTTAACACACGACATTGGTAACTGTTATTTTGCAGCATGAGAAGTAGACTGTCCGAAACAGGTGGTCAGTCAGGAAAGTGTAGAAAATGATCGACAATTATTTTCAGCATTTCATAATTTTTTCCGCTTCAGACAGCAAAATAGCTGCAGTCATTTTCCGAAAATATGTCGCTTTGCTGAAATTGTTGACCATTTCCAATATTTGTTAAAGAAAGGAACAAGTCCGTGGCCTAATTACAGAGCATTTGCCACGTGGAAACAGGCACTAACATCAAGTCCCGTGTTAGTATATCATAACTTCAAAGAGGAATTAATTTTGTCCTTGTGAAGTGAACAGCATGGCGATCGGATGCACTCTCAATCAGAAAGCAAATAATAGACACCAAATGCTATGTGCATCCGAACAACTGCATAAAGCAGACCAGACAGTTCAAAAAAATGTGTGTGAATTCCTAAGAGACTAAACTGCTGAGGTCATCGATCCCTCGACTTACACAGTTCTTAAACTTACTTATGCTAAGGCCTACACACACACACACACACACACACACACACTCATACACACACACACACACACACACACACACACACACACACACACACGAGGGAGGACTCTAACCTCAGGCAGGCGGTGCCACGCAATACGTGACATGGCCAATGCGCATGGCTTTTAGCGGTTCCCTACAGCCTTTCTCACTTCCACTGTTATTTGAGAGAACACAAGGTTAAAGTAATGATGGTTTATGTTATGCTGAAGTGGTTGTTGGAACTGAAAACTTTTCCAGAACATTGACCTGGTGGGCACTAAATTTGAGTGAATTCAATTAAGAGGTAGTGCACTAACCATAGAAGCACAAAAGTAGCCCCAATACTTTAAGCAGGAGGACTGGAGATTTATCATCATTGCACAAGAGCATTTTAGGAAGGCAGAGAGCATAGATAACTGACACTGACTGTCGTGCATTTAGGTCAGTCACAGTTCGTGACGCATGATGGCTTACTGTCCAGAACGACAAACTGTGGACCATGAAGACTAAAAAACAAGATGTCGGTCAATATGCTGGTAACTCCATACCTTATGTGGAATGAGCTGGCATTAGTCACTGACAGACTCAGTTGCAAAGACTGTCGGACATGCCTAAATTATTCGAAATGATGGGAGTGGATATTTTTGGCCTATTTCATTGAACACCTGAAGGTAATGGTTACATATTGTTAGTAATTGATCGTACTGTTGATTGGAATTCCCGACCAGCAAGCAAGTCCACAGCTTCCAGATAAAAAACCTGGAATACATTGCAGCCTCTACATTCAAGTTCTGCTGTCGAGAGTTTATAACTATGGTCAACGTAAATACCAATGACATGTAATTGGTATTCATGAGAGATATTGTCACTTTTATCTATGATAATGACATAGGTCAATGCAATGAATTAAAATTTGTCAGCACCATGATGCGAACCCAGGTCTCCTGTTTATCTGTAGTGCCAATATGGTGTTGTGGGTAACGCATCTCCCCTGTAAGCAAGAGACCTAAGTTCGAATACCAGAGCTGGTACAAATTTTGATTCATTGCATTGCCCTATAGCGCTGTCGAAGAGACGAGTGAGACACAGTACGTCTTAGGAACGCCAACCATGCAAGATTGATATTTTCTACATCTGAGGTACAGGCAGAATTAACGCAGTTTCGCTCATTGCTACCGTGCTATTCCAATATCAGAGAGCCATGGCAATAAGATAAGAGTTAAGCAGGCGAACAGCAATCGGCTGAGGCGTGAGCTGAAATTTATGTCGGTGAGGTAGACATACCAGGGTCTAACAGTTAGTGCACCTGTCTAGTAAGTAGGAGACCTGGGTTCGAATCCTGGTACAAATTGTAATTTATTGAATTGACGTAATATTATCAATGTAAATACTGATGAATTAAAACAGGCCTTAGTACCTCACATTTTATTTCTTAAACAATTCACATTAACCGCCCACACATGGCATCGAAAATGTTTATGCATGGGCGGAAGCCTGTATCTCATATTCACAAAAATTACGTGTTTCTGGCCTTTCTGACCTGCCACTACTTTACCTCAGTCTCCAACGATGCTTGAGGTCTCTCTAAAACGTATTACGACAGCCTTCTGTCCACCACTTTCAGCAATACATCAGAAAATGAAGTATAAACATGTATTTAAAAATAGCATTTATCTGATACTGTAAATGATGTGGCTATTAACTTAAGAGTTGTTATGTTGCATATTAAATCTGAATATTACGAAACGAAAAATATTAAAATAAATAGTAAGGTGGCACTAACCATACTTCATTTTTATTGTTTCCCAAAAAGATTTCTGCCATCTTACGTACGTAAAGTAGCCAAATTTTTAACCAATTTTAAAACGACTGGTTATTTGTGTGTAATGTCTCATCTTGAAGGAAAGATTCCAAAACAGGTCTTACATTTTGCCAGTCTGTAATATTATACTGAATGTTTAATATTATGATTTATATTTTTGTTGATAATACTAATGTTGCAGATGCGTTTGGATGACAGTTGTACATGTCAAACTTGATCTTTTATCCTACAGCATCTAGCGAACAAATGTTACATTTGAAACCAGTCAACTGCGTTTCTATATTACGCAAAAGTTTCCATGTTTCATATGTGATACAGTTATAGAGTTACTCAAATGAGTTGATTTCTCACGAAACCATATTCTAATTACGGCCATTAGTTGCTACGAACATCCTCATTTTGTGGCGGCAAAACGTGGGTAACGTATTAAAGTGATTTCAAAATCCGAAATAACGATATCGAACAGGAATACTAAAATACAATTTCTGAAAGATTTCATGGTATCTACCGAATTACAAGCAATAAAAGTTTTACGTCTACATCTACATCTACATCCATACTCTGCAAGCCACCTGACGGTGTGTGGCGGAGGGTACCTTGAGTACCTCTATCGGTTCTCCATTCTATTCCAGTCTCGTATTGTACGTGGAAAGGATTGTCGGTATGCTTCGGTGTGGGTCTAATCTCTCAGATTTTATCCTCATGGTCTCTTCGCGAGATATACGTAGGAGGGAACAATATACTGCTTAACTCTTCGGTGAAGGTATGTTCTCAAAACTTCAACAAAAGCCCGTACCGAGCTACTGAGCGTCTCTCCTGCAGAGACTTCCACTGGAGTTTATCTATCATCTCCGTAACGCTTTCGCGATTACTAAATGATCCTGTAACGAAGCGCGCTGCTCTCCGTTGGATCCTCTCTATCGCTTCTATCAACCCTATCTGGTACGGATCCCACACTGCTGAGCAGCATTCAAGCAGTGGGCGAACAAGCGTACTGTAACCTACTTCCATTGTTTTCGGATTGCATTTCCTTGGGAATCTTCCAATGAATCTCAGTCTGGCATCTGCTTTACCGACGATCAACTTTATATGATCACTCCATTTTAAATCACTCCTAATGCGTACTCCCAGATAATTTATGGATTTAACTGCTTCCAGTTGCTGACCTGCTATTTTGTAGCTAAATGATTAGGGATCTATCTTTCTATATATTCGCAGCACAGTACACTTGTCTACATTGAGATTCAATTGCCATTTCCTGCACCATGCCTCAATTCGCTGCAGATCCTCCTGCATTTCAGTACAATTTTCCATTGTTACAACCCCTCGATACACCACAGCATCATCTGCAAAAAGCCTCAGTGAACTTCCGATGTCATCCACAAGGTCATTAATGAATATTGTGAATAGCAACGGTCCTATGACACTCCCCTGCGGCACACCTGAAATCACTCTTACTTCGGAAGACTTGTCCCCATTGAGAATGACATGCTGCGTTCTGTTATCTAGGAACTCTTCAATCCAATCACACAATTGGTCTGATAGTCCATATGCTCTTACTTTGTTCATTAAACGATTGTGGGGAACTGTATGGAACACCTTGCGGAAGTCAAGAAACACGGCATCTACCTGTGAACCCGTGTCTATGGTCCTCTGAGTCTCGTGGCGAATAGCGCGAGCTAGGTTTCACACGACCGTCTTTTTCGAAACCCATACTGATTCCAGCAGAGTAGCTGATATCAAATATGTGTCTTATATATAGGATAAAATTTGAATTCAGTTAATAGAAATTTTGGTTATGGTCAGGGAGTTAATTCTTAGGTGAAGGTATCGACTTTGGTTCGATAACAGATTACGAAATTACAACACGTCTTTCTATTACACTCAGCTGCTTATCTTGTAGTTATTGGCTTTCTTTATGATCTACCACAACTGCGCACAGTTCCTCCTGTTGACTATTATGAGATATCTCCGTATGTCCATCTTTGCGGGACTCGGCTGTTTGATAGACGATGTCAAATTAAACGTCTTTCAGCTGTCTAGTTTCCAACCATATTTTATTTGGCATCCAGTTTCAGCGTTTCATCACGCCATCTTCAGGTCCTTGGCTGACGTGTAGGAAGAATGTACCTCGTTTGTGAGTCCTGAAGATGGCGAAGTAAAACGCTGAAACTGGATGCCCAATAAAATGAGGTAGGGAACTAGACGGCTGGCATGGTGATGACTGAAGTGATCAATATAGCAAAAATCTACTAATACCAGTATTGCTGGCCCCTGTTTTGATCACAACCGAGGTAGGTTCTTCCCACATGTCGGTCAGGAGCCTGAAGATGGCGAAGTAAAACGCTGAAACTGGATGCCCAATAAAATGAGGTAGGAAACTAGACGGCTGGCATGTGCTGTTACGATCACAAGTAGTGAATCAGAGGTCTGGCTTCCAAACGATATTTTTATTAGTCTTTCTCGCAAACCAATAAACTGTCGCATCAGTGTACTCATCTACAGGTCGTTCCTGTTGTCCCTATTCCTCCTTGCTCTAAATTGTATCATAAATATTCATAGCCATTCTGGAGCAAGAGCTTTTAAGGTACGTAGCTGGGCGTTATGTCAGCTTAGTCCAGCGGTCCGCCAGTTACTTCAGAAAAAGGCGCAAGTCTACTCCGCGACAGCGCTGGCAGAAAACCACTCCACTACGCTGTATTTGGTGTCACATCACCACCTTGAATTTGCTTTGTTGTGCTGCGCTGGAGCTGACATGGATGACTGTGACAATAAGAAGTAGACGGCACTGTTTGGGGCAATTAAGGGTCAACGGAGGAACGTTGTAGAGTACTTGCTACAGAGGGAAGCCAAAGTCAATCACGCTGCTGAATACGTAACCACAGCGCTACATGTCCGCAGCTCGTAGTCTAGGAGCTAGTGTAGCTGCCTCTGGATCACAGGGTCCCGGGATCGACACACGGCCGGGTTGGCGATTTTCTCTGCCCGGGAACTTGGTGTTTGTGTTGTCCTCATCATTTCATCATCATCATTTGTGTGAGTGACTTGATTGGATTGCGAAAAGAAAGTAGACTGTGTAAAAATTGGGACTTCGTACAGGGGCTGACGACCGCGCAGTTGGGCGCCCCACAAACCAATCATCATCATCATCAACAATGAGCTACATTTTGCAGCACAATACGAGGTCGGTGAAATAGTCCAGGGGCAGAAGTTAACGGCGAGGACGTACGGAAAGGCACGCCCTTACTCCTGGCGGCACGAAGTGGCTACGGCGACTCCGTCAACCGCCTCAGTGCGGCGCCCAGGGCGTACGTGGACGCCACGGAAGAGCGGGGCGAGTCGCGGCTACACCTGACCGTCCGCAGCGGAGACGCCACCCTCGCCTCTCCTCGGCGGGCGCGCTACTCACGGCTAACTACAGCGGCCGCACGCCGGTGGACTTGGCCGAGGAACTCCGGCGTTTGGGAATCGTGGAACGGAACTACTCGTGGCTTACTGCGGCCTGGCACATAAGAGGCGTAAACAGTGCAATCTACGGTCCGTTGACTGACTTTACACTCGTCATTTTTTCCTATTTTCCGTCTTTCCTTTAGTTGGCTGGCTCTGAGCACTATGAAACATAACTTCTGAGGTCATCAGTCTCCTAGAACTTACAACTACTTAAACCTAACTAACCTAAGGACATCACACACATCCATGCCCGAGGCAGGATTCGAACCTGCGACCGTAGCGGTCGCGCGGTCCCAGACTGTGGCGCCTAGAACCGCTCGGCCACCCCGGCCGGCCTTTCCTTTAGTTGTTTTAAATTCTTGGAGGTATGTAGGTCTATGCAACCAATTGAAGGGAGTTTGTTTGTAGCCATACGCGTTCCACTCCATTTATTTGGCAAGCATCATCAGTGGCTTGTAAAACTTGTTACTTTTTTTTTTTTTTTTTTTTTTTACACGTGCAAGTGATATGTGCCATATGGCAAGTTTGAGTAAAAGAACGCCAGAAATCTGCCGGGTCTAATATGGAAACTAAGGAATACATCTCCATGACAACACACATGAGTTAATAGCGCTGGAAATTTTAACACCGAACGATAACTTCACATTACGAACTTTGTGCTACGAAAGTTAATTTTAATCTAAAAAACAAAAGAAAGATACGACAAAATACACTCCTGGAAATGGAAAAAAGAACACATTGACACCGGTGTGTCAGACCCACCATACTTGCTCCAGACACTGCGAGAGGGCTGTACAAGCAATGATCACACGCACGGCACAGCGGACACACCAGGAACCGCGGTGTTGGCCGTCGAATGGCGCTAGCTGCGCAGCATTTGTGCACCGCCGCCGTCAGTGTCAGCCAGTTTGCCGTGGCATACGGAGCTCCATCGCAGTCTTTAACACTGGTAGCATGCCGTGACAGCGTGGACGTGAACCGAATGTGCAGTTGACGGACTTTGAGCGAGGGCGTATAGTGGGCATGCGGGAGGCCGGGTGGACGTACCGCTGAATTGCTCAACACGTGGGGCGTGAGGTCTCCACAGTACATCGATGTTGTCGCCAGTGGTCGGCGGAAGGTGCACGTGCCCGTCGACCTGGGACCGGACCGCAGCGACGCACGGATGCACGCCAAGACCGTAGGATCCTACGTAGTGCCGTAGGGGACCGCACCGCCACTTCCCAGCAAATTAGGGACACTGTTGCTCCTGGGGTATCGGCGAGGACCATTCGCAACCGTCTCCATGAAGCTGGGCTACGGTCCCGCACACCGTTAGGCCGTCTTCCGCTCACGCCCCAACATCGTGCAGCCGCCTCCAGTGGTGTCGCGACAGGCGTGAATGGAGGGACGAATGGAGACGTGTCGTCTTCAGCGATGAGAGTCGCTTCTGCCTTGGTGCCAATGATGGTCGTATGCGTGTTTGGCGCCGTGCAGGTGAGCGCCACAATCAGGACTGCATACGACCGAGGCACACTGGGCCAACACCCGGCATCATGGTGTGGGGAGCGATCTCCTACACTGGCCGTACACCACTGGTGATCGTCGAGGGGACACTGAATAGTGCACGGTACATCCAAACCGTCATCGAACCCATCGTTCTACCATTCCTAGACCGGCAAGGGAACTTGCTGTTCCAACAGGACAATGCACGTCCGCATGTATCCCGTGCCACCCAACGTGCTCTAGAAGGTGTAAGTCAACTACCCTGGCCAGCAAGATCTCCGGATCTGTCCCCCATTGAGCATGTTTGGGACTGGATGAAGCGTCGTCTCACGCGGTCTGCGCGTCCAGCACGAACGCTGGTCCAGCTGAGGCGCCAGGTGGAAATGGCATGGCAAGCCGTTCCACAGGACTACATCCAGCATGTCTACGATAGTCTCCATGGGAGAATAGCAGCCTGCATTGCTGCGAAAGGTGGATATACACTGTACTAGTGCCGACATTGTGCATGCTCTGTTGCCTGTGTCTATGTGCCTGTGGTTCTGTCAGTGTGATCATGTGATGTATCTGACCCCAGGAATGTGTCAATAAAGTTTCCCCTTCCTGGGACAATGAATTCACGGTGTTCTTATTTCAATTTCCAGGAGTGTATAATATAGCAGCATATTATACCTACCACATAATGCGTTTATTGTATGTAAAAAAAGGAAACAAATTTTACAGGCCACTGGTTATGCTTCCCAAATAAATCAAGCGAAACGCGTGTGGCAACAAACAAACTGCCTTCAATTAGTTGCATAGACGCTACATACTTTAAGGAGCCATTTGCACTCAAGCACAGACGATATTTAATTTACTGAACTTAGATTATATGTATCGATTTTTTAAGATAAGAGAAAGCAAAACAAAGGAATTAACACCGCCCTCTTGTCCCAGCCAGTAGGCATCAGCACACTCTTATGTCATTCGTTGTCCGAGAAGGACGTAATATTTTATGTGGCTCCACAGTTAGCCATATTGATACGTATTTGCAGAAAAGAGGCGCAGAATTAATAAATCGCTCTCATTTGTGAATTATCTGCAATTATTTACCTAGTGTCATTCATATCGTAATGTATATGTCGAAATGAATACATGTTTTATTTAATCGTATGCTTTTCTCTGTTTTAGTAGTTTTAGTCACCCCATTGTCATGATTGTAGCCGAGGTCAGATATCAGACTTTATCTACAAAAAATATATAATGAGTCCTGGCTACGTTCCGTACATCCTCGGACGTGCGAAGCTCCATAATTTCACGGCGTAAATTGCATTTACTTCATTGTGTGACCTCAATGAAGAATGCTACGTAAGATTTTATGAAACATTAAGAAATTCAATTCCAATCTTAAAGGCGAAACAAACTTTGATCTCTCAATTACTTATCCAAACAACAATAATTATTATTATTACAAATTATTATTATTATTATTTTATTTTATTTTACTTTTATTATTTAAAATACCTCCAAGAATGATCACCTGTGAACAATCTTGTAATGTCACAAAGTATTCTCTACAATGATTACTGTGCATATGCCGTAATTTTTAAGTGCATTAGTCTAAAAGAAGAAAGTTTTTCAGCTATGGTTTTAGAAAGCTCACATATTACGTAGTAAGCTGTCAAAAATACCTAATTGAAAAGTAATTCGTTTTAATTTTACCCTTCATTGCGCGATTTTCGATAATTATTTTTGGTGGCAATAAAATTACATTTCCACAAATTCTCTGTTGTTAAAATAACTTCACCTTTCCACTTTCTCTCCCATTTTACTCAGCTAGTATAATAATTACTTTTCTTTCCCATTTATTGAAGTTCAGTGGTTTCAAATGGAGTATGGTTATTAAAATCACTTCCACACGCGGAGAGACATTTCGTAAACAGTTTATGCTTCAGCTCTTAAGATATTGTTTTATTACGTCTCGAGATACTGAGGAAAGCAGCGATCTCACGGAATACTGGATCTTGGAACCAAACTTTCTAACAGTAGTTACGCTCTGTACTATACTGTCGCAGTTCTTTCTAAGTATGGTCAAGTTTCTTCGCGCTATATTACTATCCACCGACACATCATGATAAGGTTACTTGCATCCTTAAGTTTTCCACTACTGTGTATATTCTTGTTTATTTCTTTACTTCTTGTTAAGAATTTAGCAAGCTTGTAGGGTGGTATGCAGTGTACAAATACTATTACGTCATTATAATCTTATCCGCGACAGACCCTTTGTTGATTTCAATTTTTTTGTTTTTTTTCCGCACTCAGTAATTGTGCCCTAAATTTCTCCGATGTGGGGTATGTATTTCTCTATCAAATGGTTCAAATGGCTCTGAGCACTATGGGACTAAACTTCTGACATCTTCAGTCCCCTAGAACTTAGAACTACTTAAACCTAACCAACCTAAAGACATCACACACATTCATGCCCACGGCAGCATTCGAACCTGCGACCGCAACGGTCGCGCGGCTCCAGACTGAAGTGCCTAAAACCGCTCGGCCACACCGGCCGGCATTTCTCTATCAAGCAGCGAATATATACACTATCAATCGCTTCCAGTGGAATTTAATTCCATGCTTAACGCAAACTGTATACTCATGCTAATTGGAATGTAGAAAAATACGTTTTTCCAGCTGAATAAGGTTTGGCGTATAGCAAATTTGGTGACAGGTTTATGAACTGTGCACTCCACATACTTACTTCAGTTATCAAAATTATGCAATAACAACTGCTCCACCGAATAATATTTTGAGGTAAGTTTGCCTCTGAGTAATATTACTGATGCCACTTCAATAGCCATAACTGAAATTCAAACTGTGGCTACTGCGTGTCAAAATAAAAGCTTCTAGCCGCCACTGCAAAGCAAAGAGAACTTCTTAGGTTACTCTCCCCGTATCGGTCTACAGAATAGAGGCGGCATGGAGAGTATATTTACAACCGGCTGGAAATTGTCTTTTGATCACTTTGTAGGCACAATATTCGAACAATTGAGTATCATACATATTACCGCTACAAAATTTCTGACATTCATACAGCAATGAAATGCAGTGTTCTTGGATATGTGATGGGAGTTTGACAACGGTATCCGCTGGGTATCCATTGTTCACATCGAAACAACAGTCAAAGAGAAAACTGTCATTTAACACTGCCAGGCATGCCTAACAGAAAGACTTGATCACTGGTTTTTGTGAAACTAAATTGCTCGTACTCTGCATACAATTTTCGTTTATTCTCGACAGCACAATATTTCTACAGCATTTAAAGTTATTGCTCTGCATCAGACTAGAGTTACTACTTAATATTAAGGAGACTAAGTTGATGACTACACCTTTGTGGACTTCATTTTGACAATTTTTGTAGCCATCATATTTATTTATGACTTTCCCATTCACTCTTACAACTTGTTTACAGCTACCTAAAACCTAACATGAAATAGTCACTAATCAGGACACTCTTACTTCATTCACAGAAACTTCGACACATGATTAAATCGGTACTACAGGGCTATTCATAAAGAAGAACACGTTTTAAAAATGTATTGCTTCTGAACTACAAAATACAGAAACGCAATGGCCGACCGGGGTGGCCGAGCGGTTCTAGGTGCTACAGTCTGGAACCGCGCGACAGCTACAATCGCAGGTTCGTATCCAGCCTCGGGCATGGGTGTGTGTGATGTCCTTAGGTTAGTTAGGTTTAAGTAGTTCTATGTTCTAGGGGCTGATGACTCAGAAGTTAAGTCCGATAGTGCTCAGAGCCATTTGAACCATTTTTTTAGAAACACAATGCCAACACTCCTCGAAAGAGAAGAGTTAAAATTTTTGTGCATTCCTCGTGAGCACCAAGTGTTACAAGACAGATATCAAAACGGTGGTTCATTTCCTGCCACACTTGAAACATCTGGTCTCCCGTTACCAAATTCACAGCTTCAGCAATGTGATGTCGCAGAGTTTCGAGAGTGTTTAGCGTAGGGTGGATAAAATCTTGGTCTTTTACGTAACAACACAGATAAGTCCAAACGTGTGAGGTCTGGAGACCTGGGAGGTCACCCACGACGAAGTTCATTTTCTGCTCCTCCTCTTCCAGTCCAATCTTCTGGAATTGTATCACTCATGTAGGTCGGACGTTGGAGACGTGAATTCGGTAACGAGAGACCAGCTGCTTCGTGCGTGGTAGGAAATGAGCCACCATTTTTATATCTGTCGTGTAACACACGGAGCTCACAGTGTATGCATAAAAATTTGAACTTTTCTCTTTCGAGAAACGTTGAAATTGTATTTCTGTATTTTGTAGTTTGGAGGCAATAAATGTTTGGAAACTATTACTTCTTTTTAAATAGCTTTGTATTACAGAACACAACATTTTTACGGGATTTTACACAACGTCATTAATATGATTACAAGCAGAGCGGACCGCAACAGTTTATTGGAATATAGCCCAGAGCACACAAACCAGTCTTCTACGATTAGCCGCATGATTGCATGTAAATTTCAATCTCACGCGTAACTACGATATTTACCAGCTTTTGCATACGTATTTGTATCATCCCCTACATTCCACAATCGCTGCTAGCTGCCCTCTTTGTGGTGATGAAAATAACATTATCACTGAAGTTCAAATCAGTTCTCAAAATGCATTAAATACTAAACTCTGTAGAACATGGAATTGCTGTTACATTTTAAACGTACGTAGTATCATCAGACTCGAAAATAATAATTGCATCACAACTGATTTGGAATTAAAATATCTGATATACGATGAGGCATTGAGTAAGCTGAAGGTTATAAAGATCAATGAATATTAATTCTTCTTTAGGGACTCAAGAAAATGTACTCCGTTTGTTTTTGGATCTTTCACGAAGTAACAGCTACTGATCTTTGTCGATAGATATAATACAAAAGCCTGCGGGATACGAAATGTTTTTGAACTTTCGTGACCTGGAAATATCCAGAAACGTCTTAACTAGTTAAAGAGTGAGGATTTTGTGTCGCACGTGGCTAGTTCTTGCCCACGAAAACCGAAGTTCCGAATTCAAATAGCGCTTCAGCACACAGTTTTAATCTGCTACAAAGTTCCAGGTTTGGAATAAGCTGGGTCAAAAACGGCTTTCAGTCTAAGAAAGACGAATCCCTTATGTTCAAGCGATATTCTTATGAAGCGATACTCTCCAAACTGAGATAGAAATGGCTCATTAATGGAAGTGATGGCACAGTCTGAATCTCATCCAAAAAAATTCTGTACCCTTAACTTTATATCTGGTCTTATTAAAAATTATTGGGGATGTTCTAAATGATTTTCGGAGCTTGTAGACTGTTTCGCATAGTTTGGCTGACTTCAACATATGTTCAATTAGAAAAGTATTCTGTATCATGACAAAAATGAGTCGTTCGGGTAACAGTCTTTTAAAAAAGAACCTAGTGCTAAAAATTAAACCAACATGCCTGAAATTTCTAATGGAAAGTAATAGTAGTGCTGTTTCGTGGTGAGATTAAATATGGTAAACAGTGATACAGATCGGATTGAACGTGCTGCTAATTTCTCATTAATAAGGCCTACGGTTTAGACATGGAACCGAAATTGACACCTGGGTAAAAATCATAGTAGTGCTTTGAAATTTCAGTACCACGTGGCGGGAAGCTATTGAATCCGATGCTTATTGCTGCCTGACTAATATTCAAATCACTTGTAATGGACCTGTTCGTTCTGTAAGTATGACGAGTGATTGATTTAGTCTACATTAAGCGATATCTATTACATTTGTGAAACATGGCAGGGAATTACATTGCAATTAACTAACTGTACCTCTAAATCATGTTACACTTAGGCAACGGACGTAATTTAGTGCAACTACACTAAGACACCTTTACCCACCATTGACAAAATGAGATTCACTTCTGCGCAGCGCCATTTATGTATCTACGCGTTCTTCTTCGCTTCACTCAGCATATTTGATAGTATTATTCTCATTGTTTTCTATAAACTCAAGTCTTTTCTTTAGTATTACCCTTTCTTCAGAGCTGAAATACTGTTCGCAGTCGGCTAATTGCCGTTGTTAGGCAAATTTTTCGTTTTGTTAATGTCTGTATAGCCCTCATTTCCTGTTAAATTTTGTTTGGTGTATCCCCTGGAACCTGAAATTATGGATAAAGGGATATAAGGCGAAAGGTTAGGGGCCCGTGTCATTTTAAGTTACTACCTTACTGACATAAATACCTTCGAAATAAATAAGCCTTTGGCAGTTACAATTTCAGTTCATTACAACATAGACTGAGTAAGGTATCAGATCATAGGACAACAACAACAGGTAGGCCTTGATTAATAAGAGATTCAGTTAACAAAAATAGTGAAACAGCTCTTAATTTAATTAAAAGGGAACAGGCAGGCCTTCAGTTATAGCAGCTTCGGTTAAATGAAATCACCAATTATAAAACAGGCAGGCCTTCTTTAATAACAGCTACCGGCCGCGGTGGCGGAGTGGTTCTAGGCGCTGCAGTCCTGAACCGCGCGACTGCTACGGTCGCAGGTTCGAATCCTGCCTCGGGCATGGATGTGAGTGATGTCCTTAAGTTAGTTAGGTTTAAGTTGTTCTAAGTTCTAGGGGACTGATGACCTCATATGTTAAGTCCCATAGTGCTCAGAGCCATTGGAACCATTTAACAACGGCTTCAGTAAAGTAGGACTTCAAGTAGGGAAAAGGTAGGCCTTCATGAATAGCTGCTGTGGTTAAGTAACCAAAAATTTGAATTTCCTCCTCGCAAGGGGTGCACCAGAAAGCATATACTCAAGGAGCACACGACTACATCAAATACTGAGCCCAAGAAAGGTTACCTTAAGAGGACCGTTCTTCCAAGGCACTTTTCGTTGTGTGCAGATGTACATAAGAAATATTAACACAACGAGGCTAATTACGAGAAATCAGCATTAACCTAGCCAAATGGTATACCCGCGTCACTGCAAGTTAACGCCTCTACAATGACGGCGAAAAGCCCGGAAGAAAACTAGGCTGACAAACTCAATTATATAGCTTCAGCAATCGCAAATTTTGAGACGTGAGAACTTCCTTAGTCAATACAGTTAACAGATAGATGACATCTGCAATGGTCGAATGTATCTCTAAACCGGCACCCGTGCGTTTCACAAGGGAAATGTGCTTATCTGGTGTTCGAAGACTTTTGGCAGGGAGGCCGGCTATAACCCAACCATCCAGGTACTGCGTCACAACTGAGAGGTCCGGCCACGGTATAGAAGAAACACGTTATCGCTCCGGATCAGGAAACACCGTCGTTAACAAAGAACGAAAGCCCGTATCGACTCAGAAAAAGCAAACAGCAGCCACAATTCAAAGAAACAAGTAGTGGTAAAATATATCACCTAAGAAATCACAATGACCGCAACAAGCCTAAAGGAATCAATACGAAAATAACATTTAGGACCTAAAAATCCAAAACTTAACCGAAGTTCACGAATCGAAACTGAAGCTTGCCGGTTCCGAAGGGGATCCAAAATTCAACACAGCGAAACTTTCTCCAACTTTCTCACCGGTGTGCTACGTCCCAGAAATGGCTGAGCAGGCTACGCACGAAGACGGCACTCGCAGTCAGCCACGGATTCAAATCGGCCCACAAATATGCCCAGCGAGTATTCGCTGGATTCCGTGCCCAAGACGTTTGCGCAAGTGCTCGCCTTAGTCGCCGGGCGGATCTCTCTCCCTGTCGTCCTCACTCCGTTTCCCCTCCCCAACTCGTCACGCTACAACCCGCTCCTTCTCCCATCAACCACCTCAAGCAAAAATCTTGGTGACTCCAAACCAGGGGGACGACACACGACACATCGAGCTAGTGGCCCCATGAATTTGAAGGGTGACGCCAGCGAACCCGCCACGACTCATATCCCTTCACTCTAAAATACGTATTCTCAGAGTCTACTTTAGAGTTCCTGCACAATGAGTTTCTCTCAAGCCTCGTACCGAATTTTACTATTTTTCTGCAGACGTTCGTAGACGTCAAAATATCCATTTCTACCACACTTAATTCGTAAGGAGAGAAAAAGAAACGATGGTATCTTAACAATCACGATTTGTCGACATACACAAAACCTAACTAACCTTTTGCGAATAAATTGGTTCTGTTAAATAATGACTAAAAGGTAACTGGAGCGGGAAGGATTATCTATATTTTCCCCAAAGTTCGTGGTGAACAATTTTAAGTCAAAGTTCCGTAAAACTAATGCTTCATTACATTTCAACCTGATAACCAATGGGTATTAAGAGCGTTGTTCCACCTAGGTGAGTATTGAATATTACAGACCTAAATTTGGATTTTGTTGTCCACATAGTACAGATGCACAACCTATAAAATGTACGAGAGCATGCTGGAAAGTAAAAGTCCTAAAGGTTTCTAAGTAAAACAAAGGTAACTGACATTCTACATCTTCACTCTTCATGTCTACTTATCTTCAGCACTTTGCCGATTGCACTATGAATTATACGAGTATGTGGAACATGGCGGTGTGTTACGTAACTATGACGGTGAGTGGGAGGCAGCGTATTGCAATCTGGTTTAGAATTCCAACAATTTACACAGATGGAGCACCGTCTCCTTCCGCACGGCAATGCCAGACTACACACGAGCGCTGCGGCAACCAACTATCCGAACCTTGTGTTCACTGTGACAGACCATTCCACATACATTGCCGACTTTGCCCCATCCGATTTTCATCTGCTTCCAAAATTTGAAGAGAACCTTCGAAGACTTAATTTTGACAGTGGTAAAGCAGTTGCAAGCAGAGGTGAAGTTTTGGCTTCGTAAACGAAGTAAAACATTTTACAGCGACGGTATTAACAAACTGGTTTCCCATTCAGAAAAATGTGTTCACCACCAGGATGACTATGACTGGATATGCAGACATGAAATATAGAGATGATGACTGTTAATAAATTTTATTTTATTTAAAAAGCTTCGAGGGGATTTACATAAAATTTTCCGAGGCTCTGCTTGTCAGTACGCCCTTGTCTTAACTGCTGGCTATTTGATAACGTCTCAGTATAGACTGAAACATCTCCCTAAAGTTATGCGCAATAGAACTGTCTTTCTTGAAAAACATAATTTTCATGTGGGTGTCCACAAAAGGTTTTGGTTGTCATTTCTAGACACGTACTACACTTAGCTACCGCAGTCCAAGTACGCTGCTATAAACTTACGAACTACGCTGATGAGGCGAACACTATGACCATCAGTTTCACAGCGTGCACCTCCACCTAAGTTACGCAATAAAGCAGCCATTCCGCTAGTCATGGATTCGACAAGTCGTTGAGAGTTTTCTACGAAACCATATGGCCATACAGAGTTCAGTCGATTACTTGGAGGTGGTTCGTGAGCGCGGAACTGGCACCCGATAGCGTCCAAGATGTGTTCAGTCGGCTTCAGATGAAGCGAATATCGTGTCGAAGGCAGCAACGTGAGTTCACAATTACGCTCCTCAAACCACCGTAGTACGATTCTGGCCGTGTTACACTAATTTATCTGAAAAACAAGGTGCCTTCAAGAATGAATGCATGCAGGTGGTAAACAGCACTGTTCACGTAGTCATGGTGTTTCTGATAATTAAGAGGAACCTCACGAAAGCGCAGGTGTATAACACTGAGAAACCTGTAACTGAACTGCGCAGGAAAGACCTACTACTGGCTCGATTACAACCAAACTTGGCAAACATACGACTTGCTGTTTGGAAAGAAGTACTGTGGATATAAGAACCACCTACATCCTTAAGGTATGGTGGTGGTGGTGGTGGTGGTGGTGGTGGTGGTGGTGAAATAGAAGTGTCACGCAGTGCAGGCAAATACCCAGCTTGTTCAACAAAATGACGAAACGAAAAAGATCTACCGTTTATTACACTTTAGTATCAGTGCAGCAAAACAGCCATATCAGATATGACGAGTTAATTTATTATTTCTTTACCTCTATCTTTATACGCAACATATTTCGCAGGCATTATCAAACTTAACCACTTAGTTAATAAAACACCTCTGTATTCTATACCGCGTCATAAACCATTAAATCTGTGATCTAGGGATAGCGTCTTCGAATGGTAATCAAATGTTCTCGGTTCCAGGTTCGACTACACCACTGCTTAAAATCTGAATAAAATTCAACCTCGAATTCGGGCGAAGACTTCCGGCATAAGAAATTATCTTTTGTCTGCCAACGGCCTTCTCGGAGAGGGCAGAGGGGTGGACAGAGGTTCAGGGTCCTCTCTTGCCACTGAGGTGGGAAACTGCACCTAAAAGTCCGAATAATCAGCAATGATCAACATTATGAGAATTCAGAAGGCAATGGAAACCACACTGCATATTTCAGCAAGACATGTGGCTTTAATTGAAAAAGGGTGTGATGATTTCTCCAATGGCATAAGATTCTGGTCTAGTCTCCCATACGTTTCTCCAGGAGGGGACTGTCAAGGGGGAGTCGACCATGAGAGAGGGACTGAATAACCAACGCAAGGATGACGCTCTACTAGTTGGGGTGTGGAATGTTAGAAGTTTGAACGTGGTAGGGGAGCTAGAAAATCTAAAAAGGACAAGTCTGAGGTTCTATCTAGATATGGGTTCAGTGAAGAAGAAATGGATTTCTGGTCAGACAATCACAGGATAATATCAGTAGCATCATAATATTGTATAACAGGAGCGGGATTCGTTACGATTAGAAACATAGGAAGGAAAATGAGTTAATGTCAACAGTTGAGTGACAGCGTTGTTCTCCTCAGAATCGACAGCTAACCAATACCGACAACAGTATTTAAGTATTAATGCCGATGTCATGTGCTGAAGGTGAGGGGAGAGAGAACGTAAATGATACTGAGCGGATCGTTCAGTATATTAAGAGAGATGGCAACCCAATACTCATGGGTAACTGAAATGCGGTTGTAGGATAAAGATTAGAAGAAAGGGTTAAGGGAGAATATGGACTTTGTAATTGGAACGAGAGACTAGTACTCTGCAGAAAATTTTAGATGGCAACAGCGAATACTCTGTTCAGGAATCACAATAGGGGGAGGTATACTTGAGAAACGCCGTGACACACGGCAATATTTCAGTTAAATTACATTACGGTCAGGCAGAGATTCCGGAATCAGATATTGGATTGTAAGATACACCCAGGAGCAGATAATGACTCATATCACAATTTAGTTATGATGAAGAGTAGGCTGAAGTTCAACAAAGCAGTCTCGAAAAATCAGTGAGGAATGAATAGATTGACTTTCAATTCTCTGATGCTATAGTTACAGAAATAATTATTAGCTCAGTAAGCAGTTCATTAGAAGAGAAATGGATATCGCTAGAAAGGGAAGATCATAGAAGTTGTAGAGGCAAAATTATGTGCAAGGAAGGTAACAGTGAAAAAATCGTGGATAATGGAAGAAATACCTTAGGTGATCAACGAAAGAAGGAAGTGCAAAAGTATTAATGGAAATTCAGGAGTACGAAATACAAGTAACTTAGGAATGAAATAAATAGGAAGTGCAGGAACCTAAGGAATGGTTACACAAATATGTGAAGGAAAAGAAATCAATGTTGGAAGGACTAACCCAGCATGTAGAAAAGTCGAAACAACCTTAAATGAAATTACAAGGCGGTAACATCAATGGTGCAATGGGGATTCCAATGTTAAATGCAGAGGGAGGGCGGATAGGTTGAAAGATTACTTGACGGCTTCTATGAGGGCGAAGACTTTTCTGATAACGTGATGAAGAAGAAACAAGAGCCGATAGGGAAGAGATAGGTGGTCCAGTATTAGAATATAGAAGAGCTCTGGAAGACTTAAGGGATAGATGACTTTCCATCGTAATTCCTAAAATCGTTGTGGAAAGTGGCTACGAAACGATTGTTAACGTTGGTTTGTAAAATATATGATACGCGATGAACCACCAGACTTTCGCAAAAACGTGACCCGCCCAGTTTCCAAGATTACAAGAGCCGGTAAACGCGAGAATCAGCGCACAGTCAACTTAGCAGCCAAGAAAGATTCAAGAGTTGGGTTAGAATTTAAAGCGAAAGGGTATCGATTTTAAGATTCGCTGATGACATTGCTATCCTTAGTGGGTGTGCAGAAGAATGACGGTATCTGCTGACTGGAATAAGCAGTCCAATGAGTACAGAATATGGATTGAGAAAAAATCGAAGAAAGAGGGAAATAATAAGAAGCACCAGAAATGAGAAAGTGTGAAACATAACATCTGAGTTGATGATCATAAAGCAGATGAAGTTAACGAATTATTCTACCTACGTGGCAAAATATCCCATGACGTACGGAGCAAGGACAACACTGGAAGCAAACTAGTTTTGGCAGAAAGGTCATTACTGGCCAAAATAAGTTTACTACTCGTAGTATCAATCATAGGCCTTAATTTGAAGTAGTAGTTTCTGAAAATGTACGTTTGCAGCATAGCATTGTATGGTACTGAAACATGAACTTCGGGAAAACCGTAACAGAAGAAAATAGAACAGAGTAGCAGCATTTAAATTATGGCACTACAGAAAAATACTTAAAATGAGATGGACTGATAATGTAAGTAGTGAGGACATTTTCTGCAGAACCTGTAACCTCCTCCTCATTTGTCGACCTTAATGACAGTGAAAAATTAAACCGCATGTACCTAATAGAAATTTGGGAAAAGCAATCGTCACCGAAGTTAATCTGTCGGTAAAGAGGGAGGAAAGGGTTACATCTAAAGGAAAGGAAAAATGCAAATAAAATTGGTGTAAATTAATTTTGAAAAGGGGTAAAGTTAATAAAGAAAGTAAATGTGCAGCCGTTACGTTAACAATTAACTAGCGGTAATTAGATATTTGAGATTTGGGGAAAATTATGGTCGCCAATCCTATGGGCAATTACTAAAAAGAAAGGTTATTGCACATATATTTAGCAGTAGAAGCGTGGAAACTGAAGGTTGACACGTGTAGTGTGAAAACTGAATGTTTGTCAGAAGTAATAAATTTCGCTACACTCTGACTTAATTTAGCAAAAGAATTAATAAAACCGGAAAATTGAAAGTTAAGTTAGTGACTCAAATTAATAGTGAGCTTTGTTTCCGAAGAACATCGAAATTCAGTAAAATACGGTTAGTCTTGGGATACCTCAACAATCATTTCAAAAGCTCCTTCAATCTACGCAATTAAGAAATAAGAGACTTAACTTTGAACTTGAATTAAATGATTCTGAACAATTAACAAGAGTAAAATTTAGTACGTACGAAGCTGAGCTGCAGTCACAGGTAAGCTAAAGTATGCTAACAAAACTCGCACTCTTAATTTGTGCTTGTGTAATCTAAATATTGTAGCCAGCTATGAATGCCTTAACTGAACTTTGAAATTAAAGCACTGAAATGGAATGATATTACTTTAATGCTGGCGT
This sequence comes from Schistocerca piceifrons, assembly GCF_021461385.2. Taxonomy (NCBI): domain Eukaryota; kingdom Metazoa; phylum Arthropoda; class Insecta; order Orthoptera; family Acrididae; genus Schistocerca; species Schistocerca piceifrons. The sequence continues at coordinate 641,218,518 of NC_060140.1, read as the reverse complement.
CTGAATGTCAACGACACTCGGGTTCATTTCGGAAAAGAAAGGGACCCTGCTTGGTAATGCAATTGGGACAAATGAGCAACAAAGGTTCATGCTAAGTTGCTGTAATTTTGTGATGCAACAACTTTAAAAGCTGAGGTCTGCCATACAGTTCTAAAAATTTTCGTGCTTCCTGTCTTCCTTGTTGGTTGATTGAAGGTTTGAAGCCGTCGATCGAGGAGGTGGCGACAGTCACTCATTGTCGGCCGTCGCTGTTGCAGAAGCTAGATGTTGGCGCGCCTCCTTCTCGACACGGTCACCAGGCGAAACGGGCTCTTGATGTGCGCCAGCTAATGCTTCCCGTCCGTGACACCGTGTCAGAAACTATTATAGCAATTCGTGCGCAATTACATGCTGCCAAACCACGAAAGCGCGGCAACTCGCGGGAGCGTCACACCACATCTGCTCCACTGCCCTCCTCCAGCCAGACTCTGCTCTGCCCGCGCTCCACGCGGCCGAATTCACACTACCAAAGATCCTTAACACTTTGGTTCTCCACACGACCTATCGATGTATTCGTTCGATAGCAAAGTTTTCCCTAGGCAAGACCCAGCGTAAAAATAGAAATAGTATTTACAAAACAAACCAATTATACATTGAAATAAAAGCATAAACATATATATACAAATAGTAAAACAATTACAATATATAAAGACACAGAAACGTCATATCTTCAGGTAACAAAATAACGAAAAAATTTTATAGTACAATAGATGGAAATAGGAGGATATGCATTTCCGGCGTTACACGTGCCCCACATTGTCTGAGGATGTTCGTGTAACCTAAACAGACTCAGAAAATGTCCCCAAAAGAAAAAAAAAAAAAACAGCGGAAATGCATATGCTCAAAACATCAAGAAATTTTAGCATTGGGCTGATTAACCATAAACCAATTCTTAGACCATAATAATTGAGTGGAGACACTCCTAATTTTATTCCAGTCTGTCATCTTACACAAAAGAAAACAGGTCGACAACATATTAAACTTCATAGAAAACATAGAAAATGGTTTAGCTATTCTAAAATCATCAAATTCCTAACAGTATCAAGAAACGGAATTCTATTTACAAAATTAACCAGAGTACATGGTCATAAAAAACAGATATATCAAAATACGCAAATTAATAATTAATTACATAGAATACATATTTTATATAACCTTTTCATAATTCACATTCTCGTCATGAGAGTCCACTTAACGCTAAACAAGAAAATAATATACAGCAGATCGACAAAAATATAAATATTGACAACAGAATTCTTTCACTTAGGCTGTCCGGGAAGAAAAACAACTCCGCCTTCCGTACCCGCAAGTACAAAGAATGCCGACAGCGGCACAAGAACCGACAGCGGCACAAGAGCCGACAGCGGCTCCGCCTCGCCAGTATTGTTGCGCCCGCCTGTGCGGCACGCTTGATCTCACTCGCCCTTGTAAAGGCATTTCCAGAACGTCTGTTTCACTGAATTCTTTCAGAAACACTCACTCCCGAGTAATCTCAAGGAGTCCATTAACACTATCACAGTGGATAACTCGACACTGTCCATCATCACACGCATGTACTAGCCTGAAACTTAAAACAGCGTCTAAGTACATCGGCAATGACTAGTAAATCACATGTTTATGAAATTTTACAGCTAGTTACAAAACCATATTTACATTCCTTAATCTACTGTGACTCAGTTGAAAACTTAAACTACCAGCTTGGATTTTTTAATTGGTTACTAATCAGTTACTCTTAAATCATGTAATCAAAATTAATTACTTATTAATGACAACTTCTTTAACGACCTCTAGGTCAGGCAAAAGCATCGCAACATGGCACATCCTTAAATCTTACACTCTATATTTACATACTGTACTAATTACCCTTTCTGTGGTATTAATCAATCCTTGGTTGGTACAATTTCAAGTCTACAATGTTCCGTATACCTAATAGCTTTCCAGAGCTTGGATACTCTAAGCAATAAGCATTTGTGTGAGGTATACCAATGACTTTATATGGTCCATTATAAACAAACTTAAATTTAGAGGTTTCATTGTTTATCTCGCTCGATTTCTCATGAGCTTTTACAAGTACTAAGTCTCCGATTGCAAACTTAGCAAAACGCGCTTTAGCGTCATGACGACGTATGCGAGCATCGGGTTTTAGCTTCATTATTTCTCGCAAACGATCTTTTTTCACACCAATACTAATGTCAATCCGTGGAGGGAATTTGATTATCTCTTCCACTAAACTTTTACTTCTGTCATCTAACAGGATTTCCTCTGGAGAAAATCTCGTAGACTCATGTCTCAAGGTATTCATAATTCTCTCAAATTCTGCTACATATCTGCCCCATGCCTATGGTTGTGATGGCAATAGGTACGGGAAAGTCGGCCTCGTCTTTGTTCGTGTGTTACGTTTGACACACCGTCTACAATACTTTCCAATTCACTTTCTACACCATTTTCAATGCCAAAATTCCTCACGTTACAGTAGTTCAAATTAATGCCTACGTCAATGGCATGCGGCCAGTTAACAATGTGTATAGGCTGGTATTGCCTATGCACACCGTCTCCTGTCTAATTACTATTGTTTTATCTTGTGACGTACATGTCAAAGTTTTGCTTTCGCTATCAATCACTGCACGGTACTTTAATAGCCAATCTAACCCGATAATTACTTCCGTAGTTAAGTCTGGCACGACGACAAACTCTTGTTCAAATCGTGCCCAACATATCTCGAAGCTAACAAAAATCTGTTTTGTGACCGGTCTACTGGCCTTCCCAGTAGCACCGACAATTTTCACTCCTGTTACTGGCATAACTACGATACCAGGTCTGTCTTTCAGTAGCTCAATATTTTCCTAGATACAGCACTCAAATCTGCACCGGTGTCAATCAACACGTTTAGTTGTAGGTTGTGCACATTAACAGACACACTATCTGTCTACACTTGTCCTTGACTGTTTCTTTACTTTCCCACAGTAAATGCTCGTCTATATCCAGGTCATTCCAGAAAAAACCATCTGGCTATGATCCTAAATTCAGCTTATCTGGCGGCTTTTTCAGCCTCTGTTCACATACAGTTTTAATTTCAACACGTTTGTCCTGAGGCTTGGTCTGTAGCTTCGCCTCCAATACCGAAACCTTTTCCTCTAACTCGTCAACTAGTCAGCGTTGCTTTGCTATCAATTCACTAATTGTCACCTTCGTTGATTACTCTTTGGTCAGATTGATCTCATCTGCCAATCTATCTGGAGGAATGTGCCCAGTAGTATCTGCAACTACTTCCTCTGGATCTGCGCAACCCACACTGCTATCGTCCGACCGTATAACGTCAGCTCTAACCTCATACACGCTGTAATCTACGTGCTTTTCTACCAATCGTGTCCGGTTATCACTGAAATTCTCGTAGTCTTTCTCCTCAATACTTTCGCAATGTTTAAACTGGAGTTTTGCGTCGGCTGGGTCGGCCACTTCTAATACTATAACTTTCGGTAAAGTCTGCCGTTCAGGGCCAGAACTTTCCGTTACTACTTCAACATCCAACTCTTGCGGTATGAAACACGACGAATCTTAACATCAACTATTTCTGGTAAAGTCTGTCGGTTAGGGCCAGAACTTTCTATCATTTCACAAACACTATCTTCCTGCCGGACTAGACGCGGATAATCCTGCACACGCTCCCCATAAACACTTCTCCCATACAGGCCCCTATAATCTGTTAGTTCGTCGTATAAGCGACCGAACTACCTTAACCAGACCTCATCCCTCTCTGCATCCCCTCGCTCGATGACGGACGTTTTATCCGACATCTTATCTTCTCTCAACACTTGCGAATCATTCTTAAACTCAATCTCCAGTTCCGCTGTGGGTGTTACAGCTGCCACTTTATAATCGATTTCCGGAACACTGCTTAAATTGTTCTCACTGACAGTGAATGTATTTTCTGCTGCCGTATCTACAGCTGATCTACTACTTGTGGGCGCACTTCTTTCTCCTAACACTGGCACACTCTCCCGCTGTTGATTATTCCATACGGAATTTTCATAACGACGACACCTCGGTTTTCTACTGTTATTGGGCCGCCAAAATTTCTCCACGCCCGGTCGGCCCCTCACCGGCGCGGCTAATGGTTTCCCTGTCTCGTCCCAGCAGATACGCTCCCCGGATACTGCTGAGGCGGCTGGTCACACCCTCTGGCGTTATTACTATTCTGCGAAGCCCGTATCACGCTAGTATGATACTGGTTTCCGTTTTTCCTGTTATTATTTGCATTGTACCGATTATCATTACGGCCCGAACCACTATTGTTATTGCTGCCAAGATTGCGGTACGCATTATTCCCATAGTTATCATTGTTGTAGTTGCTGTGGTACTCGTTGTTGTTACCAAGGCCTCTACCACTGTCGCGATTATTGCGCCAATTGTCCTCGTCCTCAACTCTTTCCAGGAAATCATTGATTGTCCTGTAATTGCTTCCTACGTAGCGTTTTGTATCATCTGGAAGCTTCTTGTAGAGTTCCCAGACTATTTCCGATTCCGTGCGGCGATCACGCAAATATTCCAACTTTCGGACCCAGCATTCACAAAAATCCTTCATCGAGCCGCGCGAATTCGCATCGAAAGGCCTCGATACGACAAATTCGCGCCAGACACTTTGTTGTTTTTGCTCTGACCAGTATTCAGCCAGAAACAAATTTTTAAACTTGTCAAAAGTCAAGTTCGTAATCTTGAGGTTTAAGCCCCAACGCTTGGTATCACCAGCCAACACATCAATAACCGCATTAATTTTCCTCTAATTAGTCCATGATCTGGGTAAAACTCTTTCACAATTTTTAATGAAATCCGTCGCGTGTATACCACCTTTTTTCAAGGGGTCCAACCGCTCCTCTTTCGTCAACAATTCCGAACTATGTGCACAGATTGACACACAGCTCTGTTTTTCGTCAAGTTTCTTTTCTAATTCCGACACTCTCGTAATTACTTGGCAAGTGGTTGTCGCAAGGGTTTCCACTTCCCTCTTTTTCTCTTCGCAGGTATTAGCCTGCTTCCTCACTTTAGCATCTACTTCGGATACTAAAGCTTTTAAAGTTTCCACCTTCTGTTGATCCTCTTTTTTCACTAATTGAATTTGTTTCGTCACCTTATTCTCGATGATCGGAGCAACTGCTTCTCCTACACTTTTTTCGATTCGGCTAATTTCGGAATCAAAACGAGTATTTATGCTCGCAATTTCCGCTTGAACTCCAATCATTTCCTGTTTAAGATTACCGATTTCGGTATTAATCATAACAATATCTTCTTTGATTTTATGAACTTTTGTGTTAATAACTCCAACATTGTTGTTAACAACATTAATGGCTTTGTTCTGGTTGTCTAGCTTCCTATCAATTTTTTCAGACTGAGCTTTAATTTCTGCCGATTGACTCTGGTTTTCATTAATCAAAACATTCAATAAATCAGTTAAATTACCAGAAACTACCGGTTTTACTTCCGTAGCTGGTTCCTCTATATATGTTCCCCCGTATTCGTCATCAAGGGGTACAGATTTGATTTTCGCTTCCGATTCCGAAACATTTTCTAAAGTTTGGTATTCCATTTCTGCTCTTTGTTGCGTTTCGGCAGTCGCGTCTTTCATGCTAGCCGCCTGCCCCTGAACAATGGGTTCGGCGGTGCGTGTTTCCCACTGTTCGACCGATTGTTCCGTATCCAAGTCTACCAAATTCATTTTAATAATTTTCAATATAAATGCCAAATCTCAAATATAATTAGCATTACTCCCACTACTTATTCTCGCTGACGTAACGGCCTGTTCGTAACCAGTACTTTGTTACGAGATTTGCACAATGCAAAATTCGTGTCCAGAACAACATCAAATTTGAAGATTGTCCTGTCACTAGGTCGCCACGAGTAACCTCCTCCTCATTTAAATCGTCACCGAAGTTAATCTGTCGGTAAAGAGGGAGGAAAAGGTTACAACTAAAGGAAAGGAAAAATGCAAATGAAATTGGTGTAAATTAATTTTGAAAACGGGTAAAGTTAATGAAGAAAGTAAATGTGCGGCCGTTACGTTAACAATTAACTAGAGGTAATTAGATATTTGAGATTTGGGGAAAATTACGGTCGCCCATCCTATGGACAATTACTATAGTAACTGAAAAAGAAAGGTTATTGCACATATAATTAGCACTAGAAGAGTGGAAACTGAAGGTTGACACGTGTAGTGTGAAAACTGAATGTTTGTCAGAAGTAATAAATTTCGCTACACTCTGCCCTAATTTAGCAAAAGAACTAATAAAACCGGAAAATTGAAAGTTAATTTAGTGACTCAAATTAATAGTGAGCTTTGTTTCTGAAGAACATCGAAATTTAGTAAAATACGGTTAGTCTTGGGATACCTCAACAATCATTTCAAAAGCTCCTTGATTCTACGCAATTAAAACAATTAACAAGAGTAAAATTTAGTATGTACGAAGCTGAGCTGCAGTCACAGGTAAGCTAAAGTATGCTAACAAAACTCGCACTCTTAATTTGTGCTTGTGTAATCTAAATATTGTAGCCAGCTATGAATGCCTTAACTGAACTTTGAAATTAAAGCACTGAAATGGAATGATATTACTTTAATGCTGGCGTCTGAATGTCAACGACACTCGGGTTCATTTCGGAAAAGAAAGAGACCCTGCTTGGTAATGCAATTGGGACAAATGAGCAACAAAGGTTCATGCTAAGTTGCTGTAATTTTGTGATGCAACAATTTTAAAAGCCGAGGTCTGCCATAGGGTTCTAAAACTTTACGTGCTTCCAGTCTTCCTTGTTGGTTGATTGAAGGTTTGAAGCCGTCGATCGAGGAGGTGGCGACAGTCACTCATTGTCGGCCGTCGCTGTTGCAGAAGCTGGATGTTGGCCCGCCTCCTTCTCGACACGGTCACCAGGCGAAACGGGCTCTTGATGTGCGCCAGCTAATGCTTCCTGTCCGCGACACCGTGTCAGAAACTATTATAGCAAGTCGAGCGCAATTACATGCTGCCAAACCACGAAAACGCGGCAACTCGCGGGAGCGTCACACCACATCTTCTCCACTGCCCTCCTCCAGCCAGACTCTGCTCTGCCCGCGCTCCACGCGGCCGAATTCACACTACCAAAGATCCTGAACACTTTGGTTCTCCACACGACCTATCGATGTATTCGTTCGATAGCGTAGTTTTCCCTAGGGAAGACCCAGCGTAGAAATACAAATAGTATTTACAAAACAAACCAATTATACAGCGACATAAATGCATAAACATATAAAGACACATAAACGTCATATCTTCAGGTAACAAAATAAGGAAAAAAATTTATAGTTCAATAGGTGGAAATAGGACGATATGCATTTCCGGCGTTACAAACCGACGAGGAAAGGAATAAACTGAAAACACAGACAAGAAGAAGGGATAATATGGTAAGACATCTGTTAAGACGTCAAGGAATAACTTCCATGGTAGGAGAGGAAGCTGCAGAGGGTAAAAACTACAGAGGAAGACGGAAATTGGGACACTTGCAGAAAATAATTCAGGCCCAATGTTGCAAGTGCTACTCTGGGACGTAATTCGTGGCGCTCCGCTTTAAGTGTTATGAAAAATTATGTTTCCTTAAAATGGTGCTTAAATTACAAAGACTGTACTGATTCATTGTTGAGTACAGCTCGCGTGTTTGGGATATTCACCAGGAGGGATTAAAGAGACATGGAAGCCATTCAGATTTGCTGCCCGTAGATTTGAGTACTACGGAGATGCTTTGTCAACTCAAATTTTAGCCCTTTGAGGAAAGACGACGTTGTTTTCGCGGAAAACAAGTGATAAAATTTGGAATACTGGAATTTTAAGGTGACTGCAGGAAGATTCTGCTGCCGCCAACGTACATTTCGCACAAGGATCACGAAGATAAGAGATGAAATGGATAGTACAGAGGCCCTTTTTATGACTATAAGAGATAAAGGAAGTGACTAGTGGTGGCACAAGCTACCCGCCGCCATAAACCATACTGTGGCTAAGGGAATGCGAACGTAGATATAGATGAGGCGAGAATTGCGAGACTTCCAATAAATTAAACATAATTTCAAACCTTTTCTGAAGTTTTTCTAGCTAACAATTTAACGGCAAATATTGAACACGGTATGTCATTTACTTTGTTCCGGTACTGTGAAGTGAATTTTTACATTGATCTGCTGACGTAGCTCATGTGTGGTAGTACAAGATGCCAGCAGAGACGCCAAAGGTATTCCTACTGTAAGCACTCAGTGGAACTAGTAGCTTTATGTGCGGCTTCGAAATAAAAACTGTCTGCAGAAAAACGTTCTGGGAGGATTCCTTCTTTGTCGATAGAGGTATAAACGGGTTATTTCATGCACTTTACAATGATATAAGAAACTACAGTATGACGTATTTAATTTCGTGTGAATATCAGTACATTCACCTCTTGAGTAAGTGGACATCTCCTGTGATGAACTGAGGAAAAAGAACACTATTTACAGGAAAGTAATCTCGTCACAACAAAAGAATTTGGTGACTTGTCTAATCAGCAGCTAATTATTTGTTGTCTGAAAGATATTTAAAGTTTATGTTGTAAGTAATATATACGTACAACATATTTTTCAGTTTTTATTTGGAGAGAATATTACTATTAACTCGAACTCGATTTATAAACATTTGAGGCAAAAAGTACTAAACCGGTTTCATTTGCTTACTTTTCATATTTCTTAAAGTAATTCTATCACATCTGATTTATCGGACTCATTAGCATCACTGGCTGCAGCAGGTAATGGAGCTGTGCTATTTCTGTCTTAAAGCAGGTTTTGAGTAAAACTTTCAAATCTCGAGTAGTATTGGGGTTTGTCTCTGCTGTAAACTTATCGTGATTGGAATGGAACGTCAGCAACGGTCTGTGGGATAATTGAGAACCGATAAATTCCACGTTCTCCAGCTGCCTAGTGTCCAGGCAGTGCATTATGATACATAGTTTGAATGTTACTGTAACGTTGAGGGTCTCTTTCTACGAACTGGGTTACATTTATAACTGTCTTGATTCCTAACACGCTTATTCTGCAGTTCACATTTTGAACAGTCCTAAAATGGAATGTTCCCAAATTGCCGTTCTCATTTGAACGATGCAGATAAGGCTCGGTGTCTGAAATATCCATTGCACCCAGATGGGCGAAGAAAACTACTTCTGGATGAGCGGCAAGGAGCCCTTGGCAAAATACTGGGTTCCTGGAGCGGTACCGGCCATAAGCTTCCAGGCTGTAGTGATGGCTGCTCCATCGCCAGGCCAGACGCACAGCATGAGTCTGTGTTGTGATCACCGGCAGCTACATGGCAGGCAACGAGTTGAAAAAGTCGGGGATTTACTGGTTGGTCACTGTCTGGAAAGTAGCACTGTAGGGTTAAGAACCACTTCTGTCTCATAAGGATGGTGAAGAAAAGGGGAGTGACAGTGAAGCATAACTCAGGGGTACCCGGAGCAATTTCAACAAATTGCTACGTACACCATTTACTTTTATAAAGATAATATGGCATTAAGATTCCCACTGCCACTAGGGGGGGAGGTGTGTATCAGAAAGGGGGGCTTAAAGATGTTCTAAATCAGTCAGATACGAACTATTTCCTGTGTGATGGAATGCTATTAAAGGCATGAAGCTGAATTTGTCTCATATTTCTGCTGTTCAATGTGTGTTGTGAGAGAGGACCCTGCAGCAAGCCAAAAATTTTTTCAACGTGTTTCGTGACCTAAGATCAAGCCACACAGCTGTACTCTAAACAGAAATTTAACGTGTATCTGGAATCATATGGTGTTAAACAGTAGGAGATCAGAACATATGTTTGCAATCTGTATAACATACTCATATGTTCAACATCTGCTATGGCCCGAGAGTTTATACCAAACTTGATATACATATTACTGCTCTGTTGGAAAAATCACTGACCTGAATGGGTGTGGAAGTGATGGACAGGGGACAGAGAGATGAAGAGTGGTGGACGGACGGAATGGGGATGAATAGAAAGGAGATGAGCTAATCAATAACTGGAATAAATAAATACCTAGGCATTGCTAAGCTTCACATCTAGTAGTACAATAAATTATGGTAATTTGTATTAGAAGAAGCAATAAAGAACAGTAATAGCGTTCAATGGGGTTCTTGGGCTATACGTTAGGGGAATTAAAGAAAATTACCTGCGTTTACAAATACCTTGAAAAGAATGCTGCCAGACTGCTATAAAGAATCGAGACACTGTAAATGTCTTATGTATTGCGCCATAACCTTGTTTTTGTTGTGGTCTTCAATCCTGAGACTGGTTTGATGCAGCTCTCCATGCTACTTTTTCCTGTGCAAGCTTCTTCATCTCCCAGTACCTACTGCAACCTACATCCTTCTGAATCTGCTTAGTGTATTCATCTCTTGGTCTCCCTCTACGATATTTACCCTCCACACTGCCCTCCGATACTAAACTGGTGATCCCTTGATGCCTCAGAACATGTCCTACCAACCGATCCCTTCTTCTAGTCAAGTTGTGCCACAAGCTCCTCTTCTCCCCAATTCTGCTCAATACCTCCTCATTAGTTATGTGATGTACCCATCTAATTTTCAGCATTCTTCTGTAGCACCACACTTCGAAAGTTTCTATTCTCTTTTTGTCTAAACTATTTATCGTCCACGTTTCAATTCCATACATGGCTACACTCTATACAAATACTTTCAGAAACGACTTCCTGTCATTTAAACTGTAAGTAGGCTGTTTAGCTTTTTATATTGGTAACGCCACGTAGCGCTCTGTATGAAAATCCCTGGCTGTGCTGTGTGCAGTCTGTGGCTAGTTTGCATTGTTGCCTGCCATTGTATTGTTGGGCTGTCGGCTGTTAACAGCGCGTAGCGTTGCGCAGTTGGAGGCGAGCCGCCAGCAGTGGTGGATGTGGGGAAGTGATATGGCGGATTTTTGAGAATGGATAATCTGGAGGTGTGTCCATCAGAAACAGTACATTTGTAAGAATGGATGTCATGAACTGCTATATATATTATGACTAATGAGGTAAATACAATGTTTGTTCTCTATTAAAATCTTTCATTTGCTAACTATGCCTATCAGTAGTTAGTGCCTTCTGTAGTTTGAATCTTTTATTTAGGTGGCAGTAGTGGCGCTCGCTGTATTGCAGTAGTTCGAGTAACGAAGATTTTTGTGAGGTAAGTGATTTGTGAAATGTATAGGTTAATTTAGTCAGGGCCATTCTCTTGTAGGGATTACTGAAAGTCAGATTGCGTTGCGCTAAAAACATATTGTGTGTCAGTTTAAGCACAGTCTTGTACAGTTTTTTTTAAGGGGACGTTTCAAAATCTATACTCGATATCAACAAATGTTTCTTCTTCAGAATCGCTTTCCTTGCCATTGCCAGTCTACATTTAATATCCTCTCTAATTCGAACATCATCAGTTATTTTGCTCCCCAAATAGCAAAATTCCTTTACTACTTTAAGTGTCTCATTTCTTAATCTAATTCCCTCAGCAACACCCGACTTAATTCAAGTACATTCCATTATCCTCGTTTTGCTTTTGTTGATGTTCATCTTATACCCTCCTTTCAAGACACTGTCCATTCCGTTCCAATGCTCTTCCAAGTCCTTTGCTGTCTCTGACAGAATTACAATGTCATCGACGAACCTCAAAGTTTTTATATCTTCTCTAAGGATTTTAATACCTACTCCGAACTTTTCTTTTCTTTCCTTTATTGCTTGCTCAATATATAGGTTGAATAACATCGGGGATAGGCTACAACCCTGTCTCATTCCCTTCTCAACCACTGCTTCCCTTTCATACCACTCGACTCTAATAACTGCCATCTGCTTTCTGTACAAATTGTAAATAGCCTTTCGCTCCCAGTATTTTACACCTGCCACATTCAGACTTTGAAAGAGAGTATTCCAATCAACATTGTCAAAAGCTTTCTCTAAGTGTACAAATGCTAGAAACGTAGGTTTGCCTTTCCTTAATCTTTCTTCTAAGATAAGTCGTAGGGTCAGTATTGCCTCAGGTGTTCCAATATTTCTACGGAATCCAAACTGATCTTCCCCGAGGTTGGTTTCTATCAGTTTGTCCATTCGTCTGTAAAGAATTCGCGATAGTATTTTGCAGCTGTGACTTATTAAACTGATACTTCGGTAATTTTCACATCTGAGGTTATTTCGCCTGTCTCATAAATCTTGCTCACCAGATGGTATTGTCAGGACTGGCTCTCCCAAGGCTCTTAGTAGTTATAATGGAATGTACAAATTATTCACACCCGTGGTCTAGGGGTAGCGTCTTTGATTCATAATCAAATACGTCTTCGGTCCCACGTTCGATCCCTGCCACTGCCTAAATTTTGATAAATAATCAGCATTAGCGGCCGAAGACTTCCGGCATAAGAAGTCAGCCTCATTCTGCCAACGGCCTTGTCAAAGAGGGAGGAGGAGCGGATAGAGGTTCAGGGCACTCTCTTGTCCTAGGGGTGGGAAAATGCCCCTAAAGGCGAAAGAATCAGCAATGATCAACGACATGAGGATGCAGAAGGTAAAGGAAACCAGTGCATTAAAGACATGTAACGTGTATCCACAGGACATGTGGCCTGTAATTGAAGAAGTGTCATGATGATCTCTCCATTGGCAAAAGATTCCGGAATAGTCCCCCATTCGGATCTCCGGGAGGGGACTGCCAAGGGGGAGGTTACCATGAGAAAAAGATTGAATAATCAACGAAAGGATAACGTTCTACGAGTCGGGGCGTGGAATGTCAGAAGCTTGAACGTGGTAGGGAAACTAGAAAATCTGAAAAGGGAAATGCAAAGGCTCAATCTAGATATAGTAGGGGTCAGTGAAGTGAAGTGGAAGGAAGACAAGGATTTCTGGTCAGATGAGTATCGGGTAATATCAACAGCAGCAGAAAATGGTATAACAGGTGTAGGATTCGTTATGAATAGGATGGTAGGGCAGAGGGTGTGTTACTGTGAACAGTTCAGTGACCGGGTTGTTCTAATCAGAATCGACAGCAGACCAACACCGACAATGATAGTTCAGGTATACATGCCGACGTCGCAAGCTGAAGATGAACAGATAGAGAAAGTGTATGAGGATATTGAAAGGGTAATGCAGTATGTAAAGGGGGACGAAAATCTAATAGTCATGGGCGACTGGAATGCAGTTGTAGGGGAAGGAGTAGAAGAAAAGGTTGCAGGAGAATATGGGTTTGGGACAAGGAATGAAAGAGGAGAAAGACTAATTGAGTTCTGTAACAAGTTTCAGCTAGTAATAGCTAATACCCCGTTCAAGAATCACAAGAGGAGGAGGTATACTTGGAAAAGGCCGGGAGATACGGGAAGATTTCAATTAGATTACATCATGGTCAGACAGAGATTCCGAAATCAGATACTGGATTGTAAGGCGTACCCAGGAGCAGATGTAGACTCAGATCATCACAATATAGTAGTGATGAAGAGTACGCTGAAGTTCGAAACATTAGTCAGGAAGAATCAATACACAAAGAGGTGGGATACGGAAGTACTAAGGAATGACGAGATACGTTTGAATTTCGCTAACGCTATAGATACAGCAATAAGGAATAGCGCAGTAGGCAGTACAGTTCAAGAGGAATGTACATCTCTAAAAAGGGCCTCCACAGACGTTGGGAAGGAAAACATAGGTACAAAGAAGGTAGCTGCGAAGAAACCATGGGTAACAGAGGAAATACTTCAGTTGATTGATGAAAGGAGGAAGTACAAACATGTTCCTGGAAAATCAGGAATACAGAAATACAAGTCACTGAGGAATGAAATAAATATGAAGTGCAGGGAAGCTAAGACGAAATGGCTGCAGGAAAAATGTGAAGACATCGAAAAAGATATGATTGTAGGAAGGACAGACTCAGTATACAGGAAAGTCAAAACAACGTTTGGTGGTAACATTAAGAGTGCAACGGGAATTCCACTGTTAAATGCAGAGGAGAGAGCAGATAGGTGGAAAGAATACATTGAAAGCCTCTATGAGGGTGAAGATTTGTCTGATGTGATAGAAGAAGAAACAGGAGTCGATTTAGATGAGATAGGGGATCCAGTATTAGAATCGGAATTTAAAAGAGCTTTGGAGGACTTACGGTCAAATAAGGCAGAAGGGATAGATAACATTCCATCAGAATTTCTAAAATCATTGAGGGAAGTGGCAACAAAACGACTATTCACGTTGGTGTGTAGAATATATGAGTCTGGCGATATACCATCTGACTTTCGGAAAAGCATCATCCACACAATTCCGAAGACGGCAAGAGCTGACAAGTGCGAGAATTATCGCACAATCAGCTTAACAGCTCATGCATCGAAGCTGCTTACAAGAATAATATACAGAAGAATGGAAAAGAAAATTGAGAATGCGCTAGGTGACGATCAGTTTGGCTTTAGGAAAAGTAAAGGGACGAGAGAGGCAGTTCTGACGTTACGGCTAATAATGGAAGCAAGGCTAAAGAAAAATCAAGACACTTTCATAGGATTTGTCGACCTGGAAAAAGCGTTCGACAATATAAAATGGTGCAAGCTGTTCGAGATTCTGAAAAAAGTAGGTGTAAGCTATAGGGAGAGACGGGTCATATACAAAATGTACAACAACCAAGAGGGAATAATAAGAGTAGACGATCAAGAACGAAGTGCTCGTATTAAGAAGGGTGTAAGATAAGGCTGTAGCCTTTCGCCCCTACTCTTCAATCTGTACATCGAGGAAGCAATGATGGAAATAAAAGAAAGGTTCAGGAGTGGAATTAAAATACAAGGTGAAAGGATATCAATGATACGATTCGCTGATGACATTGCTATCCTGAGTGAAAGTGAAGAAGAATTAAATGATCTGCTGAATGGAATGAACAGTCTAATGAGTACACAGTATGGTTTGAGAGTAAATCGGAGAAAGACGAAGGTAATGAGAAGTAGTAGAAATGAGAACAGCGAGAAACTTAACATCAGGATTGATGGTCACGAAGTCAATGAAGTTAAGGAATTCTGCTACCTAGGCAGTAAAATAACGAATGACGGACGGAGCAAGGAGGACATCAAAAGCAGACTCGCTATGGCAAAAAAGGCTTTTCTGGCCAAGAGAAGTCTACTAATATCAAATACCGGCCTTAATTTGAGGAAGAAATTTCTGAGGATGTACGTCTGGAGTACAGCATTGCATGGTAGTGAAACATGGACTGTGGGATAACCGGAACAGAAGAGAATCGAAGCGTTTGAGATGTGGTGCTATAGACGAATGTTGAAAATTAGGTGGACTGATATGGTAAGGAATGAGGAGGTTCTACGCAGAATCGGAGGGGAAAGGAATATGTGCAAAACACTGATAAGGAGAAGGGACAGGATGATAGGACATCTGCAAAGACATGAGGGAATGACTTCCATGGTACTAGAGGGAGCTGTAGAGGGCAAAAACTTAGAGGAAGACAGAGATTGGAATACGTCAAGCAAATAATTGAGGACGTAGGTTGCAAGTGCTACTCTGAGATAAAGAGGTTAGCACAGGAAAGGCATTCGTGGCGGGCCGCATCAAACCAGTCAGTAGACTCACGACCAAAAAAAAAAAAAAAAAAAAATGGAATGTTGTCTACTCCGGGGGCCTTGTTTCGACTCAGGTCCTTCAGTGCTCTGTCAAACTCTTCACGCAGTATCATATCTCCCATTTCATCTTCATCTACATTCTCTTCCATTTCCATAATATTGTCCTCGGGTACATCACCCTTGTATAGACCCTCTATATACTCCCATCCACCTTTCTGCTTTCCCTTCTTTGCTTAGAACTGGGTTTCCATCAAAGCTCTTGATATTCATGCAAGTGGTTCTCCTTTCTCCAAAGGTCTCTTTAATTTTCCTATAGGCAGTATCTATCTCACACCTAGCGAGATAACCCTCTACATCCTTACATTTGTCCTCTAGCCATCCCTGCCGCCATAAGATACATTGGATGAAAGTGAATTTTCTGTAGTGCCAGAACAGAAACAGGCAGATGTAAACATTTGCCAGAACTCGGTGGGTGTACAGGCAATGGAAAGCAATATCTTTAGCGACTTATAATGCCATTACACTAACAAAGTAACTGTAAAATAAATTAACATTGTAAATATTAAGAAAACAGGAATGAAGAATGACATAATTCTCAACAGACCTCACAAAGAAGCTGTTATTCCAGAATAAACATATGAAGCTTACTAATTTACAAAAGCTGTGGAAACAACCACAAAGTTTGAGTGGGCCGGCAGATACATGTAAGACTTCAGTAGTAATCCAAGAAGCTAAAGGCACAAGGAACGAGTCATTATTTATAAAAAAATTATTTAAAATATTTCTGTGAAGATAAAAACGAAACCGGGCTTCCACCTGATGGAATTTATCTTTCCACCGAGTTGGCTAAAAGGAGTCTCTCAAGACTTGTCATTGTAACTATAACCTGATGCTTCGTGCCCGCTGGTACCCAGATAATCCACTATGTTTATTACAGAGTATAATGCTGTGCTGTGCGCTATTTTGTATTTCTTGATTGCGTTGACGACAGTGTACAGGATATCTGCTGCTGTACCTTGTTCAGCGTTTATAACTTTTTTGCAAATTTTCACACCCTCCAAATATACACTGTACTGAACAGAGTGCATCTTGTGTATGCTGTCCTCTACATGTCTTTATGCATGAATTCCTCCTGTATTTTCCAGCGGCCTCGTGGCAGTCAAAACGGTAATGGTATTTATTTCCCCGTTCTGATTGTGTTTTTTTCATTTTATCCAATGACCAACTGCAACTGAACGATAGTGTCAGTAGCTTTAACAGTAGCTCTCGTACTCAGACCCAACCTAGCTATCACACTAAACGAAGAGAAATAAGCACAGTTATTGATTGTAAGATGGCAATAAACCTTTTATATTGTTGGTGATACGCTTGTAGAAAATTATGGTAACAAGTTTTGACCCCTCCTTCACAACATTTATATCAAGAAAATTTAAGCACCCATTTTCCTTCACTTTCACAGTAAAATTATCTTTTTCATATATTTTTAACGGCATACAAAATCCCTTCGATATCTACATTACTGCCGCGATATATGACGAAAATAATCATATATCTACGATATATAATTAGGTTTATCTTTTTCTACGTATGAGAATATAAACACTTGGTAATGAGGTCATTTATAAAGACATACTCTTTAACACCTGTACGTAAAACACGTTTCTGATAAATCTTTCCATGAAAATTATGAAAACAATATCTGACAGCGTCGATATATCTTAAAGTTTTGACCACACAGTTTTTTTTTATTAAGCGTTACGCGGTTCAAAGTTTCACCATCAGATTGAAGCTTTGGAATAAAGTGTGCAAAGGAATAAACGATGGCAAATATGTACATGCTAACGTGAATACGCATATTAGTGATCCTCCTGATTTGGATACTTAAAAAATGTCTCAGCAGGGCTATTTTTTCTTTAATTTCAATAGATGGTTCCATTTAATTAAGAGTTTTTCCAATAGAAACGTTAGCGTACAAACTTCCTGGCAGATTAAAACTGTGTGCCGAACCGAGACTCGAACTCGGGACCTTTGCCTTTCGCGAGCAATTGCTCTACCATCTGAGCTACCCAAGCACGACTCACGCCCCGTCCTCACAACTTTACTTCTGCCAGTACCTCATGTCCTACCTTCCAAACTTTACAGAAGCTCTCCGGCGAACCTGGGAATCAGGTTTGATTGCTTGGGAATATTTATGCCACACGATGGTGATGTAACCCATGACAGAAAAAAGGTCAGCATCGATCGTAATATGATCGGTACACTTTACGGTAGATCTGTATTTAAGCTAACAGCGTAGCTATCGTCAGTCTTTTATAAGTTGTGGTCATGTTGACACAGCACGATTATAACTACGCATATTGAGATATAACTTTGGCATTCACAAGCATCAAACAGTTTTATCGATGCCTGTACACATCGCAGTTATAATGTAATACGTGTAGTAACTATGCCGAGTCTACAGGAATACGACATATAACACACTGGAGATAGCTACGCTGTTAGCTGAAATCTAAATCAGCAATAAAATACAGTTATTATGACTGATGCTGTCTTCCTTCCTGTCCTGTAATTTAGTCATGTCTTGATACAACAGAGAAGTGTGTATCGGCTGTAGTAAAAACTACTTTATTCTAGCTGACTTAAAATCGTTGAAGGTTATACGAGTAATTTAAATAGCAATTGTACACGTGTGTTTTGGTAGATCCTATAAATTTTCACTGCAATTTCTGCTTGTAAATTACTTGAGATTTTGCTTTTGCAAGTAGTCTTACCTGCGACTATTCTTTTTGTAAGTATGAAGCCTAGGCCTTTACTCAGAAATATTCATATCCAGAAATGTGCAAAGCAGTCTGATTTACCATTAGCAGCAAATTCATATTTGTAGGCATTGTAGCCAGTCTTCTCACAGTCTCCAAGGTCAGCTTGACTATGCAACATAAAGTTGGCATTTACTATCTAAGATCTGTTTAATCAGCCACAACCTAGCATTTGAAACGAACACTTAGATATTTGTAAAGGAAATAATCTTTCGGTCAGGTGGGAATAAAATTCAGTGAGTTTAGTTCTGGTTAGTTATTAGCACCCTAATTTCACTTCTCGCCCACTCACATTCAAATTTGTTGTTAAAGCATTGTCCACTATATGACCTAATACGAGGTTTACACTTAGCATATCTAGATATCACTTCATATATAACAGACAAGATTTATTTATCTCATACACTACCAACCTTCTCACAATTGGAGTGAGTTGTGGTAAAGTCGCGGGAGGCCTGCAACGTACTTAAATACTGAAAGTCTTTTTTTTTTCACTTTTTGGCTGTTAATAACAGTCCTGAACAATAAATTAATATAGTGGGCCTGTACATGTTAGATGAACTTAACGGCGATATTATAGTAGGGCAAGAGGACTAAGATCAACATGAGATGGGACATACACTTCTGGAAATTGAAATAAGAACACCGTGAATTCATTGTCCCAGGAAGGGGAAACTTTATTGACACATTCCTGGGGTCAGATACATCACATGATCACACTGACAGAACCACAGGCACATAGACACAGGCAACAGAGCATGCACAATGTCGGCACTAGTACAGTGTATATCCACCTTTCGCAGCAATGCAGGCTGCTATTCTCCCATGGAGACTATCGTAGACATGCTGGATGTAGTCCTGTGGAACGGCTTGCCACGCCATTTCCACCTGGCGCCTCAGTTGGACCAGCGTCCGTGCTGGACGTGCAGACTGCGTGAGACGACGCTTCATCCAGTCCCAAACATGCTCAATGGGGGACAGATCCGGAGATCTTGCTGGCCAGGGTAGTTGACTTACACCTTCTAGAGCACGTTGGGTGGCACGGGATACATGCGGACGTGCATTGTCCTGTTGGAACAGCAAGTTCCCTTGCCGGTCTAGGAATGGTAGAACGATGGGTTCGATGACGGTTTGGATGTACCGTGCACTATTCAGTGTCCCCTCGACGATCACCAGTGGTGTACGGCCAGTGTAGGAGATCGCTCCCCACACCATGATGCCGGGTGTTGGCCCTGTGTGCCTCGGTCGTATGCAGTCCTGATTGTGGCGCTCACCTGCACGGCGCCAAACACGCATACGACCATCATTGGCACCAAGGCAGAAGCGACTCTCATCGCTGAAGACGACACGTCTCCATTCGTCCCTCCATTCACGCCTGTCGCGACACCACTGGAGGCGGGCTGCACGATGTTGGGGCGTGAGCGGAAGACGGCCTAACAGTGTGCGGGTCCGTAGCCCAGCTTCATGGAGACGGTTGCGAATGGTCCTCGCCGATACCCCAGGAGCAACAGTGTCCCTAATTTGCTGGGAAGTGGCGGTGCGGTCCCCTACGGCACTGCGTCGCTGCGGTCCGGTCCCAGGTCGACGGGCACGTGCACCTTCCGCCGACCACTGGCGACAACATCGATGTACTGTGGAGACCTCACGCCCCACGTGTTGAGCAATTCTGCGGTACGTCCACCCGGCCTCCCGCATGCCCACTATACGCCCTCGCTCAAAGTCCGTCAACTGCACATACGGTTCACGTCCACGCTGTCGCGGCATGCTACCAGTGTTAAAGACTGCGATGGAGCTCCGTATGCCACGGCAAACTGGCTGACACTGACGGCGGCGGTGCACAAATGCTGCGCAGCTAGCGCCATTCGACGGCCAACACCGCGGCTCCTGGTGTGTCCGCTGTGCCGTGCGTGTGATCATTGCTTGTACAGCCCTCTCGCAGTGTCCGGAGCAAGTATGGTGGGTCTGACACACCGGTGTCAATGTGTTCTTTTTTCCATTTCCAGGAGTGTATTTCTAGAACAATTTGACAGATCACTGAGACTTCTAAGTCGAAGCAAGGCCCCTGGGTTAGACTACATTCCGTCAGAACTACTGATAAACTTGGGAGATCCAGCCATGACAAAACTCTTCAAAGTGGTGTGGAATATTTATCATACAAACGAAATACCCTCACAATTCAAGAGGAATGTAATAACTCCAATGCCATAGAAAGCAAGTGCTTACAGCTGTGAATATTACCGAGCTATCGGTTTAACAAGATGAGGTCGCAAAATACTAACACGAATTCTCTGCAGAAGAATGGAAAAAGTGGCAGAAGCGGGATTTGGAGATCGGTTTGGACTTCATAGTAATTTAGGAAGACGAGAGGCAGTACTCACCATACAACTAATATTAGAACTACGTTTTTAGATTTGAAGAAATCTTTCGACAGCGTCGACTGGAATACACTATCAGAAATTCTGAAAGTAGCAGGGGATTAAATACTGGGAGCGGAAGACTACTTAAAACTGGTACAGAAACGAGACGGCAGTATAAGAAATGAAGGGCGTGAAAGCGAAGAAGTAGTTGAAAGGGACTGGCTGTCTTAGCTTATCGCGACTGAGGCAACAATAACGGAAATCGAAAAAAAATGGAATATGAGTTAAAGGTTAGGCAAAAGAAACAAAATCTCAAAGTTTTGCCAGTGACATTGTAATTCTGTCAGAGACAGAAAATATCCTGGAAGAGCAGTTGCACGGAATGGGTAGTGTCTTTAAAGGAAGATGTGAGAGGAACATCAACTTAAGCAAAACAAGTATAATGGAATGTTGTCGAATTATATCAGGCGATACTGAGGGAATTAAATTAGGAAACGAGATACTGAAAGTAGTAGGTGAGCTCTGCTATTTGGGAAGCAAAGTAACTAATGATGGCCGAGGTAGAGAGAGTATAAAACGTAGACTGCTAATAGCAAGAACAGCGTTTATGAAGTTGAGAAGTTTGTTAATATCTAATATAGGTTTAAGTGTTCTGAAGTTTTTCAGGAGGTGCTTGTCTTGAATGAATCCAAATATAAAACTGAGACTTGAATGACAAGTAGTTTAGAGACAAAGAGATAAGAGGCTTTTAAAAACGTGGTGCCATAGATGAAGACTGGTTGGGTAGATGGCGTTACTAATGAGGAGTTTCTGGACAGAATTAGAATTACAAATTTTGTGGTACGACTTCAGTAAAAGGAAAGATCAGTTCATATGAACCATTCTGAGACATCCAGAGTTTACCAATTAAGTACCAGAGGGAAGATAGTGCGTGTGTGTGTGTGTGGGGGGGGGGGGGCATTGTAAAGGGGGAGCAAGAGATGAATACAGTAAGCAGATTCAGAAGGATGTAGGTTGCAGCTGTTATTCCGAAATTAATAGATCTGCACCGGATGGAGTACCATAGCATGAAGAGCTGCATCGAATTAATCTTCGGACTAAAGACCACAACCACCACAACAACAATAAGTCCACTTTTTAAATCAATATTCACACCTTTCTCGCACATTGTATCAGAATACTTGCGAAAACATAACAACTGTCACACAAGCACTATCTCTAGATCCCATTAAGAGTAAACCCATGTAAAATTATTGGCATATAAATTTACATGCCAGATGAAACAAATACAGTGTATCTTGTCACATAATTTCAATGCTATCCTTGATGCTCGACTGACGACTTACTGCCGTTAAAAATACTACTTATTATTACATACCATCAGTGTGTATGGTTATGGTGTCGTCGTGATTTTGTAGTAAAATTGACGCACAATTATTGACAGAAACAGTATCAGTAACAAGAGTAAAAACATAAAACAACCGTTATAAAGTTTCTACGTTATTTATGGTATTCAACAAAAGAGGTGTGAGTTCTACTTGCATTCGATGTGACGTGCTTCATATTTGTAAACTTGATATTTTTCAAACAGAAATCTTCAGTAGTCGATAAATTATGCCACAAGGATTCTGGGTACAAAACAATGTGATTGTCGGTTGTCAGTGGTAGTATCCGTTGCCAGTATCATCCTGAGAAAAGTAAGTGAGTGAATCGGATGGGCATCGTGCTATTAAACAGTCTAGAAATACGTTGCAGAGCCCACAGATAAAGATACAAAGGTTGTTGAGGTTTTGCAATATGACTTGATGAAGAATAATTTGATATGTGTGAAGGCATTCAGGTAATGTCACTGTACTGTCATTATTTAGAGGTATCTCTCTTTATTGATATCGCTTTGTTAGTTCGATTTTGAGATTTTATTAACAAAGATAAATATTCACATGGCGTGCACTTAGCAGTTTTAGATCTACCACTCCCTTACCATTCTATTAGCTCATTTCTTGGCAGAAACATATTTTATTATAAAGTGATTTTTGTAAAGATGATTTCACTTGTTAATATATAGTTTTTGAATGCTCTCTTCAACATTATTCAGTAAATGCAGTTAGCGGAACACAGTAGCACAAAAATAAAACTAAAGCTTAATATGCTTAGTGTAATTTCATTTCCTTGCACTGCACTGTGCAAGTCGCCTATCATTTAGCTGATCTGTTGCAGGGCTCTAGTTGCATTTTCATCACTTTCGAATACTACCGAGTTTCCGTTGCAGCAGGTAAACAATGAAAATTGTTTGGGCCAAGTTTTCATCACAGTCATCACAATAAAATAATTTAAAGTTGAGCTCTTCATTTCAAAATTAAGATCACTTCGGATTAGGTGAACATTAGTTCAGATTTTAGAATTTCTTCCAATCCAAATGCGGCATACAGCAAACCAGTGCTTAACAGTACAGGTTAAAAACAGTCTTGGTTGCAATTTAGTTTTTTTATTTTTCAACGACGCGTTCCGCCTTATTTAGGCATCTTCAGCTTATCTTTTCTAGATGGACGCGAGAGACACCAAGATCTGCATAACGCGTTCCCGTTCACAGGAGCGAGTAACAGACTATGATCTTACTCCTGTGAACGGGAACGCGTTATGCATATCTTTGGACAGTTATACTTTCAAAATTAATATTGTAAATTTACGCAAAATGTATTTTGTTAACCTTTTATGTTGGAATTGCAAGTTACACTGTGACGTCACGCATCGTAGGGATGTTCACTTGCACTGCTCAATACAGATTTCACAGGATGGTTTCTTTGGTTTACAGTTTTATGTTTTCAAGTTATTTTGGTAAAGCTTTATTAAAACACAGTTACACGAGATTCACATATATTTGGCAACTTATGAGACAGTGTTTCCATAATTTTATCATTTCGGAATGTTTTAATGACTTTTTTTAGTCTGATGAATGTCTGCCTGTATAGTGACATTACAAGAAACACTTTATAAAACAACCTGTTCTTTTGTTACTTATACTAGTGTAAGAATTCTTTGCATATTCTGTATCTATTATTCTTTTGTTACTTATACTAGTGTAAGAATTCTTTGCATATTCTGTATCTATTATGATATGTATTTTTATTATTTTTGCAGCTTTGGAGTATTTTTGGGTTATTTGCGTGACATTTCGTGAAAAGTAGTAGTGCAGCATAAGAATCGTAAGTCGTTGCAGTGCGGATTCTACCTGTTACTATTTAACACATTAATGATTTCCATGTCTAATTATCTGGGTCAAGTTCTCTTTTGTAGATGATTTGAACTTGAAAGTTACTTTTGTGGACATATAAATCTGTGTGTTTCACTTCATTTTTGTCATGAGTGAGCACTATCACTAGCAGTATTACACGCAGATGTCTTGTGAGAGAAATGAGCCAATTTCAGAACGATGAGTATTCCACAGTTGGAGAAACTGATTTTGTTACACATTTATCACAAATTAATAAGGTGATTGAATATTCGGAAAATATCAGACACGCATGTGCAAATTACTCCACTGTTGAATCAAAGTACAAGACAGGGCATCGGTAGAGAAATTTTAGGCTCCGAGGAAGAATTTGTGGGAAATTAAGCGACAAACTCTTAGCACCGGTAGATTCTGGTTTCAAGCCAACTTCTTATATGCAGACTGTACCCGCGTTGCCATCTATTGGCCTTAGGGTCGACCTCGTAACGTAAGTATTGTAGAATTGTGTCACAGGAAGAAAATAACAGTCATATGAGGAACTGAACGGATTACAAGACAAGATAAAGAAACTGGAAGACAATACTAAGGAACTGGAAAGGAGACTGGGAAAGTGGCAGGAAGAGAATTATAAGTCACAGAAAGAGATGAGAAAGAAAGTGGAGGAAAATGACAGAAAAATAGAAGAACGTAGTAGGTCACAGCAAGAGATGACATCACAGATGCAGAATTTGTCAGTTCAGATTGAGCAAGAAATAGGCGATGACGTCCAGCCGATAACAAATCATTTAGAGACTAGGATCTGTGATGCTGAGAAAGAACACTGCCGAAAGAACGAAATACGCCTAGGAAAAAATTTGAAGTTAGATGAGAGGATCGCAAATATCGCACCATATCATGTTCAGAATAAAGACGAAGAGTTAGCAAAAATAATGAGTGTGGCACTCTGGGTAACACTGCTGTGGTCACTCAAGTAAAACAGAATGAGCAAGTTCATGCTGTTATTCGTGAAACAGATGAAGAAAGTGGATCATCGACATTACAATCAGAAACACAGAAAGAATAACTAGATGCTATTTCTGAAAAGTCGAACTTTCTGTAAAAGTGATGAATTTGTCAACCATTACACGTAAGGATTATGACAATTTCCCTGTTCATTTTTTAGAAACTGGAGAATACCAAGCCTTGAAATGATTTACAGACGGTCAAAGAAAAATCTACCAACAACGGAAACAGGAAGTAAATGCCAATGGGTCTCAGCTCACACATGTCGAAAGAAAATATACTTGAGGTCAAGATGTTAGCAAATTTGGTCATTCTCATTCAGAAAATTTAAATGAAAATAGAAATGTGTGGCCTTTATGTGATCATCCTACTCTACAACTTTCCTTTCGAGGACAAGGTATTGGGCCGCTAATGCGTTGCAACAAACAAAGTTCGAGAACACTGAAAAATATGAACATCGATAATGAGTATTTCTTGACAGAAAATTCAAAGTGTCTCGAAATTTTGGTACGAAATTCAACCTCAAAGTTGGCTGGGCCGATTTCAGTTCTCATTACCACCCAACTGGCCAATTGCTCACCAACCAGAAGTCATGTGCGGATACCTAGAGAGCGGATCAGTTACAACGATGCGATCTAGAGTGAAAGAATATCGAAGTCAAGGAGAATTTTATTATGCATGATTGCCCACATACTGGTAGCAGACTACAGAAGACTGACAAACACGGAATTATTATGCTTAAAAGCTTTGATCAGTTAGAATATTCAAGTCACACGCGTTATTCTGAAGACATAGTGTGGAAGAACTAATATTTGTCAAACCCCTATAGTCTATCTGAACTCTTACATACGTGTTTGGCAAAACTGACAACATATTTACGACTCCTTACGCGGGCAGGAAGATGCTAAGATGATTGGGAGGCATTTCAGGATGTACTGCAGAAACTGGAGATAGATAATAACGACAACCTAAGAGGAGACAGTTACAATAGTTACAAATAAAGTTACAATAGTAAGTAATTTTGACAACCGGAATGATTTTAGAGATGAAAATAGACATCAATCACAAAACACACTCGACTGGTTATCAAGAAACAGTTTTCTTAACAGAGTCAGCTTCCACAACAATGGTATAGGACATAACTCGTGGCACAATAGGAATCATGGTAATGAAAATCATTTCGATCAAAACAACCAAGATAAGGAGAGATGAGGTTGGCTTTATAATGGTAGAGTGCTGAAAGAACGAAAGAGACAAGTTGAAGTGAGTGAAGTTCAATCGCTTAGCCCACGCTACAATGCATATCACGAACGTCCAACGGAACAATGACTTGCTGTACCTACATATAACAATGTATCCTATCAGACAGAAAACACCGCTGCCAGAGCACATTTAAAAACATTGCATCTTTTCAGACTTCACAAAGATTACATCACAAGGAAGAAGTTGACCGAGTATTGAGAAATACAAAGAAAGATGCTGCAAGACAAAAGAAATTAAAAACCACAGGATTTAATTTAAGCAATTTATACGTTAGATATGTTACTGAAATCTCATCGCTTATCACATAAATGTAAATAACTGAGTGATAACTTTTTCTTGTTTATAACAGACCTTACCACACAGACATACAATGGTCCACGACATTGCTGCGGAGGATGAAATTTTGTGCATGTGCAAGAGTAGAGGGCTTCACCATGTCAGTCATGTGAAGTCATTTATTGAGTACAACTTAACTAAGTTTCCTGTGAGTAGTTATAAATTTTTCATATTTTGTGTTTGCACTTCGCCACATTCATGCATCCATCCTATTGTCTGTTTTTTATTGGGGAAGGTGAATTACTGTATGTAATTTTGCTGTTGTATCTCCAGTCACATATATTGCAGTAAAGACATATGATATTCCATAGATAGTAATTGGCTCTGTGTTGTTTTTTGTATGTTTAAGGGATTTGAAAATGCAATGAAAGTTGAAGGTTTATTTTAAATTGTGTTTCAAAGAAGAAATTATTGTTGTTCGCCTAATGTAAACCGATTAAAAATTTTTAAACATGCATGAATAGTAAAACGGAAAAGATAAGTGTACACAAATCCCTAACACACTTCTTGTAATATGAGCATTACATCAGATTTTTCACATTCACATTTGATTTTTTCTGCTGTGATATAGTTTAACTTTTAATCTTATAAGGTGACCTAATGCAGATAAAATTGCTTGTAATAACATTCTTTTCAGGTTATGTAATTCTTCCTCTTCACACCAACAATATTTAATAACGAAGTTTAGGGACATGATGGTTTTAGGTAAGTTATATCATATGGCAAGAGGGAGCTCTAATTCTGGAGAAAGGTCAAGTGTGGGTAAGTTTAACTTACAGTCTATTTAGTAAGCGTGAGGAATTTAATATTTCATGTGATGGTATGTATTTGGGTTTTCTACTTGTTTGTGATGTTGTTGGCTTTGGAAGCAGCATGACAAATAGTATAGACGTTAATGAATAAAGTGTGGTACTGTGGAACATTAAGTCAATAAGTATGCTAATGAAGTAGAGTTATATTATTTTTAAACAATGAAATGAAAAATACAGATAATTAATAATGTGTGATACCACGTAATGTTGACAGTTGAAACTTGGGAATAAAGTGTAGATTTTCGTTTGTAGTGGTCAAATGTGTATGAAACCCAAGGTTTATGAAGCTATGGTAGTAACAGAAATAAGGAGAAAGGTGACAAAGATCAGAAAAAGAAGTCAGCATTGATGAATTGTCAATGTGCTGAAGGGAGGTGTTGGTAACTTCACACGTCTTTTTTACTGGTAATTTTATGTAAAGCCTCTTTCGTTTGTATTCAGATTTTATTTAAACAACAACGATGAAGGTGAGGCACAAAAACAGGTCATTTGCAACGTTATTTGAATGGTAAGGTACGTTTAGTTTGAAGAACGACGTTTGTACTCGTATTTTTCTTTGTTACCGTAAGATAATATTTTTAGGCCTTTGCTTGTGACTGACTGGTGACTAATGAGAGCATTTATCTTTCAGAAAATTCTCTGAGAGCATTTAACAACCTTTTCTTTAGTTAGCCCAACCATGGTTGTTCCCTGTCTTTATATGTTTGTAGTATAATTGTTTCTTGTCCTCACATATGTTTGTAGTTACTTTCTTCCCTTTCCTTATATATGTTTGTAGTGGTGTAGTAATGGTCTGCATTCTTTGTATAGTGAGGTAAAATGTGAAATTTCTTGTAAATGTGCTCACAAATAAAACTACTTCATTGTTTCTTGCCATTAACCATTAACACAGTTCACTGAAAATAAATCTGCTTGCTAATTGCCAACAGGACACCTGACAAACCCGACTACACACTGTTTGCACAAGGATGCAAGTTGACATCTGCCTTGATATCAAAGTGTTTACCTCTTCCTCAGCATGCTACTTTTGTGTCTGGACTACTGACTTTCTCTAAAACAGATGCAAATCAGCAGAGGCAGCAGCTAAAGGAAAATAAACTACTCACTAATTTTTTTAATTTTGCTTCTCAGAAACAATCTGTAACTTCATGTGGCGTAAGATGCAATGTACACACCATAAAGTATTCAAAACTTTATTGTAAATTATGAAGGTGGAGGGTACCTTAAAGAAAACGATTCTTGAGAAATCAAACTGATTATTCGCAAAAACACTGCCCGACATAAGACGACGAACAACTACAAAACCCTCCAATTTTAAAAGAAACTACGAACATTTCAATCGATTGAGTTATTTGTGAGATAATGAAAAACAAAGGTCAAATTAACACTAGCCATGAAAGTGGTTACCTGAGGGACAAAGATTTCCTTCAGTTAATACTTGTGACAAATAAAAATTAGTTCTTGCTCAAGCCTTCGTTATCTTTAAAATTCTTTCAAAATCTTTTCCATCAATATAAAGAATGAAAAAGTATTATAAATGAGTTTTCATCTCCATAGTGAAGTATTCCAGATAGCCTCTCCCAGAGTGCCAAGGAAACATCTCCTCTGAAAAACTCAAATGCTCATAAAAATGACTCAAATGTTCTCACGCTGCACAACAGACTGACTAGCAAGTCAACTACAGATAAAACTAAGCACAGAGTCAAGGACGTTATTACCACTCATGCAGTGACCTGAATCGTATTTGTCCCAGTAGTGTAAGGTGAATAATTTATAGTAGCAGAAAACATACGGGAACCCTGAAACATTACACATTCAACACTAGCCCTCTATTAATAAACCCTCGTACAATTTGCGATTTAAGATGGTAACTAATCGCGGTTCCTGCGGTTTAGTACCGCCATTACGGGATGTAAAACACGGCAGTTTGTACATTGTATTTGACGTACAACTGGACACCTTATAGACTTAATTAACTAGTGCATAAACAATACATTTCGAATTCCTTTTAATATGATATTAAGTTATAAAATGTTCGATGGTTCAATTATAAGTAACATTTTCTTCCTTTTATTGTTCTATGGTTGAGGATCATTAAAAGTATAGTTAAAAGTGCATAAACCAAAGTTTCGGTATATTATTGAAGCTATTTGAGCTAATGATGATGGGAAGAAGAGAAAGCAAGGACAGAGGGGACAAGTCTTCATAAGAACGAGACTCAGTAATGGACAGTACTGACAAATCTAAAGTATGTAGACAAGACCCTCTGTACCTCTATTACGTATTATTGAAAATATACCAGGGAGGGGATAAGAAACGGCGCTTAGGTTTTGGGGAGAAATATCTTCATTCACCACTTTTTTAAATTTTCCTCCCGAATCGGTGTCAGACTTCCGTATCCAGGTTTGGCGATATTGACCTCTATCCTAGCCTCCCACTGATAATGCGTAGAGATTCTCGTCAGTTGAATGGACTGTGTAAATGAAATGTCGGAACAGTTCTTCGTGGATTATTTGTCGTAGCAATTCATTGGAATAAAAGGACAAACCTCTATTCAGAACAGTCTGTCAGTCCATTCAAAATTTCAGAGCAAATACTCGTTCCCCCTTGTGCAGTGCGAAGACCATGGTTATCTTATCCCTATTCACGCGGAAGATACAAAGGATTTATTTGAAGTGCCGCAGACTCTTGAAACCTAACAATAGTTACAAATTCCGCCAGATTGTTTTTAACATTATAGTTGAAGAATTGGAGAGTGTAACATCTAATTTTGTTGATAAAGTAATGAAAAACTTTGAAGGAACCATATTCCTTCAGCAACGGAATTTCCTCGCTATGCTAAACTGCTGTGGGAAAATGTATTCAAGACAGAGGCCACTAGAATAGTTCTGCGTAACTGGCATTCAACAGCAGCTTAGATCATTTGGCGCGAATCAATGTACTACTTAAACATGATATGAAAGTCTATAGACACACAGGACGTAGAAAATAGTGATTAGTAGACGTATCTCGGGGACTGTCTTCAGTTGAAGCTGAAATAAAATTTCCTGTTTTACTCCACATGCTACCACAAGGCGTTTAAGAAGAGCCGAGTATCTGTAATTTCACCTTTCAGTTCACAGAGACTTCGCAAAAGATATTTTCTGAAATTTCTTCGTAGCAGTTACATTTCGAGAAGTTCATGGCAGATTGTAATTCAAGCAGTTTCCTCATTCATTTCATGTTAGTTGGTTTTAGCAGTAGAATTTCCGCAAGCTAATATAACTTTCCTCATACCGAACGTCGGTTTGAATCAAATGGTGTTTTACCAAACTGAGCGTGATCAATTTGGAGGTAGGTCGTCATTGTGTAGTCCACCAGTTACACAAAAATTTACACTTTAATGAGGACTACAAACCACTTTACATCTCTGAAGTTTTCACAGCAAATGTTTATAGGAGTGAAAGTAATGATAAGTGACACACAAAAGTACTAGGACTGACTGGTAGTCAATCCTGGGACATTTTTATCGGTAGCCTGACGCTTCACAACTGAGCCATCAAAGTGTGAGAAGTGGCAGTAAGGGATGCGTTAGTTCACTTGCTCAGTGGCAGTTTTACAGCATGCATTCTTTGAGGTATGTGATTTAGAGTACTTTGTAGTTAACGATATTTGCACACTACTGAACATTCAGTGACCCAAAATTAAAAGGAAACCGAAGGAAATTGTTTAGAAACAACGTAACTGAGTGGTTGTAGATAATCACTGTTTTAGGATATGAGTTTGAAATGAGTTATTACATTGATTAATAACTGAATATAGTTAATAGAAAATGTTTTTATTAATACAGAATGTGTAACATGCGGCTTTCTTTTGTACTATACAATGACAGTGCTGATGAGATCTAGAAGGAAATAGTGTAACAGTCAGACTCAATGGAAGTTGCAGATCTATTTATGCCTCCTCGTAGGCGGTTCAACCATTCTACTACAATGTCGCTCCGCTCTACTGCTTCGTTCACTGGTGTTTCCCAGGGCAACATACTGAACGACAGAGTCGCCGCTGCCACAAGGGCAGCAGTAGAAGAAGCGACACCATTCACGGCAGTCAGGTGTAGAGGGGTGAGGCCCCCGCCGTCTGCCACGTCCACGTCAGACCGCCGCAGAGAGAGAATATAGTCCGCCACTTCGTCGTGCCGCTCTGCAATGGCCACGTGCAGAGGGGTGGACCCTTCCGCGTTGCTAGCGTTCACATCCGCGCCAGCACCGATCAGAATCTCTACAGTTTTTCTGTCGCCGGCTAGAGCTGCTATGTGGAGGGCTGTGTCCAAATCCACACTGGCGCTATCAACGTCTGCTCCCCGCTGCAACAGAAGTACTACAGCCCCCACGTGTCGGTAGCTGGCTGCTAGGTGCAAAGGAGTGCGGCCGAGGTCATCGCGGCATTCAGTGTCTATTCCGGCGTCCAGAAGTAGTTCCGCACACCTCACGTGACCGCCGGACGCCGCTTCGTGCAGGGCCGTTCGATGCATGGCGTTGCGAGCGTCCACGCCGACGCCCGCTTGCAACAGCGCGCGAACTGCGCTCGTGTTACCCTTCCCTGCTGCAGTGTGCAGGAGAGAGACACCGTCTGGCGTGGAGACGAAGGGGTTCGCCCCGAGGTCCATAAGCGCGTCAAATCCTTCGTGGAATCCGGAGGCCAGCGCCGTGTGCAGTGGTGTGTGGCCCTTCCAATCAGCGGAATTCATGTCCGCACCCAGGTCCTTCAGCAGTGACAGGGCGGCGGTGTTCCGGCTGCGAACTGTCCAGTGGAACACGGAATGCCCCTTGCTGTTTTGGGCCGTCAGTGACGCTCCTGCTTCAACAAGTTTCTTGATTGACTCCACACAACCGGCGAAAGCAGCGATGTGGAGGGCTGTGTTTCCATTGTCGTCAACTGCGTTTACGTCAACGTCAAATTCCAAGAGCAATGAGACTGCCTCCAAGATGTCTGCAGCTGCTGCGAGGCGAAGAGCTTGGGACTCACCATTAGGCAGACGACTGATTCTCGACAAATACGGCAAAACCGCGGTCTTGGGCATTAGATGTCCATCGAGAATGTCGCAGGAGGCGGTTTCCTCGATTTTACCACCAGTAGCTACAAATTTTACTCTGAACGTTGAATCCTCATCCGTTCCATGCTGCTCGTATTCACCAGGAATCATTAGTGTCTCAGGAGCTGAGAGAGTATCCGAATCAGCATCATCCCACTCTTCAAACCTGAAATAAAAAACTTATGTTATTCTGGACGTGCAATAACCACTCTCAGACTGCAGGTGGCAGCACTAGCAGTGGACGTTAGACGCGAAAAACAGAACAGTCGTCATATAATGTGGAAACATATTTATCTGACGTCCAAGACAGCATGATCTTTGGCCTCCGGGTCAAGCGTGGAAACATCTCCAAACCGCCTAAGTTCTTAAACGGTTGGCGGGCTGCCGTGGTTGAAGTATAGCGTGCCTAGCAAATTTGATGATCCAAGACTTGCGGCTAGGCAACCGCGGTGTACCATGGGTCAAACAACAGGTATGAATGACGGCAGCGGATGTGTGTGCGGACAAAGTAACGTGCAACAGTTGGACAACTGAATACCCAGATGAAATGTCCACCAACAGCTTCCTCAACGACCTTTCAGTGAAAGTTGCTGTGTATGGGTCACAGTAACAGGCGCCTGGTTCATGCACCCATACTGACTGCTGATCATTGGCGACGAAGGCTTGTATTTGCATGTCAATAGCGCAACTATTCTCCCACTGAATGACGACAGATGGTCTTTTCAGATGAATCACGTTTTCTGCTCCACCAGACAGATGGCCGTAGGCGTGTACGGCCTGCAACAGTCATCGGAAGGATCCCGGCCGGAGGGGGGAGCGTTATAGTCTGGGGAATGTTGTCACAGCATTTCTGGACGATCTCGTCATTATGGAAGGCACAATGGATCAACAGATATGCAGCTGTCATTAGGGACCACGTCCACGCCCACATGCAGTTCGATTTTCCTCGGCAAGAAGGCGTCTACCAGCAGCACAACGTAACCAGATACACAGATCGTACTGTATGGGCGTGGTTCTAAGAACACCAGGATAAGTTTACCGTACTTCCCTGATCACCAGACTCATCGGATTAAGGCCCAATGATTCTGTAAGTACCTCTCGATAGGACTCATCGCGCTATTTATCTTGAACCGAGAATACATTCCTGGCTTCGTCAAGCGGGGGCGATCTGCAGTGCATGGTAACGGGAGAAAGCTTCACAAGCCAAGATCGCTAAAAACACCATTTTATTGTATGGCCTGTTTCAACAGAGCTATACTGTAACCATGGAATCTGAAGAGGGTGAACAACAGATGATACGAGAGTATTTTGCAATCATTATATTACTACTTGATACACTGCTTTGTTACAGAATCTATGAAATTTTAACATACCATATGCTGCTGAATTTTTACAACTATTATCCACGAGGGTTACAAGTCGCTCTACATTGCGTATGTACACCGTGGTCATGAAGATCACTACACATCACGATGTGAAATGTAAGAATCAACCGCCACAATGTCATCTGGGGAACGTAGCCGGAGGACTCCGGTCAATTGACAGCTGGTAGTGTACACGAACACTTGCAATCTGCTCAGTATAGGTTTATGTCTGTACACAATCGACAGGCCACTGTAGTTAGCTTCATGGTAGTGGGATGTACATAAGCAGTGTGAAGCGACTTTTGACATTGGTGAGTAGTTTATCGTAAAAATTCAAAAGCATAAGATATGTACTAAGTTGTATTACGATCATCGCAAAATATTTTTCTATCAGCTGCCGTACATCCTTTTGCAGATCCAATAATGACGGCATGGATCTGTCGAAAACGGTCATACAATGAACAGCTTTTTTAGCGATCTTTGCTTGTGAAGCTTTCCTTCGTTATTAAGCGAGACACATAGCGCAACTGGCCACGGTGCTGGAGTCTTCATGGCTCCACATCCCTGTCGGAACCTTCCAGAACCTCGCTGACACTCTTCCCTGCACGTCCGCGCTGCAAAACGTGGTTAGTCCGGTTTCTGTGGGTGGTCACAATGTCATAGGACCCTGTAAATATGGTTTCTGTAGTCTTCCGCACCAAACTCAAGGCACAGGAGTACATGGTTTTATATTATAAAGTAATGCAAGTCATTTTAAGCTGTCTAGTTTACGTACGATACTAAAGTTGTGAAGCTTTCACATACACCAAAATATCAAACAGTATATTTTCATTAAATAGTAGCACAGATGTCTCCATTGGAATGACAGTCATCAACGGCTGGAAAATATTCGTTAAGTCAGCTATGGTTGACACAATGATTTTGTCGAAATGGGAGCCCTGATATTGAGAACTTACACATGGGATACCTGATATTGAGAACAAAGAGATGGATATTATGAGAGAAAATTTTTCGAAAATAAGTAAAGGCTTGTTAATGTGCCTTGCTGTGAACCTATTTATCAGCACTGACCAATAGTTTTCGCTCTAGCAAACTACGATTCGGTAGTTTTGGTACAGTACATAAATGAAGTAAACAGTAGCCTTACCAGTTGTGTTGGTAGCTTTGGTAGGGAAGAAACATCAATGAATAAGTGAGAGGAACAGGAAGCTCATGACTTCCCTTTATCTCGTTTGTTAGTTCGTTTTCTCCCACATAACTAGAACCGCACATCATTCAGTGTTAGTCCATTGTGCAATTAATACGCTTACAAATAATGAATTGCATTTTTAAGTGAAAAAAATTTGCTGCTAGCATAGCTTCTGCGCTTTTATACAATCAAAGCAATTACTTTTCATTCAAGTACAGTTTAGATACACAGACACAAAAAGTATAATTACTGTTTTTATTTTAAAATCAATAGAATGTTCTCCGTCAAGATCAAATGGAGCTTTCTGTTTTATCAAGTTCAAAAGTTGTGCAAAATAAAAGAAATATGTTTCGTATAGGCTCGACAAAGTATTGAGGCATTATTTGATGTGTGTTTGTCCTTTGTTTTTATTTTTTCTTGGTTTTGAGGAAACTGCGTATGTAACTCTATATAATTTTTATTTTTACTACTGTATCACTATTTCACGCTAAAAATCAACATTTTTCGAATAAAACCTGAATTAAAAACGACAATTTTTATTTTACTATGAACCTTTTAGTTTTAACTGACAGATAGGAGAACTATGTAAAACAACAATTTTCCATGGGTTACGCTTGTGGCCCTTTATACATCGTTACTGTTTCTAAGAGGTTCACCGCTTCCTATTCGTAGGGATTTCTGTTGACACACTAGTCGCATACGCAGGCAAAGCGAAATGAGGTGAGGGCCGATAGGCATGCAACACGTCAAACGTACAGGTAACATGGTTACAAACTTAAAGCTCGGTTTACACTATCAAGTTATTGCAGCAATTTACTTGCGCGTAGGAACTTGCCGCGCGAGTTTTGAGTTTTCTTTGTGGTTTTAGGGCGCACAACTACGGTGGTCATTAGCGTCCAGACTAATTTAGGAATGCATTGCGAGGCCCAAGGTTAAAACAGCAACTAAAAACGACAACACTATAAAAGGCACATTAACAGGCAAGGGATTAAAAGAAAACAGCATAATCAAATGTCCTTAGACAGGTTTGTCATGTGGATAAAACGAAGGACGCGAGCAGCTGCTCCTGGGTCATCCGCTAAAATTTCATCCAGAG
This sequence comes from Schistocerca piceifrons, assembly GCF_021461385.2. Taxonomy (NCBI): domain Eukaryota; kingdom Metazoa; phylum Arthropoda; class Insecta; order Orthoptera; family Acrididae; genus Schistocerca; species Schistocerca piceifrons. Next base: position 641,182,366 of record NC_060140.1, on the reverse strand, counting down.
TACATGGTAGGACAAGATCAATGCGCAGTGTATTAAAATTCGGACAGGACGTTAGAATGTGGCGTACCGTCAGCAATTGCCCACATGGGCAGAACGGCGCCGGCGCAGCAGTCAGCAGATGTCGATGGCTCAACCGGCAGTGTCCAATCCGTAACCGGGCCAAAACGACCACCTCCCGCCGAGATGGGCGTGAAGAGGTCGTCCAAGCCATGGGGAGAAGTTTCAAGGCCCGAAGATTGTTTTCAGTAAGTGTAGAACAATCGGCATGCCACAGCGATAAAATGTGCTGACAAATGACCCTGCAAAAATCAGATGAAGGCACACAACAAGAAGCTGTCCGAGTCTGGAGGACCACAGCCTTGGCTGCGGCATCTGTAGTTTCGTTCCCAGGGATACCGACATGGCCAGGAACCCACACAAAGGTAACCGGAGAATCGTCCGCCAGATGCTGAAGAGAGCGTTGGAGCCGGTGCACGAAACGGTGAACCCGATATGGATCACTGAGACTCTGGATGGCGCTCAGGGAATCAGAGCAGATGACATAAGCAGAATGTCGGTGGCGGCGGATATAAAGAACAGCCTGATAGAGGGCAAATAGCTCAGCTGTGAAGACCGAACAATGGCAATGGAGCCGGTATTTGAAACTGTGTGCCCCGACACCGTCACTGGTCTTAGAGCAACCTGTATAAATGTAGATCGTATTAACGAACCTCGAACGAAGTTCGACAAAGGGCGAACGGTATACCGAAGCAGGGGTAACCTCCCTTGGGAACGAGCTGAGATCAAGGTGAACTCGAACCTGAGCCTGAAGCCAAGGTGGCGTTTGGCTCTCGCCACTCTAAAGGTTGTAAGGAGTGAAAAATCAAGGTGCTGAAGGAGGCGACGAAAGCGAACTCCAGGGGGTAGCAGGGCAGATACATACAACCTGTATTGACGGTCGAGAGAGTCATCAAGGAAGAAACGATAAGACAGGTGGTCGGGGATTGATAATAGCCGACAGGCATACCGACAAAGCAGTATACCGCTCCCGTGGGTTAGTGGCAATTCACCGCCTTCAGCATGAAGACTCTCGCCGGGACTAGTATAGAACGCTCCGATCGCAAGACGTAACCCCCGATGTTGTATAGAGTTGAGGCGGCGTAAGATGGACGGCCATGCAGAGGAGTATACAAAGCTCCCATAATCCAGCTTTGAGCGGACGATCGACCGATACAGGAGAAGTAGGACGGTTCGATCCGCTCCCCACGACGTACCGCTGAGAACACGGAGGACATTTAGAGAACGGGTACAACGGGCAGCCAAATATGACACATGATTTTTGTTTTTGTTTTGGGGTGCAAAACTGCTATGGTCATTAGCGCCCGGTCTGTGACTTAGCAGAAGGTCAAAAACGAAAATGGAAACCAGCAGCAATGGGAACGAAACAAAAAATTGGAGAAACTAAAAACAGAAGAAAAGCTTAAAAATCCACTACAGAAAGGGGTTGGTTGTCCCCAAAATGAGCTTCAAATGACTGACGTCATCTCACTGGCACTAATAAACTCGAGAACGCGATCGGCTGAGCGCGTGTCACGTGCTAAAATCGACGATATATCAGGCGACAGCTGTATACGGGCGCGTAACGGAGTAAAATAGGGGCACTCAATTAAAATGTGTCTTACCGTCCACAGCTGAGAGCAGTGGAGACAGAGTGGGGGAGGACCGCCGCTTAAAAGATGTCGGTGGCTAAAAATACAGTGCCCTATCCGGAGTCTAGTTAAAATTACCTCCTCCCGACGACGCGTTCGGGAGGAAGATGTCCAAGCACAGGGAAGAGCTTTCACGTCCCGCAATTTATTATGGGGAAGTGTCGACCAATGTGCGTGCCATAAAAGAACAACACGACGACATAAAACGCTCCGTAGATCGGCGAAGGGAATCGATCGAATAGCTGGCCGAAGAAGAGAGACTGCAGCCTTGGCCGCTATATCGGCCGCCTCATTTCCACAGGTACCAACGTGTCCTGGGATCCAGAGGAACGCCACCGAGACACGCCCCCCCCCCCCCCCCCCCCCAAGTGGAGCAAGCGTAGGCAGTCCTGAATCCGGTGGACCTGAGGGTGAACGGGGTAGACTGAGGAGAGAGCTGAGAGAATCTGAACAGATAACATACTGTACCCGCTGATGGCGGCGGATGTATTGGACAGCCTGGAGAACAGCGCAAGGCTCCGCAGTATAAACCGAACACTGGTCGGGAAGCCGAAATCGATTTGGGGTGTCGCCAACAACATAGGCGCTCCCTACACCTAACGATGTTTTCGAGCCATCAGTGTAAATAAATGTGGCTTCCTTCATTTGTGCACATAGAGCAGCAAATGCCCGACGAGAAGCAAGTGAAGGGGTACCATCCGTGGAAAATTGACAACGGTCACGGAGCAGGCAGGTCCGGGGACGGAGCCAAGGCGGTGCTGTACCCCAAGTTGTCAAGAAGGTTTTAGGAAAGCGGAAGGAAAGAGAATGGAGCAGTTAACAGAAGCGGACTCCCGGTGGTAGTAGGGAGGAGGGGCGGCCTGCATACCCTACATCAGAGGCGGCGTCGAAAAAAATGTCATGGGCTGGATTAGCAGACATGGAAGACAGATAGCTAGCATAACGACTCAGAAGGACTGCTCGCCGATTGGACAGCGGAGGTTCAGCAGTCTCAACATAAAGGCTTTCCACAGGGCTGGTGTAAAAAGCTCCAGACACTAAACATAATCCACAGTGGTGGATAAAGTCGAGACGCCGAAAAATAGACGGCCGAGCAGAGGAGTAAACTATGCTTCCATAGTCCAATTTCGAGCGCACTAAGGCGCGATAGAGGCGGAGAAGGACCACTCGGTCCACTCCCCAGGAGGTGCCATTCAGTACACGGAGGGTGTTGAGGGATCGCAGGCAGCGAGCCGAAAGATAGGAAACGTGGGAGGACCAGCACAGTTTTCTGTCAAACATAAGACTCAAGAATTTAGCGACGTCTGAAAACGGAAAGTTGACAGGTCCTGGATGTAAGGAGGGTGAAAGAAACTCCTTACATCGCCAAAAATGAACACAAACGGTCTAACTGGGAGAAAAAAGGAAGCCGGTTTCGGTGCTCCAACAGTGGAGGCGATCGAGACATCCTTGACGATGTTCAAGAAGGCTGGTCCGTTGAGAGCTGTAGTAGATCGCAAAATCGTCCACAAAGAGGGAGCCTGAGACATCGGGGAGGAGACAGTCCATAATTGGATTTATGGCACTGGGAAACAGTACAACACTTGGCACGGAGCCCTGGGGTACCCCGTTTTCTTGGGAGAAAGTACGGGAGAGAATAGTGTTCACCCGCACTCTAAATGTGCGCCCTGCCATAAATTCGTGAAGAAATAGTGGCAGCCGACCTCGAAAGCCCCAAGAGAACAGTGTGCGGAGGATGCCCGTCATCCAACAGGTATCGTATGCTCTCACCAGATCAAAAGATATTGCTACTGTTTGGCGTTTCCGGAGAAAATTGTTCATGATAGTGGAGAGAGCAACAAGATGGTCAACTGCAGAACGATGCTTTCGGAAACCGCATTGGGAAGGTGTTAAAAGACTGTGGGACTCCAGCCACCAAGCTAAACGGCCATTCAGCATACGCTCCAAAACCTTATATACACTATTCGTGAGAGATATGGGGTGACAGCTAGAGGGGAGATGTTTGTCCTTTCCAGGTTCTGGAACAGGAACGACGATAGCTTCCCGCCATCGTCTGGGAAAACTACTGTCGGTCCAAATTCGATTATAAATGCGAAGGAGGTAACGCAGACTATGGGTTGATAAATGCAGCAACATTTGGATGTGGATACCATCCGGTCCGGGGGCGGAGGAGCGAGAAGAAGAGAGTGCAGTTGGAGTTCCCGTATGGAGAAAACAGTATTATAGCTTTCGCGATTTTGAGAGGAGAAAGCAAGATGTTGCACTTCCGCTGTACGTTTCTTCGGGAGAAACGCTGGCAGGTAATTTGAAGAGCTCGAAATGTCAGCAAAGTGTTGACCCAAAGAGTTAGAAATTGCGACAGGGGCCACTAACGTATCATGCGCGACAGTGAGCCCACAGACCGGGGAGAAACTAGGCGCGCCAGATAACCGTCGAATCCGACTCCAAACTTCCGAGGGGGGAGTGAAGGTGTTAAATAAGCTAGTAAAGAATTTCCAGCTTGCCTTCTTGCTATCGCGGGTGACGCGACGGCATCGCGCACGGGACTGCTTATAGCGGATAAAGTTGGCCAAAGTAGGATGGTGGCAGAAAACGCGAAGACCACGTCGCCGCTCACGTATTGCGTCACGCCGTGCCTCGTTCCACCAAGGAACTGGGGGGCGCCGGGGCAATTCGGAGGTGCGTGGTATTTAACGTTCCGCAGCTGTAAGAATAACGTCTGTAATATGAGTGACCTCATCGTCGACGCTAGGAAAGTGACGGTCATCGAATGTCGCTAGAGACGAAAAAAGTGTCCAATCGGCTTGGGCAAACTTCCAGCGTCTCGGGCGCTTATATGGCAGTTGTCGTTGCAATCGAAGGACACATGGAACGTGGTCACTCGAGTGCGAATCAGCAAGGGCGAACCATTCGAAGCGCCGAGCTAGCGGAACAGTACCGACCGAAAGGTCCTAATGAGAGAAATTTGTCGCGGAGGCAGACAAAAATGTAGGGTCCCCAGTGTTGAGGCAAACAAGACCCGCGTCGTGGAAGACGTCTAACAACAGTGAGCCACGCGGACGTGGATGTGGAGATCCCCAAAGCGGGTGGTGGGCATTGAAGTCCCCAACCATCAAATAGGGGGGTGAAGATGAAAAAGATCAGCTCGTGCCATTGATGTGGACGATGGAATGTATATAGTACAAAGAGAGAATGTGTATCCAGAAAGGGAAAGACAGACAACGACTGCTTGGATGGAAGTGTTTAAGGGGATTGGGTGATAATGGAGAGTATTATGGAGAAGAATCATGAGTCCTCCATGTGCTGGAGTGCCTTCAACAGAGGGGAGATCAAATCGGACTGAATGAAAATGGGGGAAGAGAAAGCGGTCATGGGGAAGCAGCTTTGTTTCCTGAAGACAGAAGATGACCGGCGAGTATGATCGTAGGAGGATCGCCAATTCATCGAGATTGGCTCGAATGCAGCGGATATTCCAATGGATAATGGACAAAGGGTGGACAGAAAATGGAAGAATGTGAGTAAGGTTGCCGTCAACTCAACGTCTGCTCAGAGCTTGCGACCGACAGCGTGAACGGCACTCAGCCGAAGGTAACAGATCCTGATCCATAGGTTGTTCAGGAGCAGCCCCTGCCACCAGCGATCGGCCGGTTGATCGGCCGCCAGCAGTGCGCCTCGGCGACACACAAGACTGCCGAGGGCGGTTACCGCCTGGTGGTGCTGTAGATGAGACACGCCTTGGCGGAGGAGGAGAGGAACTAGGTTCCTTATTAGCATTCTTGGAAACATGATGTTTAGATGAAGGAGGAACCGATGGTTGTGAAGTTGGGGTACGTAAAAAATCTTCACGAGTATGCTCTTTTGTGGAAGTCCGGGTGTCTGACTTTTGGGATCGAGATTTAGCAGAACCCGATGACGGGTGAGCCATAGATTGAGCAGGCGAAAGTGGGAAGGTTGAACAGGCGATCTTTGCGCTGGCCGATCTGACGACCGTGTCACTAAAGGTGAGATCACAAGTCTGCGTGGCCGCATCCTTTGTTGGCCGAGGAGAGGCAAGGACAGTGCCGTATTTTCCTGTCTAAGTCACAGTGAGCTTTCGACTTGCGAATAATTTTCGAACAGCAAAAGTTGACACCTTTTCCTTCACCCTGATTTCCTGAATTAGCTTTTCGTCTTTAAAAATGGGGCAATCTCGGAAGGAAGCAGCGTGGTCACACACACAGTTGATGCAACGAGGGGATGGAGGTGAACAAGCACCTTCATGGGCATCCTTGCCACACGTAACACATTTGGCTGGGTTGGAACAGGACTCGCTGGTGTGATTGAACCGCTGACATCGATAGCAACGCGTAGGGTTTGGGACGTAGGGGCGAACGGAAATTATTTCATAGCCCGCTTTTATTTTCGATGGGAGGTGAACTCGGTCAAATGTCAAGAAGACAGTATGGGTTGGAACAATGTTGGTGTCAACCCTTTTCATAACTCTATGAACAGCCGTTACGCCCTGGTCAGACAGGTAGAGCTTAATTTCCACGTCAGACAACCCGTCGAGGGAGCGTGTATAAACGACTCCACGTGAGGAATTTAAAGTTCGGTGCGCTTCAACCCAGACACAGTAGGTGTGGAGCAGTAAGGACGCAACAATTTTTGTGCCTGGAGGGCACTGACTGTTTCTAACAACTAGGTGCCATTCTGTAATCTGGAACAAGACTTTACAGCACCTGAATTGCGTCGACACCTTTCTGAATAATGAAAGGGTTGACCGTGGAGAAGTCGTGACCTTCGTCAGACCGAGAAACAACAAGGAACTGTGGCAACGATGGAAGAACTGTGTGTGGCTGAGACTCAGTGAACTTACGCTTGTGAGCAGACATAGTGGAAGATGAGGAAACCAATCCGGAAGAATCCCCCATGATTACCGGCGTCTCCGATGGCGCGCTCCTCCCTTGTGGGGGCCCTCTCTGAGGGCACTCCCGCCTTAGGTGATTGTTCACACCTCAGGTCACACCTCCCGACAAACGGATGGAGGGACCAATCGGCACTTTCGGAAGGTATCAGCTCGGGTAATCACCCCTCCGTGGGCCTGGCCGTTACCAGGGGGTACATATGTGTCCTACCCGTCCACCCGGGGCGGGGAATTACGCGTTACCCCATCACCAGCTACGCACGAAAATGCGTGGGTCGACCTTTAGACACGCACAGGGAGGAAGAAAGAGAAATGGAAAAACAAAGAAAGGGAAAGGAAAGAAGAGAGGTCTCAAACGCCACAGCGGAGAAAAGTGTAAAGAGAAGGTGTAAGGAGAAGAGAAGGACAAAGGAAGGAGGAAGACATACAAGCAGAGAAGGTGAAGAATGGGTTATAGTTACGAGCGTCCGTCTCCGGACATAGGCACAAACCATACTCCCAGAGGGGGAGCAGGGGAAAGGAAAGAGCCATAGGTGAGGGGAGAGGGGGCGAAGATGGGGGATAGGGAAGGATGCAGAGAAGGAAGGTACGCAGCCTGGAAAGGAAGGAGGGCCACATTAGCTTGGGGTCCCGTGCTCGCTACGCGCATATCCACAAGAGAGTTGTGGACCCCGTGGGGGGTATGACACATGTGGAGACCAGCTAAGTTTCCTGTCAAATGTAAGAACTAAAAATTTTGTTGTCTCCACGAATGAGAGAGCAATGGGACCGAGATGTAAGGACGGTGGGAGAAACTTTGTAGCGCCAGAAGTTAATACAGACCATCTTCTCGGCAGAAAAACGGAAGCCATTGGCGACACTCCAAGAGTAAAGACGGTCAAGACAAATCTGAAGAAAGCGCTCCAAGAAACATGTACGCTGCGCGCTGCAGTAGATGGTAAAATCGTCCACGAAAAGGGAGCCTGATACATCAGTTGGGAGACAATCCATTATTGGATTCATCGCTATGGCGAAGAGAGCGATGCTCAAAACTGAGCCCTGTGGCACCCCACTCTCCTGGCGAAAGGCGTCGGACAGGACAGACCCCACACATAACCTGAACTGTCGATCCTATAAAATGTACGAATGAAAGAGGGAGGCAACCGCGAAGGCCCCTTGTATGCATGGTGCGGAGAATGCCCGTCTTCCAACAGGTGTCGTAAGCCTTCTCCAAATCAAAGAACACAGCCACTGTCTGGCGCTTCCGCAAGAAGTTATTCTTAATGAAGGTCTACTAGGTAACCAGATGGTCAACAGCAGAGCGGCGCCTACGAAGTCCACGTTGTACATTGGTAAGTAGGCGTCGACAGTCAAGCAGCCAAGCCAAACGGGAGTCAACCATTCGTTCCATCTCCTTGCAGACACAGCTGGTAAGGGAAATGGGTCGATAATTGGAAGGCAAGTGCTTGTCCTTCCCCGGCTTAGGAATCTGTACAACCATAGATTCGAGCCAGCATTTGGGAACATGACCCTTAATCGAGAGGCAATTATAAGTACGAAGAAGAAAACCTTTACCCTCAGGAGAAAGATTCTTCAGCATCTGAATATTAATAGAAGCTGGCCCTGGAACGGAGGACTGTGACTGGGCAAGTGCATTTTCGAGTTCATGCATGGCGAATGGGGCATTTTAACTCTCATGATTCGAAGAGCGGAAGTTAGATGGTCTTGCCTCCTCTGCCTGTTTTCGGGGGAGGAAGGCAGGGTGGTAATAAGTGGAGCTCGAAACCTCTGCGAAAAATCGGCCTAAGGCATTGGGGACATTCTCAGGGACCAGAAGGACGTCATTCGCGTCCGTTAAGCCAGAAACTGGGGTTGCCTGCGCCGGCTATCTGGCACTAAGGTCCACTCACCAGACAACAGAAGGAGCGAAACTGTTGAAGGAGCTTGTGAAAGCTACCCAGCTGACTTTCTTGCTTTCTTTAATAACTGTTCAAGCAATCGTTTATAATTAATATAATTCGCCATCGTCGGGTGGCGTTTAAAGGTGGGTAAATCACGTCGACGAGCACATAAAGCGTCTCTATATGCTGCTGTCCACCAGGGGACCGTTACACGTCGTGGAGAAGAAGTGGTATGAGGGATGGAATTTTCAGCACCAGTGAGAATGACTTCGGTGAGGTGTGCGACCTCACTATCGCAGCTTGCGGAGTTTTGATCCTGAGATGTCGCCCTGGAAGAAGAGCCCCCAGTCTGCTTTGGAGATGTTCCAATTAGTTGAGCATGGAGATGGGGTATGATGCAGGAGATGGATAACACAAGGGAAGTGGTCGCTCGAATATGTATCGTAAAAGGCGTACCACTCAAACCGGCGTGCAAGTTGGGTAGAACATATAGAAAGGTCTAAATGGGAATAGGTGTGAGTGAGTTGTGTCCGAAAGAAAAGTAGGGGCGCCAGTATTGAGGCAGACAAGATTGAGGTGGTTGAAAAGGTCTGCTAACAGGGAGCCTCTCGGGCAGGATGCTGGAGAGCCCCAAAGGGGATGGTGAGCATTGACGTCTCCGGTCAACAAAAATGGTGCAGGTAGTTGGGCAATAATTTGCATCGTGTCTGCCCTGGTAACGACGATGGAGTGTAAACGGTACAAACGGAAAATAAAGTGGGGAGAGTAATTCGGACGGCAACTGCCTGCAGATCGGTGTGCAATGTGATGGGATCGTAGTTGATATCATCCCGGACCAGCAACATAACCCCTCCATGAGCCGGAATACCTGCCACAGGGGGTAGGTAAAAACGCACAGAGGCATAGTGTGCTAAGTGAATTCGATCGCATGGGCGTAGCTTCGTTTCCTGGAGAGCTACTATGAGCGGACAGTTCAAGCGTAGCAGCAACTTCAGTGAATGCCGCGAATATTCCAATGAAGAAGTGCCATCGTGAGAAGAAAAAGAAAAAGGAGAAGCAAGAAGGGGTCACCTCGATGGCCGCTGAGGGCCTGGCTTCGAGCGAGCACTGCAGCCGCTATCAATAGGTGGAGAGCCATCGTACATTTTTTCAATAGGATCGTCGGCCACCATGTTAAGATGGCCGGGAGGGGGAGCTTCCTCCGCCGGTGATCGGCCAGATGTTCGGCTACCAGCGGCGCGGCCACGCGAAATGGATGACGGCCTGGGGCGGCAACCGCTGGGTGGCGCATTAGAAGAAATGGGCCGTGGCGGAGAAGGAGAACTTTGCTTCCTATGAGCCTTCTTGGAAGGTCGTTTAGTCGAAGTACTGGTCGATGGCTGGGAGTTAGGGGGACGGAGGAAGTCTTCACGGGATGGTTCCTTCTTGAAGGCCCGTGCATCTTATTTCTGGGCCGTAGTCTTGGCAGAACCTGATGAAGGTGCTTGTGTCTTGGGGGTGACGGGAGGAAGAGGAGACGTTGACCGGGCGATCTTAGCACTGGCCGAACGGACGACCGTAGCGCTAAAGGTCACATCGCATGTCTGCGTCGACACCTCCCTGGTAGGCCGGGGAGAGGCGAGGACAGTACTGTATTTCCCCGCTGGGAGCAGTGTGGGCTTCCTACTAGCAACTAGCTTGCTAGCAGCAGAGGTGGACAGTTTCTCTTTGACCTGAATTTCCTGTATACAGCGTATATCATTGTAGACGGGACAATTGCCGGAAAACGCTGCATGGTCACCTGACAGTTCACGCAACGAGGAGACAGAGGTGGACAGTCACCCTCATGGGCGTCCCTAAAACAAGTGACGCATTTAGCCGCATTAGAAAATGACTGGCGGGTGTGACTAAAACGCTGACACTGGTAGCAGCGCGTAGGTGTCGGGACATAGGGGCGAACAGAAATATCCTCATAGCTCGCTTTAATGCGCTCGCTTTAATGCGGGCAGAAGTCGAGAGAGAAGAGGAAGAGAAATCCATTGCGGATGAATACCCCATGATTCCCAGCGTCTCCGATGGCGCGCTCCTTCTTTGTGGGGACCCTCTCAGGTCACACATCCCGAGAAACAGACGGAGCGATCAACCAGCATGGTCGGAAGGTGTCAGCTCAGGCACTCAGCCCTCCCTGGGCCAGGCCTTTACAAGGGGGTACGTGCGTGCCTTACTTGTCTACCCAGGGCGGGGAAATACGCGTTATCCCGTCACCGGCTATGCGTGCGAACGCGTGGGTAGGCCTTCAGGCACGCAGAGGGAGGAAAGAAGAATAAGACAAAAAGGGACATAGGGAGAGAGAGGACAGACTGTCTCAAACGCCGAGGTGGAGACCATAGGGTGGAGAAAAAGGCACGGAGAAGAAGTCAAGGTAAAAAGGAAGGAAGACAGTAAGAGAAAGAGAAGGACAAAGAGAGGAAACAAACAAGGGAAGGAAGAAACCAAAATAAGCGAAAAACCAAAATGACCACAATTGTAAGTCGTTGAACCATCTGTCTCCAGATGCAGGCGCAAACTACCCCCCCTTGAGGGGGAGGGACTCTTAGTCGCCTCTTATGACAGGCAGGAATACTTCAGACCTTCTTACGCTGGACCCGCAGGGGCGCGAGTTGCGAGTGTAAACATATCGCCAAGTCGACTGGCGACTGTAGCAATTTACTGCTTAAGTGACTTGCTGCACGTTTTCCGCTTCCAGCGTGAACACTACGCAAGAATTATCTGCAAGTAACTTGCAGCTTTTAGGCTTTATTTCTATTTCCTGCAAGTAGGAAGCGCAAGTTATAGTAAGTATGTCGTCTGCATAACACTCATATTTAACGTTTTACTTAATGTGGTGACTTAATTTTATGCAACCATCTTATGTATTGTATGCAAAAAATTTCAGAAATGGAGAAGAAACTGGAATGTTTGAAGCATGATACAGAACATTTTATTGAAGCCGTGGAGAGCTACCCCGAAATATAGAACGTGAATAACCGGGACTTTAAGGTTAGAGTGAAGAAGATGAGCACATTAAATGAAAGCTCGTCGATATTCGACACATCTGTGAAAGACGTACAGAGAAAGTAGCATAACGTGCAGACACAACCCCTTTGCCACCTGAATCCACACGCTTGTTGTTTTAGGAGTCTAAAAATACGATGTGCAATTATTACATGTTATATTTAATTAGCATATCACCTTCCATTTTATGAAGATTAGAAAAAAAACATTTTATAAGCATATTCTGTAAAATGCAGTTATTTCAATAAAAATTTTATTTCATTGTTGTGTTTTCACATACTTTCAAATAATTTTCCCTTTTCAAGACGTCAAAAATGGCTACATACATCGGGTACGATCAGAGAAATCGTTCTGACTGAAATATGAAACAAGTACATTAGTGACTGGTATGAGTCTTGTACAAAAAAGAGATTTCAAAATTCAAACTATTTCGGTTGTATGTTTCACATAAATAAATGAAAAGGCCTATTTTATTCGTAGCTCACCTGTAGCTATAAATCGTAGAGTGATTAGCAAACGTTCCTTTGCTGGAACAGCAGTACCGAAGTTTGTGTCTCGTATTGATATGACGGGCGCTATTAACGTCGACAAACACTCCAGATCATTTGAGGACATTCTGCAAAAGTTTTCAAAATTATCCATGCTCTCTATACTAAGTTCTTGCAAAAGGTTATAATAGGCACCATTTGGCGATCTTCTCATTATCCACTCTCTAACCCTAACATATTTCTTTTTCACGTTTTTCATCACAAGAGCTGCAGCATATCTCACCCAACTACTTGTCGTTTTATACTTAGGCTGTCACTCGCAGTGGTACTGAAAGCATATGTAAATAGTATCAGCAAGTTGTTGATGCAAGTTTCTTGCCGAAGAACTTGCGGAATAATCTTGCTTAATTCAAGTGCTGCTGTGTGAACACAGCAGCAACAACAACTCGCAGCAGCAGCAGCAGCAACAACTCGCAGCAGCAGCAGCAGCAGCAGCAGCAGCAGCAGCAGCAACCACAACAACAACAACTCGCAGCAGCAGCAGCAGCAGCAGCAACCACAACAACAACAACTCGCAGCAGCAGCAGCAGCAGCAGCAGCAGCAGCAACCACAACAACAACAACTCGCAGCAGCAGCAGCAGCAGCAGCAGCAACAGCAGCAGCAGCAGCAGCAGCAACAACAACAACAACTCGCAGCAGCAGCAGCAGCAGCAGCAGCAACAACAACAACAACTCGCAGCAGCAGCAGCAGCAGCAGCAGCAACAACAACAACTCGCAGCAGCAGCAGCAGCAGCAGCAGCAGCAGCAGCAGCAACAACAACAACTCGCAGCAGCAGCAGCAGCAGCAGCAGCAACAACAACAACTTGCAGCAGCAGCAGCAGCAGCAGCAGCAGCAGCAGCAACAACAACTCGCAGCAGCAGCAGCAGCAGCAACAACAACTCGCAGCAGCAGCAGCAGCAGCAACAACAACTCGCAGCAGCAGCAGCAGCAGCAGCAACAACAACTCGCAGCAGCAGCAGCAGCAGCAGCAGCAGCAGCAACAACAACTCGCAGCAGCAGCAGCAGCAGCAGCAGCAGCAGCAGCAGCAGCAACAACAACTCGCAGCAGCAGCAGCAGCAGCAGCAGCAGCAGCAGCAGCAGCAGCAACAACAACTCGCAGCAGCAGCAGCAGCAGCAGCAGCAACAACAAGTCGCAGCAGCAGCAGCAGCAGCAGCAACAAGTCGCAGCAGCAGCAGCAGCAGCAGCAGCAGCAGCAGCAGCAGCAGCAACAACAAGTCGCAGCAGCAGCAGCAGCAGCAGCAGCAGCAGCAACAACAAGTCGCAGCAGCAGCAGCAGCAGCAGCAGCAGCAGCAACAACAACAACAAGTCGCAGCAGCAGCAGCAGCAGCAGCAGCAGCAGCAGCAGCAACAACAACAACAACTCGCAGCAGCAGCAGCAGCAGCAGCAGCAACAACAACAACTCGCAGCAGCAGCAGCAGCAGCAGCAGCAGCAGCAGCAGCAGCAGCAGCAACAACAACAACTCGCAGCAGCAGCAGCAGCAGCAGCAGCAACAACAACAACTTGCAGCAGCAGCAGCAGCAGCAGCAGCAGCAGCAGCAGCAGCAGCAGCAACAACAACTCGCAGCAGCAGCAGCAGCAGCAACAACAACTCGCAGCAGCAGCAGCAGCAGCAGCAGCAGCAGCAGCAGCAGCAGCAACAACAACTCGCAGCAGCAGCAGCAGCAGCAGCAGCAGCAGCAGCAACAACAACTCGCAGCAGCAGCAGCAGCAGCAGCAGCAGCAGCAGCAGCAGCAACAACAACTCGCAGCAGCAGCAGCAGCAGCAGCAGCAGCAACAACAAGTCGCAGCAGCAGCAGCAGCAGCAGCAGCAACAACAAGTCGCAGCAGCAGCAGCAGCAGCAGCAGCAGCAACAACAGCAGCAGCAGCAGCAACAACAAGTCGCAGCAGCAGCAGCAGCAGCAGCAGCAGCAACAACAACAACTCGCAGCAGCAGCAGCAGCAGCAGCAGCAGCAGCAGCAACAACAACAACTCGCAGCAGCAGCAGCAGCAGCAGCAGCAGCAGCAGCAGCAGCAACAACAACTCGCAGCAGCAGCAGCAGCAGCAACAACAACAACTCGCAGCAGCAGCAGCAGCAGCAGCAGCAGCAGCAGCAGCAGCAGCAGCAACAACAACAACTCGCAGCAGCAGCAGCAGCAGCAGCAGCAGCAACAACAACTCGCAGCAGCAGCAGCAGCAGCAGCAGCAGCAACAACAACTCGCAGCAGCAGCAGCAGCAGCAGCAGCAGCAACAACTCGCAGCAGCAGCAGCAGCAACAACAACTCGCAGCAGCAGCAGCAACAACAACTCGCAGCAGCAGCAGCAGCAGCAGCAGCAGCAGCAGCAGCAGCAGCAGCAGCAGCAGCAGCAGCAGCAGCAGCAGCAGCAACAACAACTCGCAGCAGCAGCAGCAGCAACAGCAGCAGAAACAACAACAACTCGCAGCAGCAGCAACAACAACAACTCGCAGCAGCAGCAGCAACAACAACAACTCGCAGCAGCAGCAGCAGCAGCAGCAGCAACAACTCGCAGCAGCAGCAGCAGCAGCAGCAGCAGCAGCAGCAGCAGCAACAACTCGCAGCAGCAGCAGCAGCAGCAGCAACAACAACAAGTCGCAGCAGCAGCAACAACAACAAGTCGCAGCAGCAGCAGCAACAACAAGTCGCAGCAGCAGCAGCAGCAGCAGCAGCAACAACAAGTCGCAGCAGCAGCAGCAGCAGCAGCAGCAGCAGCAGCAGCAGCAACAACAACAAGTCGCAGCAGCAGCAGCAACAACTCGCAGCAGCAGCAGCAGCAGCAGCAGCAGCAGCAACAACAACAACTCGCAGCAGCAGCAGCAGCAACAACAACTCGCAGCAGCAGCAGCAGCAACAACAACTCGCAGCAGCAACAACAACAACAACTCGCAGCAGCAACAACAACAACTCGCAGCAGCAACAACAAAATACTCGCAGCAGCAACAACAACAACTCGCAGCAGCAACAACAACAACTCGCAGCAGCAACAACAACAACTCGCAGCAGCAACAACAACAACTCGCAGCAGCAACAACAACAACTCGCAGCAGCAACAACAACAACTCGCAGCAGCAACAACAACAACTCGCAGCAGCAACAACAACAACTCGCAGCAGCAACAACAACAACTCGCAGCAGCAACAACAACAACTCGCAGCAGCAACAACAACAACTCGCAGCAGCAACAAACTTCCGTAAGCAACTTGCTAGTGTAAACCCAGCTTACATGAGGAAAGCTACTAGGAAACGTACCGTAGCCTATGCTTACTTAACGCAGTCTACATTAACCTACCATAGTTTTACAGCTGTACTCACTAATGAAGGTTTCCTTTGGAACTTCATAGTAAACATGTTACACACAAGAAATTCTTACTTTTGTATTTTATGTCTTTTACACATCTGTCCCTGTCGTTTCAGGTTGGCGGGAGGGAGAGGGAGCTATATGGTTAGCCTGCTTTCAGACTTACAAAGCCGATGTTCAAGCAGTTTGCTCTTGGCACATGGTGCCTTGCAATGACTCTTAGTTGTGCTGTTAACTGCTTTGAGAAGAACGTTGTAAGGTTAATTACATAAGGACGTCACTGGCCTTGTTCGGCTTGCACGGCTACGTAGTGCCTCACCGGATCAGCGGTTGCACCAGCCACGTGGTTAGAAATCACCTCAGCAGCGATCTGATTCTTTCTGTACTGTCTCACTATGTCTCTCTGTCGGACGAAAGGTTTCCTTCATGCATCTCTCCCAGTGTTGGACTGGCTAAAGAACTGAATGTTTTGTAGCTTATATTAGTCTTTGCTAAGCTCTCTATCAGTGAATCCCTTGTTTCCCTCTATTGCTGAAAACAACAGCGGCTGCTGTTCTCCACAGAAGTCAGCGACTTTCTAGTATTGTAATATACAGGGTGTCCATAATTAAAGTAATTAAAGTTTTATTTTCAGAAGGCTGTACAAAGAGAAGCACTGTGAAGCCACTCTCTCGTTGTACAGTAACTGAAATATTTCTTTTTATTTGAGTTATTTAGATGAGGTATTATGTCATTTTTTCTTTGAAATTTGTAAGTTTATTAATATAGTAAAATAATGTAGATTTTTCAAAGAAGCTAAAGGCTTTAGAATAAAAAGTAGGTATTACATAGTTCAAAGTTTTGTTTTTAGTAGATTAAGTACATGTTTTAGACCGTAGCGATATCTTCTGTTCTGTTCTCTCAGATAGAATCTCTGTTACATTTAGATTTGTTGTTGTAAAGTTATTTGTAAAAGTTTCGTTTCATACGATATACGAATAAAACAAAATCAAAGTTATCTCTGGTACTACTTCGTTATTAATGGATTTTAATATGAGCAATTACTGAAGTGTTGCGTTCTTACATCTGAGGATGATTGGTTTAAAAATACTGAAATGCACTTACTATAATTTTGAAGTCAGTCTCAATTCGACAGTAGTTAAACAATTTTCATGTAAAGGTTAACTTCCGATCGCAGCACACACAGACCGATCGGCTGACATTTATTTGGATTCCACCGACTACATTGGAGCAACCTTTCACTTTTAGCGTGTAATCTGACGTGAAAACTTAACTACCACGAATATAAGGTGTCGAGAAATTTGTTTTCAATTCTGAGTGCTTGAAACCAATTCCAATTAAAAACAAATAGTGTTTGTCCACCGAATTAGACTGACCTTGCTCAATAACAGGGCGTATGAATAAACAGTTCACGACGATGTCAAGCTACGTTACGTCTGCTATTACTGTTTCAAGAGATTCTAATAAAGTTTGTGATTCGTCGTCCTAGCTTTAAATAGAAATAAACTGAATACGACCCTGGAGATAGAAGTCATCGTCACCCGCCAACTTAATAAACTAAAATTTAGCACCCATGAAAGACTACAAAAGGAGGAGGAGCCACAACTGGTCAAAATGACGTCAAATTTAACAGTATGTTATTGGGGAAACATGGGAGAAAAAAGTAACTAAAAGTTTACCAATGGACGGCGTTTTACGTGTCAGAATATGCACACCAACAGACTCGTGGCTCACGGCTGTCCCTCAGAGTGCGTCCGAGACGCCCAACGTGACTGTCTCCAGGAAGGACCGCGCGCTGCTGTTTAAGCCCTTTTGCAACACCGGTGATTGTGAGCCAGTTGCTCTGCAGAAGTGCGAACAGTCAGTGATATACATATATATAAAAAAAAAAAGAAGCACTGGCCCGATGTCCGCTAAACGTCTAGAGGAATTGATTGCAAATTCGACGAGAGAGGTTCTTTTGAAGTACAATATGGCAGAAGGAAGAAAGCAGTTGATCTGTCACTGGTGAATGCAATAAAAATCTTTTACCAACCAAGGTCGTTCCTACACTTCAAGAGCGAGGATGTTAGGATAGGATCATTTATATGAAAGATGGCATTGCTCCGCACATTACATAGCCAGTGAAGCGGCTGCTGCTGAGATATTTGGGAAAATGCTGGAATAATCAGCCTACATTCCCCTGCAGCCTCGCCATCTAGACCACGTCTTAATCCCTGTGACTGTAGAGGTTGTCTGAAAGATATGTACAATGCTCCAGTGGCGAACGTAGTTGAATACAAGGCACAAATGGGGTAACAGATTCTGAACGTGACTCCGGAGAGACTCCGGTATGCTGTGGAAGGTACTGTTTCTCAGTTCCAACTCGTGGCGAAAACGGTGGACAGCATACGGAACACGTCTCGCGCCAGTCTCGTTACCATTAGAAACAGATACTGCTTTGCTTTTTATGCAGTTTTCTTCCATCAAATGAAGTACGACCTTGCCGTGATGGACAGGCTAACCTAGCAGTACCACAAGACTTGACTGCCGAACTTGTGCAGTCATGAATGTTGAACAGTACGGATGGTGTAACATGTAACTCAAACCATAGCCGTTGTATTGCGATTCAGCTGTCATTTGTAGCTGACCCTCTTTACGTCAAGACGCCTACAGCACCACCTGTTAATACTGTTAATTTTTTTGCTGTTTCACGAGTTTCCCCTATGCCGATAATATGCTGTTCAAATGTGGCGTCATTCTGAGCAGCAGTTCTGTTTCTATACCGTTCCGAAACTGGAATTTAAATTATGTGCACCTCGTATGTCATTGTTCACCTTCAATTTCTTGAATTTTACTTGTATCCGTTATTCACTTGCCTCGGCTTCCTAATTAATTAAGGACATCCTGCAAATAGGTACGACCCGATGCTTTTCACGGTCGGGAGTGAATAGGTTGTTATTTTAAATCCCAGTTGCGTGCTAAATTGGCCTCGCCTGTAGAACGGGATAAGCTCTACATAAAACTTCCGTCTGTGGTGGTCGCCAGCTGCGGGAGGGTGACAGCGTTTTTAATTTTTTTCCACGTGTCCTCAGCTTTCTTACTTGATGACTATGATTAGAGCTGAGTCACTGCTGATATTCTAACAAAAATCTATTACATTGACGTCGAGTGACTTAACTTGTGTACAATCACTTTCAATCTGCAAGGGATTTACAAAGGGCAGACAGTAACAGCTGTTCAACATGTTCATGTTTTCATTGTTGGGAAAACTTCCCATGTCTCAAGAAGTAGCAAAGGTATGTGACATGAAACAGAAGGCACTATATCTTTAAAATGTGTAGGCATGATCTCTTCCTTGGATGAAACGTGCGCTATGTGTCATATTCCCTGTCCGTCTACCTTCCATTTATCTGCACTTACAGAGTGGTTACGGGTGACGTTTCAGGGATTTAACAGGTACGCCGAAAATGTTACGAATTTGAGCATGGACAACTGTCAGTCTTAATATTACGAAGAAGCTGCGATTCCGTAGCAGAGTTAGTTGTTATTTAAATAGTAAATGAAGCAACTTTGTTTGACAAAAAAAATTCAGAGTACTTATAGTTTTGGTAAAAAATTTAGCAAATGTCTTTTTTCTAACTGACAAACTGAGGTTGCTACCTGACAGTCAAGGACCATCTCTTGTTTGGGATACAGGCAGTTCGAATAAAAACATTTGGAAACGAGCTCAAATGTAGAACAGTTCCATAAGAAATATGTTGAATTTTAATTGCAATATGGTAAGTTCTAGTGATAAACTGCAGCTGAAGGTAAGTAACAGCTGATTTCAAAATCGAAACATAAAATAATTGGAGGACGTTGGACGGTAACAATACATCGTTGTTAGTCCAACCTTTAGAAAGATGCGCGAGTGTATTACGTACTCTAGCGTGAATACACATTCTCATCGTAATGTAATAGTAAACCCAAGGAATGAGAAGGTAGTATTTATGACAACAGAAAAAGAAGTTTTCAAAATTTATGTATTAATAGCGCTTCAGTTACTCTTTTCAGCTTGGAGGGAGGGGGTGTGAGTGTTAATTTCGTATAAGATGAAAGAGTTAATGTCACAGTACTAACACCACAGCAAATTTAGGCTGTGGTTTGGTGCGGGCGGTGGAAAAATAACCTAGTATACTTTGTTCAAATTTAAGGTTGGAATAAATAGCTGTGTAAGATACTGCAATGAGGAGCCATGAATATGAGTCGCTTAGAATATAATTCTGTCAGTTACCGGAAACGCTTACCAAGTTCTACATTCTGGCGCTTCGTTTACCCTTCCCAGATGTATTCTCCACTTCTTTCGATATTCCATAATTTACATTTGTAAAAACTCATCGGTTTTCCTAATTGGATGAAATTCAGTTTGCCTTTACCGTCTAGAGCGGTAGTTACTGTGAGGAGCTCCGCGGTTCTGTTTTTTCTTTACAGATTTAATGCTTGATACTTGTCTCAAAATCTTTCAGGCTGTGTTTCAAATAGTTTTACTATGTCACGAACCGCACAAACTACCAGCTTATTGGATATACTCGTACAATTAGCTTGTCGTTGGATTAAAAATTTGGCAGCTGAGGGAAATCTGCACGATATTTTTTACTAAGGGAAATTTATGTGAAAATCTATGGGTTTCGGACGAGGGAGAGTTGCTGGAAAACCACTAAGCTAGGAAACTGCGGATTAGCGGATTGTACAGGGAGTGATACTTGTTTCAACAGTTAAAAAAGTCAAGTTTTGCATACAAAAATGGAGAAATCATCTACCGTAAAATTACGAGAATCTCCAGCTGGGATTAGCTCACCGTGCGATTCAACCCGTCTGCAATGATCGATGACGTCATATTTCGAGTAAACGGCATAGTTTATATTAATTCCCAAGCATAATTTACAAACATAGATCGCACTAGTTACTAGGACAATCACAGGTGGCGTTTAATAACATGACACATCCTTCGCAATTTAAACGCTTGACGTCACACACGACATGGTGCATCAAAGCAGAGGTGTGGAAACGGACCGTGCGCCTGACCCGTGCATGTTTACAACCGAGAAATGGAGTAGGCCCTCACATAATTCGAAACTGATGGGTCAGGAACACATGCTACGAAAAAGACGCAGCCAGTCAGATTCATCGCAAGACTTTCAAGAAATACTAACCCATCCACAAGAAATTTAAAAAATATCTTAATTTAGTTTACCAGTTACCTGTCACTGCTCGTAAATGGTCACTAACACAGTGACAGGGAGGCTACGTGCAGCAGCAGCAGATTCCTAGGTTAGTGGCAAGGGTAACGTTATCGCTTACAGATGCGAAGCGTGCCTTAGCTTTCAGATCTCATCTCACTGGATATGTAGCATGTTTCATTAGGTTCTCATCTCTCTCTTGACCGAAAAACAACCAGCCCATGTAAAACGATTCACTAATACTCCTTTCAGTACCCCTATACTCAATGGTGTAAAACAAATTAAATGAATGTTACTCAAAACGCAGAAGACTTTCTGAACTAGAAAATCAGTCATGGCAAAATAATCCTCCCAGAAACGACAAAATCATTAATCGACGTTTTCCCACAGGGCATTCGCCCCATCGACGACACACATGATTAGAGTTTCCTTCGTTACCCACACTGTCATAGCCAAAGTAAACGTAAGTTGCTAATTTTAACCTTTGCCAGGACGCTCCATTCTCTAACGCTTTGGGATCACACACACGCGTTAAATATGATTATCCGGTACTTTAACTGTAGGAACAATACCAGAGCAAATGTAAACAACTGATAAATACACACCTCAGACTGCCATGTGACAAGCCACAAAACGCTATCTGTGCACTTACGCACCAACCTATTTTTTCAAGCAATTTATCCACACTGGTAGATTACATACATACATACATATATACATAAGCATGGAAATGAATGTGTGCGAGTGTGCTAGGAAGGGGTGTGGGGTGGGTGGTGGCTGCGAGGTCGCCCGTCCCACGTCTCTTCCTAAACCACTGAAACGATATCCATCGAACTTAGTACATACATTCCTAACTTTCAGGCGACAGTCTCTGTGGAAGTAAAAACCACCTGCCTATCAAAGCGGTTGGGGATGGGGCTGAAAAAGTTGCCCAACTTGTGACGTGGTAATTGTCAGACATTACTCATCCACTATTTGAGAATGATAGCACTTAAAGACTTGCAACGAACTTCACGCATTATTTCAAACCGATACGAATCTTTTCTCGCTGACCATCCGTACGATGAAAGGAAGGAGAATATCAGTTACTACTTTCCCGGTATTCATGCAGTTAAAGTAACGCATTAGGCATGACGTTTTAAATTAATAATTCTTTACTACTGACAATACTGGCGACATATTTTGTAGACGCTGTGTCCATACACCACTGAACGTAACTGTAAAATTTTGTTATTGTATGACATCTGAGGATATGAGGCCATAAAAAATGAGATGAGTGGAAAACTGCCACATCATGCCCGAGTTTTAAATATATTACTTCTAGGCTACTAAGCCTGCTCTACATACGCCACATACTACCCACATACGCCACCGAGTGTACCTGCAAAATATATCATTCCACTACGCATAGTTCTGGAGATATTAAGTCATCAACATTAAACACAAGACCAGATGCTGTATGGACGTACAGTTCGAAATAAATACTTAGCAACGCAGAGTTTCTCTGCTAGCACTACAATGTTCCTCAAGTCATATGCTGCATGACCAGTGGCGACATGACTTTTTCTGCATGTGATCGCTCGGGTTATGCATCACATTTCACGGTGAATCTCACATTACAACCATAAATAATTTCATGCTTATTAAAGCGCTTGCAGCACTATGCGCTGTAGGTAGGAGGCGCAAGATGTGATACGTCGCGGTTAGTGGGAGGGCGCCGACTAATGTCACGCTGCATTCGGTCGACTGCGTGCGCTGTATAAGGGGCAAGCACTCGCACAGAAACTGTGCCGAGCTGGACTAACAGCCACAAGTTGTTACACCACAATGTTTTTTGGAGGCTTTACTACTCTGTTGACGTACAAAAGTATATAATTGTTATTCCATCACAACTACTTTTAGCTCACAGACGGAACGGGGTTTAAAAACCTAAGTGTATATTGGAACTAGAGACATTTTACCCTGTGTAAGGTTTACCACTTGTCCGCGAGCAGATACAGCCCCAGAACAGCTCGAGCGGAAGACAGCACTTCCTACAGGTGCTTGTGCGTTCTACAGTGTTCGCAGTTCGTACAGAAGGTCAGATCTTGCATTCTGAGAGGAAGCCAGTGAACGACTGATAGTTTCTGCAGTAGTTGAATGGCCGCCTAGTTCAGTGGTTGGTTGGTTGGTTGGTTTATTTGGGGGCAGGGGACCAAACAGCGAGGTCATCGGTCCCATGGGATGAGAGAAGGATGGAGAAGGAAGTCGGCCCTGCGCTCTCTAGGGAACCATCTCGGAATTTGCCTGAAGTGATTTAGGGAAATCACGGAAAAGCTAACCCGCGATGGCTGGACGCTGGATTGAACCGCCGTCCTCCCGAATACTAATCCAGTTTTCTGACCACCGCGCCACCTCGCTCGCTAAGTTAAGGGTTAAAGACACTACATAACAGACGATAGTGGCCCTAAATGTTTCAGTTAATGTCTCAAATACACTTAAAGTATCAAGTGAAACCTTGTGCAAGGTGTTAACTTCTATTGAATGCTATAAAATATTTTGTGACGAATCTGCGGACCATACGCTGGAAAAATCTGCGCATCATATGGCTGAAAATGAAATTTCCCAAACAGTTTCATTCCAAGATATAATTCTGAAAAACCATTTTCAATGACGGATGAGGTACATTACCCACTACAAGACCGGCAACATAGCGTATTTCACAAATAAATAATTGACAAGTTGTTAGAGAATTCATCAAATTGGATGGGAATCCATTTACATAGACTGTGATTAATAAAAACTGCCATTAATAAAAACTGTAATTAAGAAGTTGGAACAAAATTTCCTATGGCTGGGAACTTACTAACCTAACTTACATTCTCCCTCGGTCCAGGAAAATATGTAATGCACAGTTGCTAGCAAAAGAAAACATCGACGTCGAGAGGACCTCGGCTGGCAGTTCACGTTCGAGGTACGCGAAAAACTGACTTGACACACTGCGACGCAACTACAGTTATATTTCATCAGAAAGTTGACTAGAACTTGTCGAGTCAGTATTACTCAATAGTTTATTATAAGTTATTTTCCATTTGGGTAGCATGTATTACAAAATTTTTGTAAGGTGCATATTATAAAGACATATCAGAGTTTTTATTGTGGTAGTAAAATTAATTCTACTAACTATAATGAATTAATTTTCCACTAAGACAATGACACAGAAAGGAGTCATTTATGAATCCATAGTGTTTCAAAATCTGGAGGAAGGTGGGTATAAATTACAATATCTTTGTGACGTTACCTCTAACTTACCTGCCTTTCTTCTTCTGTCGCTTCGTTCGTTACCTTTCCTTCTCCTGGCCTTGTACTATTAACATGCAAATACTGATTTAAGTTTCTGTAAGCGAAAGTAATCTTTTTGACCAAACATTGTGTTATGGTCGTTCGCTTGTATTAATTTCACCAATGCGCGTCGGTCTTGCTGAATGAACAGTAAATTCCGGTTTAGGTGATGTTTATGCAGCCACTATTAGGGCCATCCTCATCGAAGTAACTACGTTGCATGTAGTAACTGCTTACATCCTGCGTATCATTTGATTTTAAAGAAGTCCGGATGCCCGGAGTAAATGAATTAAGCATACTTGAGATATTCCAAATCTTCACGGTCACGAAAATACGAAGCCAAGCAAGTTGCTTCTGAACAATTATGATTTGTCTTGCTAATTGTAAATCCGTAGACTTCTCGTTAGTTTAATTCGCTTGGTTCTAATTAAGGGGAGTTAAAATGTCGTTAATGAAATCGGCGGTATATGGTGACAGACGTACTTCGGTTTATGGTATCTAACAGTATCTATGAAATAGATTAATGGGGGGTAGAGAAGTTCGTGATACAGCTGCTCTCTTTTGTTATTGGCACCGTTTTTCTTTTTTAATTAAGTTGCTAGTGACAAGAGGTATCTGTAGTGTATACCGCACTCTATGTTAGGTTGGAAGGTGCTAGTCTGGTGAATTTGTAAACCCAATGACTGATAATTTTCTCTCGCTGTAAATACCACAACTACACTTACGTTCCGCGGGGAATATTTTCTCACTATAGATGAGCGTTTTGGAGATTTTCATACTTTTGGAAACGTTTGTAAGAGCGTCCCCCCTAAACTGCTTATGAATTCTAGTGATAGTTTGAAAGTTAAAATTCGCTTGCTTTTATATCATAATCGTCGATGTTGTTATGAGTGGTGGTGGTCAGTTGCCTTGTTGATTACGCAGTTTACCGTATCTGTCACCAAAGTTAATAATAAAAATTTAATAAGGAGGGTGGTGACGTAAAGTTTCTGATCACTAGTCGTTTCGCCAATGTCCTGGATTAAATTCCTAACCTGTCCGTAGTGTCTCACGAAGCAAGGGATTATGACAGTGATAGTGATCCATCTATCGGACGGGAATGTTTAAGCTTGACAGCCCCCTTGGCTATGTGCCGACAGGGGATTTTACACTCTGACTTTCCGTCATCCATAGAAACGCAAACTCAACATTACAGCGGATAAACAATGATCACAGTCATCCACGCGCCACAGACGCTTGACGCCTAGTAACAGGCCATAGGAACGGAATGGCAAAACACCTCCACTAGGACGCTGCCGTGAGCGGCTGTGCAACGTTCATGCGCCTCTCCCTACTCTCATCCCTGAGTATGAGTATTACTATTGTTACACGTGAAGGTAAAATAAACGGGCTTCGTAAGCGCTCTGAGTTTTGCAGCGCCTGACACTGGAATCTGATAACTATCTCGATAAACTTTCAACGTTTGTTAAGCAATCTGGTGGCGCACTAATCTCCCTTTCCTTCAGATGTTCATCGGTAACAACTTCTACCCGGTCAGGCTCCTAGACCACCTTCCAGATTACGTCAAATATCGCAGAAGCGCGAATTTGGTTTTTAATCAGAATTGCAAAGAAAGTAAAACATTTAAATAAGATAAATGACAACTTGAAAATGCAAAAACGAAAGATCTAATTTTAAGTGCGACTTGGAACTTTCCTCACTTGCACGGAAAATACAAAAGTGACAAGGACATGTAAATTTGTCCGTCCATATTCAGTCAATAGGAAAAGTTACCCAGAGTAGTAAGTATTGGAGCGACAAAAGGATTTTAGTTTAAAAAATTAGTATTTAGCTCGTTACCACCAAGTAAAGATTAGAATCTGCCAAAACCTGTCACTGCAAAAAGTACTCGGTAGACCCGAAAAGTTTTGGATGGACAAGTGCGACACGGTTTAACATAAAAACGCAAACCACTATGAGAGAGAAACCGTTAAATGATTTCTTTTGAGTTCATTTATTCTGATCTGCACGTTATTTCCTCGTATTTAAACCTTCGTAATAAGGTCAAATGTTTTCGCTGTTTAATCAGTTCTCCTGTTCCACGTAGTACACTTGTGGAAGAAAATTATTTTATTTCGACAGACCGTTACGGATGCAAATGATTACGGCTGTTAGACAGCGAACTGGTCGTTACGGTTCAATGCGTTGCATTACTTGCTTTGTTTGCGTGACAGACAAATTTCACTAACTTCAGTCCAGCCAACTACGAGTTGCTCTGTAGAAAATAATTGCTATTTCAGATGTCACCCTTCAGTCTTGTTTAAATAATTCTAATATTTTACACCATCTTCCCGAATATTAATTCTAATTTTCGCAGATATTTGCATCTCCTTATATTCGGCTGCGTAATTATATTGCTAAGACACATTATTCAAACTGAAATGATAGTCAAATATGAAAAAAGCTGAACTGAAGCAGTCAGCAGTTAACAATTAGTCCATGAAAAACATACTGAATGTATGACATCACAAGAGGAAGCCGGCTCTCTTGTTCTGCAGTTTCTCACCTGGTGGCTGCCATTGTGCAAGGCTCTTCTTCCTCCTCTGATAGCCGGTCACAGTTCATGGCAACTTGTTTACAACGAACCGCAGCCTCGAAATTGAAGCGCCGCTTGGCGGAAGTGGCAAGGATCACAACATCGTAGGAAACAGAGTCGGCAAAAGTGGAACGTATGGTTCCATGTACGCGGTTATCAAACTGGACTTGCCAAATAGGAAATAATCTGTTATGAAGTAATATGTGTAACTTTTGTTAAGAGAAGAAAACTGTCTTGGTTGCGATGTTGAAATTACTGTGTATTTATTCATCAGCGACGTGCGTTTCGCCTCATTGAAGGTAACTTGAGATGAGGCTACATTAAAATTTAGTCGAATTAGGAAAGCTTGACCCTACTTTGGGATTTGACGCAATTAGGTAAATTAAAATTACACACACTGATAAATGCTAATATGCAAGTTTTTGATGTTGATAATAAAACAACTACAAAGATAAATTGCCCTCGTCATGTGCAAGTAAAATAGTCGACGCAAGTAAGTGCTCTGGTAATGTATTAGAAGCAGAGCATCCAACCATCCTGGTGGGTCATTTAATGTGGTCCAGTGAGCAGAAGGCCGGATGACGCCTGTATAATCTGTCAAATGGTAGACATGCTAGTGGCGTCGTTCTGCATCCTGCGACCACACACCCAGTAGTTCCCTAATTTTCTCCAATCCTAAGGTAGAGTCATATCTTTCTGATTAGATTGTATTTCAGTATAGATCAATCTCAGTATGCCTTGAATTAAGAGAAACCTGCAACATCGATGAATAAATAAACAGTAATTCCAACATGTAACCAAGACTGTTTCTTCTCACTCGCTATACTGGTTAATATGTAACCACGCCGTGGAATATCAAAATTTTCTGATCCTTTCGTGTGCAGCAGTAGCTTGACTGCAACTTCTGGATTTGGGCACTTAACACGCGCGGAATTAAATGCTGTTCTAATATACGTACTTGACGGAGTGCTTGGCAGACGTAACTTAAATGACAGTGTTTCCGGCGGTGAAATTTAAACACTACAGATGTTTGTGGGACACACTGCGTGACGAGTGTGGCAAAAGTTGTGCAAGAAATGAAGCCGTTGCTTTACTTTTTAACGAATCCATGATGTTTCAGTCTAAATCTTTTCAATTCCAGTGGCTAGCTGGTGCAGCTCCCGTTACGAATAACTTCAAAACAGTTTTGGTTGCAAAATAATGATCATGTAATAACGGGTTTCAGTCTGGTCAAGTATAATCAGATTACCTACAAAGAAAGAGGAAATGAAAATTTGTTCGAAAAGGAGCATGGGCCTGTCATTTGATATTAAGATGAATAAATAATTTAAAATCGTCGTAGAGGAAAACTTGCGTAGTACCCTGCCTGCAAATAAGCATTCGTCAAAAAAAGTTCCCCTTAACGCGTGGACCTACAAGGCAAACAACAAGGTAAAAAAATTTGAAAGTAATTGACACAACGGACAGAAACCGCAAAATTTATGTTAAAGACACCGGCATCCACAGACGTAGGAGCACAGAGGTAGGACGACGTTTACCGATCTTCGCAAATGTGGCATCATATGTATACAGTGCTTTCCTCCAAACGTGTAAAAATGCACGTCGAACCACAGAAAAACTGTACGCCGCGGGAAGCTTAGTAAGGGAAACTTCACCTAGGTGGCGCGGAAAGAATTACAGATTATACATAAGACGAGCACCTATAACTGCAGTAAAAACTGCAAACGTTAAAAAGAATTGTAAATAAAGGCGGAAATGATGAGTAATCGTATAACATACCAATTTGCTCTTTGAATATACGAAAAGAGTGCTGCCGCAGAATTAGCAGCGGACATCGTATGCAGTAACAGGTAAGATATAATAATCTGGTTAGCAACTAGCTGCCGACCGCTGTGGCCGAGCGGTTCTAGGTGCTGCAATCCGGAAACGCGCTGCTGCTACGGTCGCAGGTTCGAATCCTGCTGTGTGTGATGTCCTTAGCTTAGTTAGGTTTAAGTAGTTCTAAGTCTAGGGGACTGATGACCTCAGATGTTAAGTCCCATAGTGCTTAGAGCCATTTGAACCATTTTTTTAGAAACTAGTTATAACAAGAACTATAAGTAAATAAACAAATATGTAGAATTGGCAATTAAAATACAAAGGCACATAATGGTTCAAATGGCTCTGAGCACTATGGGACTTAACTGCTGTGGTCATCAGTCCCCTAGAACTTAGAACCACTTAACCCTAACTAACCTAAGGACATCACACACATCCATGTCCGAGGCAGTATTAGAACCTGCGACCGTAGCGGTCGCGCGGTTCCAGACTGTAGCGCCTAGAACGTCTCTGCCACTCCGGCCGGCCACACAATGGTTTCGTGTGGCAAGCAGAGAGTAAAAGATATATATTTGATGAATAAAAGTTTTATTTCTGATACTTAACGCAAATTAAATCCAAGCACCAAGGCGCAGATAGATTAGTTTGTAGATTTCGTTTCCGATAGGTATCGGAAGTAAAAACTAAAAAGAGAAATATAGACAATCAATGGTCCTTTATTCAAAAAAATACTTTCTTATTTCCTATAATTATTAAAAAGGCCCAGCCGGTATTCAAGCCTTTTTCTATGTAGGTCAAAGGTGGGACTTTTTTATTGTTTTTTACTGTTCAGTTGCTAAATTTTTCATTTCTTACCTATATTTGTTTTATTTGTTAGTTGATGTGCGCTGCCGTCATTTGCAGTCTTTCTTCTTATAATGTGAAGTGAGTTTCTTAAACTTACAGGGGCATCTTTTATGCTACACACATAGATAAATTAATAAAGTTTAATCAAATGAAACTATATGTTCCCAGAGACCTTTCCAAAGCTCAGACGTCTATGATTTATAAATGCAGACTGAAGGGACGAATAAAAATTTGTAAATAATCCAAGATTTGAACTCACGTCACCTACTCGATAGGCAGATGTGTTAACCACTACGCCACTCGCAACAGCGGTATAGCACAACTACATGGACTACCTTAGCAAGCCTCCCTATTGAATCCATATTCAATTTGGTACAAATTTTCATTCGTCGCTTCATCCTGCATATATACATCATAGATGTCCGAGATTTGGAAAGGTCTCTGAAAGCATACAGTTTCGTATGATTATAGCATCTATGCCTGAGTTTCCGGCTGGATCCCCCGTTTCGTGAGGTGCTTTTCTAATACAGTTGGAGAGCCTCTGCAATACTGTTAGAGTTGGGAGGGCTGGGGGGGAGGGGGGACATCAGGTGGGCTGAGGATTGAATGGGAGTTTCGAATGAGGAACGATCTGTGCGAGTGTAGTCCTTGAGCAAAGCGGGGGGCGTAGTGGTTAGCGCATCTGCCTTGTAACCAGGAGACCCGGATTCGAAACGTAGCCTTGGTTAAAATTTTCATTCCTCGCTTCAGGCTGCATACACACATCATAATAAAGTTTACATCAACATCTTTTGTTTTATTTATTTTGCTTTACCATGATGTATTTCGTCAGGAAACTATAAAAGAAGTTGGAAGGAATCGGGAATCATTTTAGATAACAATTGTATGGACATAAATGCACTGAATTTGAAGTCTTCGTAGCTTCTTCCAGCAGCTAGGGACCGTAATGCAGCTAGCAGCCTCTCCTTACAACTTAGAACCTCTCTCATAATTATATTCTTTATCGTTAAGAATGGTTTGATAATGTTCAGCAGCTCCGAAATACATGTTTAATTCGTTCTCACACAATTACGAAAATCTGTGACTCCCAGCCCTTTAGGTAACACAGTGCGATGAAATTTCTACCTTGCATTAGCCACAACTTTGCCCACAGTTTTCTTTTGGTCTCTTTGTCTTTGTTACCTCTAAACCAGTCAGGGCAATACATAGTTTATGTTTCTGTGTAAGACGAAGCGGAATCTCATTGAATATAACCTCTGTGAACGTAAGATTAACAAACAACACAACAAATGGGCGGCGCTGTAAACGATGACAGCAGTCGGTCGGGACGTGTGTACGCTGCCAAGCAACTGCTCGGCCGCTCGGCGGGCCGCCCGACTGATTGGAACGCGTGTAGGGCCATCTTAACATCTCCAGTCACTATAAGCTATAGCGTGTCTTAATCCCGGCCTGATTCATGGCTAAGCTGAGTATCTACAGGTTATTAGACGGTTGAGACATATTGAAAAGGGAGATTCTGTGACCGCCATGTAAAAAAAAAAAAAAAAAAAAAAAATCTGGTCGTGTAATTTCGCAGGTTCTGGTCACACGAACGCTATCATAAACGATTTTACTTCTTAGTCATCGTGAAATGGCATGCTCAATAAGAACGAAAACAAAATTATCTGTGCGCTCAAATTGGTGAATCGAAGGCTGAAGGGAACAGCACTCTTCAGTTCCACCCATTGAGGCAGAGATAAGTTTATATCGTGAGCTGTACTTTTTCAAATTACAAAGTAATCTATTTTGGTAGATGTTTGAGTATGAAAGTTTGTTTGTAAACCATGAAGTAATCTCCTTTTCCTTTCTAAAGTATTCGTCTCATTTGTGACAGCAATTCTTTCACTGCAGTACAAGAATTTTTGCTGTAGTCAGGCTTTCAATTGTAGCTTAGATTTGCTTTCGACCTCGCGTTAAGCGGCGCCAAATAGTTGTCGATTGGCGCTAATAGTTTAACAGATTAAACTCTACGTAAGTAATATTTACCTCTGTTTAGGCTTCGCATACTTCTCGCCTACTGCCGGCCTCTGTGGCCGAGCCGTTCTACGCGCTTCAGTCTCGAATCGCGCTGCTGATACGGTCGCAGGTTCGAATCCTGCCTCAGGCATGCATGTGAGTAATGTCCTTAGATTGGTTAGGCTTAAGTAGTTCTAAGTCTAGGGGACTGATGGCCTCCGGTGTTAAGTCCCATAGTGCTTAGAGCCATTTGAATTTTCTAGCCTACAGCAGATTTTTCGCATATATAATCATATGTCATATTCACAGAAATAAGAACAATGGGCTTGACGGAATACTTAGACTTTGATTTTATACATAAATGTTATGAGGTTGTGATTATAAAAATCAATATTAAAATGTCGGCACAACCCCAAGTTCACTGTAGAAAAAGCGCTAGAATTTACGCTTTCCGAAGGTCAAGTCTTGATCATCAGCATGATCGTTCAACAACCTCTGAAAGTAATCAATATAAAATTTAACAAGAACAGCAGCAGTAATGACTGAAATGACGGGACCACTTCCCTCGTATCCTCTTCGTGGTTCGATGAACCCTCCGCCAGGCACTAAATGTGATTTGCAGAGTGTCCATGGAGATGCAGATGTAGATGCCTTCTTAAGATTTACGTTCATATTTTATCGGTTGACGGTGATGTGGATTTTTATCTTATGACGAATTAACCAAGTTATTTTATTATTACTTTTATTCTTCTTGTTTATGTTCCATGTTCATAAATTTAAGAGAATCTTTTACGATTATTCTGATGAATGTTTGACCTTCGAGATGAGTAAATTCTAGTGTTTCTTATCTTGTAAGTAGGTGGTTGAGCAGAAATTTCAAAATTAATATTTATAAAATTTCACCATATGAATAATAACAGTATTCTGAAGTTGTAGAACCCGAAGTATTTCCAGATTTTACACGGCTCTGAAAAAGTCAATGGAAATTAAGAGCGTATTAAGTGTGTCCGTGTGTGTGTGTGTGTCTGTGTGTTTGTGTGTGTGTGTGTGTGTGTGTGTGTGTGTGTGTGTGTGTGTGCGTGCCATCTTTGGAACAGCGCGCATTCATCCCCTTAAATAAACAAATCAGTCACTTCCGCCTGACTAATATAGTGGTCTTTATGCACGCAAACTGTTCACTTGGGTGCATATTTTGTTTATTTAGGTCATAATTACTGGTCTTTTTTTTGTTTCCTTGTGTAAGCAACTGTTCAGTTTGGTGTATGTGTTGTTTATTTAGGTCATAATTACTGTTTCTTTCTGGCTGGTTTGATGCGGAGCGGCACGATCCTCTTCATCTCAGAGCAGCTGTTGCAACCTATGTCCTCAGTCATTTGCTGAATGTATGCCTATCTCTGTCTTCCTCTACAGTTTTTATCCGCTAGAGTTCCCTTTAGCATAAGGGTAAGTTATTCCTTGAAAGCTTAACATTTCTCCTCTCATATTGTCATGATAATTACCTCAGTTTACGGGCAAGATGATGGGACAGTCACTTCATGTTTTCCTAGGTGTTCAATCCTTTTAGTGTAAAGTGATAACTGTCATTTCTAATTATTGTAAAGTATTACCCAAATAAGTGATGCCGCCTCGGGCACCACTATGCTGTTATTAGTCGTTGCCCTGCCAGTGCCGCGATTGCTCCTTAGCGTCATCCCGAGACCTGACTCAGGCAGTAGTAGCAGCAACAGCAAAATCAAAAAATGTTGCAAATTTCCAGGGTATCTTAACGACAGCCGTCTTGACCTAGGTTTGGTGAATGTTCCGCACCCATCACTGTTTTCTGCAAAAAACGATGCTGTTTAAGGTTTAGTGGCTGATTCTTAAGTAGACGAACATTTCTTTGCTATTTTATTGATTTTCCCGAACTTTTAAGGAATACACGTTAATATGGGTTTCACTGGTATTCCCTCAAACTATATAAGAAGATATACGTAAATACTGGTTTCGTGACTTATTTCACTGATTTTGTAAGACGACACATATAAATATGGGTTTCGCTGCTACTTTACCGATTTTCAAAACATTAAGTACTTCAATTCACCCAGTGTTTCTTATCGCACCACACCTCATTCTGCAGACTGTCTTGATATCACGGAGGCCGTGAAAAGATGGCTACCATTATTTATTTATTTAAAACAAGAAGAAACATGCGACAGAACTCCTAACGTTCCACTTTGTGCTTACGCTGCCGTTAGCCGTCGACTGGAACACCGCCGCTGCAGCATGTGTCGTATGCTGCTTGCCCTTGCTCATGGGTAAACAAAACATTAGGCCTGCAGAACTCGAGTTGTCTTGGTCAGCAACTGTGCCTCCAACACCATCCCTCCCACGCCCAGCGCCCATAGGGAGATATGGGAAGAAGAGTGAATGCGACAGTGCAGCGCTGCAGCCAGCCACTACGAGCGACATCCGTCCATACATATCTCGATTAAGGGACAACTAGTAACTGTGGTAGCCCTATGTACTGGAGCATACCGCATACTCGAATTTTCATCCTTCCTAGACG
This sequence comes from Schistocerca piceifrons, assembly GCF_021461385.2. NCBI lineage: Eukaryota > Metazoa > Arthropoda > Insecta > Orthoptera > Acrididae > Schistocerca > Schistocerca piceifrons. The sequence goes on along the minus strand of NC_060140.1, from coordinate 641,148,705 downwards.
TTTGAAAAAAATATCCGGACTTTCCCTGGTGCAGTTGCCAGTCCAGCCCATGTACATGCCCTATGTCATCCCAAGCCACTTACACACCTCAGCACCCATAGCTCACTCCAGAAGGGCTCAGCTAATCAGCCACACACGGCCGCACAACTGAAATACGCGCACACTCTCTAAGAAAATTTTTTAATGTAGCGTGCTTCCTGTATCCAGTGAGTCTTTATGGCTGCCTCGACATGCCGACACTTATTTTTTACGTGGCAAGACATCTACAGTAAACTTTCTTACGTTATCTGTACTGCCAATGGAAATGCGGTAATGCACAGTATGTACTTTAACAGTGCGTTGGTATACCATTTACGTCGAATACAACCTCAAATCTATGTGACAAAATGCTTGTCTAAGTTTCCAGAAGTTTATGGCTTCATTTTTTTATACGAAATTAACGGCCAATCGCAATTTGACAATCGCGGTATTTATTTCCCCTCATTGCAGCAGAGTGTGTTCCAATTGCAGGAGACAGCTCTCCCTTTGCTTCAGTTGCACTGTCGTAGCAATCATATATAGACTGTAAATTTCCTTTACTTTACGTCTGTGGTCACAATTTTTTTTGGCATCAAACGACCGGTTTCGATCTATTAAGACCCTCTTCACATCTGTTGTATAAAAACATTTCCTAATGTACTGCAGCCATGTGAACACAAAATTAGCACCAGCATCATCATATTTAGTGTTTAACATTTGACGATGCCACTATGACTGCAGTACATTGGGACATGTTTTTACAGAACAGATCTAAGGTGGTCATTATACTTGCAGAGAGAAACCGGTAGTCTAACGACAAAAATTTGTGACCACAGACGTAAAGTAAAGGAAATTTATTCTATATTCCGATCACTGTTTTATTCGCGACCATGTAGCAGCTTGCGATATATAAACTGTGTCATTCCTAGGAATCGTCAGATATGTTTGTTTCTCGTCTGCAGTTAGAAGCATTCGTGATTTGTGCACGGAGAGGATGCCTGTCTGTCTGTCAGAACTTTTGAGCTACAGAGCGATTCCACAACGTCATTCATCCTATTTGATTAACGAGTCAACATCGTCAATTAAGATGCCAGTCCATCTACAATCAAAAAAAGTTTTGCATCATCACAGTTCAGAGAACTCCTGAAGATAGGCGTTGATTTTGGATACTGTATCACAGACACAGTCCCTTTGACTGTTAAGAGATGTCACTAAACTTGCCCAAGGATGTAAATAACCATGCTTGAGCAGCACCTCTTAGACAAATGGTTCGACAGCCGATCAGTTCCAGTCATTCCACCAGGAAGCAGGTACACGGCTCGTGTTGTCTGTAGTTCAGCCAGGCCTAAACGGTCAATACAGCACTGTTACTTAGTACCAAGAAGGACTCTCAACAAGGGAAGTGTCCAGGCGTCTCGGAGTGAACCAAAGCGATGTTGTTCGGACATGGAGGAGATACAGAGAGACAGGAACTGTCGACGACATGCCTCGCTCAGGCCGTCCAAGGGCTACTACTGTAGTGGATGACAACTAACTACGGATTATGGCTCGGAGGAACCCTGACTGTAACGGCACCATGTTGAATAATGCTTTTCGTGCAGCCACAGGACGTCGTGTTTCGACTCAAACTCTGTATGATGTGCAACTTCACTTCCGACGTCCATGGCGAGGTCCGCCTTTACAACCACCACACCGTGCAGCACGGAACAGTTGGGGTCAACAACATGTCGAATAGATCGCTCAGGATTGGCATCATCGATGCATGTCTCTTACGCCTTCAACCAGAACCGCACCGGATTAGCCGAGCGGTCTCAGGGGCTGCAGTCATGGACTGTGCGGCTGATCCCGGCGGAGGCTCGAGTCCTCCCTCGGGCATGGGTGTGTGTATTTGTCCGTAGGATAATTTAGGTTAAGTAGTGTGTAAGTTTAGGGACTGATGACCTTAGCAGTTAAGTCCCATAAGATTTCATACACATTTGAACATTTGAACTTCAACCAGACAATCGTCGGAGACGTGTTTGGAAGCAGCCGGTGAAGCTGAACGCCTTATACACATTGAGCAGCGAGTGCAGCAAGGTGGAGTTTCCCTGCTGTTTTCGGGTGGCATTATGTGGGGCCGACGTATCCCGCTGGTGGTCATGGAACGCGCCGTAACCGCTGTACGATATGTGAATGCCATCCTCCGATTGATAGTGCAATCATATCGGCAGCATAATGGCGAGGCATTCGTCTTCATGGACGACAATTTATGCCCCCATCGTGTACATCTTGTGAATGACTTCCTTCAGGGTAACGATATCACTCGACTAGAGTGGCCATTATGTTCTCCAGACATAAACGCTATCCAACGTGCCTGGGATAGATTTAAAAAGGCTGTTTATGGACGACGTGACCCAATAACGACTCTGAAATATCTACGCCGAATCGCAGTTGAAGAATGGGACAATCTGGACCAAAAGTGCCGTGATGAGCTTGTAGTTAGTATGCCACGACGAATACAGGCATGCATCAATGCAATAGGACGTGCTACTGGGTATTAGAGGTACCGGTGTGTACTGCAATCTGGACCACCACCTCTGAAGGTCTTGCGGTATGGTGGTACAACAGTCTAAGGTGCCGCCACGGTAGCTCAGCGTGCGCGATCAGAGGGCTGGCTGCTCTCCGTAATAAAAAAACTGACTGAAGGGATATATAACGAACTTCTACGGCTGTCATGTGACGTCCGCTACGACCAAACACAACGAAAACAAAACGAAAGAAAGGAGGCGTAGAGTCTTTGATTCATAATCAAAATGTCTTTGGTCCCGGTTTCGACTCCATCCGGTGCTTAAATTTTGATTAATAATCAGCATTGGCGGCCGAAGACTTCCGGCATAAGAAATCACCTTTCATTCTGCCAACGGCTTTGTCAAAGAGGGTGGAGGAGCGGACTGAGGTTCAGGACACTCTCTTGTTCTTGGGGTGGGAAACTGCCCCTAAAGAGCGAAGAATCAGCAAAGATCAAAGGTCTGAGGATGCAGAAGACAATGGAAACCACTACATTAAAGACACACAACGTGTAACCACAGTAAGTGTCGCCTGTAACTGAAGAACTGTCATGATGATCTCTCCATTGGCAGAAGATTCCGGAATAGCCCCCATTGGGATCTCCGCGACGGGACTGCCAAGGCGGAGGTTACCATGAGAAAAAGATTGAATAATCAACGGAAGGATAACGTTTTACTAGCCAGGGTGTGGAATGTCTGAAGCTTGGTCGTGGTAGGGAAACTAGAATATCTTAAAAGGGAAATGCCAAGGCTCAATCTAGATATAGTAAGGGTTGGTGAAGTGAAGTGGAAGGAAGACAAGGATTTCTAACCAGATGAGTATCGGGTAATATCAACAGCAGCAGAAAATGGTATAACGGTATTGGGATTCGTTATGAACAGGGAGGTAGGGCAAAGAGTGTGTCACTGTGAACAGTTCAGCGATAGGGATGTTCTTATCAGAATCGACTGCAAACCAACATCGACACGATACTTCAGGAAAATATGCCGACGTCGCAAGCTGAAGAAGAAGATATAGAGAAAGTGTATAAGGATATTGGAAGGGTAATACGGTGTTTAAAGGGATATGAAAATCTAATAGTCATTAGAGACTGGATTGCAGTTGTAGGGGAAGGAGCAGAAGAAAGGGTTACAAGAGAATATGGGTTTGGGACAAGTAATGACAGTGGAGGAAGTCTAACTGAATTCCGTAACAAGTTTCAGCTAGTAATAGAGGATACTCTGTTCAAGAATCACAAGACGAGGAGGTATACTTTAAAAAGACCGGGTGATACGGGAAGATTTCAGGTACATTACATCATGGTCAGACAGAGCTACCGAAATCAGATACTGGATCGTAAGGCGTACCCAGGAGCAGGCATAGACTCAGATCACAATGTAAGAGTGATGAAGAGTAGACTGAAGTTTAAAACATTAGTCAGGAAGAATCAATACAAAGGAAGAAGTGGGATAAGGGAGTACTAAGGAATGGCGAGATGCGGTTGAAGTTCTGTAAGGCAATAGATACAGCAACGAGGAACAGCTCAGTAGGTAGTACAGTTGACGAGCAATCGACATCTCTAAAAAGGGCCATCACAGAAGTTGGGAAGGAAAACATAGGTACAAAGAAGGTAGCTGCGAAGAAACCATGGGTAACAGAAGAAATACTTCAATTCATCGACCAAAGGAGGATATACAAAAATGTTCCGGGAAACTTAGGAATAGAGACATAAAAGTCTCTGAGGAATGATATAACTAGGAAGTCTAGGGAAGGAGGACAGACTCAACATACAGGAAAGTCGAAACAATCTTCAGTGACATTAAAAGCGAAGGTAATAACATTAAGAGTGCGACGGGAATTCCACTGATAAACGCAGAGGAGATAGTAGATAAATGGAAAGAATACATTGAAAGCCTCTATGAGGGGAAGATTTGTTTGATGTGATAGAAGAAGAAACAGGAGTCGATTTAGAAGAGATAGGGGATCTAGTACTAGAATCAGAATATCACAGGGCCTTGGAGGTCTTAAGGATACAGGGTACTTATAAATGGTGGAAAACCGAATTTTTTTATGACTTTACTAAATTCTATAGCCTTTCCTCATTACATTGATATACACTACTGGCCATTAAAATTGCTACACAAAGAAGAAATGCAGATGATAAACGAGTATTAATTGGGCAAATATATTATACTAGAACTGACATGTATTACATTTTCACGCAATTTGGGCGCATAGATCCTCAGAAATCAGTACCCAGAACAACCACCTCTGGCCGTAATAACGGCCTTGATACGCCTGGGCATTGAGTCAAACAGAGCTTGGATGCCGTATAGGGTATAGCTGCCCACGCAGCTTCAACACGATACCACAGTTCATCCAGAGTAGTGACTGGCGTATTGTGACGAGGCAGTTGCTCGGCCACCATTGACCTGAAGTTTTCAGTTGGTGAGAGATCTGGAGAATGTGCTGGCCAGGGCAGCAGTCGAACATTTTATATATCCAGAAAGGCCCGTACAGGACGTGCAACATGCGATCGTGCATTATCCTGCTGAAATGTAGGATTTCTCAGGGATCGAATGAAGCGTACAGCCATGGGTCGTAACACATCTGAAATGTAACGTCCACTGTTTAATGTGCCGTCAATGCCAACAAGAGGTGACCGAGACTTGTAACCTATGGCACCCCATACAATCACGCAGGGTGATACGCTGGTATGGCGATGACGAATACACGCTTCCAATGTACGTTCACTGCTATGTCGCCAAACACGGATGCCACCATCATGATGCTGTAAACAGAACTTGGATTCGTGCGGAAAAATGACGTTTTGCCATTCGTGCAGCCATGTTCTTCGTTGAGTACACTATCGCAGGCGCTCCTGTCTGTAATGCAGCGTCAAGGTTAACCGCAGCCATGGTCTCCGAGCTGATAGTCCGCGCTGCTGCAAACGTCGTCGAACTGTTCGTGCAGATGGTTGTTGTCTTGCAAATGTCCCCATGTGTTGACTCTGGGATCGAGAAATGCCTGCACGATCCGTTACAGCCATGCGGATAGGATGCCTGTCATCTCGACGAGGCCGTTGGGATCCAGCACGGCGTTTCGTATTACCCTCCTGAACCCACCGATTCCATATTCTGCTAACAGTCATTGGATCTCGACCAAAGCGAGCAGCAGTGTCGCGATACGATATACCGCGGTCGCGATAGGCTACAATCCGTCCTTTATCAAAGTCGGAAACGTGATGGTACACATTTCTCCTCCTTACACGAGGCATCACAACAACGTTTCACCAGGCAACGCCGGTCAACTGCTGTTTGTGTATGAGGAATCAGTTGGAAACTTTCCTCATGTCAGCTCATTGTAGGTGGCCACCGGTGCTAACCTTGTGTGAATGCTCTGAAAAGCTAATTATTTCCATATCACAGCATCTTCTTCCTGTGGTTAATTTTCGCGTCTGTAGCACGTCATCTTCGTGTGTAGCAATTTTAATGGATTCCATTATAGGGTTTCAAATGAAAAATGACCTATATATACCAAATTTCAAAGTTACAGTCATGTATGCCGCAATGCCCCTTTTATTTCTGTTACAGAAACCATTATTATTTCGAAAAAACTGTGAACTTTCGGTCTCCAGCGATTATACGTATGATACACTGTATATGTTGGTAACAGTGCGGGTTTCTAGGGTCTGTAAATGATTTTTTTTCCTAGTTTTTACTTTTGTTTCGCTGAAGCAGTTTATTCACGTGTTACTGAATATTTGTTGCCCAAGTGCCACTTACATTTGTGGAAGTACATATCCTTTAGTGTACAATAAATACGAACTATGCTACGCATCAAGAAATTCAATAAAAGGAAATACCGTGGTAAGTAGTTCACAAACAAAGCAAGCCACAAGATTGAAAGTAACCTATGTATCAGTTCTTCAGGGAAGAAGCTCCATATGGTACGCCTCCTAGTGATTCAAATTTTTGTGTGAACAATGGCACTATTTGTAGTGGATTTGTTGTTGTTGATGTAAGTATCTTATCTTCTATGATAAAGGAGTTGCGTAGTGTAAACAATGTGATGTTGCAGGCTGTCTGGAAATAAATGAACAACAAAGTAGCAGGAAGTGTTTAGCCTCAAAATTAGTTGTTCCACGTAGACACTGCAATAAATCTACCTTGAAAATGACTTCAAACATTGTGCGTAATTCATATGATGTGAATTTGAACTTAGTGTTTGCAATCCGCGCAATAGGAAAAGGAAAAAAAGGCTGCTCAAACGTTTTGTGGTTTGATGGACCTTCCACCGCCTGCCAGTGGGTTCAGCAAGTACATAAAAATACTTTTAGGTGCCTTGGAGGTTGTATCTAAATCAGAACTGTAAATATTAGTGGGACCATGGACATTCCTGTTGCATTTGATGGGACATGGAAATGTCGATGACATAGTTCCTTGAATGGTGTTGTAAGTGCTACATATCTGGAGAATGGAAAAGTGTTGATATTGAGTGTTTATCTAAGTACTGCCTCACCTGCCATGGTAACACTGAAGGACATATTGAACATCAGTATTCTAAGAATTATGATAGTTACAGTGGAGGTATGGAGTGTGATGGAGCGCTAAAAATATTTCAGGGGTCGGTATCTTTTTATAACGTTAGATATACGAAGAACCTAGGCGATGGGGACTCTAAAGCTTTCAATAAAATTATTGAGTTCAATGTTTATGAAGATACCATGGTAACAAAACTGGAGTGTTGTTGACATGTGCAAAAGAGGATGGGTGTTAGATTGAGGAAGCTACGAAGAGAAATGAAAGGAAAGTTGCTATCTGATGGAAAATCTCTGTCTGTCCGAGACAGATTGACATATTGAAGTAGATCTTCTTCAGAGTTGTTATGGTCTGGGCATTAGACGAACTGAACCTCTGAATGATGTTACAGCAATGAGAAAAGCTGTGTGGGCCACCTACTTTCATAAGTTGTCCACAGATGACCACCCTGTTCAAGGACTTCGCCCTAAAGGAGCAGAGTCTTGGTGTCCTTACGAAGAAGCAAAAGAAAGTGGTCAAATATACCATCATAAGCATTCTCTTCCTGAACCTGTTGTGAATGAAATAAAACCATGTTTTAGAGACCTGAGTCACTCTGTTTTCCTTAATAAATGTCTTTATGGAAGCACTCAGAGCACAAATGAAAGTTTCAACCACTGCGTATGGGAAGGAATACCCAAGAATGTTTTTGTAGGACTAAATACAGTAAAAGTTGGTGTACTAGATGCAGTCACATGTTTCAGTGATGGAGTGATAGGAAGGTTGAAAGTCCTGAGAAATTTAGGCATAAAATGCGGCCGGCCGGAGCGGTGGCCGAGCGGTTCTAGGTGCTACAGCCTGGAACCGCGCAACCGCTACGGTCGCAGGTCCGAATCCTGCCTCGGGCATGGATGTGTGTGATGTCCTTAGGTTATTTAGGTATAAGTAGTTCTAAGTTCTAGGGGACTGATGACCTTAGCAGTTAAGTCCCATAGTTCTCAGAGCCACTTGAACCATTTGAACCGTAAAATGAGGCTGTAATACGGAAGATCAATTGCTTGCGTGTGACAGACAATGGGTGCATGAAGCTGAAAGACTCTGTCTTCAAGTTACGAAAGAAGCAAGACGTGCTAAAAGGAATGCCAAGAGGAAGCTTTAAAATGAATAAATGCTGAAGAATGAGGACTGTTCTTCAGGAATGTCCTGAGGCACAGTTTAATTGGACTCACATCTTCATTTGCAATTTCCCACAAGTTGTATTTCTCAGAAGTCAGGTACAAATATTTCCTAAAGTTTATAAAACATTGCTCTAATTCTGTTCTGTAACTTGCAATAGTCCGTACTTATGTACTAGACCTAAGCTTTATTGCAGAATCAGTTAAATTATACAAAAATTATCAGTTTTGTTAGGAAAAAAATTATAAAAATTAAGTGGTAAGATGTGATATATTTTATCCTTGTAATATACATCAGAGTAGGAATTAAATAGGTCTAGTACCTCGGATGTAATGTCATGCGTATCTGGTAAAAATTTTGTCTCCTTCAAATGAAAAACATTTGATTAAATAGTACCTCAATTTCAGGAAGCATTTTGGAAAACAAATTGCATCAATTTCTTTGTAATTTTTTAATAACCCTAAGCAGGTTCATAAATATTCAAAATACTTCTCATTTGTTTATAAAGTGTGCTGCATTACCTGAAATCAACAAAAAATCTGTAAGACATATACGTTATAAACAGGGCCTGACAGAAATAGGTGTCGATTTTTAAATAATATTGAGCAGGAAAAGTACCCTGTATCCTTAAGACCAAATAAAGCAGTCGTGTTAGATAACATTCCATCAGAATTTCTAAAACCAATGGGGCAAGTGCCAACAAGACGACTATTCACGTTGGTGTGCAGAATATATGACTCTGACGACGTACCATCTGACTTTCGAAAATAGCATCATCCACAGAATTCCGATGACGGGAAGAGCTGACAAGTACGAGAATAATCGCACAATCAACTTAACAGCTCATGCATCCGAGTTTCTGACTAGAACAATATACCTAAGAATGGAAAAGAGAATTGAGGATGCACTAGATGACGATCAGATTAGCTTTAGGAAAGGTAAAGGCACGAGAAAGGCAATTCTGACGTTGCGGTTAATAATGGAAGCAAGACTAAAGAAAAATCAAGACACGTTCATAGGATTTGTCGACCTGGAAATAGCATTCGATAAAGTTCGAATGTTCATATGTGTGTGAAATCTTATGGGACTTAACTGCTAAGGTCATCAGTCCCTAAGCCTACACACTACTTCACCTAAATTATCCTAAAGACAAATACACACATCCATGCCCGACGGAGAACTCGAACCTACGTCGGGACCAGCCGCACAGTCCATGACTGCAGCGCCCAGACCGCTCGGCTAATCCCGCGCGGCATTCTATAATGTAAAATGGTGCAAGATATTCGAAATACTGAGATAAGTAGGGGTATGCTATGGAGAGACGGGTCATACACAATATGTTCAACAGCCAAGAGGGAATAATAAGAGTGGACGACCAAGAACGAAGTGCTCGTATAAATAGGGTATTAGACAACGATGTAGCTTTTCGCCCCTACTGTTCAATCTGTACACCGAGGAAGCAATAATGGAAATAAAAGAAAGGTTCAGGATACAATTCGCTGATGACTTTGCTATCCTGAGTGAAGGTGAAGAAGAATTACATGATCTGCTGAACGGAACGAACAGTGTAATGAGTACAGAGTATGGATTCAGAGTATATCGAAGAAAGATGAAAGTAATGAGAAGTAGTAGAAATGACAACAGCGAAAAACTCAACATCAGGATTGATGGTCACGAAGGACCTTGGCAGCAAAATAACCAACGACGGGCGGAGCAAGGAGGACATGAAAAGCAGACTAGCATTGGCAAAAAGGGCATTCGTGGGCAAGAAAATTCTACTGATTTCAAATAGCCTCAATTTATGGAAGAAATTTCTGAGAATGTACGTCTAGAGCACAGCATCGTATGACAGTGAAATATGGACAGTGGGAAAACCGGAACAGAAGATAATCGAAGCATTTGAGATGGGGTGCTACAGACGCATGTTGAAAATTAGGTGGACTGATAAGGTAAGGAATCAGGGGGTGCTGCGCAGAATCGAAGAGGAAAGGAATATGTGGATAACACTCATAAGGAGTAGGGACAGGATGATAGGACATCCGTTAAGAAATGAGGGAATGACTTCCATGATACTAGAGCAAGCTGTAGAGGGCAAAAACTGTAGAGGAAGACGGATATCCAACAAATAATTGAGGACGTAGATTGCGACTGCTACTCTGAGATGAAGAGGTTAGCACAGGAGAGGAATTGACGGGCCGCATCAAACCAGTCAGGTGACTGATGAGAAAAAAAGACTGAAACGATGTTTATGTTGATCTCTATTAAAATTTACTGTACAGGTTCCGCAACTCTCGGAACTGAGGTGAGGCAACTTTTTTTGATGTGTGTATTACCAGCAGCTAGCTGCGTTGTTCAGCTGTTGTCGCCAAAGATAATCATTAACAGTTACTAGGCGGGCGATTCGTGTTTCATAATGAATTGATAGCTCTGATTTTGCGCAGCCACATGTACATGAATTAATTCCTCCAGAAGTCACAGTGTTCATTTAACACAGTCAATTTGATATGATTCGCTAAGTTGGCTAGTCATACTTAAGCCCGAAACAGGGTCTATAATATTAATTTAGAGAAATTAACTTTTAACCAGCACGGTCTCCAATGAGGTTAACTACAAGTATTTCACTCAGTGCCGCGTGAACTTAAAGAGTCACTAATATTCAGAAATATAGCACTAAAGGTACAGTCACTAAAATCTTGATGACAAAGTTAACCAGACGCTCAAGACACAAAGACGATAGAGACTAACAGATGCGAAAGACGTTAACAATACATGCGCTGGGTTCATATAATAGTTATGACACAAAAGGGACGTTCGTTAGAAACTCTTTGAATAGAGACCTTACTACTTTGCATATAATACTAGATTCCATTCGCTCTTATTAATATTTTATTTCATTTTCCTCTTTTAAAACGGTAATTCATGATTTTATACGAAATACGGGAATTATTCATGGTTAGTTCGAATAAATTTTAGTTTTAAAAAGACCTGATATGTAACGAGGGGCTACAGTTGCCTAGTCCCCTATCCCTCACTCGATATGTAGAGAGCTACCAAAACAAGATAAAATAGTATACTAACGTACGGGAAGAAATTCACAACCATGCGGATGCTTACATACAGACACTTTTTGTGACTGGTACCGCTTCTATTGATTTGTAGTCAATGGCGTGATAGAACATTAGCATATCTCCTCAGATATTTCGAGTCAATAGGTACATTCATCTACATTCAGCTCCAACTCCCACCAATACTCAAGCCTCTGCAACTTGCTATAGAATACCGGTACTGTATCCCTGCTATTATAGTCAGGAACTTACATCTAACAACATATTCCGTAAACCACTGCACGATAACAGTAGCATAGGTTTTTCCGTTCCTATTCTATTACGCACGCTATGATCAAGTAAAAACGATTATGTCCCTTTACGTGTCCTAACTCCCCCCTTTAACGAAAGACAGCTGTAGGTGTTTTAATTACCGAGGAACCTTATCGCTGCATCTTTAACATACGAGGGCTGCACAAAGAAAATCTTTTTCATGAGATCTCTATTCCACCTCCATCGGAAGACTGACTAAATATATCCTTGTACATGTCCTTAACATCTTTATCCTATTCGTACGATCACTAAACTAGAAATACTATAGGATAAAGGGGACTGAGTTTACGTTGACAGCATATTTTTTCTTTCAGCTGGTTGGTTGGTTGGTTGTTTGGGGAAGGAGACCAGACAGCGTGGTCATCGGTCTCATCGGATTAGGGAAGGATGGGGAAGGAAGTCGGCCGTGCCCTTTCAGAGGAACCATCCCGGCATTTGCCTGGAGTGATTTAGGGAAATCACGGAAAACCTAAATCAGGATGGCCGGACGCGGGATTGAACCGTCGTCCTCCCGAATGCGAGTCCAGTGTCTAACCACTGCACCACCTCGCTCGGTCTTTCAGCTGGAATGTACCTCCGTAATACGAATGTAACAGTATCACAGAGCTTCCAGTACTCTATCCGTTGAATCATTTACGCTGATGTTACAGCCACACACCAGTCACAAACCTCCATGCACAATTCAGAGCTACTGAAACAGTAGCGCACGAATCGGGATTCAGTTACAGCATTGTTCATTTTTTCCCCACGCACCGTTGCATAGTAGACCGACCATGATACAATATTCCGTCTAGAGCAGAGTATATGCAAAATGGAGGCACGCATATGCGTAGTGATAGTTATTTGTTTAGAAGCGAACCCAGTACTCACACTTTTATCCGACTATCGTACAGAGAGAGCCAAAACCACCAAGTACAAGCCAATCCAAATCGAAGTCAATGTTACCTGCACCAAAGAAGTCATCTTAGTACTTCTTACACCTCGATTAGATCTGTACTTTACATTCTCTAAGTGACAAACGAACGGGATATGCGGCTGCTGACCTTCCGCACATAGCTCGACTTGTCTGTTCTTAGTGTTTGGGATACTTACCTTACGATTCCAGCAAATAAATTGGAGTCCGACATATGTACCGTTCTTCAGCTCGCTGCAGACGCTTAGTGCTAGGCATTTTACTGCAATTAACTCTTCCGATAACAGCGTACGGGATTTCTAGTTCTACCAGTGAGCAATGCATTTAGTTACGCTCGGTAATCTACCGTCCCCACTACAAGTCTTCCAACCAGCCTCTTGGCGCCCCATCCTACATCAAAAACAAATACGCCACAATCCGCTGAACAGAGCATAGTGGAGGGTGAATCCTACCTGTGTAATTTCCCTTTCGTCTCAATTTCACGTGCTGATCGAGTAAAAATTACTGCCTATATACTTCCACACGTACCCCACTCCACCCTTATGTTTACATGACAAACATATCGTCTATTTCAAAAAAATTTTCGTTACGTATTCGATTATCCAGTACGATCGCAGCGGCATCCACACGATGCCCTTGCTTTGTAGATCAGCCACCTAACACAAAAAGATGTGGTCTTTTGCGTAGTTTCCAAATGTCCGTCAGCCAAATATAATTACAGTGATGCTGTGTATGGTACTCCCCCAACCCTCCCCACACCCCCTCCCCAGCCCCCACTGCCCAACACCACCCGCCCAGCCATTAACAAATGTTTCTGTAAAACTACAATCTTCCACGCCATGTATGTGCATGACTTCTAAATAATATTTGCATACTAATAGAGTACCCTATCATCTAGCAGAACAAAGGAATTAAACTTGTTTAACATCGTCCTCCACCTACTGTGAGGCTATTTAACTGCAGTGATGATGTGTGTGGTATTCCCTCCAAGATTAATACATGTCCCAAAAAATCTTCCATGTCATGTATGAGCATTTGAGTCTCTCCTAATTTCGTAATGTAACTTGCTTACCATTAAAAGAAATTTACTAATCTAGCGGTGCAACAGAATTATATGCATGTAACATATGTTCAAAACGTCTGTCAGGGCTAGTACAGTCATGCTGTGTAGGTGATTCCCTGTCCTAAATAACAAATCTACCATTAAAACTACAGTCCTCCACACCGCATACATCACATACAGATTTTGGGGTATACTTCTGGACCGCTTGCATTTAGATAGGATCAAAGTTGAAAAGTCCACTTCAGTAGTTATAAATCAGGACCAAAATGCGATGTTCCTCTCGGCAGAGGAAGACGTAAACGTTTATGCCACATGTTACGTAGTCACACCTATTCATTCTGTTAAGAAATCTAGCGTTTTTCCGAATCCATCAGCCTGTAGACCTCTGTAGAAGACCATTGCAATAGTACAGGCTGATCGTCCGTTTCAGTGCGAACCACTCATGTTTATATGGATTTCTTATAGTACCTCTGCATCCATACCAACTTCTCCAAATGTGCCTCCTGCTACTGACAGTGGTAAATGTACAGTGTCTCTAAAGTTCACAGAGTTACACTGATCTAAGACATCCTCCATCTGGGCAAGATGTAGAGCGTACATTAAAAAACCAAGCACCTTCTACCACCAATATCGGTTACATCTGCTAGGTATTGCTTTTGTTAAGATAATGGCCACAGGCAACTTCAGATTCTTTTTTTCTCGCTGCAGTACACTCGCGTACAGAATATACTCGCTGCTAGCTGAGTAGGTGTACATTCGCAAATCAGATGTTACCACATCATTCGTTAGTGTGTGGCAGAGGTCTTAACAACACTACGCTGCCGGGGGACATAGTGATGGTGTTTTGTTAACCTCTTGGAAGAGTGCATACGTTTTCAGAGCGGTGATATTTTCTGTCAGTTCTATGTTTTGACTTAGGTCGCTCTATATCAGGTGTTAGGATCACAACGTGATCATAAATGTCATATTAAGATGAGAACTGAGTATGCTCCAGCTAGGAAAAGACGAAAATGCTTTATTCTTCACAATGTGCTCAGCCGTGTGCGGCTCGGGTTCGTGACGTTTGTCCTTTAGAAGTTTGTCGAATCGAGTGGCGTCTTGTTTCTTCCTTACTTACTGGTGTCAGGAAGTTGCTGGCTTGCCTCATTCAGACGCAGCAGCAGTGCACCAGCGTGATGGTGGTGGTGGTGGTGTGTGTGTGTGTGTGTGTGTGTGTGTGTGTGTGTGTAGTCAGTCAGTTGGGACGGAGCAGCGAGGAAGTCTCCATGGCGCGAAACGAGGCCGACCGCTGGCGACGGGCACGCGCTGTCGGTTCGTGAGGCGCTAGTTGCAAGAGCGACAAAGTTTGTTGCCCACCGGACCTGGACGCTGAAGTTGAGTGATCAGTTAACCTGTTAAGAAACCTCAACTATTGTGACATCTCTTCGTTCATTTACGGGTTGTTGCTCCCTAAGCCGTTCAGGCTAGCAGCGACGTATGATGTGTTGGAGTCGGCTAAATCTTGCAGCCGTCTTCCTATATTGTGGCCGGCCAGAGTGGCCGAGCGGTTCTAGGCGCTTCAGTCTGGAACCGCGTGACCGCTAAGGTCGCAGGTTCGAATCATGCCTCGGGCATGGATGTGTGTGATGTCCTTAGGTTAGTTAGGTTTAAGTAGTTCTAACAAGGGGAGGCCACCAATTGTGAAATTCAGATTCGATTCATACTGCGCATAATAAAAGTTCATGGCCAGAGGTGTAATGTGGCAAAGCACCAAGATGCACTTCTCAGCCGTTGGCGAGAAAATCGACAGTTAAAAGAAGCCGTTGCAGTGAAATACTCTCTACGATTAATTATTTTATATATCGCCGTGGCGCAGCGGTAAGCGCTCGGGTTCGTACTTCGAAGGTCGCCGGTTCGGATCTCGCGCCATGCAGTTTTTTTTTTATTATTAGTTAAACTATTAATGAATTGCTTATGCATGTTGGTGAAGGCGGATCGCTCTCCAATTGTACCGCCTCCATTTTTCTGTTTGTTTAACAGGGTGTACCAAAGCTCTCCCGTCCGCACTGATTTTCGACGATGTTATAAGTTGCGCTAGGGACCGCACCTACCTTCTTTCGAAGTTAGCAGGCAACTACGCCGTTATGCGGCGGCTCGTTTCGGCCCATTCAACATCTGTCCTTCAAGTGTAACGAGCGAGTAACGGAGTTTATATTTCATACCTGCCACAGCGAATTTGTGTTCGTGGGGTCTCTATTCTAATTCGAACGTTTGACTTACGCTATACGTATTCGTTTCTGAATATCGTTTCTACGTCTTCCGTTAACTATACGTGGTTAACATTATGAAGACAATTAATAACATTTGTGAAATACAACTTTGTTTGCGGAAAACATAATGATGTTCGAAGTCGCCAGTTTTTCCACGACAAACGACTTTCAACAACTTATTATATGCATAATTGTTGCAACTGATTGCCGGGAATTTTTTATATATATATATATATATATATATATATATATATATATATATATATATATATCTGTGTGTGTGTATATATATATACACATTTGAATTACAAAAAACAAATACTAAAAAAAATTGCATGGTGCGACATTCGATCCGGCGACCTTTGGATTACGAACACGAGCACTTACCGCTGCGCCACGACGATGTGGAAAGTTGTTAATCGTAGAGAGTATTTCACCGCAACGGTTTCCTTTAACTGTCGATTTTCTCGCCAACGGCTGAGAAGTGCATCTTGGTGCTTTGCCACATTACACCTCTGGCCATGAGCTTTTATTATGCGCAGTATGAATCGAATCTGAATTTCACAATTGGCGGCCTCCCCTTGTAAGTTCTAGGGGACTGATTACCTCAGAAGTTAAGTCCCATACTGCTCAGAGCCATTTGAACCATTTGGATATACTGTGTTTAATTATTAAATTGACTGTTACTTGCAGTTAAGTGCAGGGGCGGTATTTTCTGCCCTGTGGCCGTTAACGACCCACTTTCCTGCCCTGGTCGTTAGCATAGTTTTTTGGCAGTGTGCCTTTCCTCGTCGTGTTGATGCAGTCCGGCACAGTGTGTAGTTTGACAGCGTTCTAAGTTGTTTCGTTCATATTTTGCTCAGAGTGGTTATTGTTCCCTTGTTGTTGAAGACGTAGTGCTGTTCGTATCCTCGTCCTCGGCTGATATTTTCCATCGTTGTGCCGTTCGTCAGACGGAAGGGAATTGGTTAAATTGTTGGTCAGTCCTTCGGCCGTCCCTAATTTGGGTTGCCATCCGATTATTTAACTTCAGCTCTTGGCTGCTTGTCTCACCTCACCTTACGTTTGAGCTACCTTCACAGGCCGACCCTTGGAACACTTCTGAGCACCACTTGTTCTGTTTGTTTTAGAGTGTGATTTTCATTTTAGTTCGTTGTGCGAGGCCTTCGGCCGTGCATTAATAGAGTTCTCTTTAAATGTTACATAAAGGCCTTCAGCCGTGTTAAATTAAAATTTTGAAGATTGATTTTATTATAAAAAAAATATTTCTTCCTTAAAATTTGTTCTATCTGAAATTTTTTCTAATCCAGGCCCTAGGCCACTAGTTTTTCGATGTGTTATGTGTGGCCTTCAGAATAGGATTTACGTGAAACCCTTTTCATAAGGCCTTCAGTCATGTGTATTCTTTAAAGGAAAATTCTTATAAGAAGGAAGCGGTTTATTTTAAATTGTTCGTCTGACTTGTTGTTCAGGCCTTCAACGGCTGTTTCAAATTTGTTGGCCTTCAGTCGTGCAATAAGTTAATTTTTCTATAATAAGGCTTTTGGCCACTCTGTTGTAAGTTTAAAAGAAACTTCTTTATTAGAAAGAATTATTTATTAATGTTTTTTAATTAAAGTTGCACTTCAGACATGTAGTGTAGGCCTTCAGCTGCTAATTCTTTTCAATTGCATGCTGTTTAAAAAAATATTTTACATTCTATTTTTAATTTATTTTGATTTCTAAGCCATGCCTTCAGCCGTTCTTGTTTTTGGTGTGGTTTTGGGTCTTCAGCCCAGAAAGCATCCCAAGCTTTCTTTAACTAGGCCTTCAGCCGTATTTTCTAGTTGTGATACCTTAGAGCAATGTATATGTAGGTGGTTCATAGAAAAATAAAGTTGTGTGTTTGATTGTGCAACTCACAGTAACTGTTTAGGGCCCCATCCACAATCGTAACATTATCCTGTGCACTCTCTGAGTATCTACCAACCAGGTTCCATGTGCATTAACAAAAAGAGACGAAAAGACATTACAAAAAGTTGCTTGTGTCGAAAGTGCTCTTAGTGTAGCTAAAAGCGGTCTCTGACACACAGCACACGAGGGAAGCATATGCCCACATTTAACACAAGCAACATTATACCTGCAGGGAAAGAATTTTATTCTATTTCTTTCTGAAAGCAGATTTTTACACAGGTGAACATTGTCAGAAGCTTTCACAGTCACATGACGTTCAGAAGATCTAATGGTGTGTAATACTACCAGCATTCTTTGCAGTGTTTCTTACATTCGTATTCTAACAAATATTGTCCACAAAATCCTTATTCTTCGCAAGAATCACAAACAAGCACTTGGAAAAGCACAGAAAATGTTCAACCCATATGTTGTTTATTTCAGCCCAACATTTCAACCATCCATCACAATGGCAACACACGGTTTCACCGTTTTAAACGAATCCAGCCTCACTTAGTTTGTCAGGACTTTGCCTAAAAGCCTAAGACTACACTTTGAAAGATGACAGAATCGCATCGTATGTTATATATTTAGAGTAAGCGAACATGATCTCCTAAACATCACACGTAGAACTACATAACGACGCTAATTCAGGAGATAAATGTAAGAGTACCACCATTACGCACAGGTAACAAGTACCATACAAAGAAAGAGTTCGACCTACCACAGAGACACTTTCACATATAAAATCCCCCACAACACCCCCCGGCCCCTACGCCCTTTGCCACCCATTACATTGCAGAGTGCAGAGTGGCTTTTATATACAGTCTACTCCAAGGAACCAAGATGCCGGCACTTCTGCCCACGTGATCACGATGTCACTGCTATTGGCGTATTACAGATTTGGTTGCAAATGTAGTGCAGGAGAAAAAAAAAATGAAAAACGCTGGTGCACTGTTTCTGTGTGTGTGTGTGTGTGTGTGTGTGTGTGTGTGTGTGTGTGTGTGTGTGTGTGTGTGTCGGTTTCTTGCGGGGTAGGGTGTGAGGGGCATGTCCAGAATGGGGTTCAAACTTGGATGCGCCACATGTTATGACATCCGGGATAGTTTTCAAAAGTGAATCCACCGGTGATGCGTCTGGGTTGGTGGCTGAAGGAGGATTCACCAGCTGATACACAGGCATACGGATAAATGTCGCAGTTGCATTACTTAGAATTGTAATATATTTACAAGAAAATTTATAATACTTTATAAGAAGTGACATCGTGATCACGTGTGCAGAAGTGTCAGCTCTTGGATCTTTGAAGTAAGCCTTATACACTTAGAGAGAGAAAAATCACAGCACCAAGAGGGAACTGTGCGACATACACGGAAGTAGGTAGCCTTGTTTCTACACCTCAAAAAAGATGTCTATTCTAATTTTGCGCCAGTCGCAAAAGGGGTTGCGCTAGTACGGCTACTATGGGGACGGAAATCAGGTTTGCTTTAAATACACTGTGAAATGGTAGTGAGAGTTGGTTACCTTTGAGATATGATGTGCTGAGCTGAAGTCAGTCGAGAATGCCTCACTGAGTTCGAAATATGTCGTGTAACAGAGCTACGAGAAGCTGGGTGCTCGTTCTCAAATGGTTCAAATGGCTCTGAGCACTACGGGACTTAACAGCTGAGGTCATCAGTCCCCTAGAACTTAGAACTACTTACACCTAACTAACCTAAGATCATCACACACATCCATGCCCGAGGCAGGATTCGAACCTGCGACCGTAGCGGTCACGCGGTTCTAGACTGAAGCGCCTAGAACCGCTCGGCCGCAACGGCCGGCGGTGCTCGCTCTGCGATGCTGCAGAGAGACTTGGCATGAATGTAGCCACTGTACATGATTGCTGGCAGAGGCGGTCACGAGAATGAGCAGTAACAAGAAGACCGGTTTCCAGACGGCCACGTGGCACTATCGAGAAGGGGGACCATCGTGTTTGTTGTACGGCTCTGGTGCATCGTACTGCATCTACAGCAGCAATAAGAGCAGCAGCTGGCAACACAATGGTAAAACGAACTGAGACAAGTAGGTTACTTCAGGACAGCTCGTGGCCATATGCCGTATACTGAGCATTCCCCCGATCCAAAACCACCACTATTTGCGAATTCAGTGGCGTCAAGGGAGAGCTAATGGAGATCTGTTGCGTTTTCTGATGAAAGCCGGTTCTACCTCTTTGCCAGTGATAACTGCGTTTTGGCTAGATGGAGTTCAGTTGGCGACCTGAAACAAACCTATCTCTCTGCTAGACACCCTTCACCAGTACCTGGAGCTATGGCAAGGTGCGATTTCATACGACAGCAGGAGCACGCTTGTGGTTTTCCCACGTACTCTGACCAAAATATTTGTATGTCAGTCTGGTGATTCGACCTGTTGTGCTATCGTTCAGGAACAGCATTCGAGGAGGAGATATCATACAGACTAAAGCTCTCCCACATACCGCTGTTTTAACTCAACATCCTTCATGGGGTGTCGGCAAGTTGCCTTTGCCTACTCGATCACCAAATCTGTCTCCAATCGAACACATTTGGGACATCATTAGACAACTTTTCCAGCGTCATCCACATACAGTTTAAACGTCCCTGTATTGACCGACAAAGTGCAGCAGGCATGGAGCTCTCTGTTATGAGACCTGAACAACGAATTCACGTTTGCCTGCTTGCACCCAACAATCTGGCGAATTCGTCACTGTATAAAAAGGGCTTTGAAATCAGGTCCCTCTGTAATGGAACGGATGACTGAGGGTAATCCTGGAGAAGGGAGGGTGGAGAGGGTGGTTATATCTCTAAAGTGTATTTCTGATGGGTTGAAATCTTCCTTTTGTACGATACTTGTAACCTGTACGGAGTAGCGATACACTTACATTTAATTCTTGAACCAGCGTCATTATGGAATTCTACGTGTGATGAGTGGGAGATCATGTTCACTTACTCTAAATACACTACTGGCCATTAAAATTGTTACACCACGAAGATGACGTGCTACAGACGCAAATTTTAACCGACTGGAAGAAGATGCTGTGATATCCAAATGATAAGCTTTTCAGAGCATTCACACAAGGTTGGCGCAGGTGGCGACGCCTACAACATGCTGACATGAGGAAAGTTACCAACCGATTTCTCATACACAAACAGCAGTTGACCGGCGTTGCCTGGTGAAACGTCGTTGTGATGCCTCGTGTATGGAGGAGAAATGCGTACCATCACGTTTCCGAATCGATTGAGGTCGGATTGTAGCCTATCGCGATTGCGGTATATCGTATCGCGACATTGCTGCTCGCGTTGGTCGAGATCCAATGACTGTTAGCAGAATATGGAAACGGTGGGTTCAGGAGGGTAATACGGAACGCCGTGCTGGATCGCAACGATCTCGTATCACTAGCAGTCGAGATGACAGGCATCTTATCCTCATGGCTATAATGGATCGTGCAGCCACGTCTCGATCCCTGACTCAACAGATGAGGACGTTTGTAAGACAACAACCATCTGCACGAACAGTTCGACGACGTTTGCAGCAGCATGGAATATCAGCTCGAAGACCATGGCTGCGGTTACCCTTGACGCTGCTTCACAGACAGGAGCGCCTGCAATGGTGTACTCAACGACGAACATGGGTGCACAAATGGCAAAACGTCATTTTTTCGGATGAATCCAGGTTTTATTTACAGCATCATGATGGTCGCATCCGTGTTTGGCGACATAACATGAACGCACATTGGAAGCGTGTATTCGTTATCGCTATACTGGCGTATCACCTGGCGTGATGGTATGGGGTGCCATTGGTTACACGTCTCGGTCACCTCTTGTTCGCATTGACGGCACTTTTATCAGTGGACGTTACATTTCAGATGTGTTACGACCCATAGCTCTACCCTACATTCGATCTCTGCGAGACCCTACATTTCAGCAGGATAATGTACGATCGCATGTTGCACGTCCTGTACGGGCCTTTCTGGATATAGAAAATGTTCGACTGCTGCCCTGGCCAGCACATTCTCCAGATCTCTCACCAATTGAAAGCGTCTGCTCAATGGTGGGTGAGCAACTGGCTCGTCACAATACGCCAGTCACTACTCTTGATGAACTGTGGTTGGTCGTCGGTCAGTCATCTTGTCGGGCGACGAGTATGTTGGCCGGAGATCGCTTATGGGTTGACTGCATGTGCCGAGTCGTGATTCGTCCTTGTTGTTGCACAGTCTCTGCCGTTAGTATTCTCTAGTCCTTCATGCGAGTGTTCGTGAAACTGTGTGTCAGCTTGTGATGTCGACTGTTCAGTTACGTTAGTCCTGTCACCGTGCTGATGTGTGGCAGTCGGTCGGTTGGCGTGGAGCAGAGAGGAAATCTCCGCGGGGCTAGTTTGGCTGGGCCCGCAGGCAGTCTCTACGCTATGTCAGAGTGTGTGAGGCTGTTCCCATTGCTATGAGGTCCGTGGCTCACCGACCCTAGGCACAAAAGTTGAGTTTGGATTTAATATACCAGCAAGTCAAGACTTCACATTGTGCCGTTTGGTTCTTGTTGTTGGGACATTCCCATGAGCCACAACGTGTGTTTTCAAGTTGGTGACCGTTTAGCCACCGTCCGGTGGAGTCTAACTGTATTTGGTTATTTGCGATTTAAGTGCACCAGCGGAATTTTCTGCCTTGTGGCTGTTAACATTCAGGTTACGTGCCCTGTCTGTTGACGTAAATTTAGGTAGTGTCCTTTCCTCACTGTTTTGTCGCTGTCCAGCACGGTGTGTAATTCGACAGCTTAATGTGTGCTTGGTTTGGGCATCCATGCGTTTTACGTTTGCATTGAACTCCCCGTTGTGTGCTGGTCGAGTGGAGCTCAAGTTACTTTGTCGGTGGGTCCGTTGACTGTCTGTTGGTTGGCTTGGCATCAGATCGAGAATTGTTATGCCGATTGCCTGTTTCACCTAAGTGAACCTTAGTATTTCAAGTGCTGGCCGACTCCTGAAACTTCTGAGTGCTTTTAGCTCACTGCCTTTTCTTATGTTCTGTTGTGTGTATTTCTATGGCTCATAGCCGATGAATTAAAATTGTTTTTAGTGGTGTTTTAAGTCATGGGCCTTCAGCTACTTTAAAATTAAAGTTCCCTGCTTGTCAAGTGTTAGATTGTTTGGGCCTTCTGCCTGATTAATAATAAGACTTTGTTGTTTAAATTTATTTTTCCATGAGTTTTAAGTCATGGGGCCTTCAGCCGTTTTTAAATTGAGCATCTTTGTCTTTCGAGCATCAGACTGTTTGGGGCCATCTGCCTTGTGTTTTTTAAATTTAATTTTACCTTGAATCTTAAATCATCGGCCTTCACCCGTCTTTAAATTAAGTTCGTTGCTTTTCCAGTGCTATATTTTCTGGCTTTCAGGCAAATTATAGAACTTACTTAACCTGAGGCCTTCTGCCTTCTAAATATTATTTTTGGCGTCTGAATTTTGAGTTAATGTCTTTTAGCCGTTTTTTTTTTATTAAAGTGTTTGAGCCCTTAAGGCATAAGATAGTTATTGGCTGAATACGCCACACTAAGTTCAAGAATTTGTACTGTAATGTTTGGTCAAATAAGTAACGGTATATGTGTTCGAGTGTAACTGACCGCCGCTCATTTTGGCCTCTTTCCACAATTCCAACTCTTTCTGACATTTAAATCTATACTCGATGTTAATAAATTTCTCTTCTTCAGAAGCGCTTTTCTTGCCATTGATAGTCCTCCCTTTTTTTTTTTTTACAGTCCTCAGTCGTTTCCCAAGTAGCAAAACTCATTTACTACTTTAAGTGCCTCATTTCCCAATATAACTGCCTCAACGTCATCCGATTTAATTCGACTACGTTTCATTACCCTCATTTTGGTTTTGTTCATGTTCATCTTATATCCTCCTTCGGAGATTTATTGCCGGGATCGTGTGGTGTGTTCACATCAGAGCTTGTAGCCATTCACAGGGCCCTCCTTGTTTCTCAGGCCTCCCTCCGCAGTGTTTTAATTTGTTCAGGTTCCATGGGCAGCCTGCAGGCTATCCACCGATGCTACTCTCGTCACCCTTTGGTCTCTGCTATCCATGACCTCTCTGCCCTTGAGCATGCCTGCTGTTCACTCGTCTTTCTCTGAGTCCCAAGTCAAGTGGACATCCTAGGGAATTATTTGTCTGAGTATTTGGCTAGAGAAGCAGACACTCACCCCCTCCCCCCCAATTCCTTTCACGATTCCAGCTGCGGATATGCAGATCTACGTCAAATCTCTCTGCCCTACAGTGGAATGCCATCTGGAGCGCTACTGCTCATAGTAATAAAATCCGCACAGTCAAGGAGTCTACTGCAGTTTGGCGCTCTTCTTTCCGCTCCCCTCGGAAGGAGTCCACTGTTTTATGCCGTTTACGCATTGGTCATACCCGGCTCACCCATCGATCCCTCCTACGTAACGACCCACCTCCACAATGTGGATTT
Source organism: Schistocerca piceifrons (assembly GCF_021461385.2). Taxonomy (NCBI): domain Eukaryota; kingdom Metazoa; phylum Arthropoda; class Insecta; order Orthoptera; family Acrididae; genus Schistocerca; species Schistocerca piceifrons. Next base: position 641,124,468 of record NC_060140.1, on the reverse strand, counting down.
GGAGGCAGACTGACGATATCTCTCATATTGGTGGAATGTCCCCTAGTTTCGGCCCTTCTTTTTAAGTATAGTCTTCCCGATACCTTACATTTAATATTATCAGACGATCCACGGATGGTTGAACTGGTCCTCGGTTGCCTCGGTGAAAGAGGTTTTTATTTCCAGATATAAGGTTCTCCTTTAGTCTTGGCGCAGGGGCAGTTTAGTTGTGGTTGGATCTGTGACCCCATGAGCGTCACATTTTTTTCCAGTTTTTTAGACATGGTCTCACCTTTTATGGCTTTACTGTGCGTGTGTGTGTGTGTTTAATATTCATTACTTTATAATTTTTACTCCCCTGACTGGATCTGTCCACTTTTCTTCTGTAACTCATTTCGGAATCGCGGGACTGATGACCTCACCGCTTGGTCCCGTAACACCATAAATTAAAAAAATAAACACACAAGAAAATAAGGTACTGTCCATCCCGCTCAACTGCTCATCTAAGTCCTTTGTTGTCTCTGAATGAATTACAATGCCATCGATAAACCTCAACGTTTTTATTATTTCTCTCAGGACTTTAATTCCTACTCGAAATTTTTCTTTTGTTTCCTTTATTGTAGTCTCAATATACAGATTGTATGACAACGGTGATAGGCTACAACCCAGTCTTTCTTTGACTCTTATAACTGCCATCTGGTTTCTGTACAGACTGTAAATAGCCTTTCCCTTCCTGTATTTTACTTCTGCCAGCGTTAGAATTTGGGAGAGTATTCCAGTCAGATTGTCAAAAGCTCTCCCTGAGTCTATAAATGGTATGAAAGTAGATATGCCTTTCCTTAACCTACGAGGGCAGTTCAATAAGTAATGCAACACTTTTTTTATGAAACAGGGGTTGTTTTATTCAGCATTGAAATACAGCAGGTTATTCCCCAATCTTTTAGCTACACAACACTATTTTTCAACGTAATCTCCATTCAATGCTATGGCCTTACGCCACCTTGAAATGAGGGCCTGTATGCCTGAACGGTACCATTCCACTGGTCGATGTCGGAGCCAACGTCGTACTGCATCAATAACTACTTCATCATCCACGTAGTGCCTCCCACGGATTGCGTCCTTCATTGGGCCAAACATATGGAAATCCGACGGTGCGAGATCAGGGCTGTAGGGTGCATGAGGAAGAACAGTCCACTGAAGTTTTGTGAGCTCCTCTCGGGTGCCAAGACTTGTGTGAGGTCTTGCGTTGTCATGAAGGAGAAGTTCGTTCAGATTTTTGTGCCTACGAACACGCTGAAGTCGTTTCTTCGATTTCTGAAGAGTAGCACAATACACTTCAGAGTTGATCGTTTGACCATGGGGAAGGACATCGAACAGAATAACCCCTTCAGCGTCCCAGAAGACTGTAAGCATGACTTTACCGGCTGAGGGTATGGCTTTAAGCTTTTTCTTGGTAGGGGAGTGGGTGTGGCGCCACTCCATTGATTGCCGTTTTGTTTCAGGTTCGAAGTGATGAACCCATGTTTCATCGCCTGTAACAATCTTTGACAAGAAATGGTCACCCTCAGCCACATGACGAGCAAGCAATTCCGCACAGATGGTTCTCCTTTGCTCTTTATGGTGTTCGGTTAGACAACGAGGGACCCAGCGGGAACAAACCTTTGAATATCCCAACTGGTGAACAATTGTGATAGCACTACCAACAGAGATGTCAAGTTGAGCACTGAGTTGTTTGATGGTGATCCGTCGATCATCTAGAACGAGTGTGTTCGCACGCTCCGCCATTGCAGGAGTCACAGCTGTGCACGGCCGTCCCACACGCGGGAGATCAGACAGTCTTGCTTGACCTTGCGGCGATGATGACACACGCTTTGCCCAGCGACTCACCGTGCTTTTGTCCACTGCCAGATCACCGTAGACATTCTGCAAGCGCCTATGAATATCTGAGACGCCCTGGTTTTCCGCCAAAAGAAACTCGATCACTGCCTGTTGTTTGCAACGCACATCCCTTACAGACGCCATTTTAACAGCTCTGTACAGCGCTGCCACCTGTCGGAAGTCAATGAAACTATACGAGACGAAGCGGGAATGTTTGAAAATATTCCACAAGAAATTTCCGGTTTTTTCAACCAAAATTGGCCGAGAAAAAAAATGTGTTGCATTACTTATTGAACTGCCCTGCTATCTTCTATGAGAAGTCGTAGCAGCTCTGATGTATAACTATTGAAAGGGACTATTCGTGTTTGATCCTGTCCATTTGCTAGAGATGCTAAAGTCTGTAGGTGATGTGTGTGGTATGGAGGACTGTAGTTTTAATGGAATATCTGTTAATAATGGCAGGGAGTAATCTACACAACTTCACTGTTCTTAAACAGTCTTGATAGACGTTTGGAACCTATTTTACCGCTATATTACTAGGTTTTTTTTTCATCGTAAGCAAGCTACATTTCGAAATCAGGAGTGAGTATATGCACATACGTCGCAAGGAAGACTAAATTTAATAGAATATTTGTTAATGTGGGAAAGAGTAACACACATCACTGTAATTCAATAAGTCTGATAGACATTTGGAAACTATGCGACAGTATTTCGCAGATAACACTTTTCCGCGTACTTTGAATTCCGCATGTATTAAATCCAAAAGATTGTGGGATAGATGTAGCATCTTACATTAACCTTTCGTTAGTCTTAGAATGACTGAGCGACCGAAATGACGGTCGTCACATCTCCATCTCAATGCTCCCACTATCAGAAGCACAACAAAATTACCGACTTACCTTCACTCCACTGCAGAAAGCAGCGCTTCCTGGAGGCTACGTTAGTTCATGTCACTTGATGCTTTAGAAGCACGCTCTGTGACGACTCTCGAGCTGTAAATTTTTATGTAACAACGCTAAACACAATGGGTATTAATGCACTGAAAGTGCTGCTTTTGAAGAGAGGAATCTCGAGGCAGAATGAGCCATAGTAAGTCGTCAACTACCCCTCGATGTACGTCAGTTTCCTGCTCAGCATTTCCGATTTTATGTGAGCAACTCTCACTTTCGTAACTCAGCTTAAATTCTCAATTTCTACTATAACTTAAAGGTCACACCTAACTGCTATTCCAACATTAACAAGCATACATCTGTATGTGGTTACATAATACATACTGGTGAACAGTACCATCGATTCGACTGCCTGAAAGAACATTGTCGCTGTTTATCAATCCTGTGAACTACTCGTGTTACGTGATTGATCTTCGAAGCAAGGCATCATGTGGATGTTGCGAGAATCGTATAGGTTCGCACACTCCATTCGAATATGTAACGGAAAAAGTATGTGGGTAAGACGACTTATTTGTCATGTGGCATAAGGGTGGAGCGGGGAATGTGTGGAATTATATAGACAGTCATTTGTTATTCTATCAGCACATGAGACTGAGATGAGGAATCGGTAATACTGGTGCTATGCACCCTCCGCCATGCACTGTACACTGGTTCCCTGAGTATTAGTTTTAGATGCAGCCACGCGCGAAGACCCGTGGTGAGGTTGGTAGTTGACCTGAATGTTATTGTATCTATTGGACATTAGTAGGCCTAGAATTCCCGCACACTGTTATCGGAAGCGTTAACTGCAACAAAATGCCTAGCACTAAGCGTCTGGAGGAAACTGAAGAAGACTGCGTATGTCACACTCAGATTCACTTGCTAGAATCGAATGCAAAGCAGCCCAAGCACTAAGAACTGACAGATCGAGTTGTGTGTGGTATGCTTGTCTCACAGAGAATGTGGCACTGCAGATCGAATCGAATTGTAAGAGGTACTAAGATGACTGCTTTGCTGTGGCTTGTACTTGGTGGCTTAGGCTCTCGATGTACGATAGTCGGATAGACGTGTAAGTACTGGATTCACTTGTAAACAAATTACTATCAATACGCAAATGCGTGCTGCCCATGTGTGCTACTCTGTGACCTCAGATGTTCCATAGTGCTCAGAGCCATTTGATGTACTCTGATCTTGACGGAATACTGTATCATGGTCAGTCTGCTATCTAAAAGCGCGTGGGAGAAAAATGAACAAAGCTGTAATTAAATCCCTAACCTTCCCCTACTCTTTCAGTAGCTCTGAATTGTGCGTGGAAGAGTGTGGCTATTGCAACAATGCAAATCATTCGATGGATATTGCTATAATCGTGCTATGGAGGAATGCCCCATTTAAAAGAAAGTGATGTCTTTCGCACTAAAAAAATGTCAACCATGACTGACGCCATTATGCTGTAGTATTTCTAGAGTAGTGACATATTTATAGGCAGTCATTCGATATCGATGAAATGTAAGCCTTACTGAACCGGTTTTCTTGATGCAGTCCTTATATGCTACAGGTGGAGCAGTAAGACTTCATTACTCATTAAAAAGATATATAGCTTTTGTAGCGATCATAGGGGATATTAGCTTACGTACAGGTGCATACAGGAATTCATTTTTACTTAATCTTTAGTGAAATACTCGTAGAAACGAAAAACCTTATAATACTATTGTTATGTACCCTGCAACGTGCAGTAATTTGTGGATTATGTATTTAGATTCAGACACCTGTCTATAGCAGCGTTGCGATTCCACTGCTTTATAGCGATTTGCAGAGGTTTGAGGGGTGGTGGTAGCGGGAGCCGAATATAGATAAATATGACTAATGAATCTAAAATAGCCGTGAAGACCTACTACTGTTCTACTACGCTATTGACTATGGAACACTAGAAGCAGTAAAAATCGTGAGAGATATCTGGAAGTAAGGACCTATTGGCTTGTGCATTTCTCCCCGAACGTTAACATGCTATTTTTTTCGTTGTGGTAACACTCTACGCAGCCAGGGATGGGTAGGGGCCTAGGCAACCATTGAACTAACAGAAAAGTGCTGTCGCAACATGATGTGATTTTACTGAATTAACAGGGCCTTGTGACTTGGATATGGGACATCTGGAGCGAGCGTTACTTATCAGAATACCCCAGTTATAAATGCCGTATATCAAAACCTGGAAAATTCGTGAGAATATAAGCGGTTAGCGATACTCTGACAGAACATGACCTGTATAGCGTTTCTTGTGTTGTGAGCAAACGTATGACTCCCTACCAAATACGCCTCGCAATCCGACCGCTACGAGAAATTTAGGGGCTAATGTGAAGGATTCTACCAAGAAATAATCAGCAACAGAACTTCAGTGTTTCGTTTTCTCTGTAAATAAGAGACCCCATTCTTCCGTGGGTTTTGAGAGTCTGTAAATGGACGACTAAATTGACATTGTTGATCACAGGTAAAGTAATGTGAATAATGTAATAGCATTGCTCTGCACCTCAATTTTCATCGCCAGACAGACATAAAACGTAAATGAATGTACCACCAACAAAAGCACACTAACATATTTATATTCTTTTAAATACCATTAAATAATGATGTAATAAATGACGCTGGTGAAATAGCCTGAAGCATCATGCAGCATGAAGCTAAATAGATAAATGTTAAAAAAATTATGAATTGTGGAAGAAAATGGTTAATACATATAACACGGAGTTGACTTGTAGCATTTTCTTTCAACTGATCACTTATGAAATGTAATTACGTTACTTCGACAAATATTATTATTCCTCTTTTGCAATGCAGTAGAGACTTGGTGAGTGCCGAGAATACTGCGTAGATCTTTCGTGAGTTATTTCTTTCTACAAATGAATGGACTGGCATCTTAGTTAGGAGACTAAAATTTACGTTGTTGACTCGTAGATAAAGTAGGTTGAATAAAGTAATGGAATTACTTTGCAACTGCGCAAATCACGAGTGGTTCTAACTGCAGACAAAAACAAACATGTTTCACGACTTCTGGGAGTTACATGTTCAATGTCCGATTGCTGCGATAGTAGAACTGAAGCAAAGGGAGAGCTATCTCCTGTAATGGGAACGTGTTTGGAACACATTCTGCTACAATGAAGGAATTGTCAGACCACTAACGACCGTGAATTTCGTGAAACATATGGAATCATGTATCTCTGGAAAACGATACAGGCTTACTGTCACGTAGAACTACTGTTGTGTTCGACGTAACTAATGTACCGCCGCACTCTTAAGGTTTATGCTGTGCACTATCGCGTTGCTATTGACGGTAAGGATAATGAAGTTCACTGTACATGTCCTGCTACGCAGAAAAAAATTGTCGGCATGATGAGGTAGTCATAAAGACTCATTGGAAACAGGAGGCAAATTACATTAAAAAATTTCTGGGAGTACGCGCGAATTAATGTTGTGCTGTCGTGGGAGCTTGATTGCCCGAACCGTACTGGAGCGAGCTATGGGTGCTGAAGTGCGCACGTGGCTTGGGGTGGCACACAAGAACGTGGGCTGGACTGGCAACTGCACCGGGGAAACGTCCAGATATTTTTCAAACGACTAGGAAGGATGAAAATTCGAGTATTCGGTCTTCTCCAGTACATTCGGTTACCACCGTTACTAGTTTTCCTTTAATTGAGATATGTATGGATGGATGGATGTCGCTCATGGTGGCTGGCTGCAGCGCCGCACTTTCGTCTTCGCTTGTCTCCCCATGGGCGCTGGAGGCACAGTCGCTGTCCAAGACAACTCGATCTCTGTAATCGTAGGTTTTGTTTATCCACGAGCAGGGACAAGCCGCGTATGACATGCTACAGTGGCGCTGCTACAGTCGGCGGTTAACTGCAGTACAAGGACGAAGTGGACCGTGAGAACTTCCGTCGTATGTTTCCTCTTGTTTTGAATAAATAAGTAGTGGTAGCCCTCGTTTCACGGCCTTCGTGATATCAAGACAAGCACTCTGGAGAGTGTGGTCTGGTGTGATAGGAAACATGGGTCGAAGTACGGAAAGTTAATGTATATTAGTACAGTGCATCGCTCGCCGATTCTTACCTTTTCCACAGCGATGCAAGTGTGGACCATTTTAGCGAAATATGTATCTTTATCTGGAGAAATATACAAGCCGTTTTTTTTTTTTTTTTTTACAAGACCCAGTATAGCCATAAAGTGTCAGGTGAGCTGATAGTTACATCATACACAATATACTGCTTTGGATAGCAAAGTCAGTTGCAACCTGTGACTGTACAGGTATGAGTAGCCCTTAGATGCTCGCCTTCATACATTCCTTTTAAATATTTTGAGACTAAAGCCCTTCTGGACTGTTATTTATGTTATACGTGACATGTAAGTACTGTCTTGTATTGTTAGTAAGTACTTACACTTTTTTATATAGAAACCATTTTTCCTCCTGTAAATTTGTAATTATATTGTAGACCACTTTAAATGTCTAAATTCTGACGAAGTCTCTCTTAAAAGTGTTGAAACCTGGTAAATGAGACTGAATTGTGTCCGAGGGCTCAAAATGGCTGAGCACTATGGGACTTAACATCTGAGGTCATGAGTCCCCTAGAACTTAGAACTACTTACACCTAACTAACCTAAGGACATCACACACATCCATGCCGGAGGCAGGATTTGAACATGCGACAGTAGCGGTCACACGGTTCCAGACTGAAGCGCCGGCTGACCGAGGGCTCATTTGTTTGAATTTTAATTTGGCGTTGCATAAGTTATTTTGAAGCAAAGCTTAGGCCTGGTCCGTCGTTGTTAAATAAAAATCGTTTAACGGTGAATACACGTCTAATCTGTAAGATTATAACGATGTTGTGATTGTTTGACCGATATTTTCCTTTCCTGAAAAAACGTAGCCATTCATGACACTATCGAAAAATTTATCCAATACTTAAAGTCACGTTTTTATGTGTGTATCCTGAAAATCGATGAAATAACAGTGAAACCCATATTTACGTCTACTGGCTTAAAAAAATCAGTCAAATTAGTCACGAAACCAGGGTTTACGTGTATCTTTCTAAAATGTTTGGGGGAATAACAATGAAACCCATATCTACATGTATTTCTTCCGAAGTGTAGGGAAATAAATAAAATAGCAATGAAATTTACGTCTTCAGAATTAGCGACGAAACCGTTAATAGTGAAGTATGTTACAGAAAAAAACAGTTGGTGTCTTAGATTTTTCAAAACTCGGCCAAAACAGCTGCGTACTATGCTACCGCGGATATTTGAAACATCACCTGATTCTACTGCTGCTGCTACTGCTACTGCTTCACTCAAGTTCCCATTAAGAAAGACAATCTCGAAATGACGCTGAGTAGCAGTGAAGGTAGTGGTGGGAGAGCGACCAGTGGCAGCACAGGAGAGTGAAGGGTCGGTGGAGGTGAAATTTTTTTGGGTAATAAATTACCATCATTAAAAATTATCCCAAAAGTGTGGAACACATAGGTAAACACGAAGCCACTTGCTCACCAGCTTACTCAAATTATGGCAATTATCATGTCAGTTATTGACCGTTAATGCACCCAAGTGAGCATTACGGCCACTCCTCCTTGTTCCAGAACTGGTAAACACATACTACTTGCGAGCCCAACACTGCCTGAAGTAACATGGTAAATTACTGTCGTACATATCACAAGTACAAAACTTTGGTTTCTTACTTGTACTTCCTAACACGTATTCTGTTGTGAACATGAAACAATATTCACGCTCAAGTCCTATGCGTATAATTTCGTGGCCGCAGTGGATTTGCGCAAAATAGGTCCCGGTTTTGAATACCTATTACCGAAAATATATAACGCTTCCTCGTATATTTAGGACAAAGTAGGTACGCTGTCTCGCGACGTTTTTAGTCTGCCGATAGTTAGTCTCATGTTCCAGTGCCTGCGACATGCTAGGACGAATATAGTGTAAAGTGGTGGAATAGAAGAAACTTAAATATTTTACTTTATTATTCTATTGTTTTATATGCATAGTCATTTATGTAACTTATTATCATTATGTTAGATCAAGTTAAGACAGTCTTATTTCATTTAATTTTTTAGAAAACGAAAGCTGTTGTCGGCAAGAATGAGGAGTCTCGTCATGTCACCTCGCTCGAATATACTGCCGGCCGGTGTGGCCGTGCGGTTCTAGGCGCTACAGACTGAGTGCTCAGAGCCATTTTTTTTTTCGAATGTACTCTGGTCTGAGGCATCACGGAAAATGTTGAATGATGATTAATACATAAAAGCAAATGTGCCGTAAAACAGTGCTGTAATACTGCTGATGGCGTTATTTGTATAATAATTCCGTTACTAGTTCTTTCGATAACGAGTCATTGTAGTTTAAAAAGTAATATCCAGTAGCTAAAAATTACGTGAGGCAGCAGCACTTGGTGGAGGTAGGAGTCTTACATCGTCTAGAATGGAGGTTTGAGTAAGTGTGCGCTACCGCCACTACTCATCTCGACGGCTAGATGCCGCAGTCGCAGTCTCATTCACCGGCGGTACTCGACGTACCGACCTCTGCATCGAGTGCGTCTCTATAACCAGTGCTACGTGGCTTCTGCTGCGACGGCACGTACGAGGAGAAACTGTGTGTGTGTGTGTGTGTGTGTGTGTGTGTGTGTGTGTGTGTGTGTGTGTGTGTGTGGCCCTTTTATACCTGAACGTAACATTTAGCCTTTTACGCTGAACCCATTGCATCATTATGTATATATAAAAGTTCCTACTGCTACGGAGAGATTGGTCTACAGAAATTTTAATGGAAAGGTCAACGTGCATTGAAATGTAAGCATTATCGTATGAATCGTATTTCAGGTAACTTTTTAAACGTCATATGATATCTTACTTTCTGTCTAGAAAACATCTTTATTCTTAACAACTAGATGGCTAGCGTAAGTTCTAACACTAACAGTTCCTATGAGTCCGTTCATTGAGATAGACTGCAGAGTGATACACAGCATCAGTAAAATAAAAATTGTGTCATGCGAAGGGATAACCGTTGTCACACACTAAAAGTTAGAGTGCTAAATGCCACCGCTGTCTTAGCTATCACCCTCGGCAACTACTTTTTTGATCATATAAGGCTTTCCACAGAAAACCTGATGTTTAAAATTGAAATCTGAGTTTTCAGAAACGTAATTTTGATTTTCGTCGGTGTATAATACAGAAACGGAAGTCATTCAAGTCTTTTGTCCAACAAATAAGTATCACTTCTTCCACGACACATGCCATCGATATTTGAGTTCCATTTGAATGTCGACCAGTGTGCCAAAATGGCACACCGTCTTCAGTCATGTCTCTTAGCTCGGCTAGGTTAGCCACTAGTGAGACCACAGACACACACGCCTTTATAGCCTAATCCCCTAAGGAAAACAAATCCCATGCTGTTAGTTCGCATGAACGTTTATACCACAGTGAACACGCACTGCCATCTGCTACCACGCACCTAATCATGCAAATACACACGATGTCCCAGGAGGACTGATCAACATTCAGGGTTGTAAGAGGTACGATCATTCGAAGCGAAGAGATCAGTAAACACGGGCTGCAAAACGCATACCTTAACCGCTATGAGCACTTCATCTTGAATACTGTGAAACATCTCTTTACTGTAAGATCTTTCCTTTTCATATGAAGAGAGGTAGTAAGGACCAAAACAATGAAAAAATGTCCAGTAAACATCGCCTCCAATGTGCATATCTTAAGAGCTATGAGCACTGATTCATCTTCGCTACTATAAAAGCGAACAATAGTTCCTAGACCTATAGGTAACGTTGCTTAATTCCTCACAATATTGTGTTTACTAGGTGCTGTATCACCTGACTGTCAATCAAATTTTTCTGGTCGAAATCGTAAGTGAGGATAGAGACATCGTTATAACACATTAAGATAAGCAGTCGCTGTCGCAATCTCTTCAAAGAAGATGAGCGTTTCAAGTAAGTGCTTACACAAAATGTCATAGAAAACATTCAGTTTTGGCCAATGTCGTTCGACCTGAATTATCTTTTCAGGATTCCACAGTTTTCAGATATACCCATTCGAGTGCAAACCTTTCCATTTAGAGGAAATGGTGATTCATATTGAATACGTCATCCATCAGAAAAATCATCTTCATGCCCAAGCACTTCGCTTGCGAACTGTACACGCAACCTGTAGCTTGTAAACTTCAAGGCCAGTAACAGCAATCAAGGAATGTATTGATATGGAATCGTAATTCGATAACTCTCCTCACCGACTGATATTACTAACTCGTCCGAAAGATTCCTATGGCTCTGAGCACATCATCTAAAGTTCTTAAAGTCAATCGTAATCAAACGTAACGGAGCTTACTAAAAATTGAGTGTGGAATGTCAGAATTTTGAACGTAGTAGCCATGGTAGAAAATCTTAAAACGGGAAGACAATGACTCAGTCTAAATATAGTGGGATCTGTGAAGACAAATGGAAAGAAAACTTCAGGTTATACGAATACAAGTTAAAATCAACCGCGAACAGGGAAGCACGGCCGTTAGTGATTTACTGCAAACAGTTTAGTGAAGGTTGCTCTCATCACAATCGATAGCAAACAACGCCAGTAATGATAGTTCAAATTCATGTGCCGATAGCAGAAGCAGAAGACGAAGAAGCAGAGTAACTATATGAGGATACTGAACGAGAAATCTGTATGTAAAAGGAAATGACGATCTACACTACTGGCCATTAAAATTGATACACCAAGAAGAAATGCAGATGATAAACGGGTATTCATTGGGAAAATTGTTATACTAGAACTGACATGTGATTACATTTCCACGCAATTTGGGTGCATAGATCCTGAGAAATGAGTACCCAGAACAACCACCTCTGGCCATAATAACGGCCTTGATACACCTGGGCATTGAGTCAAACAGAGCTTGGATGGCGTACACAGGTACAGCTGCCCATGCACCTTCAACACGATCCCATAGTTCATCAAGAGTAGTGACTGGCGTATTGTGACGAGCCAGTTGCTCACCCACCATTGACCAGACGTTTTCAATTGGTGAGAGATCTGGAGAATGTGCTGGGAAGGGCAACAGTCTAACATTTTCTGTATCCAGAAAGCCCCGTACAGGACCTGCAACATTCGGTCGTGAATTATCCTGCTGAAATGTAGGGTTTCGCAGGGTTAGAATGAAGGGTAGAGCCACGGGTCGTAACACATCTGAAATGTAACTTCCACTGTTCAAAGTGCCGTCAGTGCGAACAAGAGGTGACCGAGACGTGTAGCCAATGGCACCCCATACCATCGCACCGGGTGATAAGCCAGTATGGCGATGACGAATACACGCTTACTATGTGCGTTCACCGCGATGTCGCCAAACACGGATGCGTCCATCATGATACTGTAAACAGAACCTGGATTCATGCGGAAAAATTACGTTTTGCCATTCGTGCACCCAGTATCGTCCTTGAGTACACCTTCGCAGGTGCTCCTGTCTGTGATGCAGCGTCAGGGGTAATCACAGCCATGCTGATAGTCCATGCTGCTGGAAACGTCGAACTGTTCGTGCAGATGGTTGTCTGGAAAACGTTCTAACATTCTGCGTGGTGTCTGTTCTATATCGTGTCTCCCTACCACTTTCACGCAACGACGCTCCGAGCGTGTTTTTTAGGGAATTGACTAGTTTCAACCTGGGACCTGTTGCTGGTAAGGAGACGCCAGACCACTCATGACATGTAGAATTCAGAAGAGTTCAGTGAAACTAGTGATGATATAACCAAATACTTAATGATTTCAGCGTCAGCTCCACTGCACTCCCTGTAAAAGAATCTCAATACTAACTAAATTTAGTGGAAGGGGTTCAAGGCTTTCCTATTTTTAGTTAGCTGGTAAAATAACGTCGAAAAAGCAGTTAAGTTTACCATTGGAAATTTTATTCTACTCACAAAACATTGTTTATAAATTGCACTGCTGATAAAAGGAAATGTTTTAATACAGGATGGTAAAAACCAACTGCGTTCAACAAAAATGTGAACGAATATTCCCTGAATGTGTTTCCAAGTTCTACAGTGGATCAAAGGATGACCTATGCCGTATCACATCTATAATCCAAGTTTAAATTAACTTTCACAAAAGAGGAAACTATCAAAATGGTCTACAGTGACCCTCAATTATCTTTAATTACTTATCTAACTTGTCGTAAATTACAGTGGCTGATGTGGCTTCTCAATAACTATATAACAGAAAAATCATCGCGTTCTAGATTTTTACTTCAAGTGGCAAATGTGAACACCATGAGCTTTAATTGACGTTCGACACTAAAATTACGAAAAGGGGATGTAACAGATGAGACTTCTGCAGTTCTGAGTGAAGCCTTATGCGCTCAAAAATGCGGCATCGCGTGCGTTCATTACCTTGTTGGTGTTCCTCAGGGGGCGGCGGCCTGCGCAGCTCCGTCCAGCTCGCCCTCTCGGAAGCAACTCTCTCCTAACTTCTCGTTACTACAATTTACCGAAGTTGGTTTAAAAAACTATCTGGCTGTGTTTTCATCTGACCAATCAGGGTCTCAATGTTAACCTTAAGCTCCGCCTACAAAAATTCTGTGTATCCAATGAGAAACTTTATACTTTTCGTGGTGGGGCAATGTTTTTAAAGTTTGCAACGTACCAGAGACGCGAAAAAGTTTCACGTCAAGGCTCTAGCTTTTAACATGGGCTGGGGGTGGTCCTAACGGTTACCTGGCGAAATGGGTGTCCGTCCCTTATCCTAGGGCCTTCTAACTTAACACGGTTCTGCTCTCGGCTTCTGTTCTCGTTTCTCCCCTCGGAACTCCGTCTGTCTCACGGTGGGAAGGTATGACATGCATTTAGGCATTCTTGTGTTAGTCTGTGGTATTCCATTTGCTCACTCGTTACTCGTATTACTTTGGTTAATTTAATGTCACGATTTATTCGGAGCTATGTGACACACTACTGGATTTGCTTATCATGTCAGGGTTTTCATGGAAGGTGTTGGATTTGCCTGACACCTTACAACGTCCCCATCTGTTCTCTCAGGGATCGAGACGTGGCTGCACTATCCGTTACAGCCATGCGGATAAGATGCCTGTCATCTTGACTGCTAGTGATACGAGGCCATTGGGATCCAGCACGGCGTTCCGTATTACCCTCCTGAACCCACCGATTTCATATTCTGCTAACAGTCATTGGATCTAGACCAAAGCGAGCAGCAATGTCGCGATACGATAAACCGCAATCGCGATAGGCTACAATCCGACCTTTATCAAAGTCGGAAACGTGATGATAGACATTTCTCCACCTCACACGAGGCATCACAACAACGTTTCACCAGGCAACGCCGGTCAACTGCTGTTTGTGTATGAGAAATCGGTTCGAAACTTTCCACATGTCAGCACGTTGTAGGTGTCGCCACCGGCGCCCACCTTGTGTGAATGCTCTGAAAAGCTTATCATTTGCATGTCACAGCTTCTTCTTCCTGTCTGTTAAATTTCGCTTCTGTAGCACGTCATCCTCGTGATGAAGGAATTTTAATGGCCAGTAGTGTATTAATGATCGTCTGAAGGACTGATTCAGCATCTTGACATGTCAAAACAACCTTCGGTGAAATTAGAAGTAAGTGCACCAACATTAAGAGCGAAATAGGGATTCCATTGCTAAGTGCAGAGAAGAGAGAGGTGGAAAGATGTCATTCAAAGCCCCAACGAGGAAGGGGCGGGGAGGGGGGGGGGAGAAAGAGAGGTGGGGACGATTTCTCTGCTGATACTATTGAGGAAGAAATGGGAGTTTATACGTAAGACGGGGGCGATACATTATCAGAGTCAGAACTTAATAGAGGTTTGGAGTACCTGTGATGAAGCAAGGCAGCAGGGCTGATAACAACCCTTCAGATTTTCTGAAATCAGTGGTCAAGTCAACGAAGTGACTACTCAAGTTATTGAGTAGAATTTACGATTCTGGAAACATACCATCAGACTTTCGCAAAGAATCATCATCCACGCTACACCGGAGACAGCAAGAGGTAACAAGTACTAGAATTACCCCACAGTCAGCCTAACAATACATGCATCCAAGCCTCTGACAAGAATAATGTACAAATCAAAGTTCAAGATATGTTAGATAGCAATTAGTTTGGCCTTAGGAAATGTAAGGTCACCAGTGAGGCAGTTCAGAAGCAACATTCATAGGCTATATTGACCTGGAAAGGTTTCGACAGTGTAAAATGGATCACAATGTTCCAAATTCTGAGAGAATTGGCAGGCAGCTACCGCTAAATAAGGATAATATACGAGTACCATGTTTGTAAGTACCAAGAGGGAACCATAAGGATGGAAGATCAAGTACAAAGTGCTCGTATTAAAAGAGGTCAGACAGCGATGTACTCTATCGAATCTCTTCTTCTAACTGTTCATCAAAGAAATAATGGCGGAAATCAAAGAAAGGTACAGGAGTGATATTAGAACTCAGGATGAAAGAATATAATGAAAATATTCAAAACAAAAAATCTTCTCAAAATTTGACATTTCTAAAACAGCCCCAACTCCAACAAGCGTAACTGACAGAAATCCAACAATTGACAAATCCTAAAAGAAAAGTTAATTAAAACAGCACTACATTTAATTCCGCTTCGAAAGAAACACAAACACCCTTGGTGGAATGCGTATTGTGGAAGTTAAGTCCAGGCACAAGGCGTTCAAAAATTTAACAGTAACAAAACCGCAAGAAAAGAGACATCTAAATTAATCCAACAGACTGAAAGAAAATACGAAAATACCCAACTTTTAAAAATCGAGAAAGGCTTCCAAAAGAACGATACAAGAAATCTTTATAAGGCATTGAAAACAAAACTAACCAGTTACCAATCTCACAGTCTTTGCTTCAAAACTGACAATGGCAGTTTGGCTCTTTATAACCAGGAAGACTGTAAGGTACTTGCTAATTATTGTGAGAAACTATTAAACTGTCCAGAACCATGGAATAAATTCCAATTATAGAAAGTTATAAAGACCAATTCTAACTCCGAAAACCTTGACGAAATCAAAATAACTAAACAATAAAACATTTAGAGATGACGGTGTAATTGCTGAACTACTAAAATCAGCTGGTCCTAACACTATAAAAGGGGTCACTCAACTAATAGGTCAGTTCTGGCAAATTGAGAAAATACCTGAGGACTGAAAAACTGCCGCAATTCATCCACTGCATAAAGAAAAGAGGATAGAACCAATGTTAATAATGACGAGGAATCTCTTCTCCTGGTCACAAACAAAATTCTCACCTAATATTTACTTGATCGATCCCAAGGACAGTCAGAACCAAAAACTGGTGAGTATCAAGCAGCCTTTTGACCAAACATATCCCGTACGGGACAAATTCTTAATTTAAAGCTAATCCTTAGGTAGCAAACAATTTCTAGTAACAATATTGTGCTTACATTTGTGGATTTTAAAAAGGCCAACGACTCAGTTGAGCGCGACTCTTTCCAAATTTTAAAGGAACAAGGTCTAAGGTCTACATAATAAAAGTGTCACATTGATCAAGGAAAAGTTATCCGACACTAGCTCTAAAATTAAATTCATGGGAGAAATTTGTGAACCATTTGATACAAAGACTGGTGTCAGACAGGGACATGGTCTCTCCCCATTACTATTTAAATGTTTTGGAAAAGGTGGACTCAGATTGTCGAGACAAAAGTCTAATCAAAATACTGATCAATCAGTCAAGTTAAGTAGAAGTAATATTAGAGTGGACTGCTCACCTTTGCAGATTATCTGGCAATTTTAACTAAGGATGCTACCACAGCCCAAAAACAAATTGAAATCCTTAAAAAGTTGCGGAAAAGGTAGGACTACAAACATCACTCGCGAAAACGGAATATATGACGTACAACAAACAAGCACATGAGTTTTTGAACACGTAACAAGAAAAAATAGTGTTTCTCACTTTAAATACTTGGGGGAAATCATGCAAGAAAACGTTACGGAAAAAGCTGCAAACTAAATTCACTATAAAACATGGCAAATGGATTCAGATCAACACAAAACATTTATAATAAAAAATTGCTTTCTAAATTCCGTAAACTTAAGCATTACAACACTGTAATCAAACCTGAATGTCTTTATGGAGCAGAAACTTTAATGTTAAATAGGAAGAGAGATACTGAAGAAATTCAAAAGAAAAAGTGAAAGGAAGAAAGAATATTAGGGTAATATTAGGCCGCAAAATTACTAACGGAGAAACTTATAGGCAGAGAAGTAACAACGAAACAAAAGAATATATAGACATGCACGGTGACATGAGAAAAAGACAAATTTTATGGCCACATTAAAAAATGGTACCCACTAGGATGATGAAACAAATAGAATTCTACGAAAACAGAAGTAAGGGCAAAACTGAGCCAATCAAATGGATCACTGCAATTAAGGAGGATCTTAAAGTAGCCGGTATAACTCAGGCAGACGTTAGAGATAGAAAATCATTCAGACAAAAGATATTTGATTGAAAATTTGATTAGAGGGAAACTAAAAACGGAATGCGAGACCTCATTCTGAAAGGATGAAACGAATTTGGAGACAAAGGAACACTAACCATCAAAAGGGACATTGATTGATTGCAACTTGCCTGGTCCTACTGGGCCCATACGTGAATAGTATTAACAATATTCACCGGTTGCGTTGCTACCCTCGATGAAAGTGAAGAGAATTACAGGACGTTCAAATTATGGGGCACAGGAATCAGTCTTCCTTTACTTGCAGGTTTTATTCGGTATATCTAGATTTCGGCTAGTGCCTAAGCATTATCAATGCACCATTTCATCGTATCAACGCATGTTTTAGTCTCGTCAGTTCCCTGTTTTTCGGACTTGTGATACAGTTCTTTCTACGCTACTGTAAGTCTTCAAAGTAGTCTTAAGTTTCGTAAGTAATCTTGAAAGAACTGTGACGGAACTATGACTGAAGCACGAGCAACAGGGGACTGATGGACTAGAACATCCGTTGATACGATGAAATGGTGCATTGATAATGGCCAGGCAATAGCTGAACTTTAGATATGCTGAATAAAACTTGCAAGAAAAGGACGACTGATTGCTGTGCTCTACCATTTGAGAGTCATCTCACAGTCGTTCAGTGCACCCAGGTTCCTAATGGAAAGTAACATGATTATAGGTGTTTAACAGAATAAGCAGACTGAAGAGTGTCGATTATGATGCACTGAGAGCAGGCCGAATAGACAACACTAATGAGCAGTAGTGTAAATGATATTAGCAACGGCCACTGTGAAGTAGAACAAGCAGAAGAATTGTGTTACCTTGCAAGAAAAATTATACATGGTGGACGAAGCTAGCAGGACGAAAATCATTTGTAATAGATAATGAAAGTTTTCCGTACCAAGGAATGTCTGCTAGTATCAAACATCGGCCTTAGTCCGAGGAAAAATTATCTGAGAATGTATATTCTAAGCACAGCATTACATTCCAGTGAATCGCGGACTGTGGAAAACCCGGTAGAGAACGGAATCGAAGCAAGTGGGATAGGGTGCTATAAAGAGATGTTGAAAATTAGGTGGACTGTTGGGGAAAAGTATGAGGCATTTCTCCACATAATCAGTGAAACAAGGAACATTTGGTGAACACTGAAAAGATGACAGGACATGTGTAAACACACCAGAAAATTATCTTTGTTATTGGATAGATAATTTTAGAATAAAAATAGTAGGGGAAGACTGAAGTAGGCATTCATACAACAAATAATTGAGGACATAGGGCTGAAGTGCTAATCTGATGCGAAGAGGTTGACAAGAGAAAAGAATTCGTGTACGCACAAACTGAACTAGTAAGAAGATCGACGACTCAAACAAAAAATAAATGACTAAAACAAAAAACCGAAATTATCTTTCTTAGCCACTCCGAACGCCAGTCGAGTAATCATTTGTGCACGTTATTAAACTCAGTTTTACCAAAAATATTTCGTAACTTTAATGCATCGAAAATATTTTGAAATCTAAAACATACCAATCCCTTTAACAACTTATGAATAAAAATACCACTGGGGAAACCTGTACACAAATAAAATGGAAATAACATAATTAACACTGAGTTGTACAACGATTTGTTTTTGCTGTTACACAACATCAGTACTTGCGACGCCTGCAAGATCCAAGCAACCACAGAGAGTGCGATATTGATAGTTGGGAGCTTCAACGTTAGGGGCGTTATGGGACCCCCTTAGGGACATGACTGCCAAGAAGGGTAAGAAAGCCAATGAGTACTCCGTGTGCTGTTATTCCAGACATGTAACGGGTCCTAATGGATGCCATGAAGAGCACAGGATGCAGCCTTCTGCAGGTGGTGGCTCACGTCGGTACCAGTGGCGTGTGTCACTTTGGATCGGAAGAGAATCTATCTGGTTTCGAGCAGCTAACGTAAAGGCTGCCATTTCCCTGATGCACTATTACTCCAACTTCCTCCTGGTCAGTACGAATTTTGAAACTTTAGCAAACCCGGTACTTGCCTTACATGGTTTGATTCATCACTTTTCTGACTTGTTTGACGCAGCCAGCCACGATTTCCTCTCCTGCGCGAACCTCATCATCTAAGAACAGCACTTACTACCTACGTCCTCAATTGTTTACTGGATGTATTCCCATCTCTCTCAGCCTACAGTTTTTGCCCTCTACAGCTCCTTTCAGTAACACGAAGACTTTCGGCGATGTTTTAACAGATGTCCTATCATCCTGTCCTTTCTCTTGTCACTGTTTTCCACATATCCCTTTCCTCTCAGATTTTGTGCAGAACCTCTTTACTTACCTTATAGGCACACCTAATTTTCAACTTTCGTCTGTTTTGTTTGTTGTGTTTTGTTTTGTGGGGCAAAAAACACTGGGATTGTACTGACCCATGTCAAAACTAGAAATCTAAGAGCGGAGTTAAAAACGACTACACGTCAATTTCAATAGACGGAAGAGAAGACAGCTGACATAAGGTCGTGGAGAAAGGTCTATAAAATACGCCAAGGAGAAACTGAGGTCCAGAATAAAAATTAAATTGTCTTCGCCATCTGCTACGACGGATAAACAGTAAACCGCGGTAGACAGGCCGCGCGTCGTTCGCTAAAACGGCCGACAACTCAGACAGCAATCTGAAACTATAACGTAAGCGGTTAAAGGAAGGGCATTTTGTCAGGAAATTCCGGACCGTCAAAAGGAAGAGTGCAATGTGCACGAAGTGGTGGGGAAACTCAACAAATGGCGATGGCTAAAAAAACAATGACCAATACGCAACATGGTTAAAATGATGACCTTGCGGCGAGAGGGCCGAGAGGAGGTCGTCATGCAGCTGTGAGAAGCTTAATAACCCGGAGCTTGTCCCCATGAAGGCAGGACCAGTGGTGATGCCAAAGTGACACAACTTGCAGACAGATGCAACACAGATCATCGGAGGGACTGTGAGAACTAGCAGGTTGAAGTACGAGGTCTGCAACCTTGGCAGCAGCGTCAGCGGCCTCGTTTCTCGTCAGACCAACGTGACCAGAACCAATATATATCACAGTGGCTCCATGAAGAATTACCCAGTGACAGCTTTTCTGGACCCGTTGCCACGAAGAGACGGACGGTATACAGCAAACGGAGGCTTTGAAGGATGCAGAGTGTGTGAGCTGATGACGCAATTGAAATGCCTGTGTCGGTGGATGTACTGCGTGGCTTGATCAAGGGCGAAGAACTCTGCTGCAAATACTGAATGGTATCCGGAAACTTATAACGAAAAACATCGGTGCCAATAACAAAGCCATACCCGACTCCACAGTCAGTCCGAGAGCCAACAGTGTATGCAAATGTACTTTCGTAGATGTCGTGAAACGTACAGTGATAGAGCGAATGAAGATCAAGGTGAACACAGGCTGGCGCAGGAATACAAGGTGATGAAGGGTTCAGACACACTAGAAAATTGGCAGGTATCTTGTAGTTAAGCTGGTGGAGTGAGAGCCGAAACCGTTCTCCGAGAGATAACAGAAGAAGGAAGCGCCCAATACTGGTGGTCAGAGTACCAAGAAAGTTTCCTGTCGAGCATGAGCCCCAGTAATTTCCTAGTTTCAAGGAAGGGAAGAGCCACAGGCTCAAGATGAAAAGACGGTGGAAGAAAAATGGCGCCACCAGAAATTCACATAAACGGTTTTGTCAGTAGGAAAACTAAAGACATTGTCGCTGCTCCTTGAGTAAAGACTATCGAAACGTTGCTGAAGACGCCGCTCAATGAGACAGGTCCGTGGAGAACTGCCATAGATGGCAAAATAGTCAACGAAAATGGAGCAGGAGTTGCCTGGCGGGAGACCGGTCATAATAGGTTTACCAGCGATAGCAAAGAGGATGACTCTCAGGATGGAACCCTGAGGCACACAGTTTCCTGGATAAAGGTGTCCAACAACGCAACCCATACGTACCTTGAAAACTTCGTCTTTTAGGAACTCCTGAAGGAAACAGGCAGATGGCCACGGAAGCCCCACGTGTACAGAGTACAGATGATACCAGTCCTCCAATAGATGTAAGCTTTCCCCAAATAGAAAATACGGTCAGAGTCTGCGGTTACCGCAGAAAACCATTCATGACAATGGGTGGACAAACTGACAAGATGGTCAAATGCAGAACAGCGAGTTCGATTCCACATTGTGTAGCGGTTAGTAAATTGCGAGACGAGACACCATACCAGACAGGCAGGATCATATGTTCCACCACCTTGCGAACACATCTGGTGAGAGAAATGGGGCAATAGTTACAACGAGGTGTTTGTCGTTACGGGGCTGAAGTATGCGTCTGACTGTGGTTTCACGCCAGCGTCTGGGAAACGTTCCCGCAGCCCAGAGATATTGTATGTACGAAGGAGAGAATTCTTACCAACGTGGGAAAGGTTCTGCAACATCTCAACATCTGAATTAGAACATCGTCTGACTCTGGGGCGGAGGATCGGGATGATGTGAGGGCATGATCTAGCTCCCTTATAGTATAGGAGGCATTTTAGCTCTCCTATTCCGAGAAGAGAAGTTAATCACCCGAGCCTCTTCTGCTCTTTTTCCGATGGTGGAAGGCAGGGTGACAGTGGGACGAGCTCGAATTCCTCGCAAAATTGGGGCCCAAGGTGTTGGGGATAGGAAAAGGGTCCACTGTGACATCGTCTGCTACTGTCAGGCCGGAAATTGGGGAATGGACCTTGGTCCAGAGAGATCAGTTGGAAGTTGGGAGAGATCAGTTGGAAGTTGGCTCACACGATGCAAAAGGGAGTGTAACTGTTGAAAGAACTAGTAAAAGAAAACCAGCTAGCTTTTATTGCCGTCCCAAAGAACGCAACGACACTGCACGCAACCGCTTATAATGAATGCTGTTTGCCATTGTAGTATGACTGCTAAAAACTTGGAGAACGGTAAGGATAACGTTCTTAAAATATTCTATTTGGTCATAGCACTGGGGAAATGATGTTCGTAGAAGGTAGCCATGGAGGAGTGAACCCTCCCGTCGAAGGTGCCCGGGGAGGAGTAAATGCTCCAGTCGGTCTTAGTAAGCTGCCATTTTGGAGTGCACAGAGGTAGGATAGAGTCAACAATCGGATGGCACAAGCGGAAAGGTCGCTCGAGTATGTTTCAGAGAGAATGGACCACTTGAGATGAAGCGCAAGCTTGACAGTGCAGAAAGATAGGTCCAAATGGGAATAGGGGTGAGTGGAATCTGAAGAGAACTTCGATATTTCCGTGTTAACGCAAACATCATTGAGAAACTCAGCGAAGAGTGAATGGTGAGCAAGTTACCAAGCAGCAGAAAGGGGTGAGGTAGCTGCCCAATAAGCTGGATGAAGTATGTCCTGGTGACGCCGAATAATGGAGGAATGTAAATGGTACAGAGGTCAAGTGAGGAAGGAAAATTCGGACTGCAGTATCTTGGAATAGGGTAGTCAGGGAGATGGGTTGTCTATGAACGTCATCCCATATGAGCAGCCTGACTCCCAATGGGATGGAGTGCCGTCCTTGGGAGAAGGTCAAAACGGACTGGGTAGAAACGCGCGAGCTCAGAGCAGTAGTGAAGACGCAATTTTATTTCCTGGAGGGAGAGCACAAGTTGACACTGCGATTCTAAGAGCAGCCGTAAATCCTCTTTCTTAGGTCGCAGACTGCCATTGTTCCATTGGAGGAGAGTCATCTCGAAGACAAAGTGAAGGGGTATCACTTCGGCGGCTGCCAAGTGCCACGCTTCGAAGACGTTGCTGCAGGGCATAGAGGTGGAAGAATCCTGTTCCATGAGGTCTACAGAGGCGTCGGCAATCTGCTTCTGTCGGCCTGTGGAGAAACGATTGGTGGTGGGCAACGGTAACACATAGGTCAGCCGAACGATGGTTAACATGGCGACAACGTCTGAGAGGATGCCACAGTCTGCGAAGGAGAAACCTTTTCACTCTGCTTGACCTCCTGGAGCCTTTCCGGTTGACAGAGGAAGACTCAGATGTTGGTTGGCCGGAGGGACGTAGGAAGCCTTCGCTAGAGTATTCCTTCTGTCCTTTCCGGTCTTCCAGTTGTTTAGCTGGTGACTTTTCCCGTGAGAAGGAAGTTTGGTGGCATGTTGCACAGCTGGAGGAGGAGATGGAGATGCTACCATGACGCTGGGCGACTTCACAACCGCAATGATAAATTTGAGGTCAGATGTCTGCGTGGCAACGTCCTTCATGGAGCGAGATGTAGCAAGAACTGTACTGTAGGTGCCAGATGGCTTCCGACTAGCCAACAACTGGCGAGCGACTGGGAAATGTACATTTTACTTCACACAGATCTACTGGACAGCCCGCTCATCATGATACATGGAGGCAATCTCGGGTGAGGCTGCATGGTCGCCATTGCACTCGATACAGCGGAGGAGGGGGGGGGGAGGAGTAGGAGGATGATGATTATGAGGACAATCGCCTTAACTACGACACATTACACATTTGGTCAATTGTCGTCATTACTCTCGATTACGGCTGTAACGATGACACTGATGGTAGGGCATTGGGAATGTATGGTCGTACCGAGATTACTTCGTAGACTTCAAATGGTTGAAATGGCTCTGAGCACTATAAGACTCAACATCTGAGGTCATCAGTCCCCTAGAACCTAAGGACATCACAACACACATCCATGCTGAGGCAGGATTCGAACCTGCGACCGTAGCGGTCGCGCGGTTCCAGACTGTAGGGCCTAGAACCACTCTGCCACACTGGCCGACACTTCGTAGACTACTTGGATCTTTGATGGAAGAACCAGCGAGAAAAAGAGTGTGTGTGGGCGGTGAGGATGCATCTCCACTTTTCATCACCTGATGGACTACACTGACGCCCTGATCCGAGGTAAATTTGGATACCTGCCTGAGTCACACCATCGGGCAGCATAGTGTAAATAATACCACAGGAAGAATTCAGTCTTTGATGACCAATGACACGAACAAGATAGCCATGAAGGAGCGAAGTTGCAAGCAGTTGCGTTTGACAATCAGAAGTAGTCTCCAACAGCAAAGTGCCTTTTCAAGTTGGACTTCACAGGTTCAGCAACTGCATCAACACCTTTCTGAACAATAAAGGTATTTACCGTAGCAATTTACTGTAGTATGTGAACCGTAGTTCATTTGAGAGGGTCTTTGAATCGTCCTAGACGTTGACAGTGAATAAGATGATGGGTTCATTCTGAGAATATCGCCCGAGATTGCTAGCGTCTCCGATGGAGCGCTTCTTCTTACTGTGGTACCCCCTCGGGAGGGGCACTCCGGCCTCAGTGATTGTTCACACCTCAGGTCACTTCTCACTAACACCTGACAGAGCGACCAATCGGCAGTTTAGGGAGGTAGCATCTCAGGCAATCACTCCTCCCTGGGCCTGGCCTTTACTTGGGGATACGTGCGAATCATACCTGGCAACCCAGGGCAGAAAATTACGCGTTACCCAGTCACCTGTTACGCGTCAGACGCGTGGGCTGGCCTTCATGAGCGCTCAGGGAGGAAGAAGAAAGACGAATCTCAAACTTCGAAGCAGAGGAAGGATAGGAGAGACGGAACGAAGAAAAGAAAGGCAGTGGAAAGACTGTTCTGATATCGTCGAATGAATATGCAGAAGACTTTTCCAGCTGCATCCCAGACATGTTTCCCGAGGGAAGGGAAGAGAACAGTAAGAGGAGAGAAATGCAGCACGGACGGGAAAAGATGCTGCCAATACTGAGGCCTGTGGTACCCACGTACGGACCCACCCCACCTGTGGGCACTGTCTATTCTGATAAGAACAACCTATCACTGAACAGGTCACGGGAACACACACTGTCCTACCTTCCTATTCGTAACGAATCCTATTCCCGTTATACCATTTTCTTTTGCTGCTGTTGACATTACCCAATACTCGTCTTTCCATTTCCTTTCACTGACCCCCACTATACATGTAGACTGGGCTTTTTCATTTCCCTTTTACATTTCCTAGATTCCCTACCTGATATTCCAACAGAATGTTATCCTTTCGTTGATTATTCAATCTATCTCTTATGGTCACCTTGAGGCATAGCGCCATATAACGATTCTGCCTTGGAGGCGGTTAAGTGGGAGATGTGTCTCAGAGCTGGACAGTGACAGATGGTGTCGCGAGACTGGACGCGCACGCAGTTTATGTATCAGCCGATAGAGGATAGTATTGGGTGGGGGGGGGGGGGAGACTGATTTTAGTTTCGATTGTGCCCACTAAAGTGCACTAAAGTAATTGAATGTTTTTCATAAACTGTTCTAGTATTTTCATGAAGTGTTGTGTCTTATGTATGTAAAATGCTGTATGTATGTGTTTTAGCAGGATGAATGATGCGTGAGTGTGGTTTAAGGTTAATATGGACATAATTGTTTAACGAGTTATGTAGTAGGATATAGTGTGGGAACATTTCGAAGAAGTATGGATATGGACAAAGGGGACTTTTGTAGAATAGATTTGTAAAGTAAGTTTATGGTAAATGGAAAGTTAATTCAGGTATAAATAACAACAGTAAATAACTTTATGCATAAGCAAAACTTCAGCATATTAGATAATTACGTCAGTAAAAAGTGCAGTCGTGAGGTTTACTATTTTGCGACTGGTTATGGATGAAGGGAGGACTGACGCGGGAGGGTGTTGTTTTGCTGTTGGCTGTTGAGTAAACTGACCAATGGTAAAACAGTATACTTCGCGCGCGTATTGTAGGGAAGAGTCGTAGCCTAGCCATGAAAGAGATCGGACGTGTGCAGTAGTAGTTCCGATGGAAGTAAGTTGCCGGACATAGCAGTGTTTCATACATCGAAAGTGTTGGAAAGTGACGGCATATTGATTTCGAGGTGTGAGTAGAGATCTCGGAACTTTTAATTGAATTTTGTGACGAGAAAAGACAAATTCCGCGTGGCGTATTGAGCAAGTCGATGGCTAAAAGCTGAATGCATTTGGTACCGACAGACTTAATATTTGGCGAGCATTCTCAATCAAAAACGATCAGTATTTTTGTAGCTAGTACGTTTTCGGGAAATGCAACAACATAAACTTGCTAACGTGAGTGAAAGGGATTATGAGTGTGTTAAGACTAGCACGGGCTTGGCAGTGATACTTGTTCACATAAGTTCCAGAATATATTAATTGAGGACAAAATTTCCAACCTTTCATTTTGTGTTTCCCCCAAAACGTAGATTAGTGACTTTAATTGCAGCCTGGTTCACGTCGAAGAACAGTAGGTTTCCCTCGGCTCTCTTACTGATGATCTGCTGAGAATGTTCACAGGTAGGTGCAGGTCCGTCGTTAAAGGACCGAAAGAAACGCGCTGCCGTAACCTCCCACTTGGCAGTCCCCTCCAGAGATCCAAATAGGGGACTGTTCTGGAATCTTTTGCTAATGGAGAGATCATCGCGACACTTTTTGAATCACAGGCCGTATGTCCTGTGGATGCACGTTAATTGTCTATTGCAATGCTTTCCATTGCCTTCTGCATCCTCATGCCGTTGGTTATTGCTGATTCTTCCTACTGTAGGGGCACTTTCCATCCAAAAGACGAGAGAGTGCCTTGAACCTCTGTCTACTCCTCCGCCTTCCGTTACAAGGCCGTTGGCGGAGTGAGGGTGATTTCTTATGCCGGAAGCCCTCGACCGCCACTGCTTATTATCAAAGTTTAAGTGGTGTTGGGCTTCGAACCTGTGACAACTTTTTGATTACTAATGAAATACGCTACCCCTAGACCAACGGTCGGTTACATAGTTCATGCGTTTTTAATCCACATCCGTCTCTTTTCGGTGGATTAAATACTTTGTATGCCGCACGTCCTTTATGTTTCATTAAATATTACTGTATACTGACGTTTTTATCGGGTGTGTCAATTACATGCAATTTCTCATTCCAAAGGTTGATGATAGGTCTTATATTTCGAAGCCTATAAATACTGTTAGCAGTTTCATTCTTACAAAAATTTAGTATTGAAATTTGTTTAAATTTCTTAAAAGAACTTCCTCTTTCAAATATTGGCGTTTGCTATTCATGAATGGCAGCTCAACAAGTAGAATCAACAGACAGACTTACAGATATTCAGTTAGGGTATGTAGAATAACAGCAAATCTGAAGCTGGAGTCATACGAAATCGCACCTCAGACTGTAACTCCAGGTGTAGAGCCATGTGTCTAGTACGCAGACAGGTTGTTTGCAGTCTCTCAGCTGGCCTTCTAGTGATCAAGATGGCAATCACTGGTACCAGACCGAACCTCCTATCGTCAGGAAACAACAGTTGGCCACTCCGCCGACCAATGTGCTCGCGCTTGACAACTGACGTCTGAGGTGTCTGCGGGTGGAATGCACACTGCAGGGCGTCTGGCTCTGAGCGGTCCTTGAAGTAACCGCTTTTCAACAGTTCGCGGTGTCACTGATAGAAGGTACTGCTAAAATGGCTGCCGCATATGCAGTACGATGTGCCAGAGCCATACACCGAACATGACGGTCTTCCCTGTCGGGGTAGGACTAAATGGCAGTCTGGATCCCGGTCTTCTTTCTTTCATACGTTCTCGTGATCACTGCTGCCAGCAAACATGCACCTTAGCTACCTTCCTGCCAATTCTTACTGCAGTATCGCGCAAGGGACACATACTTTGTTGTAGCCCTGTTACCAGACCTTGTTCATTCTCTTGACTAACATCAACTCACAACGTAAAGTTTCGAGGTTAACTAACGCTCACGACTGTTACAGTGAGTATTGGAAGTAAACTGACTTACATCTTCGTAGTGGCGTTATTTCCACCTCTGTGCGACTGCAATTAGCTCATCTGTCAGATGGAGAAACACGACGACTAACTTCCTTTTACATCACGCAACAACTCTTTGATGTTGCAACACTTTCTCGTCATTGTGTTCATTAAACTGGTTTGACACGCGTAATGTAACTCCATTTACGTCAGAATATTTCCAAATGGTTTGTGTGCTGTCACTTCCTGCCAAATTCATGACACACTCACGACTTAGGTATTTAACTTTCCTCATCATTGTCATGTTCTACAGAAGTTTTGCATGCTTTCTGTCTTCTACAATCACCTCGCTGACATTAGATTATTCTTCACTACTTCCATGTAAACAGCGCTATCTTAACATTATGTGCGGATATATCAATTTTTTTCTTGAAAAATTAAGTACAGAACCACTAGCACGCTTGCTTTGTAAATTTAACGAATTGTGTCCTAGTCTCGGGGGACAATGGTAACAACTGAAAGAGGATTGTAACTTACAACTGTATGTCCAGTGGATTAAGAGAAGCAGTGTTTACCTGCAGCCCAATTTCCGTTATCGCGAATGTGATTCGTAATGTTGATGTTTGGCCCCACGTTTGTTTCCTGGGGTCTGACGAGATATTCATGTTTGGTCTAAAATTGTTCTACAGTCAGACCCGTCGAAATACGGCAAGAGGTTAAAGCCCCATTTCGATACTCTCGACTGTCTAACATCACTGTCCAATTGAGACCGTGACAGCCAGAACTGGTCGACACATGTTTGAACAATACGGCAGCTTTCAGATTTACAGTACAAAGATTTACGTACGTGAATAACAGGGCGGCCACCTCTCAAAATGCATTACGGAATTCCTGAAAATAAGAAATAATCTAAGGTTAACGGCAACCGCAGCTAAAGTAATCCATGTTCCAGCAATAAACCGCTTTAAGCTGTACGTGAATTTTTATTTACAGGAACACGGCCGGTTTTGTGATACCTGATTAGATCTTCATGTGTACATACATCAGTAAAACGTATGGGAGGGAGTGGGAGTCAGTCGTCAAAAATTGACATACTGCAAACAAGCAACAACCAGGGCGCCATTGATCAAATTCTTCTATTGGAAAACTGACATGTAAACTGCGCGCGAACTTCATACCTCTTTACAACCGTGGCCTTGGGGTGGTATTTTTAATTACTAATCAAAACGTCCTCGGTCCCGGGTTAGAAAAAAACCACCGCCTAAATTTTCATTAATAGCCAGCACTGGCAGCCGAAGACACCCTCATCCTGCCAAAGGCCTCTTCAAACAGGGCTAAGGAGTGGAATTAAAATACAAGGTGAAAGGATATCAATGATACGATTCGCTGATGACATTGCTATCCTGAGTGAAAGTCAAGAAGAATTAAATGATCTGCTGAAAGGAATGAACAGTCTAATGAGTACACAGTATGGTTTGAGAGTAAATCGGAGAAAGACGAAGGTAATGAGAAGTAGTAGAAATGAGAACAGCGAGAAACTTATCAGGATTGACGGTCACGAAATCAACGAAGTTAAGGAATGCTGCTACCTAGGCAGTAAAATAACCAATGACGGACGGAGCAAGGAGGACATCAAAAGCAGACTCGCTATGCCAAAAAAGGCATTTCTGGCCAAGAGAAGTCTACTAATATCAAATACCGGCCTTAATTTGAGGAAGAAATTTCTGAGGATGTACGTCTGGAGTACAGCATTGTATGGTAGTGAAACATGGACTGTGGGAAAACCGGAACAGAAGAGAATCGAAGGATTTGAGATGTGGTTCTATAGACGAATGTTGAAAATTAGGTGGACTGATAAGGTAAGGAATGAGGAGGTTCTACGCAGAATCGGAGAGGAAAGGAATATGTGGAAAACATTGATAAGGAGAAGGGACAGGATGATAGGACATCTGCTAAGACATGAGGGAATGACTTCCATGGTACTAGATGGAGCTGTAGAAGGCAAAAACTGCAGAGAAAGACAGAGATTGGAATACGTCAAGCAAATAATTGAGGAAGTAGGTTGCAAGTGCTACTCTGAGATGAAGAGGTTAGTACAGGAAAGGAATTCGTGGCGGGCTGCACCAAACCAGTCAGTAGACTGATGACAAAAAAAAACATAAAAAAAAGTGGAGAGAGGTTCAAGGCACACACTTGACCTACCGGTGGGAAACCGCCCCTAAAAGCGGAAGAATCAGCAGCGGTCAACGGCATGGGGATGCAGAAGGCAATGGAAACCACTGTAATTAAAATACTGTCATGTTAATGTCCCCATTTCCACAAGACTCTGAAATAGTAACCCATTCGGATTTCCAGGAGGGAACAGCCAAGGTGGAGATGAACATCAGGAAAAGACTGAATAATCAACGAAAGCATAACGTTCAGAATCGGTGCAGGGAATGTCAAAAGCTTGAATGTGGTAGGAAAACTAGAAAATCTGAAAAGGGAAACGTAGGGGTCAACCCACATATAGTACGGGTCATGAAGATCAATGGAAAGAAGACAAGGATTCCCGGTCAGTTGAGTATACGGCAGTATTAAAAGCAGCAGAAAATGGTATAAGGTGAGTAGGATTCGTTATTAATAGGAAGGTAGGGCTCAGAGTGTTAACAGCTCAGTGGTAGGGCTGTTCTCAGAATCGACAGAGAACCAATTCTTCCTCGATGTACAGATTGAACAGTATGGGCGAAAGGCTACAGCCTTGTCTTACACCCCTTTTTAATATGAGCACTTAGTTCATGATCGTCCACTCTTATTATTCACTCTTGATTCTTGTACATATTGTATACGACCCGTCTCTCCCTATAGCTTACACCCACTTTTTCAGAATGTCTAACATCTTGCACCATCTTACACTGTCGAACGCTTCTTCCAGGTCGTCAGATTGTATGAACATAACTTGTTTTTCTTTAAACTTGCTTTCATTATTAACCGCAACGTCAGAATAGCCTCTCTGGTGCCTTTACTTTTCCTAAAGCCAGACTGATCCTCACCTAGCGCATTCTCAATTTTCTTTTCCAGTCTTCTGTATATTATTCTTGTAAGCAGCTTCGATGCATGAGCTGTTAAGCTGATTGTGCGATAATTATCGCACTTGTCTGCTCTTGCCGTCTTTGGAATTGTGTGGATGATGCTTATCCGAAAGTTAGATGGTATGTCGCCAGATTCCTACATTCTACACACGAACGTGAATAGTCGTTATGTTGCCACTTCCCCCAATGAGTTCAGCAATTCTAATGGAATGTTATCAATCCCTTTCGTCTTATTTGATCGTAAGTCCCCCAAAGTTCTTTTAAATTCTGATTCTAATGCTGGATCGCTTCTAAATCGACTCCTGTTTCTTCTTCTATCACATCAGACAAATCTTTCCCCTCATAGAGGCTCTCTATGTGTACTTTCCACGTATCCGCTCTCTCCTCTGCATTTAACAGTGGAATTCCCGTTGCATTCTTAACGTTATCACTTTTGCTTTTAGTGGCACCGAAGGATGTTTTGACTTTCCTGTATGCTAAGTCTGTCCTCCTGACAATCATTTCTTCTTCGATGTCTTCACATTTTTCCTACAGTCATTTCGTCTTAGCTTCCCTACACTTCCTATTTATTTCATTCCTCAGCGACTATTTCCCTATTACTGAGTTTCCTGAATATTTTTTTATTTCTTTCTTTCATCGTTAAACTGAAGTATTTCTTCTATTACCCATTGTTTCTTCGCAGCTACCTTCTTCGTACCTACGTTTTCCTTGAATCTAGAGCCTCAGAGAACTTCAACCGTATCCCGTCATGCCTTAGCATTTCCGTATCCCACTTTTTTGCGTATTGATTCTTCCTGACTAATCTCAAACTTCAGCCTACTCTTCATCACTTCCACATTGTGATCTGAGTCTATATCTGCTCCTGGGTACACCTTACAATCCAGTATCTGGTTTTGGAAACTGTCTGACCATGATGTAATTTAACTGAAATATTCCTTTATCATCCGGCCTTTTCCACGTATACCACCACCACCACCACCACCACCACGTGATTCTTGAACAGAGTATTCGCTGTTACCAGCTGAAACTTGTTACGGAATTCAATTAGTCTCTCTCCTCTCTCATTCCTTGTCCCAAGCCCATATTCTCGTGTAACTTTTTCTTCTACTCCTTCCCCTACAACTGCATTCCAGTCCCCCATGACTATTAGATTTTCATCCCCCAGTACGTACTGTATTACTCTTTCAATATCCTCTTACAGTTTATCTCTCCATCTTTAGCTTGCGACGTCGGCATGTTGTATACCTGAGCTGTCGTTGTCAGTGTTGTTCTCCTGTTGATCCAGATACGAAAAATCCCGTCACTGAACTGTTCACAACAACACGCTCTTTGCCCTACCTTCCTGTTCATAACAAATCCTACTCGCATTCCACAGTTTTCTGCAGCTGCTGATATTACCCTATACTCATTTGACCAGAAATCCTTGACTTCTTTCCACTTCACTGACGCCTACTGTATCTAGATTGAACATTTTCAATTTTCCCTACCAAGTTCAAGCTCCTGACATTCCACGCCCTAACTCTTAGAACGTTATCCTTTCGTTGATTATTCAATCTTTTTCCCATAGTAACCTCCCCCTTGGATGTAGAAGGCAAAATCTGTGGAGGAAGACATGGATTGGAATATATCCAGCAAATATTGGAATATATACAGCAAGGGCGTAGGCTGCAAGTGCTGCTCTGCGATGAAGAGGTTGACACAGGAAAGGAAATCGTGGCACGGCGCATCAAACGAGTCAGAAGCCTGATAGCGAACCTTTTGCTATTATGCTTTCTTCAGGAGGGAAACTATGCCATTTAATACAGTATTTCAACAAAATAAATGTTTTCTGTGGTAACTTGGCTGAATAAAAATGTGTTGTTAGTGCTAACAAATCAAGCTGCTTCCATTTTACAGTCTCAGGCATCCGCTCTGTTCCTTAAAACACGTAACACACTGTACACGCAATTTATCGAGCTTCAGTTGTACAGATGGCCGAGCGGTCGAACCTTTAGAGTGGATGTCCAGCACCTGTTAAATGAGAACATGAAATTAGGCGAAATAAAAAGCTAGTATATTACATTGCGAAGTACATGGGGCACACGTAGGACAGGAAGATACCAGGTTTAGGCCATTGTAGGAGATCGAACAAGATAAAGAAGTGCACCGTGGAAGGAGTGGCACTTCACGTTAAGTTCTGTTGGGGCCAGTCATGGAATTCAGGATCAGGGACGCTGCGTCCCAGGAGAAACGTCTGCTCTAGTTGAGTTCTGGATCGTAAAAGTTTTGCTAGTCAGAACCTTCCAGCATCCAAACATGAGACCGGATATCCACACACACTATCGGCTAAACCGAGGGAGTAAATTCGCCAGGAACTTCAGCAGAAGGCTGATCGAGTCTTGAAGGTAGCCTTAACCAGACAAAACTATCTCGGTTGAAAAAAAAGCAAGTAGCTTGTGTTATGTAAGCAAATCAGAAGCTACTCAAAGAGAAAACTTGTAAACACGTAACGGGGAGCCTTTCAAACCAAAACTTTTAAACCAATTACTTGTTATATTATTTAACTGGCTGCCACCCTGCGCGGAGGAACAATCGCACGTAAACGCCGATAAGAAAATCTTGAAGCGCTAACGAACACACAGACGTAGACGCAAAGTGGGCACATACTGCAGTACTTTCTTTACCATCTTCCCCCTTACTACAGATCCTATCAAATAAATTTATCATTGACATATTGCAACGGAAGGTAACGAACAGTATTGCAGGCTTGCAGATCGAGAAGACCCTTCTGGTGCCTACAGAACAGCCAGCGAAGTAAGCACGAGGGGCTCGAATTAGAACTGCCAAAGACCGGCGGTTACCCGCAACGTCAGTCATAGCCTTACCCCCGTCGAAATATAGGGGGACAGCGCTGTTACGCAGTGCTAAACACCACGTTCGAACTTTGAAACCAGGTGAATGCAGCATGAACGACTATACCACACAACTCCACTCGCACCTCCTGCGCGTCTATGCCATCACGCATGGGAAGTTATCAGGGCCATGGCGGACCCTCTGCCTCAGGGCACGTGCTGAAATGACGTGGCTGAAATGCTACTCATTTCTGCGTATCATATGAAGGTCTATGCCCTGTGAGTTTGAACTGTATCTACTCGTCAAAGGTTTTTTTAACATGAATGTGTTTTGAAACAAAGAAGGTCAATGTGTTTGCAGTACATTAAATAATTCGTTACTTTCATCTTAAACGTTTACTCAGGACTAATCTCAATACAGTTCCAATACATCTAAGTACAGTCACTCATTATCGTGCACAGCTGGCCAAGAGTACAATCTATTGGCCAATGCGGTAGTCGCAAAAGGATCCGAGCAGATACAACAAAAGTTAAGTGAGCCAGAGCACCTTAAGGAAGAGCAATGGACACAACTGTCTGCTCTATTATATACATATACGAGAGTATTCGAGGAATAACCAGGTATCATCAAGGGTTATACATATCATCTGAATGTCAAGCTATACAGCCATAGTTTCTATCCTGTTCCTTGGCAACAGCGCAAGGCAACGAACCAAGAAATGCAGAGGATGTTAGACTGGAATCTGATCGAACCTTCAAACAGTTCCTCCTGCAGTCCGCTTCTCGTTGTGCCAAAACCAGGTGGAAAAGTACGTCTAGTACTCGATGCTCCTGTACTTAACACAACTGTTGGACCAGTATGTACTCACCCAGAAAATGTAGATGAGCTGATTCGAAATTCCAATGAGTGAAGTATTTTACAATTGATTTGCGGAATTCATAATGGCAGGTCAAGTTACACGAAGATTCCAGAAAGTCAATTGCCTTTGTACACGACTGTAGGAGTTATCATTTCAAGCTTCCGCTATTTGGTTTGTATATCAGCGCACGAGTTTTCATAACCACATTGGATGCAGCATTAGGACCTGAACTAAGGAGTCAGCTAACATTATTTGTCGATGACATCCTGAGAGCTAGAGAGACCTGGAAAGAACACGTAAATGTACTGACACGAGTATTAGAGATATTTTCTAGTGTGGGAATAACAGTGAATCTACGAAAGCCACTTTTCTGCCTGGAGAAAATAAAATTCTTAGGACATTTGAGAAATGCAAGAGGTATTTTACCGATGGAAAGAAGACCAGTGCAATAAAAAAATTTCTATTCCCAGAACGAAAGGGCAGTTAAAAAGGTTTCTAGGTCTTGCATCGTTTTTTCATCGATTCATCGAGAATCAGTCAATGAATTCTGAGACATTATTAAATTTGTTAAGGAGCAACGTGCAATGCAAGTGGACCGAGGAATTCCAACGAGCATTTGAAGCAATCAAGCAAATAATCAAGCGAAGATTCTGTATCATCCTGATATGTCATTTGAATTTGGATTAATGACTGATGCTTCATCTGTACGTTTGGGTATATGTCTGTTCCAAATTCGAATAATAAATTGCAAGCCCACCTTTTGCCTAACAGCCTTCGCTAGGAGGACAGTGTCAAGTTGCGAGAGATCTTATACAACAGAACAGGAGGCTCTTCCAGTAGAGTGAGCTTTCAAAGAGTTTAATTATTATTTATATGAAGCAACATCCACAGTATAATGTGACATAGCTCTTAGCTTTTTACACACCTGTAAGCTATTACATGACAGATTAGCAAGGAGGACAGTCGTTCTTCAGGAATACCAATTTCGTATCGTCCATATCAGAGGAAAGGAGATCATAGCAGATGCTTTATCCCATTTTCCAGGATTAGAAGGAAGCATCATCTCGGATCAAAATGAAGATGAGTTTCCAATATTATTGATGAGAGTTCAAGTAAACCGACTATATTATTTAGAGTTACGTGGTGATATAGCGAGACTAACAAAGTGATCCAAGGTGGATCAACATTCGACAGAATTAGAAGATCCACAAGAAGATAAAGTAATCCAGTACTATAAGATAGTGAATGATGTACTATTTCATCGTCGGAGCATTATGAGTTAGAATTTTTGTGCGTGTATACCCGAAGAGTATGAGAGGTTAATAACGTATACTCACAACACTTGGGGACATTTTAGTGTTGCGAAACGTGCAGACAAATTGAGAATGTACTGTTACTTCCCAGACTTACGTAGGAAAGTATGGAGGGTACTAAGAAAATGAGTAATGTGCCGGAAGACAAAACCTAACAACAGAGGTGGTAAAGGCCTCTTACATTCAAGCATTGCTGAAAAACCGACAGCTATTTCGATTGGTATCTGTCGACTGTTAACGGGGGCTAGAGGAGCATATAAATATTTTGTAGCTTTCTCGGACGTATTTACCTAATACGCAAAAAACTGTCCGATGAAAATCGTTACAGCAGCACACATTCTGAATCGTCTATTCAATGACTTCATTCCTCCCATTGGGAAGCCGAACGCGAATTTATTCGATAATGCTACAAATTTTACCGGATATAGATGGAGGCACGCATCAGCCCTAGCAAATATAACAACTCGTGACTCCCAAATATAACCCAGAAGCGATTGAGAGGGATTTTCGCGAATTAAACAGATTTATACGAACTTATTGCCATGAGAAACAAACACGATAACTTTGATAAAATCATGAACACTTCGCCTCATATGACCACAAACTTTACACTGGCTGAACTAATATTTGAGAGAATAGAAAGAAATGAATGGACAGATAAGATTCCTAACACACCACCAGAAGCAGCCCATTGGCAAGGTAAGATTAGAACACCATTAACAAATTTAACCGAAAAGGCAAGGAAAATGAAGACAGATTTTGACAATAGGATATTACGAAGACAATCATTTTGCATTGAGGAAGGAGTTATTACGTACTCATCCACGTGTGTCATTACTAAACAAAGCAAATACGAAACGGCAATTAATGTACTCTAATATTAGTAAGCGACTATATAAAAGACAAAAATTGGTAAATGTGACCAAAGATTACCCGAATTTTGAGTAATAAAGTTGTGTAACCTTGTTCCAGGTCTTTCATGGTATCCCTTAGGAACCCTCGCCCGAATGGGAAGGGTATTCTGGTCTGAAGTCCATGGCCACATTAGCAGTGTGCTAAGCTACTTAAACTGTTAATGTTCAATTATTTATCATTATCAGTAGCGAGTAATTATGAAGCCTACTGAGATTCCGTCAACGACAAAAGTGGTCACCCGCCGCAAGCACAGTCCACTCAGAAATATTGTAGTGAAACAGTACAGTCATTTTTATTGTC
Source organism: Schistocerca piceifrons (assembly GCF_021461385.2). Taxonomy (NCBI): domain Eukaryota; kingdom Metazoa; phylum Arthropoda; class Insecta; order Orthoptera; family Acrididae; genus Schistocerca; species Schistocerca piceifrons. The sequence goes on along the minus strand of NC_060140.1, from coordinate 641,087,155 downwards.
TAAATAAAGACAATCCGCGCCCAACAGGTGCATTATGGTATACCACTGCATCCTAGAAAATGTTCAAATAGTTTTTTTTTACACAAAATAAACCCAATAACCAACATCTAGGATTCAAGTGGTGTGTTTATGTCCGCAATGAAATTAGTTAACTATCGCAGTACAATTATTTTGAGACGTAGATCGATCGGAGGTGAAGTTTGGAAAGATAGTGGGAACCTGCCTTTTCCACCGTCAGAATTCGTCGAGAGATTATGTCCGAATTAATAAACTTTAACCTGCTAAATTGTTGAACCTATCATCCAGACTTATCAAACATAGCACAGTTTGCCGAGCGATCTGTCTAGCGACTAAAGGTTTTAGAGATTTCAGGTAGAGCAGATAACGACGAGGAATTTCCGCGAGATCGCCGCTGCGGAATACATCTCCTGCTCGCTTGTGGTATTTGAAACTAAATATTTATATTTTCCAGGTTTTCAGGAGAGTAAGATGAAATGAGGAACTAAGCTAACCAACTACAACCAATAACTAAAATAAAAGCACACAAAGAATATTTATAATAATAAATAAATTTTAATTAACTAACCAATAATAATATATCAAGTAGGACTAAAGGGTTCTTTCTGCTTCTTGTCCTCCTCATGGTACAACAATGAACTCTGAAATGTTGGGCTATCCTCAGCAAATTGAAGAAACCACTTCAGCGTGTCCATTACAACTTCCCGACAGCCCATATACTCACACAAGTCTGACCGACCGAGAACTCAAGTAACTTTACCAGACTGTTCCTTCTCATACACCCTACAGCGCCGATCTCGCACCTCCCATCTGTTCGCCAAATAGTGTGTCCACTCTGCGGCAGACAGCACGTGGATGCAACAACGCGTTGTTTCGATGCCGACCAGCAGAGTTGCACCATGTGGACTTACGTTGGCGTAGGCCTTTGCCTTGAAAGGACATTATATTGAAAAATAAGGTTTTATAGCCAAAGGCTGGATACTCGTGGTCTAGAGGTAGTGTTTTCGATTTGTAGTGAAAAGGACACCGATTTCGGTTTACAAAATCCCCCATCGCTTAAATTTTATTTAACTAATAATATTTTATTAATAATTTTAATTAATAGTCAGCATTGGGGGCAGAAAAATTCTAGCATAGCAAGTCAACCTCATTCCGTCAAAGAGAGCGGACGAGCAGACAGGGCATTCTCTCGTCATTGGGGTGGAATGCTGATCAACGGCATGAGGATGCAGAAGACAATGGGAACCACTGCATTAAAGACAAATAACGTGTATCCACAGGACATATGCCCCGTAAGTGAGAACTGTCACGATGATCTCTCCATTGGCAAAAGATTCCGGGAGAGTCCCCCATTTAGATCTCTGGGGGTGGGCGGAGGGGGACTGCCATAGCGGAGGTGACCAAGAGAAAGACTGAACAGCCTACTAAAGGATAACGTTCTAGGAGCCGGGGCGTGGAATGTCAGAAGCTTTAACGTGGTAGGGAGGCTACATAATCTGAGAATGGAAAACCAAAGACTCAATCTAGATATAGTAAGGGTCAGTGAAGTGAAACGGGAAGGAGACAAGGATTTCTGGCCATATGAGTGTAGGGCAGTACCAACAGCAGCAGAAAATGGTCTAACGGGAGTAGGATGTGTTGTGAATAGGAAGGTAAGGCACAGAGCGTGTGTTACTGTCATCAGTTCTGTGACAGTGTTTCTCTTTTCGGAATCAACAGCAAACCAACACCGACAACGATAATTCCGGTATACATGCCGACGTCACTGGCTGAAGATGAAGGGACAGAAGATGTATATGAGGACACTGAAAGGCTAATATAATAGGTAAAGAGACGACAATCAACAAATCATGAGGGACTCGAATGCAGTTAGAGGAGGAGGAGGAGGAGGAGGAGGAGAGAAAACGTTTACAGGGGAATATGGGCTTGCGACAAGAAATGAGAGAGGAGAAAGGAGCTGAGTTTCTTAATAAATTTCAGCTAGTGATAGCTAATACTTTGCTCAAGAATCACAACAGATGGAGGTATACTTGGAAAACACCGTGTGATACTGGAAGAGTTAAGTAAGATTACATCATGGTCAGACAGATTCTAATATCTGATACTGACAGTAAGTCGTACCCAGCAGCAGATATAATGTATAAATGATGAACATGAGGCCGAAGTTTAAGAGATTAAACAGGAACACGTGGGATATGAAAGCAGTAACGAGGGACCAGACATGGTTGACGTTATCTAAAGCTGTAGATATAGAACTAAGAAATAGTTCAGTAGGCAGTACAGCTGAAGAGGAATGGTAACTCTAAAGAGTTAAATCACACAAGTTGCAAGGGAAAGCATAGGTACAAAGAAGGTAACTACGAAGAGGCATTGTTTAAGAAAAGAAATACTTCAGCCGAAAGAAGGAAGTACAAAAATGTTGAGGAAAATCAGGAAAGTCAAAACAACATCCGTTGAAACTAAAAGCAAGGGAGGTAACATTAAGAATGCAACGGGAATTCCACTGTTAAATGTAGAGCAGATCGTTGATAGGTAGGAAGAGTACATTGAAGGTCTCTGAGGAAACAGATTTGTCTTCTGATAGAAGAAGAAACAGGAGTCGACAGGGAAGACATATGGGATCCAGAATTTAAGAGAGCTTTGGAGGAGTTAAGATCAAAGAAGTCGGAAGGGACACATGACAACCAATCAGAAGCTCTAAAATCATTGGGGGAAGTGGTAACTAAACGACTGTTTACGGTAACTTGTAGAGCCATCTGAATTTGGAAAAATGTATCCACACAATTTCGAAGACTGCAAGAATTATCGCACAATCCAGGTCATGTGTTCAAATTGCTGACAAGAATAGTATACAGAATAACGGAAAAGTGAATTAATGGCGTGTTAGATGACGATCACTTTGGCTTTAGAAAAGGGGAAAGTACCAGAGAGGTAAATCAGATGTTGCAGTAGACAATGGAACCAAGACTAAAGAAAACTCAAGGAACGATGTAGGATTTCTTGACCTGGAAAAAGCTTTCGATAATGTGAAGTGGTGCCAGATGTTCGAAGTTTTGAGGAAAGGAGGAATGGGAAACATGTAACGTGTACAAGAGCCGAAAGGGAGTAATAAGAGGGGGCGACAAGAACTAAGTGCTCCGATTTAAAAAGGGTGTAAGACAGGGATGTAGTCTTTCCGCCCTACTGTTCAATCTATACATCGGAGAAGCAATGATGGAAATAAACGAAAAATTCAAGAGTGGGATTAAAATTCAAGGTGAAAGGATATTAGTGATACAAATCACTGATGGCATCGCTATTATGAGTGAAAATGAAGAATTACATGATAAGTTGAATGGAATGAAGTCTAATGACAACAGGAAATATGGATGGAGGGTACATGAAAGAGAGGCGAAAGTAATGAGAAGTAGCAGATGTGAGAACAGCGAGAAACTCACCAGGATTGATGGTCACGAAGTCTATGAAGTTAAGAAATTCTGCTACCGAGGCAGCAAAGTAACTTAAGACGGACGGAGCGAGGAGGACATCAGGAGGAGATTAGCACTGACAAAAACGGCATTTCTGGCCAAGAGAAATCTGCTAGTATCAAAAGAAATTTCTGAGAATTTACTTTTGGAGCACAGAACTGAGTGGTAGTGAAACGTGGACTCCGGGAAAACCAGAACGGAAGAGAATCTAAGCAACTGAATTGTGGTGCTAAAGACCAATGTTGAAAATTAGGTGGACTGACAAGGTAAAGAACGAGGTTCCGTGTAGTATCAAAGACGAAAGATATTTTTGGAAAACATTGACAAAGAGAAGGCTCAGAATGATAGGACATCTGTTAAGACATCTGGGAATGACTTCCATGGTATTAGAGAGAGCTGTATAGGGCAAAAGCTGTGGAGGAAGACAGATTTGAATACATCCAGCAAATAATTAAGGAAGTAGGTTGTAAGTGTTACTGTGGGATGAAAGAAGATGTTAGCACAGGAGAGGAATTCATGGTGGGCCGCATCAAATCTGTCAGATGACTGATGACTAGAGGAAAAGAATGCCTAAGCCAAAGGAGTGGGTGTGACGGGTCCACTCCATCGCGAACAGCCGCCACTCTAAATTCTCTGCTAGTGGCGCTCGAGCGGCCGCACTGACAAAGGGCGCTCCGGAGGGAGCAGAGGTGGACAGCGTAAATTTCTCGCTGCGTCAGAGGCGGCTGATGAAGCGTGGCTGCAGTCTTTGCCCTTGTGTTCCGTTGGACTGGTGGGGGCACATGGTCGCTCTACCGGAGGCTTCAAGCTGCTGTTGGATCGAGGGGGCATGGAGAGTTTAGTGAAGGGGGCCCATTGAAACAGCTGCATACCGGCACTCGACGAATTGTGGACTCTAATGACGTTAAACAGCCACACACAGAAAGGTGTCGGTCGAAAGGTCTGTTAACTGTTTTGTCTATGTGGATTTGAGATGCTGTTAGGGCTTGTAAACGCGTACTCGCTACTCAGACGATTGAGTAACTTTATTTTAAAGTACATTATGGGAGCACATTGTGGTTATTGTATAATGTCCACTTCGTTTTTTATGGGCGAGCTTGTTTTGACAAGAATCATTGAGCCGTCGTAAAATATGCTGTCTTGAAGAGCGCGCCGCAGCGCGTAGTGTAAAACAGTCGTCTTCCGTTTCTGGCGGTGGCGCCGCTGTGGCAATTGCAGCTTTGGTGTCTCCCCTGGTGGGAAAGGGGGAAGTTGCCTGTTCACGGGCATTTAAGAGGCGCTATGAGCTCAGCAGTCAGTCAGTGAGTCGGTGCAGTCTAGGGAGTCTAGTCAGTTGGTCAGCCAAGTCAGTCTGGGTCTGTCTCTGTCCCTCGACCGCATTTGTGAGGAAGTCAGTGTGTCTGTCGTCCGGAGTGCTAGTATGTGTTGGGCCGCCAGTCTGCTCGAATTTGTTTGGGCAGTGGTCATTGGCGGTTGGATTGATCGGTTGGTCGGTCGCGTACTGGGACAAGATGACTTGTTCGCCTTGAGCGTCGGCACATGTGAGGTCGCCACGTAAGTCCGGTGAGCCGCGCCGTATGGCGAGGGGTAGTGGCTTCGCGACCGACACGAGAGCAACAGGAGCCAACCCATGACATCGGTCTGGCCAGTGCGAGCTGCGACGTCGTGAGACGGGAGATCGGCGCGCCTTGCTGCGTGCGTCGAAGCGGCTGGCAGCGGACGGTTCGGGAGAGCGTTTTGAGGGTGCTGCGCCAGGTCTTCGCCTGACATCGCAGTTTATTAGAAGTTATGTGATTCGTGATATGCTGTTTCATTTACTTGAAATTCTACTTGTTTTCTTGGTGAGTATCTCGTCCGTATTTGTTAGACAGTGTTTATCTGTCTGCCTGTCGGTCTGCCATACGTTAATAGCTGCCTCTGTCATGTTTGTGTAATTCGGTGTTAACGAATTTATTGCTTAAGGAGTAAAGGCCGAACTCCTGAAATATGTTTTTATCTTGCCTATCATCTTGAGAGGCGGTATATGTGTAATGTAGAGCATGTTTGTACATTTTATGTAAGACTGCATTTCATGGGTTTTTATTTAAATGGTCATTTTAGTATATAAAGTTGCCACCCTTCCACCGTAAGAGTTTTCTTTTACGAACAAGTTGCACTTTCGGTGGCAAGTATTTTTAATGTGTTTTGTACCATTTCCATCCATCCTACAGGGTGCATAGTTTGTGTGAGTTGTGAAAAAATTTAGTTTAATGTTATCTGGTGTGTTGCAGATTTGCACCAGTCTAGTCTTTCAGAGGTGGTTGTGAGAGGTCGTGACTACGGCCGTGTTAAAAGGGAGTGGCAAGCTTCTCAGCCCGAAAACTCATACTGTCAACAAAAAAATTAATAATAATAATGTTATTTCTGTCTCGGAATAACTTGTAACTTGATATTTACAGGGTGCTTTCTGATTATAATTTTTAAATCTTTTTTTAAAAGAAAGAAAGGGTTTTTAGGAATAAAATTTCGATTTCTTGAAATTTAATTTGTTTTCGTCATTTACCCACTGGCAACTGCTTCCACGCTCACATAGAGTGATTAAATGTGTTAATGTTCTTGAAGAATCGTCAGTAAATAAATTCTTCAAGAAAAGATTTTGAAAATAAATTCACGGTTCAATCATATTTATTACATTACGTGTTATTCAGCTCAGTACTATCTATCCTTTTATTGATTAGTTGAAAAAGGTGTCCTTCACATTTTGGAAGCAGCTGTATATCGGAAATGTTAACGCATCAGCTATCGATTCAGTGTAGTAATGGACTTGTCTCTTTTGTAAGGGTACCTGTGGCCATTTTAATTTCATTTATTCTGAAATGCAATACGGTGAAGTCAATGCGTAATTTCACATTTTTTCTTGTCAAGTGCTAGTGACATCTGAGACACTTCCGTCTCCCATGTTAGTTAGCGCGATTTGTTTATGTTAATATTATCTGCGAGCGCTTTAAAATTGCTGATGTAAATACATAAAACTGAATCCAGTATGTAATTTGAAAGCAGTTGTATATTTGAAGTACCTTCACATCATGCTGGGTGATTAGCTGCTGTCTTAATAGTAATATTTTCTGGCAGGTAAAGAGAATGAGGCTTGAAATTTTCCCTGCTCACTGAGCTTAAAAGTTTTATAAAAATAACATTGTGTGATGAAATTGTTTTACCGACTGTGTTTTAAAGCCAAGTGGAGGTTAATAGAAGCACAAGTTCGTTCAGAAGGATTTAAATCCTACCAGTGGCCGTGCGGTTCTGGCGCTGCAGTCCGGAACCGCGAGGCTGCTACGGTCGCAGGTTCGAATCATGCCTCGGGCATGGGTGTGTGTGATGTCCTTAGGTTGGTTAGGTTTAAGTAGTTCTAAGTTCTAGGGGACTTATGACCTAAGATGTTGAGTCCCATAGAGCTCAGAGCCATTTTTGAAATCCTACCAGTACTATTCCATTGCTACCGTACACGGGGGAATAATATGGTGTATGGGAATTCTGAATAAACCCAACCTGCTTTCAGAAAAGAATGTGTTGCATTACTTACTGATCGCCATTCATAGTATATTAAAAGGATGTTCCAGAACAATTGTGTGTGTTCCCAAGACGTTTATTTAACATCATAAATGACATGCTAAAAGCACGTATTTCTCTGTTAGGAGTTAGAAAAGCTTGTTCCAGTAGCCTGCGGTAAAGTGCTGCTAATTTTCATGCTGAAATCATTTAATAATTCATGCGTTTGTTCCTCACCGCAGACGAAGATGACATTTAATGAAAGGAACACATATCAGATGCCGTCGGGGACAGCGCTGTGCCTAAGCCAGGCTGCTACCCGCATATGCCCCCGCTCTCTTGCCATGTCCACTGGTGTTTTCCCTTTGTTGTTTGGTAACAGCGTGGCGCTAGATAGCGCAAGGTAACTCACAGCCGTCTCTGAGCCCTTGTACGCCGCCAGGTGAAGGGCAGTGTTGCCTTTCTGGTCCACAGCGTCCACGTTCAGACCCGGTGTTAGGAGAAGAGGAAACAGAGCGTCTTCTTTATTACCGAACGCTGCATAGTGCAACGGCGTTAACCCCTCAGCATTGGCAGCATTGACTTCAGCACCGTAACTTATCAAGGTCTGCGTGATGTTCCCGTCGCCGGCTTGAGCTGCCAGGTGCAAAGCAGTGTTCAGTGAACTGTCCACGTGACGTACATTTGCGCCGTAGTTTAACAGAAGCCTCACGGCCGGAACTTGGCGCCTACGGCAAGCCGTAAGCAGAGGCGTCTGCTGCAGATTATCGCAACACTCCTTATCCATCTGGGCTGTCAGCATCACTTCCAGCGATTCTATACTGCCGCAGAAAACCGCCTCGTGTAAAGGTGTCCTGCCCCCAGTGTTGCGCAAACTCGTGTCCGCATTTGACACCACCAACGCCAGGACAGCATTTGAGAAGTCATTCGTGGCGGCCACATGCAGTGGAGTGTTGCCACTGCGGTTGGGGACGGATACATCGGCGCCCAAATGCAGCAGCCTGGTTAGAGACCTGTACGCCAGTGTCTGGGCTGCCACGTGGAGCGGTGTGTTGCCTGCGACGTCTGCAGTGTTGACGCTGGCACCCAGATCCTTCAGCACTGGAAGTAGGTCAGCGTTATCAAAGCGGGCAGCCCAGTGCGCCACCGATGTTCCGTCTGCATTCACCGCCGCTACAGAAGCACCTGCACTGACCAGCTTCCTCACCACTTCCTCAGAACCCTTGCTGGCTGCAACGTGAAGGGCAGTGTTCTGCTGGTCGTCACACGCATCCACGTCGTAGTTCAGGCTGAGTAAGTAGTCGAGCGCTCTTAAGTGCCTTGCGGCTGCTGCGAAATGAAGTGGCGGTGCCGATTCCAGAGGCAGATCGCGGTTGGTGAACCCCAAAGCGCGCAGAGCTTTGATCAGTTGATCTGGACATCCTCTGTCAATAGCGTCGTCTGCTAATATTTTGTGCGTATGTTCGTATCTCTCTCTCCAAACGCCTCCACTGTATTCTCCCGTCTCAAACAAAATTTCATAACCTGAATCTCTAAGAATAACACTGCCACTTGAACTTCTTCGTTCACTCTGATATGATTGTTCCAACATGTTGCTACCCTCACATTCATCTGTCTCCCTTGTAGCCACAGTACCTAAACCTTCCGAGAGAATAGATGCTGTACTTAAATTATTTTCCGGAACCGGCACAGCATTAGAATTCGCTTCCAGATCGTAAGCAACATTGGCCCCATCTTCGAGAATGTAACCACCGCTGATACTCGTTTCCAAATCCTGCACTTCTGTGGCATTTTCCCGTAAAGGCTCTGTGTCGGTACCATCTTCCAGCACTGGCACAGTATCAGTACCATCATCCAGTCCTGCCGCACTGTCGGTGTCATCTTCGATATGAGAAACGTTATCCGAACCCTTGTTCACAGCGGTCGCAATGTCAGGGTCGTTCTTCAGAACGAGTGGAGCGTTGGAATTTTGGTCCAGTTGAGATGCAGCTACTGAATCCAATTCCAGGACAGGCGAAAGTTTCATCCCACGCTTCCGTGACCTGTACAAGAGAGAAGAGGAGGAACTTTTATGTTATGAAACCAATATGAAAAGAATGACAGCCACGTTAAAGACTAACGAGAATTTCTCAGTAAATGCCACTTCATAGGGAGTTCAACAGCAGTAATTCTGCTGACAAAACGTTTAATAGACACACATTAAAATGACCATGCATGAACGAGGGTAAAGTTCCTGCTTGGCAGTAATTCAAACTTTGTGCCATGTCACAGTACGGTGACGTTTTATTTGAATCATTACCAAAGTGAGATGTTACGCTGTGTTTCAACCAACTAACAGGACATGCTGCATGCGGAGAAAGTGCAAAAATCATAGAAATAATGCAATGACTTTAAAGAAAGACCTAATGATAATTGCGGTATTTCGCTGAACGTAATTTGGGGAAGTGAATGAACGAAAGTGTTCGCATCAAGACAGACCCATATTCCCATGTTTTATGCAGACATGTACCAACAGAATATTCCAAATTAAATAATTTTTATATGCTTTTACTTTTGCACTGGTATCTCATTAACAGTATTTTATTTTTCAATAACTTTGTTGCCTGAGACATCAGTCTTCATGGCTATCTTTCCAGTTTCTATTTACTCCACCCATACTACTTGCGTAGCAACTCCGTAATTAGTCCTATGTACACTCACTAACAAAACAAGTTCAGCACTTGAAACTCAATCATTACCGCACCCATTTAGATGAACAGCGAAGTTGACAGTATGATAAAAGTCACTGGATTACTTTGCGCTCCTGTAACACAGATTTCATGGCACCACCACATTCAGAACCCAAACGGGCCTCGGTATTTGACGAGTTACGGTGTTAACGCTATCTCTGACGACCCCAAACCTTTCTCGACGACCCCGAAAATTTCTCATTCACCATTAGATGCAACATGTCCGTTAGTATTATGCCATGCCTGGTATTATAATGAACATAGTGGCAACACTTACACTATCTTTTAATTATAGAAAACTGTCTAAAGCGCAATAAATTACTTTTAATTCTGGCAACCGTTTCCGGTCTATGCTACCGTCTTCACAGCAGAGCCTCCATATGACGTGAGGATCCGGTTCAAGGAGCCGTTTTCTTCCATCTAGTGGTGCCTGTCACAAGCTGCAGATCTTTTCACGGCTCTCGACGTCGTCTGGTTGCCTCTGCTCTGAAGACCGCTACACAGACCAAAACCGGTTTGCAGCAATTAAATAACTTATTGTTTTTAGTAAAATATTAAGTATGATCACCTTGGCTCCTCAGAGATATAAAAAATAATTACTAATGTACGTTTCTGTTACCAATTACTCCAACTCCAATAATTTGTATATTCGCTGACGGTTTGCTAGGGTACTTTCGCTCGCACTGGAATAGGTGTCCGACCTTATTGTGGCCGTACGACGGAAATTAACAGACTTTGAACGAGAAATGGTAGTTGGAGCTAGATTGGTTGGACATCCCATTTTTGATACTGAGACCTGGTACCAAGGGGTACATGATTGGGTTCTATTGTAGACGGGGCCATAATCAATTACTGTTGGTTAGTTTATTTTTCCATCACGTATACTTTATTTGGAAACAACAACAAATAAAAGGTGACAAATTAGGAAGTGTTCCACGGCTAAAGGCCTTAATGATAAATTCAAACTATTTCTCGGCTGAAGGCCCAAATAATAATATTGTAAAAACTGTTTCACGGCTGAAGGCCTGAATAGCAATCCTTCAAGTACTAGTTTACTTCAACTTGCAATTACAGTTACTAAAATATTTTTTAAAAAACAATCATCAAATCTGACCAAACCAAGAAGGGGGGGGGGGGAGGTGTTGGGAAGCAGGTGCAGACGTTGCTCCAAGGATCGACCTGGGAAATCCCCTCAAAACTTTTGCAAGCAATGAGACAGGCAGCCAAGAGTTGCATTCATTTCACGAAATGGTAACTCACTACTGGCAGTTTACATGCATGATGGAACAATTATTTGCTGAATATACCTAACGACCAATCCAATGATGGAATAACACTGCCAAGCCGGTTGGTTGGTTGGTTGGTTTGGGGAAGGAGACCAGACAGCGAGGTCATCGGTCTCATCGGATTAGAAAAGGACAGGGAAGGAAGTCGGCCGTGCCCTTTGAAAGGAACCATCCCGGCATTTGCCTGGAGCGATTTAGGGAAATCACGGAAAACCTAAAGCACACTGCCAAGCCGGAACCAACGGTCACCACTACGTCTTCAGACTCCGGTGTTTAGATCATCCGGAAGCAGAAAGGAACCACTACTACCAGAGTAAGTGGGAGGAGGAGGAGGAGGAGGAGGAAAAATAAACCGCCCGTCCCACAAATCAAGGAAGCAGTCTAACTACATGCCTTACTGGAGAGCAGCGGCAAGGTGAGGAAATATACACTGCCGAACGTTCGCTAAGCTCCAGGGCAGGTACCTGGTGCGTTAGCGGACACTAGGCAGGAAAATACCACTGGGTGAACCTCACAAATAATAACAAAGAATTCAAAAACTATTAATAAGAAGTGGAGGAAGGCTAGTTAGATTAGCCTTCCCCAAATGCTCCACTCGCTGCTCTTCATCTCTGCGGCACTGCGAGCAGCAACACGCAAGCAAATGGCGAGCTCTCAATCATGGAGGTTCCACTACTTGAATTAAGGTCCACTGAACTTTAACTTCCTGGGTCCGGTTCACCACGAGGTTTTACCCCTCGCGACTACAGCCCTTTAATCCGGCAGTGAATGTGGGCCGCCAGTGGTCCGAGCATATTCTCGAGCTGTGCGGACCTGGCTGCTCCTCCGTCCCCAACCGAACTGCCTACTCACACGACATGGAAACAACACACCGTCGCCCCAAAGATAGTACCACCGTTACTAGATATGATAACCGCCGCTTCTGCGACTAGCGGACAGACAACACTTGCAAATGGAGTGGCGCCAATGAACAAAAGAAGATGACAGCCATAACAATACCAACTAAACGATAACAACCTATCAATGGCACCAACGCGAGCCGCAACGTGGCTCGTATCGTTAGGGAATTTAATATTCTGAGATCCATAGTGTCAAAACTGTTCTGAGAATATCACATTACAGACATTACCTCTCAACATGGGCAATGCAGTGGCCAACGACCTTCACTAAGCGACAGAGAGCAGCAGGGTTCACATAGTGTTGTCAGTACTAACAGACGAGCAACAATGCTTGAAGTAACTGCAGAAATCTATGTAGGATGTACGACGAATGTATCATTTAGGGCAATGTGGCGAATGCCTTCATTAACAGCATGGCATCGCCTCTCCTAGGCTCGTGACGCTATCGGTTGGACCCTAGACGACTGGATAACCATGGTTAGTTCAGATTATTCCAGATTTCAGTCGGTAGGAGCAAATCCCACAGACCCTTGAACACAAGTTGTCAGTGGGGGGAAGAGGAGGTGTCAGGGCAGGATGGACGGTGAGGGGGGGGGGGGGGCAGGGTGGGACGGGGGATGGGGGTGCAGGAGAAACTATTAAGGGACTTTTATTCCCCAATTTTCTTTTGTTTCTTATAAACCAGGCTATCTGGCGAGTGTGGAGAGTGACGGTCATAACACTTGACACACAGAGGCGGCGAAACACAGGGGCTCCCTCATGGAATGAGTATCCACATCCTCCTCATGGGAGGTCGGATGTATGGTTCCATGTCGCACTGGTAAAACGCAGTCTTGACCCTTCTCCTGAAATACCGGAGTAAAGTCATCAGTATCAAGACAATTGTCTTTACAAATTCTCTGAAAACACCGAACAAAATGAATGCACTAACATTCCAGATTGTCCCAGAGTTCCTAATCAGTTTGAAGGCTGAAGTCCAAATGAAAAATTACTCCCCAAACCCTTCACTTCAAATTTCCGGGCTGATAGCTCGTGGTCGATGTGTAACACTCTCCCGTGACGTTTCGTCTCCGACTGCGGAAGATATCCTCCGAAATAAAGCGGCGAACTGCAAAGAGAACTCGACGAAGCGCTGATTGTATAGGCAGTGAAGAGGGAGTCACTGTCCATCACTTGGAGTCGGCTTGAAGACTGTCACTGGTAATGCCAACTTTCTCCATTAAAAGTAACCGATCGCCACGCTTCCGGTGCAACACTGACATCCAAATTTTATACTGTTATAACACCGTCCTCTTTTCAGTTAAAATTATTACGGTGTTCATCAATCTCGATAGCCTCTCTATACCTGGGCGCATAATAATGCGAGGTTTTAGCTGTAACACTCGTCTCTCTGAATTTTATTTCATGATTACCTTCCTGGTAACCATGTTGTTCTACGACCGATTTATCCGTGTGAGCCAGGCGGCAATTCAACAAGGCGAGTGTTAACACTTCTCTTTGTTGTACCGACATAAATCTGTCCACAACTACAAGGAATTTTATATATTCCTGGCGTAGCGGAAGGATGTTGTGGATCTTTTACCAATCTTAAATAGTCTTATTTTCCTGGTGGATCTGACAATAGTTTCCACCAAGTTTTTGCTTAACCCTTTTCAAAAGCGATCTGTGACCTTACTAATGAACGGAAGAAAAACCTTGCCATTGGGTGGCTGTTGGTCTTCGTCGGTCCTGATTCTTTGCCTAGTGCGAAGTGTTCGATCTACCTCGTTGCTAGCATAGCCATTCTTAAAGAAAGTCGACCGTAGATATTCAGTCTCATCTTTTCAATGAACAGGTTCACAAATTTGGTACGCCCTGTCTACCAAGATTTTTACTACATTTGCTTTTTGTTTAGGGTGGTGATTTGAATCTTTATGCAGATAACGGTCAGTATGTGTGGCCTTTCTATACGCTTTATGGCCCAACGTTCGGTCACGTCGTTTAATCAGACACATCCAGAAAAATCAGTTGTCCATTACTCTCCTTCTCCATAGTAAATTGCATTTTCGGATTAATGCTGTTTATATGTCTTAGGAAGGCATTCAACTCCTCTGCTCTGTGTGTCCGTACTACGAAAGTGTCCTCGACATAGTGATACCATCTGGCTGGGGTTTTAGCCACAGCAGCACTAGGAGGACTGTCCATAAAAGTTCATGAAAGTCACAATTGTATTAGAAGTAGATTGTGGTGAGGCTGTGTCGAGTTGGACATAATATGAATAGCCGCCTGGGTAACACGGATAAATCAGCCGTAACAGGACATCTTTAACAGGAAGGTAAGCATGAAATAAAATTCAGAGAAACGAGCGTCATACCTAAAATCTCTCATTATTATGAACGCATGTACAGAGAGTCTATGAGATGGATGAAAACTGAAATAATGTTAACAGGAAAGAGGAAGGTGTTAAACTGGATAAAATTTGTATGTCAGCGTTACATCTATTACTTTTAATCGAGAATGTTGACATTACCAAAGACTGACTTATAGCTAACGCCACGTGATCGATAGTGGCGCCCTCTGCTCTGGCTATATAATCAGCGCTTCCTCGAGTTATCTTTGCAGTTCTCCTCTATATTTGAGAGGATGTCTCCCGCAGTCCCAGACGAAACGTCAGGGGATAGTTTTAAACATCGACCACGGCCTATGAGTCCGGAGGTTTTAAGTGAAGACAATATCGGCTGTGAAAGCCTACATTGAATGATCTTCTCCCTCAACCAAGGCATAGTCTGGTAACGAGTAATGGACACCGGGATGTCGCAAGGATGGTTGGTTGGTTGGTTGGTTGTTTGAGGTTAAAGGGACCAAACAGCAAGGTCATCAGTCCCTTGTTTCAAATAGACTCCCTTCTACTAACGGGACATCTCAGTATAGTCAGAAAAATAAAACGGATAAAGGGGAAACGTAAAAGGGCAATCACGTTGTCATTAGTAAAAACAAATGAGGGAAGTTGGCAAGAGAACGAACCCAACACTATGCTGAAACAGCATAGGCAAGACCACCTGTGACTTAAAAGGTACAACTGCTATAATGCAGAAAGTACGTATGGGAATAGAAAAACTAACCAAGCCTTAAAAAGATGGGGTAAAAACAGAGTAAAAGGGAAAGAAAAGAGGATTCCGGTCAGGGAGGTGAATCGGGAATCTCTGAACACTGCCTACAGTGGGAGACACCCAAACACTCACCGCCCTGCCCCAACACCAGAGGGAGATTAAAAACTTTAAAACTGAGAATAAAAACCACTCTCCCGGAGGAAACCTAGAACCAGAGAGACCATCCGGGAATCGTCAGCCAACATCAAAGGTAAAGTGTGGGGGAGTCTGTACTTAGCACGCAGAGCCAAAAGAAGGGGGCATTCAACCAAAATGTGGGCCACTGACTGGAAGGCTCCACAACCACATAGCGGGGGTGGCTCATCACGCAATAGGAAACCATGGGTCAGCCTGGTATGGCCAATGCGGAGACGACACAGTGTGGTCGAGTCCTTGCGGGAGAGGCTAAAGGAAGAACGCCATGGGCCTGTATTCACCTTAATGGCACGAAGTTTATTAGACAGTGGAGTAGCCTCCCAAGAATTGGCCCATGACTGTGCAAAGTGGGATTTGATGTGAAGCCGTAAATCCGCTGCAGGAGGGGTTACAGAAAACGGGGGGTAAGTAACTGCTCCCCCAGCCAAACGATCAGCGAGCTCATTACCCGGGATACCCACATGGCCCGGGACCCATAGGAAGTCAATGGAACAAGCAGCACGGTGAAGATCAGCGAGATGGTCATGGATGGCAGAGACCAAGGGATGGCGCGAAAAACACCGGTCAATAGCAAGAAGGCCACTCATCGAGTCCGTACATAACAAAACGCGGTTGTGTTGGGATTGTTTAATAAAGGTAAGGGCCCGGGAAATTGCCATCAATTCCGCAGTAAACACCCCACATGAGGGTGGCAGTAGATGATTTTCCGTTCCAACAAAGGACGTGAAGGCATACCCAACATGATCAGCAGATTTAGAGCCATCAGTGTAAAAAACAACAGCATCCCGAAACTCCCATAAAATTTGGCGGAAAAAGGAACGGAACACCACCGGGGGGATGGAATCTTTCGGACCGCGGCGGAGATCCATCCGAATTCGAGGCCGAGGAACTAACCAAGGAGGGGTGGAGGGGAGGGAGCGAGGAAGACAGGACAAAGAAGGAAGCCGAAAATCACGGGTAAGAGACGCAAGGCGCAGCCCAACCGGTAAACCCGCCCGAGGGCGGGAGTCAGGCGGGCGACGTCCATGGTCTGGGAATAGGATAGAATAGGAAGGACGAGCGGGAGAAGAACGGATAGTAAGGGCATAAGACACCAGAAGCTGGGACCGCCGAACAGAAAGGGGGGGATCCCAGCTTCAACCAGGAGACTATCAACAGGGCTAGTAGGGAAGGCACCGGTGGCCAAACGGATACCACGATGGTGGACTGGATCCAGCACGTGCAGCGTGGAAGGAGCAGCTGAACCATAAACTTGACAACCATAGTCCAAACGTGAGAGAACTAGAGCACGATAAAGACGGAGGAGGAGGGAACGGTCCGCACCCCAAGAGGAGTGGGCAAGGAAGCGAAGGACATTGAGTTTACGGAAACATCCTACCTTCAGGAGTCTGATATGGGGCAGCCAAGTGAGCTTGATGTCGAAAAGAAGACCCAGGAAACGAAACTGTGGAACCACAGGCAATCTTTGTGCAGCGAGATAGAGCTCTTGATCAGGGTGGACCGTAGTACGGCGACAGAAGTGGACCACCCGCGATTTTAAAGGAGAGAATTGAAACCCATGTGAGAGGGTCCATGCAGAGGCACGCCGTATAGCCACCTGGAGCTGCCGTTCTGCAGATGGCATCGAGGAGGAACTAACCCAAATGCAGAAATCATCCACATACAGGGCAGGGGCGACCAAGGGACCGACAGAGGCCACAAGTCCATCGATAGCAATGAGGAAAAGAAGGACACTCAAGACAGAACCCTGTGGGATGCCCGTCTCCTGGGTCCGTGGAGAACTGAAAGCAGTAGCAACTCGAACTCTGAATGACCGATGGATCAGGAACTGGCGGATAAAAATCGGGAGTGGGCCCCGAAGACCCCACTGATGAAGGGTTAGTAAGATGTGATGGCGCCAGGCCGTGTCATAGGCCTTGCGAAGGTCAAAAAACACTGCAACCAAATGGCGGCGCTGGGAAAAAGCCTGCCGAACTGCGGATTCCAAGCGAAGCAAATGATCGATTGGAGATCGTCCCTCTCGAAAGCCACACTGGTAAGGGGACAATAGATCCCGAGATTCGAGGACCCAAGTGAGCCGACGGGCTACCAGCCGTTCAAGTAACTTACAACTAACATTGGTCAAACTAATTGGCCGATAGCTGTCAACAGATAGGGGGTTCTGACCAGGCTTAAGGACAGGAACCACAATGCTATCCCTCCACTGAGAAGGGAAGTCACCCTGGAGCCAGATACGGTTAAACACCCGAAGAAGATGGTGCCGTTGTGGAGCACTGAGATGTTGAAGCAGCTGGTTATGAATGGAATCTGGGCCAGGAGCCGTATCATGAGAAGCAGATAGAGCAGAAAGAAATTCCCATTCAGTGAAAGGTTCGTTGTAAGATTCTGACTCACAAGTGGTGAAACATAAGGTGACAGCTTCAGCCTGCTGTTTTTGATGAAGGAAAGCAGCTGGATAGGAGGCCGACGCTGATGCCACTGCAAAATGGGTCGCAAGATGTTCTGCGAGGACTAATGGGTCCATACAAATGCCATCTGGGAGGTGAAGGCCTGGGAGGGTGGACTGCCGATGGCAACCTTGGAGAGAGCGAAGTGTAGCCCATACCCGTGACAGAGAGACAGTGGAACCAAGGGAAGAAACGAATCGTTCCCAACATATCCGCTTGCTCTGTTTGATTAAATAACGGGCTTTAGCGCGAAGGCGCTTAAAGGTAGAAAGGCTGGCTACAGATGGGTGCCTCTTAAAGTGTTGCAAAGCTCGACGGCGATCACGGATGGCAATGGCCGTACTCCACCACGGGACTTGCCGACGACGAAATTGTCCAGATGAGCGCGGGACAGCAAGGTTAGCAGCGCGAACAATCGCGTCAGACACGTCACGTAGGACGTCATCAATACAACCCGACAAAGAGGGAGAAAACTCGACCTGTGCAGTATATAGAGGCCAATCGGCGCGGTGGAAAGACCAACGAGGTAACCTCTCCATCGGGGAGCGGGAAGGGAGCGTGATAATCAACGGGAAATGGTCACTATCACAAAGGTCGTCGTGTGGCGACCAGTGTAATGAAGGGAGGAGAGAGGGAGAAGAAAGAGAAAGATCAATGGCAGAAAAGGTACCATGACCAGCACTGAAATGAGTAGGGGAGCCATCATTAAGAAGGCACAGGTCGTGGTCTGCAATAAATTGGTCGATAAGAAGACCTCGTCTAGATGGAAAGGCACTGCCCCACAAAGGATGATGAGCATTAAAATCCCCAAGGAGGAGGAAGGGAGGAGGAAGTTGCTGAAGAAGGGTGGTTAAGGCAGCAGGTGTAAGAGTCCTGTCAGGAGGGAGATAAAGATTGCATTCTGTGACTGCAGAGTCTAAGTGGACCCTAACAGCAACTGCTTCCAATGTAGTTTGGAGAGGAATCCACGTGCTAGCAATGTCTGTACGGACCAACGTACAAACGCCACCAGAAGCCCGCAAGGGTCCGACCCGATTTCGACAGAAAACACGGAACCCACGGAGGGTCGGTGAGTGAGCATCAGTAAAATGAGATTCCTGGAGAACCACACAAGCTGCTGAGTAGGACGAAAGAAGGGATTTCAATTCCGGAAGATGACGATAGTAGCCATTACAATTCCATTGGAGAACCACAGAACGATGGTTTAAATGAGGGCTGAACACGCTAAATCCAGTCATACCGCCGGGTCCCCACCCGTCACCGACAAGGAGGGGGCGACATCCATAAACGACAGGTCAGAATCCGGTTGTGAAGCCGGGGAAGTGACCTCCGGTGACACCAGAGGCTCCTTGTCCCGGGACTTATGTTTCTTCTTCTTTTCAGGCTGAGATCGAGGAGAGCTGTGTGGCATAATGGAGCCAGCTGCAGCAAGATCAGGAACAGAAAGAGACCGGGCGACCTGGGGGCCGATAGACCGCGGCTCTCGCGGTCGCCGCGCTGCAGCAGACCTTTGACCTGGAAGGTGCCGGGAAGGGGCATCCCGGGAGAGGCGCCCTTGACCGGCAGACGCCGAAGGAGTGGGACACTTCTCCGGCTGGGGAGGGGGAGCGGCGCCCAGAGGAGAAGGTGTGGGAGCCGCAGGGGAGGGGGGAAGGAGAGTGGTCCGGGACGGGGGTAAGGAAGGGGGAGGAAGGGATGAAGAAGTAACCAAGGCGTAACTAGATGTCATGGACACAGGGTGCAATCGTGCATATTTCTTACGGGCCTCTGTGTAGCTTAAACGATCAAGAGACTTATACTCCTGTATCTTTTTTTCTTTCTTATAGACTGGGCAATCTGCTGAACGTGGAGAATGACTACCATGACAATTTACACATACAGGAGGGGGAACACAGGGACTCCCCTCATGGAGTGGACGTTCAGTCACCACAGAGAAGGTCCTGGGTACAGCGAGAAGACATGTGGCCAAAACGCAAGCACTTAAAACACCGCATAGGAGGTGGGATGTACGGCTTCACATCACAGCGATAGACCATAATCTTAACTTTCTCAGGAAGGGTATCCCCTTCAAAGGCCAGGATAAAGGCACCAGTATCAATACGATTATCTTTAGGACCCTTCTGAACACGCCGAACAAAGTGAACACCCCGCCGTCCGAGATTGTCCCGAAGTTCCTCATCAGTTTGAAGAATGAGGTCTCTGTGAAAAATCACACCTTGTACCATATTTAGAGACTGGTGAGGGGTAATGGACACGGGAATTGTGCCAAGATGGGTACAGGCACGAAGGGCCGCAGATTGGGCAGCCGAAGCAGTTTTTATCAGTAATGAACCCGACCGCATCTTGCTCAGGGAGTCCACTTCGCCGAACTTGTCTTCAATGTGTTCCACAAAGAATAAAGGTTTGACACTGGTGAAAGTATCTCCATCAGTCCTGGTGCAAACTAGATAACGGGGGAAAGGTTTTGCCCCTAGACGACGGGCCTGACCCTCCTCCCAGGGGGTAGCCACGGAAGGGAAGGCCGAAGGGGCAAGAAAAGCAGCACTTGAGGAATCAGTACCATGCAGAGAGACGGCCGCAGAAGAGTGGCCAGAGTTTTGGACCCGTATGCGTTTCATCTGCATAGCGTCCGCCCTGATACCACCCACTCCAATCAGGGGCTCTCCTCACGGGCGCCACCCAGCCACAGGAAGGGCCGTCTGGCACGGCGGCCATTGCCGGGAATTCCGATGCTCCAGGACGACGAGCAACCACTCCAAGGCATGCATGAGGAGGTCACAGCTCAGGTATCAGAAGTGTGATCCCTGTGTGTTCAGGGGGCTCAACCAAAAGGGTACATAGCGACCCCACCACACGGGCTGGCTACCGTGCTGGCTATGCACCCTAGCATCAGACAACGACGTAGAAGAAAAGGTGGAATATACTAGGAGGGCACACGTCGGAGACACTAGGTAAGGTGCTCTTCCCCAAATGGCTCACACTACGGAAGAGAAATTTTGGAATGGAGGTCAAACCCCAGAGGGGGACCAAGGAATGCCAAAAGGAGGAGATAATTACGCAACAAAGCCAGAGTGTAAAACCAACAGAACCAGGAGGATAGCGGGGGCCAACATAAGCAAGGACACCAATAGAGGGAGAGGAGAGGGCGAGGGGAAAGGGGTATGGAGGGGAAAGGAGGGGAAGGGAAAGGAAATGCAGCCCGGGAGAGAAAGAAGGCTGCAATGGCTCGGGGCCCCGTGCTCGCCACGCACGTATCCACGAAAGAGTTGTGGACCCCTGGGGGGCGCAAGGATGGTCACAAGCATGAAGGGCCACATATCCTGCGTGGAATTAGGTTTTTATGAATAGCAAAAGGAGCTGCATTTTAGAGTGTCCATTTCATTAAACTTGTCTCCGATAAAATACAACGGCTTGATGGCGATGAATGTCTATCAGTCCTGGTGAAGACCAGGTTGTAGGGAAATAGATACACCCCAAGGCAGCGAACCCGGCTCTCTTACCAAGGTGTAGCCAGGGAAGGGGTAGGTAGGTTGGTTTTGGGGGAAGAAACCAAACTAAGAGGTCATTGGTCTCAACGAATTAGGGAAGGACGGGGAAGGAATTCGGCCGTGCCCTTTCAAACGAACCATCCCGGCATTTGCCTGGAGCGATGTAGGGAAATCGCGGAAAACCTCAATCAGGATTGCCGGACGCGGGTTTGAACCGTCGCCCTCCCGAATGCGATTCCAGTGTGCTAACCACTGCGCCAGCTCGCTCGGTGAAGGGGAAGGGGAAAGGGAAGGCCACAGAGTTATAAAGAGCAGCACTAAAAGAGCCATTGCCAGTTTAAGAAACAGCTGTAGAGGAGTAGCAATCTTTAATGCTTATCGTACACCAAACGTGAGGTCTTACACCACTGACTCCAATCAGTGGCTCTCCCCATTGGTGACAGTGTCACAGCAATGGCTGTCTGGCACAATGGCCGTTGCTCGAAGTTTCGATGTTCCCAAATGACAAGCGACCACTCCTAGGTCTACGTGGGGAGATATCAGTCCAGATATCAAAAGTGTGACTCCTGTGTTGTCAGAGGGCTCCACGAAGAGGGTACATACTAATCCTAGCACATGACCTGGGTACGGAGCTGACTAGCTAACATTGAAGGACAATGGCGCCGACGGAGAAGATGTAAGAGGCGGTAAGGTCACACCCCGAAGACGCTAAGTAGGTGTTGCCTCACGTTACATACAGAAAAAAGAAGGGATGTCAAACCTCAAAGGGGACCGAAAACGCCGAAAAGCGAGGTGAAAAAGGTCAGGAAGAGAAGCAAAGACCGGAAAGACAACGATAAACCAGGACGATAGCTGAGCAGATATAAGCAAGGACAGCAAGCGACGGTTAGGAACGGTCAGAGGGGAGGACTGGGGGAGAGGTGTATGGGGGAGGGAATGCAGCCCTGGAAGGAGAAGTTGCAATAGGTCAGGACCCTGTTTATGCCTTGCACCAACTCACTAAGGGGCCGTGAACCCACTGAGGGGGGAATGTGGTTCTTTCAGGTTCGGGTGACTTATGAAACCACTCAATCGGAAAGACTATCTTCGGAATGGACGCAGACTGTGTTACCAGTAAACACTGAAGCCATGTAAATGATGCCAAATCGAAAAGTCATGCATAGGCTTATTTTAAATGAACACACCGCCGTTTGACTGCATTATTGTTTATGTAATTACAACTCAGGTTTCGGCCTTTTATTCCAGTTTCAAGAGATTGAGTTTATGTCATTAACATATATTCAAGGATATCAAGCTAAAAATTTGCCATAAATGAAGAAAAATATTCACTCACCGCGACATGCTGTATGGAAGAAGTATCGTCTTTTAAGAAGATCAGTAAATAATAGTGGGAGCACTTCTCATTTTATAACTGGTTTACTTTGCTACGTAGAAAATGAACAGATGTCCTTCAGTCGTAATGATAGTGAAATCAAATAATATGGGTACTTTATGGTCAATTGTGAGCTTTATGCGCTACGATATACGTTAATGACAAAATCACTTGAAAATGGCATAGAATGCGAAACCTGGGTCGTAATTAAATAATCAACAGTACAGTCAAATGTAGGTGTGTTTATCTAAAAATTATGTAACTATTGCTCAGCAACATCAAAAACGGTTCATACGCAGTCTTTTTGGATAGACATGGTACTCCACTGGAGCACTTATTACCGTAAGGTGAATATAAATGCTAACCTTGACTGTGAGATGCTTACGAAACTTTGTAGCACAATAGAGGATAAGTGCTATTAAAAACTTACAAACAATGCTTTGATTCATTAGAATTACCAAAGATTCACTGCTATAAGAACAACTCTTAGAGACCTTTGGCTTGTGTCAGTTTGACGACGCTACGTACAACCTCGTCTCGCACGTAGAAACTTTCTCTCTCTCTCTCTCTCTCTCTCTCTCTCTCTCTCTCTCTCTGCCTCTGGAAGCGTTCCTCAGCGGTCAGAAATTAAAGAGCAATGAAGAGTTGTTACAACTTGGCTGACAGCACAGGTGGCAATGTTCTGTGGAAACTTCATGCCTTCAAATTGAAGGTCTTTAAAAACCTTAATGAAAAGAAATACCGCCGTTTACCTTCTTATCAGAATCCACTCCCCACTATTTTTGAGGTACAGCCTGTTTATCAGTGACGTAACATATTTATTGTACCAGCTAAAACAAATTTGATAAAATTTTCGACCGTACTCTATTCTGTCCACTAGGCTGCGATCATAGCAAAAGTAAGGACTCAGTAGATTAAAGCAAGGAGTTTTTACTCATGATGTCGAACACCAATTACATCGCGAAGAGGTTGTCTTTGAAAGAAATAATGAGACATAACAGTTTAGACACGAAGCAAGCTTCCTAACTGAAATTTCTTCAAAGAAAGTACGTGGAAAACGGCAAGAATTTTATTACAAATTTCATTCTCTGCTTAGATATGAGGCACAGTAATATCTCGGGCAAAATTATGGTATAACACAGAAAATGAGATTAAAAAGACGACCACGAAAAGGAAATCAATTTCAGCATATCCACCTTTTTCATTACCAGCATTGGGGTGTAAAACTAGTTCGCGTCATTAGTGTTCTTTTTTGTGGTTTTAGGGCGCACAACTACAATGGTCATTAGCGCCCAGACTAAATTAGGAATGCACTGCGAGGCACTAGGTTAAAACGGCAACGAAAAGGGACAATACTATAAAAGACAGACAGGCAGAGGATTAAAAAACGGCATAATCAGATGTCCTTAGATTTGTCAAGTTGATAAAACGAAGAACGCGAGCAGCTGCTCCGGGGTCATCCGCTAAAATGGCATCCAGAGTACATGGCAGGCCAAGATCAACGCGCAGTTTAGTAAAACTCGGACAGGACGTTAAAATGTGGCGTACCGTCAGCAATTACCCACATGAGCAGAACGGCGCCGGTGCATCCATCAGCAGATGGCGATGGCTGAACCGGCAGTGTCCAATTCGTAACCGGGCGAAAACGACCTCCTCCCGCGAGAAGGGCGTGAGGAGGACGTCCGAACGGCGGGAAGCGGTTTCAAGGCCCGAAGCTTGTTGTCCGTAAGTGCAGCCCAATCGGCATGCCACAGCGATAAATTGCGCTGACAAATGACCCTGCTACAATCTGATGAAGGGACACAACAAGAAGCTGTCCGAGGCTGGAGGACCGCAGCCTTGGCCGCGGCATTTGCAGCTTCGTTCCCAGGGATACCAACATGGCCAGAAACCCACATAAAGGTAACCGGAGAACCGTCGTCCACCAGCTGCTGAAGAGAGCGTTGGATCCGGTGCACGAAAGGGTGAACCGGATGCGGATCACTGAGGCTCTGGATGGCGCTCAGGGAATCGGAGCAGATGACATAAGCAGAATGTCGGTGGCGGCAGATGTAAAGAACATCCTGGTAAGGGGAAATAGCTCAGCTGTGAAGACCGAACAATGGCCATGGAGCCGGTATTTGAAACTTTGTTCCCTGACAATAAATAAACACCCGACCCCGTCATTGGTCTTACAGCCATCTGTATAAATGGAGGTCATATTAATCAACTTCGAACGAAGTTCGACAAAACGGGAGCGGTACACCGAACCGGGGTAACCTCCTTTGGGAGCGAGCTGAGGTCGAGGTGAACGCGAACCTGAGCCTGGAACCAAGGTGGCGCCCACTCGAAAGGTTGCAGGGAGTAAAAAATCAAGGTGCTGAAGGAGGCGACGAAAGCGGACTCCAGGGGATAGCAGGGCAGAGACATACAACCCGTATTGACGGTCGAGAGAGTCGTCAAAAAAGGAACGATAAGACGGGTGGTCGGGCACTGACAACAGCCGACAGGCATACCGACAAAGCAGTGTATCGCGCCGGTAGGTTAGTGGCAATTCACCGGCTTCGGCATGAAGACTCGACGGGACTGGTGTAAAACGCTCCCGTGGCAAGACGTAAACCCCGATGTTGAATGGAGTTGAGGCGGCGTAGGATGGACGGCCGTGCAGAAAAGTATACGAAGCTCCCATAATCCAGCTTGGAGAGGACGGTCGATCGATATAGGCGAAGTAGGACTATTCGATCCGCTCCCCACGACATACCACTGAGAACACGGAGGACATTTAGAGAACGGGTACAACGGCAGCCAAATACGACACATGTGGAGACCAGCTAAGCTTCCTGTCAAATGTAAGACCTAAAAATTTTGTCTCAACGAATGGGAGAGCAACGGGACCGAGTAGTAAGGACGGTGGGAGAAACTTTGTAGCGCCAGAAGTTAATACAGACCATCTTCTTGGCAGAAAAACGGAAGCCATTGACGACACAAGGAGTAAAGACGGTCAAGACAACGCTGAAGACAGCGCTCCAGGAAACATGTACGCTGCGCGCTGCAATAGATGGTAAAATCGTCTACGAAAAGGGAGCCTGATACATCAGCTGGGAGGCTATAAATTATTGGATTGATCGCTATGGCGAAGAGAGCGACGCTCAAAACTGAGCCCTGTGGCACCCTATTCTCCTGGCGAAAGGCGTCGGACAGGACAGAACCCACCTGGACCCTGAACTGTCGATCCATTAAAAAGGCAAGAATAAGAAAAGGGAGGCGACCGCGAAAGCCCCATGTATGCATGGTGCGGAGAATGCCCGCCCTCCAACAGGTGTCGTAAGCCTTCTCCAAGTCAAAGAACACAGCCGCGGTCGGGCGCTTCCGCAAGAAGTTATTCATAATGAAGGTCGACAAGGTAACCGGATGGTCAACAGCAGAGCGGCGCCCACAAAATCCACATTGTACATTGGTAAGTAGGCGTCGAGATTCGAGCCGCCAAACCAAACGAGAGTTAACCATTCTCTCCACTTTACAGACACAGCTGGTAAGCGACATGGGTCGATAACTGGAAGGCAAATGTTTGTCCTTCCCCGGCTTAGGAATCGGGACAACAATAGACTCGCGCCAGCATGTGGGAACCTGACCCTCAATCCGGATGCGATTGTAAGTACGAAGAAGAAAACCTTTACCCGCAGGAGAAAGGTTCTTCAGCATCTGAATATGAATAGAATCAGGCCCTGGAGCGGAGGACCGTGACCGGGTAAGTGCGTTTTCGAGTTCCCGCATGGTGAATGGGGCATTATAACTTTCACAATTCGAGGAGCGGAAGTTAGGTGGCCTAGCCTTCTCTGCCTGTTTGCGGGGGAGGAAGGCAGGGTGGTAATGAGCGGAGCTCGAAACCTCGGCGAATAAGCGGCCGAAGGCATTGGAGACATCCTCAGGGGCCACAAGGACGTCATTCGCGACCGTCAAGGCAGAAACTGGTGAGTGGACCTTAGTGCCAGATAGCCGGCGCAGGCTACCCCAGAAAACAGAAGAAGGAGTAAAACTGTTGAAGATGCTTGTGAAAGCAGCCCAGCTGGCTTTCTTGCTTTCTTTAATAACACGACGACACTGTGCACGTAATCGTTTATAATTGATACAATTCACCACCGTAGGGTGGCGTTTAAACGTGCGTAAAGCACGTCGACGAGCACGTAAAGCGTCTCTACATGCTGCAGTCCACAAGGGGACCGGTACGCGACGTGGAGAGGAAGTAGTGTGAGGGATGGAATATTCAGCAGCAGTGAGAATGACTTCCGTGAGGTATGCGACCTGACTATCGCAGCTTGCGAAGGCTTGATCCTGAAAGGTCGCCCTGGAAGAGAAGAGCCCCAGTCTGCTTTGGAAATGTTCCAACAAGCTGAGCACGGAGAGGGGGTATGATGCAGGAGATGGATAACATACGGGAAGTGGTCGCTCGAATACGTATCAGAAAGTGCATACCACTCAAACCGGCGTGCAAGTTGGGTAGTACATATAGAGAGGTCTAAATGGGAATAGGTGTGAGATGTGTCTGGAAGAAAAGTAGGGGTGCCAGTATTGAGGCAGACAGGATTAAGTTGGTTGAAAAGGTCTGCTGTCGAGGGGCCCCTCGGGCAGGATGCTGAAGAGCCCCAAAGGGGATGGTGGGCATTGAAGTCTCCAGTTAACAAAAATGGTGCCTTTTTTTATTGGTCATCAGTCTACTGACTGGTTTGATGCGGCCCGCCACGAATTCCTTTCCTGTGCTAACCTCTTCATCTCAGAGTAGCACTTGTAACCTACGTCCTCAATTATTTGCTTGACGTATTCCAATCTCTGTCTTCCTCTATAGTTTTTGCCTTCTACAGCTCCATCTAGTACCATGGAAGTCATTCCCTCATGTCTTTGCAGATGTCCTATCATCTTGTCCCTTCTCCTTATCAATGTTTTCCACATATTTCTTTCCTCTCCGATTCTGCGTAGAACCTCCTCATTCCTTACCATATCAGTCCACCTCATTTTCAACATTCGTCTATAGCACCACATCTCAAATGCTTCGATTCACTTCTGTTCCGGTTTTCCCACAGTCCATGTTTCACTACCATGCAATGCTGTACTCCAGACGTACATCCTCAGAAATTTCTTCCTCAAATTAAGGCCGGCATTTGTTATCAGTAGACTTCTCTTGGCCAGAAATGCCTTTTTTGCCATAGCGAGTCTGCTATTATGTCCTCCTTTCTCCGACCGTCATTGGCTATTTTACTGCCTAGGGGGCAGAATTCCTTAACTTCATTGACTTCGTGACTATCAATCCTGATGTTAAGTTTCTCGCTGTTCTCATTTCTACTACTTCTCATTACCTTCGTCTTTCTCCGATTTACTCTCAAACCATACTGTGTACTCAGACTGTTCATTCCGTTCAGCAGATCACTTAATTCTTTCGACTTTCACTCAGGATATCAATGTCATCACCGAATCGTATCATTGATATCCTTTCACCTTGTATTTTAATTCCGCACCTGAACCTTCCTTTTATTTCTATCATTGCTTCCTCGATGTACAGATTGAAGAGTAGGGGCGAAAGGCTACACCTTATCTTACACCCTTCTTAATACGAGCACTTCGTTCTTGATCGTCTACTCTTATCATTCCCTCTTGGTTGTTGTACATATTCTATATAACCCGTCTCTCCCTATAGGTTACCCCTACTTTTTTCAGAATCTCGAACAGCTTGCACCATTTTATATTGTCGAACGCTTTTTCCAGGTCGACAAATCCTATGAAAGTGTCTTGGTTTTTCTTTAGCCTTGGTTCCATTATTAGCCGTAACGTCAGAATTGCCTCTCTCGTCCCTTTACTTTTCCTAAAGCCAAACTGATCGTCACCTAGCCCATTCTCAATATTCTTTTCCATTCCTCTGTATATTATTCTTGTAAGCAGCTTCGATGCTTGAGCTGTTAAGCTGATTGTGCGATAATTCTCGCACTTGTCAGCGGAATTGTGTGGATGATGCTTTTCCGAAAGTCAGATGATATATCGCCAGACTCATATTCTACACACCAACGTGAATAGTCGTTTTGTTGCCACTTCCCCCAATGATTTTAGAAATTCTGATGGAATGTTATCTATCCCTTCTGCCTTATTTGACCGTAAGTCCTCCAAAGCTCTTAAATTCCTCTTTTAATACTGGATCCCCTATCTCTTCTAAATCGACTCCTGTTTCTTCTTCTATCACATCAGACAAATCTTCACCCTCGTGGAATTCCCGTTGCACTCTTAATGTTAGCACCGTTGCTTTTAATGTCACCAAAGTTTGTTTTGACTTTCCTGTATGCTGAGGCTGTGCTTCTGATAATTTATTTTTCAATGTCTTCACATTTTTTCTGCAGCCATTTCGTCTTAGCTCCCCTGCACTTCCTATTTATTTCATTCCTCAGCGACTTGTATTTCTGTATTCCTGATTTTCCCGGAACATGTTTGTACTTCCTCCTTTCATCAATCAACTGAAGTATTTCTTATGTTACCCATGGTTTCTTCGCAGCTACCTTTTTTTACCTATGTTTTCCTTCCCAAGTTCTGTGATGGCCCTTTTTAGAGATGTCCATTCCTCTTCGACTGTACTGCCTACTGCGCTATTCCTTATTGCTGTATCTATAGCTTTAGAGAATGTCAAACGTATCTCGTCATTCCTTAGTACTTCCGTATCCCACTTCTTTGCGTATTGATTCTTCCTGACCAATGTCTTTAACTTCAGCATAATCTTCATCACTACTATTTTGTTATCTGAGTCTATATCTGCTCCTGGGTACGCCTTACAATCCAGTATCTGATTTCGGAATCTGTCTGACCATGATGTAATCTAATTGAAATCTTCCCGTATCTCCCGGCCTTTTCCAAGTATACCTCTTGTGATTCTTGAACAGGGTATTCGCTATTACTAGCTGAAACTTGTTACAGAACTTAGTCTTTCTCCTCTTTCATTCCTTGTCCCAAGCCCATATTCTCCTGTAACCTTTTCTTCTACTCCTTCCCCTGCAACTGCATTCCAGTCGCCCACGACTGTTAGATTTTCGTCCCCCTTTACATACTGCATTACCCTTTCAATATCCTCATACACTTTATCTGTTCATCTTCAGCTTGCGACGTCGGCACGTATAACTGAACTATCGTTGTCGGTGTTGGTCTGCTGTCGATTCAGATTAGAACAACCCGGTCACTGAACTGTTCACAGTAACACACCCTCTGCCCTACCTTCCTATTCATAACGAATCTTACACCTGCTATACCATTTTCTGCTGCTGTTGATATTACCCGATACCCATCTGACCAGAAATCCTTGTCTTCCTTCCACTTCACTGACCCCTACTATATCTAGATTGAGCCTTTGAATTTCCCTTTTCAGATTTTCTTCTTTCCCTATCACGTTCAAGCTTCTGACATTCAACGCCGCGACTCTTAGAACGTTATCCTTTCGTAGATTATTCAATCTTTTTCTCATGGTAACCTCCCCCTTGGCAGTCCCCTCCCGGAGATCCGAATGGGGGACTATTCCGGAATCTTTTGCCAATGGTGTGATCATCATGACACTTCTTCAATTACAGGCCGAATGTCCTGTGGATACCCGTTACGTGTCTTTAATGCAGTGGTTTCTATTGCCTTCTGCATCCTCATGTCGATCATTGCTGATTCTTTCGCCTTTAGGAGCAATTTTCCACCCCTAGGACAAGAGTGCCCTGAACCTCTATCCGCTCTCTTTGACAAGGCCGTTGGCAGAATGAGGCTGACTTCTTAAGCCGGAAGTCTTCGGCCGCCAATGCTGATCATCAAATCTCAGGCAGTGTTGGGGATCGAACCTGGGATCGAAGACCTTTTGATTATGAATCAAAGACGCTACCCCTAGACCACGGGTACCCGTGCACGTAGCCGAGCAATAATTTGCATCGTGTCTGCCCTGGTAAAAACGATGGAGTGTAAACGGTACAAACCGAAAATAAAGTGGGGAGAGTAATTCGGACGGCAGCTGCCTGCAGATCGGTGTGCAATGTGATGGGATCGTAGTAGATATCATCCCGGACCAGCAACATAACCCCTCCATGAGCCGCAATACCTGCCACAGGGGGTAGGTAAAAACGCACAGAGGCATAGTGTGCTAAGTCAATTCGATCGCATGGGCGTAGCTTCGTTTCCTGGAGAGCTACTATGAGCGGACAGTTCAAGCGTAGCAGCAACTTCAAGTTCTCTCGGTTCGAGCGAATGCCGGGAATATTCCAATGAAGAAGTGCCATTGTGAAAAGAAAAAGGAAAAGGAGAAGCAAGAAGGGGTCACCTCGAAAGCCGCTGAGGGCCTGGCTTCGAGCGAGCATTGCCGCCGCTATCAATAGTCGGAGAGTCATCGTCCATTGGTTTAATCGGTTCATCGGCCATCTTGTTAAGATGGCCGGGAGGGGGAGATGTTCGGCTACCAGCGGTGCGTCCAGGCGAGAAGGATGATGGCCTTGGGGGGGGGGGGGGGTGCAACCGCTGGGTGGCGCAGGGGAGAATAATTCATACGGCAACTGCCTGCAGGCCGGTATGCAATGTGATGGGATCGTAGTAAATACCATCGCGAACCAGCAACATAATCCATCCTTGAGTACTGGTCGATGGCTCTGAGTTCGAGGTACGTAGGAAGTCTGCACGGGACGGTTCCTTCTTGAAGGCCCGTGCATCTGACTTCTGGGTCTTCACCTTGGCAGAAGCTGAGGAAGGTGCTTGTGTCGTAGGGGTGGCGGGAGGAAGATGAGATGTTGACAGGGCGATCTTAGCCCTGGCCGAACGGACGACTGTGGTGCTGAAGGTCAGATCGCATGTCTGCATCGCCACCTCCCTAGTAGTGCGAGAAGAGGCGAGGACAGTACTGTATTTCCCCGCTGGGAGCAGCGTGGGCTTCCTACTACCAAATAGCTTGCGAGCAGCCGAGGTAGACACTCTCTCTTTGACCCGAATTTCCTGTATACAGCGTTCTTCCTTGTAGATGGGACAGTCGCGGGAGGACGCTGCATGGTCACCATGATAGTTCACACAACGAGGAGACGGAGGTGTACAGTCACCCTCATGGGCATCCCTGCCACCAGTGACATTTAGCCGCATTAGAACAAGACTGGCGAGTGTGATTAAAATGCTGACACTGGTAGCAGCACGTAAGTGTCGGGACATAGGGGCGAACAGAAATGACCTCGAAGCCCGCTTTGATGCGCGATGGCAGCTGAACACTATCAAAGGTCAAGAAAAGTGTCCGGGTCGGTACAAGGTCATTGTTGACATTTTCATGACCCTATGGGCAGCCGTCACGCCCTACTCAGCGAGGAAAGAATCTCCTCGTCAGTCAATCCGTCGAGTGTTCTAGTATATACCACACCACGCGACGAATTCGAAGTGCGGTAGGCCTCTACCCAGACAGGGTACGTGTACAGCAGTGTGGCCCGAAGCAGTTTTTGTGCCTGAAAGGCGCTCTCAGTCTCTAGTAACAAGGTACCATTACGCATCCTGATACAAGACTTGACAGATCCGGCTATGGCATCTACGCCCTTCTGGATACCAAAAGGGTTGACAGATAAAAAATCCTTTCCGTCCTCAGATCGAGAAACTACGAGGAACTGTGGGGCAGGCGGTAGTACTTTTGTCACTGGTGGCTGGTCAAGTTTACGTTTTGGGCAGAAGTCGAGAGAAGGAGAAGAGAAATCCATTGCGGCGGAATCCCCCTTGATTGCCAGTGTCTCTTGTGGGTACCCTCTCCGAGAGCACTCCCGCCTTAGGGGAATGTTTACACCTCAGGTCACACCACCCGAGAAACGGACGGAGGGACCAATCGGCATGGTCAGAAGGTGTCAGCTCAGGCAATCACCCCTCCCCAGGCCTGGCCTTTACCAGGGGGTACGTGCGTGCCTTACTTGTCTACCCAGGGCGGGGAATTACGCGTTACCCCGTCACCGCCTACGCGTGGGAACGCGTAGGTCGGCCTTCAGCCATGCACAGGGAGGAAAGAAGAATAAGACAAAAAGGGAGATAAAGAGAGAGAGAGAGTACGGCTGTCTCAAAAGCCGCGGCAGAGACTAGAAGGCAAGGGGGGGGGCCAAAGGGCAAGGGGGGGGGGGGCAAAGGGCAAGGGGGGGGGCCAAAGGGCAAGGGGGGGGGCCAAAGGGCAAGGGGGGGGCCAAAGGGCAAGGGGGGGGGCCAAAGGGCAAGGAGGGGCAAAGGGCAAGGGGGGGGGCAAAGGGCAAGGAGGGGCAAACGGCAAGGGGGGGGGGCAAAGGGCAAGGAGGGGCAAAGGGCAAGGGGGGGGGCAAAGGGCAAGGAGGGGCAAAGGGCAAGGGGGGGGCCAAAGGGCAAGGGGGGGCCAAAGGGCAAGGGGGGGCCAAAGGGCAAGGGGGGGGCCAAAGGGCAAGGGGGGGGCCAAAGGGCAAGGGGGGGGCCAAAGGGCAAGGGGGGGGCCGAAGGGCAAGGGGGGTTGGTTGGTTGGTTGGTTGGTTGTTTGAGGTTAAAGGGACCAAACAGCAAGGTCATCAGTCCCTTGTTTCAAATAGACTCCATTCTGCTAAGGAGACGTCTCAGTATAGTCAGAAAAATAAAACGGATAAAGGGGAAACGTAAAAGGGCAGTCACGTTGTCCTTAGTAAAAACAAATGAGGGAAGTTGGCAAGAGAACGAACCCAACACTATGCTGAAGCAGCATAGGCAAGACCACCTGTGACTTAAAAGGTACAACTGCTATAATGCAGAAAGTACGTATGGGAATAGAAAAACTAACCAAGCCTTAAAAAGAAGGGGTAAAAACAGAGTAAAAGGGAAAGAAAAGAGGATTCCGGTCAGGGAGGTGAATCGGGAATCTCTGAACACTGCCTACAGTGGGAGACACCCAAACACTCACCGCCCTGCCCCAACACCAGAGGGAGATTAAAAACTTTAAAACTGAGAATAAAAACCACTCTCCCGGAGGAAACCTAGAACCAGAGAGACCATCCGGGAATCGTCAGCCAACATCAAAGGTAAAGTGTGGGGGAGTCTGTACTTAGCACGCAGAGCCAAAAGAAGGGGGCATTCAACCAAAATGTGGGCCACTGACTGGAAGGCTCCACAACCACATAGCGGGGGTGGCTCATCACGCAAAAGGAAACCTTGGGTCAGCCTGGTATGGCCAATGCGGAGACGACACAGTGTGGTCGAGTCCTTGCGAGAGAGGCTAAAGGAAGAACGCCATGGGCCTGGATTCACCTTAATGGCACGAAGTTTATTAGACAGTGGAGTAGCCTCCCAAGAATTGGCCCATGACTGTGCAAAGTGGGATTTGATGTGAAGCCGTAAATCCGCTGCAGGAGGGGTTACAGAAAACGGGGGGTAAGTAACTGCTCCCCCAGCCAAACGATCCGCGAGCTCATTACCCGGGATACCCACATGGCCCGGGACCCATAGGAAGTCAATGGAACAAGCAGCACGGTGAAGATCAGCGAGATGGTCATGGATGGCAGAGACCAAGGGATGGCGCGAAAAACACCGGTCAATAGCAAGAAGGCCACTCATCGAGTCCGTACATAACAAAACGCGGTTTTGTTAGGATTGTTTAATAAAGGTAAGGGCCCGGGAAATTGCCATCAATTCCGCAGTAAATACCCCACATGAGGGTGGCAGTAGATGATTTTCCGTTCCAACAAAGGACGTGAAGGCATACCCAACATGATCAGCAGATTTAGAGCAATCAGTGTAAAAAACAACAGCATCCCGAAACTCCCATAAAATTTGGCGGAAAAAGTAACGGAACACCACCGGGGGGGTGGAATCTTTCGGACCGCGGCGTAGATCCATCCGAATTCGAGGCCGAGGAACTAACCAAGGAGGGGTGGAGGGGAGGGAGCGAGGAAGACAGGACAAAGAAGGAAGCCGAAAATCACGGTTAAGAGACGCAAGGCGCAGTCCAACCGGTAAACCCGCCCGAGGGCGGGAATCAGGCGGGCGACGTCCATGGTCTGGGAATAGGATAGAATAGGAAGGATGAGCGGGAGAAGAACGGATAGTAAGGGCATAAGACACCAGAAGCTGGGACCGCCGAACAGAAAGTGGGGGGGGATCCCAGCTTCAACCAGGAGACTATCAACAGGGCTAGTAGGGAAAGTACCGGTGGCCAAACGGATACCACGATGGTGGACCAGATCCAGCACGTGCAGCGTGGAAGGAGCAGCTGAACCATAAACTTGACAACCATAGTCCAAACGTGACAGAACTAGAGCACGATAAAGACGGAGGAGGAGGGAACGGTCCGCACCCCAAGAGGAGTGGGCAAGGAAGCGAAGGACATTGAGTTTACGGAAACATCCTACCTTCAGGAGTCTGATATGGGGCAGCCAAGTGAGCTTGATGTCGAAAAGAAGACCCAGGAAACGAAACTGTGGAACCACAGGCAATCTTTGTGCAGCGAGATAGAGCTCTTGATCAGGGTGGACCGTAGTACGGCGACAGAAGTGGACCACCCGCGATTTTAAAGGAGAGAATTGAAACCCGTGTGAGAGGGTCCATGCAGAGGCACGCCGTATAGCCACCTGGAGCTGCCGTTCTGCAGATGGCATCGAGGAGGAACTAACCCAAATGCAGAAATCATCCACATATAGGGCAGGGGTGACCAAGGGACCGACAGAGGCCACAAGTCCATCGATAGCAATGAGGAAAAGAAGGACACTCAAGACAGAACCCTGTGGGATGCCCGTCTCCTGGGTCCGTGGAGAACTAAAAGCAGTACCAACTCGAACTCTGAATGACCGATGGATCAGGAACTGGCGGATAAAAAAAGGGAGTGGGCCCCGAAGACCCCACTGATGAAGGGTTAGTAAGATGTGATGGCGCCAGGCCGTGTCATAGGCCTTGCGAAGGTCAAAAAACACTGCAACCAAATGGCGGCGCTGGGAAAAAGCCTGCCGAACTGCGGATTCCAAGCGAAGCAAATGATCGATTGGAGATCGTCCCTCTCGAAAGCCACACTGGTAAGGGGACAATAGATCCCGAGATTCGAGGACCCAAGTGAGCCGACGGGCTACCAGCCGTTCAAGTAACTTACAACCAACATTGGTCAAACTAATTGACCGATAGCTGTCAACAGATAGGGGGTTCTGACCAGGCTTAAGGACAGGAACCACAATGCTATCCCTCCACTGAGAAGGGAAGTCACCCTGGAGCCAGATACGGTTAAACATCCGAAGAAGATGGTGCCGTTGTGGAGCACTGAGATGTTGAAGCAGCTGGTTATGAATGGAATCTGGGCCAGGGGCCGCATCGTGAGAAGATGATAGAGCAGAAAGAAATTCCCATCCAGTGAAAGGTTCGTTGTAAGATTCTGACTCACAAGTGGTGAAACATAAGGTGACAGCTTCAGCCTGCTGTTTTTGATGAAGGAAAGCAGCTGGATAGGAGGCCGACGCTGATGCCACTGCAAAATGGGTCGCAAGATGTTCTGCGAGAACTAATGGGTCCATACAAATGCCATCTGGGAGGTGAAGGCCTGGGAGGGTGGACTGCCGATGGCAACCTTGGAGAGAGCGAAGTGTAGCCCATACCCGTGACAGAGAGACAGTGGAACCAAGGGAAGAAACGAATCGTTCCCAACATATCCGCTTACTCTGTTTGATTAAATAACGGGCTTTAGCGCGAAGGCGCTTAAAGGTAGAAAGGCTGGCTACAGATGGGTGCCTCTTAAAGTGTTGCAAAGCTCGACGGCGATCACGGATGGCAATGGCAATGGCCGTACTCCACCACGGGACTTGCCGACGACGAAATTGTCCAGATGAGCGCGGGACAGCAAGGTTAGCAGCGCGAACAATCGCGTCAGACACGTCACGTAGGACGTCATCAATACAACCCGACAAAGAGGGAGAAAACTCGACCTGTGCAGTATATAGAGGCCAATCGGCGCGGTGGAAAGACCAACGAGGTAACCTCTCCATCGGGGAGCGGGAAGGGAGCGTGATAATCAACGGGAAATGGTCACTATCACAAAGGTCGTCGTGTGGCGACCAGTGTAATGAAGGGAGGAGAGAGGGAGAAGAAAGAGAAAGATCAATGGCAGAAAAGGTACCATGACCAGCACTGAAATGAGTAGGGGAGCCATCATTAAGAAGGCACAGGTCGTGGTCTGCAATAAATTGGTCGATAAGAAGACCTCGTCTAGATGGAAAGGCACTGCCCCACAAAGGATGATGAGCATTAAAATCCCCAAGGAGGAGGAAGGGAGGAGGAAGTTGCTGAAGAAGGGTGGTTAAGGCAGCAGGTGTAAGAGTCCTGTCAGGAGGGAGATAAAGATTGCATTCTGTGACTGCAGAGTCTAAGTGGACCCTAACAGCAACTGCTTCCAATGTAGTTTGGAGAGGAATCCACGTGCTAGCAATGTCTGTACGGACCAACGTACAAACGCCACCAGAAAACCCGCAAGGGTCCGACCCGATTTCGACCGAGGGTCGGTGAGTGAGCATCAGTAAAATGAGATTCCTGGAGAACCACACAAGCTGTTGAGTAGGACGAAAGAAGGGATTTCAATTCCGGAAGGTGACGATAGTAGCCATTACAATTCCATTGGAGAACCACAGAACGATGGTTTAAATGAGGGCTGAACACGCTAAATCCAGTCATACCGCCGGGTCCCCACCCGTCACCGACAAGGAGGGGGCGACATCCATAAACGACAGGTCAGAATCCGGTTGTGAAGTCGGGGAAGGGACCTCCGGTGACACCAGAGGCTCTTTGTCCCGGGACTTATGTTTCTTCTTCTTTTCAGGCTGAGATCGAGGAGGGCTGTGTGGCATAATGGAGCCAGCTGCAGCAAGATCAGGAACAGAAAGAGACCGGGCGACCTGGGGGCCGAGAGACCGCGGCTCTTGCGGTCGCCGCGCTGCAGCAGATCTTTGACCTGGAAGGTGCCGGGAAGGGGCTTCCCGGGAGAGGCGCCCTTGACCGGCAGACGCCGAAGGAGTGGGACACTTCTCCGGCTGGGGAGGGGGAGCAGCGCCCAGAGGAGAAGGTGTGGGAGCCGCAGGGGAGGGGGGAAGGAGAGGGGTCCGGGAAGGGGGTAAGGAAGGGGGAGAAAGGGATGAAGATGTAACCAAGGCGTAACTAGATGTCATGGACACAGGGTGCAATCGTGCATATTTCTTACGAGCCTCTGTGTAGCTTAAACGATCAAGGGACTTATACACCTGTATCTTTTTTTCTTTCTTATAGACTGGGCAATCTGCTGAACGCGGAGAATGACTACCATTACAATTTACACATACAGGAGGGGGAACACAAGGACTCCCCTCATGGAGTGGACGTCCAGTCACCACAGAGAGGGTCCTGGGAACAGTGAGAAGACATGTGGCCAAAACGCAAGCACTTAAAACACCGCATAGGAGGTGGGATGTACGGCTTCACATCGCAGCGATAGACCATAATCTTAACTTTCTCAGGAAGGGTATCCCCTTCAAAGGCCAGGATAAAGGCACCAGTATCAATACGATTATCTTTAGGCTCCTTCTGAATACGCCGAACAAAGTGAACACCCCGCCGTCCGAGATTGTCCCGAAGTTCCTTATCAGTTTGAAGGATGAAGTCCCTGTGAAAAATTACACCTTGTACCATATTCAGAGACTGGTGAGGGGTAATGGACACGGGAATTGTGCCAAGATGGGTACAGGCAGAAAGGGCCGCAGATTGGGCAGCCGAAGCAGTTTTTATCAGCAACGAACCCGACCGCATCTTGCTCAGGGAGTCCACTTCGCCAAACTTGTCTTCAATGTGTTCCACAAAGAATAAAGGTTTGACACTGGTGAAAGTATCTCCATCAGTCCTGGTGCTAACTAGATAACGGGGGAAAGGTTTTGCCCCTAGACGACGGGCCTGACCCTCCTCCCAGGGGGTAGCCACGGAAGGGAAGGCCGAAGGGGCAAGAGAAGCAGCACTTGAGGAATCAGTACCACGCAGAGAGACGGCCGCAGAAGAGCGGCCAGAGTTTTGGACCCGTATGCGTTTCATCTGCATAGCGTCCGCCCTGATACCACCCACTCCGATCAGGGGCTCTCCTCATGGGCGCCACCCAGCCACAGCAAGGGCCATCTGGCACGGCGGCCATTGCCGGGAGTTCCGATGCTCCAGGATGACGAGCAACCACTCCAAGGCATGCATGAGGAGGTCACAGCTCAGGTATCAGAAGTGTGATCCCTGT
Source organism: Schistocerca piceifrons (assembly GCF_021461385.2). Classification (NCBI taxonomy): domain Eukaryota; kingdom Metazoa; phylum Arthropoda; class Insecta; order Orthoptera; family Acrididae; genus Schistocerca; species Schistocerca piceifrons. Next base: position 641,048,451 of record NC_060140.1, on the reverse strand, counting down.
GTGTTCAGGGGGCTCAACCAAAAGGGTACATAGCGACCCCACCACACGGGCTGGCTACTGTGCTGGCTATGCACCCTAGCATCAGACAACGACGTAAATGAAAAGGTGGAATGTACTAGGAGGGCGCACGTCGGTGACAGTAGGTAAGGTGCTCATCCCCAAATGGCTCACACTACGGAGGAGAAATTTTGGAATGGAGGTCAAACCCCAGAGGGGGACCAAGAAATGCCAAAAGGAGGAGATGATTACGCAACAAAGCCGGAGTGTAAAACCAACAAAACCAGGAGGATAGTGGGAGCCAACATAAGCAAGGACACCAATAGGGGGAGAGGAGAGGGCGAGGCGAAAGGGACATGGAGGGGAAAGGAGGGGAAGGGAAAGGCAATGCAGCCCGGGAGAGAAAGAAGGCTGCAATGGCTCGGGGCCCGTGCTCGCCATGCACGTATCCACAAAAGAGTTGTGGACCCCCTGGGGGCAAAAGGGTGAGGGGTGGCGAAAGGGGGGAGGGGGGAAAAAAGGCAAGGGGGGGAAAAAAAGGCAAGGGGGGGAAAAAAAGGCAAGGGGGGGAAAAAAAGGCAAGGGGGGGGAAAAAAGGCAAGGGGGGGGAAAAAAGGCAAGGGGGGGGAAAAAAGGCAAGGGGGGGGAAAAAAGGCAAGGGGGGGAAAAAAGGCAAGGGGGGGGGAAAAAAGGCAAGGGGGGGGGGAAAAAGGCAAGGGGGGGGGGAAAAGGCAAGGGGGGGGGGGGAAAAGGCAAGGGGGGGGAAAAAAGGCAAGGGGGGGGAAAAAAGGCAAGGGGGGGGAAAAAAGGCAAGGGGGGGGAAAAAAGGCAAGGGGGGGGAAAAAGGCAAGGGGGGGGAAAAAAGGCAAGGGGGGGAAAAAAGGCAAGGGGGGGAAAAAAGGCAAGGGGGGGAAAAAAGGCAAGGGGGGGAAAAAAGGCAAGGGGGGGAAAAAAGGCAAGGGGGGGAAAAAAGGCAAGGGGGGGAAAAAAGGCAAGGGGGGGAAAAAAGGCAAGGGGGGGAAAAAAGGCAAGGGGGGGAAAAAAGGCAAGGGGGGAAAAAAGGCAAGGGGGGGGAAAAAAGGCAAGGGGGGGGAAAAAAGGCAAGGGGGGGGGAAAAAGGCAAGGGGGGGGGAAAAAAGGCAAGGGGGGGGAAAAAAGGCAAGGGGGGGGAAAAAAGGCAAGGGGGGGGAAAAAAGGCAAGGGGGGGAAAAAAAGGCAAGGGGGGGAAAAAAGGCAAGGGGGGGAAAAAAGGCAAGGGGGGGAAAAAAGGCAAGGGGGGGAAAAAAGGCAAGGGGGGGAAAAAAGGCAAGGGGGGGAAAAAAGGCAAGGGGGGAAAAAAGGCAAGGGGGGGAAAAAAGGCAAGGGGGGGAAAAAAGGCAAGGGGGGGAAAAAAGGCAAGGGGGGGAAAAAAGGCAAGGGGGGGAAAAAAGGCAAGGGGGGGAAAAAAGGCAAGGGGGGGAAAAAAGGCAAGGGGGGGAAAAAAGGCAAGGGGGGGAAAAAAGGCAAGGGGGGGAAAAAAGGCAAGGGGGGGAAAAAAGGCAAGGGGGGGAAAAAAGGCAAGGGGGGGAAAAAAGGCAAGGGGGGGAAAAAAGGCAAGGGGGGGAAAAAAGGCAAGGGGGGGAAAAAAGGCAAGGGGGGGAAAAAAGGCAAGGGGGGGAAAAAAGGCAAGGGGGGGAAAAAAGGCAAGGGGGGGAAAAAAGGCAAGGGGGGGAAAAAAGGCAAGGGGGGGAAAAAAGGCAAGGGGGGGAAAAAAGGCAAGGGGGGGAAAAAAGGCAAGGGGGGGAAAAAAGGCAAGGGGGGAAAAAAGGCAAGGGGGGGAAAAAAGGCAAGGGGGGAAAAAAGGCAAGGGGGGAAAAAAGGCAAGGGGGGAAAAAAAGGCAAGGGGGGAAAAAAGGCAAGGGGGGAAAAAAGGCAAGGGGGGAAAAAAGGCAAGGGGGGAAAAAAGGCAAGGGGGGAAAAAAGGCAAGGGGGGGAAAAAAGGCAAGGGGGGGAAAAAAGGCAAGGGGGGGGAAAAAGGCAAGGGGGGGGAAAAAAGGCAAGGGGGGGGAAAAAAGGCAAGGGGGGGGAAAAAAGGCAAGGGGGGGAAAAAAGGCAAGGGGGGGAAAAAAGGCAAGGGGGGGAAAAAAGGCAAGGGGGGGAAAAAAGGCAAGGGGGGGAAAAAAGGCAAGGGGGGGAAAAAAGGCAAGGGGGGAAAAAAGGCAAGGGGGGGAAAAAAGGCAAGGGGGGGGAAAAAAGGCAAGGGGGGGGGAAAAAAGGCAAGGGGGGGGGAAAAAAGGCAAGGGGGGGGGAAAAAGGCAAGGGGGGGGGAAAAAGGCAAGGGGGGGGGGAAAAAGGCAAGGGGGGGGGAAAAAAGGCAAGAGGGGGGGAAAAAAGGCAAGGGGGGGGGGGAAAGGCAAGGGGGGGGGGGGAAAAGGCAAGGGGGGGGGGGGAAAAGGCAAGGGGGGGGAAAAGGCAAGGGGGGGGAAATGGCAAGGGGGGGGGGGAAATGGCAAGGGGGGGGGAAATGGCAAGGGGGGGGGGGAAATGGCAAGGGGGGGGGGGAAATGGCAAGGGGGGGGGGGGGAAATGGCAAGGGGGGGGGGGAAATGGCAAGGGGGGGGGGGAAATGGCAAGGGGGGGGGGAATGGCAAGGGGGGGGGGAATGGCAAGGGGGGGGGGAATGGCAAGGGGGGGGGAAATGGCAAGGGGGGGGGGGAATGGCAAGGGGGGGGGGGGAAATGGCAAGGGGGGGGGGGAAATGGCAAGGGGGGGGGGAAATGGCAAGGGGGGGAAATGGCAAGGGGGGGAAATGGCAAGGGGGGGAAATGGCAAGGGGGGGAAATGGCAAGGGGGGGAAATGGCAAGGGGGGGAAATGGCAAGGGGGGGAAATGGCAAGGGGGGGAAATGGCAAGGGGGGGAAATGGCAAGGGGGGGAAATGGCAAGGGGGGGAAATGGCAAGGGGGGGAAATGGCAAGGGGGGGGAAATGGCAAGGGGGGGAAATGGCAAGGGGGGGGAAATGGCAAGGGGGGGGAAATGGCAAGGGGGGGGAAATGGCAAGGGGGGGAAATGGCAAGGGGGGGAAATGGCAAGGGGGGGAAATGGCAAGGGGGGGAAATGGCAAGGGGGGGAAATGGCAAGGGGGGGAAATGGCAAGGGGGGGAAATGGCAAGGGGGGGAAATGGCAAGGGGGGGAAATGGCAAGGGGGGGAAATGGCAAGGGGGGGAAATGGCAAGGGGGGGAAATGGCAAGGGGGGGAAATGGCAAGGGGGGGAAATGGCAAGGGGGGGAAATGGCAAGGGGGGGAAATGGCAAGGGGGGGAAATGGCAAGGGGGGGAAATGGCAAGGGGGGGAAATGGCAAGGGGGGGAAATGGCAAGGGGGGGAAATGGCAAGGGGGGGAAATGGCAAGGGGGGGAAATGGCAAGGGGGGGAAATGGCAAGGGGGGGAAATGGCAAGGGGGGGAAATGGCAAGGGGGTGAAATGGCAAGGGGGTGAAATGGCAAGGGGGTGAAATGGCAAGGGGGTGAAATGGCAAGGGGGTGAAATGGCAAGGGGGTGAAATGGCAAGGGGGTGAAATGGCAAGGGGGTGAAATGGCAAGGGGGTGAAATGGCAAGGGGGTGAAATGGCAAGGGGGTGAAATGGCAAGGGGGTGAAATGGCAAGGGGGTGAAATGGCAAGGGGGTGAAATGGCAAGGGGGTGAAAATGGCAAGGGGGTGAAAATGGCAAGGGGGTGAAAATGGCAAGGGGGGGAAAATGGCAAGGGGGGGGAAATGGCAAGGGGGGGGAAATGGCAAGGGGGGGGAAATGGCAAGGGGGGGAAATGGCAAGGGGGGGAAATGGCAAGGGGGGGAAATGGCAAGGGGGGGAAATGGCAAGGGGGGGAAATGGCAAGGGGGGGAAATGGCAAGGGGGGGAAATGGCAAGGGGGGGAAATGGCAAGGGGGGGAAATGGCAAGGGGGGGAAATGGCAAGGGGGGGAAATGGCAAGGGGGGGAAATGGCAAGGGGGGGAAATGGCAAGGGGGGGAAATGGCAAGGGGGGGAAATGGCAAGGGGGGGAAATGGCAAGGGGGGGAAATGGCAAGGGGGGGAAATGGCAAGGGGGGGAAATGGCAAGGGGGGGAAATGGCAAGGGGGGGAAATGGCAAGGGGGGGAAATGGCAAGGGGGGGAAATGGCAAGGGGGGGAAATGGCAAGGGGGGGAAATGGCAAGGGGGGGAAATGGCAAGGGGGGGAAATGGCAAGGGGGGGAAATGGCAAGGGGGGGAAATGGCAAGGGGGGGAAATGGCAAGGGGGGGAAATGGCAAGGGGGGGAAATGGCAAGGGGGGGAAATGGCAAGGGGGGAAATGGCAAGGGGGGGAAATGGCAAGGGGGGGAAATGGCAAGGGGGGGAAATGGCAAGGGGGGGAAATGGCAAGGGGGGGAAATGGCAAGGGGGGGAAATGGCAAGGGGGGGAAATGGCAAGGGGGGGAAATGGCAAGGGGGGGAAATGGCAAGGGGGGGAAATGGCAAGGGGGGGAAATGGCAAGGGGGGGAAATGGCAAGGGGGGGAAATGGCAAGGGGGGGAAATGGCAAGGGGGGGAAATGGCAAGGGGGGGAAATGGCAAGGGGGGGAAATGGCAAGGGGGGGGGGGAAATGGCAAGGGGGGGGGGGGGGAATGGCAAGGGGGGGAAATGGCAAGGGGGGGGAAATGGCAAGGGGGGGGAAATGGCAAGGGGGGGGAAATGGCAAGGGGGGGGAAATGGCAAGGGGGGGGAAATGGCAAGGGGGGGGAAATGGCAAGGGGGGGAAATGGCAAGGGGGGGGAAATGGCAAGGGGGGGGAAATGGCAAGGGGGGGGAAATGGCAAGGGGGGGGAAATGGCAAGGGGGGGGAAATGGCAAGGGGGGGGAAATGGCAAGGGGGGGGAAATGGCAAGGGGGGGAAATGGCAAGGGGGGGAAATGGCAAGGGGGGGAAATGGCAAGGGGGGGAAATGGCAAGGGGGGGAAATGGCAAGGGGGGGAAATGGCAAGGGGGGGAAATGGCAAGGGGGGGAAATGGCAAGGGGGGGAAATGGCAAGGGGGGGAAATGGCAAGGGGGGGAAATGGCAAGGGGGGGAAATGGCAAGGGGGGGAAATGGCAAGGGGGGGAAATGGCAAGGGGGGGAAATGGCAAGGGGGGGAAATGGCAAGGGGGGGAAATGGCAAGGGGGGGAAATGGCAAGGGGGGGAAATGGCAAGGGGGGGAAATGGCAAGGGGGGAAATGGCAAGGGGGGAAATGGCAAGGGGGGAAATGGCAAGGGGGGAAATGGCAAGGGGGGAAATGGCAAGGGGGGAAATGGCAAAGGGAAAAAGTAATGAAGACAGTGAGAGGTAGAAGGAGAAAGAAAGGAACCAAAGAAAGGAGGGAAGGAACAAGATTAAGTGAAAAACCAAAATGACCACAAATAGAAGTCGTGGAACCGTCCGTCTCCGGACGCAGGCCCAAACTACCCCCTTAAGGGGGAGGGACTCCTTTTAGTTGCCTCTTACGACAGGCAGGAATACCTCGGGCCTATTCTAACTCCCGGACCCGCAGGGGAAGCGTCCGTAGTTGGTGGTGGTTGTTGGTATGTTTAAGGGGGACTAAACAGCGAAGGTCATCAGTCCCCCATTCCAAAATCAGGCGAGCCCAAAATCGACGGAGCAGGTAGAAACCAAAGGGGGAGGAGACGTCCCCCCAGGCGCTAAAAGAACACAAATGCAGCAACAAACACTACAAACAAGAACAGGACAGAGGAACACCAGACAGAAAGAAACAGAAGAAAGGAAGATGGCCGGAGACTGGTTGACTGACCACGAGAACAAAAATGGGAAAGAGTCAACCATCTCACGGCACACCAGAACAGCAACAGACACAAGGACAAAAGACACAGAAAGGGAAAGGTGCAGGACCTCCCTAAATCGAACCATAAAACCGACTACCACGGATAAAATTTAAAACGTCATCAGCCATGGAGGCATCGTCAGATAAAACCAAAGCCTAAGTGCCCGGGAGATTAAAAGATTGCCGGAGTGTGCGCAGTCGAGGACACTCCAGCAAAATGTGGCCGACCGTCAGCCGGGACCCACACCGACACAAGGGGGGATCCTCCTGACGCAACAGGTGGCCGTGCGTCAGGTATGTATGGCCGATGCGCAGCCGACACAGGACTACCGAGTCCCTGCGAGAAGCCCGCAGGGAGGAACGCCACACATCGGTCGTCTCCTTGACAGCCCGCAGTTTATTCGGGGCTGTCATGCCACGCCACTCAGCAGCTTACATCCCACTCAGCTTACGGCGCAACACCAGCTGCTGGTCGCGAGCCGAAAGGCCGATCTCCAAAGCCGGGGCGTCGATCGCCCCTTTGGCCAGCCTGTCTACACGTTCGTTCCCTGGGATGCCAACATGACCGGGCGTCCGAACCAGGACCACCGAACGACCAGAACGGGCAATGGCGGAAACAGTCTCCTGAATGGAGGACACCAGAGGAGAGGAGGGATAGCAGCGGTCGATGGCCTGAAGGCTGCTCAGGGAGTCACTGCAGGTGACGATGGTCCCACCTGAGCAGAAACGCATATGCTCAAGAGCGCGCAAGATTGCCACCAGCTCTGCAGTAAAAATACTGCAGCCAGCCGGCAAGGAGCGTTGCTCAACATGGGCAGCGTGAGCAAAAGCGTAGGCAGTGCGACCATCAACCAGGGAACCATCCGTGTAGACAGGCTCACAGCCCGGAAATGATTCGAGGAGCGCAAGAAAACGGCGACGGAGGGCCACAGGCGGAACCGAGTCCTTAGGTCCCTGTGCCAAATCCAGACGGACGGACGGCCGGGACAAACACCAGGGAGACGTAGGTGTACGGACCCGGAAGGGAGGCAGAAGAGGGAATGACCCCAGTTCTGACAGCAGGGACTGGACACGGACAGCTACGGAAAGCCCAGACCTAGGTCGCCGTTCGGGCAGATGGAGGACCATAGCAGGGAAAAGCAGGCGACGATTGGGATGGTCTGGCGAGCAATGAACGTGGACAGCATAGTCGGCGAGCAGACGATGGCGGCGAATCCACAGCGGGGGAACCCCGGCCTCCACCAGTAGACTATCCACGGGGCTGGTGCGAAAAGCGCCAGTTGCAAGCCGGACCCCACAGTGGTGGATGGGGTCTAACAACTTCAACACTGAGGGGGACGCAGACCCATAGGCCAGGCTCCCATAATCAAGCCGGGACTGCACAAGGGCTCGGTACAACCGCAGCAGCGTGCAGCGATCTGCACCCCAAGACGTGTGGCTAAGGCAGCGGAGGGCGTTGAGGTGCCGCCAGCATTTTTGCTTCCGCTGAGTAACATGAGGAACCCATGTGAGCCGGGCATCAAACACGAGTCCCAAGAAGCGGCAAGTGTCCACCACTTCAAGCAGGTGGCCGTCGAGGTAAAGTGCAGGATGAGGGTGGACCGTCCGACGCCTGCAGAAGTGCATTACTCGAGTCTTGGCAGCAGAGAACTGAAAGCCATGAGTCAGAGCCCATGATGCTGCCTTGCGAACGGCGACTTGCAGCCTGCGTTCGGCGACTCCCGTAGTCGTGGAGCTAAATGAGATGCAGAAGTCGTCGGCATACAAAGAAGGAGACACCGACGACCCCACTGCTGCTGCCAGACCATTAATGGCCACTAAAAATAAGGAGACGCTCAACACCGAGCCCTGCGGGACCCCATTTTCCTGTATATAAGAGGAACTAGAGGTGGCACCGACTTGCACCCGGAAAGAGCGGCGCAATAAAAAGCTTTGAAGAAAAGCCGGTAGCCGACCACGAAGACCCCACCCATGCAACGTGGCGAGGATGTGATGCCTCCATGTGGTGTCATACGCCTTCCGCAGATCGAAAAATACAGCAACAAGATGCTGACGTCGGGCAAAAGCCGTACGGACAGCAGATTCCAGCCGCACCAAATTGTCCACTGCAGACCGGCCCCGACGGAAGCCACCCTGGGATGGAGCGAGGAGACCGCGCGACTCAAGGACCCAACACAAACGCCGCCCCACCATACGTTCGAGCAATTTGCACAAAACGTTTGTGAGGGTAATGGGACGATAGCTGTCCACCGCCAGTGGGTCCGCACCGGGCTTCAAGATGGGGACAATAACACCCTCTCGCCATTGCGACGGGAACACGCCTTCGCTCCAAATGCGATTAAATATCGCGAGAATGTGTCTCTGGCAGTCCCTGGAGAGATGCTTCAGCATCTGTGCGTGGATGCGGTCAGGTCCTGGTGCTGTATCAGGGCAATCGGCGAGGGCAGCGAGGAATTCCCTCTCGCTGAAGGGAGCATTGTAAGGTTCAGAACGACGCGTGTGGAACGATAATGGCGTCTGCTCGGCCCGCTCCTTGAGAGAGCGAAAGGCGGGGGGATAAGTTGCAGTCGCAGAGCTCTTAGCCAAGTGCGCAGCAAGGTGTTCAGCAATGGCGGCAGCGTCCGTGCAGACAGCGCCGTCCAAGGAGAGCCCAGGGACACCCATAGGGGTCTGGTATCCATAAATCCGCCGGATCCGGGACCACACGAGTGAGGGGGAGACATGGGAGCCCAAGGATGAGACATACCTCTCCCAGCACTCCTGCTTACGCCGTGCAATAAGACGACGGGCCAGGGCACGGAGCCTCTTAAAGGCGATGTGGGTCTCGAGAGACGGGTGCCGCCTATGCAGCTGGAGAGCCCGCCGACGGTCGCGAATAGCCTCAGCAATCTCCGGCGACCACCAGGGTACAGCCTTCCTCCGAGGGAGGCCAGAAGATCGGGGGATGGCAGCCTCGGCCGCTGAAATTATGGATGTGGTTAAAACACGGACCACCTCGTCAATGGCACCCTGTGGGGGAGACGCAATGGTTACAGCGGAAGTAAAAGCTGGCCAGTCAGCCCTGTGGAGAGCCCAGCGGGGCAAGCGCCCAAAAGAATGACACTGTGGCAGTGACAAATAGATGGGAAAATGGTCACTGCCACACAGGTCAGGATGCACCCTCCAGTGGAGGGATGGGACAAGTCCGGGGCTGCAAAGAGAGAGATCGATGGCCGAGAACGAGCCATGGGCAACACTGAAATGCGTGGGAGCACCGGTGTTCAAGAGGCTAAGGTCGAGCTGAGCCAACACATGCTCCACGGCCCGACCGCGGTCATCAGAGGCAGTCCCACCCCATAGAGGGTTGTGGGCATTGAAATCGCCCAGAAGCAGCAATGGTGGCGGGAGTTGAGCCAGCAGCGCAGCCAAGACATGGCGGGGGAGCTCCCCATCCGGAGGAATGTAAACAGAGCAAACAGTAATAGCCGGCGAGAGCTCAACCCTGGCAGCAACTGCCTCTAAAGGCGTCTGAAGGGGTACTGGCGAGCTACAGACAGAGTGGTGAACAAAGAGGCAAACCCCACCTGACGCTCGTTGACAGGCAGCACGGTTCTTATAGTATCCCCGATAACCGCGAAGGGCGGGGGTCCGCAGTGCAGGAAACCAAGTTTCCTGCAGAGCAATGCAGAGAACAGGGGAATCACTCAGAAGCATCCGGGGCTCTGGCAGGTGGCGGAAATAACCGCCGCAGTTCCATTGGAGAATGGAAGCAGGAAGGGACTGGGAGGGCGTGAATGCGACTAAGAGGCAGACAGCGCGTCAGAGCCAACCGCCGCCACTGGGGGAGAGTCAGCTGAGACCATAGGAGAGGCCCCCAAGGGTTCCGTGAGGGCGAGATCCGCGGCAGAGGCGAGGATCTCCACCTCATCCCCGGAGCCAGGACTATGTACAGCAGGCGGTGCTGAAACCGCCGGAACGTCCTCCTTCTTGGACACATTCCGTTCCTTCTTCTCGCGTCTGCCCTTAGGGTGAGAGGGCTGGGAGAGCTTCTCCGAAGGAGCGTCGGAGGCTGACGACGACGCAGAAGCCCTACGACCAGCAGGTGGCGGAACCTTCAGCCACTGGCTGACATCTGGCTGGGAAGGAGAAGAAACGGAGGAAGGGAGAGCCCCGAGGGACCCCTTCCGCGAGAGAGGAACCGGCGGAGGCAACGCCGCCGGAGAAGGAGGGGGAGGAATCGAGCCTCCCGGTTGTGGAGCAGATGTCACTCCCGAAGTAAGCTTGGGGGGAGCGACAGAAGAGGGTTTGCCCCCAACTGCTAAGGGGGCAATAGAGGAAGGCTTGCCCCCAGGCACGAGGGGGGCAGACAGAGATACATGGCCCCGAGAGCCCACTGAAGGCGGCACAGATGAAGCGACAACCGTCGCTCGTGCGGGCGACGATAACGTGGCTGCAGCGTAAGATGTTCGAAGGGAAGCAGGATACAACCTTTCATATTTCTGTTTAGCCTCTCGATAAGTAAGCCGGTCCAGGGTCTTAAATTCCATGATCTTCCGCTCCTTATGAAGAACGGGGCAATCCGGCGAGCATGGAGAGTGGTGCTCCCCACAGTTGACACATACAGGCGGAGGTGCACAAGGAGAATCAGGATGAGAGGGGCGTCCGCAATCTCGACATGTAGCGCTGGATGGGCAACGGGAGGACATATGCCCAAACTTCCAGCACTGGAAGCACCGCATCGGGGGAGGCACGTATGGCTTGACGTCGCAACGGTAAACCATCACCTTGACCTTCTCGGGCAAGACATCACCCTCAAAGGCCAAGATAAAGGCACCGGTGGCCACCCTGTTTGTCTTGGGTCCTCGATGGACACGACGGACAAAATGCACACCACGTCGTTCCAAGTCGGCTCTCAGCTCGTCATCGGATTGCCACAAGAGGTCACGATGGTAAATAATCCCCTGGACCATATTTAAGCTACTGTGGGGAGTGACGGTAACAGGGACGTCACCCAGCTTATCACACAAGAGCAACGCTCGTGACTGGGCTGGGGAGGACGTCTTGAGGAGGATGGACCCATTCCTCATTTTTGACAACCCCGCCACTTCCCCAAACTTATCCTCCAGGTGTTCCACAAAAAACATAGGCTTCGTCGGAAGAAAGGAGTCACCATCAGTCCTGCTGCAGACAAGGTATTGCGGTACGTAAGGCTCCCGCTTGGCACTAGATCGGCGTCCCTCCCATGGCGCAGCCAATGAGGGGAACGTCTGAGGGTCATACTGCGCAGCATCGAAGTCGACTCTACCTCGCTTAGAGACGCTGGTGGCCGTGCGACCACCAGCTTGATGTGATTTATTGCGCTTCATTGCGCCACATCCGCCCAGATGCCACCTACTCCGAACGAGGGCTCTCCCCAAGGGTGCCACCCAGCCAAAGCAACGGGTACCTGGCCGATATCCCGTTGCCCAGAGTCCCCGTGCCCCAGACAAGATGGGCACATACTCCTTGGCATGCATGGGGAGGAAACAGCTCTGGCATCTGTAGTGCGATCCCTGCGTGGTCAGGGGGCTACCACCAAGAGGGTACATGACGACCCCACCACAACGGACTGGCTACCGTGCTGGATTTTAGGTGTTTAAAGGGTCCACAGTTGTCGTAGGCGCTAAGAAGAAGAGTGCGCACAAGGCGAGAAGGAGACCACCCAGAAGATGTTGGGCGTAGTCCCCCCCACACGACAATAGGTAAAATGCAAGATGGTGGAGCATGATGGACCAAGACAAAAACACCACGTAAGGTGTCCTTCCCCAAATGGCACGCACTGACGACGGAAATTTGGAAGAAAAAAGGAGGGCAAACCCAAGAGGGGACCATCACAGAAGGCCGAAATGTTTGAGACTCCTTTTAGTCGCCTCTTACGACAGGCAGGAATACCGCGGGCCTATTCTTACCCCCGAACCCACAGGGGGAGCGTCCGTAGTTGAAAACTACACGTGCACCCTGGGTAATGCTAAATGAACTAGCACCATACTGGCGACCAGACAATCGGTAAACGATCTCCTGGTCATAATCAAATCATGATGACTCAGAAAACGGTATGCTGAGGGCCCTGAGGGCAACTTGATTAGACAGCTCGGACCAATCGTACTAGTCTGGCAACTTAATATTGAAGGCATAAGTAAATCCAAATGCCAATACATGCATAAAATTTTAACATTGTACAACATTGACATAGTTGCAATCCCAGAGACCCTTACAGAAAACGATGCTCAGCTAAGATCAAGAGGTAAAATAACGGGCTATTACCTGATAGGTGCTACACATCACAGGCATTATGGTACAGCAACGTACGTTAGAAAGGATATAGAGGATGCAGTCCTTATTTCTACATCTACCACATGTGGTATCCACGAAGTTCCTGTAAAGGTAGGTGAACTAGCAGTAAACAACATCTACAAACCTCCAGGCCACTCGTGGCCTCCAAGAGTTCTACAACCCCTGCCACACCCCCAATATATGTGGGTAACTTCAACAGCCACCACGAACTGTGGAAGTACCGCACATCTGACCAGAATGGTGAAGACTTGGTGAAATGGGCTGAAGATTGCAATACGCAGCTAATCTTTGACGCCGAAGACCAAAGTACATTTAAGTCATCTGCATGGGGGACTGAAACCTACCCTGATCTATGCTTTGTTACGGCTGACACTAATAACAAACCTATACCAGCCTCACGCAGAATACTTGGGGGCTTTCCGCATTCCCAACATCGTCCAGTGCTCATATAAATCGGCCTTACTAGCCCCCTAATTTCCTTGTATCCTCGGCCCAGATGGAACTTTGTTAAAGCGGAATGGGCTACTTTCTCAGAAAAACTTGATAAACGCCTTGGATGAATACCTCCAACTTATAATAATTCCAAAAGATCTGTGGGAGCAGTCATCAGCTCAGCTAAGAACAGCATTCCCTGGGGATTTAGAAAAGAATACGTGCCGGGGTGGAACGAAGAGAGTGAGCGCCTCTAGAAACAGTTCCTAGACCATGGGGATAGGGAGATTGCAGATGACTTATTGCACAGTCTGGACGCTGCCAGGCGCACTTAATGGATACAGACTGTTGAGGAAATGGATTTCACAAAATCAAGCAGAAAGGCGTGGTCGCTACTTTGGACGCTTGGTGGCAGTAGCAGGAACCAACGACCGACCAGCTCTATTTCTCCAAACACAGTTGCGGCCCACATCAGTAAAACCTCTAGAGCTCCAGGGGATCGAGCTCATACCATAAAAGTTAAAAAGGAACTTAAAAAGTTGAATTCTCTAGTAGGAAACAATTTACTACACTCGCAGCCCTTCTCAATCGAAGAGATAACACTGGCTCCGAGAGACATCAAGCCACGGAGAGCCCCAGGTTTTGATGGTTTCTGATTCACTGCGGTACATTTGCAAAATTATGGCTTGCACAGTTCTTCTCCAGCATGATGGAAACTGGAAGAATACCAAATAGCCTTAAGAAAGCAAATATCAGAGATACTGAAACCAGGTAAACCGAATGACCAACCAAACAGCTACCGTCCAATTGCCCTTCTTAGCTTGATCTACAAACTACTGGAGAGACTTAAATGTAACAGAATAAGTCCAGATATCCTTAAGTGTATCCCTGTGGAACAAGCAGGCTTCCGGCCAAACAGGAGCTGCACAGGTGAAGTCCTCTCACTAACTTCCTCCATCGAGACAGGCTTCCAAAGACAAGAAAAAACATCCGTGGTATTTATAGACCTGACAGCGGCTTATGATACTGTATGGAGGCAAGGCCTGATTTACAAACTACTCCGTATCGTGCCATGTTTGAAAATGGCTAACCTTACCAACGAGATGCTCTGCAACAGACCATTCCAGGTGATATTATTGTATATTGATAATTTTTACTTATGGACCGTCTGACAGCAATTCAATAAAACACAATTTTAGTGCCATACGTGTTTCGCCTTTATTTTCTGCAAGGCATCCTCAGTGGCCTGGAACATGTACACACGTTAGCTATTTAATTTACATTTTTGTCACTGTGCATATAGGTTATAAACAGTTCTGGTGGTTGGTATTTCCTATTAAGCAGTAATGTCGAACTGTACTTACACGTTGCGTGGACAATTTCTTACACATTACGCTCCTGTTGCATTTCATGTGTTGTTGTTCTTATGAACGCCAATTTCCGGTTTTTTCCATATTCGACAGCACTGGGAACTGAACGCTTGTTTTAATGCAATGTTTTGTTTTCTGTTGCCGACTGTCAAGTGTTTTTGCCAACCCTATGAGTCTAACTACTGAAGTATCTTTTGTTTGTGTTTGTGGTTTTAGGGCGCAAAACTTCTATGGTCATTAGCGCCCAGCCCGTGACGTAGAAAACAGGAAAAAAACGAAATTTAAAATCAGCAGCAATGGGAACAAAGTCATAAAATTTGAGAAACTAAAGGCAGAAGGAATGCTTAAAAATCCACTATAGAAAGGGGTTGGTTGTCCCCCAAAAAAAAAGGCTTCAAATGACTGACGTCATTTCACTGTCACTAATAAACTGTAGAACGCGGTCAGCTGAGCGCGTGTCATCTGCTAAAATCGACGATAGATCAGGCGATAGCTGTAGACGGGAGCGTAACGGATTAAAATAGGGACATTCAATTAAAAGGTGTCTCACCGTCCACGGCTGAGAGCAGTGGGGACACAGTGGGGGAGGATCACCGCTTAAAAGATGTCGATGACTAAAAAGACAGTGCCCTATCCGGAGTCTAGCTAAAATTACCTCCTCCCGACGACGCGATCGGGAGGAAGAGGTCCATGCGCAAGGAAGGGCTTTCACTTCCCGCAATTTATTATGGGGAAGTGTTGACCAATGCGCATGCCATAAATGAGCAACTTGGCGACATAAACCGCTCCGTAGATCGGTAAACGGAAGAGACTGAATAGCTGGCCGAGGAAGAGAGACTGCTGCCTTGGCCGCTATATCGGCCGCCTCATTTCCACAGATACCAGCGTGTCCTGGGAGCCAGAGGAACGCCACTGAGACGCCCCCCAGGTGGAGCAAGCGCAGACAGTCCTGAATCCGGTGGACCAGAGGGTGCACAGGGTAAAGAGCTTGGAGACTTAGGAGAGAGCTGAGAGAATCTGAGCAGATTACGTACTGTATCCGCTGATGGCGGCGGATGTAGTGGACAGCCTGGAGAATAGCGTAAAGCTCCGCAGTATAAACCGAACACTGGTCGGGAAGCCGAAAGTGATTTGGGGTGTCGCCAACAATATAGGCACTCCCTACACCTAACGATGTTTTCGAGCCATCGGTGTAAATAAATGTGGCTTCCGTCATTTGTGCACATAGAGCAGCAATTGCCCGACGGTAAACAAGTGTAGGGGTACCATCCTTGGGAAATTGACATAGGTCTCTGAGCAAGTCGATCCGGGGACGGAGCCAAGGCGGTGCTGTACCCCAAGTTGTCAAGAAGGTTTTAGGAAAGCGGAAGGAAAGAGAATGGAGCAGTTGACGGAAGCGGACTCCCGGGGGTAGTAGGGAGGAGGAGCGGCCTGCATACCCGACATCAAGGGAGGCGTCGAAAAAAAGGTCATGGGCTGGATTAGCAGGCATGGAAGACAAATGGCTAGCATAAAGACTCAGAAGGACTGCCCGCCGATTGGACAGCGGAGGTTCAGCAGTCTCAGCATAAAGGCTTTCCACAGGGCTGGTGTAAAAAGCTCCAGACACTAAACGTAATCCAAGGTGGTGGATAGAGTCGAGACGCCGAAGAATAGACGGCCGAGCAGAGGAGTAGACTATGCTTCCATAATCCAATTTCGAGCGCACTAAGGTGCGATAGAGGTGGAGAAGGACCACTCGGTCCGCTCCCCAAGAGGTGCCATTCAGGACACGGAGGGTGTTAAGGGAACGCAGACAGCGAGCCGAAAGATAGGAAACGTGGGAGGACCAGCACAGTTTTCTGTCAAACATAAGACCCAAGAATTTAGCGACGTCGGAGAACGGAAGGTTGACAGGACCTAGATGTAAGGAGGGCGGAAGAAACTCCTTACGTCGCCAAAAATTAACACAAACGGTCTTACTGGGTGAGAAACGGAAGCCGGTTTCGATGCTCCACGAGTGGAGGCGATCGAGACATCCTTGAAGACGTCTTTCAAGAAGGCTGGTCCGTTGAGAGCTGTAGTAGATCGCAAAATCGTCCACAAAGAGGGAGCCCGAGACATCAGGAAGGAGACAATCCATAATTGGATTAATGGCAATGGCAAACAGTACAACACTCAGCACGGAGCCCTGGGGTACCCCGTTTTCTTGGGAGAAAATACGGGATAGAGTAGTGTTCATCCGCACCCTAAATGTGCGCTCTGCCATAAATTCGCGAAGAAAAAGGGGCAGCCGGCCTCGAAAGCCCCAAGAGAACAGTGTGCGGAGGATGCCTGTCCTCCAACAGGTATCGTATGCTCTCTCCAGATCAAAAAATATTGCTACCGTTTGGTGTTTCCGGAGGAAATTGTTGATGATAGAAGTGGAGAGAGCAACAAGATGGTCAACAGCAGAACGATGTTGTCGAAATCCGCATTGGGCTGGTGTTAAAAGACTGCGGGATTCCAGCCACCAAGCTAAACGGCCATTCACCATACGCTCCAAAACCTTACAGACACTACTCGTGAGAGAAATGGGGCGATAGCTAGAGGGGAGATGTTTGTCCTTTCCAGGTTACGGAACGGGAACGACAATAGCTTCCCGCCATCGCCTGGGAAAGGTACTGTCGGTCCAAATTCGATTATAAAGGCGAAGGAGGTAGCGCAGGCTATGGGTTGATAAATGCAGCAACATTTGGACATGGATACCATCCGGTCCTGGGGCGGAGGAGCGAGAAGAAGAGAGTGCATGTTGGAGTTCGCGCATGGAGAAAACAGTATTGTAGCTTTCGCGATTTTGAGAGGAGAAAGCAAGATGTCGCACTTCCGCTGCACGTTTCTTCGGGAGAAACGCTGGCGGGTAATTTGAAGAGCTCGAAATCTCAGCAAAGTGCTGACCCAATGAGTTAGAAATTGCGACGGGGTCCACTAAGGTATCATGCGCGACAGCGAGCCCAGAGACCGGGGAGAAACTAGGCGCGCCTGAGAACCGTCGAAGCCGACTCCAAACTCCCGAGGGGGGAGTGAAGGTGTTAAATGAGCTAATAATGAATTGCCAGCTTGCCTTCTTGCTATCGCGGATGACGCGACGGCATCACGCACGGAGCTGCTTATATCGGATACAGTTGGCCAAAGTTGGATGGTGACGGAAAATGCGAAGAGCACGTCGCCGCTCACGTATTGCGTCACGGCATGCCTCGTTCCACCAAGGAACTGGGGGGCGCCGGGGCAATTCGGAGGTGCGTGGTATTGAACGTTCCGCAGCTGTGAGAATAACGTCGGTAAAATGTGTGACCTCATCGTCGACGCTGGGAAAGCGACGGTCATCGAATGTCGCTAGAGACGAAAAAAGTGTCCAATCGGCTTGGGCAAACTTCCAGCGTCGCGAGCGCAGATATGGCAGTTGAGGCTGCAGTCGAAGGACACATGGAAAGTGGTCACTCGAGTGTGTATCATCAAGGGCGAACCATTCGAAGCGCCGGGCTAGCGGAACAGTACCGACCGCAAGGTCCAAATGAGATAAATTTGCCGTGGAGGCAGACAAAAACGTGGGGACCCCAGTGTTGAGGCAGACTAGATCCGCTTGGTGGAAGATGTCTAGCAATAGTGAGCCACGTGGACAAGGATGTGGAGATCCCCAAAGCGGGTGGTGGGCATTGAAGTCCCCAACCAGCAAATAGGGGGGTGGAAGCTGATCAAGAAGATGAAGGAGATCAGCTCGTGCCAGTGGTGTAGACGATGGAATGTATACCGTACATAGAGAGAACGTGTATCCAGAAAGGGAAAGACAGACAACGACTGCTTGGATGGAAGTGTTTAAGGGGATTGGGTGATAATGGAGAGTATCATGGAGCAGAATCATGAGTCCTCCATGGGCTGGAGTGCCTTCAACAGAGGGGAGGTCATATCGGACGGACTGAAAATGAGGGAGAACAAAGCGGTCATGGGGACGCAGCTTTGTTTCCTGAAGACAGAAGATGACCGGCGAGTAGGATCGTAAGAGGATCGACAATTCATCCCGATTGGCGCGAATGCCGCGGATATTCCAGTGGATAATGGACATAGGGTGAACAGAAAATGGAGAAACGTGACCAAGGGTGCTGTCAACGCAACGACTGCTCAGAGCTTGCGACCGACAGCATGGAATGGCATTCAGTCGAAGGCAGAAGATCCTGATCCATAGGTTGGTCAGGAGCAGCTCCTGCCACCACCGATCGGCCAGTTGACCAGCCACCAGCAGTGCGCCTCGGCGACACAGAAGATGGCCGAGGGCGATTTCCGCCAGGTGGTGCTGTAGTTGGGACACGCCTTGGCGGAGAAGGAGAGGAACTGTGTTTCTTCGTAGCCTTCTTGGAGGTATGATGTTTAGATGAAGGAGGAACCGATGGTTGTGAAGTTTCAGTACGTAAAAACTCTTCACGAGAATGCTCTTTTTTCGAAGACTTGGCGTCTGACTTTTGGGCTCGAGATTTAGCAGAACCCGACGAAGGGTGAGCCATAGAGTGGGCAGGCGAAAGTGGTGAGGTTGAACGGGCGATCTTTGCGCTGGCCGATCTGACGACCGTGGTACTAAATGTGAGGTCGCAAGTCTGCGTGGCCGCCTCCTTTGTTGGCCGAGGAGAAGCAAGGACAGTGCTGTATTTTCCTTTCTGAGGCACGGTGGGCTGTCGACTGGCGAGTAACTTTCGAGCAGCAAAGGTCGACACCTTTTCCTTCACTCTTATTTCCTGGATGAGCTTTTCATCCTTAAAAACGGGGCAATCTCGAGAGGAAGCAGCGTGGTCACCCATACAGTTGATGCAGTGTGGGGATGGAGGTGGACAAGCACCCTCATGGGCATCCTTGCCACACGTAACACATTTGGCCGGATTGGAACAGGACTGGCTGGTGTGAGTGAACCGCTGACATCGATAGCAACGCGTAGGGTTTGGGACATAAGGGCGAACGGAAATTATCTCATAGCCTGCTTTGATTTTTGATGGGAGTTGAACTTTGTCAAATGTCAAGAAGACAGTGCGGGTTGGAATGACGTTCGAGTCAACCCTTTTCGTAACCTGACGAACAGCGGTGACGCCCTGGTCAGACAGGTAGTGCTGAATTTCTTCGTCAGACAATCCATCGAGGGAGCGTGTATAAACGACTCCACGCGAGGAATTTAAGGTACGGTGCGGTTCCACCCGGACAGGGAAGGTGTGGAGCAGAGAAGTACGCAGCAATTTTTGAGCCTGGAGGGCACTGTGTGTTTCTAACAACAGGGTACCATTCCTTAATCTGGAACAAGACTTTACAGGACCCGCAATTGCGTCGACACCTTTCTGAATAATGAAAGGGTTGACCGTGGAAAAGTCGTGACCTTCGTCAGACCGAGAAACAACAAGGAACTGTGGCACCGATGGAAGAACCGTCTGTGGCTGAGACTCAGTGAACTTACGTTTTTGAGCAGACATAGTGGAAGGTGAGGAAACCATTGCGGAAGAATCCCCCATGATTACCGGCGTCTCCGATGGCGCGCTCCTCCCTTGTGGGGGCCCTCACCGAGGGCACACCCGCCTTAGGTGATTGTTCACACCTCAGGTCACACCTCCCGACAAACGGACGGAGGGACCAATCGGCACTTTCGGAAGGTATCAGCTCGGGTAATCACCCCTCCCTGGGCCTGGCCTTTACCAGGGGGTACGTACGTGTCCTACCTGTCTACCCGGGGCGGGGAATTACGCGTTACCCCGTCACCGGCTACGCATGGAAGTGCGTGGGTCGGCCTTCAGACACGCACAGGGAGGAAGAAAGAGAAAGGGAAAGGAAAGAAGAGGGGGTCTCAAACGCCGCAGCGGAGAAAAGGGTAAAGAGAAGAGGTAAGGAAAGGAGAAGGACAAAGGAAGGAAGAAGACATACAAGCAAGGAAGAAGAAGAATGCAGTACATTTACAAGCGTCCGTCTCCGGACGTAGGCGCAAACCATACTCCCAGAGGGGGAGAAAGTGAAGGAAAGAGCCAGAGGTGAGGGGGGGGGGGTGAAGACAGGGGACGGGGAAGGATGCGGAAAGGGAAGGTATGCAGCCCGGAAAGGAAGGAAGGCCACATTAGCTCGGGGCCCCGTGCTCGCTACGCACGTATCCACAAAAGAGTTGTGGATCCCCTGGGGGGACTGAAGTATCTGTGGTCTGTGCGTGCGTGCGTGAATGTGATTTTTTTTGTGTGTGCGCGTGTGCATCTAGAATTGGCAAAAAACCTAGGAAACACAGCAGTTTTCATGGCACTAGTAGAAAAAACTGAACACAACACATACACAGCAATGAAACATTTACAAAACAAACATAAACGGAAGATAATGAAACTAACAGTAAAAAATGACGTAAAAACACGTTTACATTTTAAATGTGGAACCACATGAACACAAACACACATTCCATCCACGCTTAGTTAACCTAACAGAGAGAGAACTACACGAAAATGAAAAAATGCTCTTGGAAAAAGTTTTGAAACACTGCACCAATAGCAAAGTGAATAATCATTACATAGAAAATCTCATAGTAGAAACTGAACACATCCTTACACCTGAAGAACAACAAAATAATTGTGAAATAAACATAGGACTGACAAGAGAACTAGTAAAAGAAGAAATAAAAGGCATAATAAAACAAACACAGCAGACACACAATAAGAGCAACCAAACAGAAGCAGCCACTATGAAAAGGTTAAAACAAAAGTTAAACGATAATATATTAGTAACAAGAGCAGACAAGGGAAATGTAACAGTACTTATGGATAAAGAGCAATACATTACAAAAACAAAGGAATACGTAAACACCAATGCCATAAAAAAACTGAAGTCAGATCCAACTACAAGATTCCAGGCAAATGTGAAACGAACACTGAAAAACATTGAACACACTCACAGGAACAGAAATACTACTTAACACAGAAAAACCCACAAGCACCAACACTCCGCAGTCAACCGAAAGTACATAAAGACGGAATGCCAATGAGAGCTGTTGTCAACTTCAAGAAAGCCCCAACATACCGCATAGCCAAACACCTCCAAAAGTTAGTTACAAAACACTGTAAAATAGAAAACAACAAAACAGTGAAACACAGGAAACCCAATAGAAAACATACAGGTACCACACACAGCATCACTGATTTCATTCGATATAGAAAATATGTATACCCCCATACCTATCACAGAAACAATAGAAATCATAGAACAAAATCTCTCATCCCACAGCAACCTCACCACAGACGCAATAAAGGAAATAACATATGCTCAGACTGACAACTGAACAAAACTACTTTCAGTTTGAGAAAGATATTATCTACAACCTGATGGACTGCCCATGGGATCCCCAATATCAAGAACACTAGCAAACATTTTCATCAGTCACCTAGAAAATCAGATATTTGAAAAGATAACCGCAAATGGAAGTTTCAAAATCATATATTGGTACAGATATGTGGATGACATTATTTGTCTGGTAGATAAGCCAAGTGAAAAAATAGATGAACTCCATTCAGAAATAAACAAAGCTCATCAGAACATAAAATTCACACTTGAAAAAGAAAATCAAATAAATATTCTTGACACTACAATTAAAAACACAAAATGGCAAACATACATTTGACATCTTTAGAAAACCAACCGCCACAGACAATAATACATTCCACATCCAACCACCCCCATAGCCAAAAACTTGCAGCACTAAGACACATGTTACATAGATTAAACAATCTCACTCAGCAAGAGAAACTATGAACAAGAAATGAGTACAATCTTACAATTAGCTAGGAACAACGGGTATGACACATGTGGTACATAGGCTCAATCAAAAATAAAAACACAAATACAAAACAAACAACATTCCCAGAATGCAAATGAACTCACAAGCTGAAAACTTACGAACACACTCAACAAACACACACAATGACAAAACCACACAGAAAAGAACCAGATGGTACACCATGACATACACACAAACTAACACACAGACTTGCAAACATCCTAAAGAGACAGGGTTTCAAAATAGCATTTAAGCCTTGGCAAACCTTTCAATCACACCTAAGCCAGCCAGCTACCACGAGGGACAAATTCCGACAATCAGGAATATATAAACTAGAATATCAAAGTTGTGATGCAGTATACATAGGCATGACATGCAGGAATTTTGAAACAAGATACAAAGAGCATATCAGATGTTGGAAGTATCAAACAAACCATTCCACATTTGCAGAGCATTTAAAACACTATAACCATAATACTACAAGCATGGAACAAGAAATGAAAATAATGAGAATAAGCAACCATGACAAACATCTTATACAAATGCACGAGAACTTCCACATCCAGAAAGCCATAGCAGAAAACAAACATGTGATAAATGAACAAACTCACATCAGCACAGGCTCCCTACTACACTTAGTAAAGGAAATAACATAAAAAACCAAAAGACTCTTCCGCACACGCACGCACGCACGCACGCACGCACGCACGCACCCCACAGATACTTCAATAGTTAGACTCATAGGGTTGGCAATAACATTCGATCTTTGGCAAAAACATTTGACAGTCGGCAACAGAAACCAAAACATTGCATTAAAACAAGCGTTCAGTTCTCAGTGCTGTCGAATGTGGAAAAAAACCGCAAATTAGTGTTCATAAGAAGAACACACAAAATGCAACAGGAGCGTAATATGTAAGAAATTGTCCACGCAACCTGTAAGTACAACACAAAACATTACTATTTAATAGGAAATACCAACCACCAGAACTGTTTATAACCTATAGGCAGAGTGACAAAAATTAAACAGCTAACATATGTACATATTCCAGGCCACTGATTATGCCTTGCAGAAAACGAAGGCGAAACGCGTATGGCACTAAAATTGTGTTTTATTCAGTTGCTGTCAGACGGTCCATAAGTAAAAATTATCAATATACCGTAATATTACACGCAACTGAGGAAGATAGGACTACAAAAAGTTGAGGTCTTTCCAGGTGATACTTGGAAATTATAGGAACAAAACAATGAAGCTCAATAATGGCTTGCCCCAAGGATCAGTCCTGGCACCGCTACTTTTCAGCATGTATATAGCTGATGTGCCTAATACTGAATCTGAAAAGTTTGGATATGCAGATGACTGGGCCATAGCTACACAACATCGAGATATGGAGCATACTGAGACTGTCCTGTCAAGCGACTTGTCCTTGCTGGGAACGTACTTTCGTGCAGGGAGAATACAACCTAGTCCAACTAAAACTGAGCCTGTGTGTTTCCACCTGAATAATAAAATGGCTAACAGACGCCTTAAGATATATTTTGATAATATTCTTCCTTATAATAAAAATCCAAAATACCAGGGAGTGACGGAGAGAACCCTGAGCTACAATCAACACTGCTGCAAAAATCAGTACTAGGAAAAATATCATTCAGAAACTATGTGGTACCAGCTGGGGCTCATCCGCCTCGACCTTGCGATGCTCTGCTTTGGGACTTGTCTACTCTGCCGCAGAGTACTGTTCCCCCGTTTGGCTAAAGAGCGCTCATACCAAGATGGTGGACACAGTACTGAACCAAATTATGAGGATTATTTCAGGTAAAATAAAATCAACCCCCATTCACTGGCTACCTGTACTGAGCCACATACCATCACCTCACTTACGAAGAGAACATGCGCTTCTCAGAGAATTTAAAAAAATACAAGACAACCCGCAACTTCTAATTCACGCTTTGAGCAATGGCATTGACAGATTACGCTTTAGACATTCACCTCTTATAAGGGCCAAAGATCTGGAGGAAAATGGTTTCTGTCTTTAAGAATGCTGGAAAGTGGAATGGGAAGAATCAGCACCACCGCAGGTAAACACTGTACTGAAACCGTCGAACAGACCTTCAGACTGGCTTACCACGTAAAACCTGGACATCCTCAACAGGAATAGGACGGGCACACGGTCAATGTGCGGACTCTACACAAATGGGGAACAGCACCACCCGCAAAGTGCGACTGCAGCGCTGAGAAGCAGACGATCCGGCACATCATTGCAGAGTGCCCTCAGAGCCAACTCAGGTCAAACAACGGACTTCCGGGATGCGACTAAGTGCAGTTCAATATATTAAAAACCTAAATGTTAATTTGTAATTATATGTATGTTGTTCATGACATAACTATTTAATTCTTTATGTCTTGTCTTTTAGTGTCAAAGTTATAAAGTTATTGTAGCAGCTTATTTCTCTATAAACGTGATTTGTACTTGCCATGCGCTAAATAAATTACCAGTATTTAACACTAAGACGAACCGCTATCAGCTTCAGATGCCAGCATATCTTCAACACATTTGTGATTAATTCGGTCAGCGTTAAGGGCTTGTTCTTATTATCGACTTCCGTTGCAGCAAGATAATGGATCTTAATACGGATTTCCTGCGGGTACTGTGTTCTCGTAAACATGCACCCACTAACCAGTACAAAATGTAGTGAACCATGCACCACACTTGATCTGACCATCCACAAATTCGCTGGTCATTAATGGCACAGACGACACACTTCAGAGTCTTTACACTGGTAAATGGATGCAATCTGTCTTGCAAAATTTGTTGCTGCCAGTGACACTTCATACACCTAAATAATTTTCCTGCAGAATTTTGTAATCAACTCCACTGGACTGATTTCAGCCGAAGAGAGTGACTCATGTGACTTGAATGGGAACAAAAGTTGACCTGAAATTTTTACAAGGGAGCTAACCGTGTTAAGATAGGCTACATTAAAAACAGTTGGTGGTGAAGTCAGAAGTAGTTTACCTTGTAGTGAAATTTTAGTAGACGGTTGCCATCCGTTACAATGGATGAAGGCTATGCTTAACAAGTGGAATCCATATTTGTTATAAACATTTTTTGTACGTTCCCCAACTCCTCCTAAACCAATGGAATGATTTGAACGGAATTTTGTTCACATGTCACTAAAGACGGGAATTCCATGCAAATGTAGCTGCTTATAGGTTCAGTCGATGTAGTTCAAACTTAGTACCTACCCATTTCACTACTTTCTGATTCTGAATACGCATATTGGCATATTTTGATCTTTTTGGGGATAAAGACATGCATATACATATTTAAGGCAGTTTTAGTTTAATTATTTATGTATATTATTTTTAACGAGGATAATGGAATGTAGTCGAATTACATCAGGTGATGCTGAGGGAATTATATTATGAAATGAGACACAAAGTAGTAAATGAGTTTTGCTATATGTGGAGCAAAATAACTAATGATGATCCAAGTACGAAGGATATAAAATGTAGACTGGCTACAGCAAGGAAAGAGTTTCTGAAGAGAAATTTGTTAATATCAAGTATAGATTTAAGTGTCAGGAAGTCGTTTCTGAAATTATTTGTATGGAGTGTGGCCATGTATGGATGTGATACGTGCACGATAAATAGTTTGGACGAGAAGAGAATAGAAGCTTTCAAACTGTAGTGCTACAGAAGAATGCTGAAGATTCGATGGGTAGATCACATAACTAGTGACATACTGAATAGAACTGGGGAGCAGAGAAATTTGTGGCACAACTTGACTAGAAGAAGTGATCGGTTCGCAGGTTGGTTGGTTGGGATTTAAGGGACCGAACAGCAAGGTCATCAGTCCCTTGTTTCAAAAGTCGTCCGTTCGGATAGTGTTACATCTTAGAAATATCAGAACAATAGAAGGGAAAAGTCTATAAAATGTAAAAGGGCAGTCATGTTGTCAATGTTAAAAACAAAATAAGGTAAGTCAGCAAGAGAGCGAACCCAACGCTATGCTCAAACAGCAGAGGCAAGACCACCTGCGACGTAAAAGGTGCAACCGCTAGAATGTAGAAGTACATATGGGATAAGGACACTAACTAATCCTAAAAAAAGAGGATCTCGGTCAGGGAGGGGAGTTGTCAATCTCCAAACACAGCTTACAGTGGGAGATACCTCAACACTCACCACCCTGCCCCAACACGAGAGAGCTTAAAAACCTTAAAACTAAGAATAAAAACCACTTTCCTGGAGAAAACCGAGAACCATGTCGACCATCCGGGAATCGTCAGCCAACATCAAAGGTAAAGTGTGGGGGAGTCTGTACTTAGCACGCAGAGCCAAAAGAAGGGGGCATTCAACCAAAATGTGGGCCACTGACTGGAAGGCTCCACAACCACATAGCGGGGGTGGCTCATCACGCAAAAGGAAACCATGGGTCAGCCTGGTATGGCCAATGCGGAGACGACACAGTGTGGTCGAGTCCTTGCGGGAGAGGCTAAAGGAAGAACGCCATGGGCCTGTATTCACCTTAATGGCACGAAGTTTATTAGACAGTGGAGTAGCCTCCCAAGAATTGGCCCATGACTGTGCAAAGTGGGATTTGATGTGAAGCCGTAAATCCGCTGCAGGAGGGGTTACAGAAAACGGGGGGTAAGTAACTGCTCCCCCAGCCAAACGATCAGCGAGCTCATTACCCGGGATACCCACATGGCCCGGGACCCATAGGAAGTCAATGGAACAAGCAGCACGGTGAAGATCAGCGAGATGGTCATGGATGGCAGAGACCAAGAGATGGCGCGAAAAACACCGGTCAATACCAAGAAGGCCACTCATCGAGTCCGTACATAACAAAACGCGGTTGTGTTGGGATTGTTTAATAAAGGTAAGGGCCCGGGAAATTGCCATCAATTCCGCAGTAAACACCCCACATGAGGGTGGCAGTAGATGATTTTCCGTTCCAACAAAGGACGTGAAGGCATACCCAACATGATCAGCAGATTTAAAGCCATCAGTGTAAAAAACAACAGCATCCCGAAACTCCCATAAAATTTGGCGGAAAAAGGAACGGAACACCACCGGGGGGGATGGAATCTTTCGGACCGCGGCGGAGATCCATCCGAATTCGAGGCCGAGGAACTAACCAAGGAGGGGTGGAGGGGAGGGAGCGAGGAAGACAGGACAAAGAAGGAAGCCGAAAATCACGGGTGAGAGACGCAAGGCGCAGCCCAACCGGTAAACCCGCCCGAGGGCGGGAGTCAGGCGGGCGACGTCCATGGTCTGGGAATAGGATAGAATAGGAAGGATGAGCGGGAGAAGAACGGATAGTAAGGGCATAAGACACCAGAAGCTGTGACCGCCGAACAGAAAGGGGGGGGGGATCCCAGCTTCAACCAGGAGACTATCAACAGGGCTAGTAGGGAAAGCACCGGTGGCCAAACGGATACCACGATGGTGGACCGGATCCAGCACGTGCAGCGTGGAAGGAGCAGCTGAACCATAAACTTGACAACCATAGTCCAAACGTGACAGAACTAGAGCACGATAAAGACGGAGGAGGAGGGAATGGTCCGCACCCCAGGAGGAGTGGGCAAGGAAGCGAAGGACATTGAGTTTACGGAAACATCCTACATTCAGGAGTCTGATATGGGGCAGCCAAGTGAGCTTGTTGTCGAAAAGAAGACCTAGGAAACGAAACTGTGGAACCACAGGCAATCTTTGTGCAGCGAGATAGAGCTCTGGATCAGGGTGGACCGCAGTACGGCGACAGAAGTGGACCACCCGCGATTTTAAAGGAGAGAATTGAAACCCGTGGGAGAGGGTCCATGCAGAGGCACGCCGTATAGCCACCTGGAGCTGCCGTTCTGCAGATGGCATCGAGGAGGAACTAACCCAAATGCAGAAATCATCCACATACAGGGCAGGGGCGACCAAGGGACCGACAGAGGCCACAAGTCCATCGATAGCAATGAGGAAAAGAAGGACACTCAAGACCGAACCCTGTGGGATGCCCGTCTCCTGGGTCCGTGGAGAACTAAAAGCAGTACCAACTCGAACTCTGAATGACCGACGGATCAGGAACTGGCGGATAAAAATCGGGAGTGGGCCCCGAAGACCCCACTGATGAAGGGTTAGTAAGATGTGATGGCGCCAGGCCGTGTCATAGGCCTTGCGAAGGTCAAAAAACACTGCAACCAAATGGCGGCGCTGGGAAAAAGCCTGCCGAACTGCGGATTCCAAGCGAAGCAAATGATCGATTGGAGATCGTCCCTCTCGAAAGCCACACTGGTAAGGGGACAATAGATCCCGAGATTCGAGGACCCAAGTGAGCCGACGGGCTACCAGCCGTTCAAGTAACTTACAACCAACATTGGTCAAACTAATTGGCCGATAGCTGTCAACAGATAGGGGGTTCTGACCAGGCTTAAGGACAGGAACCACAATGCTATCCCTCCACTGAGAAGGGAAGTCACCCTGGAGCCAGATACGGTTAAACACCCGAAGAAGATGGTGCCGTTGTGGAGCACTGAGATGTTGAAGCAGCTGGTTATGAATGGAATCTGGGCCAGGGGCCGTATCGTGAGAAGAAGATAGAGCAGAAAGAAATTCCCATTCAGTGAAAGGTTCGTTGTAAGATTCTGACTCACAAGTGGTGAAACATAAGGTGACAGCTTCAGCCTGCTGTTTTTGATGAAGGAAAGCAGCTGGATAGGAGGCCGACGCTGATGCCACTGCAAAATGGGTCGCAAGATGTTCTGCGAGAACTAATGGGTCCGTACAAATGCCATCTGGGAGGTGAAGGCCTGGGAGGGTGGACTGCCGATGGCAACCTTGGAGAGAGCGAAGTGTAGCCCATACCCATGACAGAGGGACAGTGGAACCAAGGGAAGAAACGAATCGTTCCCAACATATCCGCTTGCTCTGTTTGATTAAATAACGGGCTTTAGCGCGAAGGCGCTTAAAGGTAGAAAGGCTGGCTACAGATGGGTGCCTCTTAAAGTGTTGCAAAGCTCGACGGCGATCACGGATGGCAATGGCAATGGCCGTACTCCACCACGGGACTTGCCGACGACGAAATTGTCCAGATGAGCGCGGGACAGCAAGGTTAGCAGCGCGAAGAATCGCGTCAGACACGTCACGTAGGACGTCATCAATACAACCCGACAAAGAGGGAGAAAACTCGACCTGTGCAGTATATAGAGGCCAATCGGCGCGGTGGAAAGACCAACGAGGTAACCTCTCCATCGGGGAGCGGGAAGGGAGCGTGATAATCAACGGGAAATGGTCACTGTCACAAAGGTCGTCGTGTGGCGACCAGTGTAATGAAGGGAGGAGAGAGGGAGAAGAAAGAGAAAGATCAATGGCAGAAAAGGTACCATGACCAGCACTGAAATGAGTAGGGGAGCCATCATTAAGAAGGCACAGGTCGTGGTCTGCAATAAATTGGTCTATAAGAAGACCTCGTCTAGATGGAAAGGCACTGCCCCACAAAGGATGATGAGCATTAAAATCCCCAAGGAGGAGGAAGGGAGGAGGAAGTTGCTGAAGAAGGGTGGTTAAGGCAGCAGGTGTAAGAATCCTGTCAGGAGGGAGATAAAGATTGCATACTGTGACTGCAGAGTCTAAGTGGACCCTAACATCAACCGCTTCCAATGTAGTTTGGAGAGGAATCCACGTGCTAGCAATGCCTGTACGGACCAACGTACAAACGCCACCAGAAGCCCGCAAGGGTCCGACCCGATTTCGACAGAAAACACGGAACCCACGGAGGGTCGGTGAGTGAGCATCAGTAAAATGAGATTCCTGGAGAACCACACAAGCTGCTGAGTAGGACGAAAGAAGGGATTTCAATTCCGGAAGGTGACGGTAGTAGCCATTACAATTCCATTGGAGAACCACAGAACGATGGTTTAAATGAGGGCTGAACACGCTAAATCCAGTCATACCGCCGGGTCCCCACCCGTCACCGACAAGGAGGGGGCGACATCCATAAACGACAGGTCAGAATCCGGTTGTGAAGTCGGGGAAGGGACCTCCGGTGACACCAGAGGCTCTTTGTCCCGGGACTTATGTTTCTTCTTCATTTCAGGCTGAGATCGAGGAGGGCTGTGTGGCATAATGGAGCCAGCTGCAGCAAGATCAGGAACAGAAAGAGACCGGGCGACCTGGGGGCCGATAGACCGCGGCTCTCGCGGTCGCCGCGCTGCTTTTTTTTTTGTGGTTTTAGGGCGCACAACTTCAATGGTCATTAGCGCCCTGACTACTCTAAGAATGCACCGCGAGGCACAAGTTGACCACAACAACTAAAAGGGAAAACACGATAAAAGACAGACTGACAGGCATAGGATTAAAAAACAGCATTATCAAATGTCCTTAGCGAGGTTTGTCAAATTGATAAAACGAAGAACACGAGCAGCTGCTCGTGGGTCATCCGCTAAAATGGCATCGAAAGTAGTTGGCAGGTTAAGATCGAGGCGCAGTGTGTTAAGATCTGGACAGGACATTAAAATGTGTCTAACCGTCAGCAAGTGCCCACATGGGCAGAACGGCGCCGGCGCAGCCGTCAGCAGATGGCGATGGCTGAACCGGCAGTGTCCAATTCTTAACCAGGCTAATACGACCTCCTCCCGCCGAGAAGGGCGTGAGGAGGACGTCCAAGCCACGGGAAGAGGTTTTACGGCCCGAAGCTTGTTGTCGGTAAGTGCAGCCCAATCGGCATGCCACAGAGATAAGATGCGCCGACAAATCACCCTGCTACAATCGGACGAAGGGACACAAGAAGCTGTCCGAGGCTGGAGGACCGCAGCCTTGGCCGCGGCATCTGCAGCTTCGTTCCCAGGGATTCCGACATGGCCAGGAACCCACATAAAGCTAACTGGAGAACCGACGTCCACCAGCCGCTGAAGAGAGCGTTGGATCCCGTGTACGAAAGTGTGAACCGGGTACGGATCACTGAGGCTCTGGATGGCGCTCAGGGAATCTGAGCAGATGACATAAGCAGAATGTCGGTGGCGGCAGATGTAAAGAACAGCCTGGTAGAGGGCAAAGAGCTCAGCTGTGAAGACCGAACAATGGCCATGGAGCCGGTATTTAAAACTTTGTGCCCCGACAATATAGGAACACCCGACCCCGTCATTGGTCTTACAGCCATCTGTATAAATGAAAGTCATGTCGATGAACTTCGAACGAAGTTCCAAAAAACGGGAGTGGTAGACCGAACCGGGGGTGACCTCTTTTGGGAGCGAGCTGAGGTCAAGGAGAATGCGGACCTGAGCCTGGAGCCAAGGTGGCGTGCGGCTCTCGCCCACTCGAAAGGTGGCAGGGAGTGAAAAATTAAGGTGTTGAAGGAGGCGACGAAAGCAAACTCCAGGGGGTAGCAGGGCAGAGACATACAACCCGTATTGACGGTCAAGAGAGTCGTCAAAAAAGGAACGATAAGACGGATGGTCGGGCATTGACAGTAGCCGACAGGCATACCGACAAAGCAGTATATCGCGCCGGTAGGTGAGTGGCAATTCGCCAGCGTCAGCATGAAGACACTCTACGGGACTGGTATAAAATGCTCCGATCGCAAGTCGTAAACCCCGATGTTGTATGGAGTTGAGGCGGCGTAAGATGGATGGCCGTGCAGAGGAGTATACGAAGCTCCCATAATCCAGCTTGGACCGGACGATCGACCGATAGGACGAAGTAGGACGGTTCGATCCGCTCCCCACGACAGACCACTGAGAACACGGAAGACATTTAAAGAACGGGTACAACGGGCGGCCAAATATGACACATGTGGAGACCAGCTAAGCTTCCTGTCAAATGTAAGGCCTAAAAATTTGGTTGTCTCCACGATTGGGAGAGCAACGGGACCGAGTCGTAAGGACGGTGGGAGAACCTCTTTGTAGCGCCAGAAGTTAATACAGACCGTCTTCTCGGCAGAAAAACGGAAGCCATTGGCGACACTCCAGGAGTAAAGACGGTCAAGAGAACGCTGAAGACAGCGCTCCAGGACACGTGTACACTGGGCGCTGCAATAGAGGGTAAAATCGTCCACGAAAAGGGAGCCTGATACATCATCTGGGAGGCAATCCATTATTGGATTGATCGCGATGGCGAAGAGAGCGACGCTCAAAACTGAGCCCTGTGGCACCCCATTCTCCTGGCGAAAGGTGTCGGACAGGACAGAACCCACACGTACCCTGAACTGTCGATCCATTAAAAAGGAACGAATAAAAAGAGGGAGGCGACCGCGAAGGCCCCATGTATGCATGGTGCGGAGAATGCCCGCCTTCCAACAGGTGTCGTAAGCCGTCTCCAAATCAAAGAACACAGCCGCGGTCGGGCGCTTCCGCAAGAAGTTATTCATAATGAAGGTCGACAAGGTAACCAGATGGTCAACAGCAGAGCGGCGCCTACGAAATCCACATTGTACATTGGTAAGTAGGCGTCGAGACTCGAGCAGCCAAACCAATCGAGAGTTAACCATTCGCTCCATCACTTTACAGACACAGCTGGTAAGCGAGATAGGTCGATAACTGGAAGGCAAGTGCTTGTCCTTCCCCAGCTTAGGAATCGGGACAACAATAGACTCGCGCCAGCATGCGGGAACATGTCCCTCAATCCAGATGCGATTGTATGTACGAAGAAGAAAACCTTTACCCGCAGGAGAAAGGTTCTTCAGCATCTGAATATGAATAGAATCTGGCCCTGGAGCAGAGGACCGTGATCAGCCAAGTGCGTTTTCGAGTTCCCGCATGGTGAATGGGGCATTATAACTTTCACAATTCGAGGAGCGGAAGTTAGGTGGCCTAGCCTCCTGTGCCTGTTTGCGGGGGAGGAAGGCAGGGTGGTAAAGAGCGGAGCTCGAAACCTCTGCGAAAAAGCGGCCGAAGGCATTGGAGACAGCCTCAGGGGCCACAAGGACGTCATTCGCGACCTTCAAGCCAGAAACTGGTGAGTGGACCTTAGTGCCAGATAGCCGGCGCAGGCTACCCCAGACAACAGAAGAAGGAGTAAAACTGTTGAAGGTGCTTGTGAAAGCAGCCCAGCTGGCTTTCTTGCTTTCTTTGATAATACGACGACACTGAGCACGTAATCGTTTATAATTGATACAATTCGCCACTGTAGGGTGGCGTTTAAATGTGCGTAAAGCACGTCGACGAGCACGTAAAGCGTCTCTACATGCTGCGGTCCACCAGGGGACCGGTACGCGACGTGGAGAAGGAGGGTGAGGGATGGAATATTCAGCAGCAGCGAGAATGACTTCCGTGAGGTGTGCGACCTGACGATCGCAGCTTGTAAAGGTTTGATCCTGAAAGGTCGCCCTGGAAGAGAAGAGCCCCCCAGTCTGCCTTGGAGATGGTCCAATTAGAGAAGCACGGAGAGGGGGTATGCTGCAGGAGATGGATAACACACGGGAAGTGGTCGCTCGAATATGTATCAGAAAATGCAGACCACTCAAACCGGCGTGCAAGTTGGGGAGTACATATAGAGAGGTCTAAATGGGAATAGGTGTGAGATGTGTCCGAAAGAAAACTAGGGGCGCCAGTATTGAGGCAGACAAGATCGAGCTGGTTGAAAAGGTCTGCTAACAAAGAGCCCCTCGGGCAGGATGCTGGAGAGCCCCAAAGGGGATGGTGGGCATTGAAGTCTCCAGTTAACAAAAATGGTGCAGGTAGCTGAGCAATAAGTTGCATCACGTCTGCCCTGGTAACGGCAGATGACGATGGAGTGTAAACGGTACAAAAGGAAAACGTAAAAGTGGGGAGAGTAATGCGGATGGCAACTGCCTGCAGGACGGTGTGCAACGTGATGGGATCGTAGTAAATATCATCCCGGACCAGCAACATAACCCCTCCATGAGCTGGGATACCTACCACAGGGGGTAGATCAAAACGCACAGAGGTGTAGTGTGCCAAGGCAATTTGATCGCATGGGCGTAGCTTCGTTTCCTGGAGGGCTACGACGAGCGGACGGTGCAAGCGGAGCATCAACTTCAAGTCCTCTCGGTTGGAGCGAATGCTGCGAATATTCCAGTGAATAAGTGCCATCGTAAGAAAAGGAAGATGAGAGAAGTGGTCACCTCGAAGGCCGCTTAGGGCCTGGCTTCGAGCGAGCACTGCCGCCGCTATCAGTAGGCGGACAGTCATCGTCCATCGGGTCTATAGGGTCATCGGCCATCTCGGGAGGATGGCCAGGAGGGGGAGCTTCCTCCGCCAGTGAACGGCCAGATGTACGGCTACCAGCGGTGTGGCCAGGCGAAACGGATGACGGCCTGGGGCGGCAACCGCTGGGTGGCGCAGGAGAAGAAATGCGCCGTGGCGGAGAAGGAGAACTGTGCTTCCTATGCGCCTTTTTGGAAGGACGTGTAGTGGAAGTACCGGTCGAAGGCTGGGAGGTCGAGGTACGGAGGAAGTCTGCACGGGATGGTTCCTTCTTGAAGGCCCGTGCATCTGACTTCGATGGCTTCGTCTTAGCAGAAGCTGAGGAAGGTGCTCGTGTCTGTGGGGTGATGGGAGGAAGAGGAGACGTCGACCGCGCGATCTTAGCACTGGCCGAACGGACGACCGTGGTGCTGAAGGTCAGATCGCATGTCTGGGTTGCTACCTCCCGGGTAGTCCGAGGAGAGGCGAGGACAGTACTGTATTTCCCCGCTGGGAGCGACGTGGGCTTCCTACTAGCCAATAGCTTGCGAGCAGCCGAGGTGGACACTTTCTCTTTGACCCGAATTTCTTGGATACAGCGTTCTTCCTTATAGACAGGACAGTCGCGGGAGGATGCGGCATGGTCACCCTGACAGTTCACACAACGCGGAGACGGAGGTGGACAGTCACCCTCATGGGCATCCCTGCCACAAGTGACACATTTTGCCGCATTGGAACAAGACTGTCGAGTGTGATTGAAACGCTGACACTGGTAGCAGCGCGTAGGTGTCGGGACATAGGGGCGAACAGAAATAACCTCGTAGCCCGCCTTGATGCGCGATGGCAGCTTAACACTATCGAAGGTCAAGAAAATTGTCCGGGTCGGTACAAGGTCATTGTTGACCTTTTTCATGACCCTATGGACAGCCGTCACGCCCTGCTCAGCGAGGAATGATTGAAGCTTCTCGTTAGTCAATCCGTCGAGGGAGCTAGTATAGACTACACCTCGAGACGAATTCAAAGTTCGGTGGGCCTCCACCCGGACAGGGAACGTGTACAGGAGGGTGGCCCGAAGCAGTTTTTGTGCCTGAAAGGCACTCTCAGTTTCTAGTAATAAGGTGCCGTTACGCAACCTGGTACAAGATTTGACAGATCCGGCTATGGCATCTACGCCCTTCTGAATAACGAAAGGGTTAACAGAGGAAAAATCCTTTCCGTCCTCAGATCGAGAAACTACGAGGAACTGTGGGGCAGGCGGTAGTACTTTTGTCACTGTTGGCTGGTCACGTTTCCGTTTTTGGGTCGAAGTCGAAAGAGATGGAGTAGAATCCATTGCGGAGGAATCCCCCATGATTGCCAGCGTCTCCGATGGCGCGATCCTTCCTTGTTGGGACCCTCTCAGAGGGCACTCCCGCCTTAGGGGAATGTTTACACCTCAGGTCACACCTCCCGAGAAACAGACGGAGGGACCAATCGGCATGGTCAGAAGGTATCAGCTCAGGCAATCACCCCTCCCCGGGCCTGGCCTTTACCAGGGGGTACGCGCGTGCCTTACATGTCTACCCAGGGCGGGGACTTACGCGTTACCCCGTCACCGGCTACGCGTGCGAACGCGTGGGTCGGCCTTCAGGCACGCACAGGGAGGAAGGAAGAAGAGGAAAAAGAAGAGAGAGAGAGAGGGAGAAAGAGGACAGACTGTCTCAAACGCCGAGGCGGAGACCAGAGAAGGCAAGGAGAAGAAGGCAATGAGAAAGCAATGAGAAGAAGGCAATGAAAAGGCAAGGAGAAGAAGGCAATGAGAAGGCAAGGAGAAGAAGGCAATAAGAAGGCAAGGAGAAGAAGGCAATGAG
This sequence comes from Schistocerca piceifrons, assembly GCF_021461385.2. NCBI lineage: Eukaryota > Metazoa > Arthropoda > Insecta > Orthoptera > Acrididae > Schistocerca > Schistocerca piceifrons. The sequence goes on along the minus strand of NC_060140.1, from coordinate 641,012,730 downwards.
AAGGCAAGGAGAAGTCAAGGGAAAGAGTAAGGAAGACAGTGAGGTGGACAAGAGCAAAGAAAGGAACCAACAAAAGGACAGAAGAAACGAGAAGTGAAAAACCAAAAAGACCACGATGATAGGTCGTGGAACCGTCCGTCTCCGGACGCAGGCGCTAACTACCCCCGTGAGGGGGATGGACTCCTTTTAGTCGCCTCTTACGACAGGCAGGAATACCGCGGGCCTATTCTAATCCCCGGACCCGCAGGGGTGGGGTCGCCGCGCTGCAGCAGACCTTTGACCTGGAAGGTGTCGGGAAGGGGCATCCCGGGAGAGGCGCCCTTGACCGGCAGACGCCAAAGGAGTGGGACACTTCTCCGGCTGGGGAGGGGGAGCAGCACCCAGAGGAGAAGGTGTGGGAGCCGCAGGGGAGGGGGGAAGGAGAGGGGTCCGGGATGGGGGTAAGGAAGGGGGAGGAAGGGATGAAGATGTAACCAAGGCGTAACTAGATGTCATGGACACAGGGTGCAATCGTACATATTTCTTACGGGCCTCTGTGTAGCTTAAACGATCAAGGGACTTATACTCCTGTATCTTTTTTTCTTTCTTATAGACTGGGCAATCTGCTGAACGTGGAGAATGACTACCATGACAATTTACACATACAGGAGGGGGAACACAGGGACTCCCCTCATGGAGTGGACGTCCACAGTCACCACAGAGAGGGCCCTGGGAACAGCGAGAAGACATGTGGCCAAAACGCAAGCACTTGAAACACCGCATAGGAGGTGGGATGTACAGCTTCACATCACAGCGATAGACCATAATCTTAACTTTCTCAGGAAGGGTATCCCCTTCAAAGGCCAGGATAAAGGCACCAGTATCAATACGACTATCTTTAGGACCCTTCTGAACACGCCGAACAAAGTGAACACCCCGCCGTCCGAGATTGTCCCGAAGTTCCTCATCAGTTTGGAGGATGAGGTCTCTGAAAAATCACACCTTGTACCATATTTAGAGACTGGTGAGGGGTAATGGACACGGGTATTGTGCCAAGATGAGTACAGGCATGAAGGGCCGCAGATTGGGCAGCCGAAGCAGTTTTTAGTAGCAACGAACCCGACCGCATCTTGCTCAGGGAGTCCACTTCGCTGAACTTGTCTTCAATGTGTTCCACAAAGAATAAAGGTTTGACACTGGTGAAAGTATCTCCATCAGTCCTGGTGCAAACTAGATAACGGGGGAAAGGTTTTGCCCCTAGACGACGGGCCTGACCCTCCTCCCAGGGGGTAGCCACGGAAGGGAAGGCCGAAGGGGCAAGAAAAGCAGCACTTGAGGAATCAGTACCACGCAGAGAGACGGCCGCAGAAGAGCGGCCAGAGTTTTGGACCCGTATGCGTTTCATCTGCATAGCGTCCGCCCTGATACCACCCACTCCAATCAGGGGCTCTCCTCACGGGCGCCACCCAGCCACAGGAAGGGCCGTCTGGCACGGCGGCCATTGCCGGGAGTTCCGATGCTCCAGGACGACGAGCAACCACTCCAAGGCATGCATGAGGAGGTCACAGCTCAGGTATCAGAAGTGTGATCCCTGTGTGTTCAGGGGGCTCAACCAAAAGGGTACATAGCGACCCCACCACACGGGCTGGCTACCATGCTGGCTATGCACCCTAGTATCAGACAACGACGTAAAAGAAAAGGTGGAATGTACTAGGAGGGCACACGTCGGCGACACTAGGTAAGGTGCTCTTCCTCAAATGGCTCACACTGCAGAAGAGAAATTTTGGAATGGAGGTCAAACCCCAGAGGGGACCAAGGAATGCCAAAAGGAGGAGATGGTTACGCAACAAAGCCGGAGTGTAAAACCAACAGAACCAGGAGGATAGCGGGGGCCAACATAAGCAAGGACACCAATAGAGGGAGAGGAGAGGGCGAGGGGAAAGGGGTATGGAGGGGAAAGGAGGAGAAGGGAAAGGAAATGCAGCCCGGGAGAGAAAGAAGGCTGCAATGGCTCGGGGCCCCGTGCTCGCCACGCACGTATCCACAAAAGAGTTGTGGACCCCCTGGGGGGAAATCGGAGGTGCGAGGAATTGAACGTTCTGTGGCTGTAAGAATGACTTCTGTATGAGTGACCTGATCGTCGACGCTAGGAAAGTAACGGTCTTCGAATGTCGCTAGAGACGAACAAAGTGTCCAGTCAGCTTGGGCAAACTTCCAGCGTCTCGGGTGCATAGGTGGCAGTTGTCGAAGGACACATGGAAAATGGTCACTCGAGTGTGTATCGGCTACAGCGAACCTTTCAAAGCGCAGAGCTAGTTGCACAGTACCGACCGAAAGGTCCCAATGAGAGTAATTCTTCGTGGACGCAGGCAAAAATGTGGGTTCTTTAGTGTTGAAGCAAACAAGATCCACTTGGTGGAAGACGTCAATAGGGAGTCTCGCGGACAAGGAGGCGGAGACCCCTAAAGAGGGTGGTGGGCACTGAAGTCCCCGACCAGCAAATAGGGGGGGGGGGGGCGGGAGCTGACGAAGGAGATGAAGGAGATCAGCTCTTGCCATCGGTGTGGACGATAGAATGTATACGGTACAAGAAGAGAAGGTATATCCAGAAAGGGAAAAACGGACAGCAGCTGCTTGGAAGGAAACTGTTGAAGATTGGGTGATAATGGTCAGTAGTATGGAGAAGTATCGTGAGTCCTCCATGTGCAGGAGGGCCATCAACCAAGGGGAGATCAAACCGGACTGACTAAAAATGAGGGAAAACAAAGCGATCGTGGAGACGCAGCTTGGTTTCCTGAAGACAGATGATGACCAGCGAGTAGGATCTTAACATCCCAATCGGCTCTAATGCCGTAGATATTCCAATCGATAATTGACATAGGGTGGACAGAAAAGTGAAGAATCGTACCACAGTTGCTCTCGACGACTGCTGAGATCCGGCGGCCGACAGCGTTGAACGGCATTCAGCCAAAGGCAGAACATCCTGATCCGTAGGTTGTCCGGTGGCAGCTCCTGCCACCAGCGATCGGCCGATTGATCGACCGCCAGCAGTGCACCTTGGCGACACCGAAGACGGCCGAGGGCGGTTACCGCCAGGTGGTGCTGTAGATGAGACTCGCCGTGGCGAAGAGTGAGAGGAACTTGGTTTCTTATGAGCCTTCTTGGTAACAGGATGTTGAGATGAGGAAGGACTCGATGGTTGTGAAGTCGGGGTACATAAAAAATCTTCACGAGTAGGCTCTTTTTTGGAAGTCCGGGTGTCTGATTTTGGGGTTCGTGATTTAGCACAAGCCGATGAAGGGTGAGCTGTAGAGTGAGCAGGTGATAGTGGGGAGGTAGAACTGGCGATCTTTGCGCTGGCCGATATGACGACCGTGGTACTAAAGGTGAGATCAGAAGCCTGTGTTGCTGCCTCCTTAGTAGGACGAGGAGATGCAAGGACAGTGCTGTATTTACCTGCTAGAGGCACATTGGGCTTTCGACTGGCGAATAACTTACGAACAGCAAATGTAGACACTTTTCCCTTCACTCTGATTTCCTGAATAAGACGTTCATCTTTGAAAATGGGGAAATCTCTAGAGGAAGCAGGAATGTCACCCATAGAGTTGATGCAACGAGGGGATGGAGGTGGACAAGCACCCTCATGAGCATCCTTGCCACGCGTAACGCATTTGGCAGTACTGGAACACGACTGGTTGATATGATTAAACCGCTGACACTGATAGCAACGAGTAGGTTTGGAGATTTAAGGGCGAACTGAAATTCTCATAGGCCGCTTTAATGTTAGATTGTAGTTGAACTGTCAAATGTCAAGAAGATAGTACGGGTTTGAATCTAGCCCTTGTCAACCCTTTTCATGACTATGTAGAGCCGTTACGCCCTAGTCAGACAGGTACTTTGAATTTCCTCGTTGGACAATCTGTCGAGTGAGCGTGTATAAACCACGCCACGTGATGAATTTAAAGTGCGGTGCGCTTCCACCCGGACAGGGAAGGTGTATAGCAGTGAAGTTCGCAGCAATTTTGTGCGAGGTTGGTACTGACTGTTTCTAACAACAAGGTGTCATTTCGTATTCGGGAACAAGACTTTACAGGACCTGCAATTTCCTCTTCAGAAATTGTAGACGTAGAGGAAACCATTGCGGAAGTATCCACCATGATTACCGGCGTCTCCGATGGCGCTCTCCTTCCTTGTAAGGGGCCCTCTCTGAGGGCACTCCCACCTTAGGTGATTGTTCACACCTCAGGTCACACCTCCCGAGAAACGGACGGAGGGACCAATCGGCACGTTCGGAAGGTACCAACTCGGGTAATCACCTCTCCCAGTGCCTGGCCATTACCAGGGGGGTATGCACGTGTCCTACGTGATTACTCGGGGTTGGGAATTACGTGTTACCCCGTCACTGGCTACGCGTGGGAATGTGTGGGTTGGCCTTCAGACACAGGGAGGAAAGAAATAAGGAGAGGAACAAAGGAAAGGAAGGAAAGGAAGGAAAGGAAGGAAAGGAAGGAAAGGAAGGAAAGGAAGGAAAGGAAGGAAAGGAAGGAAAGGAAAGGAAGGAAAGGAAGGAAAGGAAGGAAAGGAAGGAAAGGAAGGAAAGGAAGGAAAGGAAGGAAGTCTCAAACGCCGTAGCGGAGAAGAGGGTAAAGAGGAGAGGCAAGGAAAAGAGGACAAAGTGAGGACAGAGACTAAGATAAGTTGCAGTGATTAGTACTGGATGGTTATAATTGAAAGTGCAGCTACTCGTTGAGGTCCAGTGGGGGCTGCCATTATCGTGGGGTACCAGAACTTGGGAGATATGCTTATGGGTTAATGCGGAAGCGATTTATGCTGCGAAAAGTTTCGATTTCTCCACCAGGTGTTATCCTGGCGCTGTAAACTATCTCGTTAAGGTCTCCGTAGACCATATTGAGGGAACTATTTAAGGTGAAGTAATGATAAAAATCGACATTATGCTCTTGTCAGTTGTTTCACCTTTTCTGCCTTAGTCCCATTCTCAGTTCATTACATATGGAAACATTTCCATACGTCTTTCTTGTATTCGCAGCGCCTGATTTTCACCTGATGGCCACAACTGGAACAGAAGTTTACCTGTGTAAATCGTTTCCGCATTGACATATTAGAATAGCTACCAACCTTCGCTTCCATGGGATAATTACAGCCCGCTCTGGATCCTGTGTGTAGCAGCCGTTTAATTATAACCACCCGATACCAGCGGGATTTAATGGCTGCTGACAGCGCCTAAGGTCAAAGGATCGGGGCCCGAGGAATTTAGTGTCAGCCTCTACTCGCAATTGTCAAGCTTCTTAGTTCTAGTCTTGTCCACGATTTACCGCTGATCTCTTCATCCGCTAAATTCTCCGTGATTGGCAAACTGCACGTCGCATCCGCCTACGAAACAGTACATGCAACCGATCTACAAAATTATCATCCCATAATTAATTTATTTCTAGCAGAACTCCACGATACTAAGTTCAGTTTTGTGACCATCTGAAAGTCTTTACAGTGAAATCAGCATGATTTCTGGATACCACTAGCTGGCATAATTCCATTCGCACTTTCACAAATGATATCAGTGCCATGGATAAAGGAACCTAAGTTTATTCAGTGTTTATAGACCCACAGAAAGCTGTCAATAAAATTCCTCTGGGTTTGAGGCCGCATTGTGAGCAATTAGCAACACACCCTGAGGAAGGCGCTTTGCAACAGTCGCCGAAACGTAGGTATTTTACAGATGACAATGCAGCCTCAAACCCAAAAGATTTTATTGACTGTGACAACGGCCGCGGAAGCCTACGTTTACATCTACGGAAAGCTCTTTATTCAGTACAAAATCGACACCTGAAGAAAATACGCTCCAATGGGATGTTTAAAGAGGTAGCGACGGGATCGAAAATTTCTTACCAGAATGCATACGTACTGAAAATGGGCTTACAACCACAAACCTACGCCGTACAAAAAAAAAAAACTTTCGTAAAAGAAAGAAATATTTTCATTTAGTTTATGTAACAGGCACTACTACACGAAGAATCGACAGTTGGATCGGTTCAATAAGGAATGCATCACGTTACCCTGGATGGAGATTAATTTGGACACCGAATTAATGTCTGGTGTTCCCTAGGGGAACGAAATAGAAACGTTGCTATCCATATTATACACTAATCAAGTAGCCGGTAACGACAGTTTCTGTACTAGACTTCACAGATATGTTTCCAAATTCTATTTAGTAAAACTAACGGCATCACACATTCAGATCTCGATAGAATCAGTGACATAATGTCAGACAGATGAATTCAAAGTCTTACACTTCACGAAACGTGAATGCGCTGTATCGATTGACTACAGGGTTATTGGGTCATAGCCAGTCATTCATTACATACAGATATGTGCTAATACTAGTATGTAGAGGTAGAAAACGGAACCCCCGCTTGCGTTCTGTTTAAGATTAAGCAAGTGGCGCGCCGAGTCTTTGCTAGGGTACTGGACAACTGCAGCTCATCAGAAGCAGAGACTGCATTCGAAACACTTTTATAGCTCACAGTTTGAAACCACTCAAGTATTATCTATATCAAGCAATTCTAATGGCAGACATCGAGGTGATACGAAGAGGGGTGTTGCGAGTAGTAACATGAAATGTGCTGAAAATCTAGCGGTGAAGGGTCCTACTCACGCACCTAGCGACCGACCGACAAATTCGTAGTGTATAGGCGTTTCGACCGATTGACCGACGAACTTTCATTGTTGGGATATAGGGCGAGTAGAACGACCAGATCAAGTTATCGTCAGCAGCACCCCCTCCCCCGTCTTCCTTTTGAGTTGCATCCAACTAACTGCCAGGTTGACACCATCGTCCCGACCGCCCGACAAAAGTTCGTCCTTTGTCACTGCGCGCGGGATTAACTGTTATGCTTTACATCGTAGGCTCCGTGGTGGTCGAAACTTTAATGACTGTTTCTGAATATTTAAAGACTGCAAATTTCTATGGGACCCGTAGTGCGTGGAGTATAGCGATATAGATGCAAGAAGTGAAACACTCATTTTTTAAGTCTCTTGACATTTTATGTTTTCTGTTTTTAGGCTTTCTTCCAAGAATTTCAGAGAATGCTATCTAAAAACCGAAACATCTACATTCAATAGACGTAAATTCATTAAATATAGTTTCTGCGTTGTGATAAGTCTTACACATATTTAGTCTTTATCGAAACCCTCGCTAGGAAGAGCAAAGGTTGCAATTGCTTCGTTGTGCATGTACGTATTATTTATCAGATGATGTACCCCATCACCACGTGCAGTCATTCCTCTTCAAATTACAAGTAAGTTTCTAACACTTTCAGTTCATCTTTTATGCTGGATATGAATAGATAAATTAATAACGCTGATATGAACGTCTAATTTTATTTATTTTGCTTTACCATGATGTATTTCCTGAATAATTTACCAATGAGTTGCCGCTTTCAGGAACTGTTTTATATCACAACTGTGGGGCTACAACAGCACTGAGTCTCAGGCCCTCCTAACTTCGGCTAGCAGCTGGCAATCTTAATGTATCTAGCCTATCCTCGCAGATTACAGCCTTTGAAGACTGTATTCTTGTTTGTTAAGAGTGGTTTTATATTGTTCAGCCGCTCCGATATGTACGACTTATACAATTGTAGATAATTACGAAAATAACCGGCTCCCTGCTGCGTAAGCAACGGAGCGCGGGTGAATTTCTTTCCTTACATTAGCCATTTCATTTCCCACATTTTCTCGGCTTTTTGACCTTGTTATTACTAAAATACCTACTCATACTACTCCTTTTACCTCTATCTAAAACCAAGCATGATATCGTACAAAAATTCAATGAACCTAAGAAAAGTGACAACAGAGCGGCACTGTAATCTTGAGAGCATTCGGTCGGGTCGTGTGTAGGGAGCTACGAAATCGTTCGGTGGACTGGCCGATAAACTGGCGTGTGTAGGGACCTCAACTGTTACGCAGCTTTCAACCCCTCCCCCCACCCATACACACGAATTGTGTTTTCCGTTCTTCAAGCACGATACTCAATGTGCTGTTAGTCACATTTCCCTACCGTATTTACAGAATTTACTTATAACGAAAAGTGCGTTAAATATTGGAAGTTTCAGACCTCGGGCAACGCTTCGTTCCCGAGTTACCATAGCCCTTATTTCACATTCGTTGGCTCCGCCAACATTCAGATTGTCGCATGTTAGGTCAAACTAGACCCTAGAAGAGTACTTATTTCAGTCTAAAGTAGATAATGTCATCCAAGAATGTCAACTAAGACCAAACTTAGAGCATACAATGGCGTAAGGTGCCAGTATTGTTGTATGGGACAGAAACCCTGAACACAACAAAGGACGAAGAAAACTGTTTTCGAAAGAAAAATTATAGGAAGTATCTTTGGGCCTGTCCAGGAAGGGAGCTAGTGGACACGTACAAAAAAACCAAGATTTGTATGAGCTGATGAGGCAACCGATCATCGCTCAAAAACAAAGCGCGGAGGATAAGCTTGGCAGGCCACATTGCTAAGAGACCAGACACCTCTCGGGCAAAAGCCGTTATGGGGAGACCTGAAGGTACCCGTCCAATCAGAGGACCCAGAAAGAGATGGGAAGAGGAGCTACAGAGATACCTTTGCCAGCTAGGAGTCCGTGCCAACTGGCTCCAGAGTGCACAAGATCGCCACCTATTGAGGAGTATTTTGAGGTCGGCGCATGATCTTCAGGGTCCCCGATCAATCGTCAATTTGACGACGATAGAAGAGTACAGGTTAGTATCACACCAGCAACGTTGTATAGAGGGTTCACAGTCGCACACTATCAAATTTAAAAACAAGTTTTAAATTTATAGCGCAGTAGAATATTATTGCAATACCGCACTGCGGCCAAGAGGCGTCTGACTTAAAATCACATTTCTTAGAACACCTAAGGTGTTTTTTAATTATTGGTCTTGACTGGTTTGATGCAGCCTACCCTACGTCCTCAAGTATTTGATATAATCAAACCTCTGCCTTCTACAGTTTTTACCCTCTACGGCTCGGGTAAGATAGGCATTACTCTGACGTCACAATCCATGTCCTACCATCCTGTCAGTGTTTTCCTCGCGGTTGTTTCAATGTCCGAAAACTCAATTGTTAATTGCATCCAACTTTCAACATCCTTTCACAGTATCAAGTCTCAAATGGTTATATTCCCTTTTTCTCTTTGTTTCCCCACAACCCATGATTCATTACCACCAACAAATTTCTTGTTCAAATTATGGTCTGTGTGGAGTCCTGGAATTCGTCTGCTCTGTAGTCCCCTATTTTAATGTTCCTCGTTCATCTCATTTCCACTACTCATCACTTTCGTGTTAAATCGGTTTATTCTCAATTCATGTCACCCGCTCATTACTCATCGTTCCATTCGATAGGTCCTGTAATTTCTCCACACTTCCATATTAGCATTAAGCTATAAACGCCATTCGAATAATACGAAACGTACATTTTAGCAGTCACAGCGGGTTATGGTGAGTAGCTTGGATAGTGAAAAGAATGACAGAAGTGTATCCAGTACTGTTCACGAAATTCTCAGTATAGTAATACTAGAGTACACCTGAGTTGTAATTGCAAGATATTAAAAAATACACAGTGTGAGAAATATTTATAGCACTTGGTATGAAGCTGAGGGTATAGTTGAAAACCAACGTGAAACTCACGTAAACGGTGACCACAACATTTTGTAAGTGAATAAATTACTTTGACAATAGTATGCGAAACGCTTCATGACATTTTCGCGTATTCGTTACCTTTGCCGACTCTCAACCAATAGTAGGCCTCTGTCCACGCTGTGGATCAATGTACCACAACCTACGCTCCAAAATAAAATATGGAAGCAAAATAAATCAAGTACGTGCTCGTTTACTTTCGAATACCCTTTCGCAGATAGGCAAAACCCTATCTCCCATGGAATGTCCCACGCTAATTCGCACTTTTTCCGAAAAAGGTGCTCTCTCAGCCCAAGACAATTGTCACTGTTCCGAGGATAGTATATAACACGATCCATTGGTGCAGTCTCCGCACTGTTAGGTCACGATAGGTGTTCGATGTTTTTAGTTTTTCTTCTGAATTGGAAACGTTGGGTGTTTGCTTGGATCGTATTCTCTAATTAAGATTTTTCTTCCCTCCAGACTAATGCTTTAGGCAAAAATCCTAACCATTACCTATGAAACCTTCGTATATATAGTGATGGGATACGTACAAAGGGACTCTACAAATATTCTCTAGGTTCCTTCGTATTTATCCCATAGCCATAGCCGTTAAGCAAACAGAAATCAGACGAATAGAAGGTCACACAAAGGTGCGAAAATATTATTGACATGCTCCACTCTTTAATTTAAAGTGGAAGAATCTGATATGTGGTACATTAAGAAGTACCCTCAGCCATACTGACTAAGCAAATAATGATGGAGTCTGAATCAAAGCAAGAAGAAAGGAAGACACGGGCTTAACGTACTGTCGACAAGATCTGTACAATCGGAACAATCTCAGATCGGAGCAAGATGGGGCAGTAAATCCCTGGCGCTTTCGAACGACTTATGGCATTGGCATAAGCGGTACAGAGAAGTCACGGAAAGCGTAATTGTGGATTTGAGTTATCCCTCCGGAACAAGTTAGTACCTCATCACTGCACTACCTTTGGCCGAGACAACCTGGTTTGATAGAATAAATGTATTCGTGGTTGCGAATATGGACAACGACCAGCTGTATGCTGGAATGACAATGAAAATTTGTGCCGGACCGGGACTCAAACCGGTATTTCCTGCTTATCATTAGCGGTCGCCTTACCATTCGGCTATCCGAGCAAGACTTAAAAATACACCCAAACTTGTCGTCAACCGTCTGTTTACATCCTGTACTGTTACATCCATTACGTGTATTTCCGTACAGGGGAGATATTTTACACTGAAGTCGATTTCCTAGCGTCGGGAGATAAATACGATATTGCAGTGCCTAAGTTATTCAGAAATACGACGCAAGGCTCCTTCGGACATGCATGCATGTTCTAAGGGACTTTGCATCGTGTTTCTGAATGACAGGCATTTCAATATAGTATATAACCTGGTTTGAATTGGTTACATAGTGATATTCAGTTCATTAGTGTGGCATCCCTAATCCGAAACATGGATCTGTTTTTAAACTCTTCACACTGAAATTATTTCACGTAGTGCAATTTGGTAATCTGTACTCCCGATAAAGCTTAAAACTTTTCGATTTAGTTAAGAAGAGATTGACATATATTAGAATCATATCTACGATACTGAAATGTAGGTAACAATTACATCTAATCTAAAATAAGTACTGCCATGTCCGGCACTGAAAATTATATTTAAATGGGAACACAAAGTACGGAACGACAGTTGGCAACATGTGTTTCCAGATTGGACAAGATGGCCCAGTCAATGAGAGAATAGCTTTCGCTAAACGTTCCTGACACACAGTGTACGAAACTACTCGGTAACAAATACAGTCGTGAAGAATGCTGTCATAAAACCGAAAGCTCCGTAATTTTAATGCTGTACTCTTAGGTTCGTTCCCAATCCACACCTCCAAAATTTAAACATTCTGAAAGTACTAAGATTTGCAAACAATCATATTTAACTTCATTATTGCCCGTATAGGCTAATCTATTTTATTCCAGCCTAATCCAGACCTCAAGCTAAGCTAAGAATCATTGCGTGACCACATACAATTTGCTTACATTCAAGTTTCGTCACTAGTCTGAACTTAATCCGCAAATGGTGTAATTACACTCCCAAACTACCTTTGACAAATCTTCTGTGGCTCGGACTAGTAATTTTAATCAATGTGTCCTACTCTCTTTTAGGATCATTGATGTTCTTAATATCATAACTTTGTCTCTGTTCGTCAATCCAGACTTTTGTCTGCATGAAAGTGACCTTAATCCGATTACTTATAACGCGTAAGGAGCACGTATTAATGTATTTGCGAATTGAATAAAAGAACACTAATATTTCTCTCTATAATTACTACGTTTATAACACATTCTCCCTAACAAAAGCACTACAAATGAATGAGCTAGCTGCATTCACGTAAGCCCGACGGCAACCGTAAACACTAGATTAGATAGGCACAGGAGTTCTGTACCCTCTTGGACAGCGCCCAGTATGTAGACTGTTCTGGTTAGATAGTTGGAACACTGATCATGCAAAGCAACACGTAGCCACGAAACAGCTTAAATGAAATTTTCTTACTTTCCGACTTGCATGTTCTAAGCGATCACTTACGACTCTATTGCCAAGCATTGGCCCCCGATGGCACAAGGAAAAAAATGCGACGTGTGCTATGCCATTATTACGGACGCTATAGACCGGCAGTTTTCATTGCCATTCCTTCAACTTCCTTAGAAATATTAATTGCGTTGGCTACATACAGTGCTTTAATCAGACATAAGTTATACAGTAACTTACGCCAAACCTTGGTTAATTTATCACTAACATTTGATATTTTACCATTAATATAAGGGATGAGGAGATAGACGAGTGCCATCATACATCGGAGCCGGAAAAGAAGTAGATAAAAGATCAGACTGTTTACGATAACTGTCACAGTGTGACTGCTCGCCACACACCACCGTATCACTTACACGAGCCTGCGCCACCATCGACGAAGCATAGCGTGAGGGCCACAGTGAGGACAGTGCCCCGTGCTGTCCCCAAGTACACTGAGGCGCGCCGGCACTTTGCAGCGCTGCACACTTTAGGCGGTGGACATGCGAAGCCTAGTGGACTATGCGCGGCCATTCCAGCACGAGGGCGGCAACGGCAGACAGTAGACTGCTACCGCACTGGACTTTATTCAGCGTGGAGCTAAATATGTACATGAAATATGTAACTTCTCCTCGCATTTTATGTCCTCATGATTCTGTTATGAGATCGTAATTTACTGAAAAGACTGGAATGATAGAACGTACTTATTTATTTCATTCAGTGATTCGTCTCTCACTGATGTATGAGTTGTCATGACTACACAATAAAATTCAATAGCTCATGATACAGACATACCCAAAATATTTAAGTATGCTCTATTGGGATAGGACATGTGGTCGGCAGTGGCCTTGATGAAGGAAACGTCCCGGCATTTGCTTTAAGTGGTTTAGTAAAACCTCGGAAAACACACATCGGGATGGGCGAACCGAGGGAGCACCGTCCTTCCGAATATAAAATTACAGCGGTAAAAGCTGCACCGCGTCGTTCGGTCCGTTCCTCTTATACACTGTTCTTTGATGTACACAACACACAAATATCTTTTGATTATAAATAATAATATAAAAAGATAATTTTACTCTTCATCACCGCACACATTAAGGACACCCAGTGATGATAAAGTTGCTGCTATGCCCCTTACGATAAATCCAGCCTGATCGAATAAGCAATGCCAGGGGCGCCAAAATTCAAGTGCGTTCCGTGTTTCCTTCCTGTCCAGCCCTCTGTCCAGCTGAAAAGAAACACTGCATCAGCAAGACATTACTACCATGCACTTTATATGCTGATCCATGATCCTCTTGCAAAGGTAGTGAACTGTGATTATGTACTGAAATACGCCAGCATGTTTTACTTAAATTCGTTCATTGTTAACCACTACTGTGAGTCCTCTAAGTAATCCTGGGTTGTAAAGTTATGAATACTTAATTAGCTGCCTTGTTGAACGTATTTGAGTAATGTCTTTCATGTCTTCGGCAATTTATTACATAATTTTACTCCCTTATATATAATACTGTTTGTCAAATGGCTCTGAGCACTATGGGACTTAACATCTATGGGCATCAGTCCCCTAGAACTTAGAACTACTTAAACCTAACTAACCCAGTCATCACGAGGCAGAGAAAATCCATGACCCCGCCGGGAATCAAAACCGGGAACCCGGGCGTGGGAAGCGAGAAGGCTACCGCACGACCACGAGCTGCGGACAATACTGTCTGTCAGTCTTGGTTCTTGTTCCATCTTTATGTGCTGAACTACTAGTGGAATGTTATCCCTGATATGTACCACAGACTTCCTTAATGGACTCACTTAATGGAGCAGGGATGCCCAGTTTTCTAAATACCTCTTGACAGTGAGCCCAAGTACATCTTCTCATAATTATAGAAGTGGTCCCATTCTGCCACTTAAAAACGGGCTCCACGTTTAGTGCTTTCAACCCCAAGAAAATCTTCCTAAAGTTAAAAAATGACAGTTGCGTTATGACCGTCGTATTTAATTCTGCCCATAAGAAAGAGAAAAATAATGGTTCAAATGGCTCTAAGCACTATGGGACTTAACATCTGAGGTCATCAGTCCCCTAGACTTGAAGCTACTTGTACCTAACTAACCTAAGGGCAACACACACAGCCATGCTCGAGGCAGGATTCGAACCTGCGACCCTAGCATCAGCGTGGTTCCGTACTGAATCGCCTAGAATCGCTCGGCCACAGTGGCCAGCTCGTAAGAAAGTCTTGCCGAAACTACGCAAGATCTTAGTTTTTTTCACTAAATGGAAATGCGAGATGTCAAGGAACACGGTATCATCCCCAGCGCCGTCGTCTACAGCGCTGTGGATCTTATGGAGGAACAGAGTGAGCTCAGTTTTATAAGATCTCTGTTTGCGAAATCCATGTCGATTTTTACGGAGTAGTTTGTCGTTCCCTACAGACGTCATAGTTCTTGAACATAAAACATGTTCCATGATTCTACAACAGACTGATGTCACCGACATAGGCCTGTAATATTATGTGCATCTGTTCCTACGACCCGTCTTGTGAACGGGAATGACCTACGCTTTTTTCCAGTCGCTAGGTACCCTTCGTTGCTCCAGCGACATACGATAAACTGATGCTACGAGAGGAGCAAATTATTCCGCTTGATCCTTGTACAATCTTACAAGTCTCTCACCTTCGCCTGATGCCTTACCACTGCTAAGCGATTGTAGTCTTTCCTGTAAATCAGATTCTGCCATTTCGACGCTCGAATGACGATTGAAAGGAATGATAGTGTTAAGATCTTCCGAAGTAAAAGGATTTCGGCCTTCTCCCTGCTATCTTCAGGTCAGGTGCCAGAATGGCCATTGAGTAATTGAATAAAGAACTTTCGAACCGTTAAGTAACCTTTTATTCAGATCAGTCAACAAAACTTTACTTTATAGGTCGCTGAATGCATGAGTAGTAGGTAGCCACGAGACACTGGCTGTTACAAATTCACAGTCAACATTCACGTTGTGTTTGTTAGGCAATCTCTAGATTTATCGTCTATGCCTAATGTGGCAGAGCTGTGCTTCCTTTTTATGCTGAAGTGCATACTGTTTGTTTTCTTTGGTTTAAATGTCAGTTTTTAATATTGTCCATCTGTAAACATCCCTGAGGGTATCATTTGCTTTCTTTTATCGGAGCTCTGGTGTTTCGTCAGATACTATGATGTCGCTGTCGTCAGCGAGGAGAATATACATCTAGAGGCCTGCATGGAGGTCGTATTACACTTGTACCTGCCCATTAGAAAACAAACACC
Source organism: Schistocerca piceifrons (assembly GCF_021461385.2). Taxonomy (NCBI): domain Eukaryota; kingdom Metazoa; phylum Arthropoda; class Insecta; order Orthoptera; family Acrididae; genus Schistocerca; species Schistocerca piceifrons. The sequence goes on along the minus strand of NC_060140.1, from coordinate 640,997,211 downwards.
ACAAAAACAGTTCATGTAAGTAAGATACAGGCTTATTCACATAATTCAACTATCATGAATTTGTTTCCATGGATTTTGGGAATCCCTCCAGTCGTGCTAATATGCTACCAGTGACATTTCCTCATTACTTTACTCATTTTTCTTAATGTTACTCTTAACATTAGCAGAATAGTAGTTGTTGTTTCACGATTACAGCTGTTGCCATTGTTTCTGTCAACACAGATGATTATTCAACGAAGCTGCTTTCAGTATGTGGCGGAGGGTCTTCAGTTGCCATCATCTCTAACCCATTTACTGTTCCATTCATTAATTGCGTTTGAGAGGAACGACTTCGCTTGATCACTAGATTCTTTCAGTTTATCGTTATCGTTGCGGTCATATCGTGAGACATATGTGGAAGGAATATGTTATCTGAGTCTTCTTGCCATGAATGCTCTCGCAACATCGCAAACTACTTCGTCATACATAACGCCTCTCTTGTAGCGCCTGCCACCTGTCTTCTCCTTCTTCTTCCTCTTCTTCATCATGATCTCCATGACGCACTTGGGTTTATCAAACGACCCCATGGCAAATCGCGGAACTCTTCGTTGGATGTTCTCTGTCACTTCTATAGAATTGGGAGAGGTCCTACCTAGAAGAGCAGTACTTAATAACCAGTCTTACAAACGTTGTGTGTGACTCTTCTTTTGTAGATGAATTAGATTTCGAGATTGTTCCAGTTGGATTCAGCCTGGCGTCTGCTTTTCTTGCCATTATTCTTGTGTGGTCATTCCATCTTAGGTTGTTACGGGCAGTTACTGATATGTATTGTACGGATGTTACTGTTTCTAGTTATCTGTCAATAATAGTGTCATCGAGTAGTAACGGCTCTCCAAGTTCAATTTATGCGACTTATTTTACATTTATCGACTCGCTGTATCAAATGCCTGTCCCTGTACCCCCCGTCAACAGTATGTTTGCCTTTATGAATTTCGTTACGTACCTTTGGTGTTGCAATCTTCCTACAAATAGCGCCATTGGCTGCGAACTGCCTTGCGCTTCCCACGTCATCCGCTAAATCATCTGTATTGTAAGAGGTCCGATCAGATGTAATTTCGATGTATTGCTCACGCGCTGCCTGCGATATGTAAGGTATAAGAGAATCTCAGACCAGAGAGCAGTGTTGACTGCAGTAGGAACTGTGTAGCAGTGGCAGTAAGTTGTTGCTAGCGAGCAGTCTGGTCTGGTGTATCGTGTTGGCTGGGCCGGTCGTGGTGCAGCGATGCCGGAGCCTGAGCATTATTGTATAAGGTAAAAGCAGCCGCGCGCATATGTAGTATTGTTATCTCAAGTCCCATGTAAATGTTTTAAAAATGTCCCAATAATAATCTTTCTCATTAAAAGTAACTTTTAACAACCATTCATTTCAGTTTAAAGAATTTACTAATTTCTCCAATCCATGATCATCCCGATTATTGCAAAAGAAAAACCTGTTGTTTCTTTTCATAAATGACAAATCTATCGGCCAGCATTGCACAGGGCTGTGCCAGAAAAATTTATTGTAAGAGCAGATATATGTGCGTTATCCGGTGACTTCATTGAAGTCAGAATTTGTCTTTTTTTATTCAGAATGATCTTTCAGGGCCACGACGCAGCACTGCTGACGTCCAAAATTTACCAGGTTAAATTCACAGTTAATTATTGAAAAGCTATAAGTGAGCGACAATTTAATGGAGACGTTAGTTACATTGTATTATTACCAGGTTACTGAATTTATTTTTTGTTGGGACGTTACACTGAATGTGAACGACATAATTATAATTTTTACTGTTGAGAAGTTTAGGATTTTTTCTGTTTTGAGGTTACACTAAATGAGGATAATATTTATATTATTTATTTTATTTTGTGGGGAGGTTACACTTGTCGACAATCGGCGAGGATCGTATTTTCTTTATGAATTTCTGAGAAGTAGTTAATTATATATCTGCTCTTATTTACTTAAATGTAGTTTGCATCTGGCGCAACGCATTTAGTAATTTGTCACCGTTTCTATCACAGATCATCGGAAATTAATTGCTCTTTGTTGTAATTGTGTTTGTTCCATTTTGGCTTCGTCTTTGTTTCATTTTGTGCTTAACTTTTATTTGTCAAAATGCCGCATAAAACTGCTAACAGTTCATCGCGATGTGCAATGAGTGAAAAAGCCGATTCGAATAATTTGACCGATAATACTTGCGACACTCAGTGTTATAGTGATAATCCCCTAATTACGGATAATCAGTGTGTGCCGATCACTAGCAATGATATTGATCCTAATGATGAGCAAACAAATTCAATTATGTCCACCGTAAATGTAACAATTATGACGCGGCATGTTCCGTTACAATGAACGCTTTCCAGTTAGACACGCATGATATGCAAAATATACGTAGCGAACAGATAATTGTTTCTAACGAAGGTGAACAATATTCACAAAATACGTCAAATTTATTTGATTCCGGTGTAATGACCAACAGTGCACATCCGACTGGCAAACCTTTTTGTGAATCAAACAATGACCAAATGGTTACACAAAACGCGACAAATGCAGATACATCATCACACAGCACAGAGAATACGGTACCTAATTTTGGCATGGAACGAGTTATGGCAGTATTGCTACAACTTAATGAAAATCTCAAACAGCGGAAGAAAGAACAAAACAACCATTTCAAACAACTTAATGGTTCAAATGGCTCTGAGCACTATGGGACTCAACATCTTAGGTCATAAGTCCCCTAGAACTTAGAACTACTTAAACCTAACTAACCTAAGGACATCACACACACCCATGCCCGAGGCAGGATTCGAACCTGCGACCGTAGCAGTCCCGCGGTTCCAGACTGCAGCGCCAGAACCGCTAGACCACCGCGGCCGGCGCAACAACTTAATGAAAAATACGACAACCATTTCAAACAACTTACTGAATCGTGCAAACTACTTAATGAAAGTTTCAAACAGTCGAATGAAAAACACGACAACATTAACGAACAGAACAAACAATTTAATGAACAGATTGCAGCCGTTACCGTGCAACGTCATGATACTAAAGAACAATTACGTGAGGAAATTAAGGCTTGTGCTAGGATCAGTAGTGAAGAAATCAGATCTGTAGCACAAGAATTAAGTAGTACACGTGTAGCCACAACGAAATTACTTAGAGATGAAAGTAGTGCAGTCACTGAACAATGTTCTGAAAAAGCAACACAGTTACGCGACGAGTTTAAATTAATGTCAGCAGAACTTCCACGCGCGCTGGATGCGGAAGTCGATAAGAAATTTGAACAACAGAACAGCCAAATTGACGAACGTTTTAAAGTGACAGAAATGAAAAATGTTTCAGGCACTAACACGTCACAGCATACACCACATACCGGATATTTCTCACACTCACACAGCCAGTGTAACTTAGGTGATTTAGAGAGAGTACTGTCTTAGAAGATTCTGAACAGACACAGTCAAATAGAGTCTCATGCAATCCTGAACATACTCAGACACTCAGAGACGAAAATTTTGATTACAAGCGCTTTCTATCCGTTAGGACATTTAAGGTATATAAAAATGACAGAACACAGATTCACTCTTTCGACTGGATACTACAATTTGCTTTTGTATTTTCATCAGCTTGGCCTGTAATGCAGAAACTAGAATTGGCCTGGATACAACAACTTGTTTTTGAATTTTCACCGGCATTGCCTGTAACGCAGAAACTAAAATTTATTTGCAGCGCGTAAGGGACCTCAGGGGATTCATTACACTTCGATGAATATGTGCCGTAGCGTGCACAAGGGCCCGAGCCATAGTAGTGCTATTTCATCTTTAGTTTTCTGCACTGCTGCCTTCTCTTTTACTATCCTTTATATCTATCAAAACAGCTCTTCTACTATCGATCTATCTAGAATTAGAAATGAGTAAAGAAAACCAGATATGACAAGTTTTACCGAAAGTTACAGTTTTCACTAGACACTCGCGAAATAAAAAGAAATACCAGCATAATTTTAATAAGACAAAATTTTAATCATCAGTATGTACAAAATTTTCAGCAACTGCAAACACAGTTTGGTAACAATAGACGCTTTTCCACACAACAGCAAGAAACCAGCCGGTTAGCATACCTAACCAACAATGTAGTCTGCAAGGTCAACCAAGCTTTAATGTTTCGCTGCCTGCACGTATAGCGTCGGCTCCACCAAATAGTAACGCACAGCAACAAGGAAATCAGTATGTACAGAAAACACAGCATTTCAATTTCCTATCGCAATGCGCCGTATAGCAATGATTATTATGACAGACGTAAAAGTAAAGAGCACAGTTTTCAGCGAACGTTTAATAACAGTCGGTCTTACCAGCAGCAGAATCATCCACAACAGATTATCATGAGTGAACCAGACAGTCGGTATCGTCCCGAACGTAATACGTCAGGAAGAAATAACAGAACAGTACAAATAGTCGAGATGCCACAGCATCCTCCCGCAAATAACAGTACGTCAGAAAGAATTTGACTAGATACAGCACAGGTTGCATCTTCCAACAACGTAAGCACTACTTTTGACACGCAGAATGTTGTTCACGAAAATGTTATTACTTTTGACTACATCCGAGACACTCTTTTGCATGAAAAAGCAGTTTCTCAAAAAAACTATTTCTCACCCTGTCATTGAAGTAAAGATTGGATCATCCACATTTTCAGCAGTAATAGATTCTGGATCACCTATGTCAGTTATAAATGAGGAAACTTTCAACGAAAGTAATAAAGAGAATACCTATCCTACGTTACCATTAGGCAAAACTAAAGTAAACGGAGCAGTATCCAGTAAAGAAGTAGTGTAAAGTTACAGACACACTTATAATTTTGTATTGCGGGTCATACGTTTTACTCAAATTTTTGGCTTGTTCCCTTATTGACAACAGACGTTATTTTAGGTACGAGTTTTTTGGTACAACACGACGCAGTTATTGACTTTCTAAATCCCTATTTAATGTTAAAGGATGCAAATGTACAATTGGCATTAGAATTTCAGCACGCTTTATCTGCAGATGAACAGGCAATTAACCGAACACAGGTCTTTTCTACATCGCGTAACACGGACTGTCGTTCCACATTGTTCACAGACACGTACATACACAACTACAATACACCAGACGAAGCCGACTATGACGTTATGCAAATGATTTCTGATAAAGTAAAACAAAGCAGTGCAAATACAGACAACGAACGTACTCAACTATGCAATATTCTTTTACAGCAAGCTCCAGTTTTTGACAACATCCCTGGTACTATGTCCGGTTTTATGTATGAATTTCAAGTTAAACAGCATGACAATTTAAAGCCACACATTATCCTATTCCGTATATCTACAGAGAACAAGTTAAGAAAGAACTGCAAGCTATGCTTGACCAAGGAATTATTGAACCGGCAGTTAGTCCGTACATAAGCCCGCTCCATATTGTTAAGAAAAAGGATGGTTCACTTCGCCTCGTACTTGATTCGCGTCATGTCAACGACATTATTATTAATGAAACAGATCGCCCACAGACACTAGAAGAACTTTTACAGAAATTTCATGGTACTGCTGTTTATTCGACATTAGATTTGAAATCGGAATTTTGGCAAATTCAGCTCCATCCGAACTGCAGAAAATTCACAGCATTTCTCTGTTTTGGTGATTGTTATCAATTTTGCAAATTACCGTACGGTCTAACAATTTCTTCAGCAGCATTTATTCGCGGTTTAAATACTATACTTCGACAGAACTTAAAGACCGAATCACAACGTATGTAGACGACATTCTTATTGCCGAAGCTAACTGGTCTTAACATAATCTGATTCTGGAACAACTGTTGCAAACTTTTCATGCACAAGGACTCACAGTTAATCTTAGCAAATCACACTTTGGCAAAACTTCAATAAAATTTCTTGGACATGTAATTTCAGCAGAAGGCATTGCGCCTGACACGGAAAAACTTCAAGCTTTACGTGACATTACTGTTCCTACGACGAAGAAACAACTACGCAGCTTTTTGGGTTCAATTAACTTTTTCCGTAAATTTGTTCATTACTCTGCTTTAGACACCCCTAGATTATGCCAATTGACGAGTAAAGACACTATTTGGTCCTGGGATAGCCAAGCACAGTCTGAATTTGTCAATCTGAAACAAGCTTTGTTGAATGCACCTCATTTATCGCACCCAGATCTTACTAGAAATTTTTCCATTGCCACCGACAATTCTAACACCGCTTTAAGCGTACACATTTTTCATTAAATTGAAGAAGACGGCACTACAGTAATTAAAAACGTCGCCTTTGCAAGTCGCATTCTGTCACCTGCTGAACGCAATTATTCGGTCACAGAACTTGAAACATTATGTGTTGTATGGGCATTTACGAGATTCAGACATTTTCTTTATGGAAGACATACGACCGTTTACACAGATCATAGAGCGATACAGTCTTTACTTTCCGCAAAATTTACACACGACAGGTTAAGCAGATGGAAACTTTATTTACAGGAATTTAATTTTACAATTGTTCACATTCCCGGTACACAAAATATTGTAGCAGACGCACTATCCCGCTCTCTCAGCAAGACATCGCAACCAACTTCTGCCAAGAAAATTTTAGCGTTATGTATATTCAACAAGTTGCATTCGATAATTTCATTTCGTCGTCATTACGAGACATAGCACAGGATCAGAGCAAAGACAACGTTTGGAAAGAAATTAAACATCTTTGGCAAGATAAGAATAATGTTACCCTTAGAAACCATTACACTGTACGCAATAACATTCTGTTTCGCCGCTCTCACCCTGACAGCAACAGTTGGTTATTATGCATTCCTGACGAACTTGTTAACAAATTAATTTGGTATACTCATTTAAGTTACGCACATTATGGAGCCTGAAAAGGTTTTCTTATACTGAGACAGAACTGTTATTTTGCGAACATGGAGAAACGTATTCGACGAGTTTTAGCGTCATGTAAAATCTGCCAGAAAGCTAAGTCAGACACGACTTCACATATTCCTCCGTTACATCCCATTGTACCCGTTAAATTGAGACACATGGCCGCTGTACACATTTTTGGTCATATTCCCAGAACTAATAGAGGTTTTTGCTACATCTTTGTCGCTGTTGAGCTCACTTCGAAATTTGTTACCTTCACTCCATTACGCAAAGCTACTGCTAAAACTATTTCGAATGCATTTGTAAAACATTTTTTATTTCATGTATGGCATGTATTGAAAGTAATTTCTGACAATGGACCACAGTTTGGATCTGCGATATGGACACGTATGTTACGAGCTAGAAACATTTCTCCGATCTTTATATCCAAGTATCACGCTTCTTCGAACCCTTGTGAACGTCTAATGAAAGAAATTGGTAAACTATGTACAATATACTGCCATAAAAAAACATATTGATTGGGGCACACACATACTCCCATTCCAGGATGTAATTAACTCCATACTAAATGAATCTACTATGCTATCTCCGACTGTTATATTGAAGAATGTTGAACCACCCAACAAATTAAAGAATTAGTATCCTTTCCTACATTTCGTCGACTACGCCACCATGAAATAATTGACATTGCACTCAACAACATCAAACGTGCAGCATAGCGCCGGAGAAGACAGCAAAAACAGGTTTGTACACGCCGAGACTTTCACATTGGACAGAAGATATTAGTATGTACACACTATTTATCCAACAGAGGAAAGAGTAGATGCTATAAATTTGAGCTTCTATACGCAGGTCCATATCGAATTCGCAGCATTCCTCACCCCAATGTAGTACACGTCAAAACTTTGAGAACCAGAAAAAGCAAAGGCAATCACCATGTCTCCAATATTAAACCCTTTATTGAATGAACATACTTTACGATTTATCACACTGTAATGCCATTTCCAGATATTTATATGACCACTTACTGATGATGATTATATTTTTTCTTGGCAAGTGCCCGGCAAGGTAAGGTTAGCAGGTTGCTTTTCTTGTCGTTATATATCAGACCGTGCACATTTTTCATTTTTTGTGTATGTATGATTGTTCTCCTATCGAAAGTAGAATTTTTGTCTGTATGCACTATGTAATCTTTAAGATATAACAAACACCAGTTGACTTTGACATTTTTTCTTATGATATCTCAATATCTTGACTATTCTACATTTTTTGCTACTACATTATGATACTGTGTATAGATTTTTTGCACTTGAAAACTGTCTATGTTTTTGACATAATACGTTTTCTGTCATGATATGCTGTATGCTTAGTTGTATCACTAGAAACAAGTTTTTATTTAATGAGGATGTGATTTAAATGCAAGATATTAATCCATACCCATCATTTTCAGAAAGCAACGGTGTGTAAGAGAAATAAATTATACAACCACAGTGGTTTACTATGAAATGGAAATTTCACCTCCGGAATGAACGAAAGAAAATACAATACCTTGTCATGAAGAGTAAAAGGATCAGAATTAACAAGCATTAACCAGAATATACTATACACATCGTATGATAGCAGTCTTGACTAATTATTTTTCTTTCAGAATACGAGGCGATTGATGCAGGCTGTCAGTCAGAACTACACATGTTAATTTTAGTGATGAAATATGCTAGAAATAAGAAATTCTATACTATGAATAGTTATATGAAGTAAATGGTAATAGGAATATGAATAATGAAGTGTCTATTTTTTGCAGATGATAATAAATGATGATGAATAGTTATATGAAGAATATGGTAATATGAATAATGAAGTTTTTCTTTGCGGGTGATGATAGTGATGAAGTTATAGCAATATGAATAATGAAGTTTTTCTTTTCAGATGAGAATAATGATGAAGTTTATATATTACTATTAGTTAAGAAATGCTATGTAGTTATTTAAGTATTTGTTGCAGTTCCTTTTGACAGTATGTCTTATGTCACATGGTATAATGACTGAATGTTTTGGAAAAGACAGCTAGAGTACATATATATTGAGTACACGTTTCACTAACTGTTAATTCGAAGTTCACTACTTTTCAGCATAATATGCGTTTCTTCTTTTAGCTCAATAATCCATTTTGTATTTTTTCCAGGAGAAGCTATTCATGAAATTAATGTGCTATAAGCAGCTAGTCTTTAAACCTGTTCTAGTGCTTGCATTTTTTTTATCCATTTGTGTGTATCATTCATGAATGTGCTCACATATACTCTACTTGTTTCATAACCTTCCTACAGCTGACTCATGACGAATGATGTAATTAATCCTTATTTGCAGCAATAAGTCAAAAGCATATATTTTCATGCCCCAGCAATTATCGATCCCAACGCAATGCATTGCTAACACAAAAAAATTGTTACCAGTCCCAACTATTACCAGTATACAACCAAATAATGCTACCATTTTAGGATAAATTTCTAGTCCTAAATATAGTGCAAATTTCTCAGATGTATTGAATCCATTATATCTATGTATTATCGGACCACAGACCTTGAGTAATAGTTACAGTGTGTTACATTTTAAATATGTCCTATGTCACTTGAATGATGAGTTCTGAGTAATACTGAATGATGTTTTGTAATAATGCATAAATGCTATCCCAATAATTTCTATAAATAATATTTTTGTTATACTCTATAAATGCTATGCCAATAATTAACTCCTGTTCTGAATGATGACTTGTGAATAATACTTAATAATGTTTTGTAAAACTATATGAATACTTTGTAACTGGCCAATGAGTGCCAATAATTACCACAATCAGATGAGTTGTGAATAGTGTTTTGTAATATTCAATACTTGCTACATGTTTAGTAATTGGCCAATGAATGCCAATGATTACTATAAGTAGATGAATTATGTACAAATGCTATGCCAATAATTAACTCATTTTTAATGATGACTTCTGAATAATGCATAAAACAACGCTTTGTAACTTGGCAAAGAGTGCCCATAATTACTATATTGAGATGGATTATGAATAATGTTCTAATACTCCATACATACTACTTAAACACTGTGTAAATAGCCAATTAATGCCAATAATTACTCAAATCGATTGACAGACTAGTGTAATTCTAAATTATGACTAGCATAAGACTTAATGTCCTTCACCTTCTGACCTAATTACCAGAAATTACTGCAATATCCGTTTGTCCTGTCCATCCTCATGATCATGGAGCACTATATTTGGTTTTTCCACTAATTCTACGTTGGTGAAAGAGTATGGCTTCTACAAGAATGTGGTGTTGACACATCACGCTGTCCACCATCTTTAACGATGGAGATGTTATTATGGTCCTACTGTTTGGTGTACCTAATGTACTACCAAAATGATGACATTGAATATTAATACAACATTTCAGTGTCTTGGCTACACTGATAAATACTTCAGGGAAGAGAACTTCAGATTGTCTCACTTGGTGTTGTGCTTCTGTATAAACATATGGACTTTCGGTACAACTACGTACAACCTACTGTGATACAACCATGATACAAACCTTCCCATTCCTTTCCTAGTTCCTAAATATGCTAAAGACTTTTACAGTGCGTGTGCACTTCATTTCAATTGTTAATATGATCAGTCATTCTAAATATGCTAAAGAATTCTACAGTGCGCGTGCACTTTATGTAATTTGTTAAAATATTTTGTATTCAGTGCGTGTGCACTTTATTTCACTTCATGATATGTTATGTAAAATTGCTAAAGACTTATACAGTTCGTGTGTACTTTGTCATTTGTTAATATCTTTTGTACTCATTGCATATACATTTTGTCTTTTCTTGATATATTCTGTACTTAGTGCGTGTGCACCCTATTTCATTACTTAATATGTTCTGCACTTATCTATAACATATAATCTGTGACTGTAGACTTAGTAACTAAATAGATTTTAGAAAAATTTGTTGCTCATGGCAAGTCCAATTGACTGACCACTGCTGCCAAATTTTTGCCCCCCCCCCCCCCCCCAGTGGAGGGTCATGTAAGAGGTCAGAGCAGATGTAATTTCGATGTATTGCTCACGCGCTGCCTGCGATATGTTAGGTATAAGAGAATCTCAGACCAGAGAGCAGTGTTGACTGCAGTAGGAACTGTGTAGCAGTAGCAGTAAGTTGTTGCTAGCGAGCAGTCTGGTCTGGTGTATTGTGTTGGCTGGGCTGGTCGTGGTGCAGCAATGCCGGAGCCTGAGCATTATTGTATAAGGTAAAAGCAGCCGCGCGCATATGTAGTATTGTTATCTCAAGTCCCATGTAGATGTTTTAAAAATGTTCTAATAATAATCTTTCTCATAAAAAATAACTTTTAACAACCATTCATTTCAATTTAAGGAATTTACTAATTTCTCCAATCCATGATCATCCCGATTATTGCAAAAGGAAAATCAGTTGTTTCTTTTCATAAATGACAAATCTATCAGCCAGCATTGCACAGGGCTGTGCCAGAAAAATTTATTGTAAGAGCAGATATATATGCGTTATCCGGCGACTTCATTGAGGTAAGAATTTTTCTTTTTTTTTATTCAGAATGATCTTTCAGGGCCATGACGCAGCACTGCTGACGTCCAAAATTTACCAGGTTAAATTCACAGTTAATTATTGAAAAGTTATAAGTGAGCGACAATTAAATGGAGAGGTTAGTTACATTGTATTATTACAAGGTTACTGAATTTATTTTTTTGTTGGGACGTTACACCGAATGTGAACAACATAATTATAATTTTTTACTGTTGAGAAGTTTAGGAATTTTTCTGTTTTGAGGTTACGCTAAATGTGAATTATTTTTGTGGGGAGGTTACAGTATATATATCAAAAAGTAACGGTCCAATATGTAACTCTCTTTGGGGTATTCCCGTAGTTGCTTTTACATCGGTAGGATTCGTTCAGTTTTAATAAGCTCGCATTTGAGCACCCTTAAACCAAAAACACACACTCACTGTTATTTGCATAAAGGAGATTCACAGTGAACATTCACTCAGTATTATTGCTTTGAGCGAAGCTCTGAATATTTTATAACATGTCCTACGACTTCTTGTTATTGAGACGTTGACCAGTACAATAAAATTTAAAAAAAAGTTATAGTTTTGGTCCAGTCTTGTGTGCCATCTCATTTGTTCACCCATGGAAAATTCCTAGCCCACAGTTTTTATTTCTCATGCACTAATTGCAACTATTCCTCTCTTCTCTAGCTCATCAAAAACAGTTCACCCAATAATGTCGTTATGATTATGCGTTTGCAATCGAAATTGTCAGAATTAGCAACATAGTGTGTGAGAAACCAACTTCTTATTTTTTTAAAAATAATCTTATGGGACTTAACTCCTAAGGTCATCAGTCCCTAAGCTTACACACTACTTAATAAACTATCCTAAGGACAAACACACACACCCATGCCTGTGGGAGGACTCGAACCTCCGCCGGGAACAGCCGCACAGTCCATGACTGCAGCACCATACACCACTAGGCTAAAAGCCAACTTCCTCCTCTTCCATAACCATCGTTTCTTTTATGTATATAAATATTGGAGGCTAAAGTATATTTTGGACAATGGCTAAACTGATTGTAGTTACCATTTGCATAGTTCCTTATTAACTTACGATGAAACGTTTAACTTTTCGCATGACGTTTAATGACTGAAAATGCCTTTTATACTAACGAAAAGACTCATTTTTCTGGCTGTTATTAGTATGGGACTAATCGAATACTGTCTTTTTGCTTTTGTACTTGGTTTGTTTGTGGATTCCATTACTTGTTAGTGCATGGTAGTGTTTTGTGTGGCGTAGAACATGATAAAATGCATTCGAGAGACAGCTGTAATGAGAATATTAGTGGCTAGGTCAAAGTGTGCGAGATATGTACTTGCAAAGAGGTAAATGATGCTCATCTCACACATTTCACACTACCGTCTTCAGCAATCTTCGCGATGAAGTTGAAGAGGTTCACACAAGGAATTGCAGCAAAATGTATCCCTGAACGTGTAACGTAGCATTTAGATGCAGTGAGATTCGTTCTGGGGTACGTGCAAGCCTAGGCTTATTTACCAATAGTATTAATTTTACAATATATGCATTTAGCACATATGGACAATGGCATCGATAGAAATGGTTGGCGGTTAATACGAAACCAACAGTATTTTGCTCTGAAGTAATTCTTAGGTAAAAGTGGGTGTCGCACAACTGTAAGTAATAAAATGAGAAAGTTATTTTAAGCAAATATTATACGTAAACTTGAATCTGATTCAGCCAGTATGACACACAAATGGGCACAAACTAAATACAGCAGAACAGAAACCGGAGCTTTTCCAATTTCAGCAGATAGTACATTGTAATTGGGCAACGGCAATGACGCAGAATAACAAACAAAGAAAATCACAACAGGAATACCTTTTTTACCAAGAGATTCCACTAGCTACTCGCTACTTCTACAGACAACAGGACTGCATCCAGCTGCATGGTCTACAGACAGCAGACATCAATATAACATTCAGGAAACCTATTTCTGTTGTAATGCATTTAATCGTAGCAGTACTTGGAGCGTGAGACAGAGTTCCAGAACACTGAACATCTGCCTATGCCAGTCGCCCACCTATGTTGTGAGCACCGCCTTAGCAGCAACACTCTTCCACGTCATCGTCTCGCGCGTCTGTGCTCTGGAATCAGCATTGGAGGTGCCTTCCCGGTCTGACAGACTGCTATGTGACGACAGGTACTATAGTCATTTCCTCTATTCCAGACCGAGCAAGGTGGCGCAGTGGTTAGCACACTGGACTCGCATTCGGTAGGACGACGGTTCAATCCCGCGTCCGATCATCCTGATTTGGCTTTTCCGTGATTTCCCTAAATCGCTCCAGGAAAATGCCGTAATGGTTCCTAAGGAGCACGGCCAACTTCCTTCCCCGTCCTTCCCTAGTCTCACAATGGTTCAAATGGCTCTGAGCACTAGGTGACTTAACTTCTGAGGGCATCAGTCCCCTGTAACTTAGAACTACTTAAACCTAACTAACCGAAGGACATGTCCAGCCTATGTTGCAATGCCACATCAATGACGCTACCGCCACTACCGATACAGACCCCCAACTCCTGACAAGGGAACCTCCCCATCGCACCCCTCTCAGATTTAGTTATAAGTTGGCACAGTGGATAGTCCTTGAGAAACTGAACACAGATCAATCGAGAAAACAGGAAGAAGTTGTGTGGAACTATGAAAAAGGTAAGCAAAATATACTAACTGAGTAGTCCATATGCAAGATAGGCAACATGAAAGACAATGCAAGCGTAGGAGCGCCGTGGCCCCGTGGTTAGCGCGAGCCGCTGTGGAACTAGAGATCCTTGGTTCAAGTCTTCCCTCGAGCGGAAATTTTACTTTCTTTATTTTCACAAAGTTATGATCTGTCCGTTCGTTCACTGACGTCTCTGTTCACTGTAATAAGTTTAGCGCCTGTGTTTTGCGACCGCACCGCAAAACCGTGCGATTGTTATTGAAGTCGCGAGCTATATTTGCTGGATTCATATTGCCCACGGAATACATCTCACGTATTTAATGCACTCTCGTCCAAAGTAGTGAACAGTCAACTGCCAGCCAGGGAGCCTCGTTAGCAGCAATACTCTCTCTTCCGTGCGCTGTAGTCGACTGACGTCGTCTGTTTCGATGTTTGTTTAGGTGTGGCGTCCCCATACTACGGCGCAGTTACCTCGCATCGGACGGACTGACAGATAATAATTGTCTGAAAATAAAAAACTTTTCAGTCGGTGGACGACTTGAACCAACCAAGAACCTCGCGTTCCGCAGCCGCTCACGCTAACCACGGGACCACGGCGCTCTAGAGCTCACATTGACCTTGATGTTGGCTATGTTGCGCATTGACTACTCAGTTTGTATATTTTGCTTATTTTTTCATAGTTCCACACAGTTTCTTCCTGTTTTCCCGATCGATCTGGATTCAGTTTTTCAAGGCCTATCCACTGTGCCAACTTGTAACTAAATCTGAGTGGGGTGCGATGGGGAGGTTCCCTTGTGAGCATCTTGGCGCCCAGGCACTCTGGCATCTTCTCGAAACTATAGCATGAGGCCTATATTAAGGTATCGACGGAACACTTCGATGCCCTGCAAGTACTGGGCACGGTAGTCTGACGTATTCGCAGTGGAGAAGCCACTTGAGGCCCGTATGCCACCGGGCATGAAACGTGAGCCTCCCTTTGGTGCAGCATGCACAGAACAGGCACATGTTCAGTTCAGTCACCTGGCAACATCAGGCTGGTGACGCAATGACGTGTATGAACTTCACTCGCCTTTGATGCCAGCAGTTTCGAAGTCCAATAATTGTAAATAAACTGGAATAAAGGAGCTCCTAATGCAGATGTACTGTATTCTTCTGCTGCCTCTGCACAGGGTCTGGATTATCCGGATACGTCCTCCTTTTTAGCTCTTTGTCCGGAGTCCGGGCGTATTTTTACAGTGTCCGGCTTTTTCGCAAAGTTGAGCGTAATTAAGTTAAATTTATAATTCGTCCCGTTCTATTGCTCTTTTCTTAAATACTTTAACTATTGGCACAGCCTTCGTGATAAACACGCACGAAGGCGGTGTTAATAGGTGGCACCAGGATCGTTGATGTTATCGTTGATCGACCTATAAGCGAATGCAAATATCGATTATTTAAAATTTTCATTTCGTATCTTCGCTTTGTACTGGCTTGGCTTCCTGTAGTGCACGTGTGATTTGTGAGTGTAATTTTTAACCGAGTGAGTTACGTAAAATATTTGTCTATGCCTAAACGAAAGTGTACATTTTCTGATGTTCTTTCCCGCAAATATCCGGCTTTAAGAAAGGGAGAAATGAATTTGAAGCGGAATGTAAGACATGTGGAGCCGGAACGTACGTCTCGGTGGCTAATGAAGGTAAGAAATAACTCGACATATTAACTGTCATGGTTTTATTTCATTGTTTCATAGTCATTCAATTTATTTGTATTCGGAAGGTTAAAGTGCAGTTTATATGTCGTCAGCTGCTGCTTGAATTGTAGATGTTGGTAGCGGTGTGTCGAATGAAGGGAGGTGAATGGTCTTACGTTTTTCGCTTTGTAAACAATTGCGTGTTGTTGACATAACAAAACACTTGACGCCACACTGTCATCACAACCAACATTTTTAATTTTTTTTATATTACTCACTTAACCACCACCTGACCATCAGTAACAATTAACTACTAGTTTAACCGGTAATTGCCGGCAGTCACGTGACTTGTCCAAAGCTGACGAGTGGTATTCTCATCTGCAGTTGACCCGTTTGATGTCTCCTCTTTTTTCTTCCTTTGTCCTCCTTTTTGAAGCTGTTTGTCATCCTTTTTAAACAATTGCATCTGCTCACCCTAGCTCTGCATCCGTATTCACATCCAGCCAACCCTCGATAATTGATGTCTGAAGTGTGCCTCATCCTGCTACACATGTTGTTACTTATATCAGACGAACTTCTGAAGATGAAGATGGATTACTATCTGAACACAGCGGCCAGTTCTCTGGATCTGCAACAGGCATGTCGTTCGCAGTGGTACGAGTAAGGGCCGAAATTAGTTTTCTGGCTCTGTGTGGTTGTTTCCCTATCCTTTATCCTTCCCTTTTATTTTATTTTGGATGTACTGTATACTTCTGTTTTTATTAAGTAGACAGTATGGATAAAAAGCTTTAGGCTCAAATGCGATTCAAGTTTTGCCTAATCAGGTAACAGTTACAGGCAGAAATATTAAACAAAGCGAGGAAAGGAGGGAATGGGCACATCCAAGTGTACCTACCTCGATACAAACACTGCTTTCTTGGCAACCCCATTTGCTAGTAAATCAACGGTAGGTATCTTTGTGTTTCTTGATAATTTGGATACAATAATGCATGGAATAATGAGCAGTCGTTGAGTATACGAGACCAAAGTCTGCTAGGGTTTCCAGGGCTTATGAAATGCACCGCGAACGATTAATGAATGCAGTCATTTGACGACTTGAGAGAAGAGTTACGAGAAAGACGTAGGAAATAAAATACATCGAGATACTATCATGATAAACTTAACGGGGTCTTTCATAGACACGGGGATTCAATAGAAAGTTTTGTAGACCACATTCAAAAAATGTACATCATAAAATTACGGGGTGATATGGCTAATAGCATTATATTGCAGGACGCCGAGCAGAGAGCACTTTCTGTGGGGTTTATCAGGGAATGTTACGTAGGGGCACACGCAACTCCCAAAGACGTTGAATGAAGTGGTGGCCACTTGGGTAGTAGTAGATGGAACTGATGTGGCGACAAAACCATAGGAAAAGAAAGTGGTATTTAATAAAGATGTCACGTGTTTTAAATGTGATCATCCACGTCGCATAAAGCATAATTTTACGAATCAACAATGCCAATAATAAACGGTTTGCACATTTTACATGCAAAGGTTCGAAGAGACTGAAAGGTAGTCACGTGGCGCACCTGGTACCCAGCCATAAAACAGGAAGGGCGGCAATGTGTCCACTGAAGGTTAGTATGTATCACCTCCGTGCAGAATCAGTGGCAGACAGTTTTGCTGACTGCCTAAGTGAAAGGCCAGTTGTCGAAATTCTTATTAGATACTGGCTCCCAAGTGTCAGTGGCAAGTAAGCGTATAATTGGCGAAAAAGAAGTAAATCCGCCATGCTGGAAGTAAAGCATCATAGGTTCGG
Organism: Schistocerca piceifrons; assembly: GCF_021461385.2. Lineage (NCBI taxonomy): Eukaryota > Metazoa > Arthropoda > Insecta > Orthoptera > Acrididae > Schistocerca > Schistocerca piceifrons. The sequence goes on along the minus strand of NC_060140.1, from coordinate 640,979,518 downwards.
TAATGTTAATTCACTCTTTTCAGCAATGCTGGGATTCTGAGTGGAGGAGATCGGGGTTACTTTATGGGGTACTACCTATACAGTAGTTGGCAGCAGCTATGAAGTAATCCTTGGTTTAGATTTCCTGGTTGCATGACACACCAAATTGACTTGCAATGGCGTGTAACTGTAGTGGATAGAACACCATATCATGTCAGTTTTACGGCCCGAAAGCGAAGATCGCTCATATGCTACAGCCAGCCACCTAACTGCGAACGAGGTCCCTTAAAGTCGGCTCATGGCAAATGATATCAAAGGGCACATGTGAATTCGTCTCGTAGACTAAGGGACTAATCTGCTGTTTGATTCTTTATGTTTCTGTAGCTGGACATTTGCCTGACATTGAAGAATTAGATAAAGAACAATGTTGTCCTACAAATATGAATTTGATGGAGGCAATGTAATCCCTGTCAGCATTGATAACTTAAGTTCCGAAGAAGTAAAGCTATCACACGGTACTTTGAAAGCCAGCTTAGAGGTACTGAAAACCGATGATTTAGACTGGCATTTCAAGACAGTCTGTGCAACGCTAGGACAGTCAGTTTAAGTACACTGAGGAGGAATATAGCATATATTTATTTACAAAAACCGCTGCTCATAAATTAACAGCTGTGTGATCGGATCGTAGAACGATGTAGTAGCCCCTGAGCAACTGGTTATCATTGTCCCCAAATATATATCTGAAGACAGAATGTGGTTTATGTGTAGTGGTACCAGCAAAATTACAAAACCAAGTTTTCAGGCAAGCTCATGATGCAAATTCAGCTGGACACAGCAGCTGCCAAGCTACGGAACACAGAGTTGTACAAAATTACTGGTGGATTTTACGCAGAATTATCGACAGTTGCCGGCCGCAGTGGTCTAGCGGTTCAGGCGCTCAGTCCGGAACCGCGCAACTGCTACGGTCGATGGTTCGAATCCTGCCTCGGGCATGGATGTGTGTGATGTCCTTAGGTTAGTTAGGTTTAAGTAGTTCTAAGTTCTAGGGGACTGGTGACCACAGATGTTAAGTCCCATAGTGCTCAAAGCCATTTGAACCATTTTTTTTATCGACAGTTACATAAAAAATTATATCCCGTGCATGCAGAGAGAGAAATTCAGTCGTCAAAAGACTACATTGCAGAAGTTATCAGAGACAGATAAACCATTTCAGATTACTTGCACGGACATACTCGGTCCTTTTTCTCAAAACCAGCGGGAAACCATAATGTGCAAACAGTAAGTGATCATTTTTCTTGTTTTGTCTCCGCGGTATCCACACCCAACCAACAGGCAGAAACAGAGGCACGAGCGATCATTAATGAAAGTATTCTAAAGTTATGAACACTGGAGACTGTGACAATAAAGTTGTGCCGATTATTACATATTAAGAAACTCAGAACGGGGGAAAGGGAATAGGGAAGCCTCATCGTATTAAGTTGTGAGATGCTAGAAGCCTTCCAGTTAAGTCCTCTAAGAAATTATACATTCTTCAGACAACAGCCAGACATGGTAATGTCAGATCATCTGTGGACAGTAATGTTTGGGTAATAGAAAACGATATTCTTCAATTAGAGGATATTTTTGTATTTTTGGTAAACTGAAAATTATGATGAAAAACCAGACAACAAATGATCATATTTTGCGTTTCATCTCCATGATACCCATGTCTAACCAGAAGGAGGAGACAGTGGTAAAACCGATGGCTAATAAGTGGATACTAACGTTTGGAACATCAAAGCCAATACTCTGCTTTGACATGGATACTGACGCACTGACGCAAGTAACAGTGGAGTTAGTCTCATGAGCTCTTTGAAAAGGGGTTTGCTAAACGAGGTGGTCACATACTTAAGGCAGTGTTTTTTATGGCCAACACAGCAGACTTAGACAATATAATCAAGGCCTTACAGAAACTGAAGGAGGATATAACAGTCACCGAAGGATTAGTAGACTGTTCTGAAAAGGACACAGTACAAAATAATATACAGCTATGCTCCTTGGCTGCATTGCTCCCATCTGACTTTCGGCAGACACCACTAGACACAACATGGGCATATTCAAAGGCCGTTTGCGTATTGTAGAAATCCAGCTGACGGTTGCAAATCTCCTACGCACCCTCGCTGACACTATTATTGATGCACAACCACAAACCACCAAAATATGAGAAGCGCTGTTAGACATTGTAAGTGTCAGTTTAACATCGACAATCTTATTCCCAGATCAGTTCCTATTAGAGTTATCCAAGTCCATGCCGGCGGCTATCGAGCGCACTGGGTCAACCGGCTGTCATGTAGTGGCACATGTCAGCACGAATGTAGGCTGCCGCATGGGTTCTCAGGCCATCCTTGACTCCTTTCGGCGGCTGGCTGATTTGGTGAAGGCAACTCCAACACACGCAGGGTGCAGGCTACGCTGTCTATTTGTAGTATCGTACCCAGGGTTGATCGCGGTCCTCTGGTTTGGAGCAGAGCGGAAGGTCTAAACTAAAGGCTCAGACGGCTCTGCGACGGTATCGGATGCGAATTTCTCGACCTCTGCTATCGGGTGCAGAATTATAGGTTTCCTCTTCACAGGTCAGGCGTACACTACACGCAGGAATGGGCTACTAGGGTAGCGGAGTATGTGTGGCGTGCACATAGGGTTCTTTTGGTTAGAGGACACAATTTGCCTGTCAAATCAGCCACAGAGACCTCAGAGAATCTTGGTCCTCGCAGATCAGAGACAGAAAAGATTAATACGATCTTAGTAAACTGCAGGAGAATCCAAGGAATAGTCCCAGAATTAGTACAGCTATTTGAAGGTTATAATGTACATATAGTATTGGGAACAGAAAGCTGGTTGAAGACACATGTCAATGACAACGAAATCCTAACTTCAGCCTGCAATGTTTATCGTAAGGACAGGTTATTCGCCAAGGGTTTCGATGTGTTTAATGCAGTAAAAAATTCGATAAAATCTAGCGAGATTATCAGGGATTCCGAATGTGAGTTAATCTGGATGAAACTGAGTATCAAAGATCGGTCAGAAATGGTGATCGGGTGCTTTTATAGACCAACTGGGTCGGGATCTGTAGTTGTAGAGCGCGTCAGGCAGAGCTTGCAGAATGTCATTAGTAATTTTCCTGATCATTACAAACTTTGCAGGTATAGATTGGGAGTGTTATGCCACCAGAATTGGTGACAGAGTCAGGGAATCGTGTGGCATTGTTCCGGACGTCTTGTCCGAAAATTACCTTGAGCAGATAGATAGAGAACCAACTCGGGAGGGTATAACGTCTTAGACCTCCTGGCAACAAACAGACCTGAACTCATCGAATCAGTTAACGTAGAGGAAGGTATCAGCGATCATAAGGCTGTGACAGCATCTGTGACGACGGGTCCTGCAAGATATGTTAAGAAAGGTAAGAATATATATCTGCTCAGCAACGGGGACCGGATACAAATTTCAGAATATCTCAGCAGTCAGCGTCAAATATTCTGTGATGAGGACGAAGATGTGGAGAACAAATGGAAAAAATTCAAACGCTTCCTTCAATATGCCCTAGACAAGTATGTTCCGAGTAAGGTTTTAAGGGATTGGAAAGATCCACCATGGTTTAATAGCCGTGTTTGAAAAGTGATCCGTAAGCAAAGAGCACTTCAACTCAGATTCAAGAGAAGTATAAACCTAGCTGACAAACAAAAGCTGAACGAAGCGAAAATGAGCGCAAGGAGAGCAAAGAGAGAAACTTTCAATGATTTCGAAAGTAAGACGTCGTCAACCGACCTGAGTAAAAACCCAAAGAGATTTTTGTCGTATGTAAAATCAGTAAGTCGGCCAAAATCATCTATTCATTCTCTCAGCGACCACACCGGCACCGAAACGGAAGATAACAGAGAGAAGGCCGAAATACTGAATTCGGAAGGTCGTCTGTCCTTTGAATCGTCATGCGAACGCCGAAATGGCAGATACTGAGATAACCGATTGCAGAATTGAAAAGCAGCTACAATCGCTTAGTAGCGGAAAGGCTACAGGGCCAGATCAGAAGCCTATGAGATTCCATAAATATTATGCGAAAGAACTTGCTCCCCTTGTAGCAGTAATTTATCATAGATAGCTTGAGCAACGAAAGGTACCTAACAACTACAAAAAAGCTCAGGTCATCCCCGTTTTTAAGAAAGGCCGTAAGACTGATCCACACAGTTATGGACCTATATCGTTGACGTCGGTCTGTTGTAGAATTATGGAACATGTTTTATGCTCAAGAATTATGACGTTCTTGGAAAATCAACATCTATAAAAATCAACCTGAATTCCGCAAACAGACATCCTGCGAAACTCAGCTCGCTCTGTTCCTCCATGAGATCCACAGCGCAGTGGACAACGGCGCTCAGGTTGATGCCGTGTTCCTTGATTTCAGTAAGGCATTTAACACAATCCCGCAATGCCGTTTAGTGAAAAAAATACGAACTTACGGATTATCGGAGCAGACCTGCGATAGGATTCAAGACTTTCTTGCAGACAGAACTGAACACGTCGCTCTTAACGGAACTAAATCGACAGATCTAAAGGTAATATCCGGAGTACCACAGGGAAGTGTGACAGGACTCTTGCTGTTCACAATATATGTAAATGTACTAGCAGAAAGCGTCAGATGCTCTTTAAGGCTATTCGCAGATGATGCAGTTGTTTATACCAAAGTAGCAATGCCAGAAGATAGTAAGAATTTGCACAACGTCCTGTAAAGAATTGATGAATGGGCAGACTCTGGCAGTTGACCCTGAACATAAATATATGTAACATGTTGCCCATACATAGGAAAAGAAATCCACTACTGTACAGCTACACTACTGATGACAAACAGCTGGAGACAGCCTCTGCCGTAAAAGATCCAGGCGTAACTATCGGAGCGACCTTAAATGGAATAACCATATAAAACAGATAGCGGGAAAAGCAGACACAGGACTCAGATTCATCGAAGGAAGTTTAAGGAAATGTTACTCATCCGCGAAAGAAGTGGCTTGTAAGGCGCTTGTTCGCCAGATTCTTGAGTATGATTCATCTATCTGGGATCCCTATCCCGTAGGACTGATAGAAGAGATAGAGAAGATCCAACGAAGAGCGGTGCGTTTCGTCACGGGATCGTTTAGCTGGGGAGAGAGCGTTAAGGAGATGCTAAACAAATTGCACTGGCAGACGTTACAACAGAGTCGTTGTGCATCACGGAGAGATTTACTATCGAAATTTCGGGACAGCACTTTTCAGCACTATTCGCGACTGGAACAGGGCAGGAGGGATCAGATAGTGGTGCCGAAAGTACCCTTCGCTACACACCACTAGGTGGCTTACGGGGTATGATGTAGATGTAGATGAAATTCCTTCCCTGCCTAACTTCGTCCTAAGGGTTCGTACCAGCACTATCGTCACCAACAAGGAACAGACCGACAAAGTGCATCTTGAAAAGAAGGATAAACAGTGCAGAAAGAGTGACATTGTGAATGAAGATGACAATTTTAGACCCGCACTGGTGTAATGCTGGTCAGAGCGGTGCAGCACGCTAGCAGTAAACAGGACTATAGTGACGTATATGTGAAAGGATTAGCAAGAAAGAGGAGCAGCTCGAGAACGATATAGTACCAAACGGAAAACTTACCACATAAAAAATTACTCTAGAGAGAAGGTAAATTGTCTTTTCAAAATTCTACTATAGTGTGCGAACACAGCATCTTTTCATACCCGACAATTGTGTCTGCCACATTGTCACATTAGCTGAATTACAAGAAGGCAGGACAATTACGTTTTGAGGTATATAAAATAATGTCCCAGCTTCATTAGAAATATCAATACACCTTACACAGGAAATATTACAATCTATTTTTCAGACAAAAACAGTACGCTTGACTCTACCACGAAAACGGACGTTATAACTAACATATAGGGGAGACCAGGGAAGTTATTGGTTGTGGTACGTTTACCCACAGCACTTTTCTCGGGAACCACTCTTGCCAGAATGCTACCGACAGTGGGGTATTAGTACTGACACCTACTGAGTGAGTGTTTTCGAAAATTTCACGGCGCCATGTGAGCGAAAGCCTTAGTGCGAAGAATACATTGGCGTGTTTGTGCAAAATGAGTAAATTTTGTTACTCAAATATTGAAGCTTGTAGGGGTTATTCCTTACAGAATTGAGAATAGATACATATATGTTCATTTACAGAGGTTCGTTCCACTTTACAATGTACATTTGTATAATTTGAAAACGATAAAATTACTACTGTAGTTTCGAAGCTAATTCAAACATGGCGATGGTGGACGTTTATGCAGCTCTTTGCGGCACCTTTAAGCACTGTTTCGCTCTGACATCCGAACTGATACCCCAGTCAAGGAAGCTTTAAGACAATGGCTGTTGGAAACACAATAAAAAAAAGAAGGCAGATTGCATAAAAAGAGAAAGAAAAAAGAACAAAAAAAACACGCTATTTGAACCTAATGAACATCAAAGAAAAACAATTAATTCTATGAGAGCAAAGATTGATAAAGGCAAGAAAATGCGAACAGAAATACTACAGAAAAATAGGTAGGCCTTTCAGTATGTTTTCCATACAATTGGCATCGTCAGTGTGTTCAATGCATTTTTTTTAAATTACAATATTTATTATTGTACATAATTGTGCCTGTACAGGGCAAGCAGATATGCATGCTAAAGTAATATTGATAATACAACAATTATTAATTGAAAATAGTAATAATAATAATACATCCTAACAGTTAAATATACAATAGCATCAAGATATATTTATGGTACATCTTATGTATCCATGTAAAAGTCTTTGTTGGTACATTACTGTCACAAACATACAGGTATAATTCATATGCCAGTTTTTTGTTTCATGTAGCATATCTCTTTTGTGTCATTGTTTAGAAACTCATTAAGTGAGTAATATGGCGTACATTTGAGCCACACTTCTATTGTTTGCTTAAAGTTATTCATCGGTAGTTCGCTCACAGTCTTTGAGAGTTTGTTATAAAAATTCAAGCTAAGGTGTTAATGGCTCTTTTGTGTTAATGTCAGCCTTGTATGTGGTAGGTCTATTTTACTACCATTTCGAGTATTATGAACATGCACTTCAGATCTGAAATTAAAGTTCTTTACGTTCCCTTTAGCATATATTAAACAATTATAAATGTGTACACTAGGTAGTGTCATTATCGTTCGTTCTTTAAAATGATTTTTGCAACTTTGTCTTGGTGTTAGTCCTAAAATGCACCTAACAGCTTTCTTCTGCCACTTGAAGATGGTACTTGAACCCACTGAGTTACCCCAAAGAAATACCCCATATTGCAGTTGTGAATGGAAAAATGCAAATTATGTAGAGATTAGCAGAATTTTACTGATAACGTGTCTCAGCTTGTGTAATAGAAAGACAGTTCGAGCAAGTTTGCCACATAGATATTTTGTGTCTCAGTCCCGTGTAAGTTTTTTATCTATATGTAAACCTAGTAACTCGTCATTTTTGTATTCTTTTCAATTGGTTTCAGGGTGAAATAAATTTCTTCAGTTTTCAATTTGTTTATTGATAAAAGGTTGACCCTGCACCAGTCACTGCTCATTTCAGTTACTACTTTGTTGTATTCTACGACATAATCAGATTTTCTCCATCTGTTATTAGTGTCATATCATCAGCATATAGTACATTATAGCATGGCATGTCATTTGAGAAGTCATTGATGTAAACAATGAACAGGAAAGGGCCAAGCACTGAGCCTTGTGGAATTCCTCTCTTTACTTTCATGGGTGTTGACTTTTGATAGTTTGTTATTACTAATTGTACCCTATTACTTAAGTATGACTGAAAAAATTGTAATGGTTTATCTACAATACCATAACGTTCTAGTTTTTTATCATTATTTCATGTGTGACTGACTCAAAGGCTTTTGTTAAATCTAACAGTATAGCACAAGTGAGTTTCTTGTTTTCATATCCTTTATATATATTAAGGAGGCATTCAACTGCTTTGGTTGTCGATAGTTCAGATTAAAAGCCAAACTGGTTCTTACTCAATAATTTATTACTTTCAAAATATCTTTGTGTTTACTGCTTGGGAAATCAAGAATGTCTCCAGTGCCTTAGATGATAATGGGGGCTCACGAAGACTGTGTCACAGGTCACACATTATTTTTTGTATGCATAAATTGCAGTTCGTAGACTGGGGATGAATAAGCCTTTAATTAACATTCATACTTCTACGTGCAACATGCTATGCTCACAGGTGGAGGTTCACCAAAAAAATTGGTTACTGCCAGCAAATTTTTTATATTTTACCGTCATGATAATTTTTTTGTATTTTACCATGATGTTTGGTGTAAGAAAATAATTTTGTTTACTGCCAATTAAGATATCCTGAAAATTTAGTGGTGTTTTGGTTTACTCATTATTGTGTTCTACGATATGCCTAAATGTGCCCCCTAGATGAGTAAATCTCCCACATACTCAGGGCAGATTTATACATTCGACCTGAGCCTATAAAACTTCGTCTGCACTCTTAAATGTAATGTTGTATACATAACAAGTTATACTTTAATTGCCACATAATTAGACTTAACTATTTTAAATACGATAAATCTGACCAACAAAATTTTAAAAATTCTGAAAATAAATCCTCGTTAATGTACTTCAGTCTCCCCTCCTCTTAAGCCGAAGTTGTCTTCTGCATGCAGCACACTCTTCACCTTTAACGAACCTTTGTCCTCCAGTAACGCAATCCAATTTCACTGCCTGAACAGATTTGTTCTCGTACAGTTCCGCTTCCTTGTAGCATAATGAGCTTCTCCAGAGACAGCAAAGGGAGAGCACGAACAGCGGTCGGGGGCTAGCCGTTATTGCCCTCATCACTTACACAGAAAACGTTCTTCTCCAACTGCGCCGTGACTAACTGTCCCAGTGGGAGCTGAGAAGCTCTATAAGTCTGTCTCGTTAGCCAGACAAAAGAGATCATCAACAGCACTAAGTGTTCTGTGATTCTCCCAGGAAGGAAACTACTGCAGGACTACGTTTCTGTATTCAGAAAATGACGCAACACAGACGGTAGTATGACGTCTCTTCGGAGGGACCTTAGCGGAAGTTTGTTGCATAGCATGTAATGGGAAAAGAATAGAGGCGAAAGGATGGATGTTAACCATTAATGAATCATTGATATATTACCAGTTACACCTCCAACAATGAAATTGTGCCACAAATATGGGCTTCCAGGGTCCCCGAAAGGGTGATCAACATTGTCACTGGCCGCACCTGAAGAAGGCGTGCTCCTTGTTTCTTCTTGTGCAACAGTAGCCGGCCATGAGCTACCATGAACTACATGTTCCTTTCTGTTAGGTCGGCGTCTTGGTGTTATCTTCTCTCTTGGAATCTAGCAAAGAACTTTCTCGGCTCACCTATTGTCCATTCACCTGGCCAGATGTCCCACCAACTTCAGTTTCATTATCAGGATATATTGATAATTTTTACTTATGGATCGTCTGACAGCAACTGAATAAAACACAATTTTAGTGCCATACGCGTTTCGCCTTTATTTTCTTCAAGGCATCATCAGAGGCCTGGAATATGTACATATGTTACCTATTTAATTTACATTTTTGTCACTGTGCCTATAGGTTATAAACAGTTCTGGTGGTATTTCCTATTAAGTAGTAATGTAAATACCACCAGAACTGTTTATAAGAGGGAGTAATGAAACTGGTGATCGTCAGGGAGGGTAAAGATATCTGAGAGGTAGGAGGAAACTGATATGCCTTACTAAGGTTGTCAGGGTAGGGTTGGTCATCATGAAGGAGAGGATAGTACGGGGGGGGGGGGAGGGGGTTAGATCCAGTTAGGTGGTGGAAGGCTGACAAGTACTTGGATGAGTTGATAGGAAGTGTAGCATTAAGACAGGTGCACGTCTGTCGCCAGTCCCAGCGTTTCTTAGCCTTGAGCAAGTTCCTGACATGTCGTTGTAGTTGCCGGTGACATCGTAGTGTGTCCTGGTCATATGTATGAAGGAAGGCATGGTAGAGATGGTGGGATTCACGGAGGAGGAGGATGGCCTGTGGGGATAAAGTGGAATGGTGCTGGTCGATAGTGGCGGTAGGGATGTGGTCCTCCACAGCCTCAGACAAGGTCTGCTGGAGAAAGGAGGCGGCATGGGTAACATCATCAGGATGGTGGTAGGTGAGGGGGTGGCTATCGACCTGGGTTGAGAGGGTATCCTGGTAGGCATTCCAGTCGACATGGGAATAATCATGAACATATTTCAGGGAGGGTCAATGTGAGGATCAGGACGGGGGCGACGACCATCTGAAACAGTGAGGAGGACAGGGAGATAGTCACTGCCAACAGGGTCAAGGACATCCACCACTGTGCGGCTAAGGAGGTTAGGGGAGGATGACATCTGGACTGGTATTGGATTCAGGGTGGGTGTGCTGGGGAATGGGAACGAGGTCGCCTTGGAGGGAGGAGAGGAACCGATGCCACCACTGTAACTGGGCGGCAGAATGACTATGGATGTTGAGGTCGGTGGCGATCACATAGGAGGTGAAGGTATGGTCGATGTGGGAAAGGAAGTCAAAAGGGATATGAGCTTTAGGGCAGACATAGATGGTGGCGCAGGTAATTGTAAAGTGGGGGAAGAAGAGACTGAGGATCAGGTGTTCTGTGGGGTAGGGAAGGAGGGGTTGGAGCCGAACAGGGATCTGGCAGTGGTGGCCAATGGCTATTCCAACACACGCTATCGGGAGGGGATTATTGGAGTGGTGAGAAGTTACAGCGATGTGTGTACGGTATGCTGGGGCTGAATGAAAGTTACGTTGAGAAGGAAGGCATCCACGCAGTGGGTCGTGAGGGTGTGCAGGAGGAGGTACTTGTTTGCAGGAAGGGAATGGATGTTATTGAACAAGATATGCTGCTGTCGTACCATGACAGGAATTTAGACAAGGGTGTCAAGACGGGAGAAGGTGAAGTGGGCTTGGTTATGGGAATAGCTGCATAGGTGTTATGGTGGAAGACAGACCAGGTGGCGATCTGCTGGAGGGTGTGGGGCACTGGAACAGGTGGATGTACTGGAGGACAATGTTGACAAACCTAATGATGCCCTTGGCAGTGGTGGAGGGGGAGGATGAAGGGAGTTGCCAGGAGGGGTGGGGGCGTCCAGAGGGCGACAGGGATGGTGAGTTCTGGAGTGGTTGGGGGGGGGGGGGGATCAGGCCTTGCACTTCTGGGAGTGGGTACGGTGCGGGAAGTTGCAGGTACTGCAGGAAGGAGGGGCATGGAGTTTGTGACACTGCTGGAAGAAGTGCACCTGTTTGCAGTGTGGACAGACGGGGGCCTCGCAGCACTCAGATGTTGAGTGTGCGTTGTAATGCAGGCACCTCTGGCAGTGGAGGGACTGAGGAGGGGAACGGGAAGGGTCGACTTTGTATCGGCGATGGAAAAGGAGGGCACTATCCCTTAGGAGAAGTTTGATGGAAGGGGCATCTTCAGAAAACACCCACATAAGGCGGTTGTGGCTGTCTGGGTTGAAAATCCGGCGTACCGCCCGTATTTCCAGGTATGGATGCACCTTAAGCTCCTCCTCTGTGATCATCAGACTAAGCCGAGTGATCACGGTGGTTGGGGTCGACAGGCAACACAGGAGTTGGCGTTGGTGGGAGGATGAGGGGGAGGGAGCAGGGGTGAGGGAAGCATTGGGGCCAAAGCAGTTGATGGGGATTTTGGAAAGGATGTTGAAGTGAAGGGTGGGGCTAGGAGAGTTGATGAGAACGGAGTCCTGACAGGGAGTGAAGACGGAGATGGGGGCTCCAGGAAAGTGCTGGCGGAAGAGCAGGTCGAGGTTCTGGGCCTAGAGGAGTGAGGGATCAGGATGGAATCGGAGGTATTTGTAGGAGAAGGGGGAGGAGGAAGAGGAGGTGGTAGAAGGGGCAGGTGGGGAGACATCCATGACATCCACGTGGGTGGGAGGAGGATTTTTTGGGAGTGGAGGAGGCGTGGGTGCCACTGGGGTACTTAACTGCGATAGAACGGTGAGAAGAGGCGTGGGTGACGAGAGCAACTGGGAGATGGTGCAAAGTGGCAGGCCCCAGTGTGGGTACTGGTGCTGGCGTTGGTGATGGTGACAGTGAAGGTGATGGTGAAGGCGATGGTGATGGCGATGGCGACAGAGACAGTTGTGCGTTGGCCGTGGCAGGCTGGTTCAAAGGGCTCTGAGCACTATGCTACTTAACGTCTGAGGTCATCAGTCGCTTAGAACAGAACTAATTAAACCCAACTAGCCTAAGGACATCACACACTTCCACGCCCGAAGCAGGATTCGAACCTGCGACCATAGTGGTCACTCGGCTCCAGACTGTAGTGCCTAGAACCGCACGGCCACTCCGGCCGGCCCCTGGTGGGAGCCACAGGGACAGTGCCAACAGGGTGAGGGAGGGGATCAGAGGAGGAGGCTAAGGGGGTAGGAGCTGGGGACAGGGCGACAAAGAATGCAGGTGAAGGGAGGGTGAGAAGCAGGTGGATGGAATGGGGAGGGGGTGACTGGAAAAAATGGTTCAGACGGCTCTGAGCACTATGGGACTTAACACCAATGGTCTTCAGTCCCCTAGAACTTAGAACTACTTAAACCTAACTAACCTAAGGACATCACACACACCCATGCCCGAGGCAGGATTCGAACTTGCGACCGTAGCAGTCGCGCGGTTCCAGACTGAGCGCCTCGAACCGCTAGACCACCGCGGCCGGCACCCCCTGGAAAGTCTTTCGCCGCCTGCCACGCACCGAGGCGACTTCCCACTCGACCACAGGTGAGGGATCAACCTCACTTCGAACAGTAACTGGGCTGGCCACCGGTACAGACCGATCGGTGGACTCAGTTGTGCTGTACGTCTGTCGCCACAGCCGGCCCATAACACTGGTGCCCATCAACTGCATCTCTTTTTGTTTCTTCTACTTCGGTACACTTTTCTTCTACGTCTGTCCTCAAAAAAAAAAAATCCTAAGATGTTGTCCGTCGTATTGCTGCCTTCAGTAATTGCTCTCAGGGATGGGACCGCTCTTCTGTCGTCAGCAACTGACGGGTATTGAGGCGTAGCGCCTTCGCATCGCTCCTGTCACTTGTTAGGACGATATCGTTATAGGCATGAGTTATCGACAGATGTCACCAACTGACATGGACCTGAGTTACTTGTACTAGTACTTGTAGGCGGCAGAGGTCAGCAGTTGACGGACAGTGCTAGCAGTTGTAGTCAAAACAATGTTGTAAAGTTATGTTTGATTAATATTTAATGTATTTGCATAATCATAATTGTTTTATATGTGTAGTAATTAGCAGTGTGAGTGTTGTATGAGTGAAGAAGAACAGAAGTAAATGAAAATTGTTTTGTTTATTCACGAAGTACCAGTTAAACTATACAGGGGATTTACTATAATTAAATGTGCAGTCAGTTTATGGTACTAATAAATCGTGAGTAGAACAAAAATTAATCGGTAATTTCAGAAGGAGTAATTTTATATTTGATACTTTCTAAGTTTATTTATTTAGCAATTGCCATAGAAAGAAAAGTTTTACTATGATTGGTCATTGAAGTAAAGCGCGGGTTAGCGCAGGATAATACTGCAAGCTGATTCGCTGTTTGTGATATCAGCCAATCAGAAAAATGCAGGCTCGCGCCAATCTATGCTGGGAACAAAGCCTTTGGTGTGATCTAAGTCAGTCGGGGCTGAGGGTTCGAACTAGTAACATTTCATTGAAAGCAGCTCTGACGAAAGTACTGTAAAATCGCGGGAAAATGCTAATTACGAGTTCGCGAAGTGGTACAAAGTGTATTTAAGTGAACGGTATAGTGGAATTCGTGTGGAATTTCGGACGGAATATCAAAATTTTTGCTTTTGACTGTTAGTTAAAACCGCGTGGCGTGTTGTGCGATCTAAGACTGGAACAGGTATTACGTGTAGAGCAGAGTGCACAACATTTGAGCGAGCATTTTCATAACTAAGCGATCCGGTGAACTCTATTAACTTCGGTAACGGGTGAAAATACCATAAACTGGCTACGTGCGTGATTGTGTTGCGCGTTGGAGCTTTACATTGTGTAGACACTTAGTACGGACTTGGCAGTATTAACTGTGATCTTTATCGTAAAAATACACCTGAAAATTTACATTGCCAAGTTAAAACTTTTATTTCAGTAGCTGGCCACATCCCATTTACCGGACAATTCTATGTGTGTTACACCCTGCAGTAGACAGTAGTGGTCTAGTATTTTCTACTACAGCTTTTAGCTAGACAAATGAACATTGCTGGACACTGGCAGGGCGGTAAAAAGAAACGTGCCGCGCCGCAGTATCTACTGCGAACTACTACATGAACACGATTCGTGTCTTCACCCTCATATACTTCACTGTCGGCGTCACAGTCCCATAAACATGAGGCTGAACCGTGCCTATTAGCTACCTCTGAGTTTTATCGTTCCGTGGAAAAACAGCCGCCTCTCATGTTGATTCGTCTCGCCCTGCTCCTAATTATCATTCTGACGTCAGTCAAGCATTTCAAAAAACTGAACACAGTTCCTCTACATACCTTTGCTGTTCATAACGCACATACACGTCACGAACATAACCCCCGAAAAATTCACAACGACATTGTCAAATCCAATGATCAAAGAACACACATGGTGCAGAAACCACAAAGCACACAATAAATTAAACGCCAGGAAATAGAGTACATGTATTAATAAATATTTTGCCAGTAACTTAAGAGTATCTCGAGTCTAATTGGTTAACAATCTCTTACTGACATGAAATATTAAAAGGCAAACGCTACCTATTTGACCGCTTGTCGTTACATTCTACCAGTAAGATCCTGGAAGGCGCCATCAATTTGTAAGTTTCCCTGTCCTTGGTACGTACCCTCAGTTCACAAAAATTTATTATAATTCAAATTGTCCGGATGAATAGGGTACTAATAACAAATAGTGCTTTTATCAAACTTAGTTTATTACAAATCCCACACGTGCATTCCCAGAATTAGCACACAGATCAAATTAAAAATACACGATTCAAAACATACGTTGACAGATAATGTCGATGGCTGGCAAAGCTATGAAAGGGGAAGGGGGGGGGGGGGAGTGAGGGGTCAAGCTAAAACGAAGCCTCACTCAGGATAACAGCAGCAGCGCTTTCTGATTATATGTGAGGTAGCGACCGAGGTTGTGAACTGGTAGCCGAACGTCAACACCACATAGGCTGGTTGAAATTCAAGAGTGCAGGTCAGACGGAATTCTTGCAGTGAAGACTAAGTCCTCAGACAGAGATTGCTTATAGGCCCAGGCTGCCGATATACTCACCAATGCACCGCCCAACAATGATGTGGAGACTGGCCACTGGTGCGCAGCTGCAAAGGCTGCAGCCAGCTTACCCTCGCACCGAGATGTGCAGACATTCAGGGCTGTCCTCTGTGTCGGCTCTCTGCCATTTTGCAGAACGCACAACTTACCTCGAACTTCCCAGACAGTCCTTTATGATGGTCATCCACCGTACGCCTTGAAAATCTTTCCTCTCCTCCCTCCTCGACATCAAATTTTAGTTGGGTTCCCAAAAATTGTCCTCTCCAATGGCCAAGTTGCCTGCACAAATTGCGCCAACGGTGTATTTATAACACCGGGCCACAGCTCTTTCCTAGACACGGCACAGCAGTATTCCTCCAATGAGAAATTTTGCCGCCAAAATCTATCCTCTCTCCCGCCAAACTTGGCGCCAGAGAAACGTGCATGCATTACACGCCAGACAATGCTCTCCTCCCACAGCACATCATAAAACTCGATCTACCGCATGCCCGAGGTGGACATTACGTCTCTGGAATCCAGGCCGCTGGCCATTGTCCTGCTAAAAACTGAACAGCCCTCGTGGCCGCCTTTATGGCGAGATGCCACGGCCTGCGCACACAGGCAAAGCGGTCACGCTTTTATAGAAGACTGGATGCTTTTCCTGGATGAACCTGGCCACATCTCCCTGCTGTCCTCACTGACGCAGAAAGAAATCTGTTGCCTCAACTATCACTGCTAGCGTCAAACAAAGTCTATCTCTCTCTCTCATACCAATAATTACTCGTCCTGAGGGCTCGTTACGTAGCTGATATGGCTGCAGTGACTAAGCAGGGACCATGTAATTAATAAGGGGTGAAAGATGGTGGCCCAAAGGGTCGCCAACTTTCAATAATACTTTTTCATTGGGGCATGCGTTATTTTTCTAACGTAATCTCCTCACTAGTTGTATTTCGTTTCCCATGTTTTGCCGAAGATCTGAAGAGGTAATTGCTGACTGAAACCGGTAGTCTAAGTTTTGTGGCGGTGTTCGTAGCGACAAACACTTGGCTGTGGAAATGGCTTACGAAGTCACCGCCACACTTTTAATAGCGGGCCGACCGGTCCGCTGGAACAGTAAACAGAAAGATGAAACCCCAAACACTCTGATTAAATAAGTCGATACTTATCTTTATTCATGAAGATACAGAAACACAGTAGTGAACTCGGTGTCTACAGAAATCTGTCTAGTTCGAGTCGGAGCGGCTAGGTCAGCGTCGGCTGACGACAAACAACAACTCTGCTGCGATGAACACACAACTGACTACCAAGTACACAATTCGGAGGCGAGTATACAACTGAGCGGCGAATACAGAACTGTCCTAGCGCTCGCGACTCCAGCGCTTAAGAAGCCAGAAGCCAGCGGTGGCGCGCGCAGACTTGCGGCGATTTGCTGTCTCGCTGGCGCTGCTTATGCGGACGGCGTCCGGACTTTGATGCTGCCAACCTTTTGGCAGCGGGCTCGGGTGGCATTACTGGCTAGGATACAACACTAAGGCCCAACACGGCGGGGTTAGGGATTTTCTCTGCCTCGTGATGACTGGGTGTTGTGTGATGTCCTTAGGTTAGTTAGGTTTAAGTACTTCTAAGTTCTAGGGGACTGATGACCATAGATGTTAAGTCCCATAGTGCTCAGAGTCAAGGCCCAAATTTTTACCATCTTTGGCGGAAGTAAAATAAATTAATTCTACGTTTCCAGGATCACTGTTTTAATCCCCGATCATGTTGCAGCTGGTGATAAATGAGCTCACTGCCGACGAAATATTACACTTTGTCACGTATCAGGTTTTCTTGTGAATATTTTACCGACCATTTACGACACTTTACATCGAAATATGAAAAATTTGCTAAGTATTTTACTGTCAGTGGTGCCATATGTAGACGGAACTCATTAATCAGCCTAAAAGTAATTTGGCAGTCCAACTGACCAAACGTCTTTCATAGTAACAGTTTGGGATTCTTTTAAAGGAAACACCTACCTAGCGCGACGTTTGTCAAAGTCTATTTCTTAATTCCAATAAAGAATATCAAAATAATTCAACACGAACTGAGAACTTAAACCTACGAAAGAACCAATTACGAGACGTGAAAATAGAAGGTTCCGTCTCGCGATGACACTCACTAAATCACTATAAATAGGCTTTAGAAAGGAGCAACGATTACTATTTTCTGATTATTCTCTTGTTATTATTATTATCATTATTGTACTTCCATGGAATGGTAATTCATTTCATCATAAGCTTTTGTACTTCCATCGGTATTCAGCTCAGTAGTTGTTAAACAATATATTAGGAATTAATTATCGATCATGTGTTATTCAAATGGCTCTGAGCACTACGGGACTTAACATCTGAGATCATCAGTCCCCTAGAACCTAGAAACTACTTAAACCTAACTAACCTAAGGACATTACACACATCCATGCCCGAGGCAGGATTCGAACCTGCGACCGTAGCGGTCGCGCGGTTCCAGACTGAAGCGCCTAGAACCGCTTTGCCACACCGGCCGGCCGTGTGTCATTAATATGATGTTATATCGTAGTATGGTACACTTTCTCCTAATGTAGAAAATTAGGTGATGGGTCAAAACAAATTGCATCAATAAAACACGAACGAAATACACATATTGCTACTACATTACTGAGCGGTTAACCCCATAGGAATCACAGAAAGCGTAATCAGGGACGCTTCGAGGTAATTTTTCCCACAAGTGACACTGTTTGGCGCACTTCCCCCCCCCCCCCCCCCCTTCTTTTCCCTGGTAGCTTCCATGTGTGGCAGTTTTCGCTACTAATTGTGATACACACCGTATACATGTCTTGCATTTGGGCACCATCACGTTGGCGTTCCAAGTGGCCGCTACAATGATACGTCTTCTTCTTCTTCTTCTTTTTCTTCTTCCTTTCTTCCTAGGCTAAGGCCTGTTTCCTGCAGCACCCGCCAGGCCATCCTCAGGTTGTCACTCTATCTCTCGTTGGACGACTTCTTTTATCAGCTGGTGATTTATTTCTTGTGACTTTCACAATCTTCCGTTGTCTATCCTGTGTACTTTCTATTCATACTTTTTCTTACGTACCCACTCATCAGTGGAGTCCACTCTACGTCTTTTCTAATGCTTTCATTTCTCTCTCTCTCTCTCTGTCTCTCAGTGTATTCCCTGTAATCCTTGGCAAAATTTTCATTTCTGTGGTTTCCAAAACTCCTTTTGTTTTTTACGTTTCCGGTCTTGTCTCAGCAACGTATGTCATAACTGGTCTTACTAATGTGCACCTATCCCGATATACTTGTTTTTCGAGATTGTGTCGTGTAAACACCGTGCCACTATGTTTGCTTTTGCTATTAGTTCTGTATTTCTTTATTTCGACATTTCCACTGCTGGACGGTTCAAAACCAAGATATTTAAATGTCATCACCTGTTGACCAATTTTTCCATCCAGTTCCGGTTTTCATACAATTGTTTTTAAGTGGATATGATCGTATTTACGTTTTTGTGTCCCACGTTAAATATGCGTAAAAGTTTCCGCAGGTTATCTTCAATGTTTTCCCACAGGACTGCATCATCAGCATTACAAATGATTTGTATTTCTTCGTCCCCATTCTGTAACTAATCCCAGCAAATAATTTCTTTGTTATCTCGTCTATGACTGTATAAGAAGTAGCGGGTTTGAAGATTCAGCTTGTCTAGTGCCACTGTTAACTGCCATGCAACTAGTTAACCTGGAAGCTATTTTCGCGTGGATGTAGTGGATGGAATAAATGTCTTCAATTGCTTTTATTAGGATAAATCGGAAGGAACCCCCGACTGTCGAAAGGACGGAATACAAATTGTGATATGTCCTGTGTAGGAATGCTACAAGTGTGGCGCTCGTGTCGTTTGTGTCGTAAACCGGCCTGAGCATAATACGAGGAGAGCTGCATTTCAAGTCATATGAAAACCAAGTGATGATACTCTGGATGGTCTCGCGATTCTAGGCGCTCAGTCCGGAATCGCGCGACTGCTACGGTCGCAGGTTCGAATCCTGCCTCGGGCATGGATGTGTGTGATGCACTTAGGTTAGTTAGGTATAAGTAGCCCTAAGTTCTAGGGGACTGATGACCACAGATGTTAAGTCCCATAGTGCTCAGAGCCATTTGAACCATTTCTGGAACGTTAGGTAAAAGGAAATAGTTTACTGCTGTGTTAAATTTCGCACATTGCAGTGGTGTGCGGCTAATCTCGCTACAAAAAGTAACATTCAGATTCAACTGATCGATTTGTCCTGCGTTAATAGATTATGCTCATAGATACATAAAATATGCTTACACATGGTATGTGATATGGCAAGCGCCTTGTATGAATCAACAAACTCAAATCGTAGCCACTTTCTGACACGCTCAAAAAAATGGTTCAAATGGCTCTGAGCACTATGGGACTCAACATCTTAGGTCATAAGTCCCCTAGAACTTAGAACTACTTAAACCTAACTAACCTAAGGACATCACACACACCCATGCCCGAGGCAGGATTCGAACCTGCGACCGTAGCAGTCCCGCGGTTCCGGACTGCAGCGCCAGAACCGCACGGCCACCGCGGCCGGCTGACACGCTCATAAATACAGCATCAGCCATCTTCTTGTGTTGTTGCATCTGATACAAATTCCCCTGGGTCCTAAATCTATGAACAACATCATATTTGGCAGCAAATATTCGTTTTATTTACGTTTGCGATATTACGGTAAGTAGTTTGCTTTGGGCGCAGTTGCTTCTTAAGACAATATTTACTCATTCCCTCACGGCTACGGAATTTTCTTGGGCTACGTGGAGCTTCCGACCCCACCCCCCTGCCTCTTTGCCCTGCTCCTTGAGTCCACATCACTGCCATGTGTACACCTTCTGTTTCATTTTAGTTCCCCTGCTGTCTGAATACTGAACTGTAAAACTGCTTTGCGCTACCTTAAATGGCTTACAGGTAATCTCAGTACCATATTCATTACCTAGTTCCTCTAATTGTACACCACATTTATTTTCATTCCTGTACATTTATCCTTGTCCCAGAGTGAATTCTAAATGAAAAATCATGTATTTAGTACAGAAAATATCTCTCAGGGCGCATTACTTGAATGGCTATGGATAGGCTTTTTCAAAGAAGTGTGTAAGCATCATACTTAGAGGAAGTGAAGAATGCAATTAAAAACTTAAAGAATAATAAAGCGGTTAGAGAAGACGGCAAAGAGTCCAAATTATTAAAATCTGGGGGAAATAATATGAAGACGGCTCTTAATGATTTAAAAATGGAAATGCTGAAGGATTGGAGCAGTGCGGAAGTTTTGACTAGAAACGAATACAGGTAAAACGAATTATATCAAGGCAGAAAAATCTGGTGAGGATAGAGGAGATAAACGGGAAAGAATAAAATAGAGGACAAGTTTAAATACCTAGTCCCGATAATAATAGGACAGCAACAGAAATTCAAGAAAGCTTACCAGATGTTAATCAACAGTATTATTCCTTGCAGAATGTATTCAAGTACAGGAACGTTCGTAACAACACAAAAACAAAAATATATTTGGCTGTTTTAAGGCCTACAGTAACATATGGATCAGAAGGCTGGGCGATGACCACAACGGAGGAAGACAGGTTATTGAGATGGGAAAGGAAGATTTTTGAGACAGATATTTGGTGTGGTAAGAGACGAAGGAAGCTGGATAATAAGTACGAACACAGAACTACCTGCATGCTTTTTTTTTAACGGAATGGAGGCAGGTGACAATGGAGGGCAAGGTTCTAAGATGACTGTAGCGCCGATTAGTAACTAAGCAAATAAGTAATATTAGTGCACGTAGGACTGCACAAAGCGTAGAAGGCAGAGTTATTCTGAAACTGTTACTATCAAGCCATCATACGCCACCGACTCACTTGCTAATTGTAGGACGCACAAGTGTATATTGGATTTCACAGATAGATTTTGCCATAGGGTTTGACTACCCTCTCGAAAGCTAAATGACGTCGTCGTGCTGTGATAAGACAGCCAGCCGGGGTGGCCGAGCGGTTCTAGGCGCTACAGTCTGGAACGGCGCGGCCGCTACGGTCGCAGGTTCGAATTCTGCATCGCGCATGCATGTGTGTGATGTCCTTAGGTTAGATAGGTTTAAGTAGTTCTAAGTTCTAGCGGACTGATGACCTCAGAAGTTAAGTCCCGTAGTGCTCACAGCAATTTGAACCATTTTTTGTGATCAGACACTAAACGAATATGTAAATTTCCATTCACCGTTTCTAATGGCCTCGTCTCGACTGAACGTTAAACCCAAATTTTCGTTAGATGGCATTCTTTTTCTTTCATTTATTAGTAACAGGAGCTGAAATTATTTGGTGCAGTTCACGTCTTATTGATATGCTGCTGCCAAATGTCATACCTAAATCTCCAGTCAACTTCTTCAATAAACGGTCAAAAAATTTTCAGTCATAGAGTGTCCGAAGAAAAGTAAAGAATCCTGTAATTACGATCAACAAACGTACAGAATAAGATTTTTAAAGCTAAGTGGTGGTTCAGTATCTGAACGGATTTCTTTCATTTGAAATAGACATACCTGATTAGAAGTCAGATAACGGCAACATGGCGAGCCGTCCATATACGTAGATTCGAAGAAGACGATATCACATATTCAGATTCCCCGAAATATGTCCACCTCATCAATCACAACTTTTCTCCATTGGTGTGTGAGAAACGGACGGAATGTGTGAGAAATGGACGGAATACGAAATTTACTCGCGGAATGTAAAAGAGAGGCATGAACTGCCATCTTTCGTTGTTGGTAGTACGACTGTTGTGACACCGTCCGTCTCCATACTTGAGTGGTGAGCACGGCTCATTTATATGCTGGGGGCCGGATTCTATTCTCCACGGGCTTGGAGATTTTGTTCGCTTCGGAGCCGGGTGTCGTGTTGTACTCATTATCATGTCATCATCATTGATGCGCAAGTGGCCGAAGGGGCGCCAAATAAAAAAAAACTTGCACTAGGCGGTCGAACAACCCAAGATGGAGTCCCTCGGCCGATAATGCCAAACGATCATTTTATTTCTTATAAAATAATGCGTAGACAAGGCGCAAACATGTACTCCAACTAATGGTAAGAGAGAGTAATAGAATCTTAATGTTCGTCGCTCGAATTTTTCGAAATGAAACGGTGGGGGAAATATATTTTTTTTATTTTTTAAATCAGACGAATGCAGATTTGATTTAAGATTTCGCAAATTATATTATATGTACACATATTTAGCAAAGCATTGTCTTTATATTAACACTATTTGCAGTTACAAATGTTTTCAAACGAAGCAAAATCAATCGTTAACTTCTTTTTAGATGCAATTTTTTTCTTAGAGCTTCATGGCACTAGTAGATGTCCTAGTCAACATCTTGTAATTCAACACAAATTTTGCGATTATCAAAACGCGATAACGTTTCTCTAGGAGATGAAACTTGTAACCTCCCCCCTCACTTACCGACCTTAATGACAGTGAAAAATGAAACCGCGTGTACCTAATGGGAGTTTTGGAAAAGCAATCGTCACCGAAGTTAACCTGTCGGTAAAGAGGGAGGAAAGGGTTACATCTAAATGAAAGGAAATGTGCTAATGAAACTGGTGGAAATCAATTTTGAAAAGGGGTAAAGTTAATAAAAAAGTAAATGTGCGGCCGTTACGTTAACAATTAACTAGCGGTAATTAGATATTTGAGATTTGGGGGAAATCACGGTCGCCAGTCCTAAGGACAATTACTATAGTAACTGAAAAAGAAAGGTTATTACACATATAATTAGCACTAGAAGCGTGGCAACTGAAGGTTGACACGTGTAGTGTGAAAACTGAAAGTTTGTCAGAAGTAATAAATTTCGCTACACTCTGACTTAATTTAGCAAAAGAATTAATAAAACCGGAAAATCGAAAGTTAATTTAGTGACTGAAGTTAATAGTGAGCTTTCTTTCTGAAGCACATCGAAATCCAGTAAAATACGGTTAGTCTTGGACTACCTCAACAATCATTTCAAAAGCAACTTGACTCTACGCAATTTAGAAACAAGATATTTAACTTTGAACTTGAATTAAATGATTCTGAACTATTAACAATAGTAAAATTTAGTACGTACCAAGCTGAGCTGCAGTCACAGGTAAGCTAAAATATGCTAACAAAACTCGCACTCTAAATTTGTGCTCGTGTAACCTAAATATTGTAGCCAGCTACTGAACTTTGAAATTAAAGCAGTGAAATCTAATCATATTATTTTAATGCTGGCGTTTGAATTTCAACGACACTCGGGTTCATTTCGGAAAAGGAAGGGACCCTGCTTGGCAATGCAATTGGGACAATGAGCAACAAAGGTTCATGCTAAGTTGCTGTAATTTTGCGAGGCAAATGGAACAATTTGAAAAGCTGAGGTCTGCCATACAGTTCTGAAACTTTACGTGCTTTTAGTCTTCCTTGTTGGTTGATTGAAGGTTTGAAGCCGTCGATCGAGGAGGTGGCGACAGTCACTCATTGTCGGCCGTCGCTGTTGCAGAAGCTGGATGTTGGCGCGCCTTCTTCTCGACACGGTCACCAGGCGAAACGGGCTCTTGATGTGCGCCAGCTAATGCTTCCCGTCCGCGACACCATGTCAGAAACTATCATCGCGAGCCGAGCGCAATTACATGCTGCCAAACCCCGAAAGCGCGGCAACTCGCGGGAGCGTCACACAACACCTGCTCCACTCGCTACTCCCGCCAGACTCTCACTGTTCTGCCCGCGCTCCACGCGGCAGAGTTAACACTACCAAAGATCCTACACACTTTGAGTCTTCACACGACCTAGCGATGTAATCGTTCGATAGCAGTTTTCCCTAGGCAAGACCCAGCGTAAAAATACAAATAATATTTACGAAACAAACCAATTATACATCGACATAAGTGCATAAATATATATATATCCAAACAGTAAAGCAATTACAATATATAAAGAGACAGAAATGTCATATCTTGCGGTAACAAAACAAGGAAAAAAATAATAGTACAATAGATGGAAATAGGAGGATATGCATTTCCGGCGTTACACGTGCCCCACATTGTCTGAGGATGTTCGTGTAACGTAAACAGACTCAGAAAATGTCCCAAAAAAGAAACAGCGGAAATGCATATGCTCAAAACATCAACAAAATTTAGCATTCGTCTAATTAAGCATAAATCAATTTTTAGACCATAATAATTGAGTGGAGACACTCCTAATCTTATTCCACTCTGTCATCTTGCACAAAATAAAACAGGTTGACAACATATTAAAATTCATAGAAATCATAGAAAATGGTTTAGCTAT
The DNA here is from genome assembly GCF_021461385.2 of Schistocerca piceifrons. NCBI lineage: Eukaryota > Metazoa > Arthropoda > Insecta > Orthoptera > Acrididae > Schistocerca > Schistocerca piceifrons. The sequence continues at coordinate 640,954,817 of NC_060140.1, read as the reverse complement.
TCCAAAATCATTAAAATTCGTAACACTATGAGAAATGGAATACTATTTGCAAAATTAATTAGATTGCATGGTCATAAAAACAGGTAGATCAAAATACGCAAATTAATTATTAATTACATAGAATACACATTTTATATAACCTTTTCATAATTAACATTCTCGTCATGAGAGTCCACTTAACGCTAAACAAGAAAATAATATTCAGTAGATCGAAAAAAACATAAATATTGACAGCAGAATTCTTTCAGCTGTCCAGGAAGAAAAACAATTCCGCCTTCCGTACTCGCAAGTACAAAGAATGCCGACAGCGGCCCAAGAGCCAACAGCGGCACAAGAGCCGACAGCGGCTCGCCTCGCCAGTATTGTTGCGCCCGCGTGTGCGGCACGCTTGATCTCACTCGCCCTTGTGACGGCGTTTCCAGAACGTCCGTTCCACTGAATTCTTTCGGAAAAACTCACTCCCGAGTAATCTCAAGGAGTCCATAAACACTATCACAGTGGATAACTCAACACTGTCCATCATCACACATGTACAAGCCTGAAACTTAAAACAGCGTCTAAGTACATCGGCAATGACTAGTAAAACACATATTCATGAAATCTTACAGCTAGTTACAAAATCATATTTACATTGCTTAATCTACTGTGACTCAGCTGAAAACTTAAACTAGCAGCTTGGATTTTTCAGTTGATTAGATCATGATTAAATTGATTAAAATTAAATTGATTAATCAAAATTAATTACTTATTAATTACAACTTCTTTAATGACCTTGGTCAGTCAAAAGCATGGCAATCTAGCAAACCTTAAATCTTACACTCTATATTTACATATTGTACAAATTACCCATTGTGTGGTATTAATCGATCCTAGGTTGGTACAATTTCAAATCTACTATATTTCGTATACCTAATAGCTTTCCAGAGCTTGGATACTCTAAGCAATAAGCATTTGTGTGAGGTATACCAATGACTTTATATGGTCCATTATAAACAAACTTAAATTTAGAGATTTCATTGTCTATCTCGCTCGATTTCTCATGAGCTTTTACAAGTACTAAGTCTCCGATTGCAAACTTAGCAAAACGCGTTTTAGCGTCATGAAGACGTATGCGAGCATCGGCTTTTAGCTTCATTACTTCTCGCAAACGATCTTTTTTCACACCAATACTAATGTCAATCCGTGGAGGGAATTTGATTATCTCTTCCACTAAACTTTTACTTCTGTCATCCAACAGGATTTCCTCTCGAGAAAACCCCGTAGATTCATGTCTCAAAGTGTCCACAATTCTCTCAAATTCTGCTACATATCTGCCCCATGGCCTATGGTTGTGATGGCAATAGGTACGGCAAATTCGGCCTCGTCTTTGTTCGTGTGTTACGTTTGACACACCGTCTACAATACTTGCCAATCCACTTTCTACACTATTGTCAATTCCGAGATTCCTCACATTACAGTAGTTCAAATTCATACCTATGTCAATAGCATCCGGCCAGTTAACAATGTGTATAGGCTGGTATTGCCTATGCACACCGTCTCCTGCCTCGTCAAAACTAACTACTATTGTTTTATCTTGTGACGTACATGTCAAAGTTTTGCTTTCGCAGTTAATCACTGCACGGTACTTTAATAGCCAATCTAACCCAATAACTACTTCCGTAGTTAAGTCTGGCACGACGACAAACTCTTGTTCAAATCGTGCCCCACATATCTCGAAGTGGACAAAAATCTGTTTTGTGACCGGTTTACTGGCCTTCCCAGTAGCACCGATAATTTTCACTCCTGTTACTGGCATAACTACGATGCCAGGTCTGTCTTTCAGTAACTCAAATATTTTCCCAGATACAGCACTCAATTCTGCACCGGTGTCAATCAACACGTTTAGTTGTAGGTCGTGCATATTAAGAGACACTACTATCTGTCTACACTTGTCCTCGACTGATTCTTTATTTTCCCACAGTAAATCCTCGTCTATATCCAGGTCATTCCAGAAAAAACCATCCGGCTTTGATCCTAAATCCGGTTTATCTGGCGGCTTTTTCAGCCTCTGTTCACATACAGTTTTAATTTCAACACGTTTGTCCTGAGGCATAGTCTGTAGCGTCGCCTCCAATACCGAAACCTTTTCCTGTAACTCGTCAACTAGTGAGTGTTGCTTTGCTATCACTTCACTAATTGTCACCTTCGTTGATTCCTCTTTGGTCAGATTGATCTCATCTGCCAATCTACCTGGAAGAATGTGCCCAGTAGCATCTGAAATTACTTCCTCTGGATCTGCGCAACCCACACTGCTACCGTCTGACCGTATAACGTCAGCTCTAACCTCATACACGCTGTAATCTACGTGCTTTTCTACCAATCGTGTCCGGCTACCACTAAAATTTTCATAATCTTTCTCCTTAATACTCTCGCAATGTTTAAACTGGATGTTCGCGTCGGATGGGTCGGCTACTTCTACCACTAAAACTTTCGGTAAAGTCTGCCGGTTAGAGCCAGAACTTTCCGTTACTACTTCAACATTCAACTCCTGCGGGACGAAACACGACGCATCTTGCCCGTGCTCCCCCTTAACATCAACTATTTCTGGTAAAGTCTGCCGGTTAGGGCCAGAACTTTCCATCACTTCACAAATACTATCTTCCTGCGGGACGAAACGCGGCAAATCCTGCCCGCGCTCCCCATAAACACTTCTCCCGTACAGGCCCCTATAATCTCTTAGTTCGTCGTATAAGCGACCGAACTGCCTTAACCAGACCTCATCCCTCTCTGCATCCCCTCGCTCGATGACGGACGTTTTATCCGACATCTGATCTTCTCTCAACAATTGCGAATCATTCTTAAACTCAATCTCCAGTTCCGCTGTGGGTATTACAGCTGCCACTTTATAATCGATTTCCGGAACACTACTTAAATTGTTCTCACTGACAGTGAATGTACTACCTACTGCCGTGTATACTGCTGATCTACTACTTGTGGGCGCACTCCTTTCTCCTAACACTGGCACACTCTCACGCCGTTGATTATTCCATACGGAATTTTCATAACGGCGACACCTGGGTTTTCTCTTGTTATTGGGCCGCCAAAATTTCTCCACGCCCGGTCGGCCCCTCACCGGCGCGGCTAATGGTTTCCCTTCTCGTCCCAGCAGATACGCTCCCCGGATGCTGCTGAGGCGGCTGATCACATCCTCTGGCGTTATTACTATTCTGTGAAGCCCGTATCACGTTAGTATGATACAGGTTTCTGTCATTCCTGTTATTATCTGCATTGTACCGATTGTTATTACGGTCCGAACCATTATTGTTATTGCTGCGGTATGCATTATTCCCTTGGTTATCGTTGTTATGGTTGGGGTGGTACCCGTTGTTGTTACCACGGCCTCTACCACTGTCGCGATTATTGCGCCAATTGTCCTCGTCCTCAACTCTTTCCAGGAAATCATTGATTGTCCTGTAATTGCTTCCTACGTAGCGTTTTGTATCATCTGGAAGCTTCTTGTAGAGTTCCCAGACTATTTCGGATTCCGTGCGGCGATCACGCAAATATTCCAACTTGCGGATCCAGCCCTCACAAAACTCCCTCATCGAACCGCGCGAATTCGCATCGAAAGGCCTCGATACGACAAATTCGCGCCAGACACTTTGCTGCTTTTGCTCTGACCAGTATTCAGCCAGAAACAAATTTTTAAACTCGTCAAAAGTCAGGTTCGTAATGTTGAGGTTTAAGCCCCAACGCTTGGCATCACCAGCCAACACATCAATAACCGCATTAATTTTTCTCTCATTAGTCCATGATCTGGGTAAAACTCTTTCACAATTTTTAATGAAATCCGTCGCGTGTATACCGCCTTTTTTCAAGGGGTCGAACCGCTCCTCTTTCGTCAACAATTCCGAACTATGTGCACAGATTAGCACATAGCTCTGTTTTTCGTCAAGTTTCTTTTCTAATTCCGACACTCTCGTAATTACTTGGCAAGTGGTTGTCGCAAGCATTTCCACTTCCCTCTTTTTCTCTTCGCAGGTATTAGCCTGCTCCCTCACTTTAGTGTCTACTTCGGACACTAAAGCCTTTAAAGTTTCCACCTTCTGTTGATCCTCTTTTTTCACTAATTGAATTTGTTCCGTCACCTTATTCTCGATGATCGGAGCAACTGCTTCTCCTACACTTTTCTCGATTCTGCTAATTTCGGAATCAAAACGAGTATTTATGCTCGCAATTTCCGCCTGAACGCCTATCATTTCCTGTTTAAGATTACCGATTTCGGTATTAATTACAACAATATCTTCTTTGATTTTATCAACTTTTGTATTAACAACTCCAACATTGTTGTTAACAACATTAATAGCTTTGTTCTGATTGTCTAGCTTTCGTTCAATCTTTTCAGACTGAGCTTCTTGCTTGGCAGACAGAGCTATAATTTCTGCCGATTGACTCTTGATTTCATTAATCAAAACATTCAATAAATCAGTTAAATTCCCGGAGACTACCGGTTTTACTTCCGTAGCTGGTTCCTCTATACATGTTCCCCCGTATTCATCATCAAGGGGTACAGATTTGATTTTCGCTTCCGATTCCGAAACATTTTCTAAAGTTTGGAATTCCATTTCTGCTCTTTGTTGCGTTTCGGCGGTCGCGTCTTTCATGCTAGCCGCCTGCCCCTGAACAATGGGAACCGCCGTGCTCGTTTCCCACTGTTCGACCGATTGTTCCGTATCCCAGTCTACCAAATTTTGGTAATTGTTGCCTTCACTCATTTTAATAATTTTCAATATAAATACCAAATCTCAAATCTAATTAGGATTCCTCACACTATTTATTCTCGCTGACGTAACGACCATTTCGTAACCAGTACTTTGTTACGAGATTTGCACAATGCAAAATTCGTGTCCAGAACAACCTCAAATTCGAAGATTGTCCTGTCACGGTCGCCACGTGTAACCTCCCCCCTCACTTACCGACCTTAATGACAGTGAAAAATGAAACCGCGTGTACCTAATGGGAGTTTTGGAAAAGCAATCGTCACCGAAGTTAACCTGTCGGTAAAGAGGGAGGAAAGGGTTACATCTAAATGAAAGGAAATGTGCTAATGAAACTGGTGGAAATCAATTTTGAAAAGGGGTAAAGTTAATAAAAAAGTAAATGTGCGGCCGTTACGTTAACAATTAACTAGCGGTAATTAGATATTTGAGATTTGGGGGAAATCACGGTCGCCAGTCCTAAGGACAATTACTATAGTAACTGAAAAAGAAAGGTTATTACACATATAATTAGCACTAGAAGCGTGGCAACTGAAGGTTGACACGTGTAGTGTGAAAACTGAAAGTTTGTCAGAAGTAATAAATTTCGCTACACTCTGACTTAATTTAGCAAAAGAATTAATAAAACCGGAAAATCGAAAGTTAATTTAGTGACTGAAGTTAATAGTGAGCTTTCTTTCTGAAGCACATCGAAATCCAGTAAAATACGGTTAGTCTTGGACTACCTCAACAATCATTTCAAAAGCAACTTGACTCTACGCAATTTAGAAACAAGATATTTAACTTTGAACTTGAATTAAATGATTCTGAACTATTAACAATAGTAAAATTTAGTACGTACCAAGCTGAGCTGCAGTCACAGGTAAGCTAAAATATGCTAACAAAACTCGCACTCTAAATTTGTGCTCGTGTAACCTAAATATTGTAGCCAGCTACTGAACTTTGAAATTAAAGCAGTGAAATCTAATCATATTATTTTAATGCTGGCGTTTGAATTTCAACGACACTCGGGTTCATTTCGGAAAAGGAAGGGACCCTGCTTGGCAATGCAATTGGGACAATGAGCAACAAAGGTTCATGCTAAGTTGCTGTAATTTTGCGAGGCAAATGGAACAATTTGAAAAGCTGAGGTCTGCCATACAGTTCTGAAACTTTACGTGCTTTTAGTCTTCCTTGTTGGTTGATTGAAGGTTTGAAGCCGTCGATCGAGGAGGTGGCGACAGTCACTCATTGTCGGCCGTCGCTGTTGCAGAAGCTGGATGTTGGCGCGCCTTCTTCTCGACACGGTCACCAGGCGAAACGGGCCCTTGATGTGCGCCAGCTAATGCTTCCCGTCCGCGACACCATGTCAGAAACTATCATCGCGAGCCGAGCGCAATTACATGCTGCCAAACCCCGAAAGCGCGGCAACTCGCGGGAGCGTCACACAACACCTGCTCCACTCGCTACTCCCGCCAGACTCTCACTGTTCTGCCCGCGCTCCACGCGGCAGAGTTAACACTACCAAAGATCCTACACACTTTGAGTCTTCACACGACCTATCGATGTAATCGTTCGATAGCAGTTTTCCCTAGGCAAGACCCAGCGTAAAAATACAAATAATATTTACGAAACAAACCAATTATACATCGACATAAGTGCATAAATATATATATATCCAAACAGTAAAGCAATTACAATATATAAAGAGACAGAAATGTCATATCTTGCGGTAACAAAACAAGGAAAAAAATAATAGTACAATAGATGGAAATAGGAGGATATGCATTTCCGGCGTTACAAACTGACGTTTGCTATATTGAAGCTAAACGCTGCGTCAGCGTTCTCATGGAAACGGTAACAAATTTCATCGGAACATCTGTGCTGTGATTTTATCTATTACTACCGAGTATGTAGAGATGGTAGCGTTTGATTGTTAACAGGAAGAGCACATATGACACTGATGGCCTATCATTCGCTAATAGTGATCGTAGAGAATCTGGAACATCACAGTTACTGTAAACGCCAAGAGTGCACGAAGAGCATACACAACGAGGTGAAAAAATTCATGACATACCTCCTAACATCGTTTCGGACCTCCTCTTACCCGGCGCAGTGCATCAGCTTGACTTGGCACGCACTCGACAACTCACTCGAGTCCCCTGCAGAAGTATTAAGCCACATTGCCATCCATAACTGCGATAGAGTTGCCGGTGAAGGATTTTGTACATGAAATGTCCTCTCAATTATGTCCCATAAATGTTCGATGGAATTGAAGTCGGGCGATCTGGGTGACCAAATCATTCGCTCCCATTGTCCAGAATGTTCTTAAAACCAATCGCGAACAACTGTTGACCGGTCACGATGTGTCGTTGTCATCCATAAAAAATTCCATCGTTGTCAGGGAAAATGAAGTCCATGAATGGATGCAGATCGACTACATATAGCCGAGCATACCCATTTCCAATCAAATATCGATTCATTTTTAGCAGAGGATTCAGTCCATTCCATGTAAACACAGCCCACACTGTGACGGAACAACCACCAGCTTGCACAGTGCCTTGTTGACAAAGTGAGTCCCGGGCTTCGGGGCTTTGTGTCACACTCGAATACTACCAGCAGCTCTTACCAACCAGATCACATTTTCCGAGTCGTCTAGGGTCCTAGCGATATTGTCATAAACCCAGTAGAGGCGCTGTAGGCGATGTCGTTCTGTTAACGAAGGCACTCAAATCGCTCTTGTGCTGCCTTACCCCATTAACTTCAGACTTCGTCGCACTGTCCCAACAGATTCGTTCGTCGTACATCCCTTAATGATTTCTGCGGTTATCTCATGCAGTATTACTTGTGTGTTAGCACTGACAACTCTATTCACTCGCCGCTGCTCTCAGTCGTTAAGGCTATCGGGCACTACGTTGCCCTTGGTGAGAGTTAATGCCTGAAACTCCGTATTGTCGGTAATTTGTTGACACTGCGGATGCCGGAATAGTGAATTCTCCTACGATTTCCAAAATGGTTTGTCCCATGTGTCAGACTTCAACTACCAATCCCTGCTCCAAGTCTGTTACTTCCATTCGTGCGGCCACGATCACGTCGGAAGCGTTTTCACGTGAATTTCCTAAGCAGAAATAACACTGCCCTTTTATATCCTGTATACCGATATTACCACCTTATTTATGTCTACATTCCGCTATCCAATGAATTTTGTCGACTCTGTGCATACTAGTTACAAAACTCGTTTGCATTATGACTAATAACAGAGTGTGTAAACTGTGACCGTAATGGTGTTGTAGCTCGTCGTTAGATGAAGGCAGACAACTGAGTTCCTTTATAAGTTCTCAGCTGTTGTACGTTCGTCAGATGGTATTTATAATAAATATGTGACCACTTCGTTTTCAGGTGAATGTAAAAAGGTTTCAGTTGAGCCAATGTATTACATGATTGTACGTCTGGATACAGCAACTCCAGCAACATGGCCACTAGACCAACGGAGATACATTTTGCGTGATTTACATCTGACAGAGTAAGCCTGCAATCACGTATCAATGTAAAACTGTTTCTGCTAATGTTCTCGCCATGTGTATTGGCTTTCAGCAACCGCATCTCATACTGGTTCATTTGCATGTGTTTTCCTTACATTTTCTAAGCAGTTCACTGTCGAATTTCTTGGTCAGGATTGGCACGAGATGTTGACTTCTGAGAAACATTTCCTTCGGCACTTTAGCCTGTTTCTCATATGTTGATTGACGCACATTGTCTTTGTCTTTACAAAAACCTCCTGTTTCCTTAAATTTCTAATCCCTTTCGTAAATGCATTGTTTGGTAGGCGCAGCCTTCTTAAATGAGGTCATGAATTTCCAAAGCACTGGAGTGGCGGACTCGTTCTCGCAGAACTGAATCACGCAAAATGCCTTCGCCGTTGGTATGGCAGCCATTTTGATGAATATCACTGCAAGGAAAAAAGCTACTCGAGTGTCTGTTTCTGAACACATAATCATGTAATACCTTAAAGCAAAATTTTTTAAAAATGTTCAGATCATTTTGAATAACCCTGTAGCGAGCTGTATTAATAAAGTATGAAATAGTCATTAAATTAAAGCCCATAGTCCCCTAGAGGTGAGAAGTGCGTAACATACGGTGACCAAAATTAAACACGTCCTTCAATTTCGGCAACTTAACGTTCTGCCCCCGCCAGCGACAGCTAGTCTCCTTGAAGTGGATGATCTAGCGTCGACAGGACACGTTTCTGGCGAGAAGTTCCAGTGGCAGGCAGCCGCAGTTTCATCTGCTGTACCATACACTCTGGCTGCGTGTATTAATGAGTGAGTCGTGAGCGCACATGTTTCCGCTCTCGCGAATCCACAATTTAATTTAATGAGCGGAGTCTAGTGCGGGGTACCGCCTCATAGCGCTACAAGTTTTTCAGGGTGCGTCGAGTTTTCTGAAACTCGGAAATTGCCTCCCACTCTAAAGGCAACCCCCGCTAAGAGGATTGCCGTAAATAACGACTCCAGTCCTTCACCTCCTTTTTTATGGCTCCCGGCTGGTTGAGGATAACTCGAAACTTGCCGGGTGTAACGGACAAGGAGGGCCGAGCGCGCCGTATTACTCGCCAGAGCTGCGTAACCGTCTCTCATTAAGTGTTGCAATAGCTCTGAATGTCTGAAGTATCTGTAACCGTAAAAGAACGTAGAAGAATCCTCTACTACTGCTATGTTAAGCTCTGAGATTGGTCGTGGCCCTTCACAGAGATGGAGCACCACAGAGCTGACTGATACAGCTTTTATCAGAGCATTTACTGTGAGAGGGATCGTTTCAGCATTGAGCCTTCTGTCTCAAATATATCAAAAGTGCAAGCGGGGAATATGGTTTATCAGTCTGAAAGATGATTTTTTTGCTTTCCTTCTCAACCCTGTTTTAAATGATGCGTAGAGGACCGAACGATCGTCCCCCCTTTGCTCGAAGCTGCTATACCCGTCGTTTATAATGGTCCTCAGATATTCATTCATATGACCAGCGCGGCATGGCAGCTGTCATATAGCCTAGATGGAAGAGACGAGATGGGACAACAGGTAGTAACCGGTCACTGTGCCTCGTTTACTTTCGCTATTGACCTGCAGAATGAAAGGCGAAACAGTAGGACATTGTCTCAGCTGGATGATGACTGTCGCTCCATCCTGGGTTCAGGAGCGTGAAACAGCGGCTGGTCGATGAAATGTAGTAATACTAAGCTAACATAGGTTATACTGATATTATTTTATTAGGCATTCAGTTTCGTTGTTACCATCACGTCATCTTCAGGTCTGTCGCATGAATGATACCAAGTGATATGTGGAAGGGGAACAAGGGGGAAACAAATGGTAGCACCAAAATTTTTTCTTTTAACAGGGTGGCTTCATTGTAGTGAACAGTTACTGTAATTCAAAACAACAAATACTTTTAATACAGCAGCAAAGGGCAAACTGGTAAGACAATGAAATTCAAATAACAAAAACCCCCCAAATATAGATTCACAGGTAAGATTAAATTTATGACTGTTAAATTTTTTTTAAAATTTTCAGTAAATATTCCTTAATGCCTTAAGTAAGTAATATGTGATAGGCCTAACGAGAAAGTGCAATCCACCCCAACATTTCCATAGATCATAGACACAAGTTGCTCAATTTAACCCCAAGGATTAGTCAAGATAAAATTTCCCCAAAACGTAAAAGATAAATCATTACACTAAAATACTGCATCAGTTATCAACATAAAAATTCACAGGGAGCCCAATGCCAGATTTTAACATTTCTGACATCGCAGCAGTAGGCAAGATAAAATTAGCTCAGTTAACAAAATGCAATTATACCAGAACTCAAATACAAGTTAAAATTTAACACACATACGGCGACAACCGCCAGCTTACAATAGTTCAAAACATTATTCAATCCCATAGGTGCGCAGATGTCATTACCAAGGGGAGTGTGCGAACCAACCTGAAGCAACTATAACATGGCATAGACCGAATTACAGATTCGGCAGTCTATGCAGCTCTGTAAGAAACGGTAAACAAGTCAGGAAACGACACCTTCGCCCACATACACACTCGCGCACGAGCACAGTGGAGCCAACCTTAAGCCAGGGAGATAAGACAGGCATGGTGGGGAAAGAAAAAAAAAAAAACAATTCGTCACGGGGCCCATCGAACCACTGGACGGTACCTACCAAAATTCACTCACCTTAAGCTTTACGTACGACGCCCGGGCAAGGAAACGGGAAATCGTAAGGGCACAGGCCAGCAAAAACCCCAGACAAATACACAGAATCCCATATATTCCAAAACATAATTTAAGCCCGGAACTTGGCACAAGGGAAATTACAGACCACAGGATCCAAAGGCACTCTGCAGAAGAGTAAGGAGGGAAAAGGTTAAACAAAGTTCTGCAACGACACAATAGAATGCCGAGAAAAACACACTAAGTAAGGTACATTACCCCACAGATTGCCGACAAACAGTACCAAACTTCCGAGGACGGAAAATTACTCCTCTGTAAACTATATCGGGAGCAGTACAGCCACAAGCTCCTGCCAAGGCGCTGTCCAGAGAAATCGGCGCGAGAAAGATGATTCAGCACGAGTATCGTCACCCAGACCTCAGCAAGAAGCAGTCAGACAGAGGCAGGGAAGCTGGTAATCAGGCGACGACTCCGACCACCGACACGGGGAGCAGCAAGTAACACCAGCACCGGCCAGCGACAGCGCGGAGGGACCCGCCATCCGACGCAAAAGGCAATGCTCGCGCCGCTGGCAACCGAACTTGACTGCCCGCGCACACTCCACCCGGCAGAAACGGCGCCACCCGCCGCCAAGAGGCGCCCCGCTATGGAGAAACACCACTCGGTGGCCCAACGATCAAGAATAGATCGGGAATACCGCCGACACGGCACACCAAGTACCACTCGTGCATGTATCACACACTGCACCAATACTCGTGGTTGGTTTCGTAGATATCCGAACTTCATGAGCATGTGTTCTCTTCAAGCGAGTGACAAGTGTCAAACAAACAATTGTTCGATTGACAGTTGCTGTCGCATTTGCTCCTGAAGTTCGGATATCTACGGAACCAGCACTGGTACCTTGTCTTATACATGCACGAGTCGTACTTAGTGTCATTCATGCGACTGGCCTGAAGATGACGTGACTGGAATGTCGAAACTGATTGCCTAATAAAATAATATCAGTATAACGGCTGTTGGTACAATATTATTACATTTCATCTGAAGGATGGTCCCAGGAGAAGCTGAGGTCGGAGATCTGTAGAAAAAAAAGTGGCTCCCGTCAAACCACAGAACGTGGCGTCACTTGCGACGCTGCAGCTGTTTATGTTAATTCCGGCAGTCTCTTGTCCCAAGAGCGATGACGTTACTTGTTTTATTGGCTCTCTGTACATTAGAACGTGGGCAACTCTCTGCAGCCCTTATGATACAGATGAACTACATTAAAGTGATGAATAGATTTACCTTTTCTTTCCTTGTCGGAAATGTATGGCATTGCCATTCTGTACCACTTCACAGCACTGTGCTATGAGACAACGGTTCCATTTCCATAATTTGCTCTCCTGGGAAGAACTTCCAGCTGCTCTCAGGTATGGTAAACGGTACAGCATATCGAAGTCCATGGGTATCCAAGACCGTGGATAGAAACGGCCTACCTGTTCACGCAACACCATGACGGAAATCTTTTCTGCTCTTAGTGCTGCCATTGGTACCTCACGGTCATTGTACAATCGAGACCTCAGACCGACCAATATGTACACTGCTGGGAAAAAAGTAGTGTATACCTTTAGAGGAGTGTAATTCAGTCAAGATGTATTGTGGCAATAGTGCTCTTAGAGTATCGTACATGAAATGATTACTTTTACTGAGAAATACCACAATCGATTCTGAAACACCCATATTAGTACACATGTAACGCAGAAAGTCATTACGAGATTGCAAATAAATACAGGTAAACTTGCTGCAAATTAATCACAGTTCGGTAATTAAAAATTAATTCACCCGGAAAAACATAGTCGATTCTAGTCCGATGACTGTGTATGCCAACTGAGGAATAGCAGATGTACTGATAGTGGTTTCTGATCGTCTGCTAACCAATAGCGTAGTGGCACAGCTATCATTGCCCCATCTGCGTCTACCCTTTAATGGGGAGTACTACCATGTAGAAGGCTCAGTGTGATCCAAACGTGTCAAGCACACATGCAGCCGTGCCACGGTGATGCTCACATGCTTCCCACAGCCAACTGAGCGAGTTTGGAAGAGGTCGAATTGTGGCGTTCCTAGTGGTGGGGTGGTCCTTTCGGAAAATTACCACATAAGTTGGAAGTGTTGCATGAGTTGTGTTACGATGGTGGTACCAGTGATCACGTGAACATTCTCAGACCCATAGATGAAGTTCTGGACATCCACCCGCACAGACAGCAGCTAGGATGGTCGCATTGGGAGGGCAGCAGATGTTACAGCTACCACACCACAGAGAAGGGGGCTTGTGAGCCTGGATGTCAACACGAACTGTTGCGAACCGGTTATTACCAGGGGGACTATGGCACGCGGACTTCTACCTCGTCTTACACTCACGATGAAACATCAATGTGCATGGCTCGACTGGTACCGTCAAAGGATCACTTGGAAGATGGTATGCTGCGCCGTGGTGTTCAGCTTTGAAAGTAGATTCTGCCTGCACGAAAATGAGCCCAGACGTATCCCCACGAACTGTTGCAAACTGATTATGAGCGATGGGACTGTGGACATGCACCCTTCTAGTTCGACTTCGACTCGTGCCACAGCATCGACGTGCACGGCTCTATTGATGCCGTCGAAGGGTTAACTGAAAGATGATATGGAGCACCGTGGCCTTCAGCGACAAAAGCAGGTTCTGCGTGCACAAAAGTGATGGTGGTTTGCGCGTACGTAGTAGACTTGCTGAGCGCTCTCTCGTAGAGTCTACTGGTCCAAGAACACTGACCCACCTCAGAGCTTACGGTTTCGAGTGTGATGAGCTACAACTCTCGTTCACCTTTGCTATTTAGTGACACTAAACGGCACTCTGTACGTGCAGAATGTTTGTAGACCCATTTTTTTGCCGTTCTTGCAACAGGAACGTGTTCCGTTTTCCTTACAGGAAATGATCGCCCACACACTACCTGTGAAACTGAACATGCTGTGCAAGATGTCCAGTAACTTCACTGGACAGCGTGATCACCAGAGTGTCCTCGTGTCGAGGACGTTCGGCTGTGATGGGACGTGATCTGACACCTGCAACTCGTCAACCAACAACTCTTGCAGAATCACGCGAACAGGTGAAGCAGGCGTGATGTAACGTATTCCAGGACACTATTAGACAACTTTACGATTGACTGGATGCCAGAGGTAGTGGCTTGATTGCCGCCTATGGAGGCTATACCTTCTACTATTAAGGGTGTTTCAACAAACGTCGATACCTGAGTCCTTAGAACTGCTTGTGCTATTGATCTGGAAATGTAATCATTTCACGTACTCTATATGTATTTTTGCAACAATAAATCATTAGTGAATTGGAAACTTCTAAAGGTGTCTGCTAATTTTTTCCGGCTGTGTTATTAACCGGCATTTTACGCAAACAACACAACAAAATTTCGTCAGGCAATTAAAGTTTCTCAACTTTCGGGTCATAGAAGGTGGCAGAACCTGAACAAAGAACATTAGACGCGAAGGACACGAATGGTGCCGACACTTAACGATTTGTATTTCTGGATCGGCGGTCAACTTGTGGTGCCCTTACAATAGCTAGTCTACTGGGGGCTCATAACATACTAATTTATTTAGGTTACCAATTAATTATAAGATCGGTATATATGCGCTCCGATGTGCAGCACCATAATCTCAGCTTTGGCTCTTGAGCAAAACCGTTTGCCGACAAGTGGTCTACGAGTATATGCATCGGAAAACTTCGCAACAACACAAGCTAATACAATCGACACTTATGCACCTTTTCGGCATGGAGACATCACCTTTGGCTGTAAATCGCTAAATAACAAATTATGTCGATCCATAAAAACTATTAAATAAATTTCACATAAACTATTACGCTCACAAACATTTACAACCCTATGCCACCATTAAGGCGTCGATATATGCCTGTTACAACATATTCTATGACAAATATAAAAAGGTGAAAATATCGACTGTGGATGGGTATGCAGATCATTATAGGACAGAAACTGCCTTTGCCGGATTACTGAACAAGCAAAACGCCGCTTCAAATTTAGTTGCCGATAATGGGATGGAATTACTGCAAAACCTCTCGGTCCTTAATGCGATTAATGGGGTGTACCGCAGCGCACAGACCTGCAGCCAATTTATTAACAATTCTATCGGGTGTCCGATTGCTGGACGTGTACGATATTGTGCCACGGCTTAAAACGCACGTCGATTATTGTCACTGTACGCTCGAGGGGCAAACAGCGCGTAATGTGGCAAATGCTTCATCGTGTTGAGCCTAAATGTGCGGCTAGTTGGTTTATGTAAGCTACATCGTGTAAGCTCCGGCAGTTCAGTTGCTGTTGAGTTGATTGTACTCACGGGATAAACCACAATTTTTGTTTGACGTCTACACGATTGAAAATATTGGCAAATCATACGGCAAGATTTGAGCACCTTGATTTAATATAAGAGTCTAGGTTCAATCATTTACCGAGCAAATGTAAAAGAGGGATGCCTCCACTCAGCACACTTGATAGCAAGGACCAGATGCAGGCCACCTTCATGTCCATAGGTAGCAATGTCAATACATGAGTTGTACAGAATAGGTCAACTTTTTGTCTTTGACGTGAAATTACTCCTAAAGTTAATAATACTTCAATTTTTTATGTATGGTAAACATTTCGAAGTGTCATGAAAGATGATTCTAACATTACAGGACTACACTCATGTACAACGCAATAGACACATAAAACAATATTTTTCTGGTTTCCGTCGAGTTGAAGCTTCCATTTTTAAGTAAAAATGTCGTCTACTTAATGTGTTGTGAACTGTGGTCTTAGGTGATACGGCTACCTATACTGTGACCAGACTGTAGTTGTTGGTGCAGTGAGCCATATTTTATCCGATTTCCGTTCCATTCCACGCTAGACCATATTATGTTCGTTTCTTTTCAGCCACGATCTGTTATTCCGGGAACGCACATTCCTTAGTGTTCACCAAACCTGACGAGTTTTCAAACGAGTTCTTACAAAACTGAGTGGCGAGTTTGAGGACTTGCTGAAACTGAAACCGCCGTCCCATTTTCTGACGTTCTTATTTCAACAGTTTAATTGCGCACTGCGATACCGGTCTCCTTCTACCTCATTCTGCGTTTATCTTATCGGCAGTTCCCGACGAGAGTTTACCTCTCTCAAAATAGCTTTATTGTGGGAAAGAAACTACAAATATTTTAATTTTCCACAGGAGTTCGCCAAGTTTTCTGAGGGAATACATAAGATAGGTAAGCGAGCCTTTATTCCTTTGTCTCTCTCGATCTCTTATAGTCGTAGAGGTGTAGTTTATTTTAAGAATAATATGTCGATCTGACAGCTGATTTTATCTAATAGAAAATATCTTTTGTTAGAATACTTCACTTTTCATTTCCTGACCGAGTATTCAGTGTGAGCTCTTTCAGATCCGATCATTGCTGAGTGCGGTTCCCTTCAGCCAAATCCCTCCAACATTCAAGTGGAACAGAGGGGCTCCGTAATCGTGATAAATGGGGTTTCCATTTCCGTCATTTATCACACAGCCTAGGAAAATCTCGGGAAAACCTTACGGAGCCGAGTGATTGGAGTTATTTTTAATTTTTTCTCTGACTTACTGTCTCAGAGAGAAATATAAACGATGGGAGAGAGAGAGAGAGAGAGAGAAAGAGAGAGTATATGTACACGGGATAGGCAAAATAATGTGTACAGTGGTAGCAAAGGGATGGTAGTGTTTGACGGTCAACAACTCAGGTAAAGCACGTGTTGTGCCGGACTGTGAGTGTTCAGTGTGCACTAGGCATTAGTCCAGGTTGTTTACGAGGAGTACACATTTCGTATTTGCATTCAGAGGCCGAGGTCGATGTGCAATGAAACAGAGTTCCAAAGAGGCAGATTGTGGGGGCCCGATTAGGTGCAGCCAACTTACTGAATGTTTCAAGAGCAAGCTGTTTCAACGGTCATAACAGCCTACAAAAAACATGGGAAGACATCATCGTGTAAACGTAATAGTGGGGGCAAATCAAAACTAAATGACAGAGATCATCGTACGCTAACACGAATTGTGGCAAAACAACCCAAAAGTACGGCGTGTAAAGTGACTGCAGAGCTCAGTAGCCATCTTCGAGACATCCAATGTCTCGACACGGTCCGCCAAGTACTCCACAAAGCGAATGTTCATGTACGAGCTGCTGCACAGAAACCATTAGTGACGACAACCGACGCCAATAAGCGTACAACATAGTGTCAGGAGCATCAATCCTGAACGGCTGATCATTGGAAACACGTCATACGGTCCGACGAGTTCACATTTTCATTATTTCCAACTTCGGGCCGGGTTTATATCTAGAGAACGCCAAGAGAAGTATACAACCGCGATTGTTCTATTCCAACAGTTTACCATGGAAGTGGAAGTGTGATGGTGTGGGCAGCCATGTCATGGTATTCTGCTGCTCCCATCATTACTCTCAAAGGTCGCGAACAGCCAACGATTATGTGAACATTTTAGGTGATCAGGTGCACCCCGTGATTCAGATGTTCAGAACCGATTCACACAGCCAGGACAGTAAAATCGTGGTATGAGGAGCATGCGACTGAACTGCACCGTCTTCCCCGACCGGCATGGTCCCCGAAATTGAACGTTACCGAGCCTTTGTATGTGGTACTGGAGCGCAGACTCCGGAGCAGATTTCCGCCTCCCTCGTCACTACAGGAGTTAGAAGAGGTTGTGATCGAAGAGTGGCACAACATTCCACTGGAGACTATACAATCATTATATGCCACTATCCCAATAAGAATCGCAGCTGTATTACGGACAAATGGGGGTCCAATCCCTTACTAATAAACCATTCCCAAGAAAGTGTAGGTGTTCACGTTATTTTGAGCCGGCCGCGGTGGTCTAGTGGTTCTAGGCGCGCAGTCCGGAACCGCGGGACTGCTACGGTCGCAGGTTCGAATCCTGCCTCGGGCATGGATGTGTGTGATGTCCTTAGGTTAGTTAGGTTTAAGTAGTTCTAAGTTCTAGGGGACTGATGACCACAGAAGTTAAGTCCCATAGTGTTCAGAGCCATTTGAACCATTTGAACCACGTTATTTTGCCTATACCCTGTACCTGTTTGCGTGTATTCCAGAGCAAAGTGGACGACTTCTTCGAAATGTATAGCATTCAGCGTATGAGACTGTGTGACTATACATATATATCACCTGTAACATTAAGCCTGCCGACAGTTCTTTCAAAAAATGTACAAATGTGTGTGAAATCTTATGGGACTTAACTGCTAAGGTCATCAGTCCCTAAGCTTACACACTACTTACCCTAAATCATCCTAAGGACAAACACACACACCCATGCCTGAGGGAGGACTCGAACCTCCGCCGGGACCAGCCGACAGTTCCTTCAGCTGTGAATATATCACACCAACAGATATAATACGAGTTGTTACCCAAAACATCCGTCATTTCACTTTACTGCTCATACCCGTAACAGTACGACACTCCGCCACTAGATGTCTCGAGGTAGGTGTTTTACAAGTGGAGGCCACGACGTTGGGATCACGAATTTACTGCGAATTTTGTACACCATTAGTAGGTAACTAAAACAAAATCATATGCAAGTAGTAAGGTGTCTGGCAATTCCAGGAGAATCGCAAGAGAAGTTTTAAGCGTCTATTACGTAACGGATGTATCTGTGCCTAGGTGCTTAACGTCCGAGCTTCGTAAGACGAACGTGTACAGGTCAACGGTACGACTTACGTTCAGACTTTCATTTTTGTAGTAAGAGAGTAAAATCTGTGATACTCAAAAATTTTTCGCCAATACCATTCGTCCTTGCTACATTAGCAATGTTTCACCGCTACGCAGGTTAATTGCCAAATAGGGCCTGCCTCTGGGAGTGCAGCTTGAAGGTCGAGGTGCAAAGTTGTTCAGGTTACTGTACCCGATTGCATGTATATGGAATTTCGCAAATAACGACAGTTTTCAGGAAAACTCTAAGCGTTGGGGATTAGCTGAGCGGTCTGAGATGCTTCAGTCATGGACTGTGCGGCTGGACCTGGTGGAGGTTCGAGTCCTCCCTCGGGCATGGGTGTGTGTGTGTTTGTCCTTAGGATAATTTAGGTCATGTAGTGTGTAAGCTTAGGGACTGATGACCTTAGCAGTAAAGTCCCATAAGATTTCACACACATTTGAACACTTTTTCTAAGCGTTTCTTCATTTACTTATCGACAGTTATAAAAATGTTTATTCTAATAATTAAATTTAATTAAAATAGTAACTTGTCAAATAACACGAAATCCACTAAAACGTCATGCAACTACACGTAGTTTCTTTAATTATTTTACCTGTAAAATGTCACATACATTAAATGATATGACCAGTGATGAAAAAAATACAGATCAAAAGTTAGGTGTGAGCGGGAATCTACACATTCGTCTCACGGAGCTTTTTTTTAACACTGCTCGTTCGCTTGACAGTCAACACCTTGACCACTTCTTTGTGTGTTTGATTTTCCTTTTTTTCAAAAATGATGATCAATTATACGTTAATTAACATACGTTTGATAAATTTCTTATTTAAATGATTGATACGTTCAAACCGAACGAAAAAATTGTAGTCACAATGTGCTTTGAACCACTGCCCGCCAGCATACACGATTTTTTTTTTTTTTTTGCAGCGCAGGGTAGCCCCGTTGTCTCGGGCAGCTTGGCACGGTTCGCACGGCTCCCCCCCGTCCTCGCTCGGGTATGGGTGTGTGTGTGTGTGTGTGTGTGTGTGTGTGTGTGTGTGTGTGTGTTGTCCTTAGCGCAAGTTAGATTAAGTAGTGTGTAGCCTTAGGGACCGATGACCTCAGCAGTATGGTGCCATATGATATTACCACAAATTTTCAAAATTTTCCTTCTGTTTTTTTAACCATGTGGTAAAGCAATAGAAAGAATGGTTTCGCGGGTGAAGTGGGTCGGGATCATTTTAGGAGGTCAGGTCACGATATCCCTGTAGCCAAGAAGGAACGTACGGAATTGGGAAACGGCCACACGGGGCATTCATTTATTTATTGACAAAAAATACCTTTTTTCCATGACTTGTCCCTGAAAGAAGAAAGGAAACAAAACGCAAAGTTACACTTCTGTAACACGTACATGTTACGTCGGTCCCACCAATCGATGTCTGATCTATTGATAGGACACGAGACGTCGTACGCCGAATTCGAGCTGCCAGCAGACGTGTGATGTATCACAGTTCGTGGTCGGTAGCCCGTAATACGTGATCCTCCGCGATGTTTATGAATTGGGATGATGATACCTTCCACAAAGGCAGCTGGAAGTTGCACCTCTGGTGTCATGAGCTCTTGACATATAATAGTCCAACGGGGTACTCATAGCCTCTTGTACGTCCTATAAATGCCCAAGGATCGCCCATCCGGTCCTGATGAGGTATTGTTTGCCCCTTTTTCTACGGCATCAAACACTTCTTCTTCAGGCACCGGTCCTAGTGGTTTCCTGTTGGAGTTCCGGAGTAACCGCTGCCTGCATCAAAGCAGCGACAGCGGTAATGATCTCTGGATCAGATATCTTCTCCGCCTACAGGTGAGAATTATGGTTAAAGTATTCTGTACTTATGTCTCTTTAAATGACATGACGGATGCCATCTTCTGTCGTCACCTCGTGGATCAATATCCTTCTTCCCACGGCTGTATGAAACATGGAGGGCCCTTCGTTGGCGATTCCGACCGTTTGACGTGTACGAAAGATGGTCGCTTCCAAGTGTTGACGTGTCAAAGTCAAAATCTTCGCTTTTGCTCGATTGACAGTCATAACGAAACACTCCCTGAGGATGGCGTAATAGAACACTACAGTGCTGCACCTGCATGCTGCAGCTTCTCTACTAAACGTCTTGAAAGCACGTCAAAGTCACAGTCCAGTCACCACTGTAAAGCAGACGTATACGCTCGTCGTAGGTACAGTCTCCATGTGTCACTCACCTCCACTTGACAGTCCAGTGAGGTCAGGTGAGCGCTGTTAAAATTCCACTAGCTACGACTACGCCAAGCTCGCTGGCGTCGAAGCGTGATGGTATTGATGTAAGCAGTGTGGCCAGTAAATGCTGCTGGCCACAACTCGGCTGCTGTGACTGCATCCCTGAGAGAGCGAGAGGTATAGATCCTATTAATTCTGCTAGACAAAGGTTCTGTAAAGTGCGTGGAACCCTGTGCATCAACATAGATGGGGTCCCAAGTTTCTACCAACGAGCTCGCGAATAACAGCGCCGAGCGCTGGTCATTGTGAATGCTGAGGAATTTGGTCCTTGGCAGGTTGTATACAATTAAAATCGCCCCTAATCACCGTATCATCTATCCTGCCTTGGGATAGTTGTGTTAATTCCTCAGTAAAGAATAAGGAACGTTTACTCTTCTTTCTGGTACCGGACGGTGAGTAAACACTGACGAGGTGTATCCCTTGGACCGTAAGCGCCATACCCCTGCCATTCGCTAGGTATAGTGTATTGGTGGCTATTTAACATTTGAGAAATACTGCGACGCCACTGTCCATATCTTACGCGTGTGATATGCATATCTTGTATCCGGAGATGTCCTGCAAGCCAAGAATGTATACCTTCTGCATTAAGGCTACTTCAGTGTCAGCCGCATAAGGGTGTCACATAACAATGACAGCTTAGCCTGGGACCAAATGGTAGTGATGCTGATGGTCGCGAATCGATATGACTCGTTCGCCCTTCAAGGCAGCGGCACTCATCGTTGTACGAAGGGGCGATGGATTCGCTCACCCCAAAGCCATCCTATCATCTCTATTATCTTGGTGTCTGCAGAAGATGGGGAAGACTGTGGAACTCCCACTCTTCTGCCAGTGATGTGGCCGCCAAAGAGTCATCCTTCACGTCGCCCACCCATTAGTCACTGTAGAGCGGCTGTCGGTGTGGTACATCGGCTACCAAAGAGACCTTTTTCGTGATTCCTCGCCCCTGAGATGGTGTTCGATCGCTCCCTCCACCTCCGAATGGGTGTCCATGAGAAGAACAGTCCATCGTCAAAGTTTCTAAAGAGGTAACACTATCAGTCGACGCCACCGTAGCAGGGCCATCCAGAAAACTGTCGAAAGCAGTACGATGGTGTGTATATGTCCGCAAGAGACACTTACGGGACGAATGCTTCTTCCGGCCGTGCGTCTCCGTGTCAGAATGGGAGTGTAGATCAGACTCCTCTGCGCTTTCCGCTAAGAACGCTTGGTTTTGTAGATTCGTTCGTTGTGCGGTGGCAGTTGCAGTTACGGTTTATCTGGCCACTTCTTCTGTAGCGAGCAGGCGACCTGTGTCTCATCAGTAACGTGTCCGTCTGTCTGCGGTGATAACCTATCCCGATCCCCACCGCCAGACGTTGTAGGTGCCGCCACTTGTGCGCCAGACGTTTTAGATGTCGGCACTTGTGTATAAGTAATTGGTAGAATCGAAGGAGGAATATGATGTACTGATTCTTCTGATGGATTGTGGGTGATCCATCGCTAGAAATAATCAGACCGAACATGACCCTTCTGTCCACATCTTGAGCATGTGTGCGGTTTTCCATCGTACATGATTTTTGCACGACACCCGACAGTGTTTAAGTATGAAGGAACATGCTTCGTGAGTTCGATTTTGACTTGTCTTATTCCGTTGAGTATGAGTACGTTGTAAAATTCTGCCTCTTCTCAGTCCGTGGCTTATGACAGTCTCCTACGGCTTATGAGCGGAGATAACGGACTCGGCAAGAACTTCGAATACGCGGAGGGTCCTCATGCACAGGCCTGCATATTCGGCGGTAACAGTGCCGGTATGTCTACCTGAGTGTGTAAACTGGAGTTCGTTGGCAGCACCGGTAACCCCCTTCGTGCACGCTTCTTCGTTAATCATCTTAACATTGATTACACTGGCCGTGATCGAAAAGTAAATACCAATGATGTCCTTCGGATCTAGACATAGTTCATCACGCAAGAAGTTTTTTATTTGATATGATCGCGGTCTTGGATATTCGGCTTGGAACCTAATCTTCATCGTGTTCTTCCTATAGGAGTTCGCCATGTTACTCCAATGAACTTGTAGTGACTCGCGCTCGCGGGAGGTAAACTAACTCACGTATGCCACTAGACCGACGGTACGGTAAGCACACGTCCTCTCCGCTCAGTCAACCTCTTAACCACCGCGGACGCTGGCGCACGGCACCTACGCATAGGTACATCGGTTACATAATAGACGCTAAAATCTTCTTTTGCTGTTTTCTCGGAACTGCCATAGCAGTGCACCTTACTATTTACGCATGGTGTTGTTTTAATGGCCAACTGAAGTTGTACAAAGTTTGAGGTAAATGTGTGATCCCAGCTTCGTGACGCATGCAGCTGTGAGCTGTAGTGGTACGTATCAGGACGCGTTTCAGTGTTTCTGCGAACTGTGAAATCGACAACGTGAAAGGGCAACGGATTTGAATCAAATTCGGTTTCAAATTGATGAAAACTGCAGCTGAAACGCAATGCATGCTGACAGAGGCATTTGGTGAGTGTGCACTGAGTCATGCACTGAGATTAGTGGTTCAAGCGCTTCAAGGATGGCCGAGAATTTGTGGAAGATGACAAGCATTCTAAAAATGGTTCAAATGGCTCTGAGCACTATGGAACTTAACATCTGTGGTCATCAGGCCCCTAGAACTTAGAACTACGTAAACCTAACTAACCTAAGGACGTCACATACATCCATGCCCGAGGCAGGATTCGAACCTGCGACCGTAGCGGTCACGCGGTTCCAGACTGAAGCGCCTAGAACCGCAAGGCCACACCGGCCGGCTGACAAGCATTCTAATCGACCGTCAACATGTGCAACACCAAAAATGATCATGAAAGTGTGTGTTATGATGTATGATAGCCGAAGACAGACAACTCACGATGTTTGTAACAGACTTGAGCTGTCGTACAATACATATCAACGAATTCTAGACGATGGACCGAACATGAGACGAACTGCAGCGAAGTTTGTCGCTCCCTTTTCAGCATCGACGACGGAAACTTCATGATTCGGAGCTGTAACAAAGAATTCGAGAGGATCCAAAATTGTTATCCACAGTCATAACAGTTGATGAATCTTGAGTCTACGGTTATGACCCAGGAACGATGTAGCAGTCATCACAATGGAAAGCGCCATCTTCTCCAAGGCACAAAACAACTCGACAAGATCCTAGCACCATGAAGTCAATGCTGGTCATCTTTGACAGGCAAGCTATAGTGCATAAGAAGTTTATTCTACCTGGTCAGACTGCCAACGAACAGGTGTGCTGTGGGCTTATAAGGCGACTAAGCGAAAACGTTCGGCGCAAACGGCCACAGTTGTGGGAAAAGAAAGATTGGAGGGTGCAACATGACAATATACCGAACACATCTCGCTCGTTGTAAAGGAATTCCTGGCCAAACACAACATGGCAATGGTCCCCCACCTCCCCCTTCTCACCAGATCAAGCCCTGTGTGACTTTTGTCTGTTCGTTAAGATGAAAATCACGTTGAAAGAGTCACGTTTTGTTTCGATTGAAGACATCCTAGTGGAATCACAATAGGTCCTGAACATTCTTCACCCTCCCGACTCCCAGGAGAGCTTCTAAAAATGGGAACAAAGTCGGGATCCTTGCACACATGCCATATGTGACTACTTTAAAGGTGACAGTGGACATTAGGACATAAGCATTGTTTTCTAATATGTACAAGGAAAATCTCAGATATTTTGCTTAGCACCCCTCACGTTGTATCGATTTGAATTGATAATACAAGTTGATAATATAAGGGGATCAGTTCAAAAGCATCACTGTTATTAAGATTAATTCATTCACTTACGCAACATTGCACAGTTCTTAGGAGATGAATTAGTACAATAATTAATTTTGCACAGTCTTTTTTATCTAAAATGATAGTGATCTATGGCACTAATTTTCCGAAATATACACTTACAATTTGTTTCCCATACTGCTGTGTCCTATTGAAAAGCAGCCATATGTATTTACCGCACAGTATCTCCTTCACTGAAGTAAGACATTAATTTCGCTGTGTGCTTGCTGAGAGTAGAAGTGTGGACGAGCAGTGCCCCTCTAGCCTCAATCACTCAGATTTTCTCCTTACATCTTTTATATAATGAAGACAGAAAAAATCCATGTATCTCTACGCAAAGTTAACGACCAATCACTGTCATGGACGATGGCGACGGTTAAAGTACGACATGTATTAAACTGAACAATGATAATTGTCAAGTACTGGTGACACAACTGACGTATGTACAGTGATAGTGGATGCACAGAAAGCCGTGAAAAGAGTCGACAGCATTCCAATACGTGATGAAGTCATCGAAATAACAAGCTCGGTGAAGACATCACAGAAACGGTCGATGAACGACAGTGGCAACGAGCAGCAGAGCAACCGGTCCAATAAATTGCTTCATGTCGATGCAAAAACGGAGATCAGATGTTCAAATAACTTACGGGAATGCAGACCGGTAACATCGTCAACAACCGTCGCTATTTCGACAAGTTCACAACCGGTAATTTTCAAAGCAAAACCGCAGCAAGTAAGCACTGTGCATGGGAATTTAAAGCATCAGTTTTCGTAGCAATTCCGGAATAATAGTACACACACACACACACACACACACACACACACACACACACACACACACACACACAAGCTGAAACACTAGAGCCATCAGATATTCAAAGATGACAGACATCAGAATTATAAGAGAAAAGTACCACACATAGGCGTATCTTGAAAATATCTTCATTCTATCACACGACTAGTTTCAGCGGCACATCCTTAGCCCCACCACTGCCAAAGAAGTACCTGATTTCCTTGGCGGATTTACTGTGGGATCCTTGTTACTAGCCCACGTGGGTTAGCATTCATCAGGAGTCTATACTCGATAACGTGTTGCCAATGTCGCATTGTTTCTTGCGGAAGTGTGGTGTGAAACATGTTTTGCGAGCATCAGCTAAGGTTACGGTCTTTATAAGTTTCTTAAAGGATGATATTAGTTTGCGTAAGACTGTTGTCTCCCGCATTCCTTATAACTGCGTCGTCTCATATGTTTTTTGTCAGACCATCAGGAGTATCAGGAGCAAAGACAGAAGATGCCAAGGGCGGAACAGTGAGGAGGAAGCTAGTTGACGAGGCCAAGACCCGACGGTGTTTCAAGGGCCAGGAGAATAAGAGTAAGGAAGTATTAGGAAACGAGGAGAGGTGCACTGAGCATAGGACGTTACACGCGATTACAATATCTGAGCAAGTCTGCTACTGAACAACATTGTCTCGGCCCCGATCATTCTCCTGTAACAACACGGAGATTCTGGGTTGCACTTCCAGGAACAGAGTAGTCTTACAAACGAAGCAGCACAAGCTGAACTAGCAAGTAACTTTATAAACAAAGACAAAGTTTCATCCTTAAATTCTGTTTAGAATGCCGCGCTCTCCCTTGTTGAAAACTAGAGGGACTGATCTAATACTACATTAGCTACATTACCTTATTAGTTGTGGATTTTCAATGCCGGTAACCTGTAGCAGCGGTCATCTTCGACTGGGTGATGGCGCTATTGTTTACACTGTGCTGTGTGTGTGTGTGTGTGTGTGTGTGTGTGTGTGTGTGTGTGTGTGTGTTATTTTTCCGGCATTTCTATCATAACTGGGGTTTTAAATTCTCATGCATAGGCACTTACTTGCTGCAGTGTTGCCTCGAAAATTACAGGGTGTGCAACAATCGAAATATCGACTGTTGATGACGTCACCAGTTGCATCACAATAAGTTCTCTGATCATCGTATACACTGGGAGAAACTCACGTCACATGGAAGCACAAACAGGAACGGTAAGTGGCAGAGCTCTAAATGCACAGCGTCTAAATTTGTGCGTTGGATCTATTCTTCACCCGTCTCAAGCTTTTATTGGAGCTAACTCCAAGTCTTTGTGTAATCTGCTACATCGTGTGATGAAATTTCCTTTGCTTGCTTACTTATTGTTTATTTCAGTTTTATGACACACGTTCTCATATCACTCGTAAACCTACACAGATGTATAGGTTCTGTACTCAGAGAGATTAATATTTATGTAAGACCTGAGGAACAAACAGTTGTAGGAAATCGAAAAGAACGAGAACGGAAGAGAGTTTGCGTGAGATCGTCTAGACTTCGAATGTATGAAGGTGGAAACTTGAACGACTCGAGAAATAGTAAGGGAACAGCAGGCCGCTGTAGCCGAGCGGTTCTAGGCGTTTCAGTCTGGAACCACGCTGCTGCTGCGGTCGCAGGTTCGAATCCTGCCTCGGGCATGGATGTGTGTGAAGTCCTTAGGTTAGTTAGGTTTGAGTAGTTCTAAGTCTATGGGACTGATGACCTCTGATGTTAAGTCCCATAGTGCTTAGAGCCAATAGTAAGGGAACAAATTTATAAACGTGGACGAGGCACACGTAGTCCGAAGTGATTGAACTTGAGAGTCGTCAAGTGATCTTTTCAGCATAGATGAGACGATATGTGAGATATAAATGTTGGAAGAATCTGATATTTTGCTAAATTACAGTGAGGAATGACGAGTCACTAGTCAATACTCTTTTGAAGGCATAGCACATTTTTCTCATTAAGTGTCTCTTTGTTTTTAATACAGGATCACTCCCCTCTAATTATATCGGCTATTTCAATAGGAGAAGACTGAGAATCTATGGTTGTGGCTGAATTGAAAATTTTTGGCCCATCTGAGTACTGTTCATACACTGTTCGGAATTTACTTGTAGTTTCATAAAAGCTTTTTCATTAATGCCAGACTGTGGTCCAAGTTTGTCAATGATCATGCGCATGTGTGCTGGAATCAAATTAAGAAACTCATCATGGCTTGTCAATCATGGCTTGTTACTAAGACCAGGGAATGCAAAGACTAAACAACGGTCATTTAGCTACGACGACAGGTAGAGGAAAAATTTATCTAAGCACACTTCTGAGCCTAAATGTTTTGGTCACCTGCTTAATACCGTGTTGGTACATCTCTGGAGCATAATAGAGTACTGGTTATCTGTACCATGTATTCAACAATACATTGGCAGGTTTCTGAAAGTATATGGCACACATGTATCCTCTGCTCATGATGGTCTCACAATTTACTGGTTTTTCCGGGCGTGGATAAGGCAGTCGATAGAGTCCTAGGGTGTGCCTATCAGGTTCAGATTAGAGTAATTTGGTGGCCAAGACAAAACCACCACTTCACTATCATGCTCATCAAACCACTGTAGCACGATCCTGGCGGTGCAAGACAGAAAGGTATCCTGCTGAGAGAGGCCTCCGCCGT
Organism: Schistocerca piceifrons; assembly: GCF_021461385.2. NCBI lineage: Eukaryota > Metazoa > Arthropoda > Insecta > Orthoptera > Acrididae > Schistocerca > Schistocerca piceifrons. The sequence goes on along the minus strand of NC_060140.1, from coordinate 640,926,504 downwards.
CAGGAAAGGTACTAAGCATGCTGGAATGCAGGTGTTCCCCAATAATGTTCACGTAGTCCACGGCTGTCTGACGGTTCCCTGCATTAGTACCACAGGTCTCATGGAAACCTAGGTGAACGTATCCCATAACATAATACTACCCCTGCTGGCTTGTACCTGAGGTGTAGTGTAAGTTTCGAACAACTTTTCACCTGGATGATGACTGCATGTCCCAACCCGAACTTAGTATGCTTGTGTAATAAAAAATGTGACTCACACAACAGGGAATACGTCCTCAATGAAGCTTGGTCTGATGTCGATGATCCCTTTCCAATTTCATTGTAGATGATGATGTCATTGAGTCAGAGTAGAAACTTGTAGGGCTCGTCTACTACAGAGTCTTAAGTAGGGTAACAGGAAAAGTTTTGGGTTTTAAGGGACACTTATCTATAGCTAATAAAAGACTTCAAGCAACTACCACCACCATCCCCTCTCCATCATATGGTGAGACCACACCTGAAATCCTAAATTTTCGGGAGCCCCCTTCCCCCTCAGCGAATACGAATAAGGCTCTCCACCCTCCCCTTTTCTCATTATAAATCCAGTTGTATGAACATCGTCCTTCTTGTTCCATACTCATTAGTGAAAAGATGTACTGACCAGTGGCTGGAATAAAAAGAAGACTGGCAGTTTGTATTTGTCCATGCATTATTTATATTATTTTTAGTATTAATAATATGTCATTAGTGTTTATACTTATGTGTTGTTATTTTGTTCCACCACTGATACTGTACGAGCGAAATGATGGACCAGTATACATATGTGTTCGACTTACTACCGTCTGTGCCACTACAGCAGTCCACAGTCTACCTTCCAGATTTATATGAGTTCCACAGTCATCAGAATTTTGTAGCTGGCTACTATCTGACAATAGCTATAATGTGACTGCTAATGGGTTTAAACATGATAATGTAGGCCTGGCACCTGATTGTAGCTTTGATGTATTAATTTAACTGGAAAATGTCCAATGTCTTCGTACCAGAGTATAGTAAACGTGATCAAATGGGGCTACCTTTGAAGTACAATGAACTACATTGAGATGAAGATGATGAGTGACAAATAGCCACCAAAACTGCCTTTAACTACAATAAAATTTCGAGGAAGATATCCATGGTCGATATGCATGGACAAGTGGTGATGGAATTAACTTCAGGGGACACATGCACATATATTAAATATTCAGGTGCCATCAGTTTTTGTTGACTGTGTAAGTAGGCTGTTTAGGTTTTCTTATTGGTAACGCCACGTAGCGCTCTGTGTGAGAATCACTGGCTGTGCTGTGTGCAATCTGTGGCTGGTTTGCATTGTTGTCTACCATTGTAGTGTTGGGCAGTTGGGCTGTTAACAGCACGTAGCGTTGCGCAGGTGGAGGTGAGCCACCAGCAGTGGTGGATGTGGGGAGAGAGATGGCGGAGTTTCGAAATTTGTAAGACTGGATGTCATGATCTCTTATGTACATTATGATTTTTCAACACTATTAAGGTAAATACATTGTTTGTTCTCTACTAAAATCTTTCATTTCCTAACTATGCCTATCAGTAGTTAGTACCTTCCGTAGTTTGAATCTTTTATTTAGCTGGCAGTAGTGGCGCTCGCTGTTTTGCAGTAGTGGCTCACCTCCAACTGCGCAACGCTACGTGCTGTTAACAGCCCAACTGCCCAACACTACAATGGTAGACAACAATGCAAACCAGCCACAGATTGCACACAGCACAGCCAATGATTCTCACACAGAGCGCTACGTGGCGTTACCAATAAGAAAACCTAAACAGCCTACTTACATAGCCCCCATGCTCCCCACAAAAAATTTTACAAATTGTTTTGGGCAGTGGCCAATAATGATTTGATAAAATTTTTCATAATTACAATAACAAAGATATCAAATGCACACACTTATTGATACATTGTTGGTGAAAAGCTAAAATTTTCTCACAGTCCATAAAGACAGTCCTGATCGTTCATCACAGAAAAATAGCAGTGTTTTTCTCAAAGTCTGAGCGGTAAAAGAAAATGCACACAGAAGTAGTGGATTACTGTGCTGTCTTGAAGAAGTAGTGTTGTCCTTCCAATGGAAAGACAGTGCTGACTCTTGACATGCAGACAGGTAATGGGCCACAACAGAGCAAACCCACCGCAGAGTCAGTCGAAGTTTTGAGGAATATTGGTAGGTAGGTCATCACAGAACAGACCACTGCAGTCTTGTTAGAGATTACGGTATTGGTGGGCCACCAGAGGTGCAGACCCACTGCAGTCCTTGTAGAAATAATGGTGTTGGTGAGTCATCAAAGGTGTAGACCCACTGTAGTCCTTGTAGAGATAGCTAGCAGCCATCTGTTGCGACTGTGCAGGTGCACAATCACCATCGAAGAGTCTTGCAGAGAATATAGCAAGTCCATAAACCGCAACTTGTGCACTCTCAAAGTTTCAGGAATTGTCCTTAGAACCAGCAATGCTGTTATCCAGTCCCTTGCTGAATTATTATTACACGTGCAAAAACTATCAGTCCCTACTTCTCACATATTGTCCATATACTATGACCAACAGAAACGTGTGCAGTGAAATGTAACTTACAAGTTACTTAATTTGATGAACTGGTGTCAATTACAATTTTATAACATAAGAATACAATAACAAAGGTACAAAATACATCATTAAAGAACATAACAATACTGATAACATTTGTAGTAACAAACTTTACAAAAGAATCGAAATAACATATACATCAGTGTTACAGGAATTATGACATAATTACATATATAAAAGGTCTGAATAACTTTCGAAACATCAACTTCACACGTGAGTATTAAAACAAAACAGAATAAATAATGTCTAAACATCTTTACAAAGAAAATAACATATTATTAGAAAAATTCTACAACATAACTCTTATTAGCTAAGCACATAAAGACAGGAAAAACAGAAATATACAAGAGTACACAAACACATAGGGGGATAACACAATGGAAAGGACAGGGTTTGTTTTCAGTGTAACATTTGGAACTGCAGTCCAACCCAAAACTTCATTCTATAGATCTTTCGTCTTATTTCAACATTTGTTTCCACCAAAACATCCTATCCAAGCATGCTTTCTGTATTTATATGTTCACATATTTCTTACCTCATTATTTATTTTCCATTATCTTACATCATTTATTTCCAAGAAAATCCTACCTAAACTTGTTGTCTCTAAACCCTACTGTTTTGTTCATATCCTCTTTCAAAAATAGTTTTTCCCCACTGTACACTACTTTTTTGGCCAAACCATTTTCTTATAGCTTCCCAATGCATTTCTTCCAATTCGTCATAGCTCATTCTCTTATATAGCCTACCCCATTTTAAGCTAACTTAAATCTACTGAGCTCAGATTCTAAACTAAGGGACGAGGCAATTCAGCAGTACGAAACAATTAACACAAACAGCAATGACAAAATATTCAAATTGGCCAAGCAAGCAGCAATATTACAACTAATATTACGCAATGAGCAGCAAAAAAGAAAAATAAATGAGTAGTAAAACTGGCTTGACAGAGTAATGTAAAGTGAAATTTAATAGCATTATGCCTGGCAAACAGCAGAAGCAAAAGCAATAAATTATATCTAAACATGACAATGCTCAAGCAGAAAAATATTACGGTAATGACAACAATGCAGATAAGGGAAATGGATAATCACATCTTAATGTCTATGTAATTAAAGTGGTGCACCACAACTTATTCTACAAAATAAATTACCAAGTACTTGAAAATAAATTTATGAATGCAGTTCCTGTGAAGGTAAATGTCTTTTTGTGCTCCCTCATTTTTTTAAAAAAATTATTATTTACTCGATCTGTAGACAGAAAATATTTGTATTAGTACATCTATAAAGTTTTATAATAACCAATGCAGCAGTGCAGCTAGAAACTAGATATTAAAGAAAATGAGCAAATATGTACAAAGGAAGGCATGAAACATCATTCATTACCATATGGCATTTCATAAGGTAGTACAGGAAATCTCTCAACTAGAAAGACAGTGGTCATAATCAGGTGTATAGACGTAAAATATTTCTCGTCATTTCATTAGACATTTCAGTAAATATAATAAATTAAGAGCGCCACAGTGTTATCATATGTTTTCAAGTTTGAGCGTGTCGTATTTGCGATGCTTTCGACAAAGAAATGTCGATAGCGAGGATAAAGGCCTCTTTTTTTTTTGCACCTAATGGCTTTCTTTTGCCAGACGACTACCTCTCAGCTGGGCATCAAAAACGCATTACGTCAAGGTCGCTTACCTATCTTACTGAAATATTTACGACAGCAGTTTCCGCTACAGTGGCAGTCTCATATTAAAAAAATCACAGGTTGAGAAATTGCGTTACAAATGTGTGGAAACAAAATCCCATTGATATAACAGTGTCCAAGAAATTTTCGTCGGCATTGTAATACACTCACGCATTTACATACATTTTATAACTCTTAAAGTACGATTCTCGGTTTCCAACATCCTTTTTCACAAACCAGAGTCCCTATCTTCTATTCATTATTCATATACATATAAACACGTAATCACATTCCTTATATAGCATCAGATTATTGATCATAAACATACCTCAACAGCATAATACACATCATCGTCATAAAAATAGCATCATAACACCTCAGTCAAATCTCAAAAACGTCGTAGCTTTCTGCAATAATGTCAAAAAAAACATTCTCTGCTCAAGTCAGTAGTGTCATTTACCTCAAACTTACTTTAAAAATCATGCTCCCTTACCAAATACATCATTCAAAGCTCTCATGGTATCACAATGGTTCCAGAAAAATATGAGCATTTCACAAAGTACAGACAAAATACAATTTCATTAGTGTGAAGTTATCCAACTGTGTAATTACATCAACATCTGTCACTGATGTAGTAAAAAAAATGTTTGTCTCTCAGTTAAATGATCAGATAGCTGTGCAATTTGTGTGTTAGAGAAATATGGTACCGATGTGTAAAGTTGTATAAGCAAATACCATATTAGCTAGGGCTCCTTGTGCTTGCCAAACACATGGTACACAAAGTAAGCGTGTACCCCCCTGAGTATTAATGTAATTATACCCTCAGGTGTTACAGATTAAAGCAATGGAATGAAATGTATCACGGAAAACGTTATTTGTAGTTCAAAAATCTTGAAAAATAAGTGGTTTACGTACAAAATTAATCACTCAAATGCGTGTCCTGTAGCGCTTAATGTGCATCTTGCTGTAAGATAATTCTGTGGAACTGTCGTAGTTATCGTCCTCTGTAAGCAAAGTTCTGCTGAAGTCAATGCACTTACCTCAAGATAAACGAAAGTGAAATGCTTTGCGTATAGATACCGTAGTTATTACGCTTATTGCCATGATGAAGAAAGTACTGTGCTGTAACGTATTGTTGTGCTACAGAAAAGGCAGTCTCATTGTAGCTATACCACAAAAGTTACTACTAAAACATGTTTTACTTTCCAGAATGATTCAGAAAAACTGTGCAGATATAAAACAGATACACCGCAAAAGCAACATTGTAAACTGTGTCACATATTAATAGCGTCGTGATATAATCATGTAGCTATCAAAGAAACCAAATGCTAACTCATTTTTAATCTCACCGAATGTACTTCAAATAAAGAGTATCTTTTCAAGTAAACCAAAATGTTGCATTAATATCTCATTAGCAGTATAAGTTCTAAATAAGTAAGCCTGATAGTCGTTACGTAATCGTGCAACAACAAGCAAGAATGTACACACACTATAGCACTGTGTCGTCTGTTCACAATAACAATGCATTCGTAATTTCTGTTTAAATAAGTTCTCTTGGTTCTTGACTGGATATTTAACTTCAAACATTGTTGCATGTTAACAGTTTCTCAGGGTGTCAAATTGTACTAGTAGCGTGAAGTGAAAAATTTTATGGCAAAGCATAAGTTATAAAGCAGATTGTCTTTCAATAAACGGTTTTACATGTGAAATGCGGTGCAATCCTTTACTCTTCCTAGTACGCATAGATTAAACTTGAACGGTATTATCATGCGGTATACGTCGGTGAGGAATGCTAAAATTTTTCTCAAGGTTAGCGTCTATGTTATTTTTCTCTGAGCCAGCCGGCGCACGCGGCTGCCCGCGGTGCGAGTCATTGTCTGTTCCTTTGTTGGCGCACATCGTTATTGGGATTTGGAGACCTAACTTCTACAAATTAACCTTGTCGAGAGGGCCCTGTTCTGTTTGAATCCCGCCAGTTCTGATGCAATTCAGGTCTGTCGTTACGATCATATCGTCTGTCGTCATGTCGGTAGATTCCATAGTTTCTTTCTTGTCGGTCACGTGGTGGAGAATTTCTCCCTGAATCGTAACTGCGCGCTGGACCGTTGCATCTGAAGTTATTCTGTCTCCCTTGATAATAATTATTTTGGTTCCCATATTGTCTGTTTCTCTGATTGTCTCTGTGATAGTCAATACCGTGGAGAGGTGATCTTTCCTGTAATTATTACTACTCTGCCAATGGTTGTCATACGGGTGGTGTCTGTTTCGGTCACGATTTACGTTGAAAGAATAGCCTTGTCGTATATTATTTCTGTCATCGCGGAATTGTGACGGATGTGATCTGTAATTGTTGTGCTCCCGTTTTCGCGTTCCCCGATTGTCAGTGTCAATTTCCAGTTCTTGTAACAGTCCCTGAAAAGCTTCAATGTCGTCTTTGCAACGTCCTGCTAAAATAATATGTCGTAAATGTTCAGGCAGTTTGATTAAGCAAATGCGGATGAGTTCTGAGGGGCTGTATGGGTTTGACAGGTACTGATTCTTATGCAACATGTCTTCAAAATATTTCACAAGACTGGAAAATTCAGATTGTTCGAAATGTTTCATCATTATGATGCTATGTTTTACTCGGTCTTGTGTAGCTTGAGACCAATATGCTGAGAGGAAGGTATGATAAAATTCTCCTTCGCTGTGGCAATCGTGAATGACTGATCGCATTCTTACAGCTGGTTCATTCTCTAAATAGCCACACATAAATTCTAATCTGTGCTTCAATGACCAGTTGGGAGGAAAACAATGAGAGAATTGATGGAGCCACGCTTGTGGATGAATGTCGTTGCCAGAATTCTTAAATGTTTTGAATTTACATGTAGTAATAAACAGCTTATAGTCAAAATCATCATGTCGGTCATTGTTACGTAGTTTCGGCGGTTCCATCTCAAAATTCGGTGTACCTTGGCAATTTCTTTCATAATTTCCGAAGTGCCGTGAGTTATTATTTTGTGGCTGTTCCGTACTTCTATGTTCCTCTTCCCGTGTTGGAGCGCGAGTGTCCTCTGAAATATGAAGTTTTTGTATTACTTGTGCCAACTGATCTCGTACTCCCCGGATTTCTCTTTTCTATTGCGTATTAATTTAATTCTGATTTTGTTTGAATTTCTTAATTTGTTCATACTCTTCTGTGTCAGTGATAGCTACAGGTCTTGTGTCATTCAGATCATCATCTACCTTTGCAGATAAGTTAGTGAAATAATCCGAAAGTTCGGCTACTTTCTCCGATAGTGTACTTATTTCCTCAGTGCGTTTTTCTGAACCAAGTTTCAGAGTGTCCATTTGTGTTGAAATCCTATCTACTGTGTCCTTTAAGTTTTCTTGAGTTTTTGCAAGTTGCGTAACCGAATCGGTAGATGCTACTGAGTCAATTTTAGCTTGCAAGGTGTTGTGATTTTCATGAACAATAGTTTGCAGTTCTTTTATGGCTGCTTCGTGATTCTGTAATGCATTTTCATGACGCAAAAAAATAGGTTGGAAATGCTCACAAATTTGTGTTTTTACGTCATTACAGACTTTTTGACATTTCGATTCGATGTTATGTAACACAGTAGTTAAATCTTCACGTGTGTGTTCAAGCGTGGTGTCTAACTTTTGAAGATTTTGTTCCATTGTGTCTAACTTTTTAAGATTTTGTTCCACTGTGTCTAACTTTTTAAGATTTTGTTCCACTGTGTCTAACTTTTTAAGATTTTGTTCCACTGTGTCTAACTTTTGAAGATTTTGTTCCACTGTGTCTAACTTTTGAAGATTTTGTTCCATTGTGTCTAACTGTTGCTGTGTTTGTCTCTGGTGTTATTCCATTGTGTCTAACGTTTGGAGCCTTTGTCCCATTTGTCTCTGATTTTGTTCCATTTGTTGCATTAATTGCAATAATAATGTATTAGTGTCTCCCCACATCCACCACTGCTGGCGGCTCACCTCCAACTGCGCAACACTACGCGCTGTTCGCATCCAGCTGCCGCTGCCCAACACTACAATGGCAGACAACAATGCAAACCAGCCACAGACTGCACACAGCACAGCCAGTGATTCTCACACAGACCGCTACGAAACGTTCCAAGGCACTAACTACTGATAGGGATAGTTAGCAAATGAAAGATATTAGTAGAGAACAAACAATGTATTTACCTTAATATTATATATATATATATATATATATATATATATATATATATATATATATAGCAGTTCAAGACAAATTTCAAAACTCCGCCATCTCTCTCCCCACATCCACCACTGCTGGCGGCTCACCTCCAACTGCGCAATGCTACGCGCAGTTCACATCCAGCTGCCGCTGCCTAACACTACAATGGCAGACAACAATGCAAACTAGCCACAGACTGCACACAGCACATCCAGTGATTTTCAGAGCGCTATGTGGCGTTACCAATAAGAAAACCTAAACAGCCTACTTACATAGCCCCCATGCTCCCCACAAAAAATTTTACAAATAGTTTTGGGCAGTGGCCAATAATGATTTGAAAAAATTTTTCATAATTACAATAACAAAGAAATAAAATGCACACACTTATTGATACAATGTTGGTCAAAAGCTAAAATTTTCTCACAGTCCATAAAGACAGTCCTAATCGTACATAACAGTAGAATAGCAGTGTTTTTCTCAAAGTCTGAGCAGTAAAAGAAAATGCACACGGAAGTAGTGGATTTCCATGCAGTCTTGAAGAAGTAGCGTTGTCCTTCCAACGGAAAGACAGTGCTGACTCTTGACATGCTGACAGATAATGGGCCACAACAGAGCAAACCCATAGCAGAGTCATTCGACGTTTTGAAGAATATTGGTATGTAGGTCATCACAGAGTAGACCCACTGTAGTCCTGGTAGAGAGTATGGTATTAGTGGGCCACCAGAGGTGCAGACCCACTGCAGTCCTTGTAGAATTTATGGTATTGGTGGGCCATCAAAGATGCAGACCCACTGTAGTCCTTGTAGAGACGGCCAGCAGCCATCTGTTGCGACTGTGCAGGTGCACAATCACCATCGAAGATTCTTGCGGAGAATATAGCAAGTCCATAAACCACCACTTGTGCACACGCAGAAAAATTTTTATGAAATGTCCTTAGAACTAGCAATGCTGTTATCCAGTCCCTTGCTGAATTATTAACACACGTGCAGACACTATCGGTCCCTACTTCTCACATATTGTCCATATACTATGACCAACAGAAACGTGTGCAGTGAAATGTAACTTAATTTGATGAACTGGACTGCCAGCTAAATAAAAGATTCAAACTACGGAAGGTACTAACTACTGATAGGCATAGTTAGGAAATGAAAGATTTTAGTAGAGAACAAACAATGTATGTACCTTAATAGTGTTGAAAAAGCCATAATATACATAACAGATCATGACATCCAGTCTTACAAATTTCGAAACTCCGCCATCTCTCTCCCCACATCCACCACTGCTGGTGGCTCATCTCCAACTGCGCAACGCTACGTGCTGTTAACAGCCCAACTGCCCAACACTACAATGGTAGGCAACAATGCAAACCAGCCACAGATTGCACACAGCACAGCCAGTGATTCTCACACAGAGCGCTACGTGGCGTTACCAATAAGAAAACCTAAACAGCCTACTTACAACTGTTCTGTTAGTGACTGCAACACACAGATTGTGTTCCTAGCGTCCATACGTCAGAGTTGCATACTGCAACTTTGCAGTATGTTTGTGTAAATTGGAATTGATTAGAACAAGTACAAATATCTGTGTTTAACCAGTCCCTAAGTCTACAACTGTTGCATGAAATCCATACAAGTGGAATATATAAATACCCATCCATCCTTTAGGATTCAATGTGACTCAAGCCAAATTTAAGAATATAGAAACCAATTACTGTCAAAATGTTGTATAACGGAATGACTGTAAATTTGTAACACTGTATAAATGTTTGGACAAGTAAATAAAAGTAATGACTCGACCTTTTATTCTAATTTTGCCCAGTCCTGTCTTTAAAATCGTTTGTAGCCACTGTTTGTTCCAGAGAGAGAAATAATAACGATGCTGCTGATTGACAAAAGTTACACAAAAACATACGAAGTCTAGGGCTCCTCCACAGCCACTTGCTGGCCCAGCCCTGGCGGCCAACACACTGTCAACCACCTGCTCTGCTCTTTAGCATTGGTCCAGACATTCACTCTGGGCAACGCCATCGTCTTCTCACTGGGTTACTGTCAGCTACCAGAAAGTACAAGATGTCGACCACTACGCATCATGTTGTGCCATAGAAGAGCAACATGCTATGCTTCACACTATCAACAATGACTCAGTTCCCCGAACTGGTATCATCGTATATCACCTAAGGAGGTATCGAACAATAAACTGCATGCTAAGAAGTCTTCCAACATTAGGATAGGAATAGTAGAGGACGTGCATTTTATATAACCAAAACAAAATGTACATGCCGACTAATGCCTCCATTCATGTTTCACAAGGCACACCATCCTTCGGTAGAATATCTCTGGCCGCAATAACAAGCAGCAGGACCCGACAGGCCACACACAAAATTTCACTTCCTGAGCATGGAAAATATTTCTACATGAAAACCAGATTAAACAAATAATATCAAGATTTCACCCAGAAGGCAACCTCAATGGCGTGAATTTTCTATGAATTCAGTAGCTTCGCATACACTTAGGCACGTAGTCAGCAGACACATTGGGTTGAATATCTAAAGTTATTCGAATTAATCGTTTATATTCAGCCATTGTACAGATGACATTACACTCCAGCTGAAATAGTATGCAAGACAAATGAGAAAAATCTATGAATAGATCCAGATCCGTATCTTCAGAGACAAGAGTATTCCTGGGAGGGAAAGGTAAGAGAAATCTCAGTCACACTCACCCGACAAGGACACTTCAAAAAAAACCCTACTGTGACAAGAAATTAGGGGTGTTTGTGCAAAAATAAAAACTACTTACGTGTTTGGTGTAAACCTTTTTTATTTTTCAACATAGTCTCCTTTTAGACTTATACACATCGTCCAACGCTGTTCTAATTTATTGATCCCTTCCGAATAATAGGAAGTGTCCAAGTCTACTAAATAGCTATTAGTTGCTGCAATAACGTCCTCATTTGAATAATGTCTTTGTCCCTGCAGCCATTTCATCAAATTGGGAAACAAATAGTAGTCCGAGGGAGCCAAGTCTGGGGAACATGGAGGGGGGGGGGGGGAGGGAGGGATGTGAAACGGGTTAAATCCTATTTCCATTAATTTTGAGATCACGACTGCTGAGGTGTGTGCTAGTGCACTGTCGTGATGGAAAAGAACTTTTTTCGGTCTAATCGCTGTCGTTTTTCTTGCAGCTTGGTTTTCAAACGGTCCAATAACGATAAATAATATTCACCTCTAATAGTTTTTCCCTTTGCAGATAGTCAATGAGGATTATCCCTTGCGAATCCCAAAAGACAATCGCCATAACATTTCCGGCCGAAGGAATTGTCCTCGCGTTTTTTGGTTCAGTTTCTCCCTTGGAACCCATTGTTTAAATTGTTCTTTGGTCTCAGCGGTATAGTAATGTGTCCACGTTTCATCCACAGTAACGGAACGACGTTTAAAGTCCTACAGATTCTTCCTGAACAGCTGCAAACCATCCTTGCAACACTTCACACGATTCAGTTTTTGGTGAAGCGTGAGCAATCGCGGAACCCATCTTGCTGATAGCTTTCTCATGTCCAAATGTTTATGCAAAATATTATGTACCCGTTCATTCGAGATGCCCACAGCACCTTAACTCTTCTGTCATCCATCATCATATCATGGATTTTATCAATTATTTCTGGAGTCGTAAGCTCCACAGGGCGTCCAGTATGCTCAACATCACTTGTGGCCCATATGGCCACTCCGAAAAATTTTAAACCACTTATAAACTGTTCTAATCGAAGGCGCAGAGTCACCGTAATGTTTATCAAGCTTCTCTTTAGTCTCCTGAGGCATTTTGCCTTTCGTAAAGTGATGTGTAATCACCACAAGAAATTCTTTTTCGTCCATTTTTTTGAGAATCACTCGACTTCCTTGATTCACGCGAATGCCAAACACAAAGAAATAGACCAATATGGATGAAACTTCGTGTGAGTTCTTTCCAAAGATGCTACTAATTAAACATGACCTCGATACGTGCCGGTGGTGTCATCTCTCGGACTTTGCGTGGTCTTTTCAACGCCCCTCCTAGATCCTTATAAAACAGACAGGATACCACACAAAGGAAACTGCATGGCAGCATACCATAAAACCACAAAATTAAGGGATTGTATGCCCACCAAGATCTTAAGAAGTATCTACAAGTATGATCAGTCTTACCTGTATATTAAATTAAGTACTTGTACATAAATGAATTAATAAACGTGATTTAGCAACTAACTCAATACATAATGTTTGTAGAAACTTAGGAGGCAATACATAGGCGTGGTATCCCTACAGTTTGAAACGAATTGGCACTATCGGTACTTAGACATATTTTACTAGGGGAGTATTTCCACTATTACTCTTCTACAATAGCTGTATATGAAGCGTGTGCACGAATAACGCTGTATAGCACATTTTGCGGTTGGGAAATTGGCAAAAACTGTTAGTTCCAGAGAATTAATACGATATAATAGTGTAATAGCAGACATGTATTGTTTGTGCATACAGACTGTGGAAAATACCAATTTCTGGTTTTTAAAATTGCGCTAAGCACAGATTTTTGAAAATAAGTTAGTTTTAAAACGGAATAACGCTGTATGGCAATGGATATACAGCGTTATTCCAGATCAGCCAGTGCTCTGCTGTAATTATAAGGTGTCTAGAATCCAAAAATAGTACGTAAGAGATTTAAAACAAGATACTAAATAATATTTATTGTAAACTGAATTGCTTGATCTTAAAAAAATACAACATTACTTTATCAAGTTTAGGCTCAAATCTAGTACATTATAGTCAGTTGTCACACTGCAGGTTTTTATAAAACTGCCTGTATTTTGGTTCCATATATTTCGTCATGTCCAATAGATCCCTTTTCTTCTCCTTACGAACTTTCAGTGTCCCCTTATAGAGCAACCGGAATTCAGAAGCTAATGGAAAATTTTTTCCTTGATGTTAACAACCATGCTTTACAATACATTGCCTTTCCCATGGGCGAAGCACATTGTGGGTACGGCGCACGTTTAAACCTCGAGGATCGTCACTACACAGTTTCAACCAAAGTACATCGGTAATTTTCAAAGCAGGCGGCTTCTTCAAAAGCAACTCGATGGATCCTATGTCCTTGAAGTCTTCCATCATCATTTTGTGAATGGTCAGTTTTGAAGGGTCGACCAAGGCCTCAGCAATGACGTGCTTCCATTCTGAAGGAACCATAACTTTTGACACTTTCTTTCTTTTCTCGATGACTGCAAAATCCCTGTCACAAGGTAGGAAACTGTGACCCGAACATGAAAACTTATGATGTATTTCTGTAAAGTACTTGCAGCTGATCAGATATAAATAAAGCGCTAAAACTCTCCAGTTGTTCTACCCGACACAGCGGTCAGAACAAACAATCAGTTTTCGTTCCATACCTTCTCCAAGCGTATCATAATTGTGCGACACAAATTTAAGCAGACAGGAAACTATTTCCGCTGAACCTCTCCTTGCGGTGGATTCATCCCACAAATTTACAGTGATGTTTTCAGTACCAACGTCAAAAATCGTGAAATTATACGACGACAGCTGTCTCTGGTAGAATACCGTGGAATGAGTCAATGTAGGACAAAGGAAAACCTGTTGTAGGTCAAAAAAACAGTTCAAATGGCTCTGAGCACTATGGAACTTAACATCTATGGTCATCATTCCCCTAGAACTTAGAACTACTTAAACCTAACTAACCTAAGGACATCACACAACACTCAGTCATCACGAGGTAGAGAAAATACCTGACCCAGCCGGGAATCGAACCCGGAAACCCGGGCGTTGGAAACGAGAATGCTACCGCACGACCACGAGCTGCAGACTGTTGTAGATCAACACATGTATAATGTTATTCCTCTTAGCCATTTCCGTATCGTTTTTTAGGGCTTTGTATCCTTGGTCTGCCCTTGAATGATGCAACTGACTCTTAATTTCACTCTTGTGCAGTTCTATTTCATCTGAAGCTGCAATAATTTGTTTAACAAGAAATCGCACAGTCTGCAAGTGTCTGATCTAGGTGTTCCGAAACGCAGATTAAAATCTGTTTGAAACACACTTTGATAGTATGACCTGCTTATTGACTTATCAGGAAACCTTTCGGTAAACAACCGGTACATTCTACAGAGGTTGAGATTGGGGTGCAGACATTCTTTTGAGGATTTATTCCTGTTGTAATGGCTCATCTGCTTTGGGAAATTCGATATGTGTTGCCGAATAAGAGTCCTGTCGTCATTTGATATGGCATGTGGCCTATCGCAATGTTTTCCTCTACCGTCTTTAGGAGTGGTTATTCCACCTTTTACTTTACGTTGCAGAGTCTGCATTCCTCCCTGGGTGATGGAGAATATGTCAAGCAATGTTTTTTGACACACTTCTTTTGAGTAAACTTTTTATTTGAAAGTAGCTTGTTTCCGTGAAATATCGTCTGTCTTACCTCTCTTGCGCCTGGTTGGCTCGCCTATATCCATGGATTTTATTAAGTGTATGGAATGCTCATCGTATGTTAAGGCATGATATCCTTCGTACAGCTTTAACTTCATTTCCAGGTTTATGTCCTTGCATCCTTCTTTTGAGCACACTTCTGCATCGCATACACGATAGTGAATCACGTAAACAATCACTATTAGTACCTAATATTCAACTAGATTATCAAATTTCACATTCTCTTTTAATAATATAGCATTACTCAGACCGAGTATTCCATTTTTTCGCCAATGATAACTACAGAACTGTAGTTAATTTCATTCACGTTACATACTTTTGCTGTAATGTTTTCAGAAGATACACATAACATGTCATTAGAGCCATGTACTTTACAGGGCACGTCGCCGCTTTACAGGGCACATATGCTTCTCTAAAGACATACACCTTGTAAGAGGTCCGAGCAGATGTAATTTTATGTAAGAGGTCGGAGCGGATGTAATTTCGATGTATCGCTCATGCGCCGCCTGCGATATGCAAGGTATAAGAGAATCGCTGACCAGAAAGCAGTGTTGACTGAGTAGGAACTGTGTAGCTGTAGCAGTAACTTGTTGCTAGTCTGCCCTAGTCTGCAGTCTGCTCTGGTCTGGAATAGTGTATCGTGTTGGCTGGGCCGGTCGCTGTGCAGCGATGCCGGAGCCTGAGTATTATTGTATAAGGTAAAAAGCAGCCTCGCGCATATCTAGTAATGTTATCTGAACTCCCATGTAAATGTTTTAAAAATGTCCTAATAATAATCTTTGTCATATAAAGCAGTTGTTTTAACAAGCATTCATTTCAATTTAAAGAATTTACTAATTTCTCCAATCCATGATCATTCCGATTGTTGCAAAAGAAAAATCAGTTGCCTCCTTTCATAAATGACAAATCTATCGGCCAGCATTGCACAGAGCTGTGCCGGAAAAATTTACTGTAAGAGCAGATATTTGGCGACTTTATTGAGGTAAGAATTTTTGCTTTTTTATTCAGAATGATCTTACAGGGCCATGACGCAGCACTGCTGTCGTCCAAAATTTACCACGTTACTGAATTTATTTTTATTATGAGGTTTAGGAATGTTTCTGTTTCGAGCTTACATTAAATGAGAAAATTTTGTGAGTACATTAAATGGGATAGAAAGGATTTTGTTTTGAGGTTACACTAAAATTAGAATCATATTCATATTATTATTTACACAATTTTGTGGGGAAGTTACACTTGGCGACAACTGGGCAGGATCGAATTTCATTTGTGAATTTCTGAGAAGTAGTCATATATCTGCTATTATTTACTTAAATGTAGTTTGCATCTGGCGCAACGCATTTACTAATTTGTCACTCTTTCTTTCACAGATCTTCGGCAATTTATTGCTCTTTGTTGTGATTGTGTTTGTTCCATTTTTGCTTTGACTTTGTTTCAATTTGTGATTTATTTTCGATTTGTGAAAAATGCCGCGAAAAACTGTTAACAGTATATCGCGATGGGCAATGAGTGAAATAGCCGACTCGAATAATTTGACCAATGATACTTGCGACACTCAGTGTAATAGTGATAATCGTCTAACTACAGATAATCAGTGCCTACCGATCACTAGTAATGATTTTGATCCTAATGATGAACAAACATATTCAATTATGTCCGCCGTAAATGTAACAATTGATGATGCGGCACGTTCCGATACAATGAACGCTGCCCAGTTTGACACACCCGGTTTGCAAAATTTGCATAGTGAACAGATAAATTTTTCTCACGAAGATGAACAGTGTAGTCAAAATACGTCAGATTTATTTGATTCCTGCGTAATCACCAACAGTGCACATTCAATTGGCAAACCTTTTCCAGAATTACAGAATGACCAAATGTTTACACAAAACATGACAAATACGGGTACGTCATCAAATAGCACAGAGAATAGGGTAGGTAATATTGGCTGGGATCAAGTTATGGCATTATTGCTACAAATTAATGAAAAAAATGAAAATCTCAATCAACAACTTAATGAAAAACTAGACAACCATTTCAAACAACTTAATGAAAATTTCGACAACCATTTCTAACAACTTACTGAATCGTGCAAACAACTTAATGAAAGTTTCAAACTGTCGAATGAAAAACACGACAACCTTAACAAACAGAACAAACAACTTAGTGAACAGATTACAGCCATTACCATGCAACGACATGATACTAAAGAACAATTATGTGAGGAAATTAAGGTTTGTGCTGGGAACAGTAATGAAGAAATTAGATCTATTGCACAAGAATTAAGTTGTGCACGTGTAGCCACAACGAAAGTACTTAAAGATGAAAGTAGTGCAGTCACTGAACAACGTTCTGAAACCGCAACACAGTTACGCGACGATTTTAAATTAATGTCAGCGGAACTTCCACACACTCTGGATATGAAAGTCGATAAGAAATTTGAACAACAGATCAGTCAAATAGACGAACGTTTTCAAGTGACAGAAATAAAAAATGTTTCAGTCTCTAACACGGCACAGTATACGCCACATTCCGAACATTTGTCACACTCACACAGCCAGTGTAACTTAGGTAATTTACAGAGACTACGCGACTTAGAATCTGAACAGACACAGACAAATAGAGTCTCATGCAATCTTGAACCTGCTCAGACATTCAAACACGAAAATTTTGATTACAAGCACTTTCTATCCGTGAGAAAATTTAAAGTATTTAAAAATGACAGAAAACAGATTCACGCTATGGACTGGATACGACAGTTTGCTTTTCTATTTTCATCAGCTTGGCCTGTAACGCAGAAACTAGAACTGGATTGGATACAACAACTTGATTTTGAATTTTCATCGGCACTGCCTGTAACGCAGAAACTAAAATTTATTTGCAGCATGTAATTGACCTCGGGGCATTCATTAGACTTCGATGAATACGTGCCGTAGCGTGCACAGGGCCCCAAGCCGTAGTAATGCTATTTCATCTTCAGTTTTCTGCACTGCTGCCTTCTCTTTTACTATCCTTTATATTTATCAAAACAGCTCTTCGACTATCGACCTATCCATAATTAGGAATTAGTAAAGAAAACCTGACATGACAAGTTTTACCGAAAGTGACAGTTTTCATTAGACGCTCCCGAAATCACAAGAAATACCAGTATAATTTTAATAAGTGACAAAATTTTAATCAGCAGTATGTACAAAATTATCAGCAACAGCAAACACATTTTGGCAACAATAGAGGGTTTTCACCACAATAGTAACAAAACCAGCCGGTTAGCATACCTAACCAACAATGTAAAGTGCAAGGTCAACCAAGCTTTAATGTTTCGCCGCCTACACGTATAGTGTCGGCCCCACCAAATAGTAATGCACAGCAATTAGGAAATCAGTACGTACAGAAAACACACCATTTCAACTCATATCGCAATGCACCGTATAGAAATGACTATCATGACAGACGTAAAAGTAATGACCACAATTTCCAGCGTACGTTTAATAACAGTCAGTCTTACCAGCAGCAGAATCATCCGCAACAACAAATTATCATGAATGAACCAGACAGTAGATATCATCCCGAACGTAATACGTCAGGACGAAGTAACAGAACAGTACAAATAGTTGAAATGCCACAGCATCCTCCCGAAAATAACAGCACGTCAGAAAGAATTCGACTAGATATAGTGCAGGTTGCATCTTCCAGCAACGTAAGCCATACTTTTGACACACAGAATCCTGTTCACGAAAATGTTATTATTTTTGACGACATCCGATACACACTTTTGCATGAAAGACAGAATCACAACGTATGTAGATGACATTCTTATTGCAGAAGCTAACTGGTCTGAACATAGTCTGATTCTTGAACAACTGTTACGAACTTTTCGTGCACAAGGACCCACAGTTAATCTCAGTAAATCGCACTTTGGCAAAACTTCTATAAAATTTCTGGGACATGTAATTTCAGCAGAAGGCATTGCGCCTGACCCGGAAAAACTTCAAGCTTTACGTGACATTACTGTTCCTACGTCGAAGAAACAATTACGCAGTTTTTTGGGTTTAGTTAACTTTTTTCGTAAATTTATTCATTACTTTGCTTTAGACACCCCTAGATTATGTCAATTGGCAGGTAAAAACACTATTTGGTCCTGGGATAGCCAAGCACATTCTGAATTTGTCAGTCGGAAACAAGCTTTGTTGGATGCACTACTTTTATCACATCCAGATCTTACTAGAAATTTTTCCATTGCCACCGACAGTTCTAACACCGCTTTAGGCGTACACATTTTTCAGGAAATTGATGAAGATGGTTGTACAGTAATTAAAGACATTGCCTTTGCGAGTCGCATTCTGTCACCTGCTGAACGCAATTATTCTGTCACAGAACTTGAAACATTATGTGTTGTATGGGCATTTACGAGATTTTGTCATTTTCTTTATGGAAGACATACGACCGTTTACACGGATCATAGAGCTATACAGTTTTTACTTTCCGCTAAATTTACACACGACAGATTAAGCAGATGGAAACTTTATTCACAGGAATTTAATTTTACATTTGTTCACATTCCCGGTACACAAAATATTGTAGCAGACGCACTATCCCGTTCTCTCAGCAACAATCAGCAAGACATCGCAACCAACTTCTGCAAAGCAAATTTCAGCGTCATGTACATTCAACAAGTTGCATTTGAAAATTTCATTTCGTCGTCATTACAAGACATAGCACAAGAACAGAGTAAAGACAACGTATGGAAAGAAATTAAACACCTATGGCAAGATAGGAATAAGGTTACCATAAGAAACCATTACACTGTGCGCAATAATATTCTGTTTCGCCGCTCTCACCTGACAGCAACAATTGGTTACTGTGCATTCCTGACGAGCTTGTTAACAAATTAGTTTGGTATACTCATTTAAGTTACGCACATTATGGAGCCAGAAAATGTTTTCTTATATTGAGACAGAACTGTTATTTTGCCAATATGGAGAAACGTATTCGACGAGTTTTAGCGTCATGTAAAATCTGCCAGAAAGCTAAGTCAGATACGACTTCACATATTCCTCCATTACATCCCATTGTACCTGTTAAATTGAGAAACATGGCCGCTGTAGATATTTTTGGTCCGATTCCCAGAACTAATAGAGGTTTTTGTTATATCTTTGTCGCTGTTGAACTCACTGTGAAATTTGTTACCTTCACTCCGTTACGCAAAGCTACTGCTAAATCTGTTTCGAATGCATTTTTAAAACATTTTTTATTCCATGTAGGGCATGTATGGAAAGTAATTTCCGACATTGGACCACAGTTTCGATCTGCTATGTGGACACGTATGTTACGAGCTAGAAACATTTCTCCGATCTATATATCCAAGTATCATGCTTCTTCGAACCCTTGTGAACGACTAATGAAAGAAATTTGTGAACTATGTAGAATATACTGTCATAAAAACATATTGATTGGGATACACACATACTGTCATTCCAGGATGTAATTAACTTGATACCAAATGAATTTACTATGCTATCTCCGACTGTTATAATGAAAAATGTTGAACCACCTAACAAAATTAAAGAATTAGTATCCTTTCCTACATCTCATCGACTACGATACCATGAAATAATTGACATTGCGCTGAACAACATCAAACGTGCCGCAGGGCGCCGGAGAAGACAGCAAAAACAGGTTTGTACACGCCGTGACTTTCACATTGGACAGAAGATATTAGTACGTACACACTACTTATCCAACAGAGGAAAGAGTAGATGCAGTAAATTTGAGCTTCTATACGCAGGTCCATATCGAATTGGCAGCATTCCTCACCCCAATGTAGTACACGTCGAAACTCCGAGAACCAGAAAAAGTAAAAGCAGTCACCATGTCTCCAATATTAAACGCTTTATTGAATGAACATACTTCATGATTTATCACACTGTAATGCCATTTTCTGATTTTTATATGACCAATGATGCAATTGTATTTATGTGACTACTTACTGATGATTATCATATTTTTTCTTGGCAAGTGCCCGGCAAGGTAAGGTTAGGAGGTCGCTTTTCTTGTCATTACACATCAGACCGTGCACATTTTTTCAGATAAACTTACATATTTTATGACAAATTATGCAATTCTATCTAGTGACATATTAATTTTATCAAATTCTTTCTCCATTAAAGTCTTCAACTCTCGCCTCTATCAATTACACAACATACAAGCTGAACACAAAGAAAGTCATTTCTCGTCGTTATATATCAGACCGTGCACATTTTCCATTTTTCGTGTATGTATGATTGTTTTCCTGTTTTGCTTGTATGCACTACGAAACCTTTAAGATATAACAAACACCAGTTGACTTTGACTTTTGGCCTTATGATATCTCAACATCGTGACTATTTTACACATTTGTTTGCTACTACATTATGACACTCTGTGTACATTTTTGCACCTGAACACTCTCTACGTTTTTGACATAATACGTTTTCTGTCATGCAATGCTGTATGCTTAATTATATCATTAGAAACCAGTTTTTATTTAATGGGTATATGATTTAAATGCAAGATATTAATCCTTAATCATTTTCAGAAAGCAATAACGTGTAAAAGAAATAAATTAAACAAACCACAGTGGATTACTATGAAATGGGAATTTCACCTTTGGAATGAACGAAAGAAGATGCAATACCTTGTCATGAAGAGTAAATGGATCAGAATTAACAAACATTAACAAGAATATACTATACACATCGTATGATAGCAGTCTTAACTAATTATTTTTCTTTCAGAATACGAGGCGATTGATGCAGGCTGTCAGACAGAACTGCACATCTTAGTTTTAGTGATGAAATATGCTAGAAATAAGAAACTCAATGCTATGAATAGTTGTATGAAGTAAATGGTAATATGAATAATGAATAATGAAGTGTCTTTTTTGCAGATGATAATGAATGGTGATGAATAGTTACATGAAGAATATGCTAATATGAATAATGAAGTTTTTCTTTGCAGGTGATGATAGTAATGAAGTTATGGTAATATGAATAATGAAGTTTTTCCTTGCAGATGAGAATAATGATGAAGTTTATATATTTACTATTAGTTAAGAAATGCTATGTAGTTATTTGTTGCAGTTCGTTTTGACAGCATGTCTTATATCGCATAGCATAATGGCTGAATGTTTTGGAAAGGACAGCTAGAGTACATACATATTGAGTACACGTTTCATTACCTGTTAATTCGAAGTTCACTACTTTTCAGCATAATATGCGTTTCTTCTTTCAGCTTAATAATCCATTTCGTATTTTTTCTAGGAGAAACTATTCGTGAAATTAATGTGCTATAAGCAGTTAATTATTAAACCTGTTCTAGTACCTGCTTTTTTTTACCCATTTGTGTGTGTCATTCATGAATGTAATCACATACACTCTACTTGTTTTATAACCTTGCTACAGCTGACTCATGACGAATGACGTTACTAATCCTTATTTGCAGCAATAAGTCAAAAGCAAATATTTTCATGTCCCAGCAATTAATTATCGATCCCAACGCAGTGCATTGCTAGCACACAAAAAAAATGTATTACCAGTCCCAAATAATGCTACTAGTTTAAGAGATAATTATAGTACTAAATATAATGCAAATTTCTCAGATGTTTTCTAACCACAGACCTTGGTAATAGTTATACTGTGTTACATTTTAAATATGTTCTATGTCACTTGAATGATGAGTTCTGAGTAATACTGAACGATGTTTTGTAACAATGTATAAACGCTATGCCAATAATTTCTGTAAATAATATTTTTGTTATACTTTATAAATGCTATGCTAATAATTAACTCTCATTTTGAATGATGACTTCTGAATAATGCATAAGAAATGGTTTGTAACTGGCCAATGAGTGCCAATAATTACCACAATCAGATGAGCTATGAATAGTGTTTTGCAATATTCAATACTTGCTACATGTTTAGTAACTGGCCAATGAATGCCAATGATTACTGTAACTACATGAATTATGTAAATGGTATGCCATTAATTAACTCTTGCTTTGAATGATCACTTTTGAATAATGCATAAAAATGGTTTGTAACTGGCCAATGAGTGCCAATGGACACTGTAATCAGATGACTTATGAATAATATTCTGTAATACTTCATACATAGTACAGAAATGTTTAGTAACTACGCAATTAGTGTCAACAATTACTCAAATCGGTTGATAGACTAGTGTAATTCTCAATGATGACTAGCATAGGACTTAATGTCCTTCACCTTCTGACCTAATTACCAGAAATTACTGCAATATTCGTTTGTCCTGTCCATCCTCATGATCATGGAGCACTCTACTTGGTTTTTGCACTAATTCTACGTTGCTGGAAGAGTATGGATTCTACAAGAGTGTGGTGTTGACACATTATGCTGTCCACCACCTTGAACAATGGAGATGTTATTATGGTCCCACTGTTTATTGTACCTAATGTACCACCAAAATGATAACACTGAATATTAATACGACATTTGAGTGTCTTGACAACACTGATTAATACTTCAAGGAAGAGAACTTCAGATTGTCTCACTTGGTGTTGTGCTTCTGTAGAAAGATATGGACTTTCAGTGCAGCTATATGCAACCTACTGTGCTACAACCATGATGCAATCCGTCTCTTTCCTATCTTAGTTCTTACAAAATGGTAAAAATATATACAGTGCGTGTGCAATTTATGTCATTCGTTAATATGTTTTGTACTCATTGCGTATACTAGTTCTTGTAAAATGGTAGAAATATATACAGTGCGTGTGCATTTTATGTCATCTGTTAATGTTTTTGTACTCATTGCGTATACATTTTGTGATTTCTTGATATGTTCTGTACTCAGTGCATGTGCACTCTATTTCATTTCATGTTCTGCACCTGAATATATATATATATATATATATATATATATATATATATATATGTGTGTGTGTGTGTGTGTGTGTGTGTGTGTGTATACTCTGTGACTGGAAACTTAGTTAATTAAGAAAAATTTGTTGCTCATGGCAAGTCCAATTGACTCACCATCGCTGCCAAATTTTTGCCCCCCCCCCCCCCCCCCCCGTGGAGGGTTATGTAAGAGGTCTGAGCAGATGTAATTTTATGTAAGAGGTCCGAGCAGATGTAATTTCGATGTATTGCTCATGCGCTGCCTGCGATATGCAAGGTATAAGAGAATCGCTGACCAGAGAGCAGTGTTGACTAAGTAGGAACTGTGTAGCTGTAGCAGTAAGTTGTTGCTAGTCTGCCCCAGTCTGCATACAGCATTGTTCGCGCAGAGGCGCGAAAACTGTGCGCGTCTCGTCGCTGTTTAGTGCTGCCCTCGAACGGTGAACACGTCAGTTATAACAGCAGGCGATGCAGACTGCCGTACACAGCATTATTCCACGCGATTCTACGACATGTCAAAATGTGCCATACAACGTTATTCGTGCGCACGCTTCATATGTCGAACAATCTGTTTACTAAGTTCTACATCGCCTGTATTACTCAAACACTAGGTGATATTAGAAATGTGAGGCCAAAAGGCATTTTTGTTTCAGTATGTATATGGTGTAGTGTACAGTACACTATGACAAACAGCAGCAACATGTTGTGATGCAGCCCTACTTGAGATGCATATGATAATGCTCTGCAAAGAAAAGGAAGATATTTTTACGTATTGATAGGTAGAATCTTCACTGTGGAAATGGTGTACTATATTATTCGAAATGTCAAGTATTTAGTTGTAAGTAATACTTCTTTATGTACAAACGTAGTGCAAATGGAATGAATGGTTGGCACAATAAACACATGCTTTAATTATCAATTATTTACTCTGTATAACATAAGTCATACTGCTGTATGGAAAGCATGGAGAGTTGATTTAGTATTAATAGTATCCAGAGGCATGTGAGCAGTAACATTAGCCATATAAGTGAACATTTGTCCTGGGACTTTGCGAGTTCTAAGTAAGTTTTCTACTCAGATTAGAGGATGTTTATTGTTCATTCTCAGTCTTTTGCCGATTTTCGCACTTGGTCTTGATTTAAAGTTCTTACACAAATGTTGATTTTTTCCTATGAAAAGGCGATATTTTCGTGGCCTTCAGAAACATTGGTTCATTGAGAACGCCAAGATTTTACAAAATCAGGTCCATATCGTAAAAGGAAACTAATTTTATTTACTGCAAACTTATTTCAGTAATGGAGCATGTGTCTGATTCCTTCAGAACGATGTACACAGTTAGTTCCACAAACATTTTACCTGTTTTTTGCATTGCTAAGAACATCTTAGGTCCACAAGGATGCCATTACAGTACATACTGCAAATAATGTGTACCGATAAACTGTGATGTACTGAATTTAGATTCTAAGACGTTATTGTGTAAATGAGTACATGGTGAAGATATGGAACACAGAAGAAAGCTTATGGTGAGAAGTTAAGACCCAGTCAAACTAGCACTGTGTTAGGATGTCCTGAAATGGGCAACAAAAATTAAATTGCCCACACAAGCTCTATGAAAAATTTTGCACTTAACCTGAGATGCACTCCGTAATCTACTATCCACTTCTGGAACAGCGCACTATGATGACGTTTTCTTCCTCACATGCGACGATTTAATGCGCACTTTCACACACGCTATGAAAATCAAGCTCGCCGTGAAACCACCTAAACGACACAGCGCCATGACTAACTGTTCTGCGGGCCTCATACCTCATTTGATTGTCATTGTAAAATACAGTGCGCGCCTTCATGATTGATGTGAACTGTATATGCAGAATAACGAAAACTTGCTCTAGAGAGACACATATACAGAGTATGTTGTGGACCTTAATTACTACACTGATTTCGACTCTATGAACTAGTTCATCACAAACTCCAGTGGTTTCAGTCTCTGTGTACTGGACATTGAGCAATGCTTCTATGATGAAATAAAAAAGAGAAGACCCCCAAACTAGGATGAATCCATTACATATGTTTAATGCATCTATAGTCATTTCTATTTGTGTACAAATTTTACTTGTTTGTAAACAAAGAATTTTCTTTCAGCGTAACCCCTGTAGGTAGAACATTACATAATGGAAATTCTATTGTAAAACTGTTGTATGTGACCTGACAACGATAGACATCTGGTGACATCATGAGGTACAATGACCTTCCTGGTGTCTGCCCATCAACCTCTGTCCGAATCTTGACCACAGAAGATGGGTCCCCACGATAACTGACAGCATCACCTGCACCATGTCTTTGGATCCATTGTATTTTCCCATTGCTTACAAAAAAACATTCAACCGTAACCATCATCCAACATGTCAAAATTTGAAGCACTTACTGTAATGAAACACGAACTTTTAACATATTAGATATTTCACTGCACCCTCCGCCCCCGGTAGCTGAGTGGTCAGCGCGGCAGAATGTCAATCCTAAGGGCCCGTGTTCGATTCCCGGCTGGGTCGAAGATTTTCTCCGCTCAGAGACTGAGCGTTGTGGTGTCCTAATCATCATCATTTCATCTCCATCGACGCGCAAGTCGCCGAAGTGGCTTCAAATCGAAAGACTTGCACCCGGCGACCGGTCTACCCGACGGGAGGCCCTAGTCACACGACTTTTTTATTTATTTACTGCACCTATGCTATATGTACATGTTGTTCATTCGATGCTGCATGTTGGAAACAACAGAAAAGAAAAGAATAATACTTAGTACATTAACTATCTATGTGTGTGTGTGTGTGTGTGTGTGTGTGTGTGTGTGTTTATGTCTGTGAGTGAATCACATCAATGCGACTTTTTCTAACGTCTTTGTGCTATGTAAATAGAGATTACAAATGAGTACTAAACGATATTTTACTGGACACTACTTTCCAATAAATTGTTTTATCAAGCATCATACTTGACAGACATAGTACCTGTAATTTATTCTGTACCATTCCCAATGTTCAGTGTTTCATAACATGTATAACGGTAAAGTGTTAATGTCTGAAGGCTCTGCCTCAGTTGCCTAAAGTTTTTTGTTGACTGCAAAATGGCAGGGAGGGGCGTGGGGGACTATTCACTTAAATAGTACTGAGTATAGTGATAATTCCACACTTAAACAATAAGTCATAACATATGAAATTTCATTGCGAAAATTTAAGCAAACTGTTATCTGAATGTCATTTCAAGAAAATCCATACTCTCATATTAACTATTCGAAACTGTTTGCAAAAAACTATAGTATTTCCGTCATATCTCCTTTGATGCATAGATTGAACAGTTCGTATCTGGTCCCTCTTGGCACTTGTACATATTGTATATCACCTGTATTTCCGTAAAGCTTATTCCTATTTTTCCTAGGATTTCGAACACCTTCACCTCTTTAAATTTTCGAAAGATTTTTCTATGCTGGCGTGTCCAATAGCGTGTCAAGATTTTTCTTCAGTCTTACTTCCACTATCGTGCGCAGTATCAGAACTGCCCCTCTGATTTCTTCACTTTTCCTAAAGACAAACCGGCATGTAATAGATTCTCAGTTATCTTTTCCATTACTCTAGCTGGGAGCTAGGATGCTTGAGCCTTTAAACTGATTGTACACTAGTTCTCAAACGTATCTCTCCTTGTGATCTGTCGAAATGTGTGGATTATATTTTCTAAAAAGTCTGATGGTATATAGCCGCTCTCATAGGTATAAGTTGACTCTTACATAGAAGATTACAGCAACCAGCCACTTTTTACAGTGTTATTTATTTATTGAAACAGCACTGATACCTGTTTGGAACTGACAGATTAATCTTCAGACAGCTAGTTCTCGTTTTACATTGGCCTCTGCCTTTTGTTTCCGCAATGACGAAATTTGCTTGGGCAGGTGGTGCCCTAAACCAAACCAAGATGTGAGATAATGTCTTTTTAACTGTAATTGTGCCTCAAAACGACTGTAAGTGGTGTAAATTTGTTTGCATCACTTAAAATGGGGGGGGGGGGGCATTTGTAAATACGAAATTGACATCATCCATGCAGGAGGGGTGGTCAGGAGGTGGGAAGTTGTAGCACAGACCGGTGTCTTATTCACTAATACTAAGTTTTCCTTTAGAATATTTTTTTTTTCGTATGATGCATTGTTTTCGAGACATTTAGTTGTGTACAGTTAAAACAAACATTCAGAATATCGATCAACTTTTATACATCGTTAACATACATTTTTGTACTTCATGATTTGTGGAATTTAAACCATTAGCTCTAAAAAAAAGTCATTCTTTTTTTACATCTATCCTGTTTATCACTCTCCAATATTACCAAAATAACTGTTTATATATGCTTTAAATTCACCACGTATTTCTTGCGAACCAAGCGGAGCACTAATAGACTTGGGAATGACTTCTAAAAGTTCTTCTGGTATTGAATTTGTTGTGTTTACATTGCAGTACATATAGTTTGGAAACAGTTCCACATCCTGCTCCAATATATCAAACACTTCTTCCAAGAGTTTGTCTGTGTATCGGTGATGGCTATAGTGAACTCGAAGTCTGGAAACAGTTCTGCATGCTGATATGATTTACAATCCAGAATACTAGGGGCAGCATCAGGATGCGTGTCTGTATGCTGATTTCTGCTGCTGCTGCTCAGGTGTATCAGGCAGTCCGTCATCTACACCATGGAACCATTAAACTGAGGCAGAAATAATTGAAAACCAGGAAAACACATATAAAAAGCAATAGTAATAAATACTGTGAGAGAGGAATGCTTTAGTACTAACATCTAACAGTTTGAGTCATTTTTTTCTGCCTGAAGGTGGTATATCTCTGATATGTCTTCACGATGATGATCAACCTTCCACTGTGGCGTACAGAGGAACTGTGTCAGGTCCACTTTATGGGTAGTAAACTTGCATGCTGAGGATGAGTGGTGGGGAAAGATGACAGCAGTGCCATGGAAAACGGGAAAGCTTTTTTGAACTGACAACATTGCAGGCTGTGCCCATATTTCCGTAGCACCATCTTGGATCGCCAGTTTGGATTCTTATGTCATCGATAGCGTCATTGGTCGCCTTTTAGGATCGCCATCTTAAATTCCTATATCAGTACGATGCAGACTGCGACACTACCCTCAGGACTGCATTGCTCATGATGTAGCCTGCATTTTGACAGTCATGAGTAACATTTATATTCTCTCTAAATTGTCCGAATTATTTATGAGTCATCTTAGGCTGCAGCCTCCGCACTTGCGGCAACAAACCATTACGTTTATGAGATGATGCAGCTTATAAGGTGAAGTGACTTAGTTTGACTTTTTATGCGCTTTTTGATTTAAATTCTTATAAACAGAGGACAACAGCAAATAAATAATTAATCCATCAGCCACCAAATTCTGCAATCAGTGATTTACATCTGTTGTAACACTCCAATAGAATTAATTTGCCCAGTCTTCACACCCCATGGCCGAGTAAAGACACGGTCGCTCTTCCCCAATGCAGTACATTGCGGTTTCCTAACAACAGATTAATGGGGCAACACAATCTGACATAATTTACCTTCAGAATTCCACGGTTCAAGCCGAGTTTTATGTTACGTATTCCGCACTAAATTACTTCTTTTATAACAGACATTAAAACTCGAGAAAACTTCTCACCTAGTTTGCCATAGCCTTAACATTGTAACAGTACTACTCAAATCTCAGTGGTGCTCTAAATTACGCAGTGTTCATATTCTATAACGTTCACTATCTATGGTATTGCAAAAGTTTTTGCAAAATGCGGACAAAACATTACGATATAGCTGGCTGTAGCACTTGTCAAACAAATACGTATCACTATTCATTCACCAACAACTTTTGATCACCATGTGTGAGAAGTGCAGAATTATTATTTTACATTTAAAAGCAAGCAAATTTCCGTGAAGATTTACTTACAGTTTCCTCTCTCAACTTTTATAACGTTTAGAAAATTACGAGCAGTTCATTCATCCATTTTCAGGTTAACAACATTTGTGAACAAAATTCAACTATGAACCAGTCTACGATATAACATCAGCTCTCTCGTTAATTTCTCAAAGTATCAGAAGACTGATGACACGTACCTTAATAGCTATGAGCAATTCTTGACCTTCGATACAGTGAAACAAATGTCTTCTACTGCAAGCTCTTTGTTTACCATGTTTTGGTAAGTGGTAGTATGGACCAAAACAAGAAAGAAATGTCCGGTAAACATGCGCTCTAAAATGCATTAAAAACTAAGAGCACTTGTTCATCTTCGGTACTTTGAAACTCAAATTTTTCTAATGAACGAGTGTTCATAACTTTTAAGGTATGCATTTTAGAGCACCTGTTTACTGAATTTTTTTTCTTGTTTTGGTGCATACTTCCACCTCCCAAAATATGGAAAGCAAAGAACTTGCAGTAGAAGAGATTTGTTTCACAGCATCGAAGGTTTACTTGATTTTTTTGTTTCGAATGATCATTCCCGTCATATCTCTGAATATTGACCATGACTTCTCAAAACATCCGATATATATTCAAAACTCGGCAACAAATAAAAAGAAAGACGTAAATACTACTTTATCATCGCCACTTTGACTCTAACTGCAGTATAATTAATCAAAGCTGAGCTCACTCAGACATCTGTGTCTTCTCTGCAATACCTATCCTCAGCTACTACGCTGATATCGACCCTCACCGCCAGCATTCTAGAAGTCGCTACTAACACTATTCGTCATGCCGATTCAGATTCCTTGAGGTACGATTTTACTCAACTATCAGATCTACATCTTGTTAGCTAGTGGGCTTCCAATGCGATATCACAAAGCCAACCAGCTCCAGAACAAATTATCTAATGCCTGTCTACCAAATTCGCTACAATAAGTCATCTTCTGATCTCTCAGCTACATTACACCACAATTACCAATAAACTGAAACACTTTTCCCTAAGAAAGCGCCGGCCGTGGTGGCCGAGCGGTTCTAGGCGCCACAGTCTGGAACAGCGCGACCGCTACGTTCGCAGGTTCGAATCCTGCCTCGGGCATGGATGTGTGTGATGTCATTAGGTTAGCTAGGTTTAAGTAGTGGACTGATGGCCTCAGAAGTTAAGTCCCATAGTGCTCAGACCCATTTTTGAACTAACGAAGTGTATCACTTAGGATCGGAAAATACTCTTTTCGGGGGGGGGGGGGGGGGGGGGGGTATCAGTACCATCGTCCACAGGGCCGACGGCGCACCTTTTTGTATTGAGCCGAGTGTTTCGAATCAGTGGCTCGAGCTGTTCTGCGTCAGTGTAGGCTGCAGATTCTACGGCAGAGGATGGTGTTTTATCAGGTTACGCCTAATACATTAGGGGTCCATTGCACGCAAGAAGCGGCTACACGGATAGCTAGGGCTGTGTGGAGAGGACGTTGTGGTTTTTTTCAGTTAGAGGGCCTCAGGAAATTACAGAAAGGACATCAATCAAGAGGGTGTACGGTAAACTCAGAACGAAGGTAACCAAACTACAACAGGTATTATACTCTAAATTGTCGTATGTGTGTTGACAAAGAACTAATCCTCGCAGCACTGACAGAAAACACTAAAGCTCTAGCCGTTACATGTACTCGAGGCTGGCCTAACCCGAAGATAAGTTCATCCGAAATTTTTACAAACAATTTTGCCATGGTCAGAAAGAATATATTAAATACAGTAGATGGTGGAGTGCTAATTGCCGTTAAAAGTAGTTTACATGTGAGCTGGCAAATTCGCCAACCGGAATAAACTAATAACCGTTTCATTTCATGGACCCGCGACTCAGATGATACGGTTACCGAACGGACCAAATAAAACTTGACTTGGAAATAATACCCCTCTGACAGAATTGTAATTGCTGGTGACCATTCTGCCCTCGATATTCGGCGAAAAAACGTATGAAAAGCCAGCAGCATTAATTGTCGTCCAAAATTGTACTGAATACTTTATCCGAAAATTATTTT
This sequence comes from Schistocerca piceifrons, assembly GCF_021461385.2. NCBI lineage: Eukaryota > Metazoa > Arthropoda > Insecta > Orthoptera > Acrididae > Schistocerca > Schistocerca piceifrons. The sequence goes on along the minus strand of NC_060140.1, from coordinate 640,894,620 downwards.
GCGCAATAATTTCAGGAGCCCCGTCGAAGTGTAAGTGTTTGCGAAAACTTACTTGACCTCTTAGCAACAAATAATCCTTAGCAAATAGGGAGCATCATCACAGATACAGGGATTAGTGACGACAAGGTCACTCTAGGAAGACTGAGTAACATACCATCCAAATCCACCACAACTAAACGTAAATAATATACATTTAAAATGGCAGACAGAAACTCACTTCAGGAGACGTTCTTCACACCTTCCAGATTGATTAGGTAACCGTAGATCACATGTGGTTGCATTCAAATAAGTCTTATCGGTGGCAGTGGAGAGATATATACCAAATATATATTAATAAGAGATGGAACTGATCACTGTCGCACGCAATAAATGTCAGAGCACATTCGAGGAAGTAACGAAAAAAGCAAGCTAAATACACTTCTGGAAATGGAAAAAAGAACACATTGACACCGGTGTGTCAGGCCCACCATACTTGCTCCGGACACTGCGAGAGGGCTGTACAAGCAATGATCACACGCACTTCACAGCGGACACACCAGGAACCGCGGTGTTGGCCGTCGAATGGCGCTAGCTGCGCAGCATTTGTGCACCGCCGCCGTCAGTGTCAGCCAGTTTGCCGTGGCATACGGAGCTCCATCGCAGTCTTTAACACTGGTAGCATGCCACGACAGCGTGGACGTGAACCGTATGTGCAGTTGACGGACTTTGAGCGAGGGCGTATAGTGGGCATGCGGGAGGCTGGGTGGACGTACCGCCGAATTGCTCAACACGTGGGGCATGAGGTCTCCACAGTACATCGATGTTGTCGCCAGTGGTCGGCGGTAGGTGCACGTGCCCGTCGACCTGGGACCGGACCGCAGCGACGCACTGATGCACGCCAAGACCGTAGGATCCTACGCAGTGCCGTAGGGGACCGCACCGCCACTTCCCAGCAAATTAGGGACACTGTTGCTCCTGGGGTATCGGCGAGGGCCATTCGCAACCGTCTCCATGATGCTGGGCTACGGTCCCGCACACCGTTAGGCCGTCTTCCGCTCACGCCCCAACATCGCGCAGCCCGCCTCCAGGGGTGTCGCGACAGGCGTGAATGGAGGGACGAATGGAGACGTGTCGTCTTCAGCGATGAGAGTCGCTTCTGCCTTGGTGCCAATGATAGTCGTATGCGTGTTTGGCGCCGTGCAGGTGAGCGCCACAATCAGGACTGCATACGACCGAGGCACACAGCGCCAACACCCGGCATCATGGTGTGGGGAGTGATCTCCTACACTGGCCGTACACCACTGGTGATCGTCGAGGGGACACTGAATAGTGCACGGTACATCCAAACCGTCATCGAACCCATCGTTCTACCATTCCTAGACCGGCAAGGGAACTTGCTGTTCCAACAGGACAATGCACGTCCGCACGTACCCCGTGCCACCCAACGTGCTCTAGAAGGTGTAAGTCAACTACCCTGGCCAGGAAGATCTCCGGATCTGTCCCCCATTGAGCATGTTTGGGACTGGATGAAGCGTCGCCTCACGCGGTCTGCACGTCCAGCACGAACGCTGGTCCAACTGAGGCGCCAGGTGGAAATGGCATGGCAAGCCGTTCCACAGGACTACATCCAGCATCTCTACGATCGTCTCCATGGGAGAATAGTAGCCTGCATTGCTGCGAAAGGTGGATATACACTGTACTAGTGCCGACATTGTGCATGCTCTGTTGCCTGTGTCTATGTGCCTGTGGTTCTGTCAGTGTGATCACGTGATGTATCTGACCACAGGAATGTGTCAATAAAGTTTCCCCTTCCTGGGACAATGAATTCACGGTGTTCTTATTTCAATTTCCAGGAGTGTATAAAAGAATCCAAAATATGCAAGAGTGGCGATGACTAACTGAAGCTCGAAATTTAGAGCCGACTTTAATGTGAAATGGTTTTAAGAATTTTCACAATGAAACTCTGTCTTGAATTTGGCAGAAAATTCAAAGAGCTTCTAGTACTATGTAAAGTACACCAGCGGCAAGATACGACTCAGTACCGTCGCTACACAATAGCAGTGGCAATGTTAACACTAAATAGGAGTTACTAAAAAAGGCTTTAAGAAATTCCTTCACCAAAGAAGATGTAGTAAATGTTCCAGGATTCGAATCGAGAAAGGTTGCCAATATAACTTGGAAATTGATATGTTTTGTGTAGCGAAGAAACGTAAATCCCATACCGATGACAAGTCCTATGACCGAGGTTGTATATCAATTAACTTCCTTTAGGAGTATGTTGATTCGATAGCTTCATTCACTGAGATCGTATATAACCGCTCCCTTGACGAAAGATCCACACTTAAAGACTGAAAAGTTGCACAGGTCACATCAACCCAAGAAGAGGAATAGGAGTAATCCGCTGAATTACGGACACGTATCACTGAAGTTCATATTTTGGACATTATTAATTATCTCTAAGAAAACCGTTCATTGACAAACAATGAGCACGGACTCTGAAAATACGCCAAGTAATGAGTGCCGCAGACTGGGGTTCTCAAATTGATTTCTAGGTTTCCAGAAGGCTTTTGACACAGTTCGTCACATGCGACTTCTAACCAGATAGCGTGCCTACGAAGTATTGTCTCAAATGTGTGACTGGATGCATGAGTTCAAGTCTGCGAGATCATAGTTTTAATAACTGACAGAAATTCATTGAATCAAACAAAAGTGATATCTGGCGCTCCCCAAGTAAGTGTCATAGGTTCTCTGTTGTGGAAAATCTATGCAAACGATCTTGGAGATAATATGAGCAGCCCTCATCGTTTGTTTGCAGATGAGTCTGTCATTTAGATTATCGCAATGTCATCATATTATCACGGCCCCTTGCAAAATGATTCAGACAAGATGTATGCAAGTTGCGAAAAGTGGGAATTGAATCGAAATATCAAAAATTCTAAGGTCATCCAAATGCGTACGACACTAAAAGAAATCCGCTAAATTTGGGTTACACGATGAATCACACGAATCAGGAAGTTGTGAATTCATCTAAATACTTACGGTTAGCATTACAGATAACTTAAATAGGAACAATGACTTACATGATATTGTGGGAGAGATAACCGAAGAGTGAGTTTTATTGTCGAAACACATATATGATGCAACAAGTCTCTTAAAGAGATTGCCTACCATATTCTCGTCCAGCCTTTTCTGACGTATTACTGAAGGATGTGGGATCTTCATCAAATAGGTGGTGGTGGTGGTGGTGGTTAGTGTTTAACGTCCCGTCGACAACGAGGTCATTAGAGACGGAGCGCAAGCTCGGGTTAGGGAAGGATTGGGAAGGAAATCGGCCGTGCCCTTTCAAAGGAACCATCCCGGCATTTGCCTGAAACGATGTAGGGAAATCACGGAAAACCTAAATCAGGATGGCTGGAGACGGGATTGAACCGTCGTCCTCCCGAATGCGAGTCCAGTGTGCTTACCACTGCGCCACCTCGCTCGGTCAAATAGGACTGACAGAAGACATCAAAAAAGTTGAAAGAAGTGCAGCTCGTTCTTAATTATCGCGAAACACAGGAGAGCGCGTCACGGATAAAACACGTGAGTTGGAGTAGAAATCATTAAAACAAAGACTTCTTTTATTGGGACAGGATCTTTTCACGAAATTTTAGTCACCAGTTTTCTCCTCCGAATGCAAAAATATGTTGCTGGCGCTCACGAACATAGAGAGAAATGGTCATATTAAAATAACAGAAAACAGAGCTCGCACGGAAATATTTAAGTGTTCATTTTTTCCCGCAAGCTGTTAGTGCAAGGTTAGGGGAACAGCACCATGATTCTCTCAGGAAACCCCTACCAGGCACTTAATTGTGAATTTCAGAGTGGTAATGTAGATATATCTGTGGATAAAGATGTACTCCTAACGATCTTAAAAGATTTTAAGTTCGACGTTTGTCAGATGTAACTCGCTACCGTTAAAGAATTCAGGTTTGAAAAATTTCCCCTCCTCTGACCACAAGCATGGGCGTTTTACATCACACCTCCTGACACTCGCTACTGTGATCAGAATAAAGAGCTCCGGCACAACCGCCTTGTTGGTGGAGTAGTGGAGGCGTTCTTCATAAAATAATTGCTGTGGCTGCGTGTAAGGTTGCTAACAAAATGGTTCAAATGGCTCTGAGCACTATGGGACTTAGCATCTACGGTCAGCAGTCCCCTAGAACTTAGAACTACTTAAACCTAACCAACCTAAGGACATCACACACATCCATGCCCGAGGTAGGATTCGAACCTGCGACCGTAGCAGTCGCTCGGCTCCGGACTGAGCGCCTAGAACCGCTAGACCACCGCGGCTGGCGGTTGCTAACAAAGTTCCAGTACTCTGCCAGTTGTCTGGACTCTATTGTGACTCAATTTTCTTTCATTTCGTTCACATTCATTCACATAGTGCTACTCGTAGTTTCTCAGGTAACTCTACCTCTTTTGCTGTTTTCTCAGAATGAATCGAATTTGAACTGAACTGAATTAAATTTAACTGGAATGTGAATGTTAGTTAAAGAATAATACTGACGTCCATAAAAACATGGGTGCTGCCATTATGGGACAGCGATTTGAGAATGTAAGGTTATGAATGCTTATTGCAGTCCATAGTGCGGATCTGCTGCTACCATCTTACTGAGTGCGCTATGGGACCTATTGTTTAAATCTATTGAATGAGTGTGCTACTGCAGCTACAACCACTAGTAGTCTACTAAGTGAGCTACAAAGATCACACCTCTCTCTGAACTGTGCAATGAAGGGCATTTTTCTGTAAAAGCACCTTTATAATTGACGTAATAAGCATACTTGATGTAGCAACAAGGACGATTGCCGAAATATTGTGTCCTTTGTACACTCACACCAGGCTGTTCACTCGAGATTTATTTCGTCATGAAATACGCCTGGAGAAATTGAAGACTCACACCTTTATAATTGATCAGAAATTATTTGGAAATCCCTTGGAAACATTTCATGTTTAAGTCAATCGTCTATGGACATTGAGATGAGGCACAATCACAGTCCAAATGAAAACGGCTACTCTGTTATGTCTAGAACTATCTGCAAGTCTTGTCCATGTAAGACTTTCACACTCCTTCTGCTAAGATACAGACTGAAACCTTGGAAAAGCAACTATGTAGACTGCGATTGCCTTCGGTTAGATACAAACCACTAAGAAGCCTTTTTCAAACTAAAATTCCTTGCTCCTGCCACAAAACTGAAAAATCATGTTGCGGAGCCTCTACCATCAAACGGGGATGCATGTGAGGTGTTGTGTACACCATTTCATTTTCACAACTTGGATATAAATCGAGTCGTCCAGTTTCATAGCTTTAGCGATTCTAATTTAGTGACAGGATATTGTGATGTTCTGTCAGCTCTATGCATGTGTTACGCTAGCCATTTTCTCGATAGTTATTGTGTGTGAGAGAAGTTGTGGTGATATGTTGCTACGTTCTGTTTTAGTTCATGATGTTAGTGAGGATGCTGTTTAAGTCTGGACATCAGACGATGATGCCTTGAATTTGTCTCTATCCTCAATTGAGATTACTTTCATCACATTAGCTAGTGAGATGTGTATTGATGATAGTCTGTTGTTTGTCAGTGAAATCATTCAGTTTCGTATCTGTAGCGATTCTGAGTGACAAGAAGTTGTGAGATTCTATCAGCACTATGCACCCGTTTCTCTACTCGTTATCAGCAATTTCGAAGAGCTACATTCTCTCATCGAAGTGCCCCGACAGAGAGTGTAATAAGGATCTTGTGCGATCGTCAAACAGTCCTGAAAAAGGACTTGTCACGCAGAATCATCGCAGAACTATATAACTACAGTTAAACATGTTTCAATATCCTGAAACTTAACAGGGTCGTAGAAACTCTGATGTTCGTAGATATATGCGTCTGTACGGGTTACACAAATTTGTGCGATAGAAGTGATATGTCGATTCATTGGAGAGAAATTTCTTATGAAGCTAAGATCACGATGACTGGTATCGACAGAAGCTTTCTGTCGCCATCTGATGCATACAATTTAAATTTCGGTAAATCGGATGAACACAGCAAGTTCTTTTCAAAACTGATCGTCGTGAAATAAATAATACTTAGCGATCTTGGGTTCAGAAGAAATTTCTTTCAAACATGCGTCTGCGTTGACACCATGTTCGATACGGTTTCCATTTCCACCATATAAACAAAATACCGAATCCCAAATTACATCTGTGATTGAGTTGGTAAGTTCGTGTCCAGTTTTAAACGTTGTTTCATGTATTTCCTTAGGGAGTATTAAAGCTTCTGACACCGATGCCATGTGGTGCCTTTCGCAAGACGGTGTTGGCTCTGGTCCCACAATCAGTGCTCACTCTGGCCGTTCATCAGTATACTAAGCTCCCGTCCAGTTCCAACTTGAGGTGTGATTAAGGCTTTAGGAATAAATCCCTGTAAGGACATGCTAAGTGGGTTTCTATGTTGGTAGGACAATAGACACCGTGTTCCAGGACTGCTAGTCAGTTTTCAGTACAAAAAAAAAATGGAATGATCGTATGGCATTTATTGGCCGGGAAATCCTTTTCGGGGTTCGGCCACCGTATTGTAAGTCTTCTTAGTTGACGCCACTTCGGCGACTTGCGTGTCAATGATGATGAACGACACGCAACACCCACTCCCCTGCCGGGAATCCAACCCGGTCCCCCTTGCGTGGTAGGCGGTAAGGCTACCGCTGCGCTACGGAGGCGGACAGTGCGGTTGTGTGATTACCATAAAAGCGAAAGTGCAGTATATAATATCACTTCAGATTAAATATCGGACATTTTTGTATTTCAGTATAAACGGTAAAGTGGTCTCACCAATTCTCTTAGACATGATTTAGCGAGTCAGAACCAGTGTATGCATCCATACATTAAGTGTTCTCTGTCAAGCAGCTTAGACTATGTTGAAAATAAAATACGTCTACAGCATTAATACACGTGCTTCCCCAATGGACGTATGCAGTACTGACTGGCTGATTTTACTTTTTAGTATGGATCTAGGGACTGTAGGATTGCGTCATACCATCACTGGAACTATATGTTCCTTAACTTATCACTTTAATGTTCCACGAAAATAACGTCTATATGCCACTTGTAAATGAAGTAAGGTGTGAAGGTGTTCTTCCATGTGGTCTCATATGCCACAAAACCCCAAAGGAAGACATCTTTACGGTATGCAGGAGGTTTCCCATCATTTAAAACTCAGAATGAGTGAATTTCTCACAGTTTCAAATTTTGGGTAAGTGAATTATGGGAATATCCTCTCTCAGCAATGGTGGCAGCTGTTTAAAAGAAGTGAAAGTGGACTTAAACTGAGGCCAAGTCTTATCCTAACTTAGGCTGACAGTTATTTAAACTGTGACATCAGAGAGATTGAGATAAATTGTTTAAACTTTAATGTCAGGAGGGCAATTCTTTCTGGTTGAAAGATTAGCAATACTTTTCAGCTGAAAGCAAGTTGGCTCAGATTTTCAGTTGAATTTATTTGATTCTGAATTGAATGGAATTCAAATTGAACGTCAACTGAGTTCAATTTGAATTTAATTAAATCTGAACTGAACTGAACTGAATTCGAATTGAAGTGAATTGAATTTGAACTGAAATGCATTGGATCTGATGTGAATTTAAGTTGAACTGAACTGTATTGAAATTGATGTTGATTTGAAATCGGACTGAGCTGAATTGAAATTAGGTCATTTTCTTTTAATTTAATCCATTATGGAGTCGAGGTAGCAGTTGTCGTTATACTGGTTATCACTGTTAGATTCAACCGCAATTCTTATACATATATTTTAACAACGCGTTTCAAGAGACAATGCTCTCATCATCAGGTTGTAAAGTCTATGTCATGAAATTAAACGGACTAAAAAGACAAAATACCATCACAAATAGTTGGGAAGTCCATAGAGAAAACAGAATTAAAAGTATATTGGACTGTGGGTCCTCGTCTTACATTGAAGTTGTTGACACAAGTCAATGGCCGTCCCATAGCTACCAGATATGCTGTCGCACTGCGCCGGCTCAGGAACTGTTGTGGACTGACGTGCCTAGGTGTTGTGGCATGGTTACAGCCATGTGCTTGACTGTAACGCTATGCTATTGGGCGCCTGATTTCCTTATTGCATTGGTCTGCCATCGTTAGCCTCTCGCAACTCCGTCTGTGACATGCTACAAGTTTAAAGTCGCATACCTGCCCTAAAATAATTCTAAAAACCCGCTAAAAAATCTCATTTCTTTAAAATTATCTTGTGCATTTAGAATATTGCTTTGTTTCTTTTCATGGATAGCTATCTCGAATTCTTCTAGTAAATCAAGTTTCCTCCCTTTCTTTTCTACATGCAATATTTCTACGTTGTCTTCTAAATTATTAAGGGGATGGCCTTTTTCATATATATGGTTCGCAACAGCTGATTTGTCATAATTTCCTAACCTGAACGCGTCTTTATGTTCTTTATACCGGATCGCGAATGATCTTCCTGTCTGCCCTATATATTTTGCATCACAAGTTCTGCACTGAATCTTGTAAACTCCCAATCTTTCAAACTTATTTCTCTTCTCGCCAATATCATGCTTAAGGCTATACCTCACTAGGTTATTAGTCTGAAAAGCTATTTTGACATCGTATGGCTTAAAAATATTTGCTATCTTTTGTGAGACTGTTCCGTAGTATGGCATCGTGATAATTTTCACTTTCTCTCCATCAGGTTTATTCTTTTTGCGCTTATTACTTTTCCGTAACAGTTTTTTAACCATATCTATTCTATAACCGTTATTCATCGCTATTCTCTTAACGGTATTAATTTCAGTCGCCCTATCTTTTTCACTCATAGGTATATTGACTGCCCTATGCACGAGACTACGTAAAGCAGCTTCTTTATAAGCCTGCGGATGGCATGAATCATTCGGGATCACGGCATGAGTCGTAGTTTGTTTTCTATAAACGGAGAACGTATGTTTGTTGCCCTGCTTTTTTATATTCAGTTCCAGGAACTGTAAACCATTGTCAGTTTCATACTCCACGGTAAATTCTATTTTATTATGTGCGTCGTTGAACTTTTTTACTATTTCCTCAATGTCCTCACGGGAACCATCGACAAGTAACAGAGTGTCGTCTACATAACGTTTGTAATAAACAATTTTATCCATAATGTTATCGTCAGAATTTATAACTTTATCTTCAAGGTCATTGATAAAAATGTCCGCCATAGTTCCTGAAATACTGGACCCCATGGCTAACCCATCGTCCAGAATATAAAATTTGTTATTAAACGTAAAATAATTTAAACTTGTAATGCTGTAGGAGTTCAATAAATTCAATTGTCTCTTGCGTTGAAATTTTACCGTATTTAAGGAAATTTCTCTTAATGAGTGCGACAGCATATCTGGTAGCTATGGGACGGCCATTGACTTGTGTCAACAACTTCAATGTAAGACGAGGACCCACAGTCCAATATACTTTTAATTCTGTTTTCTCTATGGACTTCTCAACTATATGTGATGGTATTTTGTCTTTTTAGTCCGTTTAATTTCATGACATAGACTTTACAACCTGATGATGAGAGCATTGTCTCTTGAAACGCGTTGTTAAAATATATGTATAAGAATCGCGGTTGAATGCTAACAGTGATAACCAGAAAGTAGGTCAGCTGGAAAATTCAGACTGGTTACAACCTCTTTTGTGAAAAACATGTTTTTGTAGCCGACAGTTTCAGCTTGTCATCCCTTGTCTAAAAGACAGGCATGGACTTGGTAGAGGAAAAACATCTTTTGCCTTGGCTGTTAAATTCAGAAAGGCTTCGAGCTGCATGGTGAAAAAACACACTCTACCTGGGTGAAACAGTGCCCTATAATACCAATACTTGCATCTCTAGTCCCAAGTGTACATCACTGAGGGACCAGACAGGTATATGTATTGGAAATATTTGATGTTATTTCGGAAATACATTAAACTTTGCAAGCATTCGTTTGTTAGAAGGTGGGTTTTAACCCGAAAACGGTCGCTTATTGAATAAATATCTATTTTGTGCGCAACTCTGGCTGTGTTTTTGCATTATCGTACTACAACTGGTACAAGAGAGGCCAGGAGGATGACCTTGGAAGAGATTCCCCTGTGCACCGAAACCACAGGCTCGAAATTGCATGAGAGAAACATCTTTTGTGTAATTGGCAGGCTCAGACCTGCAGGGCAACGACGTCAGGGAACAACCTTGGACATGTGGCAACAGTGCACATTGTAATCGTATTATTTCAGGTCAGCCATCTTGAATTCCAGCAGGATGATGTACTGTCTTGATATTCTCCCAATTTATACCTAGGACAAAAGCCCTACTTCCACAGTGATATCATAGTTAAATTTGCAGGGGTGGTTATCCGTAGAAGAGTCAACCAATACATTGATTACTCCTACTTACATCTAGTAAAAAAACCATGAAGATGAAATAAAAAATATTCCATCGCAGATGGAAGTTTACCAACAATCGTTCATCCCGCGAAAAATACGTGACTCTGCATACTTCCAGCATGCTGGACGTTACAGACAGAAGCCCTTATTGAATCATTAAACAAAAAGACAGTCAGAGTTGCGAATAAAAGTGATGTTTATTCAGTAGGTGGCCAGTTTCTGGTTGATACCCATTTTTGAACCAACCGAAGCTTGCAAAATTAAATATATCTGAATTAACATTAAACAGTGTCAATACATAAATGTCTGGTCCCAAGTGTACATCACTGAGGGACCAGACATATATGTATTGGAATTATTTAATGTTATTTCGTATGTACATCAAACTTTGCAAGCGTTCGCTGGTTAGGAAATGGGTACTGTCCCGAAAACGGTCACCTACTGAGTAAAGATCTATGTTATGTGTTACTATGGCTATGTTCTTGCTTTATCACACACATCTAGAACAGCATAGGGTGTAAGTGAGTCTGTTACACAAAGTACGCTCTGCCGTACACCGTAAAGTGGCTTCCGGAATATAGATGCAGACATGTTTGAATTTCTCGCCATTTTATACATAGAACAATAATAAAATGGTTGGAACTGCTTATTTTCTTCTTCTTTCTGTGGATTCTTCTACAACAGTCTTGGTGAATCTATCTTTTTACAGTCTTGTTACATGACTAGTCCACTCAACCCTTTTAGCTTTTATATTTCCCACAACGTGAGGCTTTTTTACTTATTGCATATATTTGTATGTTTTCTTTTCAGATTATCAGATTAGCCATTCACCACTGACAAGGTCCTACACCGCTCTGAATCGTATGTTTTGACGCCAAAAATTCAACTAAGGGAAGTTGTAGAACTGTTTTAATTTTGGTCATTCGCAGAGGAAGTCTGGCGGTAATGTGGCATTATGTTAGTCAGCAGTGAAGGAAGGATACAGAAATTTTTTTGTGAAACCAATGCTGTAATAAATTAGACATAGTTATTGGATGGTAACGTGTAACCTAATATTTTCGTTCAAAGAGCACAAACGAACTACTCTTCACAGAAATCATTAATGAGTGCAACAACTGTTTGTGCGCCGATGAAATCCGTAGATCAGCTTTAAAAATCTCGTGAAGTTGGAAGGCAAACTATTTACGCAGCACTCAGAGGTGAGTATTTTTGCTAGCCTGGTTGCAGGGGACATAATCGTAATGGGAATGAAAATACCAGTAATTTTTTAGGGAATCTATCAACGAAAGATAAAATGAATTTCATCTTCAGAAAAAGTTAATACTAGAAACCTATCAAATGAAATAAAGACATTAGTCTAAAGCTTACATATGTGCATATAAGACCCGAAAGGACTGTTTCCAAAATGAGTATTACTTCAACATTCATTTGACAGCTTGAACAAAAGAATCCGTTGTGCTATTTTATTTTTGGATCTCTGAATTTATGTTATAGCCTACTAAGAAATATGCAAATGTGCCACTGCTGTTATCGTTAATGTGTAAATTAGTGTCATTCCCATCACCAAAGAATATGAAACAAACTTCAAAACGAAGATTTATGGGACCGGTCTGGCTTGTCGCACTGTAGCTCATATGATGAACATTTTCTGCTCTCTAATTGCTGGAACGTGTAATTATAACGTTCGATTAGTGACAACGTAATGAACACATTTCTGCAAGGTTTTTTGCAGTTAAAAATACCACTATGTATCACAGTACTCTCTGCCGTGCTTGTGTTGTAAGAGTGTCTTATATCCATAGTACATCCCACGTCTTATATGAGGCTAAATTACTTACTGCAAGCTGCTAGGTAGGAATTCGATATTGGCTCCGCTGCGAGATGTGAAGAGTTGCCTCTTAAGAAATTCCTGTAGACTCTTTGGCATATAACCTGAATCAAAAAACGTTCTTCATAAGCGTACTACAATCCGACTAGCAAAACGGAACAATATCCTATCATCTTGCATCTACAGGCTCAATTTCAAACTTCCGTGGATGATGTCTTCTGCTAAGATACGGTGCGGGGGGCAGGTGCTCATTTCGAGCGAATTGCAAGAGTCTTCCGGCTCGCTCGTTGAAACTTCTTCCTCGAAACGTGTATTTTCGACAGTAGAGAAACGCCGGGAGGTGGACGCCGGGAGAAGCAATCCCAGCTGGGGGCTTCTGCTGTGCAACGTGGTGGGGTGGACTTACCGCCAGAGCGCGCGAGACAATCTTCATTTTTTAACACCGACAAATGCCTCACTGCGTCTTGTGGAAGGCAACTTCCTTTCCTGGGTGCGCCAGCAGATAATCTAGTGTTATGAAACAGATGAAAACCTGAATCTTGGAAACTGCCTTTAATATCAAAGCACGAAAAATACTGCTGACATACAATCGTAAAGAAACGTACGTGTGAAAGAAGGCTGGCTGTTTCATCTGCCATACGTTACTAAGTGTGAGACTGTAAAGTAACACTATACTTTTACCAACTTCTTTGATACGCCATTTTAAACGTATCTTGTGAACGTCGCTAAAAGTTCAGTACACCATCACTGGATCTATGGGTGGCAGAAAGATTTTTGTTGGTGTTAGAAATTCATGTGTTTTGTGATATGTATAGGCAGAATGTTTGGTTTTACGATGTATGTATGAGGATGTATGTCTAAGGATCCATGCGTTTCGTAACACGGTGGCAGGGAGCGAATGGATTCGAAATTGGCTTCAAATGTGAGAATGTGTGAGTGTGTGTGTGTGTGTCATTTTAATTTTTTAAGCTATATATATCAGCTTTCTTCCATTTTAACTATTTCTGGCAGCAAAAAATAGCAATATGTAGAAATCGTAAGCAATTTACGCTCCTTGAGGGGACCTGTGTAATTTGCTAGCATCAGTATGTGATCAACAAACACAATTATTCGACAGGTTTACATTTTGTGTTGTAAGATACTGTGTGCTGGAGGTTTCTTTAGTAAATAAGTAGTGAGTTGCAGAATTTTTTCAGCTGTGTCAGTCAGTTCCTCTCGTGGTTTAACACCATAAACAGGGGTGTACTTTACGACATTCTTAAAGTTCGGTAAATTTGATTGTATTCTTGAAAATTTTCTTATAGTGTTTATAAAATTTTCAACAGTTTCATGTAATATTTGGAATACTGTAGTAAATAAGCCAAGAATGGTTTGAGGTTACACTGTCTTTTTTTAACTTTTCTGTAAACCTACATGAAAATACTGACTCCCCAAAACATGGTGTCCAAGTTTTTCGTTTCTGTAATTAATACAGAAGTGTGATATTCTCTGTATTTGATGACAATAGGCTTCAATATGAATATCTCTTTCAGAATCTGGAATGTCACTCGATGTAACACGAAACGTGTTCTGCAGATCTGGTATTAATTTTCAAGAAGTAATTCAAATAATTGCATAAAATTTGTAGCAACTACCTTCTGCTTACCATTTTCTGATTGTAATTTAGATACACATCCGCGCAGAGACAAAGCATGAGTAATTTTCAGTCCTTAATAAAGTAAGTCTCGCACAGGATATGAACATAACTCCGACGTCCAGCAAACGGATGGGCGCTGTCTCTTTGTGTTGTCGTACAAAGGGTGACTGGTTATGCATTCAAATGCTTTTGAGGGTGCACAACTTCTAGAGCTGAGCACTTTTTACTCCTGAGTGGTAATGCTGGCGCCATGATATCGCGTATCACTCTCAACACAGACTATCCTCTTACGTACTAGAGAAGTTCTCAGTTACATATGTGGGAAATATTTGTGCATGTTCAAGTAGTGACTAATGCTGAAGCGATAACTTACTTGCAACCTTCTCTTTTTCTTTTTCCATACTTAGGTTTGAACAGCATTGTCTTCATTGTCTTGCCTAACCCATCCAAAGAGGCAGGGCGCCCTTTGGCCCTGTAAAGCCGGTAACCACGCCCTGGGACGGGACTTTGTTATTTGCAGAAGTGACTGGACGATAGAGTGTCAGTGTTTTGTAAATAGAAGTACACTGCTGTTGACTGGTGCCTTGCAGGTCGTTAAACCGCCACCCCCCCCCCCCCCTTGTCATACATACGCGCGCGCTCGTGCACACACACACACACACACACACACACACACACACACACACACATACGCTCACTTTTTTTGTCTGAAATCTTCCACTGAGACATTTTCAAAAATTTTTGTTAGCAGGGTGTTTCAGAGAGTTTATCTGTGCACGTGTCATTGGCTGATCACGAGTTATCCGTTTCGATTGGCTGAGATAGTTTACGTGGGGCGGTTTTCACGCGTAACCCTCAGAAGATTACAGAAGCGAACTTTTGCGTACTTGGACCCTGACATCAGGTTGACTGATTGGTTGATTTGAGGAAGGATACCAAATAGTGAGGTCATCATCCCCATCGGATTAGGGAAGCATGGAGAAGCAAGTTCGCTGTGCCCTGTCAAGGAAATCATCCCAGCATTTGCCTGAAGTGATTTAGGGAAATCAAAGAAAACGTAAATCTGGATGACTTGGCGCGGTTTTGAACCGTTGTCCTCCCAATTCGAGTCCATTGTGCTAAACACCGCGCCACCTCGCTCGGTTGACATCAGAGCTGGAGGGATTCCGCTACTGTGACACTCTGGTGCTACATCTGCACAGACTCGTTTCCTAACTAGAGGTCAAACTTCAATCACGGGTATCAGACTCTGAGAGGCGCAGAAGCTGGATGGAGACAGACGGCAACCCTTTGCATGGTAAGTGCCGATTCACTGGACAGGATGTAGGTCCGAGTGAGTGTTATGATCGCAGAGGTGCAAGGTTTAGTCAGTTCCATTACAACGACTGTGCCTTTCCCTTTGTCCGATTCGCAAGTGGAATCGTGTCCACATGTTTCCACAAGGTTGCTCATACTGTGACAAGTGTATCCCACTAACTTTCTTGAATGTCTGGGTAACATCTTCTTTACTCGACATTAACAACGCAATTGTTTCTTCTCCACAGGTGAATATGAAACAGATCGAGGTCCTAAGGTTTGTTAATTTTCATCGTGCCTTTCTCGTTTCCATGCGGCCTACCCATAAGTATTAAAAGTTTATTTCAGTTGGTTCTTTATCATCGTCATTTACGTTTTGTTTATCTTTCATAATGCATGTGAATGTCCTGTAGACGTTTTTACTTGTTTGGTCATATGAGATATTAAAGTGAGTATATTAAGTTCATTGTATTTCTTTTGTACTTAGATAATAAGTGCCCCTTATCATTTAAATAATTAATTCAAAACCGGCCCCACATGATTCTTTTGCGAGGTTTTTTCTGCGATTTCCTTGCTAAATTGTGGTACTACTCTTCTGAACACATTGGGGACGTTCTGCTTCCTAATAGCTCACACGGGATCAGACGTTAAACGGATCACTTAGTCGAAGTACAAAGGGTTTTTTGCAAATTTCTGATGGTATGGGCTGTTTAATAAAAGCGACAGCACAGGTTTATGTATCTGAAATTGTCAGACGAGCTACTCAAATATTTGCATTAAAATATGTATGACCACGAGCATGTAAAGCGCTTATGTCAGTGTAGTGTTTTGCGAATTTCTTCTTTGATGATTTCTCGGGTGTGCCGATTTTACACATATAAATGCATGAGGTAACTATGAGTGAAGAACTGGGTTCATGCTCTGCTCAAAATGTTCAAATGTGTGTGAAATCTTATGGGACTCAACTGCTAAGGTTATCAGTCCCTAAGCTTACACACTACTTAATCTAAATTATCCTAAGGACAAACACACACACCCATGCCCGAGGGAGGACTCGAACCTCCGCCGGGACCAGCCGCACAGTCCATGACTGCAGCGTCTAGACCGCTCGGCTAACCTCGCGCGGCCATGCTCTGCTCCGGGAGCTACTCGATGAAATATATCTGTGGTAGACTCAACAACACACGTGTTATCTCTGTTCAGTCCGCAGCTCGTGGTCTAGTGGCTAGCGTTGCTGCCTCTGGATCACGGGGTCCAGGGTTCGATTCCCGGCCGGGTTGGGAATTTTCTCTGCACGGGGCCTGGGTGTTTGTGTTGTCCTAATCATTTCATGGTCATCCTCATCATTCATGACAGTGGTTCGATTGGATTTCGTGAAAAATTTGACTATGTAAAAATTGGGACTTTGTACGGGCGGTGATAACCGCGCAGTTGAGCACCGACAAACCAAACATCGTCATCATTATCTCTGTTCAAACTTTCTGCTCTTCCACTCGTGTTCTTACCCTCTTGAGGCTTTAGAGTAACACGGGAGCTATTTATCGGTGCTATTTATCTATTTTGCTTTTTTGTGGTGGAGAGTATGTTATAAAAACGTTGGTTGAAACTTACAGCGCTATCGCAGAAGCATCATAAAGTTAGTTCAATTCCGTCTTGTGTTGTTCTTATTTTCATTCTGTCTCCTTAAGATTTCATCCTTAATCTCCTTTTCTTTCCTAAAATATCAATAAAATTTAATAATGGGCTCAACACAAAATACAAGCCCAGAACCGAGGAGATCACTTGTAGCTCTGTGAAGAAAGACCAAAAAGAGAAAAAAGGAAAATAAAAGAACCGAACTAGTGTCATGTACACAGTATTTAAAAGAGTTGCAGAATTTTGATCTGGTACAGTCAGTGTATCGATCACAGTAAGGTATGACCAGAATCGGCTGAGAGAAATGTGAAGTCGCGTCACCTTATATCTCGCTCTAAGAGTGAGTTACTGTGAACAGTTGTGTGATAGGGTTATTCTCATTAGAATCGACTACAAATCAACAATGATAACGACAGTTCATGTACACGTGTCGATGTCGCAAGATGAACATGTCAGCTCCGACCGAGATATGTGATGTACCACAGCTCTTACGGAGGACATCGCATGAAAAGAGGAGGAATTACTGGGTTCATGAGCTCTGATAGCCAGAGCTCCGCGTTGCTATAGTGTGCCTTGGTTGTTGCCGAAGCTCTTTGGAGCAGTCGGTGTCTTTAATTAAGTGCCTCCCATACCGGAGCTGACTCTTTCTTAATGCTATAGCCGGACGCAGCAACTATCCCTGTTCCAGTACGCAGCCCGGCCCTTGAAGCTGGAGCATAAAATACATGCCGGCCAGTCCTCGCCGGCTGCACCAGGGAATCCCGGCAGATTCGGGAAATGCCCTGGCTGCCATGCCTGAAGGATAGTGGGTTGCTCATACAAGTCTTCCCCGAGGAAACATATTAAACTAGCGAACACGGATGTTTCTCACAACTGCTATGATGATCTCCATTTCCTCCATCCTCCTCTCTCTCTCTCTCTCTCTCTCTCTCTCTCTCTCTCTCTTTCTCCACGTTCCCTCTCTCTACTTGCATTTCATCCCACGCCTTCCCCCCCCCCCCCTCCCCCCTGTTCAACAGACCTTGAGCCTTTGAGCCTTGCTTATTGTTATTGCAACCAAAACATTGACATGTTTGCTGGGGGCGCTTAAAATGATTGGGAAAATAGCTTTGGGTAACTGTTTACTAGAGCTGGAGCTGTGAGGATAGTAGCAACAAAGATCTGCAATCGCAAGGGATTTCAAAGTTTCCGACTATTCATATTTCGTAGCAGTATTCTAATCTCAAGCTGATAAGTAACAAATACAACTTTCCTCTATTCTGTTACCATAGAATGCAAGGAAGAAAACAAAACAGCACATTGAGATGTAATAAATTTTTGTTTAAGATAAAATATAACAAAAAAGAATACACACGGGAGAACAACTTCTCTAATGGGTTAAATGCTATCATAGTCAGCTGCGTATATGGGTATGAACCAGCGGTCTAGAGTTAGTGTCTTTGATTAGTAATCAAAATGTCCTCGGTTCCGGATTCGACCAACACCATTCTAAATTTTTTAATAAAAATCATCACCAATGGCTGACGAAAACATCCAGCTTAAGAAGTATCCTCATTCAGCCAACATCCTGGGAAAAGAGGGCGGATGAGCGGACAGAGGATCAGGGTACCCTCTTGCCCCCCAAGATAGGAAACTGCCGCTAAAGGCAAAAGAATCAGCAATGGTCAACGGTATGAGAATGTACGAGGCAATAGAAACCCTGCATTAAAGACTCACAATGTTCATCCATACGACAAGTGGTCTGTAATTGACAAAGTATCATCATGATCTTTCCATTGGGAAAATAATCTGAATTAGTCCCTCATTCGGATTTCAGGAAGAGGACTACCAAGAGGGAGGTGACCATGGAAAAAAAGATTGAATAACCAACGAAAGGGTAACATTATACGTCAGAGTTCAGTGAACAGTTCAGTGATAGGGTTGTTCTCTTCAGAGTCGACAGTAAACCAATACCGACAACCTATTTCAGGTACATATGCCAACATCTCAAGCTGCAGAGAAAGAGATAGATAAAATATATGAGGATACTGAACGGGTGATCAGTACGTAAAGGGAGATGAAAATCTGATATTCAATGGGGACTATTGTAGGAGTAGAAGAATGGGTTGCGTGGGAATATGGGCTGAGTACTAGAAATGAGAGAGGAGCGAGAGTAATTGAGTTCTCCACTAAATTTCAGCCAGTAATTACGAACACCAAGAATCACAAGAGGAGGAGGTATACTTGGGTAATTCCGGGGATACGGAAAGATTTCAGATAGATTACATCAATGTCAGGCAGAGATTCTGAAATCAGATAGCTGGATTCAAAGAAGTGGGATACAGTAGTACACTCATGTTCAGGAAAAACAGAACATCTTGAATGACTAGAGACAGGATGTTCATACTAACAGGACATTTACATCAATATGTTCTGCAGAAATGATTAGCATTTGAATCATGTCGTCCGGCGGGTTCAAGGTCAATATCGATATCGTGGAGCAGCGCCACCTACCAGTAAAATGTGTCTGTGGAACTCGCTATCGCTATAAACCGAAGATAATGGATCAGTGTGATTTGAGCAGATGTGCAGCATACGTTGCTGACATATGAGCAAACCGTACAGTCAAATCAATGAGTTTGTAAGAGGGCGAGTCATTGGCACGAGAGAATGTGGTGCATCCATCTGGGAAATTGCTGCTCGTGTAGAATGAAGTGTTTCGGCAGTGCATAATGGTTCACGTCGAGATGGATCGGGTCACACCACCCAGACTCGCCCCTCCCTCTCCCCCCGCCGAGAAGGTCGACACCTCAACCGAATGGCATTGCAGGACATATCTGTGTCCTTCTCGGCTCTGGTGCAACAGTGGAAGAGTGATACACATCGTACACTATCAGGGGTAACAGTCCGTTGCCGTTTATTATGGAACGCTTCCGTGCACATCGTCCACTTCTCCACCTACCTTTAACGAATGTGCAGTAACATGCTAGATAGCAATGGTGTATGGAACGACGCCACTGGGCACAGGATGGAATCAGATAGTGTTTGTAGACAAATCAGGTTCTTTTGTTTGAAAATTATAGTCGCATTTCGGTTCGCCGCAGATAGGGGGCCAGCAACACTGTGACTGAATTCATACAAAACATACAGCTTTATGGTGTGAGAAGCTACTGAGTACAACCACAAATCACAGTTGGTGCGTGTCTTACGCACTGTGAGCAGCGTGACCTACGTGAATGACATCCTGCGACCCATAGCCATACCGTTTCTACACAACACCCAGAAGCAATTTTTCACCAAGACAATGCACAAACACATGCCTGCTTGGTGTCCCAGCAGCCCTCCAGATCACAGCACTTGTCGCCAATCCAAAATGTGTGAAATGTGCTGAAATGATGGGTGCATCGCTGTGACCTAATGCCAACCACCACAAATGTATTTTGGAACCAGGTGTACGTAGCATGGATGGCTGTGCAACAGGATGCCATTTGCGCCTTGCACTCGATGCTGGCATCACGGGTGGAACAAGTGTATCAGATCGCATAGCGGACCCTGTACCTACTTGGTAATAGGACACATACTGAACCGAGGTGACTGAAATGCTAATCATTTCTGCAGAACATACTAATGTACATGTCCTGTGAATATGAACGTTCTCTCTCTAGTCATTCAAGGTATTCTGTTTTTTCTGAACATGAGTGTGCTAAGGAATGAAGATATGCGTTCGAAGTTCTCCGAGGCTATAGATACTGCGGTAAGCAATAGCTCAGTAAAGAGTTCAGTTGAAGAGGCTGGCTCTGAACACTATGGGACTTAACATCTATGGTCATCAGTCCCCTAGAACTTAGAACTACTTAAACCTAACTAACCTAAGGACAGCACACAACATCAGTTGAAGAGAAATGGACATCTCTGAAAAGAGTAATTACATAAGTTGGAAAGGAAAACACAGGTGCAAAGAAAATAACTGCGAAGAAAACGTAAGTAACATAAGAAATATTTCAGATGATCGATGGAAGAAGGAAATACAAAAACCTTAAATTCAGGAGCACACAAATGTATATCACTTATGAATAAAATAGATCGGAAGTTCAGGGAGGCTAAGACGAACAGGCTGGATGAAAAGGGTGAAGAAATCGGAAAAAGAATGGTTGTCAGAAGGACTGGCTCACTTTATAGTAAAGTCAAAACAACCTACGGTGAATCAAAAGCAAGGGAGGTAACATTAAGAGTGCAATGGGAATTCCACAGTTAAATTCAGAGGAGTAAGCAGGCAGGTGGAAAGAGGTCACTGAAAGCATCTGTAAGAGGGAAGACCTCATGGCGTGACAGAAGGAGACGGATAGATAACATTTCATCAGAATTTCTAAAATCATTGGGTGAAGAGGCAACAAAATAACTATTCACGATGATGTGTGTAATGCGTGAGTCTGGCGACATACCATCTGACTTTCGGAAAAGCATCATCCACGCCATTCCGAAGATCGCCAGAGCTGAAAAGTGTGAGAGTTATCATACAATCAGATTAACAGCTAATGCCTTGAAGTTGCTCAATTGCTCACAAGAATAATATACAGCAGAATGGAAAAGAAGGTCGACGATATGTTAGATGACGATAAGTTACGCTATAGGAATGGTAAAGGCGCCAGAGAGGCAGTATGACTTAGCAGTTGATAATGGAGGCAACACTAAAGAAAAATCAAGAGACATTGATAGGATTTGTCAATCTGGAAAAAACATTCAACAGTGTCAAATGATGCGAAATATTTGAAATTCGGAGAAAAACAGGGATAAGCTATAGGGAAAGATGGGTAATATACGAGCTGTACAAGAGCCAGGACGGAGCAATAAGAGTGGAAGACCAAGAACGAAGTGCTCGGAATAGAAAGGGTATAAGACAGGGATTTTCGCTCCTACTGTTCAATGTACGCATCGAAGAAGTAATGACGGTAATAAAAGGAAGGCAGAGGACTGGGATAAAATTCAAGGATTAATGGTATCAATGATAAGATTCGCTGATGACATTACCATCCTCAGAGAAAGTAAAGAAGAAGAATTACAGGATCTACTGGATGCAATGAACAGTCTAATGAATAAAGAGTATGAATTGAGACTAAATGAATGATAGACAAAGCAATAAGAAGTAGCAGGAAAGAGAACAGCGAGAATTTTAGCATCAGGGCTGATGATCACGAAGTAAATGAAGTTGAGGAATTCTACTATCTAAGCAGCCAAATAACCAAAGGCGGGAAGAGCAAGGAGAACATCAAAAGGAGATTAGCACTGGCAGAAAGGGCAATCCTGGCCAAGATAAGTCTATTATTATCAAAAATAAGCCTTAAACTGAGGAAGAAATTTCTGAGAAAGTGCGTTTGGAGCACAGCATTGTATGGTACTGAAACACAGACTGTAGGAAAACCAGAACAGAAGAGAATGGAAGCATCTGAGATATGGTGCTACAGACTAATGTTGAAAATAAAATTGACTGATAATGCATGCAAGGAGAATGTTCTCCACAGAATCGTAGAGGAAAGGAATGTGTAGAAAACACTGACAAGAAGAAAGTACAGGATGATACGGCATCCCTTAAGACATCAGGGAGTAACTTCCATGGTACTAGAGAGAGAGCTATAAAGGGTAAAAACTGTGTAGGTAGACAGAGACTGGAATTTTTTTCCTTTATTGTAATTTCATTCCCCTGCCCCATATGGGCAGGAGAGGGCTGGCAGCAGCACAGTCCATCGCTCTTCAGCCAAATGGTTTTTACAAAAATGCAAGGGGAACTCTTACATAAAAACAGGGGTAAAATGGGGGACATAAAAATACAGTAAATGGAGATGATGGGAGTTAAAATATACACTAGTACGACGACATTGGGGGACACTTAAAAAGTCGACATAAAGTTAAAAGGACACAGCTGGCAATTCGTTGCGCACTTAAAATCACTGGAGTCAAACACAAGGTAAAAGTCGGCCACAGTATAAAATTCACACAGAGAAAGGCACTTGAAAAACAAAAGCACTGGATGATGAAACACAAAGAATAAAAAAACCACAGGTAGGGACCTGCCAAGGGACTGCAGGTTGGAGAGGAGGGAAAAGAAGGGGCAGGGGGATGGGGGGCAGGAGGAAGAGGAAAACTGGGGGAAGCAGGGGGGCGCCCCAAGAGGCAGGAGACGGGCAGGGTGAGAGAGTAAGCAGGAAGACAATGTAGGAAAGAGTGCAGAGACACTAAAGGGGAGCATGGGAGAGGGAGAGGGTCTAGGAGGGGGAAAGCCACTCAGGAGAAGGGAGAGGAAGGAGAGGGAGCCCTGAGGAGGAGGCAGGAGGAAGGTGGGGTTAAAGTTGGTAGGAGGGGTGGATGTCAGGGTGAAGCTAATCATCTGGGAGGGAAAGGTGCTGGAAGTTGCACTGGGAAAGGAGGTGGAGGGTGTGGAGATGGAGTGAGGGCGGGACACAACAGAAAAGGCAGAGCAACGAGCTCTGGGTGGAGACGAAGGGGGACACCAGGGGGTGGGGACGATCAAGTCTGTGGGCAATACACAGGGTGCAGATGTGTTGAAGGAAAAGGAGAAGTTGGGGGAAGGGGATGATGCTGTAGAGGATGTGCATGGGGAATGGAAGGCAGTTATGTAAGGCGAGGCAGAGTGCATGGCGCTCGAGGATTTGGATGGCGTTATAAAACCTGGGAGGGGTGGAAATCCAAATAATGCTGGCATAACAAAATATGGGGCAGATCAAGGATTTGTAGGTGTGAAGGATGGTGGAAGGATGTAGTCCCCATGTCTGGCCAGACAGGAGTTTCAGGAGACGTAGTCTGTTGTGGGTTTTGTGTTGGATGGTAAGGAGATGGGGAGTCCAGGTGAGGTGGCGTTTGAGGGTAGGCGTGAGGTGGATAGGATGGCCATAAATGGTGAGGTAGAAATCTTGGAGACAGAAGGAACAGATTGTGTGGCCTATGATGATAGCCTGAGTTCAAATGGCTCTGAGCATTATGGGACTTAACTTCTGAGGTCATCAGTCCCCTAGAACTTAGAACTACTTAAACCTAACCAACCCAAGGACATCACAAACATCCATGCCCGAGGCAGGATTCGAACCTGCGACCATAGCGGTCACGTGGTTCCAGACTGTAGTGCCTAGAACTGCGTGGCCACGCCGGCTGGCTATAGCCTGAGTCTTGGAGGGGTTGATACCAAGGAACCACTGGTAGCACCAAGTGGTGAACTGGTCACTGTGTGTTTGGAGGGTACATTGGGACCGTTGAAGGGTAGGATAAAGGACTAGGAAAGCAGTGTCATCAGCAAATTGGAGATGAACAGGCATGGGAGGTTTGGGCAAATCAACAATGTACAGGAGATAGAGGAGACGGGAAAGGATGGAGCCTTGGGGCACGCCAGCAGAGAGATAGAAGGTATGGGAGTTGGAATTGTGGATAGTAACATAGGAGGGACGACAGGAGAGGAAGGAAGTTACAAGAATGACAAAATTGATAGTGAGAGAATAGGTCTGGAGTTTGAAGAGGAGGCCAGGATGCCAGACACAGTCGTAGGCGTTCTGGAGGTCAAGGGAAACAAAGATAGTGGATCGACGGGCGTTTAGTGGCAGGGAAAGAAGATTGGCAAGATTAAGGAGCTGGTCATTGGCTGAGAAGGAAGGCTGGACGCCACACCGGGTAAGGGGAAGGAGCTGGTGTTGGTTAAGGTGGCGATGAATACGGCAGAAGAGGGTGGTCTCGAAGATTTATCACAGATGGCAGGCAGATGGGACGATAGGTTTTTTTTTTTGGGTTTAGGGAACAGCAGGACACAGGTCAGGGTAAAAGCCAGTGAAAAGGAGGACATTGTACAGGGTAGCAAGGACAGCCAGGAAGGACGGGGGATTCCTTGAGATGGCGGAAGGTGACGCCATCATGACTAAGGCGCTGTTGCATTTAGAGTGGAGGACGAGTGTGATGTCGTATGCAGTGGTGGGAGTGTTGATGTCAGAGGGGTTAACTGTTCCATGTACTGGGAGCTAGGGCTTGAGCGGTGGGGCAGAGGTATCAGTGTGGTCAAGGATGGTGGGGAAGAGGGAGCAATCAGAATGGGGATCGTCAGAAATGGAGAAGACCTCAGACATGTAGGAAGCAAAATTGTTATTAGCCTTACTGAGGTTGTCAGGGAAGGGGCGATCGTCGTGGAGGATAGGGTAACGTGGGGAGAGATAGCTACCAGTAGGGGGGTGGAAGGCTGACCAGAACTTGGAGGAGTTTACAGGGAGGGTGGAGTTAAGGAGTGTGCATGTCTGGCGCCAGTCCCGGCATTTCTTCTCTGTAAGGAGGTTCCGGTTGTGTCATAGATGAGTGTATCCCAGTCACGGGTGTGGAGGAATGAACGGTAGAACCTGCAGGATTCACATAGAAGAAGGACGGCCTATGGAAGAAGCATAAATGGTGAGGGTAGATAAGTTTGGTAGGGGACTGGAATACTTCAAGAAAATAATTGAGGGCTTAGGTTGCAAGTGTTACTCTGAGATGAAAAGGCTGGAACAGGAGAGAAATTCGTGGCGAGTTGCACCAAATCAGTCATAAGACCGATGGCTCAATAAAAAGTTTATATTGTAACGGCATACAGTCAAGAGCTGCCACGCCATTCGGGAACGAGACAGCAGAGAGCGTTGTGAAGTAGGCGTCAGCCAATTCCATGCTGACTGACCCCTCTCCAGGACGACATCGCGACAGCAGCGGCCTCTATGCGAAGAGGACATGAGCGCCGCGCCCGACTGGCTGCGGCCCAGTTCTACAAGAAGCTTCAAGACCAGCGACTTGAATACAAGCTTCAAAGCTCATTACTTTGCGCGTAAATTCTATGTACCTCAAACTCGTAATTTTTATACTGAAGAGATTTCTTATTTTGCCTGTCACCCTTCACTTGCGATACATCTCTTTAACTCAAAGTTAAATAATTGTAATAAAACTCATTAATACGATTTGTTTGAATGTTTTCTAGCGTTCCAAGAAAGCAGGTTTACTAGACACCACGTATTCGACGACTAGTCAGGATTCAGCATATATAACAAAAATATATAGCGTCTTTCCATCCGCATGTGTGTTAGAGTATCGTGTGAAGATGTGGAAATAAGTTGGTTAAGAACTTTTTGAGATTTTCGGTAACAACGAATCCCTATGATAATTATTATTAACATTAATTCCTCGTTAAGGAGAGAGCTAAAACATAATCAGTTTTCTTGTCACTTTCTCTGTCTCTTCCTTTTTTCTTGCCAAAAAACTCTTATATACTGGCTGTATTTCTTCTTGCTGTCTTCTGTTCACATCTTTCCTACTCCCTTCTCTTTGGGTGTTTGCTGTAATTTCTGTTTTCCGGTTTTTTCTCTGTATTTTTTTTTCCCCTGTTACCATGTCTTTTGAGGAGATCTTTAGTTTCTTGAGGTCTTCCATGGTTTCCGTTACCCAGTTGGTTTCTACTGAATCAGTTGTCACTAGTTGAAAATTTTCTTGGTCAATCTACGTATGTGTCTGTAGAACTTTGCCCTTCTTTTCCTAATTTTATATGTAAAGGTCTCTGCCTGTTGCTACAGTTCTTATGTCAATCTCCTTATCCAGATCCCTTCTTCCTGAACTAACTCTTAGATCTTTTAAATTTTTTTTCCTATCTTGTTTTTTCAGCTGCATAATTTTCGTTCTTTCCTTGATTACTGTTGTTTCTGAGGCATATAAGGTCTCCAGTAACATTACTGTATTATAGTGTCTAATATTGATGGAAAAACTTCTTTCGTTGTAATGGTTCCGTGTAAGTTTCTAAGCTTTTTGTAGTTTTGTCATCCTTTCCTCATTGCCTGTCTCATTCAGTCCTGTTTTCTGTATAATCTCTCCAAAGTATTTGAAAGTTTATACTTTTATTCCATATTTTGTTATCAGTGGGTGTCTGTCTGTTTATTTTGTGCCCATGTACGGCGTTTTTTCATACGAAATTTGTAGTCTGGGTCAGACTGACATTTCGTGTGGTGTCTCTAGAGCTTCCTTGGCTTCTTTACTGTTATTCGTTTTGATGGCTATATCATCGCCAAGACCAGATATTTTATGTTGACGGTTCTATCCTTGTGTCTCCCAATCTTTACCCTATTGACTCCTTTGTCCCATGTCCTGATTATTTCCTCGAAAACCGAATTAAATAGAATGTGTAACTGGCTAGCTCTCTGTCTCATTTCTGTGTTCGATTTCGGTTGGTTCCGAGATTTCTCCCATAAACTTCACTTTAGATGTTGTATTTGTTAATGTTTACTGGATTAGCTTTCTGGTATTGTTGACCACCTTCACTACTTCCAATGTGATGACGTGTGTTACTCTATTTACGGAGTCTTAGGCCTTCTAGAAGCCGATTTTCTTGTTGTTAATATTGTTCCTGGCACCATATCTGTTCACTACGTCATCTTACCGTTCTAAAGCTCCCTTGGCATTTTTTACTTGTAGATCTATTTAAGGTTCTAGCCGATTTAACAATGCTTTCGATAAAGTTTTGTACACTCCTGGAAATGGAATAAAGAACACATTGACACCGGTGTGTCAGACTCACCATACTTGCTCCGGACACTGCGAGAGGGCTGTACAACCAATGATCACACGCACGGCACAGCGGACACACCAGGAACCGCGGTGTTGGCCGTCGAATGGCGCTAGCTGCGCAGCATTTGTGCACCGCCGCCGTCAGTGTCAGCCAGTTTGCCGTGGCATACGGAGCTCCATCGCAGTCTTTAACACTGGTAGCATGCCGTGACAGCGTGGACGTGAACCGTATGTGCAGTTGACGGACTTTGAGCGAGGGCGTATAGTGGGCATGCGGGAGGCCGGGTGGACGTACCGCCGAATTGCTCAACACGTGGGGCGTGAGGTCTCCACAGTACATCGATGTTGTCGCCAGTGGTCGGCGGAAGGTGCACGTGCCCGTCGACCTGGGACCGGACCGCAGCGACGCACGGATGCACGCCAAGACCGTAGGATCCTATGCAGTGCCGTAGGGGACCGCACCGCCACTTCCCAGCAAATTAGGGACACTGTTGCTCCTGGGGTATCGGCGAGGACCATTCGCAACCGTCTCCATGAAGCTGGGCTACGGTCCCGCACACCGTTAGGCCGTCTTCCGCTCACGCCCCAACATCGTGCAGCCCGCCTCCAGTGGTGTCGCGACAGGCGTGAATGGAGGGACGAATGGGGACGTGTCGTCTTCAGCGATGAGAGTCGCTTCTGCCTTGGTGCCAATGATGGTCGTATGCGTGTTTGGCGCCGTGCAGGTGAGCGCCACAATCAGGACTGCATACGACCGAGGCACACAGGGCCAACACCCGGCATCATGGTGTGGGGAGCGATCTCCTACACTGGCCGTACACCACTGGTTATCGTCGAGGGGACACTGAATAGTCCACGGTACATCCAAACCGTCATCGAACCCATCGTTCTACCATTCCTAGACCGGCAAGGGAACTTGCTGTTCCAACAGGACAATGCACGTCCGCATGTATCCCGTGCCACCCAACGTGCTCTAGAAGGTGTAAGTCAACTACCCTGGCCAGCAAGATCTCCGGATCTGTCCCCCATTGAGCATGTTTGGGACTGGATGAAGCGTCGTCTCACGCGGTCTGCACGTCCAGCACGAACGCTGGTCCAACTGAGGCGCCAGGTGGAAATGGCATGGCAAGCCGTTCCACAGGACTACATCCAGCATCTCTACGATCGTCTCCATGGGAGAATAGCAGCCTGCATTGCTGCGAAAGGTGGATATACACTGTACTAGTGCCGACATTGAGCATGCTCTGTTGCCTGTGTCTATGTGCCTGTGGTTCTGTCAGTGTGATCATGTGATGTATCTGACCCCAGGAATGTGTCAATAAAGTTTCCCCTTCCTGGGACAATGAATTCACGGTGTTCTTATTTCAATTTCCAGGAGTGTATGTCACAGGCAGTAGCGTTATTAGTGTCTGTTTTGTCTCCTTTCATGTGGAGAGTGTATTTTCTCTTACTTCCGTTCTTCTGGTAGATTTTCTGTTTCCAGATGTTTTTGATGATTTTATTTCGGGTGTGATGCGTTCGTCGTCTAATTTCTAGAATTCCGCAATCAGCCCATCTTCTGCTGGTGCCCCGTTATTTTTAAGTGGTATAATTATATTCTTGATCTGCTGGTGTGTTGGCGGTTTTTAATCGAGGTTGGGTTCTGGCTTCACGAACTGTAGGATCTGCATCGGCTTATCACTGTATAGTAGTATTGTGCTAATATTTCGCAGTTCGTTTGGGAGTTTGTCTCCAGTCTTCCGTCTTGCGTAATCGTGGTGGTGGGTATCCTATCATTTGAAGGGCTTATTTCAATAGTGGTACAAGTCCATTTTTGTTCATGTTAAGATACAGAGTCCTAAAGTTAAATGAACGCTGAAAAATCTACAGTTGAGATACCAGAAATATTCAAGCATATGGCTTCTTGCTAGAGATGAACCTTTCTTTCACTTTGTTTGGATCATGAATGTCAGAAGCACCATAATCAGAAAAGTGGAGGAAATAAGCCATTTATATTTTCTCTGAATGTTCTCTAAAAATTTCTGTGTTGCTTTCGTTGAGGTCCTCTTCTGTCGACCTGATGTTTTCGTAATCTCTTCTTTCTCTACGGATTATTTTCGAAGTGGTCTTCTGCATTAAACTTTTGCCAGGCTTGTATTCAGTCTACTATGGCTCTGTCTCAAGTCATATTCCACCATCCATGTTTCCTTTTTCTCGTGGTTTTCACAATTTTTTCCATTCTTTAATTTTTTCTGACAGTCCTGTCCATCAGTTACTGTCAGTTTTCCTAATTTTTTCTGTTACTTCTTTCTTGTTTAATTGAAGGTACTCTGTGACTGATCGGATATTTCTGTTATTACTCTTGTTTAGATTATTGGGTATAAATTTCGTTTTATTTGGATTAGGTGGTGATCGGATTCGAAAAATCCTTTCCTTATTCTTATATTCATAATTCTTCTGATGTTTTTCATGAATATCGCAATGTGATTTATTTGAAATTCGACTAGAGCGTTGCTGGGAGATTTCTAAGTTCGTAAAGCCCACGTCACTTAGGATGGCGGAGCGGGAAGGAACGCGGCAGCAGTTAGTGGGCAAACAAAAGTCCACATTGCCGAACTACATTGCTGCGTATAACAGTCAGGCTACGGTATATTGTATTGTACATTCAAATCTATGAGGGAAATAATAAATATTAAAATCAATTTCCATCAATCGTCCTGAGAGAAATATTGATTCACGTCGTTAATTCACGTCCACTGCTCCACAGATTTACTCTGCGTGACGTCGGGAGGCAAGAACAGATGACACGCTTTGTGAAGATGTGAAGTCCAATTTTTCTCAAAACGACACTGAAACTGCTTGCAACGATTTATTGCGATTTGAACAGCATTATAAGTAAAAATTTAATACAGAACAAAATTAACTTCAAGCAGAAACCGAAATCATTATATTTGTTTCACAATTTTTAAAAATGTGTAGGGTGTGTGTGTGTGTGTGTGTGTGTGTGTGTGTGTGTGTGTGTGTGTCGTCACTAAGTTGTCATATTTTTCGTTGTTGATCGTCATACTGAGTGTAAACTAACACGCTTTATGTTACAGTGGCAGACCACATTTATAATCCATTAGACAAGCAAACACTTAATTAACAATCATCTGCGATTAACTCCAGGTAATCTGACCGATAACATCAAAAACCACCTATATCTCGAAAAGTATCAGTTACTATCATTTTAGACCCTTATCCACTTCGTGTTTTGAAAATGACAGAGGCTTACAACATGGTAGGAGAAGCTTAACTTCTCCATGGGTAATATGTAGAACATTATAGTCTGCATAATTAAAAGGATATAAAGCCTTATCGAAAAGGCTAGGAAGTTCTCATTATTGTGTATGCAACTGACATACTGACAAAAAAATATCAAACCACTAGTCCTTAAAACTAAGGAATATTAATACTTTGTTCAAAAGTCTACATCGTAACACCATCGTCACTTCTATTTGAGTTTGTTTCCGTACAATCTGACTAAATTTACGTTGATAGGTTCACGGCTTGTATCCATCATCACTTCCCTGTCAAATTCTTCTTTCTGAACCTTTTCAGCATGCCACACGGACTGTGCACACTCTTCAGGTGGGATGTTGTCTGTTGCGTCATTTTCTGTTGCCTCATGCACAAGCGATTCACTGCACGTTATCTCGAATGTTTTGTTTTTTTCTCCCACATAGCCATAAAACCCTTTGCCCAAGTTAATTCCATGGAGCTACAGTGACAGTGACACGTGGGTACATGCAAAATTGTGTGATCCCATTCACGTGCAATGAAGTCACGTTTGTACGTTCTCTCACGTG
Source organism: Schistocerca piceifrons (assembly GCF_021461385.2). Taxonomy (NCBI): domain Eukaryota; kingdom Metazoa; phylum Arthropoda; class Insecta; order Orthoptera; family Acrididae; genus Schistocerca; species Schistocerca piceifrons. Next base: position 640,863,434 of record NC_060140.1, on the reverse strand, counting down.
ACTTCTACAGTATAAATTAACGAGCTACAGGAGATCCTCACAAGTCTGGTTTATACGCTGTTTAATATTTTTATTTTGAAGCCGGGTAAAAATATCCGCATTTCGTTTGTAGTTTATGTTTTCTCTATAACAGTTGAAATGGCCGACTTCGAAACGAAGTATGACAAGAATTGTGAAACACGTCACAAAACTGACAGGGTTCACTGCAGAATGGTAATCACTGCTGTTTTTCTTGCACGTAAATATAAGTTTATTCTCAGAAATAAAACCAGAGGAAGAATCAAAAAAGAAGAATATTTATCCGAGAACCTATCCCTATGAGAAATTTAAAACCGCCAGTACCATCACTCATTTTTCAGCAGATCTTCTTGGAATGAATCTAATTGATGTTTCATCAAGGTAATACACTGTTGAACTACCTCCTTCTCTTGTATCTTGAATCTTTATATGGGGTGTAGTTCATGCTGCACCTAAGTCACTTCTTTGACCTAAAAGCTCCCTTCTTAACGTATCTGGAACCAACGTCTTTCGGAGTTCTTTACCTTGGCGAAGCGTTTACCACTGAAGCCTGCAAAGCTGTAACACGTTTTTGTTATGTCGGGGATTCATCATTCACATGGAGCACTTTGAAACATCGTTGTTTTTTGTGTTACAGGTCTCTTGAGATTTCGATACTTTCCAGACGTTACGAAACCAGCTGTTTCTGCGGTTCCTACAGTTCTGACACTTTCCTTTAGAATTCTTTTTATAGTCCTCTTGCTGACGTCACATGGTTCTCGAGTAAATTCCAGTGTTCTCCAATGTCGACAGTAGGAGACCTGCTTTCAAATTCACGTTTGAAGGAGTTATAAATTCGGTACATATTCCGCCTCGCCTGTTTGTGAAGCACTTCATGTTTATTGCAGTCACGTGACTTTTTTTAATTGCACTTAAACATTTACAAAATACACATTCTCAGCTATAATGCTGCAAGAAAAAAAGGAAACAAAAAATTGATAGTTGAACGAAAAATTCGGTTGTAGCGAAGTGTGTCAACAGTGCAGCATGTAGGAGCGAGATCCTCTCTCTAGCTGTAACTCTCTGCTAGCCACTTGGAAAGAGAATGAATATTATTGGCCACCAGTGGCTGTGGAGGGGGATGCGTAGAACGGCTGAAGATTGGGCTCCCTTCTTACATGACGTGAACAATAGTGTCTTGTTGGTTTCAGGAATTGTGTAGTTTGGATTTTGAGGCCGTAGTTAATTCCTCCAAAAGTTTATCGAGTTCTCCCCATTCTTGTTCGTCAGCTTGTGGGCCGTGTTTTTTCGTGTTATGTCTCTGAATTCCATTTCTCTGCCTGATTGGGAATTAAAATCTTTAGTAAAACTTTCACGTGCCTCATGGGGATTTTGTTGGTGGTTTCTTCCAGATCTTCCCAGAAATCTTCAATCATCTGTGGGCTTTTTTGTTGTAGTTGTTTGTGGGGACATGTGCATTGATTAGTGTATAAGCTTCGTTTCGAAATCGTATCATGAGTTTTAATATTTTTCTGATTTCCTGTTATACATGGTGTTACAAAAAGGGACTGCCAAACTTTCAGGAAATATTCCTCACACACAAAGAAAGAAAACATCTTATGTGGACATGTGTCTAGAAACGCTTACTTTCCATGTTAGAGCTCATTTTATTACTTCTCTTCAAATCAAATTAATCATGGAATGGAAACACACAGCAACAGAACGTACCAGCGTGACTTCAAACACTCTGTTACAGAAAATGTTCAAAATGTCCTCCGTTAGCGAGGATACATGCATCAACCCTCTGTCGCATGGAGTCCCTGATGCGCTGAGGCAGCCCTGGAGAATGGCGTATTGTATCACAGCTGTCCACAATACGAGCACGAAGAGTCTCTACATTTGGTACCGGGGTTGCGTAGACAAGAGCTTTCAAATGCCCCCATAAACGAAAGTCAAGAGGGTTGAGGTCAGGAGAGCGTGGAGGCCATGGAATTGGTCCGCCTCTACCAATCCATCGGTCACCGAATCTGTTGTTGAGAAGCGTACGAACACTTCGATGAAATGTGCAGGAGCTCCATCGTGCGTAAATCACATGTTGTGTTGTACTTGTAAAGGCACGTGCTCTAGTGGCACAGGTAGAGTATCCCGTATGAAATCATGATAACGTGCTTCATTGACCGTAGGTGGAAGAACATGGGGCCCAATCAAGACATCACCAACAATGCCTGCCCAAACGCTCACATAAAATGTGTGTTGATGACGTGATTGCACAATTGCGTGTGGATTCTCGTCAGCCAACACATGTTGATTGTGAAAATTTACAATTTGATCACGTTGGAATGAAGCCTCATCGGTAAAGAGAACATTTTCACTGAAAGGAGGATTGACACATTGTTGGACGAACCATTCGCAGAAGTGTACCCGTGGAGGCCAATCAGCTGCTGATAGTGCCTGCACACGCTGTACATGGTACGGAAACAACTGGTTCTCCCGTAGCACTCTCCATACAGTGACGTGGTCAACTTTACCTTGTACAGCAGCAACTTCTCTGACGCTGAGATTAGGGTTATCGTCAACTGCACGAAGAATTGCCTCGTCCATTGCAGGTGTCCTCGTCGTTCTAGGTCTTCCCCTGTCGCGAGTCATAGGCTGAAATGTTCCGTGCTCCCTAAGACGGCGATCAATTGCTTCGAACGTCTTCCTGTCGGGACACCTTCGTCCTGGAAATCTGTCTCGATACAAACGTACCGCGCCACTGCTATTGCCCCGTGCTAATCTATACATCAAATTGGCATCTGCCAACTCCGCATTCGTAAACATTGCACTGACTGCAAAACCAAGTTCGTGATGAACACTAACCTGTTGATGCTACGTACTGATGTGCTTGAGGCTAGTACTGTAGAGCAATGAGTCGCATGTCAACACAAGCACCGAAGTCAACATTACCTTCCTTCAATTGGGCCAACTGGCGGTGAATCGAGGAAGTACAGTACATACTGACGAAACTAAAATGAGCTCTAATATGGAAATTAAGCGTTTCCGGACACATGTCCACATAACATATTTTCTTTATTTCTGTGTGAGGAATGTTTCTACAGTTTTTACTGTCGACAGCTCCATGTAGCACCATGAAAGTTTTTCCTTGATGTCTTTGCAGACGTCCTATCATTCTGGCCCATCTTTTTGTCAGTGTTTTCTACATATTTCTTTACTCGCCGATTCTGCGGAAAACCACCTCTTTCCTTATCATATCTCTGCATCTAATTTTCAAAGTTCTTCTGTAGCACCACATCTCAGATCCTTGTATTCCTTTCCGTTCCGGTTTTTCCACAGTCCACGTCTCACTACCATACAATGCTGTGCTTCAGATGTACATTCCCAGAAATTTCTTCCTCATATTAACGCCCATATTATATGCTACTAGTCTTCTCTTATCCAGAAATACGCTTTTAGCCTCTGCTAGTCTGCTTCATATGTCCTCCTTGCTCTGTCCGTCATGGGTTATATTGCTCCATAGCAGATAAAGTTAAGGAATTTTGCTGAATTCCTTAACTTTATCTACTTCGTGATAATCAGTCCTGATGTCCCACTATGTTCGATTTACTCTCAATCCATATTCTATATTCATTAGACTCCTCATGCCATTCAGTAGGTCATGTGATTCTTCTTCACTTTCACTGAGATTATCTGTTGTTGTTGTGGTCTTCAGTTCTGAGACTGGTTTGATGCAGCACTCCATGCTACTCTATCCTGTGCAAGCTTCTTCATCTCCAAGTACCTACTGCAAACTACATCCTTGTGAATCTGCTTAGTGTATTCATTTATTGGTCTCCCTCTACGATTTTTACCCTCCACGCCGCCCTCCAATACTAAATTGGTGATCCCTCGATGTCTCAGAACATGTCCTACCAACCGATCTCTTCTTCTAGTCAAGTTGTGCCACAAGCTCCTCCTCTCCCCAATTCTATTCAAAACCTCCTCATTAGTTATGTGATCAACGCATCTAATCTTCAGCATTCTTCTGTAGCACCACATTTCGAAAGCTTCTATTCTCTTCTTGTCTAAGCTATTTATCGTCCACGTTTCACTTCCATACATGGCTACACTCCATACAAATACTTTGAGAAACGACTTCCTGACACTTAAATCAATACTCGATGTTAACAAATTTCTCTTCTTAAGAAACGCTATCCTTTCCATTGCCAGTCTACATTTTATATCCTTTCTACTTCGACCATCATCAGTTATTTTGCTCCCCAAATAGCAAAACTGCTTTACTACTTTAAGTGCCTCATTTCCTAATCTAATTCCCTCAGCATCACCCGACTTAATTCGACTACATTCCATTATCCTCGTTTTGCTCTTGTTGATGATCATCTTATAACCTCCTTTCAAGACACTGTCTATTCCATTCAACTGCTCTTCCAAGTCCTTTGCTGCCTCTGTCAGAATCACAATGTCATCGGCGAACCTCAAAGTTTTTATTTCTTCTCTATGGATTTTAATACCTACTCCGAATTTTTCTTTTGTTTCCTTTATTTCTTCCTCAATATACAGATTGAATAACATCGGGGATAGGCTACAACCCTGTCTCACTCCCTTCCCAACCACTGCTTCCCTTTCATACCCCTCGACTCATTTAACTGGCATCTGCTTTCTGTACAAATTGTAAATAGCCTTTCGATCTCTGTATTTTACCCCTGCCACCTCCAGAATTTGAAAGAGAGTATTCCAATCAACATTGTCAAAAGCTTTCTCTAAGTCTACAAATGCTAGAAACGTAGGTTTGCCTTTCCTTAATCTTTCTTCTAAGATAAGTCGTAGGGTCAGTATTGCCTCACGTGTTCCAACATTTCTACGGAATCCAAACTGATCTTCCCCGAGGTCGGCTTCTATCAGTTCTTCCATTCGTCTGTAAAGAATTCGTGTTAGTATTTTGCAGCTGTGACTTATTAAACTGATAGTTCGGTAATTTTCACATCTGTCAACACCTGTTTTCTTTGGGATTGGAATTATTATATTCCTCTTGAAGTCTGAGGGTACTTCGCCTGTCTCATACATCTTCCTCACCAGATGGTAGAGTTTTGTCAGGGCTGTATCTCCCAAGGCTATCAGTAGTTCTAATGGAATGTTGTCTACTCCCGGGGCTTTGTTTCGGCTTAGGTCTTTCAGTGCTCTGTCAAGCCCTTCATGGAGTATCATATCTCCCATTTCACCTTCATCTACATCCTCTTCCATTTACATAATATTATCGTCAAGTACGTCACCCCTGTACAGACCCTCTATATACTTCTTCCACCTTTCTGCTATCCCTTCTTTGCTTAGAACTGGGTTTCCATCTGAGCTCTTGATATTCATGCAAGTGGTTCTCCTTTCTCCAAAGGTGTCTTTAATTTTCCTGTAGGCAGTATCAATCTTACCCCTAGCGAGACAAGCCTCTACATTCTTACATTTGTCCTCTAGCCATCCCTGCTTAGCCATTTTGCACTTCCTGTCGATATCATTTTTGAGACGTTTGTATTCATTTTTGCCTGCTTCATTTACTGCATTTTTATATTTTCTCCTTTCATCAATTAAATTCAATATTTCTTCTGTCACCCAAGGGTTTCTACTAGCCCTCGTCTTTTTACCTATTTGGTCCTCTGCTGCCTTCACTATTTCATCCCTCAAAGCTACCCATTCTTCTTCTGCTGTATTTCTTTCCCCCATTCCTGTCAATTGTTCCCTTATGCTCTCCCTGAAACTCTGTACAGTCTCTGGTTCTTTCAGTTTATCCAGGTCCCATCTCCTTAAATTCCCACCTTTTTGCAGTTTCTTCAGTTTTAATCTACAGGTCATAACCAATAGATTGTGGTCAGAGTCCACATCTGCCCCTGGAAATGTCTTACAATTTAAAACCTGGTTCCTAAATCTCTGTCTTACCATTATATAATCTATTTCATACCTTTTAGTATCTCCGGGGTTCTTCCATGTACACAACCTTCTTTCATGATTCTTAAACCAAGTATTAGCTATGATTAAGTTATGCTCTGCGCAAAATTCTATCAGGCGGCTTCCTCTTTCATTTCGTAGCCCCAATCCATATTCACCTACTATGTTTCCTTCTCTCCCTTTTCCTACACTCGGATTCCAGTCACCCATGACTATTAAATTTTCGTCTCCCTTCACTATCTGAATAATTTCTTTTATCTCATCATACATTTCATCAATTTCTTCATCATCTGCAGAGCTAGTTGGCATATAAACTTGTACTACTGTAGTAGGCGTGGGCTTCGTGTCTATCTTGGCCACAATAATGCGTTCACTATGCTGTTTGTAGTAGCTTACCCGTACACCTATCTTTTTATTCATTATTAAACCTACTCCTGCATTACCCCTATTTGGTTTTGTATTTATAACCCTGTATGTTCGTCCTGCCACTGAACTTCACTACTTCCCACTATATCTAACTTTAACCTATCCATTTCCCTTTTTAAATTTTCTAAGCTACCTGCCCGATTAAAGGATCTGACATTCCACGCTCCGATCCGTAGAACGCCAGTTTTCTTTCTCCTGATACCGACGTCCTCTTGAGTAGACCCCGCCCGGAGATCCGAATGGGGGACTATTTTACCTCCGGAATATTTTACCCAAGAGGACACCATCATCATTTAATCATACAGTAAAGCTGCATGCCCTCCGGAAAAATTACGGCTATCGCTTCCCCTTGGTTTCAGCCGTTCGCAGTACCAGAACAGCAAGGCCATTTTGTTTAGTGTTACAAGGCCAGATCAGTGAATCATCCAGACTGTTGCCCCTGCGACTACTGAAAAGGCTGCTGCCCCTCTTCAGGAACCACACGTGTGTCTGGCCTCTCAACAGATACCCCTCCATTGTGGTTGTACCTATGGTACGGCTATCTGTATCGTTGAGGCACGCAAGCCTCCCCACCAACGGCAAGGTCCATGGTTCATGGGGGGAGGAGGATAGCGTGTCATATACAAATCTTAATAGTGATATACCTTCACCTTGAATTGTAATTTCATTTGTGAACCTTTCTTTTATTTTGTTCATTGCTTCTTCGACCGATAGGTTGAACTGCAGGAGCGATAGACTATATCCCTCTTTTACATCCTTTTCAATCTGTGCACCTTTTTCTTTGTCCCATTGTACATTAGACATCATATTTATTTAAAATATGTGACTTATGTCCGTCCAAAGGTTTATTAGTTTTTTTTGCCTGTTTCCCACATTGTGTGCAGGGTCGCCAGGGTTAAGGACGGAATTGGCATGGTTAATTATAGGGGTGGCTGGATGCCCTTCCTGCCGCCACTCCGTACCCCCCAGGACGGAAGTAGTGTACCCCAGCAGTCTACGTCTAGTGTAAATCGTGAAATAGTGTTAACGTGTTTCAAATGTCTGCGAGTCGTGTAACTGAGGCGGGACATGGGGACCATCCCAGTATTCACCTAGTCGGATGTGAAAAACCGCCTACAAACCACATCCAGGTTGGCCAGCACACCGGCCGTCGTCGTTACTCCACCGGGCGGATCAAACGTTTATTAGAGTATTGTGTGAAAATTTTCAGTATTTATTCACATCCGAACTTCTGTGTTAGAGTAACCTATAAAAATTTGTAGGAAATTGATCAAGAATCTTTCGAGATTTTCGGAAACAACGTTTACCCTTCATAAATATTTAAAAAATTTAGCCCACGCTCGTCCGAATGTTTATTAGACTATGGTGTGAAACTCTGAAGTCAGTAGCTAAAATATTTCCCAGGACATTTGCTAGTAACGTTAAACAACCTCTTGACTTATATAACAGTATAGACGTATCTCTAATGGTAAGACATCAACCAGACCAGTATGAGTCATATTACTTGGAGGAACTGCAAATATTTAACTATTTAGAGAAATATGTATGACCTGCATTTGCGTCTTAGCACTACATAGAACGCAGCAAGGGCATAATATCAAACATACACAGTTTTTGTTAAGGAATTTTATTTACCTTACACAATTTAATACAACAAGACAGCTTGGAGCTTAACAACCTCACCAAACTTAAAATAAAACTTTTCTCAAACCCCTATGAACATTTACTTAACCAATGTATAAAGCATTAATTAAAGTTGCTCCTGGCCAAAACATTCAATAAAATCAAAACTTACCAAATTCAAAACGGGCAAGACGAGACTGTACAATGACTTTCCTTTGCAATAACATTTCATGCTAAAGGAATAACGTAAATAGATATTACAAACCCTAAGCAATAAAAAGCTAACTTCTAAAATATTAACGCTCCGTACTGAAGGCAGCCGGTGTTCAAACTTCCGACTAAACAATAATCAAGTAGGTGTCAGTACAGATAAACACTAATTAAAGTAACGAACAATTAATAAAAGAGACCCTTGGCCTCTAAAGAATGTTGGGTAACATACACACATAAAACCTTGCTTTATAAAAATTTAAACCTTTACAACTCACACACAATGTACGAATAACTACATCCTAAATGATAAAAGGAAGGACAATTAACTGAGTCTTAATGAATCTGACTGGGCGCTAATGACTGAATGTCACTCAACATTACAAGATCGAAGTCATAGTTCAAGGCCAAAGTTCATTCGCCAGAGTGGCGGAGGAATGGGGTACCAAGCTTAACGATCTGACGGAGCCAGAAACAAAGAGCGAAGCAATATTCAACTTAAAGACATGACCGAGGAAGAGGGCCTCCACATGGAGCCGGTCAAACGAATCACAGTTCCGCTGGCAAAGGCCAAGTCGTCAAGCCCCGATGCCACGCCCTACCATACCGGACGAAATGCACTGCGCTCCACGTAACTGAAACTTAAATCAACTATAACAGCACAGAACTAAACACCACGCGTCGTGCCAGAACCCAACTTCGCCGTCGTCTTCGGCCGCAGAACCACACTCGTAACACGCGCAATGAGCATGCGCATGAAGTAACGGCCAACTTCCTGACCCCGTAGTACCTCGCGAGCGACAGACCACACAGCCACTTCTGCGTCAACGCTGCAGATTTAAATAGCGGGACATGGAATGAACAACTGAGTCGCGGCCGCCCAAAGGAAAATCGAAAGCTAATATGACACTAGCTGGACAGAAGTACTGGCGCCAACGTAAAAGAACTACATCTCAAGTTTACAAAAGTAACTAACCAAGCACATGACAATTACACTATGTGATCAATAGTAACCGGACACCCAAAAAAACATACGTTTTTCATTTTAGGTCCATTGTGCTGTCACCTACTGCCAGATACTCCACATCAACTACTTCTGTAGTCATTAGACATCGTGGGAGAGCAGAATCGGGCGCTCCGCGGAACTCACAGACTTCAAACGTGGTGAGGTGATTGGGTGTCACTAATGTCATGTCTGTACGCGAAATTTCCACACTCCTAAACATCCCTAGGTCTACTGTTTCCGATGTGACAGTGAAGTGGAAACGTGAAGGAACACGTACAGCACAAAAGCGTACAGGCCGACCTCGTCTGTTGACTGACAGAGAACGCCGACAGTTGAAGAGGGTCATCATGTGTAGTAGCCAGACATCTAACCAGACCATCACACAGGAATTCCAAACTGCATCAGGATCCACGGCGAGTACTATGACAGTTAGGCGGGAGGTGAGAAAAATTGGATTTCATGGTCGACCGACTGCTTGTAAGGCACACATCAAGTCGGTAAATGCCGAACGACGCCTCGCTTGATGTAAGGAGCTTAGACACTGGACGATTGAACAGTGGAAAAACGTTTTGTGGAGTGAGGACTCACGGTACACAATGTGGCGATCCGATGGCAAGGTGTGGGTATGGCAAATGAATTACTCTGCCAGCGCGTGTAGTGCCAACAGTAATATTCGGAGGCGATGGTGTTGTGGTGTGGTCGTGTTTTTCATGGAGGGGGCTTGCACCCCATGTTGTTTTGCATGAAACTATCACATCACAGGCCTACATTGATGTTTTAAAAACCTACTTGCTTCCCACTGTTGAAGAGCAACTTGGTTGTGGCGATTGCATCTTTCAACACGATCGAGCACCTGTTCATAATGCACGGGCTGTAGCGGAATGGTTACACGCCAATAGATTCCCTGTAATGGACTGGCCTGCACAGAGTCCTGACATGAATCCCATGGAACACCTTAGGGATGGGTTCAAATGGCTCTAGGCACTATAGGACTTAACATCTGAGGTCATCGGTCCCCCAGACTTCGAACTAACTAAACCTAACTAACCTAAGGACATCACAAACATCCATGCCTGAGGCAGGAGTCGAACCTGCGACCGTAACAGCAGCGTGGTTCCGGACTGAAGCACCTAGAACCACTCGGTCACAGCGGCGGGCTCCTTGTGATGTTTTGGTACGCCGACTTCTTGCCAGACCTCACCGACCGACATCGACACCTCTCCTCAGCACAGCACTCCGTGAAGAATGGGCTGCCATTCCCCAAGAAACCTTCCAGCACCTGATTGAACGTATGTCTGCGAGAGTGAAAGCTGTCATCAAGGTTAGGGGTGGGCCATCACCATATTGAATTGCAGTATTACCGGTGGAGGACGTCACGAACTTGTAAGTCATTTTCAGCCAGGTGTTCGGAAACTTTTGATCACATAGTGCATGTACCCAAGAGATTAATGCTGTTGTGAGGGATCCCACAAGCTATAATGTATGTGTAAAGAAACTTCCAAAAAAACAGTGATTACAGGAAAACAGTCGTAAATTAATGGATAGGCCTAAAGACAGAGAGGTGCTACAACAAATATTTTTGGTTGTCAAATGGATAAGGCGTGTAGCTTTGAACGGAACTATTGAAAGGCTTCTCACAAACCCCGAGGAAAGGCTGTGAGTGGCATCATAGTGTCGAGACGCCCATGGATGACACAGGAAGTGGTATTAATTGCAAAGCAGGGATTCTGACCTCCGTTTTCAAAAGTTTTGTTACGAAGGAAAATCCAACAATGTACAGGCGCAGTTTAATTTTCGTAGTATTGCAAACGCCGCTGTGCAGTTTTCAAAGGATAGGCCTGGCTTTGTCCGTGTGAGAAAAGCGTAGCTGTTCGCTGCCTGAGAAGATATCCCATGTGTTTCCGGACTACTTCTTTCTCTTATTACTTTATTCATGACGGTTGCGTACTCTGTGTGGTAATTTCATGATGGAAAACAGAGATGTTACTGTTTCCTTTTAAGAAGCTTTAAGAGTGTCATGTATTGATAGGTCAACAGTTTCTTACCTGTGGATGCCACTATAATGTTACGAAGCCTGCTGTGTTTAATAAATCATTTTGACGCATCTGTTGCAGTTTTCATCAATTGAAATACAAGTAAATCAACAAGCCTAGACGAAGATTTGAACAGTCTCCCCCCTCTGTCCCGCACCGAATGCGAGTCCAATGTGCTAATTGATCACCAGATGCCTTCAACCAGCCTCATCAGTTTTGATGAATGTAAGGTCGCTCTTGTACCATATCCGATTCAACTGCCTGAACTATATTTCAAAATTATTAAAAGTTAATTTTCATACATAGTTACCATGATTTGAGGCCAGACATTTAATTCAACCATTTTTGCTGTCTCTTTTGTTGTGCTTCACGTGCTGATCAACTAAATATAGTAAGTAGTGCATTTACTATAACCACTCACATTTTCCTCAAGAAAGGACTTGCAAAAAACATATTTATTCTCTCCCAGGCCTGCCGATGTGCAGCTCAAGGATGGAGTGCCGGGGGAGGGCCTGGGGAGTGTTCTACTCACAGTGGTTAGGATGCAGAGGTTTCCCAATACCTGTAACTATTTGCGGTCAGTGCTAACGTCTCTGTGTAAATTTGAAATCTGGTGATTCCCCAAACGACCTGGATGTTACAGAGACAAATGTATCTACCTTAATTCTATGGGAATGACCATGTGTAACTTACTTCACCGTCGTAAGTGAAGAGCCAGCAAATGCAAGAATTATTGCACGATCAGCTTAACAGCTTATGCATCCAACTTGCTGACAAGTATAATATACAGAAGAATGGAAAAGAAAATTGAGAACCTCTTACATGACGATCAGTTTGACTTTAAGAACGGTAGGATTTTTCGACCTGGAAAAAGCGCTCGACAATGAAAACGATGCAAGACCTTCAAAGTTCCAAGATAAATAGGTGCCACCTTTGGGTACATCTTCTAGTATCAAACATAGGTCTTAAATTGAGGAAGACATTCCTAATTTTGTTCATGGGGAGCGAAACTTTGTATGGCAGTGAGACGTGGACCGTACGAAAACCGGAGTAGAAGAAAATAGAACGATTTGAGATTTTGTGTTACAGAAGAATTTTGAAAATTAGGTGGACTGATGTGGCAAGGAATAGAGAGGTTCTTCGCAGTATCGGCGAGGAAAAGAATATATGTAAAACACTGACAAGAAGAAGGTATAGGATGATACGACATCCGTTAAGACATCAGGGAGTAACTTCCATGATACTAGAAGGAGCTGTAGAGGGCAACTACTGTAAAGGAAAACAGAGATTGGAATACATCAAGCAGATAACTGAGTACATATGTTGCATTTGCTACTCTGAGATGAAAATGTTGACAGAGGAGAGAAATTCGTGGCGGGCCGCATCAAATCCATTAGAAGATTCATGACGTAAAAAAATGGATTTACGTCTTCAGTCCATACCAGATGTATTAAGGACAACATGGATCAATACATGCGCATATTCAAATCTTCTAGTCTAGCTCCCTATATTTCTTACATCTATTGAAGGAGCAGCTGTTATGTATTATACTTGTTCACACTATATATGAAAGAGGTGATTTCTGTATGTTATAAAGCAGCTACGATAACATAGGGAGAGGAGTAAACACGGTAAGATCAAATGGTGCCCAGGTGTAAATATTGTCACACATGGCCCCACCTGTAGCTAAATTTTCAGTTGGTCCTAAGCTGCGTCACACGGTGTTATCCACTTGAACTATGCCCTTTTCTTCCCGTGGTGGTTCTGGGACTACACATCTCAGGAATCGTGTAGATTAAATGTTTTGTAATAACTGACCTTCCTTATGAATGAGATGTTAGTTCTGTGATGTTCTAGCTATACAATTATACTCAGGATCTGTCCATTTTATTTTACTTTCGATCGAAATATTTGCGTTAGTGAGAATAAAGCGTTGTTTTTTAATTTGTCAAAGAGTCCTTTTGGGGTTTCGTACCTCAAACGGTAGGCTCGACACCATTATAGGATCATTGTCCTCTGTCTGTTCCTCTATCTGTCAGTCCGACAGTTCCCTGTTTCCATGGAACGGGTGTAGTTATAAAGGTGAAATCTATGTCATGTACTAAGGTCTACAGTCCGTGGGCGGCGTACAAAATTTAAGCCTCTAAGACAGTGCAATCGAAAGATGTATATTTTGACGCGCGCAGACTTACTCGACGAAACCCGTAGATGTACCGTCTACGTACATGACTGGCGTGATGGTTTAGAGGTGAGTCCCGTGCACGGAAACCGAGAGATATTGGGGTCGATTCTCGTTTGGATCACGGTTTTTCCAGTCGTCGTTTTAACTTAGCTTTCACCTCTCGGTGATGTGAGGAATCTGCAGAAACAACACGTGTCTCGGATTCGACGATTAACTGTAGGTCCCATTCCCGGTTGTATAACTGGGGTAGGTTAGGGACACGCGAGTCGCCGAAGTGGCGTCCAATAGAAAGACTGGCAGCCGCTCATTGAGGCACACGAAATAATGATTATTATTATCCATATACAAAAGTAAGTTTGTACGGAATCTTAGAGCACAAGCCCTACTGGCAATTCACAGATTTTTCTTTCTTTAACCCTTTTTTTTGTTCTGGCTTTGCAGAGTCTGGGAGTCGGTCATCATAACGTTTCCTTTGGTAAATAATACTGGGACTTTCTCTTAAGATTTCTAAATGGAAAGGTAAGCTGGCTCTGGCTCTGAGCACTATGCGCCTTAACTTCTGAGGTCATCAGTCGCCTAGAACTTAGAACTAATTAAACCTAACTAACCTAAGGACATCACACACAGCCATGCCCGAGGCAGGATTCGAACCTGCGACGGTAGCGGTCACGCGGTTCCAGACTGAAGCGCCTTTAACCGCACGGCGACACCGGCCGGCCGGAAAGGTAGGCCTTTCACCTGTCCAAGCTACAGCACAACGGCTCTGGTGTGATAAGTGACTGAGCACAGTAGCAGAACGTTCACTGGTTTTCTTATTTTACACAGGCATATACAGGTATACAGAAAATTGGTACTTTCTTTTTGTTAAACATTAAAACAAAGAATCCTTAAAACATTACAATCATGCCATTTTTTTAGAATGTCGACTGAAATTCTAAACTTCGCAGATTTCTCTTTTTCGACATCACATCCAATAAATAACCTTTTAAAAAACAAACTTAAGATCACTCAGAATATTTGAAAGTAATTACTGAAATTATAAATTACTCAAAATTTACTTTTCCTTAAACATTAGAACTAATAATCTTAAAGCAATTAAAATCATCCAAAGTATTCTTTTTAAAACAATTAAGCTTAGGTTCAGAAACACCTTCACAATAGGACACCGTAACTGGCCAATAGGGATACTGACATGTGAATAACTTAACACCAGTTGAACCAATCCGGTTGTCAGAAAACCAGCGTTAGGATAGATACCAGAAAACCAATAACAAAATTTAATTATAATTATCAGATGTATAACATATGCTAATACAACAGCACACAAATCAACCTTTCATCAGTATCAGATACATCGGTACATGGCTCACTTTACTACAGTTCCAGGCTAAGAACAAACACTGCAAACTGAAAATTATCACTATCACTCTTGACCAACTTTAAGTTCACACTGCCTCTTGAACACGAGGCAATTTGAAACAATACAGTTAAACGTAGCTTTGTAACCACAGAAATTAAAAATCCGCTTAGATTCAAATTTCGGCCAGTGGAAACTGAAAGCATGTGCCCACAATTACGAAGTGCCCTGAGTCTGACATCACTCTGTAGAATACCATGCACATAGTTCAACAAGGTTTGTACAACCCGGAAAGTCTACAACAGAAAGGCATCCGATTAGCCACACATAACATGGAAATACGCACAATATCTCAGCGTACAACTTCGAGACACTACAGTCAATGACAGGCCCAACCTGCTCTTCGGCGTTACATCCAATGTGAGGAGTCCCAGAAGAAAAAGGGAAAATGCTCCCGAGACTTGTTAACCGAAAACAGTTTACTTTACAGGATGACCCTCCACCCGACCGGAGTCGATCACAGGCGGACCGAATTACTCTTCCAACCATGGGGAATGACACAGTTCAGATTCCAACCTAATGCCGACGCTCACCAAATTCAGTAGGAGTGCGAGGCAGTAATTCCGATGTGATGCGCTACCCACTATTCGTCGAAACATCAAGTTCCGGACCGCTGACCATCACTCAGATGATTCTGTAGCACCTGTCGCGCTTCCAGTACACAACTAGCATACGCCCGGCTCTCGCTACACGCCTTACTCCGCCCCCTGTCGCTATGGCTCGCTCAGAGCGTACAATCGCTATCCACGCCTGGCATCACCGACCACAGGACAATGGCAGAAATTGTTACGGTCACATGTATGCATTACAAAAGTACAAACCGAAAATCATACGACCGTATCAAATACATAAGTGAATGGTTTTCATGAGTTGTTCCAAGTGCTGCTTACTTCATTTTGTTTGTGTACTGATATTTGCCAGGTTAATAGTAACTTTCTGGGAAAATACAATGTATTGTTTAATAAAATTGGTGGTATGTTTTGAGATATTCAAGGTCAAAGGTTAATGTCTATGACCTTGCATGTGCAAATTTTAAAAAGCTGCTTGATTACACATCAGTGTACTAATGCCATAGTCATTAGCCTTTCAGTTACGTAAGGTTCATTGCTGTTCTTAGATTAGAACCAGAATTATACTTTATGTTGAGACAAATTTGTGAAAAATTCACACGATTTCTACGTGGTGCTGTTACATTTTAAAATTCTCACTATAGAGATCATTCTAGGACACACACACACACACACACACACACACACACACACACACACACACACACACTTCTTTAGGAAGGGTGGGAACATAAAACTTTCTAAGTGACCGTAGAATTATGCTACTCACAGCATTGCCACAAAAAATAATGAGACAAATTAGGAAGTATATACTTTATTAAGAACGTCCTAATTGCAATACCAGGAAAATGACTGGTCCTAATTGCCTATACGAAAGGTTTTAAAAGTCTTGCAGAGAAGAAAGCGGCCAACAGTAACTGTTGATACTGCCATTTATTTACGCAAATAGTGCTGTTATCGTTTTCAAAATACATGTGGACTCGTGCAAAGAAGAATACATCAACCAATCACTGTAAATAATGCAATCTATTTACGCAGTACTGTTACTGGTTTTGAACGCTTTGGTTGATCGTGAGATGGATGTTAGTATTTATATTAAACTCTTTTTAGTAGGCACTAGCCGTTAGCTGGATTATTCCCAACAACTAATGTAAACGACAATAAATTTAATGTAAATAAGAAAAGCCGTCTTAAGGTGAACATTTCGGTTCGAAAACAGTACCAGCATTATCGATGTGAATAAATGGCGCTTTTAATGGGGTTTGGTTGCTGTTTTCTTTTTTTGCACAAATGTTAATTATCGACAAAATATCTGGAATAAAACATATCCTACTAGTGTCATTAATACTGAGGTAGTACTTTGTATTTGTGATAATGCAAGTACAGCAATGCAGCATTAAGTTTTTAACTGGTGAGAAGCACCGTAGTCAATAAAAACCACTTCCCATATCTTTTAAATTTTGGAAGAGCAGAGAGCAGAGGGATGCATACATTGCGACAAAGGCCAGGTGACATCTACTAACGCATGTTTTAAAAACTTTCTCCATGATTAGGCCCCTGGATGAAGTGCAAGGGCATGCCACAGAATGCTGAAATCACAATAGCAGTGAAAAGGCGTTTTGTGGAAAATGGTGCTTACAACGTTTTCCATTTCCAATCTTCATATATAGATGCTCACAGTATCATGCAACGTAAGCTACGCCGTTTGATAAGCGCAGTTGTTGACGACAAACCATTGTTATTACTTGGCTGTGCATGCGAACTTATATCTCATATTTTGAAGCGTTGCCCTTCCATTAAATGGGTTAATACAAAAGGTACAACTGCTGAAAGAGCTCACAAAGGGTCTAAAGTATACGGTGATATATGACGTCATAACCCCGATACACAATCTGTTTTTACGCCTTTGAAACCGTAAAGCGGCATTTCTTTTGTCTCTTTATTTCTGCTCCCGTAACTTTTACATCTGGTGGCATTCACCTGTAACTCCCACACAAAATTCTGTGACAGTATACAGCTAGACAAACTCGAGTCTCTTTTTACAGGTGATTTCTGTGAAATAATACACACTTGTCAGTCAGAACATTATGTCTACTCCGGAGCACGGGAAATGTCATGCATCGAGACGTGGAGAGCTCCTGAATTGGTGTAAAGGGTATAAAATGACTACCTTGAACCCAGAAATGAAAAGATGTTGATTAAAGTGACTATAAAAAAGAGCGGAGACTGAAAACGATTTCATGAAAACCGTGCTGTCGACGTTAGCATCTACAAAAAATTTATCGAGTGTCAGGAAAACGCCCAAATGGTACTGCTTTCTTTATCTTTTTTCATATAGGTCGTCAGTATTTCGATCACTTTTATGTTACCTATATCTTCTATTTTCTTTTACTAATGTTTTTCCTTCATTCATTTCACTTAAATTAAATGTACAGTATAATGGGTTTTATATTTTCTGTTCCATCTCTACTCCCACTTTTTCTGTTTTCAATTGCTCTGGACTGCCATAAATGAATTCCTGAGCCAAATATTTCAGCTACTGGTGTCTTCTTTTGTTGGAGAGATTTAACGAAAGTCTGTCTTACCCCACCTTTCCTCAGCTTGCAACAATTGATGGCATTGACAAGTACAGTACACGAAATATCTTCCCAGTTCTAGGCCGATATTCGATAGATCTGCAACACCGATGAATGTTTCTCTTAATCTGCTACATCGTTTTCCCGTCGTCTGTCACGCGAAAAACTTTAAATCTTTGAGTTTCTCGCCAAGCCACTATAAATTCTCAGTTCTATTA
The DNA here is from genome assembly GCF_021461385.2 of Schistocerca piceifrons. Lineage (NCBI taxonomy): Eukaryota > Metazoa > Arthropoda > Insecta > Orthoptera > Acrididae > Schistocerca > Schistocerca piceifrons. Next base: position 640,845,246 of record NC_060140.1, on the reverse strand, counting down.
TATTCCCGTTAAATTTACATTGATTTGTTTATCATAAACCTCCAATTTACGATACATAACAGTTCAACTCATTTCTAGTTTATTAAGCAAACTTACTTTTTGTTACAGAGGTTCCAAGCTATTAGAAAAGACTGAACTGGGAACTAGTAAAAGGTGCAACACACTTGTAGCTGGATATAATAATTCATTTGATTATATGGAAGAGGTCTTCATTATGCAGCATTTAATGACAGACAGGTGATACTGATGACGGTGAATCCACTAAACATGCTGTCATTAATTCATTGCATCTTAAGAAGAACAGCATTATCAACCGTTAGAGCATGTCAAAATAATTACTCTCATTACTCAATTCTATTGAAAAATGAGATCGACAGGAAGAGCAAAATAGCTAAGCAGGGATGGCTAGAGGACAAATGTAAGGATGTAGAGGCATATCTCACTAGGGGTAAGATATATTCTGCCTACAGGAAACTTAAAGAGACTTTTGGATAAAAGAGAACCACTTGTATGAATATCAAGTTCGCAGCTCGTGGTCGTGCGCTAGCGTTCTCGCTTCCCGCGCCCGGTTTCACGGGTTCGATTCCCGGCGGGGTCAGAGATTTTCTCTGCCTCGTGATGACTGGGTGTTGTGTAATGTCCTTAGGTTAGTTAGGTTTAAGTAGTTCTAAGTTCTAGGGGACTGATTACCATAGCTGTTAAGTCCCATAGTGCTCAGAGCCATGAATATCAAGAGCTCAGATGGAAACCCAGTTCTAAGCAAAGAAGGGATAGCAGAAAGGTGGAAGAAGTATATAGAGGGTCTGTACAGGGGTGACGTACTTGACGATAATATTATGTAAATGGAAGAGGATGTAGATGAAGGTGAAATGGGAGATATGATACTCCATGAAAGGCTTGACAGAGCACTGAAAGACCTAAGCCGAAACAAAGCCCCGGGAGTAGACAACATTCCATTAGAACTACTGATAGCCTTGGGAGATACAGCCCTGACAAAACTCTACCATCTGGTGAGCAAGATGTATGAGACAGGCGAAATACCCTCAGACTTCACAAAGAATATAAAATTCCAATCCCAAAGAAAGCAGGTGTTGACAGATGTGAAAATTACCGAATTATCAGTTTAATAAGCCACGATAGCAAAATACTAACACGAATTCTTTACAGATGAATGGAAAAACTGGTAGAAGCCGACCTCGGGGAAGATCATTTTGGATTCCGTAGAAATGTTGGAACACTTGAGGCAATACTGACCCTATGACTTATCTTAGAAAATTGATTAAGGAAATGTAAATCTACGTTTCTAGGATTTGTAGACTTGGAGACAGCTTTGGACAATGTTGACTGAAATACTCTCTTTCAAATTATGAAGGTGGCAGGGATAAAATAAGGGGAGCGAAAGGCTATTTACAATTTTTACAGACTAGATGGCAGTTATAAGAGTCGAGGGGCATGAAAGGGAAGCAGTGGTGTGAGACAGACTTGTAGCCTATCCTAGATGTTATTCAATCTGTATATTGAGCAAGCAGTAAAGGAAACAAAAGAAAAGTCGGAGTAGGAATTAAAATCCATGGAGAAGAAATAAAAACTTTGAGGTTCGCAGATGACATTGTAATTCTGTCAGAGACAGCAAAGCGGCTGGAAGAGCAGCTGAACGGAATGTACAGTTTCTTGAAAGGAAGATATAAGATGAACATCAACAAAAGCAAAACGAGGATAATGGAATGTAGTCGAATTAAGTCGGGTGATGCTGCGGGAATTAGATAAGGATATGAGACGCTTAAAGTAGTAAATGAGTTTTGCTACTTGGGGAGCAAAATAACTGATGATGGTCGAAGTAGGGAGGATATAAAATGTAGATTGGCAATGGAAAGGAAAGCGTTTCTGAAGAAGAGAAATTCATAAACATCGAGTATAGATTTATGTGTCAGGAAGTCGTTTCTGAAAGTATTTGTATGGAGTGTGGCCATGTATGGAAGTGAAACGTGGACGATAAATAGTCTGGACAAGGAGAGAATAGAAACTTTCGAAATGTTGTGCTACAGAACAATGTTGAAGATTAGATAGGTAGATCACATAACTAATGAGAAGGTATTGAATAGAATTAGGGAGAAGAGAAATTTGTGGCACACCTTGACTAGAAGAAGGGATCGGTTGGTAGTACATGTTCTGAGGCAACAGGGGATCACTAATTTAGTATTGGAGGGCAGCGCAGCGGGTAAAAATCGTAGAGGGAGACCAAGAGATGAATACACTACGCAGATTCAGAAGGATGTAGGTTCCAGTAGGTACTGTGAGATGAAGAAGCTTGCACAGGATAGAGTAGTATGGAAAGCTATATCAAACCAGTCTCAGGACTGAAGACCACAACAACAACAACAACTACATTCTAAACCTGTCAGTAGCTCACGAGAGTGCGGAATGTCTGACGGGCAGAAAAGCATATTTCGAATCCAAAATCAAGTCACTTGCCCTTAGGTTAGAGGGACCTGGCAGGGGTCGCAAATAAAACTTAGCTTTATGTTAGTTACTAAACGGGGAATTCCCAAATAGACAATGTTTCTCAGAGTTATTTGAAAGTATCCTGCGACAAGTCTGCAATTACCATCTATGTGTGAGTGACAGCTTAAATTCTCAAATAATTTGCAGTTTATAGGAACTACTGGAACGACTTGGCAGTCAATATCTAAGATTTACAGGATTGGTTTCTTGTCCAGTGCTAACACGTGATGGTCTCCTTTGACAAAACTGAACTGGTACTCTCATTAATATGACAAGAGCCAAGTAGGATTTAGTGGCTCCGCATGAGACGGTAATCCTTAAGGTCAGTTCAGACTGGACGTAAACGGTCCGTGGTGGAACGAAACAAAACGGAACGTCACCTCAAATGGTGACGTGTTCACACTGGACAGAAGGTCAAGTTGACGTCACGTTCCTCAGTTCTGTGATTACAGTACCAATATTAATAAATATCAGTGGTAGCAAAGTATATTAATGTTCACAAAATCATGTTCTTGACAAATGGCATCCGATTAAATTGACGTAGCTACTGGAGACTAGGACAATAAGAGAAGTGTATTCCAGACATTTTAAATCATCAAAATTTATTTTACTACCGAGAGGTAACACTTCTGTGACCTTGTTTCACACACTTTACAATTACTGAACGACCTAGGTTTCGGGTAATAAGCCCATTTTCTAGTACTCAGCTGACCGCAAAGATGAGAACCTAGAAAAGACAAACATTTCAACTTCTTAATGTGTAAATTCTCGAGTTAAACTATAAAAGTTATCTCTGTTGACAATTGTGACGCATTTACACACTCTTTTACAAAATTCGTTAGGACAGCATTTGCAATAACTGAGACCAAACACACATTGGGAAAGAGCTATGCACAGGAATGGCAATTTTTATCATTATCTACTCAAGAATGAAGGCACTGAGGTTCATCTCCTCTCTAGAGTTCGCAACATAGTCTCTTAGCGGTGAATAATGGAATCGAGTTTGACCATTCATTAATAAATGTAGGGATAAACATACAGTTTCCTTCGTTTCTAATATCTCTCACTGAGTTTTGCATCCTTTTCCTCAATGCGTAGGACATCGACATCTATTACGTATTTGTAGCCTTCGTTCAAGTAATGTTTGACATTGTTTGAATCTTACTCCTTTCATCACCAGCTTCTGTTGTGTTCTCTGAGAGTAGTACACACTGAAAGTCGGATGAATGTGTCAGTAGAGAAGTATTTTCAGTACATTTTAAATTTATGATTGCTATTTTCTGCCTCTGAAGTGACTAGTACGAGCAGTTAGTGATCAAGTGATCCAAATTTATATCTGAAAACTTTTGTTAGAGCATTCGTCAAAAACTGAGTTCTAGGACTGCCCAGCTGTATGGTTTCCCCAAACTACACAAACCAGAAGTGTCATTTCAGCCAGTGCTATCTGCAATACAAGCACCAGTACAAATATTGCAAGGAGGATCAATATCACCTCAAGGCAAAAACCGAACTTCGCACGGAAATACAGAATTAAGAAGAGTTTAGATTTAGTAAACAAGCCAACAGATATTAAGATTGCAAAAAATGCAAAATTAGTCTCTTTATGTACACAGCTTTTCTCAAGTGTTCCTGCGACATATTTTACGGATATTGTGTCACAATCATTAATCCAGACAAACAGATGAACACTATCAATACAATGGAATGGCTGTTGGCTCATCCCTCTGTTAACAGAAATATAGATGAACACGTGGGTTACTGTTTTTCATAAGAGTGAACCACTGGCAAAACATTGTGTACTTGTTTAGATATATTGATGACATTCCATGCGTGTGGTAGGCTCCACTAGACAACTAGAGAAGTTTTTGGAAAATATGAATCACTGGCATACTAAACACAAAGGTCAGTATGGAGTAGCGCCTGGGGGTTCCACCATTGATTTCCTAGACGTCGTCTTACAGATGCAAAATAGCAGCCACAAATTTAAAATTTACCAAAATGACTCCTTTACTGGAACATTTATACCACCTTCCCCTCAACATTCTACAGTCTACAAACATGCAGCTTTCTACCCAAACGATCCACCGTCTCTTTCCTGTCTTATGGAATTCAATGCAACAAAGAAGATAATCACATAAATGAATTTGATTCCACCATTATTGACAAAATTCTCAATGAAAAACTGACGAACCAAGCCAGATTTCTACACTTACATAAAAAAAAATACAGAAACACACTTCTCGTCAAAAGTAATTTGAGACTGTCTTTAACTTCTGTGGTTCCTGCTTCAAAGTTACGTGACATGCAGGCCCAATGGATCCGTCTCTCTGAATTCGAAGAAAGAGTTTAGCCAGTTAATTCCATAACGAAAACTTGCAAGTTAACAGAAAGGTATAAAATACTTCAATAGTGCACGCTAGCGCAAAAGCTTTCATCAGCCCTTTTGATGTGATAAAACTGAAATGTAAACCGTATAAAAGCATTACGGCTATTAAATTATTTGGTTGTAGTTTAGTTACTTGGACTTCTCAGTATGAACGTGTTTTTATGAGGCTGGGTTCGCACATGTGAGATTTTTGTGAAAACAGGTCACAGAATATTAAGGAACTACTGGCCTTAGGTACCTCAAAAAATATCCTCATGACTTCACAGTTACCCGATACAGTCACTACGTTATCTGTTGCGTCCAAATCTATTTGTTAAAATTAATGCTAAATTAATGCAGGAAAAATGTATTTGTTAGAATTAATGCAGGAACATAAACTGTAAACAAGAATTACATACCAAGGTCATTGATAACTTTCTTACTTCAAGTAAATAAAGATATATTCTTCTTCTCGTAACGCTACAAGGACGATTTGGATGAATTCATTTCTAAAAGAAGCAATTAAGACGTTAAACATTTATGGCAACGAATATAAGATGTTATGGAAACGTATCTGAAATTACAGTTTTTTTACCGTACATCATAATCAGGTCATTTACATATTATGTAGATATTCCATTAGTTTTATCACTAATGACAAACCTAGTTTTACTAAGTACCGTCTCGCTTGAGACGCTGGAGGCAGGTGTTCATAGCACTTCTCGTGTCACTTGCAACAGTCTGGGATAAGTTGTTGCTATTTATTTCCACCACTCCAGAAGTGACTGTGCCTCATTTGGTTTTCCCATCAACAGAGACATCTACAAAACATCGCCTTTATCTCAAAATGTAGCACATCTGGGATGTGATGTGGTGCAAACAAGTTATCGAAAGTTTCTTCCTACGCCGCTCCTGTGGTACTACAAATAATACAGACAATTGCACTGATTTTATTTCCATTTTTCGATTAAGAGCTTAGAAACGCTTTCTTTCGGCGGTGCTGTTTCCTGGAAATGACTGACAATATTGAGGCAGACCATCTCCTTTAAATAAGACCTCTTATCCCGTTCAGGGCGTTTAATATACACTACTGGCCATTAAAATTGCTACACCACGAAGATGACGTGCTACCGAAGCGAAATTTAACCGACAGGAAGAAGATGCTGTGATATGCCAATTATTAGCCTTTCAGAACATTCACACAAGGTTGGCACCGGTGGCGACACGTACAACGTGCTGACATAAGGAAAGTTTCCAACCGATTTCTCATACACAAACAGAAGTTGACCGGCGTTGCCTGGTGAAACGTTGTTGTGATGCCTCGTGTAAGGAGGAGAAATGCGTACCATCACGTTTCCGACTTTTATAAAGGTCGGATGGTAGCCTATCGCGATTGCGGATTATCGTATCGCAACATTGCTGCTCGCGTTGGTCGAGATCCAATAAATGTTAGCAGAGTATGGAAACGGTGGGTTCAGTAGGGTAATACGGAACGCCGCGCTGGATCCCAACGGCCTCGTATCACCACCAGTCGAGATGACAGGCATCCGCATGGCTGTAACGGATCGTGCAGCCACGTCTTCATCCCTGAGTCAACAGATGGGAACGTTTGCAAGACAAAAACCCTTTTGCGCGAACAGTTCGATGACGTTTGCAGCAGCATGGACTATCAGCTCGGAGACCATAGCTGCAGTTACCCTTGACGCTGCATCACAGGCAGGAGCGCCTGCGATGGTGTACTCAACGACGAACCTGGATGCACGAATGGCAAAACGTCATTTTTTCGGATGAATCCAGGTTCTGTTTACAGCATCATGATGGTCGCATCGTGTTTGGCGACATCGCGGGGAACACACATTGGAAGCGTGTATTGGTCATCGAAATACTGGCGTATCACCCGGCGTGATGGTATGGAGTGCCATTGGTTACACATCTCGGTCACCTCTTGTTCGCATTGACGGCACTTTGAACAGTGGACGTTACATTTCAGATGTGTTACGACCCGTGGTTCTACCCTTCATTCGATCCCTGCGAAACCCTACATTTCAGCAGCATAATGCACGACCGCCTGTTGTAGGTCATGCACGGACCTTTCTGGATACAGAAAATGTTCGACTGCTGCCCTGCCCAGCACATTCTCCAGATCTCTCACCAATTGAAAACGTCCGGTCAATGGTGGCCGAACAACTGGCTCGTCACAATACGCTAGTCACTACTCTTGATGAACTGTGGTATCGTGTTGAAGCTACATGGGCAGCTGTACCTGTACACGCCATCCAAGAGCTGTTTGACTCAATTCCCAGGCGTATCAAGGCCGTTATTACGGCCAGAGGCGGTTGTTCTGGGTACTAATCTCTCAGGATCTATGCACCCAAATTGCGTGAAAATGTAATCACATGTCAGTTCTAGTATAATACATTTGTCCAATGAATACCCGTTTATCATCTGCATTTCTTCTCGGTGCAGCAATTTTAATGGCATGTAGTGTATATAACCTGAAATTTAAACTTTATTTGTTTATACGTGCATATTTTATGTAAGTGGGAGTCTTACCCCAATGTACGCCGCATTCTCAGCATAGTGTTCCTGTAGCTGGTACACCCATGGCACAAGTAACTGCAGTGTCGGACCACTGTCAGCTTCCATAGTCTTGGTAGCGTCTTGAAATGCGTCAAGAAACTGAATTAATTTGTCAGCTCAAAGAAGCGTTGAAAGATGGCAGGTCCTCTCACGCACCTTTCTTCCAGTCAATTTATTCAATCGAGCAGACAGTTACAGGCTCTTCTGCCAATGAGACTATTAGAGAGTGCTGACAGTGGCTGTGATGCTGAATTTAATGGCAGCTGTATGGATGAAGTCAGAGGCGAACGAGCCGACGACTCATTTTGTACAAAATGTCTCTCTCGTGGGCAGGTGTGTGACAACCTCTAATGAACTCTACATCTCAGTATCTCTACGGAGAGAACCACCCCTTCAGTGACCCTATGGTGAAACATAACATACACTCCTGGAAATTGAAATAAGAACACCGTGAATTCATTTTCCCAGGAAGGGGAAACTTTATTGACACATTCCTGGGGTCAGATACATCACATGATCACACTGACAGAACCACAGGCACATAGACACAGGCAACAGAGCATGCACAATGTCGGCACTAGTACAGTGTATATCCACCTTTCGCAGCAATGCAGGCTGCTATTCTCCCATGGAGGCGATCGTAGAGATGCTGGATGTAGTCCTGTGGAATGGCTTGCCATGCCATTTCCACCTGGCGCCTCAGTTGGACCAGCGTTCGTGCTGGACGTGCAGACTGCGTGAGACGACGCTTCATCCAGTCCCAAACATGCTCAATGGGGGACAGATCCGGAGATCTTGCTGGCCAGGGTAGTTGACTTACACCTTCTAGAGCACGTTGGGTGGCACGGGATACATGCGGACGTGCATTGTCCTGTTGGAACAGCAAGTTCCCTTGCCGGTCTAGGAATGGTAGAACGATGGGTTCGATGACGGTTTGGATGTACCGTGCACTATTCAGTGTCCCCTCGACGATCACCAGTGGTGTACGGCCAGTGTAGGAGATCGCTCCCCACACCATGATGCCGGGTGTTGGCCCTGTGTGCCTCGGTCGTATGCAGTCCTGATTGTGGCGCTCACCAGCACGGCGCCAAACACGCATACGACCATCATTGGCATCGAGGCAGAAGCGACTCTCATCGCTGAAGACGACACGTCTCCATTCGTCCCTCCATTCACGCCTGTCGCGACACCACTGGAGGCGGGCTGCACGATGTTGGGGCGTGAGCGGAAGACGGCCTAACGGTGTGCGGGACCGTCGCCCAGCTTCATGGAGACGGTTGCGAATGGTCCTCGCCGATACCCCAGGAGCAACAGTGTCCCTAATTAGCTGGGAAGTGGCGGTGCGGTCCCCTACGGCACTGCGTAGGATCCTACGGTCTTGGCGTGCATCCGTGCGTCGCTGCGGTCCGGTCCCAGGTCGACGGGCACGTGCACCTTCCGCCGACCACTGGCGACAACATCGATGTACTGTGGAGACCTCACGCCCCACGTGTTGAGCAATTCGGCGGTACGTCCACCCGGCCTCCCGCATGCCCACTATACGCCCTCGCTCAAAGTCCGTCAACTGCACATACGGTTCACGTCCACGCTGTCGCGGCATGCTACCAGTGTTAAAGACTGCGATGGAGCTCCGTATGCCACGGCAAACTGGCTGACACTGACGGCGGCGGTGCACAAATGCTGCGCAGCTAGCGCCATTCGACGGCCAACACCGCGGTTCCTGGTGTGTCCGCTGTGCCGTGCGTGTGATCATTGCTTGTACAGCCCTCTCGCAGTGTCCGGAGCAAGTATGGTGGGTCTGACACACCGGTGTCAATGTGTTCTTTTTTCCATTTCCAGGAGTGTATATTAAACACAAATGACAAGAAATGTGGCCCTGTATAGTGAAATTGAAGGTGACAAATTATATTTTCACTCCAAGACAACTAGAAATGATGAAGATAGTAAGATAATTCTAGATGCAGGTATTAATTGTCCTTAGTGTTGTGGTTTTATCTGCACTTGATAGAGACAATCCGTCAGTGGCAGCTCGTGATTCAGTTTCTGGTATGCTGTAGCACCCATGTAACTCGATGTCGTATTCCGGTATCTTGGATCAGTCACACATTCATAGATCGAAGGAAGTGGGTACGAAAGGTTATGGAGCTAGAGGCCTGCAGTGATTTAAGGAGCACTTTGGACCATAGCGACAAAAGCACCATTTGTTCAAACACGGAGAGTATCAAGATATACGAAAATATGTTGAAATATAAATGATGGGAGTGTGGGGTAACAAGTGCCCACCACGATAACAGCGCCGGCTTAACGTGGAAAAATTAGTTTGGCTTTCAAGTGCTCATTATTTTTAACTAGACCAAAGTGGTGAAAAAGATCTTGTGGGGGAAACTTGCCTTCGTTTCATAAAAATTATAACAGTTTGCTTCAGCAGAGTGCTGAGAAGACAGACTATTGACACAGCGCTTACACCTGCGAGAAAGGTGCATGAATATTTGAACACTGTAAGGTACCTGACCCACACACCCAACACCACCACCACTTGTTGAGGCAGGGGTGTAAAAATCCGTTGTATATGCACTCAAGTGGGCCTAGAGACTATTAACGGAAGCACCAATATTCGGCTGCAACGTCACAAGGACAGTTGTCGTCTGTGTGATCGTGCAGCAGCAGATGCCCTGGGATTCGGTTCTCCGACGCCAAGGTTTAATCACGGTGCAATTGCTACTACCCTGTGATGAATAGAGATCCCAGAAATATTTCAGAAAAGTACTAAACAGAGAAGAAAAAGGAAAAGGAATAAATCTGTATAAGTTGTTGACCTATCTGCTAAATCTCCGGCTAAATCATTTGCCATACCAAATCCGTAGGATAAAATGGTCTGACTTCACGATCTCTAGCAACAGATGGATGGCGTCACCACTCGATACTACTCTGTGATGTGCAGAGACGCCAAAGACTTTCAGGAAGAAATAAAAAAGCATTTAACAGTAATGAAACTGAAACAAGGTCATGAATGATGTGGACCTTCCTGATAGATAAAGCAAACAGTGCTAAATCTTCTGTCGTACAAAATACATAGCATAAACTGATCTCCCTTCCCGATCTTTAACAACAGAAGGATGGTTCACCACTCGGCCGTCACGTGATAAACACTGCACCAATTTCAGCTATCTGGTTCAGCACACTGAGTCTCCTTTAAGGTAGGTTATGCGAGAGTTTCAACCAGCTACATCTCCGATGTGTCTCTGGACGTCTTCCGCAACTTTTATTTTTTGTAACCTATTTCGATATACTAGTCAATTATTCTTACATCATAGCCTACTTCCTAAAAATGACAGGTTTCAAAAGCTGAATTTCTGAACTTAATACAACAAGCGCTGGGAGTCACATAAGCCAAATCTGGCGGTAGTTGGAAGAGGTGTCGTTACCTTCGTGTCTAATCAATTATGGGTACTTCCAGCGGTGGGAACAGCGAGTCACCAACTTGGAAGACGCACTCCATTGAGTGGAACTCAAATAAAGCAGTTACCATCACTGTTCGCGTGAAAATAGGTGTTCGCCAAAACCTGAAACGGCGGCGCTAATGAATCCAGAATCATCCCGTTTTTTGCAGCTGGAGAAATACAATCGGGAACGTTCGGATACGTTGGTGTTATTTGTAACCAAACACGTCCTGGCGATGGAGACGAACTTGACTAGACGGGCGATATTAGGCATTCCTGTTGGCCGTTTACCCAGGTGTCGTGTAACTGGTTTCCCTTTGTGTACAAAATGTCTTGCAACAGCGTCTCTACCACGAACATCTTATTTCTGCTATTCGTATAATGCTGTTTTCGTTGAGACTGGGTACTACAGACGAATTTTAAGTTCAACCTCTATTTCGGAGAGTGGTCCAAGTATTAGGACTAATAACGCTATTAATGCCTCTAACGAGCGATATTTCGCAGTGGTTAGCACACTGGAGTTGCATTGAAGAGGACGAAGGTTCAAAATCACTAGCTGGCCATCTGGATTTAGGTTTTCCGTAAGTCCCCTAAATCACTCCAGGAAACGCCGGGATGGTTTCTAAGAAAAAGGCATGGCTGTTTTCCTTTATCAGCTCTTCGTAATTCAAGTTTGTGCTCTGTCTCTAACAACCTTGCTGCCGACGGGACGTTGGACTCTAAACATCATTTAATGCTTTTCTTTTGCTGATACTTAGCTAAGTTGTAAAAGAGAAACTTCCACAACTGTTTGTAGCATGAATTTTTCAAATGAGCTTCTTTGTATGCTGTCACGTCAATAGGGACACTGTAACTATTTTAATCGCATGTAGAAGTCTTGTCACAGATGCAGTAACACACCGGCCACCAACAATCTACTTTCACAAGAAGGCAGTAAGCAGGCATTACGGCACTACCTTTAGATGACCTCAAAAATATTTTTAACAAGTAAAAAAAAACTTACCAAAACTCTCACTTACTTTGTTGCCCATCTGAAAAGCAACAGTATCAGATATATATTTTTTGGTGCCGGTCTGAAAGATAGGCATCTTCATATCTGAATGCTATGTAAGTGTAAGCATCGGACCTACTTTGTTAAGTTTAAACTAAGTGGTGCTGATACTGATCGCGGATTATCTCCAAGGGCGTAACACCTGCATTGTTTCGATGGACATTCAATAACTAATACAGCGCTCTTTTTCTGAAATCAGGTTGATTTTCTTCAGGATTCCAGTGCACCATATAATTTTCCACTCTTTTGCTACAAAACCCGATTTCTCAACATCATCTCCGTTCAATGCGACGGCCTTACGCCACCTTTCTGGGATGGCTTGTGTGCCAGCATGCCACCACTTTACCAGTCGACGTTGGAGCCAATGTTTCGTGGCATAAATATCCTCCCCATCATCCACGTACAGCTTCCCGCGGTTTGCATCCTCCTTTGGACCAAACAGATGGATATCCGAAGGTGTGAGATCCTGGCTGTAGTTTGGATGAGGAGGAGCAGTACGACGAAGTTTTGTGAACTCCTCTGGGGTGCACAGACTTGTTTGAGGAGTTTTGTTGTCTTCCAGAACGAAAAGTTCGTTTTCATTTTCGTGGCGACGAAAACGCTGAAGTCATTTCTTCAGTTTCCTGGGCGTAGCACAGCTGTGTGCGGCCGCCCGGTACTCGGATGATCGGACAGGTTCGTGTGACCTTGTTGCGGAAAAGACAGTAGCTTTTGTTCACTGCCACGTGTCCGTAGACATCCTGCAAGCGCCTATGAATATCTATGATGCTCTGGTTTTCCGCCAAAAGGAACTCAGTGATAGGTCTCTGCTTGTAAGGCACCTCCGTTACAGACGGCGTTTTGAAGGCTACGTATAGCCCTGCTACCTATCGGAAAGTCGTGAAACTGTATGGGCTGAAGCGAGAATATCCCACAACATCCTACAACAAATTCCGAAATTGATTGGGAAAAACTGTGTTGCATTACTTATTGAATGCCACTCGTAATAACCAGAGGTGTGAGTATAGGAACAAGAGAAAACAACGATGCAACCCAGCAACACACGAGGGAGATATCTGGTGGAAAAGAAACAGAGGAATGCCTGTGAACAGAAGGAGAGAGGAACAGACAGAAAGAGAAATTAAAGACGACACGGTTGTGTCAGAGGTATACCAGAAAACGGGCGCTAGAAACAAGCTAAGAAAGTAGTCATAAAGTTTTAATTTTTATCTCCAGATATAACAAAGTTAATTCACTGTTCGTTTGCATTGTCAGCAAGCACTGACATCTTCGCGAAACAGTATATAGCTCACTGATACTGGGATATTATTGTGTCCCGGGGCAGCAGGCATCTGCTTGGTAGCAAACAAAACATAATTACAGAACATTATTTTAGCTAGATGGTAAGTAAATCTTATGAACACCGCTAGTACCAGAACAATTATGAGACTCCGTACGTCGGAAACAGTAATAGACGTCCTCGGACACGATAACAGTACTTCAATAGATATGTATTGGTTTTTGTTAAGTGTTTGAGCAGATGATGGTGCGTAGCGAACAGAGTTCTCCTCTTTCCGCAGGAAACTTCAAATGGCTGTTGTAGGCACTTGCACTCGGTGACAGGTAGCTGCATTATATTATCAGTATCCGGCAACTATGCGACTGTCCGGTATGAAATTCCTGCCAAATTAACGACGGGTCGATAACGTTCGGGACTGTGAACACACGCCACTCCCCGTGTACGTGCCTGAAGAAGAGCGCGAATGAGAGCTGCGATACGCGCAGAAGTACAAGCACGGACGCTAATCCGGCCGCGCACTGAGATTACGGTCATCCACATGTGCGACAGGTCGACCGGAAGAGAGAGAGGAAGGGAGGCCTATGACGGGCGAGAGGCAGAGAGAGAGAGAGAGAGAGAGAGAGAGAGAGAATGGTAATCAGAGAACGCTCGGTTAATTTCACGGCATGCAGCCAGCGCTATCGGGGAGCCGATAACAGTTACCTGCTGATTACCTGTCGTTAGGGAGCAGACCAACAAGTAGTCGCGCGTTGCTGGAGGGCACGGCAATTTGCCAGTGGACTTTATTGCCGAGCTGCTGTGGGGTAGCACGGATCCACACTCCATGTCACGACACAAATCGCGTGGCAGCCCTCTATGTAGTGTTTACAGGTGTTGTCCTGTGTTAACCTCACCCCAGTATAGTTACACGAGTACTGAGTCCTGTAAAATTTCCACAGCCGTAATTCTAAACAACCTGAAAATAAACGAGCATCAGCGTGTTACGAGGGAACTATAAAAATTGCTTCGGCCTGTCTGTATAAGAACCTCATAATTTTACGAGAATACGTGCCCGAGCTTTTAGCGTCGTACTTCTGAATATTCGCGACGCTTAAGTGCATGCGCCACAGCGTGACATAGTTAACCTCACTGGAAGTCGGTTTAATTAAACGTAGATTTCTTTGACTTTCGATTATAGACATTTACTATCGGACTTAAGTATGAATATCCTTCATAGTAAGTCATATCAAATTAACTGTGTTTAATGAACTCCATGACTTTTGACAGAATTATTTCGGTGGACATGTGCTACGTAAAATTAAAGATATTAATTCATTTTGAAACACGAATCGGCCGCCTAGTAACTGTCAATGAGCATCTTTGACGGCAACCGCTAAACAACGCAATTAGCTGATGGATAACTGGAATTTAAACTTATTGATCAATAAAAATTGACTGAAATGACAGACAGTGTTGTGTCGTCTCGCTTTCGCGTATCTCTACGAGGTAATAGAAAAAGATCATTACACCTTCGCTGATCGCGGAAGTGCCAGTAGGCAGCAATAGGAGGCGTCACAAATGGCGACCAGCGCGGGATTCGACGGTAACAAATCAACAATATGCAGTTTACAGATGTGCTTTTGTGAATTATTTAGTGACGGTACACGAAAGAAATAACCATTCGTACGAGTGTAAACTTGCTCGTGGTACATGTTCGCTGTCTTCGAGAAACTACGTTCGCAGTGACAGGAAGGTAGTACTACAGCGAACTGCAAGATATAGACGTCGTGCCTGAGGAAGGCACGCATACAGATGTTATAAAAGACACAAAACTGAAGTACTTATCAGAATAATTGAAACGACGAGCCTGAAGTAATAATCGACATTTAAAGTTTGAGTCATAGCTCATTCTGCTTCAAGTAAAAAAAATATGTAGCGGCTAGTGGATGACTACGTCAAGTCTGTCGTATTGTCGAATTAATATTGTAGCCTAGACAGTATTTGTGTTATCTGTAGTTGTGTTAGTGTTGATCGGTAGTGACATGTAGTATTTGACCACACCAAGAAGTCCTACATCTACATCCATAATCCGCAAGCCACCTGACGGTGTGTGGCGGAGGGTACTTTGAGTACCTCTATCGGTCCTCCCTTCTATTCCAGTCTCGTATTGTTCATGGAAAGAAAGACTGTCGGTATGCCTCTGTGTGGGCTCTAATCTCTCTGATTTTATCCTCATGGTCTCTTCGCGAGATATACGTAGGAGGGAGCAATATACTGCTTGACTCCTCGGTGAAGGTATGTTCTCAAAACCTCGACAAGAGCCCGTACCGTGCTAAAGAGCGTCTCTCCTGCAGAGTCTTCCACTGGAGTTTATCTATCATCTCCGTAACGCTGTCGCGATTACTAAATGATCCTGTAACGAAACGCGCTGCTCTCCGTTGGATCTTCTCTATGTCGTCTATCAACCCTGTCTGGTACGGATCCCACACTGGTGAGCAATATTCAAGCAGTGGGCGAACAAGTGTACTGTAACCTACTTCCTTTGTTTTCGGATTGCATTTCCTTAGGATTCTTCCAATGAATCTCAGTCTGGCATCTGCTTTATCGACGATCAACTTTATATGATCATTCCATTTTAAATCACTCCTAATGCCTACTCCCAGATAATTTATGGAATTAAGTGCTTCCACATGCTGACCTGATATATTGTAGCTAAATGATTAAGGATCTTTCTTTCTATGTATTCGCAGCACATTACACTTGTCTACATTGAGATTCAATTGTCATTCCCTGCTCCATGCGTCAATTCGTTGCAGATCCTCCTGCATTTCAGTACATTTTTCCATTGTTACAACCTCTCGATATACTACAGCATCATCCGCAAAAAGCCTCAGTGAACTTCCGATGTTATCCACAAGGTCATTTATGTATATTGTGAATAGCAACGGTCCTACGACACTCCCCTGCGGCACACCAGAAATCAGTCTTACTTCGGAAGACTTCTCTCCATTGAGAATGACATGCTGCGTTCTGTTATCTAGGAACTCTTCAATCCAATCACATAATTGGTCTGGTAGTCAATATGCTCTTACTTTGTTCATTAAACGACTGTGGGGAACTGTATCGAACGCCTTGCGGAAGTCAAGAAACGCGGCATTTACCTCGGAACCCGTGTCTTAAGATCTAATGTAGAGGATGTGGCTAAGGAGGAGGGAACAGAGAGGGTTGACAGTAGAATGGAAAACGTATCAGCTGAGCAGATGAATAGCGCAGGAGGATTAGAATCATCGAATGCGACAGGAACAGACTCGTTCTTTGTGAAGGAAGTGACTGAAAGTAACAAAGTCGGAATGTCAATACCCGATAGGATTCCACTACGCGACCTAGCAGAATGGGTAAACCTACAAATGAAGTGGAGGTGGATATTTTGTTTGACTTTCTAATCAAATTCAGGGAGGAGGATCGAGAATTTAACGAAGAGATATTAAAAGTTAATCGGCAGCGGGAGGTACAAGAAGGGAAACACAAGGAGGAACAGGATCAGAAAGATTCGAGAATCTAAAGAGGAAGTATCACAGGCTAACCGGAACGAAATTGAAAGGATCGAGAATTTAAAAAGGAACCCAGCAGGCGGTTAAATCGTTAGAGACTCAAAATAAGAAAAGAGATAGTAACTGGGCTAAGCAACTCAACAAACTGAGACTGCACTTAAATTCAGTAAGAAGTAAATATGATACGTTGAAGGGATCGGTAAATATTTTAAGAGAAGAATGTGAGAGAAATACGTAAAGAGCAGTCTACCGAGTCGTATAGAAGACATGATCTGTCGATCAAAGTAGAAGACCTGTAGTTAGCAAGCTACGAGTCTACTGAGGATTATTTAATGGGTCAGAAGAAAAGGATTTAGGAAGAACCGTCCGAGTGGATAGAAATCAAATCAAAGGAGGTACGATCTCAAGTACAGAGCGCTGTAGAGTCGAACAAACAGGAATCATCGATATCCGAAAACACCGAAATCACAGAGCAATTTAAAATCGAGTTTCAGAATTTTAAAGCAAAAGTATTCTCAGAAATTCCTGCTTGGCAGAGTGAAGTCAGCATTCGATTATCGCGCATGGAAGTCGAGTCAACCGAACTAAAATCGCTGGATAGATTGTCCGATCAACGTCCACCGAGTAATCTAGAAATAAAGAAAGGAACGTGGAACAGCCAACCGAAGAAATTGGTTAGCATAGTGAAGATTCAGATAACGGAAATTTACATTTTCTCCGTCGAAGAGCGACCTATGGTGTTCATAAAAAGTTTTTGAAACGTGTTTCCCAAATCCTGGAATGAGTATGATAAAATTCAGTTTATAGCATCGTAAACCAGTGGTGAAGTCTCGCTATGGGCATCTGAGGTAGCTAAGGCTTGTACGTCATGCTATGAGTGTTAAAAACTATTTACTGCGAAATACTGGTGAGATACGAGATTTATAGTCCGGAACTTTACATCTTGAAAAAGGACGCACTTCGAAAGTGTTTGGAAGGTACATAAATAAGATCCAATATTGGGATGAACCCATTAACAATAGGGAGATTTTAAGAATTCTGAAAGGGATATTGCCAATTCACCTGCATGAGAAACTAATTAATCTACCCGAAGATGGCTTAGATCAATTCCTGTCAGTAGTAGACTCGCTATATGTAATCCAAGAGGACGCTAGGCAGTTCGTAAATCAGATATACAATGCGAATCCGTACAATGAATACTACGGCAATAGTTGCAATGAGAACCAACGCAACCGAAAATCGCAATATAACAACGGTAATACGAATAATCAAAATTACCATAATAATAATAATCAGTGTAATGGCAATCACTCGGGAAACAGAATTCACATGATCATCATCCAAATAAAGGCAATAATAAAAACGGTGCTATGCACAGTAATAATAATAGATATTGTGGATAGAGACCGAACGACAGTAATAGCGGTTTATTCAACTACCCAAGGAAGCGAAAATATAACAGTCATAATATACCACCTGAGAATAATAACATGAGACACCTCCAATGGGGGAACCAATCCAGTTCCATGGACAGCGTCTGCTAACACAACAGAGATGTCAGGACAATACATGACACCTCAAATGATAAATAAAACGGGAAATAGGCCGCGTAATCAAGACTGCGAATGGGCGGCTCAGAACCATGAGGCACGACTGGTAGTTGTAGAGGGGCAAAAAGATCCATTCTTACGATAGGCATGTTGCAAACCATAAGAAGAGGCAGCGGGGGTCAGATAATGAAAATTTTGTGATGCTTAGCCACTGAAGAGGCGGCACAACACATACCATCATCTTTCAAGCAACAAGAAGAGGCAGTATGAGTCAAACAATGAAACCGTTGTGCTGCTTAGCCATTGAAGAGATGGCACAACATGTGTAATCAAGTTGCAAGTGTGGGGTGTATAATAATTATATATAATGATTATGTGTTATTTATAGTTTTGTATAATAATTTTGTGTTATTTATGGTTTTTCAAAGCAGAGATTCGGTAGAAAAATAGGTAAAGACTTATTATAAATTAAGAGAACATTTTAATGACTTTGAAACGTTAAGTCACAATATTCGGAAGCGGGAGCAGTCGAACAAGGAGGCCGGTGACCAGCGGGGTTTGCGAAGCAGCAGTGAGCACTTCGACAGATCAACAACCGAGCATATCGGCAATGCTTCCAAGGAGAACAATGACCAGCAAAGTTCGCACATCAGCGGTCAATGATTCATGAACTGTCATCATACTAAACTAAATGCGTGACGTATCTGGCGATGCGCAGGAGGACGACAGGGCAATGCCCGACCACGCCAGCATAGTGATTAAACAAGAAAATCCGGCATCTGTGTCGATATTGGTCACGTTTCTGCCCAACGTGACAAGCATAGATCAATGACCGAAGAGTCAGTCGCCGTCCTAGAAACTTCGCGACATTGGCGAAAACACCGAATAAATACCTCCGACAAATGGGCAAGATTGTCTTTGAGGGGAGAAAGATGTGATGAAAGACCGTCGCCCAGATGGACGGACCGATGGTTAGCCAACGGATGTCACACTTCCTGCAACGACTTAGCCACTACGCTGGTCAACAAAAGATGTCGGTATTGAGCCAACAGGACAACACAGAAGATGCCTTCCCAGGTGTTACCAGGAAGAAGTTTTTGTGGTACCTATTCATGTGGCTGGTGAGGACGAAGGCACTGCGATCTCACCAAATGGCCACCTGTGTACCAAAAGGTTGATGAACTCCACCAGAGGGTTGTAGGTTCGATTCCGGGACGGAGCACGCCCCATCACGCCATAGCCACTTGTTAACAACGCAACGAGAGAATTCACAAGTAGAAGACAGCGCTGCCTCCGCAGCAGGTCGTGGGTACGGTACTGAATGGCAGAACACGCCGCCTGGCGCTCCGCTGCAACACGAGCCGTTGCCGTGTTAGCGGTTCCTGGAATCTGCACGCCGAGACTCCGCGCCGCACCGCTACTGCGACGAACTGAGCAAACTAAAACACAATGTACTACTCTGTTCACTGCAAGGATGCTATGTGTCAAAAAATTACTGCTAGTGGTGTAGTGGTACGACCAATGTTACGCTCACACTCACCCACTGAGCCAAGGAAACAAGGCATTCCATTGCCCACAAACTGTCGCTCTCTCTCCCGTCATCCCTGAAAAAATAATGACCTTTGCTCCCCTCTGTGACTGACACTCTGTGTCCAGTGTCACAAAACCACGACTCACGACACAAGCTAAAACAAGAAGCAACTATAAAAAATTCTTTTTGCTCAACCATTAAAGAGGTGGCACGACAAAAGATGACGTAGATTACCCATTTTTCCCTATGCTCCATTGTTGCAACCAGACAGATGGGCTACAGGAACTAAACAATCACTCTTTACAGCAGCACATGGTCGGAGAGATGAATGGACATCGCAGACCTCGCCGGTCAAAACAACAGACAAGACTACAGTCATGTCCCAAGATTGGAAATGGCAAATTTAAGATCATACATAGATTGGAATGTGTTTTTGATATAAACTGACTTATTCAGTAAAAGACGTAGATGGAGTACTTAAGTTATGTCTAGAATCTAAGCTGAAATATACAGTTACTTTTAAACTGAGCCTTTCTATATATATATATATATATATATATATATATATATATATATATATATATATATATATATATATATATATATTAAATGAATGGAACATTTATTTAATGTTAGGAAAAATGTAAATATTTAAAATTTAGATAGTACTTTGAAATACTTTATGATGAAAAATGTAGTATTTAAGGAACATGTAAAAAGCTATTATACAATTTTTGTAATCATGTCATGTCATCCACTCATATACTGCCACTCGATAATAATAAGAAAATAAGAAAAAGAAAAAGAAGAAAATAAGGTCCCAAGAAAAGATCCAAAAAGATGATCCATAAAAAGAAATTAAAGCCGTAAGTCAATGTCAAATATAGTGAACGAAGAACCCCAACCCTGTAAGAGAAAATCTGAATAGGTGTAATGGTAGCATACCTCACGGCTACCTTAAGCGATAACAACTTGATTAAAAAAAATGGTTCAAATTGCTCTGAGCACTATGGGACTTAACTTCTAAGGTCATCAGTCCCCTAGAACTTAGAACTACTTAAACCTAACTAACCTAAGGACATCACACACATCCATGCCCGAGGCAGGATTCGAACCTGTGACCGTAGCGGTCACGTGGTTCCAGACTGTAACGCCTAGAACCGCACGACCACCCCGGCCGGCCTTGATTAAAATAAGGTAATCGTTGGGGGGCTGTGTATCCCCTCGTTAGATATCTTTTTTTAACTAAACTTTATTCGAATTGGCCATGACCAATTACCATATTTCATACCAAATCACGAATTCTCATTCGAAAGCAGAAAAATTAAATAAAAGACTAATGAGAGCCAATGGAATAGAGAATTATATTCAATGTAGCAAGGGGCATTATTCAAAGAGTTTCTAACGAACGTCCATTTTGTTTCAAAACTATTAAACCCCACTGAGACCTGATACTCAAGGAAGGCAGGATTCGGTTACGATTGTGGACGGGGCCCGAATCAGTTACTATTGGTTTGCTTTTACAATTTCTCACATTTATTTTAAGAGCATAATTCCAGACTCAACAATAAATAAAAATATCATACTTTAATAATAGGGAAGAAACAAATGTCTAATTAATAGTACTTTCAGTACATTACAATTCACCAAATGAACATAAAATACAGACACAGCAAATAATATTTTGGAAACCAGGCAATGTGGTCGCAATTAGAATTTTAAGACAAGTAACCACAGTCGTTGCTGAAGGCCTTTAACGCCGAGAACGGCAATTATTTAAAAAAATTTAACACACATACTATCAAACAGCAATTCAATAGAAAAGTTAATTTAGAAGACAGGCAACTGATCACCAAACAGTTGGGACAAATGATGGTAACTTCGTAATACAATAATAAAACAATAACAGAATAACAAAACACAAGGGCCAGTCACAGACGGTGCTCCAGGATTCGACCTCTGAGTAGGTCAAGCCAAAACCACTTTCACGAGTGATGAGAAAGGCAGCCAAGAGTTGCATTCACATCACAAGATGGTAACTCAGACTAGCGACAGTCTAACGAGTGATTAATGATAATCTTGGTGAGGCTACCTGGCGTCCACTAAACCAAATACAAAGATGTAATAATATGCGAAAGCCGCAACCGGCGGTCTGGACATCCTCCCGCAGAACACTGTGCTTACAGCACCCGGAACAAGAAAGGAATCACTACTACTAAAGTAGAAGAAACGCCAACCAAACTACAACCAAGAAAGCTATCAAACTTACACTTCTCACCGGACAGCGGCAGCAAGGCGAGGAAACATACACTGCCGTTACGTACACTAACCCCCAGGGCAGGTAACTGGGGCGTTACCAGCCACCAGGCAGGAAAATACCGCTGGTTGAACTTCAGAGGTAGTAAATAGTAATAAGAGGTCCAGAAAAGTTAATCAGATTCGTCTTCCCCAAGCACTCCACTCGCTGCTCGTTGCCTCGACGACACTACGAGCAGCAACACGAACACAAGTCACTGGAGAACCGCGAGATTTCACAATGGTGGAGGTTTCTCTACTCAAATAGAAATTCACTCTACTTAAAACATGCAGGATCTCTTTTACGACGAGGTTGTGCATCCTCGTGACCACAGCCCTTCAATTCGGGGCAGTCCATGCGTGGTGCCAGCAGTCCCAGCGTGTTCGGAGTCTCCTCGAACCTGGCTCCTCCTGCATACCCAGCTGAACTGCTCACTCACACGACCCAGAAGTAAAACAACGTCACCCCAAAGATAGGGCCACAGTTACTACGTACCGATAACGCCACTGCTGCCACTAACGGACAGGCAACGCTTGCGAAACCAAGTGGCACCAGTCAACACAGGAAGAAGACAAACAACCACAACCATGTCAACTAAACGATAGTCTGGCCTCCAACAAAGGACAGAGACCGACAACAGCACCAACGCGAAGTCCGCAGCTCGTGGTCGCGCGGTAGCGTTCTCGCTTCCCGCGCCCGGGTTCCCGGGTTCGATTCCCGGCGGGGTCAGGGATTTTCTCTGCCTCGTGATGACTGGGTGTTGTGTGATGTCCTTAGGTTAGTTAGGTTTAAGTAGTTCTAAGTTCTAGGGGACTGATGACCAGAGATGTTAAGTCCCATAGTGCTCAGAGCCATTTGAACCATTTTGAACCAACGCGAGGCGAAGCACGGCTCACCAACGTTAACCATTGTTAACGTCTTTCATGTCTTTTAGTCTCTATCTTCTGTGAGTATTTAGCATCTGGAAGTCTTTGTGTTCGAGATTTTAGTGTCAGAGCTTTTAGAATTGTACTTCTGAATATTAGCCAGTCTTAAGTTCATGCGCCACTGCGTGAAATAGTTAACCTCACTAGAAGCCACTTTAATTAGAAGTCAATATCTTTGACTTTCGATTATAGACATTTATTATCGGACTTAAGTATGAATACCCTCCATAGTAAATCATATCAAATAAACTGTGTTAAATGAACACTTTGTCTTTTGAAGGAGATAATTCGGTGTACATGTGCTACGCAAAATCAAAAATATCAATGCATTTTTAAACATTAATCGAGTGAGCGTCTTTGGCGGCAACCGCTGAATAATGCAGCTAGCTGATGATAATAATTTGAATTAAAAGTTAATGATAAACGAATATTGACTGCAATGGCAGGTAGTGCTGTTTCGCCTCGAGGAGGTGAAGAATACTGCCTGGGCATAGGGAAAGGACGTTACACCTTCGCTGATCGTGGAAGTGCCAGTGGGCAGCAATAGGAGGCATCAGATTGGTCACATTCAGCGCAGTAAACGTAAATTAAAACACGAAAACCACTTACGTGCATATAGTGCATTCTTCTGTAGCTGGACTACTCATTTCGAAGGTTGAGGGTGAACTCTTCATGTTGTTGTTGTTGTGGTCTTCAGTCCTGAGACTGGTTTGATGCAGCTCTCCATGCTACCCTATCCTGTGCAAGTTTCCTCATCTCCCAGTACCTACTGCAACCTACATCCTTCTGAATCTGCTTAGTGTATTCACCTCCACGCTGCCCTCCAATGCTAAATTTGTGATCCCTTGATGACTCAGAACATGTCCTACCAACCGGTCCCTTCTTCTCGTCAAGATGTGCCACAAACTCCTCTTCTCCCCAATTCTATTCAATACCTCCTCATTCGTTACGTGATCTACCCATCTAATCTAAGCATTCTTCTGTAGCACCACATTTCGAAAGCTTCTATTCTCTTCCTGTCCAAAGTATTTATCGTCCATCTTTCACTTCCATACGTGGCTACACTCCATACATATACTTTCAGAAACGACTTCCTGGCATTTACATCTATACTCGATGTTAACAAATTTCTCTTGTTCAGAAACGCTTTCTTTGCCATTGCCAGTCTACATTTTATATCTTCTCTACTTCGACCATCATCAGTTATTTTGCTCCCCAAATAGCAAAACTCCTTTACTACTTTAAGTGTCTCATTTCCTAATACAATTCCCTCAGCATCATCCGACTTATTCGACTATATTCCATTATCCTCGTTTTGCTTTTGTTGATGTTCATCTTATATCTTCCTTTCAAGACAATGTCCATTCCGTTCAACTGCTCTTCCAAGTCCTTTGCTGTCTCTGACAGAATTACAATGTCATCGGCGAACCTCAAAGTTTTTATTTCTTCTCCATGGATTTTAACACCTGCACCGAATTTTTCTTTTGTTTCCTTTATTGCTTGCTCAATATACAGATTGAATAACATTGGAGAGAGGTTACACCCCTGTCTCACTCCCTTCCCAACCACTGCTTCCCTTTCATGTCCCTCGACTCTTATAACTGCCATCTGGTTTCTGTACAAATGGTAAATAGCCTTTCGCTCCCTGTATTTTACCCCTGGCATCTTTAGAATTTGGAAGAGAGTATTCCAATCAACATTGTCAAAAGCTTTCTCTAAGCCTACAAATGCTAGAAACGTAGGTTTGCCTTTCCTTAATCCTTCTTCTGAGAGAAGTCGTACGTCAGTATTGCCACACGTGTTCCAATATTTCTACGGAATCCAAACTGATCTTCCCCGAGGTCGGCTTCTACCAGTTTTTCCGTTCGTCTGTAAAGAATTCGTGTTAGTATTTTGCAGCTGTGACTTATTAAACTGATAGTTCGGTAATTTTCACATCTGTCAACACCTGCTTTCTTTGGGATTGGAATTATTATATTCTTCTTGAAGTCTGAGGGTACTTCGCCTGTCTCGTACATCTTCCTCACCAGATGGTAGAGTTTTGTCAGGACTGGCTCTCCCAAGGCCGTCAGTAGTTCTAATGGAATGTTGTCTACTCCCAGGGCCTTGTTTCGGCTCAGGTCTTTCAGTGCTCTGTCAAACTCTTCACGCAGTATCGTATCTCCCATTTCATCTTCATCTACATTTTCTTCCATTTCTATAATATTGTCCTCAAGTACATCGCCCTTGTATAGACCCTCTATATACTCCTTCCATCTTTCTGCTTTCCCTTCTTTGGTTAGAACTGGGTTTCCATCTAAGCTCTTGATATTCATACAAGTGGTTCTCCTTTCTCGAAAGTTCTCTTTAATTTTCCTGCAGGCAGTATCTATCTTACCCCTAGTGTGATAAGCCTGTACATCCTTACATTTGTCCTCTAGCCAACCCTGCTTAGCCATTTTGCACTTCCTGTCAATATCATTTTTGAGACGTTTGTATTCCTTTTTGCCTGCTTCATTTCTGCATTTTTATATTTTCTCCTTTCTTCAATTAAATTCAATATTTCTTCCGTTACCCAAGGATTTCTACTAGCCCTCGTCTTTTTACCTACTTGATCCTCTGCTGCCTTCACTACTTCATCCCTCAGAGCTACCCATTCTTCTTCTACTGTACTTCTTTCCCCCACTGCTGTCAATTGTTCCCTTATGCTCTCCCTGAAACTCTGTACAACCTCTGATTTAGTCAGTTATCCAGGTCCCATCTCCTTAAATTCCCACCTTTTTGCAGTTTCTTCAGTTTTAATCTGCAGTTCATAACCAATAGATTGTGTTCAGAGTCGACATCTGCCCCTGGAAATGTCCTACAATTTAAAACCTGGTTCCAAAATCTCTGTCTTACCATTATATAATCTATCTGATACCTTTTAGTATCTCCGAGATTCTCCCATTTATACAACCTTCTTTTATGATTCTTGAACCAAGTGTTAGTTATGATTAAGTTATGTTCTGTGCAAAATTCTACTAGACGGCTCCCTCTTTCATTTCTTAACCCCAATCCATATTCACCTACTATGTTTCCTTCTCTCCCTTTTCCTACACTCGGATTCCAGTCACCCATGACTATTAAATTTTCGTCTCCCTTCACTATCTGAATAATTTCTTTTATCTCATCATACATTTCATCAATTTCTTCATCATCTGCTGAGCTAGTTGGCATATAAACTTGTACTACTGTAGTAGGCATAGTCTTCGTGTCTATCTTGGCCACAATAATGCGTTCACTATGCTGTTTGTAGTAGCTTACCCGCATTCCTATTTTTTTTGTTCATTATTAAACCTACTCCTGCATTACCTCTGTTTGATTTTGTATTTATAACCCTGTATTCACCTGACCAAAAGTCTTGTTCCTCCTGCCACCGAACTTCACTAATTCCCACTATATCCAACTTTAACCTATCCATTTCCCTTTTTAAATTTTCTAACCTACCTGCTCGATTAAGGGATCTGACATTCCACGCTCCAATCCGTAGAACGCCAGTTTTCTTTCTCCTGATAACAACGTCCTCTTGAGTAGTCCCCGCCCGGAGATCCGAATGGGGGACTATTTTACCTCCGGAATATTTTACCCAAGAGGACGCCATCATCATTTAACCATAGAGTAAAGCTGCATGCCCTCGGGAAACTCATCAAATATGCACATAATTAACTCTGGACATACATTTACTGCACTGAGGGTGGCAACACAGCGATCTAAATCTGGGTATGGAATAATCATTATTCGCGACTGATGGCTGCAGGGGAACAAGGGTCAGGACGGTGATGCTAAAATTGAAATGACTACAGGTCAATTAATATGGCAAAGGAAAATCTACAAAAAATATGTGTTATATTTTATACATACTTAAAACTGTGCAACAAAGAAATCGGGTAAAATACACGTAGGTGAACACTACAAAAAATTTAAAGATAGGCCTGACGCAGAACGGGACCACATTCATAACTCTAATATAGGTAAGGGCTATTACTAATTTGCATTTCCTTAGAAGTTTAACTATGAAATCTAGTTACATTTCGTAAAATGTACAAAAAGAAATTATGCATATATTATTAAAAGTAGCAGAATGTAGTGGCACCACCGTTTACGATAGGGAAAGTTAGTTTTGTGCAATATTCGGAGCACGAGTTACCGCCAGGTGCGGGCCGGATTGCAGTAAGATACGCATAACAGCAGTTGCAAAGGCAAATAGAGGCCACAGGGACCTAGAACTGCCGGAGAGGGTGAACACAGCAATGTCCATGCCGCAAGTCACAGGCAGAAGGGGGCATCTGGCCAACCTAAGTGTTACGCATACGTAATGCGAACCGGTGCACTTGGCAAAACAGAGGTACATAGCCGAGTATAAACAGATTTTGTTTTCTAACGAGAGTCATTCAAGTGTGGCAGCTCTGCTGGACGGCGGGCTACATGCAGCAAGTGATGGGGCGACAGCGTCCCAGTCGACCCTCTGAGGCCGACGTGGGGTCCACAGCCAGCCAGGGCGGGCCACTCCTCGACACTCTACCGCGGGCAGTCGTCTCAGAGCCCGACACACACCGGAGGCTTCCCGAGGTGAGGGCCGCAGACACGGACGCCCAAAGCGTGCGCTTTTGTGGCGCCGCGAGTCAGGCCATGCCGGCGAGGACGCTTAGTGCAGGCATCGTGCGGTGGTCAGCTGGCCGTGCTACGGCTCCCAGTCGAGCAGTGCGGAGACATCGAGGACAGTGGCCACTGAATTAGCTGCTGGCGCAGCCATCCTGACATAACTGGAACTCTGCAGCTGGCGTACAAGGCCGGCTCGACACAGCGCCTTGCACTGGGTCGCTGGGGCGGTGGCCTCAGCATTGCGGGACCGTGTGATGCGATTCGAGGTGAATGTGTGTGACGTGGATCGAGGTGAACGAAGCACCGTAGTGGAAGCAAATAAATCATTTGAAAAGCTCGGACGAGTTTTAATACGTCGCCTCCTGGCACTCACCCACTACATTTGGTGTCAATACGCCACATACGGCTTCTGATACCACAACAATATGGTAAAGAAAAATCTACAAAAAATGTGCATGATATTTTATACATACTTTCAACAGTGCAACAAAGAAGTCAGGTGTAAGACATATAGGCGAACACTACAAAAAATTTAAAGATTGGCTGACAATTTATCCGTCGTTCTCCGGGCCTTACACAGAACGGGACCACACTCATAACTCTAGTATAGGTAAGGGGTATTACTAATTTGCATTTCCTTACAAGTTTAACTGTGAAATCTAGTTATATTTCGTAAAATGTACAAAAACACATTATGCATATAGTATTACAAATGGCAGAATGAAAGAAACTGAGTCCTCCAGTCTTCACACTCTTTACTATTTCTTTTTTTCTGGTGGTTGACAAGCGAATGCTACATACTGAGGCACTTTGTCGTGGTTCGCACGGCTCCCCCAGCAGGAGGTTCGAGTCCTCCCTCAGGCATGAGTGTGTGTGTTGTCCTTAGCGTAAGTTACTTTAGCTTAGATAAAGTAGCGTGTAAGCTCAGGAACCGATGACCTCAGCAGTTTGGTACCGTAACAGTTACCAAAAATTTTCAAAAATCTTCTCCGAACTCGTTCACTGCCAATCCAAACGATCTGCCTTCCATGTCTTTTAAATAACTGACAAGCTCATTCCAGAAAACACAACGAAATTTCGATTTCGAATTGTCAGTTTGAAAAGTCTCATTTTGAAGTTCATTCAGAAGAGCTCTGTGAAGAGATGTTTTTGAGAGCATTGAGATGAATACTGGCTTGCTTGAATCAAATTTCCTTTTTGACAACATCTGTCACTGCCTCTTCCCTGTCCTCTGTAGACCAACTTTGACTCTTAGTTTTGTATTCGTGTCTTCTAAACATCTCTGAAAAAAGAGCAGTCCCTAGCAACAGTGTGAAAATCCTTAAAATGTAGTGAAGTATCGCACAAGTATTAGAACGAATATAAATAATAAAAATTAAACACTAGGGAAGAATGGTGCTCTACCTCAGTCCCTTACGCACCGGTTCGTTCCTTCCCGAAATGTGAAGTTAGGTACAGTTCGAAACCCACAAAGCGCTCTGAAATATAAACATCGTCTAAACGCTTACCTTGCAAATAAATGTTACTAATATTGCAATATGGACGCGAAAAACAAACAAAAGCACGTTATAGGCATAGCCGTAAAAGACAAACTCTTCCACAATAGTTTCTCACCATCCTTGTCGCTTAGATAATGCATCCTGGAAGCTGTTGTTTAGTGCACCACTTTATAGCCAGAATAAAACCCTAATGCCGTTCTGCCACGCGCTACCGTCCTCTCCTGTCCTCCGCTACGTTTTACTACTTGAATTCTCCTCCGGCTTTGCTCGACGGTAATCAGTTCTGACATAAAATGGTCCTGTGTTGCCAGTTCCACAGTTAAATAATGGTGTGACAGCTTCTATCCTCGGACAGTGTATGTCTCCCATGAGTTGTAGGGCAGGCGTTGATTCTAGCCTCTGACAAGTCAAGAGCTGATACAGAATGCTACGAACAGCACTCCTTGAGTTTGCTGTGCAGTAATATCTCCCAAGAAATGCAAGCGATTATGTCTACAAAAAATATAAGGATTTATCCATTTTATGAGGTAAGCAGTATCAGAAAAAGAAATTTTACGATCTGAAAATAACAAAGGAATAGGATACGAATCACAAAAAAATTACTTATTACCGCCAGACTCGTCGTGATTACTCACCAGACGCGTCTCTTACAGTTTCAGCTCTGGCCGAGATGTGTACCGAGGTTCCTGGCGTCAATTTAGCGCTTTATTGTGCGTTTGTTTATAAAGAGTATCAGGGATTTTGATAATTTATGGTTCAATTTACGTCACTACTTGGACGGCGTTGTTATGCAGCACCCATTCACGAATATTTTACGAAGAGTAGGAGGTTACAGAGAGTAAGACGTCAATGACTGCTGCCTTAAGACATAATTTGAAGCAACAAATCGCATGGAGAAAATCGGTGTAGCATGAATGGCTGTTACATCCTCAGGAGGAAAATTAAACAGTCTGTTTGTTTATTGGACGCCACTCCATGGACTTCACGCCCTTAACCTTCACCAGTAATCCTAACCGGAAAGGTCACTTAGCAGTTTAACAATGAATCTGAACCCCGTACTGTAACTGGCAAATCTTAACATCTCTGAGAGTTGACGGCTAGTGTGAAGTCAGTCAGACGAGAAAATTTCCGTGACCCCACCGGGATGTGATCTCGCAGCTTCTTAGTTTCCAGACATGCGTGTCACCACTAAACTATCAGGCTCGACTAGTAGAGAACTGCGGATTTAGATATTAGCTCATCACTGTCATTTGGGGATGGGGAGAGGAGACAGGAGGGGTTGGGAAGTTATGTCCACGTAGAGTACCAGTATTGTATACTAACTTATCGCCACTACTCATATATACAGATCTCTTTCGGACGTGACTGCAGTATATTCCTTACTGAGATTTGGAATCTGTTAAGCACCTGTACACAGCAAAATAGCAAAATATTTAAAAAACCAGTGGTCTTTCACTGAAAAGAAATGTTTCTGCGGGTAGCATTCGTCATAGTGATACACTGGTGCGACCAGATTCGTCACATTGACTCTACATAATAGACCACATCTCAGGTTATTTATTCTATTAACTGCAATTTAGTGTGGAGAAGCAGTAGCAGAGTTCGTAAACCATTTTGACGTAGACACCATACAAGGGAAGTCTATTGCTATCAGGATCGTACACAGAACGTCCTTAACATACCTTACTAATATTAAAGTAAGTCTTCCAAAGTTGTTTCACTGACCAATATCACAATACTGCTACTTAGTCATAGCACAGACGCAACTTTGAGACTTAAAACAAAAAATTATTAGGAAATAAGCAATAAAGAAACTGATCAGTCGATCCATGGCGGGAAACTATATATTCATACAATTTATATTGAACGAAAGCCGGTGCTTGCTATTTATTTTTGAAGTAAAGAAGCATTTCCTCTAATTGTCAACCGGAAAACGTCATACTAGTTTCTAAGATTGGTCTTTCATGACTGACTGTAGTATGAAGAGCAATCAAAAAGTTACTTTTTGAGGGCGTTGCTGTAGCGTATATGCAACGTAGCGTGACTCCTATGCGGATATATTAGCACCAACACGTAGACAAGTCTTCAGTGTGGCATTTCTGTCTCTCCTATGTTCGTGCGATAAATGCGGAAACGTGAACTTTGGCAAGGTTAGTACCAAATGCGTCCGAACAGCACCAACGTGCTATTATTCTTTTGTTGCTTGCTGGAGGACAAACATCGACACTCATCCATTGGGGAGTGAAGAAGCTGTATGAGACAGCATGTGTGTTGAAAACTACCGATGTGGAATAGTGCGCCAGGTACCATGCTGGTAGCAAATCGACATAAGATGCCGGTCGATCTAAGAGGCTAGGTTCATCCATTACGGAACACAACAAGTGGGCAGTTGATCGTACCCCACACAGTCCTGATCTCTCCCTATCCGATTACCACGCCTTTGATCCCTTCAGACCCTTCAAAAACGCCTTGAAGAGTCGACGACTACTGTCGGACACGTATGTGCAGCATGCAGTTACGGACTTCTTTAAACAGCAGGACACAGTGTTTCAACCGAATAGGTATCTTCTACCAGGGGCGTCGTTGGGTAATTTTCTCTCTGCTCACTATTTTGCCGTATTGGTATACTGATTCTGGATTGTACGGCCTTCGAACGTAAACTTTTTTTTTTATATTTGCGGCTGGCGGCAAGATCATTTTGACGCAGCATACCAAGCGGAAAATATTCATTAAGTGACTTAAACAACTTCGCAGTCATTAGTTGGCTTGTCAGGTTGCTGAAGCTATTAACTGAAAATAATCATTTTGCCAAATTGTTCAAATTATTCAGCTGACGTCTAAGTACCAGTGTGTGAGTGAATATTTTCAGCGAAATCAAACAAAACTGATCATGGATGAACAATGACACGTTCACTGCACCTAATTACGTTGCACAAAATATTTTGTTTTACTCTATCCTCTTCTGACACAGACACATCGGATCATTCTACCAGCCTTCGTATTGGGTGGAAAGGTGATCAGTGCAAAGGGCTGTTACAAAATTTCTTGAGTCATCTAAGGGGCTGTTTAATCGGCTTGATGGTATTATGGCTCTTGTCATTACCCACCTCTGGAACAATGTGACGAGAACCCTCTGGAGGCGTAAATTCGCTTCTCTTGTGAATTCTCTCTGCTCTATTTTCGTCTTCCCCAGGTCCGTGGGATACGACAAACGGTATCTCTTCCGAGTGAGTGCGCCGTCACACGGCATAGCGGTATGGGACAGCTTAAAGCCAGGAAATGAACAGCTCTTCCAACAGCGGGTTGCACACTTGGTCGCATAGTTGCTTCGTGAAGTAAAAGTTATAATTCACTTTTCGTTGCAGCTGAAATTAAATGCAAGCAACTGGAAGACATTACAGGTCAAGTATTAGATACGCAGACTTACAGTTCTACTCAATTACTGTCGTAATTGTAGACATACGTTGTTCTCATACATGACACCTTACTTCGATACCAAAGAATTCTTCTGTATGATTCAATATGGATTCATCAAGCATCGATAGTATGAAACATAGATTTCTCCTTTTCTCAAGACAGATGAAATTCTCTAGATTTTTTGTGTCATCACTCTTTCAGCTGCGCTGGTGTCTGAAGCGGTCCTCCAGCTTTACCTGTCTTCTGCTACACAACAGAAGTTTGGAACATAGTTAATGAATGTATTAGAGGTAGAAAACAAAAACCCACAACCGTCTCTAATGACCTCCATGTTGACGGAACGTTCAACCCCATCTTCCTTTCTTTTTTACAAAAACAGCTATCAGTGAGGAAGCGGAAAAACAGATTCCCAAGAAAAAGAATAACAAGAAGGCCGGATATTTACCAGCTGAGGCATTGCAAATTGAACGACCGAAAGCAAAAATGAAAGTGGGTGGACCAGGAACGTTTCAATTAAATACAGAGTTGCCGAAATTAGCCAGAAGAGTCAAGAATGTTTTCTTTAGTGAATTATGAAAACATGATGAAGAGAATAACAGAATGGAATGACAAGGGAACTATACAAAAGAATTAGGCTACCAAAGGAAAATTCGAAACGAAATTTGAATTGATGAAAGATAGAAATGCTATAGACCTAGCAGAAGCGAGGGGCATTAAGTAAAATGGACGGAATGTGTAGGAGATTATATTAGAAAGAATAGGCTCTAGTAAACAAAGCTAGTGAAAATGATGGAATTCCAGCAGAATTGTTCAAATTTGTTGGACAGAATGCAATGAAAGTGTTGCATTGAATATGACGGAAAGTATGGAGAGCCCAACAATGGTCACAAGTTTGGAAACGTTCAGTATTCATCACGGTTCCAAAGAAGAGAATTTCAAAGACCGTTCGAATCACCGAATAATCACTCTTGTCTCACATGCTAACAAAGTAACCTGTATAATCTTACAACATAGACTTCACCAGTATGTTGATCGAGAGCTACCTGAAGAGAAAGCTGAATTTCATAGTGGAAGACGGCCGAAGATCAAATTGCCAACGTCAGATGGCTTATGGGAAACGCAAGAAAGTTCCAGAAAGATTTTTGTCTTTGCCTTGTTGATTATACCGAAGCCTTTGACTGTGTTGACCACAATAAATTATGGGAAGTAGTCAAAAACACGCGAGAACCAGATCACATCACTTACCTTATACAGTATTTACACTTTCACCAAGAAGCCACAGTGATAACCATATATGGTGCAATTAAATATATCAAGATCAGAAAGCAGTACGGCAAGGTTGCATACTATCACCTTATCTATTCAGTCTGTATGCACAGCACACTGTGAGGAATGCCAAAACAGATGAGGAGGAAACTGGAATTAAACTTCCTCGACAAATATAAATCACCTATGCAGAAGATACCATACTGATGGCAGAAAGCCAAGAAGGTTGTAAGATCCTCTTACTGAAAGTGAATGTGCAAAGGCTGGTCCAAAGCTGAATTTCAAGGAAACGAAAATTTTGTCAACAACACTTATCACTTCATAGCATATGGGAGGAAAATCAATGCGGGTTCCCAGATTGATGCGTTGGTGTCCGGAGCCGGGGAAGCAATGGGCACTTATTGCTTGGTAGAAGGCAACGACCGACCTTGACAATGTTTTAAGGAGCAGAGACGAAACTTTAATAGCAACGATCCGTATAGTAAGGCCTGGACCATAATAAAGGCTGAACAGCTTTGAACAGACACCTTTGAATTGTGGTGTTGGACGAAACATCTAAGAGTTCCATGAACCGCAAAGAGAATTAATAGGTGAGTATTACAGAGTATAAAACCTGATTGCTCCTTGGGAGGTCTAGTGCTGAAACAAAAACTGCTTTATGAATAAAATGTTCTCGGTTTTACAAGCCGCGTCAATTCGAATAAAACCCTCGAGCTTTCGATGACCATCTCCGCCAACGTCGTCAGGTGTTCACTGACTGTCGTGGCTGATACTGTTTCTCGCTAATGTAGGCATGATGACATCAGCAGCAGCCAATCAGATAGACGCAATGTGGCGCGCGCGAGTAAGTTGACCTGGGCAGCTAGCGGAGCTACTGCCCGTGGCAGCACCTGTGACGTCACGTGGCGCCAGGGGCAGGCGCCACGTTTGAAACTGCCGATACCGCGTCGCGCATCTGTCTTTGCTTTCTTTCGAAGTCCAACGCCCGCCCCCATGCCCTGCTGAGTGTGTACCCCTGGTCTCTGTTGAAACTGTTATTGTTTAAACGAATCTCTGCCGCTTCCTATATAACGGAGTCCCAATAAGTAGATGCATGACGCAACACTTTTGTATTTTCGGACTGTATTTTATGTCTCTTTTCTAGGCAATGCTCCGCAATGGCCGACTTGTCAAGCTCCCCTTGTTTTATATGGTGCTTGTGCTCAGTACAATGCTCCGCAACCGTGAAAATTGTTCGTCTGATATACATGCTGCCACATTCACAGGGTACCCCATACACGCCGGACACTCAAAGAGCAATGTCGTCTTTAACAGGGCGCTACATATCTCGTATCTTGGGGGCGGGCAGGAAGACTGGTCTTAGCCCATGTTTCTGCAGCAGACGTCCTAACGTGCTGCTAGTTGCTCCACAGTGTGGCAGGAATGCAGCCCGTTTGGCCTCTTCTACTTTCGTCGGCGGTCCTTGAAAGCATTTGCGATGCCTCTTTTGCTGTATCCATTTTCCCCGAAAACGCGTTTTAAGTTCTGCAATTCAGACTGTAGGTGGTTGTCGTCAGAGATAATCTTGGCTCTGTGAACCATCGTGTTCAGGACCGCTTTCTTGTTGGCTCATGCATCTTCATATTGGAACTCCGTTATAAATGAAGTGGATGAGATTCGTTTAACCAACAACAGTTTCCACAGAAACCAGGGGTACACACTCAGCAGGGCATGGGGGCGGGCATTGGACATCGAAAGAGAGCAAACACAGATGCGCGACGCGGGAGCGGCAGTTTCAAACGTGGCGCCTGCCCCTAGCGCCACCTGACATCACCGGTGCTGCCACGGGCAATAGTTCCGCTAGCTCCCCAGGTCAACTTACTCGCGCGCGCCACATTGTGTATATCTGATTGGCTGCTGATGACGTCAACATACCTGTATGAGTGAGAAACCGTAGCAGTCCCTGCAGTCAGCGAACTCCTTAAGACGACGGCGGAGATGGTCATCGAAAGTTCGAGTATTTTAATCGAAGTGACGCGGCTTGAAAACCGAGAATATTTTATTCATGTATGCTGTCGCGAAAGACTTCGAGGACACAAAAACTTATCTACTTTGGGCAAATTATCAGAAGATATGATTCGCTGGGAAATATGTTAACGCTAGGAAAGATTGAAGGCACGAGGAGGATAGGGAGAGAAAAAGTAAGATACATCGATGGCATCACAAAACTAGTGGATTCCAAGCTGGAAAGTTTGCGAGAGTAAGCGCAGAATAGAAGAAACTTGCATGCTTTAGTTCAGGAGGTGAGTCAGAAACGACTAAACGAATACAGAGAGAGAGAGAGATTTTCATCCTAGCACAGCTATGGCACCAAGTATCCTCTATACCCGCTTCTGCATATTCTGTTCCAGCCCTTACCATATTTCCGCTCTAATGCTGTTTCCGGCGCTGCTTAACCCCCTTCCTGGAGGCCGTAGTAGATGTTATAATAACCTGTCTCTTCTCCTAATATTGATCTTCCACAGACTTCTTTCCGCATCTATCCTTTTCAGTTGCCGGCCGGGGTGGCCGAGTGGTTCTAGGCGCTACAGTCTGGAACCGCGCGACCGCTACGGTCGCAGGTTCGAATCCTGCCACGGGCATGGATGTGTGTGACGTCCTTAGGTTAGTTAGGTTTAAGTAGTTCTAAGTTCTAGGGGACTGCTGACCTCAGAAGTTAAGTCCCATAGTGTTCAGAGTTAGCTATCCTTTTCAGTTCTTTTTCATTTCATACTTAACATGTCCTTTTAATTATAAACATTCTTCGGTTGGGTCACACGTTTCAGTTTCTTTTGCTGTGAATTACCTATGGTCGACGTTTGAACTCTATGGAATGCTCTACTTGATGTGTACATTTTCAGGAACGTCTTTCATATTGTGTACGAATATGTGCGACCGATACTTTTTTTTAAGTCCATTTTTTTCGTCTATGTCTACTTACTTCTCACATCTTGTCTACTTCGTTTATAATATTAAACACCTATGAACGGAAATATGATCAATGCTGACTATGCGAAATTCCTGAATACAGATTCACACTGTTGGTTAGAAAATATAATATAATATTATGTCACCTGGAAACTACTGCATATCGTAGCATCCATCGTAATTAATACAACATAGTTTACTTAATGACCCTGTGTAAATATTCTGAAACAGATACTCTGTCAAGATGACGCACTGACCAAATATATTTGCATTCTAAGTTAACTAATCTCTAACCAGTGTCTCGATCCTCCGCTTAGCGTCATCTCTAGCTTATATTCTGTGGTCGCACGCGGGTGCACGTAACAACAATAATAACTGCAATTCTCATAGATATGAAGCCTCTTCCAATTCGCAGAAAACAGAAAGAACTACTGAAACACTTGTTTCAAGCCCCTAAGTTGGTTACTGCGTAGGCATTAGCAACCATTTAGTTAAAATAAATACATCATTATTTCACTTCTCATTTCTCCGGCATTATAGCAATGTATCTGTAGTCCAGAAGGCCCAAGAGTAAATTCTCCTAATTTTCAACACCTTCTTTTACTTTTTAACTGATGTATTCATATGATAACATAATTCAATTACATTTTGCAATTTCATAGATTCATTTTGCCTCGCCATGGGAGTCGGTCATTCTCAGATACTGATGCGGATTTCACGATTTCACCACAGAGCTATGCTGCGCACCGAGTAGTGTTTTCTGTTCTCCAATCGGACCGTTTCGTTCGAGGATTCTCTGAAGTGAACACAGTCCCAAATAACATGACCAACGTTTCCAAAGTCTCACAGTCACTGTATCTTTTAGTTCTTCGTCTTCTTCTGTTCACACAAATGGCGTAAGACCCATGTCTATTAACAAACTGTATCACCTTCCATGAGGAGAGAATGTATGGATTACTCACATCGCACCGGGAAAGATTTAACAGATGCGTCTTCATGTTATATCATGATCGCAGTCCTGACACCATTCTGTCTTACTGTCTAATCTGATTACAGTTTTGGAGTTCCTCGTCCACCTGACCAGTAGCATGTCTGTCATAAGTTCTAAGGAACATAGTCTTAATGTTATGAAAACTGCTATAGCGAAGTGGTCCTGGAAGTACTCATACGCCACAGTAGTACGCAAGCACTCTGTGCTCTGTGTGAAACTCGTTTAAATAATCTTGCCCTGTGCCAACAAACACAGTATGCAGGCAAGAACAGCGATGTGAAACCACCTCACTGCGTTTAGAGACATATAAAACTTTTTGAAATGTAAGTTTGTGTTTGTGTTGTTGCGCTTGTATAATTATGATAGAGTAATTCTGTATTACATCGTTATTATTTTACTTTTATTTTGGGTTTGAGCAGTAGAGTCCATACAGCCAACAGTAATTACAAATGTGTCATATTGTTACTTTACCGCTCGTCTGCATCTCTCCGTCTGAGTGAATTTTCCCAAATCTGTCTATCAAAAATCCTCAAAAATGATTACCTACGAACTAGTTCCTAACTTAAACTCGTGTATTGAGCAAAACCCTGAGTACACTGAATTATACAAACACTTAATGTGATATGGTCAACACCATCTACCGATCGCAACTAACTCTGTCTAGGAAAATACAAGGCTATCCTGGATGTAACATGACTATTGAAATAAACGCTCACCCTAACTGACAAAGAATTCCTGCCTGTGAACTGTATTTTCACTTACCTCCTTTCTTGATAAATATTTTTGCACATTTCTCGTTTGCGTACAGCAGTCAAGCAACATTAAGAAAATACGACTGAAAATTCCGCATCACAAATTGAATGTGTGCATATTCATTTTAAACCGAATGAAGGGTGGGAATTTTAACTGGTGAAAAATAACTTCTAACAAAATTCATATCATATTCTTTATTCAAAGGTAATGCTTTAAACATCAACTGACTATTCCCAATAGTATTTACGCAACGAAACTCATCTTCCTGTGAGAGCAATTCCATAACAAATCTACTACCTGAACTTCGCTACTACAGACTCAACGACATGAAACAATGCTATGCACTTCTGGGCTTACCTTGTAACATTACTGCAAGGAATTGCTAAACAGTAATGTTCACTTTGAAATCTCACTCAGTAGTCTCATCCAAAATTAATAATAAAAAAGATCTTCCACCACATACAAAACATGATGTTCTTCTACCGAAAATTAGACTGAAACTAATAAGAACGAAAATATCGATAAGTTTCTTGGGTGATACAGACACAGTGGTAGAATTTAATAATCAACTTTTACATCTTCGTATCTGCTTTGCTGCTGATGTCTTATTGTCCACAATATGTTACTATAAGAAGTTATAGTATTCTTGCCCCATCCTGGAAATCATCAATGAAAATTCAGGAGTTGCAATTAATTCTTTCATTACTGCATTGGTTGTGTGCAGCAGTGAACAACTGGCGTTACAAACTGACTACACCTTGATTCTCTGAAAACTTGCTATAGTCTCTGTAGTGAGAGTGCCGTTGCACAGCTATTTTTACTTTTAGTAACAATCAATAGTACTGTTTAAGGTGCAAATTTACAAAATTACTATAGAAAATCAATACACACAAATAAACTGTAAACTGCAGAAAGCGTAATTTAGGTACATTATTTCCTGATGAGTATATGTAGGTAGTTTGTGAAATAAACGATTCAGAAGTATGAAACTAGGTAATATGCGGAAATTAAAAATTCGAATTCATAAGCAAAGTAAAAGTAGAATCGTTTTCCTAACATAAACTGGAATTACAAAGTAAATATGCTTTCATTTAATAGCGGCTACATAGTTCAAAATTGTTGGTAGGACTGAAAATCAGTGTACATTTACCTTTGTATTAAAGGTCTGAGTAATTTCTCTTTAATTACAAACGATGTTGCAAGTATTTTACATTGCTGACCTATTATACTGCAAGTTTTTATAAAATAATGCACACAATGCGAACAGAATATAAAGTAAATATAAATTCTAGTGAACATTGGTAATCATTAAAGGCCTTGGCTAATTAGTGGCTTCAATGTTACCAAAAAAATTTCCTACGATTACAGAGTCTGGATATTAAATGTACGTGAACCTTGTGTAGTCATGAGCTTTCTGTTTAGCTTGTAGCCAGAACTTCTTTATCGACTGTTGTGTAATTCACAAAATAATTATTATCAGTTTGCATTATTCGAATGTTTGACAATATATTATATGCATATACGAGGCTTAAATGGCTGCTTAGAGGATGTTCTGTAACAACCTCAGTCTCTCAACATTCCAGAAAAACTAGCAAATAATCTCCTTAGCTTCTCTCTGTCTCCGTAATTGCTTCAAAAATGTTAATAATCCAATTCCTTTAACCTTATCTCACACTTACGACCAAAATTTCCTGGCCATCCTTCAAAATACGTCTGCTAATCAACACTGCTCAACTTAGAATGCACGTAATATTGCCAACACTCCCAGGCAAAGGCATTGTAGCAGCGTAAAGATATTGTTGCAGCAGTCAAAGATTACTTAGCTACATTATTTTGCTTTGTGTGAGCTATGCATCCAGATATTTACGTAACAAATAGAATTTACAGAGTGACCAAAACAAATATGAATATGTCATAATATTAACACTACTGTTGTTTCCACAGTAGAACAACAAATGGAATTCTATGTACAAGCTTCAGTTCTTAATTTAAAATACTAAAAACGAACATCATATAGCCAGCAGTGGTTACAACAGTGCCGAGTTAACGTTAGTGCTATTTGCAGAATAGAACTGTGGTAAGAGTGAGAAGTACACAGAGAAGTTCGTTTCATAAATTAAAAAACACAAGATTACTATGCAGGGTTCCAGCTGGGCCGGTTCCAGAGGAGAATGAAATCCACAGTAACTTATAACTGGAAGCTGGACAGCGGCGTAGTTCACATAGAAAAGAGCTAAATAGAAAGTAAAAATACAAACAGACCTCCCAGTATTCTAAATTGGCTGATTCCATGGGAGGACAAATTTATAATATATTTTCTATAATGTTGAAGAGATCCCTCATTTCTTACTTACTACATTAACAACAGCTGCAAAACCATATGCAGACTGAGTGTGATGGGAATTCTGCTGTCCACATAGTCCCTCATACGACACTGCTCGTGTTAGGAACAGATGTAGCTGAGTTCTGTTAGTAATATGTGCTGATACTTGGTTCTCCAATTCTTTCCACCTTCCTTTTTGCAATGGTCGTCGCTTTTTCCCTTCTTCATGCCGACTTACGACTGTAAATTCTCCTACCACCGATGAGACGTTGCGTGAACTGTCAAACTATGTCCAGCTTGTTCCCCATGAGCTCGAGTCATCCAGTTCACGGATTAGCAATAGGCACTCTATAAATGTCATGTTTGTGCTCATTCCTCTGTAATATTATTATTTATTTTTATCGTTAGTTTCCGTGTCCGTGTCCGTGTCACAATAGGCAGGTAATCAAGCAAAAACGCTCACCATAAATGTTTCAGCTAAATGCTCACTACCTGAATTATAGTCTTTTGTTATAACTATGTTAATTAAAGGGATACCACCACTAACTGTGGTACTTCAAATGGAGCTCCTAGTGTCATAAATCTCAACGTGTTCATATCTATGCAGTCTAGTAGGAAATTGAAATGACATTAATGTATTTCCAACTACGAAATTATCTGTTTTTAACATGAAATCGATTGCTACCTTATACAATAGATTAAAATTTCATACCCAAATAGAGAAATGCGTCACGTCGGATAAAAAGTGTAGCATTAGTACGATTCGGATATGAATGTAGCGCAGAGGAATTGTAGGTCGTTATTTATTTTTCCTGTTAATTCCACACGAAATTCATGCTGAATATCCTAGGAGAGAAGCGTCTTTCACAAGGATAATTAGACTTTCTACTTAACGATTGATACACACGAAGGTCACCAAGAGAACAATTGTGTTGCACTTTTTGGAACTAGATAAAGTTATCAATGAGGCCTCTGTATGTCCATCTTTTCAAAGATTGTTGCGGCACTAGGCTGTTCGACACAGGATGTCAAATTAAGCACCTTTCAGCGGTGTAGTTTTCAAACTTATTTTAATTGGCTAGCAGTTTTGGCGATTTACTACGCCTTCTTCAGGCCCCTGACCGACGTGCAGGAGGATTGCACCTCGGTTTCGATCAAAAGCGGGGCCAACTAATATCAGTATTACTGGCCCCTACTATAGCGATACCTTCAACTACCATGGTTGAAGGTATCGCTACAGCAAGAATAAATCTACTAATACCAGTATTTCTGGCCCCTGTTTTGATCAGAACCGAGGTAGAATCTTCCTACACTTCAGTCAGGGGCCTGAAGAT
This sequence comes from Schistocerca piceifrons, assembly GCF_021461385.2. Classification (NCBI taxonomy): domain Eukaryota; kingdom Metazoa; phylum Arthropoda; class Insecta; order Orthoptera; family Acrididae; genus Schistocerca; species Schistocerca piceifrons. The sequence continues at coordinate 640,803,047 of NC_060140.1, read as the reverse complement.
GGCGTAGTAAACCGCCGAAACTGGTAGCCAAATAAAATAAGATGTGAAACAAGACGGCTGAAAGGTGTTCAATTTGACAGCCTTCATCAATAAGAGGTGATCCTAGAGTCATATTATAGAGAAACTCTTGTTATAGTCAGTTCTTCACTATTTATTGTTTCAAGATCACAAATTTCAGGCACTGTCTTCCATCTTAACGAAAAATATAAAAGCAATTGGCCAATTACAGAATGTCCATGCGCTGGCGTCTGCAAACTTGTATCGCTATGTATGGTGGGCACTTCGAATTTGGTTATATTTCTCAATGAAAAAGCACTGGGGCACTGCATGTTTACTTGACATCTGATGGGCCTGCCCTGGGTGAGAACTATCATGACAGAGGAGAGAATATGTTCCATAGAGTTGATAGGCGCGGGTAAAGAGATAGGCATTCGTTAGGTGGGTAAACTATGGGGATGATTGGTAGGAGGTAATGGATAGTGGGAATACAGAGAGTGGGAGAGAAAGAAGGTGACGAGAAGTACGGTGTGTGTGGAGGGTAGCTCTACATAAGGAAAGGGGTAGGATTGGATGGAGAGGGAAAAGGAGAAAGGAGCTGTGATGTGGAATTGACAGGTGAGGAAGAGTTAAGGGTGGTAGGGTGGATAAATATCAGGACAGATTTCATTGTCTGGGAGAGGGAGATGGTTAAAGTTTCATTGAGATAGGATATGGAGTGTGTGCTAAAGTAGGGATGGAGGGATGCAGATAGTAGAGGAGATGCTGAGGTTTTTGATTTGATTGGGGAGGGGTGGGAATTTCATAAGGTGGCAGAGGATCTATTTGGGGGAAGGTAAACAGATGCAGAAAGTAAGGATTATGAGGGACGACGTTTGGAGGGACGAGATTTGGAGGGACGAGATTTGGTGGGGCGGAGGCCCATACAACATTTTCGTAGCAGAGGATGGGTTGAATCACGGTTTTGAAGTTGACAACAGTGGAGGGATGAAATCCAAAAGTTTGGCCTCTTTTAGCCTATTGTGGTCTTCGGCTGGATGATAAGTCGGTGAAGTTTCCACTTAGTTGCCAGTCGACGTTTTCCCCAAGATATTACAACGTGTTAGTTAAACAAATGGGACTGTCGAAAATGGTAAGGTAGAAATCATGGAGGTGAAATGCATCGGTGTTTGTCCAATAATTATTGTCTGGGCTTTGGAGGGGTTGATCTTGAGGAGCCATTAGTTACACCAGGAGGTAAACTGATTGAGGTAGATTTGGAGGGCTTGCTGGAATTTCTGGAGTGTGGGTGGAGGACGAGGAAAGCGTTGTCATCAGCACACTGAAGGACATGGACTCATCAACAGTGGAGGGATGAAATCCAAAAGTTTGGCCTCTTTTAGCCTATTGTGGTCTTCGGCTGGATGATAAGTCGGTGAAGTTTCCACTTAGTTGCCAGTCGACGTTTTCCCCAAGATATTACAACGTGTTAGTTAAACAAATTGGACTGTCGAAAATGGTAAGGTAGAAATTATGGAGGTGAAACGCATCGGTGTTTGTCCAATAATTATTGTATGGGCTTTGGAGGGGTTGATCTTGAGGAGCCATTAGTTACACCAGGAGGTAAACTGATTGAGGTAGATTTGGAGGGCTTGCTGGAATTTCTGGAGTGTGGGTGGAGGACGAGGAAAGCGTTGTCATCAGCACACTGAAGGACATGGACTCATGAGGATGCTTTGGGCATGTTAGCAGCGCAGTGAAGATAAAGAAGAGGAGAAAGGATGGAGCCTCAGTGCACTCCTGCATTGGGGTTGAAGGTACAGGAATTGGTATTGTTAATAGGGATAAAGGATGGGCGATTAGACAGGAAGGATGCAATAACATGAACCTTGTTAGTTTGAAGTGCATACATATGGAGATTTGAAAGGAGACTGGAAAGACATACATGGTTGTAGGCATTCTTTAGGTCGAGGGACACAAATACAGCAGGTTTATGGGAGTTCAGTTGGTGGGTTAAGAGATGAGTTAGGAGCAGGAACAGGTCATCAAAGGAGAAACTGGAACAGAGGCCACACTGGTTTGTTAGAAGGAGGTGCTGTTGATTATGGAGTTGATGGATGCATTGGAAGAGAATGGGTTCAAAGACTTTGCTGAACCCTGAGGTAAGGCAGATGGGGTGATTGGAGGTGACAAAAGTCGAGAGTTTTGTTTGGTCTGAGGATAAATAGGATTTTGAAAGCTTCCCAGAGCTCAGGATAGTAACCTGTGGAGAAAATAGTGATATAAAGGATCACCAGGAGGACGAGAAAGGAGAGCAGTCATCCTTTAAGGTAACAATAGGTGATGTGCACGTGACCTAGCAGTGTGTTGCGTTTTCTGTGAAGTACACGTTTCATGTCATTTGCTATGATCAGTATATTTAATTCTGTTGGTGATAAGTTTCCCAAGTACTGGAAGCTAGGAGCCGGGGGCCGGACAGCTATGTTAGTATGTTCATGGATGTTAAGGAAGGGGAGTAAACAGAATGAGGGTCATCAGAGATGAAGCAGATGTCAGACAGATAAGATGAAAAGTGAAACTTCCCGGCAGATTAAAACTGTGTGCCCGACCGGGACTCGAACTCGGGACCTTTGCCTTTCGCGGGCAAGTGCTCTACCATCTGAGCTACCGAAGCACGACTCACGCCCGGTACTCACAGCTTTACTTCTGGCAGGTCGGGCACACAGTTTTAATCTGCCAGGAAGTTTCATATCAGCGCACGCTCCGCTGCAGAGTGAAAATCTCATTCTGGAAAATGAAAAGTGCTTGTTTTGCCCATCTTGTCACCTAATGGATGGTTGTTGTGGAGGAATGGGTAGTGAGGTATGACGTCGATGGAATACTGTCCAGTACTTGGAAGAGTTTATGGGGAGTGTAGTATTGAGACTGGTGCATGTCTGGCGACAGTTTCAGCGTTTTCTTGAATTTAACAAACTCTTGACGTGTCTCTGTATTTGCCTGTGCTGTGTGTGTGTATCCCTGTCACACGTTCGCAGGGACGAGCAGTACATGTAATGGGATTCTCAGGCGAGGAGTAGGGCTTGTGGGTAGAGGGTGGCATAGTGAGGATAAATGGTCATGGTAGAAATGTGGTTAATATGACATCTGACAAAGTCTGCCGCAGGAAGTATGTAGCATGAGGGATTTCGCCATGTTGTTGGAAGGTCAGAGAGTGGCTTCCAGTCTGGATTTTTATGGAGTCCCGGTATGAATTCTGGCTGGCACAGGTGTAGCCTTGGATTGTTCTTGGAGGAAGATTGGGATAGGGTACACAGGGATGAGGTTGTTTGCAGGCGTTGGTGAGTAGTACAGTCACATGGAGGACTTCTGCAGTGAGACGACCAAGGAGGATGGGAGATGCCAAGACAACATCTGGGGTGATGCTTTCAAGATGGGTGTGGCGTGACATAGGAACAACCTTGGAGGGAGCCAGTAAACTGATGCCACCACAGGGGTTCTTCAGGGGTTCTACTATGGATGTTGAGGTGAGTGGCAGTAATATAGGTGTAGAGGTGTGAACTATGTGAGAGAGAAAGTCATAAGAAATGGGATGATTTGGTCAGATGTTGATCGTGGTACATTTAATGCATAAGTTGCGGAAGAAGACGGTAAGGTAAGGTGTCCAGTGGGACTATTTGGCCGAACAGTAGTGTTCTTGTGGTGTCAAACTACAGTTCTGCCTCTGGACAGAGGAAGGTGGTTATCCGTGTGATGGGGGTATAGGGAGAGGTTCAAATGGTGTTATAAGGTTGGATGAACATTTCATTAAGGATAAAGGTATAGCTTTTCAGAGGGGGCATTATGGAACGAATGACTAGAACAGGGTAACAGAATACAGCAGAAGAAGAATGGGAAGCTTTGAGAGACGAAATAGTGAAGGCAGCAGAGGACCAAGTGGGTAAAAGGACGAGGGCTAGTAGAAATCCTTGGGTGATACAAAAGGTATTGAATTTAATAGATGAAAGGGGAAAATATAAAAATGCAATAAATGAGGCAGGCGAGAGGGAATAAAAACGTCTAAAAAATGAGATCGATAGGAAGTGCAAAATGGCTAAGCCTGCATGGCTAGATAACAAATGTAACGATATAGAAGCATATATCACTAGGGGTAAGATAGATTCTGTCTCTACGAAATTTAAAGAAACCTTTGGAGAAAAGAGAACCAATTGTATGAAAATCAAGAGTTCAGATGGAAAACCAGTCCTAAGCAAAGAAGGGAAAGCAGAAAGGTGGAAGGAGCATATAGAGGGCATATATGGGGGAGACGTACTTGAGGGCAATATTATGGAAATGGAAGAGGACATAGTTGAAGATGAGAAGAGAGATATGACACTACTTGAAGAATTTGACAAAACACTGAAAGACCTAAGTCGAAACAAGGCCCCAGGAGAAGACAACATTCCATTAGAACTACTGATAGCCTCGGGAGAGCCAGCCATGACAAAATTCTTCCACCTGGTGAGCAAGACGTATGAAATACCCGAAGACTTCAAGAAGAGTATAGTAACTCCATTTAAAAAGAAAGCAGGTGCTGACAGGCGTAAAAATTACCGAACTATCATTTTATTAAGTCACGGTTGTAAAATACTAACACGAATCCTTTACAGAAGAATGGAAAAACTGGTAGATGCCGACCTCAGGGAACATCAGTTCGGAATCTGGAGAAATGAAAGAACACACAAAGCAATATTGACCCTACGACTTCTCATGGAAGATATGTTCAGGAAAGATGAACCTACGTTCATAGCATTTGTAGACTTAGAGGTAGAGTTTGACGATGCTGAGTGGAATACTTCCTTTCAAATTCTGAGGTGGCAGACATAAAATACAGGGAGCGAAAGGCTATTTACAATTTTTATAGAAACCAGAGTCGAGAAGTACGAAAGGGAAGCAGTGGTTGAGAAGGGAGTGAGTCAGGGTTGTAGCCTGTTCCAAATCTTATTTAATCTGTACATTGAACAACCAGTAAAGGAAACAAAAGAAAAAATTTGAATAGGAATTAAAGTCCAGGGAGAAGAAACAAAAACTTTGAAGTTTGCCGATGACATTGTAATTCAGTCAGAGACAGCAAAATAATTGGAAGTGCAGTTGAATGGAATGGACAGTGTCTTCAAAGGAAGGTGTAAGATGAACATCAACAAAGGCAAAACGGGGACAACAGAATGTTGTCGAATTAAATCACAGGATGGTGAGGGAATTAGATTAGGAAAAGAGGCACTTAAGGCAGTAAATGAGTTTTACTCTTTGGGAAGCAAAATAACTGATGATGGTGGCAGTAGGGAGAATATAAAATTTAGACTGGCAATGGCAAGAAAAGCGCTTCTGACGAGGAGAAATTTGTTAACATCGAGTATAGAGTTAAGTGCCAGGAAGTCCTTTTTGAAAGTATTTGTATTGAAATGAGACATGGACGATAAGCGGTTTAGACAAGAAAGAGAATAGAAGCTTTTGATATGTGGTGCTACAGAAGAATGCTGAAGGCTAGATGAGTAGCTCACGCAACTAATGAGTAGGTACTGAATAGAACTGGGGAAATGAGAAATTAGTGGTACAACCTGACTAGGAGAAGGGATCAGATGCATCAAGGGATCAGCAATTTAATGCTGGAGGGAAGTGTGGTGGGTAAAAATCGTAGAAGGAGACTAAGAGATGAATACATTACCCAGGTTCAGAATAATGTACGTTGCAGTAGTTACTCAGAGGAGAAGAGGCTTCCACAGGATAAAGTAGCATGGAGAGTTGCATGAAACCAGTCTTTGGACCAAAGACCACAAGAACACCAAGGTATGGACGTTTTGGTAGGACAGAATATCAACTAAAATATGTTTGTTGGCTGGAAGAGTGAATGTGGTGGTACAAGATTTTATAGTGCTGCCACATAACTATAATGAAATTAACAGTGGTGGATATGAGTGAGGACCAGACAGACCTTAGACTAGGGTGTTGAGGTAGGTGAGAAGGAAGTTGACCTGATTGTGGGTGTAGGTGGCTTAGGTGTTTAGATGAAAGATGGAGTGGGCAGCAAGCAATATTTCTCGAAGGACTTGTGGGTGTTCGAATGGATGAATGTTTTGGAGAACAATTGTCATTAATTTTATGATGTCTTCAGTTGTCAGGGTTGGGCAGAGGACATTGCTGCGCTGAATGAGTGTGTCAGTGGGACAGATTGGGAGAGTGAATTTTTTTGGTCTGGGCTAGTCCTTGCAATTTGCAGAATAGATGGGGTAGGAATCAATACAAGTGTTGCAGGTAGAAGGGAAAGCTATGTTAGGGCACTGTTTAAGGAAATGGGAGGCTCTGCAATGTGGACACATAAGTGGTTTTTTAGTCTGTCATCAGCTGTCATCAGGTGATCATTGTAGAGACACTTTTGACAGTGATATGGCTGGAGATTGAATTTGGAAGGTTCCTCTTGTGGAGGTGGTATATAAGGGCTCCGTCTATCAGGAGAAGGTCCATGATGGAGTCAGTTTCAGTAAATAAATGGGCAAGACAAGTGGGATTGTGATCATTGTTGATACAAAGGGCTTTTTGAACTTCTAATTTAGGATTGTTGTTCAGTTCAGATTCCATTTCTTAATCCATGATCTAAAAGTCGACTTTAGTGGTCACTGCTGTGAGGGTGGAGGATGGTGGGGCGGTTGGGGTTGTATGGCGTAGAATAATGTGGTAAAGGGTGTTAAAGAGGCTTTGTGTAATGTGTGGAATTTTGGAGAGAAGGTCGCTGTGCAATTTGGGATCGAGGGACTTAAGTAGCACAGTCTTTTCTTGGGAGATTTGTTGGATGTGGAGGATTAGTAGACTTTTTTTATTTCGGGAGTAAGGGATTTGGGTTTGAGTAAGTTCAGATCTGGGTTGAAGAAGACAAAGGTGTGGATGGTGTGGGAAGATGCTGGAGGGGCAGGAGTTGTATCAATATGTTGGGTGTCATGAGTATCAGTTTGTGGTTTTTTTGTGTAGGAGTGGGATTTATGTCGATATTTTCTCCTTTTTTGGTTTTTAACAGCTGTTGGAGAGATGGATCGTTGTAGGATGTGATATTGTTGAGTGTTACCTTTGAGTGGTGCAGGTCATTCAGCACACTGTGCTTTGGTTCGTATACGTGTGTGTGTGTGTGTGGGGGGGGGGGGTAAGTAGATGTGCCCTATGTTGTGACGGTATGCGAAGGAGAAGGACAGGTACAGATGACAGTTATTCTAGGATGATCCGCGATGGCGGACAGTGATGAGCGGCATTAGCTGGGGTGACTAGCTGCTGAAGCGGCGCTGGGACAACGATTACGACCTTTAGGTGGAGTAGGGAGTGATGATAATATCTCCAATGTGATGCCGGCGATAAACGGATGGAGGCTGCAGGGTCGGTAAACAGACGATGAGACGGGGATGATACCTGATGGAAGCTAAGTCTAGCAGTGAATACATGGGCTGGCGATGGCGAGGACAGGATGCAAAGACAGCGACAAGTCGCGAATAGTTAGTGCTGGCATCAAAAGCAATGACAGGTAGCAAGGAATGCCAGTGGAGGCGATGAGGATGACGTGGACGGCTGGAAACATTTCCCATCGGAATTTAAACCCTGACAGCAGCCAGGTGGTTCTTATTCCCAAGAGGAAGCGGGGTCCCAACCCTCGAATGTCATCAAACCAAATAAATCCAATGCTCTAAATACCGTAAGTTCTCGGCAACTATATGTGAGATTATGCGGAGTGAAACTCGGTTTAATTGATTTCTTTAGTTATTACTACACCGGCAGCAAAACTTACTATTGTTATGTTTGAAAAAGCGAAGTTGAGTTAGATATCTTTGCAATTAATACAGGTCTGACTATCGCCGAGCAGCAAGGATTGTTAGTTTACTGCCTCACCAGAGTGGCGCGCTTGACTGGACAGCTTTCCTCAGTATTGTTTGTTTCTTAGTGCGAGTCATATCGTCGTTTGGTCGGGAACCTTTGTTGTCGTGTGTGTCTATTGGTAGCGGCGTTGTCCACTCATAATATTCGTCATGGGTTCCAAGTGCGTTCCAAGGAAACGGACAGTCTGCTTCAGTTTCGCCCATCCACGCGTTCCATGCGGCCCAGGTTTTTGGAGAGTCATAACAGGTGTGTTGATACTGTTCATGTGACGTCTGATCAGATTCATACTGCCTATTTTGAGTCTGATAGCTATGTCTTTTCGTTAAAGAAGTAGATCGGGTCCTTTTGTGTCATGGTTCTCCAGTTACCTTTAAGCGTATTGATGGTTCCATAAGTATCGTGCTTCATGATGCGGAACTGTATGAAGTTGACACTTCACTTAAAGAGATTTTGCTCCCTTATGGTGGTGTCAGGGGTATACAATGCGAACGTTGTACCACTCAATATTAGATACAATGTTACAAGAGAAACCGCTCAGAGGAGGGGGTAATCAAACGTAACATTCCTTCCCATATTCAGGTCTGTCATTACCGCGTTCGTATAATGCGTAGTGGACAAGTGTGGAGGTGTTTCATCTGTAATCAAAGTGGCCACCTTAGATCTGATTGCTCGCAGTGGGTACATGTATTCAAGTCCTCATCTCAACACCGTCGAAAATTGACGTTAGCTGATCTTGTTTCTACTGATAACGAAGTTGGTTCCATGTCTTCCCTGGTTGCAATGGGACAACAGAAGAATGCGCAGCTTACAGAACCCGACTTCCCGGATTTACTCTTGCCCAAAGGTCCTGAAATCGTTGTTGCCAATCCCGCAGTGTCCGCACTGCAAGATAAGAGACATCGTGTGCAGGATAGTGAGTCAGATTCGTCTACACCTCACCCACACCGCCCAGAAGTAACTTTGTCGGTTGATGTATCTCGTAGTGCTGAGTCTTGCACTCCTGATAAGCTTGATAAGGCGAAAACAGCTACTGAGGTCTCTAACGCTTCTCCCAGTATTCATTCTGCGCTTGAGGTAACTTCTCCAGAACCACCAAAGGTGGAAAAGACGTTAAGCCTTCTGATGTAACAGTTATTCAACAGCAGCAAACTGAGGCGCTCGCAAAATTACCTGTTGCCTTGATGTCAACCACTCAGTGACATCGGAATGACCAACTGTTGTTACTCCCATGGAGGCGATTAGTGGCCAGGAAATCCTACCGGTCGACCCAGATGTTGTGATGCCTGATCAGTCTTCTGTGCATCGATCTGCGTTGCAAGCATCCGTTCCTGTGGAGTGGGTCTCTGAGGCACCTAATTTGTCACCTACTTTGTTCAATGTTCGAGAACCACCTACGTCTCTAACTGCCGACGCTGTGTTGCCTAGTGCTCGCTGTAAACAATGCATCCAACCTGAGCGTGCAGTGGCTCGTAAAGAGAGAAACATGAAGCGGCGGAAGCCCTCACCCTCCAACAAGCCGATGGACTCAGAAATGGATCTTAACACTGATTGCTGAAGTAAATTGATGTTTGCTTGGTATTTGCCGTGTTTTGGGTTCAAATGGCTCTGAGCACTATGGGACTTAACATCGATGGTCATCAGTCCCCTAGGACTTAGAACTACTTAAACCTAACTAACCTAAGGACAGCACACAACACCCAGCCATCACGAGGCAGAGAAAATCCCTGACCCCGCCGGGAATCGAACCCGGGAACCCGGGCGTGGGAAGCGAGAACGCTACCACACGACCACGAGATGCGGGCTTGCCGTGTTTTCTGCGGTCTCTTTGTGTTCCAGTTTTTCTGTGAATTGGTGTGTGTGGGAGCGGCGCCACGGTCTGCTTCGGTGCACAGAAGCTGTGACTTGTCGCCTAATAGGAAGTGACTACCGGTTGGGCCCCGGCGTTTAGGTGCTGTTTTGGACGGCTGGTCTGCTGCTTCCGGCATTTTAAGTTAAGTCATCTTTTGCCCAGAGCAGCCTGGCGTCACTGCCCATTTGATAAAAATTTAATATCTCTCATGTATTAAAAAAATTTAATTTGCTTGCCAATGAATTTTGTTAAGTGTAACGTATTGTTCTGGTTGTGTTATTGCTCAGAAAAATGTTATCTGAGCCACCCTTTTAAATTACTTCATATTTATTGTTCATTAAGTAATTCTAATTTTCTGCTTGCTTGAGAAGGAAGCCATTGGTCATTTTGGAGATTGTTTTAAGACGGCCACGTGTTGATTGTATGTTAGCTGTTTTTATAAATGTGGTCTTTAATAAATTATTTATCTACTAGTTGTTGTGTTTAAGGAGTGAGCCGGCCGCTGGTGGCCGAGCGGTTCTAGGCGCTTCAGTCTTGAACCGCACGACCGCTACGGTCGCAGGTTCGAATCCTGCCGCGGGCATGGATGTGTGTGATGTCCTTAGGTTAGTTAGGTTTAAGTAGTTCTGAGTTCTAGGGGACTGATGACCTCAGCAGTTAAGTCCCATAGTGCTCAGAGCCATAATCTACAAAGAGCAGTACGAAGATGTTAAGTCCCATAGTGCTCAGAGCCATTTGAACCATTTTTTTAAGGAGTGACATTATAGTGGCTTTGACCTTCCATGCTAATCCCGACTAATCACACTATGCTGTTCAGGATCCATGCGGTTCAGAAGCCACCGCTCCTAAGGGACATAACTCATCACACGTCAAATCTTTGGTGTCACAAAAAATATTATAAAATCTGGAACACTCAAAGAATGAGAGATTTTATTCTGTGAAGGTGTACAAGGTGTTTGAAAGCTTCCACGAGCAACAGCAAGAGCATTGCTCAGGAGGTGTCGTGAGGCCAGCTTCCACTTCTATATTTGTAATGATGGTGCCAGCGATCTGAGCGGCCTGTCTTGAAAGCGATTCTACGACAGAACTTAACGTCGTGATTATTTTAAAAAATTTAAAGACAGTGGAGAAAGGATGTGGTGCCTCAGTTATTGGACCCAAAAGTTAACAGGAGTAGCGAAGTAATAATAGACAGATCGTTGGGAAGGAGGCGGTGAGATGAGATGAGATTTGCCAATAAGTCCTGCCTTTCTTGGCGCAGAGTAACAGTGTCTAATGACAGGGAGAACCATTTGGTCAGCTAAAAAGTAAAGCACCTCGGCCATAAGCGGTGCCAATCCCGGTTCAGAAAGGAGCAGAGGCAAGAGTGGCACCCTTTAAAAAATCTTTGGTTCCCCAAGGCAAGCATATAGTACCTTGTGAGTCTTCCTTGTCAGGATTACGGCGAAGACTGCTACGACTGACGAGGCACCGTGGAACCAGTCGCTCCATAGAATGGCTCGAAGACTGGAAGCAGCAAACCTCTCTGCTGGGATTTGATTAACAGAGAAAAAATGGGGAGGCAGATTTCTCAACACCTGGACGGCACTCGGCAAAGGAGAAGGTACTGTGATTTAATGCTGAGTCCCGCAGTGTGGAGGTTGGGCGAAGAGATGGCTACTCAGCCACATAAAAAAAAAAAAATAAAAAAATAAAAAAAACTACAGCTCACAAGTCTCTAAGGAATGAACTGGAAAATTCTCAAAGGCGTCGACAAGACTATGATAAAGAAAACGAGTTGGTACTAAAAATATTTAATGTGTAAGTATCAGAAAGATAAGAGAACGTTTTAATGCAAAGGAGTTCGAGCTTACAGAAAATTTGAAAAAAGAAAATGGCAATTACAGTGTTATTTTTGAGAAACAGTTGCCATAAGGAAACCTGCAAACTTTCAACCAGTTTGGCACATGACTGAAAGCTATTTGGCTTACAAATAATGAATTAAACGCTGCTCTGTAAGTACTTTTCCGTTTCGTTCTAAAAAATCAATTGAATGTTTTAAATCTCTAAGTTGTATGTGAAAACGATAACCTATATGTCAAGCGAAAACATGGCGTAATATTTCAGGATACCTGCTGAAGGTGCCTTGTAACTATGGCGAAATGAGTCTGGAGACATAAGTTAAATAAAAAAATTTAAGACGCAACATGCAAAACGCGCTTTGTTTTGAATTACTGTAATTTACTCCCTTACATGCTGATGATTAGATAATTAAACAGGATACAGGAGATAATCTACAAAGAGCAGTACAAAGATTGCGTCAAAACGCAGTATGCTACAAGTTAATTGTGTCTGCAGGTAAGACAATATAATGGCTTTGAAACGGAAGAATCCAGTCAGATCGAAAATAATAACAAATGAAAAAAATTCTGGAACAGTTATGCTACTTAAGCTATCTAGAATGTGCCTGACCTACTAGTTTTAACTATGACAAACACAATGAGACGAAGGTTAATAAATATCATGCTGTCTCCGAAACATTGGAGGTCTTTGGGAAGAAAAACTAGAAAATAAACATAAATGAAACTATATACCTGCTCTCGGGACAATAACACAAAACAGACAAATCACGTATGCAGTTAGCAGAAACGAAGTTCATGAGATGTGTAAGGGGCTGCACTCAAGTGGAAAAATAAGGAATAAAACAAAAAGACCAGTTTTAAAAATCTTTTCAGTTATTGACCCTACAGTAGAGAGTAGAGTGATATGGAGGGATCATATTGATGGAAAGATATAATTTTTTTGAGTCTTCTGACTGGTTTGATGCGGCCTGCCTCGAATTTCTCTCCCGTGTGACAACTTCTTCGTCTCATATTAGCATTTTCAATCTACGTCCTCAGTTATTTGCTGGATGTATTCCAATCTCTGACTCACTCTGCAGTTTTACCTTCTTCTGATGTCTGTAGTACCATGGAAGTTGGGTACCTTATCAGCCCACCTAATTTTCAAAATTATTCTGTAGACAGCAAAAAAAGATAATCAGTTATCTGCCGACTATAAGGACATAACTAGGTAAACTTCGTAAAGATTGGTGGATGATAGAGACCAGAACAAGTGACCGACGCCTGCTGCTTGGAAGGAGATGCTAATAAAAAGTGAAATGATGTCGTGTCTGGGAGACCCCCGAGGGCAAGTATACTTCGTGCACAGTGCTACATCTCCTTTGTGGTGTCCGTGAGTTCTGAGTTTAGTGTATGGTGTCATGTTTGTATTTCTCGATGATGAGTGACAGGGGAGGTTGAAAACCGGTGCGGCACATATCCTACTCCTCTCGAAGAGCTCAAAGGGGGTCGCCGAGCTTAGCTATCCCATCCAATAGTCGGATCATCATCAACAGTATCATATGCCCTCACTTCATAAGGAATTTAATTCAGTACATTCGCGTAATGTATAGTTATCAAGGACTACGTCAAACCTCTCCTTCGCTTTACCGTAAAGGCGAAGGGAAAGCTGCCAACAGCAGGTGGCATATCCGACGGTTGCCCATAGAAGTACTGATGAAGATCGTCGTTGCTTAAAGTCTGTCAACTGACGAGAACCCGCGTATTGATTGAAGCAAGGCAGCTCACGTTTGGCTAGCTGATATGGATGAACAGTTCCCCACACTCGTTTAATAAACAAAGTAAAAGCATATGGACTATCAGACCAATTGTGTGATTGGATTGAAGAGTTCCTAGATAACAGAACGTAGCATGTCATTCTCAATGGAGAGAAGTTTTCCGAAGTAAGAGTGATTTCAGGTGTGCCGCAGGAGAGTGTCGTAGGACCGTTGCTATTCACAATATACATAAATGACCTTGTGGATAACAGTGGAAGTTCACTGAGGCTTTTTGCAGATGATGCTATGGTATATCGAGAGGTTATAACAATGGAAAATTGTACTGAAATGCAGGAGGATGAGCAACGAATTGACGCATGGTGCAGGGAATGGCAATTGAATCTCAATGTAAACAAGTTTAGTGTTCGGCGAATACATAGAAAGAAAGATCCTTTATCATTTAGCTACAATATAGCAGGTCAGCAACTGAAAGCAGTTAATTCCATGAATTATGTGGGAGTAGGCATTAGGAGTGATTTAAAATGGTATGATCATATAAAGTCGATCGTCGGTAAAGCAGACGCCAGACTGAGATTCATTGGAAGAATCCTAAGGAAAGGAAACCCGAAAAGAAAGGAAGTAGGTTACAGTACAGCTGTTCGCCCACTGCTTGAATATTGCTGACCAGTATGGGATCCGTACCAGATAGGGTTGATAGAAGAGATAGAGAAGATCCAACGGAGAGCAGCGCGCTTCGTTATAGGATCATTTAGTAATCGCGAAAGCCTTACGGAGATGAGAGATAAACTCCAGTGGAAGCCCTCGCAGGAGAGACGCTCAGTAGCTCAGTACGGGCTTTTGTTGAAGTTTCGAGAACATACCCTCACCGAGGAGTCAAGCAGTATATTTATTGCTCCCTCCTACGTATATCTCGGAAGAGACCATGAGGATAAAATCAGAGATATTATAGCCCCCACAGAGGCATACCGACAATCTTTCTTTCCACGAACAATAAGAGACTGGAATAGAAGGGAGAACCGATGGAGGTACTCAAAGTACCCTCCGCCACCAATCGTCAGGTGGCTTGTGGAGTATGGATGTAGATGTAGATGTAGATGTAGACGTAGACGAATTGAGGACAAAAGTGTAATTTCAGGCTCTGATAGTAATTTTTGCAGTCAAAGCCTTTGCGTTTGCACAGTGAACTGCGGATTCATTGATGTGCTTACCATACTAATAATTCCAATAATTAAGATAATTAAATATCTCAGGTAATAGCTATTTAATGAGCATCTCGCTAATTCACTGACAGGGCAAAGCATTATATCCACCTGATTAATATTGTACTAGTCCATCTTTGGAGCACAATACAGCAGGGGTTATTCGTATTTAGGATTTGATACTCCCTTCGTCCGTTCCTGGAAGTATGTTCCACCATGTGTCTAAGTACAGGCCACGCAGTCTCCTTAAATTCGGTGGCTCGTTGGCAAGGAAGTAAGACCCGATAGCGTCTCACATGTGTTCCATCGGAGCCGCATCAGGCAAAATCGGTGGAAAACACATTAACGTTGGTTCACTATCCTGCATTCAAACCACTGAAGCACGATTCTGGCAATGTGACACCGACATTCATCTTGCTGGAAGATGCCATCGCCGTGGAAGAAGGAAATAAGCGTGTGGGAATGTTGGGCTTTCCTAATAATGCTCACACAGCCCACAGCTGAATTATGCCTTCAATTACTACCATAGGTCTCATACACCTCCAAGCGAGTATCCCTCACAGCATACACTTCGCCCATCGGCCTGCGTCTGTGACGCGGCGCTAGATTCGAACAGCCGTTTGCCTGCACTGCAGCGCATCCTGACACGACCATCGATCTGGGGTAACAAGAAACGTAGTTCATCCGACCTGGTACCACTTTCCATTTACCTGCATTTCAATCTCTATGGTCCCCTGACCAGAGTGATCGCAAATTGACGTTCTCGTTCGGTCACCAAGCTACAGAACGCCACTTATCCTGCTTGACGGAGCAGGCAACCCTCGGACATCGACGGTCCGTGATGCGGCCTGGACGTCCATCACGCTGTCGCCTGCTCGTGGTTTCACCATCTTTCAACCACTTTCCACAGATACGCACGACAGAAACATGCAAAAAGCCTTTCATCTACCGAATTTTCAAGGTGCTGCTTTTCAGAATTAGTTTCCCTGTGTCAAAATCGCTTATGTGAGTGGATTTATCAAAAACATGTTCAAATGTGTGTGAATTGCTAAGGGACCAAACTCCTGGGGTCATCGAACCCTAGACTTACACACTTCTTAAAATAACTTAAACCAACTTACGCTAACAACACACACACACACACACACACACACACCTGTGCCCGAGGGAGGACTCGAACCTAAAGTGGGAGTGGGCGCGCAATCCGTGACATGGCGCCTCTAACCACGCGGCCATTCCTCGCGGTAGGATTTATCAATTTACGATCTATATTGAGGGTAGAATGATCCTCCTTTCGCTTCTGTTCCGCTTATAACTTTCCTTAGCGCGTCAGAAGTCTATATCGCGACCGAGAGAGATTCGATCTCGTTTTGTACAGTGATCGTAATGTTTTGGCTTGAAAGTTGCCAGTTAAATAGCCACTATTAATATTGAAACTTATTATGCCAATTCACGAATCACTAGTGGCGTAGAGATTGTTTGTTCAATAATAAAACCGACCTCAGTCTCCGGTTCGAACCCCGCTACCGTTTAACTTTCGAATAAATTCGATTAGCATTGGCAGTCGGAGACTTACGGGATAAGAAGTCACCCTCATTCTGCCGACGGCCTTGTCAAAGAGGGCGGAGGAGTGGACAGAGTTTCGGGGTACTTCCTTACCCTTAGGGAGGATAGCTGCCCCCAAAAGTGGAAGAATCAGCAATGATCAACGATACGAGGAGCCAGAAAGCAATGGAAACCACTGCATTAAAGACACATGCATGTGTCCAAAGGACATGTGGCCTGTAATTGAAATAATGTCATGATGATCCCTCCATTGTCAAAAGATTCCAGAATATTCCCCCATTCGGATATCCAAAAGCAAACTGTCAAGGAGAGGTGTCCATCACAAAAAGATTCAAATACCAACAAAAGGATAACGGTCTGTGAGTCGGAGCGTGGGATGTCAGAACTTTGAAGCTAGAAAATCTGAAACGGAATATGCAAAGGTTCAGTCTGGATATAGTGGGTGTTAGTGAAAGGAAATGGATAGATGAGTATAAGGTAACATCAACAGCAGCAGAAACTGTAATAACGGGAGTGGGATTCGTAATGAATAGGAAGGTAGGGTAGAGAGTATGTTACTGCGAACAGTTCAATGACAGGGTTGTTCTCATCTGAATCGACAGCAAGCCATCACCGACAACGATAGTTCAGTTATACACGCCAACGTCGCAAGCTGAAGATGAAGACATAGAAAAAGTATGTGAGGACATTCAACGGATGAAACAGTATGTAAGGGGAGATGAAAATATACTACTCCTTGGGGACTGGAATGCGGTTGTACGCGGATTATAAGAAAGAGTTAAGGGGGGATAATTGGACTTGGTATTTGAATTGAAAGAGAGGAAAGACTACTTGAGTTCTGCAGTAAATTTCTGCTAGTAATAGCGAATAGTCTGTTCAAGAATCACAACAGGAGAGGTATACTTGGAAAAGGGCGTGAGACACGGGAAGATTACAGTTGTCAGACAGAGAATCCGAAATCAGATACTGGATTGTACGGCATACCCAAGCCCGCCAAGCTACCCGCGCGGTCTCATGCACTTCTTCCCGAGCAGAAAGGCGTGCTAGTCCCCGGTTCGAATCTGCCCGGCGGATTACCGTCGAGGTCCGATGTGCTGGCCAGCCTGTGGATGCTTTTTAAGGTGGTTTTCTACCTACCTCGGCGAAGAAGACTAGCCTGAAGTTTAAGAGACGAGTCAGGAAGAACCAATGCGCAAAGAAGTGGAGTACAGAAGTACTAAGCAATGAAGAGAAACGCCTGAACTTCTCAGAGGCTATAGATACTGCGATGAGGAATAGCTCAGTAGGCAGTAAAATTGAAGAGGAACGGACATCTCTAAAATGGATCATCTTGAAGTTGGAAAGGAAAACATACGTACAAAGAAGGTAACCGCGAAGAAACCATGGGTAACAGAAGAAATACAGTTCATCGAAGAAAGACGGAAGTACAAAAATGTTCAGGAAATTTCAGTAATGCAGAGGTACAAGTCACTTAGTAATGAAATAAACACGAAGTGTAGGGAAGCTGAGGCGAACTGGCGCATGGAAAAAGTGAAGAAATCGAAAAAGAAATAACTGTCGGAAGGACTGACGCAGCATATAGAAGAGTCAAAACAACCATCGGTGAAATTAAAAGCAAGGGTAGTAACATTATGAGTGCAATGGGAATTCCACTGTTGGTGGAGAGGATTCACTGAAGGCCTCTACGAGAGGGAAGAGTTGTCTGATGTGATAGAAGGAGAAACAGGAGTCGATACAGAAGAGACAGGTTGTCCAGTAATACAGGGTGACAATTATTGAGCTATATTAAATAAAATCGTCATAACTACTGAACAGTTTGCGTTAGGACGTTCAATCTGCATGGTTGGCCGGGGGCGTGATAGGAACTAGTAAGCGCATGGTTTGGTTTAGCCCACTTTCTTCTGAGTGGGTTCGACAGGAAGCAGAATTGGCGCATCTGAGGGACTGAGAACCCGTATTTCGCCATCGAAAGGTCTCTTCATACTCCACGGGTGACGATATGGTGTGCAATATCTAGTCACGGAATAATCGGAGCGATATTCCTTGAATGCCCGGTGACTACCGAACGCCGGCCGGGGTGGCCTAGCGGTTCTAGGTGCTACAATCTCGAACCGTGCGACCGCTACGGTCGCAGGTTCGAATCCTGCCTCGGACATGGATGTGTGTGATGTCCTTAGGTTAGTTAGGTTTAAGTAGCTCTAAGTTATAGGGGACTGATGACCTTAGAAGTTAAGTCCCATAGTGCTCAGAGCCATTTGACTACCGAACGGTAGGTGAAGGTTTTGGAAGATGATTCCATCCCCATTGTCCAAAGTGTCTCTGTTTTCGACAAGATGTGGTTCATGCAAGACGGAGATCGATCCCATCGAAGCAGGAGTGTATTTGATGCCTGGAGGAGCAGTTTGGGGACCGCATTCTGGCATGGGCCTCGATTGACCAACTTATTCTCCGGATCTGAACACAGGCAACTCCTTTTTGTGGGGCTGTATTAAAGACAATGTGTATAAAAATAACACCTGTTAAGATATCAGGTAATAACTTCCATGGTACTAGTGGGAGCCGTAGAGGGTAGAAACATAAGGGAGAGGGAAAGTGGAATACATCCAGCAAATAATTGAGAACGCAGTCTGCAAGTGCTACTCTGAGGTGAAGGTGATGGCACAGGAGAGGAATACATGGCTGGTCGCATCAGAGCAATCGGAAGACTGATGATTAAAAAAAAATTAAATATTATTTATTTAGCGATGTAAGTATTGCAGCATTACTGGAAAGATGATTCTGTATTTAGCGTAGGCTAAAAACACATATTTCAGGATATTTGGTCTTCGATGGTGTTCTGGACCGCTACCGGTAGTATGGGAGAATCAGAGGGCTGACCGTTCCGAGAGCACGTGGTATCTCGGTTTCTATTACATCCTGATTGCACTGTGCTGTTGGCTGCTCTGGTGTGAACAGGCTTATGGCGGTAAATGTGACTTGCTTTAGTGCAGTTGTTTCATTCTGGGATGTATCCCACTGACGACATTACAAAACACTGGAAATTAATATTTGAATTGTTCCTGCGCTATTGCCCACATCGCACTTCACATTCACGAATTCTCTGTAAAAGGCACATAGTTTATCGGCTGCAGAGGAACCCCGCAACAGTCACTTCGTGCAAGGATTGACTGAACTACTGACTTACCGTACTCTTTGGTACATAAGGGTGGTAGAAGTAGGTATAGCACATTATGAAACTAGAATGCGAGGAGGTCAAAATATGCTACAATTATTGAAAACTATGCAAAGACCTACTGACGCTTAACTTGAAAGACAATTTGTCCTGATCTATTTCTTTCTTTTTCTTCTTTAATTCACATTTTCTACATTGGGCATTTAGGACGAATTTTGCTGGCGAATATGTGGATTAATATGGCCCATTTAGAGTGCCTAGCTCTTTGAAGAGGTACCTACGTGACGTCCGTGGGTCAGCACCACATATTATTCGTACTGCTCGCTGCTGTATAATCAATAGTTTGTCAGTGATGAGAAACCCCAAAAAATTATTCCGAAATACATTATTTTAGAGGAAATATGTAAAATATGTCCAGAGATTGATACGTTTGCTTCCAAATTAGCATTTATACCAAGAACAAAGGTAACTGATATTGACTATTTGGGAAGCTCTGTAATCTGTTTCCTCCAGTTCTAGGTTTCGTCAGTATGTACATCCAAAAATTTGGAGCATTAAACACTATTTGCTGACTCCTGATCACGTTCTACATCAATTGTTGGTATGACTATTTGTTGTACAGAACTGAGTATAGTGGTTTTTTTTCTAAATTTAAGGAGAATCTATTTTCAGAGAACTGCTCAGTCATCTTTTGGAAAATATCATTTATAACTTTTCTGTTGTTTCTTTCTAATGAGATATAACACGCATATCGCCTGCAAAGAGGACCAATTTTACTTGTTGAAAGTTTAATGGCAGGTCGTCCACATATATTAGGAATAGAAGTGGACCAAACATTAAATCCTGTGGGATTCACTTTGTGAATATTTTTCCCCCGGTCACTAAAGTTTGTCTAAATCATTCAGCGCAACACCTTTAGCATTCTGTTTGTCAGTATGATTCAAACCAGCTGTGTGTAATGTCATTAGTCCACAAACCTTTAGTTTCGTTACAGAGGATCATGATCTAAAGAATCAGACACCTTGAAAAATTACGAAAAATGCCAACTGGCGAAGTATTATTATTTGAGGCTTGTACTAGTTGATGAGTGAATGTGCAAATAGCATTCACAGTCTAGCAACCTTTCTGAAATCCAAACTGTGGTGTGCAAAGTAAATTGTTTCTACCTAAGTGTGCAGTTGCTCATGAGTACATTACTTTTTCGAATGTGTTGGGAAAAGAGATCAGTAAGTTAATTCGCTGATAACTGTTTAAGTCTGTGTTGTCACCTTTCTCATGAAGTGGTTTATTAATTGCATATTTTAACATGTCTGGAAAAATTCTCTGTTCCTGTAATACACTGCATGTGTCACTATGGACATTAATTATTAAATGAGAACTACTTTTATAATTTTATTTGAAGTTCCATCAACTCCACAAGATCTACTGTTTTTTTTAATTTTCTAATTGTGTTAATTTCAGGAAGGATGTTTGTGCTACTTCTAGTTGCTTAAAGTTTTGTGGAATGACGTTGTTAATATATTGTCTTGCTTCTTCAACTGAATCATGTAGAAAGTGATTGTTAAAAGAACTTGCAACTTTGAATTATCAGTCAGAACATTGTCGTTTCAGTTTAATTGTTATGGAATCTTGACAATGTCCCATATAGTTTTCATCTTACTTTCTGCATTATTTATTTCTGTCAGGATACGCATACTTCTGGACATTTTAATGACTTTCATTAAAGTAATGCAGTATTTCTTGTAGTATCCAAGTAATGTCTGCTCCTATCTTACACTGGCTTTTATATAAATTTCCTGTTTCCTCTGACATGAGATTTTAATTCCCTTAGATATCCACAGTTAATTTGTTTTTTAATCGATATTCTTGATAATTGTTTAGGAAAGCAAAAGCAACTTTCAAGTACTGACACATATTTACTATGGAATAAATAGAATCTCTTCCTACATATACCTCACTACACACCACCCCTTTTAGTTCACTATTAAATCATTGTATCCTACTCTCATTAATAAGCCTCGCAGCTCTCACATGAACATGCCTCTGGGTCGTAAGGTGCTATAGTGTTAATTTCCAATAACTGTGCATCACGATCAGATAGTCCATTAGCAACTGAGTGCACGTTCATTGTTTCAGCCTGAACACTGTCCATAAAAAGTTATCAATCAGTGTCTCACTATTTTGCTCCACCCAGTTTGGGTAATTAACTACTGAAATACCCAAATAATAATTAAAGTTCGTTTTCCATGTCTGTATCTTTTAAGAAATCTACAATGAAATCTCCACAAACCAGTAATTATGCCTTCATGTCTGCCAGGTGGCTCAACAATGCATCTAAAATTTCTCATAAATGGCTGAAAGTTTCCCAGAGAGGATCTGAAGATCGTTACAACTATCAGAGAAGTATTCTGCAGTAGCAACTCACAAGCAATTTGCTTAAAACCACGAAAGGCACCATACCTTCTTAGAAAAATCAGTGAAGGCAGAGATTACAGATTTAGCCGCCATTTACATATATCATTAGATAACAGAGACGTCTTTGCATTTATCTTTGGATAACAGCAGAAGTCAACAAAACTTATAGTGTTACAAGTACATAGCAAGATCGAATTCACTGTTTTAAGCCATTCTTCTCTATTTATTCGTAGTGCTCGACGCAGATGAGTTGAGGCACACATACGTGTACTTACATACACATATACGATACACACACATAAACAAAATTTTAATTTTGGTCTGGTCAGTATGCCAAAAATAATTCTAAATGCTTCCAGTCACTAGTGCCACCAACATTTTTGGGATGTTCCCCTTGGTCATCCGGCAAATGCCGGAACTGGAAATCCCCTTCCAAACATTACCAATGCGCATTGCTTCTCCCAGACTTCTGAAATTTGGCTGCAATGAACGAAGCTGGGTAAAAGAAAATGTTTAGAATTCATAATATGCATGGTGCCTACTCTGTAGTTGTATGTTAAAAGGTAAAATATATTGAAACCTATAATAAATAAATTATCTAAACGCATGCAATTTTACAACTGCAGTTAGCAGAAGCAGTCACATTTGGCAAAGTTTACGAGTGTCCAATTTTGTGTAGCGCGCAATTTTTATACAAGCGTTGAGAATGCAGATTTGCCAGCAAATTAAAGGTAAGTAGCTGGAGAACGTTAGTAACAGAGTAAAGTAAAAAACCAATACAGCTAAAAGCTCTTGTTCAAAAACTGTCGGCTTATCCTCAATACAAGGAAATACACTGAAGCACCAAAGAAACTGGCATAGGCATGTGTATCAAATACAGTGATTTGTAAACAACCAAAATACGGCGCAGCGGTCGGCGACGCTTACATAGGACAACAAGTGTCTGGCGAAGTTGTTAGATCGGTTACTGCCGCTACAATGGCAGGTTATCAGGATTTAAGTGAGTTTCAACGTGGTGTCATAGTCAGTACACGAGCGATGGGACACAGCGTCTCCGAGTTAGCGATGCCGGCCGTTGGTGGCCGAGCGGTTCTAGGCGCTTTAGTCTGGAACCGCGCGACCGCTACGGTCGCAGGTTCGAATCCTGCCTCGGGCATGGTTGTGTGTGATGTCCTTAGGTTAGTTAGGTTTAAGTAGTTCTAAGTTCTAGGGGACTGATGGCCTGAGATGTTAAGTCCCGTAGTGCCCAGAGCTATTTGAACCAAGTTAGCGATGAAGTGGGGATTTTCCCAGACGACCGTTCCACGAGTGTACCGTGAATATCAGGAATCCGGTAAAATATCAAATCTCCGACATCGCTTCGGTCGGAAAATGATTCTGCAAGAACGGAACCAACGACGACTGAGAAACGTTCAACGTGATAGAGGTGTAACCTTTCCGCAAATTTCTGCAGGTTTCAATACTGGGCAATCAACAAGTGTCAGCGTGCGAACCATTGAACGAAATATCATCGATATGGGCGTTCGGAGCCGAAGGGCCACTCGTGTACCCTTGATGACAGCATGACTGAAAGCTTTACGACTGGCCTGGGACCGTCAATACCGACATTGGACCGTTGATGGCTGGAAACATGTTGCCTGGTCGGTTGAGTCTCGTTTCAAATTGAATAGAGCGGATGGACGTGTACGGGTATGGGAATAACCTCATGAATCCATGGACCCTGCATCTCAGCAGGAGACTTCAAGCTAGTGGAGGCTCTGTAATGGTGTGGTCCGTGTGCAGTTGGAGTGATTCAGGACCACTGGTATGTGTCGATACGACTGACAGGTGGGATGTACGTAAGCATTCCGTCTAATCACCTGCATCCAGTCATGTCCATTGTGCATTCGGACGGACTTGGGCAATTCCAGCAGGACAGTGCGACACCACACACGTCCAGAATTGCTACATCGTGGCTCCAGGAGCACGCTTCTGAGTTTAAACACTTACGCTGGCCACAAAACTCCCGAGATATGAACATTATTGAGCATATCTGGGGTGCCTTGCAATGTGCTGTTCGGAAGTGATCTCCACCCCTTGTACTCTTACGGATTTATGGACATCTCTTCAGTATCATGGTGTCCATTCCCTCTATCACTAGTTCAGACCTTGTCGAGCCCATGCCACGTCGTGTTGCGGCACTTCTGCGTGTTCACGGGGGCCGTGCAAGATAATAGGAAGGTGTATCAGGTTCTTTGGCTCTTCATTATACACTGTAATGCTCTTGAAGCGAGCTTCACTAGTGTTCACCAGTACATGTGTCATCTCTATGGAGTTATGGAAGAAAGTAAAGAATATTCAGATTTGACTTCCGAAACTCACCTGGTTTATGTTAATTTTTTGTTTTCGATCAGTGCAGAAGTTCCTACAAATTATCCTACTCAACTGTATCAAGTGTAATCTTATGTATCACGCACTGGCTTACTCTTCAAGGCGAGCTAAGAGATATATGACTAACAAATAGATACACCGTGCCACACGTGAAGACCGTGAGAGTAAAGCTAGAATAAATCCACTTTACGTAGGGGTACGGACAGTCGTTCATCCGGCAGATCATATGCAAAAGAAATATGAAAGAGCAAAATAATACTATTCTACGTCGTTTAGCGTACGGCGGATTCTGAAGACATGTACTGGAAGGGCCAGAAGTTACGATAATAAAATATTCAAATTACCCAAAATAGCGTTTCGCGTTTACATGGATGAGGAAATGTATTCCAGGAAAAACATAACATTCTCTGCCTGTAGTGCGTCCTGTGTGTCCTGTGGTTGAGGTCAATCAAATTACAACAATGCAGGCGTCACTCCTCGTGGTTCTGGCGAATGCCACGACATGTGGTCCACTTCTGTTTTGCTCACAAGGTGATACTGGTGTAAACAGTTGTTTTATAGAAGTGGATACAAGCAGATTCATAACTGAAGAACGTCTTCTCTTTAGCGTGCAGCTGCATGAAAAGGTACGAACTGGTAAGGCATATGATGAAATTTTCCAATTTTTTTAAATCGCTTTAAGAAAGATGGCCCAACGGAGGCTATTCTTCTGATAGTGGAAACAAAGTTCTTTCGCAAATGCGGCTGTGACAGATGGACCACGCAGTTGTAATGAAGTCATTGAACGCTTAAATGCATCATTACTTCGTTCACTAGCAAAATCGACAAGAAGCGGTCGTCGGAGATGAACATTCCGAGAGCCTTCATGCGCCTTAGAATGAAGAAAGAATTTTAGTCTTTAATATGAAATGCTGTACATAGTCAGGAAAGTGAGTAGTTGAAGTATTTCAAAAGAATGTGTGCAAGGAAAAAGTTTTCATTACAGTGAATACGTTCAATTCTTATTAAAAGCTGTGCTCAGTAATAAAACAGAACTGTAATTATCAAAACCAATTAGAGACCGTTACATTTCAAAGGCCATCCGAATTCTTATATATCTTAAAAGTTTTTAATAGTGTTTTTATTCATATATTCGTATTTATGAGTGTATTATCAATGTGTCTTATTAAAAGTGTTAGTCCTAAACCCAGTCAGTTGACAGAACACTTTTTGCCCCCCCTCCCCTCCCCTTTATGCTGAGCCAATAGTTTGGTAACATTTACTGTGAAAGTATTTATTAAGGTCAAAAATTATTCTAGAGACATTTGTACAATTAAAATTCCAGCTGGCGACACGTTATAAAAACCGTAACAGGTTCACGGTCCCCAAACTTCATTCATACTCTGTATAATACGAGGGTGGTTTGAAAATTTCTCGGAACTGCACGAGAGGTCAGCGCTAGCGAAACTAGTTATTCACGTGATATTCATTGGGCTGTTGCCTGTAAGGACGTGCCATGTCGGTGCTCTTGGAAGAGAGCTGTGGCGGTGACGTGGCTCTGTTTTTGTTCCCGTGTAGTGATTTGCGAACATGGAAAAAATCGAGATTCGAGCAGTCATTAAACATTTCGTAAACAAAGGTATGAAAGCAAAGGACATTCATGCAGATTTCCAGAATACACTGGGGGACTCTCCTGCTTCATATTCAACTGTTACTAAGTACACAAATCAATTTAAATTTGGTCGGGAGTGCTTAGATGACGATCCAAGCAGTGGTCGGACAAGATGTGTCACTACTCCAGAAATGATTGCAACAGTGCAAAAAATGGTCATGGAGGATCGCCGATTGAAAGTGAGTGAAACTCCTCACGTTTTCCAGATGTCATCAGAAACGGTATACCACATTTTAACTGAAGAATTAGAAATGAAAAAAATATCTGCAAGATGGATGCCGCGACTCTTGACGTGTGCCCGCAAATATGTGCCGTCGTCAAGGCAAAATTACACTAACTAAGGTATGAATTGTTGCCATACCCGCCTGATTCACCTGATATGATTCCGTCAGACTTCCATCTCTTCCCAAAAGTGAAAATTTTTCTTGGTGGATGAAGATTCACTTCAAACGAAGAATTGATAGCCGGAGTTGACAACTATTTTGCAGGCGTGAAGGAAACTCATTTTCGAGATGGGATCAAGGCACTGGAACATCGCTGGACCAAGTTCATTAATCTACAATGAGACTACATTGAAAGTTTGGAGCCGAGCGACCGCTACGGTCGCAGGTTCGAATCGTGCCTCGGGCATGGATGTGTGTGACGTCCTTAGGTTAGTTAGATTTCATTAGTTCTAAGTTCTAGGCGACTGATGACCACAGAAGTTAAGTCGCATAGTGCTCAGAGCCATTTGAACTACATTGGAAAATAAAAGCCGGCCTCGGTGGTCGAGCGGTTCTAGGCGCTCAGTCCGGAACCGCGCGACTGCTACGGTCGCAGGTTCGAATCCTGCCTCGGGCATGGATGTGTGTGATGTCCTTAGGTTAGTTAGGTTTAAGTAGTTCTAAGTTCTAGGGGACTGATGACCATAGATCTTGAGTCCCATAGTGCTCAGAGCCATTTTGAAAAATAAAAAAAAAGTTTCAGTGATGTAAGTACCTTTTTTCTATTCCGTTCCGAGAACTTTTCAAACCACCCTCGTACAAGGACTTACACGATTCCCATGAAAACAAATAGTGTTCGTGTTAGTTGACTGATAAAAATGTCAGTATTACTGTGTTTCAATAGTAAGGTATTGAAGCCTCCTCACGTCCAATTTATCTGTGTTTATCCTATGTTCAGTAGTTCTTTGTAACGATCGTTTCTTTCATGCTTTAAAAAAACAGACAGTGTACATTTGTGGGAGATTTCATCTGGATTGTTTATAGCTAACTATTTTACGAATGTATGCTAGGCTGTGCTGCTGTTTTTGTGTCCGATTTAGAAATCAGATTTAAGTCCCAAGTAAAGTTACATACACCATTTAGTTCACTTTAGTAGCAATATACTCACTTGGAATTATTTAGACTAATTAGGTTGCGACAGTTTTTGACGTACGGGACCACATTTCACTCTCCAACTTTAATAACGTTAGTTCGATTCCTGCGGGGATAACTGCTGTTCCCTTTCAAAATAGAATCCTTATGGTGACGAATTACTGTCCGATTTCTTTCCATTAACGTACGCTCAGGGTGAACTTCAAATTCCTCTCAAAGGAGCAACATTATTAGCGACCCACTTTCGCAGTAAAAAGCGACAGTGTTATAATCTTAGCGAACACTAAACGAAAAACGATGTCCACTTGGATAACACTTCCATGAGCATTGCATGGAAAGATGTGCACCGTTCAGCAGGTTCCATTTTCAATAGGCTTTAGGCAGAACTGAAAAAAACTGACTGATAAATCCCAAGCATTCTAATCCAAGTTGACAAGTTTCCTTGTGGTATACTCCTTCTGTTTTGTGCGTAATCTCCTCCCAGCAGTTCAGAACTTCTCTATGTACTGTATTATTTTGTCGTAGTGTACCTATTATTCGTCTTTTATTAATTCAGGGAACCTGATAAGTAAATAAAAGAAGAAGAAGAACCTGTAAAATTCTTCAGAAAATTTACATGCTACGTCACAGGGCGATATAGATATATTAAAATGTAATGATGCTTTGCGCAAAGACCGAATCTGTCACAATTTTAAAAATGCATGCAAGCTAAATTGACAATTAAATCTGTTGTACCACGCTTGATTGCGAATTATCTCCAGAAAAGACAGCATGTAAGTTCCGAGCGGGATTAGCCGAGCGGTCTGAGGCGCTGCAGTAATGGACTGTGCGGTTGGTCCCAGCGGAGGTTCGAGTCCTCCCTCGGGCATGGGTGTGTGTGTTTGTCCTTAGTATAATTTAGGTTAAGTAGTGTGTAAGCTTAGGGGCTGATGACCTTAGCAGCTAAGTCCCATAAGATTTGACACACATTTGAACATATGAACAGCATGTAAGCCACCGCGAAACATGAACACAGTCGACCATTTGCAACAATATTGAGGCATCAATTTCCATAGACTACGTAGATGGGATGGAGGAAATTAACATATATGGACAAAGGAGATTCTGTTCTGGGTTTCTGATGATACGACGTCCAGCTCTTCAGCCGCACCTTCATCTTCGGATTTCGTTAATGGAACACAGTGAGTTATTACTTAAGTTTCCTAAACAGACTGTGGCAAGACTGGTCTACGTCGTGAGCGCAATAATTATTTATAAGATCATTATCATAGTAGGCTCACATGATCTTCGTATGGAGGATCCAGTTGTCACCTGATACCGGTATAGCAAATGATCACTTCGTCCATACAACTACCATCTAATTAACTTCCACTGCTATCATGGTAACGAGGGAATTTCCTCAGATCATTTTCAGATTCTCATGGATGGAAGAGCTGTTCAAGAATCAGTTATCAGCAAAGACCTTGAATGTCTTTGTGCAAGATCAGTCCATAAATTAGTGGAACTAGTTCGATTCCTATGGACATACAGTCTTCATGGAACGTCACGAGCTTGGAACTTCGTTTATCGTATCTATTCAGCCAACGCCAACAGTAACAAAAATGGTTCAAAAGGCTCTGAGCAGTATGGGACTTAACTTCTGAGGTCATCAGTCCCCTAGACCTTAGAACTACTTAAACCTAACCAACCTAAGGACATCACACACATCCATGCCCGAGGCAGGAGTCAAACCTGCGATCGTAGCGGTCGCGCGGTTCCAGACTGTAGCGCCTAGATCCACTCGGCCACCCCGGCCGGCGCAATAGTGACATATTGTTATCTCTTTCCTTTTGTGTTTTCTGCTTATGTACACCCCAAGGCAAAAAACAGAATGCACCGCGAAGAAATTACCCGAATAGCACAGAAATCGATAGATGTAGTGTACGCATACAGACAAACTAATAATTACTTTTTCAGAAAAATTGGACGACTTAATTAAGAGAAGCAGCTTCACAGATTGAGCAAGTCAATAATGTGTTAGTCCACTTAGCCCCTATGAAAGACTTCATTCGGATTGGCATTGATGGATATAGTTATTGGATGACCTCTTGAGGGATATCGGGCTAAATTAATTTCAACTGGCGCATTAGATCGTCGAAATCCCGAATTGGTTGTAGCGCCCTGCCCTTAACGCTCCAAATGTTATTAGTTGGGGAGAGATTCGGCGACCTTTCTGTCGAAGGTAAAATGTGGCAAGCGCGGAGATAAGCAGTAGAAATTCTCCCCTCATGGGGACGGGGATTATCTTGCTGAAATGTAAGTCCACGATATATTGATATTAAGGGTAGAAAGGCGCGACGTAGAATATCGTTGACGTACCACTGTGTTTTAAGGGAGTCACGTATAACAACTAAATGGATTCTTCTATTAAAGGGAATGGCACCTCGGATTACTCCTGGTTGTCGGACGGTGAAGTGGGCGACAGTAAAGTTGGTATTCCAACGCCGTCTGTGTCATCTCCAGACATGTCTTCCCTGGTCACCGGGTCTCATTTCGAAGTAGTAATGTCACTGACGACAATTCTACTTCAGTAAATGAAAATTCATACCGAAGACATGTCTGGAGAGGCTCTGGACAGTGGTGAGATACCAACCAGACTGTCGCCCGCCATACGGCCTGATAACCAGGAGGTGGCATTGGTTTCCATACCAGGACCCATTTGGTTGTTATCCGTGGCATCCTTGTAGAACAGCGGTGCGTCGACAATATCGTCCACCCCGTTTTGTTGCCCTTCACTGCAAACCACCCTGCTTTTACATTTGAGCAAGATATTGCCTGGCCGTACAGGCCGAGAGTTTCTACTGCTTGTTTCCGTGTTTGCTACACGCCATTTTGGCCAGCAAGGTCACCGGATCTCTACTGAGTTGAGAACGTTTCAAACACTATGGGCAGGGCCCTCCTCTCCCACCAGCTCTGGATTTTGCCGAGCTAATACGCCAATTGGACAGAATTTGGCACGATATACCTCCGGATTGAATCCAACAACTCTGTCAATCAATGCGATGCCGAGTAACTACTTACATGAGGGCTAGACGCGGACCAATGCATTCTTCACTTTCTCTGTTTGAGAAGCTCTTTCTGTGGAACAAATTATCAAAATTTTCTGAAATTGTAATCATTTGTTTGTCTGTACATGTACATCGCATCTACCCTTTTCCGTCCCCTTCGGATGATTCCTTGTGGTGCGTCACTTTTTTCTGTCTTACGTGTGTATTTTGTATGCTGTGTGTCATAATGAAATTTTATAACTGATGTCTGATTTATTCCCAGCTGTACTCGTTTACGTAATTTCATTTTGTGACTCTACGCGTCATTTTATCCCTGTCGCCAGGCTATCAAGGCCTGTAATCGGACTGAGAGAGGTGCTGTACCGAGAGCTGTGCAGGAATGGCGAGAGCGTCGTTACACAAAGCCAGCGGACCGCGTTGATGGAACGACATGTGCTCTGGGGGCAAGAGAGCACATTCCTGCCGGCGTGCCACCTGTGTGTGTGGGGCCACCACCACGCTGCAATGCCGCCAGGGGTTGCCGAAGGAATGTGCAGAGCGAAAATGCCGGAAATTTCACGCTTTATGTCACGCACCGCGCAGCCGTTACACGTTTCTTTAAAATAATGATCTCCGAGATTTTCCCGTACACCAGGGGCTTCTACAATCGCATTTCTGCTCGTTTTCAGACAGTATGTTGCATGCACTCTGAAAGCATTGCGTGACATCATACTGCAGTGCTTTCCAGTACCTGACACTACATACATGAAAGATTTTTCCTGTCATCGTCGAGGCTACAAGAAGTACGCCTAGAGCCGATAGTAATATCTTCGTACAAAAATAACACAGGTCTGCGACATAAAAATTGTTTCAGATTTATTAAGTGTTTATAGTGTTTTCAACGCTGATTTCGGGAAAAATAGTGAAAAAGTTCCATCACGTACAGTTATTCAACAAACAGTTGTTTTTTGTTTTTTTTTTTGCTTTTTTTGATATGTCAGCACTCTAGTGAGTTTGAATTTTGGTCTTTAGGATCTCCATAAACTGTTATTTAGCCGTTTTTATACTAGATATACGTAAAATAAAGAGTAATTAGGAGTAACCAGCAGTATATTCATGTCAGTACCTGTCTGTCGCGCTGCCCCTTCCCCCGCCTTCACCAAGCAGTGAACGTCTGCTGTTGTCCTTCAGTTCACAGTACCTCTTCACTCTGTGCTGTTCACGTGTTGTTGTTACCAGTGCTTTAAACTAGTGACTGATTTCTTGTGTTGTGAAGTCGTTTTATGGACAATGGACAATGGCTACCAGAGGATGTACAAACTCGCCAGATTGCTTCTGCTACATTTGTGGTAAGTATACTGTTAAAAAGCAACAGAGAAACATTTCCGATTTTGTTGGAAAAGTATATTTTGCCTATTTTGGTATAAAGTTAGGCGATCAAGATAAGCCTTTGGCCCCACCAAAGTTTGTTCTGTGTGTGTTGAAGAACTGAGGCAGTGGTTTCAACGTAAAAAGCAATCCTTACTTTTTAAAAACCAGTGGTTTGGAGGGAGCCCAAAAATCATAATGATAGCTGCTATTTTTGTTCTTGCAGCGTACGATGTTTCAATCTGAAAAACAAAAAAGATATTTCCTACCCTAACATTCCAACAGCCACTGGCCCTGTTCCTCTTGGACCTGAAGCATTAAAGTTCATTTTCTCCACTTACATCTTGACTACTTCCCTGCAAACCTTGGTGATGTAAGTGAAGAGCAGGGCGAAAGATTCCACCAAGACATCAAAGAAATGGAAAGAAGATATCAAGGAAGATGGTACGTCAACATGATTGCGGACTACTGCTGGATGATAAAAAGAGATGAGCCTCAACGAGTCCACAGTCGGAAAAGAAATAAAACAAGCTTCGAAAGAAAGCGAAATCGTTATTATAAGGACTCATGAGCTTAAAGAGAAATGGAAGTGTACTGGAAATGTAGTTTAGAACATGACTTATAAATAAAATAAAATTTTATAACGTACGAAAAAATGTGATAAGTTGCTTAAATTTTGTTATTATACCCAAAAATTCTCCCTTTTTTGTGAGAAAACCTAACGTCATAGAAAAAAATGGATTGCATTTTTGAAATCAGCGCTGAAAAGTACATAAAAGTCAGTTATCAAATTTCAGACAACTATCAAAAAGTGGCAGACCTGTGTAATTAGAAGCGAGGTTTCAAAACTGCATGTCACTATCAAATTTGACCCACTCTCCATTTATCTACGTATCTCTCCCTACCGCCTACCATAAATGGCATCAGTCGATTAATGTCCAGCGCAGTATGACGGCCTTCCTCGGGCAGAGCGAGCCATGAATTATCACATTCATTTAAACGTGTTCTTCTTACTCCTGCAGATTTGTGGCTGTATTCAGAATTTCCTAGCTGTTAGAACAGAACAGGCCATTCTTAAACCGGCGAAAGCGGCAGATATAAAAGTAATTTCGTGAGTACTCCAGGGGGTGTTATGGGGCTGTTACTATTTACAGCGTACGTAAATGAGCTAGTGGATAATTTTGAAATCTTCATGATGCCACTTGCAGCCGACGCGGTTTTTAATGGGAATGATACTTCCATAGACTGTAGTGAACGCAGAAAGATTTACAAATGACCAACAAATGTTGCAGGGACTAGCAGTTGACCTCGAACTCTTGACGTACTAGGAGCTTTCAAGTAGTTATGCAATCCAGTTTCACGAAGTTCCGACAGGTGGCGGCGCTGTACATAGCTTTCAAATTGGCGTCTGAAACAGAGGTGCGTTCCAAGTAGAGAACTGTCACCAAGTTTCTTTTGGCAGAAAACCAGAGCATCGAAAATATTCAGAGGCGCTTGCAGAAGGTCTACAGGGACGTGGAAGAGAACAAAAGCACTGTGAGTCATTGGGCGAGGCGACTGCCACCATTGCAACAAGGTCGCGTATACCTGTCGGCGGTACAAAACTGTGACTCCTGCAATATTGGAACGTGCGGACACTCTCATTCGAGACGATCGACGGGTCACAATCAAACACTGCGCCGCTCAACTGGACTTCTCTGTTGGTAGTGCTAACACATTCGTCAACCAGCTGGGGTGTTCAGTGGTGTGTGCCCCTAGGTTCCTCGCCACCAAACAGAAGACTATAAAGAGCAATGAAGGACCATCTGTGTAACATTGCTTAAACGTTACGAAGCTGATTGTGACAGTTTCTTGTCGAACATCGTCACAGGCGATAAAACATAGGTTCATCAATTCGAACCGGAAACGAAACGGTAATCCATGGTGTGGCGCCATACCACCTCTTCTCCGAATAAAAAATTCAAACCTGGATCTGCAGCCAGTAAGTACCTGGCGACAGTCTTCTGGGACTCTACTTGATGGCCTCCCTCACGGTGCAAAGTTAAACTCTGAAGTGTATTGTGCTACTGTCAGCGACTTAAGCTTGTTCGTCGTCACAAGAATGCAAACGAATTTCTTCTTCTCCATGGAAAGGCAAGGGCTCATACATGGCTGTGCACCAGAAAGGAGCTCACAAAACTTCATTGGACTGTTCTTCCTCGTCCACCCTACCGCCCAAATCTCGCACCTTCTCAGTTCCATAATAGGTCCGATGAAGGATGAGCTTCGTGAGAAGCAGAACATGCACGATGGGGAGGTTACTGATACAGTAAGACGTTGGATCCAATGTCAAGCAGTAGAGTGGTACCATACAGGCATACAGGTCCTCCCAGTTAGATGGATGGGTAATAATACGTTGTCTTGTAACCCTGAATAAAACCAACCTGCTTTCCGAAAAAAAAACAGTTTATTGGACGCCCCTCGCACAGCCATCCAACTCACTGCGTATAAATAGCCCAGGAGAGTCATTACTTTACGATTTCGATACTAGCAGAGAATCACTGGAAACCTTTTTGTTTTGGTGGAGGGGTCATTAGTCATCTGGCTGATTTGATGCGGCCCTCCATGAATTCCTCACCCGTGCCAACCTTTGCATCTCAGAGTAGCACTTGCATCCTACGTCCGCAGTTATTTGTTGGATATATTCCATCCTCTGTCCTACTCGATCGTTTTTACCCTCTAGGACTAAGGAGGCTGATCCCTGATGCCTGAACATATGTTCTGTTATCCCGACTCCTCCTCTTGCCAGTCTTTTCCATAGGTTCCTCCCTTCGCCGATTCTGTGGAGGATCTCCTCATTCCTTATCAGTCCACCTCATTTTCAACGTTCTACTGTAGCATCACATCTGAAACGCTTCGGTTCTCTTCTGTTCCAGTTTTATATCTGTCACTAACATATAATTATGTGCTGCAAATGTGGTTTCTCACAGATTTCTTCCTCAAGTTAGGGCGTTTTATATATATATATATATATATATATATATATATATATATATATATATATATATACCTGTAAACTTCTCTCGGTCAGGAACGCCCTCTTCACCTCTGCTAGGCTCCTTTTTAAATCCTCCTTACTTCAGTTAATTCGTGATCCCAATTTTGATGTTAAGTTTTTCGCTGTTTTCTTCTCGTTAGATTGATTTTTTTCTGGTTCATTCTCAGTCCATATTCTGTACTCATTAGTCGGTTCATTCTATTCAAGGCATCCTATAAATTTTCCTCACTTTCACTGAGAATAGCAATCTCACTTGAACCTTTCTTTTATTTCCAACATTGCTATCTTCAATGCATACATTCAACAGCATGAGCGAAAGCCTGCATCCATGTGTTACACACTTTTTAATTCAAGCACTTCTACATCTACATCGTCCGCCCCTATAGCTGAATGGTCAGCGTGACGGACTGGCGTCCTCAGGGCCCCGGGTTCGATTCCCGGCTGGGTAGGGGATTTTCTTCGCTCAGGGGCTAGGTGTTGTGTTGTCTTCATCATCATTTCATCGCCATCCGGCGTGCAGGTCGCCCAATGTGGCGCCGAATGTAATAAGACCTGCACCAAGCTGGCCGGACCTGCCCGTAAGGGGCCTCCCGGCCAATGAAGCCAAACGCTCTTTTCCATTTACATCTGCATCTGAAAGGTTACTTTGCAATTCACAATCAAGTGTCTTGCAGACGGTTCGTCGGACCACCTTTAGCTTCT
The DNA here is from genome assembly GCF_021461385.2 of Schistocerca piceifrons. NCBI lineage: Eukaryota > Metazoa > Arthropoda > Insecta > Orthoptera > Acrididae > Schistocerca > Schistocerca piceifrons. The sequence goes on along the minus strand of NC_060140.1, from coordinate 640,767,873 downwards.
CTATCCTACCGCTCTCGAACGAAAAAAAACGAACTCTCAAATCTTCCCGTGCGACCTCTAATTTGTCATATTTTATTAGGATGATCATTCCTCCCTTTGTAGGTGGACGCCATCAAAATATTTTCGGACTCTGAGGAGAAAGCAGATAATTGAAATTTCATGAGAAGGTCCTGCCGCAGGGAAAAGGGCTTTTTTTTAACGATTGCATCCCCAATTCCTGTATCATATCCGTGGCACTCCCTCCCATATTTCACGATAATACAAAACAACTTGCGCTTCTTTGAACTTTTTCGAGGTCCTTCTTCAAACCTATCTGATGCAGATCCCACGCCGCGCAGCAGTACTCCAGAAGAAGGTGGACAAGCACAGTGTAAGCAGTCTTTTTATTAGAACTGTATTTTCTCTAAGTGTTCTGCCAGTAAAACAGTCTTTAGTTTTCTTCCCCCGTAAGCTTATCTATGTGATAGTTATAGTTTAAGTTATTTGTGATTATAATCTCTAAATATACTGCTGAGTTTACAGCCTTTAGATTTGTGATATTTATCGCGTAAATAAAATTTGCTGAATTTTTTGTTGTCTTTTTTTTTTTTTTTTTTTTTTTTAGTGTTCGTGTGGATGATCTCACATTTTCTTATAATTTTGTGTCAATTGCCTCTTTTTGGCCGGCCGCTGTGGCCGAGCGGTTCTAGGCTCTTCAGTCCGGAACCACGCTGCTGCTACGGTCGCAGGTTCGAATCCTGCCTCGGGCATGGATGTGTGTGATGTTATTAGGTTAGTTAGGTTTAAGTAGTTCTAAGTCTAGGGGACTGATGACCTCAGATGTTAAGTCCCATAGTGCTTAGAGCCATTTCAACCATTTTGAAACACTTTTTGCACCATACAGATATATATAAATCATTTTGCACTTTGTTTTGATCTTGTGATGACTACCTGACGATAAACGAAAGCTTCATCTGCAAGCAACATAAGAGGATTGCTGAGATCGTGTCCTAAATCGGAAGCAACAGAACGCTTGCAACACTACTTTGGGGAAAGCCGATAATACTTCTGTTTTACTCGATGACTTCCCATCAGTTATTGCGAAATGTAATGTCATTGGAGGAATGTGGCTGGAAGACTGTTCGAGAACAGTACTGCTAAAAAAAGAAAAAGAAAAAGAAAAGAAAACAGGAGTTTTTTTTTACTTGGATGAAGTGGCGCTAGATATAGAGAGCATCAGTTTCGCTGATTAGAGATGGAGTGTCGCTGAGCGAAAGGGTACCTTGACCACAATTTCTTGCTCTCAGTGTCATGGAAGTAGCCAACGTGGAAGAAACTATGGAAGCTGTTTTAGTTGTACTAGATTAGGACATTTTGATTGGCAATGTCCAGTAGAGCGCGAGAAAACTAATGGCAGATGACATTTTCTGCCATTATGGTTGGGCAAGGAAACTAGATGGCCATCTGGAGGACGCAACCAGTTAAGTGGGGTTAGTGCTTCCTTCCTACAATTTAATTGCGATGCCATTAACCACGAACTGATCTGTGGATTTCTGGATTCAGGCAGCAATATTTCAAAATGGTTGAAATGGCTCTGCGCACTATGGGACTTAACTTCTGAGGTCATCAGTCCCCTAGAACTTAGAACTACTTAAACCTAACTAACCTAAGGACATCACACACATCCATGCCCGAGGCAGGATTCGAAACTGCGCCCGTAGCGGTCGCGCGGTTCCAGACTGTAGCACCTAGAACCGCTCGGCCACCCCGTCCGGCAGCAATATTTCCTTTATTTCCTTTCTTAATTAGCTTGGTATCAGAAGAATAGGAATATTTGTAAATTTCCACTTTAAGGCCACTGGATCAACAGGTTTGCACTGTTCACAGCCATCATTACCGTCGTTGAAAGAGATATAGGTTAATTCATTTAAGAATCCATAATTTTCGTGGCCCGCTAATTCTTCGTTGCCAGACTGAGTCTTGGCCTGTGATTTCATAGACGAAACGGGTTGTGTTTTAGACTACTTCGGAATTAAGTTTAGGTTTAAGTTTAATCCATATTTGTATTGTTATTTACTGTAGCCATGACAAGCTTCCTGCAGTTAATAATGTTGATTACAGTATTTGGGGGTAGAAGTAGCTCAACAATTATTAAGTTTATTAGGTCAATTTGGGCATGTTCTGCTCGAACAGTAGGATGCAATCGACGAAGTCGTGTACCAGCCCCTTTCTGACGGCCAGAATCCGATGTGTCACTCCGCTCACTAGTTGTTTCTAAGGGGGGGGGGGGGGGGGGGGACATCAGTCTTCTTACTGGTTTGATGTGGCCTTGTGAATTCCTCTCCTGTACCAACCTCTTTATCTCAGAGTAGCACTTGCAACCTCAATTATTTGCCCGATGTATTCCAATCTCTCTCTTCCTCTACAGTTTTGGCGCTCAACAGCTCCGTATAATACCATGGAACTCCTTCCCTCATGTCTTAGCAGGTGTCCTATCATCATGTGTTTTGACTTTCCTGTATGCTGAGTCAGTCATTCCGACAATCATTTTCTTTTCGATTTCTTCACATTTTTCATACAGCCATTTCGTCTTAGCTCTCTGCACTTCCTATTTATTTCATGCCTTGGCGACTTGTATTTCTATATTCCTGAGTTTCCAGGAAAATTTTTGTACTCCCTCCTTTCTTCTGTTACCCGCGGTATCTTTGCAGTTACTTTCCTTTCACTATGTTTTTTTTTTCCAACTTCTGTGATTGCGCTTTATAGAGCTGTCCATTCAACTAAAATACCTACTGAGCTTTTCCTTATTGCTGTAGCTATAGCCTTAGAGAACTTTAAGCGTATCTCGTCATTCCTTAGTACTTCCGTATCCCTCTTCTTTGTGTATTAATTCTTCATGACTAATGTCTTAAGCTTCAGCCTACTCTTCATTCCTACTATGTTGTGACCTTAGTCTATATCTGCTCCTGGGTACGTCTTCCAGTATCTGATTTCGAAATCTCTGTCATGAGGTAATCTATCTGAAATCTTCCCGAATTATACGGCCTTTTCAAAGTATACCTGCTCCTCTTATGATTCTTGAACAGAGTATTCGCTGTTACTAGCTGAAATTTATTACACAACTCAATTAGTCTTTCTCCTCTTTCATTCATTGTATCAAGCTCATATTCTCCCGTAACCTTCTCTTCTACTCCTTCCCCTAAAACTGCATTCCAGTCCCCCATGACTATGCGATTTTCATCTCCCTTTACGTATACTGTGTTATCCTTTCAATATCCTCTATACTTATTCTTTCCATCTTCAACTTGCGACATTGGCATGTACACCTGGACTATCGTTGTCAGTTTTAGTTTGCCGTCGATTCTGATAAGAACAACCTTATCACTGAACTGTTCAAAGTAGCAAACTCTCTACCCTACCTTCCTATTCATAACGAGTGCTACTCCCGCCACACCATTTTCTGCTACTGTTGACATTACGCTATACTCATCTGACAAGAAATCCTTGTCTTCTTTCCATTTCACTTCACTGTTATTATAGTTTCCCTACCATGTTCAAGCTTCTGACATTCCACACCCCGACTCGTTGAACATGATCATTTCACTGATTATTTAATCTTTTTCTCATACTCACCTCCCCATTGGAAGTCCCCTTCTTGAGATCCGAATAAGGGACTATTCCGGGATCTTTTGCCAACTGAGAGATCATCATGACACTTTTTCCGATTACAGGCCACATGTACTGTGGATACACGTTATGTGTTGTTAATGTAGTGGTTTCCATTGCCTTCTGCATCCTCATGCCGTTGATCATTGCGGATTCTTCCACCTTTAGGAGCCGTTTCCACCCTTAGGACAAGAGAGTGCCCAGAACCTCTGTCCACTCCTCTGCCCTCTTTGACAAGGCCATTAGGAGAATGAGGGTGACTTCTTATGCTGGAAGTCTTCAGCCGCCAATGTTGATTATTAATCAAAATCTAAGCAGTGGCGGGTTTCGAGCCAGAGACCGAAGACTCTTTGGTTACTAATCAACGACGCTACCCATAGACAAAGGGTACTGCTCCCAGGGTTCCAGCACCAAAAGTGCAAGAGTAAATCAAAAATTATTGAGAAGTGGCTTGTAGAGCTGGTGCTCAGGCCAGCCTTATGTTTTTGCTTACCAGAGTCATTGGTAGAAGCTATAGGCCCATTGCGGACTACTGATCCCTTAACGAGAGCGTATTTTTTGAGTCAGTGCGCTTTCCTGATCTTTACACATGTTTCACATGGTTTCCAGGAGCACGATATTTCGCAGTCTGATAGGTAACCCAGGTGAAACTATTAATTTGATTGAGAATGTAGGCAAAATTTAGTGTACTAACAACATTTATTTTCCCTAAACAGACATATATTATGCTAAACAAGTTATTGATTGGACACTGTAAACAACTAACAGGTGATTTAAGACTACACTGGACAAGGATCATGGGTGGCAGAGACAGTGTAACTGGTGGAGTACGTCAAGTACCCTGGCCATAAAAATGTGGATAATGCAATATGAATTGATCTGATGTTGAGCAGACTTTGACTGATAAAATCTACTGAAGTTTCTCTACATAGGTGCAGCTGAGAACAAGTGGCGATTGAGATCTGTATGCACTAACAATGCCGGAGCGGCAGTACGTTATCCTGTTTACTTCGTGCGGCGATGTAACTTCCAGTTGACGTGATGTGTGCGGCTGAGGTGAGACGTGGAGGCGGCACCTCTGATTCGAACGCGGCCACGAAAGAAATGTAAAAATCTCATGGTCTAGCGACCAAGTAGACAGATAAAAAACCTCATGTCGAACCAGGGCAAGAGTTAAGAAACGTGCATCTCTGGAAAAAAAAAGGAACAGAGGGGCAAGATGATTTTTTCCGGAGTCATGTCTCTTCCCACAGGAACAGGCGAAAAGATACAATGTCTAAGATCTTTATCTAAATCGCTTGTGCCTTGGAGCATGTCAGTCCTAGCTATGAGGTGTAATTATGATTTTATTCCCAAACGTTTCTCAGACGCCGGATTTTTCTTATACAACAGAGGCAGCTGGGAGAAGTGATTCACTGGCATATTTGCACTACTGACGAACACGAAAACATGTGAATTTTTATTCTGTGTGGCTCTGCACACAATGACCGGTTTATGACTCCACTGTGTAAACTCGTTCCTTCAGACCGTCGCCCCAGCCGAGACTTCTGCTGGAGCCACGGGAGGTAGTACTGCACTGTTCAGCTGGAAACCAGTCTCGATGAGAGGCTGCAATGTCTGCCCCTTATGGCTGTGGACCTGTCCAGCAAGATTTACTACGGGATGGGCTCCCCGCCAATTGCTTTCACTTTTTAACATGCCGTTTCTATGAGATAAGAATCATAATAATACCCCATGCTTTTAGCGCCCACCAGGATCCATCAACGTCTGCTCAGGCTGTTAACTTTCTAGAGTCTCGCTCAAGGTGCGTCAGGTTGAAATGTAATCTTTAATAATTGTCCATATGTGACAAATAGGTCAGTGAGTAACTAGTCCTCTTCCTCTCTCATCCTCCTCAGCCTGCTGTTGATTTCTGCATTAGTAGTGTCTCACTTCAACGTTGTTTAGTGCGACATGAACCAGAGGAAATCATTAAAAATAGTAGGAGTATCTCATCCTGATAACGATATATATGTGAAAATCTCATCCTGATAACCGATATATATATATATATATATATATATATATGTGTGTGTGTGTGTGTGTGTGTGTGTGTGTGTGTGTGTGTGTGTGTGTGTGAAAAAGGTATCTTTGCCAATCAGGATTTCCCATGGCTAAAACACATCCTAGCTTCGCCTCATTCATTCCATGGGTAATTCAGTCACAGGATGTTGCAAGTCAGCAAGGGAACATGTAAACATTGCTGTGAGTGGTATGAATTACGTTAGATCCAGGGGTCTTTGCTACATCACAGACTTCTGATGAACATTTTATATGTGGTTAAAAGGCCTTGCAGCAAAGAAATATACCCATTCACACCATATCCTGAGGTCAGAGATGTCTAATGTCCCTAATCATCTACAGTGTCCTGGACTATGAACTATTCTCTGCTCATTGATTTAACCCTGCTCTATCACTCATTTGGTCTCAATCAACAAACACTTACATTCTCAAATTCTCAATGAACAAGGATATCAGGTGTAATTTTTTATTACCTAAGTTATGGAAATTTGTGTATTATTTTCCAAGGCATGAAAACAAATACAGGCATATAATCAGTGTTGAGAGCATTAATACATGTGCATAACAAACATAGCCCTCACAGTCAAGACAGGTCAACTGACACATATGAAAACACAAAAAAATATTACATAATGATATTACAGAAAAGTATCCTATCACTCCCTCCACAAGGGTCCCTAGGGAGACAAATTTTACAAATTGAGAACATGGCACTTATGAACACACATGAACACACTGGTAGGACTGAAGAACAGCAATTTGCGCCAGAGTGGAATGGCCTCACACTCAGCATATGACGTGCAGAACTGGTGGCAGATGTCTCTGGCATTCCCTCTCGTGTCTGGCAGAATGTGGTAACTTGGCAGCAACCAGCATCTTTGGCAGCTTCCCGATCACAGCTGGAACCTTGGCGTCATCCTTGTCAAGCAGCAGTCAGTCATCAAAGACTGACGTAACAGCATTGCATTTGACGTGCAACCTGCCCGTGTTGTAGAAATCCATTAAGCGTTAGTGGGATGTGGGACAGGCGTGCTCTTCCCGTTCACCTCTGCATCGGAACATGCGTCTGCTGGCTTGGTACATCAGATTAGCTCACCCTTTCTCAATTGAACACATCACCCTTGGCACCCTGCTGAGTTTGTTTGGCTCGGCGCGCGAGTCGACTGTAATGCCCCGTGACTCACTTGTCCCTCGATTAGCAGCCTGGTGAGTTGTTGGCCACTATGGGATTGTTGTTGGCACGTGGTGGGGTCCTACTCTCTGCGCTGGCCTGAGATGTGCCGCCCCCACTGGGGCTGCATGACGTAGTTGCGTCAGCTGGCAGCGGCCAACTGTCGCAGTGGGTGGACCCCACACCTGGGTCGCTACAGCAGACTCATTACAGCTACTCACTCCGCTCGCCTTTTGCTGGCTGACGTGGGCTGTGATGCCCAGTCTGCCATGTTGGTTCCGGAGTCTGCACAATCCTCAAGTGTGGTTAATTGCCATATCTCTCACAAATGTCATTACAGCGATATAATCAATTTACAGAAAAAAATCAAGAATAAAATATTTTTTTAACTTAATAAATTTATTTATTTATTTTTGTAATGTTACTAAGGATGCAACATCCAAAAATTAATTTAATGACGGCAGGGCCCTGTTAATGTTGTATGGACGTAAATGACGTGGTGTGAGGTGTCTTTGTGTGTGCACGTGTTCTTGTTAGTTTTCGGTTACTTCTACAAGTGTCATGCACCCTAATTTTACGCTGGCGCTAACTCTATACCTCCACCAAATGTGCAGACTTCTCCCAATGCTAAACACTAACTTATTGTACTACCGTATGCCTTCGCTAATACTACCGAAGGGAAATTTCATGCATTTTATTCCTTGTATGCGAAATTTCATGCATTTTATTCCTTGTATAGTCCTCTTTTATTTTTTGATGTTGGACGGTGTTGCCTGCTGACGCTGAAGTGGTCAGGAAGTGCATCTAGTCACACAGGTGCTGTTGATTTGCCTGAAATCTTTGTAGTGGCATTTTATCATTGTGTACACGTAATTTTACGTAGTACGAGGATGCCTCCTGCCTCCTCTGTCAGGATAGCCGCTGCTGAAATGAAACTCAAGCGTCTCGTCCATGGTCCATCACATCGTTTCTGCTTCCTATTTCCCGGTCTTGGGTTTGCCACTGTACCGTAACTTGCACTTCTGTGATGCTCTCGATGGCTCTCTACTGGACGAGATAGCGTTTGCAATCGCGCAACCCGCTCATTTGCCTGCCGAACGTCCTTAGCCAACTCGTTTTGTTGCGCGGCGACTCGGGTCTTCTGATCTTTAACTTCAGAGATTTCGACCAGTTTGATTTCTATCTGCTCGATTCGCTTCGCAGCCTCACTCATTTTTTCCTGCGTTTCTTGAACTATTTTTTTGCTTGCTTTTGGAGAGTTGCAAGTGCCTTTTTTGTCTTACACAAATCAGTTCTTGCCAGTTTAACTTGTTCGTTGGCCACTGACGCATCCTTTCATGCTACTTTCGCCACCAATCGCTCTGAATTGGCATCGCGCTTCGCCTAGTCCGCGACCTCACGCGTTTCTGCTATCGTTTTCTTGACATTCTCTAGCTCTTCTTGGATTCCTGCGATCTCTTTCTTGACTCCTTCTATACCGTCTATGACCGTTCATAAGACTAATTTGTGTCTTACCTCCTCTTCCTTCCGTCTCTGTTACTCTGCCTCTTGTCTCTTCCTTTTTGCCTCTTGCATGAATTGCATGGGAGCCTCAAACAGAGATCCACCGCTAACACCTCCAGGACCAGATGAACGAGATTCCATTACTCTGTGACGTTTCGTACGTGATTCTGGTCTGCCAGTCTCACTGATGGAGCGTCTCGTACCAGTAGCGCCTACATTTCGTTCTTCCACTGTCTCCCGTTCACTTTCGTTACCTGACTGAGACATGTCATCATACTCTGCAGGTTCTACGTTCGACATTTCTGCCCGATCTGCAACTGCATTTACCTGAGAATCCTGTGTGATATCTGCCTTGTCACAGCTAATAATCTGGCGTGGATTCATGGCAAACAAAACACAATTACTTCCACTATTCTGTAGCAAACATGCCTTGCTGCTTGTAAGCATGCACTCTAATTCTAAACCAAACGCATTTAAACACTACACACTCCTATGCCTCACAGATTCTACTCTAAATAACGCTCCCGTGAGGTACTGATTCCCAGTTCCTGACAAGGGATTAAAATAACAGCACGCTTATCTACGCTCACAAACGAAACTCTCAATCTAGCCTGACAAATCAGCACAACGCCGTTAGCCGTCAGAAACAAACAATCAAGTGACAGAGGATTCACGACCACAACATGAAAATACACACATACAATAATTAAGTATTAGTACTAAGTCTAGGCGCCAGCAATGCAACTCTATTCTATCTAGTGCACCACAGTAAAAGTGGGAAACAGAAACTTCACTAGGCAACACTGTCTACGATCTGACGGTCACAGCAGGTGCCATCAATTCAAAATTCTGCGCAAGGGACGTCAAATTGAATGACTACGCTAGGCCACGCAATTTGACGGTCACAGAAGGTGCAATCAATCAGAGACCCTGGCAGGTAGCCACAATGTATGGTAACCCAGGTGGGACGCTTTAATTGAATGATAATGTAGGCAACATCTAGTGTACTAACAACAATTATTTTCCCAAAACAGACTTAAATTATGCTAACCAAGTTACTGATTGAATACCATAAACAACCAACAGGTGATTTAAGACTACACTGGACAAGGATCCTGGGTGGCAGAGACAGTTTAACTAGTGGAGTAAGTCAAGTACTCTGGCCCTAAAAATGTAGATAATGCAATCTGAATTGATCTGACGGTGAGCAGACTTTCACTGATAAAATCTACTGAAGTTTCTCTACACAGGGGCAGCTGAGAGCAAGTGGCGATCGAGATCTGAACGCCCTGACAATGCCGGAGCGGCAATATGTTACCCTGTTTACTTCAAGCGGCGATGTAACTTGCAGTTGGCGAGATGAGTGTGGCGGAGGTGAGACGTAGAGGCGGCACCTGTGAATCGATCGCGGCCACGAAAGAAATGAAAAAATCTCACAGTCTAACTATCAGACAGACAGATCGCGATTTACTCTCTACCAGAGCCCTGAAATCACGATAGATTTCAGTGTGTAACACATCCGTTCGCTAGTCGTACCAAGAACCAATTTGGCTCACTTATACAACAGAGCGCACAAGGATACCAAACATCAAGAGTGGTAAACACAAAAACAAATAAGTGTGCCGTCGACAAAGGAGTAGTCCGATACTTTTGAAGTCACATTGTCGATACAGTAAGAACTTCACCACAGGCTCCCCAGTCCAAACGACTCGCAAGTGAAGTCAGTCTCAAGACTGGTCCCAAGTACCAACCACACATGCCAGAGCATCGACCATAAGTCGATTACCAGACCAAAGTCCTGCACCTGGGTGCTTCGCACCCCTCCAGAGAAAAAATCCGTTTTTCCTCGTTTCTTAGACGCCGGATTTTTATTATACAACCGAGGCGGCGGGGGGAGGTGGTCCACTGGCCTCTTTACACTATCGGCGAACACGAAAACAGGTGAATTTTAATATACATTGCTCTGCATACATTTACCGGTTTACAGTTCTACTGTGTAGATGCGTTCCTTCAGACCGTCACCCCAGCCCAGGCTGCTGTTGGCGCCACGGCAGGTAGTGCGGTATTGTTCTGCTGGAGACATGTCATGACGAGGGGTTGCCCTGTCTGCCCTGTATGGCTGTGGACCTGTCCAGCAAGATTTACTAAGGGGTGGCCTCGCCACCAATTGCTTTCAATTCTCAATATGGCACTCCTACACGTTAAGAATCATAAATATACATCATGGTTTTAGCACCCTACCAGGCTCCATCAACGTCTGCTCAGGCCATTAACTTTCCAGAGTTTCGCTCAAGGTGTGTCAGGTTGTAATGAAATCTTTAATGATTTTCCGTATGCGAAAACTAGGTGAGAGTAGCTTGTCCTCTCTCAAGTTCTCGATCTGAATCTCGATTACCACCAGATACCCCTAGAGCAAAGGCATCTGACCACTCTCTGAATGGGATGCAACTTGTCTGAGTTCTGTTCAGGTAGTCAACCCGTGCAGAAGTCTTATCACATTTGCTAGATTAATTATTGATCAAACTTAAGTTCCCTTGTGTGAATAATTTAATTGATGATGTAGTTGTTCATAGCAAGATCTTTGGTGAGCAGCTTTAGTATCTTAGGTAGGTGTTATCCCGTTTTAGTTTTTGGAGTCTCATCCACAAATGTTAGTTTGGTCTTGCAATACCCTGCAGAGTATGAGATTGTGAAATCTATCAAAGTGAAACCTAGCCTGACTCCGTCACCCTTCCCTTACGTCTCCGTGCTAAGTGTTAATAAAGCAACGAAGTTGCTATCTTGAAATGCCCCAACACAGAATCATAAGACGATAAATTGCAATAACCCTACCATACATATCCATCCAATCAACAGAATAAGTCGTTTACTTGAATAGAACTACATGCACCTTCAAATAAAAAATACGAACGAAACATAAACCGATTATTTATTATGTGAGTCAATTACAAAGTATTTGTCTCAACATTCTACGAAAATACGAAGTTAATGGTTGACTACAAAAAAGAAGATATGCAAGCGGAGGGATGGCTACCGTATCCTACCTGCCCATTAAATCATTAATCCATTATAACCCAACGATTAATTTAGAAACTGCAGTGGTCGATTGAATACCACGCCAAACGAGACTAAGGCAGAATTGGGTTTAGCAGAGCTGTGTGCAGTGGTACGCTTCCTATATAAACATTAACCCTCATCGACTGAGTGGCGCTGTGGCGTACTCTCACTACTCTGCTGTGGCGGCGAGTCGAAGGACAGTGGTCGTAGTGGAGAACCAGAATCTCGCTCGTCAGGACTCGGACATCTCCAAGAGCCACAACGTCTCGGACCAGCGACCTGTCTCCATCCTAAATCAAACCAAGAGTGCCCCTTTTCTTCTACTATCTCCCGACCCAGCAATTTGCACGTCTATCCGCAAACCTCAATCTGGAAAAACGTTATTATTTTCCGCCAATAGTGTGTCATTGAGGCTATTCACAAATTACCATCCCAGAATGTCGTCAGTCACGGGCCAATCAGAGCATATCTTCCTCGCTAGTTTGCCCCAGAAGTTCCTATCTGACGTCAGCCGGCGACGGGTGAATCCAAGCGTTGTTTAACACATCTGAATTTCCCGAGGTCCCTGTTCTCACCGTGGTTTGCCCAACATTCCAAGAATTGTACATTTACGCCATAACTTGTGGTGTAACAGCAACCACCTGAAACTGTTGCCCTCTGCCATCTCAAGAAGCGAGTTTCCCCACAAACCGCTAGGTAGGTTCCGTAAGCTTCAGTGGTGGCAACTTGACACGTGCAGGCCAGCACAAAGCTCTGAGTGCCCATGGCACATCTGGCGCATTCAGAGCAGTGTGCAAGCTGTGCATTTGTCATCTATTCACAAACTGTAACTGTTAATCCCTTTCCGAAGACCACTGTAATATTAATAAAATACATTCCCTGTAATAAATTCACTCAATGAGACTTTAAGTAGGTGCCACCAAGTGTGCTGTCTGTTGCCTGTCATGACAAAGGGCAGATAAATTTAGTATAAATGGAAGGAGGCAAATCAGGCAGCTTGTAACCTGCCAGAGTGTGCCAAGATTTTTTTCTTGGGTTATCTGTTTCTGTCAATAGCATTAAAACTGATACTGAGTGCACCAAGACCACTTGTAATTTTCCAACCCATCAGGATAGGAAGGGAGTCGCACGTTTCATCGGAATGGTGAATTTTGCAGGAAGCTGATTTCGAACTTCGCTCAACCAGCCACCCAGAACCTCTTCAACCAGTTTCGTTGTAAGGGAGGGCCCTTTAAGTGGTCAGACAACCAGCAGTCAGCTTTTGATGCTTTGAAGTAGGCTCTCAGTGACACCCCACGTTAGCTATACTAGATTTTCAGCGTCCGTTTATTCTCCAGACTGATAGATTTGGGGATTGCTGTCATGCTGTTACAAGAGTTTGGCTGAGATAGTTGGCCAGTCACATATGCATCGAGTGCATTATCGCAGCAGGGGTTAAATACTCCACATACGAGTTGGAGGAATTGAGACTTTTGTTTGGGTTGGAGAAATTTTAATTTTATTCGGAGCATAGTTATTCCTCTTAGAAACTGCCAGCTATTAAATTGGGTACTGGCTAGGCCCCATGAAACTGGCAGTATAGCACATGGGGCAGTCCGAATTTTGCCTTTCAAGTCTGTATTAAAGCACATAAATGATTCTAATAAACATTTGTCACAGTGCTGGCTGATGCACTGTGTTATATGTTCAGTGGGTATCAGAAGCCCCTTGCGATCGTATAATCTGATGATCATCACCAGTGTAGTGTAGCTGTCTAACAGAGATTCCATCATTTTTCAGGAATTTATAGAAGCATCAGTGCTGGAAAATACGAGGAATCAAATTCTCAGTGGGAAAAAGTAGCTGAGTACCATCTTAACAATGGTCTCCTATGTTATTGTACCTATTACTGGTGGAGGAAATTAGTGTTTCACGTCCTAGCGACAACGAGATAATAAGAGACGGATCACAAACTCGAATTATGGAAGAATGGAGAAGGAAAGCAGCCGCGCCTTTTCAAAGGAACCATCCTGGCATTTGCCTTAAGCGATTTAGGGAAATCACGCAAAACCTAAACCCAGATGGACGGAAATGGGTTTTAACCGTCGTCCTCCCGAAGAGGTTCAGTGTGCTAACCACTGCACCACCCATCTCGGTGTATCTACTATTGACGGGACGTTAATATTGGTCTCCCTGAGAAGTTAACCCTGGTTGTATTTAAATTCGCTCATCATTCCTTGTCTGGGTCTCATTTAGGGGACCTGAGGACCTTCATGAAGATTTAAGAACATATTATGTAGCCGTCTCTTATTTTATATGTTAGGAAGTTGGTTAGTGATGTCAGAAATGTCAAGCTGCCGAGACAAATCTCAATTCTGACCATGGAATGTTGCATTCTAGTCTGGAAGAGAGGTCGATGGATGTTGTTGGTGGACTCTTCCACACACTAGGAGGGGCAATAAGTATATTCTGCTTGTGGTGAATGGTTCCACCCATACCATTCTTAACCCTCGTTCACAGAATGTGTTAATCAGGACCTCAAATCAGCACTGAATATCGATCATAGTCAATCTCAGAGTAGCTGGGACAAATCTTTCAGTTAACTGAATTTTGGCTTTACAGATCGCTGTGCGTGGGTCGCCTGAGGCCATCCCTTCAAAATTAAAACTTGCTTACCTGTTTAACTGGCCAGTTTCCAACCTTAGTCTACTGATGACTTCTTACACACGAAACGTTAAGAGAAATCGGAGTAAGACGATTAATAGCTCCACTTTTGAGGTGGGAGGCCTGCAAGTGTAACAACCGGTGCCTTGCTATATCGTTAATGGTGGGGCTTAGTTTTTATAAAGAATTTTGGGGCTCGCGGCAAGGAAGCATACAAATTACGACCTATTCTTGAGTACTGCTCCAGCGTTTGGGATCTCTATCAGGTCGGATTGAGTGAGGACATAGAAGCAATTCAGAGGCGGGCTGCTAGATTTGTTACTGGTAGGTTTGATCATCATGCGAGTGTTACGGAAATGCTTCAGGAACTCGGGTGGGAGTCTCTGGAGGAAAGGAGGCGTTCTTTTCGTGAATCGCTACTGAGGAAATTTAGAGAACCAACATTTGAGGCTGACTGCAGTACAATTTTACTGCCACCAACTTATATTTCGCGGAAAGACCATAAAGATAAGATAAGAGAGATTAGGGCTCGTACAGAAGTATATAGGTAGTCATTTTTCCTCGTTCTGTTTGGGAGTGGAACAGGGAGAGAAGATGCTAGTTGTGGTACGAGGTACCCTCCGCCACGCACCGTATTGCGGATTTCGGAGTATGTATGTAGATGTAGATGTAGATATTTCTGCCAAACTCTTGCTGCAATTTGTTGGACAGTGTCAGATTCCATAGATGCTCACAACGGTTAATCTCCAAATTAAAAATGTAGTTACCGGTAACCTACGAACTTTCAGTTTAATAAGTCGTGGTTGGGAAATACTAACACGAATTCCTTATAGAACAATGGAAAAACTGGTACAAGCCGACCCTGGTGAGGATACAGGAACACGCGATGCGATACTGACCCTACGACTTATCTTAGAAGACAGGTTAAGGAAAGGCGAACCTACGTTTATAGCATTTGTAGAGTTAGAGAAAGATTTTGTCAATACTGACTGGAATACTCCCTTTGAAATTCTGAAGGTAGCAGGGGTAAAATACAGGGAGCAAAAGGCTCTTTACGACTTGTACAGTAACCATACGGCAGTTATAAGAGTCGAGGGGCATGAAAGGGAAGCAGTGGTTGATAAGCGAATGAGATAGGGTGCTAGCCTATCGCCAATGTTGTTCAATCTGTACACAGACCAAGTAGTAAAAGAAACAAAAGAAAATTTTGGAGCATGAATTAAGGTTCAGGGAGAAGAAATACAAATTTTGAGGTTTGCCGATGATATTGTAATTCTGTCAGAGACAGCAAAGGACTTGGAAGAGTAGTTGTACGGAAAGGACTCGAACCTCCACCGGGACCAGCCGCAGTCCATGACTGCAGCGCCCTAGACCTCTCGGCTAATCCCTCGCGGCCAAACAACAGCAAAACAAGGATAATGGATCAGGTGATACTGAGGGAATTAAATTAGGAAACGACTAGTAGACGAGTTTTGCTATCTGAGAAGCAAAATGACTGATGGTGGCCTAGGTAGAGAGGATATAAAATGTAGACTGGCAGTGGTAAGGAAAGCGTTTCTGAAGAGGTGAAATTTGTTAATATCGAATATAGATTTAATTGTTTCGAAACCTTGTCTGAAAGTACAGGGTTATTACAAATGATTGAAGCGATTTCACAGTTCTACAATAACTTTATTATTTGAGATATTTTCACAATGCTTTGCACACTCATACAAAAAATCAAAAAGTTTTTTTAGGCATTCACAAATGTTCGATATGTGCCCCTTTAGTGATTCGGCAGACATCAAGCCGATAATCAAGTTCCTCCCACACTCGGCGCAGCATGTCCCCACCAATGAGTTCGAAAGCATCGTTGATGCGAGCTCGCAGTTCTGGCACGTTTCTTGGTAGAGGAGGTTTAAACACTTCACCATTAAGAAAAAATGTTGCTTCATCACTGAAAACAAGTTTCGCACTGAACGCATCCTCTTCCATGAGCTGTTGCAACCGCGCCGAAAATTCAAAGCGTTTGAGTTTGTCATCGGGTGTCGGGGCTTGTAGCAATTGTAAACGGTAAGGCTTCTGCTTTAGCCTTTTCCGTAAGATTTTCCACACCGTCGGCTGTGGTACGTTTAGCTCCCTGCTTGCTTTATTCGTCGACTTCCGCGGGCTACGCGTGAAACTTGCCCGCACGCGTTCAACCGTTTCTTTGCTCACTGCAGGCCGACCCGTTGATTTCCCCTTACAGAGGCATCCAGAAGCTTTAAACTGCGCATACCATCGCTGAATGGAGTTAGCAGTTGGTGGATCTTTGTTGAACTTCGTCCTGAAGTGTCGTTGCACTGTTCTGACTGACTGATGTGAGTGCATTTCAAGCACGACATACGCTTTCTCGGCTCCTGTCGACATTTTGTCTCACTGCACTCTCGAGCGCTCTGGTGGCAGAAACCTGAAGTGCAGCTTCAGCCGAACAAATCTTTATGAGTTTTTCTACGTATCTGTGGTGTGTCGTGACCATATGTCAATGAATGGAGCTACAGTGAATTTATGAAATCGTTTCAATCATTTGTAATAGCCCTGTATTAGTGTGGAGTGTAGCCATTTATGGACGTGAAACATAGACGATAAGCGATTTAGGAAAGAGGAGCATAAAAGTTTTTAAATATGGTGCTACAGAAGAATGTATACTGAAGACTGAATGGGTAGACCACATAACTTATGAGGAGGTACTGAATGGAACTGGGGAGAAAAGAACTTTGTGGCACAAGCTGACTAGACGAAGGGATCACCAGTTTAGCACTGTGGGGAAAAAAATGGTTCAAATGGCTCTGAGCACTATGGGACTTAACTTCTGAGGCCATAAGTCCCCTAGAACTTAGAACTACTTAAATCTAACTAACCTAAGAACATCACACACATCCATGCCCGAGGCAGGATTCGAACCTGCGACCGTAGCGGTCACGCGGTTCCAGACTGTAGCGCCTAGTACCGCTCGGCCACTCCGGCCGGCACTGTAGGGAAGTGATGGAGTAAAAACCTTTCAGGAAGACCAAGAGATGAATACATGAGCAGATTCAGATGGATGTAAGTTGCAGTAGGTATTTGGAAATGAAGAGGCTTGCACAGGATAGAACAACCTGAAGAGCTGCAGCAGATTAGTGTTCGGATTGAAGACCACAACAACAACAACAACAACAACAACAACAACAACAACAAAGCTCCATAGGTTTAATATTAGTCAAATAAAAATTTGGGCGTCTTCTGATGATTGTGAGACCAACGTGGCTCTATAAAATGAAAAAAAGAGCAAGGTATTGCACTCAGGCCGAACGTTTCGATTTTTTATGGGGGAGTGCGGGGGAGGGGGTGGGGCAGGACTGAGACGTGCTCAGTTTCGATGTGTAATGGAAAGCACGATTTAACCTCTTTGGCTGTAGCTAAGCAACGGCCTGCTTAGCGTCACGCAAGGGGGCACGCGCTGTCTGCTGCGTCTGCTTAACGGCGCCCCAGGTCAGCTCGGACTCAGTCGTCGCTCACCGGTAACTGGAGGATGCCCATCCAACAGCAGCTGTTGCTGGTTACGTGGGACATGGACGCTGCGAGTGACTGCCGGAATGGAATAGCACTTTTAATGAAAGACTACATGGCCAGTAAGTCAGTTACATGCCTGAGAAAAACGACGCTCGAGTCTGGTGGAAGAGGTCTTCTTATGATGTCTATTGTATCTTATCTACAGAAATTATGGCGTGGGTGGCCTAGACGAGCCATATGGGCTTAAGATATAGACTTTGCGTGGAGCTATTTGAAGTTGTCTGCCGTGCAGTGGGGTTCTCATACTGTGTATTTCAGGCTTCGGTTAACTCCGTGGTTATTACGAGGTATTCACTGGTGGTTACATTAATAAACTTGTTGGTGGAACTGGAGTGTGCTGCTGCGATACCGGGGAAGAGTCTCACCTCAGTTGCCTACCGCTCGCGTTCTAGTGATGGCCTGCTTTAACAGTCGATTGGTCAGCCGACTGTTTTTCCGTTCAGTCGGATTTCTCAGTAGAATGAAACAACCGAATTAAACTAATCTCTGCGGGCGTATCAGCAGTATGAACGTTTTGACTCACTCGCCGTGTTTCAGTGATTTTAGGTTATACATCAACCGTGACTAGGTCTGACAACAATTTTAGAGACAAATACAGTATTTTATATTAAGGAGACGTGAATGGAAAGTATATTTCTAAAAATAAAGTATATTTAAAATTTATGTATTTACTTACTAAAATGCGAATTTCCGTACTTGTGGCATTAAATATCAGTTTTTTGTTGGTTTTAAAAGTTTAATATCTGGTGCTCCACTGTATATTTGTGTATATGTAAATTAACAATCACCTTTTAACATGTTGTTATTAAGTCGGTTTCTTGTCTATTTTATGGATACAAATTTTGCAGTTGATTTTAGACTAGCTTCCCGATAAGCAAGAAATTTGAAACTTTCAACATAGATCAGAACTGGAAGACACTGTAATATTAACTTGTTTTCAAGTCTGGCACGTGGCGGAGGGTACTTTGTTTTTCGGTCTGTCTGTCTGTCTGTTCGGTACAAATTTGCAGTTGTTTTTAAAGTATCTTCCCGATAAGCTATAGACTGAAACTTTCATCTTAGCTCAGAGCTAGATGACAATGCAATATTAACTCTCCTTCTGTCGTGATGTGTGGCGGAGAGCAGGTTCATGGTGTACCACTGCATTTCCCTGTTTTCTTGTACCGTGCCTCAGCGATACAGATAGCCGTACCGTAGGTGCAACCACAACGGAGGGGTATCTGTTGAGAGGCCAGAAGAGGGGCAGCAGCCTTTTCAGTAGTTGCAAGGGCAACAGTCTGGATGATTGACTGATCTGGTCTTGTAACAATAACCAAAACGGCCTTGCTGTGTTGGTACTGCGAACGGCTGAAAGCAAGGGGAAACTACAGCCGTAATTTTTCCCGAGGGCATGCAGCTTTACTGTATGATTACATGATGATGGCGTCCTGTTGGGTAAAATATTCCGGAGGTAAAATAGTCCCCCATTCGGATCTCCGGGCGGGGACTACTCAAGAGGATGTCGTTATCAGGGAAAAGAAAACTGGCGTTCTACGGATCGGAGCGTGGAATGTCAGATCCCTTAATCGGGCAGGTAGGTTAGAAAAATTAAAAAGGGAATTGGATAGGTTGAAGTTAGATATAGTGGGAATTAGTGAAGTTCGGTGGCAGGAGGAACAAGACTTCTGGTCAGGTGACTACAGGGTTATAAACACAAAATCAAATAGGGGTAATGCAGGAGTAGGTTTAATAATGAATAGGAAAATAGGAATGCGGGTAAGCTACTACAAACAGCATAGTGACCGCATTATTGTGGCCAAGATGGATACGAAGCCCACACCTACTACAGTAGTTCAAGTTTATATGCCAACTAGCTCTGCAGATGACGAAGAAATTGAAGAAATGTATGATGAAATAAAAGAAATTATTCAGATTGTGAAGGGAGACGAAAATTTAATAGTCATGGGTGACTGGAATTCGAGTGTAGGAAAAGGGAGAGAAGGAAACATAGTAGGTGAATATGGATTGGGGGACAGAAATGAAAGAGGAAGCCGCCTGGTAGAATTTTGCACAGAGCACAACATAATCATAACTAACACTTGGTTTAAGAATCATGAAAGAAGGTTGTATACATGGAAGAACCCTGGAGATACTAAAAGGTATCAGATAGATTATATAATGGTAAGACAGAGATTTAGGAACCAGGTTTTAAATTGTAAGACATTTCCAGGGGCAGATGTGGACTCTGACCACAATCTATTGGTTATGACCTGTAGATTAAAACTGAAGAAACTGCAAAAAGGTGAGAATTTAAGGAGATGGGACCTGGATAAACTAAAAGAACCAGAGGTTGTACAGAGATTCAGGGAGAGCATAAGGGAGCAATTGACAGGAATGGGGGAAATAAATACAGTAGAAGAAGAATGGGTAGCTTTGAGGGATGAAGTAGTGAAGGCAGCAGAGGATCAAGTAGGTATAAAGACGAGGGCTAGTAGAAATCCTTGGGTAACAGAAGAAATATTGAATTTAATTGATGAAAGGAGAAAATATAAAAATGCAGTAAGTGAAACAGGCAAAAAGGAATACAAACGTCTCAAAAATGAGATCGACAGGAAGTGCAAAATGGCTAAGCAGGGATGGCTAGAGGACAAATGTAAGGATGTAGAGGCCTATCTCACTAGGGGTAAGATAGATACCGCCTACAGGAAAATTAAAGAGACCTTTGGAGATAAGAGAACGACTTGTATGAATATCAAGAGCTCAGATGGAAACCCAGTTCTAAGCAAAGAAGGGAAAGCAGAAAGGTGGAAGGAGTATATAGAGGGTCTATACAAGGGCGATGTACTTGAGGACAATATTATGGAAATGGAAGAGGATGTAGATGAAGATGAAATGGGAGATACGATACTGCGTGAAGAGTTTGACAGAGCACTGAAAGACCTGAGTCGAAACAAGGCCCCCGGAGTAGACAATATTCCATTGGAACTACTGACGGCCGTGGGAGAGCCAGTCCTGACAAAACTCTACCATCTGGTGAGCAAGATGTATGAAACAGGCGAAATACCCCCAGACTTCAAGAAGAATATAATAATTCCAGTCCCAAAGAAAGCTGGTGTTGACAGACGTGAAAATTACCGAACTATCAGCTTAATAAGTCACAGCTGCAAAATACTAACACGAATTCTTTACAGACGAATGGAAAAACTAGTAGAAGCCAACCTTGGGGAAGATCAGTTTGGATTCCGTAGAAACACTGGAACACGTGAGGCAATACTGACCTTACGACTTATCTTAGAAGAAAGATTAAGGAAAGGCATACCTACGTCTCTAGCATTTTTAGACTTAAAGAAAGCTTTTGACAATGTTGACTGGAATACTCTCTTTCAAATTCTAAAGGTGGCAGGGGTAAAATACAGGGAGCGAAAGGCTATTTACAATTTGTACAGAAACCAGATGGCAGTTATAAGAGTCGAGGGACATGGAAGAGAATCAGTGGTTGGGAAGGGAGTAAGACAGGGTTGTAGCCTGTCCCCGATGTTGTTCAATCTGTATATTGAGCAAGCAGTAAAGTAAACAAAAGAAAAATTCGGAGTAGGTATTAAAATTCATGGAGAAGAAATAAAAACTTTGAGGTTCGCCGATGACATTGTAATTCTGTCAGAGACAGCAAAGGACTTGGAAGAGCAGTTGAATGGAATGGACAGTGTCTTGAAAGGAGGATATAAGATGAACATCAACAAAAGCAAAACAAGGATAACGGAATGTAGTCTAATTAAGTCGGGTGATGCTGAGGGAATTAGATTAGGAAATGAGGCACTTAAAGTAATAAAGGAGTTTTGCTATTTGGGGAGCAAAATAACTGATGATGGTCGAAGTAGAGAGGATATAAAATGTAGGCTGGCAATGGCAAGGAAAGCGTTTCTGAAGAAGAGAAATTTGTTAACATCCAGTATTGATTTAAGTGTCAGGAAGTCATTTCTGAAAGTATTCGTATGGAGTGTAGCCATGTATGGAAGTGAAGCATGGACGATAAGTAGTTTGGACAAGAAGAGATGAGAAGCTTTCGAAATGTGGTGCTACAGAAGAATGCTGAAGATTAGATGGGTAGATCACATAACTAATGAGGAAGTATTGAATAGGATTGGCGAGAAGAGAAGTTTGTGGCACAACTTGACCAGAAGAAGGGATCGGTTGGTAGGACATGTTCTGAGGCATCAAGGGATCACCAATTTAGTATTGGAGGGCAGCGTGGAGGGTAAAAATCGTAGGGGGAGACCAAGAGATGAATACACTAAGCAGATTCAGAAGGATGTAGGTTGCAGTAGGTACTGGGAGATGAAAAAGCTTGCACAGGATAGAGTAGCATGGAGAGCTGCATCAAACCAGTCTCAGGACTGAAGACCACAACAACAACAACAACAACAGTCACAAATGTTTCGCAGTTAAGAACGATTGCTGCTTAGCTCGCTGTGAGCTCGATTCTCTCTCATTTTTACATCCGCTGTCTTTTCGCGAGATAGCCTACGAGGAAGCAGTATACTGGTTGAATCAGTTAAAGAGAAACTGATATAAACCTGAAGTTTACCACATGTCTCTGTTGCAATCTTATCCAAATGTGTGAAATTAGTTGAAAAATGTAACACATACAAGACTGAAAAGCAGAAAATAACTGTTTAAATAGAGATACTTTTTAATATAAAACGGTTTTAAACCGGACTAATAAACATTAAATAATCTCTCCTAGCCCCATACAGACTTCTAATGTCATACAGACAGTCCTGAAAATTTGTGCTTGTGAATTTTTAATAGCTATGCCACTACAAGTAAAACTGAAACCAACGGAGGCACGTATGAAGCTGATGATTGAATTTTCGGTATAACATATTTACATTCCACACAAATAAATAGCTGAATAGTCAAATGATTTTTGCATTTGTGTACATCATCACACATTGCCTATACAACAAAACGTGAATTTTCGCTAAAAGAGGCAAGATACCATTCTTCTTCATATATCATTAAGGGAACCATTGCGCTCATCCTTACATCACCAATTAGGGCTGCAATGCGTCCGGATTTCTAAGGATTGGTCCTAATTTTGAGGGCGTCCAGAGGCGTGCTGGACTGATTTTTGTAAAACTCTCCGTGGTAAACCTGGACCTCTTTTCGTGTGTGTAGAAATTCGATTTATTGGATATAGATTGTAATAAACCTTAGTTAAAATTCATTAAAGGAGCACCGAACCATATATAGTTTCTTCGTTTCAGGTCAACACTCTTAGACGTTCTCCAACACGCATACAGTATGTTCCAAAACGATCTTTAAAACTTTGATCACGTATATTTTAGAAACGGCAATAGATAGGAAGATTCGATGAACCCTCTGCCAGGCACTTAAATGTGATTTGCAGAGTATCCATGTAGATGTAGATGTGCGGTTTACGGCGTAGTGTTCATACACAACTAAAGCTGATTTTCTTTTCATGTTAGTTATTTACTGCCCACCCTCCAGCAGTTGGCTCAACGTGCCATATGGTCGGTACAGACCAGATCTGACACCTAGGTCCTGCGGACCTCCATTGAATTATTTTCTTCGGGCGGGATTTGCACGAACTGTGAGCCCGCATCGGAGCAACAATAGCACACTTTCAACAGGACATCCTAGGTCGGAAATGCAACTGGAATATCGCTTTGATAACCTGTGTGCTATAGACGGTGCACGCATCCGTCCCCCTTTCTTCACAGCTCTGTCCCGAATTTTTTCGAAAGTAATTCGGGACAACTGTTTGTCCTGGATTTAATAATGATGAAAGATTTATCAAGAATTATATGTTCCTGTCACCTGTATCGGTATGCTGTTGCTGAAAGGGTATTTCCCAAAGGAATAATGTGTAGAGTAGTGACGTTGTAGAAACTGCGAAAGCAGTGTTAGTGACTAGAGTGAATTATGATGAAACTATAACAGAATGTTTTCATAATACTGTTGAAGAATACAGACACGCTGAAGGAAATTTACAGCACTGATGAATACTGTATGTCTGCTAGCACTCCCCCGTCTACAAGGTACTAATGAAGTATAACTTAATGTACTTTTTGTAACAAATTAAAGTGATAGATAGCATTTATTATATTCAATTAAGCCTTTTACGCAACATGATTGTTTCATATTTGCCGAATTTGGCTCTAGAAAATACGGTCTCCCTAACACACTGAATTCTGTTAAGCGGCTGCTAGAACCTTAGGCGTGTATGAACTTATGTCGCGCTTTTCTACCTGTTCCCATTTCTGAAATATATGCGATCAAAGTTGTAAAGACTTTCTGGAACGCCCTGTACTTACCTTACATCTTTATTGAGACAATGAGAAGGCGCCGACAATGGGCGATGGCATACACTGCGACGCCGCCCCGCTTGCCAGACCACTGAACATCTGAAATGTCATTTGCCTGCTACTTACTGAGCTGTATAAAACTGATTTCATTTACATTGATATTCCAGATTAATACTACGTCTGAACATGAACGTCTCTACAATGCACTTCCACAAATCCTTGTCCTTCTCGTGTGTAATTTGCGTGTGGTGGTCGGATGGAGGCGTGCGCCCGCTGGAGTTGTCGGCACTGAAACGCAAGCGAGAAAACATTCCCCCTCTCATGTTCCCGCTCCCCTGGCAACACCGTCTACAGAGTGTGTCCGAGAAAATAATACGATTTCACACAGATGTCCGGGATTTTCGAAGTTTTTGTCTGGAGTCGGGAACTGAAGTGATGGTAAGCCTTCCCCACCTATACTTCAGTTAACTGGTTAGGCTGTACATTAATGATACCGGGAACAACTTAATCCACAAAACTACATCAATTAGGTTTAAATGATCAAAAGAAATATTACTCCATTCATTAGATAATTAAATGAAAAAGTATACTGCTTATTTTAACTTAGGCGGACCATCCACTATCAGTATAATGTAACTCTTCTTTAGTTCAATTAAGTAAATTACTGCACGCCGGTTTCACTCAGAACAGTGGAAGTATAGCTCGGTCATCTAAAACACTGAAGAATTGTTTCAGTTAAAAGAATGAACACATGGTTCAACCGACAGAAAAACTGATTGTTTTCTCTTAAAAACAAAGAATGAATAATTCAGTCAATATCCAAAGCTGCAACGGTGTCGAATCTTTTCATTCGATTGCTACCACTGACTGCTTTCACTCGAAAAAAGTAAATGAATAGTAATTCAACCGACAGGTGAAACTACAAGAAACTGACGCGATTTATTTTATTTGGTTGCTGCAATGAACTGGTTCCATTCAAAAGAAAGAATGTGTAGTCCGACCTGCTGAACGACTGTTTTGATTTGGTTGCTCCCACAGACTGGTTTCACTCAAAAGAATGAATGAATAATTCAACCGATACATGTGTGTACAACTGAATGAGTCGAATATCTTCCAACAACGGAATGAATCGATTGGTTTCATTCAGTTGCTCCTACCACTACCGCAGTCTCTGTCGTTTTCCGCATAGGCATGTTGTGTTCTGCTTTGATGGAACTCAATACCGGCTACCATGGCTTGCTCCATTGGAAGCCGGTGTCCCTGTTCATTAAATTATCAGTCACATGGATTTCAAACGTGGCAGGTGGAGATATGGACACATAAATACCTATGAGTTGGCTTACGGTATACACTGTGCGCAAGTAAGACGTGCCTACGTCGAACTAGGACGCCGATAAAAGGAAATTTGCCATCTTTTTCTGTTCCTGTGGTAAACTGGATGTGTTCATTGATGTAGTTCGGGCGTTCTAAGAATTTCTGTAGTTTTTCGGGTCCATTTGGCCCGATGACAAAAGTATAGTACGAAAAGAAACAAACAGGTTTTATCGAGTTTGTTGACATTCACAACCAGGAGGTACGCGATCTGCTGTACATTTTTTAGCTATGGTAGCGATCGGAAACCCATGAAATGAAGATCATACAACAATTTTTTATGAATTACAAGTTTACGCTGACAGTCTAGCCATCTTCAGATTATAAGACATTCGCGATTAGCATTGGTGCCATTACGGTTTCACACATCGTTAAATCCTTCTTAAAATGACAACATCCATATATGACAATTAAAAACTGTTTTGCATCTTTCGTGGCCAGTGTAATTGAACTTAGGTCGCAAAACAAAGAAATCATGCGGTCAAAACTTAGTAACTGGCAGAAAATCATATTAAAAAAAAACTCATAAATTATCAGACCAACCTGGCAACCCACACACTCTTTAAACTATATGACCACTTAATACAACATTAAATGTGTACATATGATCACACCCCCGTGTATACCACCTACTCACTAGGGGGTTAATCACTACCATCTTCTCCAAGTTCTTTCGTGGTATCACTATACCTCGCAAAATTCAAACACCTCTCAGCCACACATATGCTGAACACATAAGGCATCTACACTAACTCTGACCCACCCTCCCCTAACTCCCACACTTACTAACCACACACACACACACACACACACACACACACACACACACTGTACCTTGTCCCACACCCTCATCATCGCTTCTCCTTCCCCCCCCCCTCACTTACACTCACACTCGGACATACACACACACACAACATAAAAAAACAAAGGTTAGCAACGCTCACAAATTAGACGAAAAACAAAAGTGCAAACATAAATACTGTAATACTGTGCTGAGTGTGAACACATGTTAGTGCTTTGAATAATTGAAGGAGAGATATTATATATCATTTGTTCATAGTTCACAGTTCAGATATGTATTAACGACCTTATGCACTGTGTGTTGCTTATAACATTATGTCAGAGTTCTATTTATAGCTCATTTGCCAAAAGACTAGATGTATGCATTAGATTACATAACTTACATGATGCTATAGCACCTTCATTTTGGTAGCTGTTCTGCTATACAATCTACATCATCTCGTCTGCAAACAGCAAAACGTAATTTTTTATTTTTATATTTATTATCCGTTTAAAAACGGAAATGAGTACATATCACTTGTTTTGTGTGTAACTTAAGCTTTAGATATTGTGGTGCTTTCTCATATTTTTTTGGCGAAGTGAATTCGCTTAATAGATGAGCCACAGCCTTGCGTAAAAGAACTTCATGACAGCAAAAACTCCATCCACACACAAAATTAGTTAACAATTGAAACACAAACAGATGGAAAACTAAATTTCTTAGATGTCACCATACACAAGAGAAACAACAAACATGAATTCACAATCTACTGAAAACCCACAATGACCAGCATCATTATTCATAAAAAATCCAACCACAACACAACTCACAAAGAATCCAGCTTCAGAAATTTTCTACACACACTGAACTAAATACCCATGAACAAACATGATTACACACAAAAACCGAACACA
Organism: Schistocerca piceifrons; assembly: GCF_021461385.2. Lineage (NCBI taxonomy): Eukaryota > Metazoa > Arthropoda > Insecta > Orthoptera > Acrididae > Schistocerca > Schistocerca piceifrons. Next base: position 640,740,849 of record NC_060140.1, on the reverse strand, counting down.
ATAAAACAAATTGCACAGGAGAATGGATGTGATGCAAAGAGAACAGACAAAATAAACCGCAAATATGAAAAGAAACAACCCATAACCATGAAAAACACACACAAACGAACATAACACAGCACACAACAAATCAGCAGACAGTAAGGAACAAATGGCACGTAATGACTTACAACAACAAAGTCAAACGCAGGGTGGGTAACATACTAAAGAAACAAGAACTCAATATAGCATACAGAACCAACAACAATGTACTAAGCAGACTTGGAAGAAATATCACCAACATTGACAAATACAGCCAGTCCAGTTTATAACAACTTACTTGCAACTGCTGTCAGTCTGTATATGTGGGCCAAACATGCAGGAATTTCAGCACCAGGTATACAGAACATCTCAGAGCATTGAATAGCAATAGTTCACACTCAACATTTGCAGACCTCCTGATAGCACACTATCACCACCCAACAAACATTGAAACTTACCTACACATCTTTAAAACTAGTAGCAGCTTATACCAAAAATTAACTACAGAAGAAAACTATCACATCGAAAAAGTCAATAGCCCGAGAAAAGTCAGAGGAAAGAAAGTACTACATAAATACACATCACTCTGCAATAAAACCCTATTTGCCAAAATAGAACAACTATACAAATAACACCCACACCAAAACTACTCATGGAAAGTAAAATCTTTCTCCCTCCCTCTATCTCCCTCCTATACTGCTCTCTCTCTCTCTATCTCTCTCTCTCTCTCTAGTCCTGAACACACACACACACACACACACACACACACACACACACACACACACAAACCAAACACCACAGACGCCAAATACACTTCAGACTCGAGCGTCTCACCAAGCCAAACACGCTACGAAACAAATGATTACTACACAGCCATAACAACACATAATGGCGTCGAAAATTCTGCCTATATTTTTGAGAAAACGGAGGAAGTGCAGTGTCAAGCGACCATAGGTCACGAAATCAGCCAACAAAATATGAGAAAGCACCACAATATCTAAACCGTAAGTTACAAACAAAAGACGTGGTACATACTCATTTCCGTTTGTAAATAGATAGTCAACATAAAAATAAAAAATTACGTTTTGCTGTTTGCAGATGACAAGTTGTAGATTGTGTAGTAGAATAGCTACCAAAATAAATGTGCAATAGCATCATGTAAGGTACGTACACTATTGCATACATCGACTCTTTTGCCAATTGACCTATAAATAGGACTCTGACAAAATGTTGTAAACAACACGCAGTGCATAAGGTCGTTAACACATATCACAGCTGCGAACTATGATTAAATGAAGTATAATATTTTATTGCTATTATTCATTCACAATTGTAAATATTAGGTACCAAAAGTTTCGCTAAATGTTAATATGTAACAACAATTTTACAGTTAGAAAATAAAAATAACCAACTGAATGTAGCACAAAAATTGCTGAAACATGTCTGGGTGAAACAAAACTGAAAAAAGGTGTCTTGCATATGGCGGAATTCCCTCGTCCTAATTTCGTAGCAAGCACGAACATAACAAGAAGAAATGCAAAATCACAAGATGATAATATTTTACTTTTTCGAATTTGTATCTATTTTGTGTGCTTCTAAGCAGCGATTAAAAGCAACTGCGTACATTGTTATTACTAACGTATCAATAAGCTGAATCGAGTGTTCACCTTTATTGCAACACTGGAAAGAGTACGTAGGTAGAAGGCAACGTCACAGGCAGCGGTGATTCGTTTTAAAAGTATTTAATAGCTAGAGATCAGGTAGTGATGGCGTAAGTCAACTGTTTTGTCAGCAAGGCCTAGAAAGGATTATACTACACTGAATCTCGATTTCAGCACATATACTGAATTTTAAGTTACAATTAACCACATCTGCCTTATAGCTTTAAAAGAAAAAATTCTGACCTATTTATTCGGTAACTTTTTGCTCTAGAGAATATATCATAACTGGTACTCAAAGGAATGGTTAAAATCATGTTATTCAAAGAAAGAACAGTGTTGCTTTGCAAGAAAAAGGATGAAAGATAAAATTAAAGAAAGGAGAGGAAAAAATAAAACATATTTCAAGTACGTAGGTACTTCACTTTAGAACAAAGCTTTCAGTCAAAATAATATTAGGAATACGGTCAGATCATTAAATACGACGTTGATTAAACGAAAATATTACATCATGTAAAATGAAACCATATTTTCACAATATGTCAGAGATACATGTTAAAAGGAAATGGCCCTTTTCATTTTCGTTGCACCCCTGGCCAGCGCGGTTGCTACCATTGTTGTTGTTGTTGTGGTCTTCAGTCCTGAGACTGGTTTGATGCAGCTCTCCATGCTACTCTATCCTGTGCAAGCTTCTTCATCTCCCAGTACCCACTGCAACCTACATCCTTCTGAATTTGCTTAGTGTATTGATGTTTTGGTCTCCGATTTTTACCCTCCACGCTGCCCTCCAATGTTAATTTGTGATCCCTTGATGCCTCAAAACATGTCCTACCAACCGATCCCTTCTTCTAGTCAAGTTGTGCCACAAACTTCTCTTCTCGCCAATCCTATTCAATACATCCTCATTAGTTACGTGATCTACCCACCTTATCTTCAGCATTCTTCTGTAGCACCACATTTCGAAAGCTTCTATTCTCTTCTTGTCCAAACTGGTTATCGTCCATGTTTCACTTCCATACATGGCTACACTCCATACAAATACTTTCAGAAACGACGTCCTGACGCTTAAATCTATACTCGATGTTAACAAATTTCTCTTCTTCAGAAACGATTTCCTTGCCATTGCCAGTCTACATTTTATATCCTCTCTACTTCGACCATCATCAGTTATTTTGCTCCCTAAATAGCAAAACTCCTTTACTACTTTAAGTGTCTCATTTCCTAATCTAATCCCCTCAGCATCACCCGATTTAATTTGACTACATTCCATTATCCTCGTTTTGCTTCAAGACACTGTCCATTCCGTTCAACTGCTCTTCCAACTGTTGTCGGCACATTGGCGTAGTGCTCCCTGGCAGTCCCACACTAATGCAGGTGAATAACCCCACAGTAGAGAGTAAAAATGATACGGAAGATGCCTGGGTGTAGAAGTCACGGAACATGAAGCAAAATATTGTCAAAAAGGTAATCGAATCCACGTATCTGAATGACCTGCAACAAAGTGAACTGACACAGTTGCTTAACCAATTTGCCGAGGTATTTACGGAAAGACCCGGTATAATCATAGGGTACGAGTACATTAATCAAGTCCGAGCTCACGATACATTCTGCCGCGCCACCTATCCCCTGGTCGAAAAGACAGGCGGCAGGAAGGGGAATACAGAATCACGCAGTGAAAATTGCAAATAAGATTCGTACTAGATAAGCAAGCATACTTTGAACAAATTTAGGTTAGTTTCAATATGTATTCTTGTGATTAATGTGTGCTTTCATTCCATGTAGGCTTTCACGGCCGGCGTCTTCATCAGTAAACACTTCCGGGCTAAGTTGCCGTGGTCGATCTGTAGAACTTCTTCTCCCTGACGTTTCGTTCTCAACTACGGAGAACATCTTCCGAGGTGAGTCAACGACTAGCTGCTAGGAGCTGGGGCCGCCGCTTATATGGATATCGTAGGGGGCGCCACCGCACGTCACGTGGCGTCAATGTGCAGCTATCTCTGGCTATCGTCTGTTCTCTCGATTGCAGGCAATCGATTGTCACGTGATTGATGCAACGTCGACCGCCATATTATATCCAATTTTAATCCTTCTTTTTTACGATTAAAATTGTATTGATGTTTGTGGATTTCAATTGCCTCTCTATACATACGTGTATAATAGTGCGACGTCCTCGCTAGCACGCTTGTTTCACCAAATTTTATTTCGTGATTTCCATCCTTAAATACATGTTCCGCTACTGCCGATTTGTCGATATGTCCCAAGCGCGAGTTTCTTTTGTGCTCCGTCAACCGTGTATTGATGCTTCATTTTGTAGTTCCTATGTAAACCCTGCCACAACTACACGGAATTTTATATACCCCTGGGGTGGCTAGGGGGTGACGAGCATCTTTTGTTGATCTTAGGCATTCACTAATTTTCTTAGTAGGTCTAAAAATGGTCTCTACCTGAAACTTGACTAGTACTTTCCCAATGCGATCCGTGATATTATGGATGAACGGAAGAAATACTTTTCCAGCTGATGGTTGTTGCTGTCTCCTATTTTTAGGAATTTTTCTATTTGGGTGAAGTGCTCGGTTAATCTCGTTTTTCGTATAACCGTTTTTCGCAAAGGCCATTCGTAAATGATTTAGTTCTTCTTGTAAGTAGCCTGGTTCACAAATATTATTGGCCCTATCCACTAGTGTTTTTATGAGCCCCCTCTTTTGCCTAGGGTGGTGGTTTGAGTTCTTATGGAGGTAGCGATCAGTATGTGTACCTTTCCTGTAGACCGTATGGCCTAAGGTCCCATCCGCCCGTTTGATAACTGATACATCCAAGAAGTTAAGTTGTCCATTCTTCTCCTTCTCCATAGTAAATTTAATCTTTGGGTTGATGCTATTTAAGTGTACCAGGAAATCATTCAAGTCTTCTTCCTCATGATTCCATATTACAAAGGTATCATCCACATACCGATACCACTTCGAGGGACTTTTTTTGGCCGACTGCAGTGCTAGATGTTCAAAATATTCCATGAATAAATTCGCAATTGCGGGACTTAGGGGGCTTCCCATGGCTACCCCATCGATCTGTTCATAAAATTCACCATTGTACTGAAAATAGGTCGAGGATAGACAGTGTTGGAACAAGGCTATTATATCAGTAGGGAACATATCGGCTGTATGGGAGAAAGCTTCATCAACTGGGAACCATCGTGAACAAAGACACTATATCAAAACTGACAAGGATGTCATTAGGACCGACAGTAATTTCCGTCAATTTCTCAATGAATGATTTCCTGGTACACTTAAGTAGCATCAACCCAAAGATTAAATTTACTATGGAGAAGGAGAAGAATGGACAACTTCTTGGATGAATCAGTTATCAAACGGGCGGATGGGACCTTAGGCCATAAGGTCTACAGGAAAGGTACACATACTGATCGCTACCTCCATAAGAACTCAAACCACCACCCTAGGCAAAAGAGGGGGCTCATAAAAACACTAGTGGATAGGGCCAATAATATTTGTGAACCAGGCTACTTACAAGAAGAACTAAATCATTTACGAATGGCCTTTGCGAAAAATGGTTATATGAAAAACGAGATTAACCGAGCACTTCACCCAAATATAAAAATTCCTAAAAATAGGAGACAGCAACAACCATCAGCTGGAAAAGTATTTCTTCCGTTCATCCATAATATCACGGATCGCATTGGGAAAGTACTAGTCAAGTTTCAGGTAGAGACCATTTTTAGACCTACTAAGAAAATTAGTGAATGCCTAAGATCAACAAAAGATGCTCGTCACCCCCTAGCCACCCCAGGGGTATATAAAATTCCGTGTAGTTGTGGCAGGGTTTACATAGGAACTACAAAATGAAGCATCAATACACGGTTGACGGAGCACAAAAGAAACTCGCGCTTGGGACATATCGACAAATCGGCAGTAGCGGAACATGTATTTAAGGATGGAGATCACGAAATAAAATTTGGTGAAACAAGCGTGCTAGCGAGGACGTCGCACTATTATACACGTATGTATAGAGAGGCAATTGAAATCCACAAACATCAATACAATTTTAATCGTAAAGAAGAAGGATTAAAATTGGATATAATATGGCGGTCGACGTTGCATCAATCACGTGACAATCGATTGCCTGCAATCGAGAGAATAGACGATAGCCAGAGAGAGATGCACATTGACGCCACGTGACGTGCGGTGGCGCCACCTACGATATCCATATAAGCGGCGACCCCAGCTCAAAGCAGCCAGTCGTTGACTCACCTCGGAAGATGTTCTCCGTAGTTGAGAACGAAACGGCAGGGAGAAGAAGTTCTACAGATCGATCACGGCAACTTAGCCTGGAAGTGTTTACTGATGAATGTGTGCTTTGTTTATTTTTGTGGATAAATGTTCTTGTCGTGTCTAATATGAGAGTAACTGTATTTTTGAATGAGTTGAATTGAATGTGTGCATCATGTATGTACATGAACTAACATTGTAGCAAATGAATCGGACGTACGTGTCCATAAATGACATACTAACACTGAGCACAGTGCGTGCGCCCGAAAATTTGTCCCGCTGAACCATTCGTCTTTCTCATTTCAACTACAGTACAGTTTGTTAGATTTAGCGTGAATACCAGCTAGAAGTATTTGGGGCTGCAATCTCACATGCAAGGCAGCTGCAAGCACGCGATCTACGTTAAGCGAATGGTTCTGTATCGAATGATAATATTACGTACAAAAGTTACTGAGCTCACGATATCAGAGTGGCTAAAAGGCTGCCACTTCATGAATAAGAGGATTTGGCAAAGGACATGATTATTTTGTAATAGACAAAGCATATTACTGATTAAATTACTTCTCGGTAAAGCCGATGGAAAGGAATATCGATTGTATATCTATTTGTGTATATACATTTAATGAAAAGTCTCAAAATGTGCTCAATATGCCTTTAATGTTAAGTACTTTTCGGGACACTCAGATAGTAAGATAAGTGAAGAAGCTATTCACACGGTACGAACTTCAAACGCAGTAAGAGTGAAACAGACTGTACGTGTTATAGCTAGGCAAAACATTGATAAAATGTACCATAGTACAGCAGTAATGAAGTAAACAGAAATGGCCGTCACTTATGGCTGAACTGTAATAAGTAAAGTGCTATATGGTTCTTATAATTTCACTGAACTGTGCATAGCAAGAAATAGTGGATTTTATTGCAAGACAGTGAACCTATAAATCACAGCTAAAGCTGTGTGGTTAAGAAACAGCCAACAACGAGCTAAAATCACAAATCACAGCGGCACATGTGTTAGCGGGACAGTGTGAAAGTGTCATAATGATGAACCTTGTATGGACGCCCACCAGAGTGACGTACAGGAAAATCATAGTGAACATGTGTGGTACGAATCACTACTTACGTAAAGTAAAAAAAGTGATCTGAAAAAGCCAAAATCCCAAGTGAAGTACTGTTATTGTCTTTTCTCGACCAACATACTACAGACACTTACAAATACACGTATGAATGTAGATTGTATGGCTTAATAACGTTTCTCTTACAGCCAGTGTATTTTGTAATACTGTTGGTGAAAAATCTAATGATCGGTGGGTTACTTTTCATGTCACGAGAGTGGCAAGCGGGCGAATAGCAGTTCTGGACCGCTCAGCTGATCGGCGCCGGGCGACACTCACTTATTCGCTGACCCCATACACCGCTCATCGAACCTGCTTTCCGCGCTCCTTGTTCCTGCTTATGCCGCTGCCCTGCGCTGAATACTCGCCGACACAGTCGTCAACTGCCGTCGCGACGATTTGACATAAGCGCTTTACGAAAGTAATTGAGAAAACATGGAACATTTTGCTCATTTACGTCAAATGAATTTGAGGTTCTAAAACAACAGAAACATTAACCTTTCGCTAATATTGCTAAACTGCCAAAGACTTTTGCCTTGTATGTGAAACTACTATAACTTGTTACCGACGTGGACCTTAAGCAACAAAACATGTCATAGGCATTCTTAAACAGAAAATATGAATAACCTTACAAAATAATTTGCATTTTAACCAACTTCTATATGAACTATTTTTCTGTTGTGTTGATGTAATTACTGTTTCATCATATTTGTTCTATATATATTTATGTTTAAATGTCTGTCATTCGAAAAAAATCACTAAATATCATAGGAAAGTAAACAGTTTGAAGACTCCGGGCGGCATTATTTTCGACCCGTTTTTTCCCATACGCCCGTAACCCGAATGAGGGAGTATAAGCCTTTTGTTATCGGGTCATAGGTTATTCCGAACTTTTCGCCTTCATGTGCAGACACAGGGCAAGTGTAAGTTAAGCACAAGCTATGATAAAATAATTGTAAACCTGAAAATACATCACAAACAAATATTGTAGTGGTAAGTTAAAGCTATACTTCCTTAATAATTTGAATAATCTGAAACTAAGCTTGCCAGTGACAAGTGTGTCTGAAGACATTAAAAATCATGTGAAGGTCTGGTAGTGAGTGAGACCCAACATTGGAAATATTTGGTTACACCCTCACTAGGAGTCCCATGTGGCTGTACGCCACATAACGTGAAAGACAATATTGAAGAATTTCGCAAATTTGGAAAAACTGACATCATAATGAAATAAATATTGTCACAGAAAAATAACAAAAACTGTAATCAATTAATATGATCTGCAAATGATATTGTAATCTCTGTTCCTTTTGAAAAAGGCCCGACAATCTGCCCTATTGTTTCTTCGTAGTGTAAGAAGCCATTTTGTGACATGGCACGAAAACATGTAAGTGTCATGTAATATTTAGACTAAATATAATCAAATGTTGCTTAAAAGTGTCGCTAATGTTTTACTGTAACAACTCCTATATTGATGAAGTGAATGCCTTTAATGATTTATGCAAATTTTATAGGGGAACATTGGCGCAGAGTTCAACGCCATTGTTCTAAATGATAACAGCCCAGAGTCTATCGCGTAACTTTTTGAAAATGCTGTTAGTTCATACAACGATAACTGTGTCGTTATTCCTATTGTATTCAATGAAATTTGAAACTATTCTTTTATGTTTATTAAAAGCCACACTAAATTTTCTCAGGGCGCTATCGCCAGAAATATCATATATATCCCAACCTGAAGACATCCCCCTTGTCATGGATATTTTTCTTTATTTAATATTACACGATAATCCATTAAACACAATGCTTATTTTTTTTGTGAGGTTTGATGCTCCACGATAGCTGCCTATGTGCACTGGCAGCGTAAGCATTTATAGAAATTCCTATTAATAAAATAAACTGTACCAGTGGCCTAATATGAATTGTAAAATATTACAAGACGCCGTTTTCCATTTATTGGGATTATTCCTTTTAATATCTTTAGTATGAAATGCCTAGTAAAAGAGCTTATATCATTTTTATCATTAATGGCGCCGCTACAACAATAGGCCTACTCAAAAATGGCCAGGGCAACGTTTCATTATTCAGGAAAGGTACTCGCTACTGACAAAAACACATTTTATAGCCAGTAGTTTCATACATATTCAAACAAAGTCTAATATTGCTACAGGTAGTTGTTTGAATTACAGATCGTGAACAATAAGCGTCCGTCGGTTAGAACATCTGAACTGAGAAGACTGTGAAACAAAAAACGCTCATTCCTTTTATACATATGGATATAGATGATAATTATATCTGTTCGAAGAGCGCAGATAACATTTCTTTATTATTGCGTATCGATAACCTATTTATACTCCTTTTTTACCGGAGGCTATGCTATAAGTCGTAATAAATATTTTAATATTTGCTGATTTTGACAAATAATAAAAATAAATATATATATTGCAGATTTCTCTTGATAAGGGGTTATTGCTTTGAAGCAATAACAGTTTTTTCAATATAGAATCATATTTAAGTAAAGTGACTAAAGTTCATTTTTTGATCCCCACTTAACGGAAATTGCGAGGATCTCCTCTGCAATTTCATGAAAGTAAAACAAATAATTAATTACTCAGCTGTATATCTGGAATATTGTGCGTTGGTGGTGACTTTTACTGTAAAAACAGCGTTTCCTGTAGACCTTATGGCCTAAGGTCCCATCCGCCCGTTTGATAACTGATACATCCAAGAAGTTAAGTTGTCCATTCTTCTCCTTCTCCATAGTAAATTTAATCTTTGGGTTGATGCTATTTAAGTGTACCAGGAAATCATTCAAGTCTTCTTCCTCATGATTCCATATTACAAAGGTATCATCCGCATACCGATACCACTTCGAGGGGCTTTTTTTGGCCGACTGCAGTGCTTGATGTTCAAAATATTCCATGAATAAATTCGCAATTGCGGGACTTAGGGGGCTTCCCATGGCTACCCCATCGATCTGTTCATAAAATTCACCATTGTACTGAAAATAGGTCGAGGATAGACAGTGTTGGAACAAGGCTACTATATCAGTAGGGAACATATCGGCTGTATGGGAGAGAGCTTCATCAACTGGGAACCATCGTGAACAAAGACACTATATCAAAACTGACAAGGATGTCATTAGGACCGACAGTAATTTCCGTCAATTTCTCAATGAATGATTTCCTGGTGCACTTAAGTAGCATCAACCAAAAGATTAAATTTACTATGGAGAAGGAGAAGAATGGACAACTTCTTGGATGAATCAGTTATCAAACGGGCGGATGGGACCTTAGGCCATAAGGTCTACAGGAAAGGTACACATACTGATCGCTACCTCCATAAGAACTCAAACTACCACCCTAGGCAAAAGAGGGGGGTAATAAAAACACTAGTGGATAGGGCCAATAATATTTGTGAACCAGGATACTTACAAGAAGAACTAAATCATTTACGAATGGCCTTTGCGAAAAATGGTTATACGAAAATCGAGATTAACCGAGCACTTCACCCAAATAGAAAAATTCCTAAAAATAGGAGACAGCAACAACCATCAGCTGGAAAAGTATTTCTTCCGTTCATCCATAATATCACGGATCGCATTGGGAAAGTACTAGTCAAGTTTCAGGTAGAGACCATTTTTAGACCTACTAAGAAAATTAGTGAATGCCTAAGATCAACAAAAGATGCTCGTCACCCCCTAGCCATCCCAGGGGTATATAAAATTCCGTGTAGTTGTACTCTGAGAAGTACCATAACTGAGGCAGTGATGTAAATAATTTTTCAGTTATGAAGAAGGCAGAATAGTACTAACTCCAACTTGTCATAACTTAAAAAACCAATAAACATAAAACAAAAACAACCACCACAGCTTCATGGAAGGAAAGAACTCTCCTCTTTGCTGAGACTGAATGTAGCGTCTGATGTTTGATTGTTCGCGACGTTAATCTGATTGAAATAAAAGTTAATTATTGAGGTTTGGTTTTGCTGTACGAATCTGGTTGGCAAATCCGTCGGTGGGAAACAGCATTTCACAGTACAAAGTCGAACTGAAGCATTTGTGTTTGCATAAGATGAAGCGGAAAGCTGTGGTGTGCACGGAAGGTTTTCATGACAAAAGGCGGCGTTGGGTGTACCATTTTTGTCTTGACAGAAAACTTCTATACTGTTGTTGTTGTTGTTGTTGTTGTTGTTGTGGTCTTCAGTCCTGAGACTGGTTTGATGCAGCTCTCCTTGCTACTCTATCCTGTGCAAGCTTCTTCATCTCCCAGTACCTACTGCAACCTACATCCTTCTGAATCTCCTTAGTGTATTCATCTCTTGGTCTCCCGCTATGATTTTTACCCTCCACGCTGCCCTCCAATGCTGAATTTGTGATCCCTTGATGCCTCAGAACATGTCCTACCAACCGATCCCTTCTTCTTGTCAAGATGTGCCACAATCTCCTCTTCTCCCCAATTCTATTCAATACCTCCTCATTAGTTATGTGGTCTACCCATCTAATCTTCAGCATTCTTCCGTAGCACCACATTTCGAAAGCTTCTATTCTCTTCTTGTCCAAACTATTTATCGTCCATGTTTCACTTCCATACATGGCTACACTCCATACAAATGCTCTCAGAAACGACTTCCTGACGCTTAAATCTATACTCGATGTTAATAAATTTCTCTTCTTCAGAAACGCTTTCCTTGCCATTGCCTGTCTGCATTCTATATCCTCTCTACTTCGACCATCATCAGTTATTTTGCTCCCTAAATTGCAAAACTCCTTTACTACTTTAAGAGTCTCGTTTCCTAATCTAATTCCCTCAGCATCACCCGACTTAATTCCACTACATTCCACTGTCCTAGTTTTGCTTTTGTTGATGTTCATCTTATGTCATCCCCTCAAGACACTGTCCATTCCGTTCAACTGCTCTTCCAAGTCCTTTGCTGTCTCTAACAGAATTTCAATGTCATCGGCGAACCTCAAAGTTTTTATTTCGTCTCCATGGAATTTAATACCTACTCCGAATTTTTCTATTGTTTCCTTTGCTGCTTGCTCAATATACAGATTGAATAACATCGGGGAGAGGCTACAACCCTGTCCCACTCCCTTCCCAACCACTGCTTCCCTTTCATGCCCCTCGACTCTTATAACTGCCAGCTGGTTTCTGTACATATTGTAAACAGCCTTTCGCTCCCTGTATTTTACCCCTGCCACCTTTAGAATTTTAAAGAGAGTATTCCAGTCAACATTGTCAAAAGCTTTCTCTAAGTGTACAAATGCTAGAAACGTAGGTTTGCCTTTCCTCAATCTTTCTTCTAAGATAAGTCGTAAGGTCAGTATTGCCTTACGTGTTCCAACATTTCTACGGAATCCAAACTGATCTTCACCGAGGTCGGCTTCTTCCAGTTTTTCCACGTCTGTAAGGAATTCGCGTTAGTATTTTGCAGCCATGGCTTATTAAACTGATAGTTCGGTAATTTTCACATCTGTCAACACCTGCTTTCTTTGGGATTGGAATTATTATATTCTTCTTGAAGTCTGAGCGTATTTCGCCTGTCTCATACATCTTGTTCACCAGATGGTAGAGTTTTGTCAGGACTGGCTCTCACAAGGCTATCAGTAGTTCTAATGGAATGTTGTCTACTCCCGGGACCTTGTTTCGACTCAGGTCTTTCAGTGCTCTGTAACTCTTCACGCAGTATCATATTTCCCATTTCATCTTCATGTACATCTTTTCTGTTAGTGTCATGCTTAATATGGGACTTGATAACCTCACTATTAAGTGTTTCAGACTGCATGGGTGGCACAACAGAGCGGTCACGTGCGAAACTCCAGACGGTATTGTCGTCAGTATAAATGGAATGCAATGAACTTTCTGACGTGAGGAACTTAGCTTTGTTATCAGATTTGGTAGGCACAATGGGTTCATTAATGTTTTCCAAAATTATCAAACTGCTGTCGCTAACGGTAGCTTCTGAGGGAAAACTAACAATTTCATGCCGCTTAATACGAGTCACGCTTAATTTCTTAGTAAAACTTTACCCTGTGCTGTCGATGTGTTTTTCAAGATGATGTGAGGTTTACGACTTCGAAACGTCTGTAACGGGCTCTACGGAATTATTTTCAATGGCCTTTATATTTGTTTCTAACTGATTAAAACGGTTTTTAGTCGTTTCTATGTACGATTTGGGTTTGTCACTTATGCTGGAATTTTGTTTATTGAGCTGAGTGGTCTGTTCATTTATCTAAGTCTTGGTGTCATCAAGTAGTTTTGGTAAGCTGCCAACTTGCTCATCCATTTCGTTACTCTGTTTAACCATCATTTGCATGAGAATTTGAAGCATCGCTTCCGTATTCTTTTCAGCTGATGCGGCTGGTGTCACCTGTGTTGTGTTTAGTCGTGTGGAGACAACATCTACAGCCATGGACTACTCGTTTGTTGCATTATCTGCACAAATACCGTTAATGAAATCTGACGTATTTTTGAGAACAACTGTTGTTTTCTCTGACATACTACTGGCAGTCTGATTAAGTGTGTGAACAGTAGGTAAATCACAGCCCTTATTCGGTAAACAATCACGTTTGGAATTATGCACATCAGCCATGTGCAGATCAGCGGCGTCCACAATACCAGAATCTTCCATCTGATTACTAACCAAATTGGTGGGTGAAGTTATAGTGTCAGTAAGTTGTTAATTTTATTTGGAAACGGAACTCGTGTTATATGTGGTGCTTTGTAAATGTTGCACCGCAGAGTGGTCGCTATCATTCTCAATATCGTTGTGAACAATCGGAGAGTCGTCCATTTCGGTATGTTTAATTGTAAGATTACGCGCCGGGACCTGCACAGTTTTGCGCAGCATCTTGAATCACATACATGGTGCAAATGCAAAGACAAAATTTCAACACTCAACCAGGCGGAGCAGAAGAATGCCTATGAACTGTGGGAAAATTTTGTACGTTAGTAAACTGCGTTGCGCCAAAAAACCTAAGTAGTTAGGTTTATATATATATATATATATATATATATATATATATATATAAATTTTCACAAAGCGAACGACTGGCAGAGCTCTGGCTAAGTGTAACTTTCAATTATATGAATTAATTAATAAACTTTACGATTACGTTGAATGAATGTTTGAGCTGTGGGATGGATACAGAACTCGAATTGTCGTGCGGCGTGTTGTAACTGCAAGTGGTGTGCTTTCTCTGTATTATCGTTTGGAAAATTTCACGAATCGATTGGGCAATGCAACTCCCAATACTAATAAAGAAATACAGTCACTGCAAAATACTTCCAGCCCCTTAGGCACTAAATCATCTGGCCAGGCTCAGCAGTAAGTAATACTTGAAATGCACATCAAATTCATTTGACTGACAAATCAGAACATCTAAGAAAACCCAAATTCTTTGAAAAATATATGATCTGGACTGGGAGGCGGTACTGATTACGGTGAATTACTAGCACACAGTTTTTTTTAAGCAAATGTATATTGCAAGTTAAGTTTGGCCTTTGAAAAAATCTGACAATTGAAGTTACATTACTCACGATTGATTCACAAACAACGAGATTTAAACAGCAATTATTATCTAACTTCTTTAATCCAACATAAATGCAAATCATGAAATTACACATAGCTTTGTTAAAAAATCTAGAAAGCATTACAAAAATGAAATATCTAACCAGCCTCTTGATCAAAACCGTTTATGTACATTCTGGGGTTACTCAACAATTGCAGATTATCGGCCAACTCATCTATACTAACGCGCTGGTAAAAACAGAAATCATAATTATTTAATACCTTTACCCTAGTTTCATGAAGACTTCTGCTTCTCCAAGTTCAACAAAATTGACGTACCTAAATTAATCTAACTCTTTGCGGCTTCACTCAGCACACCCCAGAAGTTGCCTACTCCATCGTCTTTCCTTCGCAGACAGCTACCTACAACTGAGCGCCAAGCGCTCTCTTCCTCCAACAGTAGCAGTAGTATCTCTGGCTCTGCGGTTGCGCACAGTCAGCGATCTGCATTATCGAGCCTATCAGAGACATTCATCGTTTATACTATTTTCATTTTGATTTATTAATATTCTTATGTTATTGTGGTGCCACATACAAGTGTTCCCCAGTATACTCCTTTCAATACGGCATAATATACTTTATTAAATGGGTAAGACTAGAACCTAAATAGAAAATATATGCAATTCGTAATAACCAGATCAGAGAAACTTGTTGTTCTAGCTTCATTTTACATATGATACGCGAACTTTACCTGCATACAAGTGAGTTTCTTCTTCTATGTGTATAAAAGGAATAATTAATCTAGTTGGGAAAGTCAAATTTAATTCATGCTCATATAGGGACTACATACTGTAACGTCATTGTGTGTAACAGACCATTTGTTGTTACGTATAGATTGTCGATAAAACATGTACGGAAACTGCATACTGTTACGTGGGAAATAGTACTGTGCCAGAGCATACCATGTACTAGTACACGGTTTATAATATGTAACTTTCGTTTTCGTATTTGGAATGAGCACTTTCAATTGTAAATTCCCGTATTTCAGCCTGTGGATGCCCTATTTGCGCGAGAGTTCATAATAATACAATTTTGTTGTACCCTTGCATGACGTAATCAGAAACTAACACTTACCAGCGCAAACACGTTTCAGTTTGATTTGTTATGAATACGTTTATATACCAGTAATTTTGCTTCACAAACACCACGCCCAAAATTTCAGTCTTTGAGAACATTTCCTGTTGAGTTCTTGCACACTTTTACCAAATGATAATTGACAGTGCCGTCGTTCACAGTAGGACTGTTCTCAAAAATAGTTCGGGAATTTCTTAACAGTCAGAGAAAGCATGCTGGTACACCAACTTCACTTCCAGTTCCGAACAAGGAATATATGGGTGTTCCAGGATATGGGTTATGACGGGAATGATCGTTCGAAGAAAAAAATTGTAGTAAACATGTGCTCTAAAATGCGTGCCTTAGGAGGTATGAGCACTTCTTCATTTTCAGTACAGTGAAAATAATCTCTTCTGGTGCAATCTCTTTCCATATTTTGACAGTTGGTAGTATGGGCCAAACCAAGGACAAAAATGATCAGTAAACATGGGCTGTAAAGTGCATACCTTAAGAGGTACGAGCACCTGTTCATCATTGCAGCTGTGAAACACTCCCCTTGTATTGAACAAGTGCTTATAACTCTTAAAGTACACATTTTAGAACCAACATTTACAGAACACATTTTTCTTCTTGTTGTCCTTACCTTCTGCCCATAAAATGTAGAAAGCAAAGAGCTTGCAGTAGAAGAGATTTGTTTCATAGTGTCGAAGCTGAAGAAGCTCTTAAGGTATGCATTTTATAGCCCATGTTTACTGCACATTTTTGCTTCGAACGATCGTTCCTGTGATATCCCTGAATATTGACCATTCCTTCTGGGACACCCTGTATAATGGGACTTTCGTGACTTAAGCTGCATTTACAAAACATAGAGGTTTGTGATATAATTGATGTCCTCCATTGACGGGCTACTCAATTTCGACTGACAACTACTTCATACCGTTGTAAAGCGATGCTATGTAAATACTTCTGGCAGATAGAAGAATTAGATTTATTAACTACACAGTAAAATATTTACCCTCTTAGCTAATGTAAGATTGTACCGTATGCCTTATATATTATGTTTATATTATGTTCATTATTAATTAGAGCCTCACTTGGAGTAGTATACAGTTTGTTCATTTTAGTTGGCATGTGGAGCTAATATAGAGTCCAGGAAAGTAGCCTGTGTTGGAAAGATGATTAAAGTCAGCTTTGGAAAGATTTGGAGTGACTAGTAACGTAAGGAAGTTAGGTGGTTATGGTATAGTAGTGTGTTGGCGCTGGACTGCACAACAATGACGACCAATGACATTTTGAAATTCGGTGTTACAAGAAATGGGCTGGTTAAAGTTTCTAGATGTTGAGGAGATTTGCAAATGTTTGAGTAAATGCTATATATGGTTGGGTAAAGGTAATCAGATACATAAAGCAGAGCCCTTCTCATACAAGAATTTGCAGAGGGTGGTTATACTCAAAAGCTTGGCTGTTCGTGGAAAATACAGTATGCATCGCTTAGTATGTGGTATATTATATAATTCCACTGCTAAGGCATTTAGTTACGTGTCTGTTGAAATGTTCCTCTTGGATTATTTTTATGGACAATCTGAGTGCAGCTACGTGTTGTTGTTTTAAAAATCTTTTATTAACCACTCCCATAATAGGAGGGCTTGTCACAATATCCTGCTACACACTGTAGTCCCCCACCGCACCTTCGAAGCACGCCGCTACATGATCTAAAACAGGTGCGGCCCACTGATACACGTCCAGCCCATTGATACACCGAGAGCCTTTTTGTTTTGGTACCTCTAGCTACGTACTGCACTCTAATGTATACCAGGACTACAGACATGGCCTGCAAACGAACAAAATATTTGTCAGTAACTTTATTTTTTTATTAGCGGTAGTTAAAATCTAATGATTACCCTTCTAACACTGCTGGTTCTAAATGAGTGAATGTGTACAGTCAGACCTTTCATAAAGTGCCCACATTTCAGATGGTTGCCTAATCCCGGCAAGCGGAATATCTTCCTCGGCACTGCACTCCGCATCTCGCTGCGACAACCAGTAGCAAATGTCGTTCTGATAGGCCACTGTGAGTTTTGCGCCGGTGCTGTTAATATTTCGTACTCCACAGCTATTTTCGCATTGTGGCCAAGATAAACATTTTCTACAGAGTTTAGTCGGAAGTCCTTCCTCAACCCAGATAACACGTACTTTCAAAATATTCCTTATGATGTTAGTTTGAAGCGTGCTTTGCCTTATCTAACTGATAAAACGTGTCGTCCACAGTTCACTTAAAGGTTAGGTTGTGCCAAAACAGAAGGAAGGATGGTCGCTAATAGCGGGCAGTAATAGGTTGCACCATTTCGGGTACCCGAAATTTGGATCAGTTTACACAAATAGAAGCTCCGAATTTTATTCCAGATGCCACCTTTCTGGTGTTTGAGAGACAAAGACGTTGGGGTCATTAATTGGCTGGGCATACTGCATACCCGCAAGCGTTGATGAAACCATGTTGAAAGATTCATCATCTGAATGTGAAGAGAACGAGGAATGTATTCACTGCGACCAACTGCTGTCAAGTGATACCTGTCTAAAGAGTCCTGGATTAAGTGCATTGCTTGTTTTCGCTGGTGTAATGAGCTTTATGAAGGTGTCGACGATGGTACATGGAATGTTTTTAAATTTAACTTTTGTATCAAAAAGCACAAGGACTGAGCCATTTTTCTGGCTGAAACGTCTGGAGCCGAAAGTAATGCAGCAGCTCTCTCCTTTTGAAGCAAACATGTCGTGGGGAAAAAGCTATGTTACTGACTCATTAAATATGAGTGTCAATTAGAACCAGTAATTATGAAAGCAGAAAACCCGAAGTTAGGTACCATATTTTTCCGCGAGTAAAAATTACACATTCTAATTCTTTTTTCACCTATCATGGAATGAAAAAATATTCGGAAGATTTTTTGCAAGAGTAGTGTTTAAATGTTCCCAAGTAATAGATAGCTTATTTTTCATAATTTAAAGACTTGTAATTTACTGGTAATTTTAAAGTTAAAAGTGGTGCCTGATAATAGGGCACTTTCTCCCACTGATCCCCAAGAGCATGGGCATAGAGCTTGTTGTTATACACTACACTGATAAAACAGTATCAGCTTGCAAGATACTTCCGTGGCGACAAGCGTGGCCTCTGAGTCACAGTTTCCCTCATTAGTGCTTCTATGCGCACATGAATGTCCCGTCAGAAACAGCTTCTACGGAGAGGAGCGAGCTCGCCCTGTTGGCGGAAATTTTTCCGGAAGTTGCTAGAAGAAAGAGGTGAAGAGATAAGAGAGAGAAAAAGAACGCGACCAGGCCAGCAGATGTCGCATTTCCTCATCGCATTAAGAATGTTGTCAGGCAGCCGCAAGAAGGAAGGCGTTGTGGTGCTAATGGTAGGCGATAACTGTGTTACGGGCTAGCACCGTAAAGGAGGAACTAAACACGGCCCCTACAAGTTTAATATACATTCCAGTGGCGCCGCAACCTCGCGGCTCATCTGCATAACGGCGGCTGTTTCCGCGGGTCGTAAATCTCTGGGAAGGCGACACAAGTGCCAGGATCGCGCCGCGAAGCTTGCTGGGAAATGACTCCATCTCGCGGCCGCACACCTTATCGCTGCGAGCTGCGCAGGCGCACGCGGCCATTAGGGCGGGACGACTGTGGCGCTGTCTAGCGTCCAGCACACGAAGCCACTGAGCCAGCGTTCCAGGCGATAGCAGAGGCCTTTGCTCTGCCGCGAGAGACATCTACATATGCGGTGTCAATCACGTACGGCGTCAAGGGTAGCGTACGCACTTCCCCTCACCGAACTGATTCATACTGACAGGATGTGTATAGAGCACATCTACGACTTCAACATACGTAAACAGGAAGACGCAATCCTCAACCGTTTCTGAGAAAATCGAGTTTGAAATTTTTATTCGTATTTATGTATTTAGTATTGTCTCCAGTACCTAAGACGTCCACATCTGAGAGTGATGAACCGTTAGTTTTAGGAGCGCGAGGTCTACAAATCGAATATCCTTGCCAACACCATTTTTCTTCTTTGTATGTAATTATTACGACTGTGCAAGCTGTCACTATTGAGTGAGTCCTTTATTATGTTCATAATCTTTATCCTGAAAAAAATAAACAAACATTTTATAAATACCCGGAAAAAAATGGATCACGAAAACTTTCAATCAAATCGGTACATTTATTTTATTTGTATTATTTTGTCTACATGTGTGGCAAGCATAATGTGTAACTATGGATGATATCTATCACAGAAACATGGGAAACAATAATTATTGCGACATACAGCACTTATAGTGAACGCCAAATCTTTGCTCGTGCATGGTGTTTTCTGTGTGTCTATTGCAAAATAAACTTGGGTTACATTTATAAGCGCTGCTCGGTCTTCACACAATTTCACGGCGTACCACGTGTATCTGTTGTTAGAATTAGGTGATAATGTAATAAGAGAAGAGTACCGGGAGGCGAAATTCGGTCCACAGAGCTCGTGCTTATGAAACTAGGCGCTTACACGCTTGGTCGTGGCATCCTTGGTTACTAGTGGCAATACGAAGTATGTAAGCATGAATAAAGTGTTCAAAGTCGATTATGTCGAAAACGATTGAGAGCTGCGTCATGCTACATACATACATTTTAGTCCATGTCGTACCCTACACATCCTGTCAATATGAATGAGACCGGTAGGGAAGTTCGTACTTGTAAGGCAGATACGGTTTATGCGTGGTCGATTTTTTTTAATTACCTCCAAAATGTTGAACCTTCAGTTGCATCAGTGATTATTAACCACTAAGTAAACGTAACGATTTCAGAAAATTCTCCTGGGGCCTACCAGGAAGTTCTATGAGAGATAGGTAGACAGTGGACTGTATCATTGTTATGGTGTGTTTGTACGAGAATACTGTGAATACAACGTAATCCTGAAAATCCCGCTTATCGACTTTATAAAGGCGATGACAGCATTCACTGTGAGGACACAGGCTTATATCAGATCGTGTGTTTCAGTACTTCAGAAGTTAATTTGTCTGAAAATAAAATGTACGCAATGATTTGCTGCTGAAGTACTGGGGTTGTTGCCAGTGGCTGACTAAGCCCGTCGGAGACCGGGGGCAACGAAATTAATTGGGACCCCCTGTCCGCTTAGAAACTGACGTGTATGTTGTGCACATATTGTAAAAAATGAATAATATTCGTGTAACGACTGAAAAAAGGAGGTTCTGCCTATTTACAATGTGTGAACTCTACGCTCTAGGAATTGTAACACATATACTCAAAGATGCAGGTGAGAAAATCAGAATTATTGATATTACAACACATGTTTTCGTGTCTTTATTTTCTCATTAATGACGTCGAAATTTGTTTCATTCGATTTTTTTTTCAGTTGGTGATTAATTGTAGAGATAATTTTTTATTAGTTCTATTTCAGAAAAACTTGTCTCTCATGATACGACTGAGACACAAATGGTCAAGAAGTACCAGGTTATAGGTGATGTACACCGATAATGATTCACTGAAGTCCCAGTTTCATAAAAATTGAAGAATTTCTTGAGATGTCCATCTAGTAGCAATTTCCACACTCAATCCGGAAGCATGTAGATGCCTAGGACCCATTTTTATTTGTTGCTATACTTGCTCCTTTCGTATTTATCGTATATTTAATATTATTCAGTGCTACAGCCGGACCGTCATCGAAAGCTTCAAACAAAGTTTGTTTCATCAATTTGGAAAATTTGGGGATATCCTTAATCGCCATGTATCGTTCTGACAGTTGTGTGAATCGGTCTGCGCATTGAAACATTTATGGATGAAATTCTACTCGAATCGATAATTCAGCGTCATGAGGAGTTCACCGGGCATTGTATTATTTACCCTCCATCTTCCTCGTCGGTCAGTGTTTAATGTCTGTATCACCGATTTTTAATGCCAAAAGTAACTCCGTTGCCTATAACTGTAGTTCGTTCCGTCAGTAAAAACTGATTCTGGGTTTTCCATTTTGCGAATCCTTTATCCAAAGTTAATTTTAGGAGACTAGAGACATTGTTGGACTAAATTTAGGTTCTCCGGTATCGTTAAACGAAGCTGATGTATGTCAACAAAGTAAAACCACAAATTGTTGGAAGGAGCAAGCTTGCTGCATATCTAGTATCGAGTTTTGTCTCAGATAGCTCATGCACATCATCCAAAGTGCTCACAGTTGTTTTCTAATTTTCTTTTACGAATTTAACTGAATTGTAATGAGCACTCCACTGATTATCAGACACTAACTTCAAACTGTTTCCTGTTTCTTCGACAAGTAATTCCTTTCTACAAGTAGAAGACGAGAAGAATGGATATAACTTATCTACTGCTGCAAAACATTGGACTCTAGTCGGAACACATGA
Source organism: Schistocerca piceifrons (assembly GCF_021461385.2). Classification (NCBI taxonomy): domain Eukaryota; kingdom Metazoa; phylum Arthropoda; class Insecta; order Orthoptera; family Acrididae; genus Schistocerca; species Schistocerca piceifrons. The sequence continues at coordinate 640,718,752 of NC_060140.1, read as the reverse complement.
GACTGCACGAACTGCACAAATATTTAAGGAATGATTAGGACAGGGACTGAACAAAGCTTTTGGACTGATTTCTCGAGTCCCTCGTTGTACTTCTCCATGTGAACCCGACACTGACGCAGCATTGACGTAACCTTGGAACCTGTGAAACACAACATCCAGCTCCTCTCTTTCCCGCTGCTGTTGAATATTTTTTTAAATATCCTCTGGAGTCTTTCTTGATGTAAAAAGCGTTAGAAAACATTTTCCTGTGGTTAATTCGCACAAATAAAGCCTAGATGTCTCCAGTGTTGATCCTGATGCCTACAGTTAGTAAAACGGTTGCTTCAATGTAGATGATACTATCCCAGCTCATCTAGTTGGATTTTCATATTCATAAAAAGTACTGTTTAATAATTATAGATAGACTTCGACAAAGTAACTTTTAGAATGTAATAACTTAAAAATGAATAACTCACTGGTAGGCCCTTCACTGCACTTAACCGCGTATTTTTAACCTTTACCTATAGTAGACCTGCCAACGCCTTGTCCCATCGCATCACCGAAGTTACGCGCTGTCAGGCTTGGCTTGATTGGATGTCGAGAGCTGCCGGCAAACTGCCTAGTGAGGCCAGTAGGGGAGCTAGCTACTTGACTGAGAAGTAGAGACAGGGGTCACGAAAAATTACAACGGCCGGGAGAGCGGTGTGCTGATCACATGCCCCACCGTATTCACGTCTGGTGACGTCGAAGTGCTGAGTGTGACACGGCGGCCGATCGGTACCATTGGGCTTCAAGGCCTGTTCGGACAGTGTTTGTTTTATAGTAGACGTTTATAGATGGCATACGTATGAACGAACCTTTCATATAGAATAATGGTATCTAGCAGACAACTGTGTATCATTGTACAGTTTTCAAATTTCATTCAACGTTTTACAAAATTTCTAAAAATTCTAAACGGACACACTGACAGTTTCTATGACGCAATAACATGAAAATAGGTACCTATGTTTGTGTTTTGCCTATGTATGCTGCCTCTAAATTCAAACTGATTCTTATTTACTGAAAATGTTTTGGCCTTGTTTGGGATTTGATCAAAAGTTGACTCGTCCCGTAGGGCCCCCAAATCTCGAGGCGCTGAAGATCTGGAGGCTCTCCAGGACGAGAGACTCGCCGCTGGCCGTCCCCCCGCCCCCCTATTAGTCCGCTACTAGTTGTGGCGATATCACAGCTCTGAATATAAGCTGGCATCAAAGTCTGAGTAACACTATCGCCTATTTAATTACGGCACACTAAAGCACGATATTGTTTCCTGTAAGTGGCGCACAGTGAAGTTTGCACCCAGTGAAACTGACGCCCAGAAACGGTTGAGGGAACATCCACTAAATATACCCTGTACGAGCTCCGCAAGTTACCCGGTGGCCGGAAGAACCGAGGACTCTTGCGTTGTGATTTACTTTATTATAAACACTGATAAAGTGTACTGAAGACGCTCGAACAAGAACTATAACGCAAAAATTTTTACAAACACTTTCTTTCTTTCTTTCTTTCTTTGTCTGAGCCTCGTCCCGCAGTTACGCAGGGATGGCCATGGTTAATCGGATGTGGCATGGTAAGTTTAAGGGGTGGCCAGATGCCCTTCCTGCCGCCATCCTGTACTCCCCGGGAAGGAATCAGTGTACCCCAGCTGTCTGTGTCTAGTGTAAACCATGGAATAGTCCGAATGTGTTACAAATGTCTGCGAGTCGTGTAACTCAGGCAGAACGTGGGGACCAGCCCAGTATTCACCTAGGGGGATGTGGAAAGCCGCCGAAAAACCATATCCAGGCTGGCCGGCACACCAGCCCTTCGTCGTGAATCCGCCGGGCGGATTCGATCCGGGGCCGGCACGTCTACCCGAGTCCAGGAAGCAGCGCGTTAGTACTCTCAGCTACCCTGGCGGGTCAAAAATTTTTACAAACACAGATGATTTTAATTTATTTTATTTTGTGTATGACAGAATCACAAAACTTTATCTTCATAAATTATGATAGAAACCATTAAAACGAAATTACAAATATGGAATTTGTAAATCGTATCTCTTCTGCCTTACAAAACACACTTCAAAGCAGCTATAAAATAAAATATGATCCATACCCCTCATCAGCCTGTGGTGCTTGTATCGTTCATAAGGTGCTTTCTCATACTAAGTAAAAGATTAGGTGGATGCCGGTATATAGCTGACATAAGCTGTACATCGTGCCTCCTCCCAGTCCCAATGCCACTACATGTGACTTCAGAACATAAAAACAATATTTCCCTTACAATTATAATCCTGCATACCACTGTCAACACTGCCAGTTGGAAGACACATGCCGGCCGGAGTGGCCATGCGGTTCTAGGCACTGCAGTCTGGAACCAAGCGACCGCTACGGTCGCAGGTTCGAATCCTGCCTCGGGCATGGATGTGTGTGATGTCCTTAGGTTAGTTACGTTTAATTAGTTCTAAGTTCTAGGCGACTGATGACCTCAGGAGTTAAGTCGCATAGTGCTCAGAGCCATTTGAACCATTTTTGGAAGACACATAAACATCATAAAACTGTAAATTGAGATACACTTTAAATGGACAGAATATAAATCATAAAATAACTCACATAATAATAAACAAAAGTTTTAAGACAGATATGTGAATTCCCTTTCACCTCGACTTAAGACTAAGATATATGCCTCCATCATTGGACCAGTTGTCTCAGGTAGGCCTCTTCTCCCCTCTAGTTCGGGATATCGTAGTGTGATTGTCCTTAGCAGACTTTTCTTCAGAAAAACCCCATCTACGTGAAACTTATTCATTCAGCTGTCATCTCATGTTCAAACTCAGATTAAAAACACTTATAGCATTATAAAACATGCGATGTTGGCACAGTTTCACAAGAATATGTGAAAACCAAATTAAATTTTCTATTTCAAATGTAAGGGGCGAAAGCCAGGATTATTTCAACTCATTTTGCGTGTCAGTAGAACTGCTGTCTTCTTGTCAGCAAAACTGCTGTCTTCTTTCTACTGAGCGAGTTTTGTTACTTTTCTTCTCGTGATCAGATACCTCAATATATGCCTCCACAGAATTTGTGTAATGATTAAATGTAGGAGCCCTACTACAATCAATCCGTTTACTGACATTACACGAGACCATATGTGTTTACAGAGTTGTACCTTTCAATTAATTAATGACTTGTAGTATTATTCTCCTTGAGCTTATTTCGGCTTTGTTCAGATTTTATTTGCCAACATGGCTTTGGCTCTCCTTAATTCCGTGATGAATAGCTTTAGTGGCAACTTTCTAAGATAGCTAGTGAATTAAACTGGGTATTTCCCATTCTTCATAACCTTGTTTCACACAAGTATGTCTGAAGCGTATTGTATAAGGGTATCTATTAGCTACTAATCGACACAAGACTTAGCCCTCACGACCCGATTGTCAAACAGTTGAAAGTAATTTTCAAGAAGGAAAGGCTCAAAAAATCTCACACGATTCCCTGGCCCTTGCATCGGTTTCAAACACATGGCTTCCCATTCTATGACGGGAAATTTAAATCTTCCGTATTCCAGAAGCAGAAATTCAGCTCATGACATTCTCCATTGTTCTCTGGTGCGTTCTACAACTTCTGTTATTAAGACAGATGTTTGATAAAGACATCCTAATATTAGGTTCGACCAACTTCAATATGTAAATTTTCCCAGATCATTTTGTATTCGGAATTGTAATAACCTCACTGGATATTATCAAACTCTCTACGACTGTAAACACACCGCAATCATTGATGCCTAATCTCACATTGCGATATATTTTTAATTCTGATTTCACTGCTATTCACGTATGGTTTCAGGTAGTTCTCTTGCTCTAGTTCTATGTGATTAATTTTCTTTAATAAGTGAGACTGATTCTGGGACAATACCTTGGACGCTTCAGCTGTTAACTAAAGCATCATTAACATTTTCCCACTCTGGTCTGTTACGACTACGGTTTGCCTCTGTCGTTGAAATGGTTCACTTGTTTTATCCCTAACGAGTCCGCCCCGGTAGCTGAGTGGTCAGCGTGACAGACTGTCAATCCTAAGGGCCCGGGTTCGATTCCCGGTTGGGTCGGAAATTTTCTCCGCTCAGGGACTAGGTGTTGTGTTGTCCTAATCATCATCGTTTCATCCCCATCGACGCGCAGGTCGCCGAAGTGGCGTCAAATCGAAAGACCTGCTCCAGGCGAGAACGGTCTACCCGACGGGAGGCCCTAGCCACACGACATTTCCATCCCTATTTACACTGTGTTAGTGCCTGCGAACTGTTACTTCTGACAATCTAACCTGTAAAACCTTCCATGTTCTCGCTTTAAGTATTACGCTACCCGAGTAGCCTCTTCCTGTGCCAGCCTGGGTAGCCGAGCGGTTCTGGACGCTACGGTCTGGAATAGCGCGACCGCTACGGTCGCAGGTTCGAATTCTGTCTCGGGCATGGATGTGTCTGATGTCCTTAGATTAGTTAGGTTTAAGTTCTAAGTTCTAGGGGACGGATGACCTCAGAAGTTAAGTCCCATAGTGCTCAGAGCCATTTGAACCTCTTCCTGTGTGCTGTGTAGTGCAAGCGTGACCTTCAAACGTCTCTGTGAAGTCGTTTCTTAAGACGCTTGTCGAATTCGGTACAACTTATTCACTCTACTACCTGATTTTAGCTCAATGCATGAACTCTTCCAGAAAGACTGAGCACTCAAACGAGGCCTATTGAATATTATATGTGTATTTTAATGTGGGGTTTCCGTTTTGTTTTGTGGGAAACGCTTAGTTGGTCATCGTCCGCTGAGAGTAGACGACGTTGCTTCTCGTTCGAAGGAGAGCACAGGATGACCAACTTAGGTGTCCAATACCTGAACAGAGAGGTTTACCCACCTTAGTCGAAGGCTGTGTCGAAGGCTGTTTTTGCGTGTGAGGTTGGTGTCGGAGGGGTACCCCTCTGGTAGCTTCCGCTGCACGGAGAGCTAGGTAATCTCGAAAGAGTACGGATCGTAGCTCTTAATGGGGGTTTCAGGTGATAGGAAGCAGGTTGAGTCATGACTTCGTAATGTTTAACTGCTGAAATACTTAAGAACTTCAGCTTAACTGAAGCGTGCGAAGCGAGCTATAGTTCCGAATGTGCCACAATCATATTGCTTTAAATAAGGCGATTTTTGGGTGTTTTGAGTTAAAAGTATGGAAGTTACTTTGTTCATTTTGAACAGCGGTGAAGTAGACTTTCAAACGGTAAATCTGATTCGGAAAAGCTGCTTAGGATCACTTCAACCGTACGTGAGTGTAATACTGTGTCGAAGCGAGTATGATTTTTAATGATTTTTAATCTTATATTTTGTGGGAGTTGCTCTTGTCTTTGTGTGTCGATTTTGTGTTTGGTAATCAGTGACCCTTGTGGTCCACCACGGCACCGCTATAGGCTTTATTTTAACAGTTTGCTTGTTTAATGAGCTATAATATCTGCAAGAATATCTGTTCTTTCTTACGCTTTCTACAAAGCAGCACAGCAGTTGATTCGGAATGCACCACGTGCTCTAGTTCGGCCGTTTGCAAGCAGCAGACGCAGTTAGTATGTTGAATAATCATCGCACAACCTCGTGCATTGGTTAAAACTCTTTCCAGAATAGTGCATGCGTAGAATCGTAATGCGAATCTCACTGAGATATTTTTATGGTATGAATGCAAAGGAGATGATAGTATCATTATCTCCCACCCTCGTCTTCTGTGTTTCTTCTTGCTGTTGTTAAATTGTGCTCCGTTAAATTCTCACGTAATTCTTACTTAAATATTTCTAGTCAGGCACCAGTTAAATTGTAGTTCGGATGTGCAACCAAATACTTTGACATAATAAATGATCTAGGTGAAAGATAAATTCTGTGGTGTTGATCTTACCCACTTACTCCGATTTCCAATCCTGAATTAATCAAGTGCTTCATGCACGACATGGAGTGCTATTTATCTGGCTACTTAAAGATATTTGCATACTTGTAATTAAATTATTAAAGTAATTAAACTAATAATTTTCCAGCTCAGTTTTTTTTCCTAAATTGTTAGGAAGGGCTTGGGCAGCTAGAAAGATAGTAATACGTTACAAGATAGTAATACGTTACAATCTGTTGAAGGGCCTCTACATTTTTCATCGCGATATTGAAGGAGATGAAATCTGCAACCATTGAAACACGTATGTAACGTAGCAGCGATGGCGAGACATTGCAGCGTCTCTGACCAGAGAGTCTGCGCTTGACCGCGCGAGTGTTGCGAGCAGTTCGCTAGTTGTCGCTATGCAGAGCAGTACTCTGTCAGTAGTCGTTGCGAGTCTGTAGCTCGGTTTAGTTGCGAGCAGTTCGCTAGTAGTAGTCGTGCAGTGCAGTACGCTAGTAGTCGTCATGCAGAGCGGTCGGTCAGTAGTAGCAGCCCAGTGCGGTTGTGTGATGTAGGCGGTCGGCAACACTGGTCAAGATGCTGAATGAGGTATACTGTTAATCAATATAATCATTAGATAATGTAAAAGTTTATTTATTGTAATTATTCTCCAACAAGTTCCCCAATAATAATTTTTATTTCAAAAGCATTTTTTTCAAAATTTTATTTTTTATTGAACTAAAGATTTCGTTGCACTTCCCATTTCACTCCATTTTTTTTAAAGAAAAATTTCAGTAAAATCACAAAAAAAAGGAATATTATTATTTGCAATGCAGTTCCTCCAAGCCGTGCGCACGAAAAAGAGCAGAAATTTGACATCCAGTTATTCTGAGGTAAGACTTTAATTCTGATTGTTTTACACAGGGCCAAAGACCGATGTTTCGGTTTAATTGAATTTCCTTATCACTGAATGGACTTTAATTTTTCTGAGGAATTTATATTTGAGTCAGATTGCGAATTTCACATTTTTGTTGTCATTGTCAGTACATTTCATTGTGGCGAGGTTACGCTTAGCGCAATGTCCATTAGCATTCATAATTAAATATTGTCATATTTCTTTCATTTAAAATAATTGTGGGCAAGGTTACACTCGGCTCCCATTTGTATTAAGTATCATCAGTCTTTTCCTTTTAAATTACGGTGGGGAGGTTACACTTGGCGACACCCAGTCCAGGATCGAATTTCGTTGAGAGTCTTTTGAACAACAGTCAGATATCTGCTCTTATTTGCTTAGATATAATTAGGATTTGGCGCAACGCTTTTACTAATCTTGTGAGTTTCTTTCCACAGATCAACGACAATTCGTTTGCTCTATTGTATTTGTGTGTTGCTTTTGCATATGTGCTTAATTGTTTTGTGAATATTTGTGACTATTGTGAAAATGCCGCGAAAGACTATGAATAGTGTATCGCGAGATATTTTGAATGAAATTACCGACTTAAACAGCGTGACCGATAGTAATTGTGACACGCAGTGTAATGATGTCAATCCTGCGTTCACTAACAATCAGTGTATTCCAACCACTAATGATGACTTTTGTCTTAATGATGAACAAACGAACTCGATTGTGTCTTGTGTTGATTTGACGACAATTGATGACGCGGGACGCTCCATTGTAATGAGCACTACCCAGCTTAACACAACCGGTTTGGAAAATTTAAGTAACATACAAACAAATTTTTCGAATGAAAATGGTCAGTGTAGTGAAAGTACGACGGATTTATTTAATTCCGAAATAGGGTCTGACAGTGTATGTTTAACTGGCAAACCTTTTTGTAAATTACAGAATGACCAAATGGTCACGCAAAACGAGACAATTCCAGATCGACCATTGAATAGCACAGAGAATAGAAATGCTAATTTTGAATCGGATCCAATTATGGCATTTTTGCGGCAAAATTTCAAACAGTTTAATGAAAAATTTGATAAAAATGACGAAAATCTCAAACAACTTAGCGAACAGGTCAAAAAACAGAGTGTGGATAACAAACAAGATAACGAAAAACTCAAACAATACTTAAATGAAAAATTAGACGACAATTCCAGACAGTTAAATGAACAATTACACGACAATTCCAGACAGCTTAGTGAACAAATTAGAGCCGTTGCCGCGCAGTGTCATGACACTAAGGAACAGTTGCGCACGGAAATTGAGGCTTGTTCACGAAAAAATAGCGAAGAAATTAAGTCTGTTGCCCAAGAATTAAGGGAAATGCAAACAGCCGCAACAGAAACACTCAGAGACGAAATTAGCGGAGTCGCTAAACAATGCTCTGAAAAAGCTACACAATTACGGGACGAGTTTAAAGCAATGACGGTAGAACTTTCGCGCACAATGGACGCAAAGATAGACGCGAAATTCGAACAGCAGAACACTCAGATTAACGAGCGCTTTAATCAGCACATACAGAACAGTGATACGCGTTTCCGCAAATTTATTCAGGATCAAAATAAAGTCAAACGTCAGGTTATGGAAACAATCACTGCACAAAGACAAGAGGATAAACGTAAAATGTTCGCGAAAGCGAAGACGTATGTAGACAATAATATTGCTGCAGTGTCCGACGAAATTAATACCATCAAACAGTCCAACACAGAATTACGTGACGAAATTTCTGATCTTAAATCAAAAACAGATACACACACAGTAAATATTCAAACAGTGACAGACAGATTCGAACAATTAGAACTAACACAGGACTGCGAGGTCATCAAAGCTGATGTTAAAAAACTGAATGAAACTACGCGTAAATTGCAAAAACAGATTAATGCCACTGACACTAAAACCGATGATCAGGCAAAAATACTGACTGAAAAATATGATGAATTGGCCAGTCGTATTGATGCTATCGAAAGTGCTAATGACAATAAATCAGACGATACTGCACCGGTTTCATTTAACCAAACACCTGAATTTCAAAATTTACAGCAGACAATTAATGAGATCGATTCGTCTAATAACATGTTGCGTAGAAAATTGTCGAGTTTACAACAAGAAGTAACAGAGATGAAAAGCATTTCAGTTAATAATAACATACAACAGACGCCACTTTATGAACATTTGTCAGACCCGCGCAACGCGTATAATTTGAGTAATCTACAGAGAGTACGGGACTTAGATTCCGATCAACCACAGTTCAATAGATTCTCTTACGACCCTGAACATCTTCCATCACACAGAGATGATAATTTCGACTACAAACATTTTCTGTCAGTGAGAAAGTTTAAGGTTTTTAAAAACGATAGAACGCAGATTCACCCACTGGATTGGATTCAACAATTTAGCTTTGCTCTCCCACCGACTTGGCCGGTAACACACAAACTTGAATTTATTTGCAGTTTTTTGGAAGGCGAACCGGCAACTCGTATGAGACCGATCGCGAGACAGTGTTACTCGGTAGAGGAATTTCAGAATGCTTTTCTGTCAGCGTACTGGTCGAAGACGACACAGCGCGGAATTAAAGATCAGCTAATTAGTTTGCCAAATTATGAGAACTCCAATTTTCCCAGTGTCACGCAATTTTTTGAGCATATGGTCCAACAAAATCAATACCTAAGTGAACCGTACAGTGAATCTGCACTTATACAATTATGCATTTCCAAATTACCACGGTCATTACGAGTATCACTTCTAACGGGGCAGCAAAAAGAAAATATTTCAGCATTCAGAGATCTTTTACAGCTCTTGGAAGTACAACAATCTGACTATTCTTTTGTAAACAAAAACTTTTCGTATAATAACCAAGGTCAACAAACGTACAGCAATTATGATCAGGGACGTAATTTCAATAGAAAAGATAACAGACCAAAATTCTAATAACAGCCAAAATTCTGTTTATCAATATCGTCAAAATCATCAGCAACAGGAACCACATTTTGGTAATAATAGAAGTTTTCCACCGCAACAGCATGAAAGTCAGATGGTTGGAATACGTAACCAACAATGTAATGCACAAGGTCAACCAGGCTTTAATGTTCCGCCGCGAGCACGTATAGTCCCTGATACAACAAATAGTAACGCACGGCAGCAAGGAAACAATTACGTACAGAGAAGACAGTACTTCAATTCCTATCGCAATGCACCGTATAGGAATGACTTTCACGACAGACGTAAAAACAATGAGCATAATTACCAACATACGTTTAATAACAGTCGGTCTTACCAGCAACAAAATAATCAACAAGGACCTATTCTCATGAATGAACCGGACAGTAGGTACCATCCAGAACGTAATACGTCTGGAAGAAGTAATAGGACAGTTCAAGTAGTCGAAATGCCACAGAATCCTCCTAATAATAATAACACGTCAGATAGAATCTGACTAGATACTGTACAGGTCGCATCTTCCAATAATACAAGCACTACCTTTGACACACAAAATGTTGTTCGTGAAAATGTAATTACTTTTGACGACATCAGAGACACTCTTTTACAGGAAAGACCAGTTATTCAGAAAACCATTTCACATCCTGTCATCGAAATTAATATTGGTTCATCGAAATTCTCAGCAGTAATTGATTCCGGCTCACCGATATCAGTAATAAATGAAGAAACCTTTAACGAGTGTAACAAAGAGAATACTTATCCGACGTTACCTTTAGGTAAAACCAAAGTGAAAGGAGCAGTATCGAGTAAAGGTGTAGACGTTAAATTACAGACGCATTTATCATTTTGTATTGGAGGTCATACTTTCCACTGAAATTTTTGGATTGTTCCTTTATTGACGACAGGCGTAATTTTAGGTACGAATTTTCTGGTACAACACGACGCAGTTATCGATTTTCAGAATTCTTATTTAATGTTAAAGGATGAAAATATACAATTGGCTTTAGAATTTCAGCACTCTTTATCTGCGGAAGAACAAACAATTAACCGCACAGAGGTCATTTCCGCAACACGTAACATAGACTGTAATCCCACATTGTTCACGGATACGTACGTACACAACTATAATACTCCAGACGAAGCTGACTACGACGTAATACAAATGATTTCCGATAAAGTTAAAGAGAGCAGTGCAACTACAGACGACGAACGCACGCAGTTACACGAAATTCTCTTACAGCAAGCTCCAGTTTTTGACAACATTCCTGGTACTATGTCCGGATTTATGTATGAATTTCAAGTCAAACCGCACGACACATTTAAAGCAAAGCATTATCCCATTCCATACATTCACAGAGAACAAGTTAAAAAAGAATTGCAGGATATGCTTGATCAAGGAATTATAGAACCAGCAGTTAGTCCGTACATAAACCCGCTACATATTGTTAAGAAAAAAAGATGGCTCACTTCGCCTTGTACTTGATTCACGTCACATTAATGACATTATTATTAATGAAACAGATCGACCACAGACACTAGAGGAACTTTTACAGAAATTTCATGGTACAGCTATTTATTCTACACTAGATTTGAAATCGGGATTTTGGCAAATTCAGCTTCATCCAAATTGCATAAAATATACAGCTTTTCTCTGTTTCGGCGACTGTTATCAATTTTGCAAATTACCGTTCGGCTTAACTATTTCTTCTGCAGCTTTTATTCGCGGTTTGAACACTATACTTCCGACAGAACTTAAGGACAGAATTACGACGTACGTAGACGATATTCTTATCGCAGAAGCTAACTGGTCTGAACACAATCTGATTCTTGAACAACTGTTACAAACTTTTCATGCACAAGGACTCACAGTTAACCTCAGTAAATCGCACTTTGGCAAAACTTCTATAAAATTTCTTGGACACGTAATTTCAGCAGAAGGCATTGCGCCTGATCCAGAAAAACTTCAGGCTCTACGTGACATTACTGTTCCTACGACGAAGAAACAATTACGCAGTTTTTTGGGCTCAATTAACTTTTTTCGTAAATTTATTCATCACTCTGCTTTAGACACACCCAGATTATGCCAATTAACAGGTAAAAACAGTATTTGGTCTTGGGATAAGCAAGCACATTCTGAATTTGTGAACCTGAAACATGCTTTGTTGAATGCTCCACTTTTATCGCACCCAGATCTTACCAGAAATTTTTCCATTGCCACCGACAGTTCCAACACCGCTTTAGGCGTACATATTTTCCAGGAAATTGAAGAAGATGGTTCTACAGTAATTAAAAACATTGCATTTGCAAGTCGCATTTTGTCACCCGCTGAACGAAATTATTCCGTTACAGAACTGGAAACGTTATGTGTTGTATGGGCTTTTACGAGATTTCGGCATTTTCTTTATGGCAGACATACCACAGTTTACACAGACCACAGAGCGATACAATTTTTACTTTCGGCCAAATTCACGCACGATAGATTAAGTAGATGGAAACTGTATTTACAGGAATTTAATTTTACGATTGTCCACATTCCCGGCACACAAAATGTTATAGCAGACGCACTATCGCGTTCTCTCGGCAACAATCAGCAAGACGTAGCAACCAACTTCTGCAAAACAAATTTCAATGTCATGTACATTCAGCAAGTTGCATTTGAAAACTTTATTTCATCGTCATTACAGGACATAGCACAAGAACAAAACAAAGACAACGTGTGGAAAGAAATTAAACACCTTTGGCAAGATAAGAATAATGTTACGATTAGAAACCATTACACTGTACGCAATGACATTCTGTTTCGCCGTTCTCATCCTGACAGCAACAATTGGTTATTATGCATACCTGACGAACTGGTTAACAAATTAATTTGGTACACTCATTTAAGCTACGCACATTACGGAGCACGAAAATGTTTTCTTATACTGAGACAGAACTGTTATTTTGCCAACATGGAGAAACGTATACGACGAGTTTTAGCGTCTTGTAAAATTTGCCAGAAAGCTAAATCAGACACCACTTCACATATTCCTCCTTTATATCCCATTATACCTGTTAAGTTAAGACACATGGCCGCAGTAGATATTTTTGGTCCGATTCCCAGAACTAACAGAGGTTTTTGCTACATCTTTGTCGCTGTTGAGCTCACTTCAAAATTTGTTACTTTCACTCCGTTACGCAAAGCTACTGCTAAAACTGTTTCGAAAGCATTTGTAAAACATTTTCTATCTCATGTAGGGCATGTAATGAAAGTAATTTCTGACAATGGATCTCAATTTCGTAGTAGTGTATGGACACGCATGTTACGAGGCAGAAACATTTCTCCGATCTATATATCCAAGTACCACGCTTCTTCGAACCCCTGTGAAAGATTAATGAAAGAAATTGGTAAACTGTGTAGAATATACTGCCACAAAAGACATATTGATTGGGATACACACATACTCTCATTCCAAGACGTAATTAATTCCATTCCAAATGAATCCACTATGCTATCTCCGTCTGTTATACTGAAAAACGTTGAACCACCAAACAAAATTAAAGAATTAGTAAAATTTCCCAAAAGTCGTCGCCTACGACACCACGAAATGATTAACATTGCGCTGAACAACATCAAACGTGCCGCAGAGCGCCTGAGAAGACAGCAAAAACAGGTTTGTACACGCCGCGACTTTCACGTTGGACAGAAGATATTAATACGTACACACTATTTATCCAGTAAATTAAAAGGTAAGTGCAGTAAATTTGAACTTCTATACGCAGGTCCATATCGGATTCGCAGCATCCCTCACCCCAATGTTGTACACGTCGAAACTTTGAGAACTAGAAAATCGAAAGGCAATCACCATATCTCAAACATTAAACCGTTTATTGAGTGAAACCACTGTATGATTCAACACACTATGATGCCATTTACTAATGCACTTATTTCACCTGACTAATTACTGATGATTATCGTATTTTTCTTGGCAAGTGCCCGGCAAGGTAAGGTTAGCAGGTCGCTTTTCTTGTCGTTACACATCAGACCGTGCACATTTTCCACTTTTTTTGTGTATGATTATACTCCAGTTTTATTTGTATGTATTGTGAAATAGATAAGATATAACACATACCAGTCGACGTTGACACTTTTTGTTGCCCTATGACATCTCAACATCGTGACTGTTTTACATTTTTGCTGCTGCATCGTATTATTCTGTGTACATTTTTGCATCTGAACACTGTCAATGTCTTTGACATATTACGTTTTCTGTCATGTTATGCTGTATGGTTAATTGTGTCACCATAAACCAGTCATTATTTAGTGGGTATATGATTTAAATGCAAGACATTAATCTTTGTTCATGAATTTCAGAAAGAAATGATGCGTGTAAGAGATAAATTCAACAGAAGTGGGAATTTCACCTACGGAATAAACGAAAGAAGATGCAATAACTTTATGAGGAAGAGTAAATGGATCAGGATTGGCAGGCATTAACAAGAATATACAATACTCATCACAGAATAGCAGTCTTAACTAATTTTTTCTTTCAGAATACAAGGTGATTGATGCAGGCTGTCAGACTGAACTACACACCTTAGTTTTAGTGATGAAATATGCTAGAGATAAGGAATAGTTGTATAATGAGTAATGAAGTGATTTTTTGCAGATGATAATGAATACTGATGAATAATGATGAGGGAAATGGTATTATGAATAATGAAGTTTTTCTTTACATGTGATGATAATAGTGAAGTTATGATGATATGGATAATGAAGTTTTCTTTACAGATGAGGATAGTGTTGAAGTTATGTATTTATGCTACGTAGTTATTTAAGTATTTGTTGCAGTTTGCTTTGACAGCAGGTGTTACATTGCATAGTAGGATGACAGAAAGTTTTGGAAAGGACAGCTATGGAACACATTTTATACACATTTCACTACCTGTTAATTCGAAGTTCACTACTTTTCAGCATAGTGTGCGTTTCTTCTTTCAGGTTAATAATCCATTCTGTATTTTTTTTTTAGGAGAAGCTTTTCATGATACTTACTAAACCTGTTACTTGTTATACCTGTTCTAGTACTTGCATTTTTATTTTTTACCCATTTGTGTCTATCATTTATAAATGTGATCACATATACTGCCTTGTTACATAACCTTGGTACAGCTGACTCATGACGAATGACGTTACCTATCCTCATTTGCAGCAATAGGTCAAAAACAAATAGTGTTATGCCTCAGCAATTAATTATCGATCCCAACGCAAGCATTGCTAACAAAAAAATGTATTACCAGTCCCAAATAGTGATACCAATTTGAGAAAATTCTGAGTAATGCTGATTAGCTCTGAATAGTATGTCACTTGAGTAATGACTTCTTAATGAGACAAAAAAAAAGTATATATTTAAGATAATGCTTTGTCACTAGCTAATAACTGCCACTGTTTATTGTAATGAGACTACTTATAATGCCCATGATTATTAATGCTATGACTGTAATTAACTGATTTTTAATAATGACTTCGTAATGATCTGAATAATACTGAATGATGAACAATGTTTTAGTCTATTCAATACCTGCTGGCCACTGAGTGCCAATAATTAATGTCACTCGATGAATTGTTATTAATTATGCCATTAATTAGCTCTTGTTTTCAATGTTCATACTTTGTAATTGGAAATGAATGTGACTGTTTAATAATGCTTTGTAATTAGAAGAAGGCTAATGATTCTTACTAGATTGGAATGACAAATGATTAATTAACTGTAATTAGGAAAAAGCTAATGATTATTACTATTGAAATGACAAATGATTAATTAACTGACACATAATTAATTAACTATGCTATACTTTGTAACTGGAAAAGAATGCAATTGTTTCATAATGCTTTGTAATTAGGAGAAGGCTAATGATTCTTACTATATTGGAATGACAAATGATTAATTAACTGTAATTAGGAGAAAGTTAATGATTCTTAATTATACTTTGTAACTGGAAAGGAATGTGACTGTTTAATAATGCTTTGTAATTAGGAGAAGGCTAATAATTCTTACTATATTGGAATGACAAATGATTAATTAACGATGCCATACTTTGTAACTGGAAAGGAATGTGACTGTTTAATAATGCTTTGTAATTAGGAAAAAGCTAATGATTATTACTATTGAAATGACAAATGATTAATTAACGATGCCATACTTTGTTATTGGAAATGAATGTGACTATTTAATAATGCTTTGTAATTAGAAGGCTAATGATTCTTACTAGATTGGAATGACACATAATTAATTAACTATGCTATTGTTTCATAATGCCTTGTGGTTAGGAAAAAGCTAATGATTATTACTATTGGAAGACAAATGATTAATTAATAATGCTATATTTTGTAACTGGAAAAGAATGCGATTATTTCATAATGCTTTGTAACTAGGAAAAGAAGGCTACTGATTCTATGTAAAACAATTAATGAACATTTTTCTGTAATACTACATACTTGGTACAGAAATGTTCAATAACTGGGCTATGAATGCCACAAACTACTAATTAAGTCTGTAATTGTCAATATTATGTGACTTGATGTCCTTCACCTCATGAGCTAACTACCCTGAATTACTGCAATGTCCATTTCGTCCTGTTTATCCCAGTGATCATGGAGCACTATCTTTGGTTTTGCACTAATTCTACGTTGGTGTGCCTTGTAAGAGAGTGGTGTTGACACGACATGCTGTCCACCACCGTGAGCGGTGAAGACGTTATTATGGTCCCACTGTTTGGTGTACCTAATGTACTGCCAAAATGAAAACATGGAACATTACTACGACAGTTCAGTGTCTTGGCTACACTGATAAATTCTGATGGGAAAAGAACTTCAAGTTGTGTCACTTGATGTTGTACTTCTGTGGAAAGATATGGACTTTCAGAACAGCTGTGTGCAATCTAAAGTGCTACAACCATGATGCAATCCTTCCCTTTCCTATCCTAATTCTTGTCACATAGTGAAAATTATTTTTTGCTACCATTATTTATGTTCATGGCTATACAATTTTTTTAGATTTGCTCAACTCCAGTGCGAGTACACTTATGTCACTTAGCGATATGAGTTTTTTTTGCCATTATGTTTATTTATAGAGAAAATGCTAAAGACATTTTTTTTTCGATTTGATCTGAAGTACAGTATATGTACACTCTTGTCTTTTATATTGTAAGGATATGTTCTGAACTACAGTGCATGTGCACTTATGTTAGGTGTTAATATGTTTTCTACTGAACTTCAGTGCCTATGCACTTTTCTCATTTTCTGTATATTCAATACTTCAATGCGTATGCACTTATGTCATTTCTTACTCATTGTATGTTCTCAACTCCAGTGCATGTGCACTCTTATCACTTGTCATCATGATTTTTTTTTGCCAGTCTGTTTATTTGTTCTGAATATGCCAAAGAATTTTTTCAGTGCCTGTGCACTTTGTTATCTGTCAAATAATTTGTATATACATTTTTCTGATTTGCTACTATGTTTTGTACTCACATTTTGTCTTTGTCTGATATATTTTGTACTTAGTGCATGTGCACAATATTTAATTCATGTACTACATCTAAATATTCTGTAAATTGTAGAAGTTTATTAATTAAAGAAAAATTTTGCCGCGATTGGCAAGTCCAAATGACTCACCATCGCTGCCAAATTTTTGCCCCCCCCCCAGTGGAGGGTTATGAAACACGTATGTAACGTAGCAGCGATGGCGAGACATTGCAGCGTCTCTGACCAGAGAGTCTGCGCTTGACCGCGCGAGTGTTGCGAGCAGTTCGCTAGTTGTCGCTATGCAGAGCAGTACTCTGTCAGTAGTCGTTGCGAGTCTGTAGCTCAGTTTAGTTGCGAGCAGTTCGCTAGTAGTAGTCGTGCAGTGCAGTACGCTAGTAGTCGTCATGCAGAGCGGTCGGTCAGTAGTAGCAGCCCAGTGCGGTTGTGTGATGTAGGCGGTCGGCAACACTGGTCAAGATGCTGAATGAGGTATACTGTTAATTAATATAATCATTAGATAATGTAAAAATTTATTTATTGTAATTATTCTCCAACAAGTGCCCCAATAATAATTTTTATTTCAAAAGCATTTTTTTCAAAATTTTATTTTTTATTGAACTAAAGATTTCGTTGCACTTCCCATTTCACTCCATTTTTTTTAAGAAAAATTTCAGTAAAATCACAAAAAAAAGGAATATTATTATTTGCAATGCAGTTCCTCCAAGCCGTGCGCACGAAAAAGAGCAGAAATTTGACATCCAGTTATTCTGAGGTAAGACTTTAATTCTGATTGTTTTACACAGGGCCAAAGACCGATGTTTCGGTTTAATTGAATTTCCTTATCACTGAATGGACTTTAATTTTTTGTGAGGAATTTATATTTGAGTCAGATTGCGAATTTCACATTTTTGTTGTCATTGTCAGTACATTTCATTGTGGCGAGGTTACGCTTAGCGCAATGTCCATTAGCATTCATAATTAAATATTGTCATATTTCTTTCATTTAAAATAATTGTGGGCAAGGTTACACTCGGCACCCATTTGTATTAAGTATCATCAGTCTTTTCCTTTTAAATTACGGTGGGGAGGTTACACCATGTCCATCGCAAAACCATCTGAGCCAGTGGTTTAAGCTCTCAATTGCGTTCCAAACCAGAAGAGCGCAACTGGTTAGTAATTTCATCTGATAAAAACGGGAAATTATTCACTGTCCAGTCACGTTACTGTGACCACCTGTCAAAAGCATGAATAACCGTTTGCAGCGTACAGGAAGATAGTCAAGAAGATGTCGACAGGGATCTGGAGCCATGCCGACTCCAGTGTAGTGGCCAGCTGAGCTAGGTTTCTCGCTTGAGGATCCAAGACGCGAACAACCTGATCGAGGTAGTGACACAGATTTTCGACTGGGTTCAGACCAGGGGAGTTTGTTGGCAAGGGTGCTATTCGGACCACGCATGTACACAGTGAACTGCGTAAAGCGCTGTATTGTCCTTCTGGTAGATGCTATCGTGCAGAGGAAAAAGAAACTGCGTGTAGGGGTGGTCATGGTCCGCAAGGATAGATGCATCCTCATTTGACCATTGTGCCTTCTAGAATGACGAAATCGCCCAGGAATTCCACGAAACATTCCCGAGACCATAAAGCTCTCTCCTCCAGCCTGCACCCTAGAGCATAAGATGTGATTCATCTCCTAAGGCCACCTGTCGCAACTCAGTGCGCGTCCACTTGCGGTACTGGCGTGCAAATTCCAGTCTTCATAGCCGATGAACAGCAGTCCGCATTGGTGCATGAACCAGGCGGCTCCTGTGGAGGCCCGTACGCAGCAGCGTTGGCTGAATGGTAGTTTCACACTGTTGTTGGTCCCTTGATTCATCTGGGCAGTCAATTTCTGAACAGTTACACGTCTATTCGTCCATCCACTTCTCGACTGTCATCGTTCACCACCATTATCTATCGCCCGTGGTGCAACACGCTTGTTTCGGCGCCATTTTTTCATGCACGGTATGCTTTAATCACGGGGGTGCACCAACAGTTTACAAACTTAGCCGTTTCGGACATGCTTCCATCCTTAGCTCGAAATCCAATGATCACACCCATCTGAACATGAAAAAATCGCTCCGTTTCCGCATTGCGAGAACTACTGCACTGTTTTCCGAGTCACAGTGACACCTTTATATGCCCTCCACTGCTAATGTAACCATCTGCCGTCTGTGAGTGGTTATTGCACGTTGATTTCGAAGTAGTTGGTGGTCACATTAACGTGGCTGGACTATGTAGATTTTATATCAGAATGACTATTCGATAACAAGATGTGCGCAGTCTATCCATCGCACTTCATGTAAACGTTTTGAAAGATACGTTACAATCACAATAAAGGGAAAAATATAACCGAAAAGAATTTTTTTACGATAAGAATGATACAGTCGCAAAGGAGTAATTAGGTGTTTTCGTTGCGACATAGAATTATTTTGGCCTATACCTAGGTAAGAAATCGTCTGATAAGAGGTTAACTCATCTGTATCCCATTAATTTAAGTAAATAATTAATCTTTGTCATTTTATGGTAAATTTGTCACTGGATTAACGTGCTTTATTATTATCAGTGAATGAGAGTGTATATGTGTGTGACGGTGTGATTGTTAAGTAGTGGAATATTTCAATGGTTTACCGTTTTTTATTCAACTATTTTAAGAGCGCTGAGGGCCATAATGTCGAGCGTCCGAAATTGTGTCGTCATGATCACATCACCACCGTCATCATCCTCAGTATCATCGTTCTCATCATCGTTAAACAGGATAATGATCTTATTGGACTTTTGTCTCTCAGATAAATATTCCTTCTATTAGTATCACAAGACATCACCAAAAAAACTTCAAATCTTCTAAACAAGAATCAAATTATTAATTTTTTGACATATTACGAAGAAGCGAACCTCACATCCAACGTGATTTTTATTATGAAGTGAATCAAAATTGTACCAGTCCATCGATCAGTGTAATATATGCGAAGGAAAACTGTATTAACTGGCTGCTAATCATTGAAATAGCAATTTGGTGAAAATTTTGTGATATATTACTGATAGCATAACTTCATGACAAGAGTTGTTGACTACATTACAGAAGGAATATCGTAGAATACGCTTTATGTTACCATGTCATAAATTATTCGGTATTTCTTCGATGAGAGCTGTCATTACCGAGCCGGCCGGAGTGGCCGAGTGGCTCTAGGCACTACAGTCTGGAACCACACGACCTGTACGGTCGCAGATTCGAATCCTGCCTCGGGCATGGATGTGTGTGTGATGTCCTTAGCTTAGTTAGGTTTAATTAGTTCTAAGTTCTAGGGGACTGATGACGTCAGAAGTTAAGTCCCATGGTGCTCAGAGCCATTTGTCATTACCGATTAATCGATCCCATAAACCCCAATTATCTATAGCTGTTCGTCTGTGAGATCAGGAGCGTCGTATACTCGGGTGCTGAAGAAGTTGTCATGTTCCTTGAATTCCAGGAGGCTTTCGACACAACAAGTGCTTCATATTTGGGTTTAATACTTCCTAGTCTTATGAACTCAGTCGTTCTTAACAGGGACAAACAGACGTAGAAGTATCTCCGTGCATTTCCTTCGGCTGTCTCATAGTCTTGTTTCTTTTCACGACACATACTGGCTGTTCCAAACCGTGAGCTTCAAAAATACGCAGTACGGAGGATATTTCGCTATAATAAGCCAATACTCGAGAAATGATAATAAGGAACTTTGGGTGAGGAATGCGTGTGAGGCAAGATTTTGTAAACTGTTTGTGTTTCATAACTGACTGTCGCATCAATATTTGTGGCACAAACTTACAGCAAAAAAAAGAACAACAATCGTTTCTGTTGTCAACACAGATCGGTTTACCTCTGTTTCCTGAATTAGTTTTTTGCTCATGACTCGTTGATACAGAATTTGCATACAGGTAACTGTTGTATAGTGACACAGTATGTAGTGACAAATTTACAGAGAGATTTTGCAAGATCCTAAAGCTATGAGTAGAAGCTGATGTGTTCAGTCTTTCATGTCACAGACAGCTGCCCAACGTCTCAACAAAGTGTTTTTAAGTATAACCGGAGAGATGGTGTCGGGTCGTGTGGGAGAAGATTGAGCAACTTGCCTGTTAAATACACACTTCGAGGAGCACTGGAGAAAGAGTAGTTGCACAGCTTATCATAAACAGTGCGTGTTAGCAATGTGAATGATTATATGTGAGTCGCTGACACTGTAATCATTCAGAATTCTCCATCTGCTTTATTTGAGGCTAACGGTTTTCAGCAGCCTGTAGATATGATCACCTGTACAACAGGGGGAGTGCAGTGAGGCTGTTTTCCGTTGGCAGTGTGGCATGCGAAGCCAGGATATTTCGTTTTTTACGTCCTCCTTGGTTCATCTGTCATATGTTATTTATTCCAAGGTAGCAGAATTACTTAGCCGGCCAGTGTGGCCGAGCGGTTCTAGGCGCTTCAGTCTGGAACCGCGCGACCACTACGGTCGCAGGTTCGAATCCTGCCTCGGGCATGGATGTGTGTAATGTCCTTAGGTTGGTTACGTTTAAGTAGTCCTAAGTTCTAGGGTTCTAGGGGACTGATGACCTCAGCTGTTAAGTCCCATAGTGCTCAGAGCCATTTGAACTATTTTCACTTAGCTTCGTCTACTTTGACTAATTTCGCTACTCCTCATTGCTTTCGTCTTCACTCGCTTTACTCTCAGTCCACATTCTGAACCACAGTTCTCCTTCACTTTCTTTAAGGATACCAATGTCATTAACGAATCTTGACTTGGACACTAAAAGCTGGAAGTGAACTAAGGATACAAGCTGCGAAAATGAGCATCTGGCATGATACGAAGTTCAACAATCAGTCAAGAACTAGAACTTCAAAGCACAAATGAACAGATGAAGAAATATAATAACAAATGGGGAGATCGTATTGCAGGAATGAATGTAAATAGAATGCCCAAAACGATAAATAAATTTTCGGTAAACAGGGAAGAGAGCAACAGGCAGACCAAGAAAGAGGCGCATTTGTCAGGCACTGCGTAGGAGGAGTAATAGAGAAACGTCTGACACCTGCTTAAAGAAGAAGAAGAAATGTGTCTCAGCAATTAATCAGAAAGAACACAGCTATTTCTAATAGACACCTGCAGGAAGATAACGTTGGCAGCGCGGCATAAGTGACACGTGCTTCGTGCAGGACATAATACAGATTAAAGAACTTAATAACTGAACATGGTGAGATGCAGAATGTTTTAAATTAAAACGTCATTGTGTTAAAGAAGACCCTACAGATGATCATTTAAAACAGATGCAAGTGACTCTGTTCAACGTGTCCTACTTCCCGCTTTTATAAAGTCGACGTGAATACTATCAGATATGCCGCTCTCGTCTGTCGCATTTAGTAGAATGTAATTTAAATATCAAAACACGAGAGTATATTATTTTCATACAATTTTGAAATTGTATAGTTTGATTTTAATATTATTTGTGTTATTTGGTAGCGACGCTTTTGACATTAAATTTACAAATGCTCAGTGCGCACCTACAACTGGTCATAGCGGCTAACCTCAGTACTTTTCAGGCACACATTGCTCATTGTGTATGCAGTGTGCGGACCAATAAACTCGCTGATGAATTCGCTCGCAACTCTATTCGTCGATTTGCATTTCGGCGTTGGAAATATTCAGACGATATTTGGTTTGTGTCCTGACGCATGAGGTAATGAAAAATCTAGGTTACTGCCACTGGAGATAGAAATTTGAAATACGGCCTCCTTTTACCGAGCGATACACACTAAAACGAAAAAATAATCAGCTGTAATTATTCAGTTTACTGATCATACAATTGCAATTACAATGTCCTATTTGTATCTACTACAAAACATTTGTCAGTATCCAGCAAAACGGACATACCATAGTAATAATACCATTCACATTTCAAATAATCATATTCAGTACCTACACCAACTTCACAAATTCTCGGTTTCTTCATTGTAAATTCTCTGTCCTCTTTCATTTATTGTCTCTGTATGATGTTTTCAGTGGCTTGGTTCTCTTTACGAAATCATCCGTCATTTTCCTATACAATGATCGTAGTTTCCTTGATTTGTTACGTGGTAATACGAGGCCTGTTCAGAAAGTAAGCTCCGATTGATTGCCAAATTGAAACCACAGTGAACATCAGAAATGTTGTACTTGTAACAATTAGCTACACCTTTCAGCTACTTCTCTACGTAGTCGCCGTTCTGACTTAGACTTTTGTCATAGCGTTGTACCAACTTTTCAATAGCCTCATCATAGAAGGCAGCCGCCAGTGTTTTCCGCCAATTCTCCACGCTGGCCTACACCTCGTTGTCTGTGTCAAAATGTTGTCTTCAAAGACAGCGGTTCATCTGATCAGAGATGAAACTCAGGGGGAGACAATTGCGGACTGAATTGTGGGTAATCTCACATTTCCATTTGAAAACGATGCAGGAGCATCTTCATTGCCCCTGCAGAATGCGGCTGAGAATTGTCTTGAAGAAGAAACAGCACGACAGTTATGTATTGTTAGCTGCATAGCTTCAGGCGAAATTTCTCACCAGGCCCTCGTACTTGGCGGCAGACACTATTTTCTAGACATCTTTACGCACTCACTGCGAGCTCAGAAATGAGAAGAGCGACGTGATGCTAACTGGGGTTATACTAGAGACACTACCCAACATATCTGTGCAAAGCTTTATCGGATTTTCATAGTCGTTTCCATTTCGCGACCGATCGGAGCTTACTTTCTGAACGCCCCTCGTATTATGGGGTAACTCACTGCAGGCACAAAAATATTTTTAGACCAAAAGAGAGATAACACACAGAAAGTAATGTTAATTTAGGAGCGTGTAGGAAGAGGTTTTTGATCCTTCGAAGTTAAAAGAGAAAGACGAAATAGAGAAGGACCGGAGAAGAGAACCTCCTTCTGCTAAGTGTGAAAGCTTCGCGGATATACTCATTCAGCCATGGTGGCTGCAAGAAGCACTGGGCATCACGGTGTGTTTTACTGTTGAATTTCCGAGAGGGAATGTTCCTAAAAGACTCAACTCATACTTTACTTCACTCCGAGTCCACTGCAAGACAAATAAAAAAAGAACATGCATCATGAAGGAAATATCCGCATGAGAAGAAATCTGTAAATGATGTCCACATACAAACAAATGAGTAATGTTGTTGTTGTTGTTGTGGTCTTCAGTCCTGAGAGTGGTTTGATGCAGCTCTCCATTCTGCTCTGTCCTGGGCAAGCTTCTTCATCTCCCAGTACTTACTGCAACCTACATCCTTCTGAATTTGGTTAGTATACTCATCTCTTGGTCTCCCTCTACGATTTTTACCCTTCACGCTGCCCTCCAATACTAAATTGTTGATCCCTTGATGCCTCAGAACATGTCCTACCAAACGATCCCTTCTTCCAATCAAGTTGTGCCAGAAACTCCTCCCCAATTCTATTCAATACCTCCTCATTAGTTATGTGATCTACCCATATAATCTTCAGCATTCTTCTGTAGCACCACATTTCGAAAGCTTCTATTCTCTTCTTGTCCAAACTATTTATCGTCCATGTTTCACTTCCATACATGGCTACACTCCATACAAATACTTTCAGAAACGACTTCCTGACACTTAAATCTATACTTGATGTTAACAAATTTCTCTTCTTCAGAAACTCTTTCCTTGCCATTGCCTGTCTACATTTTATATCCTCTCTGCTTCGACCATCATCAGTTATTTTGCTCCCCAAGTAGCAAAACTCCTTTACTAGTTTAAGTGTCTCATTTGCTAATCTTATTCCCTCAGCATCATCCTACTTAATTCGACTACATTCCATTGTCCTAGTTTTGCTTTAGTTGATGTCCATCTTATATCCTCCTTTCATGACACTGTCCATGCCGTTCAACTGCTCTTTCAAGTCCTTTGCATAATTATAATGTCATCGGCGAACTTCAAATTTTTAGTACTATTTAGGAAAAACTGGATGATTTATTCAAGAGAATGAGCTTCATAAACTGAGCAAGTCAATATCGCGTTGATCCACCTCTGGCCTTTATGCTAGCAGTTATTCGGCTTGGCACTGATTGATACTGCTGTTGGATATCCTACTGATGGATAATGTGCCAAATTTGGCCAGTATCGCGTTAGATCGTCAAAATCTCGAGCTCGTTTGTGGGCCCTGCCCATAATGCTCCAAGATCCGGCTACCTTGCTGGCAGACGTGGCGTTTATCAAGCACGAAGATAGGCGGTACAAACTTTCGCCCTGCGTGGACGGGTTTTATCTTGATGAAACGTAAGCCCAGGATGGCTTGCCATGAACAACACGGAGCTTACAATACCGTCGACCTACCGTTGCGCCGTAAGGGTGTCACAGATGACAACCAAAGGGGGCCTGCTATGGGAAGGAATGGCAGCCCAGAAAATCACTCCTGGTTGTCAGGCCGGATGCGGGCGACGGTCAGGTTGGTATCCCACCACTGTCTGGGGCGGCTCCACACGCAACTTCGCTGGTTCAAATGGCTCTGAGCACTAAGGGGACTTAACTGCTATGGTCATCAGTCCCCTAGAACTTAGAACTACTTAAACCTAACTAATCTAAGGACATCACACAAATCCATGCCCGGGGCGGGATTCGAACCTGCGACCGTAGCGGTCGCGCGGTTCCAGACTGTAGCGCCTAGAACCGCTCGGCCACTCCGGCCGACTCTTCGCTGGTCACGGTATCCCATCGCAGTGCGGCGCGTCCCCATATACGTCTTCGTTGGTGTTGGGGGCTCAGATGGAAGCGGGACTCGTCACTGAAGACAGTTCTACTCCACTCAATGAGATTCCAGGCCGAATGCTTGCACAAGCGCCAGACATGGACCAACGCGTTATTGACTTGCTTAATTTGTGAACCTCTTTCTCTTATATAAATTATCCATTTTTTTTAAATTTTTATCATTAGTTTATCTGTACATGTACAGCACATCTGCCGATTTCTGTCCGATTCGGATAACTCCTTCGTGCGACGTCTTTCTCTCTCTCTCTCTCTCTCTCTCTCTCTCTCTCTCTGTCTATTTATTTGTCTATCTCTCACTATTGAGTCCATATCCCGTCTCGCAAAAAAAACATGAAGCCACAGCTCACATGGAAGTTCACCAGCAATCTTTCCTCCCACACACTTCCCACACCCATACGTTGTCTGTTAGCCACCGGTGGAGTGTCGCTTTACGTGGTGTTACCGACGTGTGCGTGCGTACCCGCTGTCTGGTTGACAGCGTACTTTGACCTCAGAATTTAATAACTGATATAGATTAGATATGTGTAAAGCTACATATGACGATGGGACATGAAGACTCGAAATCGATCATGATTTTAAAAAAGAATTGTAAACCATTTTTGCGGCCGAAGACCATTTTAGTTGTTGTTATTATAATACACTACTGGCCATTAAAATTGCTACACCACGAAGATGACGTGCTACAGTCGCGAAAGTTAACCAACAGGAAGAAGATGCTGTGATATGCAAATGATTAGCTTTTCAGAGCATTCACACAAGGTTGGCGACACTTACAACGTGCTGACATCAGGAAAGTTTCCAACCGATTTCTCATACACAAACAGCAGTTGACCGGCCTTCCCTGGTGAAACGTTGTTGTGATGCCTCGGGTAAGGAGGAGAAACGCGTACCATCACGTTTCCGACTTTGATAAAGGTCGGATTGTAGGCTATCGCTATTGCGGTTTATCGTATCGCGACATTACTGCTCGCGTTGGTTGAGATCCAATGACCGTTAGCAGAATATGGAATCGGTGGGTTCAGGAACGTAATACGGAACGCCGTGCTGGATCCCAGCTGCCTCGTGTCACTAGTAGTCGAGATGACAGGCATCTTATCCTCATGGCTATAACAGATCGTGCAGCCACGTCTCGATCCCTGAGTCAACAGATGGGGACGTTTGCAAGACAACAACCATCTGCACGAACAGTTCGACGACGTTTGCAGCAGCATGGACTATCAGCTCGGAGACCATGGCTGCGGTTACCCTTGACGCTGCATCACAGACAGGAATGCCTGCGATGGTGTATTCAACGATGAACCTGGATGCACGAATGACAAAACGTTATTTTTTCGGATGAATCCAGGTTCTGTTTACAGCATCATGATGGTCGCATCCGTGTTTGACAACATCGTGGTGAACGCACATTGGAAGCGTGTATTCGTCATCGCCATACTACGTATCACCCGGCGTGGTGGTATGGGGTGCCATTGGTTACACGTCTCGGTCTCCTCTTGTTCCCAATGACGGCTCTTTGAGCAGTGGACGTTACATTTCAGATGTGTTACGACCCGCGGCTCTACTCTTCATTCGATGGCTGCGAAACCCTACATTTCAGTAGGATAATGCACGACCGCATGTTGCAGGTCCTGTACGGGCCTTTCTGGATACAGAAAATGTTCGACTGCTGCCCCGGCCACCACATTCTCCAGATCTCTCACCAATTGAAAACGTATGGTCAATGGTGGCCGAGCAACTGGCTCGTCACAATACGCCAGTCACTACTCTTGATGAACTGGTATCGCGTTGAAGCTGCATGGGCAGCTGTACCTGTACACGCCATCCAAGCTCTGTTTGACTCAATGTCCAGGAGTATCAAGGCCGTTATTACCGCCAGATGTGGTTGTTCTGGGTACTGATTTCTCAGGATCTATGCACCCAAGTTGCGTGAAAATGTAATCACATGTCAGTTCTAGTATAATATATGTGTCCAATGAATACCCGTTTATCATTTGCATTTCTTCTTGGTGTAGCAATTTTAATGGCCAGTAGTGTAGACGCCAGCGATATCACCAATCCACTAATATCGATGAAACTTCCTGGCAGATTAAAACTGTGTGGCGGACCGAGACTCGAACTCGGGACCTTTGCCTTTGGCGGGCAAGTGCTCTACCATCTGAGCTACCCAAGCACAACTCACGCCCCGTCCTCATAGTCTTACTTCTGCCAGTACCTCGCTTCTTAATAAGGTAGCAGGCGAGGTACTGGCAGAAGTAAGACTGTGAGGACGGGGCGTGAGTTGTGCTTGGGTAGCTCAGATGGTAGAGCACTTGCCCGCCAAAGGCAAAGGTCCCGAGTTCGAGTCTCGGTCCGCCACACAGTTTTAATCTGCCAGGAAGTTTCATATCAGCGCACAGTCCGCTGCAGAGTCAAAATCTCATTCCTCTAATATCGATATTCAACGTGTTCGGAATGTGGAATGCTCTTCAGATAATAATAAAACATGCCGTTATCTTATCGCAACATGTATGTTTGAATTATCTTCTGCGGTGGCGGCTCGTGAGCATCTCCAGTATAATAGTTATGCTTATGAAGATATTTACACAACTACAGCCACTGCCAATAGTAATAGTAACAACAGCAGCAAAAAAACAATATGCACATCTTGTCTGAAAAAAGAAAGAATTGTTTTTGGATAATTTCGTTATTTTGTTCATAATTAAGTACAGTTTAGGGCAGGAAAGAAATAACATGTAAACTTTCGTTACTCTCCGTTTCGCGTTTTTGTGCACGCAATTGTTTTCGCTGTTTTCTATTTTTTCGGACAATTGTGCTATTAGTTAACGAATTAACTTGTGAGCCGAAAATCACACATTCTTACGTTGCACCCACACAACTTACGCTTATTATAAATTTTTTTGTTCGCTTGCAGTCATGCTTACTTCATTTCGTCATGTTCTCAGTCAGTGGATCTGGTCTGGGATGC
This sequence comes from Schistocerca piceifrons, assembly GCF_021461385.2. NCBI lineage: Eukaryota > Metazoa > Arthropoda > Insecta > Orthoptera > Acrididae > Schistocerca > Schistocerca piceifrons. Next base: position 640,689,705 of record NC_060140.1, on the reverse strand, counting down.
CCTAATTCCCTTGCGGCTTACTTTTACTGATGATTTTCTTTTATATTAGCACTTAAAAACAGATTCAACAGAGTTCATGTTGACACTACACACGAAAGCATATTCCTGTACAGTAAACAACCAGCTCCAAACACATACTGCCGTTTGTGTAAATGATTAAATTCATGTAGAACTGTCTACCAACATGTTCACTTCACTGGAATAGAAATGAGGCGCTGAGAACCATAAGGCCCAAAAGCACACCGTCGTCAGTCCCACATTTAACTGAATATCAAAGAAACCGGTGAGGCAGTTTTCCGTGAATGTTCTTATATACATTGTGGGCTTACAGCACAGACAAATCTGATCCACCGTAAGATCAACAGATATCAGAAGCATGAATAAATGCCACAGTTTCACAATCGACGATAAGTGCTTTATAGCTCTCAGCGCCTCAGAGGGATATTGTATGATAAAATCGAAATTTTAATATACACTCCTGGAAATGGAAAAAAGAACACATTGACACCGGTGTGTCAGACCCACCATACTTGCTCCGGACACTGCGAGAGGGCTGTACAAGCAATGATCACACGCACGGCACAGCGGACACACCAGGAACCGCGGTGTTGGCCGTCGATTGGCGCTAGCTGCGCAGCATTTGTGCACCGCCGCCGTCAGTGTCAGCCAGTTTGCCGTGGCATACGGAGCTCCATCGCAGTCTTTAACACTGGTAGCATGCCGCGACAGCGTGGACGTGAACCGTATGTGCAGTTGACGGACTTTGAGCGAGGGCGAATAGTGGGCATGCGGGAGGCCGGGTGGACGTACCGCCGAATTGCTCAACACGTGGGGCGTGAGGTCTCCACAGTACATCGATGTTGTCGCCAGTGGTCGGCGGAAGGTGCACGTGCCCGTCGACCTGGGACCGGACCGCAGCGACGCACGGATGCACGCCAAGACCATAGGATCCTACGCAGTGCCGTAGGGGACCGCTCCGCCACTTCCCAGCAAATTAGGGACACTGTTGCTCCTGGGGTATCGGCGAGGACCATTCGCAACCGTCTCCATGAAGCTGGGCTACGGTCCCGCACACCGTTAGGCCGTCTTCCGCTCACGCCCCAACATCGTGCAGCCCGCCTCCAGTGGTGTCGCGACAGGCGTGAATGGAGGGACGAATGGAGGCGTGTCGCCTTCAGCGATGAGAGTCGCTTCTGCCTTGGTGCCAATGATGGTCGTATGCGTGTTTGGCGCCGTGCAGGTGAGCGCCACAATCTGGACTGCATACGACCGAGGCACACAGGGCCAACACCCGGCATCATGGTGTGGGGAGCGATCTCCTACACTGGCCGTACACCACTGGTGATCGTCGAGGGGACACTGAATAGTGCACGGTACATCCAAACCGTCATGGAACCCATCGTTCTACCATTCCTAGACCGGCAAGGGAACTTGCTGTTCCAACTGGACAATGCTCGTCCGCATGTATCCCGTGCCACCCAACGTGCTCTAGAAGGTGTAAGTCAACTACCCTGGCCAGCAAGATCTCCGGATCTGTCCCCCATTGAGCATGTTTGGGACTGGATGAAGCGTCGTCTCACGCGGTCTGCACGTCCAGCACGAACGCTGGTCCAACTAAGGCGCCAGGTGGAAATGGCATGGCAAGCCGTTCCACAGGACTACATCCAGCATCTCTACGATCGTCTCCATGGGAGAATAGCAGCCTGCATTGCTGCGAAAGGTGGATATACACTGTACTAGTGCCGACATTGTGCATGCTCTGTTGCCTGTGTCTATGTGCCTGTGGTTCTGTCAGTGTGATCATGTGATGTATCTGTCCCCAGGAATGTGTCAATAAAGTTTCCCCTTCCTGGGACAATGAATTCACGGTGTTCTTATTTCAATTTCCAGGAGTGTATCTCGTTCATAATCCCACAAAAGTTTTTTTCTGTCAGGATAACTATAACGTATGTTGATGTCCAATCTAATTTTACCATACAGTGAGTGAATTGGCATATCTGAGGCCAGTGCTACCTTCTAGCGGGATTTATGAAAGGCGAAAAAGTGTTCGGCAGTGTGCTATCACCTGGTGGCATTTACATAACCCTGTAGTTGGGTGGTAAGGGCTAACTGTGCACACTGTGAACCACGCACGTTGTTTATCAAATTCGCACGTACTTTGCCAGTAAGGCAATTACGTCACGCCAGTCGCGTATGCTCCTTAAAACGGGCGCAATCGAAGGTGTGCTCGTGACCCTTGGGCTAAGTTTCACGGAGTCTAGAGGCATAGCAATGTAGCATAGCGCGGTAGGTTTACCGGCGTGTATTTCGGATTAATGCATCTCTTTACGTTTCACAGTACCAAAAGAAAAACAACCTATACAACCAATAACGCCGAAACGTGTCAAAAGTTACGGTGTTCTTGTGCTCTTGTTCTCTTACACAAGAGACGCCACTGATCTTCCGTATATGACAGAAAATTTTGAGCTTTATTATGAGTACTCTTTTTTTGATTGTATCTATTAATGTATGACGTTAGTCATAACTAACGAATAGAGCTACTGAAGGACATTTTCCCAGTAAGCAATGTCCCGAGGAGGAATACGGAAACGTAAAAGAGTGGCGCGGCTGCTATACGTCCCGTAAATAAACTACAAGGCTAGGTGTTTGCCGGCAGGAGAAGCTAGAAGCTAATTTCGCCCACCCCCACGTCCGTCCCAGAATCACCTCCCCTCCTAACGGACGCTTCCAGTCGGCGCCCCAGCTCGCTTCGCGTCCATTAGCTTTGTAAATATATAGCACGCCCCAAGGCAAAGTTCAAACTTCATTAAAGTGCAACTTCTTCAATTAATTAGGGGCTCTCGGGAAATCTGGACGCCGCGAGCTGCGGACAATAGCCCGTGTCTGGAAAGAGAAAGAACGGCGATAACCTGTGCAAACCCCCGCTCCTGTTGTTTACCCCCCGCCATCCTTCCTTCTTTTACTCGCAGTGAGCGGGTGACCTTGTGTCTCCAGGGGAGCACTGAGTTCCTTCGCGTGTTTATTGCTGCTAGTACTCCAGAGGCTGTCGTTTCTTTACTGAGTTCCGCCAGAAAGGAAATTTACCATTGGAGCAGCGCTCTTCCAAACAACATCTAACTTGCTGTCCATATGAAGTGAACTCTTTCAAATCTTGGTATCCTTCGTAACTATTATGATATAGAAGCATTCGCTTCATTTACTTCTGAGCAGAGCAGCTCTTTTACCTTTATTTAGTTTCACTATCTACTGACCTCTAACATGGAAACATCACCAACTTGACCTCGGAATTTTAGCAAGATGTTACCACCAATCGATCCAGCACGAAAATGTGTGCCATAACTGTGACAGCTTTCCGGCCGCGGTGCTACATCCATCTGCACAGATAAATGTCAGTTACGACGGTACGAATGGTAGATATCGAAATAGATGACAGAGGGATAGAAAAACAATTAAAATTGCTCAAAAGAGGAACGGCCGCTGGACCTGAAGGGATACCAGTTCTATTTTACACAGGGTACGCGAAGGAACTTGCCCCCCCCCCCCCACTCCTTCTTTCAGCGGTGTACCGTAGGTCTCTAGAAGAGCGTAGCGTTCCAAAAGATTGCAAAAGGGCACAGGCCATCCCCGTTTTCGAGAAGGGACGTCGAACATATATGTAGAACTATAGACCTATATCTCTAAAGCCGATCAGTTGCAGAATTTTGGAACACGTATTGTGTTCGAGTGTAATGACTGCAGACTAGAAATCTACTCTGTACGAATCAGCACGGGTTTCTAAAAAGACGATCGAGTGAAACCCAGCTCGCGCTATTCGTCCACGAGACTCAGAGGGCCATAGACACGGGTTCCCAGGTAGATGCTGTGTTTCTTGGCTTCTGCAAGGCGTTCGATACAGTTCCCCACAGTCGTTTAATGAACAAAGTAAGAGCATATGGACTATCATACCAATTGTGTGATTGGATTGAAGAGTTCCTAGATAACGGAACACAGCATGTCATTTTCAATGGAGAGAAGTCTTCCGAAGTAAGACTGATTTCAGGTGTGCCGCAGGGGAGTGTCGTAGGACCGTTGCTATTCACAATATACATAAATGACCTTGTGGATAACATCGGAAGTTCACTGAGGCTTTTTGCGGATGATGCTGTAGTATATCGAGAGGTTGTAACAATGGAAAATTGTACTGAAATGCAGGAGGATCTGCAACGAATTGACGCATGGAGCAGGGAATGACAATTGAATCTCAATGTAGACAAGTGTAATGTGCTGCGAATACATAGAAGGAAAGATCCTTTATCATTTAGCTACAGTATCGCAGGTCTGCAACTGGAAGCAGTTAATTCCATAAATTATCTGGGAGTAGGCATTAGGAGTGATTTAAAATGGAATGATCATACAAAGTTGATCGTCGGTCAAGCAGATGCCAGACTGAGATTCATTGGAAGAATCCTAAGGAAATGCAATCCGAAAACAAAGGAAGTAGGTTTCAGTACACTTGTTCGCCCACTGCTTGAATACTGCTCACCGGTGTGGGATCCGTACCAGGTACGGTTGATTGAAAAAAGAGAGAGAAGATCCAACGGAGAGCAGCGCGCTTCGTTACAGGATCATTTAGTAATAGCGAAAGCGTTACGGAGATGATAGATAAACTCCAGTTGAAGACTCTGCAAGAGAGACGCTCAGCAGCTCGATACGGGCTTTTGTTGAAGTTTCGAGAACATACCTTCACCGAGGAGTCAAGCAATATATTGCTCCCTCCTACGAAAATCTCGCAAAGAGAGCGTGAGGATAAAATCAGAGAGATTAGAGCCCACACAGAAGCATACCGACAATCCTTCTTTCCACGAACAATACGTGAGTGGAGTAGAAGGGAGAACCGATAGAGGTACTCAATGTACCCTCCGCCATACACCGTCAAGTGGCTTGCGGAGTATGGATATAGATGTAGAATAACGCAATTCCTTCACTTTAACAGTGTCAACTTTTAAATCAAAAGAAAATAATGCACAACAGCGATATTAATAATTAATTAGTGGTACTTTTCTTCTTTAACGACACGCTTATTCGTTTCATTAATTTACACTACACTTGTGAATCGCAACATAAAAAAAAGTCAAAGCAAAGAGATCCTGACACCAGCTACAGTTTGGAAATCGCAGTTTGACACAAGGAATAAAGGACTATAGCTTGTTCGTTCACCACCATTATGAATACGAATACGCAACTGGTCTGTACAGCACTTAGCACTCGGATATTGAACCTAGCTGTACCAACGCGTTTTTCATAACGCGCATAACCAATGGGTGGGTACTTCGTACACTTTCTAATTGTTTAAATTTTATTCGTTAATTGTTGTTGAGATATATTAACAAGATTTTTTGAAGAGGTTCTGATGTGTAAGTAGGTTTCAGAAATTGAAAATACCTTTTAGCACGATCTTAGCAATAGCAAAGCACTTTGAACAACATGTAATACTGGGTTCAGAACCATGACAAGAAAAAATTACGAATTTCGCTCATTGTTGACTTTTCTGTCAACATACTTTATGAATATATGGATATTGACGTCTAAATACGACCATGAACTTTGAAACACTGAATATAACATTCATTGGGGAATGTGACGTGTGCTACTGAGACTTAAAATTTTGAGTTAACTGAAAAATTTAAAACATACATGGAAACTAGTAGAAGAATTAATCGGAAACAATAATTTTTTTCAAAGTTTTAAAGTATAAAGCAACTCACTTGATTCCAATTTTTTCAAAAGTGGGCACAAAGTCCCTCCCAACCTTGGTATTGAGAGGGTTAAGCGGCAGCGGAGGGGAGACGTTTAAAGGCTCTACGTTGAGGAGGTCATAGCTGCGAACTACAGAATTATGGTCCAAATTTTCATGCGGTATCGATTGCGGGGGCAGATATCTTGCTAGTGTGCTTTTTTCGCCTTAAAATATGAGGTCAAGTTCCTGGCCAGAGTTAAAATTCCGTTGAACATCAGTTGCATAGACCTGTGTAGTATATACATGCAGCATTAAGATTAAATAAAGTGCTCTCACTTTAAGTATTACCCTTTAACTATGTTGAAAATGTTATCCCCCAGATACAATTACTAGCTGGAAAAATACAGCAACGTAAAATATCTACTACTACGTGTCACTGACATAGAGCATTAGATTCGAAAAACTAACAATGTGTACTGAATTTTACGTCTATTTGTGGCTGCGTTACAACGCGTCTGCTTCAATTATTCTTTGAATTTACTCCTTCATTGCTCCCGATCGGTCTTCCTGAACACCTGGCATATACAACTCAAACTTTTCCATTTTTTCCGCAGTCTATGATAAGCTTCATGCGATGTTGTGCTCTAGACTTTCATTCTCAGAAACTACTCCCCCAAATTATGGTTCAAATAGCTCTGAGCACTATGGGACTTAACATCAGAGGTCATCAGTCACCTAGAACTTAGAACTACTTAAACCTAACTAACCTAAGGACACCACACACATCCAAGCCCGAGGCAGGATTCGAACCTGCGACCGTAGCGGTTGCGCGGTTCCAGACTGAAGCGCCTAGAAGGGCTCGGCCACAACGGCCGGCCCCAAATTATGCCCGATATATATAATAAAATGGCTCTGAGCACTATGGGATTTAACATCTAAGGTCATCAGTCCCCTAGAACTTAGAACTACTTAAACCTAACTACCCTAAAGACATCACACACATCCATGCCCGAGGCAGGATTCGAACATGCGACCGTAGCAGTCGCGCGGTTCCGGACTGAAGCGCCTAGAACCGCTCGGTCACAGTGGCTGGCTATATTTAATAATAACATGAGGCTTCTTTTAGCCAAGAATTCTTTTTCCCCGGTGCTAGTCTGCTTTTTATATGCTCCTTGTTTCGTTCACTATGCTTTATTTTGTTTACAAGTTAGTACAATGCCCTTATTTTGTCTGGTACATCGCTCCCAATTTTTATGTTAAACCTATCGCTAACATCATTTCTGATACGCCTCGTTACTTTCCTTTTTCTTCGATTTCCTCTCAATTCTTGTTGTGTGTTCTTCATAACCATTAATTCCGTCCAAAAGGTCCTGTAATTCTTCCGTAGTTTGAGAATAGCTATGTCATCAGAGAATCTTATCGTAGGTATTCTTTCACCTCAAACGTTAATCCCAGTCCTGAATCTTTCTTTCATTTCCGTTACTGCTTATTGAAAACACGGGCTGAGTAGTATGGAAGAAAGATTTCATTCTTCCTTGACGCCCATTTTTATCCGAGAAGTTTTCTCTTGGTGATCCCTTTTTACTGTACTCTCTTGATTCTTGAAGACATTATATACAGTATTACCCGTCATTTGCTTATACCTACTTCTATGAGAATTTTAGCCATTTTGCACTACGTATTTTGAGTTGTCTAGCAAATCTTGATTTTTTTTAAAAGTCTTGCTTCCAATTTCAAGCACTCTTATGCCTTTACCTTTTCTTACATCAATTATACGTCCTGATGCAGCCAGTGGCAGATACAGAAAAACCTGAAGGAGAGGGCGCTAAACATATTTTGTGCCACCTTTACTTTTAGCGTAATAAAAAATAATGAAGTCACATGCAAAGTTTAAGAAAGTTTTATTTACACTGATTATAAACATGTACAAGACAATGCCATCTTATGGTATAAGAAAGTTACAATTGTGGTTCTCTTCCTTAAATGATGAATTCTATACGCCTATTCGTCCTGGAAAATTGGTTAATTACATCGCGAATAGGACAATCAATGTCAGGGTTAGTATTCAACAGAGCTAAGCCAATAAGTCGATCCTCCTTCACTGTCGACCTTAGCCATGTCTTTGTACGCCGCAACGTTGAAAAACCTATTTCTGCTGTAGCAATAGATGCAGGTAGACGAGCAAATATTTTTTACAGCTTGTGCAAAGTAGGACAGTCGGACATAGGACAAACAGACAACGCTTGCATAACAGAATCACGATCATTAAGGGCGTTTGTGCTCGGTTGCTTGTATTGAAAAATCTTTTCCATTAAATTACCATGAAACGGAAGCGCTTGCTACATAGGAAAGTACAACTACTCAATAATACTATTCAGTCGAGTCGATTGACGAAAGAAACGAAAGAATAGCGTGCGGGCTGAGTGGAGGGGGCGGCAATGCGGGCGGCCCCGCAATAATGTATCATAGCTGCGGATTCTGCGTTGTGTCTGTTATTTACGAAAAAGCAGACACCACGCATTCATATAATTAATTCGTCTAGCTGGGCAATGGATCCAGCTTCTTCAGTGCGGACGTACAAATACGTCCGACCTCCGGTGGGAATCTCTGAGTACCGGACATGGCGGAAATGGACAGGGACTGTGGGTAGGTGGCGCTCGGTGGGAGTTTGGATCGGCTGTGAGGCCTGCCGAGATAGTCCGCACAGTCGCGATGCTGCTGTGTATCGTATGGCACAGAGGTCAACGCACCTGCCTTGTCAGCGGGAGATTCTGGGTTCGATTCCCGGTCTGGTGCACATTCTCATTCGTCGCCGCTGATTCCGCCTAATGACCCGATACAGCTGACAGCAGTGATCTCCTTCCTTTCCTTCCCATTCTTCCCATCTTCAATTTACATATAATATACAAGGTGGCAATTATTGAACTATATGAAATAAAATCGTCATAACTTCTCGACGGTTGGTATTAGGACGTTTAAACTGCACGGTTGGCCGCGGGGCATAGTGGGAATTAGTATGCGCTCTATGGTTTGGTTTAGCGATGAAGCTCATGTTCATTTTGATGAATTCGTCAATAAGTAAAATTGGCGCATGTGGAGGCTGAGGATACGCATTTCGCCATCGACAGGTCTATTCAGCCTCAGCGGGTGAATGTGTGACGTACAATGTCCAGCCACGGAATAATCGGTGCGATATTCCTTGATGGCACGGTGACTACCGAATGGTACGTGAGGGTTTTGGAAGATGATTTCATCCCCATTATCCAAAGTGACCCTGATCTCGACAAGATGTGGTTCATGTAAGACGGAGCTCGGCCCCATCGAAGCAGGAGAGTGTTTGATGTCCTGGAGAAGCACTTTGCAGACCACTTTCTGGCTCTGGGATACCCAGAGACCACTGGCATGAGCCTCGACTGGCCGCCATATTCTCCACATCTGAACGCATGCGACTCCTTTTTATGAGGCTATATTTGTGACAAGGCATACAACAATAACCCCAAAACCACTGCTGGGTGGAAAACAGCCATTCAGGAGGTCATCGACAGCATCTATGTTCCGACACTTCAGCGCGATATGCAGAATTTCGCTATTCGTCTGTGCCACATCATCGCCAATGATGACAGACATATCGAACATCTCATAAACTAAATCCGAATATCTGTAGTGACGGTTACATTTTGAATAAACTTTTAGCACGCAGTAGTTTGTAACTAATTTACTTTTTTTCATATAGTTCAATAATTGTCACCCTGTTCCTTGTCTAATGCCAAGTTGATCGTCATCTCATAAATCTTCAATTTTATTTTTCCTTCTTCTATACATTATTTTTTCAGCTAAGTGGGCGCCTCATTAGTTAAACTCATTGTGCGATGATTTTCATACTTTTATGCCCTTGCTATCTTCAGAATTCCGTCGCCACTTCTGCCAACCCTTTCAGAAATTCCGAAGGAGTATTAGCTATCCTTTCCACCCTGATTGATCGCAGGCTGTCCAAAGCTTTGCCAAACTTTGACTCTAATACTATATCATCCGTTGTTTCTCATATCATGACAGCCGACAGTTCTTCCCCCATGTAGAGACCTTCCTTCCACCTACCTGATCTCTCTTCTGCTTTTGAATGCCTTATGCATTTTAAATCTGGCACCTTGGTATTTTTATTTCATGAAATGATGGTTCAACGTTTCTGCGTGTTTGCAGTAGTAGCTTTATTTACCCGTGAATCTCTTTTTACAAGTATATAGGACATGTCGAAGTATTTACAAGTTTAAACCAATTTAAAATAAGCTAATTCATATACACCCATATTTACAGACTTCTAGTCAGAGACAATGTTAGATTTACTCCTGGCATAAAATACTTCTTTTGTAAATAACTTATTAAGTAATGTAATGCCACACTATTCACTCATATCTCACTATCAGTCACTGCACTCATAACACGTCACTCACTATACATACAAACACACACATACTGGTGATCTCTGGGCCATTTTCTTTACCGTAATTTCCCATTTGCTATCCTGAAAAACTGGATCGGCATCCCTCTATAATGAGTGACATGTTTAGCTCAGAAAGAGGAAGAGGTGTTAGTATTGTGCTATACATAGTTTTGGGGAAAGTTTTTCTAGAAAAGGAAAAAGGAAGGGAAAAAACATAGTGTGATGGTGTTATGTGTAATGTTGGATGTTCTATAATCATTATTATTATTAATTATTTGTATAACACTTTTTACCAAGCCCCTACTCTGTTTTATCTAAGTGACCCTTCAATGAATAAAATGTATTGCATTACAGGTACTTTTAGCTGCCTTTTTAAAAAAGTATATTTCTGCAATTTCTCTTATCCCTTTTGGTAATATATTTTATAGTTTTACTCCTTGGTAGAAAATGCAGTTTTGAGTGTTTTGTTTATCTTTTCTTGATAAATGTAAGTTAAGTCTAGCTCTTGTTCCATGGTCATGGAAAGAGCTGTTCGTGCAGTAATTACCAATGTTATTTTTGATGTGTACAACTGACTGGCAAATGTATGCACACGGAGCAGTTAAAATCCCCAGTGTTTTGAACTGATCTTTACAACGAGCTCAGCTACTATTTTTGGTTATTATTCTTACACCTCTTTTCTGGAGTTTGAAAGTGTTCATATTTTGTGCATTTGTTCCCCAAAAACGAATGATATAGCTAAGAATTAAGTGTACATATGAATAGTATGTCACTAAAAGACACAGCATGTTACACTCTGGTGATAGAATTCTATGGGCATAACATGCTGATGACATTCTGTTTGCAAGTACCTTTATGTCTTCACACCACTTCAACTGAGAATCAATATTCATTCCTAGAAATTTTGCATTTGTTACACAATCTATAGAGGTGCCATCTACATTTAATTTAACATTGACATTTTTCCTCTTCAAACTGAAATTCATGGCATTAGTTTTCTTTAAGTCCAATGTCACTTTATTGCTTATTGACCAATCGTTAACTTCCTTGAGAGTTACATTTGCATTCTCTGCAAGGAGTTCTCCTGTTTTCTCTGTGATTTTAATATTGTTGTCATCAGTGGAGAGAATTTTTTCAACATGGGTAACGCTACTGGAAAAGTCATTGATGTATGTCAGGAATAGTATTGGTCCTAACGTACTATCTTGCAGAACCCCTATATTAATGTATTTTGGTTCTGATAAGTGTTTTACTAAATGTTTAGACATATTTCAAGTATGTGTTGTCTCTACTCTTTGTACACTACCTGCTAGGTATGATCGAAACCAGTTATTAGCTACCCCTCTTATTCCTAACGCTTATAATAATTTATTTAATAGAACCTTGTGGTCGACTGCAACAAAGGCCTTAGAAAGATCCAAAAATATGCTTGTGACACACACATTTTGTCAAGTGCATCAAGTAGAACTTTTTTGAATTCTATTATGGCTGACCCCATATTTTTGCCACTTCAGAAACCAAACTGTGATTCACTAAAAAGATTGTGTTTATTCAGGTATTTCATTAATGTCTTTCATAATTGCTTATATTATTTTTGAGAATGGTGACAGCAGGGAAATGTGCTGATAATTTTCTTCTGTCTTCTGCATTACCTTTCTTAGGCAGAGATACAACTCTTGCCTGTTTTAACTGCTCTGGAAATGTCCCTGATGTGAAGAATTTATTTATTATATTTGTTAAAAGTCCTTACATGATCTCTATTCAATGTTTCAGTACACACATTGCTACTTCATCTAAGCCTACTGAATTTTTATTTTTTATTTTTTGAACAGTTTTATTGACTTCATTCTCTGTGGTTGGAAGTAACATCATTGTATTTAGTACTACATTATTTACAGATGTTATAATTGTTTTGGGCAATTTTTGCTGTAACTTCTCTGCAAGACTTGAAAAATGCTCATTTACATAGTTTGCTAAGTGTTATGGATCATGTATTACCTTATCCCACTCCCTTAGCAGTATATTATTCTGTTTGTTTGGCTCTCCCCGTTTCCTACTTTATAACATCCCAGACTGCTTTGCTTTTATTCGCTGCATTATATTCGTATTTTACATGGTCATTAAATGACTTTTTTGCAGCGATGAGCACCTTCCTATAGATCTTTTTGTATCTATGATAGAAATTTAAGAAGTCTGGATCATTGTGATTCTTTTTCATGGAACTGAGGTATTGAAGTGTTAGGGAGGACTTCTTAATACCTATTGTTATCCATCTGTTTTTGTGAGATAATGACACAGACATGCATACTTTCGGAAATGCTTTTTCAAAGTTCAGTTAAAGTAATGTTGAGAATTTAGAGACATTCATATTCACATTGGTTTCCTTACATACATCATCCCACCTTTGTTTTGATAGTTCTTTTTAAAAATCTCTTATCTTGATTTCTGATAGATGTCGTTTGTAGGCTTGTATTTTAGGGAATGATTCGATGCCTGATTTTATTCTTATTATTTGACAGAGATGGTCTGATAGTCCGAGATCTTTTACAGCTACATCACATTTTTCCCTGTCCATATACGTGGCCACATGGTCAGTTACTGACGCAATCATTTTAGTTGCGCTATTGACCAATAGGAACATGCCAAAACTTTGAAGGTTATTTATGAGGCTTCTGCTGGACTCATTTACGACATTAGTGATGATGTTACTGTCCCCACACAGAATTATATTGACCTTTGTACTTGAGACTTCATCTAGAACTTCTGTTAATTTATTGGAAAAAGTGTCCTTACTACCACTGGGAGATCTATGCGCTCACAAAATGATTGATTTCTTGGTTGTATTAACCCTGTTAATTCAATAGCTGATATTTCAAAGTGTTTGTCTTCACTTGCTGTACTGTGATTATGTCTTGATTTGAACTATGTTCCTTTCTGATATAAATGCACGATCCTCCACCCCTTGAAGCAGATCTGCAGTAATAATTTGCCTTTTCATACAATTTTAATACTAAATGTTGGATTTCTTTGTGTCTACACCAGTGCTCAGTAACACAAACTACTGTGCAGTTCAAAGATTGGAGCTCAGCTTCTAATAGTTGCATTTTATTTTTTATTGATTGCATGTTCTGAGGGCGGATTTTTAAGTCTGTAAAATACCCTATGTTTAAAATACCCTATATTACTCTTTCCAATGGTTTATTTTTCTTTGTGATATCTGGTATGTGTGATATTTGGAGTGTTAAAATCTGTCTTGTGAGTGATTGTTTCAGCATTTTCTAAACTGATGTAGACACTCTTAAGGCAGGGGAACCTTTTGTCTGGATTTATCCTAAAAATATTTACTTTCCTAACCATGACAACAGGTATGTGACCATGTGTGGCCCGAGATCCACCCCCTAAACTTCCATGAATCAGCTGTACCAGTCTTCCCTGTCCTGTTTAGGTGAAGTCCATACCTCGTGAAACCCCATCTGTTGATAGTTCTGACAGGCACCAGAGAAACATGAGCAAAGTTGGCTGCCATCAGAGCCATCCTTAACCTACATAGATTCGCCTCACAGCTCCATCAAGGTGTGGTCAATCATGACGCCAAAACAGCTCAACAAAGTGTACAGTGGTGCTATGAGTCAGGGAAGCTTTCTCGTCAAGGTCACCACCTATGTCATATGCCCCATCCCTCTCCAAACTGTTTCCCGTCTCCCCCATTATCACTACATGGTCCTCTTTTGTAAAGTCCTTACATAAAGACCCTAAGTCCTCAATCACGTGACTTAGCCCTGCATTTGACTTGAAGATGCTGATGGCCTGGTACGCTGCCCCTAAACTATCCTGTAACTGAGGGCCTACACCTCCCCTAAGGCTACTACCTAGCAGCAGTACTTTCTTCTTCCTAACACTTTGTACATTTCTAGGCTTCTTGGCCTTGGTTGAAGTGTGCTGCTCATTTCCTGCTCCTCGTTCTATCTGAGGCTCTTCTCCACTTAACTACGGTAGTGGGAGAGACATGTTTTTGGTGCTGATGATAAAACTGTCAGATCGCATTCCCTTTCACCCTATCCTCCTACCAACTGCCCGTTCCCAACCACTCTTCTCCACTCCTACCTCCCTTGATCCTTATTAGTTCCTTCCTTGTTTCCTCCAACTGTGCCAGAAGGGCACAGACTTTCCTTTCCTACTGTGTACTCTGCAATTCCAGGAGAGAGCCTCTTCTGTTCTCCCAACGTTCTTCCAACTGTAACCCCATCCCCCCCCCCTCCCCCCGCCAGTGAAAATGTTTGCTACAAGATTGGCAACAAATCCCTCTACCCACTACCCTACAACAACTCCCACATTTCTCACTCATGATCAGTTTCGAAAGAATAATTTAAATTTAAAGAATGTTTTAAATTTGTCAAGGATGCGAGATTAGCTGTATGTAAACAAAAAAACGACACAAACGTCTTATGCGAGGTTGTTTTTGTACTGTTTTAGAGATACAATGACCGAAAAATGAATTAGTAAGTCCCTTCTTTTAGAGAATTCACGTTATCAAGCGTGTTTATTCAGGTTTTTAACCTTTATAACTCGAAAAAGTTGGGCCTAGATCGGGTTTATCTATCTAATAAACAATACGAAATGTGTTACTTAAATACGATTTATAAACGTTTAATTACACTTTTATTATGACAATAGACACTGATGAAACTAGTAGCTGTCATTTTTAAACGAATTTTTCACTGTAAAAAAAAAAAATAATTTTTTTTGCGTTTGTGTCACGCAAAATTTCTGGTTATGTCACGCCTAGTGGGACTTCAGATAACAGGAAGTTTTCTCAAGAACAAGCGTTGCTGGGAAGCTAATACTCAGTTGTATAACAAGAACGGACACTACAGCAAGTATGTGAAACAAAGAAACTTGAAATTTGACGCTATTTCCTCTTAAATAAGTTTTTTCAGCAGACGAAGAGAATACCTATGATCTCACTTGGCAGCCATCTTGAACTCTTTCCCACAGACTCATCTTCAGCTTCCCTGCAGGCATTTCGCTTTAGCTTGCTTGCATTTTTCGGTTGATCTCATCCTTATGTAACGTTTACCGTAGTATTATTATTGTTGTGCCACTGAGGTGACTGCGTGGTAGGTGTTTGCATTCCTCGCGCACTGTTTGATGGCGATTAAGCTGGAAGCCCACAGCTATCATCGCCATAGATAATAATTTAATTTTCAGCGATCTGAACCGCTTTTCGGATATACTTTCTGTATTTACGTATCGTTATTCGACTAGCATACGTACGTTATTCTGTATCTTGGTCGCAGTCCTCTGGTGAACCGCTTACGAAAGTACTCACACCTAGTTTTTTAAGTTTGTAACGCTCGTCACTCACGCTCGTGAACGCTAATCCACTGTTTTATTGTCTCCCCCCTCCTGAATTTCCCCCGTATGCACTTTGCTGCAGTCACACCCACACCCACAGCCACATTCCTTCAGTGTAACTACACTACGTGATCAAAAGTATCCGGACAACTGGCTGAAAATGACTTACAAGTTCGCGGCGCCATCCATCGGTAATGCCTGAATTAAGTATTGTATTGGCCCACCCTTAGCCTTGATGACAGCTTCGACTCTCGCAGGCATACGTTCAATGAGGTGTTGGAAGGTTTCTTGCGGAATGGTAGACCATTCTTCACGGAGAGAGGTGTCGATGTCAGTCGGTGAGGCCTGGCACGAAGTGGGCGTTCCAAAACATCCCAAAGGTGTTCTGTAGGATTCAGGTCAGGCCCCTATGCAGGCCAGTCCATTACAAGGATGTTATTGTCGTGTGACCACTCCGTCACAGGCCATGCATTACGAACAGAAGCTCGATCGTGTTGAAAGATGCAATCGCCGTCCTCCAATTGCTCTTCAACGCTGGGAAGCAAGAAGGTGCTTAAAACATCAGTGTAGGCCTGTGCTGTAATAGTGCCATTTAAAACAACAAGTGGTATAAGCCGCCTCCATGAGAAACACGACCACACAATAACACCACCACCTCCGAATTTTACTGTTGGTACTACACACGCTGGCACCGGGCATTCGCCATACCCACACCCTGTCATCCATCGCCACGTGGTGTACCGTGATTCGACACTCCATACAACGTTTTTCCACTTTTCAGTCGCCCAATGCTTGCGCTCCTTACATTAAGCGAGGCGTCGTTTGGCATTTACCGGCGTGATGTGTGCCTTACGAGCAGCCGCTCGACCATGAAATCCAAGTTTCTTCCCTCCCGCCTAGTTGTCATAGTACTTGCAATGGATCCTGATGCAGTTTGGAATTCCTGTGTGAAGATCTGGATAGATGTCTACCTATTACACACTGCGACTCTCTTCAACTGTCGGCGGTCTCTGTCAGTTAACAGACGAGGTCGGGCTGTACGCTTTTGTGTTGTGTAAGTAGGCTGTTTATGTTTTCTTATTGGCAACGTTACGTAGCGCGGCTGTGCTGTGTGCGGTCTGTGGCTAGTTTGCATTGTAGTCTGCCATTGTAGTGTTGGATGTTAACAGCGCGTAGCGTTGCGCAGTTGGAGGTGAGCCGCCAGCAGTGGTGGGTGTGGGGAGAGAAATGGCGGAGTTTGGAAATTTGTAAGACTGGATGTCATGAACTGATATATATATTATGACTTTTGATGACTATTAAGGTAAATACATTGTTTGTTCTCTATTAAAATCTTTCATTTGCTAACTATGCCTATCAGTAGTTAGTGCCTTCCGTAGTTTGAGTCTTTTATTTAGCTGGCAGTAGTGGCGCTTGCCGTATTGCAGTAGTTCGAGTAACCAAGATTTTTGTGAGGTACGTGATTTGTGAAACGTATAGGTTAATGTTAGTCAGGGCCATTCTTTTGTAGGGATTTCTGAAAGTCAGATTGCGTTGCGCTAAAAAATATTGGTTGTCAGTTTAAGCACAGTCCGGTATAATTGTTCTAAGGGGACGTTTCATATGTCGACCCTTAGCCGAGGATACCTCACTGGAATCTTCTGATTTTTTCTTGTAGTTTGTGCAATTAGTGCAGCCTTTGTTTATTGCTAGCGCGTAATTGTAGAGAGAACTTCCTTTGTAGTTGTAGTTTTTCATTCTTGTACAGTAAAACAGTTGTGGCATGCATGTAGATTTGCACCAAGTATTTCGCAGCTGCGCTTGCAATTAACTAGATATTATTTTCAGTGCTATGTTAATGTGTTCTCTTATTTTTGCTCTTCAAATTGTGTTTTTCTGTGTTGTCGTGTGAAATATTGTGACAATAAAGGCGTGTGAAAAACGTAATACTAGGCTCCAAAGTAAACTGAGAAATGACAGTGAAGACGAAAGCAGTGTGTTAGCGCCACCATGGAATGAATTAACTAATGTTCAAAGTAGTAATTTGGTAATTGTGCATAGGGAAAGGGAGCGGGCTGCAAATAATGGTGCAGGCAGTGAAACAATTATTGAACAGGGAAGTATTATCGATCGATCGGTCGACAACAGCTCGCCTCAGGATTCCGAAATGACAGGACACAATCCTGCAAATACTGTAGATTCAGGTTTTGCGTCCTCACCGTTTTCTCAAATAAATCAAGACACATTTTCTGCTTTTCAAAATGCGAATATTGCCTGTTCAAATGCACTGCCGAACAGCACTGAGGAACATGTTTCAGACACCAGTGCACTGTTATTACAGTTAATGCAACAAATGAGACAAAGGCTACAAAAGTTAGACACAACGCTTGAACAAAATCAGAAACAAATGGGACAAAATCTTCAAAAGTTAGACACAATGGAACAAAATCAGAGACACACAGCAAAAGCTTCAAAAGTTAGACACCACACATGAACAAACACGTGAAGATTTAACTACTGAGTTACATAAGATTGAATCGAAATGCCAAAAAGTCTGTAATGACGTAAAAACACAAATTTGTGAGCATTTCCTACCTATTTTTTCGCGTCATGAAAATGCAATACAGAATCACGAAGCAGCCATAAAAATACTGCAAACTATTGTTCATGAAAATCATGAGACCTTGCAAGCTAAAATTGACACAGTTGCATCTACCGATTCAGTTACGCTTCTTGCAAAAACTCAGGAAAACTTAAAGAACACAGTAGATACGAATTCAACACAAATGGCCACTCCGAAACTTGGTTAAGAAAAACACACAGAGGAAATAATTTCACTATCGGATAAAGTAGCCGAACTTTCAGATCAGTTCACTAACTTATCTACAAAGGTAGATGAAGATCTGAATGACACAACACCTGTAGCCTACACTGACACTGAAGAATGTGAACAAATTAGAAAATTCAAACAAAATCAAAATCAAATCAATACACTGTACAAAAGAGAAATCCGGGAAGTGCAAGATCAGTTGGCACAAGTAATACAAGAATTACATATTTCAGAGGACACTCGCGCTCCAGTACGGGCAGAGGGACATGGAAATACGGAACAACCACAAAATAATAACACAGGACACTTCAGAAATTATGAAAGAAATTGGCAAGGCGCATTGAATTTTGAAATGGAACCACCGAAACGACGTAACAATGAGCGATCTGCTACTCGCTGACACGATGATTTTGACTATAAGCTGTTCATTACTACACGTAAATTCAAAACATTTAAGAATTCTAGCAACGACATTCATCCACAAGCGTGGCTCCATCAATTCTCGCAATGTTTTCCTCCCAACTGGTCATTAGAGCACAGATTAGAATTTATGTGTGGCTACTTAGAGAATGAACCAGCTGAAAGGATGCGATCGGACATTCATGATTGTCACAGTGAAGGAGAATTTTATCATGCCTTCCTCTCAGCATATTGGTCTCAAGCTACACAAGACCGAGTAAAACATAGCATCATAATGATGAAACATTTCGAACAATCTGAATTTTCCAGTCTTGTGAAATATGTTGAAGACATGTTGCACAAGAATCAGTACCTGTCAAACCCATACAGCCCCTCGGAACTCATCCGCATTTGCTTAATCAAACTACCTGAACATTTACGACATATTATTTTGGCAGGACATTGCAAAGACGACATTGAAGCTTTTCAGGGACTCTTACAAGAATTATAAATTGACACTGACAATCACGGAACACGAAAACAGGAACACAACAATTACAGGTCACATCCGTCGCAATTCTGCGATGAAAGAAATAATAACTGGACACGACAAGATTATTCTCACAACACAAATCGTGACCAAAACAGACACCACCCCTATGACAACCGTTGGCAGAGTAGTAATAATTACAGGGAAAGATCACCTCTCCGCGGTAATGACTATCACAGAGACAATCAGAGAAACAGACAATATGGGAACCAAAATAATTATTATCAAGGGAGACAGAATAACTTTAGATGCAACGGTCCAGAGCGAAGTTACGATTCAGGGAGAAATTCTCCACCACGTGACCGACAAGAAAGAAACTATGGAATCTACCAACATGACCACAGACGATATGATCGTAACGACAGACCTGAATTTCATCAGAACTGGCGGGATTCAAACAGAGCAGGGCCCTCTCGACAAGGTGAATTTGTAGAAGTTAGGTCTCCAAATCCCAATAACGACGCGCACCAACAAAGACACAATAGGCAGTGACTCATATCGCTGGCAGCCACAAAACGTACTTATGAAACTGACGACGCAGCTGCCGTAGCTAGTAATTACGTAAAAGTGGAAGATATAAGGGACATCTTACTCCAGGAACACGACGTAAAACATAACAACATAGGATATCCTGTGATCCACATTACTGTAAATGACGTAAAGTTTACGGCAGTACTTGACTCTGGAAGTCCCATTTCAGTAATTAGTGAAACAGCTTTTAGCAAATGCAACAAATCGAACGATTGCCCCACACTTCCATTACGTATGATTAAATTACAAGGTGCAATCTTTGGAAAAAGTGTAGATGTACGTTAACAAACAAACTTAGAATTCTTTTGCCAAAGCCACAGTTTCTCTATGAACTTTCTTATTGTTCCATTATTGTCGACGGAAATTACATTGGGAGTAGACTTTTTGAATGAATACAAAGCAATCTTAAACTTTCACGATGCTGAAATAAGTTTAGAGAAAGAAGGTAAGTCAGTAGCTTTGAAATTTGAAGATTGGCTCTCGAACCATGACGAAGAAATTAATCGGCTTTACCTCCTGTTAGACAACAGTTCGGAACTTTCGACGGAACTTGACACTAACAATCACTCTGCAAGTACTGACAGGGATGATATCGACGGCGCATCTGATACTAATGAGTTAATTCAGAATAAAATTCAAACAATGGAGAATTGTAATGATACTGATGGGCAAGACCTTTTTGAGATTTTACAGGCACATTCCACAGTTTTTACTCACAAAACAGGAACAATCAAGGGATTCCAATACCAATTTCGTGTTCGTGAGCATACTAAATTTTGTGTTAGACCATACGTAATTCCAGCACATTATAGGGACCGTGTTAGGACAGAAATACAACCTATGATTGACGAGGGCATTATTGAGCCTGCAGTAAGCTCATACAAGAATCCATTACATGTTGTTGAGAAGAAAAATGATCAGGCTTGTCTTAGTTTCGAGACAAATCAATACTATCATTATTCCTGAAACAGAGAGGCAACAAACGTTGAAAGAACTTCTTCAAAATTTTAATGGTGTGAAAGTGTTGTCTTCCATTGATCTCAGATCCAGCTTTTATCAGATCGAACTTCATTCAGAATGAAGAAAATACACAGCTTTCCTTTGTTTCGGCGTTTGTTATCAGTTTCGGAAACTTCCTTTTGGTTGGAACATTTCTTCGGCAGCATTCATTCGCGGGCTAAATTCCATATTACCTGAGTTCTTAAAACGTCACATCACCTTATATGTGGACGATATTCTGATAGCAGAAGCCTCATGGGAACAACACAATCGCATCCTCAACAGCGTGTTACGTATTTTTTGCAGACTCTGGAATTACAGTTAACTTGGAAAAGTCTGAATTCGGTAGGTCAAAGGTGAGGTTTTTGGGACATATTATTTCTTCTGAAGGCATTCAGCCGGATCCTGAAAAGTTAGAAGCAATCAGAGCCATTCCAGTTCCTTCCACAAAAAAACAAGTCCGCAGTTTTCTAGGTCTCGTAAAATTTTACCGTCGTTTTCTGATTATGCAAATTCTTGTTACACCAAAACTTTGTTCTCTCACTGGAAAAAATACTATTTGGAACTGGGACGAACAAGCACAGTTGGAATTCAGTTCTTTGAAAGAAGCGTTACTTAACGCGCCAATACTAGCTCATCCAGATCTGTCACAAGATTTCTGCCTTAGTACGGATTCTTCTAAAGTCGGTCTTGGTGCCCATTTATTTCAAGAAGCCATAGGAAATGACACTACTGTTCAGAAAACCATTGATTTGGCTAGCCGAGTGCTAACAAAATCTGAAAAAAATTATTCCGTTACTGAATTAGAAGCTTTAGCTATCGTTTGGGCACGTAACAAATTCCGTTTCTTTCTTTCTGGTAAGCACGTAAACGTATACAGTGATCATTGTGCATTACAATTTCTTATGTCTTCAAAATTAAATCATGACAGGTTAAAACGTTGGGCATTGTTTCTGCAAGAATTCCACTTCACAATAGTCTACATTCCCGGCAAGGAGAACATTGTTGCGGACGCACTGTCACGCGCAGCGGCTGGGCTTGAGAAAAGTAACACAGAAGGCAACCTCGAGAAAAATTTCAGTATTCTTTAGATTCAGAAAGTCGCCTTTGAAAACTTCATCACCACATCTTTAAAGGACATTGCTCATGAACAAGATAAAGATCCGATTTGGAAAGACATCAAAAGCAAATGGCATGAAAAGACACACACACAGATTCGGCATTATTACCTGGTTAGAAACAACATACTCTTCAAACGCTGCACTGTTGATGACAAGCTATGGGTACTTTGCATTCCAGACGATTTTGTTAATAAGCTCATTTGGTACATTCGTTTCAGCTACG
Source organism: Schistocerca piceifrons (assembly GCF_021461385.2). Taxonomy (NCBI): domain Eukaryota; kingdom Metazoa; phylum Arthropoda; class Insecta; order Orthoptera; family Acrididae; genus Schistocerca; species Schistocerca piceifrons. The sequence continues at coordinate 640,667,564 of NC_060140.1, read as the reverse complement.
CACATTTTGGTCCACGAAAATGTTATCATATTCTTCGAACGACTTGTTATTTTAACAATATGGAAAAAAGAATTTGAAGAGTCTTGTCTATTTGTAAACTTTGTCGAAAGGCGAAACCATCTACTATCTCCCATCGTGCTCCGATATTTCCTATCATTCCTTCTAAATTAAAAGAATTTGCTGCTGTTGATCTCTTGGGACCGCTTGTCAGAACATCTAATGGATTTTCGTACGTTCTAGTCGCTGTTGAACTTACTTCAAAATTTGTTTCTTTCACACCATTACGTAAAGCCACTGGACGGTCTGTATCCAACGCCTTTGTTAAAAATTTCTTACGTGAAGTCGGACTCGTTAGTAAAGTCATTTCAGATAAGGGACCGCAATTCAGATCTGCTGTTTGGTCACGCATGCTTCGGAATCATAAAATCAAACCTGTTTTTATTTCATTGTACTCACCACATTGTAATCCCTCCGAACGTATTATGAAAGAAATCAATAAGCTTTGTAGACTTTATTGTCACAGAAAGCATCAGCATTGGGACAGATATTTACACTTATTTCAAAACGTGCTGAATGAAATGCCTCATAACTCCACTGCTTTACCACCTACTCTTGTACTGAAGAATGAAGAACCACCGAACAGAATCAGAGAGCTTGTACCTTTCCCGAATACACGTAAACTTCGACACAAAGACATAATTGATTTGGCTATTATAAATATAAAATTTGCAGCAGACAAAAGGAGAAAACTGCACGGTAAAGCAAATGCAAAGAGATTATATATTGGTCAGAAAGTTCTCATTAAAGCTCATTCATTGTCACATAAGAAGAAACACTTGAGTCACAAATTCTTTCTAGTTTACAATGGACCTTACAGAATCCGACGTATACCACATGATAGTTGCGTCGAAGTTGAAACACTGTGTACTAGGAAGAGTAAAGGTATACACCACATTTCACATGTAAAACCGTTTATTGAGAGATAATCTGCTTTATAACTTAGTTTTTGCCATAAAACTTTTCACTTCACATTACTAGTATGCATTGTCACACTTAGAAACTGTTACCATGCAACAATGTTTGAAGTTAAATATCCAATCAAGAACCAAGAGAACTTATTTAAACAGAAATTACGAATGCATTGTTATAGTGAACAGATGTCACAGTGTTATTGTGTGTGTACATTCTTGCTTGTTAGTTGCACGATTATGTAATGACTAAAAGGCTCACATACTTAGAACATTTGCCAGTACTGCTAATGAGATTTTAATGCAACATTTTGGTTTACTTGAAAATACATTCTGGATTTAAAGTACTTTGTGTGAGATACCAGATGAGACTGTGGTTAGTTTATATGACAGCTACACGATTTATCACGACGCTACTAATGAGTGACAATTTACAATGTTGCTTTTGCGGTGTATCTGTTTTATATCTGCACAGTTTTTCTGAATTATTCTGGAAAGTAAAAGTAAAACATGTTTTAGTAGTAACTTTTGTGGTATAGCTACAAGGAGACAGCCTTTTCCATAGCACAACAATAAGTTACAGCACAGTACTTTCTTCATCACGGCAATAAGAGTATTAACTAAGATATCTATACGCAAAGCATTTCACTTTTGTTTATCATGAGGTAAGTACATTGACTTTTGCAGACCTTAGCTTTCGGAGGACGATAACTACGACACTTCCACAAAGATTATCTTACAACAAGACGCACAGTTTAGCGCTACAGTACACGTATTTGTTTGATTAATTTTGTACTTAAAACATTTATTTTTAAAGACATTTGAAGTACAATGATACAAAGGTGTTCCGTGATACATTTCATTCCATTGCTGCAATCTGTAACACCTCAGGGTATAGTTACATTAATCCTCAGGGGGGTACACGCTTACTTTGTGTACCATGTACTTGGCGAGCACAAGGATCCCTAGCTGATATGGTATTTGCTTATACAACTTTACACATCGGTACCATATTTCTCTAACACAAATTACTCAGCTATCTGATCATTTAACTGAGAGAAACAAACATTTTTTTTTTTACTACATCAGTGACAAGTTTATGCAATTACACAGTTGGGTAACTTCACACTTATGAAATTGTATTTTGTCTTTACTTTGTGAACTGTTCATATTTTTTCGGAACCATTGTGATACTATGAGAGCTTTGAATGATATATTTGGTATGAGATCATGATTTTTAAAGTACGTTCGATGGAGATATCACTATTGAAATGAGCAGAGAATATTTTTTCATTGTTTGAAATTATTGCAGAAAGCTATGACGATTTTAAGATTTGACTGAGTTTTTATGATGTTGTTATTACGATGACAATGTGTATTATGCTGTTGAGGTATGTTTATGATCAATAAGCTGATGCTATATGAGGAATGTGATTATGTGTTTATATGTATATGAATAACGAATAGAGGTTAGGGACTTTGGTTTGTGAAAAAGGATGTTGGAGACCAAGATTCTTACTTTAAGAGTTATGAAATGTGTGTAAATGCGCGAATGTATCACAATGCCGACGAAAACTTTTTGAACACTGTTATATTCATAGTATGTTGTTTCTACACATTTGCAACGCAAATTCTCGACGTGTGAAATTTTTTATATGACACTGTCACTGTACTGCAAACTGCTGTCGTAAATATTTCGGTGACAAAGTTAAGTGACCACCTTCACGTAATGCGTCGTGGACACCCAGCTGCGCGACAGTCACCTGGAAAAAAAGCCATTAGTGTGTGCCTTTCAGAGGCACAGGTGGAAAAAAAAGGGCCATTATCCTCACAATTGATATTCCTTTGTAGAAAGCATCGCAAATACGACAAGCTCAAACTTGAAAATATATGATTACACTGTGGAGCTCTTAATTTATGATATTTACTAAAATGCCTAATGCAATGATGAGAAACATTTTACATTTATTGTCTTTCTAGTTGAGAGATTCTTTTGCCTTTGGAGACGCCATTTGCCTAATGAATGAAGTTTCATGCCTTGCTCTATATAGGCTATATATATTTGCTCATTTCGTTTGATATCTAGTTTCTAGCTGCACAGCACCATTGGTTATTATAAAATTTAATAGATGTACTAATATCACTATTTTCTGTCTACAGACCCAATAAAGAATACGTTTATGATATACTTTCTTAGAAAAGTGAGCACAAATAGACATTTCCCTTCACAGGAACTGCATAAATAATTTTTTTACGATTTGGTAACTTGTCTGCTAGAGTAAGTTCTCATGATGCATCACTCTAGTGTTAAGATGTGACATAGGTATTAAACATGGCCAGTTTTACTGTAATATTTTTTCTGCTTGAGCTTTGTCATATTTAGGTATAAGTTACTGAATTTGCTGCTGCTGTTTGCCAGGCATAGTGCTACTGAATTTCACTTTGTATTACTCTGTTAAGCCAGTTTTACTACTGATTTATTTTTCTTGTTTGCTGCACATTGCCTTATATTAGTTGTAATATTGCAAATCCTTTGCTAATTTCTATAATGCTGCTTGCTTTGCAAATCTGCATTTTTTGTCATTGCTGTTTGTGTTAATTGTTTTGTGCTGCTGCATTGCCTCGTCCCTTAGTTTAGCATCTGAGCTCAGTAGATTTAAGTTAGCTTAAGAGGGGGTAGACCATATAAGAAACTAACTATGATGGATTGGAAGAAATGCATTGAGAAGCTATAAGAAAATGGTTTGGCCAAAAAAGTACTGTACAGTGGAGATAGAGGATGTAAACAGAATACAGAAAGCATGCTTGGATAGGATTTTTTTTGGCTGGAGCAAATGTCGAAATAAGAGGGATGATCTATGGAATGAAGTTTTGGGTTGGACTGCAGTACCAAATGTTACACTGAAAACAAACCCTGTCCTATATTTTTGTGTTATTAAACTATGTGAATTTGTGTTTTTCCTGCCTGTATATGTTTAGCTAATAAGATTTATGTTGTAGAATTTTTCTGATAATATGTTATTTACCTTGTAAAGATGCTTAGACATTATTTATTCTGTATTATTTTAATGCTCATGTGTAAAGTTGATGTTTCAAAAGTTATTCTGATCTTTTATGTATTTATTTATGTCATAATTCCTATAACACTGATGTATATGTTAGTTCGATTCTTTTGTAAAGCCCATATTACTACAAACGTTATCTGTATTTTTATGTTCTTTAATGATATATTTTGTACCTTTCTCATTGCATTCTCATGTTATAATGTTGCAATTGACACCAGTTCATCAAATTAAGTAACTTGTAAGTTACATTTCACTGCACACGTTTCTGTTGGTCATAATATATGCACAGTATGTGAGAAGTTGGGACTGTTAGTGCTTGCACATGTGTTGATAATTCAGCAAGGGACTGGATAACAGCATTGCTGGTTCTAAGGACATTTCAAAAAAAATTTTTTTTGTGAGTGCACAAGTGGTGGTTAATGGACTTCCTATATTGTCTGCAAGACTTCTAAGAACAATTCCAAAAACTTTGTGCTTGCACAAGTGGTGGTTTATGGACTTGCTATATTCTCTGCAAGACTCTTTGATGGTGATTGTGCACCTGCACAATCGCAATAGATGGTTGCTAGCCGTCTCTACAAGGACTACAGTGGGTCTGCATCTTTGATGACTCACCAATACCATTATTTCTACAAGGACTGCACTGGGTCTGCACCTTTGATGACTCACCAATACCGTGATCTATACCAGGACTACAGTGGGTCTGCTCTGTGATGACCTACCTACCAATATTCTTCAAAACGTCGAATGACTCTGCTGTGGGTTTGCTCTGTTGTGGCCCATTACCTGTCTGCATGTCAAGAGTCAGCACTGTCTTTCCGTTGGAAGGACAACACTACTTCTTCAAACTGCATGGAATTCTTTTACTTCCGTGTACATTCTCTTTTACTTCTCAGACTTTGAGAAAAAAACACTGCAGTTTTACTATGATAGATGATCAGGACTTTCTTCATGGACTGTGAGAAAATTTTAGCGTTTGACCGACATTGTATCAATAAGTGTGTGCATCTGATTTCTTTGTTATTGTAATTGTGAAAAAATTTTAACAAATATGTATTGGCCAGTGCCCAAAACAATTTGTAAAATTTTTTGTGGGGAGCATGGGGGCTACGTAAGTAGGCTGTTTATGTTTTCTTATTGGCAACGTTACGTAGCGCGGCTGTGCTGTGTGCGGTCTGTGGCTAGTTTGCATTGTTGTCTGCCATTGTAGTGTTGGATGTTAACAGCGCGTAGCGTTGCGCAGTTGGAGGTGAGCCGCCAGCAGTGGTGGGTGTGGGGAGAGAAGTGGCGGAGTTTTGAAATTTGTAAGACTGGATGTCATGAACTGATATATATATTATGACTTTTGATGACTATTAAGGTAAATACATTGTTTGTTCTCTATTAAAATCTTTCATTTGCTAACTATGCCTATCAGTAGTTAGTGCCTTCCGTAGTTCGAGTCTTTTATTTAGCTGGCAGTAGTGGCGCTCGCTATATTGCAGTAGTTCGAGTAACCAAGATTTTTGTGAGGTAAGTGATTTGGGGAACGTATAGGTTAATGTTAGTCAGGGCAATTCTTTTGTAGGGATTTTTGAAAGTCAGATTGCGTTGCGCTAAAAAATATTGTGTGTCAGTTTAAGGACTGTCATGTACAATTTTTCTAAGGGGACGTTTCAGCTGTACGTGTCCGTTCACATTTCCACTTCACTATCACATCGGAAACATTGGACCTAGGGATGTTTAGCAGTGTTGAAATCTCGCGTACAGACGTATGACACAAGTGACACCCAATGACCTGACCACGTTCGAAGTCCGTGAGTTCCGCGGAGAGCCCCTTCTGCTCTCTCACGATGTCTAATGACGACTGATGTCGCTGATATGGAGTGCCTGGCAGCAGGTGACAGCACAGTGCATCTAATATGAGAAACGAATGTTTTTGGGGGTGTCCGGATACTTTTGATCACATCGTGTATCAAGCGCACTCGTTGTAGCTAAACTATTTTGTTTTGTGGTATCTGAAAAACACAATCATTTTAACATTTTTATGCGATCAGTTATTCTAGTAACGAAGTGTGGAGAGAATACTACCCCCATTTACCACTTTAAGTACTAAAACGACTTCATTTAAGGGTACTTATAATGGAACCACCATCACAGCCGTTAGCCATCAGTGTTTTCTTTAAGAATTTCACGTCTGATTCCAAACTGTTCTCTTCAGTGATAAAGGAAACACGCGAAGATAGAGTACTGAGTGAGGCTTCATTTGGGTTTCAGTGAGAAGTGGCGTCTAAATATGTTTTTGTTTTGGCAGGCTTCCAATACTTTCTACAACCCAGAGTATTGTCAAGTCTTCTATAGACTAACAAATGTAGAACCGGGAGACCGACCTCACTATCTCCCAGATAGAGTTGTATTTTGGATGGATATTATTTAAAAAATTGCGAAATTCTTTACTGTGTGCCGGTGAAAGAAGTGTGTCATCCCTATGACGGATCTAACAAGCCTTTGGTGGCACATACTTAATCCTTGTTGCTCAAAATGCTCCGAAAACACTGTCAACTGCTACGAATGACGCAGGTCAAATTGTCCACAAAATTCATATTTATATCTAAAATATCCTGACTGTGGACAGTATTCCACCACGTATTGTATATTTTTCCACTATGATCTTCATGTTATCTGATACTGAGATATTAGTAAGGAAATATTTCACCTCGAAATACACTACAATATTAGTTGCCTATATCTTCACAGTGTGTAATGTTTGTAATAAATGTTCTCAATAAAACTTATGGCAGATTAAAACTGTGTATTCAACCGAGATACGAATTCGGGATTTCCGCCTTTCACGTGGAAGTGCTCTACCGACTGAGCTACCAAGGCACAACTTTCGACCTCTGCTCACAGCTTTACTACCGTCAACACCTCATCTCCTTACCTTCACAGAGGCTCTCCTGCGAAACTTGCAAGATTAGTACTCCAGGAAGGAAGGATATTGCACGTACATGACTTAGCCACTGCCTGGAGGATGTTTCCAGAATGATATTTTCGTTCCGCAGTGGAGGGTGCACTGATACCAAACTTCCAGGCGAGTTTAGACTGTCCCTAGTTCGGGACTCGGTCCGGACACGGTTTTAATCAGCCACGAAGCTTCATGTCAGCGGTAACTCAGCTGCAGAGTGGAAGTCTCATTCTGGAATGTTTTGAATCTTTCGTAAAATTGTTTGTTCCTCCGTCTAAATGTCTAAGTTACCTCGATAAGTGTACTGCAAAAACGTTGGTTGGAGAGATAATTCTGTTCACTACATGTCTCCCTTGAAATCCTTTTCGAAGCATCTTCGGTATACTACGCACAGCATCGTGGTGTAGAACATACTCGAGGCACCAGACTCCTTCATAACAGAGCTGTGTATTCTGGAATTTGATAGCACTTTCACTAACAGTCGGTGAAACGCTGTTGGCGATAAATCTCCCAAAGCAAAGAATTCTATTACGGCACTGTACTCACTTTCATTCTTTTGGATGAGGAATACATGGTTACCAATTTAAAATGCAAGCGGATGAACATACTTAGGCTGGGATGCGTTACGTCTACACCTACGTCTACATCTATACTCCACAAGTCACCTGATGGTGTAGGGTGGAGGGTAGTTCCGTACCACTTTCCTCTTTTTGTCTCCAGCCGCGAATTGTCCTTGGGAGGAATAATTGGCGGTAAGCGCGTATGAACCCTACCTTCATGATGTTTTCGCGGGATATGTATATGAAAGGAGCGTTCGCTGTATTTTGACAATTAACCAGATCGTGACACGTGGCCTCCATGCTAAACTGAGATGACCAAAGTCATGGGATAGGGATATGAGCATAAGCAAATGGTGACTGTATCGCATACACAAGGTATAACAGGTAAGTGCTGCCATTTGTACTCAGGTAATTAATGTAAAAAGGCTCCGAAATGATTGTGGCTTCACAACCGTAATTAACAGACTTTGAAAGCGGCATTTTAGTTGGAGCTAGACGCTTAGGCCATTCCATTTCTGAAAGCGTTAGGGAATTCAGTATTCTGAGCTCCACTGAGTCAAGGGTGTGCCCATGTAACCAAATTTCAGGCATTATTTCTCACCATGGATAACGCTCGGGCCGACGGCCGCCGCTTAACGACCGAAAGCAGTGGCGTTTGCCTAGAATTGCCTGTGGTTACAGAAAAGCAACCGCAGAAATCAGTGTGGTACATACGACGATCGCATCCGTTAGGACATAGCGGCGATGTTTGGCGTCAGTAGGCCATGGGTGAAGACGACAGACGCTACCAGCATGACATCGCCTGCAGAGCGTCTCCTGTGCTCATGGCCATATCGGCTGGAAAACCGTGGCCTGGTGTGATGAGTCCCGATTTCACTTGCTAAGATCTAATGGTAGGGTTCAAGTGTGGCGCAGCCGCTGTTGTGTTGACAGAAGAGCCAACACCGTGTTACTAGAGGAGACTGAAATGCACGCGTTTTAGCTCACGCAGGCTGGCGTGAGGAGGGAAGAACTATACTGACGTGAGGTCTGGAACGTAACCAGGAATTAGAATTCAGAAAGCGGACGTAATTAAAAAATGGTTCAAATGGCTCTGAGCACTATGGGACTTAACATCTGTGGTCATCAGTCCCCTAGAACTTAGAACTACTTAAACCTAAGGACATCACTCACATCCATGCCTGAGGCAGGATTCGAACCGGCGACCGTAGCAGTCCCGCGGTGCCGGACTGAGCGCCTAGAACCGCTACACCACCGCGGCCGGCGGACGTAATTAGTTTGATACTTAACTTTAATCCATTAACGATGAACGTCGCTCTTGGCGGTACATGATTCACAATATTATCTGTTCAGAATAGTAATTGAATATGGCGCCTTGCTAGGTCGTAACAAATGACGTAGCCGAAGGCTACGCTAAACTGTCGTCTCTGCAAATGAGAGCGTGTGTAGACAGTGAACCATCGCTAGCAAAGTCGGCTGTACAACTGGGGCGAGTGCTAGGGAGTCTCTCTAGACTAGACCTGCCGTGTGGCGGCGCTCGGTCTGCAATCACTGATAGTGGCGACACGCGGGTCCGACATATACTAACGGACAGCGCCCGTTTTAAAGGCTATCACCTAGCAAGTGTGGTGTCTGGCGGTGACACCAGAGGCACCACGAAGCCATGGACCCAAGTCGTCAACAAAGCAATGTTGTTGGCTCCATAACGGCGTGGGCTACGTTTACATGGAACTGACTGGATGCTTTGGTCCAACTGGCTATGTTCGGCTGCCTGAAGACCATTTGCAGCCATTCATGGACTTCATGTTTGCAAACCACGATGCAGTTTTTACGGATGGCAATGCGCTGTGTCACCACGCCACAAATGATCGTAATTGGTTTGAAGAATATAAAGGAGAATTCGAGCGAATGGTTTGACCATCCAGATTGCCCGACTTGAATCCCATCGAACATTTATGGGACATAATCTAGAAATCGTGCTCAAGATCCACCAACGGCAACACTTTCGAGTTATGGACGGCTACAGTGGCAGGATTACTCAATATTTCTGCAGGGGACTCCGAATGACATGTAGAGTCCATCCCATGTCGAGTTGCTGCACTACACTGGGCAAAAGGAGGCGGCATGGTATTAGGAGGAATTCCATAACGTATGTCACCTTAGTGTAAATGAACCTGTGGGGAAACGCACTGCTCTTCTCGAATCTTCTCTATTTCTGCTATCATTCTTATCTGCTACACATGTCAGACTGATTGTCAAAGTTCACAAATTGGTCGAAAGTGTGTTTTGTAAGGTAGACAGTGACTGTTCTGCAATCATCTAACCGTACAAAATGCGCCTTTCGGCCTACTTGTGGGCAATACGTTACACTTGTTTACACTGACGGTCATTTATCAATCCCTGCACCAAACGTCTATCCTCTGCAGGTCCTCCTGCAGTCCTCTACAATTTTGTAGCTTTGTGGCGTCTCTGTATATTATCCACCAAAGCCCGCATGGAACTCTCGACATTATCTGCTACGTCATATATATATATATATATATATATATATATATATATATATATATATATATATATATATATATATAGTTAAAGAAATGGTACGCCCGAAGATATTTTTACTTCTGAAGTTTCCTCTTTGTTGAGAATGACATGCTGAGTTGTGTTTGTTAGAAACTTTTCAAGCCAATCACAAAGTCGGTCTGACATTTGGCACGGTCATATTCTTTTCACTAGACGACAGGATGGAACTGTATGGAAAACCTTTTGGAAGCCAAGGATCACGGCATCAATCTGTTGGCCGTGATTTACTGCCTCCTGAACCTCGTGGACAAACAGAACGACCTGGGTTTCACACAGTCTTGATTGTGGAATCCTCATAATAAAAACATAGTTTCGTCTGGTACATATTTACTTGTTTACAGGAACGACAAGCTTTGTTCTTGTCCACGTAGCAGGTACGGTATGTGCAAGACGACACTGTAATTTTTTACATGGAAATTATCACAACAATGGTCGTAAATGGCGAACCGCAGTTATCGCAAGTTTGGTACGCAGCTCCTCAGAGAGCAAAGTGGATGGCTGGTTCGCCTGACGTACTGTAGCGCACGGATGGAGCTGCCGCGTTCCCCACTCGAGAGTTGTTCATTCGAATTGACAACTTCCTCTCGCCGCGCCGCGGCACTCCCCTGACCAGCTGACAGCCGGTTGGTCTTGCGACTGCAGCTGCCCTGCGTCTTTAGCTGCTACGAGGAATACACGCTTTTTTGCGACTGCTGATACATGCAGGTAATCCCACTGAAATTGACTTCTCTGTGCGTTTCATCGATTTATCGGCAGAAGTGTCGTTTTTTGTGGGACGCTCATTGTCGTGATCACAACAGGTTTTCTTTCTCGCAGTAATAGAAGGAAACATTGTCTGCATTATCTGAGACACCTGTCGATCCTAGAGTCACAATACAGTAACTGTTACCAGTCGGACGTCTGTTCAATGAATGTTTTAAACGGACAGTAAAGACAATTAATGAAAACCCACACCAGTTCTAGAACCTTATTTAGTGCACTACTAGTTTCGGCCATTGTATCAGGCCTTCTCCAAATGATTCAGGAAAATCATGCTGTAGAAAAGCAACGTCCAAATGATGAAGGTACGAGTCGGGTGGATTTGGACTGTTACGTGCCCAGTCAACGTGTTTCGTGAATAATGTGGATCAATATTTCACTACATTCGCGGTGAGATTATAATTGTGTCACAGTCAATAAAGACCATGAATTACAGGACTCATTTCCAGGAAAATTTTTAGCTTGGTATGGATACACACAAAACGAAAACTCTGGTGACGGGAAAACCGGACAAGTTTACCAGAACAAACCGTAAGGTAGGTACCACAAGTGTAAATAAAATAAACGAATTCTACGGTACAGCGACTGATGATTACTGAATCGCTCTGGATATTGAAAGAAGAACCGCAATGATGCAACAAACGACCACCTTACAAAGGAAATAAACGAGAAATTGATTAAAACATTTGTATATTATCCATTTCTTAATCATTGACCCCTGATTTTTAGCTCATATTTTAGTCACAGTGGATTACAAATATCAATGTGTTATACCTTGCCACAATTGGGAAAATGTTTACTTTTATTTAGTGTATATTACATCTTAGATGAAATGAGGTGAAGTACGCGGTAATATGTACGGGAAACAGTGATTTTTCTAGCTTCTTTCTGCGAGTGTCGACTCTAAGGACGCAAAAAGATCAGCCGGTAATTAGGAGAAAATTTTCCTTTTCACAGTTTAAAGATAAAACCTTGTGCTATTTACAGGCGTAGTATTTGTTAGTTTCTGATTAGGTAATCGTTTCATCGCCGTAATGTCAAAGGTAAGACGCCTGCGATTGAGCTTATCGTAGTAACTAGTGTGACGTAGAAAGCACTGGTGTTAAGCTTGGACTATCGTTGGTTACATCGTATATCTTTACTAACGGATACTCCTCGTGTTTGTTAGTTAAGAGTTTGTAAAGCAATTGCATTGGGAGGCGCAACATATGGGAGACTGTAGTGGAGCGTAGTTGTCACACCAGCGCGCTACCACTGCTGAAATACGACATAAGCGCCTGTTCATCAGCGTGGAACGGCAACTTCTTAGTCGCATTCCAGTACAGAATTGCTACGTTCAGTTTTTGTGGCGAGTAGAGGGAAATCATATGGGAAATTGCAAATAAATGCTCGATGCGCAAGCAGCTCACCATAAATTAATATTTGTATAATACATTTCAACAGTAAATGGAGAAGTCGATTAGCTCGAATACATTTTGCAGTAAAGGATGATGACTGAAATAAAACCTACCTTAACCACCTTAACCACTTTAACTGCTGGCTGAGGTCTCGCTACTGCTACTGCAGTCGTCAGCAACGGATCTATTGAACTGTGAAGACAGTACACTCCTAGTGCATAAATAAATTCAGAATGCCCAAATAAATTCAATGGCTTTCAATTAGCGGTGCGCTACAGGCAACCACAGAAGTTTAATTTTCTTGTCCACTGATCGCAATACACTTTCCAATAGATATTTCTGACGATGCGGCATTAGATAGGAGCTCTACATTATTGCTTCCCAACCATTCAATAATACAATCCTTTCTCCATATCATAGATGGATTTCGTGATACTGGTTTTACATCGTGCAGTATGGAACCTGTTCAAAAACAATCGCAGATCTGTTAGGTAATTTTTCGAGAACGTTCCTAAACCACTTTTCGTAGTGTCTGGCATTCATTTCACAATGATATCTCCACTTCCTTTTTTCCCAATGAAACATTAGCCAGCATTTGACATGACCCCATCTCCGTTTCCAATGCAGCATATTGTAATCCTTTTTCCAGAACCGGACGGTGTTTGAAATCCATCTTTCCAGCCATTCCACTGTAGAACACTTCCTCTGAGATAATCGTATACATTTTCCGATGCATAACGCATTTTATTTTCCTGCCAACCAAACTTTCTGGAATGATTTGCGTCACACCGACTCTCATCAGTGTAATAAATATCCTATGTTGCGCAAGGGTCTTATTTCCCGTAAGAACTCGTCTCTTTTTCCTGCTACTTGGTTATTTTCCATCGGCACAGGTTCTTTGTTGAACTTTTTATATATGAAGACCAGTTTTCGAATAGTTTTATCAAGAAAATCGTCCACTTTAGTTTTCAACTTTTCCAACACGTTGCAACTGCTAGAAACTGCTTTTCCTCATAGAAGTCGTCGATTTTTTGTATGATGAGTTCCTGTGTAAACTCGTCCAGTACAAACTCTCTTTTTTCGTGATACGAGATATGAAGTTTCCCTACATTCTATCGAAATTCGCTTCACTGTACTTTCGTTAACACGAGACATTCAGAAGTTGTCTTTACTGGCTGTGATATGGAACTGCTCGCTGCCTGTTCTTTTTCGGCCTCAAAGTGATCATTCGCACTGATCACCATAGACTTTTCACAAATCAGTAAATGATGCACGATTTCACAAAAGTACAAGGGAACTAATTACGTTACGAGCACTGTCCTACACGAATACACAAAAACGAATGGGAGCACGATTGTTTTCATCTTACGGGAAGCCGCGATGTAAACACTGAAACAATGAAAAATGAAGTGGAAATACTGTTCAGGGGTCCGGCACCATAGCACACACAAACACGAGGCGCATACAAACCCAAAAGCAAATGAATAAATCACGTAATACTAGCACTTTAAGCTGCTTTGCGTGCATAGAAACACAACAGCTGTGAAAGGCAATAACAGAGCTTGCATTTACACTTTTCGTCTTGTTAATATGTATCACCATTATGCGAATAGGACAAAACTACTTATTGGAAAGAAGTGACAATTGGTCTCAAAGATTATGGTTGCATCTTTAAACTGCGCAAAGGAAATTTTTCTTGTAATTTTGGTCTGGCTTCTATGACTCCTCAAATTTGACACTCTCCAAAAAATGGTCGAAAACGCACACCTTCTCTTAAATATTACCGCGTTATGACGCCCCCGTTTCAACTAAAATTTAATTTTCATACACACATAACAGCAAACATTGCCACGATTCCAGCAAGGTATAACACATCGATGTTCGTCATGCAACGTGATAAGATTTTGTTTTGGATTTTACATTTCGGAGTATGAGTTAGGAATGAAGGGTAGTACGACATCGTACAAATGTATGTATTGAAACACACGAAAAATTCGTCATTTTTTGTTTTTCGTCGTTCCTTAGTGGCTTCGAAATTCATGGAGGTACGTTCCATCTATGTAACTAACTGAAGGCGGTTTGTTTATTGCCACACGCATTTGCTTCTTTTATTCGTGAAGACTGCCGTATGTGTTTCGCTTCTTTTATTCGTGAGGTCGCTTCACAAATAATAGAAGCGAAACGCGTATGGCAACAAACAAACTGCCTCCAGTTAGTTGCGTAGACGGAACACATCTCCACGAACCCGAAAAGTTGTTTAAGAGAGTGGCAAAGATTAAGATGCATACAATGTGGTTTAACTCGCTCCTATAGATACAAATAATAAAGTACCATACTTCCTTATATGACACATCAACGATTTGGTTCATAAAAACAAAATTTAAAAAAAACGGCTTTTCGAGAGCCTGTGGCGAGTTCAGCTATAGAAGTTCGTTGTAGTTTATAACATGCATCTGGTGAATCAAAATGTTTCATATATGGTGGTATAGCCTCAAAATATTGTGGCGAGAGTCTTTCATCTCTGTCTACTGTTGTTAAGGATTCGATAGCAGATAAATACCTGTGACAAACTAGAGTATAATGAGATTGCTGCTAGTTTCTTTCGCAGTAATTTAAGCTGTGCTCTTAGACTCCTGTCTGACCGCACAATCGGAAATCGCTGTGTATTCAGAAAAGAATGGTAAATTATTTGTCAGACGAAAAAGTATAAATATCTCTGTCAGTTGTTTCACGAACAGCAATTTCATCTTTCAGAATATAGATATCACGAAATATCTTTGAAAATGTGGAAATCACAAAATCGAAGACACTCGTTACTGAGAAAGCGCGCTCTTACCTCAAAACAACAACGAATATTTCAGAAAAATGCTTAATTTTGGCGATTAACGAAGTCTCAATGTTTTACAAACATGAAGAGGGAAAAAAAAACTCTCGCAAGCGGGGTATGCAAACCTACGACTTTCGCCATGGCGTTTCGTTGCTTTACCAACTTTTGGGGGGGGGGGGGGGAGGGGGGGGATCAGGTCATCGGCTGGCGGAGGCAGGGTGGGCAGGGGTCGCAACTCGAGGCCTGGCGACCATGTCTCCACCCTCCCCTTTTGGGGATGTGGTCCAAGGTATGAAAGGGGTTTTATGATTATTTTTATTATGTATGTACTTTTATTTTTTATGTTTATTTGAGATGCTTTTGTGTCTATTAATTTTTATTGTCTTTCATAGATGCTAAACACAACATACAGAAACTAAAGGTACTTTTCAACACATCCAAACGTAAAAACGGCTCCTAACGCCGTCTAAATTTAAAGAGTTCACTAGAAAAAGAAAGAAAAGAAAACGGGACCTGCAACGGCCCTTTTGGCGTGTATCCAGGTCTGCTTCACGGAAACTTAAAATACTATATATAGTACCCTGAATACGTCAGGGCCGGCCGCGGTGGTCTCCCGGTTCTAGGCGAGCAGTCCGGAACCGTGCGACTGCTACGGTCGCAGGTTCGAATCCTGCCTCGGGCATGGATGTGTGTGATGTCCTTAGGTTAGTTAGGTTTAAGTAGTTCTAAGTTCTAGGGGACTTATGACCACAGCAGTTGAGTCCCATAGTGCTCAGAGCCATTTGAACCATTTGAATACGTCAGGCTTGAACGCTAGTTCCTGAACGTTGAGCTGTCTCCTCATTTCACTTCTCATACCTGGAACATTCCAACTAGCCGGAGTTCCAAGTAATTGGAAATAAAATGTTCTGTATCTCACCTGTCGCCGCAAGATATCATGTTGCTCTTGCAAAATGTACCAGAAGTCTGTGACGTTCTTGTCGTCGGTGCGACACAAATAATACGTCGCCGTCCTCTTTATTCAGTTTACGGCGTTTGTCCTGGCGGTGGAAAAGTATACTTTATCCGGGAACAGCAGTTCGTCAGCTTTGATAGCCGTGTGCGCCGTACGCACTAAAAGGGCCAGCATTTTCCTCGTTAGAAGCCAACAGTCGTTTGCCGTGCAACAAACCAAACGGTGCTCGTCAGAATCGACGACCGCGCAGTGGGGGCATATCGGAGTGTCGCCCAGTTGAGTAGAGTGCAGTCGTTCACGGTTCGGAAATTTGTCGTTCACAACTACAGACCACAACGTACGTACCACTGTAGGGAGGGACCGCTCTCCATATTCTCTGCCGCTGTAATGCCGGGTACTTCTGTTCGACCACATTGCGAGATTGTTGGAGAAAGAAGCTTCGATGTGTCTTTCGTTGTGTGCAGCCTAGTCTCTAGCAAACTGCCCTGAACATAACTGTAATCGACGAAGATGTCCCGAAGTGTGCAAGCGGAGCCGTGATGCGGCCTACATTGGCTAGTGGACAGAGTGAATGGGGAGCCACTTCGTTGATCACAGCGTCCATTAAGGCGACGTGCACGGTTCTCCAATAGCGTTGCATCGTACTAAGAAATAGCGCACGCTCCCAATTCGTCACGTTTACGAGTCCGATGCCTCCTTCTCTCGGTGGCAGCGTCAAGATATCGTAGTGGATTTTGAAGAGGAAATCAGCACTTACGAAATGTCCGAAGGCCGACTGTAATCTTGAAGCTATCGTGGTGGGCAACGGCAGCATGTATGCCAAGTGACTTATTTTCGATGCCAAATAGACGTTGATATAATGTGTGCGCTGGAACATATATATGGAGCGCAGTGCATTTTGCCGTACCAATGCCCGAATATGCCGCAGTAGGTGTCGATAATTATCCGCCACTGTACGTCGTATGTTTGCATGGAATACCACTCCCAAACACTTGAAAGTGGGGACCTTGGTGATGGGCACTATTGTCCCACTTCCATACATCGGGTTTTTCGTAGGTTGATGACACTACCCGCCACCGCTCCAATCTGCTGAAGTCATTCCAGCGCCGCCTGGATTTCATCTCCTGACTTGACCAAAAGAACGACGTCGTCGGCGTATGCGCGGCATTGGAAAGATGTGGTCCGTAGTTCGACGCCTTCAAGTCGTCGTCGGGGCCGTGTGGTGCAGGTTCAACAGCGACTGCAAGTAAGATGGCCGAAAGGGGGCAACCTTGCCGCACTGAGCTAACACTGTTCACCAAGACTCTCGAGTTCGCGCCATTAATCAACCTCATGATCGTGTCCACAAACAGGAGGGGGATTCCCATCCGTTCCATGAACCCTCGTAGGTACAAAAGGTCGACTCGGCCGAAAGCGTTATCGAAATCCATTGCCTCGAGGGCTCCTCGTAATCGACATGCCGACATCAGTAATATGACATCCCTGTATGCCCCTAGCGCTGTGTGTATATTGCTCTTCCCACCTAGACACGTTTGATCTAAATATATTTTGTCCTTTATCGCCGTTCGAAGGCGAGCACGAAGGATACGTGCAAAGATTTTGTAGTCTCCATTCAATAGTGGAAAAGGCCGGTGGTCTTGGGGTCTACGACCACCACTTGGTTTAGGAACGGGTATCATGATACCCTCTGTGAACTCGGTAGGGATACGTAAGATAGGTCTTAAGAGCTCACAGTACATCTATCTGTACCCACGTCAGTCTCACCAGAGGAGCAAAGTTGCGGTAGAACTCAACAGGGAGCTCGTCCGTTCCAAGGGATTTGTTTAACGCACCACTCTTTAGGACAGCGACCAGATCATCTATGGTGATTTCATCCATAAGGCCGCCCACTTCAGTCGGATACTCCACCGCTGGCATTTCGCGAAGCACGTTTGCCAGTCCTGCTCTGTCCATCTGGTCCTCCAAATATAATCTGAGGTAGTGATGAGCCAAATCAATTGCAATATATTTCTGTAACGTGGACCGCAGTCCACTGGCCATTTCGACATTACATACAAGTGTACGTCGCCACTGCCTTCTTTCTCTCAGTGTATAGTGTAATGATGGCCGTTCGTTGCGTAATCCGTCGAGCATCCTCGCACGTACTGAAACGTCCCCTTTGAACAATTATACACGACTGTCCTTAACCTGATACACAATATTTTTTTTTAGCGCAACGCAATCTGACTTTCAAAAATCCCTACAAAAAAAATGGCCCTGACTAACATTAACCTATGCGTTTCACAAATCGCTTACCTCACAAAAATCTTGGTTACTCGAACTACTGCAATACAGCAAGCGCCACTACTGCCAGCTAAATAAAAGATTCAAACTATGGAAGGCACTAACTACTGATAGGGATAGTTAGCAAATGAAAGATATTAATAGAGAAAAAACACTGTATTTACCTTAATAGTCATAATATATATAGCAGTTCATAACAAATTACAAAACTCCGCCATCTCTCTCCCCACATCCACCACTGCTGGCGGCTCACCTCCAACTGCGCAACGCTACGCGCTGTTAACATCCAGCTGCCGCTGCCCAACACTACAATGGCAGACAACAATGCAAACTAGACACAGACTGCACACAGCACAGCCAGTGATTTTTATACAGAGGTGGCGTTACTAATAAAAAACCCAAACAGCCTACGTTACCAATAAAAAAACCTAAACAGCCTACTTACATAGCCCCCATGCTCCCCACAAAAAATTTTACAAATTGTTTTGGTCAGTGGCCAATAATGATTTGATAAAATTTTTTATAATTACAATAACAAAGATATCAATTGCACACACTTATTGATAGAATGTTGGTCAAAAGCTAAACTTTCTCACAGTCCATGAAGACAGTCCTAATTGTACATCACAGTAGAATAGCAGTGTTTTTCTCAAAGTCTGAGCAGTAAAAGAAAATGCACACAGAAGTAGTGGATTTCCATGCCATCTTGAAGAAGTAGTGTTGTCCTTCCAACGGAAAGACAGTGCTGACTCTTGACATGCACACAGGTAATGGGCCACAACAGAGCAAACCCACAGCAGAGTCAGTCGAAGTTTTGAAGAATATTGGTAGGTAGGTCATCACAGAGCAGACCCACTGTAGTCCTGGTAGAGAGTATGGTATTGGTGGGCCATCAAAGATGCAGACCCACTGCAGTCCTTGTAGAAATAATGGTACTGGTGGGTCATCAAAGGTGCAGACCCACTGTAGTCCTTGTAGAGACGGCCAGCAGCCATCTGTTGCGACTGTGCAGGTGCACAATCACCATCGAAGAGTCTTGCGGAGAATATAGCAAGTACATAAACCACCACATGTCCACTCACAAAAAAATTGTTTGAAAAGTCCTTAGAACCAGCAATGCTGTTATCCAGCCCCTTGCTGAATTATTAACACACGTGTAAACACGAACAGTCCCTACTTCTCACATATTGTCCATATATTATGACCAACAGAAACGTGTGCAGTGAAATGTAACTTACAAGTTAATAATATGATGAACTGGTGTCAATTACAATTACAATTATATAACATGAGAATACAATAACAAAGGTACAAAATACATCATTAAAGAACATAACAATACAGATAACATATGTAGTACAGGCTTTACAACAGAACAGAAATAAACATATACATAAAAGAACAGAATAAATTTTGAAACATCAACTTCACACATGAGCATTAAAACAAAACAGATAAATAATGTCTAAACATCTTTACAAAGTAAATAACATATTAGTAATGCAAATTATATTTGAGGATAACAGTATTCCTCATCATAGTGAATGTAGCTTAGTATTAGAAGAGAAAAAAATTCTATGAAACAGTGCACAGAGACAGGAAGAAAACAAATACACAAGGGTACACAAACACATAGGGGGATAACACAATGGAAAGGACAGGGTTCGTTTTCAGTATAACATTTGGTACTGCAGTATTTTGCGAAGAAAACCTTTTTTGTTCTTGGAGATCTCCCTTCGTTCATTATTATTCCCAAAAATCCTATCTATACCTCCTTTCTGTATTCTAACCATATATCTTTCAAAATAATTATGGCTCATTGTACAATACTCGTTTTGGCCCAAATCGTTTTCATATAACTTCTCAATTCATTTCTTCCAATTTATCACAACTCGTTCTCACATATAGCCTACCCCATCTTAAGCTAACTTAAATCTACTGAGCTCAGATGCTAAACTAAGGGACGAGGCAATGCAGCAGCACAAAACAATTAACACAAACAGGAATGACAAAAAATGCAGATTTGCAAAGCAAGCAGCATAAATTGCAACTGATATAAGGCAATGAGCAGCAAACAAGAAAAATAAATCAGTAGTAAACTGGCTTAGCAGAGTAACACAAATTAAAATTCAGTAGCACTATGCCTGGCCAACAGCAGCAGCAAATGATATAACTAGTACCTAAAAATGACAAAGCTCAAGCAGAAAAAATTTTACACTAAAGACAACAATGCAGACAAGGGAAATGTATATTCACATCTTAATGTCTATGTAATTAAAGTGGTGCACCACAACAACTTATTGTAAAAAAAATATTACCATGTACTTGAAAAGGAAATTATGTGTGCAGTTACTGTTACTAGTCCCTTCTTATTGTTCCTTCCTTTCCAAGTGCTCCTTTTTTTAAGAATGTGGATTACAAAATTATTATCTAATAGATCTGTTGACAGAAAGTGTTCACATTAGCAAGTGCATTTTATTTTATAAAAGCAATGCTGCAACACAGCTGGAAACTAGATATCAAATGAAATACGCAACTATGAAAAGCAAAGCATAAAAATATCATTCAATAGTCATGTGACATTTCATAAGTTAGTAGAAATTCTCTCAACTCTCGTAGAAAGACGCTTGTCATAATGAGGTGTGCAGATGTATCTTTCCAAATAATGAGCGTGTCGTATTTGCGATGCTTTCTCTAAAGGAATGTCAATGGCGAGGATAATGGCCTCTTTTTTTCTCCACCTAATGGCTTTCTTTTGTCAGACGACTACCTCTCAGCTGGGCGCCCAAAAACGCCTTACGTCAAGGTCACTTACCTTTCTTAACGAAATATTTACGACAGCAGTTGTCGCTACAGTGACAGTCTCATATAAAAATTTCACACGTCGAAAATTTGCGTTACAAATGTGTAGAAACAAAATCCGGTAAATATAACAGCGTCCAAAAAATTTTCGCCTGCATTGTGATACATTCACGCATTTACACACATTTCATAACTTTTAAAGTACGATTCTTGGTTTCCAACAACCTTTTTCACAAGTCAGAGTCCCTAACCACTATTCATTACTCCTTACCTTATTACACACACACACACACACACACACACATATATACACTCCTGGAAATTGAAATAAGAACACGGTGAATTCATTGTCCCAGGAAGGGGAAACTTTATTGACACATTCCTGGGGTCAGATACATCACATGATCACACTGACAGAACCACAGGCACATAGACACAGGCAACAGAGCATGCACAATGTCGGCACTACTACAGTGTATATCCACCTTTTGCAGCAATGCAGGCTGCTATTCTCCCATGGAGACGATCGTAGAGATGCTGGATGTAGTCCTGTGGAACGGCTTGCCATGCCATTTCCACCTGGCGCCTCAGTTGGACCAGCGTTCGTGCTGGACGCGCAGACCGCGTGAGACGACGCTTCATCCAGTCCCAAACATGCTCAATGGGGGACAGATCCGGAGATCTTGCAGGCCAGGGTAGTTGACTTACACCTTCTAGAGCGCGTTGGGTGGCACGGGATACATGCGGACGTGCATTGTCCTGTTGGAACAGCAAGTTCCCTTGCCGGTCTAGGAATGGTAGAACGATGGGTTCGATGACGGTTTGGATGTACCGTGCACTATTCAGTGTCCCCTCGACGATCACCAGTGGTGTACGGCCAGTGTAGGAGATCGCTCCCCACACCATGATGCCGGGTGTTGGCCCTGTGTGCCTCGGTCGTATGCAGTCCTGATTGTGGCGCTCACCTGCACGGCGCCAAACACGCATACGACCATCATTGGCACCAAGGCAGAAGCGACTCTCATCGCTGAAGACGACATGTCTCCATTCGTCCCTCCATTCACGCCTGTCGCGACACCACTGGAGGCGGGCTGCACGATGTTGGGGCGTGAGCGGAAGACGGCCTAACGGTGTGCGGGACCGTAGCCCAGCTTCATGGAGACGGTTGCGAATGGTCCTCGCCGATACCCCAGGAGCAACAGTGCCCCTAATTTGCTGGGAAGTGGCGGTGCGGTCCCCTACGGCACTGCGTAGGATCCTACGGTCTTGGCGTGGATCCGTGCGTCGCTGCGGTCCAGTCCCAGGTCGACGGGCACGTGCACCTTCCGCCGACCACTGGCGACAACATCGATGTACTGTGGAGACCTCACGCCCCACGTGTTGAGCAATTCGGCGGTACGTCCACCCGGCCTCCCGCATGCCCACTATACGCCCTCGCTCAAAGTCCGTCAACTGCACATACGGTTCACGTCCACGCTGTCGCGGCATGCTACCAGTGTTAAAGACTGCGATGGAGCTCCGTATGCCACGGCAAACTGGCTGACACTGACGGCGGCGGTGCACAAATGCTGCGCAGCTAGCGCCAATCGACGGCCAACACCGCGGTTCCTGGTGTGTCCGTTGTGCCGTGCGTGTGATCATTGCTTGTACAGCCCTCTCGCAGTGTCCGGAGCAAGTATGGTGGGTCTGACACACCGGTGTCAATGTGTTCTTTTTTCCATTTCCAGGAGTGTATATATATATATATATATATATATATATATATATATATATATATATATTCGTCGACACCTCAATCTTGCGATGACACTTCAATATTTCATCATAATAAATACATAGCATAATCAAATTCCTCATATAGCATCAACTTATTGATCATAAACATACCGCAACAGCATAGTACACATAGTCATCGTAATAATAACATCATAACACCTCAGTCAACTCTCAAAATCGTCGTAGCTTCCTCCAATAATATAAAAACCTAAAAAAATTCTCTGCTCATGTCAAAAGTGTCATCTGCCTCAAACGCACTTTAAAAATCATGATCCCATACCAAATACATCATTCAAAGCTCTCATAGTATCATAATGCTTCCGAAAAAATATGAACAATTCACGAAGTACAGACAAAAATACAATTTCGTAAGTGTGAAGTTATCCAACCGTCTAATTACGTAAACATCTGTCACTGCCATAGTAAAGAAGTTTGTCTCCCTCAGTTAAATGATCAGATAGCTGTGTAATTATGTGTTAGAGACATATGGTACCGATGTGTAAAGTTGTGTAAGCATATACCATATTAGCTAGGGCTTCTTGTGCTTGCCAAACACATGGTACACAAAGTAAGCGTGTACCCCCCTGAGGATTAATGTAATTATAACCTCAGGTGTTACAGATTACAGCAATGGAATGAAATGTATCACGGAAAACCTTTGTATCATTGTACTTCAAATATCTTTAAAAAATAAATGTTTTAAGTACAAAATTAATCACTCAAATACGTGTACTGTAGCGCTAAGCTATGCGTCTTGTTGTAAGATAATCTCTGTGGAAGTGTCGTAGTTATCGTCCTCCAAAAGCTAAGTTCTGCAGAAGTCAATGTACTTACCTCATCATAAACGAAAGTGAAAATCTTTGCGTATAGATATCGTAGTTATTACGTACCTTACCGTGATCAAGAAAGTACTATAATGTAACGTATTGTTGTCCTACAGAAAAGACTGTCTCATTGTAGCTATACCACAAAAGTTATTACTAAAACATGTTTTACTTTCCAGAATAAAACAGAAAACTGTGCAGATATAAAACAGATACACCGCAAAAGCAACATTGTAAATTGTCACTCACTAGTAGCGTCGTGATAAAAATCGTGTAGCTGTCAAATAAACTAACCACTGTGTCATCTGGTATCTCACAGAAAGTACTTTAAATCCAGAATGTATTTTCAAGTAAACCAAAATGTTGCATTAAAATCTCAGTAGCAGTACTGGTATGTGTCCTAAGTATGTAAGCCTGATAGTCGTTACGTAATCGTGCAACTAACAAGCAAGAATGTACAAATACAACACTGTGTCGTCTGTTCACTATAACTATGCATTCGTAATTTCTGTTTAAAAATGTTCGCTAGGTTCTAGACTCGATATTTAACTTCAAACATTGTTACATGTTAACAGTTTCTTAAGTCTGACAAAGCGTACTAGAAATGTGAAGTGAAAAGTTTTATGGCAAAGGCTAAGTTAAACAGCAGATTATCATTCAATAAACGGTTTTACATGTGAAATGTGGTGTAAACCCTTACTCTTCCTAGTGCACAGAGTTTCAATTTCAAAGCAATTATCATGTTGTATACATCGGTAAGGAATGCTAAAATTTTGCTCAAGGCTAGCGTCTTATGATATTTTTCTCGGAGCCAGCGGGCGCACGCGGCTGCCTGCTGTGCGAGTCATTGTCTGTCTCTTTCTTGGCGCGCGCCGTTATTGGGATTAGGAGACCTAACTTCTACAAATTCACCTTGCCCAGAGGGCCCAGCCCTGTTTAAATCCCACCAGTTCTGATGCAATTCAAGTCTGTCGTTACGAATATATCGTCTGTCGTCATGTCGGTAGATTCCGTAGTTTCTTCCTTGTCTGTCACGTGGTGGAGAATTTCTCCCTGAATCGTAACTGCGCGCTGGACCGTTGCATCTGAAGTTATTCTGTCTCCCGTGATAATAATAGTTCTGGTTGCCAAATTGTCTGTTTCTATGATTGTCTCTGTCATATTCATTATTACGGAAATGCGATCTTTCTCTGTAACTATTACTCTGCCAGTGGTTGTCATACAGGTGGTGTCTGTTTTGGTCACGATTTACGTTGTAAGAATAGCCTTGTCGTATATTATTTCTGTCATCGCTGAATTGTGACGGATGTGATCTGTAATTGTTGTGCTCCTGTTTCCGCGTTCCGCGATTGTCAGTGTCAATTTCCAGTTCTTGTAACAGTCCCTGAAAAGCCTCAATGTCTTCTTTGCAACGTCCTGCTAAAATAATATGTCGTAAGTGTTCAGGTAATTTGATTAAGCAAATGCGGGTGAGTTCTGAGGGGCTGTATGGGTTTGACAGGTACTGATTCTTGTGCAACATGTCTTCAAAATATTTAACAAGACTGGAGAATTCAGATTGTTCGAAATGTTTCATCATTATGATGCCATGTTTTACTCGGTCTTGTGTGGCTTGAGACCAATATGCTGAGAGGAAGGCATGGTAAAATTCTCCTTCACTGTGGCAATCGTGAATGACCGATCGCATTCTTACAGCTGGTTCATTCTCTAAGTAGCCACACATAAATTCTAATCTGTGTTCTAACGACCAGTTGGGAGGAAAACAATGAGAGAATTGATGGAGCCATGCTTGTGGATGAATGTCGTTGCCAGAATTCTGAAATGTTTTGAATTTACTTGTAGTAATGAACAGCTTATAGTCAAAATCATCATGTCGACGAGTCGCATGTCGGTCATTGTTACGTCGTGTCAGCGGTTCAATCTCAAAATTCGGTGCACATTGCCAATTTCTTTCATAACTTCCAAAATGCCCTGTGTTATTATTTTGCGGCTTTTCCGTATTTCTAAGTTCCTCTTCCCGTGTTGGAGCGCGAGTGTCCTCTGAAATACGTAATTCTTGTATTACTTGTGTCAGCTGATCTTGTACTTCCCGGATTTCTCTTTGGTGTTGCGTATTAATTTTATTCAGATTTTGTTTCAGTTTCCTAATTTGTTTGCACTCTTCTGTGTCAGTGAAGGCTACAGGTCTTGTGTCATTCAGATCATCATCTACCTTTGTAGATAAGTTAGTGACCTGATCCGAAAGTTCGGCTACTTTCTCCGATAGTGTACTTATTTCCTCAGTGTGTTTTTCTGAACCAAGTTTCAGAGTGTCCATTTGTGTTGAAATCGTATCTACTGTGTCCTTTAAGTTTTCTTGAGTTTTTGCAAGTTGCGTAACCGAATCGGTAGATGCAACTGAGTCAATTTTAGCTTGCAAGGTGTCATGATTTTCATGAACAATAGTTTGCAGTTCTTTTATGGCTGCTTCGTGATTCTGTAATGCATTTTCATGACGCGAAAAAATAGGTTGGAAATGCTCACAAATTTGTGTTTTTACGTCATTACAGACTTTTTGACATTTCGATTCAATGTTATGTAACTCAATTGGTAAATCTTCACGTGTTTCTTCAAGCGTATGTTCCACTGAGTCTAACTTTTGAAGCTTTTCTTCCATTGCGTCTAACTGTTGCTGTGTTTGTCTCTGGTGTTGTTCCATTGTGTCTAACTTTTGAAGATTTTGTTCCATTGTGTCTAACTTTTGAAGCTTTTGCTGTGTTTGTCTCTGGTGTTGTTCCATTGTGTCTAACTTTTGAAGCTTTTGCTGTGTTTGTCTCTGATTTTGTTCCATTTGTTGCATTAGCTGTAATAACAATGCATTGGTGTCTGAAACATGTTCCTCAGTGCTTTTCGGCAGTGAATTTGCACCGGCAACATTCACATTTTGACAAGCGAAAAATGTGTCTTGACTCATTTGAGAAAATGGTGAGGACGCAAAACCTGAATCTACAGTATTTGCAAAATTGTGTCCTGTCATTTCAGATTCCTGAGGTGAACTGTTGCCGAGCGATCGATCAATAATGCTTCCCTGTTCACTACCTGTTTCACTGTCTATGCCATTGTTTGCAGCCCACTCCATTTCCCTATGTACAGTTACCAAATTACTACTTTGAACGTCTGTTAATTCATTACACAGTGGTGCTGGCAAGATACGCTCGTCGTCACTATTATTTCTCAGTTTACTTTGGAGCCTAGTGTTACGTTTTTCACACGCCATTATTGTCACAATATTTCACATGATAACACAGAAAAGCACAATTTGAAGAGCAAAAATAAGAGAACACATTAACATAGCACTGAAAATAATACGTAGTTAATTGCAAGCGCAGCTGCGAAATACTTGGTGCGAATCTACATGCATGCCACAACTGTTTTACTGTACAACAATGAAAGGCTGCAACTATAAAGGAGATTCTCTCTACAATTACGCGCTAGCAATAAACAATATCTACATTAATTACACAAACTACAAGGAAAAAATCAGAAGATTCCAGTGAGGTATCCTGGCAGGGTCGCCATGTGAAGCGTCCCCTTTGAACAATTATACAAGATTGAGCTTAAACTGATACACAATATTTGTTTTAGTGCAACGCTATCTGACTTTCAAAAATCCCTACAAAAAAAAATGGCCCTGACTAGCATTAACCTATGCGTTTCACAAATCGCTTATCTCACAAAACTCTTGGTTACTCGAACTACTGCAATACAGCAAGCGCCACTACTGCCAGCTAAATAAAAGATTCAAACTATGGAAGGCACTAACTACTGATAGGGATAGTTAGCAAATGAAAGATATTAATAGAGAACAAACACTGTATTTACCTTAATAGTCATAATATATATAGCAGTTCATAACAAATTACAAAACTCCGCCATCTCTCTCCCCACATCCACCACTGCTGGCGGCTCACCTCCAACTGCGCAACGCTACGCGCTGTTAACATCCAGCTGCCGCTGCCCAACACTACAATGGCAGACAACAATGCAAACTAGACACAGACTGCACACAGCACAGCCAGTGATTTTTATACAGAGGTGGCGTTACCAATAAAAAAACCTAAACAGCCTACTTACAGTACTTTAACTGCTTCCATCTTCACTACCGTAAGACGCAGCAGTTCTGCTTTGATACGCTGGGTAGCCTGCTAACGGTCGGGAGATTGTGGTTGTTTCGCCAACTCACGAAGGGCTATGAAATAAAATTCTGAAGTCGCCCGTTGCCAATGTGGCCGCATCGTGTGAACGTTATGCGTAAAGCCGGTTTGACGCAGCAGAGCCCCCATGTAAGCGTTGAATCGTACGAACGTTGACGCCGTTCACATTGTCGCTATGTGACTTCAACCTCCCGTAAACAGTTCTCATCATGGAGGTGGGTAACTTCCATGGGCCCCTACTGCGCCATGTATTTTGTCGTGGCAAAGCGATGGTGCAAATGTAAGCCTGGTGATTGTCTGTAAAGGCCACAAAAATGGTTCAAATGACTCTAAGCACTATGGGACTTAACATCTGAGGTCATTAGTCCCCTAGAACTTAGAACTACTTAAACCTAACTAACCTAAGAACATCACACACATCCATGCCCGAGGCAGGATTCGAACCTGCGACCGTAGCAATCGTAAGGGTCCCGGCTGAAGCGCCTAGAACCGCTCTGCCGCCGCGGTCGGCTATAAAGGCCACACCTCCGCGTCAATCATGGCCTTGCGTAGCCCACGTGACAAATACACCCTGTCTAGTCGACTAGCTGAGTGGCTTGTGAAGTACTTATATCCGCGGCAGTCGCCGTGCGTCATTTCCCAGGTGTCATGCAGTGCAAGATCCCGGACCAGCGTCTGTAACGCCGGGAAAGCTCGAAGTGTGGTCATTGGTCCCCGGGCCGCAGAACGCAGTTGAAATCGCCGCCTACAAGATAATTCTCCTGACCTCGAAATAGTGGCGACACTTCCTCTGTGTTAAAGGTTGGTCGAGCCAGACTTCGAGAAAACATTCACCAAGCGGACATCCCCTTCAGTCAGGGCAACACCACGGGTCGATGGTAAGTATTCCACATCTTCCGCCACTATTCCTACTCGTAACAGTACGGCTGTGCCACCGCTACCGTTGTAACCCGTTAAACAATAGACGTCATAACCATGAAACTCAACTGTGGCATCGTTTCGAACCTCCTGCATGAAAACTATGTGGACGTCCGCTTCCCGCAGCATATCTTGCAGCATTTGTGTCTTTACTGTGGTGCGAAAACCATTGATTTTAACTGTATCAGTACGGTAGGCGTGTGACATCTTATCGGTAGTGCATTGCTGGGAAATCACGCATCTACTCACCGGCCGTCGAAGGAGCTAGCTTCCTGGATCGGGAACACACGACACGGTCTCATTGGCCGCCATGGACAAGTTTCCCTTCCGATTCGTTGTCGGTGGGAGCCAATGATTGAACGACGACCTCCTGCATCTCATCGGTTTGTTACATTTCTTGTGCCCAATCTCGTAATTGCATTGGTGCTGACTCTCTCTGTTGACGGACGTTCATCTGCAGGTAGGACCTCGTTGGATATCTGTATCCATCGCGTCTCTTTGATGTGGCGGCTTCTCCGACGTTGTGGACGTGACGTCGACCTGGATTGGCGGTGGAAACGAATCATTATCGTTCCCACAGTCTTGTTCGTCGCGTCGTTTGTGGTGCTCGTTTTCTGTGGACAGCCGTCTGTTCTTTCGTTTCTTCGACTGTTGTTTTCGTGGTGGACCTTGCACGTCTGCTGAGGGATGCTGTTCAGTGCGATCCTCTTGCGGATCCGCTTCCATATATGGAGATGGGTTCGACTGGAGCGCGGTACGACCGTGGCTCCGCAGCTGTTGCGGGGCCTCGGGCTAGTGGTGTGACAAGGCCATTTGCGCCGTCAGTGACGTGGGATCGGGGGCGATATTCGCAGACTCTACGGCCAACGGCCTGTCTTGCGCGTCGCCCACGTCGTTCCGTAGCGCTCCCACGTACGTAATAGGTAGCGTAAAAATAAAGCACACCGAACCGAATGAGAGGGACATACAGAAAACCAAAACCCCTAGGTTCAGTTGTCGAAAAATTGGCAGGAGGACAAATTGGTAACAGGTCTCAGAAACTTACTGAATAGGAACTTCGGATAAAGAACCGAAAGTGACATCATTACCGAGGCTAACCTACTGCACCAAGCGGTGTGAACGGTAGAGAATAAGGCGACAGCTGACACTCGATTTTGTAGTCATTTTCGTCTTCTTTTCATTGTCGTAATTATTGCAGAACAACAATACAGTGAATACTTACGACAGAACATAACATCTGCATAGTATTTGACCAATCACTGCAGGAGCTCCATCTGTTGCTGTCAACGAAATATCCTTAAAGACCAATCTTGTGTTACAAAACCATGCAATCGAATGAAGAAGTAAAATAGTTAGCTTATAACAATTCTCTCGCGAGGAAAAGCAAATTGTTTTCCTATGTTTGTTTATGAATGAAATTCACTTTTAATTTTTTTCCTTGTACGAGCACCTCATATTTCACGTTCCACTTCCTTCTGACCGTGAGCGCATCGTTCCAGCTTCGTTCGAAAACCGTACAGCTGGTCCACATTAGAAAAGCCGTTGGCCATCTGTATTTTTAGAGAGGCACGATACAGTAACAAAGAAAAAAATAAAATAATCATGTCACTGCGTAATGTCGTACTGAGTACTGCGGAGCTTCAAAGTAACACAATGCATACTTTGAGAGCAAGTACAAGCAATACTAAACGTTCCAAATTCTCTCTTTCAGTCCAGCAGAGAATGGGGCAGGGCAGAGGGGTAGGGGACGGTACAGGGATCTCGAAAAAGAGAAAAATACCAAATTACCTGGTCACAAATAAACACAGATAAATCTTAGCGACAAATCTTAAGTTCTATTTTCATCTTGTATTTTATCAAAGCAACAACATCAGTCTCTTGACCAATCATTGCAGTGGTTCCATTTATTGCAGTCAACGTAAGTTTTTCACAACACAGGCCATTTTGTCAATAATGCAGTAAGCAAGAAAATATGTCTTCGGCAGTAGTTCTGTCTTGGAGTGGCACTTAATCAAGGCCGGCCGCGGTGGTCTAGCGGTTCTAGGCGCTCAGTCCGGAACCGCGCGACTGCTACGGTCGCAGGTTCGAATCCTGCCTCGGGCATGGATGTGTGTGATGTCCTTAGGATAGTTAGGTTTAATTAGTTCTAAGTTCTATGGGACTGATGACCACAGATGTTAAGTCACATAGTGCTCAGAGCCATTTGAACCATTTTTTAACTTAATCAAGGAGTTCCTCCAATAAGTTGAACTGGGCGTCAACACCTCTTACAAATACAACAATCTTAGCAACATCAGTATCATCCATGCTTTCATCCAAGCCAAAGGGAGAGAAAAACAACCGAATGTTTCGCTTTATCGTTTTGTTGGGTTTCCACGTTGTGCGCCTTTTCTTCGATAGGTCTGCAAACTGTGCTCCGTGAAAGAGGAACTGTTTCCGAAGCCGAAAGAGCCTCAGAACATCATACTGTTGCGGCAACAACAAATTACTCCTTAACAAATTCACCGTCACTGCAAGGACCCACTGTTTTGGCTACTTTAAGAGGTATGTGATACCTGACTCTCACTGCGCAATCACTGCGGATGACAGGTTCTCCTCCTGTAGATAAGTTACAAGGAAAAGTAAAATCCGCGGCAAAACCACATAGTCCTTTCTAAATAATTACAGTAACGTTTTCAAGAAATGAAATATATCTGTATGAACTTTCTTCTTTCTCTCTTTCCTGTTCCAGCTGGAGAAGTTTCAACGTGCTTTCCTCAATATATAAATTGAACACACATTTCTCATGAGGGACATGAGAATGTTGCTTCACGTTGTACTTCTTTCATCGTGAAACAGACATTGAGGGCCGATATGTGTATCAATTAGATAGTTGTCTACTTCCCATTGTGTACTGAAGCGCAGGGAGGAGAACGATTTTCGTTATGAGGACCATAATTCCTCACGTGTTTTCCTCTCTCTGATTTTGTCCTACGTGAACGCCAAAGAGACTTCGGTATCGACAACACTAACTACACGAAACAAACAGGCCCGTCGTCCAGAGCGCGTCAGTAACAAACGGATGGTGTTCGCAGAGAGGTGGAGGGGGCACCGTTAACTGCCAGCGCCGAAAAGTGCATTTGCCCACCTCTGATATAGACTACTTGAAACACTTCTTACATACGATAGACTATGGGGAAACAATAAACGAAAGAAATAGAAGAAATAACAATTGGATAGGAAGAAAACTGAAATAAAATGAGCGTTTGGCGTCATTGGCCGGGAGGCCCCTTGCGGGGCAGGTCCGGCCGCCTGGCGCAGGTCTTATTACATTCGACGCCACATTGGGCGACCTGCGTGCCGGATGGGGGTGAAACGATGATGAAGACAACACAACACCCAGTCCCTGAGCGGAGAATGTCTCCGACCCAGCCGGAAACCGAACACGGGCCCGTAGGACGGCAGTCCGTCACGCTGACCACTCAGCGATCAGGGCGCACATGGATAGGATAAAGTATGACAGAAAACAACGTAGACTGAAAGAAAATGTAATGCCCATGTACTACAACAAATAGTTGATAAGAGAATATTGGTTACATGATACACAAAACAGGAACTAAATTACAGAAATTGCTGGTCTGTAGGAAGTACTCTCCCTTCATAATTGCCATGAAACTGTATTCCAATAGGTCTTTTCATTCTTAAGTATTATGGCGAATGGTCCTGCCTTCACCTCTGCATGAGAGACGTCAATTATTTCTGTGCTTTCTCATTCATCAGAACAAACAATGAATTTAATGTGTCCAGCGTCCCATTTGAAATGCTAATTCCTCAGTCAACGTAGATGAATGGATCACGATAAAATGGGTCTATAGCCCAGACCTGAACAATACATTCACAAGATCCTGCCTCGCTCTATTGGCCACACATTCCTTCCTATCCCTATTGTTCTGTGTATATAGTAATTTCTGTGTGTTACTTGATGTTAGAAGCTTGTTCCAAATACGTTTTCTCTTTCAAGCAATTTTAGTTGATTTTTACATTCGGTGATCAATTATCTCCGATATCTTCCATTTGCACATTCGTGCTTGTTTAAGTATTTCCTCCAACTTTGTATAATTTTCAATTTCGCTGCAAATACGGTCACTGATCGACTAGATAGATGATTTTCTTCTATTTCCTGATTACACTTAAGCCCAACCGACTAAGAATTTTTCGTCAGACATGTCGAAAAAAAATTACTTTGGAATTGAATGAACGTTTCTTCTGTTTGTCAGCATGGGTTAAAATTTACTTGAATATTTAATGCCGATCTCTTTCTTTTTGCAGAAACTTTCTAATTAGGCTACTTCAGCACAGAATGCCAGTAGAGGATCACTGCCAGTTCTAGGCATAAATGTGCTGAAATCATCACACTCAAAAATTGCAACAAGGTCATGACACTATTATATGTGAAGGTCACCGCCACCCCTTGCCCCCCACTCCCCACACCCCCTGGCACCACTATTTCATGCACCCACAGTGCCACATGTCACAAAATTAATTCACATCTGGTACTGTTTTACTACCACCACTGTATTGTAGAGAAGCTTTGAGTTGATGAAGCCTATGATCATGATGTCACGAGAAGAACTTGTGTGTAATTTACATTAATATGTATGAGATTTGTAAGCGCTTAATGCTGGTGTGCAAATTCAGCCCCCACCCCTTGAGCCAGTCGGATTTTTATTCTTCAGCTGCGTAAATGCTGTCATTTCTTCGCTCTCTGTATGTACAGGTAGTCTCATGTGTTGAACTGGCGGCAGGCCTTTGTTGAGGAAAGAAGACTTTAACAATTCTCTTTGTTAGATACATCTATCAGAGAAATGTGGTCACATAAAATGTATCCACGGCTTCGAATATGAAGAAACATCAGCCTTATAATGGAATGACGACAATGAAAATCTGTGCTGGACTAGGACTCGGACCCGGATTTCCTGCTGATCATGAGCAATCACCTTACTATTAGGCTATGTGAGCACAACTCACTGCCAGACCAAAACTTCCATTTGGCGTCAAGTATGTGTCTACAACTTGTACTCGCACATCTATTATGTATATTTCTGTACAGAGCAGACATTTTACTTGAAAACCGCTAGCACAATGTCGGTGGATATATACTATCTTGGAACGCCTGTCTTATTCCGATTTACGATCTAGTTTTCTTTTGGACAGTCGTAAAATTGTCGCTATGTATATAAGTTATGTTCGACAAATATTTTTATTAATTTCAGTCTAATGAATCAGTAACAGCACACACACTTGCAACTTACAAAATAAAAGAACATGTGCCAACAGATGTTCTTCTAACGTCTGTGGGAAACCCTTGCTGACGATTTTAGTCCAACATGCCAATACAGAATGTCTTCACTGATACATATGACTAATACTAGGTGCACAGCACCGTGCTTGTGTTGATATAACAATGAAAATAAAATATGGATGCCAGGCCAATGTGGTGCCATCTAGATGGCATGTATTACGCACTATGTGGCTACATTTCCTTATACTTTGCCTCTGAGGCGATGGAGCTATCAGTGGATGCTTGTCAGCCATATGGCATGATATTCAATACTCAGCATGCATCACTTATTGGTAACAACACAGATGTAACTTCAACTGGATGAGAATTGCAAAATCGGCATTTAGCTTAATAGCACCCACAACCTGCCTACAATACTTTCTTGTCTTAAGAAAAGTATTTAACCAACACTCCTGCACATAATGGTAGACCTCTTTTCATGATGTATACATGACTTATAGCTCCAGACTATCTATCATACACCAATGTTGCGAATTATTTACTGTGCTGAAAGATTCCTCAGGGGTCTTAACTAGTAACATACATTGCCCAGAATTTACTGTCAAATACAGTTGTAACTTTATTCATATTGATGATGATGAACTGGCAGGAAATGTCAGCGTATTCGTTTTTTTATATCAAAGATAAGTTTTTTTTTTAATCTTGCGATGATACTGGAAACCAAGAGAAGAGGAATGGTTCACTACTCCCTGGTAGTACACATGCTTTTACTGTTGAACTATCTGATTGCGGAGTCAATAATCTTATTCTGTCGCCACTGACACATCCTGAGGGGATTCCCTTTGAGCATGTATGTACATTTTCAAAAACCCGGCTTCAACCCAAATATCAGCTGTTACAGGAAATTTTTCATGGTACTGATGGGGTAGACTACCAAACATTCATCGAAAGCAATGATATTCCACCGCCTAATAGAGCAAACCGAATGGTGTATTCAAACTTATAGTTGTAAACCAGGCTATGCAAATATTTTTGTTTCCACCATCAAATGAAGGCCACTTTCTTGTATTTGTGCCACACATATTTCTAAATTTCAAAGCAAATTGTAAGGGATGATGGAAAGTTTATTATGAGGTTCAAATGGGACAACACAGATTTAAAAGATATTTGCCAAGTGCACATAGGAGCTGACATAATATTCAAAGAAATTGTTTATATTTGAGTGGATTACTGGAATCACATACAGTATGGCATCCTCCTTATAGAAAAAAAAGAGGAAACTGAATGACAGTCGATATATATGAAACCTCCAGGTGTTCCTGCTTAAAAGACAGTGCACCAATACACAACTGCATCATTATACTGTAGACTATAGATAAATCTGCATGTATGTAACACACTTGTTTCAAGGGGGTGAAGCATATGTGTCTATAAATTGACGGAGGTAATCAACAAAGTTAATAGAAATGGAACGTCTTGTCAAGGCAGTGGTTAGAAAGGTGTGATGCTGAATGACAGAACTGAAGAAGTCAGTGCAGTACTAATGGATGCAATTACTTTTATCAGGGCAATGGGCATGAAGTAATTTCAGGCAATATACGTAAGTGTTGTGCACATAGTACCACGTAGTCAGTGCGTACACAACTTTCCCACTAGATCGCTTCGCGCCAAGCACAACAGCACAGGCACAGCGCTCGTCCATCTCCGCACTACAAGATGGTGCTGCCATAGAGACGGACCAAATTCTGCTTCCACCGATCTGCATATTAATATGTAATGCAGCCAGTGAGATTGCTGCTAACATAGAACCTTTTCTCCTCGTGGATCACACTCGCGCAGTGATACATGAACGCGCGAGGTATTATAATGAGTGTACAGACCTCCAATTGGTCAGTCTGTACCAGTCTGCATCAGTCTGTAAGAGTTCTACATTTGTCTGTAAGAGTCTACAGTCAAGTTTCAGTCTGCACCTAATAAGATTACCATATTCCTGTACATAGCCATGAAGATAAATGTATAGACACTTTTGTCAAGTATCAGAGATATATGTGAGAATAAGGTTAACGTACCCGTATCAAAGGAACTTCAGATTGTCAATTGTAAATAGCATCCAGAACCAAGTTAACTAATTTTATGCTTGTTATTATTTTAATAAATGTGTGTGAAAATTAATCAAGTTCTGTTTAAAGTTGGTCACCGTCAATATGCTACTCTAAGTGTGCAACTGGCATTTCTATCGTCTGACCTAATGGCAGAAGATAAACACGTCACGATAAGACCACGAGACATATTGCTGACACTCGCCTACTTCGTTAGAGCGACAAGTCAAATAACCTGATGGTGTGTGTACTGAAGGTCTTACAGTACGCACACCACAGTAAGTTGTATAAAGTCACAAAGCAGACATACTGTACTGTAGCATGCTGCTGATGAAGTGTAAAGTTACTGAAGCATGGAAAATCATTCAACGATTGTCAAAATTAGGGTAGTGGCAACGAGATCAGTCTCTCTCAGACACTATTAAACCAGCAATTGGAAGTCAGAAAAGGCACAACGAATGCAGGCAGCAACGTTGAAGAAAAAGAAGAAATTGCTGTTACTGATTTCATTAATCATTACACTGACAATGAGTTGTACACAACATAAGGGATCAGTAGGAACAAACCACTTATGTTAGGTAATTACCCAATGCATTTAACCAAGAATGCAATAGAAATTGGGGAAAAAATTGAAAGAATGCTTCAGTAGTAGCGAGTTGGTGGCATGGGTGCAATTTTAATATCAAACTGATAGCATATTAATTAAATTGATCAAATAATCTTCCCTGCCCCTGCTTATCCCTGCCACCCTCGCCAACACAACCCCTAGCTGTACTCACATCCAACCCTAGATAATGTCACATGTTTTTCTCAGCTTGCACATGTGACCCGGCCCCTCCCCCTCCCCTCCTGAATCCCTAACCCTTCCCCAACCCACCACATTGGCGGAAATTTTGAATTT
Organism: Schistocerca piceifrons; assembly: GCF_021461385.2. Taxonomy (NCBI): domain Eukaryota; kingdom Metazoa; phylum Arthropoda; class Insecta; order Orthoptera; family Acrididae; genus Schistocerca; species Schistocerca piceifrons. Next base: position 640,630,429 of record NC_060140.1, on the reverse strand, counting down.
TGGTGGGAATTCCGAGTCTGGTGGGAATTTCGAATTCTGACGGGAATTGTCCCAGGTCTGTACTGACACTTACTCGTGATAGGTGCCATGTCTTTTAGACAGCGCCCCTTAGCACAAGAGGGAGATTTACAGGCATAAATAACCCTGCCCATCCACAGAATTGTCCAGATGGCCTGCAGCATTCAGCTTTCCACCAGCTGGACGCCGCCTTAAGGCAACACTCCTATGCCAACACAGTAGCATGTATAGTCATCTAAACAATAGGTGATAAAAGGACGGCTGCCTGAAGTGCTACCAGTTCATCTGAAGTACAGTGACTCAGCCACTCCTAATTGTTTGGGAGTACACCTACAGTGGCGACCTTACGAAGACTAGGAAGGCCCACAACCCCTTCAATAGGCCTCTCGTTCTGTGATGGAAAACACATTCATCTGACATCAACGCATCTATAAACAAGCATGTATTTAAAGAAAGGAAAATAAATCTGTGACCATAATAAATATCCTCCTTCCACGAAAATAGGCAAAGTCCATTTTCTTTTACTTTTATGAGCAAAATCGGTATAGTTTTTATATTCGACTGCATCGCACCTCATTACTTTGTGACGTCCAGTGTAGTGGACAGGGGTGTGTGCTGTACCTCGCGTGATCGGCGAGGATGAGACGGCGGAGGAGGAGACGCTACAGAATCGGGCCGCTGCGAGCAGCCTGGTTGCTGAGGCCCTAACCCACTAATCTGAGGGAGGGCAGCCCATGGATGCCAGAGCTATGCAGTGGCTGCCGCGGCCTGGTTAGGTCTGGGGCCAGCAGCGGCGGCGGCGGCGGCTGCAGCGGGAGCGGGAGCGGTGGCGGTGGCGGGAGTGGCGACACGTTGGTTGTCGAGGGGTCGGATGTGTTTTTTACTAGTGATCTTTTGTTTAAACTGTATTCAATCGATTTCACTGACCAATAGGATGCTGCGAATTAAAAAAAAACTACCCCATACATGTGAAAAATATCATTTTACTTAATTTGCATAATTTTTTTATATAAACATGGGGTTAGCGGTACAATAGTTAAGGGGAGGGTGTGTGTGAGTGGGTGACATGGTGCAGAACAGCAGGTTAAGTGCAGAACACTTGGTTAATTTGGTAATTTTTATGTAAAACGCAGTACAATAGTTTGAGGGGGTGGGTGACAAAGAAGAATGCGCCAGAAATGGCGTTCAAAAGAATGTGAAACTCCACAAGTGTGCCAGGAAATGGTGAGAAGACATAAATGATTACTTAATCTGGTGTAATAGTGGTAGAATAGTTTAAGGAAATGGGGTGACATGGAAAACCACTTAACAGAACAATAGGTTAAGTGCTGACAAGGGGTCAGACATTAGCTTAAGACACTGAGAGTACAGTGCCAAACATTAGGTTTTGCAAGATGTTTACTCCATGTAATTACTTCTTACAAGACTGACATGTTTCCAAACAGCAGAGAATGATGAGCAAGAGAAATCCAGCCCCCAAAATCTAATTTTTTTTATAAATAAACAATGTACCCTTGAATTTCCTGTTATGAGACCCTTCCACTCCAACACCAGACCATCAACTTGGATTACATCATGGTAGGAACGACAGCGCCCTGTGTACTAGGACAGTTGGACCCCTCAGCCCATGGTGACCACACTGCTTCCCACCATCTTCTCCGCCATCTTGGACTACGTCACAGAACAGATGACAGTCCCTTCTGGTGGCAGTATTGTGTACTAGATCAGTTGGACTCTGGACCTCGTGGCTAACACACTGGATGGAGGTACTGTCTCTATTTGTTTAAATAAACAGTGCATGTAAAATTAAAACTTATGTTAAGCACAGGTTGAGTCATCGTCCCACTGTTTCCTAGGAAGAGGTGGCAGTCAGATGACTTATGTTAGTGTAGGTAGCCCAAGTGCCCTTCCTTTCCCGCCATTTTCTTAGGTTAGTAGAGATAGTCAAATTGACCTATCTTCCCTCCAAAATTCAAACTTGCCACCAGTTCCTAGGAAGAGGTGGCGGTCACATGACTTAAGTTAGTGGAGTAAACTCAAGTGACCTATCTTACCCCCATTTTCATAGGTTAGTAGAGGTTGCATTGTCCTGATAGAATTTGAACTTCCTGCCAGGGGGGCATGGGAAGGAGTTAGCATGGCACTTTCCCACCTTAGAGGTTATTTAATTCATCAATTTAATTAAGTAGCCAATCAAACTGATAAGAGTGAGAGGGGGGCCTATTCCAACAACTCAGACCTGAAAGTGTACCTGTAGCAGCGAGGGGGGCAGGGGCTTGGCAGAGGGGTAGGGGATGGGGGCAACAATAGTTTAAGTGCCTGTTAGTGGAAAGGAAATGGGGGTGTATTCAGAATAACACATAAAAAAGCGTGATAGTGGGACAATACAAGTTCCTGAGTATGTTGAAACGTTAATTACAGTTTAATATTCATGAGAAGTTAGCTCTGGTCCCAGGAAACACCTAGAAAATTTCCGGTCAGGGGTAGGTTCTATAGTCCTGATACAGTGAGATTCTAAGTGTAATGGTAGCAATCGAGGGGAGAACTCTGGGTGATCCAGCGGACATGATACAAACACGGAAGAAACTGTCGTGGCAACACTGCAATGCCCAATGATGGATCTTTAAATCGAAACAGATAATAAAATATACAGAATTCACTGCATTTTTATATGAGGAAAATAAATAATAACAGGTTTAGTCCCAGCTACACTACGGGCTGAAATGATTCACAACCAAATCAATGGCTAAATCAATTCGGGAACCAGTGGAACGGCACTTTATCAATCATCCTCTACGTAACAGAAATACTTCAAAACTCCGGCCGTAGACAAAACCCAAACCGGGGACCACCTCCAAACTGGCAGTAACATAAACAGAATCATGACGAACGTATTGTAGAGTTGCCACAAAGCAACCCTCCACTTCAAATAATCTGACAAACTAATCGCGGCCACATCATGTTACTTGTTGCTGCTCGCAAGATAGGGTGGGGCTACTATCTCAAATCAAAGAATTCATATGTTACAGTGATTGCACTGACATGTGGGATGACCTCTACTATGACTTTGAATTCTGCAAGAGAACATGTTGAAGAGACTGTTCAGGCAGCTGTTAGTGCAATAGTTTGTGGAATTTCTACTGCTGTAGGTATTGACACTAGTTAATGAACGGCGAGTAATTTTTTAAGAGGATGCTAGAGAAAACTACCAGGACAGAACTGTGTAATTTCTGGCTCTGTTGCTGCTAGAACTCAAGGCATAATAATGCAAGATCACATTAAGGTAGGTTTTCGAAGCGGTGCCACATTTTGCACGTTACTTATTGTAAAAGGGTTATCTGTGAACTGTGTTTTGGTGCTGGATTTCTTGTGAGACGGGGAAGGCCAAAACAGACCTCCCTAGCGGAAAGTGCTATCTGAAAGCTGATGAGGGAAACGTTGAACTAGACTTATTGAAAACTAAGAGCTGGCATGTCAGATTTTCTCAAGGGAAGAAAATCAGAACATTTACAATGTCCAGTCTCATTCCTCACATAGTACCAACTCATGCTACTCTGCTGATGTGAGTAAGGACTCGGCTACCATGCGGGGCGCTCAGTAAGTAAGAGTTCAATAAGTAACGAAACATTTGTTTTTTGTATGAAAGCAGGTTGGTTTTATTCAGAATTCTAGCACACCACATTATTCCACACCCTATTACCAACAAGTTCTGTTTTTCAATATCATATGCGTTCAATGCGACAGTCTTATGCCACCTCCCTGGGAGGCCCTGTATGCCCACAGGCTACCACTCGACGGGTCGACGTCGGAGTCAACGTGTTGCTGTATCAATAACCTCCCTATCATCCACGTATTGCACAGTCCATCCTTCACTGGGTCAGACAGATGCAAGTTGGACGGTGAGAGATCTGGGCTGTAGGGTGGATGAAATAGAACTGTCAGGTGAATTTTGCGAGCTCCTTTTTGTGAACTCCTCTCTGGTGTACAGACTAGTGTCAGCTCTACCAACAGAGACGTGCAGCTGTATAGTAAGGTGTCTGATTGTGATCCATCGATCACCCAGAATGAGAGTGTCCGACGTTCCAACAATGCAGGAGTCACAGCTGTGTGCGGCCGGCCGGAACGCGGGAAATCGGGCAGGTATGCGCGACCTTGTCGCGACAATGACAGACCCCTCGCCCAACGACTCACAGTGCTTTTGTTCACCCACAGGTCTCCGCCGACATTGTGTAATGACCATCTTCTTCTGTTCGGATGCACAAACAGTGCCCGAACTCTTACCGGAATCGGTAAAAAAAGCCGCGAGTAATGAGTATAATGGGCAGGGGCACTATGAATACAGTGCGGGACAATAAGTTGGGAATGTAGGTCTCACGGGAGTCGTGCCAGAGATAAATCCCTGCAGTCGCACTATCGTCTGTGTCCTCGGTGGCTCAGCTGCATCGCCGGCACGGTAGCTCAGCGTGTTCGGTCAGAGGGCTACGTGCTCCCTGTAATAAAAATAACTGAGTCAAAGAATTAACGATCAACTTGCACGGATGTCTTGTGACGTCCGTCTAGACCAAACGCAACGAGCTATATCGAACAAAATGAATAAAAAAAGATGGATAGAGCATCTGCCATATAAACAGGAGATCCCGGGTTCGAGTCTCGGTCGGGGCAATCATGTTCAGCTATCCCCGTTGACCTATATCAACGCCTGTATGCAGCTAGGGATATTCATTTCATTGTAATTTCATACTGACTATAGTAAGTGTAGTGAATGTTGTACACAAAAAATGAGTTTACTTTGTAGCGCAAGTCAACGAGTGGTGAACAGTCCTAGAGGAGTATGTTATAATCAGAGCATAGTGCAACATTTTGTGATGTACGCAATGGACTAAAGCTACTGATGGCAGAGCAAAGGTGTTGTAAATAAATACCTTTTTTCTATTGAGACCATAAATACAATTCACTTTAGTATTATTAGAATGAAGAAACCTGTTCTATTTGTAATAGTACGTAAGATTATGCTTCTCTATTGCCTCAGACTTATAGCTTACAACGTGCAATAGCTGTTAATAATTATACGTTTTCCTTTTATTTTGTAGTATATGCCATGTCTTCATACTGTGTTCAGTAATAGTCCATGAATTATTTAATGTATGTTTACCAATAATTATGTCAGGCAGCTTTTCTCTTGTGCCTTCAGGTGGACGTTTTGCGTACGTAGTGGACTTTTCTGTTTCACGGTGCGTTTAACTAAGGGACATTTTAGAGTTTTTGATCCTTAGGTGAGTCAATCATGTCCTCAGTATCAGTATACGTGGTTAATTGAGAAGAAGAGCATACTTTTAGTCTTGTAAGCGTCATACCAATGTGTTCAAAAGGTAATCCGACACGGCTGTGCAGATAAGAAATACGAAAAGTTTTATATATGAGTAAATTTTGTAAATGAGACAGTTTCAGTTCTAAAATAATGCGCTAGGTAGTCTGGCCGCCCGTAAGTAATCTTACCAATTGTAGTGGGACGAAATTAAGCATCACCCATCCACCAATGTCAGCTCAGTTTGCAGGTGACTATAAGTTTAATTTAGTTTTGTTTATGTATTTTTCTTATTATTTGTAATAGATGTGAATTATCTAAAAGTTTTGTATTTTTTTTATGTGTTTCATGTACGGAGAGGGCGGCGCAACGAACGGAGACAGCATCTTCGTTGCCGCGACCAGAGAGGAAATTGCTGGCCGCTATACGTCGCGGGTCGACAGCCAAGGAGCAACAGAAGATCCTGGAACCGAGTTGTTGCGTCGTGCTTCTAAAAATTAAAAATGATTTTTATACTCTTTTTTGTACAACAATGACGTCATATAGAGCTTAATCTTATTGATACTGTTAGTTTTGTCACTGCCTGTCAACGGTCAAGTTCACATCTGTATGTGTAGGAAGCTAATAAAATAGAGTATGCTACTAAAGTTGAAACACGTGTTCTGAGGATTTATTTATGAAGAATTATGTGAACGGATTAATAATATATTTGACAAAATTATTGATTCTGACAGCGTTCATCGAAACTTTGAATCTCAAAAGTTTATTTAATGTGTGATTCTGATATCGATTAGATCAAGATAACGGTGTCAATATAATTTCTGAGGAGAAACAAACGAAATTTAAATCGAAAAAGTTTACGAAAACCAATTGGCCCAAGTGATGTAATTCTTTGCATACGACTCAACTGATGTTTTACAGTTTCGTTCAAGAACCATTCTATGACAATTTAAAAAGCATATAAATCATTTTTGAAGTGCGTTGTAACTGACGTAGGTGACGAAGTCTGCACATGGTCATATATCAAACGAAAATCGGTTATAAAAAACTTACGCCGTTACACTACACAATTACAAACAAAATTGAGAAAAAAATCCCCAATATACGTGGATCACACAAATGATTCAAATGGCTCTAAGCACTATGGGACTTAACATCTGAGGTCATCAGTCCCCTAGACGTAGAACAGCTTAAACGTAACTAACCTAAGGACATCACACACATCCATGCCCGAGGCAAGATTCGATCACACAAATGTTTTGTAAGTAAGTCATCATTTTACATGTCATTAATGTACTCATAAGGGCTTTATCATGGGGCAGCCTAATATAATTTTGTTTTTGCGTAAGTCTGATACTGGCCACATAATGTTCCGCGCCCACTCTTCTTGAGCTGTCAAACGATGCGCTGACAAGATCTGCAAATACGACCTGACGTTTCCGACTCTCGGCTGTTCCACCGTCCTCAGTCCCCGTGTTCTTGCTGATTCGTCGTCGGTCGTTCGTCCACGACCGACAACCTCTTCCGTCACTGATCCGTCGATATTCACCGAATCTGACATCACGCACTCCAAGCCGTCAAACAAAAAAAAAAAACAATAATATTCTCTTTAAAGGAATTGATATTGAAACAGTAAATCATAATTTCTTATCACACATTACTAAGAATGAGATTTTCACTCTGCAGCGGAGTGTGGGCTGATATGAAACTTCCTGGCAGATTAAAACTGTGCTGGACCGAGGGCGTGAGTCGGGCGTGAGTCGTGCTTGGGTAGCTCAGTTGGTAGAGCACTTGCGAGCGAAAGGCAAAGGTCCCGAGTTCGAGTCTCGGTCCGCCACACAGTTTTCAAAATGGCTCTGAGCACTATGGGACTCAACTGCTGAGGTCATTAGTCCCCTAGAACTTAGAACTAGTTAAACCTAACTAACCTAAGGACATCACAAACATCCATGCCCGAGGCAGGATTCGAACCTGCGACCGTAGCGGTCTTGCGGTTCCAGACTGCAGCGCCTTTAACCGCACGGCCACTTCGGCCGGCCCACACAGTTTTAATCTGCCAGGAAGTTTCATTTCAGCGCACACTCCGCTGCAGAGTGAAAATCTCATTCTGGAAACATCACCAAGGCTGTGGCTAAGCCATGTCTCCGCAATATCCTTTCTTTCAGGAGTGCTAGTTCTGCAAGTTTCGCAGGAGAGCTTCTGTTAAGTTTGGAAGGTAGGATACGAGGTACTGGCAGAAGTAAAGCTGTGAGGACGGGGCGTGAGTCGTGTTTGGGTAGCTCAGTTGGTAGAGCACTTGCCCGCGAAAGGCAAAGGTCCCGAGTTCGAGTCTCGGTCCAGCACACAGTTTTAATATGCCAGGAAGTTTCACACTTTACTAAGTTCATTCGTTATCTGTTGATCAACATACTGAATACAGCATACGGAGCAAATGCGTCGAAAATCAATTTCTAAAACTTAATATGAATTCTGTACTGTCATCTGTGTTCATTGATTGCATGCCTGCTCATTGTATTTGAGACAATTCAAAGTTACATTTTATAATGGGTAAAAGACGGGATTCCATAGCCTCGATCTGGTTCTTTAGCAACGTTTTCCGTGATCCATCGGGGCATAACTCAAAGCATACGACAACCAACGACAAAAAGTCGTTTTTCGGATATAACGTCGAATGTAAGGCATAATCGTACCGGTAGAAGCATTCTGAGCCGCCAGGACAGAACTAAGTCCGACAAGTGCGGCCGAACATGAATGCTGTGCTCACTCTGATCTCCGATTTCAGCAACGCTGTGCACCATGAGTTCTTGCCACAAGCTCTAATGGCAAATAAGGGGTACTACAAGGGCCGGGCGGTTGGCCGAGCGGCTCTAGGCGCTTCACTATGGAACCGCGCGACCACTACGGTCGCAGGTTCGAATCCTGCGTCGGGCATGGATGTGTGTGATGTCCTTAGGTTAGCTAGGTTTAAGTAGTTCTGAGTTCTAGGGGACTGATGACCACAGATGTTAAGTCCCATAGTGCTCAGAGCACTTCAACAGCATTTGCCGGAAACAATCTGAAAAAAAAACCGCCGGAATTAGTGGCGGAACAATTCACGGCTTGGGAACTTATTCAGGCTTCGTTGCTTGTTCGTGAATTTTTGGCCGGAAACAATGGTGTAATGATACCCCAGCCTCCATTTGGATATGTAATTATCTAACTTCTTTCTGCTGCAGATATAAATAAAACATTAAAGCGCAGTAGTTTCCCGGATATAGACGAGATTAAAAACCCATCACTGAGAAAGACGTAAGTGTTCCCAAAGATCGAGTTCCACAGGTACTTCGATTGAAGAAAAACCACTAGCATGAGTGTACAATATGTAGTGGGAATTATTTTTAAGGCGATAACATTGATGCAGACGAGTAAAAAAAATTCTTTCCAAAAAATAGGAATTCTTTACATTTTTCCAATAAAATTCTCTCACCTTTGTTTTTAAAACAGGTACCAGACCCCTTTTCGTGATATGTTCTCACAGAAAAACTCTCATTTTCGGAATCATAGGTTTTCACGCATAAGACTGTTACTTTGTTCAAACAAGAGTGCCACGACATAACATTTTAATGGTCAGTTACTTTCAAGACCAATGGAAGTGAAACTGTAGTTCTCCAATTATATTATTGGTTTTTCCTAGAATTCTCTCGTCGTTATCCTTTTCTTTCGATGTTGGAGACAACCCTTCAGATTCTTCAGCTTCATCAATGTTGTGCTTTCTTTTCGCCCATCAGTTTTTCCCTTACTCATCCACAAATATAAAGGAAAAAAAAGGCAACACTCAGTAACGGAAACTCAGCGTATTTTACCACGGTAGCATGTAAAGTTAAGGTAACGCATATATGAAAAGGAGAAAGTAAAAATAATACTACTACTACTAATAATAATAATAATTGAGCTGATAAGAGGGATTTCGAAGACAGTACAGATCTCGTTAGGACGTCAGGATCATTACCCTTTCGATTCAGACGAAAAAACTTCACTGAAAATAGAAAAGAAAATTGGCAGAATATAGAGACCGACAAAAGCATCACTGAATAAGTGCAATATAAATTACTCAATACACACAGGTTCGCACTGAAAATTAGCCTTTCTTTCTGCTGCAAATATACCAACCGATATTTCCCTGTCTGACTAATTCAGTATTGCTAAAAGCAGCACACCTTCTAATAACGGTTCGCCATACGAAATTGGCGCTTCATAATGACGCTAATACCAATATAGTCGCTCCGCTCTTGGCTCCCTTCTGTCTAACACGCTTTCGTAAATTTTTGCCCCGCTGACAAATCCGACCGCGCGTACGAGTGAAATGGGCATCGACAAGCCGGCGAAAATTCCAGAGACTTCAGCAACGAGTAAAATGTGATTTGCATTTAGATACACGTTTTTAACGCTTGGACATAATCCGTTAGCGGCGGAAAACAGAACCATGTAGCTTTCCAATGTTATACTGTGAATGACGTCGAAAAATAGCAACATGAGATTGTTTCGCGATGAAAAACGGGAATAATGTATTACAGGACTGTTCCATAGTGCTCTACATTGTCCTTTCAGGCCTTGCTCAATGTTAGTGTTTTTAACGGATCATCGATTCCTTTCCTTATTCAGCAAAAATTGATTACGTATAGTTTCGCTCTCGCACATTACAACAGGTGAGATGGAGAGGTGTGCACTACACATTACTGTGACAACAGACAGTTGACTAGTACTGAATTGTTATTAGAGAAGAAGAATAGTGATAAAGCGTGTGGTAGCTAAGTTAAAGTCACTTCCAACTAAGAAAATGCACCTTTTAGCCGGAACCCCGTGCTCGGGAATCGAGAACGCTACCGCGAGACCACGAGCTGCGGATGCAAACACACATTTTAGAAGCCGTTGTACGTATGTATGTACGTGTGTATGCATATACGCTGAGGTGACAAGAGACATGGGATACCTCCTAATATAGTGTAGGACTTCCTTTTTCCCGGCGCAGAACAGCAGCTCAACTTGTCATGGAATCAACAAATCACTGGAACTCCCCCGCTACAATATTAAGCCATGCTGCCTCTACGAGTACAATCATCCATAATTGCGAAACTCTTGCCGGTGCCGGGATTTTTGCACGAATTGACCTCTCGATTGTACCCCATGAATGTTTGATGGGATTCATGCAGGGCGATCTGGGTGGCCAAATTATTCGTTCAAACTGTCTACAACGTACATCAAACCAATCGCTAGCACCTGTGATCTGGTGTCATGCACATTGTCATCCATAAAAATTCCATCGTCGTTTGAGAGCATGAAGGCCATGAGTGGCTACAAATAGTCTACAAGTAGCCGAACACAACCATTTCCAGTCCATGATCTGTTCAATTGGACCAGAGGACCCAGACCATTCCATGTAAACACAACACGCTTCATTGTGAAACCACCACCAGCTTGCAGAGTGCCTTGTTGAAAATTTTGGTGCGTGGGGTTCGTGGGGTCTGTGCCACACGCAAACCGTATCATCAACTCTTACCAAGTGAAACCGGGTCTCATTTCACCAGGACACTATTTTCCAGTCTTCTACAGTCCAACTGATATTGTCACGAGCCCAGTAGATGCGCAGCAGAAGATGTGCTGTGTAGGACGACATTTTTAACTTACGTGTTGATGTCCCTGTGTACTGAAAGGTGGCTACACTGTGCCACTGCGCCAGAGAGTGCGCCAAAGAGTACTATTAAGCCGCCTCCACAGTGCCTGTTTAGGGTTCGTGGAAGTCAGTGCTTGTTGTGACTTCGGAGAGGACAGTGCGTGTGCGTGTTGAGAACTCATAGAGTCAGTTTTGTCGAGAGCTCGTAGCAGTGTGTGCGTGGGCAGAGCTCGTGGTTGTTGTGAAGTTGGAGCAAGATGTTGTAGTAAAGAGTGTAGTTCCATGTCTTATGCAGTTATTTGATGGGAGAGATAGCAGATGTTATTGTAATGAGTGCATTTCGTCAATATATATGAAGGTAAAAATTACAATGTTTTTTTTTATTTATTGGTTGTGTATCTGAAATAATGTGTCACTACAGGTTCAGTCAACAAAGCATCTGGCTTGTGTTCTTGGATTAGAGTGTAATTGTGATTTTCTTGCGTAATTATAGTTTTTCTAAATTTTTTTTGTCACGCCAGTATAGTTGGTATTTAAAAATTCTTGTCTTGTTGGAAAAGAACCGTGCCAGATGTGGACGTTGAGTCACACTCCCACATACAGAACAGTTACATTTGTGCCAGGATTTGTAGATTTTATAGTTGCTGGGGACTTAATTAATTAACTGTGTTTACGGAAATTTTCTTACATTGTTTGTTGCAGTCAGATAGCGTAATAATTCTAGTCAGGGCCAACCGATTACGAGACTTGCGTAATCGGACATACTAAAACACTAAAAACTATTTTCAATCAAATATAAATTTAATTAAGCCCCCATGCAGTACGTACGCTCGATCCACATCTCCTTTTCCTTCAAGGGATTAATTTGACCCAAACGTGGGACATAAGAAACTCCCCATCTGGAAAAAAGCCTTTTTTTTGGTAAGAACCAACTACATCGCATAGAGGCGGGTGTGGAGCTAGGGATGAAAGGCACGTGATGCAGAAGCGTAACTCAAAAATATCTGGAGCAGTTTCAACCAAATGTTATATAAGCGTGAGTAATTTTTTGTGCTCTTTGTATAAAAATTCTGTATAGTAATACGCCCTATCACCTCCAGAGATTGGGATGGGAATGAGAAGCTGTGATATGTGAAAAAAACTGGCACACTTATCAGTTTGCTATCTGCAAAAAAATTACTGTGGCAGTAGGATACCCGTAGCACCCCTATGGCTGAGAGTGGGGGTGAAAAGGAGTGACGTACAAGTGTAACTCAAGAACACACAGAGTAATTTCAACCAAATTTGTTAGACACGCGACTCATTACTTATGTAGAAGACTGTGGAAGTGAGAGACCCCTACTACTTCTGGCGGTGAGGATGGCGATGAAAATTACCTTTCGGTATTTCTTTCCTGTATTTAGTGACACCCGAGCCGATCATCTGCTGCCATAGCCCATTAACACCACATTTCGCTGCACTGTCCTAACGGATACGTCCGTCGTACTTCCCACATTGATTTCTGCGTTTATTTCAGGCGGTGAAGCTTGTCTGTTAGCACTGACAGCTCTATGCAAACACCGCTGCTCTCGGTCGTTAAGTGGAGCCCGTCGACAACTGCGTTTTCTGTGGTGAGAGGTAATGCGTAAAATATGGTATTATCGACACACTCTTGACACTGCGAATCTCTGAATATTGAATTACTTAATGATTTCCGAAATGGACTGTCACGCTTTCAAAGTCTTAACTTGCGTTTTGCAACCGGAATCACGTAACAAACCTATTCACACGAAACACCTGGGTACAAATGAAAGCTCCGCCAATGCACTGCCCTTTTATATTTTGTGCACGCGATACTAATGTGCATATGGCTAGTCCATGACTTTCGTCACCTCAGCGTACGTATATATGTATGTATGTATGTATGTACGTATGTTCTACATCTCTTCCTAAACCACTGGAGCCGGCCGGAGTGGCCGAGCGGTTAACGGCGCTACCGGCTGGAACCGCACGACCGCTACGGTCGCAGGTTCGAATCCTGCCTCGGGCATGGATGTGTGTGATGTCCTTAGGTTAGTTAGGTTTAAGTAGTTCTAAGTTCTAGGGGACTAATGACCTCAGCAGTTCAGACTCATAAATTTCCAATCTGTGCAGAAAGCCATGACATGCTTTGACTCCTCGGCCAACGGTTTCTGATAGTAAGCCTGATTGAAGTCAAGCACCGTGAAATAACAAGCACCAGCAAACCACGAAAAACAGTTTTGTAGATCGGGAAGGAGGACTAATTCCAATATAACCTTCTCATTGAGCTCTCTACAGTCAATAATTGGTCTATCAGTCTTATCCTGTCCTTTAGGGACTAGAAATATCGATGCAGCATAAGGTGAAGTGGAGGGTCGGATAACCCCCTCTCAGAGCATATCATTGATCTTTTCTTTTAACAACCTGATCTTGGAAGTGGAGAGACGGTAAGGCGCATCACGCACCCGAATATCATCAAAGAAACGGATGTTATAGTGAATCCGGTCAGTCGTTTCCTACCGATCCGTGATAACATCAGGAAACTGCTCCAAAACACCTATTAACAGGTTAGCTTAACTATGACTAAGGTGACCAAGCTCAAATTCAGATTGCCCGACTCTGTGTGAGTTGACATTATTAATAACACGACAGTAGCGCCATTTTCGCAGATGTACAAAATATAAAAGAAAAGGTGTTACTAGCAAACTCAAGAACTGTGCCTGTCCGCTGAATAAAATCACATCCAGTCAAGAGTGTAACCGACAAATTCTTGACAAAAATCAATTTAACAGGCGCTGAAAAACTGCGAGTAGATAGACTCCCACGTACCTCGCTCACCAGAGGCAACTCTTGCCCATTGGCAACACGACATCGCTCAGACAGAGGGCGTAAGAGAGAAAACTTAACAAATCATGGTACTGTAAGTAATAGTTATAATCCAACAATGTAACTGAGCTTCCGGAATCCAGTAAACCATACACAGGTTCTTGATTAAGAAGAGGGCAAACGTATGGAAGGCCAAGTTTATTAACAGTGCAGTGAGCTGGGGGCATATCTGTAAGACAGCTGACTCTCCTCTCCTGGGGGTCAGCTGTTAGGCCTAGGCCTACGCCTAGCCGGATAGTCGCGCATCAGGCGACTATGGGCGCCACATCGAAACTCCTGACGGTCAAGGAATTGACATATGGCTGACGTGGATTATTACTCTTGACATGGGTATGGATTGAGACTCCCTACCCCGACCACGTTGCTCGTCAGCGAACTTAAGTGTCTCTATAGACGAGACCAGTTCGCTAAGTTCGGAAGAGGTGGTAGGTTTCCGAGCAAACGTGAGACGTGAACGATTTTCCAGCCTCACGCCCTCGAATATGTTCCAAACACCCTTGTTCGGTGACTTTCATCTCGAAGGCAGAGAGAGACAATACGAAAACGCTCTATATACTCAATCAAGGTCTCTGTCGATTCTTGAACTTACAAATAACATGAATGCTCGAGCTTGTACCGAACGTGTGGGGGCAATTTGCTTCCTACTATACGAGACCTCAACTACTTCAAAGTACTCCGCTCTTTAAGCACTTGATGTACTCTCGATGTACTTAGCAAGCCCTTGGACGAAGGACAAAGTACCCAAAGAATAACAGTATCCGAAATTTGTAAGGCATCCGCATGAAGTTCAAAACAGATATAAGCCACAACACCTCCTGAACTTGATTCCACCGACCAACAGACAGATGAAACCGTGTCCTTAAATAAATCAATAATGGCGTTAGGCATTTTGGCGAATGAATCTGAAACTGGGCTACTAAAACCTTGAATATCCATATGCCGTAAGCCTTGTAACTGATTAACAATTGAGTATTCTCCTTCCACACTACTTGCTTCACTATCTAAATCCAATGTACTTGCGCTAACCCGCAGATCTCTTACCAGACGAGGCAACTGTCTAACAGTTTCCTTTCGCACTTTATTAAGCTCAAGATGACCTAGATCAGGCAGACGATTACTCAAATGGAAAAGATGCCCTCATACACAATAACTGCCTACAGGTGGGCTGACAACCCCGAAAAAACTGCACGTTACAATACACGTCAAAACCGACAGAACAGGTGGATGTAGCAGCACGTACCTCACCAACCATGTCCAACGAGGTATAAAGGGGACAGTCCAGCGCAGTGCATAATTTGGTCTTCAGCTCGGTGACGCGCCCTTTCACAGGAATACTCGAAATGTTCCCTCCTCAAATAGGGCAGGCCCAAGCAGCCTGTAGGTTCCACGACCATGTACGGCTCTCTGAAACAATTTCAAACTTCTTCAGAACAAATTCAAAATTACAAACGACAAATGATAACAAAGAGGGCAGGCACTTCTCCCCTCCATTTAACCTCTAAATATGCGACCACGCTCAGTGGCTGCCAATGATATCACTGAACATAGTGCGGTATAGTAAAACAAGACTTGGAAGGGCAGGCCCACAATCGTCATCATTTGTCATTTACAAATTCAGTTTCATTTTTAATAAAAATAATACTTCAACAAAGTGTATGAACAATATGTGCCAATATGATCTGGAGTTCACCACTTACGATTAACCAATAACTAAAATCAATCGCACCATAATGGAATTAAAAAAAAATTGATAATCTAAGAAAAATATGAAACAGCCATTAAGGGAAAACGCCCCTGAACGGGCTGCATTTTTAGCATCAACTTCACCCTCATAGCGCAACTGATCGAAAACGAGAGATAGCTCAAAATTCTTACACACAATTAGTGTCATTAGTCAAAGCATTTCCCAAAAAAATCATTCACATATTTATTATATTTTGGTACTGACAACAATATTTATAATAGCATAAAAACGGAACACTATTTCACTGTGGTACCATTTTCTTTGGAACCATTCACTGTACATCAAGAAAAAGCCAGAGTACAGACAACATTAACGTAAGTGTTTTATGCCTCCAATTTCCTTCCCTGATGCTGCACTGTGGAAAAGACAAGTAATTTATTTTACCACAACAAAAATATTAAATAATATAGCTCAAATATCACCGACATCATCACTATGTTATAAATTTCTCAGAAAATAGTAGGCGAAGGATGTAGAGGAGGTCATTATAAATATCTGCACCAATTTTTGTCAGTTTAACTTCAGTCATTTAGGAGAAAAGTGTACCTGAATGATGAAAATGCAAGTTTTCGGTAAACCGCAAAATAAGATTTACAAATTTATTAACTTACCGCTATGCCCATTTAGAACATTCCAGCTGCATGCTTCAGTTGTCCTCCTGTTTCCTTATCCTCCATATTCTTTCTCATCATTCTTTTCTTTATCCTTGACTCCTTGGCAACAGCTTCTGCAGCTGTCTACTTCTGTTACCCGCCACTTATCAATAGCAGTTACAGCTGAATCCATATTCATCCCATCTGGATGTCCAATTTCTTCATAACGTTGATCCTAGAAACTGCACCATCATTGAATGTTATTATTGCATTCATTACACCAATATTCAGCACTGTCAGCCCAATAAATGCAGTTTTGGTTATTATCTCCCATATACAGCTGTTGCAGCTTTCATTTGAATTCTGAGAGAGGCGATGCATACATTTCCTAAGTAGATTTTTATTTTCCAGATCCCTATACATAGGCCTAATTGCCTCCATTACAGCAAGTGATACGGAATGATTGTGGGTATATTGTATGCCTGTAGCATTGCTCAACCAGTACTTGCACCACGAATCTTCCCCTTTTAGACACAAACCGTGCTGTGACGTTTCATCTGTTGACACTCTGTGAAACCATGTTGCCCAAACAGGTTATCTCATGTTCTCCAAATCTCCTACATTTCTCCTTATTGCTAGTCCATAATATTGACTCAAAGAATCAGTTTCACTTTTTGTAAGACGACCTGGACCATCTATGTGTTTTCCATCTCACAGTGTTTTTCCACTGAAGTCTTTACATAATTTTCTCAGCTGAGCTCCCACTCTTTTTCGTACATGCCCAACACATTCAAGCTTTTCTATCAGAGTGTCCCCATATCGTCTGTCATTAACAACAGTAGTTTGTCCTTTACAGTCTCCATCCCCAAGGTAGCCTACATATCTCACACCACGACTGACATCCGATCTTCTAAAAATGTTTAGAACTCCTTTATTTTCCATGTTTCCACTTGGGCCAACAAAGTTCTTTACACAAACATGGGTGCCAATAAATTTACTTGAGCAACCCTGGCAGTGCTTTGTTAGACATTCATAATCTGCTATCTTACCAGTTTCAATAAATGTGGCAGTTACAACCCCATTCAGAAACGTATGACCTCTCCTCTTCCAAGATCCATCAACTGCTGATGCATTGTCTGTATTCTCAGACAAGGCTACTGCTTCTTCTCCTGCTCTTTTCATTTAATGTTCACTCACACCACATAAAACATTATGTATTAATTTATTGTATCTGTCAAACCTCAGTGGAGGTGGAGGAAAATACATCACTACACAGGAATTCTGGGCAGCTCTCCTTCCCCTTCCAACTGACCGCATTGCAGAAGCAATTTGAATATTTACAGTGTAATGTCGACTATCAGTTACTGGCGATGTCACAGTATCACTGTGCATCTTACTCGAGTTACAGGCAGTCACTAACCGACCTGAAAGACGCTTCCTAGCTGAAATGTCCTCAGAAACGTCAATACTATCTTCACAATTGCAGTACATACATTTCACAGCACTCTTCAAAAGTCTTGTCAGCATATTGAGGTTCGCAGTAACATTTCCGTCGTTATTGCTGCTCACAATATTACTAGGCTTGCTCTTATTACGTTCAGAAAGCGAAAGTGTACGTCTAGAAACACTGCCCGTTGACACAGTTTCCGCAGGCGACTGTTGAAGCAGCTGATGTGTGTTATTCGGTTGTGTTTGGAACTGGTTGCGGCGAAACTTTCGTTCGGGCTAAATTTCTTTAATCTCGGCATTTGTGGCACAGGCAGCACATAAATAGAAACAAAACAACACAGAATAGCTACAAAACCACACGCATATGAAATTCCGAAAGTATATACAGGGTGTTTATAAACGAATATTGGGGTTTGAACGCTTTATAATATTTATTACATTAAACTTACAGTTACAAATGACAAGTCAAATGAAAGAGCAACTCAAACAGTTTTACCAAGAACCTTATAAATGTTCAATGTGAGCACCGTCCGCCCCAGTAGCTGAGTGGTCAGCGTGACGGATTGCCGTCCTCTGGGCCCGGGTTCGATTCCCGGCTGGGTCGGAGATTTTCTCCGCTCAGGGACTGGGTGTTGTGTTGTGTTCATCATCATTTCATCCCCATCCGGCGTGCAGGTCGCCCAATGTGGCGCCGAATGTAATACGACCTGCGATATGGCGGCCGGACCTGCCCCGCGAGGGGCCTCCCGGCCAATGACGCCAAACGCTCATCATCATCATCAATGTGAGCACCATTTGTCACATGGCACACATCAAGTCTATACCCGAGTTCTTTCCAAATGTTGATAAGTGTGTCTTCAGTGATTGTAGCAACAGCTGCTTCAATCCATTTTCTTAATTCAGGGAGGTCTGCTAGTAGCGAAGACACGTACACACGATCCTTGATGAAGCCCCAAGGGAAAAAATCGCATGGCGCTTGGTCAGGTGAACGTGGAGGTCATGCAAAGCAAGCTCTGTCATTGGGCCCCTTGCGGCCTAACTCTTGGTCGTCCTGTGCTCATCCTTTTACAAAGGCAGCCGGTATCCTCATATTGATGATACAATCTACGAATGTTATTATCACTTGGAGGATCATAACCGAACTTCAGCCGGAATGCACGTTGCACAGTAACTATAGATACAGTCTTTGCAAACTGCAAAATACAAAACGTTTTCTGTTCACTAGTCACCATCTTCGCTACTACCGCTGTCTAGCGGATTGCGGCGGAAACAATGAGTGCTGCGCATGCGTACTGATGCCAAACAAAACTGTTTAAGTTGCTCTTTGATTTGATATATCATTTACAATTGTAGGTTTAATGCAATCAATATTATAAAGCGTTAAAACCCCGATATTCATTGATAAACACCCTGCATTCTCAGATCTTTGTTTACATTAAAACCATAGCCTTCTAGGCATGCCTGTTCTTTGGTTCTGGGACTCATTGCCCTCTAGAATGCACCTGTGTTAACGATCCGTAAGTAACGCTGGAGAAAATGGAAGAACAAAATAATGCATCACGTATTCCGACGCAGTTCAATTTGACAGATGGGCGTGACTCCTGTGCAACATTTCGTTCAACCTCAATTTTAGAACGAATGGAAAATGATAATGCCCATAAACTACACATTTTTGAAATCAGCATGAACATGCTCTTTTCTATAGACCAAGACTTTTTTTCAAATTTTTGGTCATTTTTACGAGCATGTCCCCTTAAGGCTGTATCTTTATAATTAATTTTTAACAACAGTCAAATGACAGATTTCTGCATAACATATTCTCCAAACCATCCACTGATAATATTTGCATTAAGGTGCATAGACACAAATAGCTATAACAAACGATATAAATGAGGACCAGTGGAACAACAGACAAATTATCTGCTAGAATGAAATACTATTTACGTGACACCTGGTGATGTTATGTTAAAAC
This sequence comes from Schistocerca piceifrons, assembly GCF_021461385.2. Classification (NCBI taxonomy): domain Eukaryota; kingdom Metazoa; phylum Arthropoda; class Insecta; order Orthoptera; family Acrididae; genus Schistocerca; species Schistocerca piceifrons. The sequence continues at coordinate 640,610,812 of NC_060140.1, read as the reverse complement.
ATTGATTACTAAGATACCAGCCGATATCGCAAACATCGTGGTGTCACATCAACTGGCCACCCGCTCGCGACAAGCACGTTGCAATCACGGGAGGGTCAGAATACCATAGCCTAAGCACAAATAAATTAATCCAAGACAACTCAAGCTTCCTCTAACATTCCACGTCAAAAGGCGCCTTTAGAAGCTAATGTGAGGAAGCCAGAAAATTATTCAGTCAGCTACGCATTTACAAATGCCTTTACACGTTTTAACATAACTAGGAGTTTAAAACAAGAAAATTCTACATCACTCGCCAATATATCTCAGGGATCAAAGCTACGAGTAACTCGAACCAGACTAAACAAAGTGAACAAATTAAAGTCCAGAAAACATGCCTTAAATGTGAGGCCTTATCAATACAGATCGGACAAAGGGCCACTAGTGCAATTACTGTCTTAGAGGATATACAATCCTTACCTCTATAATTGATGGTATTGAGCATAACCTTTTATCCACCAAGAAATACATCAAAGTCTTAAGCTTGGACAATAGGATCTAAAACAATTTAAACACTTATTAACATTGGCCTCTAAAATCACAATATTTCATATTAAGGAAAACAAATATCTCTATAAAATAATAAATTAGATGCAAAAAAAATTTAAATCATCCCTAAGTACTAATTAACCTTCCAATTTTACGCCACAACTTGGCCCATAAAACCTCATAATTCCCAAACTCACGTAAGGTAAACTAAATATACACCTATGCATTCTGAATGAACCGTATGGTAACTGTTGCACCAAATTAAAGCGGAACAAATCCCAGAGAGCCATGCAAGGCGGGAACCGAGTGAGCGGGTAGGTAAGTAATAGCGACCGTTGCACAAGAAGTTACGGCAATCCAATACACTGGGAGACGACACTTAACAACAACGGTGACGATTCAAAGACACACACCGGCACTCTCGGTGTGCAGGGCTTGTTTTTCAAAGAACCGGCCGCCGCCACGCAGCGTCGTACTATGGGACTTGTTTTTCACGTCGCCAAGCCAACGATAAATCCAGGGACACTACACCACACTCTCACCACCCATCTAGATGACAGTAAATCTGAGAAACAAACGAGCCAAAGATTCGACTCAAGCCGGCACGGCATATGATGCCTCTATTTTGCAAGTATCTATACATCTGATTGTCTGTACATGGAGTGCATAGGGGCCTGAAGATGGCATCACTGAGATGCCGAAACCGGTTGTCTAGGTAAAATGACTTCGCAGGTATAAGTCTGTTGGGCAATTTTCCTTGGAAAAATATTTTGGACACTTTCGAATCTAATATATTTCAGGTAACATTTAGGAATCATGTTACCAGTATAGAGATGCTTTCTGTCTACTGGCCATGAATTTTAGCCAAAGGTACAGTGCAGCATTTCTCCATGAACATGTCACGACACATTGGGAATACGTGTTGGTGTGTCGAGAGATTTCTAATGTTTTCCACTCTTCCACAGACAAACTATTTAGAACATAAATCGTTTCTTAGAGTAGCCACGTTCTTTAGAAACTGCCTCTCAATACACGTGAGCGAACACGTTTAAAAACGCATCATATGGAAATAATTATATGCTTTTTGCATTCAACTTTAGAACGGATGAGCCGTTATTCGATGAATAATTTTCACCAAAAGAAGCCCATTTTTTGTGGTCGACGGCACAGTTTTCTTTGGCTCTTTATAGACATTGTCGGCAGCGTCAGTAAAAAATGTCGGTGGGTACTCGAAGTGCATTTGTGGAAATTCTGGGTTATATCTCTTTCAGTTTCCTACGTAATGTATCCAACTAGGAAAAAAATTATAAAAATGTAAAGAAACAATATGACGCGTTGTTTTGAATGATAACGTTCGAGTGGCGGGACACATCACACTGACGAGAACAGGGGTATGATAATAATAATAACATGGCCTGTGGACTTCTGAATAAATGATTTATATGAACTTCCAGCTGCTTTATCTAATTTTGAAATACTTAACAGCTGCTTTCAGACACAGACGTCTTTGATGGTGAGTGGAAAAGCTTGACGGAGGACTGTGATAATGTTAAGTTCCAATGCAACAAATGATTTGCATGTTAACAGCGGTGGTAATCAGAGTTCATAAAGAAACATAGACTGAAGCCCGATTTGTGTAAATTTGAATGCACATACGATAGCGCACTGATGGAGCGTTCACTTCCAACCGGCTTAAGTAGATGAACTCATATAAAATGGGTTTACAATTAGTAGAGCACGGTATTAATGATTGTGCTAAATAATAAAACAAGAAACAATTCTAAATATTAGATATGTTGACAAAACAAACAGAACCTTTTCCTCTGCACGTCTAATCAAGAGAACGAACAGACAGTAAAAGGCAGCTCTTAAGAAAAGAGTTGAAACAAGAGACTCGTATACCATTTCTTTTAGATGACCTCCGAATTTTACGGAGATAATATTACATGCACTAGTGATGTACTCTCCGCAATATGATTAGTGATGTACTCTGGGCGATATGATAACTTATTTGACTTTAAATTACCTTACAGTGATGTCTTACAGCTATGCAGTGTGGCTCAAGAAGTAATAAAACATTTCAGTCGTTCATTACAGAGAAGCACATTGCGCATGTCACTGGCTCGCGCAAGGTTCATAGTTTTGTATTCGCACAGACACAATGACATACACTGAATATGGGCACCATGCGTTCCTCGAGAAACATTCAAACAGTAGTCCGTTTCATTCCACACATGAATCAACAAATTCCTGCCGCGTGGGATTAGCCGAGCGGTCTAAGGCTCTGCAGCCATGGACTGTGCGGCTGGTCCCGGCGGAGGTTCGAGTCCTCCCTCGGGCATGGGTGTGTGTGTTTGTCCTTAGGATAATTTAGGTTAAGTAGTGTGTAAGCTTAGGGACTGCTGACCTTAGCAGTTAAGTCCCATAAAATTTTACACACATTTGAACATTTTTGAACAAATTCCTATGTATCGAATCGTCAACTTCAAAAATTCGATTTCTGAACTTTTGACGAGTAGCTGCCATAGGGGGGAATAAAGACATTGTCTTTTATATACCTCGACCGGAAAAAATCACAAGGTGCGATGTCTGATGACTTCTAAGGCTGAGAATAAAAAACAAGATCTTGTAGTCCACCTTTGCTAATGCAACGTTATCGGATGGTGTTGTTACGATGACGCCGCACCTCGAGGTAAAACTGAGGCGGGGCGCCGCCATGCGTAAAAATTAAATCATTGGAATTTTCGTGAAGTTGAGGAAACAACGAATATTGCAACTTGTCCAGTTACGACGTTCCTGTTACAATTTCCTCTTCAAAAAGGAATGGTCCATAAACAATGTGAACAAAAAGGCACAAAACACATTCAGTTTCGGTGAGTCTCCTTCACGTTCGAAGACGCCGCCAGGATTTTGTGACCCCAAAATTCTTATATGATGGTGCTTTTACTTTACCGGAGAGATGAAACGTCGATTCATCCAAAAACAGGCGTCGTTCGCAAAAAGTGTCGTCAGCCATATTCTGGAGTATTGAAATGCATAATTCGTACCTTCTGTTGCGGTTGCCGTGACGCAACTGCTGCCGTAACTGCAACGTCTAAGACTTGATATGCAGGCATCTTTTCAGATCACGACACACCGTTGCTTGTGGAAGTTGGAGTTCCTGGATTCCCCGTCTTGTTGACTTCTGAGGGCTCCGTGCGGCCGCATCTCGGATACGCTCCATATTTTCATCACTTGTGCGTGGCCGCACAGTGCTCTTCTCTCTGCATATGCAAACAATTTTCTTGAGTTTTGTATGTCAATCTGCTTGTGCAGACGTGGCTGCTTGCTAAATCAATGCCGGAATGCTCATTGCATTTGAACAATGAACTGACTTCACGAAAATTGCAACATATAAAATGATTTCTTTTGTGGCGTAGTCGCCATATTGCTACAAATAATGAACAGCGCAGGTATACCAAAACTTTGAACCTTCCTCTGTCCAGTGACATGTCCAATGCTTTTTGTTTTTTATAGTTTGTATTAAACAAGTAAAATCCCTTTTTGAATCATCCAGTATATCTAAGGATGGCCGACATAAACTTCTCAGATGTTTTGTTGTTGGTAATCAGTTGTCAAGCGTCTTTTGTTTCACTGATCTGTATAATTTTATAAAAGTTTCAGTAGATTCCTGTGTTTGCTGCTACGCGCTTTTCGTCGTGGACGGATTGGTAATAAGGAAAAATAAAGCCTGAGAAGTCGATAGCTCGTCTACATCTGAGAAAGTGGAGATGAATATGCTAATATTCCTAAGAGAACACAAATACTGCGTCGTCTTCGTCACCTGTCAACGAGAAAAATGTAAAACCAAGATTAATCAAGGTCCAGCACAGCTGCCATTATAAATAAGAATTCATAAATTTCGGATTTACGTAAAAAGGTGAGAAGGGCAAGCCTAAACCGAAATCCTTGGTATACGGCACAATGTTGGCAAATGAGTTTACGGCACCTAGCAAGTCGAAAAGGCATTTGGAACGAAACAACCGGAGCTTCTCTCTAAGACGGCAACGGAATCTTCAACGTCTGTCTATTTCCATTCATACATCTTCTGTCATGATGAAAAAACGAATAAGGCTGTCAGATAAAGCCCGTACGGCATCATTTAAAATTTCCGAAATGACTGCCAAGAAACAGGAGCCCCATAACATCGACAAAGAGCTTATTCTACAGGCATGTAAAGAAATGATAGTAACTATGTTGGGACTGGAAGCAGTCGAACAAACTTTAAAAGTATTTCTTCCAGGTGATACAGTTCATCGGCGCACCATTGACATGCCAGCTGAATTGAAAGTTATGTTAGAGAAAACTTAAGAAACACGCAGTTTCCTCTAGAGTTAGGTCAGAGTCCCGATATTTCAGGAAAAAAATTGTTTACTTTTGCGACATTGGTTTGCGGATCAGAAACTGTTGAGAAATACCTGTTTTGTCGAGAACTGGAAAAATAACCACTGGAGTTGATATATTTACTGCTACTGAGAGTTTCTTTCAAGATAGCGGGCTCAAGTTGAGGTATTGCATTGCTCTATATAATTAGTGTGCTGCTGCAACGACAGTAAATATAATGGAGTTTCTAACGTGTGTGCGTAATAAAAATCCATTAGTAATAAGTACTCATTGTTTTCTACATAGAGAGGCCTTAGTAGTGAAGACCACGGCCGTAAATCTTTTGGGTGACGTCATTCAAACGGTTTTCTCGGTGATCAACTTCGTAAAAACTCGTCCTGTGAAACTGCGAGTGTCTGAGAAACTTTGTAACGATACGGGTGCAAACCATAAGGTAGTGTTATTGCACAGAAAAATCTGTTGACTTTCCAAAGGAAAAACGCCTATTACAGTTCTAGAACTTAAATATGAACTCCTTGTATTTTTTTAAACTAACGAAAATAATCAGTTTGGCTACTGAGAATGTCTTAAAAACCCCGTTTGAAGTGCTGAGTTGGGGTACCTTTACGATATTTTCAAGACACTCATTCGAATTCAAGTATGCGGGGATGGCATCCAACGACCGCATCACCAAGTGATAATACGTTCGTGCTTTGTACCTCGGCCACAGCAAAAAAATAAAAAATAAAGGGGGATCTAAATGCTTTTCCAGATACGGCTACTGCATCACGTTTGTTGAATACAGCTAGAGGAACAAATACAAGGGCACCTATCTGGGTTGCAAAACCGTATATCCAAATACGTTGCCTTGATCTCGACTACTGGCTGGGAATGTTTGATTGCACCTGACGAGGAAAATTCCTTCAAAAAATGGTTCAAATGGCTCTGAGCACTATGGGACTTAAAAAATGAAGTCATCAGTCCCCTAGAACTTGGAACTACTTAAACCTAACTAACCTAAGGACAGCACACACATCCATGCCCGAGGCAGGATTCGAACCTGCGACCGTAGCGGCGAAAATGTCTTCAAAGCTGAATTAAACAGCTCCGAAAAGAGCAACTTATGGAAATACCATAATCTTGAGATTGAAATTTAAAGAAAACGCTCCTGATGTTTTTTGGATTTCAATCGAAAGTGAATATCCGTATATCGCGAATAAAGCAAAATATCTCTGTTTCTGCCTTTAGCAACGTCGCACTTGTGCGATTTAGGATTCGCTAGATAGAAGAGAATAAAATGTGACTACCGATCTCGCCTCCTTGATGTGGACGGCGAGGTGAGAGTGTTTCTGTTAAGACTTCGTCCACGTACGGATCTACTTTGCAAAAATCGACAGGGACAAGTATCTCACTAGTTTTAACTTCTGTGTCTTTTTATATATCTGATGTCGATGTATGTTTTTTATATTCCTACTTAAGAGTCATAATTTTCTTTTATTTTCGTATGTTTCTATTCAAGAGTCTTACAAATTAGCTTGTGAGACGTGTGTGATAGTCGTCCCATAATGACAAAATGTTTTCTACGTACTTCATGTGTTTGCTCATGTTTATGTCCCTGCATGCCTTATGTTAATGTTCCTATGTTCCTATACAAGAGTCCTAGTAATACATGTGTAAAATTTGTGTCTCACAGTCGTTCAGTAACTTAAGGATTGTATGTACTTCATGTGATTCATTTTTTGCATCTAGAAGGAAAAATCACATATAGTGCTTATGTATGCCTCACAGTGAAAAAGGTTGAGAAACGCTGGTGCAGTGAAGAGGTCAGGTACCCGATGTTGGTCATCTCCCACTACGACTGCGAACTCGTTGGCATCATCCCGCCTGGCGATACTAAAATTTGAGGATGCTGTAACTCGTTGAGGGCGCTGCTAATCTAAATAGTATAGAAACACTTCTAAACTGGTGTGTTGCCATCAGAATCAGTTTCATTGTACAGCCACAATGTATAAATGGCGCAAACACGCAAAAGAAGTGTTGAAATAATTTCAAAACGACTTGGGATCATAAGCGCTTAAAAGATTTCCCTGAATATTAGATTTCTCGTAGTACATCACTAACCAGTATTTTATTTCTTTTCCCTAATTTCTTAGTAATGTTCCATTAACGAAGATGATGTTTAGCAACGCAAACCACGTTATTACGTTCACTAAGAAAAACAATGTCACCCACTCTATTAAGTAAATTCCACACAACCAGAAAGTAGTGACAGAGTTCATATTAATATCCTACTTTACTTATCGACTCATTGATAGTGAAGGTGTCACTTAATGTCTATACACTTGTAAGTGTTCTTTGTCTTTGTACGAAATAGTTTTAACAGTTTTTCAAAAAGATGTGTTTATGCTATTATACACTCATGCTCATAAATTAAGGATAATGCTGATACATGGTGAAACAACGCTCTGATTGGCGGTTTGCGGGTTTAAATCACCTCGGGGTATGACCACGCGATGCATCTGACCTGCGGCCGAAGGACGGTGGTGCTGGCAGCAGTCCACATACGCAGAGGTGTGTTGGTGCATGTCAGAGTACGGTGCAGCGAGTAAGTGTGCAGACGGTTTCAGACGTGCTAATCGTGACTGTGTGTTAAAAATGGTTCAAAGAACACATATTGATGACGTTATGAGGGTAGAATACTAGCGCGACTGGAGACTTGTCAAACACAGAAGGTCGTAGCACAGGCCCTCCGTATGCCACAAAGTGTGATCTTAGGATTATGGCAGCGATTCCGGTAGACAGGAAACGTGTCCAGGCGCTACAGTTCGGGACGTCCTCAGTGTACAACACCACAAGAAGACCGATCTCTCACCATCAGTGACCGCATACGGCCACAGAGTACTGCAGGTAGACTTGCTCGGGACTTTATCGCAGTCACTGGAACTGTTGTCTCCAGAAACACTGTTAGACGACTGAACAGACATGGTTTATTCGCGCGGAGACGTGCAAGGTGCATTCCACTGACCCCTGATCACAGGAGATCCCGTAATGCCTGGTGTCAAGAACACAGTTACATGGTCATTGGAACAGTGGTCCCAGGTAATGTTCACGGACGAGTCCAGGTATAGTCTGAACAGTGATACTTACCGGGTTTTCATCTGGCGTGAACCAGAAACCAGATACCAACCCCTTAATGTCCTTGAAAGGGACCTGTATGAAGGTCGTGTTTTGATGGTGTGGGGTGGGATTATGACTGGTGCACGTACACCCCTGCATGTCTTTGACAGAGGAACTGTAACAGGTCATGTGCATCGGAACGTCATTTTGCACCAGTATGTCCACCTTTTCAGGGGTGCAGTAGGTCCCACGTTCCTCCTGATGGATGATAACGCACGGCCCCACTGAGCTGCCATCGTGGAGGAGTACATTCAAACAGAAGATATCAGGCGAATGGAGTGGCCTGCCAGTTCTCCAGACCTAAACCCCATCGAGCACGTCTGGGATGCTCTCGGTCGACGTATGACTGCACGTCTTCAAACCCCTACCATACACTGGTGCAAGAATGGGAGGCTATACTCCAGCAGCTGCTCGACCACCTGATCCAGAGTATGCCAACCCGTTATGCGGCCTGTGTACGTGTGCATGGAGATCATATCCAATATTGATTTCGGGAAACAGTGGTGTTTTGTAGCAACTGTGTTTCGGGACGGTTTTCTCGACTTATCACCAATACCGTGGACTTACAGATCTGTGTCGAGTGTGTTCAATATGTGCCTATGCTACTAGCGCCAGTTTTGTGTAGTGCCACGTTGTGTGGCACCACATTCTGCAACTATTCTTAATTTATGAGCATGAGTGTAGAAGAATGCCTAAATTAAAATATTGTCACGATTAATCCGTTTAAGAATGTAAACAAAACATGTAAGTATTGGGCGATAATCAGTCCAGACTCAGAAATAAGATGCCTTTTAGAAGTGAATTTACTTGGTGCTGGATGCTTGACAAAAGAATCGGATTCGTCAGAGCCTTTCTGGATGTACTCCAAATTATGAGAACAATAATGAAGCATATATACAAGCAGATGAGAAGACAACGTTCGCTATAATAAACTGATAATAAAAATAGTGAAATTAAAGTTAATAAGTTCAAAAACAAAAGTAATATTGTGAAACATTAACACAGCTTAATAACGACGTCTTTTGAAAAAAAAATGAAGCTAGTGGCACTTGAATTTAGTTCAGGAAGAAAGCACTAGAGAAACAAATATCAGACGACATTGCTCTTTTGGCTTCAATAAAGGAGGATTTCTAAGACTTTTCAGAACATATTTCTGTTCAAAGTTGAATAAAATTAGATCACAAGTAATGAGAATAGCAACTGGATGAAACATCGAAACTGGAGAAGATATTACAGAGGAATGAAGAATTCTCATACCTAGGATACAACGCTTCACTTTATCCAATCGCAATAGATTTACAACATTCTACAATCATTTTAAAATAGCTCGCAAGAAATTTTCGAATAATCCACTATCAGCACCTGTATACTTTTTTACCTTCAAAACACACTGCATTGCTAGTCACAGTGCCACACCATGTTCATTTCAGGAGATACCAGTGTCCATGATGGAACGTAACAATTCATGTTGCCGAATTACCTACCTTCTGTGCACTTTTGTGTTCGGCCAGAGATACGTCTGGATATATTGGTGGCCACACAATGTCACTACCACAAGCAATGCACCGTAAATGGAAAGTACAGCTGAAATGTTGACTCTGACGTTTTGTAGAATGTGGACTGACTATCTAGCTAATAGTAAATATCATTTAGTGTGACTAATGGAATACGCTGTAACAATTCAACAAACTTAACATTGATAAAAATAATATCTTGTGATTCGTAATTGGATTCAGGACTTCCTTGCAGAGAGAACCTAACGCAGAGTTCTTAGCGGAACCAAGTCGACAAATGTAAAGGTAATTTCGGCTGTACCCTAAGTGCCTCTAATGTATTTATACTGTATATTACTCATCTGTTGAATACCTTTGGAGGCTCTGTGAAGCTATTTGCGGACGACACGGTCAAACGCCAGAAGCAGGGCTCGATTTCAACCGGAATGCACCCTGGATTTCTTTTAACTCACTTTAACGGGGCGGCACCGTAGATTCCAAACAGTACACGCTGGAACGTCCCCTTTGAACAATTATACATTACTGTGCTTAAACTGACACACAATATTTTTAGCGCAACGCAATCTGACTTTCAAAAATCCCTACAAAAGAATGGCCCTGACTAACATTAACCTATACCTTTCACAAATCACTTACCACACAAAAATCTTGGTTACTCGAACTACTGCAATACAGCGAGCGCCACTACTGCCGGCTAAATAAAAGATTCAAACTACGGAAGGCACTAACTACTTATAGGCATAGATAGCAAATGAAAGATTTTAATAGAGAACAAACAATGTATTTACCTTAACAGTGTTGAAAAAGCATAATATATATAGCAGTTCATGACATCCAGTATTACAAATTTCGAAACCCCGCCATCTCTCTACCCACATCCACCACTGCTGGCGGCTCACCTCCAACTGTGCAACGCTACGCGCTGTTAACATCCAGCTGCCCAACACTACAATGGCCAACAACAATGCAAACCAGCCACAGGCTGCACACAGCACAGCCAGTGATTTTCAGAGCGCTACGTGGCTTTACCAATATAAGAACCAAAACAGCCTACTTACATAGCCCCCATGCTCCCCACAAAAAATTTTACAAATTGTTTTGGGCAGTGCCCAATACAGATTTGAAAAAAATTTTCATGATTACAATAATAAAGAAATCAAATGCACACACTTACTGATACAATGTTGGTCAAAAGCTAAAATTTTCTCACAGTCCATAAAGACAGTCCTGATCGTTCATCACAGTAAAATAGCAGTGTTTTTCTCAAAGTCTGAGCAGTAGAAGAAAATGCACACGGAAGTAGTCGATTTCCATGCAGTCTTGAAGAAGTAGTGTTGTCCTTCCAACGAAAAGACAGTGCTGACTCTTGACATGCAGAAAGGTAATGGGCCACAACAGAGCAAACCCACCGCTGAGTCAGTCGAAGTTTTGAAGAATATTGGTAGGTAGGTCATCACAGAACAGACCACTGTTATCCAGTCCCTTGCTGAATTATTAACACACGTGCAAACACTAACAGTCCCTACTTCTCACAAATTGTCCGTATACTATGACCAACAGAAACACGTGCAGTGAAATGGAACTTACAAGTAACTTAATTTGATGAACTGGTGTCAATTACAATTTTATAACATAAGAATACAATTACAAAGGTACAAAATACATCATTAAAGAACATAACAATACAGAGAAAATTTGTAGTACAGGCTTTACAAAAGAATCGAACTAACATATACATCAGTGTTACAGGAATTGTGACATAAGTAAATACATAAAACATCAGAATAACTTTCGAAACATCAACTTCACACCTGAGCATTAAAACTAAACAGAATAAATAATGTCCAAACATCTTTACAAAGAAAATGACATATTATAAATGCAAATTGTATTTGAGGATAACAGTATTCCTAGTCATTAGTGAATGTAGCTTAGTACCAGAAAAATTCTACAACATACACTCCTGGAAATGGAAAAAAGAACACATTGACACCGGTGTGTCAGAACCACCATACTTGCTCCGGACACTGCGAGAGGGCTGTACAAGCAATGATCACACGCACGGCACAGCGGACACACCAGGAACCGCGGTGTTGGCCGTCGAATGGCGCTAGCTGCGCAGCATTTGTGCACCGCCGCCGTCAGTGTTAGCCAGTTTGCCGTGGCATACGGAGCTCCATCGCAGTCTTTAACACTGGTAGCATGCCGCGACAGCGTGGACGTGAACCGTATGTGGAGCTGACGAACTTTGAGCGAGGGCGTATAGTGGGCATGCGGGAGGCCGGGTGGACGTACTGCCGAATTGCTCAACACGTGAGGCGTGAGGTCTCCACAGTACATCGATGTTGTTTCCAGTGGTCGGCGGAAGGTGCACGTGCCCGTCGACCTGGGACCGCACCGCAGCGACGCACGGATGCACGCCAAGACCGTAGGATCCTACGCAGTGCCGTAGGGGACCGCACCGCCACTTCCCAGCAAATTAGGGACACTGTTGCTCTTGGGGTATCGGCGAGGACCATTCGCAACCGTCTCCATGAAGCTGGGCTACGGTCCCGCACACCGTTAGGCCGTCTTCCGCTCACGTCCCAACATCGTGCAGCCCGCCTCCAGTGGTGTCGCGACAGGCGTGAATGGAGGGACGAATGGAGACGTGTCGTCTTCAGCGATGAGAGTCGCTTCTGCCTTGGTGCCAATGATGGTCGTATGCGTGTTTGGCGCCGTGCAGGTGAGCGCCACAATCAGGACTGCATACGACCGAGGCACACAGGGCCAACACCCGGCATCATGGTGTGGGGAGCGATCTCCTACACTGGCCGTACACCACTGGTGATCGTCGAGGGGACACTGAATAGTGCACGGTACATCCAAACCGTCATCGAACCCATCGTTCTACCATTCCTAGACCGGCAAGGGAACTTGCTGTTCCAACAGGACAATGCACGTCCGCATGTATCCCGTGCCAACCAACGTGCTCTAGAAGGTGTAAGTCAACTACCCTGGCCAGCAAGATCTCCGGATCTGTCCCCCATTGAGCATGTTTGGGACTGGATGAAGCGTCGTCTCACGCGGTCTGCACGTCCAGCACGAACGCTGGTCCAACTGAGGCGCCAGGTGGAAATGGCATGGCAAGCTGTTCCACAGGACTACATCCAGCATCTCTACGATCGTCTCCATGGGAGAATAGCAGCCTGCATTGCTGCGAAAGGTGGATATACACTGTACTAGTGCCGACATTGTGCATGCTCTCTTGCCTGTGTCTATGTGCCTGTGGTTCTGTCAGTGTGATCATGTGATGTATCTGACCCCAGGAATGTGTCAATAAAGTTTCCCCTTCCTGGGACAATGAATTCACGGTGTTCTTATTTCAATTTCCAGGAGTGTATATCATATTAGCTAAACACATAAAGACAGGAAAAACACAAATACACAAGAGTACACAAACACATAGTAGAATAACACAGCTGCCAGCTAAATAAAAGATTCAAACTACAGAAGACACTAACTACTGATAGGCATAGATAGCAAATGAAAGATTTTAATAGAGAACAAACAATGTATTCACCTTAATAGTGTTGAAAAATCATAATATATATAGCAGTTCATGACATCCAGTCTTACAAATTTCAAAACTCCGCCATCTCTCTCCCCACATCCACCACTGCTGGCGGCTCACCTCCAACCGCGCAACGCTACGCACTGTTAACATCCAGCTGCGCAACACTACAATGGCCAACAACAATGCAAACCAGCCACAGACTGCACACAGCGCAGCCAGTGATTTTCAGAGCGCTACGTGGCGTTACCAATATAAGAACCTAAACAGCCTACTTACAACGCGTATTCAGTCGGAAGCTGGCACTCGTGAACGTGACGATGGGTAACCAACGCCATGCGATGGGCAGGCCCGTGGGGCGAGATACTCGAGTGTGTGTGTGTGTGTGTGTGTGTGTGTGTGTGTGTGTGTGTGTGTATTATACTCAAGATAAGTTGAGTTACGTTGCGAAGTTGTTACATGTCGGTAAAGTCAACTGTCTTTTATTATCACTTGGGATCGGAACATACAGCATTTCGTTTACGACTGCCAGTAACCTCAGCAACAATGAGAAATAAATATCGTGAGGAATTTTTGAACAAGAGCGCCCGTATAATATGTTTTCACGAAATCTTATTACTTCCGTGTCGTAATTTGGGCGACGACCGCTGATCAATTGCACGCTCGGCCCCACAAATCGACCAGTTGCTGGGGTACAAATGGTACACGGAATTAACGTTTCGTGAAGACGTATTACAGCCATATTAGTGTTCAAATGTGTTGTTTACTGGTAGTAATGAATATGAGCTTAAAATAGTCCACTACTAATACAACCCAGTGAGTAGAAGACAAATGACATTTAAAGCATTTACTAAACATCCGACTCCGTGTCTTTTGTCACAGCGAGTTTTGTTTTCCCTAACTCTCGGGAAGTCGGAAACATCATCGTCATTCATCGCTAAATGCTTTATTAATAAAAGCTGGACATGCGTTCACCGAGGAACTACGGTGCAAGTATCTGAACATTGCAGTTGGCAGCAGTTTGAAACATGACCTCATAGTTTTGCCTACATGTATCGATCAGATGTAAGCCGAGAAAACTATGGGGGCAGACGATAGCATCTGTTGTTCACATTACTATTATTCTAATTGTAAGAAATTCCATTTTAAAACCCTGAATCTCGGAACAGTATTTTGAAAAAAATGATTTCTCTTATTAAGTTTCATCTCAAGTCTTCAAAAATTGAAACTGTGGTTTTTACGGCTGATAGCATCAAACCAGTCTCAGGACTGAACACCACAACAGCAACAGGGTTTGAGGGAGGGGGGGGGCGGAGAGGGGTTGTATGACTGAAGGAATGCCTTCCAGCACCTAAAATTATACAAATTATGCATTGGCTCAAAAGACTGTAACAAAATGCAAAACGTAGGAAGACATTCACAAGACCGACGACTCGAGCACGGACTAGCACCTGATCCTTAACGTAAATAAATGTTACCATTGTGCATAAATAGACGAATACATCTGCTACGGTTCGATTACATTAATGCCGACAAATCACTGGAAACAGCAATTACCGTAAAATACCTTGAAGTAACCATCTGGAGAGAGCTAAAGTAAAATGAGGACACATAACAAACTGTTGGAAAGACAGACGCCAGAAGTTTGAGAATCGCCTGTAACGAAATGTTGTGGCTAGCAAAACACTCGTTTCACTGATACTTGAGTATTGTTCATCGGTCTGGGACCTTTACCAGGCAGGATTAAAAGAAGGGGTAGAGAAGATCCAACGAAGAGTGTAGCGTTTCGTCACGGGATCGTTTACTCTGCGCGGGAGCGTTAAGGAGGTGCTCAATGAACTGGAGTTGCATACGCCACAAGAAAGGCGCCGTGCATCACGGAGAGGTTTGCTGCCGAAATTTCGAGAGCGTACTCCAGCAGAAGTGCCGCGAAATGATCACGACACGAAAATAAGATGATGGTGGTGGCAAGTTGCTATGGGACCAAACTGCTGAGGTTACGCACTACTTAATCTAAGTTAACTAACTTACTCTGAGAACAACACACACACCAAAGGCGAAGGGAGGACTCGAACCTCCGACGGGTGGAACCGCGCGAACCATGGCAAGGCGCTTAGACCGCGCGGCTGTCCTGCGCAGCAAGAAAATTAGAGAAACTACATATGAAACGAAATTTCAGTGACAATCTTTCTTTCCATTCGCAATTATGACACCGTGCAGCATGGTACAGATGCGCCCAACAACATGCCGAATGGACCGTACAGGATTGGCATCACGTTCTCTTAACCGATGAGTATCGCATAAGTCTTCAACCAGGTAATCGTCGGAGACGTGTTTGGAGGCAACTCGGTAAGGCTGAACGCCTTGAACACACTGTCCATCGAGTGCAGCAAGTTGGAGGTTCCCTGATGTTTTGGGGTGGCATTATGTGCGGCCGACGTATGCCGCTGGTGGTCATGAGGCATTCGTCTTCATGGACGACAATTTGCGCCCCCATAGTGCACTTATTGTGAATGACTTCCTTCAGGATAACAACATCGCTCGACTAGAACGGCCAGCATGTTCTTCAGACATGAACCCTATCGAACATGCCTGGGACAGATTGAAAAGGGCTGTTTATGGACGACGTGACCCACCAACCACTTTGAGTGATCTACACCGAATCGCCTTTGAGGAGTGGGACAATCTGGACCAACAGCGCCTTGATGAACTTGCGGATAGTATGCCACGACGAGTACAGCCATGCTTCAATGCAAGAGAACGTGCTACTGGGTATTAGAGGTACCAGTGTGTACAGAAATTTGGACCACCACTTCTGAAGGTCTCACTGTATGGTGGTAAAACATGCAATGTGTGGTTTTCATGAGGAATAAAAATGGCGGAAATTATGTTTATCTTGATCTCAATTCCACTTTTATGTACAGGTTCTGGAACTCTATGAACTGAGATGATGCAAAACTTTTTTTGATGTGTGGAGTAGAACATTTTGGTGAAACTGAGTAGAAAGTTTATACCGACGATTAGGACCATCTTGTTTTATTTATTTGCTTGAAGTAGTCCTTACGGTCTTCGTTCGCAGTCAACGATGCGGTGCTGAGCTTGACGTCTTCGCAAGTGCAGCAAAAAGACTCCCATGCCGTGCGCGGCTCCAGGGGATACCAATGACTACAACGTAACATATAGCAATAATGACAACTTACAGTGAATCGTTCTCAGATGAAATGTGTTAGAGAAATATGGTACCTATGCGTAAAGTTGTATAAGCAAATACCATATTAGCTAGGGCTCCTGGTGCTTGCCAAACACATGGTACACAAAGTAAGCGTGTACCCCCCTGAGGATTATTGTAATTATACCCTCAGGTGTTACAGATTACAGCAATGGAATGAAATGTATGATGGAAAACTTTCTTTGTACTTCAAAAATCTTTAAAAATAAATGATTTAAGTACAAAATTGTATATTATAACACATATACTGCTAATGAGATTTTAATGCAACATTTTGGTTTACTTGAAAAGATACTCTTTATTTGAAGTACATTCGGTGAGATTAAAGATGACTTAGCATTTGGTTTGTTTGATAGCTACACGAATATATCACGACGCTACTAATATGTGACACAACTTACATTGTTGCTTTTGCGGTGTATCTGTTTTATATCTGCACAGTTTTTCAGTATTATTCTGGAAAGTAAAACATGTTTTAGTAATAACTTTTGTGGTATCGCTACAATGAGACAGCCTTTTCTGTAGCACAACAATACGTTACATTATAGTACTTTCTTGATCACGGTAAGGTACGTAATAACTACGATATCTATACGGAAAGCATTTCACTTTCGTTTATGATGAGGTGAGTACGTTGACTTCAGCAGAACTTTGCTTACAGAGGACGATAACTACGACACTTCCACAGAATTATCTTACAGCAAGACGCACATTTAGCGCTACAGGACACGCATTTGAGTGATTAATGGTTTCAGAGGTATTCATTTTCAAATTTCAGTGATGCGTTTGGCCTATGGTAGGGATCTTCAGAATATAGAAACTGGTCACGGCTCACCCCGTCTATAAAAGTGATTACACCAGATTTTATAACAGAAGTTTGTTTGAAACAGTTGAATGTTAGAGTCTGAAATGTATGTCTGCTTAACGTGAAGACAGGTGCTAATGATTAATCTCTTATCTGATGTACTCACATAGTCTACGTGTAATGAAGTCCGCGTGTAGCTCCATGTTGTCGTAAAACTGATTTAATAGACGTTGGTATAGAATCAGGGTTTAAGAAGATTTTTTCTTGTCCAAGGATCGACAGCTATTACGTGCCAGATGTGTAATTTATTAGTAACACACATATTTATCGAACTCTCGCAGGAAAGTCTGTAAGGCAATGAGAGGCATATAATAGCAAGGTAGTAGAAGAGTACAAAAGGAAATTATATTTACGACATAAATGTCAACCACATGAAGATCAGTTTGTGTCTGATAATGTATCAGGATTGTTTCCTATGTCGTCCGACCAAGAGGTCGACTTCATATTAGTTACGATGTGCAGCGCCTTTAGTAGTCTCATTACGATGCAAAGTTCCTTTGGACGTGTCCAAAGGAATTTCGCATTGTCATCAGAATAAAGAGGCAGTGCAATATCGTATTTAACTGCCGATACCAGGCAAGTGTCTTCCAAGAACAGCGCCTGACCTGTAGGGGAATGTACATAATGACGCATGGTTGATGACAGATGAAGTTTGGGTCTGGCAGTAGTAGTGCACGGATACCCAATTGGTACGGACAGAGGGCGGATTGTCCTCCGTAATTAAAAAAAAAAAAAAAAAAAAAAACTGAGTAAAAGAAAAACGATCAACTTGAACGTATGTCATTTGACGTCCGCCCAGCAGACCAAACGAAACGAACATATGGAACAATATTATAAAAATAATGGTAAGGCGGCCGCGCGCGATAAGCGGGAAATCCGGGTCCGGGTCTCGGTCCGGCAAAAATTTTCATTGTCATCATTACATTCTACAGGTGACGATTGTCCTCATTCGCAATTACGAATTCATTTAAAGTATTTCATATTAATGACTTCGTAACTTATCCATGCTTATGACGGATGGTATAATCCAGATTTCTGGATCCAAGTTGAAAGCTACTCCGCGTCCAATAATATGAAATACCACTGGCATAAGAGAATCACGTACTGTCTAATACAACGTTCTCGCACTTGTCAAAAGTGTCACAGACAGAGCTGAGCGCAAGGCATGTGCGAGAGACGATCGATTCGTCGGCGTAGTAGCCGGCACTGCGCATGTCACGGCCACGTGGCACGGCCGTCGCCCACGCGTCGTCTGGTGGCCCTCACCTCGTCACACCTCTGCCTCCAGCCGCACCTGCCGGTCGGCGCCTGCGCGGCTCAATCCAGGCCACTGGCAGGCGAGGCAGCCGGCATCTCGGCCGGTCCCTCCTCCCGACCACCAAAATCATTTCACTACTTCATTAACGATATTACAACCAGTGGAAAAACGCTCCTATCAGAGCACAAAAAATGCAAGTGTATTCCTGTTCGTTTGAAAGACTCTCACTGAACAGCAGGGTGCCATCTTCCTCATTCCAACTTCTTCAGCAGCACCTTTAAAAAAGTTCCCAAAAAGTTAGCCATGCAAACGTATTCGCAATATTTTTAACATGGAGCTCGGTTAAAACTCCCTCCAGCTCCCTTAACTGTAATCTCTCAGATCTATTAGTCCATCGCTGTACGTTGCTCATACCAATTCGCTTCCAGCTGTCGTTTCTCACTTATTCATTAAGCTCAACTCATTGTCATTATCTCCCCGTGTCTCTCTGCTATTGTCTACTGCATCACATCTACATCCACCTTCGTTCTGTCCTACTAATACAGTCTCCTATGAATGTCACTGTCTCTCTTACTGCTAATATTTCTTTCCTTCCTTTTTACTGATGCTGTCCCTTCTCGTTGTCGCTATCTCTCTGTCCCTCGTTGTCATTGTTATATACTCTGTCTCTCATTATCACTACCTCTCACCTACTTCCACTTCTCTTTATTCCTCCCCCACCCCTTCTGGCACAGTCTCCTTCACTCTTTTCCTAGCACTGTCACCAATGTTCCGCTGCCTGACACTGTGTCCCTGTCTTTCTTTCACTCTGCCATTGTCTCTTTCTCTCTTCCTGTAACGCAACCACTGTCCACTATCGTCCAGTACTTATTACTTTTCTTTCTATTTGCTACTGGCACTGTCTTCTTCTCTCTCTTCATAAAAAAAAACTGTGAACATGTCTGCATATAAAATTTTTTTGTGAACATCTTTGAAGGTGCTGAGGAACGTAGAATGAGACACTTGGTACCCCGCTTTTCAGTAGTCTTTTAAATAAACAGAGACATATTTCCATTTTTCTTCTCTAATAGGAGCATTTTCCTCTGACTCCCTTCCGTTCCCTGCTGTGGCAGGGCATGTAACTCATATGAAAACAAATGTATTGATCAGTAAAATTTAAATAATGTATTTATGTGAAACTGAAATAACGCAAAACTAATTTTAAACTTCAGACGGAATTTTACGTGCAAAAAAATTTTGCATATGCTTCAGTACAACAGTAACATGAGTTCCCCTTCTGACAACGGACACACTTCACAGCATATTCTTCCCTGCTACCTCACTTAATAAAATACGTTTTCGCCTCATACAAGATTTTAGTACGTATTTTACGTGTACAAATACGGTAACTTTGAACCTCTGCATCTCGAAAATGGATAAAGATATGAAGAAAATTTGCAAGGTTGTTCGAGATTGAGACCTTACGATTAGATCGAAAAAAATTACAATCACTTGTTGTGCATAGCCGCCACGGAATTGTTTTTGGTATTAAAAAATGTTTTTTAATGTTTCTCGACAATGGATAAAGATTTTTTGAAAACGGGGAGATGGCTCTTCATGGTAAATATTGCGTCAAAATTTCAGCGATTTGCTGGGGTTATTTATTATTTACATTTCGCTTCATAGCGTATCTTACGTGTAGACCTAGAGTAACTTTAAACCCCTGTATCTTGGAAACGGATAAAGACATCGGAAATTTTTCTTGGTTGTTGTAGATCGGGGACCTTAGGAATACATCGTAGAAATTTCAGTCATTTGCTGTACTCAGCGGTCTGGAATCCTCTGCAGGGCTTTGGTCCGCTAGTGAAAGCGAGAAAATGGTAAAAAACTCTTTGTTTTTTGGGTTTTCCGAGAAACCACCCATGAACTAATGGTGCCTCTAAAAGTCCCGTCAAGTCCGCCGTAAACCACATCAAATGCAAAAGGAACCAACGGAATTGCCTAAGCAGGAGAAAGTGTGTAATATTCACACTTTGACCATATACTGTAGGATAGTGACGCTAAGACAATCCTTCTGTTGGGTATACAAATGGTCCCTAGCTCAAGGGCTATTCGAGACACTTCGCTCTACCTGTTTATCAGCAACAAAACCGGGGTATGAGCACCTGAAAACCCCATTTTTCTACGCGGCGTTTTGGAACTTAATAGGTACGCATGCTGTTGCAAACATACCGATAAAAGCGTAAAATTTCAGTTTCAGACTAAACGTGGTATTTCTATCATACAACACTTAACAGTTATAGATTGCCGGCCACGGTGGCCGAGCGGTTCCAGGCGTTTCAGTCCGGAACCGCGCGACTGCTACGGTCGCAGGTTCGAATTCTGCCTCGGGCATGGATGTGTGTGATGTCCTTAGGTTAGTTAGGTTTAAGTAGTTCTAAATTCTAGGGGACTGATGACCTCAGATGTTAAGTCGTGCTCACAGCCATTTCAACCATTTTGAACACTTATAAATTTATGAAGTGTACATTTGAGAATTGCGTATGGAACAACACGTCCGGAAAATGGCCGCAAGAACTTTGGTGGGAAACACTGAAACTTCTTTATTCATTTCTGGAACTGCTGAGAGAAACTGAATACAAGTGGACCTTCTCAAACTGCTGAGTGAAACTGAACGTACTGTCACTTTGGTATTTTTTATCATTTCATTTCTGACCTACAGAATTATTCCTGACGAATGAAACTCAAACTTATTCATTTATTACCCACAATATACAAGGATAATGCAATTTGACTATTAAAAAAAATGCAAATGTCGTGTGACTAGGGCCTCCCGTAGGGTAGACCGTTCGCCGCGTACAAGCCTTTCGTTTTGACGGCAATTCGGCGACTTGCGCGTCGAATCTGACTATTAATTAATACAAAAGAATGGCCATGAATTGGAAGAATCACTAACTATAACCCATACAATTCATAAGTCACTTACCTCACAGAAAACCTTCATGATACGAACTACAGCAAATACAGCAAGTATACAGCCAGCTAAATAAAAAGATTCTAACTACTAATAGGCATTTGATTAGCAAAGGAGAGATTTTGTTGCAGAGCAAACAATGTATTTAGCAGATTTTGCCTAAATCATGTGACATCCAGTTCGAAAAATTATATGGTTCAAATGGCTCTTAGCACTATGCGACGTAACTTCTAAACCTAACTAACCTAAGGACATCACACACATCCATGCCTGAGGCAGGATTCGAACCTGCGACAGTAACTGTCGCTCGGTTCCAGACTGCAGCGCCTGGAACCGCACGGCCACTCCCGTCGGCCGAAAAATTATATAATCGTCAATAATTCCATTACCTACAATTTACAGTCCATTGTTGTTGTTGTGGTCTTCAGTCCTGACACTGGTTTGATGCAGCTCTCCATGCTACTCTATCCTGTGCAAGCTTCTTCATCTCCCAGTACCTACTGCAACCTACATCCTTCTGAATCTGCTTAGTGTATTCATCTCTTGGTCTCCCTCTACGATTTTTACCCTCCACGCTGCCCTCCAATGCTAAATTTGTGATCCCTTGATGCCTCAAAACATGTCCTACCAACCGATCCCTTCTCCTAGTCAAGTTGTGCCACAAACTTCTCTTCTCCCCAATCCTATTCAATACCTCCCATTAGTTACGTGATCTACCCACCTTATCTTCAGCATTCTTCTGTAGCACCACATTTCGAAAGCTTCTATTCTCTTCTGGTCCAAACTATTTATCGTCCATGTTTCACTTCCATACATGGCTACACTCCATACAAATACTTTCAGAAACGACTTCCTGACACTTAAATCTATACTCGACGTTAACAAATTTCTCTTCTTCAGAAACGAATTCCTTGCCATTGCCAGTCTACATTTTATATCCTCTCTACTTCGACCATCATCAGTTATTTTACTCCTTAAATAGCAAAACTCCTTTACTACTTTAGTGTCTCATTTCCTAATTTAATTCCCTCAGCATCACCCGATTTAATTTGACTACATTTCATCATCCTCGTTTTGCTTTTGTTGATGTTCATCTTATATCCTCCTATCAAGACACTGTCCATTCCGTTCAACTGCTCTTCCAAGTCCTTTGCTGTCTCTGACAGAATTACAATGTCATCGGCGAACCTCAAAGTTTTTATTTCTTCTCCATGAATTTTAATACCTACTCCAGATTTTTCTTTTGTTTCCTTTACTGCTTGCTCAATATACAGATTGAATAACATCGGGGAGAGGCTACAACCCTGTCTCACTCCTTTCCCAACCACTGCTTCCCTTTCATGCCCCTCGACTCTTATAACTGCCACCTGGTTTCTGTACAAATTGTAAATAGCCTTTCGCTCCCTGTATTTTACCCCTGCCACTTTCAGAATTTGAAAGAGAGTATTCCAGTTAACATTGTCAAAAGCTTTCTCTAAGTCTACAAATGCTAGAAACGTAGGTTTGCCTTTTCTTAATCTTTCTTCTAAGATAAGTCGTAAGGTTAGTATTGCCTCACGTGTTCCAACATTTCTACGGAATCCAAACTGATCTTCCCCGAGGTCCGCTTCTACCAGTTTTTCCATTCGTCTGTAAAGAATTCGCGTTAGTATTTTGCAGCCATGACTTATTAAACTGATAGTTCGGTAATTTTCACATCTGTCAATACCTGCTTTCTTTGGGATTGGAATTATTAAATTCTTCTTGAAGTCTGAGGGTATTTCGCCTGTCTCATACATCTTGCTCACCAGATGGTAGAGGTTTGTCATGACTGGCTCTCCCAAGGCCATCAGTAGTTCTAATGGAATGTTGTCTACTCCCGGGGCCTTATTTCGACTCAGGTCTTTCAGTGCTCTGTCAAACTCTTCACGCAGTATCGTATCTCCCATTTCGTCTTCATCTATATCCTCTTCTATTTCCATAATATTGTCCTCAAGTACATCACCCTTGTATAAACCATCTATATACTCCTTCCACCTTTCTGCCTTCCCTTCTTTACTTAGAACTGGGTTGCCATCTGAGCTCTTGATATTCATACAAGTGGTTCTCTTCTGTCCAAAGGTCTCTTTAATTTTCCTGTAGGCGGTATCTATCTTACCCCTAGTGAGACAAGCCTCTACATCCTTACATTTGTCCTCTAGCCATCCTTGCTTAGCCATTTTGCACTTCCTGTCAATCTCATTTTTGAGACGTTTGTATTCCTTTATGCCTGCTTCATTTACTGCATTTTTATATTTTCTCCTTTCATCAATTAAATTCAATATTTCCTCTGTTACCCAAGGATTTCTATTAGACCTCGTCTTTTTACCTGCTTGATCGTCTGCTGCCTTCACTACTTCATCCCTCAGAGCTACGCATTCTTCTTCTACTGTATTTCTTTCCCCCATTCCTGTCAATTCTTCCCTTATGCTCTCCCTGAAACTCTCTACAACCTCTGGTTCTTTCAGTTTATCCAGGTCCCATCTCCTTAAATTCCCACCTTTTTGCAGTTTCTTCAGTTTCAATCTGCAGTTCATAACCAATAGATTGTGGTCAGAGTCCACATCTGCCCCTGGAAATGTCTTACAATTTAAAACCTGGTTCCTAAATCTCTGTCTCACCATTATATAATCTATCTGATTCCTTTTAGTATCGCCAGGATTCTTCCAGGTATACAACCTTCTTTTATGATTCTTGAACCTGTCCAACAAATATTAAATCTCCATGACGGACACACGTCCAGACCCTCCGCTCGCGCTAACACTGCTTCTAACATCCATCACTGCTAACTATCAACTTCCAACTGCGAGTCCGACCAGCAACAGTCTTTCCCAGAGGGTACAGAGCGCTGTCAGTGATATTAGTGCACTCTATAGCGCTCCCAACACACAAACACATAAACAGGATACTTACAGAGCCCCCCCTGCTCCCCTCAAAAAATTTTACAAATTTTTTTGGGAAGTGGCCAAGACTAATTTGTTAAAATTTTTTATATTCACAATATCAAATAGATCATATGCACACAATTAGTAATATACTGTTGGTCAATAAAGCAAAAATTGTCCTCACAGTCCCTAACGACAGTCCTAATCAATCATCAGAAGAGTAGTCTATGACAGTTTCATTCACAAAGTCTGAGCAGTAAAAGAAAATGCACACGTAAGTAATGGATCTCCATGCAGTCTTGAAGAAGTACTGTTGTCCTGCCAACAGAAAAACAGTACTGACTCTTGACATGAAGACATGAAGATTGGTAATGAGCCACAACAGAGCAGACCCAGAGCAGAGTCAGCCAAAGTCTTGAAGAATATTGGTAGAATTTTTTAGGTCACCACTGAGCAGACCCACAGCATTCCTTGTAGAGACCCACCGTAGTCCTTGAAAAAATTGTGATAGTAGTGGGTCACCAAAGGCGCAGACCTACTATAGTCGTTGTAGAGATTATGGTAGTAATGGGGCACCAAAGGTGGAGATCCATTGTAGTCCTTGAAGAGAAGGCCAGCCATCTGTTACGACTGTGTAAGAGGTCCGAGCAGATGTAATTTCGATGTATTGCTCACGCGCTGCCTGCGATATGTAAGGTATAAGAGAATCTCAGACCAGAGAGCAGTGTTGACTGCAGTAGGAACTGTGTAGCTGTAGGAGTAAGTTGTTGCTAGCGAGCAGTCTGGTCTGGTGTATCGTGTTGGCTGGGCAGGTCGTGGTGCAGCGATGCCGGAGCCCGAGCATTATTAATCTTTCTCATAAAAAGTAACTTTTAACAACCATTCATTTCAATTTAAAGAATTTACTAATTTCTCCAATCCATGATCATCCCGATTATTGCAAAAGAAAAATCAGTTGTTTCTTTTCATAAATGACAAATCTATCGGCCAGCATTGCACAGGGCTGTGCCAGAAAAATTTATTGTAAGAGCAGATATATATGCGTTATCCAGCGACCTTCATTGAGGTAAGAATTTTTTCTTTTTTTATTCAGAATGATCTTTCAGGGCAATGACGCAGCACTGCTGACGTCCACAATTTGCCAGGTTAAATTAACAGTCAATTATTCAAAGGTTGTAACTGAGTCACATTTATTATTGAGAGATTAGTCACATGGTATTATTGCAAGATTACGGAATTTATCTGAGGCAGGTTACGCTGAATGTGAATGAACGGCATAATTATATTTTTTACTGTTGAGAGGTTTAGGAATTTTTCTGTTTTGAGGTTACACTAGATGTGAAGGATTTTTTGTGGGGAGGTTACACTTGTCGACAACCGGCCAGGATCGTATTTCTTTGTGAATTTCTGAGAAGTAGTTATATATCTGCTCTTATTTACTTAATATTAAATGTAGTTTGCATCTGGCGCAACGCATTTACTAATTTGTCACTCTTTCTTTCACAGATCATCGGCAAGTTATTGCTCTTTGTTGTAATTGTATTTGTTTCATTTTTGCTTTGACTTGGATTGATTTTGTGCTTAATTTTGATTTGTGAAAATGCCGCGAAAAACTGTTAACAGTACATCGCGATGTGCAATGAGTGAAATAGTCGATTCGAATAATTCGACCGATAATACTAGCGACACTCGGTGTCCTAATGATAGTTCTCCATTTACAGACAATTAGTGCGTGCCGATCACTAGTAATGATTTTATTCCAGATGATGAGCAAACAAATTCATTTATGTCCACCGTAAATGTAACAATTGATGACGCGGCATGTTCCGTTACTATGAACGCTTTCCAGTTAGACAAGCATGATTTGCAAAATATACGTAGCGAACAGATAATTGTTTCTAACGAAGGTGAACAATATACACAAAACACGTCAAGTTTATTTGATTCCGATGTAATGACCAACAGTGCACATCCAATCAGCAAACCTTTTCGCGAGTCAGTCAATGACCAAATGGTAACACAAAACATGCCACATGCAGATACACCATCACATAGTACAGAGAATAGAGCCGCTAATTTTGGCTTGGATCAAGTTATAGCATCATTGCTACAAATTAATGAAAATAATGAAAATCTCAAACAATAACTTAATGAAAAACTAGACAGCAATTCCAAACAACTTAACGAACAGAACAAACAACTTAGTGAACAGATTACAGCCGTTACCGCGCAATGTCATGATACTAAAGAACAATTACGTGAGGAAATTAAGGCTTGTGCTAGGAACTGTAGTGAAGAAATTAGATCTGTGGCACAAGAATTAAATAATACATATGCAGCCACAACTAAATTACTTAGAGATGTAATTGGTGCAGTCGCTAAACAATGTTCTGAAAACGCAACACAGTTACGTGACGAGTTTAAATTAATGTCAGCAGAACTTTCACGCATACTGGATGCGAAAATAGACGCGAAATTTGACCAACAGAACAGCCAAATTGACGAACGCTTTAATCACCACCTACAAAACAGTGAAACGCGTTACAGTAAATTTATACAGGAACAGAACAAAGTAAAGCAACAAGTCATGGAAACAATTACGGCACAGAGACAGGAAGACAAGCGTAAGTTATTTACGAAAGCAAAAACATACGTAGACAACAATATTGTTACAGTATCAGACGAAATCAAACAGTGGAGCACCGAATTGCATGATGAAATCTCCGATCTTAAAACAAAAACAGACATACACACATTAGACTTTTAGACAATGACCAACAGACTTGAAAAGTTGGAACTAATACAGGATCCTGATGCCATTAAAGCAGACTTAAAGAAATTAAACAAAACCACACGTAAAATCCAAAAACAAATTAATGCTTGTGACACTAAAAATGATGATCAGGTTAAAGCATTGACTGAAAAATTTTATGAATTGGCCATTCGTATTGAGGTTATCGAAAATAACAGTGACACTAAATCAGACGATACGCCACCAATTTCGTTTAATCAAACACCCGAATTCCAAAATTTACAGCAGACGATTAGTGAGATGGGTTTGTCCAATAATACATTACGTAGAAAACTGTCATCTTTACAGCAAGAAGTGACGGAGATGAAAAATATTTCAGCCTTAAACACGGCACAGCATACGCCACATTCCGAATATTTCTCAGACTCACACAGCCAGTGTAATTTAGGTTATTTTCAGAGAGTACGTGAGTTAGATTCCGGACAGTCACAGACAAACAGATTATCATACAACCCTGAACCTGTTCGTACATATAGAGACGATAATTTTGACTACAAGCACTTTCTATCCGTCAGAAAATTTAAGGAATTTAAAAATGACAGAACACAGATTCACGCTTTCGACTGGATACGACAATTTGTTTTGGTACTTTCATCAGCTTGGCCTGTAACGCAGAAACTGGAATTGGACTGCATACAACAATTTGCTTTTGAATTTTCACCGGCATTGCGTGTAACGCAGAAACTAAAATTTATTTGCAGCGTGTAAGAGACCTCAGGGGATTCATTACACTTCGATGAATATGTGCCCTAGCGTGCACAGGGCCCCGAGCCGTAGTAATGCTATTTCATCTTTAGTTTTCTGCACTGCTGCCTTCTATTCTACTATTCTTTATATCTATCAAAACAGCTCTTCAACTATCGATCTATTTAGGATTAAGAACGTGTAAAGGAAACATGATATGACATGTTTTACCGAAAGTGACAATTTTCATTAGACACTCCAGAACTACCAGCATAATTTTAACAACTGACAAAATTTTAATTATCAGTATCATCAAAATTATCAGCAACAGCAAACACATTTTACCAACAATGCAGGCTTTTTCTCACAACAGCAACAAAACCAGTCGGTTAGCATACCTAACCAACAATGTAGTCTGCAAGGTCAACCAAGCTTTAATGTTTCGCCGCATACACGTATAGCGTCGGCTACACCAAATAGTAATGCACAGCAACAAGGAAATCACTACGTACAGAAAACACACCATTCCAACTCGTATCGCAATGCGCCGTATAGCAATGACTATCATGACAGACGTAAAAGTAATGAGCACAATTTTCAGCGTAACAGTCGGTCTTACCAGTAGCAGAATCAACCACAACAACAGATAATCATGAATGAACCGGACAGTCGGTATCATCCCGAACGTAATATGTCAGGAAGAAATCACAGAACAGTTCAAATAGTTGAAATGCCACATCATCCTCCCGCAATTAACAGCACGTCAGAAAGAATTTGACTATATACAGTACAGGTTGCATCTTCCAGCAACGTAAGCACTACTTTTGACACGCAGAATGTTGTTCACGAGAATGTTATTAGTTTTGACGACATCCGATACACACTTTTGCATGAAAGACAGAATCACAACGTATGTAGACGACATTTTTATTGCAGAAGCTAACTGGTCTGAGCACAATCTGATTCTCGAACAACTGTTACAAACTTTTCGTGCACAAGGACTCACAGTTAATCTTAGCAAACCGCACTTTGGCAAAACTTCCATAAAATTTCTTGGACGTGTAATTTCAGCAGAAGGTATTGCGCCTGACCCGGAAAAACTTCAAGCTTTACGTGACATTACTGTTCATACGACGAAGAAACAACTACGCAGCTTTCTGGGATTAATTAACTTTTTCCGTAAATTTATTCATTACGCTGCTTTAGACACCCCTAGATTATGCTAGTTGACGGGTAAAAACACTATTTGGTCCTGGGATAGCCAAGCACATTCTGATTTTGTTAATTTGAAACATGCCTTGTTGAATGCCCTCTTTTATCACACCCAGATCTTACTAGAAATTTTTCCATTGCCACTGACAGTTCTAACACCGCTTTAGGCGTACACATTTTTCAGGAAATTGAAGAATACGGTAATACAGTAATTAAAAACATCGCCTTTGCAAGTCACATTCTGTCACCTGCTGAACGCAATTATTCGGTCACAGAACTTGAAACATTGTGTGTTGTGTGGGCATTTACGAGATTTAGGCATTTTCTTTGTGGAAGACATACTACCGTTTACACAGATCATAGGGCTATACAGTTTTTACTTTCAGGTAAATTTGCACATGACAAGTTAAGCAGATGGAAACGTTATTTACAGGAATTTAATTTTACAACCGTTCACATTCCCGGTACACAAAATGTTGTAGCAGACGCACTATCCCGTTCACTCAGCAACAACCAGCAAGACATCGGATCCAACTTCTGCCGAGCAAATTTTAGCGTCATGTACATTCAACAAGTTGCATTTGAATATTTCATTTCGCCATCATTACGAGACATAGCACAGGAGCAGAACAAAGACAACGTGTGGAATGAAATTAAACGCCTTTGGCAAGATAAGAATAATGTTACCATCAGAAACCATTACACAGTACGCAATAACATTCTGTTTTGCCGCTCTCACCCTGACAGCAACAATTGGTTACTATGCATTCCTGACGAGCTTGTTAACAAATTAATTTGGTATACCCATTTAAGTTACGCACATTACGGAGCCAGAAAATGTTTTCTTATACTGAGACAGAACTGTTATTTTGCGAACATGGAGAAACGTATTCGACGAGTTTTAGCGTCATGTAAAATCTGCCAAAAGCTAAATCAGACACGACTTCACATATTCCTCCGTTACGTCCCATTGTACCTGTTAAATTAAGACACATGGCCGCTGTAGACATTTTTGGTCCCATTCCAAGAACTATTAGAGGTTTTCGCTACATCTTTGTCGCTGTTGAACTCACTTCGAAATTTGTTACCTTCACTCCGTTACGCAAAGCTACTGCTAAATCTGTTTCTAATGCATTTGTAAAACATTTTTTATTTCATGTAGGGCATGTATTGAAAGTAATTTCTGACAATGGATCACAATGTCGATCTGCTATATGGACACGTATGTTACGAGCTAGAAACATTTCTCCGATCTATATATCCAAATATCATGCTTCTTCGAACGCTTGTGAACGACTGATGAAAGAAATTGGTAAACTATGTGGAATATACTGCCATAAAAAAACATTGAGTGGGGCACACACATACTCTCATTCCAGGATGTAATTAACTCCATACCAAATGAATCTACTATGCTATCTCCGACTGTTATATTGAAAAATGTTGAACCACCTAAAAAAATTAAAGAATTAGTTTCTTTTCCTACCTCTCGTAGACTACGTCACCATGAAATAATTGACAAGGCGCTCAACAACATCAAACGTGCCGCAGAGCGCCGGAGACGACAGGTTTGTACACGCCGCGACTTTCACATTGGACAGAAGATATTAGTACGCATGCATTATTTATCCAACAGAGGAAAGAGTAGATGCAGTAAATTTGAGCTTCTATACGCAGGTCCATATCGAATTCGCAGCATTCCTCACTCCAATGTAGTACACGTCGAAACTTTGAGAACCAGACAAAGCAAAGGCAATCACCATGTCTCCGATATTAAACCCTTTATTGAATGAATATACTTTATGATTTATCACACTGTAATGCCATTTCCTGAAGTTTATATGACCACTTATGCAATTATATTTATATGAACACTTACTGATGATTATCATATTTTTTCCTGGCAAGTGCCCGGCAAGGTAAGGTTAGCAGGTCGCTTTTCTTGTCGTTACACATCAGACCGTGCACATTTTTCCAGATAAACTTACATATTTTATGACCACTTATGCAATTCTATCTATGTGACTACTTGCTGATGATTATCATATTTTTTCTTGGCAAGTGCCTGGCAAGGTTAGGTTAGCAGGTTGCTTTTCTTGTCGTTATATATCAGACCGTGCACATTTTCCATTTTTTGTGTATGTATGATTGTTTTCCTATCGAAAGTAGAATTTTTGTCTGTATGCACTATGTAATCTTTAAGATATAACAAACACCAGTTGACTTTGACATTTTGCCTTATGATATCTCAACATCGTGACTATTTTACATTTTTTCCTACTACATTTTGATACTGTGTTTACATTTTTCCATTTGAAAACTGTCTTTGTTTTTGACCTAATACGTTTCCTGTCATGCTATGCTGTATGCTTAATTATATCACTAGAAACAAGTTTTTATTTAATGATTATGTGATTTAAATGCAAGATATTAATCCTTATTCATCATTTTCAGAAAGCAATAATGTGTACAAGAAATAAATTAAACAAACCACAGTGGTTTACTCTGAAATGGAAATTTTACCATCGGAATGAACGAAAGAAAATGCAATATCTTGTCACGAAGAGTAAATGGATCAGAATTAACAAGCATTAACCAGAATATACTATACATATCGTGTGATAGCAGTCTTGACTAATTATTTATCTTTCAGAATACGAGGCAATTGATGCAGACTGTCAGACAGAACTACACATCTTAGTTTTAGTGATGAAATATGCTAGAAATAAGAAACTCTATACTATGGATAGTTGTATGAAGTAAATGATAATATGAATATGAATAATGAAGTGTCTATTTTTTTCAGATGATAATAAATGATGATGAATAGTTATATGAAGAATATGGTAATATGAATAATGAAGTTTTTCTTTGCAGGTGATGATAGTGATAAAGTTATGGTAATATGAATAATGAAGTTTTTCTTTGCAGATGAGAATAATGATGAAGTTTATATATTTACTATTAGTTAAGTAATGCTATGTAGTTATTTAAGTATCTGTTGCAGTTCCTTTTGACAGTATGTCCTATGTTGCATAGTATAATGACTGAATGTTTTGGGAAAGATCACTACTTTTCAGCATAACATGCGTTTCTTCTTTCAGCTCAATAATCCATTTTGTATTTTTTCCAGGAGAAGCTATTCATGAAATTAATGTCCTATAAGCAGTTAGTCATTAAACCTGTTCTAGTACTTGCATTTTTTTACCCAGTTGTCTATCATTTATGAATGTGATCACATATACTCTACTTGTTTCATAACCTTGCTACAGCTGACTCATGACGAATGATGTTATTAATCCATATTTCCAGCAATAAGTCAAAAGCATATATTTGCATGCCCCAGTAATCATCGATCCCAACGCAATGCATTGCTAACACAAACAAAAAACATTATTACCAGTCCCAACTATTACCAGTATACATCCAAATAATGCTACCAGTTTAGGATATATTTTTAGTCCTTAATAATGCAAATTTCTCAGATGTATTGAATCCATTATATCTATGTATTATTGGACCACAGACCTTGAGTAACAGTTACAGTGTGTTACATTTTAAATATGTCCTACGTCACTTGAATGATGAGTTCTGTGTAATACTGAATGATGTTTTGTAATAATGCATAAATGCTACGTCAATAATTTCTGCAAATAATATTTTTGTTATACTCTATAAATGCTATGCAAATAATTAACTCTTGTTTTGAATGATGACTTCTGAATAATACTGAATAACGTTTTGTAAAACTATATGAATACTTTGTAACTGGCCAATAAGTGCCAATAATTACCGCAATCAGATGAGTTATGAATAGTGTTTTGTGATATTCAATGCTTGCTACATGATTAGTAACTGGCCAATGAATGCCAATGATTACTATAATTAGATGAATTATGTACAAATGCTATGCCATTAATTAACTCTTGCTTTGAATGATGACTTCTGAATAACGCATAAAAATGGTTTGTAACTGGCCAATGAGTGCCAATATTTATCTGATGACTTATGAATAATGTTCTCTAATACTCCATACATAGTACAGAAATGGTTAGTAACTAGGCAATGAGTGCCAACAATTACTTAAATCGGTTGATAGACGCTGTAATTCTCAATGATGACTAGCATAAGACTTAATGTCCTTCATCTTCTGACCTAATTACCAGACATTACTGCAATATCCGTTTGTCCTGTCCATCCTCATGATCATGGAACACTATATTTGGTTTTTGCACTAATTCTACGTTGATGTGAGAGTATGGATTCTACAACAATGTGGTGTTGACATATCAAGCTGTCCACCACCTTGAACGATGGAGATGTCATTATGGTCCTGCTGTTTGGTGTACCTAATGTACTACCAAAATGATAACATACAATATTAATACAACATTTCAGTGTCCTGGCTACACTGATAAATACTTCAGGGAAGAGAACTTCAGATTGTCTCACTTGGTGTTGTGCTTCTGTAGAAAGATATGGACTTTCAGTGCAGCTAAGTGCAACCTACTCTGCCACAACCATGATGCAATCCTTCCCATTCCTTTCCTATTTCTTGTAAAATGGTAAAAACTTATACAGTGTGTTTAAATTCTTGTAAAATGATACAGACTTATACAGTGCGTGTGCACTTTATTTCATTTGTTAATAAGATTAGTTGTCCTAAATATGCTAAAGACTTTTACAGCACGTGTGCACTTCATTTCAATTGTTAATATGATCAGTCGTTCTAAGTATGCTAAAGAATTCTAGAGTGCGTGTGCACTTTATGTCATTGGTTAATATATTTTGTACTCAGTGCGTGTGCACTTTATTTCACTCCATGATATGTTGTAAAAATGATAAGACTTCTACAGTGCGAGTGCACTTTATGTAATTTGTTAATATACACTCCTGGAAATTGAAATAAGAACACCGTGAATTCATTGTCCCAGGAAGGGGAATCTTTATTGACACATTCCTGGGGTCAGATACATCACATGATCACACTGACAGAACCACAGGCACATAGACACAGGCAACAGAGCACGCACAATGTCGGCACTAGTACAGTGTATATCCACCTTTCGCAGCAATGCAGGCTGCTATTCTCCCATGGAGACGATCGTAGAGATGCTGGATGTAGTCCTGTGGAACGGCTTGCCATGCTATTTCCACCTGGCGCCTCAGTTGGACCAGCGTTCGTGCTGGACGTGCAGACCGCGTGAGACGACGCTTCATCCAGTCCCAAACATGCTCAATGGGGGACAGATCCGGAGATCTTGCTGGCCAGGGTAGTTGACTTACACCTTCTAGAGCACGTTGGGTGGCACGGGATACATGCGGACGTGCATTGTCCTGTTGGAACAGCAAGTTCCCTTGCCGGTCTAGGAATGGTAGAACGATGGGTTCGATGACGGTTTGGATGTACCGTGCACTATTCAGTGTCCCCTCGACGATCACCAGTGGTGTACGGCCAGTGTAGGAGATCGCTCCCCACACCATGATGCCGGGTGTTGGCCCTGTGTGCCTCGGTCGTATGCAGTCCTGATTGTGGCGCTCACCTGCACGGCGCCAAACACGCATACGACCATCATTGGCACCAAAGCAGAAGCGACTCTCATCGCTGAAGACGACACGTCTCCATTCGTCCCTCCATTCACGCCTGTCGCGACACCACTGGAGGTGGGCTACACGATGTTGGGGCGTGAGCGGAAGACGGCCTAACGGTGTGCGGAACCGTAGCCCAGCTTCATGGAGACGGTTGCGAATGGTCCTCGCCGATACCCCAGGAGCAACAGTGTCCCTAATTTGCTGGGCAGTGGCGGTGCGGTCCCCTACGGCACTGCGTAGGATCCTACGGTCTTGGCGTGCATCCGTGCGTCGCTGCGGTCCGGTCCCAGGTCGACGGGCACGTGCACCTTCCGCCGACCACTGGAAACAACATCGATGTACTGTGGAGACCTCACGCCCCACGTGTTGAGCAATTCGGCGGTACGTCCACCCGGCCTCCCGCATGCCCACTATACGCCCTCGCTCAAAGTCCGTCAACTGCACATACGGTTCACGTCCACGCTGTCGCGGCATGCTACCAGTGTTAAAGACTGCGATGGAGCTCCGTATGCCCCGGCAAACTGGCTGACACTGACGGCGGCGGTGCACAAATGCTGCGCAGCTAGCGCCATTCGACGGCCAACACCGCGGTTCCTGGTGTGTCCGCTGTGCCGTGCGTGTGATCATTGCTTGTACAGCCCTCTCGCAGTGTCCGGAGCAAGTATGGTGGGTCTGACACACCGGTGTCAATGTGTTCTTTTTTCCATTTCCAGGAGTGTATTTTGTATTCGGTGCATGTGCACTTTATTTCACTTCATAATATTTTATGTGAAAATGCTAAAGACTTATACAGTGCGTGTGCACTTTGTCATTTGTTAATATCTTTTGTACTCATTGCGTATACTTTTTGTCATTTCTTGATATATTCTGTACTCAATGCGTGTGCACTGTATTTCATTACTTAATGTGTTCTGCTCTTATCAATAATGTATATACTCTGTGACTGTAGACTCAGTTAACTAAATAGATTATAGAAAAATTTGCTGCTCATGACAAGTCCAATTGATTCACCATCGCTGCCAAATTTTTGCCCCTCCCCCCCCCCCCCCCCCCAGTGGAGGGTTATGTAAGAGGTCCGAGCAGATGTAATTTCGATGTATTGCTCACGCGCTGCCTGCGATATGTAAGGTATAAGAGAATCTCAGACCAGAGAGCAGTGTTGACGGCATTAGGAACTGTGTAGCTGTAGGAGTAAGTTGTTGCTAGCGAGCAGTCTGGTGGTCTGGTGTATCGTGTTGGCTGGGCGGGTCGTGGTGCAGCGATGCCGGAGCCTGTGCATTATTTATCTTTCTCATAAAAAGTAACTTTTAACAACCATTCATTTCAATTTAAAGAATTTACTAATTTCTCCAATCCATGATCATCCCGATAATTGCAAAAGAAAAATCAGTTGTTTCTTTTCATAAATGACAAATCTATCGGCCAGCATTGCACAGGGCTGTGCCAGAAAAATTTATTGTAAGAGCAGATATATATGCGTTATCCAGCGACCTTCATTGAGGTAAGAATTTTTTCTTTTTTTATTCAGAATGATCTTTCAGGGCCATGACGCAGCACTGCTGACGTCCACAATTTGCCAGGTTAAATTAACAGTCAATTATTCAAAGGTTGTAATTGAGTCACATTTATTATTGAGAGATTAGTCACATGGTATTATTGCAAGATTACGGAATTTATCTGAGGCAGGTTACGCTGAATGTGAATGAACGGCATAATTATATTTTTTACTGTTGAGAGGTTTAGGAATTTTTCTGTTTTCAGGTGACACTATATGTGAAGGATTTTTGTGGGGAGGTTACAAGTGTGTGGATGTACAATCACAACTCAAGAGTCTTAAGGATGATATAGCAAGTCCATGAACCACCACTTGTGCACTCACTAATTATTTTGCCATATCCTTAGAAACAGCAGTCCTGTTAACAAGCCCCTTGCTGAATTATCAACACACGGGCAAGTACTAACACAGTCATATAACCTCTGAAATTTTATACATTTAGTAAATCAACAGACCAATGTGTGCAGTAAAATGAATCCCTACTATTTAGCTAACCTGGAGAACTGGTTTCTGTACAGTCACAGTTCAACAGCATAAGAATACAATTACAAATGTAAAGATAACATCATTAGAGTAAAGAACATGATAATACAGATATTATTTGTAGTAATACAGGCTTTAAAAAAAGAATAAAAACAAACATATACATGAGTACTAAAGGAATTATGACATAAGTAAATAAATGAAAAATGAGAATATCGTTAGAAACATTAACTTGACACACCAGCATTAAAAGAAAACATAACAGAATAAATAATGAAACTTCCTGGCAGACTAAAACTGCGTGCCCGACCGAGACTCGAACTCGGGACCTTTGCCTTTCGCGGGCAAGTGCTCTTCAAACTGAGCTACCGAAGCACGACTCACGCCCGGTACTCACAGCTTTACTTCAGCCAGTATCCTGTCTCCTACATTCCAAACTTTACAGAAGCTCTTCTGCGAACCATGCAGAACTAGCACTCCTGAAGGAAAGGATATTGCGGAGACATGGCTTAGCCACAGCCTGGGGGATGTTTCCAGAATGAGATTTTCACTCTGCAGCAGAGTGTGCACCGATATGAAACTTCCTGGCAGATTAAAACTGTGTGCCCGACCGAGACTCGAACTGTGGACCATTGCCTTTCGCGGGCAAGTGCTCTACCATCTGAGCTACCGAAGCATGACTCACGCCCGGTACTAACAGCTTTACTTCTGCCAGTATCCTGTCTCCTACCTTCCAAACTTTACAGAAGCTCTTCTGCAAACCATGCAGAACTAGCACTCCTGAAAGAAAGGATATTGCGGAGACATGGCTTAGCCACAGCCTGGGCGATGTTTCCAGAATGAGATTTTCCCTCTGCAGCGGAGTGTGCGCTGATATGAAACTTCCTGGCAGATCAAAACTGTGTGCCCGACCGAGACTCGAACTCGGGACCTTTGCCTTTTGCGGGCAAGTGCTCTACCATCTGAGCTACCGAAGCACGACTCACGCCCGGTACTCACAGCTTTACTTCTGCCAGTATCCTGTCACCTACCCTCCAAACTTTACAGAAGCTCTTCTGCGAACCATGCAGAACTAGCACTCCTGAAAGAAAGGATATTGCGGAGACATGGCTCAGCCACAGCCTGGGGGATGTTTCCAGAATGAGATTTTCACTCTGCAGCGGAGTGTGCGATGATACGAAACTTCTTGGAAGATTAAAACTGTGTGCCCAACCGAGACTCGAACTCGAGACCTTTTCCTTTTGCGGGCAAGGGCTCTACCACCTGAGCTACCGAAGCAGCACTCACGCCCAGTACTCATAGCCTTACTTCTGCCAGTATCCTGTCTTCTACCTTCCTAACTTTACAGAAGCTCTTCTGCGAACAATGCAGAACTAGCACTGCTGAAAGAAAGGATATGGCGGAGACATGGCTTAGCCACAGCCTGGGGGATGTTTCCAGAATGCAGCGGAGTGTGAGCTGATATGAAACTTCCTGGCAGATTAAAACTGTGCGCCCGACCGACACTCGAACTCGAGACCTTTGCCTTTTGCGGGCAAGTGCTCTACCATGTGAGCTACCGAAGCACGACTCACGCCCGGTACTCACAGCTTTACTTCTGCCAGTTACCTGTCTCCTACCTTCCAAATTTTACAGAACCTCTTCTGTGAAACATGCAGAAATGGCACTCCTGAAAGAAACGACATTGTGGGGCCATGGCTTAGCCACAGCCTGGGGGATGTTTATAGAATGAGATTTTCACTCTGCAGCGGAGTGTGCGATGATATGAAACTTCCTGGAAGATTAAAACTGTGTGCCCGACCGAGACCCGAACTCGACACCTTTGCCTTTCGCGGTCATGTGCTCTACCATCTGAGCTACCGAAGCACGACTCACGCCCAGTACTCACAACCTTACTTCTGCCAGTATCCTGTTTCCTACCTTCCAAACTTTACAGAAGCTCTTCTGCGAAACATGCAGAACTAGCACTCCTGAAAGAAAGGATATTGCGGAGACATGGTTTAGCCACAGCCTGGGGGATGTTGCCAGAATGAGATTTTCACTCTGCAGTGGAGTGTGCGCTGATATGAAGCTTCCTGGCAGATTAAAATTGTGTGCACGACACGCCCGGTACTCACAGCTTTACTTCCGTCAGTATCCTGTCTCCCACCTTCCAAACTTTCCAGAAGCTCTTCTGCGAACCATGCAGAACTAGCACTCCTGAAAGAAAGGATATTGCGGAGACATGGCTTAGCCACAGCCTGGGGAATGTTTCCTGAATGAGATTTTTACTCTGCAGCGGAGCGTGCGCTGATATGAAACTTCCTGGCAGATTAAAACTGTGGTCCCTGTGTGCAGAAGTAAAGCTGTGAGTAACGTTCGTGAGTCGTGCTTCGGTAGCTCAGATCGTAGAGCACTTACCCGCGAAAGGCAAAGGTCCCGAGTTCGAGTCTCGGTCGGGCACACAGTGTTAATCTGCCAGGAAGTTTCATATCAGCGCACACTCCGCTGCAGAGTGAAAATCTCATTGTGGAAACATCCCCCAGGATGTGGCTAAGCCATGTCTCCGCAATATCCTTTCTTTCAGGAGTGCTAGTTCAGCATGGTTCGCAGAAGAGCTTCTGTAAAGTTTGGAGGTAGGAAACAGGATACTGGCAGAAGTAAGGCTGTGATTACTGGGCATGAGACGTGCCTCAGTAGCTCAGATGGTAGAGCACTTGGATGCGAAAGGCAAAGGTCTGAGTTCCAGTCTCGGTCGGGCACACAGTTTTAATCTGCCAGGAAGTTACATATCAGGGCACACTATGCTGCAGAGTGAATATCTCATTCTGCAAACATTCCCCAGGAAGTGGCTTTACAGAAGCTCTCCTGAAAGAAAGGTAATTGCGGAGACATGGCTTAGCCACAGCCAGTGGCATGTTTCCAGAATGTGTTTTTCACACTGCAGTGGAGTGTGCGCTGATATGATACTTCCTTGCAGATTAAAACCGTGTGCCCGACCAAGACTCGAACTCGGGACCTTTGCCTTTCGCGGGGAACTGCTCTACCATCTGAGCTAGCGAAGCACGACTCACGCCCAGTAATCACAGCTTTACTTCTGCACACAGAGAACACAGTTATAATCTGGCAGGAAGTTTCATATCAGCACACACTCTGATACTGAGTGAAAATCTCATTCTGGAAACATCCCCCAGGCTGTGGCTAAGCCATGTCTCCGCAATATCCTTTCTTTTAGGAGTGCTAGTTCTGCATGGTTCGCAGAAGAGCCTCTATGAAGTTTGGAAGGTAGGAGACAGGATACTGGCAGAAGTAAAGCTGTGAGTACGGGGTGTGAGCCGTTCTTCGGTAGCTCAGATGGTAGAGCACGTGCCCACGAAAGGCAAAGGTCCCGAGTTCGAGTCTCGGTGGGGCACACAGGTTTAATCTGCCAGGAAGTTTCTTATCAGCTCACACTCCGCTATAGAGTGAAAATCTAATTCCGGAATCATCCCCCAGACTGTGGCTAAGCCATTTCTCCACAATATCCTTTCTTTCAGGAGTGCTAGTTCTGCATGGTTCGCAGAAGAGCTTCTGTAAAGTTCGGAAGGTAGGAGACAGGATACTGGCAGAAGTAAAGCTGTGAGTACCGAGCGTGAGTCCTGCTTCGGTAGCTCAGATGGTAGAGCACTTGCCCGCGAAAGGCAAATATGCCGAGTTCGAGTATCGGTCAGGCACACAAGCTTTAATCTGCCAGGAAGTTTCATATCAGCTCACACTCCGCTATAGAGTGAAAATCTAATTCCGGAATCATCCCCCAGACTGTGGCTAAGCCATTTCTCCACAATATCCTTTCTTTCAGGAGTGCTAGTTCTGCATGGTTCGCAGAAGAGCTTCTGTAAAGTTTGGAATGTAGGAGACAAGATACTGGCAGAAGTAAAGCTGTGAGTACCGGGTGGGAGTCCTGCTGCGGTAGCTCAGATGGTAGAGCACTTGCCCGCGAAAGGCAAAGGTCCCGAGTTCGAGTCTCGGTCGGGCACACAGTTTTAATCTGCCAGGAAGATTCATATCAGCGCTCACTCCGCTGCAGAGTGAAAATCTCATTCTGGAAACATCCACCAGGCTGTGGCTAAGCCATGAGTCGGCAACATCCTTTATTTCAGGAGTGCTAGTTCTGCATGGTTCGAAGAAGAGCTTCTGTAAAGTTTAGAAGGTAGGAGACAGGATACTGGCAGAAGTTAAGCTGTGAGTACCGGGCGTGAGTTGTGCTTCGGTAGCTCAGATGGTAGAGCACTTGCCCGCGAAAGGCAAATGTCCCGAGTTCGAGTCTCGGTCGAGCACACAGTTTTAATCTGCCAGGAAGTTTCATATCAGCACACACTCCACTGCAGAGTGAAATTCTCATTCTGGAAACATCCCCCAGGCTCTGTTTAAGCCATGTCTCCGCAATATCCTTGCTTTCAGGAGTGCTAGTTCTGCTTGGTTGGCAGAAGCGCTTCTGTAAAAGTTTGGAAGGTAGCAGACCGGATACTGGCGGAAGTAAAGCTGAGAGTACCGGGCCTGAGTCGTGCTACGGAGCTCAGATGGTAGAGCACTTGCCCGCGAAAGGCAAACGTCCCGACTTCGAGTCTCGGTCGGGCACACAGTTTTGATCCGCCATGTAGTTTCATAACAGCGCATTCTCCAATGCAGAGTGAAAATGTCATTCTGGAAACATCCCCCTGGCTGTGGCTAAGCCATGTCTCCCCAATATCATTTCTTTCTGGAGTGCTAGTTCTGCTTCGTTCGCAGAATCGCTTCTGTAAAGTCTGGAAGGTAGGTGACCGGATACTGGCAGATGTAAAGCTGTGAGTATCCGGGCGTGAGTCGTGCTTCATTAGTTCATATGGTAGAGCACTTGCCCACAAAAGGCAAAGTTCCCGAGTTCGAGACTTGGTCGGGCCCACGGTTTTAATCTGCCAGGAAGTTTCATATCAGCACGCACTCCACTGCAGAGTGAAAATCTCATTCTGGAAACATCCCCCCGGCTGTGGCAAAGCCATGTCTCCGCAATATCCATTCTTTCAGGAGTGCTAGTTCTGCATGGTTCGCAGAAGAGCTTCTGTAAAGTTTGGAAGGTAGGAGACAGGATACTGGCAGAAGTAAAGCTGTGAGTACCGGGCGTGAGTTGTGCTTCGGTAGCTCAGATGGTAGAGCACTTGCCCGTGAAAGGCAAACGTCCCGACTTCGAACCTCGGTCAATCACACAGTTTTAATCGGCCAGGAAGTTTCATATCAGCGCACACTCCGCTGCAGAGTGAAAATCTCATTCTGGAAACATCCCCCAGGCTTGGGCTAAGCCATGTCGACGCAATATATTTCTTTTATTAGTGCTAGTTCTCCATGGTTCGCAGAAGAGCTTCTGTAACGTTTGGAAGGTAGGAGACAGGATACTGGCAGAAGTAAAGCTGTGAGTACCGGGCGTGAGTCGTGCTTCGGTAGCTCAGATGGTAGAGCAATTGCCCGCGAAAGGCAACGGTCCCGATTTCGAGTCTCGGTCGGGCACACAGTTTTAATCTGCCAGGAAGTTTTATATCGGCGCACACTCCGCTGCAGAGTGAAAATCTCATTCTGGAAACATCCCCCAGGCTCTGGTTAAGCCATGTCTCCGCAATATCCTTTCTTTCAGGAGTGCTAGTTCTGCTTGTTTCGCAGAAGCGCTTCTGTAAAGTTTGGACGGTAGCAGACCGGATACTGGCAGAAGTAAAGCTGTGAGTACAGGGCGTGAGTTGTGCTACGGTATCTCAGATTGTAGAGCACTTGCCCGCGAAACGCAAACGTCCCGAGTTCGAGTCTCGGTCGGGCACACAGTTTTAATCTGCCATGTAGTTTCATAACAGCGCACACTCCACGGCAGAGTGAAAATGTCATTCTGGAAACATCCCCCAGGCTGTGGTTAAGCCATGTCTCTGCAATATCATTTCATTCAGGAGTGATAGTTCTGCTTGGTTCGCAGAGTCGCCTCTGTAAAGTCTGGAGGGTAGGAGACCCGATACTGGTCGAAGTAAAGCTGTGAGTACCGGGCGTGAGTCGTGCTTTAGTAGTTCATATGGTAGAACACTTGCCCGCGAAAGGCAAAGTTCCCGAGTTCGAGACTTGGTCGGGCACACAGTTTTAATCTGCCAGAAAGTTTCTTATCAGCACACACTCCGCTGCAGAGTGAAAGTCTCATTCTGGAATCATCCCCCAGGCTGTGGCAAAGCCATGTCCCCGCAACATCCTTTCTTTCAGGAGTGCTAGTTCTGCATGGTTCGCAGAAGAGATTCTGTAAAGTTTGGAAGGTAGCAGACAGGATACTGGCAGAAGTAAAGCTGTGAGTACCAGGCGTGAGTTGTGCTTCAGTAGCTCCGATGGTAGAGCACTTGCCAGCGAAAGGCAAAGGTCCCGAGTTCGAGTCTCGTCAATCACACAGTTTCAATCGGCCAGGAAGTTTCATATCAACGCACACTCCGCTGCAGAGTAAAAATCTCATTCTGGAAATATCCCCCAGGCTGGGGCTAAGCCATGTCGCCGCAATATCCTTTCTTTTAGGAGTGCTAGTTCTGCATGGTTCGCAGAAGAGCTTCTGTAAAGTTTGGAATGTAGGAGACAGGACACTGGCAGAAGTAAAGCTGTGAGTACCGGGCGTGAGTCGTGCTTCGGTTGCTCAGATGGTAGAGCACTTGCCCACGAAAGAGAAAGGTCCCGATTTCGAGTCTCGGTGGGGCACACAGCTTTAATCTGCCAGGAAGTTTCATATCAGCGCACACTCCGCTGCAGAGTGAAAATCTCATACTGGAAACATTCCCCAGGCTGTGGCTAAGCCATGTCTCCGCGATATCCTTTCTTTCAGTAGTGCTAGCTCTGCATGGTTCGCAGAAGAAATTCTATGAAGTTTGGAAGGTAGGAGGCAGGATACTGGCAGAAGTTAAGCTGTGAGTACCGGGCATGAGTCGTGCTTCGGTAGTTCATATGGTACAGCACTTGCCCGCGTAAGGCAAAGATCCCGAGTTCGAGACTTGGTCGGGCACACAGTTTTAATCTGCCATGTAGTTTCATATCAGAGCACACTCCACTGCAGAGTGAAAATGTCATTCTGGAAACATCCCCCAGGCTGTGGTTAATCCATGTCTCCGCAATATCATTTCTTTCAGGAGTGCTAGTTCTGCTTGGTTCGTGGAATCCCTTCTGTAAAGTCTGGAAAGTAGGAGACCGGATACTGGCGGAAGTAAAGCTGTGAGTACCGGGCGTGAGTCGTGCTTCGGTAGTTCATATGGTAGAGCACTTGCCCGCGAAAGGCAAAGTTCCCGAGTTCGAGACTTGGTTGGGCACACAGTTTTAATCTGCCAGGAAGTTTCATATCAGC
This sequence comes from Schistocerca piceifrons, assembly GCF_021461385.2. NCBI lineage: Eukaryota > Metazoa > Arthropoda > Insecta > Orthoptera > Acrididae > Schistocerca > Schistocerca piceifrons. The sequence continues at coordinate 640,566,796 of NC_060140.1, read as the reverse complement.
ACACACGCCACTGCAGAGTGAAATTCTCATTCTGGAAACATCCCCCAGGCTGTGGCAAAGCCATGTCTCCGCAATATTCTTTCTTTCAGGAGTGCTAGTTCTGCATGGTTCGCTGAAGAGATTCTGTGAAGTTTGGAAGGTAGGAGACAGGATACTGGCAGAAGTAAAGCTGTGAGCACCGGGCGTGAGTCGTTCTTCGGTAGCTCAGATGTTAGAGCACTTGCCCACGAAATGCAAAGATCCCGAGTTCGAGTCTCGGTGGGGCACACAGTTTTAATCTGCCAGGAAATTTCTTATCAGCGCACACTCCGCTGCAGAATAAAATCTCATTCTGGAAACATCCCCAAGACTGTCGCTAAGCCATGTCTCCGCAATATCCTTTCTTTCAGGAGTGCTAGTTCTGCATGGTTCGCAGAAGAGCTACTGTAAAATTTGGAAGCTAGGAGACAGGATACTGGCCGGAGTAAACCTGTGAGTACCGGGCATGAGTCGTGCTTCGGTGGCTCAGATGGTAGAGCACTTGGCCGCGAAAGGCCAACGTCACGAGTTCGAGTCTCGGTCGGGCACACAGTTTTAATCTGCCAGGAAGTGTCATATCAGCGCACACTCCGCTGCAGAATAAAATCTCATTTTGGAAACATCCCCCAGGCTGTCGCTAAGCCATGTCTCCGCAATATCATTTCTTTCAGGACTGCTATTTCTGCATGGTTCGCATAAGAGCTTCTGTAAAGTTTGGAAGGTAGGAGACAGGATACTGGCAGAAGTAAAGCTGTGAGTCCCTGGCGTGAGTCGTGCTTCGGTAGCTCAGATGGTGGTGCACTTGCCCGGGAAAAGCAAAGATCCCGAGTTCGCGTCTTGGTCCGGCACACAGTTTTAATCCGCCAGGAAGTTTCATATCAGCACACACTCCACTGCAGAGTGAAAATCTCATTCTGGAAACATCCCCCAGGATGTGGTTAAAGCCAAGTCTCCGCAATATCCTTTCTTTCAGGAGTGCTAGTTCTGCTTCGTTCGCAGTAGCGCTTCCGTAAAGTTTGGAAGTTAGCAGACCGGATACTGGCAGATGTAAAGCTGTGAGTACCGGGCGTGAGTCGTGCTTCGGTAGTTCATATGGTAGAGCACTTGCCCGCGAAAAGCAAAGATCCCGAGTTCGAGACATGGTCGGGCACACAGTTTTAATCTGCCAGGAAGTTTCATATCAGCGCACACTCCGCTGCAGAGTGAAAATCTCATTCTGGAAACATCTCCCAGGCTGTGGCTAAGTCATGTCTCCGCAATATCCTTTCTTTCAGGAGTGCTGGTTGTGCATGTTTCGCAGAAGAGATTCTGTAAAGTTTGGAAGGTAGGAGACAGGATACTGGTAGAAGTAAAGCTGTGAGTACCGGGCGTGAGTCGTGCTTCGGTAGCTCAGATAGTAGAGCACTTGCCCGCGAAAGGCAAAGGTCCCGAGTTCGAGTCTCGGTCATTCACACAGTTTTAATCTGCCAGGAAGTTTCGTATCAGCGCACACTCCGCTGCAGAGTGAAAATCTCATTCTGGAAACTTCCCCCAGGCTGTGGCTGAGCCATGTCTCCGCAATATCCTTTCTTTCAGGAGTGCTAGTTCTGCATGGTTCGCAGAAGAGATTCCGTAAAGTTTAGAAGGTAGGAGACAGGATACTGGCAGATGTACAGCTGTGAGTACCGGGCGTGAGTCGTGCTTCGGTAGTTCATATGGTAGAGCACTTGCCCGCGAAAGGCAAAGATCCCGAGTTCGAGACTTGGTCGGGCACACAGTTTTAATCTGCCATGTAGTTTCACATCAGCGCACACTCCACTGCAGAGTGAAAATGTCATTCTGGAAACATCCCCCAGGCTGTGGTCAATCCATGTCTCCGCAATATCATTTCTTTCAGGAGTGCTAGTTCTGCTTGGTTCGTGGAATCCCTTCTGTAAAGTCTGGAAAGTAGGAGACCGGATACTGGCGGAAGTAAAGCTGTGAGTACCGGGCGTGAGTCGTGCTTCGGTAGTTCATATGGTAGAGCACTTGCCCGCGAAAGGCAAAGTTCCCGAGTTCGAGACTTGGTTGGGCACACAGTTTTAATCTGCCAGGAAGTTTCATATCAGCACACACGCCACTGCAGAGTGAAATTCTCATTCTGGAAACATCCCCCAGGCTGTGGCCAAGCCATATCCCCGCAATATCCTTTCTTTCAGGAGTGCTAGTTCTGCATGATTCGCAGAAGAGCTTCTGTAAAGTTTGGAAGGTAGGAGACAGGTAATTGGCACAAGTAAAGCTGTGAGTACCGGGCGTGAGTCGTGCTTCGGTAGCTCAGATGGTAGAGCACTTGCCCTTGAAAGGCAAAGGTCCCGAGTTCGAGTCTGGGTCTTGCACACAGTTTTAATCTGCCAGGAAGTTTCATATCAGCGCACACTACGCTGCAGAAACAAAATCTCAGTCTGGAAACATCCACCAGGCTGTGGCTAAGCCATGTCTACGCAATATCGTTTCTTTCAGGAGTGCTAGTTCTGCATGGTTCGCAGAAGAAATTCTATGAAGTTCGGAAGGTTGGAGACAGGATACTGGCAGAAGTAAAGCTGTGAGTACCGGGCGTGAGTCGTGCTTTGGTAGCTCAGATGGTGGAGCAATTGCCCACGAAAGGCAACGGCCCCGAGTTCGAGTCTCGGTCGGGCACACAGTTTTAATCTGCCACGAAGTTTCAAATCAGCGCACGCTCCGCTGCAGAAACAAAATCTCATTCCGGAAACATCCCCAAGACTGTCGCTAAGCCATGTCTCCGCAATATCCTTTCTTTCAGGAGTGCTAGTTCTGCATGGTTCGCAGAAGAGCTTCTGTAAAATTTGGAAGCTAGGAGACAGGATACTGGCCGGAGTAAACCTGTGAGTACCGGGCATGAGTCGTGCTTCGGTGGCTCAGATGGTAGAGCACTTGGCCGCGAAAGGCCAACGTCACGAGTTCGAGTCTCGGTCGGGCACACAGTTTTAATCTGCCAGGAAGTTTCATATCAGCGCACACTACGCTGCAGAAACAAAATCTCAGTCTGGAAACATCCACCAGGCTGTGGCTAAGCCATGTCTCCGCAATATCGTTTCTTTCAGGAGTGCTAGTTCTGCATGGTTCGCAGAAGAAATTCTATGAAGTTTGGAAGGTTGGAGACAGGATACTGGCAGAAGTAAAGCTGTGAGTACCGGGCGTGAGTCGTGCTTTGGTAGCTCAGATGGTGGAGCAATTGCCCGCGAAAGGCAACGGCCCCGAGTTCGAGTCTCGGTCGGGCACACAGTTTTAATCTGCCACGAAGTTTCAAATCAGCGCACGCTCCGCTGCAGAAACAAAATCTCATTCCGGAAACATCCCCAAGACTGTCGCTAAGCCATGTCTCCGCAATATCCTTTCTTTCAGGAGTGCTAGTTCTGCATGGTTCGCAGAAGAGCTTCTGTAAAATTTGGAAGCTAGGAGACAGGATACTGGCCGGAGTAAACCTGTGAGTACCGGGCATGAGTCGTGCTTCGGTGGCTCAGATGGTAGAGCACTTGGCCGCGAAAGGCCAACGTCACGAGTTCGAGTGAAAATCTCATTCTGGAAACTTCCCCCAGGCTGTGGCTGAGCCATGTCTCCGCAATATCCTTTCTTTCAGGAGTGCTAGTTCTGCATGGTTCGCAGAAGAGATTCCGTAAAGTTTAGAAGGTAGGAGACAGGATACTGGCAGATGTACAGCTGTGAGTACCGGGCGTGAGTCGTGCTTCGGTAGTTCATATGGTAGAGCACTTGCCCGCGAAAGGCAAAGATCCCGAGTTCGAGACTTGGTCGGGCACACAGTTTTAATCTGCCATGTAGTTTCATATCAGCGCACACTCCACTGCAGAGTGAAAATGTCATTCTGGAAACATCCCCCAGGCTGTGGTCAATCCATGTCTCCGCAATATCATTTCTTTCAGGAGTGCTAGTTCTGCTTGGTTCGTGGAATCCCTTCTGTAAAGTCTGGAAAGTAGGAGACCGGATACTGGCGGAAGTAAAGCTGTGAGTACCGGGCGTGAGTCGTGCTTCGGTAGTTCATATGGTAGAGCACTTGCCCGCGAAAGGCAAAGTTCCCGAGTTCGAGTCTCGGTCGGGCACACAGTTTTAATCTGCCAGGAAGTGTCATATCAGCGCACACTCCGCTGCAGAATAAAATCTCATTCTGGAAACATCCCCCAGGCTGTCGCTAAGCCATGCAATATCATTTCTTTCAGGACTGCTAGTTCTGCATGGTTCGCATAAGAGCTTCTGTAAAGTTTGGAAGGTAGGAGACAGGATACTGGCAGAAGTAAAGCTGTGAGTCCCTGGCGTGAGTCGTGCTTCGGTAGCTCAGATGGTGGAGCACTTGCCCGGGAAAAGCAAAGATCCCGAGTTCGCGTCTTGGTCGGGCACACAGTTTTAATCCGCCAGGAAGTTTCATATCAGCACACACTCCACTGCAGAGTGAAAATCTCATTCTGGAAACATCCCCCAGGATGTGGTTAAAGCCAAGTCTCCGCAATATCCTTTCTTTCAGGAGTGCTAGTTCTGCTTCGTTCGCAGTAGCGCTTCCGTAAAGTTTGGAAGGTAGCAGACCGGATACTGGCAGATGTAAAGCTGTGAGTACCGGGCGTGAGTCGTGCTTCGGTAGTTCATATGGTAGAGCACTTGCCCGCGAAAAGCAAAGATCCCGAGTTCGAGACATGGTCGGGCACACAGTTTTAATCTGCCAGGAAGTTTCATATCAGCGCACACTCCGCTGCAGAGTGAAAATCTCATTCTGGAAACATCTCCCAGGCTGTGGCTAAGCCATGTCTCCGCAATATCCTTTCTTTCAGGAGTGCTGGTTCTGCATGTTTCGCAGAAGAGATTCTGTAAAGTTTGGAAGGTAGGAGGCAGGATACTGGTAGAAGTAAAGCTGTGAGTACCGGGCGTGAGTCGTGCTTCGGTAGCTCAGATAGTAGAGCACTTGCCCGCGAAAGGCAAAGGTCCCGAGTTCGAGTCTCGGTCATTCACACAGTTTTAATCTGCCAGGAAGTTTCGTATCAGCGCACACTCCGCTGCAGAGTGAAAATCTCATTCTGGAAACTTCCCCCAGGCTGTTGCTAAGCCATGTCTCCGCAATATCCTATCTTTCAGGAGTTCTACTTCTGCATGGTTCGCAGAAGAGCTTCTGTAAAGTTTGGAAGGTAGGAGACAGGATACTGGCAGAAGTAAAGCTGTGAGTACCGGGCGTGGGTCGTGCTTCGGTTGCTCAGATGGTAGAGCACTTGCCCGCGAAAGGCAAAGATCCCGAGTTCGAGACTTGGTCGGGCACACAGTTTTAATCTGCCATGTAGTTTCATATCAGCGCACACTCCACTGCAGAGCGAAAATGTCATTCTGGAAACATCCCCCAGGCTGTGGTCAATCCATGTCTCCGCAATATCATTTCTTTCAGGAGTGCTAGTTCTGCTTGGTTCGTGGAATCCCTTCTGTAAAGTCTGGAAAGTAGGAGACCGGATACTGGCGGAAGTAAAGCTGTGAGTACCGGGCGTGAGTCGTGCTTCGGTAGTTCATATGGTAGAGCACTTGCCCGCGAAGGCAAAGGTCCCGAGTGCGAGTCTCGGTCGGGCACACAGTTTTAATCTGCAAGGAAGTTTCATATCAGCGCACACTCCGCTGCAGAGTGAAAATCTCATTCTGGAAACATCCCCCAGGCTGTGGCTAAGCCATGTCTCCGCAATATCCTTTCTTTCAGGAGTGCTATGTCTGCATGGTTCGCAGAAGAGCTTCTGTAAAGTTTGGAAGGTAGGAGACAAGATACTGGCATAAGTAAAGCTGTGAGTACCGGCCGTGAGTAGTGCTTCGGTTGCTCATATGGTAGAGCACTTGCCCGCGAAAGGCAAAGGTCCCGAGTTTGAGTCTCGGTCGGGCACACAGTTTAATCTGCCTGGAAGTTTTATATCAGCGCACACTCCGCTGCAGAGTTAAAATCTTGTTCTGGAAACATCCCCCAGGCTGTGGCCAAACCATGTCTCCGCAATATCCTATCTTTCAGGAGTGCTAGTTCTGCATGGTTCGCAGAAGAGCTTCTGTAAAGTTTGGAAGGTAGGAGACAGGATACTGGCAGAAGTAAAGCTGTGAGTACCGTGCGTGAGTCGTGCTTCGGTAGCTCAGATGGTAGAGCACTTGCCCACGAAAGGCAAGGGTTCCGAGTTCGAGTCTCGGTCGGGCACACAGTTTTAATCTGCCAGGAAGTTTCATATCAGCGCACACTCCACTGCAGAGTGAAAATCTCATTCTAGAATAAATAATGTCTGAACATTTTTCCAAAGTAAAGAATATGCTACAAGAACACTTTATATTTGAAGATAACAGCATTCCTCATCATAATGACTACAGCTTAGCATTACAAGTAAAAAAATTCTAACAAATTTATCAGGTAAACACACAAAGACAGGAAGAACACAAACACACAAGGGTACACAAAGCATAATAACACAAAAGGAATGGATTTGCTTCAGTGTAACATTTGGTACTGGAGTACTTGAGGTGAGCATTGTATATCTCTTTTTCATTTTTCTGCTTTCGATAATATCCTTCTGCTGTTCCCTCTATAACTTTCAGAAAAAACTACTTCATTTAATTCTCAGCGATCTCCCTTAGTTCAACATTTGTTCCCAAAAAAGTCCTACCTGTGTTTATACTTTAATATATTTCTTTCCTTATCATTTGTTTCTAAGAAAACCCTACCTATACCTGTTGTCACTATACCCTTCTTATCTGTTCATTTCGTTTTTCAAAATAATTGTTCCTTATTGTACAATACCCTTTGATCAAACATTTTTCTTATAGCTTCTCAATGCATCTCTTCCCAACTCATCATAACTCATTTTCTTGCATTGCATACCACCTCTTAAGCTAACTTAAATCTACTGAGCTCAGATACATAAATTAGAGAATGATGCAATACAGCAGCATGAAACAATTAACACAACAACAATAACAAAAATGCCAATTGGCAAAGCAAGCAGCAGCATGTCTAAATTGGCAAAGAAAATGCAACATTACAACTAATATAAAGCAATATGCAGCAAACAAGAAGAAATAACTCATTGGTAAAACTGGCTTAACACAGTAATTCAACGTAAAATTCAGAAGGACAATGCCTGACAAATAGCAGCAGCAAATGCGATAACTTATACCTAAACATGAGAAAGCACAAGCAAAAAAATTATTACAGGAAAGACAGCAGTGCAGATAAAGGAAATTTCTATTCACATCTTAATGTCTATGTCACATCTTAACACTAAAGTGGTGCACCACAACAATTTATTCTACCAAAAATTTACCATTCCCTCGAAAAGAAAATTATGTATGCAATTCCTGTTACTAGTCTCTTATCCTTCTTATTGGTCTTTCCTCTCCAAGTGCTCTTTTTTAAGAACGTGGATCATAAAATTATTATTTAATGGATCTGTTAACAGAAAGTGTTTACATTAGCGTTTGTATTGAATTTTATTTTATGAGACCAGAGACGTAGTAAAAACGTTCATTCCTTTCTGTTAAATGACCCGATAGCTGTGTAACTCGGTGTTACAGAAATATGGCACCGATGTATAAAACTGCATAAGCAAATACCATCTTAGCGTGTTCGTTGCGTTTGCCACGCGCATCGTACACAAAGTAGGCGTACCCCCATGAGCGATAATGTAATTATACCTCAAATGTACCACAAAAAAACTTTTCTGTATCACTGCAGTTCAACAGTTTTTCTATTAATGTTTCAGTTACAAAAAGTAATGTCTCAAATGCCTGTCATGTAGCGCTAAACGATAGTTCTTGCTGTAAGATAATTTCTGTCATTGGCTAACGGTAAAAAATTTACCAAGTGCCGTAGTTATTGTCGTTCATAAGCAAAGTTCTCCTAAAATCAGTGTACTTCCCTTTGTTATATACAAAAGTAAAGTGCTAGGTGTATAAATATCATAGTTATTCCGTTCATTGCCGTGACCTTGAAAGTACTATACTGTAACGTATTGTTCTGTTACGAAAAATACCTGTGTCATTGTAGCTGTGCCACAAAAGTCATTGCCAAAACATGTCTTACTTTCCAGAAGAACGTAGAAAAACTATGCAGACGTAAAATAGATACAGCGCAAAAGCAATAATGAAGATTGTGTCACTCCTAAGTAGCGTCTTACTATAATCGTGCAGCTGTCAAACAAACTGATTACTCTGTCATCTGTAAGCTCTCAGAAAGTACTTAAAATGAAAAAAAAGTGTTTTTTCAGTAAGCAAAATGTGGCAGCAAAAACCCATTAGTAGTATATGTTCCAAGAATATCAACCTTATAGTCGTCACGTAATCATACAACTAACAAGCAATATGTACACACAATGAAACTGTGTCGTCTGTTCCCTATAAAAGTGAACTCGTAAAATTACTGTCTTAATAAGTTCCATAGGTTCTTGATTAGATAGTTACCTTCAAAACATTACTGCATGCTAACAGTTTCTAAAAGTGACAAAGCGTAATTGTATCGTGAAGCGAAAAAGTCAGAAAGCAAAATATTTCTCCATAATTGATTTTACATGATAAATGTGGTGTAATCCTTTACTTTTCTTAGCACACAGAGTCTCAATGTCAAAGCCATTATCATGCGGTATACGTCGAATCCTGTAAGGTCAATTGTAAATCAGAAAAAACTTGTGACTGAAGTATTTCTTCTTATGTGACAATGAATGGGCTTTAATGGGAAATTTTTGACGTATATGAGTTTCTTTGCATTTGTCTTACCGTGTAGTTTTCTCCTTTTGTCTGCAGCAGAAATTATATTTCTAAAAGCCAAATCATTTATGACTTTATGGCAAAGTTTACGTATATTGGGAAAAGGTACCAGCTCTCAGATTCTATTCGGTGGTTCCTCATTCTTTAGTACAAAAATTGGTGGTAAAACAGTGGAGTCATGAGGCATTTCATTCAATATGTTTTGAAATAAATGTAACTATCTTTCTCAATGCTGATGCTTCCTGTGACAATAAAGTCTACACAGGTTATTAATTTCTTTCATAATCCGTTCATATGAACCCTGCTTCTAACCTCCATCACTGCTATTAACTTCTAACTGCGAGTCCGACCAGCCACAGAGACTCTTACAGAGGGCGCTGAGCGCTGTCGGTGATATTAATGAAGTATACAGCGCTGCCAATATACAAACACATAAAGAGGCTACTTACAACACGTACTCTTCAGGCAAAATTTTCAACAACTGTTTTGCATCAGCGTTCAATTTCGGCTCTGAACGCTTGTGTGAACGTGGGCTTGCTGGCGTCAAAATGAGTCTTTAAGAAACACCCACAGGAAAAAAGTTCATTGGTGACATGTATTAAGATCATGGGAGCCAATTCTCGTCACCAAACGTACATTCTCAGAAATTTCTTCCTCAAATGAAGACGTTTCGTAGTAGCAGACCTCTCTTGGCCGGGAATGCCCACTTTGCCTGTGTTAGTCTGCTTTTTATATCCTCCTTGCTCCACCCATCAATGGTTGTTTTGCTGGCTAGGTAGCAGAATTCCTTAACTTCATCTACTTTGCGACCATCAATTCCAACGTTAAGTTTCTCGCTGTTGTCATTTCTGCTACTTCTCATTATTTTCGTCTTTCTTGGACTTATTGTCAGTCCACGTTCTGTGCTCATTAGACTGCTCGTTCCATTCAGCGAATGCTGTAATTCTTCTTCACTTTCACCGAGGATGGCACTTTCATCAGCGAATCTTATCACTGATATTCTTTCACCCTGAATTTTAATTGCTTTCCTTAATCTTTCTTTTATTTCCCTCATTGCTTCTTCGATGGCAAGGGGGAAAGACTATATCTCCGTCTGACACCTTTTTAATCCGAGCTCTTCGTACTTGGTCTTCGACTCTTATTGTCCCCTGCTATTTCTTGTACATATTAAATATTACCTGTTTCTCCTGCAGCCTACCTCTATTTTTCCCAGAATTTCGAACACACTGTAACATTTTACATTGTCAAATGATTTCTCCAGGTCAACAAGTCATATGAACGTCTCTTGATTTCCTTCAGTCTTGCAGCCATTATCAACTGCAATATCAGAACTGCCTTTGCCTTTCCTAAAGCCAAACTGACCGTCATTCCTCTATATATCATTTTTGTCTTTAACTTGGATGCATGAACTCTTAAGCTTATTGTACGATAATTCTCGCACTTGTCGGCTCTTGCAATCTTCCGGATTGTGTGGATGATTTCATCCAAAAGACAGATGTTATATTGCCAGACTCATACATTATACCCATCTACGTGAACAGTCGTTTTGCCGTTACCTGCCCCAGTGATTTTAGAGATTCTGATTGAATGTTATCTGTCTCTACTGCCTTATTGGATCGTAAGTCTTCCAAACCACAGTCAGGCAGTAGTAGCCGACCGCGACAGACGCAGCAACAGTTAAGTAAACCGCTTTTGTGGCATTTACGAGTTCCTAACCAGGAGCGAATTTTATTGTATCATCTGTGTGCTTTAATAGTCTAGTTTCTTGAATTTCTGCGTATAAATTTAAAATCTAATAGCCACAGATTTCGCGTTTTCGTTTGCGTCAGGAAGTAAACCGATTTTGTGACATATTACAAGTTCCTTATCAGGGGCAAGTTATTTAGTTTCACCTGAGTGCTTCGGTTGTTAGATTCTTCAATATATGCGTATTACTAGACACAGTTCGTGCGTTTTCGTCAAGGTCTATGTTAGAACTGCGCAGCACGTGTCTATAGTCCGTTTATCTGTAAAGTTTAGTTTTCCACGGTCTTTGGTATGGACAGGGCTGCGATTGTTGTGTGCGGATGCGAGCCGAGTTGGTGACACTTCGCTCGCAGCTTCAGGCTGTAATGGCTTCGGTTACACAGCTTGGGGCTGCAGTGGATGGGCACCACTGTTGTGGGCCTGCCGTGGGGATCCAACGGACGTCCAGCTCGTCAGAGTCCTCCGATCGGTCCTTACCAGGGGCCAACCCAGTTACTGCTCACACTGAGGCTGACCCCTCACCTGCAGTCGAGTGGGAGGTCACCCCAGGGCGAAGCAGGGGACGAAAGACATCCCAGGCGGCCGCACGTAAGACCTCCACGGTTTGTCTGACAAACAGGTTCCAGGTGCTGTCTGTGGCTGAGCCGGATGGTGTCGCCTGTCCTGTTTCAGAGGAAACCACTCAGCCTGGAAGATGCGGGCAATCGCAGAGGGTGGGACTATTATTAGTTGGGAGCTCCAACGTTAGGCGCGTTACGGGGCCCCTTAGGGACTTGGCTGACAAGGAGGGTAAGAAAACCAATGTGCACTTCGTATGCATACTGGGTGGAGTCATTCCTGATGTGGAAAGGGTCCTCCCGGATGCCATGAGGAGGACAGGGTGAAGCCAACTGCCGGTGGTTACTCACGTCGGTACCCATGATGTGTGTCGCTTTGGATCAGAAGAGATTCTCTCTGGTTTCGAGCGGCTAACAGAAGTGGTAAAGGCTGCCAGTCTTGCTTGCAAGATGAAAGCAGAGCTGACCATTTGCAGCATTGTCGACAGGACCGATTGCGGACCTCTAGTACAGAGCCGACTGGAGGGTCTGAATCAGAGGCTCAGACGGTTCTGCGAACGTGTAGGCTGCAGATTCCTCGACTTGCGCCAAAGGATGGTTGGGTTCTGGGTTCCACTGAATACGTCAGGTGTCCACTATACGCAGGAGGCGGCTACTTGGGTAGCAGGGGCTGTGTGGCGTGGACTGGGCCGTTTTTTAGGTTAGAGGATCTTGGGATAACACAAGATGGGCTTAGTCACAAAGGGTGCAGGCCTAACACAGGAAGAACATAGATACAGGAACCATTGGTATAACAGTTGTAAATTGTCGTAGCTGTGTTGGGAAAGTACCAGAGCTCCAAGCACTAATAGAAAGCACTGATGCTCAAATCGTTATAGGCACTGAAGGCTGGCTAAATCCGGATATAAGCTCAGCCGAAATTTTTGCGAAGAACCTAATGGTGTTCCGAAAAGATAGGCTAAACACGGCTGGCGGTGGCGCGTTTGTTGCTGTTACAAGTAGTTTAACTTGTAGCGAAATTGAAGTAGATACTTCCTGTGAGTTAGTATGGGCAGAGGTTATTGTTGGCAATCAGAATAAAATAATAATTGGATCCTTTTACCGACCTCCCAGTTCAGATGATACAGTTGCTGAAAAGTTCAAAGAAAACTTGAGGTTGATTTCAAACACGTACCCGACTCATACGATAATAGTTGGTGGTGACTTTAATTTACCCTCGATATGCTGGCGAAAATACATGTTTAATTCCGGAGGTACGCATAAAATATCATCCGAAATTGTGCTAAACGCATTCTCTGAAAATTATTTCGAGCAGTTAGTTCATGAGCCCACGCGAATAGTAAACGGTTGTGAAAACACACTTGACCTATTAGCAACAAATAATCCTGAGTTAATAACCAGCAACAAACCGATATAAGGATTAGTGAACACAAGGTTGTCGTAGCGAGACTGAATATTGTAATCCCCAAATCCTCGAAAAATAAGCGAAAAATATACCTATTCAAAAAAGCAGGTAAAAATTCACTTGACGCCTTCTTGAGAGACAACCTCCATTCATTCCGAATTAATAATATAAGTGTAGACCAGATGTGGCTTAAATTCAAAGAAATAGTATCGGCAGAAATTGAGAGGTTTATACCAAATACACTAACAACCGACGGAGCTGATCCTCCTTGGTGCACAAAACGGGTTAGAACACTGTTGCAGAAACTACGAAACAAACATGCCAAATTTAAACAGACGCAAAATCCCCAAGATTGGCGATCCTTCACAGAAGCTCGAAACTTAGCGCGGAGTTCAATGCGAGACGCCTATAAGTTTCCACAATGAAACTTTGTCTCGAAACCTGGCAGAAAATCCAAACAGATTCTGGTCGTGTGTAAAGTATGTTAGCGGCAAGAAACAATCAAGGCCTTCTCTGCGCGATAACAATGGAGATACTATCTAACACAGGGCTGCCGATGCAGATTTACTAAACACAGCCTTCCGAAATGCATTCACAAAAGAAGACTAAGTAAATATTCCAGAATTCGAATCGAGAACAGCTGCCAACATGAGTAACGTAGAAGTAAATATCCTTGGAATTGTGAAGCAACTCAAATCACTTAATAAAAGCAAGTCTTCTTGTCCAGACTGTATACCAATTAGGTTCCTTTCGGAATATGCTGATCCATTAGCTCCATACGTAACAATCATATACAATCGTTCGCTCGACGAATGAACCGTACCCAAAGACTGGACAGTTGCACAGGTCACACCAATATTCAAAAAAGGTAGATGGAGTAATCCACTAAATTACAGGCCCATATGGATAATGTCGATATGCAGCAGGATTTTAGAACATATATTGCGTTCGAACATTATGAATTACCACGAAGGAAACGGTCTATTGACACACAGTCAACATGGGTTTAGGAAACATCGTTCTTGTGAAGCATAACTAACTCTTTATTCACATGAAGTGCTGAGTGCCATTGAAAAGGGATTTCAGATCGATTCCGTATACCTGGATTTCCGGAAGGCTTTTGACACTGTACCACACAAGCGTCTCGTAGCAAAATTGCATGCTTATGGAATATTGTCTCTGTCACGTGATTGGATTTGCGATTTCGTAGTAATTGACGGAAAGTCATCGAGCAAAACAGAAGTGATTACAGGCGTTGTTTAAGGTGGTGTTACAGGGCCTTTGCTGTTTCTTATCTATATAAACGATTTGGGAGACAATCTGAGCAGCCGTCTTCGGTTGTTTGCAGATGACGCTGTCGGTTATCAACTAATAAAGTCATCAGTAGATCAAAACAAACTGCAAAACGATTTTAAAAAAATATCTGAATGGTGCGAAAAGTGGCAATCGATGCTAAATAATGAAAAGTGTGAGTACATCCACATGAGTGCGAAAAGGAACTCGTTAAGCTTCGGTTACACGACAAATTAGTGTAAGCTAAAAGCCGTAAATTCAACTAAATAACTAAGTATTACAATTACGTACAACTTAAATTGGAAAGAACACATAGAAAATGTTGTGGGAAAGGCTAACCAAAGGCTGCGATTTATTGGCAGGACACTTAGAAAATTTAACAGACCTACTAAGGAGACTGCCTACACTATGCTTGTCCGTCCTCTTTTAGAATACTGCTGCGCGGTTTCGGATCCTTACCAGATAGGACTTACGGAGTACACTGAAAAGTTCAAAGAAAGGCAGCACGTTTTATATTATCGCGAAATATGGGAGAGAGTGTCACAGAAGTGATAAAGGATTTGGGCTGGAAATCATTAGAAGAAAGGCGTTTTTGTTTGCGACGGAATATTCTCACGAAATTCCAATCACCAACTTTCTCCTCCGAATGCGAAAATATTTTGTTGACACCGACTTACATAGGGCGGAACGATCACCACGATAAAATAAGGGAAATCTGAGCTCATACGGAAAGATATAGGTGTTCATTCTTTCCGCGTGCTATACGAGATTGGAAATACAGAGAATTGTGAAGGTGGTTCGATGAACCCTCGGCCTGGCACTTAAATGTGATTTGCAGAGTATCCATGTAGATGTAAATGTAGAAATTCAGATTCTCTTCAATGTCGATTCCTGTTTCTTCTTCTAGCACGTAGTACAGGGCTTCACTGTTCTCTTTTCACCTATCCGCTCTCTTCTCTGCATTTAACAGTTGAATTGCCGTTGCACTCTTAATGTTACCACCCTTGGTTTTCATTTTACCGAGGGTTGTTTTGACTTTTCTAAATGCTGAGTCAGTCCTACAGACAATCATCTCTTTTTTTGATTTCTTCATATTTTCCATGCAGTCGTTTCACCTTATCTTCCCTGCACTTCCTAATTACATCATTCCTAAGTGACTTCTGTTTCTCTATTGCCGAATTTCTCCGGATATTTTTGTACGTTCTTCTTTCGTCAATCAATTGAAGTACTTCTCCAGTTACCCATGGTTTCTTCGCAGTTATCTTTGATAGGTGTCATGTATAATTTTGGTATCTGAATCGATTGTGAGCGAGCAGCGATGTTATAAGGATATATCGCAGAAATTAAGTTAGTATGTCTGATGTGAGCGACGGCGCAGTTGAGCAGACATGTTAAGGTGTGTTAGAGCGAGGAAGCAATGTTAAGCTGTGTTAGAGCGAGGGAGCAATGGCAATGTTATGTCTCCAATTTAAAGTCTCAATTTATCAAGTTGTTTAATCAACAGGAATATACCAAAATTGTAACGGAAACTGATTTATGAAGGGAGAAGTCTAATGGAATGACAGAGGTGAATATTATGATGATGTTACTCTTTTTTTCGCTGTTGCTGCGTCATCGGACTAACTTGGTTATTGTACTGGGACATGCTAGATTTGAGAGATAGGAAAGTGTATTGTTTGGATGTTAAGAAGTTCATTAAATTTAAAATCTGCCTTGAGCACTTTTTCACAGTATACAATGTCATTTACGCGCATTTTTTTTTTTTACCAATCTTTTTCTTACAGCATTTAATGGAACATGGAAACAAGTGTCCTCGAAAAGCAGTTCGATTTGCAATGAACAGAGAACTCATTGCACCTCTCGAGTGTCTCTGTGTAGATACATTAATTTGCAAATTTAGCGTAGCGGTGCGCAAGACAGAGCAGTACACCAACACGTTATCCACATTTGCGCAGAATAGTGGTAAAGACTAAATATTTTTAATTTTTTAAATTTATTCTATCAGTGCCAGTTCATAGTATTCAGAGGCAGTTTTTGTGACCAATTTTGCAAAACCAATTACTCTAGGTTACATGTCAAAGTCAATTATTCAGGCACTTCTCAAAATTCTTGCAGTCGAATTGATAACTTTCACAGTATGAAATACTTCCCTTTGTATTACGACAACTAATTATTATTATAGTGCAGCTTTACTTTCAGATTTTTTTTTGTTTTTTTTTTTTGTTTATTTGGCCTTTGAGTGTGTACTGAATTTAACCATCGGCAACACATAATGACAATGTACACATAATTGAATAAACAAATACGGAAATGCATATTTACAAGAATAAAAAGCTTAACTGTTAGTTTTGTACATAATGTTTTAAAAATTGAATTGAATTGGAAAATAATTAAAAGTGTCTTGGTTTACAATTCACACCAATTCTCAAATAGATTCATCAGCAAGACATATTTATAATTTACGTACACCATTAAAACCCACAGATTGTAACCAGTACTCTTGATGAAGTTAACTATCACTTTATATAGACGAACGTCTTTAGTACACAAAAGAGAAGAAGCTGATTGAGGAAGATGGTAGCCCATGCTCAGCAATGTCTTCAGAAATACCAACCGTTCACGGTCAAATTTGGGGCACATAAATAGGATGTGGTTGACATCAGCTTCCGACTCAGGATCACACTCACATGCTGGTGAACTGTAAACGTTGATCCGATGTAGATGTTGTGGAAAAAGAGGCATAATTGAAGCTGAGTCTTATGATGGTAGAAATCGTGGATCGGTCCAGATGTGTCCTTATGAACCACGGCTGTGAGGGAATCCGAGGTTGTAGCACTACGTAATAACCGCCTTCTGTCTGTTAAGAAACGTTCCACATTCCCTGCCATTGTTGTCTTGCGTGATCCTTGACTTCACGTAAGTAGTCTGTATAAGGAAGGTGCAGATCCAGGACGGTGCCTAAGGTTGCCGCTTGTTTGGCTAATGCATCAACTTCATCATTATAGAGGATACCAGAGTTAAAAGGTACCCACACCAAATGGATCGTCCGGCCCGTGCGTGTGCTGCGAATATATTCAGATATCACATCCAAGATTTAACTGTTGGTTGTTTTGTTCCATCGACTGTACTGAATGCTTTTAAGAACGCTTTGCGAGTCAGGTACTATCAATATCTTGGGGAAGGAAGTGCTAGAGACAAACTTAAGTGCTTCCAAAACTGCCACTGTCTCCGCCGTAAAAATAGAAGTGCTCGTAGGCAGTTTGAAGGTTTTGCGGATCTGGATCTGAGGGCAGAAAAAAGCGCATCCTGTACACTCTTCTTGCGGAATTTTGGAGCCATCGGTACATACACAGAGAAAACCCGGCCATTGTGCTTGAACGAGACGATTGAAGCCAACGTTGACATTAGTACTGTCCAGCCAGGTCGTACTTAAATAATGGACTGGGATCTGGGAGCAGAGAATTTGAAGATAATATTCAAAAACAGGGAGATGCGCTGAACACCGTATAGAATGTATGACAGGTGACCAAGTGTCAAAGCTGGCACAAACGGCTGGCACTTTCTTCCTTCTGTGGGATGCAATCCACAGTCGATAAATACAGTCTCTACTTTGATAGACGGAACTGTCCATAATGGCCATGTCTTGAATGTAGAATTTGTCCGATAACATCTCCCCTGCTTCTATTAAAAGGGCGTTGGTGGGCGTCGGTCGCATGGCTCCAAGACAGGTACGAATGGCTCTATATTGAAGAGTATCTAATTTGGAGAAATGAATCTTAGACGCAGTGTGGTAGAATTGACAGCTATAGTCTAATCGAGATCTCAGATTACGACAGTACATGTTTTGTAAGTAGGCTGTTTATGTTTTCTCTATGTAAGTAGGCTGTTTATGTTTTCTCTATGTAAGTAGGCTGTTTATGTTTTCTCTATGTAAGTAGGCTGTTTATGTTTTCTCTATGTAAGTAGGCTGTTTATGTTTTCTTATTGGCAACGTTACGTAGCGCTCAATATGAAAATCACTGGCTGTGCTGTGTGCAGTCTGTGGCTAGTTTGCATTGTTGTCTGCCATTGTAGTGTTGGGCAGCGGCAGCTGGCTGTGAACAGCGCGTAACGTTGCGCAGTTGGAGGTGAGCCGCCAGCAGTGGTGGATGTGGGGAGAGAGATGGCGGAGGTTTGCAGTTTGTCATGAACTGATATATATATATTATGATTTGTGATGATATTAAGGTAAATACATTGTTTGCTCTCTATTAATATCTTTCATTTGCTAACTACCCCTATCAGTAGTTAGTTCCTTCAGTAGTTTGAATCTTTTATTTAGCTGGCAGTAGTGGCGCTCGCTGTATTGCAGTAGCTTGAGCAGCGAAGATTTTTGTGAGGTAAGTGATTTGTGAAAGGTATAGTTTAATGTTTGTCAGGGCCATTCTTTAGTAGGGAGTTTTGAAAGTCAGATTGCGTTGCGCTAAAAATATTGTGTGTCAGTTTAAGGACAGTCATGTATAAATTGTTCTAAGGGGACGTTTCATATGTCGACCCTTAGCCTAGGATACCTCACTGGAATCTTCTGATTTTTCTTGTAGTTTGTGTATTTAGTGTAGCTTTTGTTTATTGCTAGCGCGTAATTGTAGAGAGAATCTCCTTTGTAGTTGTAGCCTTTCATTGTTGTACAGTAAAACAGTTGTGGCATGCATATAGATTTGCACCAAGTATTTCGCAGCTGTAATTAACAAGATATTATTTTCAGTGTTATGTTAATGTGTTCTCTTATTTTTGCTCTTCAAATTGTGTTTTTCTGTGTTGTCGTGTGAAATACTGTGACAATAATGGCGTGTGAAAAACGTAATACTAGGCTCCAAAGTAAACTGAGAAATGACAGTGAAAATGAGAGCAGTGTGTTAGCGCCACCGAGTTATGAATTAACTGATGTTCAAAGTAGTAATTTGGTAATTGTGCATAGGGAAATAAAGCGGGCGGCAAACAATGGCACGGACAGTGAAACAATTAGTGAAGAGGGAAGCATTATCGATCGATCGGTCGGCAACAGCTCGCCTCAGGAATCCGAAATGACAGGACATAATTTCGCAAATACTGTAGATTCAGGTTTTGGGTCATCACCGTTTTCTCAAATAAGTCAAGACACATTTTCTGCTTGTCAAAATGTGAATGTTGTCGGTGCAAATGCACTGCCGAAAAGCGTAGAGAAACAGATTCCAGACACTAATACATTATTATTGCAATTAATGCAACAAATGGGACAAAAGCTTGAAAAGTTAGACACAATGGAACAACACCAGAGACAAACACAGCAACAGTTAGACACAGTGGAACAAAATCTCAAAAAGTTAGACACAGTGGAACAAAATCTCAAAAAGTCAGACACTACACTTGAACAAACACGTGAAGATTTAACCACTGAGTTACATAACATCGAATCGAAATGTCAAAAAGTCTGTAATGACGTAAAAACACAAATTTGTGAGCATTTTCAACCTATTTTTTCGCGGCATGAAAATGCATTACAGAATCACGAAGCAGCCATAAAAGAGCTGCAAACCATTGTTCATGAAAATCTTGAGACCTTGTGGGCTAAATTTGACTCAGTTGCATCTACCGATTCGGTTACGCAACTTGCAAAAGCTCAGGAAAACTTAAAGGACAAAGTAGATACTCTGAAACTTGGTTCAGAAAAACACGCTGAGGAAATAAGTACACTATCAGAGAAAGTAGCCGAACTTTCGGATCAATTCACTAACTTATCTACAAAGGTAGATGATGATCTGAATGACACAAGACCCGTAGCCTTCACTGACACAGAAGAGTATGAACAAATAAGAAAATTCAAACAAAATCAGAATCAAATTAATACACAACACCAAAGAGAAATCCGGGAAGTACAAGATCAGCTGACACAGGTAATACAAGAATTACGTATTTCAGAGGACACTCGCGCTCCAACACGGGAAGAGGGACTTAGAAACACGGAAAAGCTGCAAAATAATAACACAGGGCATTTCGGAAGTAATGAAAGAAATTGGGAATGTGCACCGAATTTTGAGATGGAACGGCCGACACGACCTAACAATGACCGATATGCGACTCGCCGTCATGATGATTTTGACTATAAGCTGTTCATTACTACACGTAAATTCAAAACATTTAAGAATTCTGGCAACGACATTCATCCACAAGCATGGCTCCATCAATTCTCTCATTGTTTTCCTCCCAACTGGTCGTTAGAACACAGATTAGAATTTATGTGTGGCTACTTGGAGAATGAACCAGCTGTAAGAATGCGATCGGTCATTCACGATTGCCACAGTGAAGGAGAATTTTACCATGCCTTCCTCTCAGCATATTGGTCTCAAGCCACACAAGACCGCGTAAAACATGGCATCATAATGATGAAACATTTCGAACAATCTGAATTTTCCAGTCTTGTGAAATATTTTGAAGACATGTTGCACAAGAATCAGTACCTGTCAAACCCATACAGCCCCTCAGAACTCATCCGCATTTGCTTAATCAAATTACCTGAACATTTACGACACATTATTTTGGCAGGGCGTTGCAAAGACGACATTGAAGCATTTCAGGGACTGTTACAAGAATTAGAAATTGACACTGACAATCGCGGAACGCGAAACCAGGAACACAGCAATTACAGGTCACATCCGTCGCAATTCCGCGATGAAAGAAGTAATAACTTTACACGACAAGGCTATTCTCACAACACAAATCGTGACCAAAACAGACACCACCCGTATGACAACCGTTGGCAGATTAGTAATAACTACAGGGAAAGATCACCTCTCCGCAGCAATGACTATGACAGAGATAACCACAGAAACAGACAATATGGGAACCAAAACAATTATTACCAGGGGAGACAGAATAACTTCAGACGCAACAGTTCAGCGCGGAGTTACGATTCAGGGAGAAATTCTCCACCACGTGACCGACAAGGAAGAAACTACGGATTCTACCGAAATGACGACAGACGATATGATCATAACGACAGACGTCAATTGCATCAGAACTGGCGGGATTCAAACAGAGCAGGGCCCTCTCGGCAAGGCGAATTTGTAGAAGTTAGGTCTCCTAATCCCAATAACGACGCGCGCCAACAAAGAAACAGACAATGACTCACACCGCAGGCAGCCGCGTGCGCCGGCTGGCTCAGAGAAAAATAACATTGACGCTAACCTTGAGCAAGATTCCAGTATTCTTTACGGGCGAATACCGCATGATAATTGCATTCAAGTTGAAATTCTGCGTACTAGGAAGAGTAAAGGTTTACACCATATTTCACATGTAAAACCGTTTATTGAAAGATAATCTGCTTTTTAACTTTGTCTTTGCCATAAAACGTTTCACTTCACGTTACTAGTATGCTTTAGAAACTGTTACCATGCAACAATGTTTGAAGTTCAATATCCAGCCAAGAACCAAGAGAAATTATTTAAACAGAAATTACGAATGCATTGTTATTGCGAACTGACGACACAATGTAATTGTGTGTGTACATTCTTGCTTGTTAGTTGTACGATTAGAACATTTACCAGTACTGCTAATGAGATTTTAATGCAACATTTTGGTTTACTTGAAAATACATTCCGGATTTAAAGTACTTTCTGAGAGATACCAGATGACACAGAGGTTAGTTTATGTGACAGCTACACGATTTTTATCACGACGCTACTAATGAGTGACAATTTACAATGTTGCTTTTGCAGTGTATCTGTTTTATATCTGCACAGTTTTCTGAATTCTTCTAGGAAGAAAAACATGTTTTAGTAGTAACTTTTGTGGTATAGCAACAATGAGACAGCCTTTTTCGTGGCATAACAATACGTTACTGTACAGTACTTTCCTCATCACGGCAATAAGCGTAATAACTAAGATATCTATACGTAAAGCATTTCACTTTTGTGTATCATGAGGTAAGTACATTGACTTTAGCAGAACTTTGCTTACAGAGGACGATAACTACGACAGTTCCACAGAATTATCTTACAGCAAGACGCGCATTTAGCGCTACAGGACACGCATTTGAGTGATTAATCTTATACTTAAAACACTTATTTTCAAAGATTTTTTAATTACAAAGAAAGTTTTCCGTGATACATTTCATTCCATTGCTGTAATTTGTAACACCTGAGGGTATAATTACATTTATCCTCAGGGGGGTACACGCTTACTTTGTGTACCATGTGTTTGGCAAGCACAAGGAGCCCTAGCTAATATGGTATTTGCTTATACAACTTTACACATCGGTACCATATTTCTCTAACACACAAATTACACAGCTATCTGATCATTTAACTGAGAGATAAACATGTTTTTTACTACATCAGTGACAGATGTTTACGCAATTACACCGTTGGATAACTTCACACTTATGAAACTGTATTTTGTCTGTACTTTGTAAACTGTTCATATTTTTTCGGAATCATTGTGATACTATGAGAGCTTTGAATGATGTATTTGGTATGAGATCATGATTTTTAAAGTACGTTTGAGGCAGCTGACACTTTTGACATGAGCAGAGAATTATTTTAGGCTTAGAAATTATTGGAGGAAGTTACGACGATTTTGAGATTTGACTGAAGTGTTATGATGTTATTATTACGACGACGATGTGTATTATGTTGTTGAGGAATGTTTATTATGCTACGTATTTCTCATGATGAAATATTGAAGAAGTGTCGACGAATATGTATATGTATAATGAGGTAAGGAATAATGAGTAGTGTTTAGGGACTCTGATTTATGAAAAGGATGTTGGAAACCAAGAAACGTACTTTAAGAGTTATGAAATGTGTGACTGTATCACAATGCTGACCAATATTTTTTTTGGACACTTATATTTATAGGATTTTGTTTCTACAGATTTGCAACGCTAATTCTTGACCTGTGAAATATTTTTATGTGCGACTGTCTCTGTAGCGGAAACTGCTGTCGTAAATATTTCCGTAAGAAAGTTAACGGACCACCTACACATAATGCGTCGTGGGCACCCAGCTGTGTCAGACGCCTGGAGAAAAAGCCATTAGCACGTGCCTTTCAGAGCACAGGAAAACACCTGGAGAGCAAGCCATTAGGGTGTGCCTTTCATCGCTAATGCGACACCCTCGTTACTTGAAAACATATGATTACTCGCACTTTGTGCTAATTGCTGAAATGCTTATGAATTGATGGGAAATATTCGTACATCTGCACACCTGATTATGACAAGTGTCTTTCTATGAGAGTTGAGAGCTACTGACTTACGAAATGCCACATGACTATTGAATGATGTTTTTATGCTTTGGTTTGCGTAATTGCTTATTTCACTTGATATCTGGTTTCCAGCTGTGTTGCAGCATTGCTTTTATAAAATAAAATGCATTTGCTAATGTGAACACTTTCTGTCAACAGATCTATTAAATAATTATTTTATGATCCACATTCTTTAAAAAAGGAGCACTTGGAAAGGAAAGAACAATAAGAAGGAACTAGTAACTGCATACATAATATTCTTTTCAAGTACATGGTAATATTTCTTTTACAATAAGTTGTTGAGGTGCACCACTTTAATTACATAGACATTAAGATGATACATTTCCCTTATCTGCATTGTTGTTTAGTGTAATATTTTTTCTGCTTGCGCTATGTCATGTTTAGGTATAAGTTGCTGCTGTTTGCCAGGCATAGTGTTATTGAATTTGACTTTTGCTCATTTATGCTGCTAGCTTTGCCAATTTGCATTTTTTGCATTGCTGTTTGTGTTGATTTGTTATGTGATGCTGCATTGCCTCGTCCCTTAGTTTAGCATCTGAGCTCAGTAGATTTAAGTTAGCTTAAGAGGGGGTAGCCTCTAAGATAATGAGTTGCGATGAATTGGAAGAAATGCATTGAGAAAACAGGTTTAGGTAGGATTTTCTTGGAAATAAATGTTGAGGTAAGAAATGTATGAACATATAAATACAGAAAGCATGCTTAGATAGAATTTTTTTGGTGGAAACAAAGGATGAAATAAGAGGAAAGATATATGAAGTTTTGGGTTGGACTGCAGTACCAAATGTTACACTGAAAACGAACCCTGTCCTTTCCTATTGGTGTTATCCCACTATGAGTTTGTGTACCCTTGTATATTTGTTTTCTTCCTGTCTCTGTGTACTGTTTCATAGAATTTTTTTCTCTTCTAATACTAAGCTATATTCACTATGAGGAGGAATACTGTTATCCTCAAATATAAGTTGCATTAATAATATGTTATTTTCTTTGTAAAGTTGTTTACAATTCTGTTCTGTTTCAATGTTCATGTGTGAAATTAATGTTTCGAAAACTATTCTCATTATTTTATGTATGTACTTATGTCACTATTTTTGTAACACTGATGTATATGTTTATTTCTATTCTTTTGTAAAGCCTGTACTACAAATGTTATCTGTATTGTTATGTTCTTTAATGATGTATTTTGTACCTTTGTTATTGTATTCTTCTGTTATAAAATTGTAATTGTCACCAGTTCATGATATTATTAACTTGTTAGTTACATTTCACTGCACACGTTTCTGTTGGTCATAGTATATGGACAATATGTGAGAAGTAGGGGCTGTTAGTGTTTGCACGTGTGTTGATAATTCAGCAAGGGACTGGATAACAGCATTGCTCGTTCTAAGGACAATTCCAAAAACTTTGTGAGTGCACAAGTGGTGGTTTATGGACTTGCTATATTCTCTGCAACACTCTTCGATGGTGAATGTGCACCTGCACAATCGCAACAGATGGCTGCTGGCAATCTCTACAAGGACTACAGTGGGTCTGCACCTCTGGTGGCCCACCAATGCCATTATCTCTACAAGGACTACAGTGGGTGTGCGTCTTTGCTGACTCACCAGTACCATTATTTCTACAAGGACTGCAGTGGGTCTGCACCTCTGGTGGCCCACCAATACCGTAATCTCTACCAGGACTACAGTGGGTCTGCTCTGTGATGACCTACCTACCAATATTCTTCCAAACTACGACTGACTCTGCTGTGGGTTTGCTCTGTTGTGGCCCGTTATCTGTCAGCATGTCAAGAGTCAGCACTGTCTTTCCGTTGGAAGGACAACACTACTTCTTCAAGACTGCATGGAAATCCACTACTTCTGTGTGCAATTTCTTTTACTAATGAGACTTTGTGAAAAAAAACCTGTAATTACTGTTATGATGTACGATTAGGACTGTCTTTATGGACTGTGAGACAAGTTTAGCTTTTGACCAACATAATATCAATAAGTGTGTGCATTTGATTTCTTTGTTATTGTAATTATGAAAAATTTTATCAAATCATTATTGGGCACTGCCCAACAAAATTTGTAAAATTTTTTGTGGGGAGCATGGGGGCTATGTAAGTAGGCTGTTTATGTTTTCTCTATGTAAGTAGGCTGTTTATGTTTTCTCTATGTAAGTAGGCTGTTTATGTTTTCTCTATGTAAGTAGGCTGTTTATGTTTTCTTATTGGCAACGTTACGTAGCGCTCAATATGAAAATCACTGGCTGTGCTGTGTGCAGTCTGTGGCTAGTTTGCATTGTTGTCTGCCATTGTAGTGTTGGGCAGCGGCAGCTGGCTGTGAACAGCGCGTAACGTTGCGCAGTTGGAGGTGAGCCGCCAGCAGTGGTGGATGTGGGGAGAGAGATGGCGGAGGTTTGCAGTTTGTCATGAACTGATATATATATATTATGATTTGTGATGATATTAAGGTAAATACATTGTTTGCTCTCTATTAATATCTTTCATTTGCTAACTACCCCTATCAGTAGTTAGTGCCTTCAGTAGTTTGAATCTTTTATTTAGCTGGCAGTAGTGGCGCTCGCTGTATTGCAGTAGCTTGAGCAGCGAAGATTTTTGTGAGGTAAGTGATTTGTGAAAGGTATAGTTTAATGTTTGTCAGGGCCATTCTTTAGTAGGGAGTTTTGAAAGTCAGATTGCGTTGCGCTAAAAATATTGTGTGTCAGTTTAAGGACAGTCATGTATAAATTGTTCTAAGGGGACGTTTCAGTTTCATTACGACAATTCATTTATTGTTACAGCTCAGAGCTTTTAATTATTTTAAAAGAGAATTTTCATCTTCTTTGTACATATGTTTTCCTTTGCAACTTCTGTTATTCCCTTTTTAGAGGTGTCCATTCCTCGTCAACCGAACTTCCTACTGAGTTATTTCTTATCGCAATACCTATAGCCTTAGAGAACTTCAAGTCATACCTTTTTATTCCTTAGCATTTCCGTATCACACTTGTTTGCGCACTGATTCTTCCTGACTAGACACTTAAATTTCAGCCTACACTAATCACTACTAAATTGTGATCAGAGTCTATATCTGCTCCTGGGTATGCCTTACAATCCAGTATTTGATTTCGGTATTTCTGCCGGACCACTAAATCTTCCCATGTCTCCCGCTATTACTAGCTGAAATTTGTAACAGAATTTAATTAGTCTTTCTCCTCTCTCACTGCTACTACCAAGCTCATATTCTCCCGTAACTCATTCTTATACTCCTTCCCCTACAACCGCACTCCGGCCCCTATGACTATTATATTTTCATCTCCATTTACGTACTCGTTCAATATGCTCATGTACAGCCGCACAGGGTAGCCGTGAGGTCTAGGGCGTCTTGTCACGTTTCGCGCGGCTTCCCCCCCCCCCCCCCCAAACCCCCGTCGGAAGTTCGAGTTCTCCAGTCCTCCCTCGGGCATGGGTGTGCGTGTTGTCCTTAGTGTAAGTTTAAATTAGATTAAGAACTGTGTAAGCTCAGGGACCGATGACCTCAGCAGTTTGGTCCCGTAAGACTTTAGCACAAATTTGCAAATTTTGCTCATGTACGTTCTCTGTCTCTTTATCTTCGGCTTGCATCGTCGGCATGTATACCTGAACTATCGCTGTCGGTGTAGGTTTGCTGTCGATTCTGATGAGGACAACGCTACCAGCTAACTGTTTATAGTAACTCATTCTGTGCCCTATTTTCGTATAAATAATGAGTCCTACTCCCGTTATACCATTTTCTTCTGCTGCTGATATTACCCTATACTCACGAGACCAGCAATCTTCCTAATCCTTCTCCTCTTTCCATTTCAGTTCATTCACCCCTACTATATCTAGACTGAGCTTAGCATTTCCTTTTTCTGATTTTCTAGCTTCCCTACCAAATTCAAACTTCTGACATTCCACGCCCGACTCATAGAACGTTCTCCTTTCGTTGGTTATTCAATATTTTTCTCATGGTAACCTCCCTCTTTGCGGTTCCCTCCTGGAGATCCGAGTGGGGGACTAGTCTGGAATCTTTTGCCAAACGGAGAGATCATCATCACACTTTTTCATTTATAGGCCACATGTGCTGTGGAAATGTATTATGTGCCTTTCATGCAGTGGTTTCCATTGCGGTCTGCATCCCATGCCATTGATCACTGCTGATTCTTCTGTCCTTAGGGTCAGTTCCCACCCCTTGCTGTGAACCTCTGTCAGCTTCTCCACCCTCTTTGGCAAGGACGTTGGCAGATTGAATGTCTTGTGCCGGATGTTTTCGGCCGCCATTACTAATGATTTGTAATCAAAATTCTACTTCACTCAGTGAGATTTCAGGCAGAAGACGTGTCTGCGGACGCCACCAGGAGTGATTGTGTGGGTTGCCATTTCTTTTCATTCTAAATACACTCTAAAACAAACAAAAATAAATAAAAAATACAAAAATAAAAAACGCTGAACCACGAAGAAACTATACAAATGGGACGAAAATCTGTAGACGTGATGTACAAATGATTAAGATTTCATAAAATATTAATGATTAATTCAAGATAAAGAGCCTCACAATCTGACCAAGTCAATAACGCACTGGTCCACCTCTGCCTCTTACTCGTATTAAAGCAGTTTCTCGGCTTGTCATTGACTAACAGAGTTTTGGGACGACCTCCTGAGGGATATCCTGCCAAATTTTGTCCAACTTGCGCGTTAGATTGTCAAAATACCGAGCTAGTTAGAAGCCCCATCCCAAACAGCGCCAAATGTTCTCAGCTGGGAATTTTGCTGGCCAAGGTATGGTTTGACAACCATGAAGAAGCTTTAATCTACTGCGCTGCTGAAAGAACGTATTTTATGTAGACGAAGCAACGTTGTTGAATTACTTTTCCACGAGGTTATCTTCTCGTTATTGGTTTATCTATTTCGATATTTCAAAGCTGAGAAATTCACTGCCCATTATTAGAGAAATTTGCAGTAAATTAGAGTGTGATTTGCGACCGGTAACCAGAGGGCAGCAGAAATTGGCAGACTGAAATGGTGGTCAAATTTGAGAATGCGTCCCTCAACCGTTAGTAGAAGTATTTCAAAATCGTGTGTATTCATCCGTAAGAAATTTCTGAATTCCAATCGAGAAGATAGAGCCTATGTCTTTATGATCTTTAAAAGACCTACTCTCTTTCTCGCCAGTGAAGATTCGTTTGCCAGGCTTCTGGGTGATTTGAAAGGGTCCAAACAAATAATATTGTAAGTAGGCTATTTAGGTTTTCTTATTGGTAACGCCATGTAGCGCTCTGTATGAAAATCACTGGCTGTGCTGTGTGCAGTCTGTGGCTAGTTTGCATTGTTGTCTGCCATTGTAGTGTTGGGCAGCTGGATGTTAACAGTGCGTAGCGTTGCGCAGTTGGAGGCGAGCCGCCAGCAGTGGTGGATGTGGGGAGTGAGATGGCGGAGTTTTGAGAATGGATTATCTGGACAGAGACAGTAAATTTGTAATATTGGATATCATGGACTGATATAGATATTATGGTTTTTGAACACTATTAAGGTAAATACATTGTCTGTTCTCTATCAAAATCTTTCATTTGCTAACTATGCCTATCAGTAGTTAGTGCCTTCAGTAGTTTGAATCTTTTATTTAGCTGGCAGTAGTGGCGTTCGCTGTATTGCAGTAGTTCGAGTAATGAAGATTTTTGTGAGGTAAGTGATTTGTGAAACATATAGGTTAATTTAGTCAGGGCCGTTCTCTTGTAGGGATTACTAAAAGTCAGATTGCGTTGCGCTAAAAAAAAATATTGTGTGTCAGTTTAAGCACAGTCATCTATAATTTTTCTAAGGGGACGTTTCATATGGCGACCCTGCCAGGATTTAGATTTGCTGCTGCTTGCTTTGACAATTTCCATTTTTTTTCATTGCTGTTTGTATTAATTGTTTTGTACTGCTGCATTGCCTTGTCCCTTAGTTTAGCATCTGAGCTCAGTAGATTTGAGTTAGCTTAAGATGGGGTAGGCTATATGACAGAACGAGTTGTGATGAATTGGAAGAAATGCATTGAGTAGCTATAAGAGAATGGTTTGGCCAAAAACGTATTTAGAAAGAGGATATGAACAAAAAAAGTAGGGCTTAGGGCAACAGGTGTATGTAGGATTTTCTTGGAAATAAATGATGAGGTAAGATAATAGAAAATAAATAATGAGGTAAGAAATATGTGAACATATAAATACAGAAAGCATGCTTGGATAGGATTTTTTTGGTGGAAACAAATGTTCAAATAAGAGGAAAGATATATGGAATGAAGTTTTGGGTTGGACTGCAGTACCAAATGTTACACTGAAAACAAACCCTGTCCTTTCCTCCTGTGTTATTCTGCTATGTGTTTGTGTACTCTTGTGTACTTGTGTTTTTCCTGTCTTCATGTGTTTAGCTAATAAAATTTATGTTGTAGAATTTTTCAAATACTATGTTATTTTCTTTGTAAAGGTGTTTAGACATTATTTATTCTGTTCTGTTTTAATGCTCATGTGTGAAATTAATGTTTCGAAAACTATTCTCATTATTTTATATATTCACTTATGTTATAATTCCTGTAACACTGATGTATATGTTATTTCGATTCTTTTGTAATGCCTATATTACTACAAATGTTATCTGCATTATTATGTTTTAATGATGTTTTCTGTATCTCTGTAATTGTATTCTCATGTTATAAAATTGTAATTGACACCAGTTTATCAAATTAAGTAACTTGTAAGCATTCATTTCACTGCACACATTTCTATTGGTCGTAGTATATGCACAATATGTGAAAAAAAGAGGACTGTTAGTGTTTGCACGTGTGTTAATAATTCAGCAAGGGACTGATTAACAGCATTGCTGGTTCTAAGGACAATTCCCGAAACTTTGTGAGTGCACAAGTGATGGTTTATGGACTTGCTATATTGTCCGCAAGGCTCTTCGATGGTGATTGTGCACCTCCACAGTCGCAACAGATGGCTGCTGGCCGTCTCTACAAGGACTACAGTGGGTCTACACCTTTGATGACTCACCAATACCATTATTTCCACAACGACTGCAGTGGGTCTGCACCTCTGGTGGCCCGCCAATACCGTAATCTCTAACAGGACTACAGTGGTCTGCTCTGTGATGACCTACCTACCAATATTCTTCAACTTCAACTGACTCTGCTGTGGATTTGCTCTGTTGTGGCCCATTATCTGTCTGCATGTCAAGAGTCAGCACTGTCTTTCCGTTGGAAGGACAACCATACTTATTCAAGACTGCATGGAAATCCACTACTTCCGTGTGCATTTTCTTTTACTGCTCAGACTTTGAGAAAAACACTGCTATTTTACTGTGATGAACGACCAGGACTGTCTTTATGGACTGTGAGAAAATTTTAGCTTTTGACCAACATTGTATCAATAAGTGTGTGCATTTGATTTCTTTGTTATTGTAATTGTGAAATTTTTTTAACAAATATGTATTGGCCAGTGCCCAAAACAATTTGTAAAATTTTTTGTGGGGAGCATGGGGGCTATGTAAGTAGGCTATTCAGGTTTTCTTATTGGTAACGCCACGTAGCGCTCTGTATGAAAATCACTGGCTGTGCTGTGTGCAGTCTGTGGCTAGTTTGCATTGTTGTCTGCCATTGTAGTGTTGGGCAGCTGGATGTTAACAGCGCGTAGCGTTGCGCAGTTGGAGGCGAGCCGCCAGTAGTGGTGGATGTGGGGAGTGAGATGGCGGAGTTTTGAGAACGGATGATCTGGACAGAGACAGTAAATTCGTAATATTGGATATCATGGACTGATATAGATATTATGGTTTTTGAACACTATTAAGGTAAATACATTGTCTGTTCTCTATCAAAATCTTTCATTTGCTAACTATGCCTATCAGTAGTTAGTGCCTTCAGTAGTTTGAATCTTTTATTTAGCTGGCAGTAGTGGCGTTCGCTGTATTGCAGTAGTTCGAGTAACGAAGATTTTTGTGAGGTAAGTGATTTGTGAAACGTATAGGTTAATTTAGTCAGGGCCATTCTCTTGTAGGGATTACTAAAAGTCAGATTGCGTTGCGCTCAAAAAAATATTGTGTGTCAGTTTAAGCACAGTCATGTATAATTTTTCTAAGGGGAGGTTTCAATATTTCTCGCTCCACCACGCAGAAAAAGTAGGAAGCCTAAAGCTGAATCATTGCTGCGCTGCTGCATAACTTTCTTTACATAAACGAAGTAAAGCTGCATCTCATTCTTCGTTTTACTCTATGCATTATTAATTGAAAAGCGTTGGTTTTGGACTCGCATTTTTGTTCCTTAGGCAGTTGTTCTGAAATTATTGCAATCTCTTGCATGTCATTTTAGGCGGCTTACATGTCCCTAACTAGTGACCAAACCGGAGAAAGGGAAGACGTAGAGTAACGTGTAATCCGAAACAAATTTCGTTTCCGGCGAATCTCCACATCACACATTCGAGCCTGCAGCCTTTCGGTTCCTAGCTAAACTCTCAACCACTTTTTTGTTTTTGTTTCACCATTGTTATCGGCATTTGCTCTGGGTGGGCGTCACATGACGCTCCTTCATGTTCATCGTTGAATATTTCACTCAGTTTTTCTTCTTTTTTTATTACAAAGAGGAGCCAGCGTTCTGAACCCTACAGACCCTTAAGCTGAAAATTTACGCTTTCTCCTAACTCAAGTTACTGCTGTTCTCTCGAGCTATGACCACTGTTCGGTTGGTGGCAGTGGTGCCGTTTTCACAACTTTTAATTTTTTTATCCCGGTTTACTGGCATTCGGTCGTGCCCATTCAGCCATATCAGTAATGGAGAGACAATACGACAGTGTATTGCAGACGATTTGCTTGTCAGTTACGACGATACAAATGTAAGGACAATAAAGCACGCAGTCCCACAGAGGAGAAAATTTCCCACCCGGCCAGGAATCGAATGTCGACCTTCTCGGATATTTATCTGCCGCGCTGAACACGCAGCTGCCGGAGCAGATGGTTTCGGAACATAATTTTAATTCATCGTAATTCAGATAATTTGTACTAAATTTTTATAAATCATGTACAGAAACCTTCTTCACACAACAGTGTATACTGATAGTCGAAAACATTATGCTTGATAGTTTGTTTGTCCGCCTTCAGAACGAAATACGTCACTGATTCTGCGTATCACGGATCCGAAAGTTTTTGCGCGGACACGTAATGCCACATATGTCCACAAGGTATGTGGCATTAGATGTCTGGGCACATGTTATGTAATTGGAGTAAATAACGAGCTGCTGATTTGTGTAAGAGATGATGGCGCCCGATAGCTACTCAGATGGGTTCCATAGGATTTACATCAGACGAATGTGGTCGCCGAATCATCAGCGAGAGTTCACCATAATGCTCCTCAAATCACTGAAGCACGAATCTGGCTCCGAGACACGGACAGTTATACCGTACCAAGTGAACATTCGACTAGCTTCGCCGTTTTCGAGATACTCATTCACAGGCTCTACTAATAACAATCTGCCCTTTTTCAAAGTCTCTTACGTCATTGGATTTCCCCGACTGCAGCCCATATCTACGCTAGGGTGTTCCCCCTTCCGTGTCTGTTCGTTTACACACTTTCCTTACCACACCACGTGCCGGCAACGCTACCAGGCGGTGCCCAACGTTGCAGTGGGCAGTGGTCATAATGTTTTGGCTTAACGGTGTGTCCAAAAACTTGCACCGAAAAAATTGCGGTATTAGGAAGTGCTACTAATGTGCGGCTTTCACAGAATGGATTGGCAATCAGGGGTTCGTATTGTTAGCCAATAAACAGATTGGAATAATACTTAGTTTTGTGGCGGCGTTCGTAGCGACAAACAATTCGCTGTAGAAACGGCTTACGAAGTCACCGCCACACTTTTAATAGCGGGCCGACCGGTCCGCTGGAACAGTGAACAGAAAGATGAAAACCCAAACACTCTGATTAAATAAAAGTCGGTACTTATACAGAAACACAGTAGTGAACTCCGTGTCTACAGAAATCTGTCTAGTTCGAGTCGGAGAGGCTAGGTCAGCGTCGGCTCACGACAAACAACAACTCTGCTGCGATGAACACACAACTGACTAGCAAGTACACAATTCGGTGGCGAGTATACAACTGAGTGGCGAATACAGAACTGTCCTAGCGCTCGCGACTCCAGCGCGTAAGAAACCCGAAGCCAGCGGAGGCGCGCGCAGACTTGCGGCGATTTCCTGTCTCGCTGGCGCTGCTTATGCGGACGGCGTCCGGACTTTGATGCTGCCAACCTTTGGGCAGCGGGCTCGGGTGGCATTACTGGCTAGGATATAACACTCCTCCCCCCCAAATCGCCGCACCGTCGTTGAATAATGACGTGGCGAGCGTCGACGGCCGGGGAGGGGTCTGGCCGCAGGCGTAGCAGAAGAGACCGGGGCGGAGACTTGTCGGTGGCAGTCCCCGGTCCGCACCCCAGCATTGGCTGCGCGGGGCCTCGGGAAACACCGACTGAAAACCGAGGTCAGGGTGCACGCCTGTGACCACGGGCGCAGCTTCTGGTACTGGACGCGACGGGGCGTCGGGACCCACGAAGAGAGGCAGCGTCTCCTGACGCTGCGTCGACGGCTGCTGAGTGGGCGCCGGACAAGGCGCTGTGGTGTCAGACTCCTTGGGGGTGCCCAAGGAAAGCGGCTGCAGGACAGGCTGCACAGCCACCGCTTGGGAAGGCGGCCCGGCTGAGGGGTCGACGTCCATCAGCTCCGAAGGCGGTGGCGACTGAAGAGGGACCGCAGGCGCCGGAGCGACCACCTGGGGCGCTCCCGGATGAAACTGCGCGGGAGGCATCAACGGGACGGGCTGTCGGCGTGGTAGCGGCGACGGCTGCTGCTGCTGCCCTGGGGGCGGCAGCGAAGTCGGAAGGCGCGGCTGGAACCCGCCGCGGACCAAATCTGTGGACAAAGAACGAGCGGCAGAATCCGGGCGGCCAGCGCGGCGCAACTGGTTCTGATGCCTCCTGTGCACCCCAGTAGCACCTTGAACAGTATAAAAACCGCGACCCTGGACACTTATCACGGTACCACGTTCCCAACGACGGCGACCATGATAAACTCTGAAAAAAACGGCGTCGTTGCGCTGAAAACGCGTGCGATGCTCAGAAGGGGCGGGTCGATCCGGGGGGTGCAACAACCGTAGTAGGGTGCGATGACGACGGCCGTGGAGAAGCTCCGCAGGCGAAGGGCCGTCGCGTGGCGTGGTCCGGTACGACGACAGGAACGTGATGAGGGCCTGCTGACGAGAGTGCGTAGCACGAAGGCGGTCCATATGATCCTTGAATGTGCGTATAAAACGTTCCGCTGCACCATTCGATTGAGGGTGGAACGGCGGAGTAAGAACATGGCGAATGCCATTGGCAGAACAAAAACTTTCAAATTCAGCAGAGGTAAATTGTGGACCATTGTCAGACACTAAAACTTCTGGAAGACCCTCAATACAAAAAATTGAAGTCAACGCCTGTATAGTTTGTGCAGACGTTGTAGACTGCATGGGCACAACAAACGGAAAATTACTAAATGCATCTATCACGATGAGCCAACGAGAATGCCAATATGGACCAGCGAAATCAATATGTACTCGTTGCCAGGGACCGGCAGGGCGTGCCCACTCAAAATAGCGTTGAGGCGGAGCAGCTTGGTGTTCGGCACACGTCGAACAATCTGTAGACATCTGCGTATGCGGCAAGATATCCCAACAGACGTCAGCTATCTCGTCAATTACTTATCAACCTCTTCAACCAGTTACGTGAGTGTGGTAGTATAACATCTATGTTGTTGTTGCTGTTGCTGTTGATCCGCGAGTTAGCCCCTGCACAATCGCATCAGAAAGTGTATTAAGCATTCTTCATCGACATCATTTCCACAGCTATCAGTTCTCTCTGCATCAACAGATGCATGGAAGCGATTATGAAAACTGTGCTAACTTCTATACATGGGTATTAAGACAGGATACTCCAGATGTATCATGCTTATTTTTTAGTGACGTAGCAACATTTGCTACTAATGGCTATGTAAAGCGCCGAACCATGCACAATTAGTCTGTGGACGATCTCCATTGGATTCACCAAGTGGAAGATCAGCTTTCATGGAGTGTAAACGTGTGATGTGGGAAAGTGAACCATCAGTTCATAGGCCCATTTTTCGTAGACGGAACTCTGAACGCTCAGAAGTGTCGTAGCCCCCTAACAAACTATATTCCACGGATGGCAGATGACGTTCCTCTGCAGACTTGGCGGAATCTATGGCACCGACAGGATGGCTGTCCAGCCCTTCAGTGCATGAAGTACTACAGCATGTTTTTACGAATCGTTTCGAAATCGTTGAACCGAACGCAGAAGACCTATACCAGGCTGGCCCGTTCTCCAGATCTGACAACTATAAACTTTTTTCTGTGGCAGAAACTGAAAGAAACTGTCTACAAGGACATATCATCTATACCCGATGACATGCGACGGCTTGTTACTTACAGCCTGCTCGGACATCTCCTCTGAAATCCTAGCATATGGGCAGCAGTCTTTCCATTCCTGACTGGAAGCATGTATTGCCGCTGCCGGTAGTCATTTTCAACACTACCTGTGACGGTCAGTTGTCTCGATACTGGTCAAAATCCACATTACTAGTGAATACACTTGTTTTGTTCTCCAGCATATGTTACCACAGGTATTGTACAAGTGTTGGTGAGGAACTTTTCAAAATACGATACGTCATAAACGAATCACACTAGAATTTTGCAAACAAACACCATTGACATCCTAATTTACCTAATTTTAGTTTTTTAATGTCAGGAGGCATTTTTCCATTTAAAAAAGTGTATGTTTCCACTAAAAAAAACATTCTATTTTTACAATCTGCTTATTGACTGACAACAAGAGCCCTTTGCGGTGGGGTGGGTCGCTCTCTCATTACCCTTTAAACAATCTACACACCCACTTGGATAGGTTTCAGGTAGTCTGACCCTTCGCTCTGCGATGGTAGATACTGGTTTAGCCGACAAAAACAACGTTGATT
Organism: Schistocerca piceifrons; assembly: GCF_021461385.2. Lineage (NCBI taxonomy): Eukaryota > Metazoa > Arthropoda > Insecta > Orthoptera > Acrididae > Schistocerca > Schistocerca piceifrons. The sequence continues at coordinate 640,530,720 of NC_060140.1, read as the reverse complement.
AAAAGTCAGCTAAGTCCAGCACATGGGCAGCATCTGAAAGTTAGTTAAACATTCGGGCGGTGGTGATTTTTGCATGACTTGTTTGAAAAATATCTAAAATTTCCTGCAAGCTCGTTTATTGTCTTAAAAACACACAAGGTGGCAATCAAGTTCTTATTTAATATCCCGACACTAATTATGCAATGCTACTGACTGTCCCTGTAACAAGTTCACACCCAAAAGCAGCTAGAAAATATTTAGTCCGATCCGGCATTTTAAACGTCCTAAACAGCTCCATGGTAAGCTACGCATTCAATGCAAGATAACAACTCGCAATAATTTGCTACGTCATCCTTTGATTACCAATCCATTCTGTGAAAACCGCACATCAATAGCATTTGCCATTTCCGAAATATTTTCTGTGCCAGTTCTAAGTGATTCACGCTGTATATTATTGAAGGGGATCAAAATCACTACAGTAGTTCCTGAAATTAGCTTGCATAGACAGGCGAACTCTTGGAGGCGACGTACGGATGTTAGGAGGCGACTTCAGTTTATGTACATACACATATGTATATAAGAGAAGAGAAATGTATCACTTGACAATACAGGCTGTAAAGTCATTCCGATTCAGCTTCCTTCTGTTCTTGTATCACAATCTCGGATTTCGTTCTCCTGTCTTACAGTACACTCACAAGGTCTTTTTTTACGTAATTCAGTACTGAATTATGCTCCCGCATTCCACTATTCTCATTTTATTCATCTTCAGAACACCAGTTTACTTTTCATGACTTCTAATTTTCGGATTGTATATAGATACTTCTAAAAGATCATCACCATCATCATCGTCATCATCATCGTCACCATCATCACCTACATTAAGTACTATACCCATTGGCCAGCCTCGCCTCATAACAGTTTGAGTAATCTTATTTAGAAAAGATTTACTCTACATCATACCATAGAACTTAAGAGCCCCTTTGCATCTCCTTTTCAACTGCTGTAGTCCCCTTTCTCCCATAGTTCTGTTATCCTTTTAATGCGCTCAACTGATTTTTATCCGCCTTAACCAGTTTTATCCGTTCCTTATTTTCTACTTGCATTATTACCAGCTTATGAGCATACGCGTATAATATTCATTCATGTTGGCTCTGTATTACTCGGGGAGCAAAGAGGGGGCTGTATTCCCATTCCTCTGAGAATTTAGCGTACCCCTGAACATACTGTTCCGCACATTATCATTGAATATTTATGAATAATAAGTCGTGCAACATAAAGTACTGAACACCTTAATATAAACATTGGGGCGCAATTATACGTGAAATATGAATACAACAGCTCACATAGATATAATGGTACATGAGGTTTATCGAACTACGAAATGCAACTCACTGAGAAGGCAAAACAAATAATTATAAAATCCACAAGGATCAAATAAACTACAAAAAGTACACGACAGTCTCTTGGCACAGGTAGGTGGAATGAGTATGGCAGTAATACAGTTACCTATGTTCGCATTAACAACCGACTATTGCTGAATTAGTCAACAGATTAAAGAAAAACCCTAACTTAAAACAAAAGACTTCGCGATATCTTCGAAGCGACTCACGTAAATGCAGCTTTTACTTGCCATCGTTCTAAAACTGCTTTGCAGAGTTTAAAAATGTACCACTGCTGACCTCCTTTGAGTGCACAGGTCCTTCTAACCCTGAGCACCTCGTGTTTCTCATCCACTTGTAGAACTATATTTGTTTTGAAAATATCCGATTGTGCTGCTCCACCTAATGAATGTTCACAACCTGCCGAATGCCTTGTTCAGCCCTCTGTGAGGTTCTATCGGAACTTGGGACACAGTATGCGACATCAACCGCCCGTCCATTCCACCTAGCTCAGGCCTCGGCCTTTTCGCTACGAACAGTTTTATGGCTTTCTTGCTGATGTACTCCGGCATCTTTTGCTTCCCCACAGTTAGCCAGGGGATCCAGCTTACGGAAAAAACTTAACAATCTCCTTCACCGAAGAAATAACTTCTCTGGACGTATTAGATTCGCAATCATTGGTGTGTGACTGAGCTACATCCGCATTTTCATGCGTCGCCAGTAATTTGAAATAATTTGGATATTGCGTTATTAATTAGGATGAGGAGTAGTTTTGGGGGAAACTGTCTCGTTGCAGTTGCTCACTGTAACTAAATCTCCTATTGTTCTTCCTCTGCTGCCCCAAACGAGTAAGGGTGGGGGGGGGCAGGGGTGGAGAAGAGGGCTGAATCCCTGGGGCCCAAGTATCATCGGGGGCCCAAGTCTAAATCTACATCTACATAAATACTCTGGAAGCCGTTTGACGGTGCGTGGTAAAGGGTACTTCTGGTAACACTACGTTGTCGCACTCGCGAATGGCGGGTGGGAAGAATGTTTGTCGGCAAGTCACTGTATTTGCAGTTGTTTCTTGAACTTTATAGTCGTGGTCATTGTATGTGGGAGGAAGTAATATGTTGCCTGACTCTTCATGGAAAGTACTCTACAAATTTCTGTAATAAACCTCTCCGTGACGCACAGCGTGTCTCTTGCAGCGTCTCCTACTAGAGTTTGTTGAACATATCTATAACGCTCTCGTCACAACCAGACGGTCCCATGACGAAATGCACCATCCTTCGTTGGATTTCCTCTATCTCACCTATCAAACTGATGAACAATACTCACGAATGGTGTTAGGAAGAACTCCGCTTACAGCTGGTAAAATTGTTGTTGCCTAAAACATAATCGGTTTCGTGACTTAAAGCCGCATCATCAGGTGCAACCTGCACAGTAAAAAGCAAAGTACAATGTCACCACATTTTGTGGATATTAAAATTAGTACAGGAATGTCTAAAATATACTCACAACGTTAAAAGATCGTGAGCATACCATCACTCCTAGTCTAAATTTACTGTTCAAACAATAACGATAATACTTCGGAGAGTGAAAGGTAAAGCAGACGTGCTCCATTCTATAAAATTTACCTACCTCTAAAAAGATAAAAGAAAATATCTTATAGTGATCGGACGCCAAAATGGGTCGAACAAGCGTCTAATAATCGACTTCAATCGCGTATGAGTTACATTTTTTTAAGACTCTTCCTATGAACCTCAGCCTGACATCTGCTTTTCCTACTGTTTGTTTTTATTGTTATTCTACTTAAGGCCGTTCTGGATACTTAACTCCTAGATATTTTACGGTAGATACTGTTTCCAAGAATTTGTCATCAATAGTGTGGTTGTACAGTGGTGGATTTTTTTCTCGTGCATGCGCAACATGTATTTATTTACGTGCGGGATCAATTGCAAGAGCCTGCACCATTCATTAGTCTTCTGTAGATCATTCTGCATATCGACACTGTCTTCTGGCGTTCCTACTTTTTTTATAGACAAATGCATCTTCAGTGAACAGTCTTAAAGAGCTTCCGACGGTTTTCAATAAGTCATTTATGTACATTGTAAACAGTTACGGTCCTATCACACTTCATTTCGGTAATTCTGAAACTGTCTTCACATCTGTCAATTTTGTACCGTTAATACCGACGTGTTTTTTTATCTCGAAGGAAGTCCTGAATCCAGTGGCAAATGTTGTCCGATAATCGGTAAGCTCTTAATTTTTTCCCCTAAACAGCAATGCTGGACGATATCAAACGCCTTCTTGAAATCAAGGAACACGGCATCAACCAGAGCGCCGATGTCTACAACGCTATGTATCTTTTGGAGGAACCGAGAGAGTTTACGGAATGCAAGCTGATTTTTATAGACGAGATTTTAGTTCTCGATGAACGCCGTAGTTGTTGAGTATAAAGCATGATCGATAGTCCTACAACAGACTGACGTCAAGGATATAAGGCTACAATTAAGTGGTCTGTACTACAACCTTTGTTGAAAATGGGGATGACTTTAGCTTTTTCGCAATTGGTAGGTTCCCTTAAATTTTGAATAAAACTCCTCAGGAATGGCGACCGAAGACTTCCGGCGTAAGAATTCACCTTCGTTTTGCCAACAGCCTCGTCAAAGAGGGCGGAGGAGCAGTCAGAGTTTCAGGGCACCATCTTGCTCTTGTGATTATAAGGCGGAAGAATCAGCAATGATCGATGGCATAAGGATGCAGGAGACAATGGAAATCACAGCATTAAAGACACATAAGGTTTCTTCACATGACATGTGACCTGTAAATTGAAATGTGTCATTATGTACTTTCCATTGGCAAAAGATTCCGGATTCGTCTTCCCTTCGGATCTCCGTGAGGGAACTGCAAAGAGGAGGGGGATGGGAGGGGGGGGGGGGGTTGAGGATGAGGAAAAGATGAAATAACCAACGACGATGTAACATGAAAAATGGAATATCATAAGTCTGACCGTAGCAGGAAAGCCAGAAAGTCTGAAAAGTGAAATGCGGAGGCTCACTCTAGATGTGGTTGGAGTGAAGAAAGTGAAACGGAAATAAGACACGAATTACATGCCCGACAAATACAGTGAAATATCAGCAGCAGGAAATAACGGGAGGAGGATTTGTTACGAATAGGAAAGTAGGGCAGAGAGCAAGCTACTGTAAACAATTCAGTGATAGGGTTGTTCTCATCAGAACCGACGCCAGAGCAACGCTGTCAACGAGAAATGAAATGAAGTGATCGTATGGCATTTACTGGCCGGGATATCCCCTTCGGGGTTCGGCCGCCGTACTGCAAGTATTTTTAAGTGACGCCACTTCGGCGACTTGCGTGTCGTTGAGGTATACATGTCAAAGCCGCAAGCAGCAGATGGAAGGATGAACGAATTTTATAAGGATACTGAAAAAGTAATTCAGTATGTAAAGGGAGAGCAAAATCTAATAATCATGGGGGCTGGAACGCAGATGTAGGGGAAGGAATGTAAGAAAGGCTTGCGGAAGAATTTGGACTTGTCAGTAGGAATGAGAAAGGAGAAAGACGAATTGAGTACTGCAATAAATATAAGATGGTAATAGCGATTATTCCGTTCCATAATAACAAGACGAGGAGGTACGCTTGGGAAAGGCCAGCAGGTACGGGAAGATTCCACATGGATAACATCTTGGTCAGATAAAGATTCCGAAATCAGATACTGCATTGTAAGGCGCATCCAGGAGCAGATACAGACTCTTCGTAACTTAGTAATGATGAAGAGTTGAGTTAAATTTAAGACGTTCGTTCGAAAGAATCAGTGTGGAACGAAAGTGGGATACTGACGGATTGTGGAATTACGAGGCGCATTTGAAATTCGCTAAGGATGTAGGTACTGGAACACCACAGTAGGTAATTCAGTTCAAGAGGAGCGGACATCTCTAAAGAGCGCAGTCGAAAATGTTGGACAAACAATTAATATACGCACAAGGAAGATAACTGCGAAGAAACTTCGGGTAACACATGAAATACTTAACCAGTCGACGAAACAAGGAAGGATAAAAAAGTTCAAGGAAAGACAGAAAAAGAATAATAGAAATACCTTTGGAATGAAATAAATAGCAATAACAGGGCAGCCGAGGTGAAATGGCTGGAGGAAAGGTGTGAAGAAATCGAAAAATAAATGATCGTCAGGAGGAGTGGAAATTATTCCACTGTTAAACGCAGAAGAGACAGCGGGTAGGTGGAAAGCGTACATTGAAGGCCTCATGAGGGGAAGGAATTGTCTGACGACGTGACAGAATAAGAAATTGGAGTCGATATGGTTGACATAGGAGATCCAGCAGAATTTAAAAGAACTCTTGAAGACTTGAAATCAAATAAGGGAGAATGGATACATAGAGTTCCATCGGAGTTTCTAAACTCAGTGGGGGTGCAACCGAACTAATACTCAGTTGGCTGTGTAGAATCTATGGGACAGGCGACGTACCGTCAGAGTATCGGAACAATACGATCCACACAGTTCCGAAGATAGCAGGGGGAGAATACGTGCGAAAACTATCGTACCGTCACTTAACAATTCGTGCATCCAAGCTGTTGAGAAAGATAATACACAAAAGAATGAAAAGAAAATATAGTATCTGTTAGATGACGAGCAGTTTGGCTTTAGGAAAGGTTACGCTTGATAACGGAAGATAACGCTGAAGATCAGTCAAGACACGCTTTTAGGATTCGTCCGCCCAGAAAAAGCATTCGACAATGTAAAACGACGCAAGATATTCGATATTATGAGAAGAATAGGATTAAGCTGTAGGTTAAGACGGGTAATACACAATATGTACAGAAACCAAGAGGGAACAATAAGACTGCAAAACCAAGAACGAAGTATTCGGATTAAAAAGGGTGTCAGGCAAGATGCAGTCTTTCGCCCCTATTGTTCAATCTATACATCGAAGAAGCAATGAAGGAAAAAAGGAAAGGTTCAAAAGTGGGATTAAAATTCGGGGTGAAAAGATATCAATGATGAGATTACTATTCTCCATGTATGTGAAGAATAATCACAGGATCTGTTGGATGGAACGAACAGTGTACTGAGTACAGAATGTGGATCGTAAACCGGGAAAATACAAAGACACTTATATGCAGTGGAAACGACAGTAGCGAAAAACCTAACATTAAAACTGGACATCACAAAGTAGACGAGTTAAGGGATTCTGCTACCCTGTAAGCAAAATTATCCACGACGGACGAAGCACAGAGGACAAAAGGCAGACTAGCACTGGGAAAGAGGGCATTCTTTACCAACAGAAGCCTACTAGTATCAAACATAGGCCTTCATCTGAGTAACAAATTTCTGAGAATGCACGAGTACATTTGAAGCGCAGCACAATGTGGTAGTGGACTATGGGCAGTGGGATAACTAAAACAAAGATTACCGAAGCGTTTGAGATGTGGTGCTACAGAACAATTTTGAAAACCTGATGGACTGTTCCGGTAAGTATGACAAGAAGGGAGAGGATGACAGGACATGTATTAACACATCCTGGAATAACCACTATGATACTAGAAGGAACTGCAGACGTTAAAAATGTAGCGGCGGTCAGAGATTTAAATACATCAACAAAAAAAATCAGGATGTAGTATGCAACTGCTACTCTGAAATGAAGAGGTTAGCGCAGGAGAGAAATTCATGGCGGGCCGCATCAAACCAGTCAGATGATTGACTAAAACACAAGAAAAAAAATGCTCTCCTTGCTCCAGCGAACTACGATAAATTGCTGCTGGAAGGCTGTCCTGTAAACTAAAAAAGAATTCTACAGCCGGCAGTGGAGGTCGAGAAATTCGCATGCGATACCGTCGGAGAATTGTCTGATCTTCTGGTTTAGACTTTCCACTCTGCTCCACACCAGAGGACCGCGATATATCCCGGGTACGATCTACAGATAGTCTATCCTGGACCGCACGTCCGATGCTATTTACATTCACCAAATCAGCCATCCACCGAAAGGGACCGGCTGGCGCTATTCGTGCCGATATGTGCCATTATTTTGCAGCCGGTTGCTCCCAGTGCGCTCGATAGCCGCCGGCAGAGCCTCCTCCACGTGTTGGACGAGATCAGCTGGCAAACATTCCGAGATCACACTGGCTTTCTTTCACGCCCTGCCCACTGTTTCCCTGAGGCACTCCATTATTCGCCTAACTATGGAGCTTCCAGTGATTAGCATACCCGCCCAACAAGAGAGACATCCAGTGTGTGCTCAGAAATATTATCAGACCTGAGTAGTACCTCGTAACTATTAAACGTTAACTGTTAAAAGTTAACCAAATGCGGCGCTGCTGGGATTGTTATACATGGTGAGTCACCTAACTTTACCGCTGGAAACACCTCCCAAACAACAACAGACGCTGAATAACGAACTCCGCAGACCGAAAGTGAAGAGAGGGGCTAGTGCAATTGGTCAATAACAACCTGTGAGACATGCACGGAAGTATGATTTTCAACACATATTTATGTTTATTTGTACCAAAAACTGTTATTATCTTTAGCACAATTGAAAACTGAAAACAATACTTAATCAATGCCGTTTCTTACATTGTATAATGTTAGTTACATCCACAGTAATTTATAACGTTAACCTGACGCTTGAGTAACTCCTCAGCAGTTCAATCGTGTGTATCGGAGAGAACCGTATTAATTATGGATACAAAAAGAACAGTGATGTAACGTAGGTACAAAAGAGAGATGAACATCTCGTTACGTCCACATGCTAACATTTTATTAGTCTTTTTCTCTGAAGAATACCGTACGGCACTGATTTGTTAGAAGAAAATGTACATTAACATGAGAATGTAGTTAAACTTTCAAATTTGTTTTTTGTTTTCAATTACGGAATGTAAAAGATTGTGTCCTGACATTTCAGGCCAATATGTTTTCAAAGTGGTGCCCATTCATTTGCAGTGCACATTTTCAATCTACCACGCAATGAAGTCACACGATGCAGTACATCTGATGTAATGTTGCCACAGGCTGTCTCTATACGATGTTTCATATCCTCTGGGGTTGTAGGTACATCACGGTACACGTTCTCCTTTAACGTACTCCACAGAAGGAAATCTAAAGGTGTTAATATCAGGAGGACGAGCTGGCCAATTTATGCATCGGCCGCGTCCTATGAAACGCCCGTCGAACATTCTGTCAAGAGTCATCCAGTGTTCATTGCAGAAGCACGAGCACCATCATGTTGAGACCACATACGTCTACGCATTTCCAGCGGGACATTTTCTAGCAACGTTGGCAGATCATTTTGTAGAAACTCGATGTATTTTACAGCTGTTTGGGTGCCTTCTATGAGATGGTCGCCAATTACTCCGCACCAGACATTTATATTCCACAGTCGCTGTCGCTCTACCTGTCGAAGCCAGCGAGGATTGTCCACGGACCAGTAACGCATGTTTCGTAAATTCACTGAACCGTGGATTGTGAAAGCTGCTTCATCGGTAAACAGGTAGAACTGCAACGCATTCTCTGTTAATGCCCACTGACAGAAATTAACTCGATTATTAAAGTCATTTCCATGCAATTGCTGATGCAGCGACACATGGTAAGGGTGAAATTTGTGAAGATGAAGTATGCGCATTACACTACTTTGACTCATTGCACTGCCTCTAGCTATGTCAGGTGAACTCACGCTAACACACCGACTGCACCTGCCTCTTCCGTGATGGGTTTGTTACAGACCAGTTTGCGTGTTACGACCACACCTGTTGCATACTATTGTTTGTAAATGTTTTCAAATGTATGGTGCATTGGATGATCCCTGTCCGGGTACCTTTTTGCATGCAACCTGCTGGCTGCAGCTGCATTTTGTCTACACTCGCCATAGCTGAGTATCATCTCTGCCTCTTCAGAGTTAGAATAAACCATATTCACAGTCCTTACAGCACCGTACACACTGTTGTACTTCCGACCTTCTCACGTTCCTACTGTGAGTCTGTGCGTACTTCTGTGTACAGAACACTGTCACAGACGTCCGGTAACACAGTGTACTACAGTTATTCTGAGTACAAGGACTAATTCAGCAAGCGCTACATGGAGACACTGAAAGAGCCAAACTTGTACACATAGTTGTCTACTCAAACATACCCCTACCGATCTTGTTTATTACAACATGCAACTGAACGTCTGGGTTTCAAGCGTCAACCTTACGTTACAAATTACTACGGATGTACTTAACATGTACAATGTAACAAACGGCACTGATAAAGCGTTTGTTTATAGTTTCAGTCAATTTGAGAAAAATGTAAGTTTGGGTTGAAAGTCCGTGCATTTCTCATTGGTTTATATCAACAAATTCCACCAGCCTCTCTCCTCACTTTCGGTCTTTGGAATTGGTTATTCATTGTCCTTTGTGGTCTGGGAGGTGTTTCCAGTGTAATGTTGGGTGACTCACCCTGTATACGCAAAATATAAATGAAGAGAATAAACAAACACTAAAATCTGCTCTGGTAGAGTTCTGACTTAAAATAAAGAGCAAACAGAGAATTAAAGTAAGTCTCTTCTTATTTAGCAGCTGTATCAACTCGCAAACGAAATGGTGTGCATCAGTGCGCTCCTGCAGAGATGAAAGCTAACACTCAAGGGTTCACATCCCTCAGGCTCCTCAGTTGACCAATATCTGACTGCTATTGCAAAATAAAATTTGTATCATATGATAAAAGGAAGTAACACCAGCAGCAGCGTAGCCAATCTAGTTGTTCTTTAGAGGTTGTACGCTAAAACCATCTTGTGATGGGTCGAAAACGGCTTTTTTAAAAGTTATCGGAAATGCTACCAAAGCATATCCAACAATCGTACACGGCAAGAACTGTGAAACATTATAATTTGGTAGCATTGCCAACAACATTAAAGAAAAGGCACTGAAGATTCCATCACAAGGTGAAAAAAAATTTTCAAATGTGTGTGAAATCTTATGGGACTCAACTGCTAAGGTCATCAGTCCCTAAGCTTACACACTACTTAACCTAAATTATCCTAAGGACAAACACACATACCCAACCCGAGCGAGGGCTCGAACCTCCGCCGGGACCAGCCGCACAGTCCATGACTGCAGCTCCTCTGAAAGCTCGGCTAATGCCGCGCGTGATTTTACACGACATATGCAGAAGCTATTTTGCATTCAAGAGGACAAAATAAAATCAACTTGTACTTCGTTACGATGGAAGAATCGTAAATGTGAAGAAATGAGATGACATAAAAGAGACACCCTGATCATTCTGATGCTCGGGAGTAAAAAGGAATGTAGTTCCTTTGTTCGTCTGTGGAATAGGCAATTTAAATGATACCTCTCATGTCACTTGATGTGACATTATTTCTGGGTGAAAGAGGCTTAGCATTGGAGGTTCATCGCGGAAAGCTGGAGATCGAAATAATGGAAATTTCCTCGGAATATCAGAGCTGTGAGTCACTATGATCCATTTCTTGCAAGACACATTAGCAAGGCCAGAGACAGAGAAGAAGCGTTTACGAGTGTGTTATGTGTCAATTGAAACGTCCTCTTAGAAAAATTATACAAGACTATGCTTAAACTGACACACAATATCTTTTAGCGCAACGCAATCTGACTTTCAAAAAAATCCCTACGAAAGAATGGCCCTGACTAACATTAACCTATACCTTTCACAAATCACTTACCTCACAAAAATCTTCGTTACTCGAACTACTGCAATACAGCGAGCGCTACTACTGCCAGCTAAATAAAAGATTCAAACTACGGAAGGTACTAACTACTGATAGGCATAGTTAGAAAATGAAAGATTTTAATAGAGAACAAACAATGTATTTACCTTAATAGTGTTGAAAAATCATAATATACATACGAGTTCATGACATCCAGTCTTAAAAATTTCCAAACTCCGCCATTTCTCTCCCCACATCCACCACTGCTGGCGGCTCACCTCCAACTGCGCAACGCTACGCGCTGTTCACATCCTGCTGCCGCTGCCCAACACTACAATGGCAGACAACAATGCAAACTAGACACAGACTGCACACAGCACAGCCAGTGATTTTCATACTAAGCGCTACGTAACATTGCCAATAAGAAAATATAAACAGACTATTTACATAGCCCGCATGCTCCCCACAAAAAATTTTACAAATTGTTTTGGGCAGTGGCCAATACTGATTTGATAAAATTTTTCATAATTACAATAACAAAGATATCAGATGCACACACTTATTAATACAATGTTGGTCAAAAGCTAAAATTTTCTCACAGTCCATAAAGATAGTCCAGATTGTTCATCACAGTAAAATTGCAGTGTTTTTCTCAAAGTCTGAGCAGTAAAAGAAAATGCACACGGAAGTAGTGGATTTCCATGCAGTCTTGAAGAAGTAGTGTTGTCCTTCCAACGGAAAGACAGTACTGACTCTTGACGTGCACACAGATAATGGGCCACAACAGAGCAAACCCACAGCAGAGTCAGTCAAAGTTTTGAAGAATATTGGTAGGTAGGCCATCACAGAGCAGACCCACTATAGTCTTGGTATAGAGTATGGTATTGGTGGGCCACCAAAGGTGCAGACCCACTGCAGTCCTTGTAGAAATAATGGTATTGATGGATCATCAAAGATGCAGACCCACTGTAGTCCATGTAGAGACGGCCAGCAGCCATCTGTTGTGACTGTGCAGGTGCACAATCACCATTGAAGAGTCTTGCGGATAATATAGCAAGTCCATAAACCACCACTTGTGCACTCACAAAGTTTTTTTTCTAATTGTCCTTAGAACCAGCAATGCTGTTATCCAGTCCCATGCTGAATTATTAACACACGTGCAAACACTAACAGTACCTACTTCTCACATATTGTCCATATACTATGACCAACAGAAACGTGTGCAGTGAAATGTAACTTACAAGTTACTTAATTTGATGAACTGGTGTCAATTACAATTTTATAACATAAGAATACAATAACAAAGGTACAAAATACATCATTAAAGAACATAAGAATACAGATAACATTTGTAGTAATACAGGCTTTACAAAAGATTCGAAATAACATATACATCAGTGTTACAGGAATTATAAGTACCTACATAAAAGATCAGAATAACTTTTGAAACATCAACTTCACACATGAGCAACAAAACAGAACAGATAAATAATGTCTAAACATCTTTACAAAGTAAGTAACATATTATTAATGCAAATTATATTTGAGGATAACAGTATTTCTCATCATAGTGAATGTAGCTTAGTACTAGAACAGAAAAAAATTTCTATGAAACAGTACACAGAGACAGGAAGAAAAGAAATACACAAGGGTACACAAACACATAGCATAATAATACAAAAGGAAAGGACAGGGTTTGTTTTACTGCAGTATTTTGCAAACAAAATTTTCTTTACTTCTTGTAGATCTCCCTTCATTCATCATTATTCCCAAAAAGTCCTATCTATACCTGCTTTCTGTATTCTATTCATATTTCTTTCAAAATAATTATTTCTCAGTGCAAAGTATTCATTTTTGCCAAATCTGTTTCTTATAGCTTCTCAATGCATTTCTTCCAATTCATCATAGTTAGTTTCTTATATACACTCCTGGAAATCGAAATAAGAACACCGTGAATTCATTGTCCCAGGAAGGGGAAACTTTATTGACACATTCCTGGGGTCAGATACATCACATGATCACACTGACAGAACCACAGGCACATAGACACAGGCAACAAAGCATGCACAATGTCGGCACTAGTACAGTGTATATCCACCTTTCGCAGCAATGCAGGCTGCTATTCTCCCATGGAGACGATCGTAGAGATGCTGGATGTAGTCCTGTGGAACGGCTTGCCATGCCATTTCCACCTGGCGCCTCAGTTGGACCAGCGTTCGTGCTGGACGTGCAGACCGCGTGAGACGTTGCTTCATCCAGTCCCAAACATGCTCAATGGGGGACAGATCCGGAGATCTTGCTGGCCAGGGTAGTTGTCTTACACCTTCTAGAGCACGTTGGGTGGCACGGGATACATGCGGACATGCATTGTCCTGTTGGAACAGCAAGTTCCCTTGCCGGTCTAGGAATGGTAGAACGATGGGTTCGATGACGGCTTGGATGTACCGTGCACTATTCAGTGTCCCCTCGACGATCACCAGTGGTGTACGGCCAGTGTAGGAGATCGCTCCCCACACCATGATGCCGGGTGTTGGCCCTGTGTGCCTCGGTCGTATGCAGTCCTGATTGTGGCGCTCACCTGCACGGCGCCAAACACGCATACGACCATCATTGGCACCAAGGCAGAAGCGACTCTCATCGCTGAAGACGACACGTCTCCATTCGTCCCTCCATTCACGCCTGTCGCGACACCACTGGAGGCGGGCTGCACGATGTTGGGGCGTGAGCGGAAGACGGCCTAACGGTGTGCGGGACCGTAGCCCAGCTTCATGGAGACGGTTGCGAATGGTCCTCGCCGATACCCCAGGAGCGACAGTGTCCCTAATTTGCTGGGAAGTGGCGGTGTGGTCCCCTACGGCACTGCGTAGGATCCTATGGTCTTGGCGTGTATCCGTGCATCGCTGCGGTCCGGTCCCAGGTCGACGGGCACGTGCACCTTCCGCCGACCACTGGCGACAACATCGATGTACTGTGGAGACCTCACGCCCCACATGTTGAGCAATTCGGCTGTACTTCCACCCGGCCTCCCACATACCCACTATACGCCCTCGCTCAAAGTCCATCAATTGCACATACGGTTCACGTCCACGCTGTCACGGCATGCTACCAGTGTTAAAGACTGCGATGGAGCTCCGTATGCCACGGCAAACTGGCTGACACTGACGGCGGCGGTGCACAAATGCTGCGCAGCTAGCGCCATTCGACAGCCAACACCGCGGTTCGTGGTGTGTCCGCTGTGCCGTGCGTGTGATCATTGCTTGTACAGCCCTCTCGCAGTGTCCGGAGCAAGTATGGTGGGTCTGACACACCGGTGTCAATGTGTTCTTTTTTCCATTTCCAGGAGTGTAGTCTACCCCCTCTTAAGCTAACTTAAATCTAATGAGCTCAGATATATATACCAAGGGACGAGGCAATGCAGCAGCACAAAACAATTAACACAAACAGCAATGACAAAATATTCAAATTGGCCAAGCAAGCAGCAATATTACAACTAGTATTACACAATGAGCAGCAAACAAGAAAAATAAATCAGTAGTAAAACTGGCTTAACAGAGTAATGTAAAGTGAAATTTAGTAACACTATGCCTGGCAAACAGCAGCAGTAAATGCTATAACTAATACCTAAGCATGGCACCACAACTATTTCTACAAAAGAAATTACCAAGTACTTGAAAAGACAATTATGAATGCAGTTCCTGTGAAGGTAAATGTCTTTTTGTGCTCCCTCATGTTTTTGAAAAAAAATTATTATTTACTCGATCTGTAGACAGAAAGTATTTATATTAGTACATCTATAAAATTTTATTTTAACCAATGCTGCAGTGCAGCTAGAAACTAGATATTAAACAAAATGAGTAAATAAATACATAAAGCAAGCCATATGGCATTTCTCTCAATTAGCAAGACAATAGCCGTGAAATGTTTCTCATCGTACCATAAACTAAGAGCTCCACAGTGTAATCATATGATTTCAAGTTCGACCATGTCGTTTCTGCGATGCTTTCTACAAAGGAACGTCAATAGCGAGGATAATGGCCTCCCCTTTTTTTTCTCCACCTGTACCGCTGAAAGGGGCACACGCTAATGGCTTTTTTCCAGGCGATTGTCGCCCAGCTGGGTGCCCACGACGCATTACGTGCAGATGGTCACTTAACTTTCTTACCGAAATATTTACGACACCAGTTTCCGCTACAGTGACAGTCTCATATGAAAATTTCACAAGTCAAGAATTTGGGTTACACATCTGTAGAAACAAATTCCTATAAATATAACAGCATCCAAAAAATTTTCGCCAGCATTGTGATACATTCACGCATATACACACATTTCATAACTCTTAAAGTACGATTCTTGGTTTCCAACAACCTTTTTCACAAACCAGAGTCCCTTACCACTACTCATTATTCCTTACCTTATTCGTCGACACTTCTTCAATATTTCATCATTACAGATATGTAGCATAATCAAATAACTCATATAGCATCAGCTTACTGATCATAAACATACCACAACAGCATAATACACATAGTCATCGTAATAATATCATAACACCTCAGTCAACTCTCAAAATCATCGTAGCTTCCTCCAACAATTTCAAAACCTAAAAAAATTCACTGCTCATGTCAAAAGTGTCATCTGCCTCAAACGCACTTCAAAAATCATGATCCCATACCAAATACATCATTCAAAGCTCTCATAGTATCACAATGGTTCCGAAAAAATATGAACAGTTTACAAAGTACAGACAAAATACAGTTTCATAAGTGTGAAGTTATCCAACTGTCTAATTGCGTAAACATCTGTCACTGACGTAGTAAAAAGAATGTTTGTTTCTCTGTCAAATAATCCGATAGCTGTGTAATTCTGTGTTAGAGAAATATGGTACCGATGTGTAAAGTTGTATAAGCAAATACCATATTAGTTAGGGCTCCTTGTGCTTGCCAAACACATGGTACACAAAGTAAGCGTGTACCCCCCTGAGTATTAATGTAATTATACCCTCAGGTGTTACAGATTACAGCAATGGAATGAAATAAATCACGGAAAAACTTCGTATCATTGTACTTCAAATATCTTTAAATATAAATGATTTAAGTACAAAATTAATCACTCAAATACGTGTCCTGTAGCGCTAAATGTGCGTCTTGCTGTAAGATAATCTCTGTGGAGGTGTCGTGGTTATTGTCCTCCGAAAGTTAAGTTCTGCAGAAGCCCATGTACTTACCTCATGATACATCAAATTTCAAGTAAACCAAAATGTTGCATTAAAATCTCATTAGCAGAACTGGTAAATGTTCTAAGAATGTGAGCCTTATAGTCGTTACGTAATCATGCAACTAACAAGCAAGAATGTACACACACAATAACACTGTGACGTCTGTTCACTATAACAATGCATTCGTAATTTCTGTTTAAAAATGTTCCCTAGGTTCTAGACTGGATATTTAACTTCAAACATTGTTGCATGTTAACAGTTTCTTATGTCTGACAAAGCATACTAGAAATGTGAAGTGAAAAGTTTTATACCAAAGACTAAGTTAAAAAGCAGATTATCTCTCAATAAATGGTTTTACATGTGAAATGCAGTGTAAATCTTTACGCTTCCTAGAATGCAGAGTTTCAACTTCAACGCAATTATCATGCAGTATACGTCGTTAAACAATACTGGAATTTTTCTCAAGGTTAGCGTCTATGTCATTTTTCTCTGACCCAGCCGGCGCAAGCGGCTGCCTGCGGTGCGAGTCATTGTCTGTCCCTTTGTTGGCGCGCGTCATTATTGGGATTAGGAGACCTAGCTTCTACAAATTCACGTTGTCGAAAGTGCCCTGTTCTGTTTGAATCCCGCCAGTTCTGATGAAATTCAGGTCTGTCGTTATGATTATCTCGTCTTTCGTCATGTCGGTAGATTTCATAATTTCTTTCTTGTCGGTCATGTGATGGAGAATTTCTTCCTGAATCGTAACTGTGCGCCGAACTGTTGCGTCTGAAGTTATTCTGCCTCCCTTGATAATAATTGTTTTGGTTCCCATATTGTCTGTTTCTCTGATTGTCTCTGTGATAGTCATTACTACGGAAATGCGATCTTTCTCTGTAACTATTATTACTCTGCCAACGGTTGTCATATGGGTGGTGTCTGTTTTGGTCACGATTTGCGTTGTAAGAATAGACTTGTCATGTCCAGTTATTGTTTCTGTCGTCACGGAATTGTGACGGATGTGACCTGTAGTGATTGTTTTCCTGTTTTCGCATCCCGCGACTGTCTGTGTCAATTTATAATTCTTGTAACAGTCCCTGGAAAGCTTCAATGTCGTCTTTGCAACGTCCTGCCAAAATAATATGTCGTAAATGTTCAGGCAATTTGATTAAGCAAATGCGGATGAGTTCTGAAGGGCTGTATGTGTTTGAAAGATACTGATTCTTGTGCAACATGTCTTCAAAATATTTCACAAGACTGGAAAATTCATATTGTTCGAAATGTTTCATCATTATGATGTTATGTTTTACTCGGTCTTGTGTGGCTTGAGACCAATATGCTGAGAGGAAGGCATGGTGAATTTCTCCTTCACTATGGCAATCGTGAATGACCGATCGCATTCTTACAGCTGGTTCATTCTCTAAGTAGCCACACATAAATTCTAATCTGTGTTCTAATGACCAGTTGGGAGGAAAACAATGAGAGAATTGATGGAGCCACGCTTGTGGATGAATGTCGTTGCCAGAATTCTTAAATGTTTTAAATTTACGTGTAGTATTGAACAGCTTATAGTCAAAATCATCATGTCGGCGAGTCGCATAGCGGTCATTGTTATGTCGTTTCGGCAGTTCCATTTCAAAATTCGGTGCACCTTGCCAATTTCTTTCATAATTTCCGAAATGCGCTGTGTTATTATTTTGTGGCTGTTCCATATTTCTGTGTCCCTCATCCCGTATTGGGGCGTGAGTGTCCTCTGAAATACGTAATTCTTGTATTACCTGTGTCAGCTGATCTTGTACTTCCCGGATTTCTCTTTGGTGTTGCGTATTAATTTGATTCAGATTTTGTTTCAGTTTCCTAATTTGTTCGCACTCTTCTGTCTCATTAAAGACTACCGTTTTGTGTCATTCACATTATCATCTACCTTCGTAGATAAATTATTTAGCTGATCCGAAAGTTCAACTACTTTCTCTGATAATGAACTAATTTCCTCCATGTGTCTTTCTGAACCAATTTTCAGAGTTTCTACTGTGTCCTTTAAGTTTTCTTGAGTTTTTGCAAGTTGTGTAACCGAATCGGTAGATGCAACTGAGTCAATTTTAGCTTGCAGGGTCTCATGATTTTGATGAACAATAGTTTGCAATTCTTTTATGGCTGCTTCGTGATTCTGTAATGCATTTTCATGCCGCGAAAAAATAGGTTGGAAATGCTCACAAATTTGTGTTTTTACGTCATTACAGACTTTTTGACATTTCGATTCGATGTTATGTAACTCAGTAGTTAAATCTTCACGTGTTTGTTCAAGGGTGGTGTCTAACTTTTGAAGATTTTCTTCCATTGTGTCTAACTTTTGAAGCTTTTGCTGTGTTTGTCTCTGATTTTGTTCCATTGTGTCTAACTGTTGCTGTGTTTGTCTCTGATTTTGTTCCATTGTGTCTAACTTTTCAAGCTTTTGTCCCATTTGTTGCATTAATTGTAATAACAATGCACTGGTGTCTGAAACATGTTCCTCAGTGCTTTTCGGCAGTGAATTTGCACCGGCAACATTAACATTTTGACAAGCAGAAAATGTGTCTTGACTCATTTGAGAAAACGGTGAGGACGGAAAACCTGAATCTACAGTATTTGCAAAATTGTGTCCTGTCATTTCGGATTCCTGAGGCGAGCTGTTGCCGAGCGATCGATCGATAATGTTTCCCTGTTCCCTACCTGTTTCACTGTCTACGCCATTGTTTGCAGCCCGCTCCATTTCCCTATGCACAGTTACCAAACTACTACTTTGAACGTCTGTTAATTCATTACACAGTGGTGCGGGCAAGCTACGCTCGTCGTCACTATTATTTCTCAGTTTACTTTGAAACCTAGTGTTACGTTTTTCACACGCCATTATTGTCACAATATTTCACACGATAACACAGAAAAGCACAATTTGAAGAGCAAAAATAAGAGAACACATTAACATAGCACTGAAAATAATATCTCGTTAATTGCAAGCGCAGCTGCGAAATACTTGGTGCAAATCTACATGCATGCCACAACTTTTTTACTGTACAACAATGAAAGACTGAAACCACAAAGGAGATTCTCTCTACAATTACGTGCTAGCAATAAACAAAATCTACACTAATTACACAAACTACAAGGAAAAATCAGAAGATTCCAGTGAGGTATCCTCGGCTAAGGGTCGACATATGAAACGTCCCCTTTTGAAAAATTGTACAGGACTGTGCTTAAACTGACACACAATATCTTTTAGCGCAACGCAATCTGACTTTCAAAAAAATCCCTACGAAAGAATGGCCCTGACTAACATTAACCTATACCTTTCACAAATCACTTACCTCACAAAAATCTTCGTTACTCGAACTACTGCAATACAGCGAGCGCCACTACTGCCAGCTAAATAAAAGATTCAAACTACGGAAGGTACTAACTACTGATAGGCATAGTTAGCAAATGAAAGATTTTAATAGAGAACAAACAATGTCTTTACCTTAATAGTGTTGAAAAATCATAATATACATACGAGTTCATGACATCCAGTCTTAAAAATTTCCAAACTCCGCCATTTCTCTCCCCACATCCACCACTGCTGGCGGCTCACCTCCAACTGCGCAACGCTACGCGCTGTTCACATCCAGCTGCCGCTGCCCAACACTACAATGGCAGACGACAATGCAAACTAGACACAATCTGCACACAGCACAGCCAGTGATTTTCATACAAAGCGCTACGTAACGTTGCCAATAAGAAAATATAAACAGCCTACTTAAACAATGAACTTATTTGTAGCTGTGTCCATCATGTCAGGAGTGTTATCTTGAACGGAGCGAAAATGTGAAATATTTTTCACTTATTATTTTTGCAACTCCTAATTGAAATCGTGTTTCATCCTGCGTTAATTCACTTCGATGAGAAAACTGACGAATATGAAATAAATCGTACGGTATTTCGATTTCGTAGATTGCAATCAGAAAACAGGAGTTGCGATTGCAAATCTAATTCGACGAATACTTATGAAACACTTAACACCTATCAGTAAAAGCCACGGTAAAGGTTATGGTAACGGAAATAACGTGAGATGGTCTTTATTGGAGCTCAGGCACATGTTCTTGAGTGGAATCCTCTGGCAAAATTTTCTCTGTGTGTCACCATAGCCTTATGTGGTATACATGTAACTGTGAATTGTTGTGAGGCAGACACTTTTTCGGAGTTATTCAACTTCTTTACAACTTGTTCAGTTACAGCAGATAACGGCGGGAAATTCTGAAACATTATGTTGTAAGTTCTTTATATACTACGTCTGATAGCCATTGGAGTGCTCGAGTTGATGCTTGCAGTACCAATTGCAGTTCACTTGGATAAGACTGCCATTGACGTTGAAACTCTCAGCAAGTAAAATAATTTGTCAGTTGAAACACTTTCTGTGGCACGGAGTGTCTTGAATTATGTGACGTCTTTCAAGTGTTTAATCATGGCATCGATTTGGCTAGAGTTGTTGGTACAAATTGACTACAGAAGCAAATTACTGCAAGGTCGAAATACCAGTGATACAAATGATACTGTGGTAAGACAATTCGAGAACCTATTCAACGACACAATATATTCGCGAATATTGGGTCACACTTCTCCCTGAAACTAAAGTTGTTTGCCAGTGCAATTAATATCAAACCTGCAAACTGTCTAACTTGAAAACCCATATGAAACAGTGAAGATATTAGAGGGAACGTGGGTTTTTGTGGAAATGCTCGAAGATAATTGATGATTAGGTTGCTGCGGCATGCAAATTTATATTTCAGTGAATACCATTATGATGTCATAATAGAACTAGAAGAATAAATTAAAATTTGAAAACAATTCATACTTCACACTTAGAATACATTACTTGAAACCGCAATCCTTCTTCAGTAAGATACTCGAGTTTAAAATTTTAAGTCTGTTTTCGCATGTGTGTACAGGTAGCCACGTGTTTTATACTCTTCTAGTGACTGTAGCTGAAGCAGAGAGGGCATCACGCAACCTGAGTTACGCTAAAAATTACCTTACGTCAACTACGCTTCTGCAAAGTCTCTCGGATTTGAGGATCTTGGCAGTTGAATAGAGTTTGGCAAGGCAACTAGATTTTGATGCTGTGATTCAAACATTTGCTGAACGAAAGCCCCGCCTAATGCCATTAACAGTATCATAGGCTACTAATGTCTAACTTAAAAGCCCACATGAAACATGTAACACGTTGTGTGCAAGTCACTGCGGTTTACATGCAGGCACACTTATAACTGTTGACAGAAATGTGTGGGTCCGTCAGGAGACAAGCGGCCACATTACAGCGCATATCGCAAAGTTAGTGGCACCTGACAATTTGTCGATGCTCAGATGAGTATAATACTTGGCCCTTTGTTTTAAAGCGAAAAGAAAGTAAATCAAACCAGTTTGAAAAACAAAATTAAATGGAGCATTCATTACTGAGTAGCACCTGAAGTCGAACTTGTAAATTCACCGCTCGTCGTCGTATCAGTTTTCTCTCTTGCCGTGAAGGTCTAGGTTGAGCTACCGTCCATTTACTTAGCTGTAGTGGTCATGGGTTCCTGGTAATTGTCATCACTACTTTTCAAAAAGATATACAGTGGAACCTCGCTTAACGAGCACCTCCCATAACGCGCAGTTCGCATAACGAGCGAAACAAATTGTAAAAAAAATGACTCGCTCAACGAGCGATGTCTCGCATAACGAGTGGTGACGATTTAGTGTGACACCAGCCGTCGCGCGCGGCGGGGAAGACGTTCAACAGATGGTTCAAATGGCTCTGAGCACTATGGGACTTAACGGCTGAGGTCATCAGTCTCCTAGAACTTAGAACTACTTAAACTTAACTACCCTAAGGGTATCACACACATCCATGCCCGAGGCAGGATTCGAACGTGCGACCGTAGCGGTCACGCGGTTCCAGACTGTGGCGCCTAGAACCGCACGGCCACTCCGACCGGCAACATTCAACAAATGAACAACTTTCATTGTCGGCAGTGGCATATGAACAATGTCTTTTGTACGTGCTGCAATCTGGACATAGCGCTCTTTCTGCTACCATCTTAGCGCAGCTTGTGATCACAAAGTTTTCTGAACTTGTGTTCACACAGTGTTTTCTGTGTGTACAAATTTTAAAAACCAACGCAGCAATGTCCTCGAAGATAAAGCCGCAAGAATACGATCATAAGAGAAAGAAAATAACCTTGGGAATGAAACGTAATATCACTGAATATTGCAAACGTGGAGTGAGCTTCGCTGATTTAGCACGCACATGGGACCGGTCTACATCAACTGTTTACACTATCCTCAAGAGCAAGAACAAGATTAAGGAGATACATGCTTCAAAGAGAGTGACAAATTTAAATAACGGTTTCGTATCCTGGACGATGTCGAAAGGTTGCTCATTCTATGCATAAATGAAAAACAATTGCAGGGCGACACTAATTTGTGCGAAGGCGAAAATGATTATCACCGACGTCATTGAGAATACGCCAGGATCATCAGCGGCCGAAGAAGTGTTAAGGGAATCCGTGGGTAGTTGGAGAAGTTTAAGAGAAGAACCGCCATCCACAGCATTTGAGGCACGGCGAAGCAGCCTGCTCCGACATAAAGGCAGCAGGTAACTTCTGGATGTTCATAGATTCTGAGGGTTATCTACCGTAATAGGCTTTTAATTGTGACGAGGCGGATCTATTCTCAAAGAAGATGCCGAAGTGTACATTTACAACAGCAGAGGAGAACGCATTATCCAGTTACAAGCCAATAAAAGATCATCTCACACTGCTGTTCTGTGCCAATGAGAGCGCCGATTTGAGAGTTAAACTGCAGCTTGTTTACCATTCAGAAACTCCACGAGCCTTCAAGATGCGTAAAGTCCAGAAGAGCAGGTTAAATGTGATGTGGAGGTCCAACAACAAGGCTCGGGTGACACGTGATCTTTTTTGTGACTGGATCAATGAAGTGTTTGGTCCTTAGGTGTAAAAATATTTGCTTCACATGAATCTGCCACTCCATGTCTTGCTTGTTATGCAAAACGCTCCTGCCCATTCTCCAGGTCTACAAGAACACTTTCTTGATCAAGATCCAATTTCTGCCTCCTAACACCACTCTGTTATCCAGCCTATGGACCAGCAGATTATTTCTAACTTTAAGAAGCTCTACTCTAAAGCACTCTTCGAGCATTGTTTTCAGTTGGCTGGAGCTACCAACCTCACTCTCAGAGAGTTTTGGAAATATCACTTCAACATCGTTTCCTGCGTCAAGATGATCGGAAAGGCGTGGGAAAGAGTTACCAAGAGAACTCTCACTTCAGCTTGGAAGTAGCTTTGGCCAGAGTGCATTGGCGAATGCGACTCTGAGGCATTTGAGTCAGTACCTGGGGAGCCTGTAGTCAACGAGATGTTGTCTTTGGCCAAGAACATGAGAGTAGAAGTGGATAACAATGATATCGATGAGATTGTGGAAGATCACAGCCAAGAAATGACCACCATTGTGTTGACAACAAGAAGTTGTGGAGAGGAGTTTTTCAGAGGAGAAGGAGGAGGAGGAGGAGGTGGTAACAGCAAAGCAGCAAGCTTCTGGTGGAATAAGAGAAATGCTGAAAGCATGGGAATCGGTTGCATCGTACATTGAAAATTACCACCCCAATAATACAGTGGCTATGCGCACTGAAAATTTCTGGCGATAACGCTGTGTCACGTTTTCGCCAAATATTGAAGAGTCGGCAGAAACAAATGACTCTAGATAGCTTCCTAGTAAAAAAGAATTAGTTATGTATCGTGAATAATAAAGCACATAATACTGTATATATAATTTTCTTTGAATAAATAGCATGAGTAAGGTAACACACGTAGTACTTTTTCTGCATGGAATGCGTTATGGTATTTTTAATTTATATGGCATAAATTATTTGGCTGAACGAGTGTTTCACACTAAGAGTAAGCTTCTGGGACGAACTGTTGGAGGTACCACTGTAATTAATGTTCTGTCAAACTCCTTCTCCACGGAAGCGTCATGGCGATGGTATTCTTTCTACCTTTGCACAGACGTTAATGATTCTTCCGGGTGATATGTCAGTTCCTTCAAAGCCGCAGTGAGAAACTGGTGACTTCACTACTATTTTTTTTTCTATTTTGTTTTACTACATGCCAAATGATTTTGATTGCAATAGAAAATTATACAAGGTGTATACAGCTATTTCTACTTTTCTGGTATAAAGCAATGTCCAGTAATGCATTGTTTTGAGCTTGTACTGCGCTGAAGAAACGGTGTAATGTAATAAAAGTGCTGGCAGGAATTCATTGCAAAACTAGTGTGAAATTTAGAGCTACTGCAGGATTTTCTAATTCTTGTTGCATATGTGTGTCGAAATCAGAAATCTGAATGCAAAAAACGTGACTGGGAAAACGACATATTGGAGGCAGGAAATTTAACATTTCGTGTCAGTTCTGTAATTAGGAAGCCTGCCTTTTCACACTTTCGCAGAACAGTGTCATTAATTTTAATACCCGAAATAATAAAACAAATTTCACAGAATAACAAACTAATTTCAGCAGTTTATTGTTTCCATGGTAAGCATAACAGCTGAAAAGAAAGGATGCAAAATCTTAGTTGTGAGCGCTGGCTTTTGTACATAAATTGAACCATTTTCAGTCAATGAATTACTGATAAGTAATGTTTATATTCATGTCCTCTACATCAGAAATGTGGGAACAGAAGCTCTGATGCAGATGCATATAAACTTCCCGCTCTGCATCGGAAGACTTCCGGCGATTTCTTTGGGGACATGTCGTTTTCAAGTGCAATGCAGTAACGTTTCACAGTTTATGTAACTTCCTCGAATGTTCACACGCTCTGTAATACAGGATAACATTGCATGCAACATGCAACCATGCTTAGTGCTGTTAATAGTTGCTCGACAACAAATGGCTCAAATGGCTCCGAGCACTATGGGACTAAACTTCTAAGGTCATCAGTCCCCTAGGACTTAGAACTACTTAAACCTAACTAACCTATCACAAACATCCATGCCCGGGGCAGGATTCGAACCTGCGACCGTAGCGGTCGCACGGTTCCAAACTGTAGCGCCTAGAACCGCTCGGCCACCCCGGCCGGCAACAACAAATGTGTGTCTACTACTTGTGGGGTCTTGCCCACTCATCTAGTGTAGGATGCCTAAAGGATGCTACGTTCTCGGAATGTTACACAACAATTCAAGTAATTAACATTAGTAGTTTCATTTCAATAGATTGACAATACTTAACCTTGGAATAGCAACGGTGTCGCATGCGATGGGCGACATGCTACATAAATCCGAGTCATTTGCTGTGTACAGGGTGAAAAGTATTAAAACCGACAAACTCTGGGAGGTTGTAGGGGACACCAAAACAATTATTTTTCCCAAATGTCATTTTTTCCAATGAGTAGTATTTAAACCGGTGGAGGCCGTATTACGCTCTTCAGTTGTCAGAGGCCGTATTACGATCTTCAGTTGTTAGAGGGCGTATTACGTTCTTCCGTTGTAGGCAACTACTGTCCACCAGTGTAGTAGTGCATTGTCTGTTTACTAATGGAGCGATACACCTGGAGTGAGTACACTGACATGGTTGGTGCGTACTACGTAGCGCACCACAACGGACGAGTTGCAGAGCGGGTTTATCAACAACAATATCTTAATCGCCGTATCCCGCATCATGCGACCTTTGCTGCTGTGTACCAACGTCTGCGTGAGACCGGGTCATTTAGCAGATTACCTGGACAGGGACGACGTCGCATGGTAAGAACGTTGAAATTTGAGTAAGCTGTCTTGCAGCATGTGGAGCGGGATCCTTCAATCAGCACTCGTGCAATTGCACGTAACATGGGGACGAATCAGACGAATGTAAGAACAGTCCTTCGAGAGCAATTGTTACGTCTATTTCACTTACAGCTTGTCCACAACCTGGAACCAGTTGATTTTCCACCCACAGCACAGTTTTCGCAGTGGTACCTGGGACACTGTGAAATGCATCCTACATTTCCATCATTTGTGTTGTTTACCGATGAGGCAACGTACGGGCGTGATGGAGTATTCAATATGTACAATTCGCATGTTTGGAGTGACGATAACCCACATGCCACAGTTACTAGCGCTCATCAAGTGCGGGACTGTTTAACTGGGCCGTATCTACTACCTAGGCCATTAAATGGCAGGCACTATTACAATTTTCTCGCTAGAGCATTGCCAAAATTGCTGGAAAACGTCTCGCTCCCTACAAGATAACGCATGTGGTTCCAACATGACGGGGCGCCGGCACATTTCAGTCGTCGTGTGCGTCGATTCCTAGACCGACGGTTCCCAGAAACGTGGATTGGTAGAGGTGGTCCTGTACAATGGCCTGCTCGATCCCCAAATACACTCCTGGAAATTGAAATAAGAACACCGTGAATTCATTGTCCCAGGAAGGGGAAACTTTATTGACACATTCCTGGGGTCAGATACATCACATGATCACACTGACAGAACCACAGGCACATAGACACAGGCAACAGAGCATGCACAATGTCGGCACTAGTACAGTGCATATCCACCTTTCGCAGCAATGCAGGCTGCTAGTCTCCCATGGAGACGATCGTAGAGATGCTGGATGTAGTCCTGTGGAACGGCTTGCCATGCCATTTCCACCTGGCGCCTCAGTAGGACCAGCGTTCGTGCTGGACGTGCAGACCGCGTGAGACGACGCTTCATCCAGTCCCAAACATACTCAATGGGGGACAGATCCGGAGATCTTGCTGGCCAGGGTAGTTGACTTACACCTTCTAGAGCACGTTGGGTGGCACGGGATACATGCGGACGTGCATTGTCCTGTTGGAACAGCAAGTTCCCTTGCCGGTCTAGGAATGGTAGAACGATGGGTTCGATGACGGTTTGGATGTACCGTGCACTATTCAGTGTCCCCTCGACGATCACCAGTGGTGTACGGCCAGTGTAGGAGATCGCTCCCCACACCATGATGCCGGGTGTTGGCCCTGTGTGCCTCGGTCGTATGCAGTCCTGATTGTGGCGCTTACCTGCACGGCGCCAAACACGCATACGACCATCATTGGCACCAAGGCAGAAGCGACTCTCATCGCTGAAGACGACACGTCTCCATTCGTCCCTCCATTCACGCCTGTCGCGACACCACTGGAGGCGGGCTGCACGATGTTGGGGCGTGAGCGGAAGACGGCCTAACGGTGTGCGGGACCGTAGCCCAGCTTCATGGAGACGGTTGCGAATGGTCCTCGCCGATACCCCAGGAGCAACAGTGTCCCTAATTTGCTGGGAAGTGGCGGTGCGGTCCCCTACGGCACTGCGTAGGATCCTACGGTCTTGGCGTGCATCCGTGCGTCGCTGCGGTCCGGTCCCAGGTCGACGGGTACGTGCACCTTCCGCCGACCACTGGCGACAACATCGATGTACTGTGGAGACCTCACGCCCCACGTGTTGAGCAATTCGGCGGTACGTCCACCCGGCCTCCCGCATGCCCACTATACGCCCTCGCTCAAAGTCCGTCAACTGCACATACGGTTCACGTCCACGCTGTTGCGGCATGCTACCAGTGTTAAAGACTGCGGTGGAGCTCCGTATGCCACGGAAAACTGGCTGACACTGACGGCGGCGGTGCACAAATGCTGCGCAGCTAGCGCCATTCGACGGCCAACACCGCGGTTCCTGGTGTGTCCACTGTGCCGTGCGTGTGATCATTGCTTGTACAGCCCTCTCGCAGTGTCCGGAGCAAGTATGGTGGGTCTGACACACCGGTGTCAATGTGTTCTTTTTTCCATTTCCAGGAGTGTATGTCCCCTCTCGACTTTTTGTTGGTTTAATTAATTTATCGCCAGAGAAATGTTCCTCTACCGGTTTAAATACTCCTCATAGGAAAAAATTACGTTAGGGAAAAATACTTGTTTTGATGTCCCCTACAACCTCCCAGAGTTTGTCGGTTTAAATACTTTTCACCCTGTGTAATGTTCATGCAAGTTTGACACACAGTTTGTGGCTCACTAATAGCTGCTATTGTAGCACTCTCTGCTAGGCTGTGTAATAAAAACTGCCAGCAGAGGCTGGCAGGAGCGGCGCTCATATTCTCTTCTTGCACAGGTCGCTCGTGTTGTGGCGCGGTCCTTGTCAGCGGGCTATTGGCTGACGTCACCTCACTGCCTTCTCTGGTCTTGCGTTCTTCCTCTTCGTTCCGACACTTGTGGTTACGCCAGAACACTGCCGGGATCTCTAATTGAACCTATTGCTCCATGAACAGCTTTTGCTTGCTCAAATTCCGCCTGCAATATCTCGTGAATTGCATTTGTGAACATATGGTTCAAATGGCTCTGAGCACTATGGGACTTAACTGCTGTGGTCATCAGTCCCCTAGAACTTAGAACTACTCAAACCTAACCAACCTAAGGATATCACACACATCCATGCCCGAGGCAGGGTTCGAACCGCGGCCGATTTAAAGGCTACCACCTAGCTACCGCCTGTCTGGCGGTGACACCACACATTTCATTTCATTTCTGTACCTCAACAACGTGATGACAGCATGCAGGGGGCTGGCTGAAGATTGCACACGCCTCCTTGGCTGCTACATCCACCATTTCGTTCCACGTTAATATACATGTGCCCAGGGATCGAGCAGACGGACGCATCCTTCCCCAGACTTTGTAGTTGGAGGACATTCTGTATATTCTGGACCACTTTATGTGCAGGGTACAATCGTTTTAGAGGGTGAAGGGCACTCAAGGAAAGGAACAGGCAAGGAATTCAACACCCGAAACACTTCTTATCTGATCCACTTCCCTCAAGACTGCGTATAATTTTGCGTTGAAGACAGCAAAGTATTGAGGCAGTCGGATCTTGAGGACACGATAAGGGAAGAGAACAGAGCAGTTAACGGAATCCCCAAGTTTAGGCTGATCGGTAAATACAGCTACAGAGTTGTGCTGCTTATTTAAAATGTCGGAAAATATCGAATTAAAAACATGTGAAAGTGTGCAACCTCTTCTGTATGACACTAAACCTAAAATTGCTCTACGTCTCTACAGTAAGCGGGTGGCAGTCGGTTAAAACCCTGGCTCTGGGTTTGTACTTGCCCCTTACCACGTGACTATAGCACACGCTCAAATGGCCTTGTTGCTCTTGGACGACTGCAGAAAAGGCGTTCCGCAGATGGACCAGCTACAGTATGGCGCGCTGCTGAATTAGGAGCTGCGAGAATTTTGTATATGGTGAGTGGCGATTCCCCAGCCCCAACACAGACACGGTATGGGGGCTGTTCCTGTAAACGCTTGAGTCCCTCTGATGATGGATAACGACAATGATGGGGCAAGAAGGTCTCTTTTATCCGTATACTTTGCACCCGTAGTTAAGACGTGATCTTACGAAATCTTTGGGCTAAGCGCAAATTGAGATGCGTGTAGCACGTGTCACGTGACACGACACTACAGCGCGACGCGCGCGTTCCGTACAGGTCGCGCTGGTCCAACACGTATTGCGACGAGTGTACATACTTCGCACGCGTTGATTGGCGACGCTTTGCACTGACAGAACCGAAGCGCTCGCACCCTGTTATGTTTCTCAAACGATTTTACAGAGACCATTCACTGAAAGTATTTCATTTTTGCCTTGCTTCTACCGTTATATGTCAGCTTCGTGGCGAAGAGCCCATCACCTAGCGAATAGTCATGCTCATTGTGATGTACACATTTTACTGAGACACTAGCCTAAACTCGAGGAAAAAGTTTGCAACGAAAAATAGGGGTCGTTATGATTTTGCGTTTGGTGCGCATTACATCATATGTTGCTGATTATGAAATTTAACTAACATACTGAGCCGGCCGCGCTGGTCTCGCGGTTCTAGGCGCTCGGTCCGGAACCGCGAGACTGCTACGGTCGCCGGCCGAAGTGGCCGTGCGGTTAAAGGCGCTACAGTCTGGAACCGCAAGACCGCTACGTCGCAGGTTCGAACCCTGCCTCGGGCATGGATGTTTGTGATGTCCTTAGGTTAGTTAGGTTTAACTAGTTCTAAGTTCTAGGGGACTAATGACCTCAGCAGTTGAGTCCCATAGTGCTCAGAGCCATTTGAACCATTTGAACTGCTACGGTCGCAGATTCGAATCCTGTCTCGGGCATGGATGTGTGTGATGTCCTTAGGGTAGTTAGGTTTAAGTAGTTCTAAGTTCTAGGGGACTGATGACCACAGATGTTAAGTCCCATAGTGCTCAGAGCCATTTTTGAACTAACATACTGAATTTTTGTATAGGCTTGGGAGGTCTCTATCTGTCTCCGATCTCGAGAAAATGGATCCTATATAGCGCATTCACTCCCGATCTCACCCCCATGGGAATGATATATTCTTACATCCCTCGTATCTCCTAAACCGCTTGAGACATCTAAACGAGATTTTGGAGATTGATGGCACACAAGAAGGAAATTATTTTGCCAGTTCGTAAACACACTGAACTTTCTTACCTATGACGATACAGGGTGAGTCACCTAACATTACCGCCGGATATATTTCGTAAACCACATCAAATACTGACCAATCGATTCCACAGACCGAACGTGAGGAGAGGGGCTAGTGTAATTTGTTAATACAAACCATAAAAAAATGCACGGAAGTACGTTTTTTAACACAAAACTACGTTTTTTAAATGGAACGACGTTAGTTTTGTTAGCACATCTGAACATATAAACAAATACGCAATCAGTGCCGTTTGTTGCATTGTAAAATGTTAATTACATCCGGAGATATTGTAACCTTAAGTTGACACTTGAGTACCACTCCTTCGCTGTTCGATCGTGTGTATCGGAGAGCACCGAATTACGTAGGGATCCAAAGGGAATGGTGATGGACCTTAGGTACAGAAGAGACTGCAACAGCACATTACGTCCACATGCTAGCACCTTTTTATTGGTCTTTTTCACTGACGCACATGTACATTACCATGAGGGGTGAGGTACACGTACACACGTGGTTTCCGTTTCCAATTGCGGAGTGGACTAGATTGTGTCCCGACATGTCAGGCCAATAGATGTTCAATGTGGTGGCCATCATTTGCTGCACACAATTGCAATCTCTGCCGTAATGAATGTCGTACACGCCGCAGTACATCTGGTGTAATGTCGCCGCAGGCTGCGACAATACGTTGTTTCATATCCTCTGGGGTTGTAGGCACATCACGGTACACATTCTGCTTTAACGTACCTCACATATAGAAGTCCAGAGGTGTAAGATCAGGAGAACGGGCTGGCCAATTTATGCGTCCTCCACGTCCTATGAAACGCCCGTCGAACATCCTGTCAAGGGTCAGCCTAGTGTTAATTGCGGAATGTGCAGGAGCACCATCATGCTGATACCACATACGTAGACGGGTTTCCAGTGGGACATTTTCGAGCAACGTTGGCAGATCATTCTGTAGAAACGCGATGTATGTTGCAGCTGTTTGGGCCCCTGCAATGAATTGAGGACCAAAGAAGTGGTCGCCAATGATTCCGCACCATACATTTGCAGTCCACGGTCGCTGTCGCTCTACCTGTCTGAGCCAGCGAGGATTGTCCATGGACCAGTAATGCATGTTCCGTAGATTCACTGCCCCATGGTTTGTGAAACCCGCTTTATCGGTAAACAGGTAGAACTGCAACACATTCTCTGTTAATGCCCATTGACAGAATTGCACTCGATGATTAAAGTCATCACCATGTAATTGCTGATGTAGCGACACATGAAAAGGGTGAAAGCGGTGACGATGCAGTATGCGCATGACACTACTTTGACTCAGTCCACCGGCTCTCGCAGTGCCCCGTGTACTCATGTGTGGGTTCATGGCAACAGCAGCTAACACACCAACTGCACCCGCTTCTCCTGTGACGGGCCTGTTACGGACCCGTTTGCGTGCTACGACCATACCTGTTGCATACAGTTGGCGGTAGATGTTTTGCAATGTGCGGAACGTTGGATGCTCTCTGTCCGGGTACCGTTCTGCATACACGCTGCAGGCTTCAGCTGCATTTCGTCGACACTCGCCATAGATGAGTATCATCTCCGCCTTTTCAGAGTTCGAATACACCATGGTCACAGTTCCTACAACACTACTCTATCACAGACGTCTGGTAACACGGTGTACTACAGTTGGTCTGCGTGCGGAGACGAATGCAGAATAACAATAGCAGCAAGCGCTACATGCGGACACTGCGACAGCTGGACCAAACCACAACAGTGCACTAAAGGCACACTCGTAAACACGGTCGTCATCGTAAACATGTCCCTGCGGATGCTGCTCGCCGACCGTGGCCCGTGTTTGTTACAACACGCAACTGAACGTCGGAGGTTTCATGCGTCAACTTTGGGTTACAATATCTCCGGATGTAATTAACATTTTACAATGTAACCAACGGCACTGATTACATATTTGTTTATATTTTCAGATGTGCTAACAAAACTAACGTGGTTCCATTTTAAAAAAACGTAGGTTTGTGTTAAAAAACATACTTCCGTGCATTTTTGTATGGTTTGTATTAAACGATTACACTAGCCCCTCTCCTCATGTTCGGTCTGTGGAATCGGATCGTCAGTATTTGATGTGGTTTACGAAATATATCCAGCGGTAACGTTAGGTGACTCACCCTGTATATCAGAAGTTGTACTTTCTAATTTTTTTTTCATTTCCGTTGCTGTAATCCTTTAAGAGTTACCGACAGCTAGTAGACAAGAGTTCCCTAGTATGAAAATAAACATGAAATGTCTTCTCTTATCTTAGCACAAACTGACACAATGAGGTTTTTCGTAAGCTACTGAGCTCTCTGGTCGCCAGTTACTTGTTTAATGAGACACTGTTTCAGAATTCTGTCACAATAGCTGCTGCAGAAATGAGTTTGTGCAAATTATAGTGTGCTTTGGCGAAAGAAGTACTCTCGAACCTATCAACAAGGGAAATGTGGCTGTTATTCGTAAATGGTGATGCTTCTTCGAATGAGAAAAGATTAACAATTCACACAAAAATAAATTGGCAATTGTGTTGGAATTTTGGTTGGATCCCGTAACCCATCGCATTTTTAACAGTGAGCGACTGGAATGGAAACTTACCAAAGTATTTTATTCCTTTTCTTCATCTGAGCAGTATCAGAGTAATGATGAGCGTACCCTTCAGGCGGAATGACACGCACACGCCTGATGCTCCTTACTCACCTACGCCTTGCCAAACTGACGATACGTGATTCACGAATAAAACAGTTGTTATTGGTAAAAGTAAACAATTGATACGTGGCACAACATAATGGTCAGTGCACGGTCAGCAGCTGACAATAATGCGCGCGACAGAAATGGGGAAGCCAGCCAAGTGTGCTTGGTGAGAGGAAGAGATCATTTCGTTAGGAAAAGATTGTCATGAAAGAAGATCTGCCTTTCTCAGCAATACATTTCAACAAAATAAACATATCAAATCACCACACTCTTTCGGGATACTCATACTTTTGGAATAGTATCAACCACTGCTTAGTTTATTAATGCTGATAGCGTGTATGCAATCACTGAAATTCTTTTCCTCGTCAAGACGAGCCGATTAAAACATGGTTATTCGTGAGGGCTTCTTGACTGTTTCTAGCTTGCAGTGGCAATGTGATGTCCACATGTACGTAGTATAATGTCTCTTATTAGATCCACATCCACATAACGACAGTGAAACTTAAGTACTTCATATCTCGGACGCTTTTTACCGGGAGCACAAAGGGGTCATACCTGTGGAAATTACGCCATTTAGAATTTTTGGCAACAGATCGTAGAGATACGTCAACGTAACAGGCAGCAAGTAGAGGACCTTGTTTTACTTTCCTGCCTTGCTTGTAGATCACATGATTTTATACACTACTGTCCATTAAAATTGCTACACCAAGAAGAAATGCAGATGATAAACGGGTATTCATTGGACAAATATATTATACTAGAACTGACATGTGATTACATTTTCATGCAATTTGGGTGTATAGATCCTGAGAAATCAGTACCCAGAACAACCACCTCTGGCCGTAATAATGGCCTTGATACACCTGGGCATTGAGTCAAACCGAGCTTGGATGGCTTGTATAGGTACAGCTGCCCATGCAGCTTCAACACGATACCACAGCTCATCAAGAGTAGTGACTGGCGTACTGTGACGAGCCAGTTACTCGGCCACCATTGACCAGACGTATTCAGTTGGTGAGAGATCTGGAGAATGTGCTGGCCAGGGCAGCAGTCGAATATTTTCTGTGTCCAGAAACGCCCGTAAAGGACCTGCAACATGCGGTCGTGCATAATCCTGCTGAAATGTAGGGTTTCGCAGGGATCGAATGAAGGGTAGAGCCACGGGTCGTAACACATCTAAAATGTAACGTCCACTGTTCAAAGCGGCGTCAATGCGAGCAAGAGGTGACCGAGACGTGTAACCAATGACACCCCATACCATCACGCCAGGTGACACGCCAGTATGGCGATGACGAATACACGCTTCCAATGTGCGTTCACCGCGATGTCGCCAAACACGGATGCGACCGTCATGATGCTGTAAACAGAACCTGGATTCATGAGAAAAAATGACGTTTTGCCATTCGTGCACCCAGGTTCGTCGCTGAGTACACCATCGCATGCGCTCCTGTCCGTGTGCAGCGTCAAGGCTAACCGCAGCCATGGTCTCCGAGCTGATAGTCCATGCTGCTGCAAACGTCGTTGAACAGTTCGTGCAGATGGTTATTGTCTTGCAAATGTCCCCATCTGCTGATTCAGGGATCGAGACGTGGCTGTACGATTCGTTACAGCCATGCGGATAAGACGCCTGTCATCTCGACTACTAGTGATACGAGGCCGTTGGGATCCAGCATGGCGTTCCGTAGTACCCTCCTGAACCCACCGATTCCATATTCTGCTAACAGTCACTGGATCTCGACCAACGCGAGCAGAAATGTCGTGATACGATAAACCGCAATCGCGATAGGCTACAGTCCGACCTTTATCAAAGTCGGAAACATGATGGTACGCATTTCTCCTCCTTACACGAGGCATCACAACAACGTTTCACCAGGCAACGCCGGCCAACTGCTGTTTGTGTATGAGAAATTGGTTCGAAACTTTCTTCGTGTCAGCACGTCGTAGGTGTCGCCACGTGCGCCAACCTTGTGTGAATGCTCTGAAAAGCTAATCATTTGCATATCACAGCATCTTCTTCCTGTCAGTTAAAAATCGCGTCTGTAGCACGTCATCTACGTGGTGTAGCAATTTTAGTGTCCAGTAGTGTAATATTTCTTATTTCCTTATTCACAACCCTCACGATGAATCGCCTGTCTCTTCTTACGACCTGAAAGCGTTATAGAGGCAGAAGATGTACTTCCAGTGGCTAATGGCTCAGTAGTTATTGATCTGTGCAATGTTCTTGACAAAAGAATAAACAAAACAAAAAAGTATACAGATACATGTAACTGAAAACTATTATGAACTAACGAAATGAAATGGAGCTCTTAAACGGCGAAAAACGGAACACCACTCAGTGACAACAAAACTCAGAATACCGTAAGGCTGATTTTTCGGATGGGTAATAATTCCGCTGCCCATATGCACCATGCCGATGTGAGCATATGGCCGGATTGCTTTCCCGCTCCCCGCCTCATACCTCCCGCGGCCCTCGCGTGACGCGCGGCGCGAGAAACTGTGCCACAATCACAACGCCACACGACCTGGCGCAGGCGCGTGCCGCGTCCTAGTGACGTCACGTCGCTATTTACGCGGTCCCGTTTGAACCTGTGAAGTTACAAAAACTCCCGCTGCGGTGCACTCAGCCGCTCCACCCGCGCTATACGTGTCTCAATTTGCGCCTAGCGTACTGCAGCACACGGGCCCTGTCTACTCCTCAAGACCTGTGACGAAGATTCTACAAGCCCTTGCCCTCGGGTGCTTTAGGTGTGAGAACCACCTTGGAAACAAAAAAAATTAGTCCCAGAAGCCTTACCGACCCATTAAAAGAAACAATGGTGGTCCCTTTTACGCGACTCTGATACATCAAAAATTCGAAGAGAAAGATAAAAACCAAAGAGTATGTGCAGAAAACGTAAAACGCGTATTTCCAGGCCTCTCTAACCTTTTAAATATAAGTTGCAATTGAAGAATCGCTGTCCTTGTATGGAAGTGGGAACAGAAAACTGCAATATCGTCTACAAATAAGGAGCATTTTACAAGCCTCGTTACCGTAGACGTTGTGCTGTTTACGGATACAGCAAAGAAGGTAACACTTAAAATACTTCCCTGGGTAAGACCATTCTCTGGCTCAAAACTATTCGACAGCAGAGCAACAATTCAGTACCTAAAAAAGCGCGTAGAAAAGGAGAATCGAATGAGGGGGCCACACAAGCCCATCGGAGGAGCTGCTTCTAACAACCCTACCACAAGAAAGGACAAAAATTAATTATGATTGTAGTGTTGATCACGCTACTCAATATTGCATTTTCGGGCAACAACAACGTTATATTATATGGCAGGTGTCATTAGAGCACAGTTAATAAAGTCATTTCATGAAATAATGGATAAACTAGGCACTCATTTTTCGTGTTTCCCACGCTGGTCTCGTTGTGAACTCATGGCTCAATCGTCGAAAATCTAGGTGGTGATGATTCCAAGCTCGGATGCAAAGAGGCCTAGATGTTACTCTGCGATATTCAAAAGTTTTATAGGTGTGTTTCATAAACCAATCTTGAAGATTAAACTTTTGCAAGTTAGCACAATGGTGTTATAAAAAAGTAATCAGCACTCCAAATTTAAGTTTCACTTATTTTTTATTACTTTTGTTGCAATATCCCGTAACTCACAAAACATCACTTCACAATGTAAAACATACTTGAAAATATCTTCCTCACTCTTAAAGCTCACATTTTATAAACTGACTAAAATTTGCGTCTTTTCAACACGACGACCAAGACTTGAATCTCTACTACTAACCGCTTACGCGCCCAAAAATCAGAGTTACAAGTACGTCAAAGATCATAGCGACAAAAGAAAGAATACACATAAGAATAATATCATTGCAATATTAACATATCGATGTATCAAAGTACCTCTACATTATTGAAATCAAATCTGAATGTTGTCTCAGAAGTATGTTCTACAGAAACACAGTAGAATATTGCTGGTATCGAGAGGATGAGGTGAGGTGCCGCAATGGTTACGTAATTCAAGTACCATTACATGCTCCAGAATGGGATGTGTGTCTCCAAGTAATGTCGTACGCCTTACTGATATCAAAGACTATACCGATGCAGTGATGTTTACACAGAAATTCCTGTTGGATAGCGGCTTTTAACAGTCAGGTAGTCAATAGAGGATCGACATCTCCTGAATTCACACTGAGAGCGGCTAAAGAGCTGCCTGGTTCTCAATATCCAGACCAGACGACAGTTAACCATTCGCTCCAGGATCTTTCCCACACAGCTCGTTAAGGCGACGTCCCGGTAACTAATGAGGCACGTTCAGTCCTCTCTTGGTTTGAGGACAGACATCAAAATTACGTCCCTTCAGAGATGGGAAATTGTAGTCTGTATCTGCCGTATCGAAATGAAAAACTGTAAGTTCCACGGCCTGCTGTATCGGATTTGGTAGTGACTGCCCGCAGTATCACGAGCCTCAGACAGCGCCACAACCATCCTCCACATGGAGAATGTGCAGATGTGCGACTCACGATAGTTGGACCTGAAGTCCAGCTCACTCCTTTCAATGGTGGCACAGTAACGTTGGATCTTGGCTGGCAGTAGCAGTAGTCACCGCAAAATGGTCTGCCATCCCCACTCTAGGCCACTTTGCCACACATCCACTCACTTTTGACAGTTGTGTCAGTGGATCTAAAGGCGATTTCTACGTTAACTCGGAAGCGTTTTTTTCCTCCCAGTAGAGTAAAGAATTTCTATTCGAAAATTGTACTACCTCCTCTGTATGTCATGTACGAAACAATCTAGTACACCGAGAAAGGATAGTACTAATTCTCTTCCGAGGATGTTCGTTACTATTTGTATTGTACGCTCACTAAGTGCTAGAAAAATGAAACCGTTATGTATTCAGCAATTACATGCATACTTTCATACAGTGATGCTTTTCTTAAAATCAAGTATCAAGTGTCAATAAGGAACCTCGTTGCTGAATACTTTCCTGAAATTGAAATCATCTAAACTTCAAACGGCTGTACTTATGTATACATGACTTATTGCCCGTTGGTATCGACTTTTCCACCATTAATCTTAAGAGGTAACAAAAGTAACGTGTTTCACGTTCAGCGACAAACGTTTGTCATAAATATGGGAAAACTATGAACCCTTTCTCAATATAAAGATACTGTTTCTACTACTGTGTCATTCATCACGCGCTACAGAGATATATAATGGTAAAAAAAAAAGAAATTAACCGCGATGTGTAACCAGTAGACTCGATTTCAGATGGGGGCGACATTACACCGCAAGGAAT
Organism: Schistocerca piceifrons; assembly: GCF_021461385.2. Taxonomy (NCBI): domain Eukaryota; kingdom Metazoa; phylum Arthropoda; class Insecta; order Orthoptera; family Acrididae; genus Schistocerca; species Schistocerca piceifrons. The sequence continues at coordinate 640,491,984 of NC_060140.1, read as the reverse complement.
TTCATATGTGAGCTGAAGGCTTCTGGGACTGACGCTATACGGTGCTCATGTTTACTGACTGCATCTCGGCATACCACATACAAAAATCTCAAATACTGTTCGATCGTCTCATATTTTTTTGCAGCCCAACTAACTTCTCTCTTTCTTTTTCCTAACAAAAGGCACAATATATACGTCATAATTAATGGAAGTGAAATGGACGGCGTCACTGCTGTACTTTGTGATATCTTTATTGTAACAGTTGTAACAATAAAGAAATCAGCGATTACAGCTGTCATGCGGTTTATCTGAAATACATTCATATAACTGTTTCCAAGCCTTTCTGTCTCTGTAACTGAAAACGCAGCAGATAGCCAACAAAACCTTCTGAGAAATTGCGCGCCAGTCCACCTTTAGACAGTTACCTTCCTTCTCTTACCACAATACTAAATCTTCCCTTTCCTTCTCTTAAACTCCACTAGGATTACTCTTCCTTCCACCTGTCTATCTGCAGCACTGTCTCTAGGTTCAGTAACTTTGTCATTAATGTACTGAACGCTAATAAAGATACATGGAACAACTGTAACTCCCTCTTCAGAACCGAATAATTGTAGAGCATTCAGTGTATGATAACCTCGAAAAGTAAATATCTCTTTTCAATTCCGGATAGATATAAATATTTAGACTCGGCTATGACATGTTTGAAACTTTTAGTATACTTTACACATTTGAGTTCAACGTTGAAAACAGCAAGGAGCTCATACAAAAACTGAAATACATTCACATAACTGCCGATGATCGAAAAACTCTATTTGACATTCTTCTAAGAAAAAATACCAATAAACGAACATTCGTCTTAGTGAAAACCTCAATAAATTCAATTGCGTCTCTGCGCGGTAAATTTTCCCTTTCCTGTGAAAGATTTCCGGAGTATGACGTCGTTTAAGTGGATCTCATACAACGCTAGAATTGTTGTTGTTGTGGTCTTCAGTCCAGAGACTTGTTTGATACAGCTCTCCATGCTGCTCTATCCTGTGCAAGCTTCTTCATCTCCCAGTACCTACTGCAACCTACATCTTTCTGAATCTGTTTAGTGTATTCACCTCTTGGTCTCCCTCTAAGATTTTTACCCTCCACGCTGCCCTCCAATACTAAATTGGTGATCCCTTGATGCCTCAGAATATGCCCTACCCACCGATCCCTTCTTCTAGTCATGTTGTGCTACAAACTCCTGTTCTCTCTAATTCTATTCAATACCTCCTCATTAGCCTCATTAGTTATGTGATGTACCCATCTAATCTTCAGCTTTCTTCTGTAACACCACATTTCGAAAGCTTCTATTCTCTTCTTATCTAAACTATTTATCGTCCACGTTTCACTTCCATACATGGCTACACTCCATACAATTACTTTCAGAAACGACTTCCTGACACTTAAATCTATACTCGATGTTTACAAAAATTCTCTTCTTCAGAAACGCTGCCCTTGCCATTGCCAGTCTACATTTTATTTATATCCTCACTACTTCGACCATCTTGAGTAATTTTGCTGCCCAAATAGCAAAACTCATTTACTGCTTTAAGCGTCTCATTTCCTAATCTAATTCCCCCAGCATCACCCGATTTAATTCGACCACATTCCATTATCCTCGTTTTGCTTTTGTTGATGTTCATCTTATATCCTCCTTTCAAGACACTGTCCATTCCGTTCAGCTGCTCTTCCAGGTCCTTTGCTGTCTCTGACAGAATTAAAATGTCATCGGCGAACCTCAAAGTTTTTATTTCTTCCCCATGGATTTTAATTCCTACTCCGAATTTTGCTTTTGTCTCCTTTACTGCTTGCTCAATATACAGATTGAATAACGTCGGGGAGAGGCTACAACCCTGTCTCACTCCCTTCCCAACCACTGCTTCCCTTTCATGTTCCTCGACTCATAACTGCCATCTGCTTTCTGTACAAATTGTAAATAGCCTTTCGCTCCCTGTATTTTACCCCTGCCACCTTCAGAATATGAAAGATAGTATTCCAACCAACATTGTCAAAAGCTTTGTCTAAGTTTAGAAATGCTAGAAACGTAGGCTTGCCTTTCCTTAATCTATTCTCTAAGATAAGTCGTAGGGTCAGTATAGCCTCACGTGTTCCAACATTTCTACGGGATCCAAACTGATCTTCTCCGAGGTCGGTTTCTACCAGTTTTTCCATTCGTCTGTAAAGAATTCGTGTTAGTATTTTGCAGCCGTGGCTTATTAAACTGATAGTTCGGTAATTTTCACATCTGTCAGCATCTGCTTTCTTTGGGATTGGAATTATTATATTCTTCTTGAAGTCTGAGGGTATTTCGCCTGTCTCATACGTCTTGCTCGCCAGATTGTAGAGTTTTGTCGGGCTGGCTCTCCCAAGACTATCAGTAAGTCCTAATGGAACGTTGTCTACTCCCGGGGCCTTGTTTTGACTCGGGTCTTTCAGTGCTCTGTCTAACTCTTCACGCAGTATCATATCTCCCATTTCATCTTCATCTACATCGTCTTCCATTTCCATAATATTGTCCTCAAGTACATCACCCTTGTATAGACTCTCTATAGACTCCTTCCACCTTTCTGCTTTCCTTTCTTGGGTTAGGACTGGGTTTCCATCTGAGCTCTTGATATTCATGCAAGTGGTTGTTTTTCCTCCAAAGGTCTCTTTAATTTTCCTGTAGGCAGTATCTTACCCCTAGTGAGATATGCCTCTACATCCTTACATTTGTCCTCTAGCCAACCCTGCATAGCCATTTTGCACTTCTGACGATCACATTTTTCAGACGTTTGTATTCCTTTTTGCCTGCTTCATTTACTGCATTTTTGTATTTTCTCCTTTCATCGATTAAATTCAGTATCTCTTCTGTTACCCAAGGATTTCTAGTAGCCCTCGTCTTTTTATCTACTTGATTCTCTGCTGCTTTCACTATTTCGCCTCTCAAAGCTACCCATTCTTATTCTACTGTATTTCTTTCCCCCATTCTTGTCAATCCTTCCCTAATGCTCTCCCTGAAACTCTCTACAACATCTGGTTCTTTCAATTTATCCTAATCCCATCTCCTTAAATTCCCACCTTTTGCAGTTTCTTCAGTTTTAATCTACAGTTCATAACCAATAGATTGTGGTCAGAGTCCACATCTGCCCCTGGAAGTGTCTTACAATTTAAAAATTGGTACCTAAATCTCTGTCTTACCGTTATATAATTTATGTGACACCTTCCAGTATTCCAGGCTTCTTCCATATATTCAACCTTCTTTTATGATTCTTTAACCAAGTGTTAACTATGATTAAGTTATGCTCTGTGCACAATTCTACCAGGCGGCTTCCTGTTTCATTCCTGAACCCCATTCCATATTCACCTAGTACGTTTCCATCTCTTCCTTTTCCTACTATCGAATTCCAGTCACCCGTGACTATTAAATTTTGACCTCCCTTCACTATCTGAATAATTTCTTTTATCTCATCATACATTTTATCAATTTCTTCGTCATCTGCAGAGCTAGTTGGCATATAAACTTTTACTACTGTGGTAGGCATGGGCTTCGTATCTATCTTGGCCACAATAATGCGTTCACTATGCTGTTGGCAGTAGCTTACCCGTACGCCTATTTTTTTATTCATTATTAAACCTACTCCTGCATAACCCCTATTTGATTTTGTATTTATAACTCTGTATTCACCTGACCAGAAGTCTTGTTCATTCTGCCACCGAACGCTAGAATACTGCTCAAGAAATGTAATTAATGCTAGGATCATCACATTTAAAAAGATTTCATTTCTCTAGCTGTGGCCAGGTAAATAATAAAGTTTTTGTATTGTCCTACTATGAAGTGTTTATTTGAACTTGCGCCTCTTACTTTCTCAAACAATGCGTGCAATTATTGAAGAAAGATGACTGTGTGCAACGTGTTTGTAGTGTATAATTTCGCCTGTGTCATTCTCGAGGGAGACTAGAGGAGGTGGGTGCAGCCACGTAGTTTTATTTCTACGGAGAAGCCCCAAGAGGCTAGCACGTAATCGCACCACCATATACATCCCTCCCTCTCCGCCACCCATCGCCAAAGAAATATTATGATGAATCACCATCATTGATGTTCCTTGCCCTCTGTAGTAGACACATCAGGATCAAGTTTTTGATCTTGTCTAAGACAGAAAGCTATGTGAATCAGTCCCGTGTTAGTCATTTTGCAACATCCACTCAGAATTAGAAACATATATAATGTATACTATACAGTAAAGCGTTCTGAGATTAAGGAGAATGTTGGGATATTTGAGCCAGACCTGTCGTTAGCTGTTTATGAACTTCATCGAGTCACTGAAACTTATCAAAGACCAATGAAGAAGACTGTTACGTAATATGATGACCACGATCTAATAAAGAAGAGGACTCCTATATTTCCAGAAAAGATTCGACCTCACTCATGAGAAGAGAACACGATTCTCTGTCAACATTTTCGCACCATCTGTCTAACATCCTTTATCTTCAAACTGCCGTGCTGAGTAGTTGCGCGGTTTGAGGTATCTTGTCACGGTCCGCGAGGCTCTCCCCGTCGGAGATTCGAGTCCTCCCTCGGGCATAGGTGTGTGTGTTGTCCTTAGCGCAAGGTAGTTTAAGTAATTCGTAAGCTGAGGGACCGATGACCTCAGCAGTTTGGTCCCATAAGACCTCACCACAAATTTCCAAAACGTTTCTTAAGACGGCCGCTAGATATGGAGAGAAAACAAATGAAAAGTTAACTGATGTGGAACTGTTAAAGGAGAATTTCATGTACAGAAAAATACGTACATTAAAAATGAACACAAACAAATTACTAAGGCAGTGAATACAGCGACCTTTGAAGACAGACAGCCACATTCCACACATCAATTTGCTTGTGCTGTTACATCTTGCTGTAAAATCGAAGCAAGTAATTACAAAAAGTAATATGCGGTCTGTAACGGTTTGTCCTTATAACAAATTTGTTTCATGCATAACAATCGATGTCAAAACCAAGCAACTCGAAAATAGCTTAATAAAAATACTGAACACAAAGTTCAATGAATGTCAAGATGATCTATCTTGTATGGAAACAATATGAGAAAAATTTGCAATTTTCACAACACCTATTAACCAGTATGCCACGAGTGTTCTGAAAGAGTATTCCACAGAGGGCGAGTATAAATGAGGCTGTAGCGAAATCATCGGAATATCTTCATTGTGAATGTTCTGAAGGTGAAAGTAATTATTCGTAGTTTGTAACTACTTACTAGAAATAAATGGGAAGTAATTCTGGTTATACTTACAATAACGAGAACTCAAGTAATGCACATATATCTGCCATTTAACAGATATAAATATGGTTATTTAACTCGCAATGTCATTTGAGAGAGTCTGTTGAGTCCTGTACAAGAAAGGAACACCTCCACGCGTCAGTCAATAGTGAGAGGACCTTGTTTTGAGCTCAGCCTCGTATAAGATACCCAAAAAATTAAAAAAATTAAAAATTGTGGTAATCGCAGTGACGTGACGTTTAAAATGCTAATGTTGACGTCGAAAGTTTTCAGGTAACAATATATCCGTTTGAAAGTCATCCTAGTGACATTAAGAATGAATTTCCCGCAGCCGCCGCCTTCCTGACGTTTCTGCGATATAGGGGCTGAGAGAACTAAGGGGCGAACTAAGATGAGACCAAACGCACGAGCGGCAGTGAAGAGTCCGGGTTATTTGAGCTTTGGAAGCCCACGCGTTCAGGTGTGGGGAAATCGAAGACGTGTCAACAAGCCGCCGCTGCAGTGTTTGCGGTAGGAATGACGCAGCGCACACACTAACGGATCAGCGGGTCGAACGCCAGCGCTGAAGCGAACAGTATGGGCTCAACAGCCTGCTGTTACTCTTGGAATGTTACAGTGATAGGTTTTACATTAACTTGCTGAGCCATTTGTTTCTGGAAAAGATAAAAAATTCAAAACCGGGTGCGTATGTATATTTGACAGAACGTTTTCTGCAAAAGGGTTAGCGATGTCACTTAAAAACCGGCGAGGTTGGTGTGGAGGGCCGTAGATGACTCTTTTTATGGCTCGTGTACTGAACGTGGCTTCCCTAAATCCCGTGTTGTATTTATCGCGATGTCGACAGCTCATAGCTGGGGACAAATTGGAAGAGTTTGCGGCGCACCCTTACAGCAGACCCATGTACATATGAGTCGTCATGGAAGTGAAGACGGGGTCAGGGATTTTCTCTGCCTCGTGATGGCTGGGTGTTGTGAGCTGTCCTTAGGTTAGTTAGATTTAAGTAGTTCAAAGTTCTAGGGGACTCATGACCATAGATGTTAAGTTCCATAGTGCTCAGAGCCATTTGAACCATTTTTTTGGAAGTGAAGAAAACCCACATGTTGCCTTTACTCGACATCTTCATTCCTCATGTACCCACTAACTGAATTATTCTCAAGTGAAGAGGAAACGAACCTTTATCTCCCTTCTCCCAGTCACAAACAAAGAATACTAGAATAGCACTTTGGATGTTATTAGAGGGCCTGGATGCATATACAGAACACAAACCCTGCACCAGAACCTCTCGCGACAAAAGTGTTCACCCTAGATTACTAAACCCTCGGAAAATTTACGATTGCAGTCGGTACCGATTCGCAGTTCGTGTCAATCTGGTAGTGTCAGTGTAGAGTGTAAAACAGGATATTCTTTACTTATTTTGGATGTGACGAACTATTGCAGATCTTATAATTATAATTAATAAGTACATAATATATAAATTATTACTTCCTTTGGATAAGGACTAATAAAATTTGCGATCGATTTGTAACGATGTCCCATTTTCTGCCCTTTTAGTGTTCTAGGACTAAGATAAACGACCTAAGTCTCTGTTATATGTTGCAAGTCATAATTGAAATCAACGACAAGATGAGAATCAGCGACGAGTTAATCAAGAATGTTTTGGTTCTGCGAGTAAAATAATGAGACACAACTGTAATTCACTTATCACACCATCGTAGAAAATTTGTATGGCTAAGGCTTGCAACATGGGCGTGAATCGACATTCCGTGTGAAATATGCTCACTATTTTTATATACTTGAATTTAGCATATTTCGTGACAGTACTCACTTTTCCGTGAAATGTTTATGAGATGATATTTGACTTTTCTGTGTTGGCATCAGTCGTCTAGTGAAAGTATGATTCCACAATGCTCTTTCGTCGGCTGCAGAAATGACCTGGTTCAGTGCGTTTGCCTCATTTTTGGTGCTTTAAATACCATTTCTTCGAATGTGGTTCCTTCTTGATGTTTATATAAAAAAAGCAGTAACATAATTCATTTTTCCTGTTCACTAGCAAATTATTATAACGGCGACCTGCACATTGTTCCACTGTCACACACACCGAGAGTTCATTGCCGACTGACTACGGTCAAAGACGATTCCAGCGTCAAAGACATTTCACACAACACACAAGCTTCCACTTGTAACCAGTCTCTTTGATAATCTTCGTCACATCTACTAATATTAATCAATATGCTGTCACTCTCGAACATATAAGCAAATTAGCATAAAATAAGGCAAATTACAATTCACCAAACAAATATTCTGACAAAAATATAAGAAAACATTTACAACTTCCCTCATTAGATTTGGTATCGACAAATCCGGTAGAAAATGACACATCTCCAGATCCATTACACGTGGGAGAAAAATCATTTACATAGCTACACCCGATGGAGGATCACACGAAATTCATAGCATACATTTTTGAGACGTTACAAACGGTATATCTTATAGACAAACTCGTCATTGAACGAAACGTTCAACTGAGCGATATGCGGCTGGCTAGATGCGGTACGATGGCAGAGCCAGCAGGAAGCAAGAACTATTGCTCTGTCCCAGCAGCCGCAGCAAACAGAGAGCGACTAAAAAGGCCACCATGCCGCTATCGACACTAGCCAGCGTGGAGATTCTTACTGCGTCTAGAAAAACATGTATATTCACCACAACTACTGAAATCACTCCCAGAAGACCTACAGAAAATCTAACGTATCGCTAATACATAAACAGAAAGACCCTGTATGATTACAGAACAGCAGAACAATCACTGGAAAAAAATGGCTCTGAGCACTATGGGACTTAACTGCTCAGGTCATCACTCCCCTACGACTTAGAACTACTTAAACTTAACTAACCCAAGGACATCACACACATCCATGCCCGAGGTAGGATTCGAACCTGCGACCGTAGTGGTCTCACGGTTCCAGACTGTAGTGCCTAAAATCGCTCGGCCACACCGGCTGGCAATCACTGGAAGCACTTACCATATAACACTATAGGCTACTACTAAATTTGCAGTGTATCGATAATGTTACTCCTGTGGCAGGATTTTTGTGACCGTGGCCGTGTGTAATGCAGACGTGTCGGACGATTTTTCGATTCTATAAAGATTGTTTTTGAGATGAAACAATAGCAAAGCAAACGGAAATCGTACCAAGGTTCCATTAGTAATCAAGCAAACTGTAATTCCGTAAGAAGAAGCAGTCGCCAGCCTAATTAGGCCAAGTTGTACTCAGTACTAGTATAACTCATAAAGAAAGCTAACTATGTGGGTTGACTTTACTTCATACTAAACTTCCGTTTTGCTGATAATGTACAGGACAGTAGCACAATTTAGCAAGTAATCTTCCACTGAATTGATTTGAACTACACTGGAGAAGTATTAATGTGTTTAGGCAACAACTGGCTCTCAATAATCCTTACTATCTGTATATTCCAATAGGAAGATGATGATATTTACAGGTAAATATTACTAATGAAGGAGCACTATTGACACAAACAATAGGTTCTTTTGTCAGTTATAGGAAATTTTTATTACTGAAATAGTTATGAATTAACAGTATCTTTTGTACTGATTATTATTGGTATTTTCAAGAAACATTCACTACTTTATATTATTTAGCTAAAATGGAATATGTGGCACCTGCATCTAGTATAATTCGAATAATTGTAGCCATCTCCTCTTTTTATTGCTCTTATTGTAATATGACATTTAAACTTGGCTCAACAATCAGCATGGGGACCCAGAAACCAGTATATCGGTAGACTGAAATGGTGGCTGAACACTTTAGTCACAACGCAAAATTGGAAACACTGTTGACTAAATTACACATGAAATTGTAAACATTATTATTTCAATTAAATGAATCTTTGAACTGAATGCCTTAACTGACCGTTCATGACAACTACGTGGAGTCTTTCGAAACTTATGCTCAGTAAATAATTATGTACTTCACAACTCCACAAGGTTTGTTAACTTTTGTTAAGGAAAATAATTGCTTCTCAGTCCAGTATAACAGGATACTTGGATTTATCGTATCACTTGGGATAGTACTCTATCTATGTAAACGCCCAAGGATCAAATACGGTGGCTCAACACAAGGTTACAGAACACAAAATTATTATTGAAAACGAAACCATATAACTGGTCCATCCAGTTATATAGTACTCAACTGCTAATGTGAGAGGAAGGTGGTGGCAACGTCGATCTCCTGTGCTATTCAAAAAAGGGCAGCAAAAGCATCCACGGCTCTTCCTGTGTTACGATCAATGCAAATTCTTTTCTTCGCGTCGGATTTTCATAGTATGAAGCTAACCAGAGTATGCCATGAATAATAAGCCGCATTACTTTCGCTTCCGAAGCTATACTATGTAATTTTGACGTTCTTCTCTTTCAGCTCACCAAATGCGCATCCTTAGCCTGCTAGCAACCGACCGACACATGCCACAACTGAGCTTTGCAATTCGTCCACCAGATCCACATTTTCTATTCCCGCCTAGCAAGTTCCGTTGCGGAGGCACTTCTCTCCAAGTTTTACATGATTACAAACCTATTTTCCCTGTACATGAACCAGTATTACAATTAAATTTTCATCTTTTAATTACAATTACAAACATAGAGAACAAAACATTTACATAGATGTTACATCGCCTCGCTGAGTGGCAGCGGGGTTTGAGGCGCTATGTCACGGATTGCGAGGCCCCTCCTGCTGGAAGTTCTAGTCCTCCCTCGGGCATGGGTGTGCGTGTGTTGCTCTTAGCATAAATTAGTTTAAGTAGTGTGTAAGTCTAGGGACCGATGTCCTTAGCAGTTTGATCCCTTAAGAATTCACACACATTTAAACATTTGTTACATCAGAGAGCATAGTTATACAGAAGTCACATTAAATAGAAACAGAAAATAATTTAGAAAAGACCACCATAGGTAATCTTGATAACTGTGTGACAATCTCCGTAAAAAGAATGGCATTATGTATCACGGTGTGACCTACAGTTAAACTTCCAGCAGCGTACGTTCCTAGAAGAGTCAGCCAATATAAAGCTTCTTCCCGCCTATATCTCGCTAAAAGACCACCAAGATAAAATTAGAGAGACTCGAGCGTACATGGCGATTTACCAGTAGTTGTCTTCCCATGAAACATGTGCGACTGGAACAGGAAAACGGAAAAGTGAGACTGGTACATGAAGTACGCTCCGCTACACACTGTAAGACGGCTTGCGGATTATAGATTTAGATGTACATTACATCTACATACATATTCCGCAATCCACCATACGGTGCGTGGCGGAGGGTACCTCGTACCACAACTAGCATCTTCTCTCCCTGTTCCACTCCCAAACAGAACGAGGGAAAAATGACTGCCTATATGCCTCTGTATGAGCCCTAATCTCTCTTTTCTTACCTTTGTGGTCTTTCCGCGAAATATAAGTTGGCGGCAATAAAATTGTGCTGCAGTCAGCCTCAAATGCAGGTTCTCTAAATTTCCTCAGAAGCGATTCACGAAAAGAACGCCTCCTTTCCTCCAGAGAGTCCCACCCGAGTTCCTGAAGCATTTCCGTAACACTCGCGTGATGATCAAACCTACCAGTAACAAATCTAGCAGTCCGCCTCTGAATTGCTTCTATGTCCTCCCTCAACCCGACCTGATAGGGATCCCAAACGCTCGAGCAGTACTCAAGAATAGGTCGTATTAGTGTTTTATAAGCGGTCTCCTTTACAGATGAACCACATCTTCCCAAAATTCTACCAATGAACCGAAGACGACTATCCGCCTTCCCCACAACTGCCATTACATGCTTGTCCCACTTCATATCGCTCTGCGACGTTACGCCCAAATATTTAATCGACGTAACAGTGTCAAGCACTACACTACTAATGGAGTATTCAAACATTACGGGATTCTTTTTCCTATTCATCTGCATTAATTTACATTTATCTATATTTAGAGTTAGCTGCCATTCTTTACACCAATCACAAATCCTGTCCAAGTCATCTTGTATCCTCCTACAGTCACTCAACGACGACACCTTCCCGTGCGCCATATCATCATCAGCAAACAGCCGCACATTGCTATCCGCCCTATCCAAAAGATCGTTTATGTTGACAGAAAACAACAACGGACCTACCACACTCCCTGGGGCACTCCAGATGATACCCTCACCTCCGATGGACACTCACCATCGAGGACAACGTATTGGGTTCTATTACTTAAGAAGTCTTCGAGCCACTCACATATTTGGGAACCAATTCCATATGCTCGTACCTTAGTAATTTGCCTTATTTTATGCTAATTTGCTTATATGTTCGAGAGTGACAGCATATTGATTAATATTAGTAGATGTGACGAAGATTATCAAAGAGACTGGTTACAAGTGGAAGCTTGTGTGTTGTGTGAAATGTCTTTGACGCTGGAATCGTCTTTGACCGTAGTCAGGAGTCTGCAGTGGGGCACCGAGTCAAACTGTTTCCGGAAGTCAAGGAATATGGCACCCGTCTGATACCCTTCATCCATGGTTCGCAGGATACCATGTGAAAAAAGGGCGAGTTGCGTTTCGCAGGAGCGATGCTTTCTAAAGCCGTGCTGATGCATGGACAGCAACTTCTCTGTCTCAAGGAAATTCATTGTATTCGAACTGAGAATATGTTCGAGAATCCTGCAACAAACCGATGTTAAGGATATTGGTCTGTAATTTTGAGGATCCGTCCTTCTACCCTTCTTATATACAGGCGTCACCTGCGCCTTTTTCCATTCGCTCGGGACTTTACGTTGGGCAAGAGATTCGCGATAAATGCAAGCTAAGTAAGGAGCCAATGCTGTAGAGTGCTACCTGTAAAACCGAATTGGAATCCCATCAGGACTTGGCGATTTATTTATTTTCAACCCATTCAGCTGCTTCACAACCCCAGGGATGTCTATCACTATGTCCTCCATACGTGAATCTGTACGAGACTCAAACGGCGGAATGTTTGTACGATCCTCCTGCGTGAAAGATTTCTCAAATGCTAAATTTAAAATTTCAGCTTTCGTTTTGCTGTCTTCCGTTGCCAGGCCAGACTGATCAGTGCGTGACTGGATGTAAGCCTTCGACACGCTTACCGAATTTACGTAAGACCAGGATTCCTTGGGTTTTCAAGCAAGATCTTTTGCTAAGGCATGACGGTGGTAGTGACTGTATGCTTCGCGCATCGCTCTTTTTACAGCAGCACGAATCTCTGCTAACTTTCGCCTGTCCTCATTCTCCCAATCTTTCTTGTACCGCGAGTGCAACTGTCTTTGCTTCCTGAGCATTCTCCGAATGACCGCGTTTAAATCCTAAAAAAGAGACGAGTTCAGTAAACTTATCACCATGCTTGCATAATCAATATTGACAATCAGAATGAGGTTTTCACTCTGCAGCGGAGTGTGCGCTGATATGAAACTTCCTGGCAGATTAAAACTGTGTGCCCGACCGAGACTCGAACTCGGGACCTTTGCCTTTCGCGGGCAAGTGCTCGCGGGCAGGTCCCGAGTTCGAGTCTCGGTGGGCACACAGTTTTAATCTGCCAGGAAGTTTCAATATTGGCAATATTATAAACATTTACACATGTTATTGCTTGTAAAAACTGTAACAAAGGCTACAAACACGCTATAATAAGAACGACAGCTCTGGAAGTCAGCTATAAAGTGAGTATATTTTTGCTGCAGTATAGAAGAGTCTAAGTAATTATTATAAGCAAACTGTCAAAAAAGATTCGTCCAAGTTCTCCATGTTTATACTAAAGATTAACAGTCACATGAATAATTTACGTTACTGTCCCAATATTTTAATTTGTATTTAATATGAAAATTGGGTAAAATCGTGTCGTGTTACGGTGTAAAGTCAGCACCGCCACGCCAGTCGGGAACGACAGAGAAGAGAAGGCTGTGAGAAGAAGTCAGCCAATCCCACACTAACCGACCTCCCTCGAGGACGACAACGCGACAGCACCGACCCCTAGGAGAAGACGGCGTAAGCTCCGCGCCCGACTGGTGGAAGCCTACTTCGATAGCAACTTCAACGTTAGTCACTTCGTTAGCCGATGCATCGTGGCCCCTTCATTAGCAATCTCTACGTAGCACAGTTAGAGATCAGCAGCCACTGCAGTTCAGTTGACAGACTTTTGTTAGTAGCGGTCGCTAGGACCAGAAGTGTTACTTGTGTTTGTCTATTCTGAAGAAGACATTATTTTGTACGTCGCCCTTCGCTTGCGACATGTCTATGTACTTGCACTTGTGGATGATCATGTATAATGAGCTCTCAGATCAAAGTTATTTGTGGTTGTCTTGTAATAAAACTCATCAGTACGAGTTGTTTGATTGTTTGTCTAGCGAAAAGAGTATGCAGCATTCCCAGGCACAACAGTGAGTAGGTAGGTCGTTTAGAATCGTACTGTAGGGAAGAATGAAGATGTGAACTTCAATACGTTCCTGCAGTTCAGGTATGTAGCTTAAAATAGACACCTAAAAACATCATTGCAGCTACATTTAAAATTAATCTGTGTAATAATGGGATGCGAATGAATCGTAAAGATACGTCTTATTAGTTAAAAAATTGTATGTCTTAACAGTTTGTAAATATATTATACTGTTTGTGTTGACATGACTACATTATAAATCATGTAACAGACTTGAGAAAGTAGCAAACAGAGGTGGTATTGGGTCTTTGGATGTTTGTTTTTGGTTGGTGTTAAAATATTCCGCGTTAAGAATATTGCAGTGTGCGATTTAGAGACGTTTTAGACGTGAATGTTTGTAAAGCTAATACTGACGTGTAACATGTCGTTTTCTAGCCACTCATACGTGTGTTCACCCTGTTTCATTTTGTAGCCGCCTCGGCGAGTTTCCAATCTCAGAGAAAATGTCTGGCTAAAGACGAGAGACCGGAGTTTCTCCAGAGCTGCTATATGATGGTAGTTGGGGCCTACTTGGCGAAATCTCTGAGAAATTTTGCCACGATAGCGTCCAAAAGAAAAGTTTCTTGATGTCTTGTCGTAGAGCAGTACCTGACGGACGTGCTGCAAGCAGGAACAGGGGAGTGGTCGATGACAATGCCAACTCTTTGCTCCGGAATTCTCACAAGCTGAGAGGCATATATTTTTAAAATATTCTTAAGGAACAGAGAGTTTAAGAAATACGGGCAGCCGGCCAGCGGCAAGCGTGGGGTGGAAGAATCGTCTCCTCTCTGGGAGGGTTTTGGTACTTTTGGAGTGTATTTTGGAAGTCTGGGTTTCGTTATCCATCGTGATCAACGTGGAAACTGAGTGTAATATGGAAAACAGAGAGTTCCGCGATTTCTGCATGGGCATTTTCCAGCTGTACTTTGTGAGTGGCGAGCAGTAATAAATATTGACTTGTGAAATAAGATAGGGCTTTGGCGAAACGTGGGGTTTCAGCTAGCTAGGAGTAGTAGTTGGGTAAAAGGTAATTTATTGAATGCTGTTATTGGTGAGACTTTCCAATTCAGTTGTCAGATACTGGAATCTGACCTTAAAGTAGTTAGGTAGCAACAGGGTTTTTTTAATTATAGACTTTGGAGTTGTGAGAGTTTAATCCTGTTTCTTGGGTCAAAGTGAGGATGGCGAACCTTATTTGCTCTGATTGGGTACTGTGGCCCTTTAGACAATTCAGCAAGAGTAGTGGAGTACAGGTAATGCATCCCTAATGCCGCTGACCGATTATTTAAAGAACAAGGGTATAAATATATGCCTACAAATACTCTCCTGCTACTCTAATTTTATCGTATATAACGTTCCTGTAGTACAATACACAACCTAGCAACTAACATCATAGTACATAAACCGCAATCATGCATAAAAAATGTTTCACTAACGCCACACTGCTAGCACATTACACCTGGAGTAGGGTAACTGCCCACTTCCACACCTTGGCACTGTGCGTGGCAAGGGGGCATTGGTGGTGGGGAAGACAGCTTCACGCGGCGTGGACAGCGCTTACTACAGCGCGCAGTGGCAGGAGCGCTACTGGTTGTCACCAGTCGCCCCCTGCACTCCCCTCCACTGCCCACACACTTGAGTAAACACACGGAAACACGGCTCACTGCCCCTCTCTCTCTCTCTATCTCTCTCCGTCCCTTCTCTCCCTCTCCCCCCCCCCCTCTCTCTCTCTCTCTCTCTCCCTCTCTCTCCCTCACACACACACACACAGACACACACTACATTGTTTGCATCTTATTCAACGTGCAAAATTATATGCTGCTGGTTTAGCACAGTCAGTATGGTATCTCAAAATAGAAAGAACAGAATCGCCCCCATTTACATGAAAAAATTTAAAAAACATATTAAAACCATTTATTTTTATTCAACTATTCGACGGCTTTTTTACACCATTCATAGTCCAGATGAAGAGGAGATGGGTCATCAGCCTCGCTATCTCCATCCAACTGAATTGCTTATCACAATAGTAATTCTTGGAAATAAACTCATCAATATGAAACACTGGTGGTAGATTGTGAAATTTGTGTGTTGTATTACTCAAAACAGGTGTCATTCTTTTGTAAACTGATAGTAATCCATTCCACTCAAAGTACAGCACTCATCCATAAGCTTTTTTAAATATTTCAAGAATCACTTTAGACACATTTTCGGATCTAAGTCATTTGACTATGTTATATCCATCAATGCTATCCATCTTGTAGATCCATAGTCTTCTAGTTACGCCACCGTCATGTATTCCACTGTAATTTGTCCCTGTTAGTACAGTCAGACTTTGCAGATTCCCTCAAAACAGCAGTATCTTGCAGTCGTCATTCTCTGTTAACTGCCTTTTAATAGTAAACTGCAGAGTCTTGAAAGATACTTTGGTGCCGAGAATTTTCAGTATACACTTGTTGCCTGCATATAAATTAACAACTAATACCATTACTCTCTTCTGATCACCATTTAGTGCCTACTGCCATGACATTATTCTTTGGGCCATGCAATGAACAGACTGTGGAGATCTGTGCACATGCTTCTTCTTACACTTGCACACACACACACACACACACACACACACACACACACACACACACAGATATATATATTGTCAAGAATACTAATTATTAACAGTGGTTTAAAATGGTGCTACATCAGTCACCTAAGAATTCTTAAAGGGTGAAGACGTTAAACCATGCATTACAACTCGCTTCCTCCTCTTCGTCGATGCAGGTGGGAAGTAAGTATTATTTGTGGTGCAGTTAGTAAAAGAATGTGACCGAAAATGTGTATCTAACACAATCATTTCTTCATCTTCCCACAGGTGTGGTGACCCCACCAGATGTTAAGATTACGTTATATAACAGCAGGTACAATTTAAACAGCAGTGACAGCAAACGTTTTAGTGTGAGAATGATCTTAGACTCCGAGTTCTCCCCAGTGTTGGCTTTCGAAAATCATCGATATAGTGATACTACCAAAGTCATAATATCTCTAGGTGAGCGGATTTGCCTATGTGGAACTTCGATGCAGATTACTGCCATATCCAATGGAATTAGTAAAGCTTCTTCAGTAATACTAGGTGACCATACTACCATCCCAGTGGACTTCTCAAACACGATTAAAATTTATAACTAAAGGTGTGTACTTACTTACAGGAGCAGACATTCAAAAACTAATGTACGCCAGTTATATTCGACACAGATGAACGTATGAGTAGATACCACAAATGTTTATTGTCGGCTTATGATTTTTAGCTTTAGTTTCCAAAACTGTCTTGCGTACAAGATACTCATCACTGTCGTTTCTTTCTTGCAGAATACTTGAGAAAGCCGTGAGGACACAGACTTGAGACACCAACAACACAGCCCCTTAATTCATCAACAATGCATCTAGTGCCACTACCACAACTTCCTGGCCCCTCACACACGCTGCGCTCCCCGGAGGCAGAGCTATGTCTGCAGCCAGGTCCCTCACGGCTGCAGTTGCTGCGTGTTGGGTTGTTGCAGACCTCACATGCAGGGTATTCATAGATGAACTGCCCATCTACGACCCCGTCTACGTCACAGTCACCTTGCCAAGGGCTGCCATGGCTTTGGTTCTCACATATGACACGGTATACAAGGTCGTCATGGTATTGCTGCCCATCTGTGTGCTAAGTGTGATCTGGTTATAGTCACCAGTCTTCTAGAAGCAGCTACTTTCTCCCTCCTACAGGATTGGGACTGGGCTAGGTCAGTCACTAGCCGCTCATCAGTGATGATAGGTGCATCTGTTATGCCTGCTTAGATAATTCTACTGTGGGATACATACACCCTGGCCATTTCCTTGACACTTGTGTACCATTCTGAAAAGGGAGTTATCTAAAATAGTGAGAAATGTGCAGTATCCTCCCATGACATGTAGCGCTGTACTATGCTAACGTTCCACACCCTATTCACCCCCCCCCCCCCCCAAGGAGGTGGTGTGGAGGAGAATGTCACTATCTATATTTGGGAGGATTGAATTGGCGTGATGATGCAGGATGACTCAATCACTGAGTCACTAGGCCAGTTTTGAGAAATGCAGAAAAGGGAGTCTGGTACAGCACGCAGCCATATATGTTACTTGAATGGCCCCACCCACGTTTTTCACTCAATAAATGGCGTGTCCAACTCTGTCAAACTTCTCAGGGATATAGCTGATAAATAGGCATGTATTAATGACGAAAATCTTAAAGACGAATTATGTGTCGCATGGTCAGTACTGGCTTGTGGAAGAAATTATATAAAATTTGGTGAGCATCCGACTACATATGGAAAGGACAATGTATATGCTCTCTTTTACTTTCACGCTCTCTCTTACTTTCATGGCATTTCATTCCCCATTAAAATTCAGGACAAATCACAATTGGCAGAACCCGCATTATTCAGTTCATGTTTACACACGACAGAAGGACAGCGAGCTAGAACACAATGTGCAGGAAAAGAAAGAAGCAAAGCACCAAGTTGTTCAACAACTCTACCTTTCCAGAGAAGCAAGTCGTCATACGAAACATGTACATCTGCTGTTGTTGTGGTGTCGTCTGAAAGTGAGAAACGACACTATGTAAGGGTCAATAACATATCCAACTTACTTTCCACGCAGAAGAACAAAAAGAAAGCTCCATGTTATTACTGCTCTAGGGTCTGCCACTCTTTGATTATGAGAGAGGGTCTAGAGAAGCACACGATTTTTTGCTCAATCCAGGAATAGGTATGCGTGGAAATTCCAACTGAGGAACAAAAGTTTCTGAATTTTCAGAATTTCCATCATCAGAACCATTGTCCCATCGTTGTATAAGCTGATTTGAAACGCCTGCTGGCTCAGCGACATGCTGTGAGGGAGACCCTACTGCTTTGCATGCAACCCGCACAGAGCGACACATACCTATGAAGCTGTAAGCTCATATTACTCAAGTAAAGATCACTTCAGATCATACATTAGGGATAATCCTGCGTGTTGTCTGCTCACAGAGCTCAAAACTCTTGTGCAATGTGTTGATTGCATTTCTGGCACCAACATTCCAATAAGCAACGTGCAGGAGAACGATGCTTTATATGACAGAGCCATTACGCATCATATTTTTGGGCTGCTGTTAGACAGAAAAGCGGAAAGCCCATGTAGAGACTACTGCTATCAGTGGGGAAGTTCTGCAGTGCAGCGCACGATGCATGCAACTTTAACTAGCAGTGTCATGGCACATACCCTTGTTCTTCCAGCAGTTAAGCAGGTATGATGCCCATTTCGTGTTTGAGCACTTGGGTGATTTTGGTTTGCACAGTGATCATGTTAGTGTCCAGCCTGGGAGTGTTGAGAGATACATTTCGCTCCCCAAGTAGATGATGCCAAATGTCACCTTATGGTTCCCGGTATCACTTCAGTTTATGCAAGCACTGCTTCAGAAAATTAGTGAGATAATGCATCAGAAGGACATGCATCTTATCTAACTCGAGCAGAATTTTCAGATGATGCAAGGTTTCAGCTCATAATGAAGAAGGACCTGTTTCTTACAAATAACTTGATTCATAGGACATAATCAACGAAACAACATTGCCCAACACAACCATATTCACCAGTAACCTTACAGGCAATGCTATAACGGATGTAGAGTATGAGCATGAGGTGACTGTTTGGCAGAAATTCAACATCTCTGATTTAGGGACGTGTGCAAAGTTAAATAAGGACATGGATGTATGACCACTTGCAGATATTTTCAGGAAATTGTGGGTGTGCACATGATCACATACACTCTGCATCCTGCAGTCTGTTACATGGCGGCAGGGCTTTCATGAGATGCAGCATAGAAGAAGACACAAGTCGACATTGAATTATTGACTGAGTTTACGTGCTGCTTTTTATCAAAGGTGTGTTTCGTGAGGGCTTCCCACCCATATCTCATGGAGGCAGACCTGGCATTTCCTTCCAGGCTGCATGAGGTGCACAGCTATTTGCCAATATATCCAGAGTAGCTAGTCTCATGCTATGACTCCACCCCAAGCTGATGTTTTAAAACCATTTTTCTCAGTCATATATCACGGGGGCCCTGTGTTTTGTATTAACATCAATATACTTCTTGAACCTGCTTGTGTGCTTCAAGGAGATGCCATGGCTGAAACTAATCAGTCCATTCCCAAAGGAATACATTACTGCATGTTTTTACAATATATAATCTATGTCTGTTTCCCCCTAGCATGTGTGTATCGGGTTGGCAGTACTTTGTATGTGCATGTAAATTGTGTGTGTATGTGTGTAAGAGTGTGTGTGTGTGTGTGTGTGTGTGTGTGTGTGTGTGTGTGTGTGTGTGTGTATGGTGTGTGTGTTCGTGTGGTATTTTTTTTTCTTCACCTACTGCTAGTTGTTCCAGTTTTATTTGTGTTCATATTTTTTATTTGTCTCCAATTTTTAAAATACACCACCTTCATTGTCAGTGACGATAACTGCATTGCAAAGAGATTCCCTCTGATATTGTGTCAAAAGATTCTTTCTAATGCCGTGTAATATTGTATCAAAAGGAGATGACATTTATTTTAGGCAGCCATGGAAGATGTAGTTGTTTAAAAATAGTTTCTAGTCATTAAAGCACATAAAATATATCTCTGTAGTATCTAGTCATTAAGGTGTCCAACGAAGAAAAATCTATCTCTATAATTTCTAGTTAGTGCCTTGTATCTCTGCACAAAGGAATTACTGTATCCATAGTGAATAAATCAGATATTATCAAATGTAGGTAACTCTCTCCTTACCCTTTCATCCACAAACAAAAAACCTATCAAATGTTTTTTTGGTACTTCAGTTGCTTGTAAAAATGTATAGCCGTTACTTAGCACAGAGTCAGTTGGTTATGCAGGCACATCCATATTTGAATCACTTACTGCACATCCACTACTAACCCACCTACAACGCCACTGCATTTTTACTTGAAATAATGTACAAAAAAATAACAGGTCATTTACTCTCTTTTTTTTTAATTTTGGGTAACGTTGCGGGGGAGATAAACGTATGTAAGTATGCATGCATTTCTTTGCTGACATCAGACAGCGGTGACACACCATACACGACACATACAACATTACAACACTTATCAAAGTTTTTAGTGAACTCATGCTCCGGAGTGTCCTCAATAGCCACCTTTGGAAGAGTATACCAAACATTATCAAAAAAATCCCTAAACATAATACCACAAGGTGACATAGTCATTCACTGCACACTGAATTTCTGAAGTGGCACACACCAAGTTTCTGAAGGCCGCCTCCTGTAAATAGGTGTATTCTAGCCCTTACTCTTCATTCATAATTTTAATAGTTGTTAGACAGTCACCGTCACACACTGAGTGAAAACCCAGTTACATAGGGAGTGCAGTTTGATCGTTGAATATAGAAGCCACATTCGAGAAATACTCACTTAACTGCTAGCACTCATATGATGAAAGCGTAGCACTCTTTCCGCTAAAATGAGAACTTTCAGACACCTTTAGAATACCAAAACATATCCAGACCTTAAGCACACAACTATATGTTGTGCACTGTAACAGTATGGATGGCGCTGCAGACGTTGGTGATATTGGTAACTCACCATCATAGAAAAACATTTCTGCGGAATCGCTCTGCGATGTGTCGCCAATGGACCACTGCTAGTGTTGAAGGCTCAAAGCCTTATAAAACAGGCAACGGGAACGTAAAGTCCGACAAATCTGGTAACTGCGGTAGAAAATCGAATGGTTCCCATAAACTGGACTTGTCGAACGCTTTATTATCAGGAGTCTGCTGCACTGTACGAAAAGAAAATAATACTAAATGATAAATAGTAGTAATAATAATAATCCACCCACCAACAGGCGGCAACCGGGTCTTCGGAGTCTGGGGGACCTGGCCAGTCACGAACACAGAGAAAGTCGGAGTTCTCTGGCAGACTTCCATCCAGAACTATCACTTAAATAGGCACAATTAATATTAACACTCTAAATCAACCGAGAAAATTACACAGGAGTTAGATCGACAAAAAATTGAGATTTTATACCTTCGAGAAACATGATTCACAGATGAAGCGACGGTAGATTATGGAAATTACCGCATCTTTAAGTGTAAAACAGAAAAACGTATTGCTAAAGTTGCTCCGCTTCTGGGAATGGCTTTTGTCATACATAGAAATATAACACCCTCCTTAGGAGATGTGTGCCCCGTAAGCAACCGCCTTATGACAATGCGCATGCAGTGCGCTAACAATAAATATACCTTCATTAATGTTCATGCTTCCACCAACATTGCTAACAGGAAGCATCCACAGACTGTGGAGAAATTCTGGACCGATCTTGAGAAAGTAATGACTAAAATTCCAAAGCAAGACATCAGAATTTTATTGGGTGATTTCAGTGCTCAGACAGGCAAAGAAAAGCAATACTGGAAAACTGTAGGAAAATATCCCGCCCATAAATTTTCCAACAAAAACGGAAAAAAGATTATCGAAGTATGCCAACAAAGCAACCTTAAAATCATGTCAACATCACTGAGGAAGAATCCCCAAACAGAAAAGACCTGGAAATCCCCAATAAAAGAGCTCGGTGAATATCAGATTGATCATGTAGCCATCTCGTATCCTCCACAGAAGGAAGTTCATGACATACAACTCCGTACAGGTGCAAAAATAGATTCAGACCACTACCTAACACGGATAAAAGTTAACTTTATCCCAAAGAGTATCCACCGCAAGAAGGTGCACCAGCAGAAATTTGACACCAGAAGAGTGAAAGAAACTAAGCTTGTAGAAGGACTGTAAGAGTCCAGACAGATACTTGGGAAAAATTTTCACAGTAAAATAATCCAGAAGGCTAAAGATTTAGTATCCCTGAAGAAAAACGCAAAACATCGATGGTGGAATACAGAGTGTGATGAAGCTTTGGAGAAACGAAAAAAGGCTTTTCTTAACTCCAACATAAAGCAAACACTGGAAAATCTTAAATATTTTTATGAAACTAGGAAACAAGAGGTGAAAAACCAACTGAACTTAATGGTAGAAAACTTCCGCAACTACAATACACGAGATTTTTGCCGAACTTCTGCGGAAAAAAGTTCGTGGATGCAGCCCACAGATTTACGTTTCAAGAAACCTGACGGAGAACTTGCACTCACTGACCAGGAAAACTGTAAGGAACTGGCACATTATTTTTAAAACTCTTTAACTATCCGGAAACACCTTCGAGATTCCCTAAAGAAAGACCTACTTACACACACAGTGTATAATCCCCACCAACACAAGAAGAAATTCACAAACACATTATTAAATTAAAAAGCAATAGAACATTTTGTGAAGATAGGATTATTGCTGAGCTACTGAAAACTCTAGGACCAAATTCTCTCAGAGAGTTAACACAAATCATTGCAGATATTTGAGAGACAGAAAAATTACCCCAGGAAGGGAAATGTGCGTTTATTCATTCGTTACACAAAAAAGGAGACAAATCTGATGTAATTAATTTTCGAGGCATATCCCTACTTCATGTCGCATACACGTTCTATCAGCCTGTCTTCTTCAAAGAGCACAAGAGCAACTGGAAAACAAAATTGGTGAATACCAAGGTGAGTTTCGCCCCAGTAGATCCTTAACAAAATATGGTTCAAATGGCTCTGAGTACTATGGGACTTAACATCGGAGGCCATCAGTCCCCTAGAACTTAGAACTACTTAAACGTAACTAACCTAACGACATCAAACACAACCATGTCCGAGGCAGGATTCGAACCTGCGACCGTAGCGGTCACGCGGTTCCAGACTGTAGCACCTAGAACCCCCCTGGCCACACTGTCCTGCGATCCTTAACAGAACAAATTTTCAATCTCAAGACCGTGCTAAAATACAAAGCAGTGAGAAACAGCATAATAATTTGCACTTTTGGTGACTTTGAAAAGGAATATGACTCAGCTGACCGACAAGCGCTTTTTGATATCCTTGAAGAACAAGGGTTAGATTCAAAAACCCTTAACCTCATCAAAGAAACACTGACCGATACTACTTCCAAGATGAAATTCATGGGGGAAATATCCGAGCCCTTCCTCATCAAAACTGGCGTCCGACAAGGTGATGGTCTGTGTCCTCTCTTATTCGACCTTGTGCTGGACAAGGTCTTCTGCGAACGAGAAAATGAATTGAAGAATAAAATCTGCTGGAAACCTATGCAGATGGGGTCAGTCAAGAATGACGTAAGAATTTCATGTTTTGCTTTTGCTGACGACTTAGCCTTACTAGCGGATGATAACAGCAATCGAATAGGTTGAAACCCTTAAAGAATGTGCAGAGAACGTTGGTCTGCAAATATCTTTCCTGAAGTCTGAGTTCATTGCTACAAAAACTGACACCCAAAACTTGACTACAAAATACGGTCATATCAATAGAGTACCACATTTTAAACACTTGGGTGAAGTCCTTGAACCTACGGGGCGAGAGAAAACAGCACAAAACATTTGCCTCCAAAAATTAAAGAGAGCCTATGGAAGAACCTATAAGGTGTACAATAAAAAGTGGTTGCCCAATACCTCTAAAATTAGGCACTATAATGCAGTATTAAAACCTGAAGTCCTGTGTGCCAGTCAAACCCTGACAGTCCACATAAAAGGTGACCAAGAAAACTTATTGAAGGAAGAACGTAAAATCATCAGAAAGATACTAGGGCCAAAGAAAACTGAAGAGGGCTATAGACTACAACTCGTCGCACAACTGGGAAATTGTCCAGCCTTGCAGCAGACATTAGAATAAAAAGCGATTAAAATTTTATGGGCACGTCTCTAGGCTTTCCAAAACAAGACTTACGCACAAAATCCTTAAATACATAGAATGACTTAAAACTATACCGTGGATAAAAAAGGTCAAAAAGGACAACAAAAAGCACAGATAAATTATTCAGATTTTTGGACAGAAAGGGATTTAAGCAGGAAGTTGACAGATGGGAAGTCAAGTCACAGAACGAAGCTACGAAGAAAGCAGGAACAAAATGGACAGAGGAAAGGCAGAGAGCCCATGCAGAAAAAATGAGAGCAGTGTGGAGAAAAAGGAAAAAAGAATCAAGAAGCTTTGCGTGATCCAGCAGGGTGTAATCGCACATAATAATAATAATAATAATAATGCGATATGTGGATGATTTAATACTTACATTCGAAAGAAACTGTTTTCTTCTTTTTATTCTCCTCTGAGGCTGTGG
Source organism: Schistocerca piceifrons (assembly GCF_021461385.2). Lineage (NCBI taxonomy): Eukaryota > Metazoa > Arthropoda > Insecta > Orthoptera > Acrididae > Schistocerca > Schistocerca piceifrons. Next base: position 640,467,021 of record NC_060140.1, on the reverse strand, counting down.
ATGATGCTGTTGCCCAAGCTAGGTCTCAGGATGCTGGGGCACGACGTGGGTGGAGACAGTAATGGGGAAAGACCGACTGGAGCACACAAAACGGTTCAAATGGCTCTGAACACTATGGGACTTAACTTCTGAGGTCATCAGTCCCCTAGAACTTAGAGCTACTTAAACCTAAGTAACCTAAGGACATCACACACATCCATGCCCGAGGCAGGATTCGAACCTGCGACCGGAGCGGTCACGCGGTTCCAGACTGAAGCGCCTAGAACCGCACGGCCACACCGGCCGGCTGGAGCACACAGTAACAATGTGGAAGAGGACATGCCAATTTTTAGTCGTAAATTACCCCCTTTATGACGACAGTTATCACTTTACGCTGAAAACATTTGGACACGTTGGTAAACAAGAACGCAGTTGCATAGTCAAATGGTTCAAATGGCTCTGAGCACTATGGGACTTAACATCTGTGGTCATCAGTCCCCTAGAACGTAGAACTACTTAAACCTAACTAACCTAAGGACGTCACACACATCCATGCCTGAGGCAGGATTCGAACCTGCGACCGTAGCGGTCACGCGGTTCCAGACTGAAGCGCCTAGAACCGCACGGTCACACCGGCCGGCAGTTGCATAGTCAGCCACTATCTTGCTTATAAGTTATGGTAATTATAATTGCAGTTATGGACGATTTACTGTAATTATAATGGTTTTTTTTTCTTTTTTTTTTTGAGAAGGACGCTGCGGCAAGTGATCAGTTTCTTTACATAAGAGAACAATGTCCTCTGTTCAGGCAGAACTTGTCTAATTCCACTATTATCCGTATCCACAGAACAGTACACGGATTCCGGCCGCGGAAGCGAGTTAGACTTCGCAAGACAACACGGAAGCTTCGAGAGTGGAGGAAAGGATCGTTTCAACTGAACTTTGCTATCGGGACCTGAAAATTACAGAAAGACTTAGTTGAATTTGTTGAGCATTAGGATTTTACGCTGTCTGCTCGAATTAGTGCACTGCACAGTGCCTCTGGTTTCTAATAGTCATTGTCTGTAAATGTTCTGCTTCCTCTTCCACGATAGTTTGTGATATTTACAGGACTGTGTGTAATATTATCCTAAGTGAGGCCACCATTCAAAGGAAGTTTGTGCCTCCTGCGAATAGAATCGAAACGTTTATTTCCCTTTTTATTTAAACTTTTATATTTAGTCATATGTTCATACATCATTCACTGAATGTGGCCTTCGGTCTTCCAGATAATTATTAGACATTCCCGTATGGCACAAGGCAGCAGTATACAGTCGAACACCTGTGTGTGTAAACGAGCCATCAAATAATTTTAAGGGAAGGTTTACTATCTTTGGCCCGAAAAAGCATGTTCTTTGAGAATTTTTTTCTCGTGATGTGTTACAGATATCAATGTCAAATTGGGTCAAAATGTTTATTGATATTTACTCTACAAACTAGAAATTTTTCGGCCGGAAATGTCGAAGAGCAAAGGCGGAATTGTCGTCGAAACGAAACAAAATTTCAGTGTAGACCTACACGCGCGGTATGTCACAGGTCAGCCGGCTCATCTGAAATCAAAATTGAGTTGACGTTAGCGAAGTATATAAGATTCTTTAGGAGTTGTACCTCGCTTAAGCTATTTGGAACTTTTTGGGAACAAAATGGCGGCCATTAAAAAAATTGTTTTTTTCATCAATTTTTCGACTTCGTTGGCCAAGTAAAAATATTTATAGTTGATGGATCGGAATAAAAGTGGTCCAGCTCATAGAGAATTTATTTAGCTTCGTCGGAAACAAAGAATCATGTCAATCGGTTCAGTAGATTTGTAGTTACCATACCACGTGATAAAAAATACGTCATTTCGAGAAAAACGCGTTTGAAGTTTTGATTACATATAAATGCAATATTATACAACTTACGTTCAATCTACTATTCCGGGTCCATAAACTAGTCCTTCCTCTTCCTCATAGAGGGCGTTCTGCTCGATCTGGGCCATCCTGCGCTGCTCCAGAGCCGCTCGTACGGCCGGTGACAAGCGGTTTCCGGCCGCTTCAATCCGTTGGTCGTCCGAATCCTTGGCGAACTGCGTCGAATAGATTCCCTGGGTGACGTCCATTGTTGTCATGGTCTTCAAAATTGCTAAATACCCTTTGCTGAAGCTGCTCACTGCCAGGAAATTCGCCATCTCCACAGTCTTCGCACCAGAATGCAAATGCTTGGGGGCTAACTTCCAAACACACGCGTTCAAACTTTCATTTGAATTTTGTGTGTTTCCTCCGAAGCACCGGTACAATAACTCGTCCTCCGAGAGGGCCTCGTAGATCGGATGAATCACTTTTTGAACTTCTTTGGAGAGCGGCTGGTCGTGTTGATATTCGTCCAGAAGTCCGGTAGCCTCAGCAATGCGCCACTTGCATCAATTAGTTTCCCCAGCCGGACAATTTTGGTATTGTGGGTGGTCATTCGTCGAACACTTGTGGAAGTACGTTGCCCAAATTGCCTTCTTCATCTGTTCCACTGAATTGGAATGCCGTCGGATTGCCAAGCCGTAGTACGTCTTAAGCTCCTTGATCACTTTATCAGTTTTGGTCATGGGCAAGCACATAGAATAATTTTTCGCGGCTACGAAGTCGAAATTCTCGAAAGAAACTGGTGCGTGATAAAGGCCAATTTCAGGCAGGTGCATTTTTTTATTCAACCGCGAATAACAAACATTTCCGTTCCGTATTCGGAAAAACCGTTTCAGGGGTGTATTCTAAACACTTTTATGGATCAAAAAATGCAATTTATAAAAGTCGATTTTTTGAAACAAAAGATAATAAACCTTCCTTTAAGTTTATGCACTCACCCTTAGTTGGATTGATAGGAGCAACTTATATCAGTTGACAAAGAGTTTCTGTAGCATATAGTTAACAGCAATACTAATTAGGTAGTAACTGATGAGTCCTCGAATGGGTTGGTTCAAACGGCTCTCAGCACATCTGAGGTCATCAGTCCCCTAGAACCTAGAACTACTTAAACCGAACTAACCTAAGGACATCACACACATCCATGCCCGAGGCAGGATTCGAACCTGCGACCGTAGCGGTCGCGCGATTCCAGACTGAAGAGCCTAGAACCGCTCAGCCACACCGGCCGGCTAGAATGGGTTGTCTATTTAGGAAAATGTATAAGAAAACAGATAATTTAAATATTTCTTTTGTCGGAAAAACGACCAAGACGTTGTGTTGCGTTTAAAAATGAATCTTTAACTAAGCATCTGAGCTCACAATGTTGTGAAACCATTTCACAATTTGAACCATGTCACTTCCAGACGAGATTTCGGGCGCTCGTATCCAATAATTTCTTTTACGAGGACTCGAACACTTAGCCGCACGAGATGATTGTCGTTATTATGTAACCACAGCTTGTACCGGCGACAGGGCATCGAAATACTAGTGGCGGTGCTGAGCTAGTTGCTATGAGTGTATTCAGCAGCAGCCGGCGAAGAGTATTACACATCGCAGACGAGTAAGAGTATTTCCAGCGAACATTTCCATTGCTCACCGGTCTTCCTTAGCAACAGCCTCTTAGAGAGAATCGGTCACAGGTCCAACAAGCGTGGCACTCCTGTCAGAACCAACATGGGTTCCAGATTCCATGACTTTCGGAAGACACTCGATACAGTTCGAACTACCGCCTACTGAACATAACAAGAGAGTACAAAATTTCAGATCAACTGTATGAATGGACTTAAGACTTTCTAGTAGCAAAGGGGACAAAGAATGTCATTCTGAACGGAGAAAAGTCCCCCAAAGGGACTGTTAGAGAATCTTTACTTTTTACGATATATAGCCCATAAATGACGTATTAAATAACGTCGGATGTTCCATGAGGCTTTTCGTGGATGATACTGTTTTATACTGAGATGTTGCGATACTAGAAAATTTTAGCGAAATGCACGAAGACCTGCAGAGGGTGCTGGGAGTGGCAGAGGACCCTCACCATAAACAAACGTAACGTATTGCGAATACATGGACAGAAATACCCTTTATTGTTGATTCCACGTTTGCAGAACAATGACTGGAAGTACTTCACTTAGTTCCACAAAATATCTAGGAGTATGAATATTGATGGATTTGAAGTGGAATCACGAGTAAGGTTGATGCCTGATTGAGATTCAGGAGAGTCCTTACGAAATATAGTCCATCAACAAAGGAAATTGATTACAAAACAAGGACAACAAGAAGGAACAGGATGATAGGACATGCGTTAAGACATCCTGGTGTCACTTCCAAGGTACTAGAGTGAGATGTAGAGGGTAAAAACTGTACAGGAAGGCATAGACTGGAATACTTCCACCAAATCATTGAGGACGTATCTCTAAGTGGTACTCTGAGATGAAGAGAATGGCGCAGGAAATGAATTCTTGGTTAGCCGCATCAAACCAGTAAGAAGACTGATGATTCAGAAAAGAAGTCTGGGCTTCGAGGGTGGTAGCGTGCTTATTACCATAAATAATTCGGTATTATATGATGAAATTATAAAATAATCGAATGTGGACTCTGTAAAAGTAAGCATCGAAGGTGCGTTAAACACGATAATCGGTTCTTTTTATAGACCAGCTGCCTCTGTGGCAGAGCGCTTCAAAGGGAACTCGGAGAACATGCCTAGTAACCACCGCAGTCATAACACTGCTATAGGAAGACGCTTTTATTTGTCATCCACATAACCGGACAGCCATGCGATTAACACTTGTGCCAGAGACAGGGATTCGTGAGAGTCTAAATGTTTTATCTGAATATTACTTCGAGCAGATAGAGAACCGTCTCGTAAGAGTAAATTCTCACACCTTTTTACGTCTTTGTTAGCGGTAGGCTCGACCAGCACGCAGCTGCTGATGAAATGCTTTGTGAACTGAAATGGGAATCGCTGGAGGAACGACGACGCTGTTTTCGCGAGGCGCTATTGGGTACATTTTGAAAATCGGCATTTGAGACCGACTGTAGAACGATCATACTGTCGCCAACGTACATTTCGCGCAAGGATCACGAACATAATATATGAGTAATTTGGGCTCGTTCCGGGGAATACAGATAAGTCATTTTTCCCTCGCTCTGTTTGCGAGTGAAACAGGAATGGAAATGACTCCACCGGACGTCATGAAAATAGGCACCTCAGGGTTATTTCACCGTCCTTCAGCATTTTTAGTTAGTGATTATTTCAAATGTTAGTAAAAAACATTAAACATCTCTATTTTAGTCTACTTTATAATGTAGTACTCCAAAAGAAAATCCTTGCCAGCTACTAAGAAAAAATAAATAAATAAAAACTAAAGTTACAAGAAATGTTACGTTGAAGAAAAAAAAATGTTACTCGAGCATGTGAAAAAAAAGGATCCACTGACATACAGGGGATAGGCAAAATAATGTGAACACATGTACTTATTTTGGAATGGTCTATTAATAATGGGTTGGACTCCCATTTTCCTGTAATACAGCTGAGATTCTTTTTGGAGTACTGGCATATAATAACTGTATAGTCTCCAGTGGAATGTTATGCCACTCTTCGATCAGAACCTCTTCTAACTCCTTTAGTGACGAGAGAAAATGGTTCAAATGGCTCTGAGCACTATGGGACTCAACTGCTGAGGTCATTAGTCCCCTAGAACTTAGAACTAGTTAAACCTAACTAACCTAAGGACATCACAAACATCCATGCCCGAGGCAGGATTCGAACCTGCGACCGTAGCGGTCTTGCGGTTCCAGACTGCAGCGCCTTTAACCGCACGGCCACTTCGGCCGGCTAGTGACGAGAGAAGAGGAAATCTGTACTCTAATACCGTCCACAAGGGTTCGATAATGTTCAAGTCCGGGGACTGTACTGGCCAGGGAAAACGCTGCATTTCGGTTGTATGCACCTCATACCACGATTATACTGTACTGGTTGTGTGAATGGGTGCATTATTGTCCTGAAATATGGCATCATTGCTGGGGAACAACATTTGAATCAAGGTGTGCACCTGGTCACCTAAAATGTTCACATAATCGTTGGCTGTAACATGACCTTTGAGAGAATACCATGATACGGCTGTCCACACCATCACACTTTCCACCTCCATGCTTAGCCTCTAGAATCAAGCAAACAATATTGTAGGCTTCTTTTGGCGCTCTCCAGACATAAATCCGGCCCGATGTTAGAAATAACGAAAATATTAACTGATCGGACCATACGACGTGTTTTCACTGATCATCCGTCCAGGATTTTCCCTCTTGACACCATGCTTTACACTTCTTTGCGTTGGCTGGTGGTTTCGGTATAGCAGCGCGTCCATGACTCTTCGCTTTACGGAGTTCTCGAAGGTGGTACTTAATCTCTGCAGTCACTTTAGCCGCCGTAGTTTGTGTTGTTTTGACACAATTCGTGGTAGCGTACGACGATACCTGTCATTTAGTTTTGATTTGCGCCCATTATTCCGTTTACACGATTATGTCTTTCCATGTTTTGTGTAGGCTGTCATGACTGCTAAAACAGTTGCTCTCAAACATCCAATAAATTGGCTGTCCTGGCTACTGATGCTCCAACTAATCGGGCCCACACAATCTGCCCTCTTTGGAACTCTGTTAGGTCTTTCACTGCACGTCGACTTCGCCTCTGAGTGCAAATATGAAGTGTGCTCAACTCTTAAACAACCTGCAGCGATGCCGAGGCCGTACTGAACATGCACAGTCTAGCGCGACACGTACCTTACCTGCGCTGTTGACCTCAAACACATCCATGCCATTACTATCTCTGTTCAAATTATTTTGCCTATCCGCTGTATTTGGACTGAAAATAATATATGAACATTCTCAGAGTTTATAGATGCATATGATATATATTTTACGTGAAAACATAAAAGTACTCCGTGATGAAGAGTGATACACCGTAAGAGGTGCGAAACTGCACTGCCTTTGTAATACAAAACGTTGTCGCTGACTAATTTACGCTCTGCTGGACCTTGTAGAAACTTCCAGCTAGAAAGTTGTTAGAAATTAATGTGGTAACATCTTTGGCATTGTTGTGGTATTGTGCCACGTATGAACGCATTTCGTTTGCGTGAGACTCTATGCGCGACAGCGCGCGAATACTTCTGTGCCCCTCTGATATGACCAAGATTATTCCGCAAGTCCCGGAAATATCATTGCAGCTTTTAGTGACCCTTCATCACTGCACCTATCACCCACATCGCCAATGTACGCTTTACAAAAGTAACTGAGGGTGCTTTCAGCCCATTATCTCCGTTGAAGTCGACCAAAACGTGTTTGTGTTTAGTTTTGTGAAACTCGAGTTTTAGCGAAGTGTATTACAGAACAAGAATATGGTCCTCAGCACGCAAAACTTTCTTCTTGCTGCTGCATTGTCTCTGCCTTCCATTAAAAATTTTTGTCCATCATTGTAGTGTCTGAATCAAAAACCAAGTGATTTGAGAAGATAAAAAACAGAGGTCTCCGAGCCCGAATAATTTTTTTTTTTCACGGATATCACTCTGTATTTTTATAGCCGTCGGGTACTCTTCTACGTACTAACTTTTTGTCAATATCGTCACATTGCGTAATTTCGTTTTCCATTTATATCCCTTTCTAGGAAAATCAAAACATATGCTTCCATCTAGAGATTCTGCCGATGTTATCGCCCTGTTTGTACGGAATACAGTCGATTCGGAAGTACCACAACGTTTTGTTGTCATAAACCTGCGCAAAATTCATATCATTTCTGGCTTTTTCACTGTTACCAAGAACAACAAAGAATTTGCAGTAAGTTCGGTACGATAATTAAGATTTTCTTCGAATGTCTTTTCGCCCTTTACGCACACCGACCGGAGTAGCATTACACGTGGGCCCTTGCTCCCACATTTCGTTCTCAAACAAACACACGTCAATATTCCGTTCCACGGCAAACTGAAACCACACGTGAACACACAATATCGCATTCAACTGGTGCTAATCTAATGCATTGTTTCAAGTAGGGTCATCGAAAAGAGGCACATAATCATCGGCCTTAAAGGCTGACAATGATGTGCTGTAGAATTACGGAAATCGTGGTGTTTGTAAAGAACTAAAATATTCTCTATAAAACCTACATGGATTTCGTAAGCAGAAAACTTCCGATACACAGCTCGCTCTGTTCGCCCAAGAAATGCCCAGCATCGAGGACAAAGGCACCCAGTTTGATTCAGTGTCTTGGTACCTGTGTGAACTTAGTCATCAGATGTTTTTAAGAGCCACCCGATTCCGCTGAAATATTTTTTGTTTATTTACAGACGCAATCACATTCTTGTGACACAGTCATAACCGGTTTCGGCCATACAGTGACGATATTTAGATTCTAAAGGCGGCATACACTAAACACAGGTTCATGCGTTGTCAACGTGTTGACAACGCATGAACCTGTGTTCAGCGTATTCCGCCTTTAGAATCTAAAGATCGTCACTGTACGGCCGAAACCAGTTATGACTGTGTCATAAGAACGGGTTTCGGCCATACGATGACCATATTCAAATTCTAAAGGCGGCATACGCTGAACACAGGTTCATGCGTTGTCAACGTGTTCAGCGTATGCCGCCTTTAGAATCTAAAGATCGTCACGTTGACAACGCATGAACCTGTGTTCAGCGTATGCCGCCTTTAGAATCTAAAGATCGTCACTGTACGGCCGAAACCGGGTATGACTGTGTCATAAGAACGGGTTTCGGCCATACGATGACCATATTCAGATTCTAAAGGCGGCATACACTGAACACAGGTTCATGCGTTGTCAACATGTTGACAACGCATGAACCTGTGTTCAGTGTATGCCGCCTTTAGAATCTAAATATCGTCACTGTATGGCCGAAACCAGTTATGACTGTGTCACAAGAATGTGATTGCGTCTGTAAATAAACAAAAAAATTTTACAAAATAATCAATCACTCACTCCATTGACAAAATGTCGTTTTTTCTTCGCCGAAATAGTTTCAGAATGATTCAATGAAAACTTACACACAGTAGTGCGGAAGTACCTCGATCACTTTGACTACGAGTACAGAATGGGACATCTACGAATTCATTGCAACTGGTACGAGCTGACAGTCTGGTGAAGTAGTTCTGAACACATTCTCCGAAAACTATCTTGTGAAGCTAGTCCGATGCTACACGAAAATATTTTAGACGTTGTAGCTACAAAGAGGCCAACAGCCTTGCCGCAGTGGTAAAATCGGTTCCCGTCAGATCACCGAAATTAAGCGCTGTCGAGCTGGGCTAGCACTTGGATGGGTGACCATCCGGTTTGCTGAGCGCTGTTGGCAAGCGGGGTGCACTCAGCCCATGTGAGGCTGACTGTGGAGCCACCTGATTGAGAAGTAGCTTTTAGCTACAAACATGCCTGACGCATGACCTTGATTGCATTGTCAGTACAGACACGGGGATTAGTGATCATTATGTCATCATAGTGACTGTGATTACTAAGGTTAATAAATCCATGCTGGAAAGTTTTTATGCTGGACAGAAAACATGAGCAATTGTTATCGCCCTATTAAGACAATGGATCGACATCATTTAGTTTCTGCATGATGGACGTAGAGGAATTAGGACAAAGTTTAGACTGACAGTAAACCGCGCTTTGGAGAAGTATGTACCGAGTTAGTGGATTAAGGGCGGAGAAGACTCGCCGTTGTTTAATAACAAAATTCGGAAAAAATGCTGAGAAAACAGAGATTGTTGCACTCTCCATTCAAAACAGAAAACAGAAATGTCAACAAGGAAAAGGTAGCAGAAATTCGGTGTCTAAAAAAGGATCGACGCATGAAGGATATAGCAGCTTCCACAGTCAAACGTTAGCATGACAACCACTATTACGTATTGTCCATAATCTTTACGGATTTTCACCTTAATTACGGAGTTACAGGATGTTACTAAAATATTATGGAAATAGACATTTGGAAATGTGGAGTTTTTAAGAAATTCGAAAAAGGTACTATTTAGATTTCGATGACCAATACTACAAAAATGTTTTATGGATTGTGATGGTTTCTTTCCTGAATACACAGTGAACCTGTCTACGAATCATTTCGTCACCACTGCTTACTAAAGGCGTGTTTCCACTGATAAGGGAATGCTCCAGTTCCTGTCGAAATCTACCCTGAAGTTTTTCTCACAGGAAAAATACACTGAATGAAGTCCACGGCCGAATTTTAGCTGCTAAGGCGCACTGCAACTATTAAAAAAAAAAACAATATTGAAGTTACTCATTTTTGCCAAACGAAGAATCGCTTACAATAGCGGTTTGTACAGTTCTTCCTGCCCAGCAAGCGAGTTGGAGAATAAGCAGACGTAGCCGCAACAAGACAAGGCAGGACCCCCGCAGCGCGACGTCCAAAATGCACACACGCGAATATTACGCGCTTCAACCACAACAGAAATGTCTCAAATCACTAGTTTCTTTGAATACCTTACAGTTCATGTCGACAGCTAAAATGCCGCAGATGTAACTGTTAAACAAGTGAATAGGAAATCAAGGTAGTGTATGATGTTACATTACAGACGACTTCCATCAATCGGGACTGTAATTAGTTAACATGAAATATTCCATAACAGTTCCTGTTACATAATTTCTATGGAAATTTCTGAATAATGCATATTTTACTAACAATTAAGAGTTTCTTATTTGTTACCTGGAATGTCTACTGGATAACGAAAACAAACGTTTTCTCTACATCAGGCATATTAGGTAAAAGACAGTTTAATGCATTCAGGCATTTCACTGTAATTGTCAGATTTATTCAGACAAAACTAGGATGGAGTAAGAAATGGTCGTTCTGCATGTTGTGCTCTATGTTCTGCATGTTGTAATGAGTACCAAGCGTTCTAGATCAAATTCGTAAAACATGGTTATGCAAACTGACAGTGCACAAATGTCTGACGTTTAACAGTACTATCAGAAACTATATTTGCCCGACATTTTCTAAAAAATTCTTTACTTTGTGGAATCATTTTTGTATCGAGAGGCTGAATCATGCTATCAGTTCCAATTGGAAACAGTATTAACAGTCTTTGTTTCATCCCCCTAAAGACAGAGGTTTTAAGTACCTGTTTGTATGTTGGCAGCGCTATAGACTGTGTTAATATCGCTGACAGCGCTCTGCGCCCTCGGCAAGAGATTCTGTGGTTGGACAGACTAGCAGTTAGCGAGTGGACTGGAAAGTATATTGACATGATATTCTTAGTGGAGAATCTGTTTTGGTAGGAAATGCATTGTAAAGTGAGGGGATTTGTCAAAGCCACAAATTTATTACGAATTTTCTTATTGTCCATTATTGTCGACAGAGGTTATATTAGGTTTTTTTTTGAATGAGTATAAGCAATTTTAAACTTTCAACGCTGAAATAAGTTTACAGAAAGAAGGTAAGTCAATAGCTTTGAAATTTGAAGACTGACTTTCAAACCACAGCGAGGAAATCAAACGCCTTTACCTTTTTTCAGATCACATTTTGGAACCTTCGACGTAATTTGACACTAATGATCACTTTGCAAGTACTGACAGGGGATGATTTTTATGACATATTAGATACTAACGTTTTAATTCAAGAAAAAATTCAAACAATTGAGAACTGTAATGACACTGATAGGCAGAACCTTTTCGACATCTTACAATCACGTTCCACAGTTTTACTCACAAAACAGGAACAGTTAAAGGATTTTAGTACAAATTTCGTGTTCGTGAGCAAACAAAATTTTGCGTCAGACCCTACGTAATTCCGGCACATTATAGGGACCGTGTTATAACGGAAATACAATCTATGCTTGACGAGGGCATTATCGAACCACCGGTAAGCTCATACAATAGTCCATTAAATGTTATTGAGAACAAAAACGGATCGATCAGGCTTGTCTTAGATTCTAGACAAATAAATACCATAATCATTCCTGAAACAGACAGGCCGCAAACGTTCGAAGAACTTCTCCAAATTTCAATGGCCTAAAAGTGTTGTCTTGTGTTGATCTCAGATTCAGCTTTTGGCAAATTGAACTTCAACCAGAATGTACAAAATACACGGCTATTCTTTGTTTCGGCGTTTGTTATCAATTTCGGAAACTTCCCTTTGGTTTGAAAATTTCTTTGGCAGCATTCATTCATGGCTTAAATTCCATATTACCTGAGTTTTTAAAACGACACATCACCTCTTATTACCTGGACGATATTTGAATAGCAGAAGCCTCTTGGGAACAACATAATCGTATCCTCAACAGTGTGTTACGTACTTTTGGCAAATACGGAATTACAGTTAACTTGGAAAAATCTTAATTCGGTAGGACAAAGGTGAAGTTTCTGGATCACATAATTTCTGCTGACGGCATTCCGCCGGACCCTGAAAAGTTGGAAGCAATCAGTGCTATTCCTGTTCCATCCATAAAAAGACCGCAGTTTTCCAGGTCTCGTGAATTTCTACCGTCGTTTCCTGAATATGCATATTCTGGTAACTGCAAAACATTGTTCTCTCACTGGCAGGAACACTATTAGGAGCTGGGACGAAGAGGCACAGTTGGAATTTGATTCTTTGTAAGAAGCTCTACTTAACTCGTCAATCTTAGCTCACCTAGATCTGTCACAGAATATCTGTCTTAGCACAGACTCTTCTAACGTTGGTCCTGGTGCCCATTTATTTCAAGAAGTTATAGGAAATGACTTTTGTTTTCAGAAAACCATCGCTTTTGCTAGCCGCATGCTAACAAAATCTGAGAAAAATTATTCGGTTTCTGAACTGGAAGCTTTAGCACTCTTTTGGACATTTCACAAATTTCGTTTATTTCTTTCTGCAAACATGTAAAAGTTTATAGTGAGCATCGAGCATTGCAATTTCTTATGTCTTCAAAATTAAATCATGGCAGATTGAAATCTTTGGCATTATTTCTGCAAGAATTCCGCTTCACAGTAGTCTAAATACCTGGCACGGAAAACATTGTTGCGGACGCACTTTCACATGCACCGCTTGGCTTTGAGAAAAGCAACGCGGAAGCTAACTTTCAGAAAAATTTCAATATTCTTTACATTGAAAAAGTAGCTTTTGAAAACTTCGTCAATGCATCTCCAAGGGACATTGCACATGAGGAAGACAAAGATCCGATTTGAAAAGATGTTAAAAGTAAATGGCATGAAAAGCGACACGCAGATTCGTCATTATGATCTCTTCAAAAGTTGCACTGTTGATGACAAGCTATGGGTGCTTTGTATTCCTGACGATTTTGTTAAGAAGCTCATCTGGTACATTCATTTCAGCTACGCACATTTTGATCCATATACTTCGGACGACTTGTTATTTTAACAACATGGAAAAGAGGAGGGTTCTGTCTATTGCAGACTCTATCAAAAAGCTAAACCGTCTACCATCTCACATCGTGCTCCATTATTTCCTATTATTCCTACCAGATTAAAAGAATTAGCTACAGTTGATCTTGCATTGAATGAGTTTTCGTACGTTTACGTCGCTGTTGAACTTAGTTCAAAATTTGTTTCTTTCACACTGTTACGTAAAGCCACTGGACAGTCTGTATCCAACGCCCTCTGATAAAAATTGCTTATGTGAAGTTGGACACGTTGACAAGGCCGTTTCAAATAACGGACCACAATTCAGATCTGGTATTTGGTCATGCATGCTTCGTAGTCGTAAAATCAAAGCTGTTCTTATTCCATTGTACATTAGATAGTACTTCCCCCCCCCCCCCCCCCCTGCCGTCTGTTACCCCATTAGCACCAACTTTAGCACCTAACTAAGCTTTGGAATAAAAGACTTTTTTTGGAACTTTTTCATTTTTTAAGTAATGAAAGATGAGTGATGTTTGGTATGAGTGTGTGTGTGTTAGAATGAATGACAAAGGAATTCGTGGTACAGCGTAAATTCTACCCACAACTCCTTCTCAGATAAGAAAACTAACTGTCCACAGTGACGGTAGACACTTGTTACAAAACAAAAATCAGTCAACCGTATTTTCAACATTCTTCTTTAGCACCTCAAAACCTTCGATTCTCTTCTGTTCCAGTTTCCCCACAGTCCATGTTTCACAACTATACAGTGCTTTGCTCCAAATGTGTATTCTCAGAAATTTCTTTCTCAAATTAAGGTCTATGTTTGATACCAATAGACTTCTCTTGGCCAGGAATACCATTTTTGCCAGTGCTAGTCTGCTTTCTATGTTCTCTTTTTTATTTTGCTGCCTAGGTAGCAGAATCTCTTAACATCGCCTACTTCGTGATCAAAATAGTATCATGTCAAGCTTCTCACTAGTCTCATTTCTGCTATCTCATTACTCTCGTCTCCCTCCGATTTTTTCTCAATCCATATTCTGTACCCATTAGATAGTTCATACCATTTAACAAATCCTGTGATTCTTCTTTACTTTCATTAAGGATATTTACGTCATTGGCGAATCTTACCACTGATAACTTTTCACCTTGAATTTTAATCCCACACTCAAACCTTTCTTATATTTCCGTCGTTGCTTCTTCGATGTACAAGTTGAAGAGTAGGGACGAAAGACTATATTCCTGTCTTACGTCCTTTTTAATCCGAGCACTCTGTTCTAGGTATTCCCGTCTTGTTCCCTCCTAGTTCTTGTACATACTGTTACCCGTCTTTGCCGTTAGCTTACCCCTATTATTCCAGAATCTCCAACATCTTGTACCACTTTAAATCAGCGAACGCTTTCTCCAGGTCGACAGATCCTACGAAAGTCTTGCATCCATTATCAACCATAACGTCAGAACTGCGCCACTGGGCGCCTTTCCCTTTACTGAAACCAACCTGATTGTTACCTAACAAATCCTGTTTTCTCTTCCATTCTTCTGTATGTTATTCTTTTCAACAACTGTAATGCATGAGTTGTTAAGCTTGCTGTGCTTTATTTCTCGCATTTCTAGGCACTTGCAGTCTTCGGAATTGTGCACATGATGTTTTTACAAGGTCTGATGGTATAACACCGGACTCACATATTCTACATACCAACGTAAACAGTCGTTTTGTTATCACTTCCCAAAATGATTTTAAAGATTCCGATGGAGTGCTGTCTGTACCTACTGCCTTATTTTATCTTAGGTTTTCCAAACCTCTTTTAAATTCTGATTCTAATAGTGGATAGCCTATCTCTTCCCTGTCGACATCTGTTTTTTCTTCCATCATTTCATTAGAAAAGTCCTCTCCAACGGTGTACCTGACGGGAGGCTCTAGTCACACGGCATTACCTGCTCGCTTTCTCCTCTGCATTTGCCAGAGGAATTCCCATTGCACACTTAATGTTACCGCTCATGCTTTTAATTTCACCGAAGGTGGTTTTGACTTTTCTGCTCGCTGCACTAGGCCTTGCGACGATCATTCCTTTCTGAGTTTCTTCACATTTTTCATACAGCCATTTCAATTTAGCTTCCCTTGCACTTCCTATTTATTTCATTCCTAAGTGAACTGTCCTATTTATTTCATTCCTAAGTGAACTGTATGTCTGTATTCCTGAATTTCCAGGAACATTTTTGTACATCCTTCTCTCATCGAACAACTGAAGTATTTGTTTGTTACCCATGGTTTCTTTGCAGTTACCATCATTGTACCTATATTTTTCGTTCCAGCTGCTGTGATTGCCCTTGTTAGAGATATCCATTCCTCTTCAACTGAACTGCCTACTGAACTATTCCTTATCGTAGTATCTATTTCCTCGGAGAATTCAAGCTTATCTCTTCATTTCTTAGTATTTTCGTATCCCACTTCTTTGAGCGTTGATTCTTCCTGACTAGACTCCCAACTTCAATCTAGTCTTCATCATTACTAAATTGTGGTCTCCATTCTTTTTTTTTTTTACTGGGTTTGCCTTACAATTCAATATCTAACAGGGGAATTTCTGCTTGATTATGATGTAATCTAACTGACGTATTCTCCTATCTCCCGGTCCTTTCAAAGTATACCTCCTCCTGCGATCTTGAACGGAGTATACGCTATTATACGAAATTTATTACAGAACTCCGTTAGTCTTTTTCCTCTCTCATTTCTACTGCCAAGCCCATAATTTCCCGTAATCCTTTCTTCTACTCCTTCCCCCATAACCGCATTCAAACCCCCATGACTATTAGATTTTCATCTCCGTTTACTTATTGAACTACCTGTTCGGTATCCTCACAGACTTTCTCTACCTCTTCACCTTCTGTTTGCGAAGTCGGTATGTATACCAGAACTACCGTTGTCGGTGTTGGTTTGCTGTCGTTTCTGATGAGAACAACTGTATATTGAAGCGTTCAAAATAACTAATTCTCTACCCTGCCTCCTACCATTTTCTGCTGCTGTTGATATTACTCTAAACACATCTGATCAGAAATCCTTGTTTTCTTTCATTGCACTTGAGACGAGCCTTAGCATCCCCTGTTCATATCTCCTAGCTTCCCTACCACCTTCAAACTTTTGAAATCATATATTCCAGCATTGTACACACTAATTGTGTTGAGTATTGCGAGTGCATAGAGATCGTCAACATAAGGAAATATTGCTTTGTGAAGACTTAGCAAAATAGGGAACTGGCTTTTATTAAGAATGCTAAGCAAGCCAGAAGCACCGCTGAATGACTCTGCATCCCAGTGTTCATCATTTGTGGTGATATTTTCGAAAATGTCCTTCAACTTACGGTATTTAAGATGTTTGAGGCAATCTGTATTCTTTATCTTCAAAGAGCTGTTTTTTTGACCTCTTGTAGAAAACGAATGGAATGCTAAAAAATTGTAAGAGAAAGGTTAAACTGCTTTGGTATTTTTAGAATAATGTAATAGCACCACATTAAGTTTATGAGCATAACAGTGCAAAAATACTGCTCACTTACAAGTTTGTTTAACAAAATTTTGGACACTTCCACATTTACCTGACATTACTCAGGCTCCAACATATGTTTGGCTCACTCTTCTGTCAGTAACTTCCCAAACATCAAGTGCACTGAGATAGTTTCTGATAAACCCTCAGCAGTCTTGTCACTAGAAACATTGTGAAACTCAAAACAGCTTTCTATGTGACTGTCTTGGGTAAGAAACCTGAGAATAATACTCATTTGTGTCTTATAAGAAAAATTCAGCGTTTCAACTGCTTGCATTCCAACAAAATTACATGACGTTAACTTTTCTTTCATTGTTATCATTAATGACATCGGTAACCGAGTTAATTCGTTTTGATTTCTACTCGATTTTCATTTGAACCCCGTAAGTACTCTGCAAGTGATCACGACTAAACTATTCCTGTGTAGATAAAAGTTCCAGGAATTCTAGGTAACAGCCTGTGTCCTCGGAACTTTCATCTTCAGAGCGATCTGTGAGCGTTAGCTCATGCTTGCATAAGCAGCAAACGACATCATTAAGTCTATCGATTACAAACTTATTTTGTTTCACAGTCACATTATGTTTCGTGGCTAGAAGTTTGGCTCCGTCAAAAATTGAATCCTCAATTCGTCCATGACCCGACAACTGAAAACTCTCTTGCTTCTGAAGGTTCTCGACTTTTCTGTCAAAATTTTTTGTCACAGATACTCGGAAAGAAGCTGACATCCATTCTTTTTCAATTTCACACCCACAAAATAAAATATATGTGTAACAGTACAGTTTATTTGTTACAGAGCAACCTGTAAGTCTCGGTTATTTTTTATAGCAAGAAATGTGAAATTTTATGGTTTGTTCCCAACAACTATTTCAATGTGTAAGTCTAGTGTGGACCGCTTATCTTTAATAGCACACTTTGTTTCCTAAGTTCAGCTTGAAAATGGTTTGTCAAGCAATTCGCGAAATGAAGGCACAAGAGTTCCCTCTTCACAAGCTATGAAAGATCAGTTGATGACATGCATCAAGAATTATACTACTAAAACAAGTTTTTTTGAACCAGGACTGAACAGCGCGCGAAGTAGCACACAGTTTCACGGCTACACAAAACACTGTTCTTAGCTACGACTGACACTTGCAAACATTTGAGGACAATCCACAGGTGCCGTTCGTGGTCAGTTACAGCAGAGGAACCTGCAGGCTTGGCTAACATCTGCATTTATGTTAAAGAATGCATTCCTCGGGATGTTTCCAAATTTTTGTCTAGCCACTGTATCTCTTAAACTGTTCAGTTTCGCAATGTAGTATTGATTCAGCTTCACGGGTATTCAGAAGAAACATTGCTGGATTTGAAATGAGAATAGTCACGATCGATAGTATGGCAACAGGTAGTGAACGCATAGGGGTAGACAAAGTGGTTGGAAAAATGGAAGAAGCCCATGTTGATAGAAAAAATCAGACGTGTCCCCAGTTTCGTGCAGCTGCTAATTCAGAAGAGACAGGAATTACCGTAAAGAGAAACACGAGGTAGCTCCACAGTCCGCAAGACAGGTCATAGCTGGTGGCAATAGCATTGCGTGTGCTGTGTGGCGTACAGCTGCCAGCCTCATCGTGGGCACCCTTCAACATACTTCAACATCTCAAGTATTTCCTCGACAATGGAAAGAAGTATTGCCCTTCTACCATTGTTGAAAACGATTTCGATATTTTCTCTTTCTTTTGTACGAACAAATTTACTACGCAAAACTCACCAAACATATACTGAACAGCAACTCATTCTTCAATCCAACTTTTCAAATTAGGCCCGTGGTTTACTGACCTGCAAAATATCACAATAACTGTGAGTAATAATGATAAGAAAATCATTTCATTATGAAGCTGTTATGTCAGTCTATAAAACGGTTTCCTCAAAATCGAATGATACAGACTGTATAGCGAAGGGCACGTGCGAATCCCAAACAGTGGTTTTTATTTTTATGCGCGAAAAGTAAAAGTTTTCTGAGAAACTAACTAGAGAGATGGTTGTAACGTTTGCATCATCTACATAAAACAATTAGTTTTGAGACCTGAAATTTCTCTCCCCGTGCATCGTACGACATAAGTTGCGTGTAGCACCCCGTGTTCCGCCAGGCGAGGTGACTGGGAGATACGTGGCGTCGTCGTTTCCCAGTCTCGGAGCTTCATTTCATGCTCGTACTCAACATGTTATTTTTTCATACAAATCTTTATTAGCAAACAGAAATACATACCTTAAATATAACGTTAATAATGTTTGGCCAGTAAATTGAGAGCCTATGCAGCACAAAATGGCGACCAAAATATCTCTGCGCGGACTGCGTAACTGAATGATTCGCAGTATGGGTCTGCGTTAAAATTAGACATATTTACATTATTAGAATTAAATTACCTATACCATTAAACTCTAAAATCAAATTTCCTTTCTAAATGGCGGTTACTTGAAAACGTAGGTCCTGAAAATCGATGTATTTTGTTGCCTTTAAATGTAAATCAATAACAAAAATTACGTAAAATGTATTGTGTTTTGAAGTTCGGACTCAAAATTACAAGTGTCTATTTTATTAAATCCAGAACGGCGCCTGGTTTTAGCAAGAACAATTTTTTTTAATCATGCAAACCAGTTTAACAATTGTTTTCTCAAGGAATATGCATTTATAGTTTTGAGTTAGATTTTTGTGTATACAACCTCAAAATTTTTCAGTTTATCATTAATCTACTGATCCTGCGCCATATAGTAAGCATTCTTCTTCTTCAAAGACCGCGTTTTCTAAAATGCGATTATCTCTAGCTTTCATTCTAGCCTCGTCGCTACTCTTGAACGAGCGCCGGCCGGTCCGAAAGCCTGAGACGTTTCCGTGGCGAATTAGTAAACCGTAGTGCGGGTAACGAGTCCCATGACTTTCACATTACGCAGGACATCCTTAAATGTATCGTTAAGATGCACGCCCGATTGTAAGCAATTTGGACGAGTTTTACACTCGAAAATATGTATTTTGGAGCATATGTCCCAATTAATGAATTCAGGTGCTTCATTGTTGTTCTACGTATGGGCTCCAAGGCATCTCTCCATAAAACTGTCGTCAGCCGGATGTTTGTACACATCATCAACAGCTTCAGTAGCTTCTCTCCTCAATGGTGGCTTGTGATCAAAAGTATCCAGTCGCCGTTCATCTCAGCTTGCTTTGCCGGCCGGAGTGGCCTTGCGGTTCTAGGCGCTACAGTCTAGAGCCGAGCGACCGCTACGGTCGCAGGTTCGAATCCTGCCTCGGGCATGGATGTGTGTGATGTCCTTAGGTCAGTTAGGTTTAATTAGTTCCAAGTTCTAGGCGACTGATGTCCTCAGAAGTTAAGTCGCATACTGCTCAGAGCCATTTGAACCATCAGCTTGCTTTCATTTACACCAGCTCTCAGAAATGTAGACGTGTTGTGGATTGTCATTCTCTGAACTCCTGTAATAAAGTGCCGCCGTAACCGCTTGTGCCATCTCACTTTTCTCGAAATTATATACTCGAGACGTCTGATGGGCAATTACAACGACTACATCGGTATTCTCTTCGACCTAGAACGCTACAACAGTTTTAAAGAGAAACAGATATCGATCGGAGCTGCATACGGTCCAAGCGCCGAGAGCTGCTAGAGTGGGCGTATGCGCACTACCATTGAAGCGCGATTTTCAGGTATAGAGAATAATTTCCAGAAAAATCCTTTTGACAACTTCTTCGAAAGACTAAAAGGAGAAAAAATACGCAAAAATACGGTTTTTCAAACCTCGAGACTGGAAATTCCCTTTCCCATTACCATACCAAGCGGGGTCGTCTAGGGACCCCAGAGAGTGATTTTTGTTGTTACTGCTGCAGCTGTAAGAATCAATTTATTCTTGATTGTTATATGTGTCCTGCATCTGTTTACTTAGACCAACGACGCGTTCCTTAAAAAAAGATAAAAACTAAAAATACACTGATTCCACTTGGTATACTACGTTGCACATTTTGATGGAATTATTTGTTCGTTATTTTTCGTAATGTGAACGCCATACATTTTCAAACTGGTCCGCAAGCAAACCTCAGATGATGACGTTCTTCGGATGCTAAATGACAACGGCCTCAGTGACCCAGAAGATTCCCTGAGTGAAGCTGATGAGGACTTTATTCCAGAACAAGATGCATCACAGTCGAAAGGCAAGCTTGAAGTGAGTTCAGAAGAAAGTGACGAGACAAGCGAAAATCCTGATGGCGATTCCGACGAGTTCATTGCAAGATCAGGACGAATATGGACAAATTCAGTATTGATAGTGACTCACTGTCGTCAATATAACATTGTCAAAGGATCTCCCGGGCCAAGTCATGCAAGTGGTCTTGCACCGATAGTGTCCACAGTTTTCGATAGTGTAGATACTATATGCGCCTTCACCAATGCTGAAGCATCGCATGTTGTTCATCATTACAATGCGAATGCTGCTCTGATCAGAATGAGAATTTGGACGGACAGAATTTTTTTTTTTCTGTTGTGGTACTGATTGGTGGAGCTCTTCGCTGCCATAAGTAATCAGTTTCTGAAATGTGAACGAAAATGTTCATCGTGCAGTTTTTACTACTGCCGTGGCACGAAATCGAATTGAGCGTATTGCTCAATTTATCAAGTTTTACCAGAAAGCAACATCTCAAGAATGCTTATGTAATTTGAAATATGTAATATTTATACAGCCCAGGAACATAATACGAGTAACCCTCTACATTACTATCGTGGGATCTCCAGGAGACCCCAGCTTGGTAAACTAAGTTGACGACTTAGGCTTGATATATTAAAAGATAAGTCGCTTCAACTAAGTTACCGCGCACTACATCCCTGCGGGTTGCTTCTGCGTGGCTCACGAGTCGCCTCGCGCGTTATATGGAAGATCGGATCACGTCATCTACATCTACATGGATTATCTGCAAATCACATTTATATGCCTGGTAGAGGGTTCATCGAATCACGTTCACAACTCCCTATTATTCCAATCTCGTATAGCGCGCGGAAAGAACGAACACTACATAATTCCGTATGAGCTCTGATTTCTCTTATTTTATCGTGGTGATCGTTTCTCCCTATGTAGGCCGGTGTCAACAAAATATTTTCGCATTCGGACGAGAAAGTTGGTGATTGAAATTTCTTGAGAAGATTACGTCGTAACGAAAAACGCCTTTCTTTTAATTATGTCCAGCCCAAATCCTGTATCATTTCAGTGACACTCTTTCTCATATGTCGCGATAATAAAAGAACGTGTTGCCCTTTTTTGAACTTTTTCGATGTACCCCGTCACTCCTATCTGGTAAGGATCCCACACGGCGCAGCAGTATTCTAAAAGAGGACGGACAAGCGTAGTGTAGGCAGTCTCCTTAATAGCTCTGTTACATTTTCTAAGTGTTATGCCAATAAAACGCAGTCTTTGGTTAGCCTTCCCCACAATTTAGCACTCATGTGGATGACCTCACACTTTTCGTTATTTAGGGTCAACTGACAATTTTCGCACCTTTCAGATATATTTACTAAATCATTTTGCAATTTGTTTTGATCTTCTGATGACTCTGTTAGTCGATAAACGACAGCGTCATTTACAAACAGCCTAAGACAGGTGCTCACATTGTCTCCCAAATCGTTTACATAGATAAGGAACAGCAAAACGCCTTTAACACTACCTTGGGGAACGCCAAAAATTACTTCTGTTTTACTCGATGGCTTTCCTTCAGTTACTACGAACCGTGACCCCTCTGGCAGGAAATCACAAATCCAGTCACATAACTGAGACGATATTCCATAAGCACGCAATTTCACTACAAGGCGCTTGTGTGGTACAGTGCCAAAAGCCTTTCGGAAATCCAGAAATACGGAATCGTTCTAAAATCCCTTCTCAATAGCACTCGACACTTCTGGGAATAAAGAGCTAGTTGTGTTTCACAAGAACGGTGTTTTCTAAACCCAAGTTGAGTGTGTGTCAAAATGATTCAAATGCCTCTGAGCACTATGGGACTTAACATCTGAGGTCATCAGTCCCCTAGACTAAGAACTACATAAACCTAACGAACCTAAGGACATACACATCCATGTCCGAGGCAGGATTCGAACCTGCGCCTAGAACCGCTTGGCCACACCGGCCGGCGACTGTGTGTCAATAGACTGTTTTCTTCGAGGTAATTAACAATGTTCGAACACAATATATGTTCCAAAATTCCTGTTGCATATCGACGTTAATGATGTGGGCCTGTAATGAAGTGGATTACTCCTACTGCCTTTCGTAAATACTGGTGTGACCTGTGCAACTTTCTAGTCTTTGGGTACGGATTTTTCGTCGAGCGAACCGTTGTATATGATTGTGAAGTATGAAGCTAGTGCAGCAGCATATTCTGAAAGCAACCTAATTGGTATACAGTCTGGACCAGAAGATTTGCTTTTACTAAGTAATTTAACTTGCTTCACTACTCCGAGGCGGTCTAAGGCGCTGCAGTCATGGACTGAGTGGCTGGTCCCGGCGGAGGTTCGAGTCCTTAGGGACTGATGACCTTAGCAGTTAAGTCCCACAAGATTTCACACACACACACACACACACACACACACTACTCCGAGGATGTTTACTTCTGCGTTATTTATGTTGGCAGCCGTTCTTGATTCGATTGTCGAATATTTACTTAGTCTTCTTTTGTGAAGGCATTTTGGAAGGCTGTGTTTAGTAACTCTGCTCTGACGCACTGTCTTAAATACTATCTACATTGCTGTCGCGCAGAGAAGGCATTGATTGTTTCTTGCCGCTAACATACTTCACATACGACCAGAATCTCTTTGGATTTTCTGCCAGGTTTCGAGACAAGATTTCGTTGTGGAAACTGTTATAGGCATCTCGCATTGAAGTCCGCGCTAAATTTCGAGCTTCTGTAAAAGATCGCCAATATTGGAGATTTTGCTTCTGTTTAAATTTGTCATGTTTGTTTCGTTGTTTCTGCAACAGTTTTCTGACCTGTTTTGAGTACCAAAGAGGATCAGCTACGTCGTTTGTTAATTTATTTGGTATAAATCTCTCAACTGCTTCCGATACTATTTCTTTGAATTCAAGCCACATCTGGTCTACACTTATATTATTAGTTTGTAAGGAGTGGAGATTGTCTCTCAGGAAGGCGTCAAGTGAATTTTTATCTGCTTTTTTGAATGGGTATATTTTTCGTTTATTTTTGGAGGATTTGGGGATTACAGTATTCAGTCTCGCTACGACAACCCTATATTCACTAATCCCTGTATCCGTTTTGATGATCGTTATTAACTCAGGATTATTTGTTGCTAAGAGGTCAAGTGTGTTTTCACAACCGTTTACTATTCGCCTCAGTGTGAACTGCGCCTAACTCTTCTTTTCACAGTGAGATGTAAATAAAACTTCAGGCTATTTCCTATATTGAGAACATTCACTTCGTTTTTGAGACTATGTACGTTCCATATGTTCATTAAGTCTAGAGCACAAACGAAATTCCGTCGACAGCATAAAGAGAAAGCTTTTCTTCTTTTGAACGTTTATTCTGCTCAAATTTCTCTTCAGGATGAATAAATTCTTCATGTTTTCATAGTCCAACAATTAAAATTGCACGGACTCGGTTAGTTAGTTAATTATAGGTTCCATAGATAATGTGCAAGAATCTTGTATCGAAATGTCGAAATGATGTGAAACGAGCCAGTTTACAGGCTTACAGGACATGTATACATGATTACTGGTAACATTAGTGAACACACTATCATTTTATTCCTCTTCATGCAACTACACTTAAAAACAAGGTTTTCTTTTACTGGCTATGAGATTTTGAGTAAAAATTCGTCAATGGAATACAAGGAACTGTCCAGGAGAAATGATTTTAAATTTGCTACGCCATCAGTCAGACGTTTTAAGTTACTGTGCAAATCACCAAATTTTTTATTGCTATATACTGCCCTCTGAGCCACTGACATATTTAACAATGGCTAATAAAGGTCAGGTCTCCCTCTAATGATGTAGGTATGTATATCACTGTTCTCCTCAAATTGTGGTAGGCTATTTATGAGGAATTTCATTAGTGAAAATATATATTGTGACGGTAAAGTCGTAGTTCCTAGCTCCTTGGAGAGGTGCCTGCATGACCTCCTTGGAGAGGTGCCTACATGACGTCCATAGTGAACACCACATATTATGCTTATTGCTCGCTTTTGCGCAATCAATACTTCTTTTCAAGTGATGAGTTACCCCAGAAAATTATTCCGTACGACAGTAATGAATGAAAGTATGCAAAATATGTCTGAAGATTCATTCGTTTGTTTCCAAAATAAGCAATAATAAGAAGACTAAAAGTAGCTGAGTTAACTGTTTCGGCAGCTCAATAATATGGTTCTTCCAGTGCAAATTTTCATCAACATATACACCCAAAAACTTGAAGCATTCTATCCTACTGACTGACTCCGGCTCGTGTGCTACATCAGTTGCTGGTATGTCTCTATTTGGTGTGCACAACTCAGTGTAGTGTGGTTTCTTTTTTGTTCAAAGTTTAGGGAGAGTCCATTTTCCGAGAACCAATTAAAAATTCTTTGGGAAATATCATTTACTAACTCTTCTATTGCTATCTCTCCAATAGGTTTATTATAACGCTAGTATCGTCTCCAAAAAGTACCAATGTTGCTTGCTGAAAGTTTAGTGGAAGGTCATCCACATTGAATGCCGCAGTGGATACACCGGTTCCCGTGAGATCACCGAAGTTAAGCGCTGTCGGGCGTTGTCGGCACTTGGATGGGTGACCATCCAGGCCTCCATGCGCTGTTGCCATTTTTCGGGGTGCACTCAGCCTCGTGATGCCAATTGAGGAGCTACTCGACCGAACAGTAGCGGAACAGTAGCGGCTTCGGTCAAGAATACCATCATTAACGACCGGGAGAGCGGTGTGCTGACCCCACGCCCCTCTTATCCGCATCGTGCTCTGAGGATGACACGGCGGTCGGATGGTCCCGGTAGGCCACTCGTTGCCTGAAGACGGAGTGCATTTACATACATAAGGAATGGGAGTGGACCCAAATTTGAATTATGTGGGTCTTCCTTTGTGCCTTTATCCCAGACGTGAAAACTACTGACTTAAAACCAGCGACGTTTTTCTTGTCCATTAGGGTTAGAGCCTCACGTCTCTAAAAAGCCACGTCAGCTGGGCGTTAAACACTAAACCTCTAGCTATCGATGTAGAGTTGCACAGTATACTTTTGCTACAAACAGTTGGGATTTACACCCTTGCCCGAATAAATTTGGTTCAAATGGCTCTGAGAACCACGGGACTTAACATCTAAGGTCATCAGTCCCCTAGAACTTAGAACTACTTAAACCTAACTAACCTAAGGACATCACACACATCCATGCCCGAGGCAGGATTCGAACCTGCGACTGTAGCGGTCGCGCGGTTCCAGACTGAAGTGCCTAGAACCGCTCGGCCACACCGGCAGGCCCGAATAAATTTGTTTTATGTTTTCACTGTAAGCATAATCTCGTATTCAAGTTATACAATGATACCATTTGCTTCAAGTTCGCCTGAGTAGTTAAATCTGTTGTTATAAAGAAAATTACAGCTTGTGAGTGACTTCTCCAAATGTTGGTCGCGTACTACCCGGCCGCAATATTACCATACTTCGCCTTCCGTGGCAGTCATCCGAAACACGTGGTGACGTTGCGGGAAACAAGAACGCTGGTGACTAGGGAAAACGCTTTGCATTGTGGATGATTTCAAGGCAGTTCCGCATATGCTAACAAGTGGTTCGGAGTGTCTCCTGAAATATCATGATAAAAACTCAGCTTCCTCACTCTCAGGTGCATTAATAATGTGGTCGACTAATATGTACTTCAGATGCGTTGAAACACGCTTGGTTAAACAAGTAGCAAACAATGTGTGAATCGCTGGCTTTGTAGAGGTTATCCAGTGAGACCATGTGCGCTTCCGGTTTCCTGAAAGACGAGGCGATAACGCGAGAGTAATGTTTTCCTCTTGTTGAAGGTTCGATCGCTGCTCTCCTTTTAACAGCTATTGCATCAGACGCAGTGCTCGATAGCGTCTTCAAATCTTAAGAAGCACAGTCTTGTACAGCGCACGAGTTTTTTTGCTTTCTGCAGCCGTATATCGGTATCATGAAATGTATCCGCAAACTGAGAATACGGTACTACAATAGCTGTACCATTTACTAGGAACATATGAAAATTTTTGCTAGACTGGTACTGGAACACTGGTTTTCCGACTGTCGCGAGCGGTCTTCATAATTTCAGATATCCGAACACGCTTACAGGATTGACCCAAATCTTCGTTATGTCCCAGAGTCTGCTTCTCACAGTACTCGCACAGTTATATGATTCCCTCACAGGAAGAGATTTATTTATTTATCACGTCAAGCTTTGTTGGCTTTGGCACTGAACACAATCGCTGTATTTGCAGCGGCAAACAACACTGCACTAATGTAAATCGGTACCTCTGTTGAGCTTCCCATTCTTGTTGCATGCCCTACACTGCTCATGGTCACGCGTTATGCTTATTTAGCTGCGTCTGCCATTTTACATAACGAAGGAAGTCGTACTATAGTTCAGATAAGCCCCGTGCTCAGAGAAAGGTGTCCAAATCTCCAGCTGTTAATACTAAAATAGGTTTGCTTTGCATTCCTTACTTCGCTCCAATCGTGTCATGGGATGGTTCTATGAACTTCGTTAACTATTGTTCAGCAACGTTCCCAGCGGATATTTTGTAAATAGTCTTCACGGGTTTGCCGCCAGATGGCCGGCCGGGGTGACCGAGCGGTTCTAGGCGCTGCAGTCTGGAACCGCGCAACCGCTACGGTGGCAGGTTCGAATCCTGCATCGGGCATGGATGTGTGTGACGTCCTTAGGTTAGTTAAGTTTAAGTAGTTTTAATTTCTAGGGGACTGATGACCTCAGAAGTTAAGTCCCATAATGCTCAGAGCCATTTGAACCATTTTGCCGCCAGATGGCATTGTGCAAATCTCACAGTATTTCCTCGGAGCAACTGTCCGACATCTTTATGTGGCTGAAAGCTGCTGATGGCTACGCACCTAGCCAACAACTAGGTTGAACCACCTGAAAATGCCGGACAGTTGCTTCGAGGAAATACTGTGGAATTTGCCCAACGCCACCTGACGTCAAACCCGTGAAGACTATTTACAATGTGAAATCTCTCGAACATTCATTGTTGACAGGCTCCCGGAACAGTTACGAGCTGTTAGTAATAGTCAGGAAGTTTGCAACACAAGTCGAAGGCTTTTCTGCTGGATGACTCCTTCACGCTGCGGCAATAATGTGGATCTACTTCATAGTGTTGTCGAGACGTAATGCAAAGAATCGAACAGTGCATTCATTGCTACAGCGTCACAGCTCGAAACTGGTGATTTTTCATATAGGTACGAAACGAGGGTTTCCTCGCCTTCAGTTAACTAGTTTCAACTGCTTTTCGAGGTCACTCAACTAAACGCTTCTCACAGGAGCTCGGTGACCTTTAAAAGCAGTTAAAACTAGGCAGCTGAACGCAAGGCAGCCCTTGTCTCGTACCTACACGAAAAATCAACATTTTCGAGTTATTACGTATTTGCAGCAGATGAGCGATATGAGTACATTGCATATTCTTGACTGTATTATTTATAATAACATCCTTGTACATATTATTATGACCTCCAATGAGATTTTTTGTCGCACTCATTTTCACAATGTCTACCGGTTACATTCTGTACTGTATCCTCAGTTCGGCTGTAGTGGCAGAACAACCTTACAGTCGGTGTGCATCAGGAACCGATTGGATGCTCTGTTACAATGATTAATCTGAAGATGTTCAGTGACTAACGAAACCGATGATCATTGTGAAAATTAGTGCGAGAATATATTACATTAAAACCCGTCGCGGTTTTTCTCCACTTGGCAGTATGTCAAGCTACTATCATCGTTTCGATGACTTAATTCAAAAGCTTACCCTGTAAAACAGGTACAGCACTTTTAGACCTAACTGTTGAAACTACTGTGATTTGTGCTTTCCATGCTTTTTGCGGATAATTTGAGGAGAGCACTGGGACGGTTCATACATACAACTTCGGCTTTGCTTCCACTTTATTATGATTTGTAAATTTCTGCATTACTGTTAAAGTGACTTTCAGCATTATTTAAAATCCAGTATTAGAAGATTACATAGTTTCTTACTTTGTTTTGCTCTGCGACTTCCGTATTCCTTGAGCTGTCCCATTGAATAAAAGTAAAATATTCAAATACGCTAAACAAGAAAGCGTCTGATTCTTTTCTATTGTGCAACTAACGTAGGCCTCTGCTAACTTGACCTCTGTGTTGGGTACATGTAAAACATGACGTCTGAGATTAATGTGGCCAGCACAAGGCTGAACTCACGCTGCAACGAGAGGAATATTGTGGAG
Organism: Schistocerca piceifrons; assembly: GCF_021461385.2. Classification (NCBI taxonomy): domain Eukaryota; kingdom Metazoa; phylum Arthropoda; class Insecta; order Orthoptera; family Acrididae; genus Schistocerca; species Schistocerca piceifrons. The sequence continues at coordinate 640,437,745 of NC_060140.1, read as the reverse complement.
CGAGTGCAGTGGCCGGCGTGCACAGAGTACAGTCAGTCAGCAAAGCGGCGACTCCCCCCACACAGCCCAGACTCGCTCCCTTCCCCTCCCCTCCACGCCCGCCGACGTGTTTCTGTCTCACACACACAGAGGCGCGCGCAGCGTCGACCTATCGAGCGCCGCGCAGCGACCGGCAGCTGCCGTGACTCCACAACACAGTTGAGGCAACAGTCGGCGGGAGCCGTTGCGCATGCGCTTGCGGCGCTCTGTACGTGTCGACTCAGCCGCCAAGGACGCGGTGGCATCTCCGGCTAGCAGCGACAGCCCGGGCTCGGGAGTGGCTTCCTCGCCGCCAGCAACACGCAGAAGGTAAGAATAATCGCGCTCAACTGTTGCCGGGCGCTCAACTCTGCGCTCCGCTCCGCCGCCTGCCTGCTATGCACTGGCCCAGCGCGACGGATCGATAGCTCCGCATCTGCCACGTACAGCGGTCGCGCTGGGTAGCTATCTGCCTATTTCCATATGTAGTTTCGAGATCTGTGTTTCTTATTTCACACTGTAGCGTCACCAGTTTGTGAAAAAGTTACGTCGTTCAACATGAACTGCTGCACTTGGTGCTAACGCGCAGCCATCATTATTCCGTCCAGCAATCGATTGCCAGGGCTTGCCGAACCCGGGTCGTTGAAGGTCATCGGTCGAGTCCTTTGTCTCTCACGACTGCTGTGTCAGTTTAAGTCTGAGGGGCTCCTACTTAACATTCTATGACACTCGAATTCAAAAGCCAACGTATTTCAGATACATCCAGGGCATTAGCAAGTTACTGGTATATTTATTTTAAAACTACAGGTTTATAAATTAATGTGGTTTATCGCCTCTATACTTTTTATCCTTGTTTTCGTTACGCAATCGTTCCTAGCATAGAGGCAAGCAGACAACTGTTGCATTTGCAGCACTTGCAGTAGTACTACAGTTTCAAAATTACCTTTGACAACAAACTGATACGATTTGTAACTGCCATAAGAGAAAAATGTATTTTTATGCTTATTTCTAATGTTAACTTTTATTTCAACACTTTTGTACTTGACATGATTTACAAAACTGGAAACTGCATGCAGGTAACTATCAGGCAAGGCTACAAACTCATAATAAATTAAAAGTTACTTATTTTGTTGCTGTGTTGAAAGAAAGAAAATTTATCATGTTAGCATTGAAGCTCTCATAATTTAATCTGGAAACTCATGTGTTGTGTAACCAAATCTGACACTCTTCCGAAAGTTATATTTGTTTCAGTTTCACTACAACAGAACCGGCATCTACTGCCTGTCATTATCACTTCAAATGAAAAACCAAAGTCTGTTTTTTTTTCTTTTGAAAGTTCCGGAAACCGTATTCAGTACGTCTTGTTTCTGAAAACACAGTGCAATGATCAGCAGCGTACATCTGTAACACGTATGCTGACACGTAAATGAATTAGCAAGGGCAGTGACGTGCCACTGATTCTGTCTAACGGGAAGCATCTTGCGAACAGTTGTTCGCGTTTCACCCGATATCGGCGTGATAATACGCACGTCACCTTGTATAGCAGTTCTGAGAATGTCACGCAACTAGTTGTTGGCGGTGTTTGTCTCCCGGAAATCTTGAGGTGATAAACTTGTCGATAGAATTTCTTAAGATTAAAGGAAATAACAAAAAACACAACGTCCAGCTTTTTCGTATTCTGACACACATTAGTTGACTATTTTATGTGCACTTGAGGAATCGTTATTAAAATATCGTAATAATTGTCGAATCAGTTTCTTCACGACACGGATGTGAAACAAGATATAGTGGCGAACACTGTACCTGTAATCGCCAAACCTACTATTCCTGATTTACTTTTCATGTTACTTCGCGTCATGAATACGACGAATGTCAGTGCAACAGAGGTCTACTTGAATTACAAAACAATTATACGTTTGTCATTAGTGCAAAATGGAACTAATTTTGCTTAAAATGAGTCGTTGTCAAAGCCTGGTTGAATCCTGTAAGAATGAAATAATTAAAGAAAAATAAAAATGTAGGATAGTGGTAGTTTTTTACTCTAGTTCTTAGAGTTCATGATTTTTCTCTCTTTCTTTCTGCAGAGTGTGATATGTCGTTCTTTGCATATTGTACGTAATGATTTTTAAGTTTCCAAAGCTGAGACAAATGCTCATTAAATATCTGTTCTTTCCATAGGCTAACATTCTAACCTTTTCTTTATATTTCCCCTTATTTCGTTAGGAGATAATTTTTTCGGTGATACAAGGTCAGAATTCCGGCTAACGGGAAACATTTTATTGTAATCATTTGTGAGATATTAGTCTCTTTGGATACAGCCTCCGTCACTAGCCTTTTGTTTCATCTGATACATAAACAAGTAAAAAGTCTCTTAAGTTACCGGGAGGAAGTGTTGTTACAGAAATCAACGGGTAAGTGGTTCAAGTGGCTCTGAGCTCTGTGGGACTCAACTTCTGAGGTCATTAGTCCCCTAGAACTTAGAACTACTTAAACCTAACTAACCTAAGGACATCACACACGTCCATGCCCGAGGCAGGATTCGAACCTGCGACCGCAGCGGTCTCGCGGTTCCAGACTGCAGGGCTTAGAACCGCACGGCCACTTCGGCTGGCGCAACGGGTAACACAATTGTTTGTTACATCAATCCGTTCGTTGCTATGTGCAATCTATGTGAAGAATTTCAAGTCAATGATTACCTATCGCAAGGCCCGTTAGAAACTCATTGTATTTGCCGATTGCAGGAGGATACTAAAGGGCAATACAATGTGAGGCACTATTTCTGCATTCCTGTTAGTCTTGACTGCTTTACTTGCATTTCGATCGCAACGTATTTACGAGAAATTCCGTGATGACTATTACTCTGAAGGAATTTTTCGCAACTGCAGATTGTCATTTGCCTTCCATTTCGGCATGTTTACCCGAAGCTGGATTCGCACCGTTGCAGAGCTTTGACAGCTGGAGGCTAGTGGAAACAAAGGACGTCTGTAGGCTTCGGTCTCGACATTAGTTGCTGATGTGAACTAAGAGCACTGCATGCACCAAGTTTTATAAGTACATAAACCTGCTGAAGGTCAGACAGAACAGAGGTTCTTCAGAATAAAGAATCTGAAATGTGTAAAATAGCTGATCCGTGAACACACAAAGGTGCCCTTAGTGCTGCTACATCTTTCTATGGAGGTAACTGTAACAACAGCATATGGACAGATAGCTCTACACACGAAACTCGAAACCTGTTAAAGAATCGTATAATTTTGTCGTTCTTGTGCATTCTTGAGTGTAAACGAAAGTAAAAAGTACTCTCAGTTTGACGGTTTCCGTCGAGCCACAGAATGTTCAAATATATCGCTTTAAAACCGTGGCTGTTCGACTGCTGCGTTGTGGCTCGCGACTCGTGTTGCGTAGTTGCAAGAAAAATGATAAGCAAGATGGGAGGCTCCCTTTCGTTTCTGCGTTGTATAGCTATGAAGTAGGGCACAACACGAATCTCCATCGAATAAACAAGTTTGGGTCGTTGGAGAAAACATATTTCACGTTGTGATCATTGTCTTGGAAGAGTTGAATATCTTTATCGTTGTAAATGTGACAAAGGTGCAGATACGCATCTCGGAGCACTCGGTGAAAATTTTTCAAATCAGCTGTGAACCATGAACACAGTGTTACCTGCAACGACGCTCTAATGGCCGTACCACATCCTTAATTGTTGTGCTTCTGGGGCTGAGGATGATACATGCCTACTGCAACGAAATCCTGTACGTTAAATTGCGTTTTCTTTAAAATTAATTTGATTTTGAATATGATATGGTGAGGAAGGCATGTGTTTAGCAGGAATCATAGTAGTTCTTGCGTTATTTGGCTGGAAGCTTATCGAATAAACTTATTGCTTCTTCACACTCGTGTGACTGCTGAAGCAATGTCCAATGTGACATAAATAATTCGATTTGTATTTAACGTCCGCCCCCGGCAGCTGAGTGGTCAGCGCGACGGACTGTCAATCCTACGGGCCCGGGTTCGATTCCCGGTTGGGTGGGAGATTTTCTCCGCTCAGGGACTGGGTGTTGTGTTGTCCTAATTATCATTATTTCATTCCCATCGAGACGCAAGTCGCCGAAGTGGAGTCAAATCGAAAGACTCGCACCAGGCGGGCGGTCTACCCGACGGGAGGCCCTCGTCACATGTTATTATTATTATTTGTATTCAACAAAAGAACGTAGTCTAATAGAGAATACCATTTGCAAAAAACATTAGCAGCCTGTTCCAAAGACTAAAAGAACTACCCACAAGGATTTTCAGGTACTGGAACTTGTAACAAGTGGACGTCCAATGAATAAAAACTTCTTAACCAATTACTGTTCTATTTCCTCATTATTAAGTCCTCATCTGACGCAAACACATTAAGTCAAACGATAAACACATCAGAGGTTCCTAAGGCTTCAACATGACAGTAGACGGAGGAACCTCAAGATGTGTTTGGTAGGACTGTGCAGTCTGGTATAACCCATACGACAGTGAATAGAGATGAATAGACGTAATGGGGATCGTTGGAAGAAGGCGACGTTGGATTAATGTGGTGAACCGATATTACAGGTGACCATGTAGTACCTATACTGCTGTCCTCGTCGTGTAGGTATCCTAAGATAGTACGATTTTACTGAAGAATACAGTTATTTTCCCTTAGGTCCATGCACTATTGAAAAAATTGCAGGGCCAGTTTCGGCTGGAAGGGCGCCTACGTAATAGGTTATTGGATTTTATGTAGACGAATCTTTAGTGAAGCATACGTACCAAAAAATCTACATAAAAGCAGATTCCACGACATACAACGGAGTCAATATTTCTAACGCTCTTCAGATAGCAAAGCGCAAAAACGTCGTTCACAAATGAAAGTGTCGTACATGAAGTGCTTCTGCGTAGTTAGTTGTTCGTCACTTTAAGAGACTCTAAGGAATTGCTTTCATTTTCCCAAGCGACCTTAGTAGCAGTGAAACTGACAGCGATAAAAGTGGCAAGTGTGAGATCATAACTTGCAGAGGAATTGATGCGATAACATATCCGTTCAGTCAACAAATAAGTGAGAGCGTCTCGTATGGTACTGTGGATCTCCGTCGTTATCTTGAAATAAAGTCAAAATTGCTCGTGTCGCTGGTGCGAGCGATGATGAGTAACAGTATTACGTCAGGTCGTCGGGTTTACTCGGTCCACTGTCTGATAAGAGTTTATCGGAATAAGACTTCTGTGTAAGCTTTCTGCTACGTGGACTTGCTAAACGCGTCATTGTTGACTTCTTCATCTCAAGTCTGCCCGACCAACACGCTCGGGTTATTTGCTCACGTCGCAGCCGTGTACGGTTGTCTCATTTTCGAGTAACAGTAGGTAAATTCAGAACTACTTGGACATCCCTTCCGTTCAATGAACGCCAACTTCCAGTAAACGTACATGAATGCTAAGTTATCTTAATCGAACAGGAGGAAATGGGATATAGGTTTTGAATGCAGCGCTAGACTGCCTCCACTTGAAGTCTGTTATACTGAATAATTACCTACGGCTAATGTTACTAGACGATGGTAATTGATACGGACGTTATCAATTGTAGGGAGTGTAACTGAATGACTTAAATTTGTTGGAAAAATTCGGGGAACACTGCAGGGCGTTTTCAAACGAGACAACGTTCGGTTCAATTCTTACGTGTTGTTAGAATATTTGGGATGCTCTACAGGTCAAATTAAAAGAGGAGATACGGACCTTCTGAGACGTATCGCTTGGTTTGTAAGCGGCCGGCTGATACGTACCAGTGTTGTGGACGAACACAGTGACCTTACATGGGATTCTTTGGAAGAAATACATTATCTCTTCATAAGGTTCTACTCAAAAAGTTTAAGGGTGTGTGGAGCGTTTTTATTTCCTCCGTTGTATATCTCCAGCAATAACCATAGCAAGAAGAAAAATTACGGGGCGTTTGGACCGATATACAAAAGCATGCTGAAAAGTAATACCTTCGAAGTTCTTATCGTATCTGCAATATGTTGGTGTTGTTGTGGTCCTCAGTGCAGAGTCTGGTTTCATGCAGTTCTCCATGCTACTCTATCCTGTGCAAGCTTCTTCATCTCCCAGTACCTACTGCAACCTACATCCTTCTGAATCTGTTTAATGTATTCATCTCTTGGTCTCCCTCTACGATTTTTACCCTCCACGCTTCCCTCCAATACTAAATTGGTGATCCCTTGATGTCTCAGAATATGCCCTACCAACCAATCCCTTCTTCTAGTCCTCTTCTCTCTAATTCTATTCAATACCTCGTCATTAGTCTCATTAGTTATGTGATGTACCCATCTAATCTTCAGCTTTCCTCTGTAACACCACATTTCGAAAGCTTCTATTCTCATCTTGTCTAAACTATTTATCGTCCATGTTTCACTTCCATACATGGCTACACTCCATACAAATACTTTCAGAAACGACTTCCTGACACTTAAATCTATACTCCATGTTAACAAATTTCTCTTCTTCAGAAACGCTTCCCTTGCCATTGCCAGTCTACATTTTATATCCTCTCTACTTCGACCATCTTGAGTAATTTTGCTCTCCAAATAGCAAAACTCATTTACTGCTTTAAGCGTCTCATTTCCTAATCTAATTCCCGCAGCATCACCCGATTTAATTCGACCACATTCCATTATCCTCGTTTCGCTTTTGTTGATGTTCATCTTATATCTTCCTTTCAAGACACTGTCCATTCCGTTCACCTGCTCTTCCAGGCCCTTTGCTGTCTCTGACAGAATTACAATGTCATCGGCGAACCTCAAAGTTTTTATTTCTTCTCCATGGATTTTAATTCCTACTCCGAATTTTTCTTTTGTTTTCTTCACTGCTTGCTCAATATACAGATTGAATAACATCGAGGACAGGCTACAACCTTGTCTCACTCCCTTCCCAACCTCTGCTTCCCTTTCATGCCCCTCGACTCTTATAACTGCCATCTGGTTTCTGTACAAATTGTAAATAGCCTATCGTTCCCTGTATTTTACTTCTGCCACCTTCAGAATTTGAAAGAGAGTATTCCAGTCAACGTTGTCAAAAGCTTTCTCTAAGTCTACTAATGCTAGAAACGTAGGTTTGCCTTTCCTTGATCTATTTTCTAAGATAAGTCGTAGGGTCAGTATTGCCTCACGTGTTCCAAAATTTCTACGGAATCCAAACCGATCTTACCCGATGTCAGCTTCTACCAGTTTTTCCATTCGTCTGTAAAGAATTCGTGTTAGTATTTTGCAGCTATGGCTTATTAAACTGATAATTCGTTAATTTTCACTTCTGTCAACACCTGCTTTCTTTGGGATTGGAATTATTATATTCTTCTTGATGTCTGAGGGTATTTCGCCTGTCTCTTATATCTTACTCACTAGATGGTAGAGTTTTGCGAGGCCTGGCTCTCCGAAGGCTGTCAGTATTGCTGATGGGATGTTGTCTATTCCCAGGGCCTTGTTTCAACTTAGGTCTTTCAGTGCTCTTCACGCAGTATCATATCTCCTATTTCATCTTCATCTACATTCTCTTCCATTTTTATAATATTCTCCTTAAGAACATCGCCCTTGTATAGACCCTCTATATACTCCTTCCACCTTTCTGCTTTCCCTTCTTGGCTTAGAACTGGGTTTCCATCTGAGCTCTTGATATTCATGCAAGTACTTCTCTTTTCTCCAAAGGTCTCATTAATTTGCCTGTAGGCAGTATCTGCCTTACCCCTAGTGATATGCCTCTACATCCTTACATTTGTCCACTAGCCATCCCTGCTTAGCCATTTTGCACTTCCTGTCGATCACATTTTTCAGACGTTTGTATTCCTTTTTGCCTGCTTCATTTACTGCATTTTTGTGTTTTCTCCTTTCATCAATTAAATTCAATATCTCTTCTGTTCCCAAGGATTTCTATTAGCCCTCGTCTTTTTACCTACATGATCCTCTGCTAACTCACTATTTCATCTCTCAAAGCTAGCCATTCTTCTTCTACTGTATTTCCTTCCCCCAATCCTGTCAATTGTTCCCTTATGCTCTCTCTGAAACTCTGTACAATCTGTGGTTCTTTCAGTTTATCCAGACCCCATCTCCTTAATTTCCCACGTTTTTGCAGTTTCTTCAGTTTTAATCTACAGTTCATAACCAATAGATTGTGATCAGAGTCCACATCTGCCCCTGGATATGTCTTCAATTTAAGTCCTGGTTCCTGAATCTCTGTCTTACACTTGTATAATCTATCTGAGATCTTCCAGTACCTCCAGGCTTCTTCCATGTATACAACCTTCTTTCATGATTCTTGAACCAAATGTAAGCTATGGTTAAGTTATGCTCTGTGCAAAATTCTACCAGGCGGCTTCCTCTTTCATTCCTTAATCCCATTCCATATCCACCTACTACGTTTCCTTCTCTTCGTTTTCCTACTATCGAGTTCTAGTCACCCATGACCATTAAGTTTTCGTCTCCCTTCACTATCTGAATAATTTCTTTTATCTCATCATACGTTTCATCAATCTCTTCGTCATCGCGGAGCTAGTTGGCATATAAACTTGTACTACTGTGGTAGGCGTGGGCTTCGTATCTATCTTGGCCACAATAATGCGTTCACTATCCTGTTTGTAGTAGCTTACCCGCATTCCTATACTCCTATTCATTATTAAATCTACTCCTGTATTACCCCTATTTGGTAATATAGGTTGAGGTATACATGTCATGCATAATACTCGCTCGACCTTCCTACATCGGCGATGGAAATTACACCCGTCTGCCACTAGAGAGCTCCGAACTATAGCGTGTAACATGGCGATGTGTGGCGTAGGTATGTGGGTACGTGAGAAACAGCGTGACGTAATCGAGTTTCTAACTGGAGATGAGTTCGTCCACAAGTGGAACACCCTTTCCTTCCGCCTGAGAATGCCAGAACACACACTAGCGCTGCGAAATATGCTGCAATTCGACGTTTTGGGTTTACTAACTTCGATCATCCTCCATACAATCCCGACTTGGTCCCAACCGATTTTCTCCTGTTTCCAAAACTTAACACCTTCCAGGACTTCACTATGATAGTGGTGAAGCGGTGCAAGTAGGCGTGAAGTTACGGCTCTGTCAACAAGATCAAACGTTCTACAGCGACGTCATCAATAAACTGGTGTCTCGTTGAGAGAAATGTGTTCGTCGCCAGGGTGACTATGTTGAGAAACAAATATGTTGACATGGAGAAAAAATATCTAGGCTGTTAATAATGTTTTTTGTATTTAAAAAGCTCAAATTTTTTCACACAAGAAGTTAGGAGGCATTACTTTTCTTCAACACGCCCTTGTAGAAACGGTTTCTCTTCTTCAGTTCGCGAATGGAGCAGGAGAGCGAAGGCCAAAGAACGGTGCCAAGTACCCTCTCCTATGCATTGTGTAGTAAGTCGTGTAGCAAATATTTAGATTTAAACTGCAACATGTTGAACGTGTGGCCATTTCAAATATCCAACGCGACGAACCTATCTGCTGTCAAGTTGCTTTATCGCTGTCGGGCAGCTGTCGTTGCTTTGACTAGAGAATTTCGAAACTTGGTGCGAGTTTATCATCTCCGCTCAGTATTCCAACGTGCCGAGGTCATCGGTCTCTAGACTTTTACATTACTTGAACTAACTTATGTTAAGAACAGGGAGGACTCGGACCACCGGCGGGAGGGACCGCGCAGTCCGTGACATAGCGCCTCAAACCACGCGGCCACTCTGCGCGGCCATCTGCGTTCAGGCATTACTTATGTTCTGAACAATTGCCGAGCTTCGCTGCAGGGCATCAGGTGTAAAATTCCCCCTTTTAGTCGTCTCTAACAGGTGTGTCTTCATCTTTTCCAAGTTGCATGTTGGTTGCTTGGTTGCCCACTCAAGACATGATATGAAACTGTTGCACGGAAATTATCATAACCCGTTCCAGTTCATGAAAATAGTTAGGGGTTGATTGAGTTTATTACAAAAGGATGATGTATCTGATAATCGATCACAGAAAAATTTTGCGAGAATCCACTACATAAAGTGACTAGTTGCTCTTCGACGTAATAGTCGTTATAATTATGCCGTAGTCACGATTCTCGTAATGTCCATTTTCGACAAGATAGGATTAAACAGCACGCTTTTAATAGAATACAATAAAACTACGATATATGTTATCTATCATACCTTACATTTAATATTTATTCTTCTTTTTTCTCGTGTTTTGCATAACGGTTTAAGTACAGGAAAACAGCGTTGCAAAATTAGTACGCACAGTAGATGATCTAAAACGATCTATGTTTATAAATGGAGGTTATTTGTGGATTGGACCTATCATGCTGGAACGAGGACTGTGTTCCGCAGAGACCTACAGGAAATACATGGAGCTGGTATACCTTGCCGACAGATTGATGTTCATAATGGCAGATCAGAAAGCGAGTGGGATTTGAAATCAGCTTCCCTAGAATATTCTCATAACTGCCAGACGTGAAGCCGACCGAAGTGGCCGAGCGGTTCTAGGCGCTTCAGTCTGGAACCGCGTGAGCGCTACGGTCGCAGGTTCGAATCCTGCCTCGGGCATGGATGTGAGTGATGTACTTAGGTTAGTTAGGTTTAAAGAGTTCTAAGTGGTCTAGGGGTAGCGTCTTTGATTCATAATCATAACGTCTTTGGTCACGGGTTCGATCCCCGTCACTGCCTAAATTTTGATAAATAATCAGCATTGGCGGCCGAAGACTTCCGGCATAAGAAGTCAGCCTCATTCTGCCAACTGCCTTGTCAAAGAGGGCGGAGGAGCGGATAGAGGCTCAGGGCACTCTCTTGTTCTAGGGGTGGGAAATTGCCCCTAAAGGCGGAAGAATCAGCAATGATCAACGACATGAGGATGCAGAAGGCAATGGAAACCACTGCATTAAAGACACGTAACGTGTATCCACAGGACATGTGGCCTGTAATTGAAGAAGTGTCATGATGATCTCTCCATTGGCAAAAGATTCCGGAATAGTCCCCCATTCGGATCTCCGGGAGGGGACTGCCAAGGGGGAGGTTACCTTGAGAAAAAGATTGAATAATCTACGAAAGGATAACGTTCTACGAGTCGGGGCGTGGAATGTCAGAAGCTTGAACGTGGTTGGGAAACTAGAAAATCTGAAAAGGGAAATGCAAAGGCTCAATCTAGATATAGTAGGGGTCAGTGAAGTGAAGTGGAAGGAAGACAAGGATATCTGGTCAGATGAGTTTCGGGTCATATCAACAGCAGCAGAAAATGGTATAACAGGTGTAGGATTCGTTATGAATAGGAAGGTAGGGCAGAGGTGTGTTACTGTGAACAGTTCAGTGCCCGGGTTGTTCTAATCAGAATCGACAGCAAACCAACACCAACAACGATAGTTCAGGTATACATGCCGACGTCGCAAGCTGAAGATGAACAGATAGAGAAAGTGTACGAGGATATTGAAAGGGTAATGCAGTATGTAAAGGGGGACAAAAATCTAATAGTCATGGGCGACTGGAATGCAGTTGTAGGGGAAGGCGTAGAAGAAAAGGTTACAGGAGAATATGGGCTTGCGACAAGGAATGAAAGAGGAGAAAGACTAATTGAGTTCTGTAACAAGTTTCAGCTAGTAATAGCGAATACCCTGTTCAAGAATCACAAGAGGAGGAGGTATACTTGGAAAAGGCCGGGAGATACGGGAAGATTTCAATTAGATTACATCATGGTCAGACAGAGATTCCGAAATCAGATACTGGATTGTAAGGCGTTCCCAGGAGCAGATATAGACTCAGATCACAATATAGTAGTGATGAAGAGTAGGCTGAAGTTCAAGACATTAGTCAGGAAGAATTAATACGCAAAGAAGTGGGATACGGAAGTACTAAGGAATGACGAGATACGTTTGAAGTTCTCTAACGCTATAGATACAGCAATAAGGAATAGCGCAGTAGGCAGTACAGTTGAAGAGGAATGGACATCTCTAAAAAGGGCCATCACAGAAGTTGGGAAGGAAAACATAGGTACAAAGAAGGTAGCTGCGAAGAAACCATGGGCAACAGAAGAAATACTTCAGTTGATTGATGAAAGGAGGAAGTACAAACATGTTCCTGGAAAATCAGGAATACAGAAATACAAGTCGCTGAGGAATGAAATAAATATGAAGTGCAGGGAAGCTAAGACGAAATGGCTGCAGGAAAAATGTGAAGACATCGAAAAAGATATGATTGTCGGAAGGACAGACTCAGCGTACAGGAAAGTCAAAACAACCTTTGGTGACGTTAAAAGCAACGGTGGTAACATTAAGATTGCAACGGGAATTCCACTGTTAAATGCAGAGGAGAGAGCAGATAGGTGGAAAGAATACGAGGGTGAAGATTTGTCTGATGTGATAGAAGAAGAAAGAGGAGTCGATTTAGAAGAGATAGGGGATCCAGTATTAGAATCGGAATTTAAAAGAGCTTTGGAGGACTTACGGTCAAATGAGGCAGAAGGGATAGATAACATTCCATCAGAATTTCTAAAATCATTGGGGGAAGTGGCAACAAAACGACTATTCACGTTGGTGTGTAGAATATATGAGTCTGGTGATATACCATCTGACTTTCGGAGAAGCATCATCCACACAATTCCGAAGACGGAAAGAGCTGACAAGTGCGAGAATTATCGCACAATCAGCTTAACAGCTCATGCATCGAAGCTGCTTAGAAGAATAATATACAGAAGAATGGAAAAGAAAATTGAGAATGCTCTAGGTGACGATCAGTTTCGCTTTAGGAAAGGTAAAGGGACGAGAGAGGTAATTCTGACGTTACGGCTAATAATGGAAGCAAGGCTAAAGACAAGTCAAGACACTTTCATAGGATTTCTCGACCTGGAAAAAGCGTTCGACAATATAAAATGGTGCAAGCTGTTAGAGGTTCTGAAAAAAGTAGGGGTAAGCTATAGGGAGAGACGGGTCATATACAATATGTACAACAACCAAGAGGGAATAATAAGAGTGGACGATCAAGAACGAAGTGCTCGTATCAAGAAGGGTGTAAGACAAGGCTGTAGCTTTTCGCCCCTACTCTTCAATCTGTACATCGTGGAAGCAATGATGGAAATAAAAGAAAGGTTCAGGAGTGGAATTAAAATACAAGGTGAAAGGATATCAATGATACGATTCGCTGATGACATTGCTATCCTGAGTGAAAGTGAAGAAGAATTAAATGATCTGCTGAACGGAATGAACAGTCTAATGAGTACACAGTATGGTTTGAGAGTAAATCGGGGAAAGACGAAGGTAATGAGAAGTAGTAGAAATGAGAACAGCGAGAAACTTAACATCATTTATGGTCAAGAGAAGTCTATTAATATCAAATACCCGGCTTTAATTTGAGGAAGAAATTTCTGAGGATGTACGTCTGGAGTACAGAATTGTATGGTAGTGAAACATGGACTGTGGGAAAACCGGAACAGAAGAGAATCGAAGCATTTGAGATGTGGTGCTATAGACGAATGTTGAAAATTAGATGCACTGATAAGGTAAGAAATGAGGAGGAGTTCTACGCAGAATCGGAGGGGAAAGGAATATGTGGAAGACACTGATAAGGAGAAGGGACAGGATGATAGGACATCTGCTAAGACATGAGGGAATGACTTCCATGGTACTAGAGGGAGCTGTAGAGGGCAAAAACTGTTGAGGAAGACAGAGATTGGAATACGTTAAGCAAATAATTGAGGACGTAGGTTGCAAGTGCTACTCTGAGATAAAGAGATTAGCACAGGAAAGGAATTCGTGGCGGGCCGCATCAAACCAGTCAGTAGACTGATGACCAAAAAAAAAAAAAGTTCTAGTGGACTGATGACCTCAGATGTTAAGTCCCATAGTGCTCAGAGCCATTTGAACCATTTTTGAACCAGACGTGAATTCCAAAGACAGATCGTAGAACTCTTGACTGTAACATTTTGCGTTGGGAAAGTATGACGCTGATGCGTTGATGGTGTATCGTCGCACTGGCCTCTGCTTATCGAACTTTTATCTAAGGCTGGTGTTGGATTTCCTTTCCTTTCTTCTTACGTGATTTGAGAAGGTTATTTTTAACTAGTACACCTACATTGATAGCAACATACAGTGCAAACAGATAAACAGTTAATTATTTGTTATTAGTGTCGCAATGTATTCGTGTCACTGGCAACCCCAAATGACTGAAAAAAGTGTAAAGTGTCTGTACACTCTGTCGCTCTTCGGCGATAACAATGATACTACAGGGCGGACAGTACTGTTTTAGCTGATCTCGCAACAGTGTGCTTGTGGAACTAAGCCGATTTATGTAGCCGAAGAAGATGATGTTGTTCCTCACTCCGCCACATGCCTACAGTGGAAACTGTGTAAAACCGTTGAGGCGAACAAGGGCGTTGACGGTGACTGCTGAAGTCCTTGGACATCATCACTTGCCATGTCCGCCCTGGTAGCTGAGTGGTCAGCGTGACAGACTGTCAATCCTAAGGGCCTGGGTTCGATTCCCGGCTGGGTCGGAGATTTTCTGCGCTCAGGGACTGGGTGTTGTGTTGTCCTAATCATCATCATTTCATCCCCATCGACGCGCAGGTCGCCGAAGTGGCGTCAAATTGAAAGACCTGCACCAGGCGAACGGTCTACCCGACGGGAGGCCTTAGCCACACGACATTTCCATTTCCATCACTTGCCATATCAGTGACGCGTCTGTAGTGCATAGTATAGTGTTACGTAAGTTCTTTATTTCCTGAATATTTGTGTAATTCTCGTTTCCAAACATCTCCAGTTGAACGGACAACTCTTTGTAGGAAATAGCAGGATCTCAGTAAACATATCCACATCCTTATTTGCTAAGGCCTCTGTTATTCTGCAACATTAATTTGTCATAGATATTTTACAAAAACTATCCCAGCTTTTATAAAGCAATGCTCTTCGAATTTAGAGGGAATTGCAGGTCGGCTAAGGCGTGAATGGTAATTTGGACTGAGGCGGGAGGGGTGCTAGGGTTGTCGGTGCAGCTCTGAGAAAGCCACCCTGCCAGCGTGGCGTAGTGGTTAGCGCATCTGCCTAATGAGCAAGAGACCCAGGTTCGAATTTCGGCTTGGGTACACATTTTCATTCGTCACTTCAGTCTGCATGTACACATTTTGTAGATTTGTCAATGACCAGCTTAATATGGATCTTGACTAGGTATCGGTATGTAGATGTTTGACGCTTATACGTTAAGATTGATAGTGTACTGGGATGTTTCGAATGTCAGCCTGTCTAAAGATACTTCAGGGCTTAAGATGTTGCATTAACGGCTAGTACCAGTGCAGTGCTGGGGAGAACTGCTAGTATTGCAAATTTCTTTACGAATAGGGGAAGGGAGGCTCTTTACCAGCCAATGTTTGTAGATAGGACATTCATCTGTGAAGTTTAGTAAGAATGTCACAGTAAGCTACTGACGTGAAAGATGGTTCACGTCCAGGAGTTGAGGTTTTGTTAGTGACCACAGCGCCGCCAAAGTACACTCTTAGTGCGTTGTATTGACCCTTAACAATCCCAGAAATGTTGCGACAAACTCGAGAGACTGTAGAGGGTGTCTTGAGGAACAAATCGAAGATAGGAACCCGTGTCCAGAAACGTCATGGAACGATCCTACAGAGTGTCGAAATTATAGACGCTGGCGGCTGCCATTAAGCCACATCTTTGGCAGCAAACATGACTCTGTAGGTGACAGACCACAGGCGGAGCGTTTCGCAATGTTGTTGGTTATTCAGTGATGGCGACTGATTGCCACGATAGCCAGTGGAGACGATGGAGCGAGTTCCTGCGTAAAAAGGCTTTGTTTCTATGAATGCGAAGCTCTGTTGCTTCAGTGGATGTTCCCATCCACAGTCTATTTTTCTCCGGGAACCCTCTAAAATCTCCAATGTTTTCTTTCGGTATACAAGTACTTTATGCGTGAAACTCTGGTGTGCTGGCCGATGTGGCCGAGCGGTTCTAGGCGAGTCAGTCTGGAATCGCGCGACCGCTACGGTCGCATGTTCGAATCCTGCCTCGGGCATGTATGTGTGTGATGTCCTTAGGTTAGTTAGGTTTAAGTAGTTCCAAATTCTAGGGGACTGATGACCTCAGATGTTAAGTCCCGTAGTGCTCAGAGCCATTTGAACCAAACTCTGGTATACTGCAAGAGAGAGAGCCTGATGGCCCTAACCACATGAGTTTAAATGAATAAATAAAATAAATATCCTTCTACAGTCACTTTGAAAGATCTGAGCAGGTGCTAGTGTGAGTTTGTTCACAATTCTGTCCAAGGCTATGTTAAAGAGAAGCAGGACAGAGCATCCCCTTGTCGTAGTCCACTTTTATTTACACAGTGGTCAGATTTTATCACATTACCAAACCCCTGCTTATATTATTATCCATGCACATCTTACAAAGGTTTATAGCTTTAACAGGAAATCTAGAGTTTGTCATTATACTCCACAAGCTTTGGCTGTGAATGGAGTCGTAAGATTTCACAAAATCCACTACCGTTGGGTTACGCAATTAGCGACAAACTACTGGAAACAGTAACCACAGTACAATCCGTGTAGTCCAGAGCAACCTAAAGTGGAATGAACACACGAAATAAATCGGAGGAAGTGTAGATTCCCACCTGCGGAGGTTGTTTAGTTTGAAAGTTGGTACAGTTTACTAGTATAGCTTTTCTACTTTGCACTTTCAATATTTAGACTTGCAGAATATGGCGATGTGGTGTACGGCTACTGGCGTGAAAATGTAGTTGCCAGGGCTTCTGTTTAAGAATACCAACGATGCCCCACAAAAGGAAAAATACAGTAGTACTGTAACTGATACGTTCTTTTTGAAAACTTTATATTTTCCAAAGTATTACATGTACAAATATGATTGATGTATGAATAGGACCGGAAACTCGCCGTGTTTGTATTTTGCGCTCTACAAATGTTGTAATAATGCCCTCTGATCATGCTTTAATTTTAGCTCGTTCGTATATGGATCGAGAAAATACAATGAATTATAGTAATGAATATTAAATAGAGATCAATTAAGTGCACAGATTGGTAAATTATGTTTCATACACACTCTCTGCGCTTGTCCTGACTCTTTGTGGACACTAATGGTTGCACGCCGTATTACGTCACTCAGTACTAAAGTCGGCCATATTGTGAACTGATAAAACTGTATTGTTTCACTGTATGAATAATGAAAATAATTTTGAAAACCGCTATGTAGCTTAAAATCACTGCTACGGAAATGGAAAATTGTGATATATCTACCGTAGTCTACGATCTACGGTAATACAAAGGGCTTGGGCAAGATTGCTGATGTAAAGATGCGATTGCAGCATAAATTCAGGTGTCGACATACAATCCTGTAATTCGTCTTACTTCAATGTATTCCAGTGGTCAATAATGGGGTCTCGTATCCACTTGTAGTATCCAATAATAATGTAACAAACGGAAGACAATGCAGTAAATATAACAATGCGTCCAGACACGAAGTTGCCAATTTAATTGTAGCTCGTTCGTATCTGGATCGAGACAATACAATGAATTACAATAACTAACATTAAATAGAGGTCAATTAAGTTTATGGATTGGTAAAATATGTTTCATACAAACTCTCGGCGCTTGAGCATGGCTTTTTTTGTTAAAGGTCCATTCATGTATTTTTCACCGTGTTTCTTCTCTCTGTGTTTTCACTAAAATCGGACTTCGTAATAAGACAGCACCCGAAGACGACATTGGATCGAGCTGGACGACTTTTTGCTTAGAACTACGGAACCTTTTGCCACGCCAAGTCACCCAACAATCTTATAATGACTAAAGTTACAAAATAATACAAACCTAGGTTAGTAATAACAATATATTCTGAAATAAAACATAATTAAATTTCGACACTTACGTAGACTTGCATTATGCAATTACGAGTGCCGATTGGTTGCTACTCGTGAATATATTAATAAAATAATGTAGTATTAATGGCGGTGTGCCAAAATACGTCCGATCTGGACAAGACGTAGAAAACTAACGGTGCCTCTTATTCCGCCAATAATCTGACGATCAAAAAATCTTCAAATATTTCCAGAGGCTGCATACATTATTTATACAGCCGTGGACTACATCTATGGCTCAAATTAATTCTTCATTTCATTACTTATAATTACATTTTCTGCTAATAAAAGCTCAGCATGCAAATGTGCCTTTAAAACACGACACACATCCAAGCGGTAGTGAAGTTCTTTCCATACCTTATGTAGCAACATCCTGTGTATGGTCATCAAAGCTCCAGGGTTCTTGGTAGTGGGGATGCATAAACATGGTCCTTAATGTAGCCCCAAAGAAAAAAAGTCAATTTACGTCAGGCGACCTGAATGGGGTGTTGTTGGGGGTTGGGGGGGTGGGGCTGGAGGACAAAGCTACAGTGCCACGTCATCTTCCGTACTACCCCAATCCAGAATGCGAGAGTTCTTCGTTCTGGTAGTGATGCAGAGTTATTAAACACGGTTTTCCGAAACTCCTTCACCAAAGAAGACTAAGTAAATATTCCTGAATTCCAATGAAGAACAACTGCCAAAATGAGAAACATAGAAGTAGATATCCTCGGTGTTGCAAAGCAGCTTAAATAATTTAATAAAGGCAAGGCCTCCGGTCCAGTTTGTATACCAGTAAGGTTCCTCTCAGAGTTGTCGTTGTTGTGGTCTTCACTCCTGAGACTGGTTTGATGCAGCTCTCCATGCTACTCTATCCTGTGCAAGCTTCTTCATCTCCCAGTAGTTACTCCAACCTACATCCTTCTGAATCTGTTTAGTGTATTCATCTCTTGGTCTCCCTTACGATTTTTACCCTCCACGCTGCCCTCCAGTAATAAATTGGTGATTCCTTGATGCCTCAGAACATGTCCTACCAACCGATCCCTTCTTCTGGTCAAGTTGTGCCACTCCTCTTCTCCCCAGTTCTATTCTATACCTCCTTGTTAGTTATGTGATCTACCCATCTAATCTTCAACATTCTTCTGTAGCACCACATTTCGAAAGCTTCTATTCTCTTCTTCTCTAAATTATTTATCGTCCATGTTTCACTTCCATACATGGCTACACTCCATACAAATAATTTCAGAAACGGCTTCCTGACACTTAAAGCTATACTCGTTGTTAACAAATTTCTCTTCTTCAGAAACGCTTTCCTTGCCATTGCCAGCCTACATTTTATATCTTCTCTGCTTCGACCATCATCATTTATTTTGCTCCCCAAATAGCAAATCTCCTTTACTATTTTAAGTGTCTCACTTCCTAATCTAATTCCTGCAGAGTCACCCGATTTAATTCGACTACATTCCATTATCCTCGTTTTGCATTTGTTGATGTTCATCTTATATCCTCCTTTCCGTTCAGCTGCTCTTCCAAGTCCTTTGCTGTCTCTGACAGAATTAAAATGTCATCGGCGAACCTCAAAGTTTTTATTTCTTTTCCATGGATTTTAATACCTACTCCGAACTTTTCTTTTGTTTCCTTTACTGCTTGCTCAATATACAGATTGAATAGCATCGGGGAGAGGCTACAACCCTGTCTCACTCTCTTCCCAACCACTGCTTCCCTTTCATGTCCCTCGACTCTTACAACTGCCATCTGGTTCCTGTACAAATTGTAAATAGCCTTTCGCTCCCTGTATTTTACCCCTGCCACCTTCAGAATTTGAAAGAGAGTATTCCAGTCAACATTATCAAAAGCTTTCCCTAAGTCTACAAATGATGGAAACGTAGGTTTGCCTTTCCTTAATCTTTCTTCTAAGATGGGTCGTAGGGTCAGTATTGCCTCACGTATTCCAATATTTCTACGGAATCCAAACTGATCTTCCCCGAGGTCGGTATCTACCAGTTTTTCCATTCTTCTGTAAATATTTTCACGTTAGTATTTTGCAGCTGTGACTTATTAAACTGATAGTTCGGTAATTTTCACATCTGTCAGCACCTGCTTTCTTTGGGATTGGAATTATTATATTCTTCTTGACGTCTGAGGGAATTTCGCCTGTCTCATACATCTTGCTCACCAGATGGTAAAATTTTGTCAGGACTGGCTCTCCCAAGGCTGTCAGTAGTTCTAATGGAATGTTGTCTACTCCCGGGGCTTTGTTTCGACTTAGGTCTTTCAGTGCTCTGTCAAACTCTTCACGCAGTATCATATCTCCCATTTCATCCTCATCTACCTCCTCTGCCATTTCCATAATATTGTCCTCAAGAACATCCCCCCTGTGTAGACCCTCTATATACTCCTTCCACCCTTCTGCTTTCCCTTCTTTGCTTAGAATTGGGTTTCCATCCGAGCTCTTAATATTCATGCAAGTGGTTCTCTTTTCTCTAAAGGCAATATCTATCTTACCCCTCGTGAGATAAGCCTCTACATAAATTCAGTATCTCTTCTGTTACCCAAGGATTTCTACTAGCCCTCGTCTTTTTACATACTTGATCCTCTGCTGCCTTCACTATTTTATTCTTCAAAGCTACCCATTCTTCTTCTACTGTATTTCCTTCCTCCATTCCTGTCAATTGTTCCCATACGCTCTCTCTGAAACTCTGTACAATCTGTGGTTCTTTCAGTTTATCCAGATCCATCTCCTTAATTTCTCACGTTTTTATAGTTTCTTCAGTTTTAATCTACAGTTCATAACCAATAGATTGTGGTCAGAGTACACATCTGCCCCTGGAAATGTCTTACAATTTAAACTCTGATTCCTAAATCTCTGTCTTACCATTATATAATCTATCTGAAACCTTCTAGTATCTCCAGGGTTCTTCCATGTATACAACCTTCTTTCATGATTCTTGAACCAAGTGTTAGCTATGATTAAGTTATGCTCTGTTCAAAATTCTACCAGGCGGCTTCCTCTTGCATTTCTTAGCCGCAATACATATTCACCTACTACGTTTCCTTCGCTTCCTTTTCCTCCTGTAGAATTCCAGTCACCCATGACTATTAAATTTTCATCTCCCTTCACTACCTGAATAATTTATTTTATCTCATCATTCATTTCATCAATTTCTTCATCATCTGCAGAGCTAGTTGGCATATAAACTTGTACTACTGTAATAGGTGTGGGGTTCGTGTCTATCTTGGCCACAATAATGCGTTCACTATGCTGTTTGAAGTAGCTTACCCGCACTCCTATTTTTTTATTTACTATTAAAACTACTCCTCCATTACCCCTATTTGATTTTGTATTTGTAACCCTGTATTCACCTGACCAAAAGTCTTGTTCCTCCTGCCACCGAACTTCACTAATTCCCACTATATCTAACTTTAACCTATCCACTTCCCTTTTTAAATTTCATAACCTACCTGTCCGATTAAGGGATCTGACATTCCACGCTCCGATCCGTAGAACGCCAGTTTTCTTTCTCCTGATAACGAAATCCTCTTGAGTAGTCCCCGCCCGGAGATCCGAATGGGGGACTATTTTACGTCCGGAATATTATACCGAAGAGGACGCCATTATCATTTAATCATACAGTAATGTTGCATGCCCTCGGGAAAAATTACGGCTGTAGTTTCCCCTTGCTTTCAACCGTTCGCAGTACCAGCACAGCAAGGCCGTTTTTGGTTAGTGTTACAAGGCCAGGTCAGTCAATCATCCAGACTGTTGCCCCTGCAACTACTGCAAAGGCTGCTGCGCCTCTTCAGGAACCACACGTTTGTCTGGCCTCTCAACAGATACCCCTCCGTTGGGGTTGCACCTACGGTACGGCTATCTGTATCGTTGAGGCACGCAAGCCTCCCCACCAACGGCAAGGTCCATGGTTCATGGGGGAAAGCCTCTCATAGTATGCTGATAAATTAGCTCCATATTTAGCAATTATATACAACCACTCGCTCACAGAAAGATACGTACCTAAAGACTGGAAAATTGCTCAAGTCACACCAATACCCAAAAAGGGAAGTGGGAGTAATCCCCTGAATTACAGGCCTATATCAGTAACGTCGATTTGCAGTAGGGTTTTAGAACATATACTGTATCCGAACATTATGAAGTACCTCGAAGAAAACGATTTATTGCCATGTAGTCAGCACGGATTCAGAAAATATCGTTATTGTGAAACACAACTAGCTCTTTATACTCATGAAGTAATAAGTGCTGTCGACAGGGTATGTCAAATAAATTCCATATTTTTATATTTCTAGAAGGCTTCCGACACCGTTCCTCACAAGCGTCTTTTGATGAAACTGTGCCTGCCTACGGAGTATCGCCTCAGTTGTGCGACTGGATTCGTGATTTCCTGTCAGGAAGGACAGGGAGTTCGTAGTAATAGACGGGAAGTCATCGAGTAAAACAGAGGTAATATCCGGCGTTCCCCAAGGAAGTGTTATAGGCCCTCTACTGTTCCTGATCTATATTAACGACATAGGAGACAATCTGAGTAGCCGTCATAGATTGTTTGCAGATGAAGCTGTCATTTACCGTCTTGTAAAGTCATCAGATGATCAAAACGACTTGCAAGATGATTTAGACAAGATATCAGTATGTTGCGAAGAGTGGCAATTGACCCTGAATAAAGAAAATTACGAAGTTATTCACATGAGTACTAAAAGAAATCAGCTAAATTTCGATTACGCGGTAAGTCACACAAATCTGAGGGCTGTAAATTCAAATTAATACTTAGGGATTACAATTACAAATAACCTAAATTGGAACGATCACATTGATAATATTGTGTGTAGAGCAAACCAAAGACTGCAATTCATTGGCAGAACACTTAGAAGGTGCAACAGGTCTACCAAAGAGACTGCTTATACTACGCTTGTCCGCCCTGTTCTGGAGTACTGCTGTGCGGTGTGGGATCCGCATCAGGTGAGACTGACGGATGTCATCGAAAAAGTACAAAGAAGGGCAGCTCGTTTTGTATTATCGCGAAATAAGGGAGATAGTGTCCCAGGCATGATACGTGAATTGGTGTGGCAATCATTAAAACAAAGGCGTTTTTCGTTGCGACGGGATCTTCTCATGAAATTTCAATCACCAGTTTTCTCCTACGATTGCGAAAACATTCTGTTGGCACCCACCTACATAGGGAGAAATGATCATCACGATAAAATAAGAGAAATCGGGGCTCGCACAGAAAAATTTAAGTGCTCGTTTTTCCCGCGTGCCATTCGAGAGTGTATCGGTAGAGAGACAGCATGAAGGTGGTTCATTGAACTCTCCGTCAGGCACTTTATTGTGAATAGCAGAGTAATCACGTAGTTGTAGATGTAGATGAAGATGAACATAGATTCCTTAATCAGTGGGTGCTCCCTTCTCGTAACAACCACTATTGCAACATATCGAGGTAAAGCTACTCACCAGTCTCCTCACGGAATAATCAACTTGGGAATGTTGCAGTTCTGTGCTTGCTAAGAAAATTGGAGAGAATTTCCGCCTTTGTAAGACATCTTTGTAGGTTTGTTTTCGCCGAGACATGTTTCAGGTATTTTTGTGCTGTATTCAGTGTGTTTGTTTGTTTTATTTTTGCAGAATTGTTGTTACATGTTAACCTTTACAAAACTTACGGTAAAAAATACTTACATTTTTAAACTGAGCGATTATTGTCAAATAATTGACATTGGTTTGCATGCAGTACATAGCTGAGACATGTATGACTGACTTGAACCATTCTCTGTTGTTCATTTACCATATGTCTCATGGTTCTAGTTTTGTAGTACATTTCAAAATAAAACGGATGTATGCATTTGTTTACATACCTCACATGAAGCTATTCGATGTTTATGATAGTAGGCCCAGGCCTACTATGCAGTCTGCAGCTTATCATCTACAAACAGCTAAACGTTATTTTATTTTTCTGTTTAATATTCATTTCCTACGGAGAATCATGTATCGTGTTAATTAGCGTGTTACAGTTTTTGATGTTGTGATGTTTTTACTTTGTTTGTGTCGAGGTAACACGCTTTCGTCGATACACATGCATTTCCTACGATTTATTCGCCAAACACAGTTTTCGCTCCAATGACATGTTGTTGTGGCTGTGTAATGTTCATTTGTTTCGTGGCACGTTTGTGTGTTTGTTTGAAATGTGGCGCGTGGATTTGAAGCGTTATTGACGTTTGTGGTGTTTAGTTCATATAAGTGTGTGTGTGTGTGTGTGTGTGTGTGTGTGTGCGCGCCCATGAGAGGGGGAGACAGACACAAAGAGCGAGAGAAAGGGAGTTGTGGATAGGCATCTAGGATGAGTTATGTGCAGTATGGGGTGAAGGGAATTTGGTTTTAAGGGCTGATCATACGCAGCTCTGGAGTGGGTGTTATTTACACAATTCTGCTACCAGATTGGACTGACGGAGTAGATGGAAAATGTTCAAAGAAGGGCAGCACGTTTTGTATTATCGCGAAATAGGGGAGAGGGTGTCACTCAAATGATACAGGATATGGGATGGACATCATTAAAGCAAAGGCGTTTTTCGTTGCGGAGGATTCTTCTCACGAAATTCCAATCACCAACTTTCTCCTCCGAATGCGAAAATATTTTGCTGACGCCGACCTACATACATACGATCACCATGATAAAATAAGGGGAATCAGAGCTCGCCCGGAAAGATATAGATGTTCGTTCTTCCGCGCGCTGTACGAGATTGGAATAATAGAGAATTGTGAAGGTGGTTCGATGAACCCTCTGCCAGGCACTTAAATGTGATTTGCAGAGCATAGGTGTAGATGTACATGTAGACGTAGATGTGGCAAAGGGGATTTTATTGTACAGTGATGTGTATTTGTTCAATACTTTCTTTGCTTGGGCTACTGACTTCTGGATGTAATAGTGTTCTCCCTTCGTTAATTTTTGGTGTAGGGGTTGTAGGTCGGTTTCTATGTTCTTTGCTATTGGGTGATCTAAAATTATTGAGTATGAACTATTGCTTTTGAATGCTCTGAGGCGTTGTGAATACCTGTTTCTAAAATTCCTGCATGTTTGACTCACATATACAGATTGACAGTAGTTGCAAGTTAGTTGATACAAATCAGACTAAATATACTAGTCAGTGTTGGTTGTATTTCCTCAAAGTCTCTAGTGTACTGTGTTGCTGGTTCTGTATGCTATGGTGAATCCTTTTCTCTTTAGTATATTGCCCACCCTGTATGTCACTTATTTGTTGGTAGTCGTTATGCGCCATTTGTTGCGGCCGGCCGCGGTGACCGAGCGGTTCTAGTCGCTACAGTCTGGAACCGGGCGACTTCTACGGTCGCAGGTTCGAATCCTCCCTCGGGCATGGATGTGTGTGATGTCCTTGGGTTAGTTAGGTTTAAGTAGTCTAAGTTCTAGGGGACTGATGACCTTAGAAATTAAGTCCCAAAGTGCTCAGAGCCATTTTTTTTATCTGTTGCGAGTGTATTGTGTTGTGTGTGTGTGTGTGTGTGTGTGTGTGTGTTTTTTGCGATTGTGCGCTGCTTGGTTTTGTATTTTTTTGTTCATTTTATCTAGTCTTCGTATAATACCCATTCTCCTGTGCAATTTGTTTTGTTGTGTTCAGTTCTGCGTAATCATGTTTGTTCATGGCCGTTTTCTTCAGTCAGTGTGGTAAATATCTGAAGCTGTCTTCTTTATGAGTTAGGGTTTGATTAGGTTGGTTATGAACTATGGTGATTGTTGGTAAGAAATTGAGTTTTTGTCTGTTTGGATTTCAGTGGTGAATCGTATTCGGGGGAAGATGGTATTTATGTTCTCATGAAGTACTTTTATGTTAGATTTCGATTCATGTATTAGGTACATTATGCCTGCACCTAAAAATTACTGTGTACTGCTTTCGTTTCACTATTTTGTCAAAGATTTGATTTTCTGCATTTTCGTTTTGGCGACTAACGTTTCCAGATGAACGGAAGGTTGCGTCGCCCATGAATATCACATAGAGGCAAAATGTCCATGCTCAAGTACTTCCTGCACTTTGATGCAAAATTGAAGGTTCCGACCATAATATTTCGGTTCTGATTGTGCACAAGCTGCAGACGGTACAGTTTGAAATGTAACCACCATCGCAAACTACTTCACACAATTTGCTGCAGTATTCCAATTCCGTCGCCTGCGCGGATCATTGATTTTTTCTTAGGCTGCGTACGAAACTTTCCCTCGCCCTCTCCGGCGTTGAATCTGGCACACTTTATCAATCGATGCTTTTTTGTTTACAGAGATGAACAGTGTCCTCAACTTTTTCCATACCATTGCAGAATGCTCTGTTTACATGGTTGCTTTTTTCGTAATTCCTTCGTAACGCACGCTGCACTGTTGGTAACAAGAAACATCTCGCATATTTCTGCATACAAAAACTCTTCTCTTGATTTGTCGCCATTTTGTCAGGCCACAGCACCCGTAAAACCAAATGGTGGGCATAAAGCAATCTCGCTTAGTTCATGGTTCTATTCATTCATCGATTACATTTGCACGTGGAGTACTTTCGAAAATATGTAACTCTGAAAACGAATGAATCAGTTGTAGTAGCTTTCTGAACCTTTTCAACAAAATGAATGAATGTGCATGTTTTCCTTTGAACAACAAAACGTAAATTAGTTGGAGAACATTTTTCGTTAATTTGGAAGATGGCCGATGAATGTCTGCGGAAGAATATTTGCAAAGTTGAATGTTTCAATATATCGAGCGTGCTGCTTCGTACATGATAAAGTCTTATATCACCACTATTGTTTGCAAACCTTCAGCAATGCGGCAATAATACAGGCGACAAGTATTTTGTAAACAGTTAAACGCCAACGGCGAATTTTTCGTTTTTTGTAGACGACTACCCCTATAGAAGCTGCTGCCAAAAGACGTTACAACGGCTCGATTGTATTTGACCTTGATACATTCCGTACCATTAGTCCTACAGTACATCAGTGAAGTTTGCTGCACATGGCCATGGAGGTCACACGTCTTTTTAGTCCTGTAGTATTACTTGATTGCTTGGTAGAGAACCACCCTCTACAGACATAAAGTGGTATACAAGGGAATCATTTTCTTCCTGTCCCCTTACATGCTTTTGCTCACGTTACAGAAATATGTAGTCTACAGTCACGGTACATGATATGTGTACAAGACCTGCAGGTTAAATTAAAATTGACGATATCTTATTAAGGTGAATTTTAGAGGGGAATTGGTAAAATACAACCAGGTAGATGTTTATTAATATACAGTTGCTTATGCTTATTTCAGAAAGATACGTCTCGGACACCATTGGGAATTAGCTGTTTGTTTATATGCAACTTCCTCTTCAAGATGGTTACCACTGCCATCATCTTAACGTACGACCATTTCCTCCTGAAACACATCTTAGTTCGAAGTGAGCTAACTGGTAACGATCCTAAAATTGGCGAAGGACCTATTTGCGCGCCCTGTATGGTCAGCGTTTTAACTGTAGACAGTTATTCCCGATGTCAGGTCTCTCATAAAGGAACTCTGGAACACTAGCATTAAGGGGAGTACAAAGATGGTGTGGGTATAAAATGTCGATTTTTATTTTTTTAATGCAAAATAGTTGTTTAGAGTTTTCTCTTTAACGTGATGCATGTTTCGTTGATTGAGATTACTGTATTTTTAATTTATTTTGAAATAATTTACTGGTTAACTAATTTCTGCAGATTCCATGAGCATTTGTTCTATTACGACAAAATATTTCGGTAACTGTTTGCTCTGTAAGGCGGTGATTTATGTAGATTTTAGTAAACATCCTGCAGCATAAACTCGCTGCATTTGTTGCTGTGCTATCACTTCTTGTTTGCGGTATAATGCATGGTGTCATCCACGTTTTGTAAGGCGCATTACGCCTTTCGTTGTATGTATTTGGACTTGCTGCTTACTGAGTTACCTTTCTCTCTTTAATATGACTCCACCAAAGGAAATATTTAAGAAGAGAAGAAACACAGGAAATTCAGAACAGGTACTGCTGGGAATTAGCATCCAGAGAATGAGCTTAGGGTAAGCAAAGCTGAACAAACAACTGTTCCAGGAAGAAGCCTGTGGAAAGTAATACGTGTACAGGGAAACCAAAGGCAGTAATAACAGTTTAACATTGCATTTAATTGCACTAAAAGCAATGTTTAATCGAAATGCATGTTATAATTTGTGTGGTGGAGATATAATAATTTGAGAAAATACCTAAAACAATAGCCTTTTGACACGAGGTCAGATATTTCTATGGGCTGAGGTTCATAGGTAAAGGTCCTCGGACGGGAAAAGCTTTGTGTGCTTTTATGAATCTGTTGCCGGCCAGGGTGGCCGAGCGGTTCTAGGCGCTACAGTCTGGAACCGCGCGTCCGCTGCGGTCGCAGGTTTCTTATCCTGCCTCGGGCATGGATGTGTGTGATGTCCTTAGGTTAGTTAGGTTTAAGTAGTTCTAAGTTCTAGGGGACTGATGACCTCAGAAGTTAAGTCCCATAGTGCTTACAAGGGAACCTCCCCATCGCACCCCCCTCAGATTTAGTTATAAGTTGGCACAGTGGATAGGCCTTGAAAAACTGAACACAGATCAATCGAGAAAACAGGAAGAAGTTGTGTGGAACTATGAAAAAATAAGCAAAATATACAAACTGAGTAGCCCATGCACAAGAT
This sequence comes from Schistocerca piceifrons, assembly GCF_021461385.2. Lineage (NCBI taxonomy): Eukaryota > Metazoa > Arthropoda > Insecta > Orthoptera > Acrididae > Schistocerca > Schistocerca piceifrons. The sequence goes on along the minus strand of NC_060140.1, from coordinate 640,409,168 downwards.
AGGCAACATCAAGGATAGTGTGCAGTCAGGATCGCCGTGGTCCCGTGGTTAGCGTGAGCAGCTGCGGAGTGAGAGGTCCTTGGTTCAAGTCTTCCCTCGAGTGAAAAGTTCAATTTTTTATTTTCAGTTTATGTGACAAATTCTTACGTTTTCATCACTTTTTGGGAGTGATTGTCATATCCACAAGAAAACCTAAATCGGGCAAGGTAGAAGAATCTTTTTACCCATTCGCCAAGTGTATATTCCTGTGATGTGACACACATGCCGTCACCAGTGTCGTATAGAATATATCAGACGTGTTTTCCTGTGGAGGAATCGGTTGACCTATGACCTTGCGATCAAGTGTTTTCGGTTCCCATTGGAGACGCACGTCCTTTCGTCTACTAATCGCACGGTTTTGCGGTGCGGTCGCAAAACACAGACACTAAACTTATTACAGTGAACAGTAAACTTATTACAATGAACAGAGACGTCAATGAACGAACGGACAGATCATAACTATGCGAAAATAAAAAAAGTGAACTTTTCACCTGAGGGAAGACTTGAACCAAGGACCTCTCCTTCCGCAGCTGCTGACACTAAACACGAGACCACGGCGCTCGTGCGCTAACATTCTCCATGATGTTGCACATCTTGCGCATGGGCTACTCAGTTTGTACATTTTGCTTATATTTTTTCATAGTTTCACACAATTTCTTCCTGTTTTCTCGATTGATATGTGGTCATTTTTTCAAGGCCTATCCACTGTGCCAACTTATAACTAAATCTGAGGGGGGTGCGATGGGCTAACTAAATCTGAGGGGGGTGCGATGGGGAGCTTCCCTTGTTAGAGCCATTTGAACCATTTTATGAATCTGTCATGACCCCCTGCTAGCGTTTGAAGATACATACCTCTATATGCTTTAGGAGAAACAGCAAATGTAACTGCAAAAGACTCAATGAAATGTGCAACAGTAGATGCAGTTGAAGAAAATGACCGTAACAACGACATAAGCATTTGATGGACCATGGCAGAAAAGGTGTTTCGCTTTCTGTGTTCTTGTTCGGGTAACAACTAATATAATGATAAATGGACGAGATAAAATATGTTGCTACGAAAGGAGCCCTGAAGTACCTTTTAGGGATGCTGTCCTGTGACTTTCTTTGGATCATTAATTTTCAACGAAACAAAATATATTATGTTCTTATTATTCTGGATCTGGCTTTCTCAAAAAGGAACATTGTTTCGTTACTGTAACTCGCTATAAAGGTCAACATATCTTTCTTTCTTTACAGTTATTGAGAAGGTTACTGAAAATTATTTCGTTACCAATACTGATGTTGCAGTACGCAATGTTTGTTCAACATCAAAATTTTGCAGTGGATTTTTGTTAACATTAAAACACCAATAAGTACCACGACCAACACGAGACTATTATCAGAGAGAAAATGTTTTTACTATAATGTTTGCCAGACCAGAACTACGCACGGCAAGATTTCTTTTAAGTCATGAAGATAAATTATCTTTTTTCACTGTTAGTAATATAACTTCATCAGCAGCACGCGTCCACCTGTAAAACACATCATAAAATCTGCTGCTCTGCCCTGCAATCCCGAAAGCTGAAAGAAATAATTTTAGTTCACTGTTACCTGTCCGCTTGTTTGCGGTATGATTGGTTTCATTTAATGCAGTTTGAATGCGCCGCGGCAGTGGCCCGTTCGATCGTAGCGCAGCTCTGCACCTCGAATAATATTTAAACAGCTGAAAATGTCTTAAAAGGATGGGATAAAATACCAGACAAGCTTATTACAAGTCATAATGCAAGTTTTCACTAAGTAACTCTATTCAAAACATTTAGACAGATTAAATTCTGTCACACCTTTACAAATCAATGCCTAATGGCGTCCTTCTCAGTACACAAGCATACATTATAGCGTCACAGGCTCTTCCTACTCACGTAACTCCAAAAGGACGACAGACAAATTAATGCTCGGTCACTACTATTTATACTCGGTTTAATACATTTACATCTTAGTTTGATATGTAATAAGTATCGTCTGTGGCGGTTGCAGTACTCTCCGACACAGACATTATCTTCAAACAATCGATACGTAAGTCTATACAAGTATAAAACATGACACATAATGGTTTCTGTTTATTACATAAAGTTCACACTATCATTGTCCATGCAGAAATAAAATTATAATCATCCAGTTCAGTTATTTTTTCCTTTCTTATGTGTTTTGCCAGGAGACGTTACAATCCCCACTGGCAGCAATTGACTAACGTTAAGAATGTTCGACAATATGCTGCCACTAACGTCCGTTTCGTCATTGTTTCTCACCTTCTTTGGGATATTCACTATTCACTTTGTTTGCTCTTTTGCGCTATAGTTTTATACGCTATTTATGGTTTTCTCACACTTTGCAAGGTGACCGTAAACATAGTCCCAGGGTCATTACAGTTTTCTGGCTCTCCCATTCGGGCTATGTGCGTCCAGGAAAACGCAGTCTGATTTTTCATCAAAGAAGTTTGGCATTTATCAAATGTTCATAGATAAAGTGTCCCATACGAAAGATATTTATGACAAAATGTTAAACTTTTAGTCCCTTTTTTGAAAATGTACCTTCTACACTCCTCCATATCCGTGGTAATGTTTGAGTTTATGTTCCGTGTAACATAGAAAGTCAATCATTAAATATTTTTACAGTCGTATAATGACTTGTGGACTTGTGTATACAATTATTCACTGCAAATGTTCTACCATGGTATGGCATTCATGTAAGTTTGCTTCACTAATGTGACGAAAACATACATCATCTAACAAATTAATATTTTGAGTTTATACACAGTAAACAAAAGAAAAAATGTTTGTCACGTAATTTCGTGTCCAATAAATCATTTTCATGTTAGTACATTAACAGCGTAGTTATTAATGTTCGGCTGAATGTCAACAATGTCGTACGGAGCGGGTGGCGCGAAGAATTGTTGCGTAGCGTCGTCTGGAACGCGGCATGTCAACGACCGCTGGGTCGACGTCCTGCTCGCCGTAACAGCGACGGCGTGTTGGGGTGGCGCCCGCGCAGTCGCGAACTGCGCCGAACCATTCACCAATGTCGGCGTGTTGCAGTTGTTTCCCGCGACCGGGCACCCCTCTCTGCTTCTCCGCATGGCTCCCCGTAAAAAACGCATGAAACAAATATTCCACAACGGTGTATTGTCTTTAAGGGTACATGTTATTAGCTTTGGAAGAAAATACAACTTGGTTAAAAGCGTTTATTGTTCAGTAAGTCGTTGTTTCGGTGGTCTGCACAGAATGTTTTGGCGTGACAACGGGTTTCTTGTGGCTGCACAACTGAATCGCACTGTGACGCTGCTATTTAGGGTTCGTCACACGCACGTTGTACTTCTCACTTTCATTTGATCTCACGGTCGATGCGCTGCCAGAGCGTCTCTCAACACGCGAAAATGTTTCGGATCACACACACTAAATGTTTCCGTCGAGCGATATTTGTTTTATTCTCCGAACGGATCACTATCTACTATTTTTATACACAGTAAATTTATTGTTCGTTGAGCACTGCACTATGACAGTTAGTCACTCAACACTTGACTTACCCCCACGTATATATTGGTGCAGATCCTACAGTCGTTTTCTGTCCCTGCTGCACACAATATTTCGTCCTTTCCTAGATTGTTTATGCGCACAGTTTATTATTAATGCATATCAACTGTTCTTTGCATAATCACTCTCATCTGTATTGAGTCCATTGTGTTTACCACGGCCGGCCGGGGTGGCCGAGCGGTTCTAGGCGCTACAGTTTGGAACCGCGCGACCGCTACGGTCGCAGGTTCGAATCCTGCCTCGGGCATGGGTGTGTGTGATGTCCTTAGGTTAGTTAGGTTTAAGAAGTTCTAAGTTCTAGGGGACTGATGACCTCAGAAGTTAAGTCCCATAGTGCTTAGAGCCATTTGAACCATTTGTTTACCAAGTTCATTACACACTTTTAGTATTGTTGCTAGGCAATACGGCTTTTTTGTAATTTAAAGGTGAGTGATTTTTGGTACATAGTTTTCTTTTCCTTTTTCGGTGTAGCTAGAAAGTTGTCACCCATCTAGCAAAGAGATTTTACCATGTGCATGACAGCTGGACTTGGGCATATTGCTCAATAACTACCTCATTCAGTATTAGAATTTCTTTAATCGTCTGTCCTACAGGACTACAGTGTAGTTTTCGCGTAGACTGACTTGATTCGCGTACCGCGTAATTAATATTCAAGGACGTGTACCAAGTACACGGGTATCAATTGAAGCATCGTTACATACAAAGTGTAGGTTACACGAAACGTGTTTGTCTTTGAATTCTGCTCCAGTGTCGTTCTCAGATCACCATTGGCAGTAACATTACTCCGCATAATTATTTGTTCTACAAAGTCATTATTTGTCCAGTAGAGACTCTCTCAGGGGTCCTTATTTCTAACACAATTATACCTATTACATTACTATATGAAATCTTATCATTAATTGTACATACTTACTACATTTGAAAAATGATTCAGGAAATTATTCAATACTGTGTCAACAAAAAACCTTATCATTGCTTGATGAGCATATAGTATTTTACTGACACTAATTGTCTGTAAACAAAATCTTCAATTAACATGCAATTGCCCAGTTTCTTGGTTCTGCTTTCATGCTATGCTTACTACTAAATGTCTTGCTTTCTCAAAAATTTAAATACACACAAATTCTTTCTTAAAGCTAACATGCTTATACTCTAAAACACAATTGAAATCTTTTTACTGCTACTATTTTCATCTGACAGGTCACTGAATAAATAATTTCAATTCTTTATGTGGATACAATCCTTTTATTTTCCCCGTCTGGGGGTGTGCTAACAAATAGCTACATTTGTGCGGAACCTTTATTACTTCAGAGGGCCCTGAATATATCAGTTGCCACTTACTATTTTGCTTTAGGGTGGCTGAGAATTTCGGGTGGTTACGAATAAGCACCATGCCCTCTACATTGTATTTCTGTTTGTTGGTTACATCTCGGTCGTACTTCTTTTTTATCTTGGTGGCACAACTGGTTAAATTGCCCCATACCTTTTTTATCTTTTCCTCTCTTGTTTCTGCCCTGGCTGGTAGTCTCGGGAGAGGCGTGAGCCATTCATTCTGAGTCTCATCAACCCCTTTCAATATCTCTACCGGTGGGTATCCTCTACTTGAGCGGGGTGTTAAATTGTGTATTTTGACAAATTTAGGTACCAACACAGGACGTTTTGTGTGTCGGTTTGCAATGTAAATTCTAAGGAACTTATTCAATTCTCTGAATGTTCTTTCGACTAAACGTGCTTCTAGATGAAACCGGAATACCAGAATATGCTGTATACCTTGTTCCTGAAGATAATTTTTCCAAGTGTGACCCGTAAAATAAGTGGCATTGTCGGTTGTTATGGCTTCAGGTTTCCCCACTTGAGGCAAGTATTCTTGATTGATCCGTTTGACTATGCTTTTGGCAGTAGCCATGGGATAGGGCCTTGCTACATCCAAAGATACTAATTGAAGCGGCCGGAGTGGAACTATGGGATGAAGTTCAAATTTTGTGGGCCTATTATAGTGTTTTGCTTTCTGGCGTATAGCGCTAGTTCTGTTACTTGAATTTGGTGTTTCATTCTGGGGAAGTAGCAGTATCTCGCAATGAGTTCTGCACACTTTCCAAACCCTGCATGGCCCCATGCCAAGTGCGTGTGCCATATTACGACTTTGACTGACTGGTTAGGTATGCATACTGCCCAGCAGTCTTCTTTTGTGGCTAAGTTGATGGTACAAAAGGTCGTCCACAATTTTAAAACCTTGCTGATCTTTATTGTTGGCACCATTTTCAATATTATTAATGATTTTTGTCCACATCGGATCTAATCTCTGTACTTCAGACATTTTTTTACACATATATAGAAAATCCTTCCTGTAAGCATTGTCTCGTACTAAAAGCACCTTATACTCGGCGGATTGTTCTAGCATCTCCGCTAACTCCGGTAATCCCACCGGCAGTCGCGACAAAGCATCCGCTACTATGTTATCTTGGCCTTTTATATGCATAATCTTTATTCGGTATTCTTGTAAGGTAAGCATCCATCTATTTAGTCGGGTATGGAATAGCTTGCATGACATCGAAAAACTTAACGCCTGGTGATTACTATACACTTTAATCTCTTTCCCATACAAATAGTAATTAAACTTTTTCACAGCCCAGACCACGGTGAGCGCTTCCAGTTCGGTTGCCGAGCTAGTTAGAGTCCTGCTGGCAAAGCCGATAATCTTTATTGTTGCCGGGTCGTTGCCTTCCTCCCACTGGAACAGGCACGCTCCCAAGCCATAGGAACACGAGTCCGTCGCAAGACAAAAACTTTTTGATAGATCCGGGTGCTGCAAAATATTTGCATTCACCAGGGCGGTTTTAATTGCTTCAAAAACTTGCTGACACTTGTCAGTCCAAACCCACTGCACATTTTTTCGCAGTCGATTTAACAATGACTCGTCATTTAACAACTGATTAGGTACAAAGCTCCTGAAAAAAGACGTAAGTATAATGAACGCTTTTAATTGTCTCTTAGTTCGTGGGCTCGGAAATTCTCGGATCGCCTCTAGTTTTTTGTTGTCTGGGCTGATACCAAGCGGTGTGATAAGGTGTCCTAGACATTTAATTTTATTGCGTCCAAATTTTGACTTTTCTAAGTTTGCTGTCATGCCTGCCTGTTTAAATTTCTCTAATACTCTATTCAGCAATTTCATATGTTCCTCCCAAGTAGCAATAGCGATTACCAGGTTATCAACAAATAATGTGATTTTTTTCTAACAGGTCTGGACCCAGTACCGTGTCCAGAGCAGTAATAAATACTCCAGCACTTGCATTCAACCCGAAGGGAAGTACCGTGAATTGGTAACTTCGCCCTCCGACTATGAAAGCTGCGTACTTCCTTCATTCTGGCGCAAGTGGTATTTGCCAATACGAACTTTTAAGATCGACCGAGATCAAGTACTGTACTCCGTGGAATTTTTGTATCTGCTTATCTAAATTTTCTGGACGAGTTCTGACAGGTATAATAATTTCATTGATGTCCGGTGCATCTAATACTAGCCAGATTTTTCCGTTGGCTTTCGCCACTGCTACAAGAGGACTACTGTATGGGGGGAGAGAGAGAGAGGGCTCAATGATATCCCACTCTAACATCTTCCGAATCTCTTTAGCCACTACTTCCCTCCTCGACCATGGGATGGAGTAAGATGCGCTACAGTACGTTTTGTGGGGCATCACCTCTATATGACAGTGGTACCCCCCTGATTATTCCTGGTCGGTTGGTAAATGGTTCAAATGGCTCTGAGAACTATGGGACTTGACTTCTGAGGTCATCAGTCCCCTAGAACTTAGAACTACTTAAACCTAACTAACCTAAGGACATCACACACATCCATGCCCGAGGCAGCATTCGAACCTGCGACCGTAGCGGTCGCTTGGTTCCAGACTGTAGCGCCTAGAACCACTCGGCCACTGTTGGTATATACTATGGTATATTCCGATAGCAGCTGCGTTAACTGTTGCTTTGGTACATTGCTTAAACTTTCAGATCCCTGTACTTTGCTTTGAAATGCATCAACATTTGTTTCAAAATTTCTATCTTCCATACTAGGATAATAAAGATCGGTCACATGTGAATAATCATCTAAGTCTAGTACCCAGGGGTTCCTACATTTGATACTGATTCGGTTGCAACATGGCACAAGTACCTCCTTCGATTTCATCATAGACAAATCAATCCTCCTACCTTTATTAATTATGCTTAGTTTTCCCGTGGAGAGGTTGATCACTGCGTCTCTCTCACGGAGAAAATGTACTCCCAGAACGCAGGCCACCTTTCACCCTTTAACAATGAGGAACGAGCTCACTATGGCTTCGCCCTCCTTACAAACCTCCACCTCCACTTGGTGCTTAATTAATTGGCTCTGTGCACTTATAGCTCCAGACATCTTGCAGTTATTAACCCGGAAAGCCGGTATGCTACTTCCCTTCCCCAGCGCTTTAAACAATTCTGTACTCATTACACTCTCTGAGGCATCTGTGTCGATGATTATAATCACTGCAACATCATTGATTTCCGCTTCTATTATGGCTTGCACATTTTCGTTGCTATCTTTATTACATTCATGGGATTCGGTCAGTAGATCTTGCTCCATACTGATACCGTCGTTGTATCGCAGCATATGTATTCCAGGCATGTTATTATCATTCGTGTTGCTCTCACTCCACCACTCGGCCAGCGACGAAGAGCATATCGTGGCCGATTCTAGTTTTCTGGATGGCTTGCTTGCGAGGTACTTGGACGGCTGTTGTTCGTGACCTCTACTATGTGTACGTTTTGATTTGTAGGCCGCCACGATTGCACAATAGGTGCGTTTTGCAGTGGTGGTCTGTTGTTATCGTACCGGTCATTACCTTGCCGCTCTGGGCTTGGTTAGTGATTCTGATTCCAATTGCGATTGCTGTCACTGCAATTGCTATACCACTGACCTCGCGCATTTTTCCAGCGGTTGGTCCCGGGCGGTCCGGAATCGTACCGGTCATCAAATCGACGCGCTTTTTATTATGGGACGGCTGCCCATAGCCGTTCTGATTTCTGCCATTATTACCATTTAATCATTTTGCGAGCTCTCTTGCCGTTTGTACCACACCCACAATTTCCATGGTTGTGGTTTGGTGCACTATTATTCCTGTAATTTTTACACTTTGATCCATTGTCCCCTGAGTGATCATACGCTCTTTTAGCGTCTTCCTGGATTAAGTCTATTGAATCTAGAACAGACAGGAAATGTTCCATGTCGATCTCTGGTACGTGTATTAGTTTCTCTTTGATATGAATGGGTAAATGTGATTTTAGTAGTCTTATTATGTCTCTTGGTGAGATAGGCTCATCCCAGTAGTGCGTCTTGTTTATATACTTCTCGAAATACCGTCACAGATTCCCAAGACGGGCTGAGTACGGTTCGGGATTGTATACTTCTTTCCTTAGCCGCTCTGGTATACAAGGCGACCAGTAGTTCAACAAAAGCGCCTTTTCGAACTGTTCATACGTCATGCGACATAAACGCCTTTTCGAACTGTTCATACGTCATGTAGCTGTCTGCTACTTCCGTAGCCCACATCGATGCATCACCCTGAATGTATGACATTACGTATTGAATTTTCTGTGCTTCGTTCCACACACTAGGCAAGACATTTTTAAAGCTTTTTATGAATGCTACTGGATGTACTGACTTCCGTTCAGTAGTAAACGTTTGCAACTGCCTATTTTTAATCAAACTTTCTTCAACCAATATTTTTGTAGTATACTGGTTCGCTCCTGGGACATAGGCTGTGTGCTCCGAACCGAAGCTACAGCTCTTCGCATTATCGCCTAAAGATTCACCATTGTTGCGTCGCGCATAAGATTGTGCATTACCAAAAGCACTGGCTGTTGGCGACATAGTTTCATGTTCAAGATGTTTGCTGCTCTGTGCTAAACACTTTTCCAAGTCGGATATCCGTTTGGTGATATTCACTTGCCACTGCGGAATATCCTCATTGAGTATTTGTTTGATGGTTTGCACGTCGTTCTGTCCTTGACTATTTACTGCGGTACTGAACGATTCGGAATCTCTATCTGCCATGGCTGCTTGTACCTTAGAATCAATATTTTTGTCGATCTCACTCTCCTTCGCTTCTAGCCATGAGTTGAATTCGGTTTCAATTTTAGTTGCTTGTTCGTTCAATTTCTGGTCTACAAGGTATGTGGAATCTATTTCTAGCTTTTCTAATCGGTTGGCCAAAACACCTATCTCGTCTACAATGTTAGTGTTTGCTACTTGCAGGTTGTTGACCTGTACAGTCAACTCCTGCACAGCCTTAGGTATCGCCTCATAATTCTGTTTCATACAGGCAATCTCTCTTTTCATAATTTCTAACGATTGCACAAGTTGCTGGTCACGCTCAGCTTGCTGGCGATCCCGCTCAGCCTGCTGAGCAAGAAACTTTTCCTCTAGCTCGTGATCTCGCTTAGCTTGGTGGCCAAGGAAATTTTCCGCTAGCTGGCGATCTCGCTCAGCTTGCTGGCGATCTCGCTCAGCTTGCTGTGCGAGAAAGCTCTCATTTTTTTCTTCCTTTTCAGCTTGTTGTTACACAAATTTGGACTGCTAATCCAGCACGCGCTCTAATATTGCCTGAAGTGAATACCCACCAGGCAGATTACCAGTCTCTGGTTCCCGCTTTTCTGGGAGTGGTGTTATTTCTTTATCTGCAGCTCCTTGAGCACTGGTGGGCGGTGGCACCACTTCCCGTGCCCCCCTCCCCCAGATTTTCACGTGGTATATCCTCAAAGAGAGTACTTGTGCAGCTTAATGCACCCGTTTCTACGTTTCCTGCACTAACTAATGGCTGTCCGTCAATATCCATATTGCTCGGACGTTCACTACGCAATTTAACCATATTCATAAATTACCTACTCGAACACACGATCTATCAGTTTTGCCACTTGCGCACAAAATATGGTAATTTCTCTACAATCCACTGCACACTAAAATGTACTATTTACACTCAATTTTGCCCTGTCATAAATACTATCTTCAAAATACGCAAACCTCTAGCGATATGAGGTCATTTCACTGGAGTTAAGCTTCTACGAACAGTACAATTACACTGTAGTCTTACCTGTAGTTTATCTGATTTCGGGGTTCGGCTGCCCCGGATTATGTAGCTGTTACAGTTTCTCAGTAGTATCAGGATCTTTTCATCTGACTCACTTGCAGTGTTGCGTTTTTTCATGTAAGAATGTTTTTACCTTAATTAATACATGGCATTAATCGTGAGAGATGGTGGTGGTTAGTGTTTAACGTCCCGTCGACAACGAGGTCATTAGAGACGGAGCGCAAGCTCGGGTTAGGGAAGGATTGGGAAGGAAATCGGCCGTACCCTTTCAAAGGAACCATCCCGGCATTTGCCTGAAACGATTTAGGGAAATCACTGAAAACCTAAATCAGGATGACTGGAGACGGGATTTAACCGTCGTCCTCCCGAATTTAATCGTGAGAGACATACATACATTTATTACTAAATATATGTATATAACAACAGACAATTGCGCGACAGTTTCGCTCTCTTTCTTATTACTCGCGTAAAACTAATATATTGATAAACGGATGAGATAAAATATGTTGCTACGAAAAGAACCCTGAAATGCCCTTTAGGGATGCTGTGCTGTAACTTTCTTTGGATAATTAATTTTCAACAAAACAAAATATATTATGTTCTTATTATTCTGGATCTGGCTTTCTATAAAAGGAACATTATTTCGTTACTGTAACTCGCTATAAAGGTCAACATATCTTTCTTTCTTTACAGTTATTAGAAAAGTTACTGAAAATTATTTCGTTACCAATACTGATGTTGCAGTACGCAATGTTTGTTCAACGTCAAAATTTTGCAGTGGATTTTTGTTAACATTAAAACACCAATAAGTACCACGACCAACACGAGACTATTATCAGAGAGAAAATGTTTTTACTATAATGTTTGCCAGACCAGAACTACGCACGGCAAGATTTCTTTTAAGTCATGAAGATAAATTATCTTTTTTCACTGTTAGTAATATAACTTCATCAGCAGCACGCGTCCACCTGTAAAACACATCATAAAATCTGCTGCTCTGCCCTGCAATCCCGAAAGCTGAAAGAAATAATTTTAGTTCACTGTTACCTGTCCGCTTGTTTGCGGTATGATTGGTTTCATTTAATGCAGTTTGAATGCGCCGCGGCAGTGGCCCGTTCGATCGTAGCGCAGCTCTGCACCTCGAATAATATTTAAACAGCTGAAAATGTCTTAAAAGGATGGGATAAAATACCAGACAAGCTTATTACAAGTCATAATGCAAGTTTTCACTAAGTAACTCTATTCAAAACATTTAGACAGATTAAATTCTGTCACACCTTTACAAATCAATGCCTAATGGCGTCCTTCTCAGTACACAAGCATACATTATAGCGTCACAGGCTCTTCCTACTCACGTAACTCCAAAAGGACGACAGACAAATTAATGCTCGGTCACTACTATTTATACTCGGTTTAATACATTTACATCTTTGTTTGATATTTAATAAGTATCGTCTGTGGCTGTTCCAGTACTCGCCGACACTGATATTATCTTTAAAAAATCGATACATAAGTCTATACAAGTATAAAACATGACACATAACGGTTTCTCTTCATTACATAAAGTTCACACAATCATCGTCCATGCAGGAAAAAAATTATAATCATCCAGTTCAATTTTTTTTCTTTCTTTTGACCACATATGTGTTTTGCCAGGAGACCTTACAGGTGCCACCAATCTAAAACTTCTTGTGCACCAGGAAGGTGCTTGATGTTGAAGTTTTGTCAAAACATTGGGCATGGATGCACGAAAGTGGGCACCAGTAATGAAATGAAACAATAGCATGAAAATAACTATCAAAAAACACGTGAGGGCTCCAGTGGATGTATGGTTAGTGTCTCAGCTGTGACTACCATTTAGCACTCTCAGGAACAACGTGGGGTTCGCTGTGCTACATTTATTGACGGTGATGATTCGAGTTGATTCATATCAATAATCAAAGGCCGTATGATGACCTAACGCTGCAGCAGTTAGAATGCGCCTGTAATGTGCAAAATCGAAAGGGTTCACGACTGCGTAAAATATAGCAGAACTTTCCCACAAAAAACTAGAAGATGGCAAGACTGTTGGATGACTGACTAACGAAACAATCAATCAACTAAGTGAATACTGTAGCCAAGTAATAAGAAAGAATACAAATAACCTGGGTGGAATGAAAAAAGCAGTATGGGAACTATTCTATCACAAAACGTCAAGTGATCAGAAGCCACTATAAAAATGACTGGTATAAATATCTCAAAGATGAGGCAGCAGACACCGCATATATCCATAGGAACACCATCTTTGAAGCTGTTGGAACAGTACTAAAGCCAGTATATAGAGATCTAGTACATCCACATCTTATGAGAAAATGCCTCACGGAAAAAACTCAAATTATAAATGAGTCCTTGAAACTCCTGTATAGACCAGGGTGCCCACAAACGTATTTGTGGACATGAAAACATTGAAGACTAGGGTCAATGATGCTGTGATCACCTTCGGTGACGGAAGTGCAGGCTGAATAAAGGTTCTGAAGCACGGAAATGCAGGCTTATTAAAGGTTCTGTAGCAATTTGGAATTACATCTAGCTATAATACAGAAGCAATCGTACAAGAAATGGATAGACAGCGAGTTTCCAAGACAGAAATAGTGGTCAAAAACACGACAAAAGCAGCAAAAGGAGAAAGAAATTGTATCTGATTGATCTTCAAGAAGATAAATATTAAAAAGCTGGTGAGTTTTAGGCTGTCCCTTCATTCAGTAGAGAATTTCCCTTTACTTCAATTTTCAAGTGCCATTTCTGAAAAACTACTTTTCTTGCAAATGTTTCCCATTATCTCAGAACTAGTTTAGCAAAAGATGTGAAACTTTTGCATCTTATTCACAGCGATATGATGTTTATGTGGATCTACAATGGAGAGAGATGGTACTCATAGTCTCGTCATAAAAATATTTTTTATGAATTACATTAATTTTTAAAGCCTTCATTAAAAAAACTCATGTCTTGATTCCTAACAAAGTTAGATAAGTAATAGTACGTCAGTGAATAAAGAAATGGCTCTACATCATGGCAAAGTAGTGTTTTGTTACCCTGGGTAGTTCCTCAGAAAACGAGATTAAATAGATAAAGTTTAACCTTATCAGGATATGACACTTAAACTTCCCTTATGGCCAGTTCACACTAACCGTCACTTCGCATCGTGCCAAAATATTCCGTAATGCATTTCAAATGGCGGCATTCATGTAGGCAGTCAACGTTCCTTCACATCAAGGTTCTTCTGGATGGAGAATTTTGATGGTATCGCCATCTGCTAACACTGGGGTTTTAAATACTCGCTGATGTTTTAGTAGTTGATTTTGGGCTTTTGTTTCTTCTTACTTTTTATTTAATTTTGTTGTATTTTGTTTTCGTGACAAATTTTTTGTGTTCCATGGGACTTGGATTTCATTTCAAAAAAATGGTTCAAATGGCTCTGAGCACAATGGGACTTAACATCTGAGGTCATCAGTCCCTACTTAAACCTAACAAACCTAAGGATAGCACACACATCCATACCCGAGGCAGGATTCGAACCTCCGACCGTAGCGGTCGCGCGGTTCCACACTGTAGCGCCTAGAACCGCTCGGCCACCTCGGCCGGCGATTTCATTTCCATTGAGTGATCTTTCACAAACTGGGTCAGATATCCGAAAGCAAAATATTATTAGGTTTTCTGTTAAAAGAACCTAGGTGATGCCCACAGTGCAGTGTATATTTGAGGGGCGTTAAGAGAGTAATACAAGAGATTTTTTATTTGAAAGCAGATTGGTTTTATTCAGGATTCCAATACTCTATCTTATTGTCCACTGTTTTGGCTACAGAACCCTATTTTTCAACAAAATCTCCGATCTTACGCCACCTCACTGGAAGGACCTGTATGACAGCATGGTACCATTCTATTGGTCGACAAGGAAGCCAATGTCTTGCTACATCAATGACCTTCGTATCATCCCACAAACTGCTTCCCGCGGAGTGCATCCTTCAGTGAGCTAAACACATGTGGTCGGAAGGTGTGAGATCAGGACTGTATGGTGTATGGGGAAGGACAGTCCAATGAAGTTCTTGTGAGTTCTACTCGGGTGCGCAGACTTTTGTGAGATCTTGTGTTGTCATGGAGAAGGAGAGGTTAGTTTGTATTTTTGTGACGATGAACACGCTGACGCCGTTTCTTCAGTTTCATAAGGGGGAAACAATACTCTCCAGAGTTGATCGTCGCTCCGTGACGGAGGACAACAGATAGAATAACCCTTCAGAGGCCCAGAAGACAGTCGCTATGACTCTACCGTCTGAGTGTGCGGCCTTGAACTATTTCTTCGGGGGATAGGTGGTGCGGCGCAACACGATGGATCGCTGTTTTGTTTCCGGTTCATCGCCTGTGACGATTTGCGACCAAAAAAATTGTCACGATCAGCCTCGTAAGGTGCAAGGAACTGCGCACAGATGCTCCTTTGTTGCTCTTTGTGGTCTGCTGTTACGCGGCGGGGAACCCAGCTGATACACACCTTTCAGTACCCCAACAGGTGGACGATTTTGTCAGCACCACTAACAAGGTTGCACATTTGTGCAGCGAGTAGTTTGATTGTGATCTGTCGATCACATGGAATAAGTGTGTCCGCATTTTCCAACACGGCAGGAATCACAGATGCGTGCGCGACCTTATTATGATGATGACAGACTCCTCGCTCAATGACTCACCGTACTTTTGTTAACTACGAGGTCTCCATAGACAATCTGTAATCGCCTCCGAAAAATATCACCTGCTTTTCCAGCAAAAGAAACTCAGTGACAGGTCTTTGCTTGGAACACGCCTTCGTTACAGACGCCATTTTGAAGGTTACGTATAGCTCCGTCACCAGTCATAACTGCGTGAAATTACAGCTGCTGAAGCGGGAATATTCCACTAGGTCCCACGACAAGTTCCGCATTTTTTCAACCATAATTGGCTGAGAAAAGGAATGTGTTGCATTATTCATTAAACGCCATTCGTAAATTAGAACATAAGTTTCTGAAGCAGTTCTCATTAAGTAACATTGTAAGTGAAAAAGTCAGCTCTAACGAAAGAGAAAAAAAAAACAAAAAAACCAGTTATTTATGACGGTAGTGGTGAGGTAAGGCGAAAAGAAGCATAATAGGGAAGGTAAACAGGCTGTGTTTGCAGACGTTAAGAAGTTTGCTTTAGCCGTTAATAAACTTCTGCGTGTTTAGTGTTCTCAATTCCGGTACTGTTCTCCGACATTTTCTATCACGGATGGTAACTCATTAACTCACTTTCACAGTTCGGTACTGCGCTAAGCTAATTGACATGGCATACCGTGACGAACAGTGCGAATATATCCTGGCGCGTCGACGCCATGACGTGGAGTGAGGTGACGTCCAGTGTGGATTGGCTTTTAGCCGAAATAGCGTTAACTGACTTTGCTGTACACGAACTGAGCCTGTGAGCTCTGTGCGGCGCAATCCGGTATTCCTGGCTACGCTTGGGAGCCTCGGCTTCCCCTTCCACGGCAGAGTGGAAACCGGTCGCCAGGGATGCACAACACCGTCTTTGACTGCCCCGCCGAGTGCCTAGACTAAGCACTGCGAAATGCAGTAATGAAGTGTTAGAGCATTGCACGCACTGACTTCTTCCACGAGCGAATCACTCGAGAGTTTGTTGTTAAAGTACGTCACATCAGGAGCACATTAGTATGACGGTGCCTAATGAACGATCTAGCGGTGATTATCTGTACTCTTTTGTCAAGTCTAAAAATTGACCAGTTAAGAGTAACAGAGACGTGTTTGAGGACACAGTTGAGCGTCAAACGTTGCGTTTAGGGTTCGATTCCTTTACGGGCAAGACCGAACTTTTGGTAGCGCATCTGCCGGCGAGGAAGCGCGCTGCGGTTATTCAGCACACATTCTAATATGTTTAGGCAACAAACTACCGTTAGCCACCTTTCGCTGTGACCGTTAGTTGCCGTGCTATAGCTACGCGCTGAAGTGAGCCCGTGCACAGACTGTTCGTATGTAGGTTTAGTGGCAAAGACAGTGAAAGAACTTGAAGATCAACGCGTTTGTGTGAAATATTACTACAAAATTAGCAAAACTTGTACGGAGACATTCGACTGCGTAGGCGGTTGCCGCATTTTGTGGGCAAAGGGCCTGTCAGGAAAAAGCACGCATGGTTCGGTCACAGAGCAAGAGGACGTTGGTTGGTTGTGTTCGTGTCTTTTTTGACTGCAAAGTCATTGTCCGTCAGGAATTCGTACCAGATGATCAGATGGTAAACAAGTAAGTCTTGGAGCGAATTTTAGCGCGTGTGAGAGATACTCTGCGCTGGAAGAGGCCTGAATTGTGAAAAAACCGGGCTTGGATATTGCCTAATAACAATGCACCACGCCGCTCGTTGTCGGCATTATCTGGCAACACAGAATATTCCTAAAATGCCCCAACCACCCTATTCTACCTACCCCAAAAGGCTTCTTCCTGTTTCCCAAATTTCAAACCACTTTGAAAAAACGTTTGCAAATCAAAGAGGAGATTTAGGACACTGTGTCGAGAGACATGCCCATTATCTCAGAAAATGCATTCCAGAAGGATACGTATAAAAGGAAAAAACGGTGGGGACGGTGTATTGCCAGTGGAAGGGACTGGTTTGAGGATGACAAGCAGTAAGGATGATATAAGCGAAGTTTGGTCTTTTCTTGAACACCCCTCCTACACTCAAGAAGCCAGTTTCAATTATGGCCTACATTCGATTGCAGAGTGTTTCATGAGCGACATAAGAAAGGACCAATGCTTCTTGTTTGAAACCACCATTTTTTCCGTGATTATAGGAGAGTGTGACATGCGGTTTTATTACAGTAACCGTATTGAAGAGATCGTTGACAGTACAAGTAAATATATCTAAAATTATTGTATCGTAAATTTGCGTTTCGAAATGTAGTTTTCACACAAAGTTTATTAAATTTAGGTCTAATAGCTTGTTGTTTAGGACTCTTAATTTGTTTTTGGCATTATGAGTTTATGAACGTTTCGATATGTAGGATTATGTCTAGGAAAAATGCGAATTAGCTTTCAGATACAGCACATGAAATGATGGGTAGTAGAAGAAAGTACGAGTATGTCTTAGTGGTGCCAAAGTGAAACCACGTCCATAGAACAACCGACTGTTTACTCTTTGCCAGTTTCTTGTTGTATTGTTGCTTATGATGATAATAAAGCTTAATATTTTGAAAATTTTTAAAAATTATGTTCCAAAGTGAAACCAGCTCCTTAAAACGACTCAGGTTGTAGTTTTTGCCTATTTCTTCTTGTATTCATTGCTTACATGGTAATGAATGTTACTTTTGTCAGCAGATTTTAATATTATATTTGTTTTCGTGTTGTTGAGACTCAGTGGGTTATGAGAACGTTCACTCTGCAGTCAATATTGGTAGTTCCGAAATTTTATGGTAGATTCAAACTATGTACCTGACAGAGACACTATCCCAGAACCATGCTTTCTGCAGGGCCATCTCTCACTGTGTGAGCTATTTGCGCTTACAAGTGGCTCTTTCCTACTTCCCAGACCTTGCTGGTCCAGCCGTCCTGGATGAAATAATACCGCGGATACGAAGTGCTGTGTGAAAATTTCATTTTGCGAACAACCGCTAGATTTGCGCTGAGCTGTTTCTCCACGGTGTACTTCCTCCCTACTGCGCTAGTCGAGTAAGTTGTTCAGCAGAACTACTGTGAAGTTTCCTGGGCACGAGACAGCTGCTGGCAGAAGTGAAACTGTGAGAGGTACCTGAATATCTCGGCAAAATTTCGGTGTTAGCGGTGCGCCACGAAATTTCAGCCTGCGTCAGGATTTTGCAGATCACTGCATTCTGTTGCACAGTTACAGTGCACAACGACCCATTCTAATTGTGAATTCAGACAGTGTAAACCCCATGTATTCTTCTGATTGAGATAACTCTTTCCGCAAAGTAGCGCTCACTGAAAGTAGAGCTGAAATAATTGTGGCGGCTGTTTTGCGAGGTGGCTCAGTGGCTAAAACACTGCAGTGGCATTCGGGAGGTCGATGGTTCACATCCCTATCGGGATATCCAGCTTTTAGTTTTTCCGTGATTTCGCTGAATCCCTGCAGGCAAATTCTGGAATGGTGCGGCCGATTTCCTTCCCCTTCCTTTCGTAATCGGAACTTGTATTTCGTTTCTAACGGCCGCTCTGTCAGCGGGACGTTAAACTCTTAATCTTCCTTCCTTTGTGCATGATGCATACAACATATGTACTGATCAAGCTGATGACGCCCAGACACGAAATTCATCATACAGAAATTAATGCACAAATAGAAACTTCTACTACAGACGATTACAATTTCTAAGGGGGGAAAACGACGCACCACGAATAAATTATCCGAATGGGGCGTAAGTAGGTAGATGTGATTCACATGTGCAGACAAACAAATTATTGAAATTCCAGAAAAATTGGATGATTTATTGAAGAGAAAGAGCTTCACAAATAGAGAAAATCAATAACAGTTTGGTCCACCTCTGGCTCCTATGCAGGCAGTTATTTGCCTCGGCGTTGATTGATGGAGTAGTTGAATGTTCCTTTGAGAGATATAGTGCCAAATTCTGACGAACTGAAATCCCGAGTTGGTCGGAGGAACCTGCCTTTAATGCTCCAAACTTCTCAGTTGTGGACTGATCCGACGACCTTGATGGCCAAGGTTGAGTTTGACAAGCACGAAGACAGGCAGTAGAAACCCTTGCCGTGTGCGAGCGCGAAATGAAAGCCCAGGACGGCTTGTCTTGAAGGAGGACGAAACGGGGCACAGAATATCGTCCCCATACCTTTTTGCTATAAGGATGTCGCAGATGACAATCAAAGGGGTGCTGCCCAGACCATCACTGCTGGTGTTGGGGCCGTCTGGCGGTCGACATTCAGGTTGGTGTCCGATCACTCTCCGATGTCTCTCCAGACACGTCTCCGGCCTGGAATCTCATCGCTGGAGTATAATTCTCTTTGGTGATTACTCCCGCATCGAAATGAGCCCCGATGACCAGCGAAAACGTGTTTGGATAGGCCCCAGATAGCGGAGAGATACCGACCTCAATGTCGTGCGCTGTACGTTCCGACAACCGGGAATGATGGTCCGGGGCCCCATTTTATTTGGTAGCAGGACCCCTTTGCGTATCATTAGTGTTACTTAAACATCGATAAAATATAGATTAATCGGTAGCACCAGCATTGTTGTCACTATCAGTAGTCTGGTTTAACTATCGATAGTCCTATCGTTTATAATGTAATTATTTTTTAACTGCCACCTGAAAAATTGTCCGTTCCTATTACCTCCTTGGCGTTTGGAGTAAAGAGGGAAAGTAGATTGTATGGAGGTATTAAATCAACATCAAATATGGTAGCGCCTTAGCCAGTCTATGTTATTTATAAACTATGTTGGTAATAGATTGGTCGCTGTTGGGGAGGGTTCGTGAGAGAGGTAATTTTCTTGTTTGTCTTCCAGTGATGACATCTCACGGTCGAGCGAATCTCGTGCCGATCAGATGGTTATGGTAAAAACTACGCAAGTAAATAACACGGATTCGTGAATGCGTATTATACAGGTTGTCATCTTCAAATGTATGAGCTTACTTACTTGTAGCAAGGAATACAAAGTAATTAAGGCAGTTAGTAGAGGTTCAAAAATGGCTCTGAGCACTATGGGACTTAACTTCTGAGGTCATCAGTCCCCTAGAACTTAGAACTACTGAAACCTAACCAACCTAAGGACAACGCACACATCCATGCCCGAGGTCACGCCGTTCCAGACTGTAGCGCCTAGAAACGCTCGGCCACTCCGGCCGTCGTTAGTAGAGGAAAAAATGACATTTTAACGATTTGTTAAGTGTTTGTGTCTGTACTGTATAATGCATTTTAAAATAAATACAATTATTATCGTTATTAATTGAACACGCTTGATACTGTTATTCTTGAGTTTCTCCCGGCGTATTTGATAATCAAAATATCCTCGGGTGTACTGCCGGTCTACAGTGCCCAACGGGCACAATATTTCGGCGATCATACATGTCGCCATCATCAGGTGAACTGACGAACTGAGCTCCTGTGAACGTGCCGGCACGGAGATCCGTTCGCTATGGCTGCTCAGAGGGAACTGGGTTCGGTCGCGGCGACGGCCGATTTAAATACCCTCCGCCCCCGGCGCGCTCCCTCCGCTGTCCGCGCCCCGCGCCACGGTCGCGGGGGGAACAGATTGCGACGGCGTCTGAGATGACGTCGGTGTGATGGCTCTGTCCGCCGTGGTCGTCACAACTACACGTTTGCTCGATTTACTCCTGATTAACCCAATCGCTGGTTCCCAAGCCTTGCTAAGATTATAGCCACAGTATGGGTTCCTTATGTTGAAGGATTAGAACTCTTAACTATTGTTATGACTGCCTATTGTTATTCAAAAGTAGAAATATTTGACAATTTTCCGATGCAATGATTTAAACATCACTTGACCAATGTCAGTCGTAAAATCCAAGCCTTTGTTTGCTAACTTGGCACTGAACGAGCATATAGAGGGGCTACGTTTGTACTGAAATTCCCTGCTCTATTGCTCTTAGTGTAATTGAGTCTCAGTCATCTTTTAGTGAGAAATTCGTACGACTATAAGGAAAATTCTGTAAAATTTTCACTTGTTTTCATTTAACCTCTTTTTAGATAATTGACGTTAAAAAGTTTTTGACCATTTTTGAAAAGCTCTAAAAAAAAAAAAAGGAGAGCATTTGCAGGATTAAACTGTGAGCTGCAGGTAGTTATGTAAGTACTCAACACAAAAATAACATAGTGAGTTTCTATTCCTTCACAAAAAATTATGATCTTAAAAAATAACGATTGATAAATTTTATCAAGTATTTACAGAAAGAGTTTGACTGACTCTTTTGCGTGCTACAAAAATTAAAAAGATGTATGCCTGAAGTTCATTTAATGCTGAAGACACAAAATATTGAATTATTCTGATATCTTTTAAAATAACTTGGCAATTAAACTTTACACAAACCACGTAATCCATTAAAATATGCTCAACCTCCATCTAAAAAAAATGCTCAGATGTGTCTGAATTCCTAAGGCACCAAACTACTGAGGTCTTCGCTCCCTAGACTTACACACTACTTAAAATAACTTATGCTAAGAACCGCACAAACAAATTCATGCCCGAGGGAGGACATGAACCTCCGGCGGAAGGGGCCGCGCAATTAGTGATGTGGCGCTTCTAACCGCGCGTCTACTCCACGTGGCCACCATTTAAAAAAAATGGATGCCAGAAAAAGCTACGGCTTACAAAATTTTGTTATGAAGTGTTTTGTGACTGCCTACCTACAGGATACTCAATAAATTTTATTTATATTGGGTGATTTGAAGTGGATTAACCCCGTTGCCAATAACCTTGCTAAAATCACAAACTCGCCATAAATGTGTCTTGCAAATGATTGGTTAAATACTGCGAGTGTATTTCTATATAGATGTGATAGCTAAAAATTACAGGAGGGACAAGGAAAGAAAATTGAAGTAACTGAGATGTAGGCTTGGAAGAAAATGTAGAATATAAAGTGAGTAGATAGAAATGAAGAACAGTAAGGTAATGCAAAGGGTAAAGGAATAAAGAACTCCCCTAAAGTGGGTTACGAAAAGGAAGTCAAATTGGGTGGGATATACACTGCAAGGAAGAGGAATTCAAGGAAAAGGAATTCCAACAACAGGTATCGAATGTACAGTGGAAGGACAGAAGAAGAGAGGAAAGGGAGTAAAAATGCTTGATGAAATGAAAAGTGGGAGATATTGACTACGAAGCAGTTGGCATGAAACGGTTCAGATAGAGACAGCAAAGGTATCAGAATCCTGCCAATAGGCAGAACATCTTATGATTATGATTAGGATGATCACGTCCTGATGCCTCATAAATATTATCGTGTCCCTTTGATAGTCTCCATTTTATACTTACGCCGTGTATCCCTCGTTGAAATTACAGTGAAATCCAGACCATTAGCGTTGATAAATAACAACGGGGACAGTTGAAAATGTGTACCCCGACCGGACTCGAACCTGGGATGTCCTGCTTACACGGCAGACGCTGTCCGACTTTTATTTTTATGAAAAATGTATCAAGTCGTGGGGTGGCGGAGGCAAGGTGGGCAGGGTTCGCAACCCGAAGCCTGAACACAATCTCTCCTCCCTCCCATTCCTGGGAATGTGGTACAAGGGATGCAATGGTTTTATCGGTTTTTTGTTATTTTATTTAATTAATTAATTTGTTTTTTTTTTCAAGTAATAAGTAACTGAAACTAGTAAGAGCACTCGTCGTGTCGAATTGGGGACGCACATAACTGAAAACATACTGATAGGTGCAGCAACCGGCAAAAAGAAAGAGAGCAAAGTGTGAGGCTAAGGAGGCCATTAAATAAAACCTAAAGGTGGAATCCGTACCAGCATTAATCAGTACTACATCTTGTACCGAATAGGAAGCAAAAACTGCGAGAACCTTTCGCACAGGGGACAAACAGAGGAAAAGGGGCAAATACTGCTACACAGTGCGAGGGGTCACGACGAAACTCTCCATCTGCTGTATCATCCAGGTATGACGTCTCGCAATGACCAAGGTAGATCCCACGTTGTTCCGTGTAGTGTTCCATCATCGTCTTGTAATTTTAGCTTCTCTTACCCGTGATGATCCAGCTGCGTAGAGGGGTCTTGGAACGCAATCCACAAATAATTGGAAAAATACTGTCGGTACTTTGGGTTACGGAGGATCTTGCAATGTCGTTCCTGCAAATAGTTCCAAAAGGTCTAAAGTGTCCGTAGTGCCGTCTTGAAACAAATAATGCACTGCATGTCCACGAAGCCACGTCACGGCATTAGTTTTCATGCCTGGGTAATACGTCTCATCCGGGAATAATATAGTCTTGGGTTCGATATGGTTCGGCGTCACTCGAAGAAAGTATGCTGACATTTGCTTCACCAGGTGCCACACTGCTGTAGACTCGCCACAGCGGAGACGGTGTTCAAATGGTTCAAATGGCTCTGAGCACTATGGGACTCAACTGCTGAGGTCATTAGTCCCCTAGAACTTAGAACTAGTTAAACCTAACTAACCTAAGGACATCACACACATCCATGCCCGAGGCAGGATTCGAACCTGCGACCGTAGCGGTCTCGCGGTTCCAGACTGCAGCGCCAGAACCGCGCGGCCACTTCGGCCGGCAGACGGTGTTCATTGTTGTCTTGAATGCCACAGCTCGTGCACGTAGGTGAGTCCACCATGTGGATCGCATGTAGCCTTGATCTGGTCACCTGCTTACCGTTGACAGTGATATACCACAACGCCGTGACAGCGGTGTCCAGTGTTACGTGGTGAATCGTCCTCCACACTACTCGCCAGTTGACGTTCGGGTGCTTCCTCTCCACGATGTTATCGGCTGGTCCAAGCTGCAGGACACGATAAACCGTCCTTGCCGTCGCCAGTCGAGTCGCTGGTAACGCAAGTCGAGCGTAACTGAGTTAGAGGTAAAAGACACCGATGTAGAAGAATGACGGGGGGACGTGGTGTATCGGCACAGGTGGCGAGATGGAGGGCGGCGCTAATTCTTCTAATAACAAAACTCGTCAGACTGTCCGGACGGTGGTGCCATGGTTTGACTAACGTGCTCGCAAATAGGGCGACCACTGTCATGATCGTGATAAAGGCCAAGCCCTTCCCGATCCGGAGGAAGGGTGAAAGTCTTATATTTGATCTTGAAAAGCATTCCTGAACTCACGAACGACCCAAAAGCCGCCGGTATACAGCATACAGCGAGCTAACATCACCGGTATCGGTAATATCTGCGGAAAGCGTGACGCTAAATGTGTGTTGGCATACGGGGTCCGTTGGACGATGTCTAGTGCTCGTAGGCGGTTGTTGGCTATCCCAGTCCGAACATTTCATAAAAGTCGTCGAGAGTTGTGAGCTGCGATTTGTCGCATATCGTCTGTGAAATCAATTCCAAGGCATTTCAAAGTATCTCTGAGCCGTGAGGGTATGGCGCTGCCCTCTCTCAGTCCGATCCCGATGTTCATCGTCACTGATTTTGCGACGCTGATACCAGTGGCCATGCTATATGTAGCTATCCAATTCAGTGGGTTGGCGGTGTCGTCGCCGTTGCAGATGATGATCACCAGATCGTCAGCGTATGCTTTACATCGGAAAGTGTGGTCTCTTAACGTCATACCCGTTAGCCTTTGGCGCAGGCCCAATAGGAGTGGTTCCATGGCCACAGCGTAAAGCGGACAGATGGCAGCCTTGACGTATCGATCGGGAAATGGTGAGGGGCTGCGTAGGTCGGCCGTTGACGATCACCTTGGATGTCGCGCCACGGAATAGTCGCATGACGACAGTGACAAATGGCTGTGGGTATCGCATAGTTTGAAGGACCGCTTCCAAATAGTTGTGGTCCACGCGATTGAAAGCTTGACTGAAATCGATTGCCGCCAGCGCACCCTTCAGGCGGCATGCCCTCGCCAGTGAGATGAAGTCACGATATTCACTGAGTGCTGTTAGAATATTATTGTCGCATCGTAATGACGTTTGATCGTGTGAGATGACGTGTTGTAGTCTGGTGTATCCACGCCTCCAACAGGCGAGAAAAGATCTTAAAGTCGCAATTCAATAGCGACAGCGGGCGGTAGTCTTGCGTCCGTGAGCCACCGGACGGCTTGTGAATTGGAATAATCATGCCTTCTACAAGGGCCTCTGGGAACGGCACTTCCGTGGATAGTAGTTCGCGACAGATGTCCGTGGTGGCTAATAAATATTGAAAAGTCCGGTAAAGGAGGCCTTCAGGACCCGGAGATTTGTTTACAGCTCCTTTTCTAATGGCGTCGATCACTACTTCTTCCGTAAATTCTTCAATCAAGGTCGCTTCCATTGCCGGAGTGACGGTGCCGTAAATCGTCTGAGAGACGCCCTCCAGTGCTGTCGGATCGGGAGGCTGACCTGAATAGAGCTGGGAATAATGAACGTAGAACGCTGTGCTTATGTCTTGTTGCGTGGTGAGGCGACTACCGTCCTCCGTGTCAATGAAGCGTATCAGCGCTCTTTGGCGTCGTTTACGTTCAAGAAGTACGTGGAACATAGACGGGCGTTCGCTGGCTATTCCATCCTGCGTCCTCGAGCGGATGACCACTCCCTCTAGGTGACGTCGCATATTAGCGATGGTCTGAGCCTTAGCACGGTGGACCGCCGTTTGTCGTTCCGGAGATGGCGCTGTCGCGCAGTACTCTGAAGTAAAAATCGAGTGTATGTTGACATCAAGCAGCGTAGTCGCGACCGTAGGTTATCAAAGTTCACCTGAGTGCCGGTTTGGCGCAGTCCAACCACCAGCGGATCGTTATGGAATAAACACGGCGGAGATTTTCACACTAATGCCAGGTATCCTCAGCGGCTTGGCGGTAAGCAGCGTCCGACATGTGAGAGACGTTTAACTTTCATGGTCTGCGGCTTCTCCACACTTGTTGTCGCCGTAGGGTGGTGGCACAGATATAAGCTGAGTGGTCCGCGAAAGCTGCAGGCCGCAGTTCCGCATTCTGTGTCCCAGCGAAAAGAGAGCGTGAGACATAAATCCGGTCGATGCAACTGGAAGAGTGACTCGTGAAGTGTGTGAATCCTGGTCGGTGACCGTGAAAATGTTCCCAAGTGTCCACCATCTGCAGGTCTCGGATTAGCGTCTCGAGTTCCGGGCACGGATTATGTTGTGGGAGTTGGTCTCTGGGTGCCAGTAGGCAATTGTAGTCACCTCCAAACACCAGATGGTCATGGAAGAGCGGGGCGACGTCTTCCGCAAAGAATCGTGAACGTTCGCCACATTTGTCCGTCCCGGAAGGTGCGTAGATATTGATAAGGCGGACACCCAGTACTGTGACTGCCATTCCTCTCGCCCAAAGTAGAAAGAGAATATTGTCCGTCACGATCCCTTCCCGAAGACGTACAGCGACGGCACTGCCTGTTGGGGAAGCCGGAGAGACACATGCGTCGTAACCGTACACGCCTGGGAAGTCGTCGACGTACACCTCCTGGAAAAAGGTTATATCGATGGAAGCAGAATTCAACATATCCTGAAGCAAGGATAACTTAGCGCTCGTCCGTATAGCGTTGATGTTTAAAGTTGCAACACGATAAGTTCGAGGTCTACATCTACTTCTTCATGGATACTCTGCAAATCACATTTAAGTGCCTGGCAGAGGGTTCATCGAAGCACCTTCACAAGTATCTATTATTATTCCAATCTCGTATAGCGCGCGGAAAGAACAAACACCTATATCTTACCGTACGAGCTCTGATTTCACTTATTTTATCGTGGTGATCGTTTCTCCCTATGTAGGTCGGTGTCAACAAAATATTTTCGCATTCGGAGGAGAAAGTTGGTGATTGGAGTTTCGTGAGAAGATTCCGTCGCAACGAAAAACGCCTTTCTTTTAATGATTTCCAGCCCAAATCCTGCATCATTTCTGTGACACTCTCTCCCATATATTGCGATATGTCCATAGCAACCGTGTTGGCCATCAACACCCATGTAAGGGATGTGTGTACGTGACGTCTGTCTCATCGCTGTCACTGATTGTGGAAAAGGATCAACACTGGTGGGGTGTATTCCCCCGCGTGTCGTCGGACACGATGGGCAAGGAGTTTTCCTCACCGTCGTCCGCCCAGTCGCTATGAAATACCATCGGCTGTTCGTGGTTGTTGGTGGCTGCTGTGACGCTCGGCGCAGACCTTCGGCGCAACTGGTTGGTAATCGGCAGCGGCTGTCTGCGTGTGATACTGCTGTTCTGTGGGATCGGAGGGACTGAGACCGTCACCAAGACGATCTGTTGACTGGGATGTTATTGCGGTCTCTGTGCCGCCGGTACCGTCGGTTGATTGTCCACAGTCCATGTCAGACGTTCGCTGCAAGCACTCGACCGACGGAGCACGCCGCTGTCTCTTGTGTTTCCGCGGGGAACGCTGTTCAGAGACGTGTGTTTCAGTATCCGAATGTTGGTGGATCTCTTCAGCTGCTCCGGTGTCTGGAAGAAAAGTCGCTGTTCGGACAACCCGTGGGAAAATGTCCATCCTGTCATCCGTGCTTTCTTGTAAGGTCGGTCGGGGGCGCCGTTGTAGTGGCTGGATCTGGTACTACAGAATCCATCGTGGCCTCGCTATCGTGGGCGGCTATCGTACGAATGTGGTCGGCATCGGAAAGGGCGGCCGCCCGTGCAATCCCGGCAAATTGAGACGAAGGGTCGTCACCGCAGAAGGAGTTATAGGTTCACCTGTCGAGATTCGGGTGAGCCGTCGTCGGAGACAATCCGACCTGGCGTGTCCTTCTTGGCCACAACCGGAGCAAGTGCGTAGCTGTCCGTCATACATAATAATCGCCCTACATCCGCCGATGACGAGATAGGATGGTACATGTTTTGTCAGTTCCAATTTGATCTGTCGTACCCCTTTAAGAACCAGCTACGTTGTTAAAGGCGGTCCATTTTTCCGCCATATGGCTAATCACTCTGCCTTAAGGCTGGAAATCCGTGGTGACTGCGTCCGGTGGTACTCGTATCGTACGGAGGCCAAGCACCGCGTGATCGATAGAGGAGGAGGGAGGAGGAGATTAGTGTTTAACGTCCCGTCGACAACGAGGTCATTAGAGACGGAGCGCAAGCTCGGGTGAGGGAAGGATGGGGAAGGAAATCGGCCGTGCCCTTTCAGAGGAACCATCCCGGCATTTGCCTGAAGCGATTTAGGGAAATCACGGAAAACCTAAATCAGGATGGCCGGAGACGGGATTGAACCGTCGTCCTCCCGAATGCGAGTCCAGTGTGCTAACCACTGCGCCACCCCGCTCGGTGATCGATAGAGACCGCTCCAATATGGCCATCAGAATGTTTTAATTTAGCGTCGTCCGCATGTGCGCGCACGATTCTGTTGCACACCTCGTCACTTACTAACTTGATGTAGACAACAGTGCTCGTGATAGAGAGATGGATACCAATAATAAGCCGCGGATCAATTTCAACGTCGTCACGTAGAAAACGTTCCACTTCAAAAGCTCGCGGCCGTACATGATCGGGTTGAAAACAGATCTTAATGGTAGTTTATCTGTATGAATGTGCCATATTGCGTCGGTAGTGATGGACTCTAAAACTATCGGCGACGAAGTAGTAAACAACTACGGGCACTCGCGTCCGCGCGGACGGGACGTAAACAGGACGTCCTCGCCGCAGCGCTGCGGAAAGCGGACTGTTGAGCCATCGAGAACACAGAGGGTAGTGCAACTGCACTACCTTCTAATGTAGTGTGTGGAGACTAACTTGGAAAGTCCCGATCTGGGCAACGATTTTCAGTTGTCCCCGTTGATATGTATCAACGCCTGGAATTCATTGTAATTTCGTTCTTCTTGCGCTAGAAGATAACCAATGGTATCGGTTCTTTCGGAAAGAACAATACCATCTCCATATCTCCCGCTGGTTTTCCAGTCATGCAAAAAGTACTACATGCGAGGCCAGCCTGACAGGGATGATACTGTCCGGCAAGTCTACCTGCTCTCTCTTACTCGTGTCAAAGCCTGCCTCCCACTTCCTACTCGTACCCATCCTTGTTCCGTTCCATAGGCACTACAGTCATTACTTGACTATACACTGATGGAAAAAGTCGCAACACCAAAAAGTAATTAATGCAGAGCAATGAAATTCTGGGAATAAATTTATCTAGGTAACATATTTAATTGATTAACATTGCAAGATCACAGATTAATGTTAGCGCTAGATAAGCCACTGCAAATGCGAAACGCTGGTACGTTAATAATAACCGGTGTAGCCGCCAGAATGTTTTATGCAAGCATGGAAACGTGCATGCTTTTTGTTGTACAGGTACCGCATGTCAGTTTGCAGGATGGAGATCCATACATGTTGCACTTGTCGACACACTGTAGAGCTTGTTGGGTTACATTAGCGATATATGGGCGAGCGTTATCCTGTTGGGAAACGCCCCCTGGAATGCTGTTCATGAAAGGCAACAGAACAGTTGGAATCACCAGGGTGTCGAAAAAATTTGCGGTCGGGGTGCGTGGGATAACCACAAAAGGGCTACCACTGTCATACGAAACCACGCCCCAGACCATAACTCCAGGTGTAGGTCGAGTGTGTCTAGCATGCAGACAGGTAGGTCACAGGCCCTCATCTGGCCTCCTCCTAACCAACGCACGGCCATCACGGGCACCAAGGCAGCCCTCAACCCTGACCTCCAATGAGCTCTCGCATGACACCACTAAAGTCGTACATGACGGTGGTTTGGGGTAAGTGGAACGCAAGCTATAGAGCGTCTGGCTCGGAGCTGTCCTCGAAGTAACCGATGTGTATCAGTTCGTTGTGTCTCTGTGGGCCAACTGCTGCCCAAATTGCTGCTGCAATTGCAGTACGAAGCGCCGGAGCCACACGTCGAACATGATGGTCTTTCCCTCAAGTAGTTCCACGTGGTCGTCCGGAGCCCGGTCTTCTTGCTACCGTACATTCTCGTGACCACTGACTACTGACAGTAGTCATGTACAGTGGCTACATTCCGCCTAATCTTTCACCAGTATCGCAGAAGGAACAGCCAACTTCTCATAGCCCTGTTACACAACCTCGTTCAAACTCAGTGAGATGTTGTTAATGGCGATTCTGCCACCTTAAGAGCGTTCTCGACTAACGTCAGCTCACCATATCCAATCTCAAAGGTAACTAACGCTCATGACTGTTACAGCGAGTATTTAAAGGAAACCTGATTTGGATCATCAAAGGGCGTTACTACTGCCACTCCTATGCGACTGGCGCGAGATTGTAATAGACTTCATCTTTCAGATACAGAAACACGCCTACCAACTTTAGTTTCTTTCGCACAACTCTTTTTTGGTGTTACGATTTTTTTTCGTCGTACATAAATTTAAAAATAACAGATTCGAGGTTTCCTCAGTCGGACGTCAGCATAATAATTCAAGGTTTCTATTGGGTCTTTTACAAATCTACATTAACTCAGAGATCAACAACTGTAACTCCCCGAATGCCGAACTCTAATAAGTATTGATGAAGTACTTACCTACACCTTTTCGAAAACCAGGTTCTCCGTCATCGAGTACGTCGCCATCTATTGAAACATTCATTGCTAATGATAGTAATCATACTACGAAGTGGATAGTTTCTGAAAGGTATGTAGGAAGGAATTCATGACTTAATTGTGCTTCATGACGAATTTACAAAGCAGATAGCTGAGGATGGCTAGCAAACGACAGCAGTGGAGAATGCATAAAATTAACTTCTATATCTGCATCAAGCCTTGAAGGGAAAGACGACCCAGATTACAAATGTGGTGACTTCTGAAGAAGTGACATAAGGAAAAAAGTTAGGTTGAACTTTAAATTGTGTTTCCTGAAAAGTTGTTTTTTTAAAGTTTATGTACCTTTTCCTCAGATTCTATGAATGCTAGAATTATGAAATTTTGTACACTTATTTCTGTAAACCTAATAAACGACGTCTCAAGAGCAAATTTTGAAATTCTGATAGCAAGCTGAGATATGGGGCAAAGTGCTTGGAATTTTGCATGAATTTAAAATTGTACTTGTGGAATTATAATTAAAAAATTATGAAAATTCTCCACATTGACCTATTCCAAAAACCTCATGAGAGAAGCTTACAACATATAACGAGATGAAACAGAGAAATTTTTGTAGAAATCTCATGAATACTTTCTGAGAAAAAGGAACATACATTATTTTTTGAAAATGAAACTTCAAATTTCATTCAAAATAAATTGAATATATATAATCCAAGGAGGTGTTACTTTCATGTAAAGTGTGGTACAAACTTTCATTGCCATATCTCCAAAACCGTGAATGTGGTGCATTTTTGAAATAGTGTATGTTTTTCATCAACGACCCCCCTTAAGTGTGTTACTGCAAACAAATATGATAGCTTCAACATGATATCCAATAAAGGGCCGGCGGAGTATCTGCGAACCACTACAAATTTAACATTTCATGATAGAACTGTACGAAAACTGAATAATACAAAAACAGAAAAATTCCTGCTGCAGCCTTACCCAATTAGAATATTACTTGTAAGTGATGAAATAGACACACTAAAAAGTATCATGATGAAATACTCTCTCGAATTTATATTTGGTTTGCTGGTACTGGCCAGGAATGAATCAAGACATATTGATACGCTTCTGGGGAGGACGTTTTCCAGTGAGATTTTGGAGTATATATGGTGGCTTCCGAAGACTTCTGAACAGTCCCCATGCCATCATAAAATTTACTTTAGAGGTAGAAGAGGACCAACGATTACCTTTTCTAGAGGTGCTGGTCACACCGGAGATGCTGAAAACCTGACAGGCAAACGCACCGATACGAGCACAAACTATCAAATTACCACCTGAGCCAGAACAGAGGCATGGTTAATATGCTCGTAACACGAGCAAGACGATTATGTGAGCCGCAGCATGTCATACAACACCTACAAAGGGTTCTGAGAAGCAGTGGGGACTCCACCAGTACCATTAGAAGTGTCACAGTATCAAAGATTCGGTAAAGCCACACATCGGAAAAAGAAATATCGGGCACCGCCGTTCTGCCATACATTCCCAGAGTGAAAGACAGAATTCGCCTTATACAGGGTGTTACAAAAAGGTACGGCCAAACTTTCAGGAAACATTCCTCACACACAAATAAAGAAAAGATGTTATGTGGACATGTGTCCGGAAACGCTTAATTTCCATGTTAGAGCTCATTTTAGTTTCGTCAGTATGTACTGTACTTCCTCGATTCACCGCCAGTTGGCCCAATTGAAGGAAGGTAATGTTGACTTCGGTGCTTGTGTTGGCATGCGACTCATTGCTCTATAGTACTTGCATCAAGCACATCAGTACGCAGCATCAACAGGTTACTGTTCATCACGAACGTGGTTTTGCAGTCAGTGCAATGTTTACAAATGCGGAGTCGGCAGATGCCCATTTGATGTATGGATTTGCACGGGGCAATAGCCGTGGCGCGGTACGTTTGTATCGAGACAGATTTCCAGAACGAAGGTGTCCCGACAGGAAGACGTTCGAAGCAATTGATCGCCGTCTTAGGGAGCACGGAACATTCCAGCCTATGACTCGCGACTGGGGAAGACCTAGAACGACGAGGACACCTGCAATGGACGATGCAATTCTTCGTGCAGTTGACGATAACCCTAATGTCAGCGACAGAGAAGTTGCTGCTGTACAAGGTAATGTTGACCACGTCACTGAGTGGACAGTGCTACGGGAGAACCAGTTGTTTCCGTACCATGTACAGCATGTGCAGGCACTATCAGCAGCTGATTGGCCTCCACGGGTACACTTCTGCGAATGGTTCATCCAACAATGGGTCAAGCCTCATTTCAGTGCAAATGTTCTCTTTACGGATGAGGCTTCATTCCAACGTGATCAAATTGTAAATTTTCACAATCAACATGTGTGGGCTGACGAGAATCCGCACGCAATTGTGCAATCACGTCATCAACACAGATTTTCTGTGAACGTTTGGGCAGGCATTGTTGGTGATGTCTTGATTGGGCTTCATGTTCTTCCACCTACGCTCAATGGAGCACGTTATCATGATTTCATGCGGGATACTCTACCTGTGCTGCTAGAACATGTGCCTTTACAAGTACGACACAACATGTGGTTCATGCACGATGGAGCTCCTGCACAATTCAGTCGAATTGTTCGTACGCTTCTCAACAACAGATTCGGTGACCAATTGATTGGTAGAGCATGGCCTCCACGCTCTCCTGACCTCAACCCTCTTGACTTTAATTTATGGGGCATTTGAAAGCTCTTGTCTACGCAACCCCGGTACCAAATGTAGAAACTCTTCGTGCTCGTATTGTGGACGGCTGTGATACAATACGCCATTCTCCAGGGCTGCATCAGCGGATCACGGATTCCATGCGACGGAGAGTGGATGCATGTATCCTCGCTAACGGAGGACATGTTGAACATTTCCTGTAACAAAGTGTTCGAAGTCACGCTGGTACGTTCTGTTGCTGTGTGTTTCCATTCCATGATTTATGTGATTTGAAGAGAAGTAATAAAATGAGCTCTAACATGGAAAGTAAGCGTTTCCGGACACATGTCATCCACATAACATATTTTCTTTCTTTTTGGGTGAGGAATGTTTCCTGAAAGTTTGGCCGTACCTTTTTGTAACACCCTGTATTTTCCAAACACGGCATAAAGACTATTTATAAACTGACAAAGAAGGTCAGAGCATGTCTGAGATTGGCAAAGGAGAAAAGGGATCCCACTTGCAATGTCGGAAATATACAGCGTACCGTGTATATGTGGAAAAGTGTATGTTGTAATGATCGGAGGATCAATCAACACCAGCATCACGGAGCATAAGCTGCGTAGGTTGGGAGAATTCGGCCTTGGCGGAGCACGTCCTGCGTTAGACCAGCCACATAGTAAAATTCGCCCACAGGGAAGTTCTTGCTCTAGAGAAGAGCTGTGACATCCGCTTGTTCAGAGAAGCTATACAAATACACAAACGTGACAACAGCTTCAACCAGAAAGAAGGAAACCTCAAGATGCACGGGTCCTGGATTCCCGTGCTGCAGCGAACGACCTCAGCAGTTGAGTCCCATAGCAAGGGGAGATCCGCAGCAGTAATGACCACGGAAACGCCCTTTCACGTAGACACGCAAGGTATATATAACCTGAGACCACCATTAGAAATGGAGGGTGAGGCTTTCACAATGCCAACCACTTGCGCTGGCCAAACGTCAGAAAAATCATCAAACGAACACCGGGCGAAGAACTCGAAACAGAAACCAACAGGCAGTTTGTTACTGCTGTAACGCTAGCATCTTAACGGTTTTAGACCTGTATGTGAACAGCATTTTTTGTTGGAATCTGTTGCATGGCAAGTCATAGTACTACAGGGCTGTCTTCCAGCCTGAGGTAATAAATGTTGTTTTTTGTACGCTGCAGGACCAACGTCACTTTCGGTACCAGTAGGATTTGATTTTACCCGAAGAAATTTCGCGGAATGATGTCGTGAAGAGGCACAGGCATTTTTGAACCGTATTTTATACCGAGCGTGGCATGGGCTTGGTCCTGACGGTGTGTAAGGAAACAGAAATAGATCTTTGTTGTGAAAGACTGACGACATGGCAGGCATCGATACTGTCGGATGTCTCGACGCCCATGTCATCCATCAGTTCAGTAACTCACGCCTGTAAATTATTGAAAAAAGATAAATTAACTGGTAGAAGCCGACCTCGGGGAGGGCCAGTTTGGAGAAATGAAGAGTGCGAGGCTGAGGAAAATCAAACTTACTTTTATAGCGCTTGTAGATTTAGAGAAAATGCTCTTTGAAATAATGTAAGTGGCAGGGATAAAATGCGGAGAGTGAACAGTTATTTACAGCCTGTACAGAATTCAGACGGCAGTAATAAGAATCTGTGGACATGAAAAGGCAACAGTAGTAGATAAAGAGAGAGGGAGAGGGTTATAGGCTACTCCTGATTTTCTTCAGTCTCTACACAGAGGGAGCAGTGAAGGGACCCAAGGAGAAATTCAGAGAGGGAATTGAAGTTCACTCGAATCAAATCTGGAGGTTGTAACTAGACTAATAAATGAGGCACAAAAATTAGTAGATGAGTTTTGCTATTTTGGCAGCAAAATAACTGATGGCTGAGGTAGAAAGGATATAAAATGCAGACTGACAACAGCAATGGAAACATTTCTGAAGAGGAATTTTGTTTTTAGGATGTCTTTTCTGAATGTATATGCTTGCATTTTAGCTTTCTACGAAAGTGAAACTTACATGATAAATGGATCGGACAAGAAGAGAATAGTAGATACTGAAACGTGATGCTCCGAAGCAATTACATTGATGTATGGAGTAACTAATGAGAAGGTATTTAATTCAATTCGCGGAAAAAAAATGTATCGCACAACTTGAGCAAAAGACGGGGATTGATTCATATGTCATGTGCTGAGGCATTCAGGAATCGTTAGTTTTTTGTTGTAAGGAAATGTGGGGTAAAAACTGAATTTGACGAGGCATGAATTGAGGTAACAGGTTTAACTATATATGGGTTACAGTAATTACCCCGAGATGAAGGGTCTTGCGAAGGACAGACTGAAGTGGAGGCTGGATCCAAACTGAGGACCACAATAACAGTTTAAGAGTATAACCTCCCATGTACGACAGTGAAAGACATTTCTTGTATTCTTTCACTTCTTCTTCTGCCTGTGTGGCCATTGGATAATCGCCCGAATTTGTAGTTTCTTTTTGTGTGACTGTATGTCTTACCGTCACCACAAACGTCAGTCACACTGCAAGAGAAAAGTGTTACGCAACATGCGAGCGAATCGTGCGAAAATTTTTCTTTAGCTATTCTTCAGTTTTGGGGTGCACCCATGTTCTAGGAAGAGTGTCTTTGATTACTAATCAAAACATCCCCGGTTCCTGTTCCAAACCCCGCCACCACTTAAATTTTGAAAAAAATGAGCATTTTCGGCCAAAGACTGCCGGCGTAAGAAGTCACCCTCATTCTGCCAATGGCCTTGTCAAAGCGTGCTGAGGAGTGGAGAGAGGTTCAGGGCACTCTCTTCCCTATGCAACCGGACGGTGTCCCTAAAGGCGGATGAATCAGCATTGACGAGCAGCACGAAGATGCCGAAGGAGATGGAAAAGACGCATATTGTGTATCCACAGGACATGTGACCAGTAATTAAAAAAGTATCATGATGATCTCCATGTTGGCAAAATAGTCCCCCACTCGGATCTTCGGGAGAGGACTCCAGGGGGACGGGAAGTGACCAAGACAAAAAGACTGAATAATCAACGAAGGGATAACGCTCTAGTAGTCCGGGCGCGGAATGTTAGAAGCCTGAACGTGGTAAGGAAGCTAGAAAACCAGAAAAGTGAATTGCAAAAGCTCTGTCCAGATGTAGTGGTGATCAGTGAAGTGAAATGGAAAGAAGACAAGTATTTCTGATCAGATGAGTGTAGGGTAATGTCAACAGCAGCAGAAAATGATATAATGGGAGTAGGATTCGTCATGAATAGAAAGGTAAGCCAGGGAGTGAGTTACTGTGTACAGTTCAGTGATAGGGCTGTTCTCATCAGTATCGACAGCAAACCACCACCGACAACGATAGTTCAGGTATACATGCCGACGTCGCAGGCTAAAGGTGAAGAGACAGAAAAAGTATATGTGGAACGGAACAGGTAATTCAGTACGTAAAGGGAGATGAAAATCTAGTAGCGACGTGGGACTGGAATGCGGTTTTAGGGGAAGGCGTAGAAGAAAGTGCTACCGGAGAGTATCGTCTTTGTACTGGGAACGAGAGAGGATAAAGACGCCGGCCGAAGTGGCCGTGCGGTTAAAGGCGCTGCAGTCTGGAACCGCAAGACCGCTACGGTCGCAGGTTCGAATCCTGCCTCGGGCATGGATGTTTGTGATGTCCTTAGGTTAGTTAGGTTTAACTAGTTCTAAGTTCTAGGGGACTAATGACCTCAGCAGTTGGGTCCCATAGTGCTCAGAGCCAGCCAGGATAAAGATTAATTGAGTTTTGTAGTATATTTCAGCTAGTAACGGCGAAAATTCCGTTCAATAATCACAATAGGAAGAGGTATACTTATAAAAGGGCCGGAGATACGTGAAGATTTCAGTTACATTACATCACGGTCAGACAGGGATTCCGAAATCAGATACTATATTGTAAGGCGTATCCAGAACCAGATATAGACTCAGATCACAATCTAGTAGTGATGAAGAGTAGGATGAAGTTAAAGAGATTAGTCAGCAAGAATCAATACGCAAGGAAGTGGGATACGGAAGTACTAAAGAATGAAGAGATAGGCTTGAAATTCTCGAATGTTATAGATCCTGCAATAAGGAATAGCTTAGTAGCCAGTACAGTTGAAGAGAAATTGACATCTTTAAAAAGGGCAATCACCTAAGTTGGAAAGAAAAACGTAGGTACAAAGAGGGTAACTGCAAAGAAACCATGGGTAGCAGAAATACTTCAGTTGATCGACGAAAGAAGGTAGTACAAAAATGTTTAGGGAAATTCAGTAATACAGAAATACAAGTCGCTGAGGTATGAAATAAATAGCAAATTCAGGTAAGCTACGACGAAATGGCTGCATAAGAATGTGAAGAAATCGAAAAAGAAGTGATTGTCGGAACCACTCACTCACCACACAGGAAAGTCAAAAGACCTTCGGTGAAATTAAAAGCAAGGGTGGTAACATTGTGCGTGCAACAGGGATTCCACTGTTATATCCAGAGAAGAGAGCTAATAGGTGGAAAGAGTACACTGAAGGCCTCTATGACGGGGTAGATTTGTCTGATGTGGTAGAAGAAGAGATAGGGAATCTAATAGTAGAATCAAAATTTAAAAGAGCTTCGGAAGACCTAAGATCAAATAAGTCAGAAGTGATACATAACATTCCACCAGAATTTCTAAATTTATTGGCTGAAGTGGCAACAAAACGACTATTCACTTCGGTGTGAAGAACGTGTGAGTCTGGCCATATACTATCAGACATTCGGAAAAGTATCATCCACACAGTGCTGAAGACTGCAAAAGCTGACACTCCTAGAAATGTCATACAGTCAGCTTAAGATCTTCTACAGATAAGTTGATGACAAAAATAATATACAGAAGAATGGAAAAGAAAATTGATGGTGTGTTAGATGACGATCCGTTTGGCTTTAGGAAAGATAAAGGCACCAGAGAGGCAATTCTGACATTACTGTTATAATTGAAGGAAGGCTAAAGAAACATTAAGGCACGTTCATATTATTTGTAGACAAGCAGATGGTGCTAGATGTTTGAAATTCCGAGGAAAATAGGAATATGCTATAGGGAGAGAGGGAATAATAACAGTGAAGGACGAAGAACGAAGCGCTCGGATTAAAAAGAATGTAAGACAGGGATGTAATCTTTCGCCCATACTGTTCAGGCACAAGAGAGGAATTCGTGGCGGGCAGCATTAAATGAGTCAGAAGACCGATGACAAAAAAAAGTGACTATTAGTGTATTGCTGGCAGGACGAACTATCAGCATCGAAGAAGCAATGGTGGAAATAAAAGAAAGGTTCAGAAGCGGAATTAAAGTTCAAGATGAAGGATATCAATGATTCGATTTGCTGATGGCATTGCTGTCCTCAGTGAAAGTGAAGAAGAACTACATGATCTGCGGAATGGAATGAATACTCTCATAAGTGCAGAATATGGATTGAGAGGAAATCGAGGAAAGAGCAAAGTACGGAGAAGTAGCAGAAATGAGAACAGCGAGGAACTTAACATCGGGATTGATGGTCACAAAGTTACGGAATTCTGCTACTTAGCAGCAAAATAACCAGCGATAGACAGAGCAAGGAGAATATCAAAAGCTGACTAGCACAGGCAAAAATGGCATTCCTGGCCAAAGAGAAGTCTACTAGACCAAACATAGGACGAAATTTCTGAACATGTACGTTTGGAGGACAGCATTGTATGGTACTCAACGGAAGATAATCGAAGCGTTTGAGATATGGTGCTACAGGCGAATGTTGATAATTAGGTGGACTGATAGGGTAAGGAATGAGGATTTGTGCAGAATCGGAGAGGAAAAGAATATGTGGAAAACATGATAAGAAGAAGGGACAGGATGATAGGACATCAGTTAAGACATCAGGGAGTAACTTCCATGGTACTAGAGGGAGCTGTAGAGTGTAAGAACGGTAGAGGATGACAGAGACTAGAATACATCCAGCAAAAATAATTTAGGACGTAGGTTGGAAGTGATTCTTTGAGATGAAGAGTTTGGCACAGGAGAGGAATTCGGGACGAGCAGGATTAAATGATCAGAAGACCGATGACTGAAAAAAAAATTGTGGCAATTAGTATATTGCTGGCAGGACGAGCTATCAGCTGTGGTGATGCCTAGACAAGTGTGGAAACCAACCCGCCTCTGAGCTACATCATAGCTGGTTCATGTGTGGTCGTTAATTCGCTGCGGCAATTCGATCCAGCTGTGACTCACCTCCTTGTCCCCCAAGCCAGCGCACTGCACAGTCCCTGTTTGATTCTTAGCTTCATGTCCAAAGCCCGTTAGTAGCCAGACGATACACAGCTTTGCAAAGTAAGTGGCAACTGGAGGTTTTTTTTTATTTTTTATTTTTTTTAAATTAGGGTTACGCACTCCAGTCGGTAAAAACGGAATCCTTATAGGTTCACTTCTTGTCCGTCTGCCTGTCTATCTGTCGGACTGTTGAATCCCCTTTACCTCAGGAATGGCTAGACGTATCAGGTTAAAATTTATGTCAGATATTGAGCTCCACGGTCACTTGGCGATGTAAGAACGTGAAGTATCTAAGTCAATGCAGTCAAAAGATACGGACAATTATGTCACAGATTTTGACACCCCCGAACTCAGTTATCAAAACCTAGTGGGTACTTCCCGTTGACCCAGAATCATGAAATTTATCAAGGAGCAAAGTTTCACACTACAACCAAAGGACAAAGATCCGGAAAATCTTAATTTGTAATTATATCTCACACAAAAAATTGTTTGTCATTTGTCATCAGACTCTCTGTTTGTTTATTTGTTAAGACTCTGTTTTCTCAGAAACGGATGGACGTTCCAAGGTGAAATTTACGTCACGTACTGAGGCGTGCAATCCTTTGGTGATAAAAATATTAAGCTTCTAAGTCTGCGTGATATATTTTGATACTCGCAAACTCGCTCATTAAAACCTGTGGGGTTCTTAACCTTGACGTAGAATCATGAAATTTTGCAAGAAAGATTTCATACTACAAGTGAAGGAAAAATTCGAAACTTGACTATTCATAATTAGAATCACATGAGAAAAAGATTTCTCAATTCGCCGTCTATAAACACATCGTTCCCTGAATAAAATCTTGGGTTTCAAGCCGCGTCAGTTCGAATAAAATTCTGGAGCTCTCGATGGCTATCTCCGCCGCCAGGACGACGATGGCGGAGATGGTCATGGCGGCTTGAAAATTGAGAAGATTTTATTCAGACATGCCGCCGCGAAAGACACCGAGGACACATCAGCTGCTGTTGCATTAGTGTTAGTAATAAGTGTCAGTGATGCTCCGCTCGACCTACAGACGTTGCTGCTTCGAATCCTGTTTTTGGCTTGTCGGTGTACTGAGTGAAAATATGCTGCCTTGACTCAAGTTTCTGTTGCCAGTGACGTGTCCATCGACAGAGGTACTGAGTTCGACCGTCCCTGTGGACAGTTCAGGAAAAAAAAGAAAAAAAAGTGAAATGGTCGTGTGGCGTTGCTGGCCGGGAGGCCCCAGTCGGGGGTTCGGCCGCCGGGTTGCAAGTCTTATTTCAGGCGACACCATATTAGGTGACTTACATGTCGGTGATGATGATGAGGACAACACAACAGCTAGTCCATGAGCGGAGAAAATCTCCATCCTGGCCGAGGATCCACCCCCCACTATGTAGGGTAATCCTTAACATGTCTCATTTAAGATTTTCTAGCTTCCCTAACACTTTCAAATTTCTGGCATTCCACGCCCCAACTCGTACAACGTAATCCTGTCGTTGGTTATTCGACCTTATTCTCGTGGTCGCCTCCTCTTTGGCAGTTTCCTCCCGGAGATCCAAATGGGGGACTTGCCGGGAATCTTTTTACAATGGAGAGATCATCATGACACATTTGCAGTTACAGGCCACAAGTCCTGTGGGTACACATTATGTGTCTTTAATGGAGTGAGTTCCATTCCCTTCTACATCCTGGTGCCATTTATGATTAATCAGTGGTGGTTCTTCCGCCCTTTAGGGCAGTTTTCTACCCCAAGGGCAAGAGAGTGCCTCGAACCTCTCTCCACTTCTCCACCCTCTTTTATAAGGCCGTTCGCAGTCTGAGGGTGACTTCTTATGCCGGAAGTCTCCTTCCGCCGTTGCTGATGATTTTTATTCAAAATTTAAGCAGTGGTGGGGTTAGTACACGGGACAGAGGACCTTTTGATTACTAATCATAGACGCAATCACTAAATCACTAGAGCATGAGTGCCAAACCGTTAGTATTGACAACTGCATGGAGTTTTTACACAGAACACACAGAGGGCGGTATGTCGACGTGCTCAAAGAACTTGGAATTTTTACTTCTAGAATAAAAGAATCGGAAAGAATCTGACAAGTACATTAACGAACGGAATTAATTTTCCCATAACGCTTAATTTGATACTACCGTCCTCCACTAGATGTGTGATGCCTGGTGTTCTTCATCGCCCCGCGAACTTGAATGTGTTCATCATTTTAGGTGGCCGTGGTGGAAGGCGGTGGGCGTTGACTGCAGCCTGTGACAGCCATAAACACAGAACTGTGTTGCTCGTCGCTCCGCCTGCTTTGGTGGTTTGAACACTGGCAGCCGTTCTCTTCTCAAACTATTAACACTTAACAACTTAATTTCTATTAGTTGTTTCCTGAAACAGCTAAGGCTATTCCGTATCTAGGCTCCTCTTTCTTCGACTTTTCTGATTATTTCGAACTAATCTCCAACTTAAGCAAAGAGTGCTCAACGTAGTTCTATTCTTATTCATAAAAATGAAGGCGAATTAGTTAAGTTTTAGATATATTCGGTGATTTTGCTACTAACTTTTAAGATATGTAAACAAGAATAAAAATGTGCGATACACAGTGTGCTGTCACCATGCTTGTAACATTTTTTTTTTTTTATCTTCTTGTGTAATACATCAGTCATGGTGAAATTTAGTACATTAATGCAGTTATGGTTGTTTCGTAACTG
Source organism: Schistocerca piceifrons (assembly GCF_021461385.2). Taxonomy (NCBI): domain Eukaryota; kingdom Metazoa; phylum Arthropoda; class Insecta; order Orthoptera; family Acrididae; genus Schistocerca; species Schistocerca piceifrons. The sequence goes on along the minus strand of NC_060140.1, from coordinate 640,366,599 downwards.
GACTGAATCCCTCCCTCCTTCCCTCTCCCATCCACTTTTTACGTTACATTAAGCGTCCTCGTGCAATTCTATTCTTATTCATTAAAATGAGGGCAACTTGTTAAAGTCTTGGATACGTTCGGTGATTTTGCAACCTAGCCCTGATCCGCAACACAGACTGAAACCAGTTGTCGTTAAACAGAAAGTTGTGGTCCAAACGGTGTTTCTTTACTTTTTTATTACATATTTCTAGTACACATTAAGCCCTTCTGTGTTCAAGTAATCGTGGGCATACCAACTAACAATTGCTTTAAACCCCAACGAGTATTGCACCGGGAATAAATAATATTCTTCAGGCCATGCTATCACCCCTGCCAATGATATCCAAAAGCAGATGATTTATGAGTGCATCAGAATACGTATATATCAACGTTTGGTTCCGCTTGCACAGTGATTTATTACTGCAACAGCGTCGTCAGTTCCGATGAAAGGTTTTACCTCTGTGTGTCTGCAGCAGAGTCATCGTACATTCTCACGTCTGTTGTATATCGGATTTACTCAGGACTGAAAATGGTCTTCTTTGGCAGGTTCCACAGCGATCCAGGAAATTTTTATTTTAGTATAGCTCCAGTATCGAACAATGAAAGTCAATTATCAGGTGATTAACTTTGGTCAACATTAACATCTTCAGATCTGAGTAAATCCAGTATTCTAAACAATTCGTGTCATTTCTTGTATTGATGGTAGAGTCACATTAATCCTGTATGTGACTTAACGATATATATACGGAGTGGCATTAATTATGTAGTATACTGGATTTACTCAGGACTGAAAATGGTCATCTTTAACAGAAATTCATTACCTGATAAATAACGTTTGTAGTCAGGAACTGGTTTTATAATAAAATAAATGTTTCGTGACGGTCGAGTAAAAACGGCCGTTGCTCCAAAATACGTCGATGTTTTGCGCAATGTAAGTGAAGTGGATCGGGCTATAAATTATCGTGGGGCTGAGTCATATCGAGTTCTGCACTGCTTTTACTGCACTACTTTAGATGGCGTATAGGCACTTAGTTCTGAAAAATATCCATTCCCGCAGTTCAAAAACAGGCTCATGTCTGTTGGTTTAAAGAAATTCTAAAAACGTAGCCCCGTAGCAGGAGGTTAAACTTGGATGTACTCGTACTAGTAGCAAACTGTCCAGCAGACCGCTGTTTGCGTGTTCCAAGGTGAAAGGAATTCAGCGAAAGTGAATTGTTCGCGTAATATTTCCTGGAAAATTATCACTTGTTTCTTTGGTTACAAAGGGGAAATCGTGAGCACCGTTTTGGGGTATCGAATTTTGCTGCGCATCTGTTAGACCAGGGCTTCCCAACGTGTGGTCCGCGGACACCCTAGGGGTCCGCCGGCCCTTTCGAGGAGGTTCGCGGCCACCCTTCACCAAATCGTGTAAAATAATGAGTAAAACTATTGAATAAAAATGTGAAAATCAAATTCATCACTATTTTTTTTCTTGTGAAAAACATGTGTGCTTTTACTTAAGGTCGTATCCCCAAGCAGCCTTTGCGGTTCCTAAGTGAGAACGTATATACGGTTTAGTGCCAGAGAATGCGGCTTCTCTGATCGACTGCTTCGCAACAATACGGGGTTCGTTTGTGCGCCGGTTCACGCCGGCGCTGAAACCTTTTACGCATGCGCGGAGCGTGGTTTGTCGACCAATCGCAGCGCTCGCTGGCACGTATGCGGCCCCAGGCATCATTAAATGTTAAACTTGCTTTGTCAGTGCACTACCTATTTCATAAGTCCATTTTTGACCAGTTTATTACTTCTAACATGGATCGGTGGCTGAAGTCAGGATCATGGAAGAAGGGTGCAGTTGCCTTAACAACAAGGGAAGTTTCCAGTTGAAAAGAATGAGGAAGGAGGAAGAGTTTACATACATTTGAACATTTTTCTTCGGATTTTACGAAAAACCACACACAAACACACAGACACACACACACACACACACACACACACACACACACACACACACGATTGTTACGAAATATGCATGCTCCTTACACAACAGTAGCCAAACAGTGGAAGTGATTAGACCATAAGCGGTAGCTTGTAAACAGCGAACAGTTTGGACGTGACGTTGATTGCTCTTGGAGGAAGACAGCTCCATCTTGTGAAATTTCAATTAGCAAGTAATTTTAATCAAGCTATAGTGTATTGAACAAAGGGAGTAAATCCACTAGTAAGTGTCTGGATACAGTAGGAATTCAAATTGGATCGTTAATTTCAAGTTGTTTTCATTAATCTCTAAACCAAAGACTATTGATACTTCGGGGGGGGGGGGGGCGTCATTGGGAACATGGTACTTGCATTAAGAAGCTTTCAATCCCATGGGTTTCGCTCTGAAATTTAAAGTTACTGTGCTCTTGACTGACTAGGGGTCCGCCATGGATTTTCGACTGAAGAAGGGGTCCGCCAGCTGAAAAGGTTGGGAAGCCCTGTGTTAGACAGTATTCGTTCTCTCTCGCCTGCAGAAGAGCTACCTCCCATCGCTTCCGTCCCACAGTAGCCATCTTGCTGTTGACTGCTGCTGCTGCCTTCCTGGTACTGCTGTTGTTACTGCGGTTGTAGATGGGGTTAATAACGCGAAAATTGCACTGACTGTTGGTTAAACAGTTGTTGATACTGATGTGGACCGATATCGGATGTTAGTTGTTGTCGTTGATGTCGTTAATGTGTACAGAATTATAAAGAAGCTCCGTATACTTGCAGTAAACTCACCAGCGGGTCCGAACTTGGTCTTTCCACATGCTCGGAAACTCGACTCGCGCCGCTGCCGATTTGACTCAAAACTCCTCACTAAAGTCCATTGCAGCGTACAAGTGCACTATATCAACTTAGAAAGGAGAGCGAGTATACGAACTCTTAAGTGACATCATCTTCCCTCCTTTCCTTATCCATCCTCTCACCTTCTCTTTCTCAGATGTCATGACATCATGGTTGATGCGACAGTTTTACTGCATGAACAGTGAAAATGTAGAAGGCTTGAGTGATAAACTTTTTTTCCATTCATCATTTTGCCGGGTTTATGAGCGAGAAAAAGTATAGTAAAGGTTTTAAATTGTGTGCAAAATTCGTTGAAAGTCACTAAATGCTCAAATACTGAATTGAGTGCACAGTAGCTACACATGAAGCAAAGTGTACATTATGTGGGTTAAACCAACACCGACTCAAAGAACGGCCTCGGCGCTTGTGCGTGACGTCACGTCAGTTAGGCACGGCGAACGCCAGGTCTGTTGCAGGCATACTCATAATGGTGGTGCTCCCTTTCTGACACAGGAAAATGTGAAACTATTGGCGGTAGTTGACCAACACACATTGTTCTGAGAGATTTCTGCAATCAATTAATTGTGCAATTCATTACACTTCTTAACAAATACTGTACTCCTGAACTTAAATTTCCACCTGTTTTAAGGATTGACATACAAAAACAACTTCATGGTCCAGCAGCAACAGAATTCGTGCTTCTTTACCTTATTTGTAAATCTGAGGAAGTTACGTTTGTACTGGGTTGCTTTGGTGCTCTTCTTTAGGTATCTTGGTTGCCTATGGGGTGAGGAGCACTGAATGTCAATGAAATATCTTGCGATTGAACACGTTGGGGGAGGGGGTGGGGACAGAAGAATAGGCGAAAGAGAGATTCTTGTTTTATCAAATAAAATTTTTTTATCTTATAAAGTTTCTCCTTTCAGTTGCAAGAGGGAAATATTTATCTTTTGTAATGTGCATGTTTAAAAAAGTTTAAGCTCAGCAATATTTTCGATGTATGAAGCTATTTTGTTTCCTGTTTCGAATTCCTTTCGTTGAAAACGACTGTAATCTAATGACTGGCAACAGTTGGACATTTACACATCTAAATTAGTTCACATTTCCAGTGACGATATCAAACGAAAATAAATAAAAAATAAAAGAAACGAGTACTTTGTGAGGGGGTTGGGGTAAGTTTCGATAGCAAAATGGATCAAGTAAATATAGTTACTTGAATGTAAAATTTCCGAAGCTTGCAATGGGCAAAGCATCTTCTCGTATTGATCTACGTTTGTTTCGACAGGGTTCAGTAATACAGAACTATCATCTTCATTTGTAGCTTTACGATAGTAAGAAAATCTTTCATCTAAATAAAACTGCAGAATCCAAAACAATACCAAACATTTTGTCCAAAAATAAGAGATTTATAGTGATAAGCACGCCCAGGCGTTTCTGCCTGCAACAGACCCGGCGTTCGCCGTGCCCAGCTGACGTGACGTCACCAACAAGCGCCGAGGCCTCCCTTTGAGTCGGTGTTGGTTAAATACACTAAAGATGGTGTAAGTATTGTATTCATTACTTTTAAGTCGTATCACGTAGCACATATCAACCAATAAAAGTGTTTTCAGAAATACGGTCAAGTTCTTGTCCAAGAGTAAATAGCTTTTTCGAAGAGTAAATATTTTTCCCTGTTTCGCGTAATTTTCTTCAAATCCATAAGGATCTTGTACTACACACTTTCCTCAGGGTTCAAGGTATCTAGTTACCACATTTTATCGAAATCGGTGCAGCGGTTTAGTAACAATAAATTTAAACGTATGTGTGATTCGGCAGCTTTTCACACAACTCTGTGTATGACGTCTTACATTTTGAGTTGTGTGCCGTACAATTATATAATTTTGCAGGTGCATTCAGTGGTATAAGTGAACACTGCCTGCAAAAAGTGTCACGAACACACATAGTAGTACAGAAGTAATAAATAAAGCCTTCTTGCCTGGTGCGAAAATGAAGGCGAAATTGTAGTAAGCAATAAACTTTTTCCTTTCACCAGATTGTGGGGGCATGAGCGAGAAAAAGTTTCTTAAAGGTTTGAAATTTTATGGAAAGATAGTTCCAAGTCGCTAAGTGCTGTCGTTCGTTCTCAAATATTGGTTGAATAATATCTGGGTATTCGTTGCCAGTGGCCTACACTTCTTTTTCAACCCACCCCCCACCCCTTTTATAGGTAGGTGGCTCTTACTCCCACAACGATGTTTCCAAACAGTTAGTGATATGTGTACCAAGTTTGGTTGAAATCTGTCCATTGGTTCAGGAGGAGATGTGGAGCACACATACATACATACATTTTTATAATAGGCATGCATATGTTTTTCTGTGACCCGATTTTGATTAAATATAGCCTGTACGGCGCCGAAAGCTGTACTCAAGTTACCTGTGAAAACCCCAAGAAAATTCGTCTATTAGTTTTGGAGATTACCCTGTTTAAAAAGATAGACGGACAAGAAACGTTTTGGTAAACTTTAAATTACGATACCTTTTTACCCCGTGATCCGATTTGGATGAAATAAAGCCCGTACGTTGCCACAGGCTACGCTGAAGTTACCGGTGAAAACCTCGTAGAACCCCGTCTTGTAGGTCTAGACACCAGCGTGTAAAGACAAACGGACAGACACGACAGTTTTACAGTTTTATTATTAGTATCGAGTAAAAGGTTCCGGATTGGGATTGAGATTTAGGATTAAAGAATATAACTGATAACATTCTTTGACTGCATTGCTGTCCTCAACAAAACTGAGGAAGAATTTCATTAACTGTTGGATGGAATGAACAGCACACGCTATGGACTGAGAGCAAACCAAAGAGAGACAAAAATAATGAGGAGTAACTGAAATGAAATAAGCAATAAACGGAACATCAAAACTGAGGACCGCAAAGTAGACGAAGTGAAGGAATTTTCCTTCCTTCGAAGCAAAATAGCATCTGACGGACAATGCATGGAGAACGCACAGTCAAAGAGGTCATCAGTGTTTGTCGTAGTAAAACTTAGTCTTTCATCTGAAAGCCTAAACATGCGTCATTTTTGTGTGTGTTGTTGGTTATCGAACACAGAAGCAGGCTCACGTACCTTTGTTGCATTCCCCTTTGTAGTCGTCCATGCAACTTCACGTACCAAATGTTAAAAAGTTGTGACTTTTGCCGTCGCCCACGTACCAAATGTTAAAAAGTTGTGACTTTTGCCGTCGCCTTGTAAATGTTCAATAGTAGTATTTCTCTCCCTCCCCCCGCTCTCTCTCACTCTCTGTGTCTGTCTGTCTTTGTTTGTGTGTTTGTGTGTGTGTGTGTGTGTGTGTGTGTGTGTGTCTCCAGTAATAGATGGCAATGAAAATTCGCAAACATTAAAAAGTTACAAGTCTTTTTATACATCCATATACCTAATGTCAGTATATAAAGCCACTGCTGCACTTTCGGATATAAATCTTACTTAAAATCTTGAAAACCACTGCGGATTCCTAGCTCACAGACAACTTAGAATCCTACACGGAGAGTTTCTTAGAACAACGTTTTTATTCAAGCACGAAAAGCAAATAGCTGCACAATATTCTTAAGGGGTGCACATGTTTACGCCCTGATATTGTATGAAGTCTCGCACTTTTTGTCATTTCGTATGGTGCTGTGTGGTGCTAAGTAAAATATCTTCTCTGTGCTGTTAAACAACGTAAGCGGCATACCACAGTCAGACACATCTGTTAGCAGTTAATGAAACTATAGGTAAACTTGATTTTAGTGTTATAACTCATATTTTCCGTCCTTTCCATGAATCCAGTGAAATCTTGCAGCATTAAAAATGCCACTGAAGCCTGTGATGGAACAAGATCCCAGATACAACCTGTATAGACCAAATCAAACTTCAATAACCTGATATCCGCAGTAAAACGAGTTGGGGCGGAGGAGGAATTCGAATTCCTTTATGCCTGCTTTGGAAATATACAATTCCGTTACCAAGAAGCAGTGATGGTGATGCTGCAGATTGTTTCTGTTAAAAAACGAAACACCAAAAGCAAGGAATTTGGAGTTACGCTCTAATCGTGATGTCACCTATGTCTTAGCGAAAAAATTAGAGAAATATTTGTAGGGCTACTAGCTACGTTTCTGCTGTGAAGTTCTGCCCTCAAACGTATTTAGTTTAGAGAACTTTTTACAATTTGGAAAAAAATATAGACAAAATGAAGGCGTGATGAACTTCTAGTGAATATTTCCTTTCTTCCTATATTATTTCTGCTACTTTAGTGCATATTTTTAGTAGTCTTCTTGCAAAACTGGAAGCATATTTTCGATGTTTTAAATGTATTTCAATCCGCCCTCTGATCATTGCGTCCACAGAACTCAATGAAAGAAAATAAACACAGTAATAAATAACTGTGAAGTGTCACAGTGAAAACAGATGTCAACAACCATAAGCTTTGAGAGTGTGAAGTGGGTCGTAACTGGATAGCTCAGCAGGTAAGAGAATTGCCCACGAAATGCTACGTTCGGATTTCGAGTCCCAGTTCGGCACACAATCATAATCTGCTTGGAAATTTCAAAACAGCTCATTTGCCTTCGCTAGATAAAAGACTCAGGAACGGCAATGCTAATAATACACTGTCGGAAAAAATTAATACACCTAGAAAAACAACGTCGATTTTGATCCGATGACGGCACATGCCACCTGTGGGATAGTAGGTGTACTGATAATGGATTCGACGTCGTCTGCCAACAGGAAGTGTAGTGGCGTAGCTACCAGGGAATGCTCACAGCCAGAAGACTCAGTGTGATGCAGACGTGTGACACAAGCAGGCAACCACGCCACAGAAATGAGCTCGTGCTTCCTAAAGGCAACTGAGTGTCTGAAAGGCGTCGAATTGTCGCCTTACGTGTGGCGGGATGATCCTTTCGGCGAACTGCCGCATAAATTGGACGTGCTGATATCAGTGGTCACGAGAACATTTTCACACCCGCATAAGAGATTCTGGGAATCCACGCAGCACAGACGCCGGCCAGGATCGTCGTATTGTAAGAACAGCAGTGACAGATCGTACAGTAACCACAGCACGGATGAGAGGGTTTGTGTCAACATGTTCTGTTGCGAACCGGTTATTAGCAGTGGGATTATGGGAACGCACACCTCTAGCCCGTCTTACTCTCAAGCGACAGCATCGACGATCAGAGGATCCCTTTGAAAGTGAACGACGAAAGCAGATTCTGCATGCTCGCAAGTCATGATCGTTTGCTCGTACGGCGAAGATCTGGTGAGCACTGTCGTGTAGAGTACATTCGTCCAAGACACACTAGCACCCCCCCCCCCCCCCCTACCCGGCCTTATGATCTGGTGGTCTGGGGTGCGATAAGCTACAAATCTCGTTCACCTTTGGTGGTTCTGGAGGGAATGCTAATTAGCGCTCGGTACGCGCAGAATGTTGTTAGACCTGTTTTTTGCCATCTTTGCAACAGGAAGGTGGTGTGTTGTTCCAACAGGTTAATCGTCGACCACACACTGCCTGTGATACTCTATGTGCACTGCAAGACGTGCAGCAACTTCCCTGGCCAGAACGATCTCTGGACTTGTCTCCAATCGAGAACGTGTGGTATATGATGGCACGAGAAGTAACTCGTGCGACTCGTTAACCAACAGCTCTTTACGGAACTACATGAACGTGTCTGGTAGACGTGGCATAACGTACCACAGTATTCGCCATCTGTACAATCGATTGGATGCCAGGGTCTGCGTCTGCATTGCCACCCATGGAGAGAGGAGCAAGCTGCAACATGTGCATATTTTTCATGAAGTAGGCATTAAAATCCATGCAGAAGAAATAAAAACGTTAAGGTTCGCCGATGACATTGTAATTCTGTCAGAGACAGCAAAGGACTTGGAAGAGCAGTTGAACGGAATGGACAGTGTCTTGAAAGGAAGGTATAAGATGAACATCAACAAATGCAAAGCGAGGATAATGGAATGTTGTCGAATTAAGTGGGGTGATGCTGAGGGGATTAGAATAGGAAATGAGACTCTTAAAGTAGTAAAGGAAATCTGCTATTTGGGGAGCAAAATAACTGAGGATGGTCGAAGTAGAGAGGATATAAAATGTAGACAGGCAATGCCAAGGAAAGCGTTTCTGAAGAGGAAAAAATTTGTTAACATCGAGTATTGATTTAAGTGTCAGGAGCCGGCCGAAGTGGCCGTGCGGTTAAAGGCGCTGCAGTCTGGAACCGCAAGACCGCTACGGTCGCAGTTTCGAATCCTGCCTCGGGCATGGATGTTTGTGATGTCCTTAGGTTAGTTAGGTTTAACTAGTTCTAAGTTCTAGGGGACTAATGACCTCAGCAGTTGAGTCCCATAGTGCTCAGAGCCATTTTTTTTAAGTGTCAGGAAGTCGTTTCTGAAAGTATTTGCGTGGAGTGTGGCGATGTATGGAAGTGAAACGTGGACGATAAATAGTTTACACAAGAAGAGAATAGAAGCTTTCGAAATGTGGTGCTACAGAAGAATGCTGAAGATTAGATGGGTAGACCTCATAACTAATGAGGAGGTATTGAATAGAATTGGGGAGAGGAGGAGTTTGTGGCGCTACTCGACTAGAAGAAGGAATCGGTTGGTAGGGCATATGTTGAGGCATCAAAGGGTCACCAATTTAGTATTGGAGGGCAGCTTGGAGGGTAAAAATCGTAGAGGGAGACCAAGAGATGAATACACTAAGCCGATTCAGAAGGATGTAGGCTGCAGTAGGTACTGGGAGATGAAGAAGCTTGCACAGGATAGTAGCATGGAGAGCTGCATCAAACCAGTCTCAGGACTGAAGACCACAACAACAACAACAACAACATCCTGACAGGTGTTACCACCTTATGGAGGCACCTTGAACTGAGCGGTAGCTACACTGTGAGTTGAAGAGTTGGCGCAAGATGACATTTTTCTTTGGTTTTTATTTCTTTGATCGAAATCGTCATCGGTGATTAACTGATTATGCATTTAAAAACTTTATTTATGTTAACTCGTTCGCTGACGTACATTGACTCTCACGGGGGAGAAGTAGTTCCATTGCGTAGTTTAGCAACGTAATAACTGATTTTACTTTAAAAGTGATTTGTAGCAGTGGGTTCGATGCCTGGTTGGAAGAAAATCCAGAAAAAGACACTAAAAATGTATGACTTGCCTTCAATTGTCAACAAAGGACTTCTCACCACTCTCACACCAACAAACATCATTTCAGGTTTCTCAGCAACATGCATATTTCCATTTGCCCGCGACGAATTCCAAGAAAGCGATTTTTCTGAATCTGTTATGACCGATAGGCCAGTTCCAGAAAAAATATAATTGAGATCCTCTGGCTGGTTCCGAGAATGTGGCGAATGCTATTAATGCAGTTCCAGGAACTTCATTTCCACTGAGCTCACTCGCCCTTTTTTTAAAGCTGGACCAAGGAAAGAGAACAACTGCGGAATGAAGATGAGGAAATGTGATATCTTAACAAACACAGCTGAAAAACAGGCTCTATAAAAAGAAAGAGAGAAGAGAGATAATAAGAAAACACCGGAGAATGGAGAGAGAAAAAAAGGTATTAAGCAGGCGACAACTAATAGCAAAAGAAAATTACAGTACCATTCATCTTAGGAAGAAACTATTGTATGATGTGTGTAGATATTTTAGAAATGGAGAGGAATGGGTACAGTGTAATAAATGCAAATTATTGTGTCATTGGTCATGTGCGAATAATGACCCATTCTACTTTTCTGTGGACTGTGGACACAATGAAGACACTTCTGACATGTCAGACATTTAAAACTGAGAAGTTATTTTCAGTTAAATTTAGGTAAGTTGCAACGTGCCCCGTTGATGAGGTGAATTGTAACATATGTCAACCTCTCTTCTATGTTTTATTTTAGACATTCTAGTTGTTGAACTGGACATTTTTTGTGATTTCTATGTATGAAAGTATGTAATTTATCAATGTTATTTTCAAATTTAACCAGTTTAAAGTAAAAAAGAATAATATAAATTAAAAACTGTTTTTCGTTGCAATGTGCTCCTGCCTGCCCTACTAATACGGCTGTTTCTGCACGGATGGAAACTTTTACAAATCACAAATGTTTCTGAGGTACCAGGTTTCCATCTGGTACCTCGAAATCTGGTACCTCAGAACCATTTGTGATGTGTAAAGGTAATCATTTCATGTACTCCATATGTACTGTTGCAACAATAAATCTTTAGTGAATTGGAAACGTCCAAAAGGGTGTACTAGTTTCTTTTCGGCAATATAATGTAGATTATAAGCATGTACTTCATTGTACAATTCATAAATAAGGGTAGGGGAACGTGTCGCTCATAGCCTATGAGCAGTGACGAAAACGGCAGTGACGAAAACGACATTAGACTGGAATGGTTGCGGAAAACCATGGGAACCTAACTGTCGATGGTTAATTGAGTAAACGAGGTTTCTTCCTCTTTTCATTAACGGATTAAGAGCTTAATATTCCAATTTAGTGGCTTTCATTTGTGGTAACACAGTGAAGTAAGCTTAAAGTAGTTGTGTATGGGCACTTTATCTACTACTGGTTTCATGTCAGTAAACCTCATTCACACATAATTAAACAAACCGGAGATATTCCTGCAGGGAACAGAAGGAGTTACATAGTAGAAAAGCCTTCAGTTTTTGTTGAAGCCTGCTGAAAATTAGGGTGCAGAGTACTGCATATTTTGTCGAAGAGCAGTTGAGAATGAGCTTACTGCATAAACGTCGTCCCTAGACCTTATAAACGAGAAAAGAACTCATTAGGAAAATGCTGAGTTAAAATCCGAGTCCAGATACCCAGATTACGTTCCCGGTTTCCTGACATCGCTTAAGGCGAATGCTGACGTGTTGAATTACACCCTGTAACTTTACTGCTATGGTAAAATTCGACCGTGTACCACTTCTCGTGTAATCTCGTCGCCGACATATTAACCCATCACTCTGTTTCCTTCCTTCCTTCTGTCGTGGACTGACCGAATTAATTTTGCTATTTCTCTTAAATGTGTCTCTACTTCCAACCGCAAATATCATAAACGAGTGGAAGTGTTGGAAGTGTAAATATTGGCGACGATTTCACTTTCCCCTATGTTTACCCGATATTCCCGTTGCCAGAGACTCTGTACAGCACAATAAAGGTGAGCACTTATCTTTTGTATCAGTGTCATGTCGTCTTGATGACATAAGTTTTATGTAAACAGAGGAACTAGGCCACGGATGACAAAGAATGTAGAAAGAAAGAGAGCGTTATATAGTGAAACAAAATAAGAGACATAATCAGGCAGCCAGCTTAGTATTGGATGGTTTCTCCACAACCCCACAGTTGCCATCTTCACGGATAATACGCTGCACAGTTTATTCGCTTCACAGGAAATGTGTTGAACGTCTCTTCGACAGACAGCACATTAGACACTGAAGAGGAGATAATGGCAGTGGAAGAGGAGCCAAAATAAGCGAACAAGTGTCTCGGCGTATCTGCAGATACTCTACCGTTTGTGAGAACGACCGTCGAAGTTTAGAAGTAATTTAGATGCCTGTTAGCGTGCAATCAGTTAAGCACAACTGATAGTGTAGTGTGGCGCGGAATTTCGGTTTTGCATCCAGTGTTCCAAGCCCGATTATAGCTTTTATTTATTTTATTTTGTATTTATTTTATTTTTTTCTACCCATACCCGCACTACACAAATGTTTCTTCTCAAGTTATGGGTTACAAAGACATCATATTAATCGCAAACTGCAACTGGCTTTCACAAAGAGTGTCATACATTTATGGTATAATATCTGCGTGTTACCCGTGGTTCGCTGTTACTTTCCTTTCGCAGTGTTTTTTTTCCAATTTCTGTAACTGCCCTTTGTAGAGATGTCCATTCCCCTTCAACTGAACTGCATACTGAGTTATTTACTATCGCATCATCTATAGCCTCAGAGAATTTCAAGGGTATCTCTTCATTTCTTTGTACATCTTTCTTCTTGACTAGTCTCTTAAACTCTTCGTAATTATTAAATTTTGATCTGAGTTTCTGTCTGGTCCAAATTCTGATTTCGGAATTTCTGCCTGACCATAATGTAATGTAACTACTTTCCGAGTGTACCCGCTGCTCTTGGGATTCCTGAACAGAGTATTCGCTATTACTGGCTGAAATTTGTTACAGAACTCATTTAGTCTCCTTCTCTCTCATTCCTACTACCAAGCCTATATTCTTCAGTAAACCTTTCTTCTTACCCTACAACAGAATTCCAGTGTCCCACGACTATTAGGTATTCATGTCCCTTTACGAACTGAATTACCCGTTCAATATCGTTGCATACTTTGTCTATCTCTTCATGTTTTACCTCCGACGTTGGCATGTATACCAGAACTCTTGTTGTCGGTATCGGTTTGCTATCTGTTCTGATGAGAACACTGCTATTACTGAACTGGTCGCAGTAGCTCCCTCTCCGTTCTATCTTCCTATTCATAATGAATCCTGCACCCATTATACCGTTTTCTGCTGCCCTATACTCATCTGACCAGAAATCCTTGTCTTCATGCAATTTCACTTCATTGACGCCCACTATGTCTAGAGTGAGCCTTAGCATTTCTCTTTCCAGATTTTCTAGCTTCCCTACCACGTTCAAACTCCTGACATTCCGTGCCCCCACTGGGAAAACCTCATCCTTTCGTTGGTTATCCGATATCCTTCTCATGGTCATCTACCCCTTGGCAGTCCAAATGTGGGACAAGTCCGGGATCTTTTGCCACTGGAGATCGTCATAACACTTTTACAGTTACAGGCCACAAGTGTGTCTTTAATGCAGTAGTTTACACTTCCTTCTGCATGCTCATGCCGTTGATCATTGCTGATTCTTGTGCCTTTTAGGGGCAGTTTCCCACCGCCTGAGAGTGCCCTGAACCTCTGTCCGCTCCCCCACCCTATGGCCGTTGGCATAGCGTAGTTTATTTCTTATACCGAAGTTCTTTTGCAGCCATTGCTGCCGATTTATATTCAAAATTTAAGCAGTGGCGGAGTTCGAACCCGTTGCCGATGACGCTTTAAATTTCAGAGGCACTACCCCTAGACCACAGATGCAAGTTTAGTGTCACATAGGCTCCCTGAAGTTGCAACGTCTTTCGATTCTGTGGTCTCAGCCGGTCAACACTCACCTGAGGGCAATGGCGAACGGAGGCGGGGTCGCGAGTCACTGGATGGAGGGTGAATGTGGGCACTGGCTGCACAGTTGTTACCATGCACCTTAATAGCAGGTCTGAAGTATTTCTCACTGCTAGATGTTCACGTGAGCCAGCCCGAGATGCCTCGTCTGCTGCGACTTTGTTTGCCGGGCGTTACGTCCGAGATGTCGAGGAGGCTCTGTTGGCAGTGATTCACTGCAGTGGGTGCACCCAGCTCCAAATCGTTGCTCTTTTCGGGAAGACTGACACTTGCCGCCTGAGTTCAAAGGCCGTAGTCTGATCTTGCAGGCAGCTAGCAGCTTTGGTGAAGACGGCTAGCCTCGCTCGTGGGAAGGATGCAGAACTATCGTTTTGCAGTATCATTCCCAGAACCGATGCGGTCCCGTTATTTGGAGCCGAATGTAAATAATAGATCAGAGGCTAAGATGATTCTGCAATGGCATTCGATGCCAATTTGTCGACCTCCCTCCCGCTCAGGTAACGGCTACTTGGTTAGTGTGGTGTGTGAGGCGTGCTCATGTGGTGTGTGTGTGTGTGTGTGTGTGTGTGTGTGTGTGTGTGTGTGTTTTTTTTTTTTTTCGCTGTAACTGGTAAGTAATAGGGTACCAAGGCTGGTTCAAGTCAAGCTAACGATCTTATCTCAAGGTCACTATCAGTAACAAATTACACACTCGATCTGGCTATATTCAAGGTCGTCCCCCTTACCACTGTTCTGCGGAATCACCAGCAATTGTGTGTCGTACATTCAACGTCACCCAGAAGAACCCAAGTCCTATCCATGAAATTGGGGCAACTGGACCAGTTATATTTGAGGTCATTACATAATTCAGTACAGGGTTGAGTGGTCTGGTGTGATATAAAACTGGCGGGAAATGCTTCCCATCTCTCAACTAATGAGAGCACATTAAAGTGTTGGGAAAACCTTCCACTCCCCCTGGACGAATAATGGCTCTGAGCACTATGGGACTTGACTTCTTAGGTCATCAGTCCCCTAGAACTCTGAACTACTTAAACCTAACTAACCTAAGGACGTCACACACACCCGTGCCCGAGGCAGGATTCGAACCTGCCACCGTAGCGATCGTGCGGTTCCAGACTGTAGCGCCTAGAACCGCTCGGCCACTCCGGCCGGCTGGACGAAAAATACTGAGGCTCCTCCTCCTCATCATCATGATTTATAACTAGTTCAGTCCCATAGGCGTCTTCATTCAATGTCTGAGCGTCACCAGGAGAGGTTCATGATCGTTGTCAACAAATGATTATTAACAATAGTTACATAGTGAAAGGGTTATAGGAAATAGAAACATAGATAAAGAAATTAGCAAATGGTTTATAAGTAACAATTTATTTTGCAGTACAGTTTGTTAACAGTATTGTCTGACTTTTATTAACAATTTTTATTGAAATTCTTTTGTTAATTTATTTACAGAGCATTTTATATCTGATGACTTACATACAAAAATATGAAGATTATTTTTTTTAGAGTTTTTAAATAGTTTTGTTGGTTTATTTACAAAGCCATTTGTTTCTGTTGAACAATAATTTGCTAAGCCAGTTTTTTTTCTGTTACCTTATATACATTAGTTTACAAACAAAGCTATTTTTTCTGATGAACAGTCGTTTTAAATATATTTTTTTGCTTCCTAATGTGCATTAGTTTATTTACAGAACCATTACTTACAAATTTTTTTGGAGGGGGAATTTGTGGTGAGGTACTATTGGACCAAACTGCTGAGGTGATCGGTCCCTAGGCCTAAACAGTACTTAACCAAAAACTAACTTACGCTAAGGACAACACACACACCCTTGCCCGAGGGAGGATTCGAACCTCCAACGGGGGCAGCCGCGCGAACCGTGGCAAGGCGCTTCAGACCGAACGACTACCCCTTGCGGCCACAATTTTTTTTTCTGATGAGTCATTTACATTACTAATACTATCAGAAACACTAAAACCAGAACTCAAGTACTAAATTTCAATTTTCTGTATATCGGTTCCTGTATGCATATACTCAGTAGATGAACTATCTGTATCCTTGTAGAGTAATTTGGAATCAGCAAAGTTGGCTTTGCAAACTCATGGTGAAATTTGTACCTGTGGAGTTTGGAGTGGTCCAGAATACACATACCAACAGAGAACTGCACTAAAACCTTCTCTACAGCAACTGGTCAATCACTGAAGATGACGCCCTGCTTAAAATCTGCAATGTAATCTCTGGCGCCATAACACCCACCCCAGCGGCAAGTTAAATCAATTTTACAGTATCTTGTAAGATTTTTCATGGTTTTCCCGAAAATAGAAATACTCATTATATCAATATTTCTTAAGCGAAGCTGCTTGAAGGATATGGGTTGAATGATTGTAGCAAGCTTCATCCCCAAACTGAACCTTTTCTGTAGGTTTCTGTAATGCAAAATATATCTCTCCTTATTCTCCAGCGTTGCCGCCAGCTTGGGGATGGAACCACAGTGAGGCAATTTTCTGTGGACAATATGCAAACGGGCAGAATATGTCAGTTCCACCTCCGAGACATATCCTCCAAATGGCCGACTTTATCGCTTACTGTGGACGTAGAGTTTGTTTACATCCAAGTCAGGAATATAACTTAAATCTCATATGATGTCCTCAGTCGTTCGTGAATAATTCACCTTGGCATACTTGTGCGCACACTGGCAAATCCTACCACAAAACCCGCATTAGAAGATGAGCAGTAAGTCAGCATCGGTCAACAGTTTGATACAGACGTGTGTTTTTCTTAATATAGCGCCCCACAAAAGTCGTGGAGCGGTGTCATAGAAGGGTGGTGTCCAGAGAATACGTGCCCAGGCATACACACTAGAATTTCGCGAACATATCTGGGAGCAGATGTACGATCTTGCACACCCCTAAATCAGGAATATTGAACTCCTGTCGACCATTCGCCATGTGCCCATACCCTTTATCTGTTAAGGAAGTGCCTGTCAGTTTACTGCAAAATGCCGTTGTATTTGGCAATGTTTTTTTTTTTCTTCAAGTCTCTCTATCAAATCCAGATATTCTAACAGAAAGACCCCCTTCTTCATCACAGCCGAAACTTGGCATCATCGACATATGTATCTCTGTTGATAAGCATATCGTCCTGATGCACCGTCTCAGCAAATGTTCTAAGAGATATATACATGAAATGTAGCGAATCCACGAAGATGAAGTGTACTTTTCATTATTGTCAGGTACAACACTAATCTTATCACCTTTCAAGTCGAAATCAGCCAAGTGCTCAACAAGGAAGGAACATCATGCCCACTTGAATTATGGAAGAAGACTGGTATGTATAGTGGTAGTTGGTACTTAAAGTTACATGCATTGTGAGCTGCACCACAGAACTTCCCCATTAAATGACAGTGGTCTCTAAGTGAAGTTTCCGCTTTTTAGTCCAACTGTAGCCCACAGGTATGACAGTTAACTGTCTGCTTGTGTATTGCATCACTCTCCAACAAGTCGGTCATGGGAATGTTATGACAATGAATCTCATCAACTTCTCACGCAAGTTTTTCGATCTCTGAGAACAGCCATCTCCCAGGATTATCCCTGACATATGATTCGAATTTATTGCAGTTGGAGTCACACGAAAATATACGTTGATATGCTGCCACACACGGTATGTGCGCCGTTCTGTGAAAGTCCCACAAGAGCTACGAGACACTAAAATTCAGCATATATGACGAAGGGACATCGCTTCTGGTGGTGGGAATTCTTAGACATTACAGACCTTTATCCGCCGTAGGCATTTTCACACATACCAGTTCATGGCTCGAGCAGTCAGTGGTTGTCTTCCAAGACACTCTCTCTTGGAAAAGGAGTTGCATTTATGGCAAAAATACCTTGCCCCTTTATGTTTTGGCAATTGAGTTGAAAGTATGTGGGACACGTTTTTCATCCACTTGCTTCTCGCCCTCAGAGAATAGCAACATATCTACATGTTTGGAGTGCTGACCGGCTACATTTGGAATGAAAGGGGCCCAAATGCTTTATAATTTACGTCTTTCTGCGCGATGTGCTCCTGTTCATCGTCTTCTTGCTTGCTATCACCTACATCCAGATTGTAAACGTAAGTTGAATAATGTGTGTTTTGCCTCTCAAATGGTTGTAGGTGCTGTAGTTTTTTGGGGAATAACATACCTTTGAAGTTATGGTACCATCTGGTGTTTTATATATAGACGCTGAGGGTGAACACTGTAATGTCTATCGAAAGCCAGAAGCGACCATACAAAGTAAAATTTATCGACCTCAGCAGCATTCTGCACATCAGTACATGCATGTTTAGCAGGAAGAAGAGGGATGAATTGGGACATTCTATTGTGTGGATCAAGAACGTGTTAGTATATCCATGCGCAGTACATGGCTGAGCGCCTTAAAACACTCTTTCTTGCTTTGCAGAAAAATCGTCCAGTATGACACACTTGTTCTGAAACACTCTGTGATCGAGTACCCCACGATATCACACCGTTAGCCCCGCAAACGTACATGGCGCTCTTTACCTCAACAGCAGCACAACCTTCTTTCGCAATACTGAACTGCCTGACAGCTAATGACGGTATACCAAAGGTCATTGGAGACTCTGGGGAGCTTGACAAGCATTATGGAATTTGGCAGGGTCTCGACACCCTACATTAGTGTTGCCAATGTGTGCTTGTTTCATCCTGTCCCCAAACATACCAACAATCACAGAGTAGTCCTATGTGGCTGCAGAATTTACCTGATGATCCATAACAGAGCAGGCTGTAGGGCTGCATGGCAATACCATAGTGATGTCTGATGTTGACAACAGTGAGATGAATGAGTGCTTGAGGAGAATGGCTGTGTTGGCAAAGGAGCTTTTTTTCACAAACCCATACCACACATATAATGACAGACAAGGCTGCAGTGGTGTTTGTTGGCACGGCGATAAATCAGGCTGGATCGATCTACTCATCATCGTCAGGTCAGCTGGTGAAGTATAAGTAGTCGTCTTGAGTGGAAGTCCACATTGGCATACAACGTCCCTCACATTTCCAAAGAAAGAAAAAGTATTGATAAGATCATGCATAAAAATGATGTATACATACATCTATAACAATTCTACTTATGCTCATTTGCCATCATTTCTTGTAATATCTTATCCTGTTGATCGACACCCATCACATTATCTTCGATCGTACCTATAAATGAAAGTCCATGATGATGGTTCGTGATGATGCTCCAGAGCACAGAGAACGTGGCTGATGTAGCAGATAATTGTTCCATACCTCGTCGATGAGGTTGTGTTTGTGGGTGCGGCAATGACCCGGGATGGGATTACCGATGCTTCGTCACTGTGGCAGGTTGTGGAGTTTTTGTTCCGTATGCAAGACCAAGTCTAAACACATGCGTCATATCTCGATCAGAAGAAGAAGAAGAAGAAAAAGAAGAGGAAGAAGAGATTAATCATCAGACTGCAGTTGTATGTACATAAACATTGAAAATATGTCTTAAATAAATAACTGTAGGGTAACTAGAGCCAAATTGGAGACACTAATTAGCACCTGGTGAACTATTATCAAACTGTTTCCACTATAGTGCTGCATCACTGCTGATGCTGTAGGTAGTGTCGATGTTGCTAGAAGCAGATCTCATTATGGAATGCCTTTTCTCCTTGAAATGCCTCCTGTATAAAACCAAGAACAGCATTCTGCTGCTTTTTTCAACCAGTAGTAATCACGTACGTTTATATCTAGTCACATGGTTTTCAGACGGATGGCACCAGCTCACAGTGGCACATAGGGAACACTATCGTAAACACTCCTGCTGGAGTTCTTGAATATGGGATTACATTTTGATGCTGGTGTGTGCGCTAGACCACCATGTGGGCAGTGGTGGAATGCAGTGCGTCCATTGATCAAAGGAGAAAAGTATTTTCCTGCTGCTTCATGGCTACCTGGATGACTTACATCCAAGAGATATGCCATGGGCCAAAATTGTGTGCTATTATCTGGTGAGTAGTGCTCACGACCCATCCCTCGCAGGCCCATGTGTACTGTGGTGACTGACTCTGCCCGTTTATGAAAAGATGGTGGGGATACACATTGAGCACCAGCAAGATTATATGCAGGCGTCACGAATGATACAGATGCTGTTAGCTATCATGACATGCACCGCTTCTGCAGTAATAGTGACGGAAGCAAAACACTGAGAATAACATTTTACTCTGCCAGCGAGACAACATATTAGGGTTGCACTGCATCCAATAGTGGATGGCCACCATCACAATCAGTTCGTCTAGAATCCTGAGCACTCTGTTTTGGTATCTGGAGATAGAGGTGGATGTTTCTATCAAGGTGCTACTGCCCTTGTTCATGCGTTAAAATATGACACAAACATAATCGGTTCGACAGTGATGCTCTTTGAAGAATAAAAAGATGATGTCTTTGAACACGGTGGAAGAACGTCCAGATAAAAAAAAAAAAAAGGGAACGCAGGTACTGTCTGTCAATTCTACGTTTTAGCACTAAAATCATGACTCCCTAATATTGACAAGTTTTTTTCAAAGCAAGTAGATCACTGCTTGCTTTCAAATTAACTTGTTTTCACATTAAAATTAACACATATAAGTACGATTTCTCACAGTATAGAATGCCAATGTGTATGATGTCTGTAATTATACATTATTACTTGTTATCTCACCTGTGGAATCTCTAATGCGATGTGAAACTGTTCAGAACATCTTGTATTCCTGTTTGACATCCGCATCTTTTTAAGAGTAATTCCAGCGTCTTGCATCACATACACGTTCATCTAAGGTGGTAATCGCCTCCACAGCACTTGATCCATGAAATCATACATTTAACTCCCTATGACTGAGGCATAGATTCTGTATATTTTCTGTAAATATTTTCCAGTGTTTCGCCGCTGAAATTTTTTTCTGATATGTTAATTGCTCCTACAGCATTGTCCTCGTATAGAGTTAAATGGCAGTTTTGTCTCTGAAACCTTCATATATACCAAACATCAATTTATCACAACAACATTCTCATGACCGACTTGCAAGAGAATGATGCCTTATGTGAGAAAGCAGTTAACTGCCATGTTTCTGAGCTGCCGTTAGATAAAAAAGAAATTCGTCACAGTCCACTGTCATCTAACAGGGGAGGTCCATGTCACAGATCTCAATGCATGCAACTTAATGTATAAACTTCTACGGCGCATAAATCCTTCCATAACTCGAGTGGGTACCATGCTCACCTCCTTGTTGAGCACTTCGGTGATCTTATCTTGAAAGGTGATAAGATCAGTGTCAAACCTGACACGTTTGAAAAGTGCATTTCAATTTCCATGCAAATCACGCCAAAAGTAACATTCCACTTCCTGGATTCGCTATGATTCAAGCACACATCTCATCAGAAAGTTGCTGAGATGATGAGTTAGAAGAATATGCATATCACCAGAGGTGCATATCCTGATGATGTAAAGTTTCAGCTTGTGATGAAGAAATGCCTTTCCTTACGAATACGTGAATTCGGAGGAGAGACTTCTCAAAACCATGTTCCTTGATATAACTGCAATCTGCAGTAAATCCTTGGGCACTGCTATAACGGGTGCGGAGTATGCGCATGCGGTGAATGTTTAGCAGGAGCTCAACATCCTTGATTTAGGGGAATGTGCTACATTGTACATGAACACCGATGTATGTATGCCTGCTCATAGACTTTTTGAGAAATTCCGGAGTGTGTATCTGGGCATATGCACTGAAGGTCCTGCCTACTGTTACACTGCACCAGGGCTTTCGTGGGATGCAATGTTAAGAACACGGGTCTGTGTCGAACCGTTGACAAGTGCTGAAGTGTTGTTCTTGTTATAACGCGAGATTTTCTGCGGGCTTTACCAGTGCACACAGGTATCCCAAGGTGAATAAACTGGAAACGACTGAGTTCAGGCCGTTGATGACTCAAGTTATATCCCTTACTTGGATGTAAACAACCTCTACGGGCAAGCCATGCAGCAAACTCAGTCGTTCCGTGGGTCAAGCTTTTGTTTTGTTTTGTTTTTTTTTTGATCGTGAGTCTTCTGACTGGTTTGATACGGCTAGCCACTAATTCCTCTCCTGTGCCCTTTCATCTTAGAATATCAGTTGCGACCTACGTCCTCGATTATTTGCTGGATATATTCCAGTATCTGCCTTCCTCTACAGTTTTGCCTCCTGCAGCCCCTTCTAGTGCCATGAAAGTCATTACTTGATGTCGTAGGAAATGTCCTACCATCCTATTCCTTCTTCTTGTTAGTGTTTTGCATATATTCCTTGCCTCTCAGATTCTGCGGAGAACCTCCTCATTCCAGCCCACTTGCTTTTCAACAATATTCTGTACCACCACACCTCAAATGCTTCGATTCTCTTCTGTTCTGGTTTTATCACACTCCACGTTTCATTGCCATACAATGCTATGCTCCAGACGTACGTTCTCAGAATTTTTTTCCTCCAAGTAAGACCTATATTTGATATTAGTAGACTTCTCTTGGCCAGTGCTAGTCTGCTTTTGGTGTCCTCCTTGCTCTTTACGTCATGGGTTATTTTGCTGCCTGGGTAGCACAATTCCTTAACTTTATCTACTTCGTGATCAGTAATCCTCGTGTTAACTTTATCGCTGTTCTCACTTCTGCAACATCTCATTACTTTCGTCTTTCTTCGATTTATTCTCAATGCATATTCTGTAGTCATTATACTGTTCATTCCATTCAACACTTCCTTTAATATTCACTTTCTCTGAGGATAGTAATGTCATCAGCGAGTCTTTTTGATGTCCTTTAACCTTAAATTTTAATTCCACTCTTGTACCTATCTTTTACTTCCGTCGTTGTGTCTTCGATGCATAAATTAGAGGCTAAAGACTGCATCCTTGTCTTACGCCCTTTTTGATCCAAGCACTTCGTTGTGGTTCTCCCACTCACATTATTCTCTCTTCGCTCTTGCACATGTTGTATATTACCGTCTTTCCTTAGAGATTTCTCAGAATTTCGAACATCTTGCACCATTTTACGTTGTCGAACGCCTTTTACAGATCGACACATTCTATGAACATATCTTGATTTTTTTTAATTCTTGCTTTCATTATCAATTGCAACTTCAGAACTGCCCCTCCGGTGTCTTTACCTTTCCTAAAGCCAAAGTGATCGTCATCTAACGCATCCTCAACTTTCTTTTCCGTTCTTCTGTATATCATTGTTGTCAGCACCCTGGATGCATGAGCAAGAATTCTCGCACTTGTCAGTTCTTGCAATTTTCGGAATCGTTTGGATTATGTTTTCCCGAAAGTCAGATCGTGTATCGCCAGACTTATACACTCTACAGATCATCGTGAATAGTCGTTTTGTTGCCACTTCTCCCTATGATTTTAGACATTCTGATGGAATTTTACCTATCCCTTTTGCCTTACTTGATCAAAAGTGTTCCAAAGCTCTTTTCCAATCCAATTGTAATTCTTGATCCCCTGTCTCTTCTCCATCGACTCCTATTTCCTCTTCTATCACGTCATCAGACAAATCTTCCCCCTCACAGGGGCCTTCGATGTACTCTTTCCACCTATCCCCTGCTCCTCTGAATTTAACAGTGGAATACCCATTGCACTCTTAGTGTTACCGCCCTTGGTTTTAATTTCACCTAAGACTATTCTTATTTTTCTATAAGCTGAGTCAGTCCTTCCGACAATCATTTCTTTTCCGTTTTCTTCACGCAGCGATTTCGCCTTAGCGTCCCTGTGCTCCCGATTTATTTCATTCCTAAGTGAGCTGTATTTCTGTATTCATAAATTTCGCAACATTTTTGTACTTCCTTCTTTCATCGATCAACTAAAGTATTTCATCTGTTATCCATGGTTTCCTCGCAGTTACCTTCTTTGTACCTATGTTTTTCTTTCCAAATTCTGTGACTGCCATTTTTAGAGGTGCCTAATACTCTTCAGCTGAACTGCCTACTGAGATGTTTCACACGCAGTATCTATAACCTTATAGAACTTCAAGAAAATCTCCTCATTCCTTAGTACTTCCGTCCTCCACTTCTTTGCGCAGTGGCCGCGCGGGGCAGCCGAGCGGTCTCAGGCGCCTTGTCACGATTCGCGCGGCTCCTCCAGTCGGTGGTTCAAGTCCTCCCTCGGGCATGGGTGTGTGTGTTGTCCTTAGCGTAAGTTAGTTTAAGTTAGATTAAGTAGTGTGTAAGCTAAGGGACCGATGTCAGCAGTATGGTCCCATAAGACCTTACCACAAATTTCCAATTTCTTTGCGCAGTGTTTGTCCCTGACTAGTCTCCTACACTTTAGCTTACTCTTCAACACAACTAAATTGTGAGTCTCTATCTGCTTCTGCGTACACCTCAAAATCGAGTATGTCATTTCGGAATCTCTGCCTGTCCGTGATATAATCTAACTGAAATCTTCCCGTATCTCCCGGCCTTTTCCAAGGATACCTCTTCCTCATGTGATTTTTGAACAGAGTATTCGCAATTACTAGCTGTAATTTATTGCAGAACTCAGTTACTCTTTCTCCTCTCTCATTCCTATTACCGAGCCCATCTTCTCATGTAACCCTTTCTTCTATTCCCTGCCCTATAACCGCATTCCAGCCCCCCATGACCATTAGATTTTCATCTCGCTTTACGTGCTGAATTACCCATTCAATATACTTTCACTGTCATTTTATCTTTAGCTCGCGACGTCCTTGTCGGTGTTGATATGCTGTCGATTTTGATGAGAGTAACCCTGTTACTGAAATGTTCACTGTAACTCACCCTGTGCCCTACCTTCCTGTTCATAATGAATCCTGCTTCCGTTAGACTATTTTCTGACGCCGTTTTATAACTCTGTAATCATCTGACCAGAAATCTTCGTCTGCGATCCATTTCACTTCACTGATCCCCACTGTATCTTGATTGAGCCTTAGCATTTCCCTTTTCAGTCTTTCTAAGCTCCCCTGCCTCGTGCAAACTTCTAATATTACACGCCCCGAGTCGTAGAGAATTATCCTTTTGTTGGTTATTCCATCTTTTTCTCTTGACCACATTACCCTTGGCAGCCTCCTCCCAGAGACTGGGATGGGGGCCTAGTCTGGGATCATCATCATCACACTATTTCAATGACAGGCCACATGTGCTGTGGATACACATCATGTGTTTTTAATGCAGTGATTTCCATTGCCTTCTGCATTCTCATGCCGTTCGTCATTGCTTATTCTTCCGCCTTTAGGGGCAGTTTTCCACCCCAGTGTAAGAGTGTGCCCTGAACCTCTGTCTGCTCCTCCACGCTCTTTGACAATGCCGTTGGCCGAATGAGCGTGATTTCTTATGCCGGAAGTCTTCTGCCGCCGTTGCTGATGATTTTTATTCGAAGTTTAAGCGGTGGCAGGGTTCGAACCCGGAACTGAGCATGTTGTGATTGCTAATCAGAGACGCTACCCCAAGACCACGGGTGCCCAGAAAGGAAATCGTCAGACTGAAGAAAAGGATGCGTGATGTCGCAGAAATTTTTTTGATGGATATGTCTTGGATGTAGGACTGACTTCTACCAGTCATCTGCATGATACGCACAGCAACTTGATGCTGTATCTGGAGTGCCTAATCTCTCGCAGTGCCTCTGTCCCCAAGCTGCCGAAAACGCTGGGGAGTAAGTAGAGATACCAGAATGAGATTTTCACTCTGCTGCGGAGTGTGCGCTGATTTGAAACTTCCTGGCAGATTAAAACCGTGTGGCAGGAAGTTTCAAGGAGAGATACATTCTGCACTACAGAAATTTGCAGCAGTGCCTTAGTTTAGGAACGAAACTTGTTAGACTCTCCCGCGGCATTTCCTTCAAGCAGTGACACTGGTTGAAGGCGTGCACTGATGTAAGCTCCGAACAGAGGGTTGTAACGACGTTTGACTTCGAAAAATTAAATTAATTAATTCATTAATTAATTAATGATTCTATTTTCGGAAAAATCATGGAAAATGTCAGAGAATACCGCGAAATTTGCTTAGTTTACTGTTGGGATGGGTGTTATGGTGCGAGAGATTACATCGTAATCAGCCCAATTTTAAACAGGCCGCCATATTCAATCACGGGTAGTCGCTGTGGAGATGGCCTTGGTTTCAGTTCAGTTCACGAAGCCTGTCCATGTTGGTGTTTGTGTTCTGGACCACTCCAAATATCACATCTACCGATTTCACTATGAGTTTGCGAAGCTGAATTCGGCTGATACCAAATTACGGACAGTATATGACATGAACAGTTTCATCTATACGAAGTAATTAGGTACAATCCCGAAGCATTCAACATGTGTGGATATGCGATCGGTAATCCTTATGGCACAACGCTGCAAAGCAAAAACGTTGTTGGCCTGATGAATGAGAAGGCGAATGGTTGACACATTGTGAAATTTGTGAGGCTCAGATAGAAAATTTATGCATATCGTATAGATGAATCTGACAATCAGATGCGTGCTAAAGGAGTGCATTATGTGACCTCAAAGGCCGTCTCGATATAGTGTTACAGGAGATGCCTGCTCGAAGATACTGGCGCCGTTCCGCTTATATTGCGTCAAGTAGTCTTTCAATCATGAGGTCATGACAAACATATTACTCCGCAGCTAGAATGCGGCTGTTGTGTCATAATGACAAGTACTTTATCTCTGGGGACAGGATCGGGACCATCTCGTAATGGAAATATTGGACTGTATATGGAATAGTTACATGAACCATTTGTCACAGTTGAGTATGTGAGAATGTGTTAATGACTACACATTCTGTGTGTGCGGAAATTATGAATTCACTATGTCTGCATGTAAATATTGTATATATTGGTGTGCAACTGTGGTTTTTTTTCACCAGTGTTCAGAAAGAAATCGTAAATAAAACAACAAAAGGATTAAAAATTGTAAAAATTAGCTTTGTAAAGTATTGTACATGAATTATTTTGTATATAAATCAACAAAAGGAATCCCAATAAAAATTGTTAGTAATTAAATCAAACAATACTATTAAGAAATTATATTACAAGATATATTGATATCAATAAACTATTAGTTAATGAGTTATGTCCTCCTTTTTATTTCCTGACTCTTTCACTGTATAACTATTGTTGACAATAATTCGGTTACTACAAACCTGAACCTCTCCCTATGATGCACTGGCCTCGAATGAAGAAGCCTATACAAATGAACTAGTTATAAAAGATGAGGTGAGGGAGGGGGAGGTTGAATCTTACTGGTATAGGAGTGGAGTGGGGGGGGGGGGGCGATTTCCCGCCATTTTAATGTGCCATTAGAAGTCGAGAGATAGGAGGCTAGTTTTACATCACACAAGACCACATGACCGATATCAAGGTACATGACCTTGAATGTAAGTAGTCCAGTTGCCTCAGGTGTGTGGGTAGGGTGGAGGTTCCCATAGGTGACGTCGAATGTACCACATATAATTTCTGAAGATTGGGGTATCCTTGAATATAACTAGTCCAAGTATGTAACCTGACATTAGAAATGACATTGAGATAATATCGTTATTTTGGCTTGAATGGGCACTGATGCGCTGATACGCACCATTATGCTACTTACCTTAGGAGAAGTAGTGGAGGAACATTTGAGTACAAACTTGGAGAATATTTCGAGTGACTGTTTTGGTGTAATTGTAGTAATCGATGAAGATTTCAAGTTACCAGCTATAGACTGCGAAATAAATAATTAAGGTGTGTAACAGGGACAGTGCATATTGTGAAATAACTGTAAACATCTAATCTTAGAATCACTTTGGAGAGATAAACAGAGAACCGGCTAGTGGAGGTAATATATTAGATCTCCTGGTCTAGCATTTTCCGTAGGACAGGAAACAGTATTTTTTATATTGTTAAACATTAATTCGTCACGTTGCCCTCCACCGATTGGCCGCTCCTCTTCTCAGGTTGCAGCCCTCGCTGTGCTGTCTGTGCGCTACCGTAGACGAATCTGTAAACACTTCATCAAATCGGGACGTATAAAACCCTTTAAAAAATTTTATTTCTACCAAGAAACAAACGTTTGTTTTCCGTTGACACTGGGCGCCCAAGTTAATGCTGTCAGGAGTATTTGTTTGGGCTTACTCCACCTGACGCGCAAGTCGCCGAAGTGGCGTCACATCGAAAGACCTGCACCAGGCGAACGGTCTACCCGACGGGACGCCTTAGCCACACGACATTTCATTTTTACCTGAAAAGTTAAAAAATCTAAATTACAAATATATCCCTAAACATGAGAATAAATGTGACTGATAGCTGTTAAGGAAAACACCAGGTATATTTCGTGCACCCTAACAATGCTACCAGATATTATCGAGATACTGGGGGCCCTACCTATCTTCCTGAATATGTTTCTCATTAAGAACGACGCACTGAACACCGCTGTGAACACTTGAATTCATCACCTTATCCGTCGTCATGCTTCGTGAGGATGTGCTTTGCTTACCTGGTACATCTCAGCATTTTGATCGAATATTATACCTGTATATTTATCATATTATTTTGATATGTTTGGATTATATGTACACGCAAGGTAATACTGCAATTAAAATTAACCCCTATTTACTTGATATTTTATTTATTTGCTTAAGGCGCTCAGAAAAGCTGCTCTCATGTCTAAAATAGTGCATAGATTACTCTCAAATATTAAAAGTTTTTCTACATCATAGTATTTTTTAAATTATTTGCTCTGGAATGCAGTAAAAATACATTACTTATGTAGTAAATTGATACATAAAAACCATAATTAATTAAAAAGAATATCGAATGAAAATGGTAATGAATAAAGAAAAGAAACTAATCTATTAACTTGGCGCTTTAGATTAATTGTACTTTCTGGCTATCGCTTGGCGGCTGTATCGATATCTGGACTGTTTGTATATTATAGTGCTGGTCGCCCTCCTGTTCGTGTGTGACTCAGTACGTCTCAAGCCATCATAATCGTTGTGGGTTTCACACGTAATATGTCTGATGCTAATTATCTGAGTATGATTTGGTAATGTAATTATAATTAATTGTCGAGTTGGTAGGCGACTTCACAATAAGTCGAGTTATCACTAGCCTGTTTCAAGTTACTAATATAACTATTAAGCTAAATTAAAATTATTCGAGCTTTTATACAACAAGCGCAACG
Organism: Schistocerca piceifrons; assembly: GCF_021461385.2. Classification (NCBI taxonomy): domain Eukaryota; kingdom Metazoa; phylum Arthropoda; class Insecta; order Orthoptera; family Acrididae; genus Schistocerca; species Schistocerca piceifrons. The sequence goes on along the minus strand of NC_060140.1, from coordinate 640,337,466 downwards.
CTTGACTAATCTCAAAATGTTTTTATCTTACTTTTTAAATTACACTCATGCATTTGTTCTTGGTTAATGTCACTGAAGTATCTCACACATTCTGTCACTATCGGCACTATTATTACCTGAACACCTTCCCCACGCTTTGCATCTTCTCTTTAACTCACCCCTCTCCTCTGTCTCCAGCTCTCAGGCCTGTTTTTCGGCCCTGTTAGTTAATTCCTAAATAATTACTTTGTAACAACGTTCAGTAACTGAAACATATCAGTATATCTTTTTAACAACCGAGTGTCGCTTTAAGGCGTTTTCATGTTCTGTAGCTTTCGCCTGCGATGGCATATGAACATCAGATGCTTGATGATCCTAAACCGCCACATCACACTATGCTGATAATCTCGTCCTGTCATAAAATGAGCTGTTGTAACTTTATGGGGACTTATGCAAACTATTTGTATTCTCTTTATGACATTCAGAAAAAAAATGTGTTTTTGACTTCCTTTCTTTCTACTGACCCAGTCCTGTTGCCATTCGTCGGGTGCCCAGTTTCGAAGATCTAACGTCCTGTCTATTATAGAACTTGTAAGGTTTCTGTATTTTACGTTGTCTCGCTGTAACCGCTATCTTGCGGTAAACACCTTACTGTTGCGTCAGCTGGACATTTTCCGAAAATGATGAGAACAGTTTCCGCTGGTGTAGCCCTGAAGACTCTCGTCATCCTAGGAACCCGAACACTTGGCACAAAACCCACAATGATAATCATTGTGGTGTAGGTTGTAGAGCGTCTAGGAGTAAGTCGAAGCCAACGCTGGCCATTTTATCCACGAATTTACTCTCCGTTTGACTAGGAGTGATAGGGAATTGGAGAAGATGCGAAGAAGAGCAGCGCTTTCTTGACTGTCTTATTTATTAGGCACAAAACTATACAAGAGAGACGTTGTGCATCACAGTTTGGTTTACTGTTGAAATTGTGAAAGCATACTTTCAGAAAACAAATAGTTTCTATCTGCATTGGCCCTATACAAAGTCTGCATATATCGCGAATCTTTCGCCCAGCGGCAAGTTCCAAGCTGCTGGTTCAAATGGCTCTGAGCACTATGGGACTTAATATCTGAGGTCGTCCGTCCCCTAGAACTTAGAACTACTTAAACCTAACTAACCTAAGGACACCACACACATCCATGCCCGAGGCAGGATTCGAACCTGCGACCATACAAGCTACTGGTAAAAGCACAAGTGACTCCCATATATAATAAGGGCAAAACAACGCACTCACAAAATTACTGCTGGGTATCAATCAGGTGGGTTTGCTGCCGAATTCTTGTACGTATTCTGCGTTCGAACATAATAAATTTTCATAAGATAGAAAAGTCAATATCCACAGATCAGCACTGAATTAGAAATCATCATTTATGCGGAACGCAGGTTCCCCTTTCTCGCACGACGACCTTCGAACGTGGATGAAGAGCAGCAGGCAGAGTCCATATTCCCAGAGTTCAGAAAGCGTTTGACACAGGGCCCCATTGAAAAGTGTTACAGAAGGTCCTAGTGTATGGAATACATTCTCAGATATGTGGATGACTCGATAACCTTTTGGCTAATAGAAGCCACTACATTGTCCTGGTTTCCGAATAATAATAATAATAATAAGCGTATGGCATTGGCGGCCGGGAGACCCCTCGCGGAGCGGTTCGGCCGCCGCTCCACAAGTTCTTTAACGCCACTACGGCGACTTGCGAGTGAATGAGGATGAAATGATGAACACACAATACCCAGTCATCTCGAAGCAAAGAAAATCCCTGACCCCGCCGGGAATCGAACCCGGGACCCCGTGCGCGGGAAGCGAGAACGCTACCGCAAGACCACGACCCGCGGATGGTTCCCGAATGTTCGTCGGAAACAGGAGCATCATGAGGAGTGCCCCCCAAGGAAGTGTGGCAGAGTCGCTCATATTCATTATATGCATAAACATTCTGAGGAATAACGTGTGCAGAAGTCCGCGTTTACTGACGCTGTAGTGTATGAAAATTTGTCATCGGTGAGCGAAGGAGGATACAGGGTGACATAGAACTTTGGTGTAATTAATGGCAACTCGCTATAAATGTATAAAAATGTGAGCAAATGCGGATGAGCATGAAAAACAATCCTGTAATATTCGAAAAGTATATTAGTGGCTTGCTGCTTAACTCATCCATATCATTTAAGTATCTAGGGATAACGTTACAAAGAGATATGTGCTGAAACGAGCATTTAAGATAGGCTGTGGGGAAGGCGAAAGGTCAGCTTAGGTTTATTGGGAGAGTTCTAGGAAAATGTAGCTGAGGTGTAAAGATGACGACGTGTAGAACACTTGTGCAAACCATTCTTGTGTACTGTTTGAGTGTTTGGGTTCCCACCAGGTCGGATTAAAGGAAGCAATTCAGGGGCGTTTTGCCAGATTTGTTTCCTGTAGTTAGGAGGAGCAAGTGAGTATTTCTGGATGTGCTCCATGAACTCAACTGGGAATCGCTGGAGGGAAGACGACGCTCTTTTCGAGAAACATTACAAAATTTATAGAAACGGCATTTACGACTGACTAAAGAAAGATTATACTGCCAGTAACGTACATTTCACGCAAAGAGAAGAAAAGATAAATTAGGGCTTGTATGGAACCATACACTGTCGTGACGAAAGTCAAGGCCTAGCGAAATGCACATATACAGATGGCGGTAGTGTCGACTACACAAGGTAAAATTGGCGATGCATTGATGGAGCCGTCATTTCTACTCCGACGATTCATGCCAGAATTACAGACTTTGAACGCGTAAAGGTAGTTGGAGCCAGAGGCATAGGACATTCCATGTTCACAGTGTCAAGAGTGTGTCGAGAATATTAAATTTCAGGCAATACCTAACGCCACGGAGACAGCAGTGGCTGACGGCCTTCACTTAACGATAGAAAGCAGCGGCGTGTGCGTAGAGTTGTCAGTCCTAACAGACAAACAACACCGCTTGAAATAACCGCAGAAATCAATGTAGGACGAACCTATTCGTTCGGACAGAGTGGCGAAAGTGGGCATTAATGAACTGTGGCAGCCTGCAGCACCTCTGCTGGGCTCGTGACCATAACGGCTGGACCCTAGACGACTTGAAAGCAGTCGCCTGGTCAGATGAGACCTGATTACAGTTGCTAAGAGCTGATGGCAGGGGTCGAGTGTGGCACAGTCCCCGCGGAGACATGGACCCAAGTTGTCAGCAAGGCAATGGGCAAGCTAGTGGTGACTCGAAAATGGTGAGGTCCGTGTCTACATGGGATGGACTGTAAATGGTTATGTCCGGTTACTTGGAGACCAGATGCTGTCATCTCAAACATCGATAGAATTTTTAAAGATGACACTGTGCCATCTCAGAACATTCTGGACAGTTCGAGCGAATGATTTGGCGTCCAGGACCGCCTGAAATGAATCCCATCTAACATTTTTGGGACATAATTGAGAGATCAGTTCGTGCAAAAATTGTGCAACGGCAACACTTTCAAGGTTATGGACGGCTGTAGAAGTAGCATGACTCTATTATTTCTCTCAGGGGGCTTCCAATGACTTGTTGAGTCCATGCCACGTGGATCTGCTGCACTATACTGGGAAAAAGGTGGTCCGACACGATATTAGTTCAAATGGCTCTGAACACAATGGGACTTAACATCTGAGGTCATCAGTCCCCTAGAACTTAGAACTACTTAAACCTAACTAACCTAAGGACATCACACACATCCATGCCCGAGGCAGGATTCGAACCTGCGACCGGAACGGTCGCGCGGTACCAGACTGAAGCGCCTAGAACCGCTCGGCCTCAACGGCCTGCGACACGATATTATGAGGTGTCTCATGACTTTAGTCACCTCAGTGTATATACAGTCGTCTTTCTCTCAATTTGCGAGTCGGACGAGAAAGAGAATGACTATCATTGGTTCAAGGTTGCCGCCACCATACACCGTGCCGTGGCCTTCGGAGTATGTGTATGGGTGCAGATGCGCCTGAGAAGAATAAACCGATACAGAAATGCTTCCCACCTGCATTTCACAAAAAGGCCATAGAGGTAAAATAGAGGGATTCGAGCCGACGTGGAAGCTTACCAAGAATCGTTCTTCCACGAATCCTTTCCAACTGGCAAAGGAAATGTCAGCGACATTCAAAGCGCCCTCCGCCACACAACAGAGGATGGCTTGCAGAATGTAGATCTAGACTATGACTGTACCTACACGTCCACTGTACCTACACGTCGTCGTGCAAATCCTCGAAATAACTGCATAAAGTTCAACTCGTAATTGGGCTGCTGTCTTGCACAAGCGTTGGATTCCCATTTGCGGAGAGTTTGCCCTTAAGCAGCATAAATGCGAGATTTGTTGGCAGCTATTATCATGTTATTGCTAGAGCACCACCGGTTCATCTTTGAGATTATATGGTTTGTACTTTATCCAAGCTTGCTTCAGAGATCCCCAGATATCACCACTTTCATATCATCGCGTAAGCCACATCCCCCGTTCGTTTCCTTATTTCCACCCAACAATTCCAAATGTGGCCCAGTGGTCATAAATATTGGTCCACATAACGAGCCTTGTACTTAACTATTAATAACCGCCACATTCGCTCTATGTATACACACACATTCGACGGCACGAAGTAATCCGAGAAACTAAAGTAAATGCATTTTGGAGTCCAGAGACATCTTATGCGATCCACCATCCCAGGCCACCATAAACTGTCGTAAACACCTGTGATGTTGATACTAGCTGCACAATATTTACTGTTTGTGCTGGCTACAACTGGAGATTGATGGTTTCATACATAGGCGGAAATAGAAACCTACGATCCTTGCTTTACGAGGCGGCGCTGTTCAGACCGTGGAAGCTGGCCACTGAGGAGTCACCTCCCTCCCACCCCCAACACTCAACCAGACATGTCACTATGTGTGCAACTCACGTTGGCGTAGCAGCACGCCCTCGCTAATGAGAGACCAATTGGCTCCACAGGCTGTCGGTGCGACGTATCGCCCGCGGAGACTCTCCGGAGACGATGGAGTGGGAGCGCAACAACACGGTGCGGCTGATCGAGCTGATCCGCGCGCGGCCCTGCCTGTGGGACGCGACGTCGCGGCGCTACACGGAGCGCCACTGCCGCCGCGACGCGCTCGCAGACGTGGCGCGCACGCTCGGCGTGTCGCTGCTGTGCGTCCAGAAGAAGTGGACCAACCTGCGCACGCAGTACTTCCGCGAGCGCACCCGCCTGCAGACGATCCCGGGCCACAGCCCCAGGTGGTTCGGCTTCAACATGATGCGTTTCCTCGAGGACGGCCTTATCGGTCAACACCAGCGCTCCTCTAGTGCCGGAAGTTCCGGCATGGTCGTGGTAAGCTTAATGGTTCGAGCTGTCACTAAATACTACTGTGTACGAAGAACTCTAATATCAGTCACATCTAAGATGATGAAGTGTATATCTATGATACACACGGTCATTGAGTGCACCGTCTGAACTGATCCATGTGTACGAGATGTGCGAGACTGACAACACTGCGAGCGATATGGCAACGCTGTATCATTCTTCTTGTGTAGACCATTGTGTTTATCCCTTCCAGATGCACATCCCGAGTTTAAGCTAGATACAGCCCTCATGTGATTTCTGAAAGCGCCATCAGTGGTGTGTCACGAAAATGGAACAGCCAGCACTCAGACCAACGTCATGCCATCACGTTTTGTGTTAAACTTGAGGAATCCGCGAGTGTGAGCTATAAAAATTTGAAACAGGCCTATGGGGAACATTCCTTATTAAAAGCACATGTTTATCGCTGGTACAGATCCATTTTTGGAAGGCCGAGAACACGTTGAAGACGAATCGCGCTCAGGGAGACCGACTTCAAAAACTGACGAAAACATCAAAGGTGTGCTTGCTCTTGCGAGACCATATGGATGATGGGTGAGGTGTTAAACATTTTTACCGTACATGAAATTTTGACCCGAGTTTTGCATATGAGAAAAATGGTGTCAAAAAACCTCACAACTGAGTAGAAGGACAATCGAAGAAACATCTGCGTTGATCTTCTTGAGAGGACTGTCAATGACCACAAATGGTTCAGTCGTGTGATCACAGGTGATGAATCCTGGATTTTTTAGTACAATCCTGAGGCAAACCGGCAGAGTCAAGAGTGACACATCGGGACATCTCCTCGACGGAACAAAGCTCAAATGAGCAAATCAAAGATCAAAACAGTGCTAATTTATTGATTTTTTTTAGACTAGAGATATTGTTCACAAAGAATTTATTCCTCCAGGAAAAACTGTCAAAAATGCCCTTGAAGGGTGCAGGAAAATGGTGAAGCGAGTGAGACCTGATATTGCAGACAGGTGGCTACTGCATCATGACAACGCCACATGTAATATTGCCACGTCTATCACGGAATTTTTGACCTCAAAAGGGTTCCTTTTGTTCCACAGCCCCCCGTTCAATTAATCTGACATCTGGTGACTTCTTTCTTTTTCCGAAATTTAAAGATGTCGTAAAAGGACGACATTTTGAGACTTTGGAGAACATTTAAAAGAATGTATCCGACATGTTAAAGGCCCTGTCAGTTGAAACCTTCCAGTGCTGCTACCAAGGCTGTAAACAACGACTCCGTCGGTGTACAGCTGCCGAACGTAACTACTTTGAAGTGGACAATATTGTGGTTTGAAAAAAAATAAAAACGTTGGTGGATCACACCATTCGCATATCTCACACACTAGTATCCAAAAGGTACGCGCAATCAGTAAATAAGAGCGTATTTCCAGTACTAGGTGACGATACAGCTACATAACAATGTAAGTCTCTCTTACAGGACAGTCAGTGTACGACATCTACTGATAAAGGTTTAATTACCACCATGAAAAGTGAAGTTGCAGAACGAAACTTAGTATTAGTCATTCAACCTCCACCCTACGACACATTTCCCCCCCCCCCCCCCCCCCCCCGATGAATGACGCGACAAAGTCTTTCATTGGAGAAGCGTAAGTACTAATTGTTCAGGAAACGTTCCACTTCAAAAATCACCTCGCTGCCTTTCTGGAAATGTCTGCCACGCAACAGTTACTTCATGCAAGGAAAGAGGAAGAAGTTGTTTGGTGCTATGTCACGAGAAAATGGGACGTGAGCGGGCCGGTGTGGTCGAGCGGTTCTAGGCGCTACAGTCTGGAACCGCGCACCCGCTACAGTCGCAGGTTCGAATCCTGCCTCGGCCATGGATGTGTGTGATGTCCTTAGGTTAGTTAGGTTTAAGTAGTTCTAAGTTCCAGGGGAGTGATGACCTCAGAACTTAAGTCCCATAGTGCTCAGAGCCATTTGAACCATTTTGAAAATGGGACGTGAGGCAAAATGTGACAGCCCAGAGAAGTAGAATGTGTGACTGAATCCTGTGGAAAATGAGCTGGGGCCTTGTTGTGGAGTAAAGAAACCCCTTAAACAGCCACTCATAAGTTCGTCAAGAATCAATGGTATTAAGCTCCCACGATAGTTTTCCCGGGGCACAAACTATTAGCCTCATAAAATGCAAGTCTCAAAAACACTCATCACCATTTTGTCCCGACATAACTACGTCTTCGCCTTTTCCGGCGGTGCGAATCCTCACGTTTCAAGAGCTTGCTTCGACCTTTCGTCTCGGTTGAATATTGTCTTAGCCAGCACTAGTTCATGGAGCTTAGGCGACCTAAGAAGTCATTTTCTTCATGTGGGACACCAAAACCGTATCCTTCTTAAAGGACATTTTAAAGTTCTCCACATCGGCTATTTTTCACAAGTATTCAATTTTTATACCTTTCACAATTAGCCAGTTTCGGCCATACAGGCTAGTTTCAAGTGCAGTATGTGTCAGTTTGTTGTACAAGTGGCCGGCCGGTGTGGCCGTGCGGTTAAAGGCGCTTCAGTCTGGAACCGCGTGACCGCTACGGTCGCAGGTTCGAATCCTGCCTCGGGCATGGATGTGTGTGATGTCCTTAGGTTAGTTAGGTTTAATTAGTTCTAAGTTCTAGGCGACTGATGACCTCAGAAGTTAAGTCGCATGGTGCTCAGAGCCATTTGAACTATTTTTTTGTTGTACAAGTATCCTGTTAATCAACGGGGATATTGCCAATCTGAAAGCGAGCACGTAACGTGAAAGCGTCAGAATTAAAACCAGTAAGCTTACTGCGTGCGGTAATAGCCATCATTACATTTAATGCCGCGATATAGGACACTATCGTGTTTGCTTTCGTTGTAGAACACCAAGCTCTGCGGTTTTAATTCTGACGCTTGCACCTTACATGCTCGCTTTCAGATCGGCTATATCGTCGTTAATTAATAGGATAAACGTATAGCACATCGACATGTAATGTGCTTGAAAATGGCCTGTAAGGCCGAAATTGGCCAATCGTGTAAGGTATAATAAACTGAGTATTTGTGAGAAATATCCGAGGTACAAAACTCGAAAATGTCCTTTGGCGTAAGAAGTCATTTAGATAAACCTTATATCGACCTTCTCTCCTTTAACCGAGTCGATAATTACTCCTATGAACGCTTATCTTTGTATGCTGGTAGTAATGTAATGCACTACGTAGGCAAAAACAATATAATTCAATTATTTATTTCTAATTTCTGCTACTAGTCACTTTTTTATTTTATGTTTAATCTAACATAATACAATGCGTTTCGAACATGTTCTGTTCGTCTTCAGGCGTTTATACATACATACATACAGAGAAATGTTATTTAAAATAAAACTGTCTTAAATTAGATTAATCTAGAACTCTTTGTCCATTTTTTGTTACTGTAGTGGTTGGTGTGGCATTTGGGGAGGGGGTAGGGGGGGGGGGTAGGGAGGAGGGTGGCACTGGATGGCTAAAAATCGAAATTAGTGATGTCTCCTGCTGGTTTTCTTCCTTGTGGTTGACTGTGTACGATACCACAGCCATTGTAGGATGCAGATAGATTTGCATCAGTTACGTGTTACGAAAATAGTGTGAAAGGCTTTTATATAACAGTTGATCACTTACGATTTCATCATCATCCTGCTTCACTTGCATCACTGGTGTAATGGCGGAGCTGTTGATTGTCATTACACTATTGCACATCGTATTTTGTCACTGATGCCAACGTAATTCACTGTACAAATTGCTTCGACATACATGTAAACATTATGCGCACAACACAAGATGGCGGACTGTAACATATAAGTCTGTATCGATTATCGAAGTTTTGTATCGATATTCTTGGTACTTACAGATTTGTAGACAGTTATTTACTCTGGCACATCTTGAATGTATTGAGTTAGAACTGGCTTAAGACTGTTGAAGAACTCTGAGTTTTTGAATTCGGTTATTTCATTAAGAATATTATCTCCATGCTTTGTATTATGTATGAAAATTTCCATTTCTTCCATGACATCCATTCTTTTACTTTTTCCTATTTTGTGTAAAATTTCGAGGTTGTCTTCGATTTTCATTTATGAAGACTGTAACAAATCAGTAGTAGCAACGCACATTAAAGACACAGGCCACCCTTTGAAAATCGAAGACAAACTCGAAATTTTACACTAAATAGGAAAATATAAAAGAATGGATATCATGGAAGAAATGGAAATTTTCATACATAATACAAAGCATGGAGATAACATTCTTAATGAGTTAACCGAATTCAAAAACTCAAAATTCTTCATCAGTCTTAAGGCAGTTCTAGCTCAATAGCTTCAAGATGTGTCATTGTAAATAATTGACTTCAAGTCTGTCAGTACCAAGAATATCGATACAAAACCTCGATAATCGACACAGACTCACATAATATAGTCCGCCCTCTTGTGTTGTGTGCATAATGTTTACATATATGTCGAAACAATTTGTGCAGTGGATTACGTTGTCAGTCAGTGACAAAATACAATGTGCAATAGTGTAATGTCAATCAACAGCTCCGCCATTACACCAGTGGTGCTAGTGAAGCAGCAAGATGATGAAATCGTAAGTGGTTAACTGACATATAAAAGCCTTTCACACTACTTTCGTAACACATAACTGATGCAAATCGATCTGCATCCTATACTGGCAGTGGTATCATACATAGTCAACTACAAGGAAGAAAACCAGCAGAAGACATCACTAATTTCGATTTCTAGCCATCCACTGTCCCTCTCCTGCAACCCCACCCCCCTCCCAATGCCACACCAGCCGCTACAGTAATAAACAATGGACAAAGAGTTCTAGATTAATCTAGTTTAAGACAGTTTATTTTTAGGTAACATTTCTCTGTATGTATTTATGTATGTATAAACGCCTGAAGATGAACAGAACATGTTCGAAACGCGTTGTATTGTGTTAGATTAAACATATAATAAAAAAAGTGACTGGTGGCAGAAATTAGAAATAAATAATTATCCCACACAGTCACGATTCACAAACATAGCCATTATGGCCGAAAATAATCTCATTCATTTTCCTCATTTTGGGAAGAAAAGAGTGATCTGTGTTGCTTGCTATAAAACATTCTAAAACCAAGATCATAAAAATATTTCTGTACTTAAAACAACAGGTTTCGACGGACTTTGCTATCATTTTCGGGTTTGCAATAAAGTGCATGTACATAGAATATTTGACAAACTGTACATTTACATACCCGACATACTGTACATTTGCATACCTTAAAAATCTTTTTGTTGTGAAACGCGTTCACTTTAAGTTGGACCTCACGCTAAGTTGTCATGCAGATAAAAACAGCACATTGTAAATAATTTGTCGTAAGTAAAATATTTAAAAACATAAAGCAGCTTGTGCAAATGGCCATGTCCATATACATATGTAACAATTATCTGTGAGCGGCATATATATATATATATATATATATATATATATATATATATATATATATATATATATATATATATATATATAGCCATTTGTCCAAGGTGGTTTATGTTTTTATGTATTGTAGTTACGGAAACCTTTTATAATGTGCTGTTTTTATTCACGTGACAACTTGGCGTGAGGTCTACTTAAATTGAATACATTTCACAAGAAAATGATCTTTTAAGATATGTAAATGTTCCACTTCCGTTATTTGTAATGCCAAATAGATTGCCCGGTTCGGCAAGAATGAGTTTAGGTTGGAATAGGTGAAGCAGTCACGAAATCCAGTGGCTGGGGACATACGTTCATATCGTTGTGCAAAACTCTGTTATCTGATCCATGAATGATTTTTCACTTTTTTTTCACTATTTCCCTGACTGTGATGGCGCGTATTCGATCACCAAAGCCTCCATTGCTCTTGCAGTTCACAATTCGTCGCAAAAGTTTTCCTCTTCGTTGGGCGTCATGTAGACTTGTCTGACCACCCTTGTAGCGTCTGCTCCGTCTTAAAATTGTGTCGCATGATGTCGCATTATCTCCGTACACTGCAGTAGCATTATTCCCCTTCAAAAGCAGAAAACGAATTAAAAAACTTCATTACATAAGTTTAATATTTCGAGTCAGTAATTAAAACACGCGTCACCCTCGCTATGAGGTGAATGAAGAGCTCTATTGGCGATCCGTCCGAGTACTGCAGAAGGACTGTGTGCAGTTTTGAGAAATTTCTTCGTAGCGGCAGAATGGTGGCAGTTGGCCCTTCGTATATATCCGATACCTGCTCTACAGTATTTAGATTCAGAGACACGGTCGCCAGTACAACACATTCATCAGCCAGAGAAGGTCGACACAAACGGGTATCATCGCCCATAATGAGAAACACTACAACAGCTGCACTTAATAGAAGTTCAACATCAGTTTTTAGTGCTTCATTTCCGTGCTTCTCCCTGTCGGAGCTGTTCATCCAGCTACCTGCGACCGAGCGAAGTGGCGCAGTGACACCAGATTCCTATTTGTAAACAGAAGTGCACGGTCGATTTCCTTCCTCAGTACGAGCTTGTACCCTTGTCTCTAATGACCTCGTTGCCGACAGGTTGTTAATCTCTGATCGTCCTTATTTCCTTCCAGAAATATACGAAAATATGTTCTCTACGTTCAGACATCGAACTGATCCCGTACTGTAGGATCCCACAATCACCAAACTCGCCTCTTTCCACGATGTGCTTGTAACGGTCGGTCTAATTCCTTCCATGCACGTGAAGCGAACATAGTTCTTCTGAAAACTGAAGCTATGCTATATGTAAAGAGCATATTCCACAAGTCACTCATGGTCCACAATAAACACAGACAGCTCTAGGATTTCCTGAGCTAATCACTCACTGTCAGATATCAGACTTACAGAGCAACTGGTCTCAAATACGCAGTTTGTTGCGCAATTGCGACTCCTAAGGCATCTCTAAACTCTGCACATGATTGTCCCCCAGACACAGTTGCAGTGCAGGTGAGGCCTGTTCTTAGACTTTGCCCTGTTGTGTGTTGCTACACTTCATCAAACTTGTACTGGTCTATGACAAACACGTTGGATGTCTCCGAACAGGCGCGAAAGCTTCCGCACATTCGACACTGCAGAGACTGCGGTCAGCGTCTGGTTTGCTTCTTGGTGTCCCAAGTTCCTACAGCGGAGTAAGCGTCCTCTCGTACAATTTTGTAACATTACAAAAGATTACACTCTGCCGACAACGAAACTTACGTGCCGATTTTTAATATTTTCCATTCACCTCTTTAATTGTTAAAATTTAACCTTTGGACACTGGGGAATTCAAAAATAAAGGAGCCTGTGGCTATAAGATTAAAACCGCTAAAAGGATCTACGGAATAAGTTGTGGTCTCTATAGGAGCACTGAGGTCCCAAACACACTTCTAGAGGGACTCGGGCGCATAGTCACGTGACGACAGAGCGAGCACGTGACTTCGTCGATCGCCTACTACACTCGTGAGAGCCCAACTGCCACAATCCGATTTACTAGGAACTTCGCCCTGTATAAGTGGGGCAAAATAAGTGAACACGTGTCTCGGCTTAAACGTAGATGCTCGACTATTCCTGAGAAAATGACGTCGAAGATTTCAAGGTAATTTATGTGCCTCTTAGAGAGCAGGTAGTACACCCGAAGTGGTTAGAGTTGCGGCTTCGCACTTCTGCGCTCTGTGTTCGAAATCCAATTATTACTTTATAAACACTATATTGCAGTACCTCTGCTTATTCCGAAATACGATGAAATGTTCCTTTGGACATTCGGAATAACACAGGTACTGCAATATCGTATTCCACCAATGTTTTCCAATGTATAATGAAATGGCGCAGTCCTTATTCGCCTACTAATTGTATATCTGGAGAATGAATTAAAAAACGCAAAAAAATAATAAAACAAAAATGAATAAGAACACTATTTGATATTGTTGTCGGTAAAATTTCTGCAGTGTACCTTGATTCATAATCAATTGCAAGCGCAATTGTTCTATAGTGATCCATTACGGGCGGTTTGCCGCGAAATTATTGCCAACGCGCGAAATGTTCAGCAGTGTTAGAAAAGTGTCTTTTCCGAGTGAGATTCACACGATGAAATGTTACTGTGGAAAACGTGCCTTCGTACAGTGCTCGTTGTATTCTTAGGAATTTCTGTTTCGTATGTTTCTACGATCGGTATCATCCAAGGGAGTGCACCAAATCTTTTTGAAGAATAAACGTAAGAGTAAAGTACAAGAATTAATATAGGAGCTGATATAAGAATGAAATATAAGAATATGAGGATTTAAAAAGATTGTAAGCGTTGAAAATACCAAGCACACATACATCACATAAGAAATGTATGAGAATTATTGTGAAACTCAGTTGTGATTTTACAATTAATGAAACGCTCACGTATCTCTTAACTTGATAGGAAACATTCCCGTAGTAACCTTATACGGATATGGTCAGATAAATAAAATAAAATAAAATAAATGAAAACAACAATCGAGTTTCGAACACAATGCGCAAAAGCGAAAAGCTGCAACGCTAGCCATTGCGCCACTATTTCCACTGATACTGGCGTGCTCTAAAAGGTATCTAAACTTACTTTGACTGTCACTTTTCCAGGAGTGGTCGAGTATCTACGGATGATGCGAGACAGGTGTTCCCTTATTTTGACTCCTCTTCCTCTGAAGATAGTTTTTGAGAAGTCGGGTTGTGGCACTTACTGTCTTCTGCACGTCAGTCGTGCTGAAAACAAAGAAATAGAGGCTTCCAAAGGGGAGCAAAAAGATTGTTGTCCGTTTCCTTACAGCGGAAGGAGTGCGGGGAACGGCCAGGGCCCGCTTAAGGCTCAAGCGACAAAAGCCGACGCATGGGACGCCAAACTGTGACGGGGCCCAAAGGCGCCACAGCAGTAAGATTTCTATAGGAGACCTATCACAATACTTGCGGCCACTCGAGGCGCCAACAAGCTGAATGGGCCTCAGAAGTGATGGTGGGTATCACGATTAGCTGCGAAAATTGACACGGGCGAAATGGGAGGGGTTGGAAGGAGCGCCAAATGATAACCCGCTTGAGTGGAAAACTGGTCTCGAACTTGGCCTGATAATGGCACAAGTGTACGGAGAGCACTACATGTCCGTTGCAATGTCGACGACGCCGGCCGGTGTGGCCGTGCGGTTCTAGGCGCTTCAGTCTGGAACCGCGTGACCGCTACGGTCGCAGGTTCGAATCCTGCCTCGGGCATGGATGTGTGTGATGTCGTTAGGTTAGTTAGGTTTAAGTAGTTCTAAGTTCTAGGGGACTGATGACCACATATGTTAAGTCCCATAGTGCTCAGAGCCTTTTTTTTTTTTTCAATGTCGAAGCTCTGTCCCACGTCTGGCATAATGACTGCCACTGCCATTCGCCGGTTTTCAGTAATGGTATCGGTAAAGCGGTGTGGCGTTCCAGATCACGCGTCATGGGCCAATGGCATCTGTTTTCCCTTGAGTCGTTTGTGCCACGCCTAGACTCTCGCAACGGACACGTGTACCGTTCTTTGACGACTTTCCGTGCCCCTCACATTTTCCGTTTGAAAGAAACCCGCTACATCCTTTCGCTCTTCTTTGAAGCCTCCATACTAGAGCGTCGTCGCTCCAGTATCACGTGGGTGTGCACCCACGTCGATTTGCAACGAGTTTGCAGCGCTCTTATACGGACTTCACTTCCTTCCGTAGGAAATGGCATTACGATCCTTTCAACGGTTTTAATTTTACAGCCTCCTGCTCGTTTCTTTTTGAAAGAATCGCATACATTTGAAGACGAGAATTCTATTAGTTTTCGCAGCTCTCCTATGCTGACGAACACAGCTCAGCTTGTTATCTCCCTTCATCATTGTGTTAACTTTTTGTAACACGCATGAAACATTCCGGATACACGAGCTCCATATTAGGAGTCTGCAACCTTTCAGTTTACTAAACACATATTAGTACGAGAGCGTGCTGAAAAATAATGTCTCCGATTTTTTTTAATAACACGCGTTATTAACATTCTACATCTTTGATCTTCATGTCTACGTATTTATTTCCCAATGTAGCCACCCTGGCGTAGAACACATTTCTCCCGACGGGGTACCAAGTGATTGATGCTGTCACGGTAGAATACATGACTTTGCTGAGGGAGCCAAAACCTCAACTCAGCTTTCTCCGCTTGGTCGCTATCAAAGTAAAGGCCTTGAAGGTTTTCTTTAAGTTTGGGAAACAGATGAAAATCGGATGGGACCAAATCGGGACTGTATGGAGGATGTTCGATGACAGTGAAGGGTAGGCGTCGGACTGTTGCAGGTGTCACAGCGCTTGAATGGTCGGCCATTGTCGCGGTGAAGGAGAAGGAGCTCCGTGTGTGCACGAACTCATCGACTTTGAAACTCTATTGCAGCGCGCTGTTTTTCTCGCACCGACATAGTTAAACTACACATCGCGATATTACTCGTCACTATTTGCAGCCCTCTAGGCCAGAGGGTCGCAACTTTCGTGAATGAAGCCGGAAAGTCAACCGAGTCATATGCGTGACATCTAATACTTAAACGGATGTTGCGAACAGTAGAAACTATTCGGACGTATTACTTTTTCAGCACTCCCTCGTTCAAGTCACAGAACCACATCCATATTCACCAATTTTTTTTCTTTGTAAGTATTAAACGAAGAAATATAAAATAGTAAACCTCTGGACTGTTTAGTTCGCATTATTTGTTTACGAGTAAGCAAGAGTACCGAAATGATATGTCGCTAAATAACGTAAGCTTTATGCGAGAAAAGGGTATCAAATGCAAAGAAAAGACGGATTTGGAAGTTGACACTGTAAATATTTATCGAGAGAATAAAGGAGAAGTTACGCTAATGCAAGAGATAAATAGATATATGTTTATCAGATGGCTCGAAGCAATGGAGCATACTTTAATATGTACTAACATGTATGTAACCGAGAAACAACGAATGGGATAACCACAAAACAAACCGCAACGCGACGAATGAGAATACGATGATAGATTTTATGGACGGCAGAACAAAAGGTGGTAAGTGTAACGTGTTGTATGAAAATATGATGCGGAGTGAAAACAAATAGAGGAAATTTGATAGGAGAAAATTTGTGCGTGCACATAATCTATCATTCTCAATCGCAAGTAGTATTCCTAGCCTGCCATCATTCAGAACACAAGACACAATACCACTAATAGTTGAGGCACGTAGTCTGCTGAATCGCATGTTATTATCGTCGACATGTATCGTACAGCTGCTAGCAGTCTCAAGTCATCACACGGCCATTGAAAGTTGGTAATTTCTATGTAACGATAGGTTTACAGAACTATCAGCGGCCATCGTTTTTATTAGTTGTGGAAATACGGATATTAAGACTTTGGATGATAAAAATTCAGCAGTTTTCCTGTAGGAAATATATCACAGTGTAGGGTTAACTGGGGTGAGATGACCAATGTTGGAAATATGCACTGCTGTAACCCGAGAAGACTCCATCGTACCTGTAATTACCTGAAAAATGTGAAAGTAGATGTATTGTACTCCCACAGTTACTTACTATCAATGTCAACATGAATACAAAAACTAAGATGGAAATATAAAACCCATTTATTTTCAAGCTATGCTAATAAATACCCTATAAGTAGCTATCTCTTCCTGTAAAATTGGATGAGTAGGCCAGTTCACTACGAGAGAGGTGGCGATTAGAAATAAATGGTATTAACAAAATAAATATTCAGAGTAAACGGAAAGTAAGGTACTTTTTCCTTTTGATGCGGTTTTACCGCGTCATTGTCAAGCGTTTATAGTAGAGGAACTGCTTTCATGATATCAGCTCTTACAACATGATGTACTCCAGTCAGTCTCTCAGTCTCTTTTTGTCCCGTGAAGTTATAGCTTGGTCCAAATCTTACGCATTCGACAAAACAGTCATCTTCAGTGATATCACTCTCCACGTGATACTGATCCACTGTATCTTCACCCTCTTCATTTATACTTGGCGAAGGTGAGCGCCTTCGTTTTTGAGCACTTTTTTCTATAAAATTTTCTTTCTTTGGTTTCTTGTCTTATTTTGTGTTGTCATCCTCTCCGTCTGAATCAGGCGGTGACGTCAATTGAACATTTCTTTTCCCTAAAGTTCTCATCTTTACATTTTTTTGTTTTCTTTTGAGTTTTATCCTAAACAAGGGAAATTTGCTCTGGGGGAGTTAAAAGAAGAGCAACGGATTTTGCGTTTTCTTGAGAAAGTGACAACTTTGTTTGAGAGTTACAGTTGTTCCAAAAGCTTTCCTGGAGTCAAAGCAGGGCAGCAGAGGTTGAAAATACCACTTCAGTTGGAAATTACTTTATTTTCACACGACCGATTTCGGACTGTTATATGCCCATCCTTAGGTGTCGTAGCTGTGCTGTGGTTCCCGAGCGCGGTATTTTCAACCTCTGATATAATGCTCAGTTGCGGATGTTCTGCCAACAGGATTGTTTGTAGCAAATCGGGGCAGTTGTAGGCCTACCTGGCACAGTCGTTTCACTTGGAACTTCGGCAATTGCCTTGCTAACTGGTGATACTATATTTGACACATTTGCAATTGAGTGAAGGTCCTGTCCATGAATTGGTTCAGTCTGTTAGTTGGGAGTCTGCTTCGAGATCGTTCGTTTAATGGAGTCGCGTTCTTCTTTGCTCTCTTGCTTGTATCTGACCAGACACTATGTAAACAGGACCAGGAATGATGACAGGGTTTCAGGGAAATATCTGAAGTATTGCAGTATCTCTAAAGCATGGCAATTTCAGTCGAAGGCTTTTAAGAGTTCGCCAAATTATAGTCATCCCAGCACTCTTTACGGTGTTCTTTCATCCATTCTTTGCAAGCTTGGTTGTAATAAGACTAAGCCTAGGAATCTCAACCAGATGGCTGCAAATAGTATGTAGAGGCTGGCATAACAATGCGAAATTATTCGCTTCGGCTGTTTCTAAATGTTCGACAGAAGATCAATGACTAGCATGTTCTTAAAGAATTAACATTTTCCCTCAGTCTTACGTGGATGGGTGTATTTTGTAGACCAACATAAAAATATTTCTGTCTTCACGTAGGCCGAACGGATCGAATCAGCCCATTTAGACTTTAAAATCTTTCCTGTAGAGACGCAAATTGGAGGCAAAAGGACACTACAGCAGAGCACAGTCAGTTGCTCAATTAAGGTCCCATTCATCAACATTAAAAATGGGACCCGATTTATTGAAGAGTTCATTTTGGTGTGGCGTAACTTGCAAAAGTGAAAACCCGTTTTCCTACACCTAGCCGATTCATCACTTGACCACGACTGATAGAAAGGCACTCAACTCTCCGAATAGAAACGTTGCGGTTTGTCCTTAAAAGGACCTAAGTCAACTGGCAAATTCAGTTTTCTTTTCTTTATTAAGTTAATACAAAGGCTGTCAGCAAAGTAATACGTAAGTTTCCAAACATCTGACGTATAATGAATCCGAACGTTTTAGCCTTTTCATGTGTATTACTAGCTTTATTATATGAGCTTTCTCAACACGCGTTCTACATGTTGTTACTTTTAATCTTCCAGATTCTAGGAATACCGTAATTTTGAGAGGAACCGTTTACAGATGAAATGTTTCAGACGATGTCTGTGGTACGCCTGAAATTATCTTCCGTGTGTTTTCTATTATTTCCGTTTTTCCTCTTATATTCTGTTGGCATTTCCTTGTAATAAATATGCAACAGAGTCGGTCAGTGATACACTACACGGTCAAAATCACCGGCCATGTATCGTTGAGAGTTACCAGCCACTTCCCCCAAATACTTGAGAGATAGGTACAGGCCGAAGAACAATATCTCATTAAAACTGTGATACGTATTTAGAGTTTCAAGGAAATCAGCAACCTCTTTCAACACACACTTTCACAAAATTGATGTAATTTAATAACAGCACAATAATGTTGCTCGCGTAGATCGAAGAACGAGAACCATTGTTGTCGGTTCCAAGCGACTGTTGCAGTACGCGCTCGCATGTGCTATGCGCTTGAAGAAAGCGGGTATCCTGCTGATTATGTCTCTCGCTTACTTATGTAGAATTTGGCGTTTATTACAACCATCAGTGATAACAACAATCAACAACTGGAATAACAATTACTATAGCGCACACCTCAGCACGTAACTCAATGCTTGCAGTCGTCTGATGACGTGTAAGTTCGCCGACCATGTCTAAGTTGGGCATCCATCGTGCTCGGCAGTCTCAAAGCTTTATACCTTACAGCATTTTTCGAACTAAACTAAGAAAACTCCTCCCGAACAGGCCATGAAGGGCCAACGGCACCGACCGGCCGCCGTGTCATGCTCAACCCATAGGCGTCACTGGATGCGAATTGGAGGATCATGTGGTCAGCACACCGCTCTCCGGGCCGTATGTCAGTTTCCGAGACTGGAGCCGCTATTTCTCAATGAAGTAGAGCCTCAGTTTCCCTCACAAGGGCTGAGTGCACCCTGCTTGCCAGCAGCACTCGGCTGACCGGATGCACACCCATCCAAGTGTTAGCCCAGCCCGACAGCGCTTAACTTCGGTGATCTGGCGGGAACCGGTGTTACCACTGCGGCAAGGCCGTTGGCAGTATTTTTCGGAGATAACGCGCAGTGTGTTGTACTGTTGCTATGTGGTAACTTCAAACTAAATATTGAGTGGATTCCTAGATTCGTTTAGAAACATTCCAAGAATCACTTAGACACCCGTAGCAATTTTGACGAGCATATGAATAATAAATGGAACTGATAGTGCAACAAGCAATGCTCCCTATAAATATATTAGCAGCAATATCTATTATGATGAACACATTTGTTCACAATCAGTTCCGACATTATATTTACTGTAAAATGATAAATGACCACAACGATTACATAATAAAAAGTGCCAGGTACACATTACACAAGGCATCACTTTTTAGCTCATATACCTATCATTCTTGTGTTCTTCTATGGCACCCTTTGTTTCATAATTATAGTACGTAGGTTACCAGTGCCATCTCTTATTAGTTAGTAACGACCTTGTTTGGTCGAAACTGGTTGTGAATAAATTATGTGCAGATCAGATGGCACCAGTTCTGCGGTTAAACTCTGTAAGCGTCTCTTATGCTGGAGAATAATTATCTCGTTAACTGTATACATAGGCTATGAGCTCAGCTTAACTGGATAATCACAGGAAACAACAGCGAGCTTTAGGTTAAAGTAAACACATCTGTACCTCTAATCGCGTACCATTTCAGTAATATTTAATGTACCCTTTCAGTAATATTTAATGAAATCCTTCTTCGTCGCTTACGTCCTTTACGTTGTTTTTATTGCATTAAAAAAATAGCATTTTCTATCAGTTTTGATCAATGAGTATCAAACGATATCACAGTATGAATACAGTGGAAACCGTACAACAAACCATTTACATGTGATCTGGTTAATTGTATGATTCCCATTGAATACATGTTACTACAGTTGCTGACTGCTGCGATGTTCAAATTTTTTTTTTAATCGCAGTTTGACAAATAAGAATGCCTCCCGGCAATTTAGCGGAAGATTTGGGAAGATTTAATGCCAAAGAACTGACGCTAGATTATTCTGTAAGAAGTTTTCACTGTTGGTTTGAGTGATCTGAAAGCATACGGTCATCATCAAATGCTTTACGAAGCTTTCCGCTGAGACAGTCGTTCTACGATCACTTAAAGAATTTTACTCAGTATATGACCTACAGAAACCTCACTGTGTACCACACCAGCATACAGAGCAGCCTTTGCACCTGTTTTGAATGAAAATCACACGTTTCTGCGTCGCATTGTTCTCAACGCTCGATGCTCTAGAGAAGAAAAAGTTGTACATCCTGTCTCCGGGGGGCAAACAAGTGTTCTAACAATGGCTGTGGCCTTTGCGCGTTGCGTTGTCGCCAAAACTCTGCGCAAAACATACACTCGTCATCTTCAAAAAACGAAGTCTGGTAATGGCGGAAAATCGCAGCGGAACACGAGCAAACGTGCACGACGAAACGACCTTTACGCTTCGGCACCCTCGTGGCAATACAATGGTCGGAAAATTCGAAAGCGGTGAACTTCGCTAGGCGAACAGCATGTTTAGAGGTACGAAAAATCAGACTTCGTTACTACGGAGTTCCTAGCAATCGCTAAACCAGGAGGCGCAGAAAATGTAAGTGCACACGTCACTGTCTGTTAATGTACTTTTAGTATTCTTCGATGTTGTCCGCCGTTTGGGCCAATTCAATTTATCCACAGTCTTTCAGACCAGTGTATTTCATCCCCGAGCTGCGGTTCTCGAAAGTCAACTACAGCTGTCGTTAACTTATTCATTGGTTTCTGGATTCAGAACGTTTACCAGCAACAAATTATTTACAATGTGGAAAAAGATGGAAGTCTTTGACTACAGAATTTGATGAACAAGATCTGTGATCCACAAAAAGGTTATTTCAAATTCCTTTGTTTTCCATTATCAAAGCGAATTTATTAAGAACTACAATGCCTGTGTCTGATTTTATTTTTACATTCGGGACTTTTTCCACACAACTTTTTTCCTGCAGTTGATCCAGAAAACGTTAGTAGTACTCATGAGTTATTGTTCAACTCTTGGCAAACTTCCCGACAAAAACCACTATGTACAATAATGCACAGCCTTCCTGCAGCACAAATCGGCTTCTCGATTTTTGGTGCAGAACTACGGCTACTGGGTTTCGGCTGCTGCGGCCACTGTTTCTAATGCTTTTTCGCTTACGGTGTGGCATGGCAGGTCCAAATAAAACTACACTGACGGAAAAAGTCGCAACACCTAAAAATGATTAATATTGAGTAATGAAATGTCGGGAATACATTTGTCTAGGCAACACATTTAAGTGATCACAGGTTAATGTAAGCGGGAGGTAAGCCACTGCAAATGTGAAATGCTGGTACATTAACAACCAGTGTAACCGCCAGAATGTTGGAAGAAAGCATGTAAACGTGCATGCAATGTGTTGTACAGGTGCTGGATGTCAGTTTGTGGGATGGAGTTCCATGCCTGTTGCACTTGGTCGGACAATACAGGGACGGTTGATGCTGTTTGTCGATGATGCCGATACTGTCATACGATAATGTCCCATATGTGCTTGATCGGAGACAGATCTGGTGATCGAGCGGGCCAAGGCAACCTCTCGACACTATAGAACATGTTGAGTTACAACAGTGGTAGACGAGCATTATCCTGTTGGGAATGCGGTTCATGAATGGCTGCACAACAGGCTGACGTACAACTTTGCAGTCAGGGTGCGTGTAATGACGACGAGATTGCTCTTGCGATCATATGAAGCCGCAGCCAAGACCACAACTCCAGGTGTCCAGTGTCTCTAACATGCTGACAGGTTGGTAGCAGGCCCTCAACTCACCTCCTTCTAAACACCACACAGCATCACTGGCGCCGAAGCAGAACCAGCTTTGATCAAGAAACACACCGATCTCCACCCTGCCCTCCAATGAGCTCTCGCTTAACACTACTCAAGTCGAAAATGGCGGTTGTTTGGGATCAGTGGACTGCACACAACAAGGCTTCTGGCTCGGAGCTGTCCTTGACGTAACCGATGTGTGACAGTTCGTTGTGTCACTGAGGTGTCAACTGCTGCTCAAATTGCTGCTGCAATTGCAGTACGAAGCGCCAAAGCCATACGCCAAGCACGACGCTCTTCCCACTCGGTAGTGCCAAGTGATCATCCGGAGTATGGTCTTCTTGCGACCGTACATTGTCGTGACCGTCGCTGCCAGCAGTCAAGTCCAGTGTGCCAAGCTTTCACGCAATATCGCTGAAAGAACATCCAGCGTCTCGTAGCCATTTTACACGACAGCATTTAAACTCAGTGAGATGTTAATAATGGTGTCTTTGTCGTCTTATAGGCATTCTGAACTAACACCAGCTCACACATCCACTATCAACGGTAACTAACGCTCACGACCGTTACAGCTTGTATTTAAAGCAAACCTTACTTGCATCCTCATATTGGCGCTACCACCGGCACTCTTATCCGACTGGCGCGAAGTTTGAGTAGACATCATCTTTCAAATGTAAAAGCACGCCTATCAACTTTTGTTCTTGTCGCCCACCACTTCCTTGGTGTTACTTTTTTGTCAGTGTAGTTATACTCGTTTTTTGTTTCAGAAACTGCTAAAAATACTCATTTCCTGCCCGGGTACGGCTATCATCTTGCAAAAAAAGCTGTCTCTTATTCAACTGATAGCTTAAATATACTGTACCTCGCCGGAATGATTAATGTGTCACCTGTTCTTTTACGTACTACGTGTGAATTACGTCCAGTGTACACTCACGCTTGAATTCAGCCATTGTATCATAAGGTATCAATTTTAACCATCGGTAGACGAATTTGTGTTGGAAATAAGCTACAGAATATTATATGGTGGTTAGCTATTCCAATTACTACATCTGAATGAAACACACACACACACACACACACACACACACACACACACACACAAAACGGGTATTTTAACTGTTGCATTAACAAAACTATGCGATAGATACTAGACTTGTACTTTTCCGCAATGTAAAAAGACAAAAAAGCTTGAAATTTGGAAATTTGATAATTTAAAAATATTCATTTGTATCACCGTTATGTAAATATACTCATTACCAGTTTAATTCCACAGCAAATTGAGCTGTTGAGGATATCGCCTGCCATTCTGTGCAAACCAGTATGAGGGGCATCCAAAAGCGCACTTACCGTTGTGTCACGTATTATGGTTTCCTTCCGTTCTATTCACGTGTGGCTCGCGGAGAGATTACTCAATATTGGTTCTTAAAGCTGGAAGTAGGCTTCAGTGGGGTGCTATATGTTTATGTCCAAATGTCCGTCAGTTTACATTTGTCAACATCTCTTACCGAGCGAGGTGGCGTAGTGGTTAGCACACTAGACTCGCATTCGGGAGGATGGCGGTTCAATCCCGCGTCCGGCCATCCTGATTTAGGTTTTCCGTGATTTTCCCTAAATCGCTTCAGGCAAATGCCGGTATGGTTGCTTTGAAAGAGCACGGCGGACTTCCTTCGCTATCCGTCCCTAATCAGATGAGACCGATGACCTCGCAGTTTGGTCTCCTCCCTCAAACCAACCCAATTCAACTCAACAACTCTTGACATTCACCGGTACGTCAAACAAATATGAGACCATACGTACTGCCCTTATTTGTATACTTGCAAAAAAATGGTTCAAATGGCTCTGAGCACTATGGGACTCAACTGCTGAGGTCATTAGTCCCCTAGAACTTAGAACTAGTTAAACCTAACTAACCTAAGGACATCACAAACATCCATGCCCGAGGCAGGATTCGAACCTGCGACCGTAGCGGTCTTGCGGTTCCAGACTGCAGCGCCTTTAACCGCACGGCCACTTCGGCCGGCTGTATACTTGCAGAATCCCGTGTTAGTCTCAATGCTTGCTATTCCTAATGCTGGACACGGTTCAGATTGTCTTGAATCTGGCACCACAGATCAACAGCAAGGCAACTATAGAGGTACTGCCTAAGGGTTTAAATTGTTTAGTGGCTCCCATATCCATACCAACTGAAGACATCACACAGTTCGTCAAAATATTTCCCCATGACTGCCTCTTGTAGAAGGAGAGCGGATCCACCAAGAAAGAATTAGTGTGTTACTTCATGCAGTGCTACCAAAGTAGAATATATCGCGTGAAGACAGAGTCGCCCTAAAATGTCGCCGGAATAACAATGATATTGCAACCTTAAAGATGGAGGAGGGAAACACGATAGCAATAATGGACGCAGCAAGTAAGAATCCAAAACCAGTGTAGTGGTGGTTTTAGAATCGATGTTGAAAGCTCGAGTGACACCGGGAGTATATGAAGTACCAAAGGTAAGTACGTGAATAATGCTGCCGTCTTAGACCGATAGTCAGTGGCATCGACTCGCCTATGTACCATCTGGTGAAAAATCGGATCCGGAAGTTACGCCGCCTGGTTCGCCATAAGGAGTCATATTTTGTCAGCGGCTGTACACAATTCACCAAACCTTAATGGTAGCAGTAAGTCCAAGCTACGGATCTAATGGTCAGCTTTGACGTAAAATGTTTACTAACGTGGCTGTAGGTGAGACCATCAACACAATATGCCGGCCGCTGTGGTCGAGCGATTCTAGGCGCTTCAGTCTGGAACCACGCGGCTGCTACGGTCGCAGGTTCGAATCCTGCCTCGGGCATGGATGTGTGTGATCTCCTTAGGTTAGTTAGGTTTAAGTAGTTCTAAGTTCTAGGGGATTGATGACCTCAGATGTTAAGTCCCATAGTGCTTAGAGCCATTTGAACCATCAACACCATGCAGAAGCGAAGACGGCCACAATTTTGCAACTCAATGCAGTTGCGCATGTCGTCTACATATTCTACGAGCAGACTGACAAAGTGTTCGCGTTTTTCTCCTGTACCAGCTGAAATGTTCAAGGAAGCTTTGGAAGAAGCAGCATTAAGTTCCGCGCCGCTGCACCCATGTTGCTGGCTTAGTTTCGTGAACTACACGGTCGTAATGTGACATATGGAAAAGCAGAGATTACACAAGTCCCATCACCACTTCAACAGCTTACATAAAAACATACAATTCACTGTAGAAATTTAGAATAATACTACGATTGTTTTCCTTGAAATGTACCGAACAAGTAGCACCAAAGTACGAGGGACGTCCAGTAAGTAACGCAACATATTTTCTTGTCGTCCACTTTCCAATGAAAAAATGGGAAATTTGCTGTGGGACATCGGGGAATAGTCCTGCTTCAGCTCCTATAGTTTCACGAAGTTCAGATACGTGCCGGTGCTATACTTAGCCTTCGATTTGGCGTCTAAAACGGAGTGGTCACTGAATTTCTTTTGGCGGAAAACCAGAGAATCGGAGATTCGCAGAATGTCTACGGAGGTCTGGCATTGAACATAATCACGGTGCGCCACAGGGCGAGACCAGTGTCATATTACCAACAACGTAGCGCCAACCTGTTCGACTCCCGCATTGCGCATGGCAGCACACAGCTGTGATTTCTGCAATATTGGAACGTGCGGACACTCTCATTCGAGGTGATCTACAATCACAAACAAACGTCTCACTGCTAGCTAGATGTCACTGTCGATAGTGCTGACGTACTCGTTCACCTGTTGGGTACTCAAAGGTGTGTACCCGATGGGTTCTTCGTTGCCTAACAGAAGACCATAAACAGCAACGAAGGACTATCTGTAAGAAATTGTTTTGCTTGTTATGAGGCTGATCGTCACAATTTTCCGTCAAACATTGTCACAGGTGACGAAACAAGGATTTATCACTTCCAACCGAAAAGAAATCGGCTATCCACGGAGTGGCGCCACCCCCTCTCTCCTCCAAACAGAAATTTCAGAGCCTCACCCTCAGCCGGTAAAACCATGGCGACGGTCTTCTGCAACACTGGATGGGTTGTTATGTTCGATGCCCTCCCTCACGGTGCGACAATCAGCTCTGAAGTGTACTGTGCCACCCTCAGGAAACTGAAGAAACAACTTCGGCGTGTTCATCGCTAAGTTACTGCAGACCAACTTCTTTTTTTCACCACGACGACACAAGGCATCACACAATCCTGCGCACCCGACTGGAGTTCACGAAACTTCATTGGACTGTTCTTCTTCATCCACTCCGCATACCCTATCTCCCACCTTCCGACTTCCGTCTGTTTGGACGAATGATGGCTGCACTACGCGGGAAGCAGTACGTTGATGGGGAGGTTATTGCTACAGCAAGACTATGGGTCCGACGTCGACCACTAGAGGGTACCATTCTGGTATGCAGGTCCTCCCAGTAAGGTGTCGTAAGGCCGTCGCAATGAACCGAAACTATGTTGAAAAATAGGGCTTTGTAGCCAAAAGAGTGGGAGATAATATTGTGTATTGGAAACGAATAAAATCAACCTGCTTTCAGAAAAAAAGTGTGTTGCATTACTTATTGATCGCTTCTCGTACGAACAAAGCATACTCGTACAGATAACTGACCCACACCAGCTAGTCCAGTCGACGAAGAAAAATTACGGAAAAACAGGTGTGTAGTCGCAAATTTCTGCACAGTGGTAGGAGGGGGCGTCATGAACAACATACCAAAAACCTTACCAGCGGGGTGTGAACGTGGGGGCGTTTCAAGATCACTTTTTTATTTTTTTCTTGAATAACTCGAAAAGCACGACTTCTAGAAAAAATGTTTATTAGTGTGAAATAAAACTAAAGTACATGGCTTGGATAAAAAGTAATGGCAACAAGGTAATAATTCATGCTAGACGTTACTGACAGAGGTTCATCGTATGTCATGCCCTCATTGTAATCGTCCTGCACCTCTATCTCATTGCCCCACATTGATGGAAGGCGTCCTACACCGTCAGCGCGTCCATCTCTGTCGATGTTTCGCAAGGGCCGCCCTATGGCACCGATTACGTCTCCTCTTGTGTTGTTGCCGCGCGGGATTAGCCGAGCGGTCTGAGGGCGCAGAAGTCACGGACTGTGCGGCTGGTCCCGGCGGAGGTTCGAGTCCTATCTCGGGCATGGGTGTGTGTGTTTGTCCTTAGGATAATAGAGGTTAAGTAATGTGTAAGCTTAGGGACTGATGACCTTAGCAGTTAAGCCGGATAAGATTTCACACACATTTGAACATTTTTTCTCTTGTGTTGTTGCACGTGCCACTATGAGCTTCCTTTATTTTGGCGATCACGTCGTAATCGCATAGACTCAAATCAGATGAACACGGTGGATGTTCCAGTATCTCCATCCCACGCACGGTGTGTGTGTGTGTGTGTGTGTGTGTGTGTGTGGTGGGGGGGCGGGGGGGGGGGGGGAGGTGACCGAGACTACGGTGAACGTCCGTCAATGAAGTCTGGTATCAAATATAAGTGTTGTCACTACTTTTTATCCAACGCTTGTAAATATGCTATAAATAAGGTCCTGTTTATTTTTCTTTCTAAGACTAATAGCTTCTGCGTTGCAGGGGAAGGAAAAATTATAGGTTATTGAAAATAGTGTTTTAATTGTATAGAATTAGTGTTTAAGGTTAAACGAAGACATTTAGGAACAAATGTTACAGTTGTGTACCACGTCGCATTGCAGTAGAACCCGTATTAAGGGATAAATTTTGTGTCTGAAAGGCTAGAGTGAGGGGGGGAGGCTAGAATTGGGAGGCAAGGTAAGCCACCAGATTGTATTCATGTAATTACCACCTTCTATGTCCTCAAACTGAAGAGCGAGCAGGTGATATGCCACACTATCTACCCCACTACCTCATTAGAAACAACTATAGGGTGTTTCACAAAACTGTACCTACTGTCAGCAGCGCACCTTATAAATCAGTGACAACGCAGTGCATTGGGAGTGTTTAGTTTTCACAAAGTGCATTAGCACTACAATGAATACGGTTAACAGTTATTAACAATACTAATGTAACACATGCATATGGACAGAATACTATATGTAAATCTCTGCACACGATTGTGCACTAAGGGGGAACCTGATTTATGGTCCTCCTGTATAGCATTTGTAGCACTCTTCCGGAAAAGGCACCTTTACCCGTCATGAGCGCTGCTCTCTTTCCAAACTGGAAAGCACGACAGATCTGTTTCTCTGTTTAGCCATCCTGCTTGTACCCAGCCTTAAAATGATCCAGCTATTGTGTCAAGCTTTCGGCGTCTGAAATGGCAAAAGCTCTCCTTGTAAGCGTCCGCAGGGCCCGCGTGCACTGGGAGGACGGATGACAATTCAATGCAGCTCGATTCGTTGGCTTTTGATAAACACTGTATCCCAGTGTCCCACCACGCTTGCTCTAATCCAAGACATCTAGAAACGGAAGCTTTTCATTCTTTTCAATCTGCATCATTAACTTAATGCTGGTATGAAGGCAATTAAAATTCTGTAGGAAACGGTTATGACCGTCTCTTACGAATGGCCAAACCATGAACGTATCGTCAACGTACCTCCTAAAACAGTAGGTTTTAAAAACACGTTCCTCAGTGCCGTGTCTTCAAAATCTTCCATACATAAATTGGCGACTGTTGGGGATAACTGGCTCCTCACAGCCACTCCGTTAGTTTCTCATCGAATAAAAAATACGTCGGCGTCAACACATGGCGACAAAGTTTAGTCTTTTTCTCGTCCAGTTTTGCTTGAATTAACTGCAAGGGTTCTTCAAGAGGAACCCGGATAAAAAGCGACACTACATCAAAGCTGACGAGAAAAACCGAGGGATCAATACAGAAAGAGTTTAATCGCTGTATAAAAACCATAGATTTGTCGATTTCGCCACTTTCCACCACTGGATCGCT
This sequence comes from Schistocerca piceifrons, assembly GCF_021461385.2. NCBI lineage: Eukaryota > Metazoa > Arthropoda > Insecta > Orthoptera > Acrididae > Schistocerca > Schistocerca piceifrons. Next base: position 640,307,738 of record NC_060140.1, on the reverse strand, counting down.
GTAAACTGGGGTCAGGGGATGTATTCTACTCTTTTGTCTGATCTCCTTTTACCCGGCGTAGTGCAGCAGTTCCAAGTGATATGGACTCAAAAAGCTGTTGGACGTCCCGTGCAGAAATATTGAGCCATTCTACCTCTGTAGCCTTCTATTGCGAAACTGTTGCCAGTGCAGGATTTTATGCATGAACTGGCCTCTCGATTATGTCCCATATATGTCCTATTTGATTCACGTCGGACGATATTGGTGGTGAAATCATTCGTTCGAACTGTCCAGAATGTTCTGCCAACCAATTACGAACAGTTGTAGCACGGTCACATGGCGCAGTGTCATTCATAAAATGTCCGTCGTTGTTTGGGAACATGAAGTCCATGAATGGCTGCAAATGGTCTCCCAAGTAGTCGAACATAACCATTTCCAGCCAATGATCGGTTCAGTTGGACAGAAGACCTAGCCCATTCCATGTAAATACAGCCCACACCATTATGGAGCCACCACTAGATTGCACAGTGCGTTGTTGACAACTTGGGTCCATGGCTTCTTGGGGTCTGCGCCACCCTCCAACTCTATCATCAGCTCTTACCAAATGACATAGGGTCTCATCTGATCAGGCCACGGTTTTCAAGTCGCGTAGGGTTCAAGCGATAGGATCACGAGCCCAGGAGAATGTTTCAGGCGATGCCATGCTCTTAGCAAAGGCATTCGTGTCGGCCGTCTGCTGCCATACCCCATTAAAGCCAAGTTTCGCCGCATTGTCCTAACGGATACTTTCGTCGTACGTCTCACATTGATATCTGCGGTTACTAAACGCTGTATTGCTTGTCTGTTAGCACTGACAACTCTACGCAAACCTCACTTCTCTCGAACGTTTAGTGAAGGTCGTCGGCCACTATGTTGCTTGTGTTGAGAGGTAATGCCTGAAATTTGGTATTCCTAAATGGTATTTCCTAAATGAAGTGTCCCATGCATCTAGCTCCAGCTACCATTTCGCATTCAAAGTCTATTAATTCCCGGAAACCTTTTCACATGAATCACATTACTATAAATGACAGCTCCGTGCATGCAACGCCCTTTTGTACTTTGTGTAGGGATTAGTACCGCCATATGTACATGTGCAAATCACTATTCAAGGACTATTGGCACCTCGGTGTACATGCTCACTTGGGCTAGAGAGCACTTACAATTAATACTTATGCACGTGCTGTTGGTCTTCCGTGGAGTACAGAGGAGCCGCCGCTCACAGTCTGATTTCAGTTCCGGCAGGTTCGTGCAACAGCTTAGTCACCTGAAGAATGCGGCCAGGTAGACTGCGGGAATATTGTGTCAAGATGATCTCATGATCCGGCTGAAGATCCGAGAGGGGTATTATTGTTCATTTTTTTTGAATGATGTTTTATTTGTACTAAACTTTCTTATAAAATCATAATATTTACTTCAGTCTTTTCTGCGAAGAAAGTTATTTTTATGCGGAGGTGAGGGAGGAGGACGCAGCTTCAACAATTTCGCCTGGGGCGCTCAATCACCTCGTCACGGCTCTGCATGGTTCTCAGGAAGCCTGCTATCACGCCTCGATTACGTACAAGATGTGTGAGGAAAGTTATGGGACTGGTTTTTTTGTCTAACAAAGATTTTTTTTTTCAAACAACAGTACTGTGCCTTTCAAAGTAATTCCCTTCGGCAATTACGCTCCGGCGGAGTCGTTGCTTCCAGTCTTAGTGGCCGCTCTAAAAGGCTTCAACTCGTACGACCTTAAACATGTCGACTACATTCTTTTGGATGTTCCCCAGAGTCCCATAACGATGTCCTTTTAACGTATTTTCCAATTTCGGGTTGTGGACAAACAGGAAGCTTTTGAGGTCAAAACTTCCTCGATGCAAGTGGCCGTGTGACATAGGGCGTTGTCATGATGCAGCAGCATCCAGTTGTCTGCAATGTCAAGTGTTACTCGATTCACCCTTTTCCTGAGCCTTTCAAGGACGTCAAGGACTTGGGTCAAAATTTGGTGTATGGTGAATGTTTTTGAATTTAACACGTCACCTGTCACCCTTATGATATCACAATACCAAGCACACGTTCGACGTTTTCGTCGGTTTTTGCAGTTTAAGATCTCCGTAAGCGAGGTCCATCATCAACGCGTTCTCGGCCTTCCAAAAGCAATTTGTGCCAGCGGAAAACTTTTGTTCTTGGTATGAAATGTTCCCCATAGGCCTGTTTCAACTTTTCGAAGGTCACAGCCGCGGGTTCTCCAAGACAACTTGGTGGCCTAACGTTAGTCTAAATTCCACTGTTCCATTTTCGTAACGCACAGCAAAAAATACAATTTCACTGATGGCGCTGTCAGATTTCCCGTAATAGCTGCACGGAGCTGAAATCGGGACTGAGCATCTGGCAGAAAATCCAGAGAGATTCTGGTCGTATCTAGAGTACACCAGCGGAAAGACACAATGCCTTCACTGCACGATAACGGTCTTGAGGTTACTGATGACAGCGCCTCTAAAGCAGAGTAACCAAATACAGTTTTCCGAAATTCGTTTACGAAAGAAGACGAAGAAAATATTCCACAACAACTGCCAATATGAACAACTGCCAATATGAGTAACTTAAAAGTAGATGACCTCGATGGGGCAAAGCAGCTTAAATCACTTAATAAATGCAAGGCCTCCGTCCTGATTGTATACCAGTCAGGTGCCTGTCAGTGTATGCTGATACAATAGCTCCATATTTAGCAATCATTTACAACCGACCGTTCGTTGAAACACCCATACCTAAATAGCAGAAAGTTGCAAACGTCACACCAATACCTAAGAAAGGAAATAGGAGTAACCCGCTGAGTTACAGACCCATATCGCCAACGTCAATTTGCAGTACGATTTTGGAACAAACACTAATAGCGAAGACATTATGACCACTGCCCACCCCGTCGCTCGTGACGCGGTAACAAAAGTACGTAAACGGAGCAGACATGAAGGCCACTACGGGGGATCACTCTAGTGAAGACATGGGCTGCAAATGTGTAATTCCATTTTATAAGCGACTTTGACAAAGAGCAAATTATTATTACGCACAGCCTGTGAACTAGTATCTCGAAAGCGGTGAAGCTGGTCGTATGTTCACGGGCGATTGTCGTGAGCAGCAATGGGGAGAGGTAGGACAGTGAAACTACCACTAGGCTCTAAATGGTTGGACGTCCACGGCTCTTCACAGAACGTGGGGTTAGGAGGCTTGTCTGCTCTGTAAAGTAGAACGGGTGGTGATGTATGGCATCTCTGCCGAAAGAGTGCAATGCTGGTGCACGTACAAGTGTTTCGGAGCACGCCGTACATTGTCCATTGTTTAACATGGAGCTCCACAGCAGACCACCCCAAAATGTTCACATGTTGACCGAACGATATCGTCAGTTACCATTACAGTGGGCACAGGACCGTCGGGATTAAACCGTCGTTCAATGGAAACGTATCAGTTCTTCAGTGGACCACAGTTTTGCTACATTATTTAGATGGTCATCTCTGCAAACGCCGTCATGGAGGTGAACGGCCGTTCGAAACGTACAGCGCGCCACGGACGCAGGCTGATGAGAGCAGTATTATTCTATGAGAGACATTCTCCTCCGCTTGCGTGGCACCTATGGTGGTAAGAAAGATACGCTGACAGTTGCGAACCACCCGCATCCCTTCATGCTTGATGTCTTCACCGACGGCGATGTCATCTTCCAGCTGTGTGATTATCCTTGTGTCGAAGCTAGAACCATGATACAGTGGTTTGAAGAGCTTCATATTGAACTCACGTTGATGTCTCAGAAATCAAAACAGCCTGATGTAAATCCTACGGAATCCATCTGGGTCTCTATCGAGCGCCATCACCGCGTACGCTAATCAGCGGGCCATTATTTACGCAAATTACGTGACCTATGCGTAGACATCGAACACCACGTACCTCCACAAATCTACCAACAAACTGTCGGATCCCTGATACGCAGAATCAGCGATGTATTTCGTTCCGAAGACGGACAGCCAAGCTATTAAGCAGTTGGTCATAATGTTTTGATTCATCAGTGTATATGTGTTCGAACATTTTGAGTTATATCGAAGTAAACGATTTGTAGACAAGCAGTCTACACGAGTTCAGGAAATGTCGGTCTTGTCGAACACGGTTCTCTCTTCGTTCTCACAAAGTAATGAGTGCTGGTGATAGCGGATGTCAAATTGACTCCATATTTTTAGATTTGCAGAAGGCCTTTGACATTGTACTTCACAAGCGACTTCTAATCAAAATACGTACCTAAGGACTATTGTCTCAGTTCTGCAGCTGGTTTGCTGATTTCATGCCAGAAAGGTCACACTTCGTATTAACTGACCCAAAGTCAACGATTAAAGTAATGTCTGGCTTTTCCTAAGAAATTGTTATAGGCCCTGTGCTGTTCCCGATGTACATAAACGACTTAGGAGACAATTTGAGCTGCGTTCTCAGATTGTTTGGAGATGATTCTGTCATTTACCATCTTATAAAGTCGTCAAACGAAAACAAATGGATAAACGATTTAGACAAGATATATGTATGGTGCGAAAAGTGGTAATTGACTATAAATAATGAAAACTGTGAAGTCATCCACATGAGTACCTAAAGGAATCCGCTAAGTTTCGATTTCACAATAAATAACTCAAATCAAAAGACTGCCCTTTGACCAAATACTTGAGACTACAATTACGGATAGCCTAAATTGGAACGATTACATAGATAATGTTGTGGAGAAAGCAAACCACTACGATTTATTGGCAGAACACTGAGAAAATGCAATAAGTTTACTAAAGAGACTGCTGACACTGGGCTTGTACATACTCTTCTGAAATTTTGCTGCGCAGTGAGGGATTCACATTAGACAGGAGCAACGGAGGACATCGGAAAAGTGCAAAGAAGGGCAGTTTGTTTTTTACTATCGCGGATTAGATGAAAGAGACCCACGGATATGATACACGAATTGGGATGGCAATCATTGAAACAAACGCGTTTTTCCGTTGCGTCAGAAACTTCTCATTAAATTTCAGACACCAACTTTTTTATGAGATTGCGAAAATATTTTGTTGGTGTTCACCATCATAGGGAGGAAAGATCATTATAATAAAATATGACAAATCAGAATTCTTACGGAAAGATGTTAGTGTTCATTTTTCCCCTGCGCTGTTATAGAGCGGAACGATAGAGAAATAGCTTGAATCTCGTTGGATGAACCCTCTACCAGGCACTAAATTGCGAATTGTAGAGTAATCATGTAAACGCAGACGTTTATGTAGAGGAAGCGATGAACTCACCGGTGTACACAAGTAGAACAACACAGGGTTGCCAGATCTTCCGCCCTGTTGTCAGTCTCATTACTTTTCTCATGCGCCTCGTATGACATTAGTAACTGATTGCACTGCTAACTACAGGGTGATTACAAATGATCCATCGGGTTTTGGATGAATATGTTTAAAAATGTATTTCTTACAAAATAGTCTTGTATGCATTGTATGAAAAAGTACATTTTCAAGCTTTTACACATCATTACAGATGCTTTATGTGATCTCCTCGTGTTACACGACACACCTGTGTACGGTAGCGAGGCTCAGCCCATAGACTCACCCCTTACATTTTGGAACATGTCCGCGTCGATGTTCGCCAGCGCAGCAGTAATGTTATTCTGGAGTTCAGCCAATGTTGTCGGAGGAAGTGGTACGTACACACTGTCTTTACGTATCCCCAAAGCAAAAAAATCACAAATTGTAAGGTCGGCAGATCCTGGGGGCCACCTGAAGAGTGCTGAATCATCCTGGGCACATCACCCATTCCACCTGTTTGGAAGTTCCTTGTTCAGATGGCGACGCACTCCTCTATGCCCATGCGGTGAATCTCTGTCTTGTAGGATTATGAAGCGTGTGTTATCAGCTATCAATCTCAGAAACAGTGTTTAAGTACGTCGTACCCGTCGCAATTTTCCCAGGAAAAAAGTTGGGCCCATAAACGTTGCTACATGACACAGTATAGAGGACATTCGCCTTTGGAGAATCTCTTTCAGTCTCCACTGTAACACTGGGATTTTCCGTGCCCCATATGCGGTCGTTGTGACGATTCACTTTGCCGTTTAGATGGAACGTCGCCGCATCACTGAACACGGGTTGGCGGGGAAAATCGTCATCTTCCAGTGGCTCCTGGACGCGTTCGCAAAATTAGCGTCTGATGGTACGCAACTTGTGGGTTTCTATGGGCAAAGAAGTAACACATCTCGGACGCTCTCCACTGTTTCCTCCACCGCAAGTGGCAGCCGGAACTTTTTCCTCTACAGAGGCATCCTGTGTCCTTGAACTGTCGAGGCCACGCAAAATGCTTTGGTGCGTTGACGACTGTGTGTTGCACTGTCTTCAGAACGTGTGCTGCATGGTAGTGACGGATTCTGTCTTCTCATATTGCAACACACAAAATGCTTTCTGTCGATTAGTCGCCTTTTAACTGTTATCCCCCTGTCGCCTGGGGAGTCAAAATGGAGCCTGCAGTAACGTAAACAAAACATTTCAGTATGTTATATTGATTGGTTATTACTACAAATGAGTGGGCATTATTTATTAGAAGCTATAGAACATGCAAATCCGATGTATGTTTCGTAATCAACCTGTATTCGCTGTGTTGTTGTCAACGAGCAGTGGTGCCTTTCGTCATCGCCCGAACAGGAGGTGGTAGACGAAGACTCGCGCGCCGACTCGTGCTGGGCGACCTCGTCGGCGGACTGCGGGAACTCTAGCAGGGACCCGGACGACGTGGAGATCGTGATCGAGCAGGCGCCGTGCGTCAAGCAGCAGGTGAAGGACCCGTTTGACGAGGACGAAAGCGAGTGCGAGGACGACGAAAGCTGCAGCAGCCAGCCGCAGTCGCCGACCCCGACGCCGCAGGTAGCGCTGACGATGCCGCCGGCCACGCCGCCCCCGGCGCCCAGCCAGCCGACGCCGACGCCGCCCCCGCAGAAGAAGCCGCGCCACGCGCCCAAACCTCCGCCGCAGCCGCTTCTGCAGGCGCCGTCGACGTCGGGCACCTGCCCCCGGCAGCAGTCGCAGCCGCCAGCAGAGCAGCAGCCGCGGGTCAGCCAGAGCCAGCCGCCGCCGCCCCCGCCACCGCCGCCGCCGCCGCCGAGGCACGCCGACCCGCCGCGGCCACTGCCGGGGTAAGCACTCCGCGGGGCTCGCAGTCCAAAGTCGCGACGTAAAAACACTAAACACCCTGGTTCTCCTCCTTCAACTATCGGATTTATTACTTTGGATACTAGAGTTTAAGCATTAATTACAAGCCAGCCAAAAGCGAGAAAAATTCCCTGAGATCTGGAAGGTAGCCAATGAAGTAATTATTAAAAAAGGACCTGATAAAGACCCAGCTGAAGCTAAGTCTTACAGACCAATTTGCTTATTAGACATTTTTGAGAAATTATTCGAGAAATGGCTAGCTGACAGACTGACCGCACACTGAGTGCTGTGCGGGATGAGCAGCAGGCAGTTCGGCTTCCGGCCGGGGCGATCGGCAACTGATGCAATCTCTCTGGCGTTCGAGGTCTGTGACTCTACCCCGTACAAGTACGTTGTTGACACCATGGTTGACATCTGTGGCGCCTTTGACAACCCGTGGTGGCCTTCGCTCTTCTCGTGCTTGCGGGAGAATGAGTGTCCTTGGCTGCTATATGGTTGGCTGAGGAGCTATTGTGAGGGTCGGAAGGTCTGGCTATCATCCCCCAGTGGTAAAGTTGGAAAAACCTTAACTAAGGGATGTCCCCAGGGTTCTGCTTTAGGTCCCCTATTTTGGAATATCCACATGGAACCACTTCTAGACAGTTTGCAACAGAGTGAAGAGGTGCTAGAGGTGATAGCCTACGCAGATGACCTCCTCCTGCTGGTTGGCGGCAGGAGCCGCGAAGACATAGAACCCAAAATAGAAAAGGCCATGGCGAAATTGCATCTATGGTGGAGTAATACTAAAATGTCAATTTAACCAACCAAATCAACATACCTATTGCTGAAAGGACAGCTAGTAAGAAATCCCACAGTGAAAATTGCGGGCTCACAAGTTCTCAGACGACACGAAACTCGCTACTTGGGAGTTATCATCGATGAAAGGTGGAACTTCGTGAAGCACATTGAATCCGTAACCCAAAGAACATTACACGTACTCAGTATTCTCAACTCCATAGGACATAAAAGATTTCACCTCCCCCCCCCCACCTAATAAAATTGTACTATAACAGTATACTAACTTCAATAGTGGGTTACGGTTCGGGACTCTGGGTACACAGGCTCACAAGAGTGGTGCCTGCCATGACAGTGAGAAGAGTACAAAGGAACATGCTGTTAAGATCTGTGGGGGGCTTATAGAACATCTCCAGGTGGTGCCCTATTAGTGAAAATGGGGCTCTGTCCCCTGGATATTAAAATTCGAGAGCAAGCAGCATGGTACTGGGCTAAGAAAGGGAACGACATGAAAATATAAAATATTCTGGGAGTTCAGGCTAGGGACAAGGGAGAGATAAGGAGAAGGGGTGAGGACTTATGGCAGGAATCATGGGAAATGGATGAATCTGGCAGAAGAACCGTCAGACTCTTGCCAAATGTTAAAGAAAGGTTAGGCATGAGATACTTCGAAGCAACCCGGGATCTAATTCATTTTTTCACTGGTCATGGGCTCTACCCGACATATCTATGCCGGTTTGGGAAAAGGGCTGCACCTGAGTGTGACTGTGGCACATCGGAGGGTACTCCCGACCATGTGGTTTACGAGTGCCCCCTTTTCGATGATGTAGCAGTGACATTAAGACAACAACTACCAAACAATAACACATACGACCTACTAAGACACGAACAGACTTTTGAAACTTTGAATAACCTGGCAAATGATGTGTCACGTAAAGTTCTGACTGCATACCTGAGGGACTTTCGCGATTAGAACCAACTACTGAACGTGTCCTAGTACCCTAATCCTGAACCGCCTGTGCGTGGACAGGTCGACTTGTTAGTTGGAATCCGCCACGTGCAGGGCTAGGGGGACTGGGGCACACGTATTCACGATTATGACAGCACCGGATATGACGTAGGTTAGTTAGTCGTTAGTAGGGTTAGAAGTAGATACTAAAATAGGAACCTTCAGCGACTAGTAGTTTTGGCCTGCTCAGTGTCAGGGGCACGCTCATCGGGATTAGCTCGATGAGCAAGGACTTCTAGTAGGTTTATATCTATACTGACACATCTGTAGCGCTGCAGGTAGTTAGGATTACTAACAAGTAGGTAGTTTTAACAAAATCGTAATTTTACCCATTAACCTGCACTGCTGACACTGTCTGCAATTTTTAAATTAACTGTAATAACTGCAAATAACATATAACGTTGTATTAATATTAGGACCCACTAATCATTAAGGTGGTGGGTTATTTTGTATAATTATTATGTATTGCAATAAAGATTTTAAAAAAAGCCAGCCAAAAAGCCTCTCGCGAAATAAGTAATCCGAATATTTTTTTTTTGTTTTATTCTGCGTTAGGCTGTATGGAGCAGTTTGGTTTTAAGGTTCAACCTTTTTTTTTTATTTTAGATTATAGTAAGGACTGCCTGGTTTTTGGCATTTTCGCTACAAACCACTTGCTTCAAAACTGTAGAGCTTGAAATTTGTTTGTCCAATGTTAATGAAATTTTTATATGTTACAGTCACGTAGTGGAAATCCCAAGTTACAGTTCGATCACCCAAACAGAAGTTCTTAAGATTTTTCTAAAGTAACTATATCTCATCTGAGGATAAACATGTAATGAAAGCGTTGGTTTGTTTTGCATGTCTCCTATAACCACCGTGACTGTACCATGTGGTACGGATTTTATAAACAGTGATACTTAAGACCGTTTTTTTTAGTGCTGGTCCGTTAGATTAACAGTAGGCGCAGTGGCGGAATCACGTGCTATGTTGACAGTCACAGGCAAACCGTCTTCCAACAGCCCAGAGGTTCGCGACAACGACACACTCATTTTCAAAGCCGTTTACGCTGTTAATCGCGAGGTCATTATAAAATCCGTATTACACTGTACCGTCAGAGTGGTTGTAGCTTCATATATCCACAAAATACGCCTTCAAAACAAAACCACGCTTTTTATTACGTGTTTATCGTGGGCTGAGAAAAAGTTACCTAAGAAAAATCGTAAGAACTCTTTTGTGGGCCACTGAAAAAGTCTGTAACCTAAGATTCCCACTGCCCATAAAGGCCCCTATAGCATATTAAAATTCAATTAACATCAAACAAATACATTTCAAGCTATATATTTTTGAAGCGAGCAGTACGTAAGGAAGAAACCGAGAACGAGACAATCCCTGCTACAATATAAAACAAAAAAGTGTACGAGTGTATTGAACGCTAAAATCAAATCACACCACTTAGCTTAAAGTTGAACTAAACAAGAAAAATATTGGTATAACTCATGTTGCTATAGGCCTGTTTGTTTGCTTGTAATTAAAGCTTAAACTCGAGTCTCCATAATAAAAAAGTCCGACAGTAGTCTCAACGGACTGGTCGCTCCCTTAAAGAAGTACACCAGTCGGTTTCTAGCTCTTTAGATGCTTGAGTCAAGAGACTTCAAAAGAAAAAAAAAAATACAGGGTGATTTAAAAAGAAAGAACAGACTTCGGTTGTTTACTACAGACAAACTATGAGATACAGAAACACATTACACACATCACTAGATAGAGGAAAATTGAAAGTTTTATATTCGTACAAACACTATACTGTAAACTCAATGTGAGCACCATGCATTGCTCGACAAACTTCGAAATGGCAGACTACTGATAAGAGTCCACACAGATTAACATGACCGCTAGATGCGCAGTCAGCATAGGATGAGTGGGGAGAAAGATAGTGGTGGGGCTTACCGGCAGGTGCTGTACGGGAAATGCTGAGAGCTGGAGGGGGAAGTGCCGTGCCGATTCAAGAGCGCCACACACGAATGACGGACCGCAGCGATCTGTTGCTTGTGACATCGCCTGCAATCGTTCGCTCGCCTCAACACCCCACACATGAGCGATTTGCCAAGCAATTTATGAGCATCGCTGTGTCATGACGTTCTGCTATGGAAAATGGACTGCTATTTTTAACAGCGGTTGCAGTTAATTTTCATACCTTCATGAATTTAAAATAAACGCAACTTATAATTATAATATATTATAAATAACGACAATTAATTATAAATTGGAATTATTTAACTTGTTTTGAACAACTTTTCTTGGTAACTATAGATTACTTTACATCTAAATCTACATCTACATGATTACTCTGCTATTCACAATGAAGTGCCTGGCAGAGGGTTCAGTGAAACACCTTCATGCTGTCTCTCTACCGTTCCACTCTCGAACGGTACGCGGGAAAAACGAGACTTATATTTTTCCGTGCGGGCCCTGATTTCTCTTATTTTATCGTGATGGTCATTTCTCTCTATGTAGGTGGGTGCCGACAGAATGTTTTCGCAATCGGAGGAGAAAACTGGTGATAGAAATTTCATGAGAAGATCCCGTCGCAACGAAAAACGCCTTTGTTTTAATGATTGCCACTCCAGTTCACGTCAGTCCCACCAGATGCGGATCCCACACCGCACAGCAGTACTCCAGAATAGGGCGGACAAGCGTAGTTTAAGCAGTCTCTTTGATAGACCTGTTGCACCTTATAAGTGTTCTGCCAATGAATCGCAGTCTTTGGTTTGCTCTGCCCACAATTTTATCTATGTGATCGTTCCAATTTAGGCTATTTGTAATTGTAATCTCTAAGTATTTAGTTGAATTTACAGCCCTCAGATTTGTGTGACTTATCGCGTAATCGAAATTTAGCTGATTTCTTTTAGTACTCACGTGAATAACTTCGCACTTCTCTTTTTTTAGGGTCAATTGCCACTTTTCACACCATACAGATATCTTTTCTAAATCATTTTGCAAGTCGCTTTGATCATCTGATGACTTTACAAGACGGCAAATGACTGCATCATTGGCAAACAATCTAAGACGGCTACTCAGATTGTCTCCTATGTCATTAATATAGATCAGGAACAATAGGGGGCCTATAACACTTCCTTGGGGAACGCCGGATATTATTTCTGTTTTACTCGATGACTTTCCGTCTATTACTACGAACCTTTCTGACAGGATATCACAAATCCAGTCGCACAACTGAGGCGATACTCCGTAGGCACACAGTTTAATTAGAAGACGCTTTAGGCGAATGGTATCGAAAGCCTTCTGGAAATCTAAAAATATGGACTCAATTTGACATCCCCTGTCGATAGCTCTGATTACTTCATGAGTACAAAGAGCTAGTTGTGTTTTACAAGAACGATATTTTCTGAATCCGTGCTGACCATATGTCAATAAATCGTTTGCTTCGAGGTACTTCATAATGTTCGAATACCGTATATGTTCTAAAACCCTACTGCAAATCGACGTTAGTGATATAGGCCTGTAATTCAGCGGATTACTCATACTTTCCTTTTTGGGTATTGGTGTGACTTGAGCAATTTTTCAGTCTTTAGGTACCTATCTTTCTGTGAGCGAGTGGTTGTATGTAATTGCTAAATATGGAGCTATTTTATCAGCATACTCGAACCTGACTGGTATACAATCTGTACCGGAGGCCTTGCCTTTATTAAGTAATTTAAGCTGCTTTGTTACACCGAGAATATCTACTTCTATGTTTCTCATCTTGGCAGTTGTTCTTGATTGGAATTCAGGAATATTTACTTTGTCTTCTTTGGTGAAGGAGTTTCGGAAAACTGTGTTTAATAACTCTGCTTTAGTGGCACTGTCATCAGTGACTTCACCTTTTGTTCTCGAGCAGAGAAGGTATTGGTTACGTCCTGCCACTGGTGTGCTTTATGTATGACCAGAATCTCTTTGGGTTTTCTGCCAGATTTCGAGACAGAATTTCGTTGTGGAAATTATTAAAAGCAACTCGCATTGAAGTACGCGCTATATTTCTAACTTCTGTAAAACTTTGCCAAGCTTGGGGATTTTGTGCTCTTTTAAATTTGGCATGCTTTTTTCGTTGCTTCTGCAACAACGATCTGACCCGTTTTGTGTACCATGGGGGATCAGTACCATCACTTATTACTTTATGTGGTATACTGTATATCTCTCAATTGCTGTTGATCTCTTTGAAAACATTCCACAACTTTTCTACACTTACATGATCAGATCGGAAGGAGTGAAGATTGTCTCTTAAAAAGGCGTTAAGAGAATTTTTATCAGCTCTTTTAAATAGATATACTTCGCGTTTCTTTTTGTTGGTTGTAGGTGTTACGGTATTCAGCCTATCAACAACTGCCTTGTGGTTGCTAAAAGGTCAAGTATGCTTCGAGTTGGCTCGTGAACTAATTGTTCAAAATAATTTTCTGAGATAGCATTCAGTACAATTTCGGATTATGTTTTATGCCTGCTGCCGGCTTTAAACGTATAATTTTTCCAGCATATCGAGGGTAGATTGAAGTCACCACCGACTATAATTGTATGAGCGGGGTACTTATTTGAAATGAGACTCAAGTGTTCTTTGAACTGTTCAGCAAGTATGTCTTCTGAGTTGGGGGGAGGGGGGGGGTTTGGTTGGTAAAACGATCCAATTAATAGTTTAGTCCGATTGTCAGGTATAACCTCTACCCATACTATTTCACATGCACTATCTACTTCAATTTCGCTACAAGGCAAACTACCTCTGACAGCAATAAATACTCCACCACCAACTGTATTTAATCTATCCTTTCTGAACACTGTTAGATCGTTTGAAAAAATTTTGGCTGAACTTATTTCCGGCTTTAGCCAGCTCTCTGTACCTACAACTATTTGAGCTTCAGTGTTTTTTTTCAGGGCTTCAAGCTCTGGTTCTTTCCCAACACAGCTACGACAATTTACAACTACAATACCAATCGTTTCTACAACTACCTTAATGTGTTTTACCTCCCCGCTTTCTGACGGACGCCCCTTCTGTGGTTCCCTTTACAGACTGTATTACATTTTTTACTGGCAACAGATGTATTGTGTACGTATTTCCAGCGTGCTAAAACAATTCGTTTTACGATTATTAATTCTCAATTCGCTTTTTATTCGTTGGTCTTATAAAATTTAACTTATTTATAAAATCTATCGACCTTTCTGTAGAGATGTTGTTAATTGCAGCACTATTGATTTCTTTAACTCTTCTTATAAATCGTATAAAGGAGAGTTAGATCATATGAAATTACTTGAGTTAACTGTGTAGTGTTACCCTGAACATTTAAATTTAAATGTCCTCTGAACATCACGGTAGTTACGTACGTCATTCTGTTTGGAAGTTAAAAATTTTAATAATGCATACAAATATTTTATAAATAATTACAAAATGTTTATCACTGCAAAATCGGTTGGCGTATTTTTTCTTAAAGGAAATGCCAATTCGGCTTCCACTTCACTTCTCACGTAGTTTGTGGTCCCTGTATGACGATAAATTCTAACATAAATTTCTTCGCCAATGCAGGCGAAGTAAGGGAAACAAAACTGAACAACCAGATTTGGTAACTAGAGACGTGGGTCCCATATTGCCACACACCACTGGTAACCTGCCAGGCAGTCATATTGCAAGCACAAATCTTGTGCATTCCATCAGATTGCCTGCAATTTCCATGCTACCAGCGATCAGCGACCGATCGCTGCGATTTGCCCACATAAGTGCGATATACGAAGAGATCGGTCGCCCATACGACGGACTGCTGCGGTCTCTCACTCATTTGTGGGGCCCTTAAAACTGAAACCTACACTCACATTTTTTTCTAAATATTAGATGGAGCTCCTCCACAGACACACTTGCATGGTGACCATTCAAAAATATTTGTCACCTCTGCTTTGGTTAGTATCTAAAAAGAATTCCTCACAAAATCCGGCGATTTATTTTCGCCTTGCTTGTTAAACATTTCTAATTTTCAGAGAAGCGTCATGAGTGGCGAATTTTGAGTATAGCCTACACCAGGGCTTCCCAACCTTTTCAGCTGGCGGACCCCTTCTTCAGTCGAAAATCCATGGCGGAACCCTAGTCAGTCAAGAGCACAGTAACTCTAAATTTCAGAGCGAAACCCATGGGAACTGAAAGCTACTTAATGCAAGTGCCATGTTCCCAATGACCCCCCCCCTCCTCCCTCCCCCCCCCCCCTCTCCCCGAAGTATCAATAGTCTTTGGTTTAAAGATGAATGAAAACAACTTTAAATTAACGATCCAATTTGAATTCCCACTGTATCCAGACAATTACTAGTGGATTTAGTCCCTTTGTTCAATACACTATAGCCTGATTAAAATTACTTGGTAATTGACATTTCACACATTGGAGCTGCCTCCAAGAGCAATCAATGTCACGTCCAAACTATTCGCTGTTGACAAGCTGCCGCTTGTGGTCTGTTCACTTCCACTGTTTGGCTACTGTTGTGTAAGGAGCATGCATATTTAGTAACAGTCGTGTGTGTGTGTGTGTGTGTTTTGTGTGTGGTTTTCCGTGAAATCCGAAAAAAATTGTTCAAATGTATGTAAAGTCTATGGGACTTAACTGTTGAGGTCATCAGTTCCTAGTCTTACACACTATTAACCTAAGTTTAACTTCCGCGAGGGACAACACACACACACACACACACACACACACACACACACACACACACACACACACATTCCCGAGGGAGGACTCGATCCTCCGGGGGGAGCGGCCTCGCAATCCACGACATGACGCCTTGACTGCGCGGCCATTCCGCGCGGCTGTGAAGAAAAGAGGCAGACCCATGATTCGGGATACAAACACATAACGAAAGAAAAGAGGCCAAGGAATTGCCTTTAAAGGACTATTGTGACATCTGATGTGCAATGTGTGGGAATACATTCACCCAGTTACATGCGTTTACAAAACCGGATTTCGTAAGCCGATTTCCCAGTTCCGCTTTTGGTTGGGCAGGTAAACACTTCAAAATCGATTCTGGAAATCTGCTTTTACAAAGCCGTTTTCCAGTTCCACAATCAGTTTTCGTGCCCATGTAAACAGCTTGGAAAGTCTAGCTATTTTTACGTCTTTGCGTATCTACTGAACGGCAGCTGTCAGTCCACAGCCGGCAGCTAGCAGGCGGCGTTGCAACAGTGTACTGTCAGTTGGTAGCTGGCAACTGGCAGCCGGCGTGGCAACAGTTTAGCCACAGCTGACAACTTCAACTACTACTTGGACACTATATCGTGGCAGTCAGCCTCGACTGTAAACAAATTAGGAAAACAAACAAACAAACTCTCTTATTTCTATATAAGAAGACAAAGCATTTCACAGAACGTAAGACTTTTTTCTCAAAGGAAACAATCCTGGCAGAGGAGGATTACCTTTTACAAGGTGGCACGTGAAAAGTCCTCATTTGTTTACGCTCGCAGCCAGTTGCCACAATATAGTGTCAAAGTAATAACAAGAGGACGGAATATATTATAAAGATAAGAAATTAGCTTTAGAGATCCTTTTAATTTTCGTGACAAAAATATCAATGCCAACAGAATTCAATTAATAATTATTTTGTAAATGATAGAAGACAGAAACAAAATTCCTACAGAGTTATAGTTCAGGTACGTTCACTGAGCATCTACGAAGAAAAATGCCTTCTTCTTCACTATAGATGAGTCTGTAGGAATAATAATGGAATCCTAATGTGATGGTTGAGGGTGCTTCGGCTGACACAATTTTGAAAAGTTGTGTTCAATTCTTGACAACTGGAGACAGATATCTGGTTCCGCATCTAGACAGCTTCGGTACTTAGTTTTGTGGGCAGTATAGATCGAGTATCCAGATTCACATATGTATGTTGTGGCAAACGGAAGAAGTACACGTTTTGCCTTTTCAACAAGGGGGTAGTATTTCTTGTTATCCAACCGGATCCAAAAGTGTGAGTAACCGTCAATGTCAAAACTTGATTTCAAGGTAGGGTCTGTGGCAATTTCTATCAACAACTCATATTCATTTGATGATAGAATGTTCGGCTTTTGGCCGAGCGGTTCTAGGCGCTTCAGTCTGGAACCACGCGACCGCTACAGTCGCAGGTTCGAATCCTGCCTTGGGCATGGATGTGTGTGATGTCCTTAGGTTAGTTAGGTTTAAGTAGTTCTAAGTTCTATGGGACTGATGACCTCAGATGTTAGGTTTAAGTAGTTCTAAGTTCTATGGGACTGATGACCTCAGATGTTAAGTCCCTTAGTGCTCAGAGCCATTTGAACCAATTTCTGTTCGGCTTTTTGGAAACAGTGGATGGGTTGACCACCCATTCGTATTTCTGCAGCTTCTCATCTTCAGCTGTTGGGAAATAATGCTCCAACAATGACATCAAGCTTCGGAGATGTTCCAGGATTTTATGAAACAAATTCTTCCCAAGCGCCAGTGTTTTGTTTTTCAAAAACTCCATGACAAGAGGAAAACACTCGACCTCCCCCTCCTCGACACTCTCTGCCCAAAAGCTGATTTTCCTCTTGAATGCTCGAACTTTGTCAATAGCAGTGACCTTTGTTTCACTTTGCCCTTACACTGAAATATGCGTTAGTTCATTTTGGAGAAAACAGCTGACAAATAGGCAAGTATACACTGCCAATTTTCGTCATTAATAAGGTCTGCTAATTTGGTGTTACGCTCCAAAAGGAAAGCTAAGACTTCCAATCTTACTTCGTACAACCCAAAGAGAGCATTCCCATGTGAGAGCCACCTCACTTCCGTGTGGAGAAGTAGGAAACGATGAAGGCTTTCTATATCTTCACACAGTATTGTGAAAAGTCTTGACTTCTATGGCCTTGATTTTATGTAGTTAATGATTTGAATGAATTCGTCTAAAACTTTCTTGAGCGAAACAGGCATTTGTTTCGTAACTAAAGCGTATCTGTGGAGAGCACAATGACCAGTGCTGCAGTTCTTGGCGTTTTCTTTTATTTTCGTTATTTCTCCAACTGTAGGACCCGTCATAGCTTTAGCACCATCTGTGCACACATCTATGCGATTAGACCATGAAACTTCGTTAGTTCTTAAAAAATCATCCAATAGACGGAATATTTCAGCACCTGTTGTGTTGGCAGGTAGTTGTCTTCACAATAAGAGGTCCTCCTCAAAATATCCAGAATATTAACAACGGGCAAAAGCCAATAAAATCGCTAATCCTGCAACATCAGTGGATTCATCTATCTGCAGAGAAAATGAATTGTATTAGATGAGAGAAACAAGAGTGTCTTTCACGTCATTTGACATGTCAACAGTGCATCTCTTGACAGTATTGTTTGATAATGGCACCGAAGATACAAGCTTTACTGCCTTTTCGTCTAGCATGCAAGAAACAGTATCATTAACACAAGGCTTTTTGAGATTTTCCGCATGAGCTTTGCCCTGTTTTTGCCACTCGATAACTAACCAAGAAGGAAGCTTTTAATGAATTTTCATTAACTGTTTTTGCATGAGGTTTCATGCAATGCTGAGAAGCAGCTAGTTCAGCACACTTACTTTTGAAAAAATCGATGTCTTTAGCCTGAAAATCCGAGTGAGTGCCTTCAAAATGACGGCGCAATTTAACTGGAATCATTGAACTGTTCGGAAGGACTAGCGCACAAATTACACACTGAGCTTTACCCTCCTTTCTCTCCATAAAGCCCATTTCTACAGGGTGTTTCAAAAATGACCGGTATATTTGAAACGGCAATAAAAACTAAACGAGCAGCGATAGAAATACACCGTTTGTTGCAATATGCTTGGGACAACAGTACATTTTCAGGCAGACAAACTTTCGAAATTACAGTAGTTACAATTTTCAACAACAGATGGCGCTGCGGTCTGGGAAACTCTATAGTACGATATTTTCCACATATCCACCATGCGTAGCAATAATATGGCTTAGTCTCTGAATGAAATTACCCGAAACCTTTGACAACCTGTCTGGCGGAATGGCTTCACATGCAGATGAGATGTACTGCTTCAGCTGTTCAATTGTTTCTGGATTCTGGCGGTACACCTGGTCTTTCAAGTGTCCCCACAGAAAGAAGTTACAGGGGTTCATGTCTGGCGAATAGGGAGGCCAATCCACGCCGCCTCCTGTATGTTTCGGATAGCCCAAAGCAATCACACGATCATCGAAATATTCATTCAGGAAATTAAAGACGTCGGCCGTGCGATGTGGCCGGGCACCATCTTGCATAAACCACGAGGTGTTCGCAGT
Organism: Schistocerca piceifrons; assembly: GCF_021461385.2. Taxonomy (NCBI): domain Eukaryota; kingdom Metazoa; phylum Arthropoda; class Insecta; order Orthoptera; family Acrididae; genus Schistocerca; species Schistocerca piceifrons. The sequence continues at coordinate 640,288,502 of NC_060140.1, read as the reverse complement.
GTCGTCTAAGGCAGTTTGTACCGCCACAAATTCATGAAGAATGTCCAGATAGCGTGATGCAGTAATCGTTTCGGATCTGAAAAATGGGCCAATGATTCTTTTGGAAGAAATGGCGGCCCAGACCAGTACTTTTTGAGGATGCAGGGACGATGGGACTGCAACATAGGGCTTTTCGGTTCTCCATATGCGCCAGTTCTGTTTATTGACGAAGCCGTCCAGGTAAAAATAAGCTTCGTCAGTAAACCAAATGCTGCCCACATGCATATCGCCGTCATCAATCCTGTGCACTATATCGTTTGCGAATTTGTCTCGTGCAGCAATGGTAGCGGCGCTGAGGGGTTGCCGCGTTTGAATTTTGTATGGATAGAGGTGTAAACTCTGGCGCATGAGGCGATACATGGACGTTGGCGTCATTTGGACCGCAGCTGCAACACGGCGAACGGAAACCCGAGGCCGCTGTTGGATCACCTGCTGCACTAGCTGCGCGTTGCCCTCTGTGGTTGCCGTACGCGGTCGCCCTACCTTTCCAGCACGTTCATCCGTCACGTTCCCAGTCCGTTGACATTTTTCAAACAGATCCTTTATTGTATCGCTTTTCGGTCCTTTGGTTACATTAAACCTCCGTTGAAAACTTCGTCTTGTTTGCAACAACACTGTGTTCTAGGCGGTGGAATTCCAACACCAGAAAAATCCTCTGTTCTAAGGAATAAACCATGTTGTCTACAGCACACTTGCACGTTGTGAACAGCACACGCTTACAGCAGAAAGACGACGTACAGAATGGCGCACCCACAGACTGCGTTGTCGTCTATATCGTTCACATCACTTGCAGCGCCATCTGTTGTTGAAAATTGTAACTACTGTAATTTCGAAAGTTTGTCCGCCTGAAAATGTACTGTTGTCCCAAGCATATTGCAACAAACGGTGTATTTCTATCGCTGCTCGTTTAGTTTTTATTGCCGTTTCAAATATACCGGTCATTTTTGAAACGCCCTGTAAATAGCTTTCGTTGTACTTATGCTACTTGGTTATTTCTCTTCCACAGGATATTGCAACCAATGGAGTACTTGCAGCGTTTTCACATAATAAATCCGGCAGTGGAGCTTCTTGTGATTGGTCTTCCTTTAGTCGCCCTCCCTTCTCATTCATTTCAACTGGAAACTTCCCTTCTTCAATGATCCTGACTTCAGCCAACGATCCATATTAGAAGTAATAAACTGGTCAAAAATTGACTTGTGAAATAGGTAGTGCACTGACAAAGCAAGTTTAACATTTAATGATGCCTGGGGCCGCATACGTGCCAGCGAGCGCTGTGATTGGTCGACAAAGCTCGTTCCGCGCATGCTTAAAAGGTTCCAGCGCATCTAGCGCCATGAGCCGGTGCACAAACGACCGCCGTATTGTTGCGAAACAGTCGATCAGAGAAGCCGCATTCTCCGGCACTAAACTGTGTATGCGTTCTCACTTAGGAACCGCAAAGGCTGCTTGGGGATACGACCTGAAGTAAAAGTACACATGTTTTTCACACGAAAAAAAATAGTGATGAATTTAATTTTCACATTTTTATTCAATAATTTTACTCACTATTTTACACGATTTGGTGAAAGGTGGCCGCGGACCCCCTAGAAAGATCCAGAGGACCCCTTACCCTGGCCTACACGTTTCTCTTACTGTCACGTTAAAATTTCCTTCTTTTGCCATAACGCAGCGAAATTTACACGGTGTCATCTGACACTGTGCAGACACAACTGCCAGAAATTTTGAAACAATGGTTTACTATGATTGTTAAATGAGGAGATGAGGAAAGTAAGTAATAGCTTACGAAAAACCACAAATGGAATATGTAATGTCTTCATTTTGGTTGTTCCAAAACCCATAACATTTCTCGTTTCACCATATATCGATGGCCTCTAAAAATTAAATTCTTTCATAGAAAAAAGTCAGTAGCTGGTGGATTAACACAGTAGATAACTGAGGTTTGCATAGTAACCATATGGAAAAATACTTTCCTCTTTGTGTGCTGTTGTTGTTGTTGTGGTCTTCAGTCCTGAGACTGGTTTGATGCAGCTCTCCATGCTACTCTATCCTGTGCAAGCTTCTTCATCTCCCAGTACCTACCGCAATCTACATCCTTCTGAATCTGTTTAGTGTATTTATCTCTTTGTCCCCCTCTACGATTTTTACCCTCCACGCTGCCCTCCAATACTAAATTAGTGATCCCTTGATGCCTCAGAACATGTCCTACCAATCGATCCCTTCTTCTAGTCAAGTTGTGCCACAAACTCCTCCCCAATCCTATTCAATACCTCCTCATTAGTTATGTGATCTACCCATCTAATCTTCAGCATTCTTCTGTAGCACCACATTTCGAAACCTTCTATTCTCTTCTTGTCCAGACTAGTTATCGTCCACGTTTCACTTCCATACATGGCTACGCCCCATACAAATACTTTCAGAAACGACTTCCTGACGCTTAAATCTATACTCGATGTTAACAAATTTCTCTTCTTCGGTAATTTTCACATCTGTCAGCACCTGCTTTCTTTGGGATTGGAATTATTATATTCTTCTTGAAGTCTGAGGGTATGTCACCTGTCTCATACATCTTGCTCACCAGATGGTAGAGTTTTGTCAGGACTGGCTCTCTCAAGGCCGTCAGTAGTTCTAATGGAATGTTGTGTACTCCCGGGGCCTTGTTTCGACTCAGGTCTTTCAGTGCTCTGTCAAACTCTTCACGCAGCATCATATCTCCCATTTTATCTTCATCTATATTCTTTTCCATTTCCATGATATTGTCCTGAAGTACATCACCCCTGTATAGACCTTCTATATACTCCTTCCACTTTTCTGCTTTCCCTTCTTTGCTTAGAACTGGATTTCCATCTGAGCTCTTGATATTCACACAAGTGGTTCTCTTTTCTTCAAAGGTCTCTCTAATTTTCCTGTAGGCAGTATCTATCTTACCCCCAGTGATATATGCCTTTACATCCTTACATTTGTCCTCTAGCCATGCCTGCTTAGCCATTTTGCACTTCCTGTCGATCTCAATTTTGAGACGTTTGTATTCCTTTTTGCCTGCTTCATTTACTGCATTTTTATATTTTCTCCTTTCATCGATTAAATTCAATATTTCTTCTGTTACCCAAGGATTTCTACTAGCCCTCGTCTTTTTACTTACTTGATCCTCTGCTGCCTTCACTACTTCATCTCTCAAAGCTACCCATTCTTCTTCTACTGTATTTCTTTCCCCCATTCCTGTCAATTGTTCCCTTATGCTCTCCCTGAAACTCAGTACAACCTCTGGTTTAGTCAGTTTATCCAGGTCCCATCTCCTAAAATTCCCACTTTTTTGCAGTTTCTTCAGTTTTAATCTACAGTTCATAACCAATAGATTGTGGTCAGAGTCCACATCTGTCCCTGGAAATGTCTTACAATTTAAAACCTGGTTCCTAAATCTCTGTCTTACCATTATGTAATCTATCTGAAACCTGTCAGTATCTCCAGGCTTCTTCCATGTATACAACCTTCTTTTATAATTCTTGAACCAAGTGTTAGAATTTTGCACAGAGCACAACTTAATCATAGCTATCAGGCGGCTTCCTCTTTCATTTCTTAGCCCCAATCCAAATTCACTTACGTTTCCTCCTCTCCCTTTTCCTACTACCGAATTCCAGTCACCCATGACTATTAAATTTTCGTCTCCCTTCACTATCTGAATAATTTCTTTTATTTCATCACACATGTCTTCAATTTCTTCATCATCTGCAGGGCTAGTTGGATATATACTTGTACTACTGTAGTAGGTGTGGGCTTCGTGTCTATCTTGGCCACAATAATGCGTTCACTATGCTGTTTGTAGTAGCTTACCCGACCTCCTATTTTTTTATTCATTATTAAACCTACTCCTGCATTACCCCTATTTGATTTTGTGTTTATAACCCTGTATTCACCTGACCAAAAGTCTTGTTCCTCCTGCCACCGAACTTCGCTAATTCCCACTAAATCTAACTTGAACCTATACATTTCCGGTTTTAAATTTTCTAACCAACCTGTCCGATTAAGGGATCTGACATTCCACGCTCCGATCCGTAGAACGCCAGTTTTCTTTCTCCTGATAACGACGTCCTCCTGAGTAGTCCCCCCCCCCCCCCCCGGAGATCCGAATGGGGGGCTATTTTACCTCCGGAATATTTTACCCAAGAGGACGCCATCATCATTTAATCATACAGTAAAGCTGCATTCCCTCGGGAAAAATTACGGCTGTAGTTTCCCCTTGCTTTCAGCCGTTCGCAGTACTAGCACAGCAAGGCCGTTTTGGTTAGTGTTACAAGGCCAGAACAGTCAATCATTCATACTGTTGCCCCTGCAACTACTGAAAAGGCTGCTGCCCCTCTTCAGGAACCACACGTTTGTCTGGCCTCTCAACAGATACCCCGCCGTTGTGGTTGCACCTACGGTACGGCTATCTGTATCGCTGAGGCACGCAAGCCTCCCCACCAACGGCAAGGTCCATGGTTCTTTGGGGGGCTTTGTGTGATAGCACACTTTGTGTGCTATCATTTGCTAAAATCTGATTTCGACATTGGAAACGACTTGATTATTAGAGTAAATACACCAAATAGGCTTACAGTAAATAATATTTACTTACGACAGACTATTTCAGCTTTACCGCCAATTTCAAGCACCTGCAATTACAGTTTTTGGTGAGAACAGGTGTGGATGCCAATGTCATTCTTATTAAAGTAGCTGCCTTATACTCACGTTTAGATTCATGTGACGTCCGCACTGCGACATTACTGGAGCCGGCCGAAGTGGCGAGCAGTTCTAGGCGCCACAGTCTGGAACCACGCAACCGCTACGGTCGTAGGTTCGAATCCTGCCTCGGGCATGGATGTTTGTGATGTCTTTAGGTTAGTTAGGTTTAAGTAGTTCTAAGTTCTAGGGGACTGATGACCTCAGAAGTTAAGTCCCACAGCGATCAGAGCCATTTTAACCATTTGCGTCATTACTGGACTGATTTGTAACTGACACTGCTTTAATAAGATCGTAAATGATGTCAAAATGTTGAAAATTAAATGTTAATTACGATGTGACAGGAGTTTGACAGTTCCATTCTTACGACGCTGTGTATTTACAAAGTTGTGCAGATGAGCAGTGATATTAGTTTATTAACTAAAATTTGTTGCGATTATCTTTGGTTGTTGCATATTTTACTTCAGATTTATCAATTTTCGTGTTCTAAAAGTTCGATAAAGTTTATAAGCTAGTACTTGTGTCTGTATTCTGTATGTTCGTTTAATACTTTATGTGGTTTTTTTTTCTTCTCGTGTACATATAGATTTCTAATTCCTCAAGAATGTTCATTGCAAAACCTTTTTGTATTCTTTGCAGAATCTGTAGTACTTTTTTTATTGTATAAGCCGTGTGACTTTGATTTTTCAAGTGTAGAAAGAAGGTCGACTCATTATATTCGCTCTCTTTTAGAACGTGAAGATAGATAAATCGGAATTAACGTATGCAACAACCAAAGATAATCGTAACAAGTTTTACTTAATAAAATAATATCACTGTTCACCTGCACAGCTTTGTAAACATATGGCGTCGTAAGAGCGGAACTATCACACTGCTGTCACCTCATAATTAATATTTTATTTTCAACATCTTGACATCATTTACGCTCTTACTAAAGCAGTGACAGTTACAAAACAGTCCACTAATGACGCAATACGCACGTCACTTGAATATAGACGTGAGTATAAGGCAGTTACTTTAATGAGAATGACATTGTCATCCATACCTCTTCTCACCATACCGCAAATGGCTTATGAAATATTAGCAATGTTGTAAGTATTTCATTGTGGGCTTATTGCTGGCGCGGCATGATAGCAAATGAGTCTGCTACATCAAATCAGTTTTCTCGAGATTGGTGACGGACAGATATCTCCAAGTCTTAGGAAAAATTCATATATTAGCTAAATTCCATATGCAACAACATGCACCAATCGCAAAGTTATAGTAACTCCTAATCTTCATACCAAACTCTTTAAATTTCGCGCAGTGTCCTACTTCCATGTAAATATCACAATACCATGACTATTAACGAAATGAAGGGCACATCATCATGAACCTGACTTATAAAGATAAATAATGAAAAACTTAAATGTTTTTGCCAAATAGCTTCCGTAAAATTGTTTGAGAAAGATTGCATAATGTGCGCCTCGGTCCTGTTATCACCGACCAGCCATAAGGTAGCAAACACTATCAGATGGTTCAAATGGCTCTGAGCACTATGGGACTTAACATCTGAGGTCATCAGTCCCCTAGAACTTAGAACTACTTAAACCTTGTTATGGGTTGGCAGGAGAGCCAACACCGGTTTACTAGAGGAAGCCGAAAGGCACGCGTTTTAGCTCACGCAGGCTGGCGTGAGGTCTGGAACAGGTCAAGGAATTTAGAATTTAGAAAAACGGACGTAGCTGGTGGAATACTTAACTTTAATCCATTAATGATGAGCGTCGCTCTTGACAGTACGTGTTTTCCAGTATCAATAGTAACTGGTAATGGCGCCTTGCTAGGTCGTAGCAAATGACGTAGCTGAAGGCTATGCTTACTATCGTCTCGGCAAATGAGAGCGTATTTTGTCAGTGAACCATCGCTAGCAAAGTCGGTTGTACAACTGGGGCGAGTGCTAGGAAGTCTCTCTAGACCTGCCGTGTGGCGGCGCTCGTTCTGCAATCACTGATAGTGGCGACACGTGGGTCCGACGTATACTAACGGACCGCGGCCGATTTAAAGGCTACCACCTAGCAAGTGTGGTGTCTGGCGGCGACACCACATTCCTCCCCCGCAAATCGGCGGACGGTTGTGGCATAAGATTTCCGCCCGCCGTGGGGAGGACTCCATGTTGACGTATGCGACGAGGTGGGGAGCCTAACAACAGGCGAGGCTGTGCTACCCGCACTCTGCCATTCGGACCGCGGGGAGCTAGGAAACGCCTGAAAACCTGCTCCAGGGTGCACGCCAACATGCGGTGTATGCGCCCGCAGAGAGACAGGAGGGGCCGAAGGGTCGACCTCCATCGGGCCGGGGCACCCGACGGGCGAAGACGACATCTGGTCCGGAGCGGGCAAGAGTTCCATGGCGGAGGACAACTGGTCACGGGAAGCGATCGGTGGCGCGTGACACAGGGAGGCGCCCGGCGGTTGCAGCGACGCGTCCACTGCGGGCGTCGCCGCGGGAGAACAGGCGGCGGCGGCGGCGGCGGCGGCGGCGGCGCGTCGCCATGGGGCAAAATGGAAGGCAGCGTCGGTAACACCTGAGGCTGAAGCGAGCCAGTAGATGGATCCCCAGGGCGCTGACCGGACTGCACCGTCGCTGAAAGCAGACGGGGAGCGGCAGATCCCTTGCGACGACAGAGACGCAGCTGATTGAGATGTCGACGCACCTCACCAGAGGCCCCCAAAACCAGATACATAGCGCGGCCGAGGCAGCGGAGAATGCTCCCGTCGAGCCAACGCCGTGAACTTCGATAGTGGCGGTAGTAGAAAACGTCGCCTGGGGCAAAAGCAGGTGTCTGCCGCTGCACAGGAACCTGATGCGGCGGATGTAGCAAAAACATCAAGGTTCGATGAGGGCGACCGTGAAGCAACTCAGCCGGCGAGCGACCATCTCGGGGCTGAGAGCGATACGAGGACAAAAAGAGCAATAACGCGTCCTTCCGAGAATGCGACTCTTTCAACTTCAACATCTGTGACTTGAAAGTCCTGACCAATCGGTCAGCGGCACCGTTTCACTGTGGCGAAAACGGCGCGGACGTCAGATGTTGAATACCATTGGCCTAGCAGAATGACTGAAATTCTGCGGACATGAATTGTGGGCCATGGTCGGAAACAATAGTCTGTGGAAGACCTTCAATGTAAAAGGTAGCAGATAACGCTTGGATGGTGGCAGATGGCGTCGTGGAAGACATCCTGACAACAAAAGGAAAATTACTGAATGAATCTACCACAACCAACCATCGAGCATTCCAGAATGGACCTGCAAAATCGATGTGTAATCTTTGCCAAGGGGAAGTGGCTTTTGGCCATGCAAAGAATTTCTGTGGTGGTGCTGATTGTTGTTCGGCACACACCATGCAAGAAGAGCACATATTCGTAATCGCGGCATCGATTCCGAACCAAGTACAGTGCTGACGAGCAAGTTGTTTCGTTCTCACTATACCCCAATGTCCTTGGTGGAGAAGCCGTAAGACAGAGGACTGTAACGAACGTGGTACCACGACCATGGACTGATCATTATCTGAACGCAACAGCAAAACACCACGTCGTACAAAAAGTCTCTCCTTGTGAGCAAAAAATCGGCGAACCAACGGATCCCCGATCCGTGACTTTGACAAAGGCCATTGCGTAGCAACAAAACGCAGAAAGGTAGCAAGGACAGGGTCGGCAGCTGCGGCTGTAGCTACACGACGAATATCAATCGGAAACGATTCGACCACGTCATCGGTTTCCGAATCAAGGAACATGCAAGCAAGTTCGGAGGAATCGAATGCTCTATCCTCAGCAACAGGCAAACGGGACAACGCATCGGCGTTTCCGTGCTTAGCAGTGGACCGATACAAGATATCGTAGCGGTACTGCGAGAGGAAAATAGACCAGGGAATGAATTTCTGCGCTGTACGTGGAGGTACAGGCTTGGTCGGATGAAAAAGCGATGTCAAAGGTTTGTGGTCTGTGATGATGGTAAAGTGACGACCATACAAGAAATCATGAAACTTTGTAACACCAAATACGAGAGCCAATGCTTCTTTCTCGATCTGTGAATAATGTCTTTGCGCAGACGAGAGCACTTTGGACGGAAAGGCAATAGGGCGATCGTGCGATCCATCTTTGTGCGCAAGCACAGCATCGATCCCGAAATCCGATGCATCCATCATCAACAAAAGGGGTTTCTGGGGATCGAATGGCGTAAGGAAAGTATTGGAAAGCAACGCCGATTTCAACTGGCGAAAGGCGCGTTCGCATTCCGTCGTCCAGAAGAACGGAACACCTTTACGGCGTAAGCGATGAAGCGGAGCTGAAATGGAAGAGGCGTGTGGGATATATTTATGATAATAGTTGATTTTTCCCAGCACACTCTGTAGCTGCTTCAAATTCTGCGGCGAAGGCAAGTCTTTTATGGCACGGAGGTGCTCTGCACTGGGATGTATGCCTTGGGCATTGAGTACATGTCCCAGATAAGGTACACACGAGCAAAAAACACACATTTGTCCTTCCGCAAGCGAAGACCATTTTGTCGCAAGGCCTGAAATAGTGTTCTGAGATTGGCTAAATGTTCTTCTTCCGTCTTTCCGGAGATCACAATATCGTCCAGATAGTTTGCTGCAGTAGGGACCGACGCACAAACAGTTTGTAGATATTGCTGAAACAATGCAGGGGCGGATGCACACCCGAATGGCAGTCGTTTGAATCGATACAAACCAAGATGCGTGTTAACCACCAAAACGCGCTGGGATTCTTCGTCCACCGGTATTTGCAAATACACATCTGCTAGGTCCAACTTCGAAAAATATTTACCCGGGCACAGTTTGTCAAAAAGATCTTCCGGGCGGGGTAAAGGAAAAGTTGCAGTCACTAGTTGGGGATTCACTGTTGCCTTGAAGTCCACACAAAGTCTCAATTTTCCCGAAGGTTTTGGCAAAATTACTAAGGGTGATGCCCAGAGGGAAGCCTGCACACGTTTAATTACACCTTGTGATTCCAAATCGTGTATTGTTTTTGCGACCTCATCACGCAATGCGTGAATAAGGGAGTCCACACTGACACTCAAAAGATCAGTCCCTAGTAAGGCCTTGCAAGGTTGCAACCCACCCCCGATTAGTCTGACCTGCCGTACGTTTTGTACGAAAGAAGGTATACCGTTTGGCAACTACATTGACAGATTCTTTGAAATATGCATCTAATGCAGACAAAATTTCTTCGTAGGACAGAGTTGCTACTTCGCGTCGGGGAAATAATTTGACTATCACACGGTACGTTTGTACGCCGACCGATGATAAGAGATAAGGCTGCCGCTCGTTACCTTGAATTCTGTAGGCGGCGAGATGGAATCCAAATTGGCGTGACCACTCCGTCCAGCTTTCCAGTGCAGCATCAAAAGGACGAAAAGTTGGTCAACTGCATTTTGTGGCTGCGTTAGCGGTGGAGCGGCGGCTGCCGCATCGTGTTGCAGCGCACGTTGACCCAGGACGAGCTGTCCAAGGGCATCCAGTAAGGCCTGCGTCTGCTGATTCTGTAAGCGATAAAATTCGGGCAGTACATCTGGAGATGGTGGCGAAGCCATTACACAAGTAAATCAGAGCAGTATACTTCAGAACACAGTTTTGCCTCGTCGCCAATGTTGTGGGTTGGCAGGAGAGCCAACACCGGTTTACTAGAGGAAGCTGAAAGGCACGCGTTTTAGCTCACGCAGGCTGGCTTGAGGTCTGGAACAGGTCAAGGAATTTAGAATTTAGAAACACGGACGTAGCTGGTGGAATACTTAACTTTAATCCATTAATGATGAGCGTCGCCCTTGACGGTACATGTTTTACAGCATCAATAGTAACTGGTAATGGCGCCTTGCTAGGTCGTAGCAAATGACGTAGCTGAAGGCTATGCTAACTATCGTCTCGGCAAATGAGAGCGTATTTTGTCAGTGAACCATCGCTAGCAAAGTCGGTTGTACAACTGGGGCGAGTGCTAGGAAGTCTCTCTAGACCTGCCGTGTGGCGGCGCTCGGTCTGCAATCACTGATAGTGGCGACACGTGGGTCCGACGTATACTAACGGACCACGGCCGATTTAAAGGCTACCACCTAGCAAGTGTGGTGTCTGGCGGTGACACCACAAACCTAACTAACCTAAGGACATCACACACATCCATGCCCGAGGCAGGATTCGAACCTACGACCGTAGCGGTCACGCGGTTCCAGACTGAACCGCCTGGAACCGCACGGCCACATCGGCCGGTCAGCAAACACTATCGGTCTTCCCTTCTGAGCAAATGAATAAATTCGCCTCTCGCACTGGACGAAAATTGGTCAATGCGCACCGGCCACCATGTCCTGCATGGACTGTATCAGAACATACGGTAGGGATCACGAAGTGTATGCGCGGTAGCGAAGCGCGCCGCTGACGTCAGAATGAACCCAACAATTGCTATAACGTATTGCGTTGTAATCACCTTTATGAGTGAAAACGATGTTGTTTGCGGCAGTGTGGGTTTTAACTAGTGATTGACGATTGAGTACAGTGTTATGCTGTAATTATAAGTGTACTGAGTAATGTTTAAGAGTAAGATTTTAAGTGAAAAATAATGGTTTGCTGTGTGGTCTCCTGTAGGACGTACCACAACAGCGAAGTAATTAAGTTAAGAGTTAATTTTTGTATATTTCATAAAAGACAATGAGACAAAATGAAAATGAATAAATGCTTGTAAAGATGCAGATTCGTTTTTAGTTTGAAGTGCCCTTGTCTGCTCAATACATGTTACTGATTTGGATCATCAAAAAGATTTGAAAAGTGAACTGTAACAGGTGACTGTGATTAGCACATTTGTATAGTAAGATAACTGACCACGTAAATGTCCTGAAAAGATCTGGCTTCAAACAATTTCAAGAACATCTTTAACGAAACGAACTGAAAATTTTATGGAATTCGTTTTGAAAATGGAAAGATAATTTCAACATTTCGAGGGAAAGTTGCTTGATCGTCATGCTAAAGTTCATGATAGATTTAAGGCACATAATAAATGAGCCGTACCCAGGAATGGACGAATTCGTTGTACCGTTTTTTATAAGCGCACGTACATACATCAGAATGAAAACTATCAACAAGGGAAAAAATGCAAAGGCAGTAAACGAACTGAGCGCGAAAATCGACAAAAACCTGAAAAAAATTATGAATGTTGTAAGATAAATTTCCAGTACAGAAAAAGCGAACATATAATTGCAGTTAAACAATGTAAAATAATATTATAAAGCTCGATAACAAGGATAATAACAACGATAATAATACACTAAAACATCGAAAATATCGATTAAATTCTTACCTTTGTATGAGTTAAACATATGTGTGCCGTGTGCCTATGAGCTTCAGTGCAATGTTGTGTGGTGAATCACAGTGACGTCACAACTCACAACCCATCTGCACATGACGCATACAATGTATTGTAGTATCCATGCGGTAGACCAGTTGATTCCATAAGCGAATCAGCAGCTCCCTCTTTATTGAATCGAGAGCTTAAGAAACTCGACTTCTCAGCTTCTGAAGAGTAGCTGGAAAAGATGGGACAACGCTCATCCACCTCTTCCAATCCAACGTTGTTGGATAGTGTCGTTACTATAACGCCGCACCTCAAGGTGAAGCTGGGGTGGGGCTCCGCCATGCATAGAAATGAAATCACTGGAACCTTCGTGATGTTGAGGAAACAACCAGTTTTGCAGCATGCCCAGGTATGACGTTACTGTCACAGTTCCATCCGCAAAAAAGAAAGATCTATTAAGTCGCGGCGCAAAATACATTTCATTTCGGTGATCTCTGTCATGTTCGACGGCGACGCCAGGATTTTGTAATAGATGAAAAGTCGACTCATGTGTAAAGTTTCCTCTGTCATATACTGGAGAAATGAAATGCAAAATTCGCACCTTCTGTTATGACCGCTGGGACGCAGTTGTTGCAGTAACTGCAACTTGTGACGCTTCGCCACACCGTTATTTGAAGAGGTGGACTTCGGAGGGTTCCGTTTGAGTGCATCGGAGATGCGCTCGATATTTTCGTTAGAGATGCGAGGCCGACCAGTACTCTCCCCTTTGCATATGCAACCAACTTCCAAGAATTTACTATCCCTTTCATAAACCTACCTGCGCACACGCTGCTTCTTACTGAATGGATGGCAGGATACACGTTGCATTTGAAAAATGGGTTGATTTCTCGCAAATTCCAACACACAAAATGATTCCTTTTGTAATGTAGTTGCTGTGTTGTTACAAAAAACAACAGTGCAGCTGCGTCAAAACCTCGAACCTTCCTCTCTGACGTGCACAATATGTTTCCATCTTTTATAGTTTATCTGTAGTAAACAATTGAAATCTGTTCCGTCTTTTTAAACCACCGGACAGTAAAAGCTGTTGTTGTGACAGTTAGTAAATGGTTTAGTACAAATTAGTTAGATTTTATTTTTGAAAAAAAAAAAACAACAAACAAACCTATTGCTCATCCAATTTCGTTAGGTCGAAAATCTCCCATCCCCTAGTAATCTAGTATCCCAGCAATAAATAGTAAACAGAGTCGGAAGCTCTACGTAAGTTCTGACGTGTGCGTATTGATGAAAACTGGAACTGCATAAACCAAATAACACACCAGCTAAAATATTCAGCTTTGGCTAAAATTTGGCTTAAGAATAGTAATGATAATTGATTCTTTCACCGCTTCTTGATATAATGTCATAATAATAAATGAAGAGCACAGTATTGCATGTGATGAATTTATTCAGTTAACCCGTTTTCGATTACAAGACTATCATCAGAATTTAACTATCACCGTCAAAGAAGTTAAAATGTTTCTAAACAACGTTGGAAAATATGTTACTCATCTAAGAAAAACATGATAATTGTCATCTCTGACAGTGCGATGGTAATGCAATTAAAAATGTGAAAACGTTGAACTATAAATAAATATAACTGGAGAAAACCAGGGAAAAACATTATCACTAAACTCGAACACAATGCCTCCATAACAATTTAAATTAAATTAACAGTCTGAATAAAATTTTTAGTAGTCTTGTCCAGCACTAATTACACTTTATTGGGACTGTTTATTTAATTTAAATAGGTATTAGGCATTTTAATTATCGTTTATAGCGATTCCTGCTGCTACCATCATTGCAAAGATTGAGTTACTCGTGTTTTGTAAACAATGATTCTTCCTTAAACGAATATTGCAAGATATGCCGCCTCACTTCGTACTTCTCGCAGATAACGTTCGGAGAACTGTAACCAATTTTGGAGGTCGTTGCCACGAAGCTGTAGCTGCAGCGAAATGTGAAGAGGATGACATGCGATGGAATGCAATGTTTACTAAACATTCGTGTCGTTGTCTCCTCGCGTACTTCCAAGATGCCTTTTAGTTACATTTGCATTGTGCATTGCTGCTGCTGAGTTGTTAGTTTCATTTACTGCATCAGCTTCTCTTATATTTCTTTGGCTTATTTTGGTCTCCACACTTCCAGTATTTAAATTTTTTTTAATAATGTTTGCAAAGATAGATCGTGAGTGCTTGGTATGATCTGGATGCCCTTCAGCACACAACCGCTCCGCTACTCTTAATAGTTTGGTGACATTTGTCATAAAAGATATTGACTTTTGCAACTGTCGTGTACATTGGGAATGTCTCAACAGCTTTGCGAGGAAATTATCTCATTGCTACAACTGCAGAACACGGACTGATGAACTTAAAGCGCACAGGTAATTAAGTTTTTGCTAACATTTGGTATAATAGACAGCGGGGCAGTAGTTTGCGACGCTGCTGATATTGTTTGATGAAGTCTCATAGATGTTATGTCACTGAAGTTTTCTTAGAAGCTTCCTTCAAATGCCACTGAAAGTGTGTATTTTCCATTAAAAAAAGAAAACAAAGTCGGTGTTATCATTCGGCGACTATAAACGATAAAAATTGCACTATGTGATCAAAAGTATCCGGACACCCCCAAAAACCTACGTTTTCCATATTAGGTGCATTGTGCTGCCAGGTACTCCATGTCAGCGACCTCAGTAGTCACTAGACAGCGTGAGAGACCAGTACGGAGCGCTCCGCGGAACTCACGCATTTACAACGTGGTCAGGTGATTGTGTGTCACTTGTATCATAAGTCTACGCCAGGTTTCCACACTCCTAAACATCCCTAGGTCCACTGTTTCCGATGTGATAGTGAATTGGAAAAGTGAAGGGACACGTACAGCACAAAAGCATACAGGCCGACCTCCTCTGTTGACTGACAGAGACCCCCGACAGTTGAAGAGGGTCGTAATTTGTAATAGGCAGATATCTATCCAGACCATCACATAGGAATTCCAAACTGCATCAGGATCCACTGCTAGTACTATGACAGTTAGGCGGGAGGTGAGAAAAATTGGATTTCGTTTTCGAGCGTCTGCTCATAAGCTACACAACACGCCGGTAAATGCGAAACGACGCCTCGCTTAGTATAAGGAGCGTAAAAATTGGACGATTGAACAGTGGAAAAACGTTTTTGGAGTGACGAATCACGGTACACAACGTGGCGATCCGATGGCAGGGTGTGGGTATGGCGAATGCCCGATGAACATCATCTGCCAGCGTCCATAGTGCCAACAGTAAAATTCGGATATGGTGGTGTTATGGTGTGGTCGTGCTTTTCATGGAGGGGGCTTGCAACCCTTGTTGTTTTGCGTGGCACTATCACAACAAAGGCCTACAGTGATGTTTCAAGCACCTTCTGGTTTCCCACTGTTGAAGAACATTTCGGGGACGCCGATTGTATCGTTGAACACGATCGAGCACCTGTTCATAATGCACTGCCTGTAGCCGAGTGGTTACACGGCAATAACATCTTGTAATTGACTGGCCCTCACAGAGTCCTGACTTGAATCCTATAGATCATCTTTTGGATGTTTGTGAACGCCGACTTCGTGCCAGGCCTCACCGACTGACATTGATACCTCTCCTCAGTGCAGCACTCCGTGAAGAATGGGCTGCCATTCTCCAAGAAATCTTCTAGCACCTGATTCAACGGATGCCCGCGAGAGTAGAAGCTGTCATCAAGGCTAAGGGTGGGCCAACACCATATTCAATTCCAGCATTATCGTTGGTGGGCGCCCGGATGCTTTTGGTCGCATAGTTGACTTGCGAACGTCAGGAAATTTGCCACGTTGTCTTCTTTAACTTGGTAAAAACCACGCCTCGATGTATTTGTTCATTATGAATATAACTGAGGTTGCCTGTCTGAGCTCCCTCACCTGGTGTATACCTAGTGTACAAAAATTCATGTACTCGGACGTAACAGAGC
Source organism: Schistocerca piceifrons (assembly GCF_021461385.2). Taxonomy (NCBI): domain Eukaryota; kingdom Metazoa; phylum Arthropoda; class Insecta; order Orthoptera; family Acrididae; genus Schistocerca; species Schistocerca piceifrons. The sequence goes on along the minus strand of NC_060140.1, from coordinate 640,272,421 downwards.
AATTCCTTCTTGCCTAACAGTATAAAAGTTACTGTACTAAAATTTCGTCCGGTACTTATCAGTAGGGAATGGATACCTCGGACCGATTCAGCAACAAACATAAACTATGACTGTCGATCCCATGCGTCAGGAGGCAATAGAGGATGTTGAAGAACACGTGTATCGAGCTTCAGCAGCTATCGCCACCACTATTTGAATGCGCCAGGAAGAATGGATTCGGCTAACTCTATTTTGAGGCTATCAAATAACAACCCAGCATCTGAAACTTCCTGGCAGATTAAAACCGCGTGCCGGACCTGTGCCTTTCGCGGGCAAGTGCTCTACCAGCTTCTGAAAAGTTTGGAAGGTAGGAGACGAGGTAGTGGCAGAAGGAAAGCTGTGAGGATGCGGCGTGAGTCGTGCTTGGATAGCTCAGTTGGTAGAGCACTTGGCCGTGAAAGGCAAAGGTCCAGAGTTCGAGTCTCGGTCCGGTACGCGGTTTTAATCTGCCAGGAAGTTTCATATCAGCGCACACTCCGCTGCAGAGTGAAAATCTCATTCTGGAACGCAGCATCTGACCAACGTAGGTGCAGCTAACTCCTCTGTGAAGCGAATGCCTTGAAGAAGAACAGATACTTGGATGGCGCAGAACAATTTGGTGTTTTCCTTTTGTGACGCCTCGGACATGTTGTTACGCGACGGCAGAGAAAGAAGGCGAGTTTTTGGCGACTACTATGCCGCCAGACGTAACATTCACAACACTTCCGTTCACGCCAGTTAGCTGTAGACGATTATAGTCGACATGTGGGCCGATGCCAACTCTGTATTGTGGACGAGGCACTCCCAATATACCGTAGTCAGTCCTTACGGCGTACAGAGTGCCCCTCGTCACCTTAGAACTATACCAGCCGCTGACCAAGCCACCGAATTCAGAGACACTAAGTGAACCGATAATTTTTGGAGGTGAGGCTGCCGCAAATGACAATCTTCCATCGACCACATTCACCAATATGTTAGGAAATCTAATTGATGTCACCATCAATGTCCGACTTGTCTGGGTGCTAGTCAAATCTAGGACTTCTTTTTCTGTAATGTCTAATGCTTTTTGTCAGAAGCTAAAAAACGTTATATTCCGTGATATGTAAAAAATCATCCAAGGCATGAGAATGAACTGCAAGAATAACTCATTAACAGAATGCAGCCCTTCGAATTTGGCATTTTAACCGAATGTCGCCATAATTTCATTCTCGGATGGGATTTTTTATCATGCAAAGGCTCCCAATGACAGAAAAAATGCGAGAAAAAAAGACGTTTACCTTTTGTCGAACACTCATGTCACCCTAGACACAGAGACAAACAATTGTTTGACGGGGCTGACCGGAATATTCCTACTGGCCTCTACCTGTTCAGAAGTTTGATATTTGGATTATGTAACTCTTCAGTCACCTTTGAACGTATAATGGACAATCTGCTGGGATAGTGTAAATGGACGAACTGTCTTTGCTATTTGGATGACATGGCCAAGTTTTCAAAGGAATTTAAAGGACATTTAAGCCACGTAATAACCATGTTAAAGTTTTTTGGACTACAGGCTCTCCCTGAATCCGAAAAAAGCATCTCTTCTTTGCCCAAGAAATAAAATTCTTGGGGCATCTACACTGCTGGCCATTAAAATGGCTACACCACGAAGATGACGTGTTACAGACGCGAAATTTAACCGACAGGAAGAAGATGCTGTGATATGCAAATGATTAGCTCTTCAGAGCATTCACACAAGGTTGGCGCCGGTGGCGACACCTACAAGGTGCTGACATGAGGAAATTTTCCAACCGATTTCTCATACACAAACAGCAGTTGATTAGCGTTGCCTGGTGAAACGTTGTTGTGATGCCTCGTGCAAAGAGGAGAAATGCGTACCATCACGTTTCCGACTTTGATAAAGGTCGGATTGTAGCCTATAGAGATTGCGGTTTATCGTATCGCGACATTGCTGCTCCCGTTGGTCGAAATCCAATGACTGTTAGCAGAATATGGAATCGGTGGGTTCAGGAGGGTAATACGGAACGCCGTGCTGGATCCCAACGGCCTCGTATCACTAGCAGTCGAGATGACAGTCATCTTATCCGTATGGCTGTAACGGATCGCGCAGCCACGTCTCGATCCCTGAGTCAACAGATGAGAATGTTTGCAAGACAACAACCATCTGCACGAACAGTTCGACGCGTTTGCAGCAGCATGGAGTATCAGCTCGGAGACCATGGCTGCGGTTACCCTTGACGCTGCATCACAGACTGGAGCGCCGGCGATAGTGTACTCAATGATGAACCTGGGTGCACGAATGGCAAAACGTCATTTTTTCGAATGAATCCAGGTTCTGTTTACAGCATCATGATGGTCGCATCCTTGTTTGGCGTCATCGCGGTGAACGCACATTGGAAGCGTGTATTCGTCATCGCCATACTGGCGTATCACCTGGGTGATGGTATGGGGTGCCATTGGTTACACGCCTCGGTCACCTCTTGTTCGCATTGACGGCACTTTCAAGATTAGACGTTACATTTCAGATGTGTTACGACCCGTAGCTCTACCCAGGAATCGATCTCTGCGAAACCCTACATTTCAGCAGGATAATGCACAACCGCATGTTGCAGGTCCTGTACGGGCCTTTCTGGATACAGAAGATGTTCGACTGCTGCCCTGGCCAGCACATTCTCCAGATCTCTCACCAATTGAAAACGTCTGGTCAATGGTGGCCGAGCAACTGGCTCGTCGCAATACGCGTCACTACTCTTGATGAACTGTGGTATCGTGTTGAAGCTGCATGGGCAGCTATACCTGTACACGCCATCCAAGCTCTGTTTGACTCAATGCCCAGGCGTATCAAGGCCGTTATTACGGCCAGAGGTGGTTGTTGTGGGTACTGATTTCTCAGGATCTATGCACCCAGATTGCGTGAAAATGTAATCTCATGTCAGTTCCAGTATAATTTATTTGTCCAAAGAATACCCGTTTATCACCTGCATTTCTACTTGGTGTAGCAATTTTAATGGCCAGTAGTGTAGTTAATGGCGATGGAGTTCGTCTCGATCCAGAGATACGTCTCAGATTTTCCGACTCCTCAGCAAATTCGTCAAGTGCTCATCGTAAAAGTCATTGACAAAGGAGTTTTGTACCAAGGCATATCCTTTGCAAGAACTACTGCGGATGGATGCTCATATTTTCCTGGAATAATCCTTAAGGAGGCACTAACGCCTTATTCAGTGCGTGTGATGTAAATTTGGACGCAGAACTTCGCACCGACACTTGTAGCTAGGAGAGAATTGCACTTCTAATAAAAATTCAGGAAGGTCCGAATAGATCTACATCTACATACATACTCCGCAATCCACCACACGGTGCGAGGCGGAGGGTACCTCGTACCACAACTAGCATCTTCTCTCCCTGTTCCACTCCCACACAGAACGAGGGAAAAATGACTGACTATAAGCGTCTGTACGAGCCCTAATCTCTCTTATCTTTGTGGTCTTTCCGCGAAATGTAAGTTGGCGGCAGTAAAATTGTACTGCAATCAGCCTCAAATGCTGGTTCTCTAAATTTCCTCAGTAGCGATTCACGAAAAGAACGCCTCCTTTCCTCTAGAGACTCCCACCCGAGTTCCTAAAGCATTTCCGTAACACTCGCGTGATGATCAAACCTACCAGTAACAAATGTAGCAGTTCGCCTCTGAATTGCTTCTGTGTCCTCCCTCAATCCGACCTGATAGGCATCCCAAACGCTAGAGCAGTACTCAAGAATAGGTCGTATTAGTGTTTTATAAGTGGTCTCCTTTACAGATGAACCACATCTTCCCAAAATTCTACCAATGAACCGAAGACGACTATCCGCCTTCCCCACAACTGTCATTACATACTTGTCCCACTTCATATCGCTCTGCAATGTTACGCCCAAATATTTAATCGACGTGACTGTGTCAAGCGCTACACTACTAATGGAGTATTCAAACATTACAGGATTCTTCTTCCTATTAATCTGCTTTAATTTACATTTATCTATATTTAGAGTTAGCTACCATTATTTACACCAATCACGAATCCTGTCCAAGTCATCTTGTATCCTCCTACAGTCACTCAACGACGACACCTTCCCGTACACCACAGCATCATCAGCAAACAGCCGCACATTGCTATCCACCCTATCCAAAAGATCATTTATGTAGATAGAAAACAACAGCGGACCTACCACACTCCCTGGGGCACTCCAGATGATACCCTCACCTCCGATGAACACTCACCATCGAGGACAACGTACTGGGTTCTATTACTTAAGAAGTCTTCGAGCCACTCACATACTTGGGAACCAATCCCATATGCTCGTACCTTAGTTAGGAGTCAGAAGTGGGGCACCGAGTCAAACGCTTTCCGGAAGTTAAGGAATATGGCATCCGTCTGATACCCTTCATACATGGTTCGTAAGATATCATGTGAAAAAAGGGCGAGTTGCTTTCCGCAGGAGCGATACTTTCTAAAGCCGTGCTGATGCATAGACGCAACTTCTCTGCCTCAGGGAAATTCATTATATTCGAACTGAGAACATGTTCGAGAATCCTCCAACAAACCGAAGTTAAGGATATTGATCTGTAATTTTGAGGATCCGTCCTTCTACCCTTCTTATATACAGGCGTCACCTGCACTTTTTTCCAGTCGCTCGGGACTTTACGTTGGGCAAGAGATTCGCGATAAATGCAAGCCAAGTAAGGAGCCAATGCAATAGAGTACTCTCTGTAAAACCGAATTGGAAACCCATCAGGACCTGGCGATTTATTTATTTTCAACCCATTCAGCTGCTTCACAACCCCAGGGATGTCTATCACTATGTCCTCCATACGGGAATCTGTCCGAGACTCAAACGGCGGTATGTTTGTACGATCCTCCTGCGTGAAAGATTTCTCAAATGCTAAATTTAAAATTTCAGCTTTCGTTATTTTGCTGTCTTCCGTTGCCAGGTCAGACTGATCAGATAGATGATAGCTTGTGCTTACAGAGTAATCTACAAGTCTGAGATGAGCTACTCTAGAACCTAGAAAAAGTGCTCTGCTGTTGTTTGGACCGTTAACAAGTTCCTGGTCATATTTATTTATCAAACCCTTCATCGTTGTGATGGACCACCATTTTCTACGGTGGCTGGCTAGCCTGAAAGACCTTCCCGCTGACAGACGAGATGAACACTGGGCTTTAGGAGTACAACATCAAGCTGGTATATAAAAATGAACGCAAACAATCCTTTACCGGAACACAGCAGGACGAAAACTCAAACATCGCTGCATTAAATGATGTTGCCTTGAAGATGAAGGAAACAACCGTCGGATAATTTCAGTTAGGAGAGGAGCAATGCCGCAAGCGGTGCTGCATGCAGTGTAGTGTAGCATTTAGTGTCCCCCTGTTGGCATGCTGCGGGTTGCAAGTTCAAACTTCATCATTACCAGTTATATGTGATGTAGTATTGGGAAGGATTTCAATTTTTTTGTGTTTGTAATGTATTCATATTCTGGAATATTTGATTTCTGTGTTAACAGCAGGAATTTTCTTCCGCTGTGTTGTACTACATTGATGACCCTACTTTCAGATTTGGACTTGATTTGTTTATGACATAACTATATATGAGTAACTAATTCACTTTAGAACTGGTACTGATCATGTGGCCACTGCTGATGTGAGTAATAGCTATTAAGTGGTATTTATGTGCCAATCATTGGTATGGAACCAGCATAATAAGATGGATCAGTGTGGAGATGTGACAGAATGTCAGAAAGGAGCTAACACGTTTGGACGAACTCATGACTACACTTTGCATGAAACTGCACTATCTGTGATATATCAACCTGGCCTGCCCTTTGTCAGTTTGCCTGCAAGGAACTGCATACCACTTGCAGCTATGTAACACAGTGTAAGAGCAGTGGATGTCAAAAAATGCTATCCACCAGGGCTGGAGACGTGTGTTGCACTTTACCAGTGTCTGTCTGTTTCAAAATCGATGGGAATTGTTGCTCTCAGTGATAGGAGGTCCATGTAAACCAATTTCTGAACCAGGTTACTGAAGGAAATTGCCTGCAATAAACATTTGGAGTCTCGAGGAAGCCCAGGGCTACAGTGAGACTGCTCATCTTCAGCTGGCCAAACAACTCAAATATTTGATAATAGCTGATTGGTGACATGTAGTGTAGTTCATCAAGTTATGATTTGCCCTCTTTCTCAGATGGTGTGAGGTCTCGAGTACACCAATGTCCCAGTGAGACATTTAACATTCAGTGCATGGATGGTATAGTTCAGGCAAGATGTTTTTGTGTCTTTTCCGCACTAAACTGAAGCCATTATAAAAGCTGTAGATGGTGTTACACGATATTACCTATTTTTGCGGACTGTAAAATGCACCTTAATTTTTAAGCAATTAAAAAATTAACTTTTTTGCCATTACTATTAATGGATTGTGAAGTCAGACTAAAATAGATTCTTAGTTTATAAAAGCAAACTGACATTTAAAATCCCTGAAAGTCACAATCTGAACTTCATTGTCATCATTGTCCTCTTCATGTATAAGATGGTCTTCACTGCCGTTGAGAGCATTACTTAAACCACACTTCTTGAAAGGTTTAACAATAATAGCTTCTCTCACCCTAGACCATGACTATTTTATACACTGATACACTTCATTGACCTTTTTAAAGTTCCCTTCAGCGTGAATTCATGTTGGGTTCCATCCATCATCCATTTGTTCCATTCCGCTCTCATATACACTTTAAATGGTTTATTTATCGACACATCAAGAGGTTGTAATTGTGAAGTAAGTCCTTCCAGAATAACCGTAAGCTGTTTATTTCCCTGTTCAATTTCTCTTTCCCAGAACTTTTTGAATGATCAGTAAACTGAGCTAGTTCAAGAAGAGAACTCTTGATTCAATAAAGCACCTTTCCTTCTCTCTCTCACTCTTTTAATCCATTATTTCATACCAGCCTGGTCCATCCAACCCTTTTCATGTATGTGGATAATGATACCTGGCATCATTTTAGAAGATTTTTTTATTAATGTCAGCACAACGTGAAAGGAGAACCTTGCAGTTCATTTTCTTCATGTCCACGTGTTTTTGTAGTTTCATTTGTAGCACCTCTCATGGCAACAGTTCCACTACTTGGTGCACTGTACATATTCAGTACTTGGCTTAGATCCACACTGGTTTTCTTTTGATGGTGAAGAATAAAGCGATGGCAAGATAATAATTTCTCTTCATACTCTTGTAACAGGGTTGACTAATGTTCTTTCTGGTGTGGTTACTATAACAGCAGGCAAAGATGTGTCATTTCAGTGGTTACAATGGCATGTAATCTATGAAAACTGCAAAAGCTGTTATATTAAAAAACGAATTAGACATCACCTCTTGCCAGTTACATTATGTGTTTAACTGTTTTTACTAATTTGTTTCTAAATAGAACATCATTTTGGACTTAAAGAAAATTACAATAAAATTAAAAATGAAATAACAGAGAGAAAGGAGAGGAGAAGTATAGAGAGACTTTGATTAACCTTCTATGTCACAACATTGAAAATTATTATCCTTGTTTCTGCAAATGTCTGTACCAGAGTTAACCCATAGTTTCCAGATAATATACTGAAGTGACAGTCTCCCAGCCCACTAATCTTGGACTCTGATGGAAGACATATCACAGTGATGGCCCACAACACAACTTTGATGTGCACCCAGATAAATCCTTCCTCACAGTTTGTTATAAATGAGTCAATAGCCACTGTAGGTATTTGCCATGCAGAACAGCTGCCCCCGTGATGGTTTCTATTTATTTACGCACCTAGTTCCATGGGACAATACTGAGAAGCCAATCTGCACGGTCACGGAAAGAGTCAGTACACACAATTACAACAAAAAAGTTAATAATAAATAAAATAAAATTAACAAGACTCCTATGATGATGACAAGCAACTGAGTATGTATTAGTGTAATCAACAGTGTAACTCAGAAATATGTTTAAATTTTTCCAGGAATTCTCCAGCGAGTTAGAAGGATGACCCATGAGGAGATTCTTCAGTTTAAAGTGCAATGAGCATGGCTCAGATTTTTTTTAATGTTGTGGTTCATTATTGAAAATAGATGCAGAAGATTACTGTACACCATTCTCCAAAAGAGTAATGGAAGTCTCATCCAAATGCAGATTGGATTCCTTTTCATTATTAACAGAGTGAAAGCTTGTAATTCGTGGGAGGATGCTTATATTAATAACAATAAAAAGCACTGAAGAAAATATATATTGAGAGGTCAACATCAGAATTGCAAGACTCCTAAACAGGAGGTGATAACAGATTTATGAATTTACACCACATGTTGCTTCAACTATCTCTATTTGAGCCAAAAATATCCTGCTTGACTGGGAAGAGACATCCCAGAATATAATGCCTCATGGTATACAGAGATAAAAATAAACAAACTAGACCAATTTTTGGGTTAGACTATCACTTATTGCGAAAACTAATAGCCTTGCCTCACGGAACACACCAGTTCTCATCATATCTCTTTAAGCATCGTTGGGCATGACCAGTACTTGTATTGGCAACAGCCTAGGTATGCTACTTGCTATTGGCTGTTTTTCCTTTGTCTTTGGGGCAAAGAGGAGGAGGGATGTCGTCATGAACTTCCTCATCAGTTTTGCACCAATGTTCTAGATTAAATTTCAGACATGTCCAACAGTCTCATGAAGTGAGGGCATGTGATGTTGTTGTTGGTGATAAGAGTGATCTGTCTATTGGATGTAGGTATTAAGCTCAGAATGCACCTTGGTGCTATTTCAGAGGAGTAGGCAATGTACTGGCATTGGCTTTAACCGTCTTTCATTATAATCCAACATGAACATGATGCCACATTACACACACCCATTACTCACTTAGACTTACCAGACACAATTAAACATACAACTCCCACACTTTTTGAAGGAAAGGTGCCATAGTGCTTGAAGGATATTAAAATCTTTCCAAGTACGTGGTTCAAATTGCTCTTTGGGATCTTTCAGCCAACACTTCCATGAGTTTTCTTTTTACTTATTGCAGACACTCTTCCAGTATTAAATATGACAGCATTCATTCTTTAAACTAGATCTTGAACATGCACCGTCACGACAGCTTAATGTGTGTCTAATCACCTAAGGATTTATATTGTTCAGGGTGGCTAATCATATACCTATGCCATGTAATCAAATTGAAACTGTTAACTAAAGTGTGTGTTATAAGCTGTAAAAATTGAATCTTATTATGATTTAGCATCAGCTTATTTTCTGCAGGCCATGAATTTATGACTTGAACTGCAATATTTGAAACATTGTCTATGTATTTGACACATTACCAATGTTGCACTCTACATCTTTTATTGCCAGGCTAGCTTTATCAACAAGCAGAAATGTTTTAATATCACCTGTCATGTTAGAAGACATGCCATTTATGTGTATGAGAAACAATAGTGTTCCCAGCGATGAGCCCCAAGGCTCCTCACTTAACCATACCCCAATCAGACCCCACCTTCAACTAATCTCAGTACTCTACAAATGACGTTTTGCTCTCTGTTCTTAAAGTATGAGAAGGTCCATAATGGTCCCACATATGCAGTAATATTTTGTGATAAACACATGCTTTAGTTAAATAAAGGAAGATGTCTAACATTCACAACTTCTTGTTTAAACCATTCAGTGCCTCATGAAGAAAATAGAATATAGCATTTTCAGTTGATAAACCATTTTGAAAATAAAACTGTACATTTGATGGCAAATTGTGTGAACTCAGATTATCAATTAACTTTCAATATATTTAAGTGCAGACAACAGTCTTACAGATCTTTACAAGATAACTCATCATATCGCTGTATACATCACTCTGTTTGCAGTGAATTAATAGTTTCCTGTCCCATCTTTCATGATGTACACCTAAATGTTGGTTGGATTCAAGCATAAATAGATAATATATCACTTGCATACTACTAACAATGATTCATATGTTTATTCCATACCACTGGCATAGTTGTCCTATTACTACCACTTGGCTTCATAAATTTTCAATCACAAGTCTCCATATCAGGATTCCTCCTCTCAAACTGCTTCAGTTGTCCTCTGTAAGTTTGTATCATTATTTTGAGATAAACCTGTTTAACTGCAGAGCAGTCAAGATGGCAAGATTGCGATTGGCCATTGGCCACATTAACAGTGCTGCCCTCTCATTCTAATCATCATTGTTGTGTTCAAACAAATGTCGCTTGCCTCCAACTCCCACTTCTAGGGTTGCACCTAAGCTCTGCACAAGCCTTAATATGCTGTATTCCACCTCAATGTGGGTCTCTGGAAAACTGAAACAGTACTCTGCTTACATTGCACAGGAGAACTGTTCAGCCACCGATGGCTGCTGAAGATCCACAGAGAGACTACTCACCACCACCTGCAGCTGCAGTCCGTGGAACAAAGCGCAGGGTGGAAGTTGTGGACCCTGTGGCCATCCCGTCAACATCAGTGGCCACTCCAAGCTTCCCCAGAGTCGCTGAGCCACGAGAGGAGGTCCATGCCATACTTCACGACCGGCTTGACATGTACGCCCTGCATGTGGCCAGCAGAATACGCCAAATACAGGATCCCTACTTGCGCACAGTTGCCATCAACCGTATAGATAATGCACTCTTTGATGCAGCCACTGCAGAACTGATGGGTCAGCGGCCTCCAGCCAACACAGCCGCAACACACACCACCGCGCCACCTGCTGCAGCAGCAACAGCAGCCAACACTCATTTCCCACCAGGCAATCCACGGGCGGGATGCCATGGTGTCCATATGATCGGCCCATGCCACCAGGTGCCTCCAATGCAGCCTGATCATCAAGGTACTACTTGGCAGAATGGGCCAGTTGTGGAGGATGTTGACTCCAAAGACAATATTTTTATGAGGCTTTCCTGAGACTGGTAGTCCGGGGAAGTCACCCCACCAATTTGTACTGTCAAGTGTAAATCCTATGTAATGCATGAAGAAGACAATGACACTGATGGTGAGTAGTCAACTAGACATGGAGAGTGTACCTTGATTCATTGCTCTCTTCTTCACACTTCTTACTGGAAAACAGATGATCTCTATATTAACTGTTGAGCACATAATTTCCTTAATATTTTCATGGATCTATTTCTGTTAACATCGTGAATATGGAATGTGTTCTGAAGACAGATGTTACTAAGAAACAAAGATTGTACTCAAAGGGATAATGAATATAAAATGTCTACCGCTTAGTACTGTGTTAGTCTGAGCAAGTATCATATTGATTGACATTCATGTTTGTTTGCTGTGTGTATGTGTGTGTGTGTGTGTGTGTGTGTGTGTGTGTGTGTGTGTGTGTGTGCACCCATAAATCAACAACATTTCACATTTTTTACATAAAAAATACAAAATTGTCTATGTATTTAACAGCAATGATGAACTACATTTTCTTCTGTTATATTCATTTATTATAAGAACCCCTGGTTAAGCCTATATATTTCACCTAGTTTCTCAAGTATTAGGGGGTAGCAGATCATTTTCTTTATGAAACTGGTCAATAAAATGTGTTTTTAAAGTGCTATTGTTGTAACTTGAGATTTATAATTCCATTATCCACAGCATGGATATTTATTGGTATATCGTTTATTCAATGAATTTTCGTGCTAATGTATCACAGTAATGTTGTCTGCATATCAGGCATAGGTTAATATATACATTATAGTTGCTGTCTTGATGTATTGATTGTGACAACTGTAGTTGTAGTGTTAGTAGAGAAGTCAATCACAGTAACTGTTTTGCAAATGGTGAGCCTATCATCAGTGTTACAGCTGTGTAGGGAGACCCACTGTCATTTTTTGAAGAGAAGAGTTGGTTGACACTCATTGTTGTCTTTAAGTCTGAAGTGTCATACTATACAGTAATGTATGTGTCAGTTGTAAACAAATTAAAAATTGCTAACTGGTACCTCTGTCTCCATTGTAGTATTTATGGTGATTACAATTGTTTCATCATGATTTGTGCTCATTTTTTTTCATTTTGGTTTCTTCAAGCGACAGCTACAGTTTACATGAAATAGGTTACCTCATTTAAGTGAATACATTTCCATTAGCCCTATGAAATCCTTTCCTCATTTTTCTAGCTGTTGAAGCATGTCTTTTTTGGACAGTTATATTTTGTTTCTCTGCACTGAAGATTTTGTCTGCTTAGTTGGTTATCCGTCTTCCTGGAAACTGTGGAATGTCTCTAATATCAGTTCCTTATGCTAAGATGTGCTTAAAGAGTTTCCCATATGTTTCATTTTGTCTCTTGATTCAGCTTTTGTTGGGATGTATCTGGCCAGAGGAGTACTTTGTATGTATTGTCTCATATAACTAAAGAATAATTGTGTAAATATATTGTTGGAAAGTGAACCATTTTTTGAGAATGTTAAGCTAATAAACCTGTGCAGAGTACAAGTAGACTGAAAGAAAGTTGAGATACTCAACAAAAAAAATTAATAGAATCAATAAGAATGGTTGATGAATTAATAGACAACATTTTGATTAAAATGCAACGATAATGATCAACAATAACCAAATTAAAAAGTGACATATTGAAGAAGAAAACTATTCACCATTTTTTTTCCAACAGCTACACAGTCTAAAGTAACAATGTATGAAGTACTTGATTAGGGAAGAGTAGTAGAAATGAATCTGAAACAGCCTGTAACATTATCATGAAGACAGTCATACTAATTAGACATGATGCCTTTAATATGACATTAGGGAGAATTTGACCTCCTACCTTCACAGCTAATAATTCTATGGAGGGAATAGGGTTATAATACTTGCATCTCATCAAAATTCACACAGAGTCTTGGATCCACTCACTTAGCAGGCAAATAATGTATGTGTTCATTTTTTTCTCTGAAACATTTTCAGCAACAATAAGGATTTCAAATGTAATCTTGAGAGGTCCTAATGGCTTCATTATTTCAAACAGTATACTCACTGAATGTTTTTATTACACTTACTTCAAATTTAATCCAAGGAATGTGGCATGTTACTGTACATCTGTAAAGAATACTATGAAACACTGTTCTTGATATTCTGTTAACTTAATTGTCAATGCATTTTACAACACAGTCATTCAAATGTTACAGACCGAACATCTCAAATAGGAAAGGTGAATCTTGAGAATGAAACAACACAGAAGTTGACATCATTAGCTCTTCTGGTGTTATTTGGGAAACATGATAATGAAAGGCTCTGAATTAATTTTTGGTTGAATGAAAGGAAAACTTAGAGAAATAAGTATAATTAATAGTTAGGAAAAAAACATGACAAAAATGCCAGTGGAAATGTAAATAACAGTAACCTTAAGTAGTAGCAGTATTGATGATACTAACCAAAAGAAATAATTTTGTCCTTACAAAGGAAATGCTATTTTTAAATATAGTGTGGATGAAGTTTCTACCAGTGCTTCATAATAAGTCAATCACTTTTACCCATTCTACACTATTGATAGTAACAGCAGATATAGTACAGGATTTTTAAATTTTGTTTATGTCCCTTTTTAAAAATAGCATATATTCAGGCTAAGATCATGTTGGTTACTGTTGTGTTTGATAGAACTTTAGCAACTTCATATTTCCCAGTATTAGATAACCTTCACATATAAATGTTAGTATAGAAATCAGAAACATCAGGATACATTTATGCTGAGATGGATAGGATTATACTAAGTAATTTTATTGCTATGACACTTGTTAACAATACAAAGTTCTCTGGTTTGATTTTATGTGGAACTACATAAATGTTATTGGTGTGATGAAATGAATTAACTACGTGTGGTTACAGATTAATATGAGATATCTCAATTCTGGTGATAAAACTCTATTTGGATGTGTTTCATATTTAGTACTGCGTTGGTATTCAAGATTATGTGGTGAATCTGTTTATGAAAACTTCCTTCAGTGATCTAAATAACAATCTTACTTCTTGTGGACAGTTTTCATTCCATTTATTGATTACTTTTTCTCACAAGCACAAGAAACATTGCACCTATATCGTAGACCAGAACATCTGGAAATCCATATCTATTCATGTACCAATGTATAACTTAGCAGAAAGAACCCAGGGTAATCCCTACTGTTGGTTTTGGTGTTTCAGTGTAATCGGTACTCATAATCATTATACATCTCAGTAAGTGTTATGCCTAATATTTTAGTCCAAGTTTAGAACTGGAGTAGTTAACATATACTAGAACAGTCAACTATTATTTGATGTAAATATCTTGTATTGTTTCAGTTGTACAAATTTTATTTCTGCATTTGTCTGCAGTGTTACTGGTATATATTTGTAATGGCTGTCACTGTATAATGTGTCTTGAATCTAATCGAAATAAAGGTGAAAGAATGTAATTTAACAAAAAAATAGGACAGACTTGCACTGACATGTAAATACCTTCTCCAATTAGCTAGTAGAACAACCAAGCATAATATTTTTTGTCTTGACAAATCATTAACATTGTTGTGTTTGGTACAGAATGAATGGGTTCAGCTTTTCAAGAAACCTGAAAGAATAAGTGTGCTTGTACAAAAGAAAAGCTGAGTAATTAGCATAACTCAAGCTTCAGTGGCCGCACGGGGTAGCCGTGCAGTCTAAGGCGCCCATCTACAGTTCGCGTGGCTGCCTCCGACCGAGGTTCGAGTCCTCCCTTGGGTGTGTGTGTGTGTTGTCCTTAGCGTAAGTTAGTTTAAGTTAGATTAAGTAGTGTGTAAGCCGAGGGACCAAAGACGTCAGCAGTTTGGTCCCATAGAACTTGCCACAAATTTCCAGTTTCTAATTTTCAGTGTCTGTCATGACTGCTTCGTGGTTGTCATATATTCAGTTGCTAGTGGGACGTCATTCCTAAGGAGCTAAAATACCATGAGAGAAAAAAGTGCAAGTTGACTCAAGGAGTCCATTAATTTAAAGGCTTAAAATGCTAATTCATTGACTTTGTGTGCAGTTGCTATCCTCATTCAGTGTTTGGAATGAAGGCAGTCCTGAAATTGGTGACTTCAATGCTGTGAACTGTGGTACAATGGCCACAGAGGCCACTACAAGAAGAGTAGTTGGGATATCTGGCTCTACAGCTGTTACTGTGGAGACACCTGTAGCTGCTTAGTGGCAGTTGAATTTAAATTTTTTGATGTGTGTGGTATCTTCCCAAGTTCCGTCCCCAGTTTGTGCAGAAATTAATAATTCAAAAACATTGATATCATACATCACAAGGCCACAAGTCCCAGTCCTTATTAGTGGGTGGGAACCTAACTGACTAGGAATTGAAGATAGTCCTTGGAGAAAGCGAGAGTGGAAAACCAGTAAAGTCCTTTGAAGACTACATCTGAACACCATAATAAGAGTGGTCAACACCATATGAGCAGATTGCCAAGTTAAATGTACTTACCATTGCTGAAGATAATGAACTGACAGCTATTGTTCAGTGCTAGCTTTGTATGTTGTCAGCGAGGACCATGAACCAACTCTGATGGAGCTGGCAGTTTGTACAAAGGTGGCATTGTTGTTGGCTCAGGGATGCCCTCTTGATGGTACCCATTTGAGAAAGAATGGCATCTCTGATTCAGAGTACTGCTGAACACCAATCCCTGATCTATGTAACCTTTATGACAACTTCCACTCCTCTTTTCTAATCATGATGACTTCTGCTAGTTTCACTTCTCCCTCAGCATTTTATTACCCCATATCAATTTCTTTGGATCACACTACCCTCTGTGTCTTACATTCTCAGTAATATGTGATGCCTATTGTGGTCTTTGTATCCTGTCAGTCCAAAAATGTTTGAGAATAGAGTCATAAAAAGAATAGAAAACTTTTGATGGTGGTTTTAATGCTTCAGTTGCTCTATATAGGTTTCCCTCCACCCCCCCCCCCCCCCCACAACTGAGCACAATGTTCACACAAAACATGTGAAGATGTCAGAAAAGTCCTTCTTGGGAAGTCGTTCAATGTGAATGTCATGCTGGCTTGAATGTTGGTTGTGTTGTCAAAGAACTGACAATGTTAATTCCTGCATTTCACCAATTTGTGGTAGGTTCGTATTAATAATGTCAAGTCATCACCTGTGATGGTTTTTTCCAGAAAAGAACTGTCTGCATATTGCATTTCAGTTCAGTCTCAGTAGGTGTCTATGTATTGATGTTTGCGTTTGGGAGTGAAGGTGTCCAGGACAAATTATGCACAGATGGTTTTTTTTTTTTTTTTCAAAAGATTCTGGAGAATGCATTCACCACTTGATTAAGAGATGATGCTCCATTGTAATTTCAGACACAGTGTTGAAACAATACAGTTGCACATCCACTACATAACACTTTCTGCTCACAACTGAGTGGTTGAAAATGCACATCTGTTGTTTACAGTCGTTATGCAAGCTGCCATTGTAGTTACTGTGCTGACTGTTCTCATATGCCAGGAATAAAATCACTCTCAGAAGTTTTTGGATGAAGGGCATATAATACTCCAATTTTTGCTACTGTCAGTGCTAATTTGACCAATCCTCAACCATTAGCTCAGGTAGCTTTAATTTTTTACTTCTGCCACTGACTGTTTCCAAAATTCATTATTCTCTGACATTTGTTTTCTAATATCTTCAAAAATTTATAATTAATGTTTCTGACTATTTTTAGGATTAATTCCAATTTGTCATTTCCTAACATTACAAAATGCATCTTGTTTATTAATTATTAGAACAAAGTTTATTTTTGTGAGGGATGTTGAATCAATGTAAAGAGAAATGACTGCAGCAAGGATACTGCTGTATCTGGAGTATTTTACTAGCGTGGGTGAGCAACCAGTGAGACCATGTTTGAACCACTTCAAGTATGTCAGCGAAGAAAGTGTATTTCTCTGACCTTCCAGCATTAACAGGGTGCTCTTGCAGTAGTTTATGGCCTGAACTAAATGTCAGATGGTTCTCCACGATGTCAATAAAATATTTTCTGGACATCATTTTGCCCATAAATAAATTCCTGCAGTGTTGTTCTGAGAAGTGTGGCAGAGAGGGCGCCATCAGTGAGAATAAACATTACTGAGACAAAGTGCAATCAAGTAAATGGAATGCTCCAAACTTTTAGGGTGAATATTATACAACCAGTACTAAATGAAGTGTTTTCAAATAGGTACTAACGGTGAAAAATTAACGTATCAGTCACTATGATATCATAAATGAGCAATGCGTGCCAGGTCCATCTTTATATATTTCTCAAGGGTGATAAGAAAACAACTGTCTAACACATCCAAGATGATGTTGCTACTTAGATTGGTACATGGCAGTGTATACCAGTATTTACGGTTCATAACTGGTTGTTGACGATGAAGTATCACTCCTTACAGAAACTTGCACACATACATGTGAGGTATAGTGTAACAGGATGTAAGCCTCAGAAAACCAAAAATTTAAGAATAGAATTTATGCAGTATATGTCAGAGGAAGGCAATGTCAAAACACTGTGGCTAGTACAGTGGTGCGAGTCTCCCGCATCGTCCCCTATGCTCCTCGGAGTATGGGACCTCATCATCATGTCCTACTAACTGTAAGAACTTTATAACCCAGGGTAGAACCTCTGTCATTCCAGCCGAAAGAGATGGTTAAATTTTTTGACAGTAATACTTTGCACAGTGCAATTTGAAGAGATGGTGCAGGATTAAGTTGCATTAATAGTAATATATCAACTTGCAATTAAACTAATACTTCAAACAATAGTGATGTAGCAGTGATTAAATCTCTGTAATTTCTCATATTTTTGCAATGCTGATATTGACTGAAGTGTTCAAAGCCGTTCAGCTAGATGCTAGTGTGTGACTGGCAGATTATATTGGTAACATACCTAAGTGTTATACGGCTCTCCTGATATACTGGGAGAGTTGCTCTTCTTGCTATTCATGGCCACTATGCTGTCTCTAGGGTTGCTGCATTTGGCATGTCAAAAGTCAGGACACTGCCACCTTTGGCAGGTCAGAACTGGGTGCACTTCAGATAAAAGCTAGCACTTTATACTGAATGTGCAATTCTTGCTAATGTTTGTCGGGTTTCATCCTCACACCAAAACTAAGCTAGAAATACTGTACTAGAAACTTATAATATTTAAAAGTTCTCAGTCTTTACCTTACACCTTGGCAAAAATCAATGTAATGGAGGCTGGAATTTACAGGCGTACGTCTGATGTAGTGGCCTTTAGAAGTTTCTTCTCGTGTAGAACATGCAGAGAGACTGAGCAGCTCATACAGTAGCCTAGTTTATTTTAACAAGAATTTCACTTTCCATAGATTACACCCTAAGTTTTTTTCATTGATGAATCCATAAGTTCTTCATCAGTGAAAACACTCACTGTATGGTGCACGCTGCTCACAATAAAAGTAAACACACATTTCAATTTCTTTAATGAGATTGGGGCTGCAGGTTTACTAAAGAGATGAACCCATTTTTTGTCTACTGTTAAGTTTGAAGTTTCCCTCACACCTCTTAATGATGTGAATTCATTGTACAATTATTCATCACCATTTACATCCCTACTATTGTCATTTACAACCTCTGTAAGACTATCAAGGTTCCTCTCATGTTTCATGCTCAGGACAGTGTATTTGTTAAAAGTGAGAAATTAAACCACTTACTAAGATAGTTAAGGCTCCCTGATAAACATTAGCAGTATCTTTCCTAAATTTACCCTGATCTGATTTCCTCAGTCTCTTCAAATTTTGGTTTGTATTAAATAAAAAAAGACCTTTTTTAAATATAGATTCAAAGTTTTTATTGAAGAGTTCTAAAATGTCATAAAGATATGTAAGTTGTGTCTTATGATTTTCAAGTTGTAAAACTCTTGATATGACAAAACTCATATAGTTATGTATGAGCTGCATATAAAAAAGGGAAATGACCATTCATATTCTTGGTCCTTGCCTTCTACGAAAGTCCATATTAAAGAGTTGGTCTCTTCTTACCCTTAAAAGAGAAAGTAATATTGGATAATTATAGCTTCCCTGTCTCTTAATGAAGGTCAAGAGATGGCAACAAGGACCAGCACCATACTGGAATGCACAGTAAAATTGTTGCATATTCTTGTTCAACTAAGTGAAACTGTTTTTTGAGTTCATAAGTTTTCTTACAAAAAACTGAGAACCTGTTGCAGACTTTCAGTATCAGCCTCTCTACGTCAGATTCAGTAATTTTGTATGCCTTTTATGGCATCACTAAGGGAGTTGATATAAGGTTGTATGTTAGTCAAATTTAAGGATAAATTTTAAAGTGCAACTGGTAAAAAATGTTATTGAAAACATATTCTAACTATTTACAACACTTCTGAAAGTATAAAAAGTGAAAAAATTTTTATTCAAAACATACGCTAATTATTTAAAACACTTGTGCATAAACAACATTTTTCATTTTGTTATCCATAGCATGTATGTACAAATTTTTCCAATTTCCTTCTTGGGAGCAAGCTACATATAGATTACCGTGAGAGTAGCAGGAGCCTTCAAGTTTGATGCCACAGTATTTTAAAGTTTGTCCTTGCCCTTTGTTAACTGTAAAATACAAGCTAATTTGATTGTAAATTGTGGTGTTTTATACTGGAATGGCAGTTCAGTAGACATCAGTGGTATCTGGGGATAAACAATACTGTATATATCCTTTGCAATTTCCAGTCAAAGTTTGGATCTGATGATGTTATTCTATGGCTATCTGATGATCATCCTTGTTCCATTACATAGTTTTGGTGAGTTGACATTTTTGAGTAGTATGATCATAGATCCAGTATTAAGCCAAAAACAATGTAATGGCATTCCTGGTACTTGCAAAAAGTTTAGAAATGCTTTTATGAAGCTCACACTTTCTTCAACATTTACCATCGTGCCGATCACCTTGTATGTTCTCTGTTCACCGGAAATTTTCTTTTGAATATTAAAGTTGACATCATCAACAATATTATTTTCAGTTTCCAAAATTGCCCATTGAAACAGCTATCCCAGATAGGTATAGTTGTGAACAATGTTTGGATAAATTTAATTGATAAGTTTGTTTTCAACAGTGGCTATGTTGCAGAAATCACTGTTGAGTTTAATGAGGCTATTCGTCTGGTCGGTAAGATATGTGCCAGCCAGGAAGTTTCATATCAGTGCACACTCTGCTGCAGAGTGAAAATCTCATTTTGGAAACATCCCCCAGGCTGTGGCTAAGCCATGTCTCTGCAATATCCTCTCTTTCAGGAGTGCTAGTTCTGCAAGGCTCGCAGGAGAGCTTCTGTAAAGTTTGGAAGGTAGGAGACGAGGTACTGTCAGAAGAAAAATTGTGAGGACAGGGCGTGAGTCATACTTGGGCAGCTCAGATGGTAGAGCACTTGACCGCCAAAGGCAAAGGTACCGAGTTCGAGTCTCAGTCTGGCACACAGTTTTAATCTGCCAGGAAGTTTCATATCAGCGCACACTCTGCTCCAGAGTGAAAAACTCATTCATACAATTCACACATTTTAGTGGATTGGGATATCCATGGGATGAATTCTGTCGCATAAACATATGAGATTTTGAGAGAGTGAGGCAGTCCTCGTTTTTGCTATTCCATTGTGTGCATACACCATCAAATGGTTCCAAAGATGTGATATTTTTGATGACTTCAACAAATCTCAGTTGTTTTTATTGAAAACTCGGGCTGTTATGTCGTGTCAGTGCATGGGGACTTGTCCGTATTTAGCTGTTCAATTTCTGGCCACGACGAGCTGTAAGTGAATGTTATGAAGAGGTCAGGTCGTCCATATTTTCTTATGTACCTCACTGCATCTTGACTGTATTCGTGCATGTGTCTTGGACTTCCTATGTTTGATGAGGATAAGATTATCATTGTTCCAATGTCGTCAATGTTTCCGTTGTTTTGATTGTTTCTCGAATGTGGATGTGTTCTTCTGTGTGTAGTTTCTTCTGATCCGATCTTATGTAAACCACCAATTCCGCTTCTGTTTTTGCATATATGTCCACCAGGAATAATTGGAATAAAAGGCGAGTGTTGAGAATGTGATTGTATGTTTCATTGTCTCTTATCATTAGGCGGTAAGTATAGAATCCTTTGAAGTGACTTTTCTGTTTGTTTCAACACCTGTTTCAGGTTGGATTTGTTTCACATGAAAATGTTATCCGTCCTCTATGTGCAGAAATAGTAGTGGACATTGGAGGGCATCATATGAACTGTGTGTCTCTGCAGTGCACAATAGTCCTTCTCTTCTTCATTGTGCAATTATATCACGGCTTGTGTTTTCATTGTCCGCAATTGCAATGGCGACTTGGTGTATCTGAAGTGCATTGAATCAACGTTCGTCTTCTCCATGTTGTCTTTTGTTGTATCGAACTATAAATTTACGGTCATTAGAAATCATTCGGTCTAGTGCTGTTTAGTGAACCACTTGATTGTCACTGATGTTTTTGCATCATTAATCAATTTCTGTTTCTTCATTTCTGATGAAATACGCTTGCAGAAGTTTATGGTCTTCGTTGGGTAGTGATAGTAATGATCCCATGTTGTGATAGACTTGTGCTTGTATGGAAAAAATACACACACCAAAAAAAGTTTTGCATCATCCCGTTTGCCAGAACTCCTGAAGGTAGACGTTGACTGTGGATATTGTATTACAGACACAGTCCCTTTGACTATTCAGAGACGTCACTAAACCCGCCCAGCTGGCCGGAGTGGCCGAGCGGTTCTAGACGCTACAGCGTGGAACCGAGCGACCGCTACGGTCGCAGGTTCGAATCCTGCTTCGGGCATGGATGTGTGTTATATCCTTAGGTTAGCTAGTTTTAAGTAGGTCTAGGGGACTGATGACCTCAGAAGTTAAGTCCCTTAGTGCTCAGAGCCATTTGAACCATTTTTGAAACCCGCCCAAAGATGTAAACAACTATGCATGAGCAGCACCTATTGGACGGACGGTGTCTGACAGCCGTTTAGTTCGTCATTCCACCACGAAAAAGGTATACAGCTCGTGTTGCTTCTAGTTCAACAATGCCTAGACGGTTATAACCGCGGTTCGATCGCGTCCACATTGTTACTTTGTGCCAGGAAGGGCTCTCAACAAGGGAAGTGTCCAAGCGTCTCAGAGTGAACCAAAGTGATGTTGTTCGGATATGCAGGAGATACAGAGAGACAGGAACTCTCGAGACATGCCTCCCTCGGGCTGCCGAAGGGCTGCTACTGCAGTCGATGACCGCTGCCAACGAATTATGGCTCGGAGGAACCCAGACAGCAACGCCACCATGTTGAGTAATGCTTTTCGTGCAGCCACAGGACGTCGTGTCACGACTCAGACTGTGCGCACTAGGCTGCATGATGCGCAACTTCACTCCCGACGTCTATGGCGTGGTACACCTTTGCAACCACGACACCGTGCACCGCTGTACAGATAGGCCCAACAAACATGCCGCACGGTCCGCTCAGGATTGACATCAAGTTCTCTTCACTAACGGGTGACGCATATGCCTTCAACCAGACAATCGTCGGAGACGAATTTGGAGGCAGCCCAATCAGGCTGAACGCCTTAGACACATTGTCCAGCGAGTGCAGCAAGGTGGAGGTTCCCTGCTGTTTTGGAGTGACATTATGTGGGGTAGACGTACGCCGCTGGTGGTCATGGAAGGCGCCATAACGGCTGTACGATACATGAATGCCATCCTCAGACCGATAGTGCAACCATTTTGGCACCACATTGGCGAGGCATTCGTCTTCATGGTCAACAATTCGCGTCCCCATCATACACATCTTGTGAAATATTTGCTTCAGGATAACGACATCGCTCGACTAGAGTGGCCATCGTGTTCTCCAGACATGGACCCTATCGAACATGCCTGGGATAGACAGAAAAGGGCTGTTTATGGACGACGTGACCCACCAACCACGCCGTTCACGAGTGGGACAATCTGGACCAACAGTACCTTGATGAACATGTGGATACTATGCCCCGACGAGTACAGGTATGCATCAATGCAAGAGGAAGTGCTGCTGGGTATTAGAGGTACCGGTGTGTACAGCAGTTGGACCACCACCTCTGAAGCTCTCCCTGTATGGTGGTACATCATGCAATGTGTGGTTTTCATGAGCAATAAAAAGGGTGGAAATGATGTTTATGTTGATCTGTATTCCAATTTTCGGTACAGGTTCCAGAACTCTCGGAACCGAGGTGATGCAAAACTTTTTTTCATGTGTGTATAATCGATTTGATCTCTGTTAGTGTTGATGAAGTGACACCGAAATAAGTCATTTGTAAGCATGCTCTGTACACTTCTATATTTTGAAGAAAGTGTTTTGATTCTTGAGTTTTCCGGATCATGTAATGTAAAGATTTCTGCGGAGGTGCTTCTAGTGCTGGTTTTTCCATTCATGAAATATAGTCCTGGTGTTTCTCTACTGAATTTTTTCGCGTTGCAAAATTGGCTAATATTATACGTTTTTACGCTTGCGACGCCGTTGTTATATTCTTTCGTCGGGTCGTTTTGGAATGATTTATTTGTTAGGTTGTACTGTTTACTTGTCCTCGTCCGTGCTTCTGGTAAAGTGATATTTTATGGTTGGCTTGAGTCCGCAGTCTTCTAGTGTAAGACTGTGTTGCAATTTTTGATATTTCAGTCTGTTCATTTCGTCGTTCTTCCGTTTCTCTGCTGCTCATGGTGCTCATTCTCGTTCGTTGGGAATTTAAACGTGCTTCGCTGTTCTTTTTGTTTTCGCCGTTTTGCTTCAGAATTGGCAAGCTCTTCTCCTCTTTTACGTTTGGGCATTGTCTAAAATATAAATCCAATCAACTTTTTACTAACAAATACACTAAATACACGGTACACGCTTTATTTTCGATTTATATTCAGTCACTGTATCACTTTAACTACTCACACTTCACTATTTGCTTTTATTCGCTCACTGCACTACTTTTTCGGTTCCTCCCATCGTTACTGATAAACTGACGTTCGAACTCACGACGGGTCTTGCTTTATATACCCCTACCAATGTACAGCCCCACCAGCGGCGAATTCCAAAACAAATAAAAAAGTCTTCAAATGGTCCACAATGTTCTAGAACATTCCACAATATTCGAGAGTGTTTTGGAATGTTCCACTATGATCAGGTATATTTCGAGATCTTCCTGATATTCTGGAATCTTCCCAAATGTTCCAGACTATTCTCGAACATTCCAGAACATACCGGATCATTATGGAATATTGCAGAACATTGTAGAATGTTGTGGAATGCTCTCGAATGTTCTGGTAAGTCCTATAAACTTATAGAAGGTGAAACTTGCCGCTCTTATATCTTCAAAAGCATGCCCTTCGGTTAAAAACGGCAACCGTCTTCAAGAATGCGGGACAGAAAGCTACCACACCTTAAAACTGTCCTGATTGTACCGGGACTCGTTTCTGAGTTTTAGCGACACACACATTGTACACATACTTTTACAACGTATATTGATGATTATGAATAACGTGGCAGTTAAAATACTAGTTTCATTTATATTACTATTTAAAGATTTAAAATTTTGAAAAACTGGGTGATGCGCTCTCGTACGAGTTCTACTGAAAGTGTAGCCAACCATTTGGTACCAGCGTCTCACTTGTTGTACGCCCACAACAATGTTTTGAACTCATCTTCGAGTTTATGAATATCATACTTTCTAGCTTATTAGCAGCAGCAGTAGAAACATAACTGTGATTATGACACCTCCATGACATAAGTGACAGTTCGGCTGCTGAAACTTGGTTATCAATAGAAGAATGTATTCACACTAAAAAATGGGCAATCGATTTACCTTTGGAAGTTGATGCAAGAGTAAGTTATTGATTCTCTTTTTATAAATGCTTCGTCATGGCCCAAATACTCTAACTTCGACTGAAAGGGAAACGCTTTGCCATCCCCATGTCATCACCTTTAACCAAACAGCTTTTCAATTGTTTATCCTGTAACATTTAATTACAAAATTAGTACGTTCTTTTCGCTTTTTCCTTTCATGTTTCATTGTAACTGCCATAATTGTGACCACTACACTCACCATAATATTAATAATGATTTGCTCTTATGTAACAGGTGAAGTACGTAGCATGCTAATAGTCCGTATTTGTTCACTTGGTCATATCATAAACATAGGTGCCTCTTCAACAGTATTATGAACAATGTTGTCAACTGTCAAAACGAAATAAGCTAAATGTGCTTACAAAAAGCAGCCATAAAAATTCGGAAATAAAATGAGTTGTATTATGTGCACTTTTATTTTTGCAAATAATTATACTGTGGAACAGAATAGCGTGAATTTATATTTATTTTCTTGATATGGAATCTGCTGGACTTTACACTAATATAAACAGTTAATTCTGAATGTATAACAGTATTATATATGGAAACAATAGATCCATATTTTTAAAAGTTCAAGACGTTTATACATCCCACTTTACATGTTAATTTAATTATGTATTTGTGTACGTGAAAACTATATTTTGTGCTGCTTCATCCAAATCATCTCCACCCTGTAGTGAGTTTCACACTTTAGCATACTAGTACACTGAACAGAAGTTCGCTATTCCTTTACTCAGTTCAGTCGCTGGTACATTATTTGTTCCAACTGTGAAGAATACGACTTCTGATTCATCCTGCAAAAATCTAAGGCTGCTTCGCTTCGAACAGCTTCCTTCATTATTGTGAAGCTGCAATGTTTTGCTGATGTGACCTATGCTCCAACAGCATTTCAGTTAACGCTCTCAACTGTTTACGTTTCCTAGTTACGTTTTTGTTCTTGTGTACAGGAGGTTGAGGTCAGCTGGTCCTCGGGATTAATTGGACCATCACAGTAACTAGCAATTCAAGAGGGAAAATCATTGTTTTCGTATCACAAAATTGTTTCCTTAGCTTGGAAGTTCTATTTGAATTTACATGGGTCCTGTATGTTTGCTAAATTCTCAGACATATGTAAAAATATGAAATCCTTTGGTAAGAGTCAGTTTCTTTTGCATCTAACAAATTCTTCTAAAATTTTAATTACCAACAGAACACAAATTTGTTTCTTTGAGTTAAATTCAGTAGTTTTTGCTTTATGATTCTCCTGGAATATAAACTGTGCGTAGATCAATTTTCCCACTATTTTGAAGAATGGTAAATTCTATTGCTCACACTTGGCTAGAATATCCGCCAAATGCTGCTCCAGGCCAGCGGGTTATACAGTAAGCAAGTGCAAGATAAATACTTACAGGAAATAACTGAGCTCAAACAGTTAGCTGGTAGAATACAGCTACTAGCGAACCAAAACAAATTCCAAGTGCACTTAGCACATTCCAACCCATCTTTGAATAGTGTTATATCCCACTCCACACAGTCCCATCATACGCCTCTCAACAAATAAAACATTATAACATTATCTTGACTCTAAATCACTTCAGGATTTGCTATCCAATTTTAAAAATGCAGTATTTACGTCCACCAAATTTTAATATGGCGGTCCTTTTAAATAACAGACAGTACTAAACTTACACCACTAGATACTTCAACAAATAGTCCAATAATTATTGCAGCACAGCCCTAAATAAGGCACAACTTTTTAATGGTATTATCGCTTAACCGAGCACACTAACGCCCAGTTATTAGAACCAGTACACCCAGTCTGCCAAATCCTTAAGCGAATCATCAAGAGCACTTAAGGTTTCTTACAATAAACGCGAATGCAGGAACTGCCTCTAGAAGGCTTATAATTTCAGTTAATCTCTAAGTAGGTGCCAGATACAGATAGATGCCATTGAGAAGAAAATTCGATAAAGTGCATGCTACCTGGGCAGAAATGTTCGAACCAAGCCACTCATCAACAAAACAATTTTTCCTTAGCCACAACCACAGCTGTCCCAGAACTCGCGAAACAGATCACTGTTCACACATTCACCATTTTCAAAATAGGATCACAAGACCCGCTCATGCAAGACGGCTGTTAAAAATGGGTGAAATTCAGCTGACTTCCAGTATAGTAATGTCAGACTCACTTTTGGCAAACAGAAACCACCTGGCACCTTGCACTGCTCGAACGATAGGTGAGTAATACACAATGCCGGGAGTTACATATTCAGTTTTGCTTACCTAACAAATTGGTTCAAAGCTTCCATTTTCACGATCCAGCAATTTAGACCACCCACGGTGCACTTAATCCCCGAAGTCGTTCCGTCCATCAGCAGTAAGAATAGCAATCAGTCTCACCATCTGAGGCATCTGTAGCAGAATGCTTAGCCAAACTCGACTGTAGAATGTACACAGCCGAAGTCTTAACAAAATTGCTGATCAGAAATGATATTCCAAAAGTGCTCTGCCGAACTGCAATTAATTTTTCACTGAGTATATCTGATTTTAATACGCTTTTTTCCCCTCCAGTGGCCTCGTGCAGGACATATCGACGGTCCATTTCCGCCCTCTCGCTGGTAGCTCACCCACACCGCACAAACTCCACTCTCCGGAACCATTGCAGCAGAACTGCCCTCAGTCTTCACCACTTGTTTATCCACATCTTTCGTTGTGTAAGACGTGAACACCACATGCTTGCCCACTATCGATACATTCACTGATATGCACAATTGTGCGCTGCACCATGGTAGTAGAGTGGTAAATTCTGGCTTCTCGGTTCCACCAGTAGCTGTGATTCTGATGGCTATTTTACTTGCACTCAAATACTTGCAATCAAATACTCTTCAGGTGACAACAAGACAGGACATATTTGCCCATATAGTGCTTGACGGATAGCTTCCTGCAGTCTCCTTACCTCCACCCTGGCAGCCCAGATGCTATGCCCCAGGGACTGCAAAGCCTCGTTAACGCTAGTCTTGCATCTAGTACCTGCAGTAGAGGTTGTATTGCCTCCAAATCCCGGTTCAGAGTACTAGCTGAGGCCCTGGCACAGTCCACAACTTCCTTTGTCAGTTTCTAGAGCATGCATGTGTTGTTTAGCACACCACTTCGAAGTTCAATACCTGTGTGGAATGCACTCCACTGTTACTTTATTTGCATGGACTAACCCCTTTGCTGTTCAACTTGCTCCTGAAGTTGGTCTTTAATGTTCTACTCCAAACCTCTATCAATCCCGTTTTTATTCCCCTGGATTCATTTTGAAGCACTCTGATCATATACAGCATCAGCTCCTTTAATCATCCACATGCCTCAAGCATATTTACGTGCTGTTTCGAGGTCTCTGTCAGCCTCGCACTACTACCCACTAATTTCTGTATCCCAGTAAACATCTCTTCCAGCTTCACCACATTTAACACTAAATGTAATGACCACGTGTGGTTGGCTAAAAGCATGTCTGGTTGCCTTGAAAACGCAAGTCCTCCGTCCAAGTGATGATGCTGCAGCGCCATCTCTCCGCTCCAGTGAACAGGTACAGCACTGCCAAAGCTAGTATCCTTTCTCTTTGGCACTAGGCACTAGTATCAGCTCCCCTCCCCCCAGAAGCCTGCTGTCTCCAAACAGCATGTCTCAATACACTTACGATAAAACCTACCCTAATGAAACATATAATTCTATTCAGAACAAACATTAATTTCACGAGTCCTGTCAGGAAACTGCCTCCAGAGCAGTCTTGAACTGTCCTCGTCAGCAGCTGTAACTTCACGTTTACTAGTGAAGTAGTTTCAAATCCTTGCTACAGACTCTGGTACCGTGTTGTAAACTTTTTAGTCTTGAATTTCCGGGTACATGGACGTGACAACATCACCCGTTGACTTACTCTCCACTGAGGTAATGTTCCGACTCGTTTCACCACCTCTTCCTGCTTCTCCAGCGCCACAGCACTCATCCACTGAACCTTTCTCCATACTTCCCTTACCATTCTAGCGAACTCCCATACTGCCTCTCCTTTCCTGTCACCTTTCTGGGTAACCGCATCGGATGGCGATGGCATCCTCTTCTGCAAACAACCAATAATGGCGACAGCCCGGTACGGTACTGATGTGTACTTTGGAGTTGTACAGACTCACCACAAAGAACAGATAAGTGCCACAATATGAATTGTGCGAGTTCACGTAATAACTAAGCATCTTCCCAATTGTTCGATGAGCTTGTCCTGCTATTCCTTTAGTTTGCGGGTTTAGCGACCGATACTCAATTTTTTTACGTTTGGTAAACGACACAATTCTTTCATCAGATGTGGTACGAAGTTCGTCCCTGGTCTGTAATTATCATCTGCGGCATCCCAAACTTCAATATCCACCTATTCACCAATGCTGTGCGACCATGGCAGCCTCTTGGTGTGGCATCGGCACCGTCTTGATGTAACGATAAGAATAACGGTAAGTATGTTCTTTTATGGTTAGCACAAAGTGATTACTTGCCGGTATTTGGTTGAATGGGCCTAACAAGTTCACGCAAAATGAAGCTAGATGGTTCCGTTGCTTCTGGTAGTCTCTATAACATTATCTGCTTCCAGCTCAAATCCGTTTACTGTGTACAATCTACACAGCTCCTGACGTATGAATCGACGTATCTTTCCTTCCCTTCCACCAATACTTTTCCTTCATTCTCTGATTCGCTGACCAGCAACCCCCATGGTCTCATAGAATGTGATCATGCATCTGACGTAACATATCGAGGTCCAGCTTGGCTACCACCGCCACTCGTGATCCCAGTTTAGTCTTTCTATATAATAATTCATCAAGCATGCTAAACCACTATTGCTTGCCATACTGCCTACACCATTCGTCGGCGCTCTGAGCTGCTTGCCATTGCCCAAGTTCGTGACCTACTGCCTATATTAAGCTATTTTTTTGCATAGATTGTCTGCATTTCCGTGTTTCTTCTCTGAACTGTGGATAACTTCGTTCTCAAATTCATTGAGTTTCAGTGCCCACTTCGTTAATCAATTGGATGAGTTCTTCAAACCAAGTAACCACTTGAAAGCAGTTTTGTTACCTTGAATTTCGTTCTGTACTGGTTACAATGGAAGTACAGCACTCCATATATCAAGCTAAGCACTCCCTTGTATGTTGTAGAATAGTTTTTCTCTATCGTGTTAAACTGTCTGACGATTAGGCAACAGAATTTTCTTGCCCATAGATCTCCTGTCTGAAAACACACATCAGAGTGTGATTCGATGCATCACACGATAATATGAACACTACCTGAAAATCTGGAAACACTAACACTGGACTCGACATTAACAACCTCTTCAAATCGAAAAACGTTCTCTGGCATTTTTCCTAACATACATATTTAATCCCTTTCTTTAGCAACAGCCTGGCAATATCCGCAAACCCTTCATGAATTTTCCAGAATAATTTGCGAGACGAATAAAACATTACGATTCTTGGGTTGTTCATGGAACTGGTAACTCTTGCACTGCCTGTATTAACCCCAGATAAGTCGTTACACCCTCTCTACTAATAATATGGCGCAGATAGTTAACTTCGTCCAGCGCAGAGTCACATTACCTTGTTCTGAGTATCAAATGAGGTGCTCTGAAAATTTTGAACATTCCTCTCAGACCTTGTCTACGCACTTGATAACCTTTGAAAATATGATTATATCTTCAAGATAAACGAGACACTGACACTGTTCCAATCCCCTCAATAATCCGTCCAGCAACCAATGAAATGTTGCCAGTGCATTCTTCATCCCAAAGGGCGTCCCCATCGTGCTGATCACACTGACTATCTTCCAAGTAACTTCTAACTGATGGTATACACTCCTTAAGTTCATGGTCGAGACGTAATGCCTATGTCCTAGGTTTTGTATCCTCTCCATGATGTTTGGAATTGGGTGGGCATCTGTCTTTTGCTCCTACTGTTCAATCTATACATCGAAGAAGCAATGATGAAAATAAGAGAAAGGTTCAGGAGTGGAATTAAAATTCATAGTGAAAGGATGTCAATGATAAGATTCGCTGATGATATTGCTATCCTCAGTAAA
Source organism: Schistocerca piceifrons (assembly GCF_021461385.2). Lineage (NCBI taxonomy): Eukaryota > Metazoa > Arthropoda > Insecta > Orthoptera > Acrididae > Schistocerca > Schistocerca piceifrons. Next base: position 640,241,463 of record NC_060140.1, on the reverse strand, counting down.
ATTAAAGATGAATTACATGACCTGCTGAATAGAGTGAACAGAATACGGATTGAGAGTAAGTCAAAGAAAGACGAAAATAATTAGAAGTAGCAGAAATGAGAACAGTGAGGAACTTGACCTCAGGAGAGATGATTACAAAGTAGATGAAGTTAAGGAAGTCTCCTGCCTATGCAGCACAATAATCAACTATGGATGGAGCAAGGAGCACATGAAAAACAGACTAGCGGTGCAAAAATGGCCTTCCGGCCAAGAGAAGTCTACTAGTAACAAATATAGGCCTTAATTTGAGCAACCAATTTATGAGAATATACGTTTGGAGCACAGCATTGTATGGTAGTGAAACATGAACTGTGGGAAAATTGGAACAGAAGAGAATCGAAGCATTTTAGAAGTGGTGCTACAGATGAGTGTTGAAAATTAGTAGTACTGAAAAGTTAAGGAATCAGGAGGTTCTCCAGAGAAACGGAGAAGAAAGGAATATGTGGAAAAAAAACTGACAACAAGAAGGGACAGGATAACAGGACATCTGCTAAGACATCATGGAATGACTTCCATGGTACTAGAGGGAGTTGTAGAGGGAAGAAACTGTAGAGGACGTAAGAGATCGGAATACATCCAGCAAATAACTGAGGTTGTATATTGCAAGTGCTGGGATGAAGGTGATGGCATAGGAGAGGAACTCGTGGTGAGTCGCATCAGAGAAAGGTATCTGTCATAGCCTTACTGATCAAAAGGCTGTAATTGCAACAAACTTGATACTTCTTTGACCCATCCACAGACTTTCATGGCGTGACCACAATTCCTGACCCCAGTCCCCCCCCCTCTAGCCTAGTGTTCTCTTCTATGATTTTATCAGCCAACTCTTGGCTTATAAATTACTCTAAAAGTGGCATTCTGTACGGCAACCAATACACCGATGATTCTTTTCCTGTCAGAATCGTGTGTCGTGTTGCTAGCGTAGCAGGCAATGGCCCTTGCAAAAGAAACGAATCTTGAAATTTTAGAACAGGTTTTCCATCAGTGTCCTGTACATTCCTCTTAAATGCTACAATTTCTCACAAAATGCATTCCTTTCAGCATCCTGTGCACAGCCAACACCTCCTGTGTGACAATCTTCCTCATCAAGAAGCTCCAGTGGAGCCAATAACATTCCATTAGTAACCTAACTTGTTCATTGCCAAAATTATCTACACTCCTGGAAATTGAAATAAGAACACCGTGAATTCATTGTCCCAGGAAGGGGAAACTTTATTGACACATTCCTGGGATCAGATACATCACATGATCACACTGACAGAACCATAGGCACATAGACACAGGCAACAGAGCATGCACAATGTCGGCACTAGTACAGTGTATATCCACCTTTCGCAGCAATGCAGGCTGCTATTCTCCCATGGAGACGATCGTAGAGATGCTGGATGTAGTCCTGTGGAACGGCTTGCCATGCCATTTCCACCTGGCGCCTCAGTTGGACCAGCGTTCGTGCTGGACGTGCAGACCGCGTGAGACGACGCTTCATCCAGTCCCAAACATGCTCAATGGGGGACAGATCCGGAGATCTTGCTGGCCAGGGTAGTTGACTTACACCTTCTAGAGCACGTTGGGTGGCACGGGATACATGCGGACGTGCATTGTCCTGTTGGAACAGCAAGTTCCCTTGCCAGTCTAGGAATGGTAGAACGATGGGTTCGATGACGGTTTGGATGTACCGTGCACTATTCAGTGTCCCCTCGACGATCACCAGTGGTGTACGGCCAGTGTAGGAGATCGCTCCCCACACCATGATGCCGGGTGTTGGCCCTGTGTTCCTCGGTCGTATGCAGTCCTGATTGTGGCGCTCACCTGCACGGCGCCAAACACGCATACGACCATCATTGGCACCAAGGCAGAAGCGACTCTCATCGCTGAAGACGACACGTCTCCATTCGTCCCTCCATTCACGCCTGTCGCGACACCACTGGAGGCGGGCTGCACGATGTTGGGGCGTGAGCGGAAGACGGCCTAACGGTGTGCGGGACCGTAGCCCAGCTTCATGGAGACGGTTGCGAATGGTCCTCGCCGATACCCCAAGAGCAACAGTGTCCCTAATTTGCTGGGAAGTGGCGGTGCGGTCCCCTACGGCACTGCGTAGGATCCTACGGTCTTGGCGTGCATCCGTGCGTCGCTGCGGTCCGGTCCCAGGTCGACGAGCACGTGCACCTTCCGCCGACCACTGGCGACAACATCGATGTACTGTGGAGACCTCACGCCCCACGTGTTGAGCAATTCGGCGGTACGTCCACCCGGCCTCCCGCATGCCCACTATACGCCCTCGCTCAAAGTCCGTCAACTGCACATACGGTTCACGTCCACGCTGTCGCGGCATGCTACCAGTGTTAAAGACCGCGATGGGACACTGACGGCGGCGGTGCACAAATGCTGCGCAGCTAGCGCCATTCGACGGCCAACACCGCGGTTCCTGGTGTGTCCGCTGTGCCGTGCGTGTGATCATTGCTTGTACAGCCCTCTCGCAGTGTCCGGAGCAAGTATGGTGGGTCTGACACACCGGTGTCAATGTGTTCTTTTTTCCATTTCCAGGAGTGTATATTCATGTGTACCGCTTTGCCTCCATTCATCACTTGTGTGCATACAGTACTACGTTTCACCAAACAAAATGCCACTTCAACATTTCACTACCTTCTAGTGTTCTTATTGCATATATCATACAGACTGGTAATTCAGGGTTCCCATTCACCCATAGCGACTTCGCGATGGCTTCTGACACACAATCGCGTCAATCAAGGCTTTATGCCTTTGCTGGTGGTTTAACTGTCTTGTGTTATACATTAGACATTCCTCGCAGTAGAACAGCATTAGCAACAGTTTTTCTTAGTCGGGATATCATCCCATTAAGATCTCCTACACATCACGGAAGGTGAATTACGGCGTGATATTTATGCAGAAAGTCCATTCCTAGGATCATGCTAGAGCCCTCACATTCATGAAACATTAGTTCTTACTTTGCTTAAATTTGGTTTCCTCGAATGAAAAACTCATCACTACTGATCCCAATGGTCGTATATCACTCTCCCCTACCAAACTAAAATTATAATGTAGTGGATTGCAACAACTGCTTCCCACTAGTTCTCTAGAGCCCACTGACACATGTGATCCTGTGTCTAACCAACAAAACTTTATATTTCCTGCCGGCCGGTGTGGCCGTGCGGTTCTAGGCGCTTCAGTCTGGAACCGCGTGACCGCTACAGTCGCAGGTTCGAATCCTGCCTCGGGCATGGATGTGTGTGATGTCCTTAGGTTAGTTAGGTTTAATTAGTTCTAAGTTCTAGGCGACTGATGACCTCAGCAGTTAAGTCGCATAGTGCTCAGAGCCATTTTATATTTCGTGCCATCTATCACATCCACACTGGCACATTCCATCTCTGACTTTATAATCAGTACATTTATTTTTACTGGTAACTCCTGTCGGCGGTGCTGGGGTTTCCTCCCAAGTTTAATGGACCTTTTCTTCCACTCCACGTCATCTCTATTACCACCCATATGTCCTTGTCGGTGACCTAAACTTCCCATACTACCATTACCATTAAATCACTCGCCATCTCTATTACCCTCATGATTCCTTCGTGGCTTGGTAGCACTGTTTCTGCGTATCTCATGATCATCTATAGTTAAAACACTTCATATTTAATGGAAATACATGCGTTCGATCGCTCACCCTCATATTCGAGCGATATTTCATCCTCAGATACCTATCCAGAGAAGGGCTATAGCTGATTCCATCCCTAGAACCTGAGACCTCAACAACTCTATTCCATGATCCGTCAATACACTACTTACAACAATTATCGACTCTCAATCTAGCTACACAATTCACTGACGATTGCAAAGACTCCTGGTTAGTGACGCCTTGTGTCTCTGACTTTGGCTCTGCCACGGCCTTACTCATTCTCACGACTCTAACGAACACAGAAGAATAACAAACCTAATATAGATAGAACAAGTGGTCACAGAGTACTCTATCAGTATACTTCTTCTGTCTAATTGTGAGCCATCTGGATTCGCTAAAATCTCTGTTGTTTGCCTAGAGCAGTTCAAGAATATTACATTGACTACAATGCACAGGCACCAAGCAGTCATTTCTAGAACACCATATAAACTCGACCAGCGACTCTCGCTTGAAAATAATTACGCCCCCTAAACTGTATCCCCATTACTATCACCACACAAGAACAAAAGTGTCTAAATTTCCTTTACTTCACGTCTATGACCACAAATTTTTTGTCATCAGATTACCGGTTTCGGTCTATAATGACCGTCTTCAGATCTGCTTTAGAAAAACACATCCCAATATACTGGAGCCATAGTGGCATCTTCAAACGCTAAACCCAGAATCAGCGCCAGCATCGTCAAATATATATAAATAATAGTATATACAAGAGTCATCTTGTCAGCAGCACTACTGCTGAGTCGGCGTGTACGCGTCGCGCGGGTGGGAAGTGAGTGTGCGGCAGTCCCGAGCTGCTCGCTGCATGGCCGCCCCAAGTGATCTTTGCCCTCATTCAAGACGTTGTAGCGAGTAGTTTGATACCTAAGTCTTTATGTGAAAACCGAGTAATCTTATCGCCGGAAGCAGATTCTGCACAGAGGGATAGGAATTTATTTGCGAGAGTCTTAACGAAGCGGGGCATTATGTCAAAACAGGAGGCAGGATCGGTCGTGGAATCGGCCATGGTGAACGACAAGACTCCTCTGCCTGCTATGGACATTAAAGCATTGGCAGGCAACTGCCCTGTTGGCGACGGCGTCAACGCTGCGCCCGCGAGCGGCAACACGCCGTCCATCAGGCTCAAGAAGGAGCTGGGAAAGGAAATTTATTCTATATTCGGGTCACTGTTCAATTCGTGACTATCTCGCAGCTTGTGAAAAATAGTCTCATTCGCTACAATGACCATACTGTGGGCTGTGGCTTTGATAATGCACTGTGGATTTAGCGCCCCTCTGCTGTCAATTGTGACGATGTCTGCCCTCCTGGCACACCCTGTAGCGTCGGAGTGATTGTGACAGAGGCGAGGGAGTCCGTAGGTAAACACTGTTAACAATCAAAAAAAACTTCATTGACTTTGGTATATGGCATAGAGGGGAAGGCACACATCTGGACACTCTCTGGCTGGGGCTAATGAGTGGGTGGCAGCATGCTCCTGTTGCTCGCTTGGCTGGAACCTCATGCTGCTGAGGCTAGCAACCTCTGTAGGCCGTGGGCCTTGACGTCATGGCGCATCGTGTGCTGTCCTGCGATTGTGCCTCACTCAGGAGATGGCCCCTTGGCTCTGCACACAGCCATGTTGGTGGCATGAGGAGACGGATGTGCGCTGCTTCCATCAGCAGTATGTTGGCCTGGTGGCCCCACTCGCATTTCCTCTACAGAATGTGAGAGACATCTATGTGTGGGGCTTGACTCACTACCTTCAGACAGTAGTTGAATGACGGTTGGCGTTGTGGCGCCAAATCTTACTAGAAAGGCAGGTGGCGGCGGCAGATGAGTAGGGGTGACACACTGTCCCATTGAGGACTTCATGCAGATGGCAGGCATAGCGGGGTCTTGAACCCATGGCTGCAGCTGGTGGGGCCCAGTCATCTCACTGACTGGCATCACTCTTCCGTGGAGGTGGTACTACTGACGTCTGGCGATGACAAGTGATCCCTGCCTTAAAAACCAGACTTTTTTATGCCTCCAATGCCCATTCATTTCACTAAAACACAGCCACCTAGCCATGTCGTCAAAACAAGAGGCTTGCACTGTTGCGGTGACTACTCCACTTGCTACACGGTTATGGCTGTACAGTGCAGTCCACAGCTGAGCTCGTCTATCCTCACTGCACAGTCGACTGGCGTGTCTGTTATTGTAACACATTTGTCATCACACCTGTGGCTATGATTCGTGGCTGTTAGTCTAATGCTCTAGGGTGCTTCCATACTACATCACCTTGTTATTATCAAAGACTAATAATTTTTCGACCAAAGGCTGGGTCGCCAAACTACACATTTGTTCTCATAGTTGCTTGTAGGGTCTACGCAGTTTCTCACACTCCCATAACACTTCATTGAGTACCCTCATGCTCTTGGCGCACTTTGCCGAAGTCCATCGTACACTTCTTCCAACCTCCTCACCTCATTCCAAATTTCTCATGCATTAAAAACAACCTTCAGCACCCACTGATAGCTGACACTACCACATCCTCTTGCATCGATAACAGCGCTGCTGCTTCCTCTGCCCCAATGTCAGTGACGAAACGCAATACTACAACGATTTGCGTTCCTTCCATTCTTGCCCTTAGCGTATTACAACCTGAGGACAGGGACAAATACCACCCCTCCTCCCTCCCCAGGAGGCGGCTGCCAATAGCACGCCGATTCTCAAATAACAAAAATAACTTAAAAAATCTTTACACTAATATAGCTTAGTCACTACAGTCCTATACATAGACAAACATATAAACAAAAGAAATCCTTGATAAACACCTCTCATAAACTTGATCTTATAAATATGGGACTTTGTGTACAAGTGCGACTACGTCTTCTTGCCTCTTCCTCTGCATCCTTCTCTTCGCGTTCTGCTCTGGCTCCACCCTTCAACCTCCTGGAACAGAGTCTGGGCTACCTTGAAAGGGTCGCAGACGCCATACATTTATTATTGTTATTCTTGCTGGGGACTGAAACTCCACCAATGCTGTGAAGTCTCCGGTATTAGCTGGTATTTGGGCTGAAATATTGTAGCAAGTTATGCCAAATGTTTAACCAAATATGAAGCTATTTAGGAAAATAGAGAAACATTTAAGGAATTAAATAAAAACGGTTCTTTGAAAAAGTGTGATAATTTACACTTTAGAAGTAATCAGCCCTTACCTTCCAAACAACGCTCATGTATTATTGGGAAGTAGCGAACCATTCCTCTTCTTCTCCCGTTTCCGGTATCAGTGCAGGACTTGACGGCTGGTACAAGACTGTTGTGAAGGGGCTACTTGATCAATTCAGTAACAGTGATGACTTTTCAATCACATTAGTATAAAGTAGACTTTACGGTAAAAAGAAGCACAACACTACTTTGTAGGTTTTCCTTTTTTCCATTTGAAAACTCTTATATATAGCAGGATTTGTGAAGGTACTTAAATAACATCGTATTTCAATACCTGCATTTACATCATACATGTCTTGTTCTCTTTATATTGATGCACAGCATTAATCGCAGAGCTGAACGATGGTTACATCTGATGGATGAGGTGTTTTGTGCACCATCTGCAACAATTTGCTTCATATTCTCTCACAGAAACGATGAAGATATAGTTTGCGGCTTTTCCGACAGTCTAGGGCATATTTGGCTGCATGACTGGAATATATTAGATTCTTAGAAGCGTAGTCCTGCAGATGAGGAGTGCACTGTCTCTCGTTAAATACACACGTAAAAAAAAAAAATTGGATCGCCTCGGTTCCGAGAGTTCTAAAACCTGTACAGAAAATTGGAATAGAGACGAATATAAATATAATTTCCGCCATTTTATTGCTCGTGAAAACCACATATTGCACGTTGTACCACCAAACAGCGAGACCTTCAGAGGTCGTGGTCCAGACTGCTGTACACACTGGTACCCCTAATACCCAGCAGGGCGTCATCTTCCATTGATGCATGCCTGTATTCGTCGTGGCATGCTATCCACAAGTTCATCAATGCACTGTTGGTCCGGATTGTCCCACTCCTCAACGGCTATTCGGCGTAGATCCCTCAGAGTGGTTCGTGGGCCACGTCGTCAATAAACAGCCCTTTTCAATCTATCCCGGGCATGTCCGGTAGGGTTCATGTCTGGAGAACATGCTGGCCACTCTAGTCGAGCGATGCAGTTATCCTGAAGGAAGTCATTCACAAGATGTGCACGATGGGAGCGCGAATTATCATCCATGAAGACGCAAGTCTCTCCAGTATGCTGCCGATATGGTTGTACTATCGGTAGGAGGCCATTACGGCGCCTTCCATGACCACCAGTGGCGTACGTCGGTCCCACATAATGCCACCCCAAAACAGCAGGGAACCTACACCTTGCTGCAATCGCTGGACAGTGTCTCTAATGTGTTCAGCCTGACCCGGTTGCCTCCAAACACGTATCCGACGATTGTCTGGTTGAAGACATATGCGAAACTCATCAGTGAAGAAAACGTGATGCCAATCCTGAGCGGTCCATTCGGCATGTTGTTGGGCCCATCTGTATCGCGGTGCATGGTGTCGTGGTTGCAAAGATGGACCTCGCCGTAGACGTCGGGAGTGAAGTTGCGTATCATGCAGCGTATTGCGCACAATTTGAGTCGTAACACGACGTCCTGTGGCTGCACGAAAAGCATTATTCAACATGGTGGCGTTGCTGTCAGGGTTCCTCCAAGCCATAAACCGTAGGTAGCGGTCATACACTGCGGTAGTAACCCTTGGGCATCCTGAGCAAGGCATGTCATCGACAGTTCCCGTCTCTCTTTATCTCCTCCATGTCCGAGCAACATCGCTTTGGTTCACTCCGATACGCCTGGACACTTCCCTAGTCGAGAGCACTTCCTAGCACAAAGTAACAATGCGGACGGGATCGAACCGCGGTATTGACCGTCTAGGCATGGTTGAACTACAGATAACACGAGAAGTGTATCTCCTTCCTGGTGGAATGACTGGAACTGATCGGCTTTCGGACCCCCTCCGTCTAATAGGAGCTGCTCATGCATGGTTGTTTACATCTTTGGTTGGGTTCAGAGACATCTCTCAACAGTCAAAGTGACTGTGTCTGTGATACAATAACTACAATCAACGTCTGTCTTCAGGAGTTCTGGGAACCGGGGTGATGCAAAACTTATTTTGATGTGTGTAGTTTAACGGTTCGTGATAAGTCTCCTACTGTGGTACTGTGATCACCTAGTAGCAGTGAGGGAAGCTGTTTCCAAGGAACAAAGTATAAATCTGCATTCAGACACTAGACAAACGACTCAATTTATCTTGGAATAATATTTCTCCAACGCCACTACACAGCGTTTTTTTTAATACCATAACTACAGTAGATCAAACTCACGATCTGACGTCATTCCCACACTAAACATTAGAGGTGCTCTTGGTTGTCTGTACCTGACATTAAACAGCATTATTTGCGCACCAGGAAGCTGCGATGAGTTTGCCACAGAATTACACCGTATACAGTTCGTCATGGATGCTTTTGAGAGTTCTCACAGGACATGGTTAGCGATTTATCGATAACTGTTAGTACATGTAACTTTCTTTTAGTAGCAGTATATGCAGCGCTTAAAAGAAAAGCTTGTGCACGACATTATGGTTTTGATCACCAGCATAGCTACAATTTGTTTTACGCAATTCAGATGCCTTTTACAGACGTAAATGTTGCTGTGAAAACATGAGAGGTTTTCTAACGTTCCACTCACACAAAGGGGGTATCTGGTACTATGCAGCTATTAGACTGTATTCACAACCAGCAAACGTCACTGGCGAAGAAAGGTGAGCAGGTTGTAATGTATATTAATGATTATGTGATAACTGAGGCTATATACCTTTCGTTGCAGGAAGATTGCAAAAACTTTGCGCAAAGTGGCTGTAATGTTGCAGCAAGGTTACAGTAAGGTTGCGATGACGTGACGTCGCTGGGGGTTAATTAGTAGCACTTTTACATATAAAGCTGGCTGACACATAGTTGATCGAGATAGATTGTTTTATGTTGTATTGTATTGTTGCCATGCTGGAGTACTAACCATTCTACGTGTTGTAATGGTTTCTGTTAATAAATTTCGATTATACTTGTGAGTAAGGTTGTAGGCGCTACAGTCTGGAACCGCGCGACCGCTACAGTCGCAGGTTCGAATCCTGCCTCGGTCATGGATGTGTGTGATGTCCTTAGGTTAGTTAGGTTTAAGTAGTTCTAAGTTCTAGGGGACTGATGACCTCAGCAGTTAAGTCCCATAGTGCTCAGAGCCATTTGAACCATTTGTAAGTAAGGTTTCAGTATCACTGCTTAAAACATTAACCATTACAAGCTGTTTCGGAAGAGTTCCAGTTTCAAGTACGTCTGTATTGTCCTGACATATATGTATAACATCTGGTGTTACTGTATCCGGTGACTGATCTCGTTGCACTTCTCATGAAATTCTAAACTACTGATGTCACGTCGATTTTGTACTATTTTATATAGTGTGGCGTAATATTTTGGTATAATATTGTAGGTATTTCCTGTAATGTTTGACAGTTCACACTATAAATGCTTTACAATGACGTAGTAAATATTTCACATGAAAATATTACGCCACACTGTATAAAACAGAACAAAATCAACGTGAAATCAATATTTTAGAATTTCACGTGAAATATAACGAGAAAAGTCGCCAAATACAGTCACACTAGACGTTATATATACTTCAGGACCACGTAGGCGTACTTGGAAATGGAATTCTTCCGTAACAGCTGTCTTAATAATCAATATATGTTTCATGCAGTGATACTGGAACCTTACTTACAATGTCCTTTCAAGACGTATATTTCACTGTAGGCCCAATCACCAAGAAACATTTCGGTTAAGTGAGTATCAGAGTATACTAAATATGAAGCAATTTCAAATCATTGCTTTTCTTTTGTTTGTAAGGGGGAAGATCGCAACACATTCCATTGACAGTTTTATGAGGTTTGCATGGAAGTACGATGTTGATAATTTTTTCCTGTGTCCAGCGTGACGTAGAATAAAGATAATGTGACAGCTGGAAGATGTGCAATGACTGGCCTTATCTCTCACTCTCTCTCTCTTTCTGTCTGTCTCTCCTGCCAACATATCAGATATTACAAAGCAATGTACCACCCTGTCGCACGCCGTGTCCGTGTGTGTGTGTGTGTGTGTGTGTGTGTGTGTGTGTGTGTATGTGAGAGTGTGTATGTGAAGCAACACACACACACACACACACACACACACACACACACACACACACACACTTCATGTGGTGTGTATGTGAATATGATGATGATGAACAATTATGACAGCACATAATTTAACAAAACGATACAGGATATCCCATCCCAGTGCGTTATTTTAACAAATAATTTGGGTACTTTTACAATTTATGTGGTTTTAGACTGCTCGATTTTCCTCTTCTTCGCACCGAATTCTTCGATTGCAGCTGCCAGAAGACAGACTTGCCGACAGTCACATGTCTGTACATGTAGAATGTCAGAGATGACATGGTACTTACTTATTGTACCAGGAAAGGCCATCGTACTGCTGTGATGCACCCCTGTCAGAGGCCACCTGGCACCGAATGTGAGCACATTACATTTATATACGCAGTGTCCTCTTTCATGCTGCAGGAAGCTTCCAGCAATGTTACAGTAAGGTTGCAAACAATGTGACGTCGCTAAGGGGCTGTTGATAGCTGGTACATCGCCTCTTTTGGTAAGTGTCATTATTTACTGTAATTTTTTTACATAATGGAAATGCTTGTACAGATGCAAAAGCCGGCCGCTGTGGCTGAGCGGTTCTAGACGCTTCAGTCCGGAACCGCGCTGCTGCTACGGTCGCAGGTTCGAATCCTGCCTCGAGCTTGGATGTGTGTGATGTCCTTAGGTTAGTTAGGTTTAAGTAGTTCTAAGTCTAGGAGACTGATGACCTCAGCTGTTTAGTCCCATAGTGCTTAGAGCCATTTGAAAAATTGCAAATGTTTCTCTGAAAATATTTTTTTTATCTTGCCACTCACCCCTTTCTGACAGGGAAGGAATACAGTACCATACAGCTACCAGATTCCATTCACAACCATCAAATGTCTCTGATAAAGAAACATGAGCAGGTTCTAATTAGCACTGCGACAAAAATTAGTACACGCTTTTAGAGGTTTCCAATTCCTTCACGATTTATTGATGCAACAGTGTGTATGGAGTATATGAAATGATCACATCTACAGACCAATAGCACAAGTGATTCTGTTGTTGTAGATGTCGACCCGTTCTGAAAAACCCATATCAGTGTGAGATTTAGCCTCAATGGGCGTCAGTGCAGGATCTGTCTGTGGCATCCAGTCAACCATACAGATGGAGGTTACTGTCCTGGGATACGTTATGCCACACCTGCGTGACCTGTTCATATAGTTCTGTAAGAGTTGTTGATTGAGGAGTTGCAGAAGTCACTTCCCATCCCACGTCCCATCATACCCCACATGTGTTTCATTGGGGCAAGTCCAGATATTGTTCTGGCCAGGGAAACTGCTGCATGTTCTGCAGAGCACATTGAGTTTAACCGTCATAGCGTGGAAGAGCATTATGCTATTAGAACAACACACCATCTTCCTGTTGCAAGAATGGCGAAACAACAGTGCGGCAGCCCATTTCTGTTCTCGCTTTTTCGTCTAATAGGTGAAAGTTTGATTTTATTTTTTACTCATTGACTGTCATTGAAGGGTTTTACTTTTATTTAATATTGTCCCGGCTAAGTATCAGTTTGATTACTTTTAAAACCCAATGTTAAATGTGGGTCACTACACGTATAGTCTTCCCAACTCTGAGAGAAAAAAATTTTAGTAGCTTTACTACTAATGTTTACAGACGACGATACTTTAAGCTTTCGTTCAATTGTTTTAGTTACGAATCGCTAGTTTGTTCTTGGCATAATCACGTAACCTTAGCGCGTATTAATCTAAGTTAAATTAATGTTCAAGACTTGTATTATGTTTCAGATTAACAACGTCAGTTTATTGACAAGAATTATTAATGAATAGGTTCACTCATACGATCTCATTCAAAGAAGTTCTTTAATTAGATGTCTACTTAGGATTCCCGCTAGCATCAGAGATGTTATATAATATCCTGTCACTTTCGGAAAATAAGTTATTTCTACACTCCTGGAAATGGAAAAAAGAACACATTGACACCGGTGTGTCAGACCCACCATACTTGCTCCGGACACTGCGAGAGGGCTGTACAAGCAATGATCACACGCACGGCACAGCGGACACACCAGCAACCGCGGTGTTGGCCGTCGAATGGCGCTAGCTGCGCAGCATTTGTGCACCGCCGCCGTCAGTGTCAGCCAGTTTGCCGTGGCATACGGAGCTCCATCGCAGTCTTTAACACTGGTAGCATGCCGCAACAGCGTGGACGTGAACCGTATGGGCAGTTGACGGACTTTGAGCGAGGGCGTATAGTGGGCATGCGGGAGGCCGGGTGGACGTACCGCCGAATTGCTCAACACGTGGGGCGTGAGGTCTCCACAGTACATCGATGTTGTCGCCAGTGGTCGCCGGAAGGTGCACGTGCCCGTCGACCTGGGACTGGACCGCAGCGACGCACGGATGCACGCCAAGACCGTAGGATCCTACGCAGTGCCGTAGGGGACCGCACCGCCACTTCCAGCAAATTAGGGACACTGTTGCTCCTGGGGTATCGGCGAGGACCATTCGCAACCGTCTCCATGAAGCTGGGCTACGGTCCCGCACACCGTTAGGCCGTCTTCCGCTCACGCCCCAACATCGTGCAGCCCGCCTCCAGTGGTGTCGCGACAGGCGTGAATGGAGGGACGAATGGAGACGTGTCGTCTTCAGCGATGAGAGTCGCTTCTGCCTTGGTGCCAATGATGGTCGTATGCGTGTTTGGCGCCGTGCAGGTGAGCGCCACAATCAGGACTGCATACGACCGAGGCACACAGGGCCAACACGCGGCATCATGGTGTGGGGAGCGATCTCCTACACTGGCCGTACACCACTGGTGATCGTCGAAGGGACACTGAATAGTGCACGGTACATCCAAACCGTCTTCGAACCCATCGTTCTACCATTCCTAGACCGGCAAGGGAACTTGCTGTTCCAACAGGACAATGCACGTCCGCATGTATCCCGTGCCACCCAACGTGCTCAAGAAGGTGTAAGTCAACTACCCTGGCCAGCAAGATCTCCGGATCTGTCCCCCATTGAGCATGTTTGGGACTGGATGAAGCGTCGTCTCACGCGGTCAGCACTTCCAGCACGAACGCTGGTCCAACTGAGGCGCCAGGTGGAAATGGCATGGCAAGCCGTTCCACAGGACTACATCCAGCATCTCTACGATCGTCTCCATGGGAGAATAGCAGCCTGCATTGCTGCGAAAGGTGGATATACACTGTACTAGTGCCGACATTGTGCATGCTCTGTTGCCTGTGTCTATGTGCCTGTGGTTCTGTCAGTGTGATCATGTGATGTATCTGACCCCAGGAATGTGTCAATAAAGTTTCCCCTTCCTGGGACAATGAATTCACGGTGTTCTTATTTCAATTTCCAGGAGTGTATTTAATATCCGCAAAGTGTCATTAACTATGATCACTAGTCGCGAGAAGTTAAAGTTTCCCATTATCACAATTCAAAGTCCGAATCCGGTTAAAATTCTCAATTTTGTAAAGCGTTTAAATATTCACACGAATTGACATTAAATCCAAAGAGATTACTGTTCACCTTCCCGTTTATCTAATCTGATAAATGTCCAAATTAAAGTCTTGATTTGATAATCTCAAAAACAATCTCGTCACGATCTATTCTTGATCCCCGTTTAATAAAGTCCCAATTGTTGTTCTCTAAAGCAGTACGTCCTAAATAACTTGAACAGACTAGAGACTGGAGTATCGTAATTACAACGTATGGCTATTTATACTTTAATAAACTCTATCTTTGGTGACCTAGACCTACGTTCTGTGACTATAATATTGATTTTCTTACGTATTGGAATAACTAATATTTTAGTATTTTCTGCTGTTTTTCCCCATTCCCATGTTTCTAAAATTTGTAATTAAGTTTTCCTTTTCTTTTCTTTTGCTTTCTATACTAAATATTTCCCTCTATTTGTTTTTATTTATTTTTCGTAATTACTACTTGTGGAGGGACTTGGGTAAATTGGTGAATTGATATTTTAAGGACATGGGAGCTAATTTGGGAGCTATTTTTGTTTTTTCAACACCGAGAGGCGCTGTAGGTGTTACAACGGGTCTAACAACATTCTGCACGTACCTAGCGCTGGTTAGTGTCCCCTCCAGAAACACTAAAGGTGAACGAGAGTTGTAGCTTATCACACCCCAGATCATAAGCCCTGGGGTGGAACCAGTACGTACGTTTTGGAGGCATGCACAATACGAGAAGGCACTCACCAGGTCTACTTCGTGTGTGCAAACGAATATCACTTGCACGCAGGCAGAATCTGCTTTCATCGCTGAGGGCCATTCCATCTTCCAAGCGACCCTTTGACGGCACCAGTCGAGCTGTGCACATCGGTGCTGTGGCTTAAGTGGAAGACGGACCAGAGGTATGCATGCGGATAGTCCCACTGCTAATAAGTGGTTTTGAACGGTTCTCTAGCCAACTTATCTGTGCTGTGGTAACTGTACAACCTGTCACTTCTGCCCTTACGACGATCCTGGCCGGCTGTGTGGACATCCAGAACCTTATCTACAGATGTGCGAATGTTCATATGGCCACTAATACCAGCACTGTTGCACAAGTGACAGAGCACATCTAACTTGTGTGGCAGTTCTCCAAAATGACCATCCCTGCACTCGTAAAGCTACAATCTAACAGCTTTCAAACTCGTTCAGTTGCCCTGTAGGAAGAACGAGGGCACCTCCGTAGCATGGTTGCCTGCTTGCTTCACATATTCATATAACACTGAGTCCCCTGTCTGAGAGCATTCCCTATTAAAGGGAGACGCATATGGCTCTCTGGTAGCTATGATACTACGCTGTCTGTTGGCAGACTACGTTTACCATTATCAGTACACCTACTTTCCCACAGGTAGCATATGCTCTCATCGAATCAAAGTCTATGAAGACATTCTAGGTATACTAATATTTTTTCCAGCAGAGTGTATTGATGATTATGTAATAAGTGGCCCAAGTCTGGTTTAGATGACTTCTCAGTTGCTGTTTTATGGCATATAATTACATTACGTCAACATTCTCCCTGCTTCTGTATATTAACACACCAATTTCATTATCTTGGCGTGTTCTGACATGTTGACCCTGGAACAGGCATCAACATGTCCACGTCAAGATAATGAAACTGGTGTGTTAATATACAGAAGCAGGGAGAATGTACAATGTCACTGAAGACATTGAAATATTTCGAAAATTACACGTGAGATCAAAAAAGTTATAATTCCAATTTGTTATCTCAAAGAGGAACATCCACTGATACACACTCGACCCCCTACCCCACGCCATGCATAGGTGGTTGGGGGTTACTTTGAAATCTTCAGTGCGAACCCCCATTTTTTTATTGCAGTTTACGATTCTATGGTAGAATCTAGACAAGTTTTCTGAATGAGAATTTCACTCTGCAGCTGAGAATAAACTGATAAGAAACTTCCTGACATATTAAAACTGTGTGCCGGACCGAGACTCGAACTCGGCATCTTTGCCTTTCGCTTCTGTGAACTTTGGAAGGTAGGAGACGAGGTACTGCCAGAACTGAAGCTTTGAGGACGGGTCGTGAGCCGTTCTTGGGTAGCTCAGTAGTTAGAGCCCTTGCTCTTGAAAGTCAGAGGTCCCGAGTTCGGGTCTCGGTCTGGCACGCAGTTTTAACCTGCCAGGAAGTTAGATAAGCTTGGTCTGAAGCATGTTCTTCGTTTCACCACAGATGGCGCCATAATTGGAGGAACAGAAACGGGTACACAGTCGTTATTTATGACATGCTACTCAATGGCCCTTGATTATCCAATGGCTTGTGGGACCCCACTTACATGCTGCGAGGGTATGACAGACCAACATTTCGTAGCTTCTAGTTGGAAACCCCATTACGAATTTGTTCTCCATTATACCACATAATACGTTGACCAAGGAAGGACGTTGATGGACAACTTGCTGTAACCAGTTGGGACCGTCTACACTCCAGAAATGCATGTTGTGCCAGTTAACGCTACCATGGCTTGTGCATGTAGACTCATCGGATAGAGTATGTCGGCAAAGAACATTTGTTAATGTGACCATGCACAAAACACTGCCTGGTTATGAAAACGGGCGCCATGAAGTTCTTGATAGAATGAAACATGGTATGGAAGACATGTATGACGATGCAGTTTTATGACAATACTACCTACAGACATATCAGAATCGTGGTGTAACTGTCGGGTGCTTATGCGTGGGTTGTGGTGCACTGCCGCAAGCATAGCTATTTCATTAGCTTCTCCTGTAACACGTTTGGTTCATTTCCTTTTGCCAGTCTGTACACTGCCATCAGATGAGAAGGCATTCACAAACTGGTAAAAGAACGAACGAGAGCGAGTTTTCTCTGGAAAACGCTCAGTGTACAAGGCAACAGCAGCCTCAGCATTTCTCCTACATTCTTTGTAAATCAGGAACATCTTAATTTTTTATTCTGTGGTTGCACCATTCAGTGTCCACTTGCACGTCTTTTCTCCAAATGATAGGTAGGTGTGCAGGCAGTAAGCACTGCACAACTATTGTGATGTTTAGAGCCGCTATCCATTCTATGTCTGCATGATGCATGAGCTCTGGTCGCAATGTACTGCCTGTAATCATAAGCTGTATTTCATTTCATGGCCACGGTGGCACATTCAGTAGTCCCCTGTTCGATATGAATGCAACTTTGCAGATGGTCGTCCGTCCTACACTCACAGCAGATAGGTGGGGTCCCAAGAGCCACTGGATATTCAAGGGCCAACGAGTAGAATGTCGTAAATTACGACTGTGTATCCATTTCTGTTCCTCTGATTACAGCACCATCTATGACTAAACGAAGAAAATTCTTCAGAAAAAGCATATGTAGGTTTTCCTATAGAATCGTAATCTGCAATAAAAAACAAAGATTCCATTGAAGATTTCAAAGTTGCCCCTGTCACCCACGCATGTACTGGGTGTTGGGTATAGTGTGGTATTGTTATATTTGTTAGATGTCCCTCTCCAAGACAAACAAATTGGAATTATAACTCTTATTTGATTCAATGTGTAGTTTTCGACATATTTCAATGTCTTTAGTTAAAGTGAACACACTATATATTATGACCATGTCGCATACATATTGCATACATAGCCCCAACACTCATCAAAGTTCTTTTCAAAAATGTTCTCTGAAGCATTCTGGAGTGCGAGTTCTGTAAGTGCTTATGACAATTTTGCTAAAAGTCTACTATACACTTACTCGTACCATGCAGGACGCTCATTTACAGCACTCTTAATGGCTGAGCGAGCACACATTACGTTTCTGACAGCTGATTCCTAAAAGTGAATGCACTCCTCAGTATTCTGGGTGCTATGTATGTAAACTGTTGGCCGGCCGAGCGGTTCTAAGTGCTTCAGTCCGGAACGACGATGCTGCTACGGTCGCAGGTTCGAATCCTGCCTCGGGCATGGATGTGTGTGATGTCCTTAGGTTAGTTAAGTTTAAATAGTTCTAAGTCTAGGGGACTGATGACCTCAGATGTTGAGTCCCATAGTTCTTAGAGCCATTTGAACCGTTTGTAAACTGTTTTTGGGTAGTTGCCAACACGTACAGTGTGGTAGCCTAGTAGCACAGTGTGCCTGTTGATATTGTGTTCTCACCTGATACACTGCATTTGTTGTTTGAAAGCATTACATTTTCACTCATCATCATGAGAGGCTGCTGCCAATTCTGACTAGCCACATCCCACTAATGCAACATGTAGAACTGGGTAGTTTGCTAATGGCAGGTAGAATGTGACAGTTGCTATTAAAATCGTAAGGTCAGATATCACAGTGATTGCAGGGGCAGTATTAACTGGCTGTACGTCCTCTTTCTCTAGTGGGTTTTATATCTAGAGGTATGAAAGCTACATGATGGGCCGTCTGGGACAGATGAGAATGAAGTGGAGTCGGGTGGCCACAGGGTTACAGAGGAACTTGAATGGGACACAGGCAGCGGTTTTCTTAATAGATGGACAGTGAATTC
The DNA here is from genome assembly GCF_021461385.2 of Schistocerca piceifrons. Taxonomy (NCBI): domain Eukaryota; kingdom Metazoa; phylum Arthropoda; class Insecta; order Orthoptera; family Acrididae; genus Schistocerca; species Schistocerca piceifrons. The sequence continues at coordinate 640,222,521 of NC_060140.1, read as the reverse complement.
AAGACAGGGGGAAAGTGGCAGAACAGGCTTTGCATGAGCAGGGACAATACGGTGGGACACAATTACAGGGGTAAAAATGTAACCTTGACCTGCTCCCCACCACTGCTTCCTTCAGGCCAGCCTCAGCCTGCATACAGATAGAACGTCTGCAGACGGAGAGAAAAACTCGCCGGTGGACTGAGAGATTGTGATTTTTTAGTAAATGGTCCCTTATAAGAGGGACGTTAAATACAACTGTTACACTGAAATATCTCTCGTACAATGGTGGGTGCCAGTGGAAGCAATCAGTTGTGACAAGGGGAGTGTTGCCACAGCTGCATTTTCAGACAAACAGCACGTGGTCAGGATAGCAGTCACTTGTCTGACTTTGTTCTGTGGCCTGCTGTAGATGGGTCCCATTGTGTATGTCTACCTTTTGTCAGCACTGATAGCACTGACCAGCCCCAATTGTAACACTACCGTCTGCTGTTGCTATACTATAGCCTCAAAGCTAGAGGCAGTTTGTATAGTGAAATTATTTTTATTAAAGCAGTTACAGTATAAAGAAGCAGAGCAGTGTTACCCGCTGAAAAGGAATTTTGTTGTGTTGACCGAGATGTACCTAACGGATGTGGATTATCGGAAGTGAGAGTCAGAATTACGTATATATTTAGCAGTAACAAATAATAATTTACCTACCTGCAGTGTCCAAATGATAATAAAACGGTCGCCAGCCTAATTAGGTATAAGGATGAGTAACATTCTTGTTCCAGAAGCTGAAAATAAGTAACTTGAATGGGAAAACACAGCCTGTACTATGTTACACGAGAGTGCAATGAACTCTGGCACCTGCATATGTTAACGTTAAGGTTGGAGCTGACAGTCAGAACAAACTATTTGCATAAATATAACAGATAACGATACACAATATTACCTTCAGTAATTAGTCAAGCTGAATGATCTCTATAACATTACTATCAATAGTCACTGTAGAATCATAAATTGGACATAGATTCAGTATTACTTTTCAAACATTTTCCTATCTGACAAAAAATTGTAAATGTAGTTCACTGCAAAATTATGAACTGGTCATAGGTTAAGTCTCTGTCAGCTAAATACTTTTCTATTTAGAATGAAAGTTAAATGTATTTCACTAACAAACAATTTCTCACTGACCTTTGAATAAAAGAGGCTACTGTTTTCACAGACAATGGTCTTTCTATTAATTGTTATTTACCATGAGAATAAAGGATAAACTATGGATCCAGTTACACTATTAATATGCACTTTCAATACACAAGAGAAACAAGTGCTTAGCAAGTATCAGTATATAACATTCCACAATTGCAGTTTTCAACTTTTACTACAGTGAGACACAAAATTGACGTATTTGGAAGATTTGGAAGATACTGACTCACCTTTTGCGATTTGCAACAGGCAGCAATGTGATCATTTACTAAGCAAAACTTTATAAGCATCAGTTTTAAGAACTTTTAATTTTGAAGTTGACAGGAAACTGTTATAATACCTGTTTGTACTACTTTATTACTTTAAATTCTATTTTTCGCTTTAGTTTTTTAGCAAGCCCACAAACTTTTAACAGGCGGTTTTAATAGCAAAATTACTTTCAGCAAACATTATTTACTTTAGTTCACTCTCTTGCCACATTAACTTTAACTTCCGTTTTACTATGTTCAAGAGGCATTAATTAGTAAAACACTGGGCTTTAATGTTCTTTCAATAAGGACACTCGGTAATCACTTTAGCATGGAAGGATACTAAGTGTGAATGGGACAGAGGATAAATGAAGGTAAGTTTTCATAAATAGTCTTTTGGTTTACCTTATAACTGAAAACAAATAAACCGTCCACATGAGCTTATCCTTCACCGTACATTTCTACAGTTCCTTGGTTCCTTTGCAGTGATTGCGCAAGGTGGTAGCAAGTGCATGTTGGTGAGTGGATTTGCAAATGGAAATGCTGGACTCTTGTCATTTCTTGGTGGCGATGATAGATACCAATTCTAGAATAGGTCCAGCTCTTTATCCATCGATCCATCCGAGGCATTGGAAAGCGGTACGAAAAGCCTCTCCCGGAACCAGCACAATACACAACTTTTACATGAGCAGTTGATAGTTTGGTAGCTCGTCCCCGACTGACTCTTGATTCCCCCTTTCTATCCATGCCCACCACATTTTGTGCGCGCTACACAGTTCCGTTCCCGAGGGGAACCACACCACCTTTTACATACAAAATAACTCAGAACCCTAAGTGATGGTCAGCAGTTTACATAATAGCAACCAAACATATTAAATAAAACAGGACATTTGCACATATTAACATTCCAACAAAAAATTATTTAAACAAATTTACAATTATATACATTAAGTTTTGTTCTTTCCAAATGAGGCAAAGAATGCAAATGATAGATACACTACATTCCATAGAATCAAACCATGACATCAAAGTTTTTACAAAGAAAGGGGTATACTATTATGTGTTATCGATTCAATCAAACAACATTTACAGAAGCTCAACAATGGAGTGTTGAACAAAACGGAAAGCAAAATTAATCAACAAAAGGTATGTAGTGTCTAAGCTGTGGTGTTACACATTGAGGTTCTCGGCCAGAGACGATCCCTCTGGTTTTGGGTGGCTGAAGACTGTACTCTGAGCTATAGCAGTCTAGCGGTTGGTGGTGGGTGGTGGATACCAGTGAAAGGCAATAGCAGATGTTAGAGAATGTATTCTGGAGAGGTCGCTGGTATTTTGTTGTTGTTCCAGGGCGGGGGGGGGGGGGGGCAGTCTTTGCAAAAAATACGTTTAACAGCTTACAGGAAGTGTCCTATTCTTGGGTCTTTTGTCCCTCCGTGACTGATTTCTGTAGATCGAAGACAGTATATCACTGCCATCAGATGGATCTCTCTGTGGACCATCAGCAACAGAATGGAACTGGCCTGTATCCATGTTTACAGTGAGGAGAGGGAGGGTGAAGGGTGGCAGGAGGGGAGGTAAAACTGGCTATAAGCTGGTTATTTCGTGACCGCACATCTAAGAGAACAGATATACGACAGCTGCCTCTCTCTTCTGGTGCGACCTTTTGGGATCGATTTTTGCAATAGTTGTGTTATTATTAGGATTTTTCTCGATTCCTGTAAGAGTGTTGCATTATGACCCACTTTTTAGGAGTGCTTGCTTTTTCGCAACAATTTCAATGTGTAATTACAACAGTGCATCATTTTCCATCAGTCGTGGTAGCGTGTACTGGTCTCCCCAACACTCCGGTGATGGTTTGCTGCCCTGTCCCTTCTTACTATGTTTCAGTGTACACGTTACACAGCACCTATTCCAAGGTGACCTCTCGCGCGGGGGGGGGGGGGGCAGTGGAATAGGATGTTGTTAACAAACCAGTGATAGGCACAGTCCTCAGCTCTATGATTACAGGTAATACACTTTTTAAGCTCCTCTCTCCAACAATATCATCTTGTTAGTCGAAAACATTTACTATGAAAAATAAAGATAGTACCTTCCACTTCAGCCTTTTTCCCGTCAGTTCACTACTTGAGCAAAAAGAGATTTATTTAGATTGGCGGTGAAGATATCATCATATGTAGAGTTTATTTTGAGTATGTCTGCCTCTAGTTTCGAGTGGTATTACGAATTTTTTTCCCAGCAGGATGGCACCAATTGTAAGGCATCGTTAATTTTTGCGCTGTATTGCGATGGGGGTAATTAATTGATCAATTAATTAATTTGATATCAATTTGAAATCAAAATTTTACCCTACTACTACCGTACGCCATGCACCGTACAGCGGCTTGCAGAGTATGCATGTGGATGTAGATATTTGGCAAACGCTGATACTGAATGGAACAAATTTTAAATCTGAAAATTATGGTCAGGTATAGAAGAATGAGAGTCAAAAGCATTGTATAACATTTGTAGACTTCAAAAAAGCATATAAGTCGATTGATATGAAACATTATCCAGCATCTCAAAGGATTTCAAAGCTGACACAAATCAGTTACAATTGTAAAAATATACTGCGTACTTACCGGCCCCAGTATGGAAGGAAACCACCCACAAAAACAAGGATAATGAGGTGGCTTAAAATCTTCAAGGAGATGGACAGTGTCAAAGACGTCTCTCGAATTGGAAGTCACCCTATGTCACGAACATGTGTTGACAGACTAAAAACAACAGCACAATGTAGCCGCTAGAAGTCAGTTCGCCGTCCATTACGCGACTACCTGTAAAAAAGCGTACGAACATGTGAATTGCCACAACATTAGGATTTGGGGCTCCGAAAACCTGCTCACGTGAAACACATCCGAATAGCCCGAAGTTTAATGTTTGGTGTTGCCTAATGTGCGATTGGGTGAGAATCCCATTCCCCTTTGCAGAGAAATCTACAAAGGGCAATGTTTTGCTGAACATACTCGAACAGTTCCTGCTTCCACAAATGGATGAGCTATGATGATGATGAGGTCCCATGCTCCAAGGAGCGTAGGGGACGATGTGGGAGACCCGCACCGCCGTATTAGGTAAGGTCCTAGCGGAGGTGGTTTGCCATTGCCTTCCTCCGAATGTAATGGGAATGAAAGATGATAAAGACGACAGAACAACACCCAGTCATCTCGAGGCAGGAAAAATCTCTGACCCCCGCGGGAATCGAGACCCCGCGCGGGAAGCGAGAACGCTACCGCTAGACCACGAGCTGTAGCCGTCCATCATCTTCCAGCACGATGGAGTATTCCCATATTGGAGTTTGAACATGCACGATGTATTGAATGGCACGTTTTCTGAGAGGAAGGTGGATCGTTATAGTCCCATCTCATGGCCATCTTGCTCTTCAGATGTTAGGCTGTTAGACTCCGCCGGCCGGAGTGGCCGTGCGGTTCTAGGCGCTACAGTCTGGAGCCGAGCGTCCGCTACGGTCGCTGGTTCGAATCCTGCCTCTGGCATGGATGTGTGTGATGTCCTTAGATTAGTTAGGTTTAATTAGTTCTAAGTTCTAGAGCGACTGATGACCTCAGAAGTTAAGTCGCATAGTGCTCAGAGCCATTTGAACCATTTTTTTTTTGTTAGACTCCTTCAAATGGAATTACGTCTAGGATCTTGTTACGTGATACTGGTCGACGATATTGCTGCCCTTCGTCAAGGAATCACTGAAGCAATCAGAACTGCAGTGTTACCCCATACACTGGAAAGAACGCGAATGCCGCCTTGACGTTCTACGAGCGCCATGTGGGGCATACTTTCAAATTGTGCAGAAAAGGAGAAACTTGGGGATTTGCTAAAACTTTTACAGCTAACCATGGTGCTCTGTCTCTGATAGTTTCAAAGTTACGATTTTCTGAAATAGTAGCTGGACTTTATGGACGCCTTGTATATCTTTCGAGACATAGAATGTATGACAGACAGAAAGAAACACCGAAATATATGGAGACTGATCGTGGAAGAACAGAAAATACTACAAAATTTACACATCTAGATGAAATAATACAACCGAATGCTTTGGACAAAGAGGCTGACGTTGAAGGGGCAAGGTAAATGGAAGTGGCTTTTCAATTAACGAACAGCTTGTTTAAAAAGAAATCTCTACCCATAAAATCCGACAATTATGTGAGATAGGAATCTTAGGACCAAAATACGACAGTGGGAAATGGAATTAAGAAACTTTGGAAATTCACGAAGCTTGGCTGCATTAGAACGATTTATTCATTTGCTACATGTTTCGGTCACTGACCATCATCTAGCACCTGAATCAACGTTAGAAAACAGAAATGACAGCAAAACTTCAATGGGCATATCATCACAAAGACACGAAATACAAGAACATGACTTACGAAAACTTGGCTACTACAAGTTATATGTCAATCATGTTGAACCAGACAATCGCATTAACTGCCAGTTTCATGAGTAAAATAATATAGAAGAACAGTACTTTTCACACATCAGCAGCCTTCCTCATGCACACACAATAGGAAACTGATCGTATATGGTCAGGACACTGTCGCACGGTATGGGGCTGAATGCTGGCCTTCAACAAAAGAGGCAGAGCAAAGACTTGCTGTTATGGAGACAAAAATGCCTATGTGGACATCGGGATTAACGTTGCATAACCATGTCACAAATAATGAATATATATGAAGATGGTATCTTTCGGACATGCTGTAATTCAAGAAAATCCATGTTCTCATGTTTGCGTGGAAAATGGTTACGGATAAATAAAAATACTTATTTACTTCGTAAATTTTGATTCGCTAAAACTAATGTTTGGTTAGTTAGTTAGCTAGTCAGGTGATTTGTTTGATAATTAAAAGTTGTGTGGCCTCGTGACCACGAAACAAACAAAACTTATGCGAATCTGCGGAAAAAGGGCCGGCCGCGGTGGCCGTGCGGTTCTAGGCGCTCCAGTCCGGAGCCACGCTGCTGCTACGGTCGCAGGTTCGAATCCTGCCTCGGGCATGGGTGTGTGTGATGTCCTTAGGTTAGTTAGGTTTAAGTAGTTCTAAGTTCTAGGGGACTGATGACCACAGCAGTTGAGTCCCATAGTGCTCAGAGCCATTTTTGCGGAAAAAGTATTTGGGTCAACATTTGTAAAACTCTAATTCCTCTCTCTCAAACCGCACCCTATGGGGAGAGAGGGAGAGTTTTAGTTTTAGCAAATCAAAATTTACGAAGTAATAAGTATTTTTTATGTATCCGTAACCATTTTCCAAACAAAAAGAAGAACATTGATTTTCTTTAATATAGCGCCAACTACTAAGAATCAAAACAAATGTTTAAGACAAAATGTACGTAGTTTTTTATGTAGACTCTGATTCTGCAATAAAAAATGGGGGTTTTTATTTGAAATTTTTAAGTTGCCTCTGCCCCATGCCCAGGGGGCTGGGGTGGGTGGCTAATTTTAGCACCAGCAAATGTCCTCCTCGAAAATAATCAACTTTGGATTCTACACATTTTCTCCCGTGATGCTTAATTTTCGAGTTATTCTGGTTTGTCAACTTAAAATTTACACCCTGTGTATATAGTTAAGGCTCACCGGCCATTTGACCATCTTCTTCTGTGTGGAACCACAAACAGTGCTCGAGCTCTTACGGGAATCGGCAACAAGCCGCGAATAATGAGTATTATGGGCAGGGGCACTATGAATATAGTGCGGGACAATAAGTTGCGAATGTGGGTCTCACGGGAGGCGTGCCAGGGATAAGTCCCTGCAGTCGCGCCATCCTCCGTGTCCTAGGTGGCTCAGAGGGACAAAGCGTCTGCATGTAAGCAGCAGATCCCAGGTTCGAGTCTCGGTCGGGGTACACATTTTCAGCTCTCCCCGTTGATTTATATCAACGCCTGTATGCAGCTAAGGGTATTCATTTCATTGTAATTTAAATAAATAATGAAGTTCGCAGGCTATATGGTGTTGCATCAATAGTAGACAAAATGAGAGAAAGCCGCCTACGTTGGTACGGGCAAGACCTTAGAGCAGACAAGACAACAGTGGCAAAGACTAGTTTCAACATGAATGTAAATGGGAAACGGTCAGCAGGACGACCAAGGCAGCGATGGCTTGACACCCTGAATGAAGACCTCAAGATCTCAGGCTTTTAACCTGATCAGGCACAAGATCGCAAGAAATGGCGACAACGAGCCAAAACAGCAGACACCACCAGCACGCGGGACAAACGCTAAGGAAGAAGAAGAAGAAGATAGGATACAGCATGAGTAGCTAAAACTCTGTAGTCTCAAAGACAACTCGAAAAATATGTCCAGTCGATGTAAAGCAAGACGTAATTATGATAAAAGGCAACCATAATTACAGCAGTTGCCGTACAGTCATAAGGAAAAAATGTACAAAAACCACGAACACCAGTTATGAAAGACAGTTTTCTTTTTTGCTATCTGTTTAATAAGCATTGGTCCTACATGAGAATAATACAAATATAATAATGTAAGTAAAGTTTATCGTAGGTTACTTTATTTACGTTATTGTCATATAATGATTTAATAAACAGTGTTTGATAATTGATGTTAGTAATTTTCCTGTTGTGTGTGCATGAGGAATGCCGCTGATGTGTGAAAAGTAATGTTCTCCTATATGATTACTTGTGACGTTTGGCAGATTGAGGTTTTGTCACATTCCTGTTTACTAAAGTTGACTGAAATGCCAGATGACTATCAGTGACCGAAACATGTAGCAAATTAATAAATCGTAGTAATCCCGCAAAGTGTCATGAATTTCCTGACACAAATGTCGGGTGCTGACAGTTACCTGAAGAAAACATTGAAAATTAAGATGTTTATGAAAGAACAAAATGAATATTAGACACAGTGAGGAATAGAAGAATTGTGCTTTACGGACACCGAAAAGGCAAAATAAAAACGAATAACAAACAAGATTTTTAACTTTTTTAAAGAGATATCAAAGAGGTTGAAGCAGACCTGAAAGGTATGGACATAACGGAGGAAAAAGTAGGAACCGAAAAGTTCAGAGCAAAAGTAGAAAGTCTCAACGGCCTCCATGAGAAAACAACGGAAATGACAGGCTAAACATGGGCAAAAGAAAGATGAGAATAACATAGGAAAAGAATGAACAACTACTGGAAAGAGAGGACGAATGAAAGAAAAGTCATTTCACGTGGTTCTCAGTAGGCCAAATAAACTGAAAAAAAAAAACACCGCTGATGATTCTACATCTATAGGCATTACTGAATTAATTGTACCTATGTATCAATGTGTAGCGGTTCATCTTTCTTCCTGATGAAGGCAGAGAGTGAATATCGTAGCAATAACTGCGCGAGATAATAATAGATTTAGGAGTGGGGGATAGGGGACATCGTGATCCAAGAGCGCTTTACCCTCGGCTACAAATCGTCGAGACTTAGGGGAAATGACACCGAGGCGAACGCTTGTCTGTCGATGGCTGATGTGCTATAAGCGAGTGACGTTAGGAAACTTTGGAGGAAGGGAAAGGGTTGCATATGTACCCGTACTCTTATCCGTGGTGTTCTTCACAAACTACACAGATTCACTTCTGGAGCAACAGGGAAGTCGAAATTACGAGTACAGGTCGTACATGAGAGCTGCATACGGTCAAATGTATGCGCTTCATATACAGTACCGGGCATGGTGATCTAGTTGTGAAGCGCGTTTCTGGGAACCGAAATATCACGTGATCAAATTTCGGTAAGACTGTGGGGTATATCAGTCTGCATTTTACTCTAGCTTTCACCCCTCAGCAATTTGGGGACACGCCGGGAAGGGCGTTAAACTGTAGGTTATCCCTGTACGGCAGGAATACTGGGGACATTAGAAACATTCTTGTCACCAAAGTGGTGTGTAATCGAAAGACCAGCCCACGATATTACTATTATTGGACACAAAGTTCCTTCATCTTTCGACAGACATACGAAGGTTCCCATTCCATTCTACGTAATCTTCTCCCATACGAGAAAACCTCCACGCTATGGGAATACCTTCAAGGTAATCGATGTACGCCATTCGGAAAGGCATCACCTGGAAAGCCGACTGCCTTTACAAGAGATATCAGTATGCCATTTGTCTGACACGCACGGTCCGACCGCGAAGAACTGCGGTGACACCACGTTTCTTACCCGTCCTGCGCCCCACTGTCGTGTTAACAGACAGAAAATGTCTCAGTGACTCAACGTGCTTTGCATTTCTACTCGGTGTGCCGACTAGGGCGCGCTCCCGCCACCTCACAGCTCTTTCTGTATACACTGAGGTGAGAAATGTCATGCGATTTGCACATATACAGACGGCGGTAGTATCGCGCACGCAGTGTATAAAAGGGCAGTGCACTGGCGGAGCTGTCCCCCCTACCCTCCATCTCTACACCCTTCATCTCCTTTCCCAAGGTGGCTTCCATCAACTCCCCTCCCGGATGACGCCCTCTCTCCCTCCATTTATCCCTCCTATCAACTCTGATCCTCACCCCCCCCTCCTTTCCTCCGTCCTTTTCCCTGGGCTTCCTCTTCCCCCACCCCCCTTCCATCCTGTTTTCTCCCCATCTCACCTCTCACTACCTCGCTTCTCCCCCCCAACCGAGTCCTTATGTATTTCCCTCCTCTGCCGTCCCCACTCTCTGTCGCGTCTGCCCAGCACCACCCCAACCCTCTTATGGGTCCTCATCCTCCACTGGCTCCTTTCCTCCCTCCCCCCCTTCGTTTTTCCTCTCCTTCCCCCCCTTTTATTTTCTCATCATCTGTCGAGTTTCCCACCACCTTCTCTCGGCTGTGGTATGTCATATTTGCCAACTTTTTAGTGCAGTGTTCAAGTGAATGTTCAGTGTTGTTCGTCTTTCCAAAGTGTTCCGAACATGAACCATGCTGTCGCTGGGTGTGAATTTTATGTCTTTTGCGAACAGAAACCAGACTGTCGCTGTGTTTTTAATTGTCTGTCTATTATTTTACCTGTCTGCTTCATATCTATTTTATTAGCATCATCATCCATTTGTTCTATGTTTTAAGTTCCACGATTTTTCTTCGCCATGTTACCATTTAAGTCTCCGATTTTATCGCCTGTTTTTATTATTTATCGTCTTCATCTTTTTAAAACAAAGTCTGTAGGCTGAAGAGCGGCATACTAAGCTGCTGCCAGCCCGCCCCCTTCTGGGGGAATCGAAACTCAATAAAGGAAAAAAAAAATAAAAAAGCAGAGCTGTCATTCGTACTCAGGTGATTCCTGTGGAAAGGTTTCCGACGTGATTATGGCCGCACTATGAGAATTAACAGACTCTGAACGCTGAATGGTACTTTGAGCTAGGTGCATGGGACATTCTATTTTGGATATCATCAGGGAATTTCATATTATGAGATTCACAGTGCCAAGAGGTTACGAGAATATCAAATTTCAGGCTTTGCCTCTTGCCACAGACAACGCAGTGGTCGACAGCCTTCAGTTAACAACTGAGAGCAGTAGCGTTTGCGTAGAGTTGTCAGTGCTAAAAGACAAGCAACGCTGCTCTAAATACCGCAAAAATCATTGAGGAACGTACGACGAACGTATGCGTTAGGACAGAGGGATGAGGTTTGGTGTTACTGGGCTTTGGTAGCAGACGACCAACGCTTGTGCCTTTGTTAGCAGCACGACATCGCCTGCAGCATCTCTCCTGGGCTCGTGACCATATCAGTTGCATCCTAGACTACTGGAAACCGTGGCCTGGTCAAATGAACCCCGATTTCAGGTGTTAAGAGTTGATGATAGGGTTCAAGTGTGGTACAGACCCACGAAGCCATGGGCCTAGGATGTCAAGAAGGTACTGCACAAGACGGTGTTAGCTCCATAATTGTGTGGGCTATTTTGACATGGAATAGACTGGGTTCTCTGTTCCAACTCAACCGTTGACTGACTGGAAATGGTTATGTTCGGCTGCATGGACACCATTTTCAGCCATTCATGGACCTCATGTTCAAAAGAACGATGCGCCATGTCACCAGACTACAGCTGTTCGCGATTGGTTTGCAGAAAATTCTGAACAATTCGAGCGAATGAACTGGCCACCTGGAGCACCCGCTGTGAATCCCATCAGCTGCTTGTGAGAGTACAGTCAAAAGTCTGTATGAATAAAATGTCTTTCATAAAAAATCTTATTAAAATTTGTTTTAGTCAGGGAAGCTGCGTTATGCAAGTGTGTGCCTAGCAATGTCAATTGTTTTAAAGTTTCTACAGTGTCTTAGCAGATTAATGAACGGGAAGAAAATACGATAAATTATATTTTTTGGGAAAGTATTTCTGACTATGCTTCCTACTTACATCATGTATTTAGTGTAGTGAGTTTTGGTTTTATGTTACCAGCTTTCCAAAATTTTCCTCTTAACGTAGATAAACTCTTCATTTAACATTATGTCTTCCCTTGATCTTCCCTTATAGTAACGAAACAGAAATGCATCATATAACTGAAATCAAAGGATAGTTTTTGGAAAAGTACCACGAGCTTACATACTTCTGCCATCGCAATAGCTAATGCACTATTCTCGAACAGTAGTTATTTCTGTCACTAATCTTCTTACTTCAAAAAAATAGTTCAAATGGCTCTGAGCACTATGGGACTTAACTTCCAAGGCCATCAGTCCCCTAGAACTTAGAACTACTTAAACCTAACTAACCTAAGGACATCACACACATCCATGCCCGAGGCAGGATTCGAACCTGCGACTGTAGCGGTCGCGCGGTTCCAGACTCAAGCGCCTAGAACCGCTCGGCCACTTCGGTCGGCAATCTTCTTACTTCATCCCACGTAAGAACTGGTCCAATAACACTAATGCAAGCCAGTCACTATTTTACCCGTTCAAAGTAGTCAATCACTACAGTATGATTGCATCCACTTTTTCCGCGTGTGATATGATTCCTTAGTTTCCAGGTTGTATACCTCACCCACAGCACGCGTTAAAAGTATAAAAAATTGTGGATTGAGTAGCTTCTCTGTAGAGCTTCACATAGAATTATATGCACGCAATCTTATTCGACACCTATCAGGGAAAAGATTTCATGGACCTAACACGACGGGGTTTAACCTCGTTACCGCGTACAAAAGAGAGTTTAGCTTGAGTGATTAGAAAATGTTTTCTCCGAGCAACAAAATATTAGTATTTTTCCTCTTTTTTTTCTTTTTTTTTTTTTTTTTTGAGCAATCAGTCCTCTGACTCGTTTGATGTGTCTCACCACCAACCCTTTTCCTGAGCCACCATTTTCATCTCAGAGTAGTAACTGCAACCTACGTCCTCAATTATTTGCTGGACGTATTCAAATCTCTCATCAATGTTTAATACTAGTACACTTCTCTTGGCCAGGAATGCCTTCCATCATGGGTTATCTTGCAGCCTAGATAGCAAAATTCCTTAATTTCGTCTACTTTGTGATCCTCAGTTCTGATATTAAATTTCTCGCTGTTCTAATTTTCTGGTACGTCCCATTACTTTTCCCTTTCTTCGATCTACTCTCAGTCCACATTCTACACTCATTCTACTGTTCATTCCGTTCAATAGATCCTGTAATTCCTCTACACTTTTGCTGTTCGTAGCAATACCATCAGAGAATCTTATCACTGGTATTATTTCACCTTGAATTCTAATTCTATTCTTGAATCTTTTTGTACGCTCATTGCTTTTTCGACGTACAGGGTAAACAACAGGAGCGAAAGAATACACCACTGTCTTACACCCTTTTTAATCCGAGCACTTCGTTCTTGGTCTTCGAGTATTGTTGTTCCTTCTCGGTTCTTGCACATATTGTATATTACCTGTCTTTCCCTGTAGCTTAGCGCTATTTTTCCCAGAATTTCGGACATGTCGCACCAGTTTACATTGTCGAAGACTTTTTCTAGGTGGACAAAGTCTATTAACGTGTTTTGATTTTTTTTTTCAATTCTCTTTCCATTACCAAGTGCTTCCTGGTGCCTTGACCTTTCCGAAAACCAAAATTTTTCTTAATCCAACACCGAGGTCGCAGTATGCTTTGTTGATATGAGCTGTCGAAAACAATTACGCTGTTATCCCTAAGGCAACTTAATCTCATCATGGTAACTTACAGATCATGATAACAAACAGAGATCAATGATTTAATAATGAAGAGTTTATTCGTTCTTTGACACCTAACACATCCTCCACTTTCTTTTCCATTTTTCTGTGGGCTATTCTTATCCACAAATTTCATGCATTAGCTGTTAAGTTGACTGTGCGATATTTCTGTCACGTGGCCGCTCTTACTATCTTCGGAATTGTGTGGATGATGTCTCTAATTCTCTTAAAATCCAATTCAAATACTGAAGCCCCTATCTCTTCCCTATCGTCTCCTGTTTCTTCTATCAGGTCATCGGACAATTCCTCCCCCTTACAGTGGCCTTCAGTGTACTCTATTCACATATCCTCTCTCTGCCCTACATTTAACAGTGGAAGACCCATTGCATTTTTAATGTGACAGCCGTCGTTTTTAATTTCCGTGAATGTTGTTTTGACTTTTCCGTGTGCCGAGTCAGTTCTTGCGACAATCATTTCTTTTCCGAGTGCTTCACATTTTTCAAGCAATCATTTCGTCTTAGCTTCCCTACAGTTCCTATTTATTTCATTCCTAAGTGACTTACATATCTGTATTCCTGAATGGCCCTGAACGTTTTTGTACTTCCTTCTTTCGTCGATCAATTCAAGTATTTCTTCTGTTACCCAAGGTTTCTTCGCAGTTATCTTACTTGTACCTATGTTTTCCTTTCGCAGTTCTACGACTGCTCTTTCTTCTTCAACTGACCGCCTAATGAGGTAGTCATTATCGCAGTGCCCATAGCCTGAGAGAATTTCAAGGATGTCTCTTGATTTCGTAGTGCTTCTGTATGCTACTTCTTTGTGCGTTGAATCTTCTTGGCTGGTCTTAATTTCAACCTGCTCTTCATTATCACTAAATTATGATCTGAGTCTGTATCCGCTCCTGGGTATGCTTTATAGAGAACTGCCTGATTTCGGAATCTCTGCGTGACCATGATCTAATGTAACTGGAATCTTCCGTTAGCTCCCGGCCTTTTCCAAGGACACCTCCTCTTGGTCTGATTCTTGAACACAGTATTCACGGTTAATAGCTGAAATCTTCTGCAGAGCTAAATTAATCTTTCTCCTCTGTCATTCCTACTAACAAGCCCATATTCTCCTGTAACCCTTCCTTCCACTCCTTGGCCCACTACCTCATTTCAACGCCCGTTACTTTCTCCTCCCTTTACGTACTGAACTACCTGTTGAATATCCTCATATACTTTCTCTGTATCTTCACCTTCTGCTTGTAACGTCGGCATATACACCTGAAATATTGTTTTTCGTGTGGGTATGCTGTTGATTCTGATCAAACAACCCTATCACTGAACTGTTCACAGATCGGTGACAACATGGCCAGTTATTAAATCCAGTCCTTTCGTTTACAAAATTTAACAAATTATGGTGCCAGTTAATGTAATTATTGATTTATTTAGTTAATCCATCTCTATGTTCGCGATGTTCGAAACCCAGTAATGCAATGAAATGGTCTACTGGATAAACATGGAATTTGTAAGTTAAGTGTTAGTTAGTACTTAATTAAAAACATCCATCATTAATTGCATATATTAGTGACGTGATACGAACACATTATAGTTACTTCTATTCCCCATAAATCACTGATCTTATATAACACCTAATTTGTAGTTACACGTTGTTGAATTCCGGGTTCATAGAGACACTACTTTTAGAAAATAGGAACATATGAAAATTTTACTGTCGCATGAGAGACAGCCACTGTAGTATCATGCCGAGTGAGCAGGTTACCAAAACTGATCGTGGTGGGAGCGTGAGAGGCCTGCAACGACAATAGGATGTCTTACAGTTGTTCTCACTTAAAATATTCCATGTAACACAAGTATGAAATATACACATAATTCAAAAATTAAATTTAAAGCAATCGTTATTGAGATGGAAAGGCATGACTCATTAGGCTGTAGTAGTCACTACAAAGTCTCTCAGCTATGACTGTAATTTAAGAAAAGTATATTAATTAATTCAAAAATTCCAAATAATTCATAAATCTGCTTCAATCACACTTGATGTGACTGAAACAGTCACCTGAATTAATGAAAGAGTCTACAAGCTAACTCATCGTCCTGAAACAATGTCACATAAGTTTCCAAAGCAAACATTCTTCACAGTCAGATAAATGGTCAGACCCAAGTATCATGACTTCTCACTCCATGTCACCTCGGGTTAGATATTGTTTTCTCCTATAAGTTCACTTCACCATGTGCGCTGGAGGCTGCTTCAAGAAATATTAAGGCGCAGTAGCCGTCATTATCTGATGACGTGCGTGCCTTCCCATGTTTTGGGAGTCACACTGCACATAAAAGTTTCACTGCCCCAAACTGAAAGCAAGGAGAATTTGTCGTTCAAAATCTGTACACATTTACCGCACCTATTTCACAAGTTGTAATTGAACCACTGGGCGTTCATTGGGTCGCGCCACGGTCTCTAGTAGAATACCTCTGTGTTAGGAGAGCAGGGTGCGCGCAGAGACTGGAGTCGAATGGATTGACAGTGAGACAGGGATTGTGAAACATTCGCTCGGGCTGAGGTGGCCGAGTTGGAACCTGGCGAGGAGGCTAAGAGTGTGCCGACAGTTGATGGCTACTAGAAGCCCGGCAGTTGACAGTCACCGGCCGTGAGCGTAGCAGCGGTACCAGAAAAGACACTCAGCCGGATTCCTGTATTGCGAACCATTGTTACCTCAGCTGCGGTCGGCTGCAAGCTACTGGACGTCTGGGACGCGTAACGAGGGAAGCAGGGTGCTGTGTCCTTCAGCTACCGACAGGACCTGGGGGCGTACGCGGACCCCCGCTGTGGTGAAGTTGTGTGTCGGCTCCACGTTGTCCGTCCAGGATCGTTGTACAGATATCACTGGTGACGTCCGATCTGGTTTATCGGATGCGACTGAGCCGAGCATCGGCAGTACCCATAGCTGTAATTGCCATTTCCTGTACCAGTACTGTAACTGTCTAGGTAGGTAGTTCTCTGGTTGTTTGTTCTAGGTTCGAGCCCAGTTCCATATCAGGCTATGGTTATTGATGCGCTTCTGTCCCTAGGCAGGAAAGTTGTGCGTGCACTCCTATAAAGTTACTGAATTTGTTTCTTTATTTAAAGCTCCAACTTGGGTGTTATTTGCCAAGTTCGGTGTCAAATTCCTGGATGGCTTATGTAAGGCGTCGGATTGTGGCCACGGGCATTTATGTATTAAGTGGATTCATTTCATGTGCCATGTCCTGCATGTACTTCTACTTGAGCACACAGTTTCATCTGTTGTCTTATTGGATGTCTATACTACCAAGTTTCACATTGTTGTTTTATTGTTAATCTCTCTCAGTGAGGACTTTATTTTGCATTCGTTACTACTGTTTTGTACGTGTCTGTAATTTTATTCAAAAGATTATGTTCTGTCTGGTGTTAGTCAGGGGTTCTTTGTCCAACCGAACGCGCTTGATTGCGGTTTAGTGCAGCGCTCCGTTTGCCGGTTGCTTGTTTACCCCTCGTGGTGCGAGATGGATACAATTTGTGGTTGGTAGTCGAACTTTCTGCTCGGTAACTGTATTAGAAACTGTGTTCAGGTTTTGGCCACCTTACAAGTTTCATTGATTAAACTCCGTCAACTCATTAAAAAAATTATTTACTCGTGTTTCTTGTTGCTGTAGTTTTGACTGTCGTGCGGCAGCTTTCGGTCTATAGTATTCCTGTACTAAATTCTGTATTTCTCTGATAACTAGGCTACTATTCGTGTTTCTTTTGGTGGGACTTGAGTGAAATCTGCCTGGTCTGACAGAGCAGGCGCAGCATCCGAAAGCAGAGCCAAGTTCGCGCTCGACCGAACGGCCAGCCGGGTGCAGGCGGTGCTGCACCACCTTAAGCTTTCCAAGCCCACTACGCCTTGCAAAGACAGTGTTGTACTATGTATTTTTTGTGTATTAATCATTGCGCGCCTACTGCAGCACTCCTTTTATTTTTTTTAAATTTCTTGTTCATGTAAATTACTGAAGTGTTAACTGACTAATTTGCCAACTGAGTAATTACCTAGATTTATTTACTTAAATGTGTTAATGCAAGTGTGGCTAGGCCAACTGATTGGTTATTAATCTTACTCCTTGTATGCACTGTCAGTTTCTGAACTGGCCAAACACTAGGACATTTGTTAATTTCATGAAGGTTCTCACTGACTATTTGCACCATTCAGGACGCAACGTTTAAGGTCAGTTTTGTCTGGTTACTTGTCTTGCGTCCCTTGTGCACCTCCGCTATCTGGCGCTATAGTAATTTTCTTATATTGTGCTTATTTGCGGAGTATACTTCTAGTTTGGGTTGTAAATCTTAAAGTTTCTTTCGAGAGAGGATTTTAGCTCTTTTATTGTACTGCTACAGTTTTTATTGCTGTACTTAATCTGTTCGCTATTATTCAATGTGATACAATTTTATGATTGTATATTATTCTGTTTCTTAGTAGTCAATACGGCTGGAGGTGCTTTTCGAGTATGTATTTAATAAATCTAACTTAGTATGTTCTGCTAAAATAAAGTTCACAGCACGAATGACGTTCAATCTGCCTTTGGCCCTGTCCGTTCTACCACAGACAGCCTGACGCGGATATTGTGTACTACTAATGTCTGTCTTCTCTTGCCGTTTCCGCAGCTCTCCTCCTTCCATTCCCTTCCAGCACTGCCTCCTATTTTGTTTTTGTGGTGTCGTCTGAAGAGCGGGGTGCCAGAACAAAGTTAATATCTCACAACGCAACCGTAAGGAAAGATCTGTGTTGGTCCATTGTGGACGTGGCGCAGCAGCTAGTCAAATATGTAACAAAGAAATTTGCGAAACAGCCCTGCAAGTTGAGAAGTTATTTTATTTTATTTTCGCTACCAGTTTCGGCAGTTCAATGTGCCACTTCAGACCCCATTTGTAGAGGTGCATATGGGGCCTGAAGACAGCATACTGAATTGCCGAAATTGGTAGCAAAAATAAAACAAAACAACTTCTCAATGTGTAAGGCTGTTTGGCGAATTTCTTTGTTAAATACAAAGAAAGATAGTCGCAGAAAATCGCATCGATGGCTGAGCGACAAGGGCGCAGCCATGTCCAGGAATGTTTCGCTACGACCAAGCACAGGGTTCCTCACCCCAGAACGCTATCACCGACCAAGACGACAGCATTGTCTTTTAGTAAGCCAGCTGTGAGACCAATGTATTGGGCAGAACCCTACCTGAAAGTTGTTGTTAAATGTATTCTGTGTGGGGGACTTGTTCTTTGTCTGTATCAAGTGATATGCTATTGTTCTCAGACAGTAGTAATTACTCATGATTTTCATGTAGAAATGGACTGAACAAAATTAAGTAATTCTTCTTATCTACGTCGTATTAAAGTGAACTAATATTTTTTTGTGTTAGAGCATCCACTCCGTCTCCTTTCGGAGCAAAGTCAGAACCCCCTGTTGTACTTTAGTCTGGTACAACAGTCTCTCCAGTTTATCGTTACCTTTCCAAATGCTTCACCAGCCAGTGTCTCCTTGTGGTAAATTGCATGTCTACGAGAGTTGTTTCCTGTAATGTTGTCATAGTACAGTCACACCTCTGAATACGAGAAATTTGGAAATCTCTAATACTTTTTATTTCGATTACTTGTACTTTAATGAGTGCTACATCTTCAAAATTCACGCTAAGGATATTACTGCAAGGTACATAAGTTTCTGTTTTGCTGAAACTGAATGACACATTTGCAAACCTGGACAACAGTTCGCTTTATGTTTGCCTCTTTCTTTTGAAGCGGCAACGTACTTGACGTTAACTCCAGCTGTAGTCGATCTGAGCTCGTACTTGCTTTACTTCTTTTCACAGAGACGTCGTAATCGACCAGTTCATAGCTGCATAGGTTTCCGAGGGCAGAGTAGGTCAAAAAAGTTACCGCAGTCAGTACATCCAGAAGAAGGCCGTAGTAACCATGACGGAAGCGTTGGTTACACCACCGTAGTTTTTTGCATTATGAGGCAGTGCGCTACTATGCATCAAATTAGTGAACCGATGTAAGTATGGGATGGTATTAAATGTTAATTTCACAATGTTCACCATCAAATTGTTAGATGGACGTAAAATACGCGTAGACGGTTCGGAAATGTAAGAGAGACTGAGTCCATTTGGATTAGTTGATGAGCGAGCGGCAATGGCAGCGTTGCGAGGTCTGTGCCAGGCGCCAACGCCGCCTGGCTATTTCTGGGTAGCGCATGCGCAGTGTGCTGGCAGCTGGTTCATTACCAGTGATGACTTCCCGCTGCCGCCAGAATAACACAGGCGCCGAGGGTGCGCGTGGTGCATCGATCTGCAGCTCTGATGTGGTTTCACCTGTCAGCCCTGAATACGCACAAGCTTTCAGCGTCGACACATTCCTAGTTATGATAAAGCGCCTCTATTACGCATCTACAGTCCCATGAATTAACGCTGATTGGTGTGTATGTCACCATTATAATCTGCCGTTTTCAGACTGTGGACGAGTTTTAGTATGGTGCTCTACAATATGCAAGCCCACTAATTCTCCCTGGTCCCCTTTTCCGTAGCCTCCGGACTGATGAAACTTAAAAATTACTTAAACAACCACAAATTCCAAGCAATCCTCTTATAACTTTTCCTGTTGTTTAACGCGCAGTGCTCGGTATCGAATCCTTGAATCAATTTCGACCGTTGGATTCAATTCCACGAGGGTCATTTCTAAAGTTCTGCATATTATAAAATAGAACGGAAGAAAATAACTTATTTTACAAAATACCTATATAGGCCTTCAATATAACGTCCATTCCGGCTTATGACAGCTTCCGAACGTTTTGGCAACTTCTGTATCCGGTCAGATAGTTCCACTGTTGAACTGTCTGGTTACTCGGGTTAACTCACTGGAAGCTCCATCAGTTGTATCATTGTGACCCCTGAGACTGCAGTACTGGCTGAAGATCTCGTATGTAGGTTTCGTCAACAATCTCCTTCAGGAAGTGTTCTCCTTCTCTTCGATAACATTAAGCAATTAATCTGCGCGACTAACATTCTGTTCTTCATTCACATTACGTGGAACCCATATGGCAGCTTTTCAGTTATGATTCTGTAAACAGAAATGACAGACCTTCTGGCCACATATGCGATTTCCTCAAATGTTTTTCGGCAGTTCTCTGTCAAAACGAATTAACTATAACCTGAGAGGTTGTCGTAAGTGATTACCCGACCTTCACGGAAACGAGCAGACCACCATGATGCTGTGTTATTCGGACACCTAAATTTCCGTTGGGTTCTTTCCATGTAAGGATTCCATTTTGGTGTAGGAACGCTGGTCACTACATGTAATTAGACTTGTTTCGGTTTCCCTTCTAATTACTGAATCATCATCCTGAACATCAACAATTCGTTTCATTACGGTAACTTCTGAAATAGAGATGGGCAAACTGAAACACGTAACTGTTTCGAAACAAATGAAACAGTACAATGTAATGTTTCGATACGCTGTTTTGAAACAGTGAAACAGTTTGTGTTTTGTAATCTAATAAACCTACACATTTTATCATCTTGAATGTCTACTGTGTAAGTATGTCCATATAAACAAAAATGAGGTGCGAGAGCGATAATCATATCGCAGAAAGTATGAAACTTATCACTTAGGAGTCTTTGCAGTTTCGTATTTCCTGCAGCAAATGCGTTGCTTTCGTGTCGTGTGACTTTCATACTTTTCAATTGGCTGAGGACAGCCATAGCTGAAAACAGATGAACCACAACGAACAGAACTGGAGGTGGGAGCAAACTGCAGAAACAACGGATATGCTACTGGGATTCCCACATTCCGTTTGTATGGGTAATATACCCATCCTGCTAATTTCCATGCACACAAATGGAATCATTGTGGATAATAGGCACAGTGACTATAGACTCACAAATAACGCCAAATAATTCGAATAAATAACAAAATATAACAGAAAAAATTTTGTCTTTCAAGGTGTTTCGAACCGTTACTATAAATTCACCATACTTCCCAGCCCTTCCCGTTCACCATTAAACTATCAGTGATATGTCAAACAGATTGCTTGCAATTATACCTACATCAAGTTTATGTATATGTCTAATAACTGTCACTCTACGCCTTTTTTTATTCAAAATGTTGTAGGCTTACTTGCGTTGCTTAATATGATTACTGTACATGAACAGAGAAGCGTGTGTTATAAAAAAAGGGTAATTTAACTGAATGATTTTCACATATTTATTATTTTGAATGTGAATAGTATGCGTTGTTTTATTGTTTGGTTAATGTTTATAAAGCAGATGTTACGCCATTTCGAAATAGGACAGTCAGCTAGAGACGGAGCTTTATTTTCGGATAACTTAAGCTTCATGCTATTGCTTGTCAAAAAGATTTCGACGTTCTTGAAAGTGTTTCATGAAGTGGTATGTTGTGTTTCAGTACCTGTGCCGATCCCGAATCTCGTCCGACACAGAGCGGAATGGAACATCACTGTTTCGATACAATTAGTCCGTTCCAAGCACAGGTGGACTGAAACAGCCTTATTTTGAAACAACGATACAGTTTCTGTGGCTGGCTCGAGATCGAATCTGGTCCGGTTATCCGAGACAGGAACGGAATGAAACACCACTGTTTCGAAACAGTGAACCACAGCCGTTCCGAAACACTGAAACAGTTCCACGCATCGATACACTGTATCGAAACACAGAAACAGTGGCCAAGTCTATTCTGAATGAAGGTTGGACATGCACTAAACTGACAAAAGTCATGGGATATCGATATGCACTTATGGCGATGGCGGCAGTATAGCGTACACAACGAATAAAAGGACAATGCAATGGCAGAGCTATTATTTCTACTCTGGCGATTCATGTGAAAAGTTTTCCGACCTGAATATGATGGCACAAAGGAATTAAAGGAGTCTGAACTCGAAATGCTAGTTGGAGCTAGACGCACGAGACACTCCATTTTGGAAATCTTTAGGCAGTTCTATATTCCGACATCCACAGTGTCAAGAGTGTGCCGAGGATACCAAACTTAAGGCGTCACCTCTCACCAAGGACAGCAAAGCGGCCGACGGCCTTCCCTAAAGACGGAGAACAGCGGCGTTTGTGTAGAGTTGTCAGCGCTAACAGACGAGTAACAATGCATGAAATAATCGCATAAATCAGTGTGCAGATATCACGAACTTATCTGTTTAGACAGCGCGGCGAAATGTGACAGTAATGCAGCAGATTACCGACGCGAGTGCCTTTGTTAACAGCACGACATGGCCTGCTGCACATCTCCTGAACTCGTGACCATATGAATTGGACTGACCGTGGCCTGGTCAGCTAAGTCCTGGTATCAGGCGATAAGGAGGGGAAAGACTGGTCTATGGGTAGTGCCTTTGATCGTTAATCTAAACGGTTTTGGTCCCGGGTTCATATCCAACCAGCGATTAAATTTTGAATAAAAATCAGCAATGGCGGCCGAAGACTTCCGGCATAAGAAGTCACTCTCGTTCTGCCAACAGCCTAGTCAGAGGTGGAGGAGCGGACACAGGTTCAGGGCACTGTCTTGCCCATGGGATGGGAAAATGTCCCCACAGGCGGTAGAATGTGCAATGATCAACGGTATGAGGATGGAGGAGGCAATGGAAATCACTGCATTAAGGGCAAATAATGTGTATCCACAGGATATGTAACCCGTAATCGAAAAAACGTCATGCTGATCTCTCTAGTGCCAAAATATACCGGGATAGTTCCGCATTTTGATCACTGGGAGAGGACTGCCAAGAGGGGACGTGACCACGAGAAAAAGATTGAATAACCAACGAACCGATGACGTTTTACAAGTCGGAACGTGGTAGGGAAGTTATAAAATCTGCATGCAGATTGGAAAAATGCAGAGGCTAAATCAAAATGGAAAATGAAAAGGCTAAATCTGGATATAATTGGGGTCAGTGCAGTGAAACGGTAAGAAGACAAGGATTTATGGTCAGATGACTATACGGTAATATTAACAGCGGCAGAAAATTGTATATCGGGTATATGATTCATTATGAATATTAAGGTAGGGGAGAGAGCGAGTTATTGTGAAGTTTATTGATAGGGCTGTTTTCTTCAGAATCGAAAACGAACCAACTTCGAGAATGACAGTTCAGGTATAATACTGACGTCGCAAGCTAAAGATGAAGAGAGAGAAAAAGTATATCAGGTTATTGAACGGTGAATTCAGTATGAAAGCCTAATAGTCGAGGGGGACTGGAATACGGTTGTTGGAAAAGGAGTAGAACAAAGGATTACGAGAGACTTTGGACTTGTCACTAGGAATGAGTAGAAAGACTAATTGAGTTTTGCAATAAATTTCAGCTAGTAATAGCGAAAATGTTCTTCAAGATTCAAAAGAGCAGGAGTTATACTTGGAAAAGGCCGGGAGTTACGGAAAGATTTCAGTTAGTTTCATCATGGTCGGAGAGATATTTGGAAATCAGATATTGGATTGTAAAGCGTACCCAGGAGTAGATATAGACTCAGATATCAATGTCGTATTGATGAAGAGTAAGCTGAAGTTTAAGACATTAGTTGGAAAGACTCAATACGCAAAGAAGTGCCATACGGAAATACTAGCGAAAAAAATGTTTGACTTGAAGTTCTCTGAGGCTATAGGTACTGCGATAAAGAATAGCTTTGTAGGCAGTACAGTTGAAAACGAGCGGATATCTCTAGCGCAATCACAGAAGTTGGAAAGAAAAACGTAGGTATAACGAAGGTGGATGCGAAGAAACCTTGGGTTTTGTTGTTGGGGTCTTCAGTCCTGAGACTGGTTTGATGCAGCTCTCCATGCTACTCTATCCTGTGCAAGCTTCTTCATCTCCCAGTACCTACCGCAACCTACATCCTTCTGAATCTGCTTAGTGTATTGATCTCTTGGTCTCCCTCTACGATTTTTACCCGCCACGCTGCCCTCCAATGCTAAATTTGTGATCCCTTGATGCCTCAAAACATGTCCTACCAACCGATCCCTTCTTCTAGTCAAGTTGTGCCACAAACTTCTCTTCACCCCAATCCTATTCAATACCTCCTCATTAGTTACGTGATCTACCCACCTTACCTTCAACATTCTTCGGTAGCACCACATTTCGAAAGCTTCTATTCTCTTCTTGCCCAAACTGGTTATCGTCCATGTTTCACTTCCATACATGGCTACACTCCATACAAATACTTTCAGAAACGACTTCCTGACACTTAAATCTATACTCGATGTTAACAAATTTCACTTCTTCAGAAACGATTTCCTTGCCATTGCCAGTCTACATTTTATATCCTCTCTACTTCGACCATCATCAGTATTTTACTCCCCAAATAGCAAAACTCCTTTAGTACTTTAAGTGTCTCATTTCCTAATCTAATCCCCTCAGCATCACCCGATTTAATTTGACTACATTCCATTATCCTCGTTTTGCTTTTGTTGATGTTCATCTTATATCCTCCTTTCAAGACACTGTCCATTCCGTTCAACTGCTCTTCCAAGTCCTTTGCTGTCTCTGACAGAATTACAATGTCATCGGCGAACCTCAAAGTTTTTACTTCTTCTCCATGAATTTTATACCTACTCCGAATTTCTCTTTTGTTTCCTTTGCTGCTTGCTCAATATACAGGTTGAATAACATCGGGGAGAGGCTACAACCCTGTCTCACTCCTTTCCCAACCACTGCTTCCCTTTCATGCCCCTCGACTCTTATAATTGCCATCTGGTTTCTGTACAAATTGTAAATAGCCTTTCGCTCCCTGTATTTTACCCCTGCCACCTTCAGAATTTGAAACAGAGTATTCCAGTTAACGTTGTCAAAAGCTTTCTCTAAGTCTACAAATGCTGGAAACGTAGGTTTGCCTTTTCTTAATCTTTCTTCTAAGATAAGTCGTAAGGTTAGTATTGCCTCACGTGTTCCAACATTTCTACGGAATCCAAACTGATCTTCCCCGAGGTCGGCTTCTACCAGTTTTTCCATTCGTCTGTAAAGAATTCGCGTTAGTATTTTGCTGCTGTGACTTATTAAACTGGTAGTTCGGTAATTTTCACATCTGTCAACACCTGCTTTCTTTGGGATTGGAATTATTATATTCTTCTTGAAGTCTGAGGGTATTTCGCCTGTCTCATACATCTTGCTCACCAGATGGTAGAGTTTTGTCATGACTGGCTCTCCCAAGGCCATCAGTAGTTCTAATGGAATGTTGTCTACTCCCGGGGCCTTGTTTCGACTCAGGTCTTTTAGTGCTCTGTCAAACTCTTCACGCAGTATCTTATCTCCCATTTCATCTTCATCTACATCCTCTTCCATTTCCATAATATTGTCCTCAAGTACATCGCCCTTGTATAAACCCTCTATATACTCCTTCCACCTTTCTGCCTTCCCTTCTTTGCTTAGAACTGGGTTACCATCTGAGCTCTTGATATTCATGCAAGTGGTTCTCTTCTCACCAAAGGTCTCTTTAATTTTCCTGTAGGCAGTATCTATCTTACTCCTAGTGAGACAAGCCTCTACATCCTTACATTTGTCCTCTAGCCATCCCTGCTTAGCCATTTTGCACTTCCTGTCGATCTCATTTTTGAGACATTTGTATTCCTTTTTGCCTGCTTCATTTACTGCATTTTTATATTTTCTCCTTTCATCAATTAAATTCAATATTTCTTCTGTTACCCAAGGATTTCTATTAGCCCTCGTCTTTTTACCTACTTGATCCTCTGCTGCCTTCACTACTTCATCCCTCAGAGCTACCCATTCTTCTTCTACTGTATTTCTTTCCCCCATTCCTGTTAATTGTTCCTTTATGCTCTCCCTGAAACTCTCTACAACCTCTGGTTCTTTCTGTTTATCCAGGTCCCATCTCCTTAAATTCCCACCTTTTTGCAGTTTCTTCAGTTTCAATCTGCAGTTCATAACCAATAGATTGTGGTCAGAATCCACATCTGCCCCTGGAAATGTCTTACAATTTAAAACCTGGTTCCTAAATCTCTGTCTTACCATTATATAATCTATCTGATACCTTTTAGTATCTCCAGGATTCTTCCAGGTATATAACCTTCTTTTATGATTCTCGAACCAAGTGTTAGCTATGATTAAGTTATGCTCTGTGCAAATTTCTATAAGGCGGCTTCCTCTTTGATTTCTTCCCCCCAATCCACACCACTGTTACCTTGGGTAACAGAAGAAATACTTCAGTTGATCGATGAAAGAAGGAAGTACAAAAATGTTGAGCGAAATGTAGGAATACTGGAAATACAAGTCGCTGAGGAATGAAATAAATAGGAATTCAGGGTAGTTAAGTCCACCCCTGGTAGCTGAGTGGTCAGCGCGACAGAATGTCAATCTTCAGGGCCCAGGTTCGATTCCCGGCTGGGTCGGAGATTTTCTCCGCTCAGGGACTGGGTGTTGTGTTGTCCTAATCATCATCATTTCATCCCATTGACGCGCAAGTCGCCGAAGTGGCGTCAAATGGAAAGACTTGCATCCGGCGAACAGTCTACCCGACGGGAGGCCTTAGTCACATGACAATTTATTTTTAGGGTAGTTAAGGCGAAATGGCTGCATGAGAAATGATTGTCGGAAGGACAGACTCGGCATTTACGAAAGTCGAAACAACATTCGGTGAAATTAAAAGCAAGAGTGGTAACATAAGAGGCCAACGGAAATTCCACTTCAAATGCAGAGGAGTGACCGGATAGGGGCTAAGAGTACCATAAAAGCCTCTATGAGGGAGAAGATTTGCCTGATGTGATAGAAGAATAGACAGGGGATTCAGTATTAGAACGAGAATTTGAAAGAGCTTTGGAAGAATTAAAATCAAGTAAGGCAGAAGGAATAGAGAGCATTCCATCAGAACTTCTAAAATCATTGGGGGAAGAGGCAACAAAATAACTATTCACATTTGTGTGGAGAATGTATGAGTCAGGAGACATACCGTCTGACTTTCAGAAAAATGTCATCTACAAGAGCTGACAAGTGCGCGAATTATCGCACAATCAGCTTAACAGCTCAGGCATCCACGTTACTGACAAGTATAATATACAGGAGAAAGGAAAAGAAAGTTGAGGACGCCTTACATGACGATCAATTTGGCTTTAGGAAAAATAAAGGCACCAGAGAGGCAATTCTGACGTTGCAGTTGCTAATGGAAGCGAGACTAAAGAGAAGACACGTATATAGGATTCGTTGCCCTGGAAAAACAGTTCGACAATTTAAAATGGTGCACTATGTTCGATATGATGAGCACAAAGGGGTAAGATATAGGGAGAGACGGGTAATATACAGGATGTACAAGAGCCAAGAGGGAATAATTAGAGCGAAAGACCAGGAATGAAGTGCTCGGATTAGAAAGGGTGTAACACAGGAATGGAATCTTTCGTCCATACTGTTCAATCTTTGCATCGAAGACGTAATGGTGAAAATAAAAGAAAGGTAAAAGAGTGAAATTAAAATTCAAGGTGAAAGATAACAACGATAAGTTTCGCTGATCACGTTGCTATCCCCAACAAAAGTGAAGAAGAACTACAAGATCTGCTAAATGAAATTGGCATTGTAATGGGCACTGTGGGACTTAACATCTGCTATCATCAGTCCCCTAGAACTTAGAACTGCTTAAACCTAACTAACCTAAGGACATCACACACACCCATGCCCGAGGCAAGATTTGAACCTGCGACCGTAGCAGTCGCGCGGTTCCGGACTGAAGCGCCTAGAACCGCTCTGCCAGCGCGGCCAGCGGACAGTGTAATGAGTACAGAATATGGACTAAGGGCAAATCGAAGGAAGTCGAACGTATTGAGAAGTAGCATAAATGAGAACAGCGAGACACTTAACATTAGCATTGATGGTCACAAAGTAGATGAGGTTAAGAAATTCTACTATCTAGGCAGCAAAATAACCAATGACCGACAGAGAAAAGAGGACATCAAAAGCAGGCTAGCAATGGCAAAAAGGGTATTTCTGGCCAAGAGAAGTCTACTAGTATGAAACATAGGGCTTAGTTTGAGGAAGAAATTTCTGAGAATGTACGTTTGTTGCAGAGAGTTGTATGGTAGTGGAACATGGACTGCGGGAAAACCGGAACAGAAGAGAACTGAAGCATCTGAGATGTGGTGCTAAATGTGAAAGTTGAAATTTAGGTGGACTGATAAGGAAAGGAATGAGGAAGTTATGCGCAGAATCGGCGAGCAAGAGAACATTGGGAAAACATGGACAAGAAGTTGCAGGATGATAGGACAACTGTTAAGACATCAGGAAATGATTTCCACAGTACTAGTGGGAACCGTAGAGGGTAAAAACTGTAGAGGAAGGCAGAGATTGGAATACATCCATCGAATAATTGTGGACGTAGGTTGCAAGTGCTACTCTGAGATGTAGAGGTTTGCGCGGAAAGGAATTCATGACAGAGCGCATGTAACTATTCAGAAGAGTGATGGCTAAGAAAATGGTGTGGGCTGTCTTTACGTGGAATGGATTGGTTTCTCTCGTCCAACTGAGGCAGCACGGCTCAATATTTCTCCAAGGAACTTGTAACAAGTTGTTGAGTCCATGCCACATCGAGCTACCGCACTACCCCAGGCAGGAGGGAGTCGGACACGATATTTAAGGGGTACCTCTTGACTTTTTTCATCTCAGTGTATTCTGTAGGGTAAAAAACTATTTAAAATTTTGCAAATCATAAACCAGTTGTAGCTGAACTAGTCAAGTTTCTATCAATGTGTATTTGTGATTCTTGAACTTTTACCCTCATAATGAATATTTGATGTAGTTTTGGAACTGCAGCCGAATGACGTCGAGATCTTTCCGTGATATTTCTGCTGACAACCATCCAGTCATCTTCATGTGCGTGTTTTACGCTGGGATAGCAGGAGCCAAAAATTGGCGCCAAGGCGCACGAGCGTAGGTGTCCGCTGCATGAAAGCTCTCCGTGGAGTCAAACGCCCTCTTCCAATATCGCTCCACCTACGGCGCGCAGGCACCTGCGTAATGATAATAATACATACACGTCCTCCCGTCGGTGTGTGTGTCCGCAGAGATAAAATTTATATATCAAATAGAGATATCAAATCTTACCGCCGAAAGAGCCATTTGGCGTAAAACTCTTTTCTAAATGCGTTAAAGAAATCACCGCGTCACACGCCTTACCTATTTGAATGCCGCCATCGTTATTAATAC
The DNA here is from genome assembly GCF_021461385.2 of Schistocerca piceifrons. Taxonomy (NCBI): domain Eukaryota; kingdom Metazoa; phylum Arthropoda; class Insecta; order Orthoptera; family Acrididae; genus Schistocerca; species Schistocerca piceifrons. Next base: position 640,192,816 of record NC_060140.1, on the reverse strand, counting down.
ACTACTGGCCGTTAAAATTGCTTCACCACGAAGAGACGTGCTACAGACGCGAAATTTAACCGACAGGAAGAAGATGCTGTGATACGCAAATGATTAGCTTTTCAGAGCATTCACACAAGGTTGGCGCCGGTGGCGACACCTACAACGTGCTGACATGACGAAAGTTTCCAACCGATTTCTCATACACAAACAGCAGTTGACCGGCGTTGCCTGGTGAAACATTGTTGTAATGCCTCGTGTATAGAGGAGAAATGCGTACCGTCACGTTTCCGACTTTGATAAAGGTGGGATTGTAGCCTATCGCTATTGCGGTTTATCGTATGGCGACATTGCTGCTTGCGTTGGTCGAGATCCAATGACTGTTAGCAGAATATGGAATCGGTGGGTTCAGGAGGGTAATACGGAACGCCGTGCTGGATCCTAACGGCTTCATATCACTAGCAGACGAGACGACAGGCATCTTATCCGCATGGCTGTAACGGATCGTGCAGCCACGGCTCGATCCCTGAGTCAACAGATGGGGACGTTTGCAAGACAACAACCACCTGCGCAAACAGTTCGACGACGTTTGCAGCAGCATGGACTTTCAGCTCGGAGACCATGGCTGCGGTTACCCTTGATGCTGCATCACAGACAGGAGCGCCTGCGATGGTGTACACAATGACGAACCTGTGTGCACAAATGACAAAACGTCATTTTTTCGGATGAATCCAGGTTCTGTTTACAGCATCATGATGGTCGCATCCGTGTTTGGCGTCATCGTGGTGAACGCAAATTGGAAGCGTATATTCGTCATCGCCATACTGGCATATCACCCGGCGTGATGGTATGGGGTGCCATTGGTTACACGTCTCGCTCACCTATTGTTCGCATAGACGGCATTTTGAACAGTGGAAGTTACATTTCAGATGTGTTACGATCCGTGGCTCTACCCTTCATTCGATCCCTGAGAAACCCTACATTTCAGCAGGATAATGCACGACCGCATGTTGCAGGTCCTATACGGGCCTTTCTGGACACAGAAAATGTTCGACTGCTGCCCTGCCCAGCACATTCTCCAGATCTCTCACCAATTGAAAACGTCTGGTCAATGGTGGCCGAGCAACTGGCTCGTCACAATACGCCAGTCACTACTTTTGATGAACTGTGGTATCGTGTTGAAGCTGCATAGGCAGCTGTACCTGTACACGCCATCCAAGCTCTGTTTGACTCAATGCCCAGGCTTATCAAGACCGTTATTACGGCCAGAGGTGGTTGTTCTGGGTACTGATTTTCCTGATCTATGCACCCAAATTGAGTGAAAATGTAATCACATGTCAGTTCTAGCATAATATATTTATCCAATGAATATCCGTTTATCATCTGCATTTCTTTTTGGTGTAGCAATTTTAATGCCCGGTAGTGTAAGATCTTCCTTAATAATGAAACCCTCTTCGGACCCAAGATTCGTGTGGCAGAATAATTCATTGAATTCCCTGTGGAAGTATGAGTGTGGCAATCAAGTTCAACGCACCTTTCACGTACTGAGCGAAGGTAAGACCACACTAGAACGGCATTCATTAGACTCTAGCCTTCCAGATTCCCACACAATCCTTTACTGCATCAAGAAAGCAGAGTTGTTTTCTGTGGCTGGAAGGTTACTTTATCGTAACGTTGTCTTAGGATTCGCCTAATTACGATGAGACGCCCGCGACTTAAACAGGTCCTTCTTCTCTAAATGTTGCGACTGATCAGGTTTCTTGCTAAAAGTCGTGCTGATTTGATGTGGAGAATATCCGTTATTTCGGAACATAGGCTGTACGTGTTCCAGCTCCTTTGCAAGGCTGTCTCCTAGAGACGCAACAGGTGCCCAATGCATCAACAATGGATGACAATTAGTTTACTAATACTGTTTGAATGTGGGATTACGATAAACGGAATGCCACAATGACCCGTCCAGTTGTCGGCTGACCAAGACGTCCAGAAACGGCAGACAACGGCCCTTCTCCAGTTCCAACGTAAACTGGCTATTCTCATGTACTAAATTCAGATGCTGCAAAACTCGTAATAGCTCTGGCTCACCAATGGGCCACACTACGAAAGTATCATCCTTATATCGCCAGAAGCCTTTTGGTATGTTCCGCCGATCGAATGCCCTTTTGTAACTTTTCAGAAGAGACTTCTATAATCAGTGTAACTTTTAACCTTGCACTGAGGTGCAACTTTCAGAAGAGAGTTTTTGCTTTTTCTTCTCAATCAAACCTTTAGGCTTCAACCTGACTGTATACGTTGTGTAACTCTATGTTCACTAGTGGCTGTATATAGCCATTAATTGTACTAGACGTGAGGCATCTAAGTTTAAAGTACCTAAGTACATTATTACGTACATTACAGACAGTCGTTACTACGCAAAGCAGCTAACCAATTATTATGTTGCTGTATAAACTATACACGTAATCTCTATATTCGGGTAGCTAATACAAAACGCTTACACAGCCACACAACTAAATAATATTAGTACTCGTCTCGAATCAGTTTACATTTCACTGAATGTAATCTTAATTGACAATCACGGTTCCCTATGTGCACAGGACAATGTTTAATTGTGGTCCTAATAATCACTTGTCTTATCTGGGAGACAGCGGATAGACAGTCAATTGCGATGTTATTGCAGTTCTCCGAAAAATGCTGATAGAAACCGCCCTTCTTTTGTTTCATTCCTGAAATATAACTTCTGAAGTGCAATAAAAGTAAAAAATAGGATCCCGCGAGCTGCAATGCGAGTCCGAATTGCTATGTTATAAGACTTTTAAATTAGCAAGTAGGACGTGGGAGCTAAATATCATAAACAATTTAAACAATTTACATGTAATTGTTTATTAATCACAATATGTGAACATGACTACATTAGTGATCATTGTTACTATAATGTGCATAGTAAATATAACACATGAAAGTAATTCTGTAAACAAAACGTTTTACGTTCATGATATTAAGTCTCCAAAATAAATTTACATCAGTATTTAAAAAATTGTCCGCTCCTCGTGGTCTCGCGGTAGCGTTCTCGCTTCCCGAGCACGGGGTTCCGGGTTCGATTCCCGGCGGGTTCAGGAATTTTTCCTGTCTCGAGATGACTGGATGTTGTTGTGTCGTCTTCATCATCATCATTTATTCCCATTACGGTCGGAGGGAGGCAACGGCAAACCACCTCCATTGCGACCTTGTCTAGTAAGGCGGTGCGGGTCTCCCGCATCGTTCTCCTACGCTCTGTAAAGAAGCATGGGACTTCATTTCCATTTTTTATTTAAAAAATTAAAATGGATAAAAAGTGATGTGTTCTTTTTCGGAGTTCATGCATTTGCGAGATATGCGAAACTGCTGTATCTTAATAGTCGAATAATGAGAATTACGAAACACTGCAAAGCAAAACTGAAAAGGTTCCTTAAACACAACATCCCACTTTTCTGCAAAGTTAGAGAATACGGCTGGATGATACCATGTTCAGTATGTTCCAAGATGCTGCAGAAGCATTCGAAAATCAGGCCTGTACACCAGCATACGCACCTCCTTCAGCAAAAACTCGACTGGTTACTTGTTAACAATATAAACTTTGGAATCCAGAGTGTCTCCTTTAAACTTGGACTCAGGGAAAGGGTTTGCTGTGGCCAATATCACAAACAAAATTGCGTCTTCTCATAATGTAACAGCCTTTCACTCTCCTTAAAGTCTTCTATAAGAAAGTTTGCAACCAGCGGGTAGAGAGGACAATCCATGGCAACACCACCGATTTTCTCGAAATATTTACTGCTGTATAGAAAGTAAGGTGAGGAAAGGGCATGATGCAACAGTGCCTATATATCGGTGCCAATGAGTGACACTGAATTCATGAGAGGACAACAGAGAAGAGTGAGATAACGTCGAAACTAACTAATAATCCGTATAAATTGAGCCACAGTGAGTTCAGTGTATGTATAAAGTCACCAGAATTACGGATATGATGCGAGCAATTTTAACTCTGCGAGCCCACTTTCCGAAAGGGAGAATGCTTGCAGTATCACTATAACGCAGGCGCCTACGCGCCACGGATGGGGAAATACTCGAAGAGGGTGCTAAACTTGACAGAGAGCAGAGAGCCCTCATGCAGTAGTAACCTATGACCATGCGCCTCCGCGCCAATTTTTTGTATGAACTTAGTGACCTTCAGCAGGCTGGCCGGAGTGGCCGAGCGGTTCTAGGCGCTTTAGTATGGACCGCTATGGTCGCAGGTTCGAATCCTGCCTCGGGCATGGATGTGTGTGATGTCCTTAGGTTAGTTAGGTTTAAGTTGTTCTAAGTTCTAGGGGACTGATGACTTCAGATGTTGAGTCCCATAGTGCTCAGAGCCATTTTTGACCTTCAGCAGCATACATGCACCTGAAGATAGCTGAGTAATTGTCAGCCGAAATATCGTGGCAAGATGTTGACGTTATCTGGCGCAACTTCATCGAATATCCTATACCTTAAATATTAATTCAGATCGTCAGGGTTTTTGCGGACCTAAAAAGATAATTCCACTCTTCAGCTTTCTGAAAGTAGCAAGAAAATTTTGCTACAGGAATGTTAATTATTTGTCTGCATACAGACAAACTCATCTAAACTTTTATTATTTTGTTACTCTTCTCCTAAGTAAAAATTAAATCAACTCAGATCACAGTCATTTCTCCTATTCTTGCTTGAAACATAGTCATTCATCTCATATTGACTGGGGAGCACGGAACGAGCCTCCAAATGTGCATTTTCACTCGAAGCCACCTATGACTAGAAACGATGTACACTAGGGCATCGACCAATCCTTCTACCACCGGAGAAAATAAAATAAAAGGCACTTCTCAGAACTACCTCTGACTATTTCTAGTCTGAATGTCGTGGGAGTAACGGAAAACAAACAAGACATAATTCCGCACCTATGCCAAAGGTATAAATGGGACATATTGTGTCTACAGGAAACGCACAGGGATGAGTCAGCACATAGACTCCAGATTAATGGGATGCATTTAACCGCAGAAGTTCCACAAACTAAATATGATAGTGCAGTAACTTCCACTGGGACAACAGCAGTAAATGGCAATAAGATCTTAACTACCGAATGCGGAACATTCATGGTAACATCTGCATTTAAACCCCCAGGCGAAAAACGTAAGCATATGCTACCGGTTAGTTACATAAACCAAAAGAAGCAGTTTATCGTAGGTGACTTCGACAGCCATAGTATAAACTGGGGATACAACGAAACTGATAGAAATGGCCAGTTGCTAGAAAAATGGACAGAAATGAATAACTTAAAAAATGGTTCAAATGGCTCTAAGCACTATATGACTTAACTTCTGAGGTCATCAGTTCCCTAGAACTTAGAACTACTTAAACCTAACTAACCTAAGGACATCACACACACCCATGCCCAAGGCAGGATTCGAAACTGCGACCGTAGCGGTCGCGCGGTTCCAGACTGAATAACTTCTTTCTCCTACATGACTCAAAGTTGCCTTACTCTTTCATGAGCAAAATTTGGAAACTAGTCTATAGCCCTGACAACTGCTTTTTCAGCAGCAAGAATCAGGACAGATGTGTTAAAAAATGTATACGAAGCTCTTCAAAAAACTGAACGTATGCCCGTTACAATTCAGATCTTCTCGGCAGTCAAATCTGTTAACAACCCGTTTCGGAGAAGGTTCATTTTAAAAAAAGCCAGATGGACGGATTTCTGCAGGAGACGAGGAAATTAACAACATAAATCCCATACTCGAAAATTACACACTTTTTTCACAAATTCATAAAATGTCAGAAAAAGACACTCCAAGAGAACTTTTAACCAGGACTCTTGGAGGGTACCAAAATCATCTTAGCGAAATATGAAAAATTGTACTCAAGAGACGATTTCAGTGATGAGACACTAGCTTATGGCACAACTCTTAGTCAAAATCCGCAAGATCGGTTAAATTTTACAGACGCTCGAAGTATAGCGTGATCTTCAGTGCGAGACGCTTTTCATGGTTTCCACAACGAAACTTTGTCTCGAAATTTGGCACGAAACCGAAAGAGATTATGGTTATATGTAAAGTACATCAGCAGCAAGAGGCAGTCAATACACTAACTGAGCAACAGCAATGCCAGTGCCACTATCACTGAGTTAGTAGACATAGTTTTCCGAAATTCGTACACTAAAGAGGACGATTAAATTTTCCAGAGCTCGAATCAAGAGCAACTACCAACGTCAGTAACTTAAACGCAAATATCCTCGGTATAATGAAGCAGCTTAAATCACTTAATAAACGCAAGGCCTCCAGCCCAGACTGTATAACCAGTTAGGTTCCTTTCAGAGGATGCTGAAATAGTAGCTCCGTACTTAGATATCATATAACATTGCTCGCTCGTCGGAAGTTCAATACCTGATGACTGGAAAATTTGCACAAGTCACAGCAACACTCAAGAAAGGACATAGGAGTAATCACCAGTGTTAATTGGCAGTAGGATTATAGAACATTTACCATGTTTGAGCATTATAAACTAACTTGCTGAAAGCGATTTACTTACGAAGAAACAACACGGGTTCAGAAAATGACATTCCTGTGAAGCGCAAGTAGCTCCTTATTATCAAGAAATAACGAGGGGATGTCCAACTGATTCCATATTTTTAGATTTACAGAAGATTTTTAACATCGTTTCTCACAAGGGACTTTTAATCAAATTGCGTTCCTACGGGGTATCGTCACGGGGTCCCGCGTTCGATTCCCGACGGGCTAGCGATTTTCTCTGACCTAGGACTGGTGTTTGTGTTGTTACCATCATTTCATCATCATCATCATTCGTGATATTACCTCGATTGGATTGTGAAATAATTGGACTGTGTAAAAACTGGGAGTCTGTATACGGGCGCTGATGACGGCGCAGCTGAGCGCGCCACAAGCCAAACACCGTCATCCTACGGGGTATCGTCTCAGTTGTGCCACTGGATTCGTGATTTCCTGCCAGAAAGGTCACAGTTCGTAGTAACTGACTACAAGTGATAGAGTAAAACTGACGTAATGTCTGGCATTCCCCAAAGAAGCGTTACAGGCCCTCTGATATGCCTGATCTATATAAACAATTTAGGAGACAGTCTGAGCAGCACTTTTATACTGTTAGCAGATGACAGTGTCATTTAGTGTCTCGTAAGGGCATCAAATGACCAAAACCAACTGCAAAACGATTTAGAAAAGAAACCTGTATGGTGAGAAAAGTGGCAATTGACCTATACAGGGTGTTACAAAAAGGTACGGCCAAACTTTCAAGAAACATTCCTCACACACAAATAAAGAAAAGATGTTATATGGACATATGTCCGGAAACGCTTCATTTCCATGTTAGAGCTCATTTTAGTTTGGACCCCATGTTCTTCCACCTACACTCAATGGAGTACGTTATCATGATTTCATGCTGCTATAACATGTGCCTTTACAAGTACGACACAACATGTGGTTCATGCACGATGGAGCTCCTGCACATTTCAGTCGAATTGTTCGTACGCTTCTCAACTACAGATTCGGTGACCGACGGATTGGTAGAGGCGGAGCAATTTCATGGCCTCCATGCTCTCCTGACCTCAACCCTCTTGACTTCCATTTATGGGGGCATTCGAAAGCTCTTGTCTACGCGTCCCCGGTACCAAATGTAGAGACTCTTCGTGCTCGTATTGTGGACGGCTGTGATACAATACGCCATTCTCCAGGGCTGCATCAGCGCATCGGGGATTCCATGCGACGGAGGGTGGATGCATGTACCCTCGCTAACGGAGGACGTTTTGAACATTTCCTGTACCAAAGTGTTTGAAGTCACGCTGGTACGTTCTGTTGCTGTGTGTTTCCATTCCATGATTAATGTGATTTGAAGAGAAGTAATAAAATGGAAAGTAAGCGTTTCCGGACACATGTCCACATAACATATTTTCTTTCTTTGTGTGTGAGGAATGTTTCCCGAAAGTTTGGCCGTACCTTTTTGTAACACCCTGTATAATCAAAAGTACTCATCCGTATGAGTACTAGATGGAACCCGCTGAACTGATGTTACACGAAAAATTACACAAATCTAAAGATTGGGAATTCAATTAGATACAAACACGATTGACTTAAATCGGAACGATCATGCAGATAATAAACAGTTTTTCGTGTTGGTGAGCAACAGTCATACACACCGCCATATGACTGTATTGTTGTTTCGGCCTTCGATGCCATTTTAAAGTGATTGAATTTATGTTATTATCATATATGATATATGTTTATGTCGTTAACATACATAATATTTGTTAATGACATCACCTGGAAATAGCATAAAAGCCCGAAACCTAGAACGTAATTAAATAAACAACAACACTTAGATAAAGTTGAGGGGAAAACAAACCAAAATCTGCGATTCATTGGCAGAAAGAAAATGTAACAAGTGTACTAAATAAACTGCCTACGCTACGCATGTCCGCCCCGTTCTGGAGTAACTATTGCTGCGCGGTGTGGGATCCGGATCAGATAGAACTGACAGAGTACCTTGAAGCAGTTGAGAGAAGGGCAGCTTGTTTTGTATTCCCGCGAAATAGGGGAGGGAGCGCCACAGATATGATACGGGAATATGGGTGGCAATTATTAGAACAAGGGCGTTTTTCGTTGTGCCAGGATCTTCTCGTTGAATTTCAATCACCAACAATCTCCGCCGAAGGCGAAAATATTTCGCTGGCGCCCTCTTACGTAGTGACAAATGATCATCATAATAAAATAACAGATATCAGAGCTTGTACGGAAAGGTTTAAGTGTTCGTTTTTCATGTGTTCTGTTCGAGAGTGTATCAGTAGAGAAATAGTTTTGATGAATCCTCTGCCAGGCGCTTGACTGAGAACTGCAGAATAATCGTGTAAGAAATTACATCGCCACAGTGGGTAAGGAGGACACAAACACACACACACCGTAGTATCCCTAACTTTCAGGTTAAACTTCATTATAAAATTAACCCAAGACATTTAGTGTGAAACGGGAGTGCACAATTAAATCACGAGCTTAAAACAATGTTCGTGTATGAAACCTGATAGTCAAGGGAAGGCAGGGTTCGGTTACGATTGTAGACGGGGCCATAATAAGTTACTATTGGTTGCCATTTACAGTTATTTATTTTAAACCAGTAATTCCAGACACAACAATAAATAAAAATACCTCACATTATTAATGAAGGAATAAACAACTGTGTAAATAGCAAATCACCATTAACTACATATACAGATAATGTTTTGAAAGCAAGCCACTGTGATCTGGGCAGAAGGCCTTACACGCCGAGAACGGAAATAAGAATTATTTAAGAAATCGCTGCAATTTACAATTTACAGGTATTGAAATATTAAAGATAAGTCGCCACAAACACAGCAGAAGGCATCAGACGCCAAGACTGGCAATAAATAAGGTTTTAAGGCTTACTGCTAAAATACAAATACCAAATTAGTATTTTAAGGCAAATGACCACACACTGCTGAAGGCCTTACACGCCATGAACGGCAATAACATAAAAAATTTAGAATCCTGCTGTAAAACAGCAAGTACAATAGCAAAGATTAATTAAAAAACAAGCAACTGATAACCAAACGATTGAAAAAGGTGATGGCAAACTTTGTAACATAACACTTAACATCCACTGAATACTACACTGCTAGATTTATTCCAGAAGACGACCAGAACTATTAACTAGACATACACTCCTGGAAATGGAAAAAAGAACACATTGACACCGGTGTGTCAGACCCACCATACTTGCTCCGGACACTGCGAGAGGGCTGTACAAGCAATGATCACACGCACGGCACAGCGGACACACCAGGAACCGCGGTGTTGGCCGTCGAATGGCGCTAGCTGCGCAGCATTTGTGCACCGCCGCCGTCAGTGTCAGCCAGTTTGCCGTGGCATACGGAGTTCCATCGCAGTCTTTAACACTGGTAGCATGCCGCGACAGCGTGGACGTGAACCGTATGTGCAGTTGACGGACTTTGAGCGAGGGCGTATAGTGGGCATGCGGGAGGCCGGGTGGACGTACCGCCGAATTGCTCAACACGTGGGGCGTGAGGTCTCCACAGTACATCGATGTTGTCGCCAGTGATCGGCGGAAGGTGCACGTGCCCGTCGACCTGGGACTGGACCGCAGCGACGCACGGATGCACGCCAAGACCGTAGGATCCTACGCAGTGCCGTAGGGGACCGCACCGCCACTTCCCAGCAAATTAGGGACACTGTTGCTCCTGGGGTATCGGCGAGGACCATTCGCAACCGTCTCCATGAAGCTGGGCTACGGTCCCGCACACCGTTAGGCCGTCTTCCGCTCACGCCCCAACATCGTGCAGCCCGCCTCCAGTGGTGTCGCGACAGGCGTGAATGGAGGGACGAATGGAGACGTGTCGTCTTCAGCGATGAGAGTCGCTTCTGCCTTGGTGCCAATGATGGTCGTATGCGTGTTTGGCGCCGTGCAGGTGAGCGCCACAATCAGGACTGCATACGACCGAGGCACACAGGGCCAACACCCGGCATCATGGTGTGGGGAGCGATCTCCTACACTGGCCGTACACCACTGGTGATCGTCGAGGGGACACTGAATAGTGCACGGTACATCCAAACCGTCATCGAACCCATCGTTCTACCATTCCTAGACCGGCAAGGGAACTTGCTGTTCCAACAGGACAATGCACGTCCGCATGTATCCCGTGCCACCCAACGTGCTCTAGAAGGTGTAAGTCAACTACCCTAGCCAGCAAGATCTCCGGATCTGTCCCCCATTGAGCATGTTTGGGACTGGATGAAGCGTCGTCTCACGCGGTCTGCACGTCCAGCACGAACGCTGGTCCAACTGAGGCGCCAGGTGGAAATGGCATGGCAAGCCGTTCCACAGGACTACATCCAGCATCTCTACGATCGTCTCCATGGGAGAATAGCAGCCTGCATTGCTGCGAAAGGTGGATATACACTGTACTAGTGCCGACATTGTGCATGCTCTGTTGCCTGTGTCTATGTGCCTGTGGTTCTGTCAGTATGATCATGTGATGTATCTGACCCCAGGAATGTGTCAATAAAGTTTCCCCTTCCTGGGACAATGAATTCACGGTGTTCTTATTTCAATTTCCAGGAGTATATATAACCTTCAATGTAGGCATTAAAGGTAATACAGTAAATAATACAATAATAAAACACAAGGACCAGTACATAAGTTCCTTAAAGGGCACTGAGGCAGATTATACTCGCAGACGGCGTGGGCTGATGGAGCGTTACACTGAATTACTGGCCATCAGACCTCCTTTTAGAACACACATGTCTTACAAGAACCAAGGGGCCACAGACGGGGCTCCAGGAATCGACCTCTGAGAAGGTCTGGCAACAAACACTTTCGCGAGCCATGAGATAGGTAGCCAAGAGTTGCATACACTTCACAAGATGGTAACTCAGACTAGTGGCAGCCTAACGAATGACTAATGATAATCTTGCTGAAGCAACATGACGTCCGATAAACCAAATGCAACGATGGAACAGTACACCAAAGCCGGAACCGGTGATCTGCACTACGTCCCCAGAATACTGTGTTTAGTGCGCCTGTGTTTCGGAACCACTACCAGCGGAGTAGAAGAATCACCAACCGGCCTACAATCAAGAAAGCTGTCAAACCTACAGACCTTACGGGCAACAGCGGCAAGGCGAGGAAACGTACACTGTTGTTACACACACTAACCCCCAGGGCAGGTAACTGGGGCGTTAGTGGCCAGAAGACAACTTAACAAGCCGGCCGCGGTTGCCGTGCGGTTCTAGGCGCGTCAGTCCGGAACCGCGTGACTGCTACGGTCGCAGGTTCGAAACCTGCCTCGAGCATGGATGTGTGTGATGTGCTTAGGTTAGTTAGGTTTAAGTAGTTCTAAGTTCTAGGGGACAGATGACCTCAATTGTTAAGTCCCATAGTGCTCAGAGCCATTTTTGAACTTAACAAATTGTAACAAGTTGAACGGAGTAAATACTAATAATAAGTCGAGGACAGCTAGCAGATGCGCCTTCCCCAAGCACTCCACTCGCTGCTATTTGTCTCAGCGACACTGCGAGCAGCAACACGAACCCAAGTCACTGGAGAATCGCAAGATATCACAGTGGTGGAGGTTTCTCTACTTGAATTGAAATGCACTCATCTTAAAGCTTGCTGGATCCGGTTTACGACGAAGTCGTGAACCCTCGTGACCACAGCCCTTCCATCCGGCAGTCCATGCGTGGCGTCAGTGGTCCCGGCGTATTCTGGCACTCCGCGGACCTGGCTCCTCCTGAGTCCCCAACCGAACTCGCCCACTCACACCACCCGGAAAAACAACGACATCGCCCCAAAGATAGGGCAACAGTTATTACATGTCGATAACCGCCGCGTCTGCCACTAGCGGACAGGCAACGATTGCGAAACCGAGTGGCGCCAGTCAACACGAGAAGAAGACAAACAACCGCAACCATGTCGACTAAACCATACCGTCTGGCCTCCAACAGAGGGTGGAAACCTACAAACAATACGAACACGAGTAGTAGGGCAACAGGGAAGCGGCCTCAAATCCAAGATGGTGTCATATGACGTCAGCTGATGACGCGATTGACGTCAGCTGATGATGCGAGTACCGTTGTCTAAAAATGGCGGGAAGATAAGTCAATTGGGCTACCTCCACTAACCTAACCCACCTCCTCCTACGAACTGGACGTAAGTCTTTATTTAAATAGTTACAAGCAGTACCACCATCAATTTTGCTAGCCATCCTCTTGGAATATTTTGCTGAGCAGAGTTCGTATGGTCGCCCCCACTAGAGGCTGCTCTATTAACTTGAATATAATTTCTATAAATATGTTTAAATTTCTTTAAATGTCTATAAACTTGGTTAAATTTCTTTCACTTTGTTTAAATTTATTATCTACCTACAGCATTAGTGTTGTGTTACCACTACGAGAGGCTGAGATATCGATAGCTGTATTACATGCACTGGACATAAGTCTTTATTTAAACAATTACAAACAGTACCACCATCACGTGTGCTCGCCATCCTCCTCGAATTTCGAATTTTTTGCTCTAAGTGCATACATTCAATTCCAATATAATTTATTATCTACATCATTAGTTACGTGTTATTGTCACAAGAGGTTGTGCTTCGCGATATGTCACGTTGTCACACGCTGGTACTACGAACAAGACTCGACTGCCCTACTGTCACAGCCGTTGACGTCAGCTGGACACAAACATTTTCACTTTCTGTCGCCTGCCTGCGTCCGGCACCAGCTCAAGTATGCCGGACACACTAACATTCTCACTTTCTCTAAGAAAACGTAGCTGTGCCTGGGCCAGCCTTACGTGAGGCCAAAGTCCCAAAAAGCTTTACATAGGTAAGAAAAGGGGTTCGCTATACTTTCGACTACCTAGTTTCAACTACTTTTCAAGGTCATCCAACCACATTTCCTACATACATCGAGGGATGTATGTCACCTAGTTTATTACGCTGATACGAAACACTCACCCTGCTGGCGGTATGGAGGGAGGGAAAATAGGTGTGAAAAATGAAGCAGCATGTTCTGGGCTGCTGGAGAGAGGAAGAAGTGAACTTTATTTATTTTTTGGACTATTTATTTAGCTACAGATTTCTCCTAGTTTATTTATAATGCTTTGTGGGTCTTCAGCCTCACGTAAGGCTGGCACCGGTGGACCTAAGTTTTCTTAGAGAAAGTGAGAATGTTAGTGTGTCCGGCATACGTCAGCAGATGCCGGAAGCATGTTAGCAACAGAAAGTGAAAATGTTTGTGCCCAGCTGGCGTCGGCAGTGTGAGAGTAGGGTAGTCGAGTCTTGTTCGTAGTACCAGTGTGTGACAACGTGACATATCGCTAAGCACAACCTCTTGTAACGGTAACACGAAACTAATGGTGTAGATAGATCAAAAAATTCGAAATTCGTGGAGGATGGTGAGCACACTTGACGGTGGTACTGTTTGTAATTGTTTAAATAAAGACTGATGTCCAGTGCATGTAATACAGCTATCGATACCTCAGCCTCTTGTAGTGGTAACACAACACTAATGCTGTAGGTAAATAAATAATTTAAACAAATTTAAAGAAATTTAAACAAATTTATAGACATTTAAAGAAATTTAAACACATTTATAGAAATTATATTCGAGTTAAAAGAGCAGCCTCTGGTGGGGGCGACACCATACCAACTCTGCTCAGCAAATCTTTCCAAGAGGATGGCTAACAAACTTGATGGTGGAACCGCTTGTAATCGTTTAAATAAAGACTTATGTCCATTTCCTAGGACGAGGTGGGTTATGTTAGTGGAGTTAGATCAACTGACCTATCTTCCCACCAAAATTCAAACTTCTCGTGAGTTCGTAGATTGGGGTGACTTAGGTTAGTGGAGATAGCCCAATTGAGCTACCTTCCCGCCATTTTTGGATAACGGTACTCGTATCATCAGCTGACGTCAACCGCGTCATCAGCTGACGGCACGTGACGTCGCGTACTTGCATCACGGCCGCCATCTTGGATTTGGGTCCGCGTCCTTGTTGCCCTACTACTAAAGTGAGCCGGAGCACGGCTCGGTGTAACTGTACACACACACACACACACACACACACACACACACACACACAGACATACACAAAAAACAGAAGCGAATCAGTAAACGAAAACGTGCATTTGCGTGCTGTAGAGGTAAATGTAAATTGAAACCTCTTGTGTAGATAAATTTAACGAAACAAAATCGTTCCTAATAGGCTGCGAGTTTAAAACAGTGCTTTATCAAGTCTATTAACTAGTTTCGAGCATTGCTCTTCTCAAGAACATAAAACATCTGGGCAGATCATCCTAGTCAGTAGCATAAAAAAGAAATCACATGACATGCAAATTTATGTACAGCATGATTCATCACTGCACATGCGTTTTTGAAACCTTTCTCCATGTTTTTGTGCCCTGATATAGTCTAGGGACATGCAACAGTCTACCGACAATACAATATAGCAAGGAAAATATGTTTTGAGGAAAAATGGCACCTACAACGTTTTCAGTTTCCACTTTTCGAATGAATTACAATGGATATAAATTTGTTAGTCTTTGGACTATACGGCCGATTAGATGCACTGCGTATGCCGAGCGAGTCACACATTTTGTTCCGGGACACACATAATCAAATATCCAAATAGACATTCGGCTTTCATACTTTTGTATCGAAACTATTGTTTCAGAAATGGACTGAAATTAGCACCAAGCCACAGTTCCGACTAAGATTTTCGGGGCGTTTCCCTTCGTTGCAAGACAAGTGCCGAAACTGGAAAATCCTTCCACGTCGCTACAACCTCTGCCCCGCCGCAATCTCACCTGGTGTGCTCTATAATATGTGGGGTCTCCAGCAGCTCATACTGAGAAGGCCTTACACAAAACCCTCGCCGACTTCTGCTAGAGACATGACACAAATGGTCGGCTTGTCATACATAATTTTAAAGACCAAATCCAAAACACAGACCATACAATTCTTTTATATGAATGCGTGAGCAGACACCAAGTGTTCATATAAATGATTCGTCTCGATAGGCAATGAATCCACAACCTTCAGTGCGAATAACCCAATACTGCTCGAAATCCTGTGGGAATCTAAAATCTGCGAGCATGGAGGTCACGGGCGGGTAATGTGGATAGGTGGCGCCAGGTGGGAGTGTGGGTCAGTCGGGGAGCGTGCCGAGATAGTCTGTACGTGTGTAGTAAATGCTGCATGTGATGGCGTAGCGGTTAACGTAACTGCCTAGCAAACAGGAGATCCGGGGTTCGAGTCCCTGTCTATCTCTCCGTCGCTGATTCCGCGTAAAGTCCCGAGGCAGCTGCTATAATTAGTTCCTTTTCTTTCTCCGACGACATTCTGTCGACGGCCTAGAAAAAGCATGGCATGGCGAGCAGACTCTGCAAGCTGCGTGCAGTAAACAGCCTGGACAGGGCCGCTCCAGGGCAGAGGTAAACGTATAAGCACAGTATTTGGCCTCTCGAGAACATTAGAACTTTAAGCACACAATTAATCCAAACAACTGAAAAGTAGAACCGAACTAAAGTTAACAACACAATTACGCACAATAAGAAGGAACAGGGGACACTGCTTGCATCAGACTACATCGTCGTCTGGGCAGCTATGGTAGAGAGTGAACAATTGTAAAATACAGTTGCAAAACAGCTACGTTAAATATATCAGCAACTGTAATTATAATATTACATAACGATCGTAAGTTATTAGTAACATAATGTAAATTGAAGACGGAGGTGGGGGGTGGGGGGCGGCAGGGGAGAATGCACAGGGAAGGAAAGGAACTAATGATAATATTTCCTTTGGGAATTTGCGCGGAATCAGAGGCGATGAATGGAAATGTTTGCCCGATAGGGACGCGAATCCGAGATCTCCTGCTTACTAGATAGCTGCGTTAACCACTGTGCCACCCGAACACAGTATTAATCGCCTGTGGGCGCACAATTTCGGCACGCTCCTCTGCTTTCCCACATTCCCACGTAGTGTGTCACATATCCGCAGCCTCAGTCAATGTCTTCAATGCTCGCTAATTTTAGATTACCGCTGGAGGTCGGACGCCAAGTGCACCTGCACTGAAGGCTGTGGATCCGTTGCCCATCGAGGCGAATCAGTTATACGAATGCGTGGAGTCTGTTTTTACGGACATGTCCGAAAGAAGAGACACGACGCATTCATATAATTAATAGCACTGTTAAACAAGATGCATTGTCTTTGAATATATAAATGAGCCAAACCAGCCTTGGTGGTGGTTATCGCATAGTGTAAATAAAATTATTAACGAAGTGCGTCAAATTAGCTAAAATTATTTGAAATGGAAGAAAACGTACACCAGTGATTACACAAAGCTTTATCGTCACTAGGTTGGTAACCCCGTATGACTTATACAATCACACAATCAATTGTGAAGTAATTGGATACATTATAACAGAACCAGTCATAGTGATCATGCAAGGAGATCACGAATGCAGAATAAAAGCACCTACGATAAACTATGTCTTATTATGGAACGTATAGGAGAATTGAAAGTAAGTGGACTGGGTACTACTTCTTCGTTGCTAACAAACTAAAAGCGAGCCCTATTGAATTTGCTAGATGTCTGTACAATAACATAACAGATGCGAGAGCTTACATTAATTTTGTTTTCTTTAATTTCAGTTCTGTAATTAAAGTTTTGTCATCGCTTGTTGCGATTATGAACGCGCTGTAGACTAACGCACTCGACAGAGGCCACCTACAGGGTGGTTATAATTAAATTGGCCGGCCTGTGTGGCCGAGCGGTTCTGGGCGCTTCAGTCTGGAATCGCGAGACCGCTACGGTCGCAGGTTAGAATCCTACCTCCATCATGGATGTGTGTGATGTCCTTAGGTTAGTTAGGTTTAAGCAGTTCTAAGTTTTAAGGGACTGATGACCTCAGAGCTTAACGCCCATAGTGCTCAGAGCCATTTCAACCATAATTAAATTGCAGCTACTCACAAAGGTACCGTGTAGGCTTTAATTTTCGTATGGCAACGAAACTAGGTACATATTCTAATGAGGAAACGATTAACGCTGGAAAAAATTAGTACGAATTTTGGCCACCAGTTGCAAATATGGCGCTGTGAATGCAAGAAAGCCGTATAGAAATGTTTCCATGTGTAATGTATTAGGACCTGGACTTGAGCAGAAAAGGTCATACAAGTGATAAAGGCATGGTGATGACTATTACTTAAGGCCACTTACACAATTTGTTAAATATGAGCACCAGAGACGTTGACGAGACGCTTCACCTGTGGAAAGACATGATCAACAGTTGTTCGTAGCAGTCCCTGTGGAATCTGAGAAATGTGTTACTTTATACGACCCTTCAGATCAGGTAGCGACGGAATGTGTTCCTGATAAAAGCGTTATTTTCGATACCGGTACAGACAGGTCAGGAGATCTGGAAAACCTCTGGAGGTAACACGTTCGTGGAAGATTGCGTTAAACAGATATTTCACTGAGCAAACGACATGAGGTGTTGCCCCACCTTGCATGAAATCATTAGTTTCCACGCAGTTTGCGCTCTTCCAAAGCAGGAATCACATGCAATACAAGGACGTCTCGATAACGTACAGACGTCATGGTACACCTGGCAGGTCCTCTGGATATAATGTCTTCAAACAAGGGCGGACCGATAGTGTAAGTATTTCTGAATGCACACCACAGAGGCACACACGGTGAGTGCAACGGCTCTTAGTGCACAACACACCAACAATACCAAAATTAGACAGTTCTGTGTATTCACTCCACCCTGCAATGTAAATTGTGCCTCGCCACTCTATACAATATTGCCCGGATACATGTCATCTACTTCTGTCTTTGCCAGAAACCGAAGAGCAAATTCAGAAGGATGCTGCGGATTATGAAGTTTCAGTTGCTGTAGCGTCTTGATTCTACGCCTAGCAGTGTATAAAATATACCGGAAATCTGTCCCTACTGTTGACCAAGGCAATGACAATTCTCGCGGTACTGCACGATCGATAGCACTACGTGGGAAACGTGCTGCACGGTCAGTCACAGCAGCAGCAACCTCGTTAATAACTTCCGCGGGGACAGGACGCCTTCCTCTTCCAGGTGGCACACCCGAAAATTTCATTATCATCTCCCCCCCCCATGTACCATGGACCTTGCCGTTGGTGGGGAGGCTTGCGTGCCTCAACGATACAGATAGCCGTACCGTAGGTGCAAGCACAACGGAGGGGTATCTGTTGAGAGGCCAGACAAACGTGTGGTTTCTGAAGAGGGGCAGCAGCCTTTTCACTAGTTGCAGGGGCAACAGTCTGGATGATTGACTGATCTGGCCTTGTAACACTAACCAAAATGGCCTTGCTGTTCTGGTACTGCGAACAGCTGAAAGCTAGGGGAAACTACAGCCGTAATTTTTCCCGAGGGCATGCAGCTTTACTGTATGGTTAAACGATGATGGCGTCCTCTTGAGTAAAATATTTCGGAGGTAAAATAGTCCCCCATTCGGATCTCCGGGCGGGGACTACTCAAGAGAACGTCGTTATCAGGAGAAAGAAAACTGGCGTTCTACGGATCGGAGCGTGGAATGTCAGATCCCTTAATCGGGCAGGTAGGTTAGAAAATTTAAAAAGGGAAATGGATAGGTTAAAGTTAGATAAGGTAGGAATTAGTGAAGTTCGGTGGCAGGAGGAACAAGGCTTTTGGTCAAGTGAATACAAGGTTATGAATACAAAATCAAATAGGGGTAATGCAGGAGTAGATTTAACAATGAATAAAAAATATGAGTACGGGTAAGCTACTACAAACAGCATAGTGAACGCATTATTTTGGCCCACGCCTACTACAGTATTACATGTTTATGCGCCAACTAGCTCTGCAGATGATGAAGAAATTGATGAAATGTATGATGAGATAAAAGAAGTAATTCAGGTAGTGAAGGGGGACGAAAATTTAATAGTCATGTGTGACTGGAATTCAAGAGTAGGGAAAGTGAGAGAAGGAAACATAGTAGGTGAATATGGACTGAGGCTAAGAAATGAAAGAGGAAGCCGGCGGGTAGAATTTTGCGCGGAGCATAACTTAATCATAGCTAACACTTGGTTCAAGAATCACGAAAGAAGGTTGTATATATGGAAGAACCCTGGAGATACTAGAAGATATCAGATAGATAACATAATGGTAAGACAGAGATTTAGGAACCAGATTTTAAATTGTAAGACATTTCCAGCGGCAGATGTGGACTCTGACCATAATCTATTGGTTATGAACTGCAGATTGAAACTGAAGAACCTGCGAAAAGGTTGGAATTTAAGGAGGTGGGACCTGGATAAACTGACTAAACCAGAGGTTGTACAGAGTTTCAGGCAGAGCATAAGGGAACAATTGACAGGAATAGGGGAAAGAAATACAGTAGAAGAAGAATGGGTAGCTCTGAGGGATGAAGTACTGAAGGCAGCAGAGGATCAAGTAGGTAAAAAGACGAGGGCTAGTAGAAATCCTTGGGTAACAGAAGAAATATCGAATTTAATTGATGAAGGGAGAAAATACAAAAATGCAATAAGTGAAGCAGGCAGAAAGGAATACAAATGTCTCAAAAATGAGATCGACAGGAAATGCAAAATGGCTAAGCAGTGATGGCCAGAGGACAAATGTAAGTATGTAGGGGCTTATCTCACTAGGGGTAAGATAGATACTGCCTACAGGAAAATTAAAGAGACCTTTGGAGAAAGGAGAACCACTTGCATGAATATCAAGAGCTTTGATGGAAACCCAGTTCTAAGCAAAGAAGGGATAGCAGAAAGTTTGAAGGAGTATATAGAGGGTCTATACAAGGGCGATGTACTTGAGGGCAATATTATGGAAGTGGAAGAGGATGTAGATGAAGATGAAATAGGAGATATGATACTGCGTCAAGAGTTTGACAGAGCACTGAAAGACCTGAGTCGAAACAAGGCCCCGGGAGTAGACAACATTCCATTAGAACTACTGACGGCCTTGGGAGAGCCAGTTCTGGCGAAACTCTACCATCTGGTGAGCAAGATGTATGAGACAGGCGAAATACCCTCAGACTTCAAGAAGAATTTAATAATTCCAATTCCAAAGAAAGCAGGTGTTGACAGATGTGAAAATTACCGAACTATCAGTTTAATAAGTCACAGCTGCAAAATACTAACGCGAATTCTTTACAGACGAATGGAAAAACTGATAGAAGCCGACCTTGGGGAAGATCAGTTTGGATTCCGTAGAAATGATGGAACACGTGAGGCAATACTGACCTTACGACTTATCTTAGAAGAAAGATTAAGGAAAGGCAAACCTACGTTTCCTGCATTTGTAGACTTATAGAAAGCTTTTGACAGTGTTGATTGGAATACTCTCTTTCAAATTCTGAAGGTGGCAGGGGTAAAATACAGTGAGCGAAAGGCTATTTACAATTTGTACAGAAACCAGATGGCAGTTATAAGAGTCGAGTGGTATGAAAGAGAAGCAGTGGTTGGGAAGGGAGTGAACAGGTTTGCAGCCTATCCCCGATGTTATTCAATCTGTATATTGAGCAAGCAGTAAAGGAAACAAAAGAAAAGTCCGGAGTAGGTATTAAGATCCATGGAGAAGCAATAAAAACTTTAAGGTTCGCCGATGACATTGTAATTCTGTCAGAGACAGCGAAGGACTTGGAAGAGCAGTCGAATGGAACGGATAGTGTCTTGAAAGGAGGGTATAAGATAAACATCAACAAAAGCAAAACGAGGATAATGGAATGTAGTCGAATTAAGTCGGGTGATGCTGAGGGAATTAGATTAGGAAATGAGACACTTAAAGTACTAAAGGAGTTTTTCTATTTGGGGAGCAAAATAACTGATGATGGTCGAAGTAGAGAGGATATAAAATGTAGACTGGCAATGGCAAGGAAATAGTTTCTGAAGAAGAGAAATTTGTTAACATCGAGTATAGATTTAAGTGTCAGGAAGTCGTTTCTGAAAGTATTTGTATGGAGCGTAGTCATGTATGGAAGTGAAACATGGACGATAACTAGTTTCGACAAGAAGAGAATAGAAACTTTCGAAATGTGGTGCTACAGAAGAATGCTGAAGATTAGGTGGGTAGATCACATAACGAATGAGGAGGTATTGAGTAGAATTGGGGAGAAGAGGAGCTTGTGGCACAACTTGACTAGAAGAATGGATCGGTTGGTAGGACATGTTCTGAGACATCGAGGGATCTCCAATTTAGTATTGGAGGGCAGCGTGGAGGGTAAAAATCGTAGAGGGAGACCAAGAGATGAATATACTATGCAGATTCAGAAGGATGTAGGCTGCAGTAGGTACTGCGAGATGAAGAAGCTTGCACAGGATAGAGTAGCTTGGAGAGCTGCATCAAACCAGTCTCAGGACTGAAGACCACAACAACATCAACAACTCCTTTAAACCATTTAATGCCGCGCGGGATTAGCCGAGCGGTCCTAGGCGCTGCAGTCATAGACTGTGCGGCTGATCCCGGCGGAGGTTCGAGTCCTCCCTCGGGCATGGGTGTGTGTGTGTTAGTCCTTAGGATAATTTAGGTTAAGTAGTGTGTAAGCTTAGGGACTGATGACCTTAGCAGTTAAGTCTCATAAGATTTCACACACACACAATCCATTTAATGACATCGGGCCTCTCCTGAGGCCATTCTGTCGGCGATACACTCTGAATGCAGCACTGTAATTGCTGCTGTTCATATATAACAGTTTGGCTTACTGCGCACGGACTCTCTTCTCGATAGTCAATCTGTTCACTGACGTTTTGGCTTGTCAGATGACAGCTTGGATGTCATACCGTCGTACAAACTGTGCACAGCTCCAGATTTTCACCTGGTGGCCAAAATTAGCATAAAATGTTTTCTAGCTAAATGGGTCCCGTGTTAACGCATCAGCACATATACCACGTTTCCCTGTCATACGATAATTACAGCCACACTGGACCTCCATGTGTAGGTGCACTTTTATTATAACCTGCCGGTGCTATGTTTACATGTTTACCTTTCTCGTGGAGCGGCCCTGTGAGACCAGTGTACTTTACGCATCATCTAGTGTCTACTCGGCTTGCTTCCACCAGGCAGTTGCCGTAATGTTTATGACAAGTTACTTTGTTTTTTAGATTACGTCTTTAACATTACACACGATAATTGGACCACTTGTCTCATGACTCAAACATAACGCGGTGAACATTTAGTTTAAGGTTCTTATCAATGTGAATTCCTTGTTTTATTCGTTACGATCCTGTAGCTCTAGCCTGATTTCCTGTTTTGTTTAAGTACAAGCTATACAAATATTTGTCAGCCCTGTAGAGATATTCGTGGAGAGTAATAGTCAATTATACAAAAAATAAAAGTCACGGGATACATAGAACTTCAAAACGTATCAGTTAAACATATATTCTACATAGAGTACGAGCAGCCATATGTAATTACATCAGCAACCTGCTAAAATACACTCCTGGAAATGGAAAAAAGAACACATTGACACCGGTGTGTCAGACCCACCATACTTGCTCCGGACACTGCGAGAGGGCTGTACAAGCAATGATCACACGCACGGCACAGCGGACACACCAGGAACCGCGGTGTTGGCCGTCGAATGGCGCTAGCTGCGCAGCATTTGTGCACCGCCGCCGTCAGTGTCAGCCAGTTTGCCGTGGCATACGGAGCTCCATCGCAGTCTTTAACACTGGTAGCATGCCGCGACAGCGTGGACGTGAACCGTATGTGCAGTTGACGGACTTTGAGCGAGGGCGTATAGTGGGCATGCGGGAGGCCGGGTGGACGTACCGCCGAATTGCTCAACACGTGGGGCGTGAGGTCTCCACAGTACATCGATGTTGTCGCCAGTGGTCGGCGGAAGGTGCACGTGCCCGTCGACCTGGGACCGGACCGCAGCGACGCACGGATGCACGCCAAGACCGTAGCATCCTACGCAGTGCCGTAGGGGACCGCACCGCCACTTCCCAGCAAATTAGGGACACTGTTGCTCCCGGGGTATCGGCGAGGGCCATTCGCAACCGTCTCCATGAAGCTGGGCTACGGTCCCGCACACCGTTAGGCCGTCTTCCGCTCACGCCTCAACATCGTGCAGCCCGCCTCCAGTGGTGTCGCGACAGGCGTGAATGGAGGGACGAATGGAGACGTGTCGTCTTCAGCGATGAGAGTCGCTTCTGCCTTGGTGCCAATGATGGTCGTATGCGTGTTTGGCGCCGTGCAGGTGAGCGCCACAATCAGGACTGCATACGACCGAGGCACACAGGGCCAACACCTGGCATCGTGGTGTGGGGAGCGATCTCCTACACTGGCCGTACACCACTGGTGATCGTCGAGGGGACACTGAATAGTGCACGGTACATCCAAACCGTCATCGAACCCATCGTTCTACCATTCCTAGACCGGCAAGGGTACTTGCTGTTCCAACAGGACAATGCACGTCCGCATGTATCCCGTGCCACCCAACGTGCTCTAGAAGGTGTAAGTCAACTACCCTGGCCAGCAAGATCTCCGGATCTGTCCCCCATTGAGCATGTTTGGGACTGGATGAAGCGTCGTCTCACGCGGTCTGCACGTCCAGCACGAACGCTGGTCCAACTGAGGCGCCAGGTGGAAATGGCATGGCAAGCCGTTCCACAGGACTACATCCAGCATCTCTACGATCGTCTCCATGGGAGAATAGCAGCCTGCATTGCTGCGAAAGGTGGATATACACTGTACTAGTGCCGACATTGTGCATGCTCTGTTGCCTGTGTCTACGTGCCTGTGGTTCTGTCAGTGTGATCATGTGATGTATCTGACCCCAGGAATGTGTCAATAAAGTTTCCCCTTCCTGGGACAATGAATTCACGGTGTTCTTATTTCAATTTCCAGGAGTGTATTATAAATACGCTATAAGTGACAGTAACGCTTCCGCATACCATACGTTATGTTCAGGTGAGATGTTCAAAGTGACTTCTCTGCATCCCCAAACATTCAGCGACTCTCTGAATCATGATTCTCGAAACAATTTTCACTCACAATCACAGTAACAGCATTTACGTGCGTGACCAGTTCTTCCACATTCATCGATGAAGTAGATAAACGTGCTCCTTCAGGTTACGTATATGGAAATAATTCAGATGATTTAGATCAGACGAACGCGGCGGCCAAAAATTGAATATACAGCAGATCAATTTCCAAGGAGAGACTATGCTTCAAGTATCACTCCACAGTGTGTACATGTGCAGTCAAAGGCTTCAGGTCTTTTCTTTAAATATGATAATGGAAATATGGGACAGAATTTTGATACGTATTTTGAAAGATTCTCTCATAAAATGATTAATAGGTTTCGATCACACACAGCCGTGTCATAAAACGAGTTCTAGGGTTCGACGACACACCGCCGTATGTACGTCCCCGCCGTATCTACGTCCCGTAATCGTTGAAGTTCATTGGTCTCTTTAACAAGTTTATAAGTTGCAGCAGCTAATGTAGTTTATTCTGGAATAACACAAATAATACAACAGTTTATAGTTCGTCACGTTTAGTAGTTAGCTTAACATTGAAACTACAGTCCTGAGCATGTGGTCTGAAATGGTAACGACGAGGAAGTCCGCGCATTTACTATATTGATCGGCATGGGATCAGTACTTCACCGACACAATATTTCAGCGCCGACTGAATTTAATGCAATAAAGCTTGATTGCACGTTATATTAAGACGTTCAGCCTAGTTGAAAATCACAATTCTGCGACACTCCCTCCTCTCATCAAAAAACTAACAGACTCTACCGAAAACCACCACAAGATTGACTGCATTCCTCAGTGCTAATAACTTTTTTGCTCCTTTTGTCTTCTGATAGGCCGTAAGAGCTTCGCCCACCGTACCTCACTCGCTGACACACTCATGTACATTGCTTGGCAGTGTTAGTTAGAATGATTTATAACATTGGAAAATAGATAAGACGTATATGATATCGGATAAGAGTTGACGCAACGATGAAACTGATAGATTTTATTTAATCCTACGGTAATTACTGTTATAAGGAGCGATCAAAAAGAGTCCGATGCCGGTGTAGAGGTACCGACGAGTATGCAAAGGATTAGTATGGTATCTGTGTCTTTCTGATGTCGTTGCAGTAAATGCGGATTCTGAACAACTGTCATGTTATTACCAAATGGTTCAAATGGCTCTGAGCACTATGGGACTTAACATCTGAACAGTCGCATGGTTCCATACTGAAGCGCCTACA
Organism: Schistocerca piceifrons; assembly: GCF_021461385.2. Lineage (NCBI taxonomy): Eukaryota > Metazoa > Arthropoda > Insecta > Orthoptera > Acrididae > Schistocerca > Schistocerca piceifrons. The sequence continues at coordinate 640,167,016 of NC_060140.1, read as the reverse complement.
ACTGCTCGGCCACACCTGCCGGCACGTTATTACCAAATGCGTCCAAACGGGACCATCGTGCTCTTGTTCTTTCCTTGACCACTGTAGGACAAACACTGGTAGACATCCATTGGTGAATGAAAAACGCGTAGGGGCAGGAAGTCTGCCGAAAACCAGCGTTGTGGAAAACTGTGACAAGGGGTGGTGCTGCCTTATGGTAAAGCATTTGCCAAAATAGTAAAAGTCGTAAAGTAGAATATATGAGGTCTTCACGGGTTGTCAGCCGAGTAGCATCGTCGTCTCCTAGCAACGTTTCGATGGAATGCGTCTCCATCATCTTCAGGCGAAGTGTCGGGATATCGTCGGTCGCGGGCTTATATCTCTGCTGGGCCGCTCTCCGCTTCCCGCGGCCGGCCAATCACGCGCCAGTGGAATCGCCCGATGCGCCTGGATCGGCCAGTGGTGGCGGGAGGGGGGGGGGAGGAAGGGGGGGGGGGGACGCGTGCGCAGGGTTCGAGTCCCGGCGTCCGTCTCTGTCTGCTCTGTCGTAAAGTAGAAGTTACACCAACTCAAGTGGGAGACACTGAAGCAGCAGCCCTATAGTCTTGATCTCTCCCCGTGTGATTTATCACGCCTTCGGTCCCTCATGAAACTCTTTGAAGGGTCAAGCATTCTCATCGGACGAAGATTAGCAGCAGGTAGTTACGGACATGTTCTCGCAGTAGGACATGGTGTTTTACGAAAAGGGTATCTTGAAACTGGTGCGTAGGTGGAATTATTGCCTCCATGATCATGGAAGTTTTACCCAATTCCAGACTGTAAGATCTTCGAAACTTTTGATCGCCTCTGATTCTATAATAAACGATCTTTTTTTTAAAAAAATCAAGCAGTCCGATTCACAGTTACAGCGTATCAATTTCTACCCTTCTTTCCCACTGCTTCCGTTGGTGTTGATGATGTTTGGTTTGTGGGCAGCTCAACTGCGCGGTCATCAGCGCCCGTACAAAGTCCCAATTTTTACACAGTCCAATTTTTTACACAATAAATCTAGCCACTATCACAAATCATGAGGATGATGATGATAAAGTGATGAGGACAACACAAACACCCAGTCCCCAATCAGAGAAAATCCCCAACCTGCCCGGAGATTGAACTCGAGAGCTCATGATCCACATCAGCTGGTGACATCTTGAATCACATTCAAAAGTCGGTACTTGTTTTAATAACTGACTTCTGCCAAATGCGAAATATACAAAAAAAAAATACTAATACTAGAAACGTTAACCAATTATTCACAAGACCGTACTCTAACACATGCTGTGTTCTGTCTGTACTGTACAGAATTTGTTGTCTATAAACCTTATTAGTATGATTTATGGCCCCTGATGGTCTTTTTCCAATATGTGCAGAGGTGATGCTCAGGTCAAATGAAAGCGCTCCTCAGTGTCTTTACCTGAGCTCTAGGATGTCACTGTAGCTTAGGTACACTAAAACTAAACGGTACTGACCGGCCAAAGTGTCATCCTCAGCCTACAGGCGTCACTGGATGCGGATATGGCGGGGCATGTGGTTAACACACCGCTCTTCCGACCGTATGTCAGTTTACGAGACCGGAGCCGCTACTTGTCAATCAAGTAGCTCCTCAGTTTGCCTCAAAAGAGCTGAGTGCACCCCGCTTGCCAACAGCGCTCGGCAGACCGGATGGTCACCCATGCAAGTGCTAGCCCAGCCCGACATCGCTTAATTTCGGTGATCTGACGGGAACCGGTGTTACCACTGCGGCAAGGCCGTTGGCAGCTTAGGTACACTACTTGACAAAAATGTGAAACACCCAGAAGGGGAAGTGAAACGACGTGAAAGTTAGGGGGTTGAGAGGGTATATGATGTTATTTCAGTGATTGCGAAATCGAGTCAAATTTACAAAGATATTAAAGATATTTTTCAATTATCAGTACGATTTTCCTCCGACTCTGGCCTGGATGCGATCGCTGATTTGGTTGGGAAGGATGCCATAAAGCGATGTGTCCTCTCCTGAGGCTAGGTCATTCACAACTGTTGTAACTGGTGCCTGATACTCCGGATAATGGCACTGGGACGGACGTCGAGCTGATCTCACTCATGTTCTATCGATGACAGACCGGGGATGTTCCTTGCCACGGTAGAACCTCAACGTCACGCAGACAGTTCCTACAGATACGCGCAGCGTGTGGACGAGGAGCGTCCTGTTTACAAACTGCACCACTATCCCGTCATATGAAGGGTAACACACCGCAACGCAGCATGTCCGTGACGCACCGTTGTATTGTCAGAGCTCCCTCTGTCGTGTCCTACCACAGGACGAAAGGAGCGGTGAGGATCAAATATATAAAGTCAAATTCCCAGTGTTTGGAGTTTGATGACTTGGATCAGCGCCAAACACTCTCACACGGTGATCAGGCTAACTACTACACTGAAGGCTACGTCTAAAAATTAGAAAAAGCTAAGGAGACAAATGGTTGCACAAGTCAGTGTCTGAAGCCACGGGGTTGACTGCTAATAGAAAGACCGAACACTAGCAGCACGTTAAGCACAAAGTTGAGAGCAGCCATTCAGTTGGAAAAACAGACTTGTCGGAGCTTACCGAGGCTGGCAACAAGCAGCACGGGGACGGCGCCTCAGCGATCTGACTGAGAACTCCCTCTGAATAAAAAACTGATGTTTTTAATCAGTTGCTGCGGCGCACTATTCCTCCGTTCCTCTAGTCGACCCACCAATCCACCGGCACTTAACAAGCTTCGGCCAATCTTGCGGGTCGCTCTGCATCTCCAAGGGGCCTCTGGCTACTGAGTAGCTAGGGATGCTTGTGGATTTTACACTAACAGAGTCCAAGTTTGGTATCAACAGCATTCAGCTGAAAGCTAAAAGTCACTGACACTCCTACTGTGGCCAGCAACAACAGTGTTTTACGTCGCTTGCTCCCCCCCTTCCCCCCCCTCCCCCTTGTTTGGGATGGGGCTGCTGTAGTAGCACTCTAAACTGTGTAAATCCACTGACGTTGCAGTTCTCAGGACAAGTATCAAGCTTGCCGCCTCTGCTAATACGTTCGTTTCGTGGACATCTTCTGCTGTGACGCCTTATAATAGCGTCTAGGCGGCGGATGGAGGTATCAGTTAATTCTCTGAAGTGAAGCTTCTCCCCTTGAACAGCTGCCCAGAACGTCTGCAATTTGAAGGGCTTTAGTGATACTGTTAAGCTCCGGTAACCTAAACGCTATCACTTTTACCTGCTCACTGCATTGTGTGTCTGATTTCCTATCTTGGAGTGCCCTGATGGCTCCCTACAGCCTTAAGCGTAACGACGTCCTAGTCATTAAGTCGTCAATATATGACAACACAATCACTTCCTGCGATGACCTAATGACGTACCGAATGACACTTCACATCAATGGCGCCAGGAGTAACACCGCTGTGCCTTTCCAAAGAATTAGAAGAATTGGACGTATCCGCAAGTCCCCGCCATCCTCGCCGACAATGCTCATTTGCATAACGGCGATTCATCGCTGAGCACACTGCCATGCTATTCATCAGCAGTCCGAGCTTCCCAGTCAAGTCACCATTGCAAACGCAGCCGATTGCGTTGTGGTGTTAATGGCAGCTGACGCATCCCACTGTAATTCTCCTATCAATGGTGCGGGATGACACAGAATGTTGCAAAGAGTCCATCAGATGTTCTCGGATGGCAGGCGGAGGTGTGAAGGCGTTATGATGTGCGTGGTGCACAATACGGCGATCCTCCCTTGTCGTGGTCAGATTTAATCGACCAGGACCTTGACTATGAGTCTACCTGTCCTCGCATTCCTATGCAGTAAGGCACTGAGTGACTGCCACATCCGAATGACCCTCAAACACAGATATTGCGCGATTCGACCAGCCTGCCAAATGGCGGCTCACAATGAAGGTAAGTAGACTGTTTAAGTTTTTTTGTTGGTAACGCCACGTAGCGCTCTGTATGAAAATCACTGACTGTTCTGTGTGCAGTCTGTGGCTGGTTTGCATTGTTGGAATATTTGCTATTGTAGTGTTGGGCAGTTGGATGTAAACAGCGCGTAGTGTTGTGCAGTTGGAGGTGAGCCGCCAGCAGTGGTGGATGTGGGGAGAGAGATGGCGGAGTTTTGAAATTTGTAAGACTGGATGTCATGAACTGCTATATACATTATGACTTTTGAACACTATTGAGGTAAATACATTGTTTGTTCTCTATCAAAATCTTTCATTTGCTAACTATGCCTGTCAGTAGTTAGTGCCTTCAGTAGTTTGAATCTTTTATTTAGCTGGCAGTATTGGCGCTCGCTGTATTGCAGTAGTTCGAATAACGAAGATTTTTGTGAGGTAAGTGATTCATGAAAGGTATAGGTTATTGTCAGTCAGGGCCATTCTTTTGTAGGGATTATTGAAAGTCAGATTGCGTTGCGCTAAAAATATTGTGCGTCAGTTTAGTGTTGATCAGAATAAGTAAAGAGAGAAATGTCCGAGTACGTTCAGTTCTGCTCAGCTGTTTGAAAATCAAATAACGTAAGAGGTTTTCCAGCACTGTCATTTATAAAATTTTTCTAAGGGGATGTTTCAACTCCACATCTGACGCTGTTCACTCCCCTTACATTTCCTACGACACTAAAACACTCTGGTCTCTGTTCTAACCTTCAGAGGCAATTACAACTACGATCAGTTACAAACTAGCTGGTGGTTTGTTTATGTGAATGAAGTTGCACTGACGTCTTCTGAGACCTCACTCTTTTTGTCCGGTAGTGTATATGAATTATTATTAACCTTATAAATAATGCAGGTATCGTCGATCTGGGCACTTGTAACTTTTAGGGTACAGGAGGGTGTTACATAGTCACAATTACCGTTCCAGTGACTTTAGAATGTCCCCAGGGGACTTCATCTAGAAGTTCACAGGTGTCGTCCGTAGGGCCCCAAGCTGACTCTGACATTACTTCCACTTACTTGCGTCAGACCCATACTGTTTTCTTTCCTGTCGGCCTCCCTTGGTCAATTATAGTTTTTTCGATCCCAAAGGTATTACGTTTCGAGGCCCGAGGGTGTCGTTTAGTTTCTTCTCTCATTCCAGTCTGTGGGGTTTGATGCAGGAACATAGCCCAGGGTTGTGGGTGAAGTCCCCAATGGCAGCTGCGGCGGAGAACGAGGGTTTCGGTACGGCGCATATGCATGACGAAAGGGTCAACGGATCCGGAGTTGCGTAGACAACGTTAGCGTTCAACCTGGAGAACCCGACAACCTCCAGCCCACTCAACTCCACATGCAGTGATCCGTCACTCTTGTGGAAACAGTTGTTTGGGTCGAGAGAAAGCCATGAACGCTGGGCGAGTTTGTGGTTTTTAAATTCGTCCCAGGTGATGCATTGCCTGTGGAGAGGACACTCCACCTGCGCAAGCAAAGGTGCGGATAACAAAACGGGGAGTTGCAGTTGCCGGTTTGAAGCCTTGCGCTGAGCGACGTCTGTGCGGGAGCCAGGGGTGAGTCTCATCAGTGTGATACTCCGTTGCGGCTAATTGACTGGCTATCCGCCTGAAGCTGGGCAGCCCCCAGTCAATAAGTCGTTCCCCCACCTTGCGCTTCTGTGGGTGTATGGAGCGAAAGCATCTCGCAGTGCTTGATACAAGGTGGGTTACTGAGGCGTTTAAAAAAAATCAACAACAATAAAACAGCTCATATGAACAAAACCAATTATTCAGTAACACGATTTTCTCCCTGGAATGTCAAAATTATGTTACCCGGACATGACACTCCTATTATGCTGCCCCTGTGATCGGAAAAACAGCCATAATCGACAGAGAACTGCTGCACCTTCGCACTGATGTGGCTGCATTACAGGAAACTCGTCTCTCTCAGGGGAAGGCAGCCAGCGTGAAGATAATTACACCTTTTTCTGGAAAGGCAGAAAAGATGGAGAAAGAGTTGATCAAGGATTTGGCTTTGCTGTACGAAACAGTCTTCTTAGGTGTTGCAAATAACCAAAATGTGTTTCTGAACGATTGACAGCTTTGAGATTAAGGACAACATCAGGCCCTGTCAATTTAATCTCAGCATATGCTAAACAAACAATAACAAAGCACAATGAAATGAATACCCTTAGCTGCATACAGGCGTTGATATAAGTCAACGGCGACAGTTGAAAATGTGTGCCCCGACCGGGACTCGAACCCGGGATCTCCTGAATACAGGGCGGGACAATAAGTTGCGAATGTGGGTTCAAATGGCTCTGAGCACTATGGGACTCAACTGCGGAGGTCATTAGTCCCCTAGAACTTAGAACTAGTTAAACCTAACTAACCTAAGGACATCACAAACATCCATGCCCGAGGCAGGATTCGAACCTGCGACCGTAGCGGTCTTGCGGTTCCAGACTGCAGCGCCTTTAACCGCACGGCCACTTCGGCCGGCGCGAATGTGTGTGTCACGGGAGGCGTGCCAGAGATAAGTCCCTGCAGTCGCACTGTCCCCTGTGTCCTCGGTGGCTCAGATGGATAGAGTGTCTGCCATGTAAGCAGGAGATCCCGGGTTCGAGTCCGGGTCGGGGCATGTCCGAAAGAACAGATACCATCTTCATATATAACAACAAAGCAGCTTATATGAACAAAACCAACAATTCAATAACACGATTTGCGCCGTGGAACGTCAGAACTATGAAAGCGCCACCTGAAGTCAAAGACAAGTTTTTTGAAGATCTGCAGAAATGCTTGGAGAATGTTCGTGGGTCAGATAAACTTATAATACTGGGAGAGTTCAGTGCCAGGATTGGGAATACATGGAACTACTATTGGCCTGACTACATTGGCCCACACGCTACTGCAAATATGAACGACAATGGTCAACGGATGCTGGAACTTTGCACCTCTCTTTATCTTTCCATCGCTAACACTTACTTCCGGAACAGAGTCGTGAGCAAAGTAACGTGGAAACACCCACATTTAGGCTATTGGCATCAGCTCGGAAGATGTGACTTATGTCATATCCTTAACTCCTGTACATTTGACATTTCTGACTGTGATATTGATCACTCTTTAGTTAATGACAAATTCACGGTTCCGCTAAAGAAGATTCACTCAGCTGAGAGAGTTTGTCGAAGAATCAAGATCCACATCAAAGCCATCCAAGATGGTGCGCGATACAAAATGTTCGGAGAAGATATTGAGATGAAACTGAACCATGAGCAACTGATAACTGCACAGAGCGCCGAAAACATGTCGCATCTGGCTAAAGAAAATGTTATGCAAACAGTTATTAGAGCATTTGGGAAGCAGGGTAGGATTCAAAGCGACTGCTTTGCTGAATCATAAAGTGAGCTGCGCCAGATATAGACAAGAAATGTAGTGCTCATATACAAGTTAAGAAAAATCCTAAATACGAACGAGCACTAGCCGATTACAAGGCCTGCAAAGCAGATCTGCAACGAGTTTCTCGCCATTGTGCAAACAGATATTGTACCAACCTTTGCTAATCTATTCAGAATTGCCTAGACAAAGAAGATTACTGTGGCATGTATCAAAGCATCAAAACGGCCATTGAACCAACAAGCAGGGAGCACGCTGCAATAAAAGAGCTTAAAAGTGACCCAATCAACGACAGAAACCAGCAGCTAGATAGATGGGTGAAGCACTATGCTAACCTGTACTCAGAAGAGGTTAACATTTATTGAGAAGCTTTAGGTACCTTATCAACTTACCCTATTATGTCGGAGTTTGATAATCCTCCTACTCTCGACGAATTAAAACTCTCACTTTAAAGTCTAGAGCTGGGCAAAAGCACAGACCGTGATAATCTACCGGCTGAAATCATCAAACTTGACTGTGTTTCGCTGATATTGTATCAAATCCTACTACAGTGCTGGGAAGAAGGCACAATACCTAAGACATGTGAGATGCAAATATAGTACAAATCTGGAAGGGAAAAGACATGGCTATAACAACTATAGAGGAATACCTGAGACTGCTGGAAAGGCGTATGCGAGAATAATACAGAAAAGCCTGGAAACTTTGGCTGCTCGGACCCACCCTGAGTCAAAGTGCGGATTTCGAGCTGGCAGATCGACAAGTGACATGATATTCACCTTGTGACAGCTACAAGAAAAGTGTCGTACCCATAGAGTGCCATTATATGTGAATTTTGCCGATCTCAACAATACCTTTGGCACCGTCAGTAGGGAGGGACCCTACAGCATAGTGGAAAAAATTGGATGTCCACCAACTTTTCTTGTCCTTAAAAAGATATTTCATGACAATACGCATGGCTCTGTAATCTTCGATGGTAGTATATCTAAACCATTCAGTATGAACTGTGGCGCAAGACAAGGCTGTGTGTTGTCACCTACACTTTTCGGAATTTTTTCTCGGCTCTGCTCCAAGTAGCCTTTGAGAATTGAAATGTTGGGATACATCTGCATACCAGGAAAGACACAAGGCTTATCATCGTCAGTCTTCTGAAGAGTAAGACAAAGCGCTACGAGATAATCGTTCGTGAAGTCCTATATGCTGATGACACTGCAACTGTTGCGAACTCTACAGAAGAGCTGCAAAAGCTAGTATCAAGAAATAGTCATGCATGCCATCTGTTCTCAAAACGTGTGTGCGAATTCTAAGGGACCAGACTGCTTACGTCATCGGTCTCTGGACTTACACACTACTTAAACTAACTTATCCTAAGAGCAACACACACGCCCATGCCCAAACCCATTCTCGATGAGTGTAAACAGTATTAAGACCATAATTATGGTTCAGGGTGCTAACGCACAGCCGAATATCACATTACATGAAGCTACTATGCAAGTCGTGGATAACGTCTGCTGTCTTGAATCCAGTACAGAATCAAACGTGTCTATTGACAAGGAGATTGATGCTCGCGTTGGAAGAGCGGCTACAACTTTTGGCAACCTCTCTACACATGTTTGGAAAAACAACAAAATCTCATTCACCACCAAAATTCTTGCTTATAAAACTTGCGTCCTCAGCATCCTTTTGTATGCATCGGAAATCCGGACCACTCATGCCAACCAGTGACCAACGAAGCAGTGCTATCTAAAACTAACTGCAACAGCATTTCAGCTATCTTGAAGCAGAGACGACTTCGCTGACTGGGGCCCGCCTACCGTGTGGGATCCTGAGAGATTACCACGTGAGATGATGCTTGGAGAGATTTCTACAGCGAAAAGACATTTAGAACGTCCGGTACTGAGATTCTAGGACTCCTTTAAACGAGGTATGGAGAGCGTTGGTATCAACACCAACAAGTGGGAGGCATGGGCTAGCATGAGAGCATAGTGGCGTAATGATATATCATTTGGAATGTCGAAGCATGATGAAGGCTTGTTGACAGATTAAGCCAAAAAAAGCTTTGCAATGCCACCACTGCTCCTGCCTCAGCAGCTACATATACTCGTGACAAATGTGGCAAGAGATGCCGTGCTGCCATTGGCTCGATAAGCCATATGCAAAAATGTAACTCATAACCACATAGATACTGTAAGAATCATCTACCAAGATGTTGTGGTCGCAAACATCTTTCGAATGGTGTATCTGCCCAGAAGAAACGGCGACTCCTCATTTTTATGTTTCCTCTCACATACATGTCGCACATAATCATCATTCGGGCATCCATGGACAGGGCGTCCATCAGCGCAAGGCTAGCTGCGCGGAGCTTGTAGAACCAGACAGTCGCTACGGGGGTCCACAGACTTACTACAGTGGACTGCTTGGCTCTAGGCGCCCCCTCAGTTCGAGTGACGTCGCAGTTCGGACATCGGTGAGAATGAAACTGAGTAGTGCCCAAGAGAAATTGTTTGTAAGAGATGTAGGATATTTTTGTACTGTTGTGACGTTACGAGCTGTGTGTCTGTTATGTAGAAAGGATTCAAAAAGCAGAAGACTTGGTTAAGTGTTATATAGCTGGTATGTTGCGATGTAGTGACCGGACGAGTAGCTGTCCGAGTCGTTGCGGCGAGCACTGCAAGGGGGTCGGGTAGATATCCAGTGGACCATTGAATTGCCGTAACTTGGAATTCCCGTGTCGGTTAGGTATACAGTACTGCCGCATGCTTGTGAAAGCCGAGCAAATATGCCAGAGTCTGACATGTTCAAACTAAAAGCTTCGAATATTCACAAAAAAAACATGAAAACCGCTTCCTGACATGCTACAGCTGATGACGGTACTGACACAACAATAAAGAGACGACGTCAGTAAAACTATTGCCATATTTTTACAACAAAGTTATAAACATTTGTTTGTAAAATTATTGTTTAAAACATCAGTAACAAGTTTAAAAGACGGGCTACATATGTATATGATGCACCATTGGATAGTTCTTCAAGTCAGTTATGAAGTGACAATATTTTTCTTAATATTGAACTACCAAAGGAGTTTATTCAATAGTTATTGATATAGTGCCAAAACAAAGAGTTCTCCACAGAAACATTATATATTATGTGGCGCGGAAATTTAAGCTACTCTTGAAGTAACAAGGAACCCACAAACTGAAATCATAATATGCAAAAATTATCAAAAACTGACTCTTAGGATGATCTGTACCTCCACAGTAACCATCCCCCATAAAGGGACAATAAAATGTTACACAAGCATTCTGAGAACAGGTTATCAAAAGTATTTAAACCAAAAACATATATATTTCTCCATGCCATAAATTCCGAAGGCCACCCCTCTCACCTGTTTTAAGATTAATAAACTGACAGAGTTGACTTTGTCATAAAATAACCAGAAATAACTCCATTTCACATTACTAAAGCATCTATTAACGAATGCCAGCCAATAAGACACCAATATAACATACTATGACCTACTCAACCAATCTTTAGTGATGAGACGGTGCGTTCGGTAGAAACTCCATAACCGTTTCTTGAGTGAGAACATTTTCAACCATGCCATGCATCCAGCTGTCAAGGACCAGTAGTCCTTCACTCGTAGTACTGAGACCTTCGTTCTGCCGGCTACCTATTCCAACAGAGCAGATCGAAGATTAATTCATAAGAGCTCATAAATGGGTGCTCAGTACAGCACTCTACCACAGCATCTCACTTGCAATGTCGTTACCAAAGCTTCAGAAACCGTGAAACTGCCCTGCACTACCCCACCAGACAGTGTTATAAAAACGAAGTAACAACGGGGTGCTGACTACATAACTCGTATCAACCACTAGCCATAACTAAAAGAATCCATGCTAGTGCCAGTTCATCTTCGTATTAGTTTTCTAAAATCAACATATCATACGATTTCAAATAATTTCAGTTCTGTAATATCAGAACAGACGATAACGATCAACGGCTTATGCCAGCATATCATAACAATTTCACATAGCGAGCTTAACACCTTCCCACAGTCTGCCGTTAATCGCCACCGAACGGTAAACACCCTTTCTGCTGTTGTCACTCGGCGGCTCTTTCTCCAACTACCCCGCCGCCTTGCGGCTCTGTCCATGACGCGAAAAGACGCTAGACACCAATCCATAGCAGAAACCTCAGTCGATTCGCAGCATCATGCCAACCGGCACATTTGGCATGAGCATGAATAACTTGTCTTAGTATTCCAATCTTTTAATGTTTGTTTACTAAGAATTTTATGTCAGTACTTCTGAGACGTGTATTTGAACAGCATAGTACAGCAGGCCTAGCCGAATATACACTGACGTGACAAGTTATGGGATACCCTAATATCGTGTTGGACCTCTTTCATCCAGGTGCAGTGCAGCATCTCGACGTGGCATGGACTGAAGAAGTCGCTGGAAGTTCCAAGCAGAAATATTTACCCATGCGGCCTCTAGAGTCGTCCATAATTGCGAAAGTGTTACCGCTGTAGGATTTTATGCACTAGCTAATCTCTCGATTATGTCCCATAAATGTGTGAGGAGATTCATGTCAGACGATCTGGGTAGCCAAATCATTCGCTCGAACTGTCCGGGATGTTCTTCAAACCAGTCGTGAACAATTGTTGCCCGATGATTTGGCTCACTGTCTTTCACAAAAATTCCATTGTTAATTGGGAACGTGAAGTCCATGAATGGTTGTAAATGGTGTCCAAAAGGTTCATTTGAACCAGAGGACCCAGTCCATCCCACGTAAACACAGCCGGAACCATCATAGAGCCTTCTTACCAACTCCGATCCATGGCTTCGTGGGATCTGCGTCACACTCGAACCGTACCATCAGATTTTACCAAATGAAATAGGTACTCATTTGACCAGGCCACGGTTTTCCAACCGATGTGATCACAGCCGCACGGGATTAGCCCAGCGGTCTCAGGCGCTGCAGTCATGGACTGTGCGGCTGGTCCCGGCGGAGGTTCGAGTCCTCCCTCGGGCATGGGTGTGTGTGTATGTGTTTGTCCTTAGGATAATTTAGGTTAAGTAGTGTGTAAGCTTAGGGCTGATGACCTTAGCAGTTAAGTCCCATAAGATTTCACACACATTTGAATATTTTTTTTGATGTGATCACAAGCCCAGGAGAGGCACTGCAGGCGATGTCGCGATGTTAGGAAATTCACTAGCGTCGGTCTACTACTGCCGTAGCCCATTAACGCCACATTTCGCCTCACTGTCCTATTGTACACGTTAGTTATACGTCCCACATTGATTTCAGCGGTTATTTCAAGTAGTATTGCTAGTCTATTAGTACTGACAACTCTTCCTAAACGTCGGTGCTCTCGACGGTTAAGTGAAGGACGTCGGTCACTGCATTGTCCGTGGTGAGAGGCAATGCTTGAAATTTGGTGTTCTCAGCTCACTCTTGACACTGTGGACCTCGGAATATTGAATTCCTTAACGATTTCCGAAATGGAATGTCCCATACATCTAGCTGCAATTACCATTCTTCGTCCAAGTTTGTTAATTCCCGTCATGCGGAAATAATCTCGAAACACTTTTCACATGAGTCACCTGAGTACAAATGACACCTCTGTCAATGCACTGCCCCTTACACCTTGTGTACGCGGTACTACCGCTATCTATATGTGTGCATATCGTTACCACATGAATTTGGTCACCTCACTGCAGTTACCAGTTTGATTAGCGCTTATCGTTTCACTTTGTGATATATGAAACATAAACCACTGTTGAATATTCTACAACGGTTAATATGTATTGAAGAAATATGTCTGTGAATTGTATAAACATGTACATTATATATGTTTGAAATATATAAAATTGTAAAACTAGTGCTTATCAGAACGGTGGTTTAAGTTATAGATGCTCACTTGACTGCAGTAGTCAGTCACGTGACACAACTTTCAAATTGGCTGGTAGAGCATGGTTCGTGTTCTTTTGATGTTTGTGTTTGGTTAGGTAAGATTGTTAGTAAGATTAGAGCGGCCATTGAGCCACATTTGTTAATAAGGTAATAATCCGAAGAAAGGAATATTTCGATGTTCTCCTATTTGCAACTTGTGTTTCCTTCGTTGCATTGATTTGGGACATGTAAAACCTTGAAAGTGATTGCTACTATAGCTATCAGTGACTGAACTTTGCCGTGGTGAATTTATTATTACATCTAGTCTTCAATTAACTTACATAGGTTTAGGAATAGTGTACTCTTTGAGTGATTTTAGTGCACAGCACAATGCCTTGAATTACATTCATCATTGCCTGCAGACACTCTGCATGCTCTACAAGGTCAGATATATCATATCTTATTGGTTCACTGTGTTTAAATATTAGCCTTGTAACCCCCTCCCCCCCTCCAACTATATTTTTGTATGTATGAAATGTAGCCCTTCTTTGTCACCCACTCTATAAAAGTCTACGTACTACCAAAACTATGAGCCTAGAAACCAACTGAAACTCGTATGGTAACTTTTGACTAAACAGAACCTAATTTGGAGTGAACTGTAACTGATCTGAATGCATTTTGTCTTTATATTAAATCCTCAACGGAACTAAGATAATCATCTGGTCCTAATCAAAAGCCGGCAGTGTGGCCGAGCGGTTCTAGGCTCTTCAGTCTGGAACCGCGCGACCGTTACGGTCGCAGGTTCGAATCCTGCCTCGTGCATGGATGTGTTCTAAGTTCTAGGGGCCTGATGACCTCAGATGTTAAGTCCCATAGTGCTCAGAGCCATTTGAACCATCCTAATCAAAATTTCCACTTACCTCCCGTCTTGACAACATTGTTGCAGATTTCTCGAAAGCACGACAGCAAACACCAAGCAGGACGCAGCTAAATTAGATTTCTGTTTCTAAATACATATTCAAAGTGTTGCATATGGTAATGCTAACGTTAGACGGGGGAAGGGGGGGTTGGGGATAGTAATTATTCCTATGAAATGATATTCTAAGAAATGGTTCGAATGGCTCTGAGCACTATGGGACTCAACTGCTGAGGTCATAAGTCCCCTAGAACTTAGAACTACTTAAACCTAACTAACCTAAGGACAACACACACATCCATGCCCGAGGCAGGATTCGAACCTGCGACCGTAGCGGTCGCGCGGTTCCAGACTGTAGCGCCAGAACCGCTCGGTCACCAGCGGCCGGCGGGTATTCTAAGACAACGATTTTGTAATGAAGTATGTATTCAAAAAATATGCAGATTGGGTACGCAGTGCTGCACTCTTACCTCTTTAAAGAGAAAGTTAACATTACTGGAGATTAATATTCCTTTCGCTTTCTAGTGCATGCATCGTATTCATCTTTGCTGACGTTTTCAATAAATCTTTCTTTGTCTAACAGATACCATCACAAGGCAACACAGCATTACAGAATACGTCCATCACCTTCCACACTTCAGCTAAGAATGTATGAGACCGTGCAGAGATGAAGACTGTGCCACGACGAACCAAAGATTGTTTAACACTAGCGTAACTCGTTCGCTCTCTGATGTGCACATCGATAACATACAAAAACCAAAATGACATGACCACTTTATACCCCGTGTAAGGCCACCTTTCGAAGTAACTTGTGTTTAATCTGAATAAATTGATAGTGCACTTTATCCTGTGGTTAGACTACATCATTATCCTGAGGAATAATTACATTTTCATCTCTTTGTTTAATTATGTATTCACTTATTTATGTGCTTTCGTAGACTATTCGCTGAGTGTCCTTTAGCAGGCCATATGAACGATCCATACTTCTGTAAGGCATAAAGCAATGGTGCGCAACTGAACGCCTGAATTTGCAAACGAATCACATGTAGATTTAAGACACTGTACTCAACCTGGGGTGATACAGTAGGAAAAACCGATCTTAACTGATAGCTGACCGAGCGAGGTGGCGCAGTGGTAGCACACTGGACTCGCATTCGGGAGGACAACGGTCAATCCCGCGTCCGGCCATTCTGATTTAGGTTTTCCGCGATTTTCCTAAATCACTCCAGGCAAATGCTGGGATGGTTCCTTTGAAAGGGCACGGCCGACTTCCTTCCCTATCCTTTCCTAATCCGATGAGACCGATGACCTCGCTGTTTGGTCTCTTCCCCCCGAAACAACCCAACCCAACTGATAGCTGATTTCATAAGCTTTATCAGTTATAAGACCTCTAGTAGCATTGTAGCTATTTGATCTCATCCATAATTAAGAAGTTGTAGCTAATATCATTTCAATTGAGGGCTCATCATATCTGCGACAATGCCTCCGTGCTGCAATCCCGGACATCGCGCCCTGAAGCACTTCACACCATCCCGCTGAGTGAGTAAATGTATGTACAGCAGCCCTCACATCCGTGTCGGCTGCCTTTCCTTTTACAATTTGTCCGCCTCGTTCGTATGAGTTCTCAGCCGCGGAATAGCGTGCGTTGTTTTTCTAGGGAGGGGGATTGGGGGGTGGGGTGGTCTCGTGATCGGGAAAGAGAGGTTTATCCAAAGGTAGTGGCGAGCAGGGACCGGTGGTGGTAAGGTAGCGACGTCCTAAGGGGGTAACGTGGCTAGAATTTGTGACGACGCATTCTGACTTTGGGTATTACGAAGTTCAGTCTTGTGCTCATATCAGACGTTAATGGGGAACTGATTATTCCGGTTAGCATGGATAATTTCGGGGCATATGAAGTGGATATCGCGAAGGTTTACTTGTAGATGGCTTAGAGGTATGCGACGAAGAGGATATCGACGGATCTCACGGTGACCGTGGCATCAAACAATTCGTTAATACAGATGTAATACGGAACAAGGTTAGTCACTTGAAGGATGGAGAACGGGAAAGCATGGAAGCTTCGCTGTTGCAGTATATAGATTTATTAGATTCGAATGGCCCACTACCAGTAACACCGATCACACAGCATCGTATACCAACAGGGGATAATTCCCTAATGTATAAGAAGCCACATAGCACTGTAAAGCATCTACAACCACTAGTAGACGATTTCATTGACCAGCAGCTGTGTAAAGGTATCATAGAACATAATGATAGCGCTTGGTCCAGCAGTATAGCATTGGTCCCCAAAATATCAGTTGATGCAACAAAAATATATAGATTTTGTTGCGACTATCGGGTTTTAAAGGCACGAACTACAACGGATGCATATCCAATTCCTAGCACTACGGGTGTAAGTACTTTTCAATGATAGACCTTCAAAGCGGTTACCACCAAGTAGAAGTGTTTCCAGGAGATAGATATAAGATTGCAGTCACAGCCTGTTCTGAACATTACCAATATCGGAGAATGCCGTTTCGTTTGAAGAATGCTTCTGCTACTCTCCAAAGGTTACTGGATGGTTCCTTCGTGGCTCAGAAATCAAAACTTGTTTGGTCTACATTCAAAAACAATGGAAAAATACATTAAAAGATTAAATGAAGTGTTTAGCAGGTCACGAGCAGCACGTCTTACTTTAAGTGCGGAGAAAGGTCATTTTGTGCATCCGCAAGGAACGTATCTAGGTCATATTATTATAAGAGATAGAGTCAAAACAGATCCTAGACTTACATCAGCCATAGGTGATTTTCCAGCACGAAAGACTACTATGCAACTGCAATCTTATCTTGGTGTATGTAACGACTACTGTAAATTTGCATAATGTTATGTTGAAATTGCACGACCATTATCTAGGTAGGTTAAGAAAGGAGTTGGTTTCCAATGATCGCCACAGTGTCAAGAACATTTCGACAAAACTTGAAGAAGTTTTAGTGTCAGATTCTGTGTTAGTGTTTCAAAAAATGGTTCAAATGGCTCTGAGCACATGGGACTTAACTTCTAAGGTCATCAGTCCCCTAGAACTTAGAACTACTTAAACCTAACTAACCTAAGGACGTCACACACATCCATGCCCGAGGCAGGATTCGAACCTGCGACCGTATCGGTCGCGCGGTTCCATACTGTAGCGCCTAGAACCGCTCGGCCACTCCGGCCGACGTGTTAGTCTTTCCTGATTTTGAACGTGAATTCATATTGGCATGTGACTCATCACGTTGGGTTTTATATCAAGTCAAAATATAGATGGATATGAACATCCGGTGGCGTATGCGTCTAGGCCTAAGAGCATCTGGGTGCGGGGCCTACCGGCCGGCAGTACTGGGTTCAACGCCTGCTGCCTACACCGCGGATGGGGTAGTCCTGGGAAAGAGAAGCAGATAGTGGGATCGAGTACAATCCCCCAGCCGACAGCAGCTATGCATGCTGTAGCAGGCTGGGCTAGGCATCAGTGTCGACACAAGAGGAACGACGTCTCGCTAGGATGCAGGCGCAAGCACTGGCGCACTCTGTCTGAGACCAGGGCAGGAGGCAACTACGGCCAACAGTGCAACACCCTTTGTAAAGTTGTCACAATAAAAAATTGAATGAATAATCGTGTTTCCTTAGCGCCACGAGCGCTTCCAGACGATTCCTGACATCGTGCAGAGGCCTCATCCGCTAGACCACTCAGTCGTTCCACGCAGCCACAGTTACAGTACATGTTGTAAATCATTTCCATGCACCTCAACGCATGCGTGTAGGCGCTGTAGCATGTTATGTCTCACGCTTTCATATCGGCCACTCTGCATTCGAACAGTGTCAAAGACAGCATGAGTACGCTGCTCCAGTGTTGTCTCCACACCTGGAATGGGGTCTGCAGGCACGATACTTTGGAGGTGGCCCCATAACCAGAAATGGCATGGGTTGAGATCCGGTGAACGAGCAGGCCATGCAACAGGACCCCTTGTCCGATCCATTGACCAGGGAAGACACGACTGAGATGATGCGTCCGGACGTTAACGGCGAAGTGAGCTGGAGCACCATCATGTAGTAGTCACATAGCCCTTCGAATCATCAGTGGCACTTCTTCCAGTAAGGGTGGCAATCACCAACAAGATACGCCGATAGTTCGTACCTGCTGACCGACGTGGAAGGAAGCCGACATATTCCGGCTGCATTGATGCTGATGATTCACTGTCACCATACCATGAGGGCTCTGTACGCTATCGCACATATGACTGTTACTAAAGTTGAAGATACCACTCCGCATAAAGGTGGCCCCAGCTGTGCATAGGATGGATGTGACAGATCCCGAAATCGTGGTTGCCTGGTGAAGAAACCAGTGACAAAACCGCTCCCGATGTGGAAAGTAAGCTGAGCACACGCTGTCAGCGATAAGGGCAGTACCAACTGTCATGGAGAATGTTCCACGCGGTCATCTGGATTACCCTGTACTGGCGGACCAGCTGCCTGGTACTGACACGGGGGTCGCCTTCCATAGTGTTAATAGCATTTTCCTCGAAGTCTGGTGTCCGAACATTTCGAGTAGTCGTTCATGATTTCCTACTTCCTGAAACAAGTCGTTCTCAGACAAACTGCGAAACACTGTTTTCAGACGTTGAATGCTGTCGTTGTTGTCGGTGGCGAAAGATCTCCTGTTACAACCTTCCTGCCCACCAACCGTTGCCATTTGCCTTTCTGTAAGGAATACCATGCCGTCAAGCTCTCAAATCGAAAACGGAACCTCTGTGTGCAACGCTGCATCACTTCTACTACAAGGTGAGTCGCCAAGAGAAGTGAATCGGACGCAACATTACCAACTACTGTCCGCCCCGGTAGCTGAGTCGTCAGCGTGGCAGACTGTCAATCCTAAGGGCCCGGGTTCGATTCCCGGCTGGGTCGGAAATTTTCTCCGCTCAGGGACTGGGTGTTGTGTTGTCCTAATCATCATCATTTCATGTCCATCGACACGCAGGTCGCCGAAGTGGCGTCAAATCGAAAGACCTGCACCAGGCGAACGGTCTACCCGACGGGAGGCCGTAGCCACACGACATTTCCATTTACCAACTACTACGGCAGGAGAGGGCGCTATGGCATGGCGTATGAGGAACAGTACCACCCTCTAGGAGGAAACCAGGCAAACTGTAACTGTGGCTGCATGGTACAGCGAGTGTTAGACCGCAGTCTCTGTAACAAAGGTTGATTGAATAAAATGGTCTCTAGCATGAAAATATCGTTTTCCGGATATAAGTTCATTAGATCTTTTTTTTCGTATCCCCTCATCGATCAATCCCTAGAGTTTGTGAACGGTGAAAAATATCACCCTGTAATTAAGTGAACTGATTAAGTACTTAATTGGAAGGTATCACATTAGGTACAGAAAGAATTACTTGAGAAAACTGTAGTTCAAGAAGAGACAGGTGAATACAACCTCTGGTCTGGCGCCGTATACTTGTGACCATAAAGACGCACATTATGTGGATCAGAACTTTCCAAACTAGCAGCAGCAGGATCATTGCTTCTAGTTCTTAACAACGGCAACAGGAAACCAACGTTACCATGACTAAAAATATCATTGTTAACAATACTAAAAATTACAGACTACATATATACTCGGACCATCAAGAACAGACGTAGAGGTAACTCCTTTCGGTTTATTTTTTGCGACGCACATCTAGTGCCACTCTAAGTTCCTGCGTTAATTACGTTCTTGTAAACAGTAGCACGATGACACGCGCACATCGACGACGCCTGTGACGCGGCATGTCTGAGTAGCTCCGTTCAGTGCAGTTGGCTGCGCAGCAGCCTCGTACAGAATGGCAGCGCGACGAGATAAGGCCGCCCTTAAATAGCCTCACGCAGCGAGCCCACTGATAAGCCACATCCGCATTCGCAGTGTTGGCGCACGAGGCTGCCTGTACGATCACATTGCGCGAATCAAAACTCTCTAAACCACCACCAACCAGTAGCAGCAGGACTACTAGCAGTTACTATAAGAGCAAAAGTAAACCAACCGTTACCATGGCTAAAAGTATCACTATTAACAGTACTCGAGTTAAAATAACTGTATAGACATAGATAAAACTCCTTTCAGTATCATAGCCGACAAATTTGTCGCGAGACAATCACCAACTGTATTGGTAAACATTTCTCACTTATTCCTCAGTCTAAGTTGCACATTTTTAATTGCATGACCTGTTTCAGTCTCTTTGGATCATCTTCATAACTAAGTACAGTATTTTTTTCCAGTAATTTTCGGGTTTGCATCCGGATAGCATCAACATTCTGCCCCGATATTTCGGCCCAGAGATGTCCGGCCATCCCCAGACGAAGTACTGAAGGGCCCTGATGCAGTCATGGTATTTATAGCAAACTCCACGCATGCAAATCGCACTGGCGGTTTACGGCGCATGCGTTAAGATGTGACATGCGCCAGGGAGCCAAGTTGTGTGTGCTGCCCTCAGTGGGGAAGTAAGAACAGGCTAAGCGCTGAGTATCTACTGATCATAATTTTAATAATTGGATTCCACTTTTTATCCAGCTGAAAGCCGTTATTACGATTCATTAAGCAGTCAGCAAGACGTATTTCCACGGATTCTTTATTTACAGAGCCTCAGAAGCAGTAAACTGGTGCTAAAATTTTGGTGTTATTGTATTCCATTGAATGTCCCATGCAATGTTCTGCTACTGCTGATTTTAACGGTTGCCGCAGACGGGTGTGTACTTCGTGTTCTACACATAGCTCTTGGACCGTTCGTGTCGTCTGCTCTATATATGCCAAGCCATAGTCTGAGGAGGCTGATGACGACTATAAATCAACTACTTCCTTCCATATGCCGGGAACATATCTTGGAAAGAATGATATCAGTGTCATCTTCGGTCAACCACCAAAGAGCAGGGCCTTAGTTGGATCCGTTAAAGACGATTTACAGTTGAGGAAGGCGGGTTTTCATAAAATTCCCTTTGAGTATGGCTCGGCATATACAGGGTGAGTCACCTAACATTACCGCTGGATATATTTCGTAAACCACATCAAATACTGACCAATCGACTCCACAGACCGAACGTGAGGAGAGGGGCTAGTCTAATTGGTTAATACAAGCCATAAAAAAATGCACGGAAGTATGTTTTTTAACACAAACCTACGTTTTTTTAAATGAAACCCGTTAGTTTTGTTAGCACATCTGAACATATAAACAAATACGTAATCAGTGCCGTTTGTTGCATTGTAAAATGTTAATTACATCCGGAGATATTGTAACCTAAAGTTGACGCATGAGTACCACTCCTCCGCTGTTCCATCGTGTGTATCGGAGAGCACCGAATTACGTAGGGATCCAAAGGGAACGGTGATGGACCTTAGGTACAGAAGAGACTGGAACAGCACATTACGTCCACATGCTAACACCTTTTTATTGGTCTTTTTCACTGACGCACATGTACATTACCATGAGGGGTGAGGTACACGTACACACGTGGTTTCCGTTTTCAATTACGAAGTGGAATAGAGTGTGTCCCACTGGAAACGCGTTGACGTATGTGCTAGCAGCATGATGGTGCACCTGCATATTCCGCAATTAACACTAGGCTGACCCTTGACAGGATGTTCGACGGGCGTTTCATAGGACGTGGAGGACGCATAAATTGGCCAGCCTGTTCTCCTGATCTTACACCTCTGGACTTCTTTCTGTGGGGTGCGTTAAAAGAGAATGTGTACCATGATGTGCCTACAACCCCAGAGGATATGAAACAACGTTTTGTGGCAGCCTGCGGCGACATTACACCAGATGTACTGCGGCGTGTACGACATTCATTACGCCAGAGATTGCAATTGTGTGCAGCAAATGATGGCCACCACATTGAACATCTATTGGCCTGACATGTCGGGACACACACTATTCCACTCCGTAATTGAAAACGGAAACCACGTGTGTACGTGTACCTCATCCCTCATGGTAATGTACATGTGCGTCAGTGAAAAAGACCAATAAAAAGGTGTTAGCATGTGGACGTAATGTGCTGTTCCAGTCTCTTCTGTACCTGAGGTCCATCACCGTTCCCTTTGGATCCCTACGTAATTCGGTGCTCTCCGATACACACGATCGAACAGCGGAGGAGTGGTACTCAAGCGTCAACTTTAGGTTACAATATCTCCGGATGTAGTTAACATTTTACAATGCAACAAACGGCACTGATTACGTATTTGTTTATATGTTCAGACATGCTAACAAAACTAACGTCGTTCCATTTAAAAAACGTAGGTTTGTGTTAAAAAACGTACTTCCGTGCATTTTTGTATGGTTTGTATTAACCAATTACACTAGCCCCTCTCCTCACGGTCGGTCTGTGGAATCGATTGGTCAGTATTTGATCAAGTTCATCAAGGCACTGTTGCTCCAGATTGTCCCACTCCTCAACGGCTATTCGGCGTACATCTCTCAGAGTGGTTGGTGGATCATGTCGTCCATAAACAACCCTTTTCAATCTATCCGAGGCATGTTCGATAGCGTTCATGTCTGGAGAACGTACTGGCCACTCTAGCCCAGCGATGTCGTTATCCTGAAGGAACTCATTCACGAGATGTACACGATGGGGGCGCGAATTGTTGTCCATGAAGACGAAAGCCTCGCCAATATGCTGCCGATATGGTAGCACTGTCTGTCGGAGGATGGCATTCACGTATCGTACAGCTATTACGGCGCCTTCCATGACCACCAACGGCGTACGTCGGCCCCACATAATGCCACCCTAAAACAGCTGGGAACCTCCACCTTACTGCACTCGCTGGACAGTGTGTCTAAGATGTTCAGACTGACCCGGTAGCCTCCAAACACGTCTCCGACGATTGTATAGTTGAAGGCATACGCGACACTCATCGGTGAAGAGAACGCAATGCCAATCCTGAGCTGTCCATTCGGCATGTTGTTGGGCCCATCTGTACCGCGCTGCATGGTGTCGTGGTTGCAAAGATGGACCTCGCCATGGACGTCGGGAGTGAAGTTGGGCATCATGTAGCCTACTGCGCGCAGTTTGAGTCGCAAAACGATGTCCTGTGGTTGGTCGAAAAGCATTAATCAACATGGTGGCGTTGCTGTCGGAGTTCCTCCGAGCCATAATCCGCAGGTAGCTGTCATTCACTGCAGTAGCTTCTCTTGGGCGTCCTGAGGGAGGCATGTCATCGACAGTTCCTGTCTGTCTATTCCTCCTCCATGTCCGTACAACATCGCTTTGGTTCACTCCGAGACGCCTGGAAACTTCCCTCGTTGAGAGCTCTTCCTGGCACAAAGTAACAATGCGGATGCGAGTGAATCGCGGTATTGACCGTGTAGACATGGTTGAACTACAGGCAACACGAGCCGTGTACCTCCTTCCTATTGGAATGATTGGAACTGATCGGCTGTCGGACCCCATCCGTCTAATAGGCGCTGCTCTTGCATGATTGTTTACTCCTTTTGGGCGGGTTTAATGACAAATCTGAACATCCAAAGGGACTGTGCCTATGATACAATATCCACAGTCAATGTCTGTCTTCAGGAGTTCTGGGAACCGGAGTGATGCAAAACTTTTTTCATGTGTGTACGAAGAAGGTAATTGTTCGTGGTAGTTGGCAAGGAATCAAATGAAGCTCTATGTCTTGCATTGCCAGTTTTTGATTGAATATCCGCGTATTCTTGTTACTGGTTTAGACTAACATGTCTGCTTCAGTGTCCTACCACAATTCTCTCACATTTAAGGAGTGGATGTGTTTTACAGGTAACGAAACGAATCACTGATATCCACACAGCTTTAACTACAACTTGCCTCGTAGCAACGAGACACCATTTCACTACGAACGTAACTCTGACGAGATCCGAACGCGCTGTGACACGGTCGTCTCGCATGATTTACAAGATTTGCAGGTAAACGGCTCCTAATCTACTTTGCGTCGTGAGATCCTCTTAGAGCCGGGCCCAGCTTAATGGACCGTAATGCGAACTATATCCCTGAGCCAACCCCGGCGCCTAATCCCGTTACGGCCTTTCGGCGCAGAGCCACGCAGCCCGTCTGCACCTGCTGCGGGGTTATTTGCGGTAGCGTAAGCAAGCCTCGCATCCTCCAGAGCAGTTGCGGCCGCGCGGGGCGTCTCTTCCCTGCGGTTGGGTGTGCCATTTCGGCACACTGACTTTAATCCTTCTACCACGGCCACAACGTTAAGAGCGGGAACTTGTGGAATTTACATTCTCTAGCAATGGAATTCAGTGGAAACCGGCAAGGACAACATTGAATCTATAGTTTGAACACAAACGGAAATTATCTCTAGTATAATCTACAAAAATAATAATTTTCTACATAAATTGGAAAACTGACCATAAAAATAATAGATCGTGAATGATATGAATGGAGCATCGCAGGGAGATAACAATAAATATGCAGGACGTCTATAATTAACGTTCAAGTTTCAAAACGGTGTAGAAGGAGAACCACTGCTGAGAATGACGTCAAATTTGAACAGCATATTATTGACGCAGGGGGTAACGTCATGGAACGAAGAAATTAACGAAATTTTACCAGGACATCGCGCTGTGAACGGCTTAACGTATATGGGGTCGGCTACATATTATAGATGAGTCACAGTGCGGTGTCGGCGAGTATCGATAGCAGCGAAAGAAGTATCGACTGCTGCAGAGATACTGCACAGCAAAGAGGTATCACGAGGCGCCAATGAGATGCCAGCAAGAAGCCTTGCCTCCCGTAGTTCCGAGGCGCCGCCGTCGGGCCTCTGCCATGAAGTAGCGTAGCCAGAGGCCAGGAGAGCAGTTCTGTTCGACGTGGGATGCAGCTCACATCCAGCAACTTCCTGTCGAAGTAACGTCGTTGTGGTGCCTACTCGCCGTGACACAGCCCGCTGCAAACCGTTGGGGAGTTAGGGACTTCCGGCTCCTCTGGATTGAGCCAACGCTATCAGAACTATGTCAACTAGCGTCTACGGACTTGTGTTTTCTAGTGACTGTACCACAGTATGGTAGTGAAACATGGACTGTGGGAAAACCGGAAGAGAAGAGAATCGGAGCATTTGAGATGGGGTGCTATAGACAAATGTTGAAAATTAGGTGAACTGATAAGGTAAGGAATGAGGAGGTTCTACGCAGAATCGGAGAGGAAAGGAATATATGGAAAACACTGATAAGGAGAAGGGACAGGATGATAGGACAGGATGATAGGACATCTGCTAAGACATGAGGGAATGACTTCCATGTTACTAGAGGGAGCTGTAGATGGCAAAAACTGTAGAGGAAGACGCAGATTGGAATACGTCAAGCAAATAATTGAGGACGTAGGTTGCAAGTGCTACTCTGAGATGAAGAGGTTAGCACAGGAAAGGAATTCGTGGCGGGCCGCATCAAACCAGTCAGCAGACTGATGAAAAAAAAAAAAAACAGTACGGCCATTCTGAACTTGTAGCAGTTCACTTCTTCGTAAGTGTGGCTTATTCAGTGTGTTCTGAACTGCAGGTACACGTGTGGAGTTTCATAGCTACATCCGAGCCTGGCGAGCACAGACAGATTTATTTTTTATAATTGACAAAGCAGTAATTATTCAGATGTTCTAATTAACTGAAATATTGCTATGGTTTGAGCAGCACACTGCACCATCTGTATTGTTCATAGAGCATGACTGCACAAGTTTGGCAGTCAACAGTTGTGGCACTGTTAGTTAACCCATCCACAACGGCAAGTCGTACAAAATCGAATGGAAGAAATCGGTTTTTAGTTGTCCTGGGCCAAAAAAAACCGCATCAAAAAGCAAAATGACATCGGTTTTTGATTGTCCTGAAGCCAAAAAAGTAGAATGACACGCCTTTCTAATTGTCGAGAAACAGCGTGTCCCACAACAGATCGGAGTCTCTCGGGGGTCACGTTCCGCAATGAGTGCCTTCAATTCAGCTAGGTTCGTAATTGGAGCACCGAACACAACATCTCTCAGATGACCCCGCAGCCAGACGTCACAAGGGTTAAGATCAGGTGATCTGGACGGCCAGGTTGTAGGGAAAAGACGGCTGATTCATCTAGAATTTCCGTATAGCCCCTACAGCAGCCGCTTCTCTGGCTGTACAATGTACGGAGGAGCGCCATCTTGCATCAAAATCCACACTGTTGAGTTGGTGGAATGACGTTGGTGCGCGAAAGACTCTCATAGCGTTTACCTCGGAAAAGCACGGTTAGGTTCGGTTAGTTATGAAGGATGCCGTAAACCCGTACCACAATCACCTATGCAGAGTGAAGTGGTAGCGGTTGATGTGTGTGCGGATTTACCGTCGACCAAATTGCGCAATTCTGGTTACTGACCTGTTCTTGGAGATGGAAAAGCGCCTCATTTCTCCACAGAATGTCCCATTCGTTGTCCACTTTCATGCGAGCAAGAAATTCCAGAACGAACATTAGCGATATGACGTGGGACAAGCATGTAATGGCAGTTGTGGGGAAGGCGGATAGTCGTCTTCGGTTCATTGGTAGAATTTTGGGAAGATGTGGTTCATCTGTAAAGGAGACCGCTTATAAAACACTAATACGACCTATTCTTGAGTACTGCTAGAGCGTTTGGGGTCCCTATCAGATCGGATTGAGGGAGGACATGGAAGCAATTCAGAGGCGGGCTGCTAGATTTGTTACTGGTAAGTTTGATCATCACGCGAGTGTTACGGAAATGCTTCAGGAACTCGGGTGGGAGTCTCTACAGGAAAGGAGGCATTCTTTCCGTGAACCGCTACTGAGGAAATTTAGAGAACCAGCATTTGAGGCTGACTGCAGTACAATTTTACTGCCGCCAACTTATATTTCGCGGAAAGTCCCCAAAGATTAGATAAGAGAGATTAGGGCTCGTACAGAGGCATATAGGCAGTCATATTTCCCTCGTTCTGTTTGGGAGTGGAACAGGGAGAGAAGATGCTAGTTGTGGTACGAGGTACCCTCCGCCACGCACCGTATGGTGGATTGCGGAGTATGTATGTAGATGTAGATGTAGATGTCTTTCTGGCAAGTTAGCAGAAAGCAACGTTTGGACGTGCATGATTTTGTATGGCTAGGAATGCAATAGCGGACACGCCTCAAACACAGCCGGAGGGCACATGCAGGGTTTTATCCACCGTGCTTGCAGGCATGTCCAGCATTCGGACGATTCCCCATGCACTGCGTGTCTGCACACCACCGCTCGACCCATCCTGCAGTGCTGTGGCCACATCGTCGACACACGTCGGACCAAGTGCTTTCCCTCCTCGCCACACTGCACTTCATAGAACCTGTCTTTTCGCATTTTGTAATCATTTTCTACAGGCACTTAGGATACATTAGGCCAGTGCTTTTTTTTCAGGTCCTTCTGTGTCCAGAACTTATGCGAGGCTCCTGGCGCGCAGTTGCCGTTCCTGTTAAAGAGCTTTACCAGCAGCATGCGATCCGTCATGGAGATATGCTGGGCGTCTCAGGCGCAAACTGAGGAACAGCCGTGTACCACGGGTCTGCCGGTGCGCATTTCGGATTTATTTTTTGACGTTTCCCTCTGTGTCAATAATATGCTGTTCAAATTTGACCCATTGTTCAAATGGGTCTCTTTCTACAGCGCACCCTCTTCAACAAGAAAGCGCGTAAGAAACATTGCAGGCTACAATTGACAGCTTCCAAAACTCAGAAATAACATAATTGTACATATCTGGAATGTAAAAGAACTCTATGTTAACCTCAAGACACAGGTTGGGACAGGCAAAGAATCACATGGAAGGATGGAGCAACAGTTCTTGCATCATTTGTCCTTTGAAAGATACATTTACATACAGTGCACGTGATAGTACAAAATGAAATACAATAATCATCAGATATCTCTGAAAAAAGAGGTTGTTAAATGAAGATAAGCCTTTTTAAATTTTAACCACAGATTGATGTGACTAAACTTTCCATTGTTTCTACCCAAAGGAATCAATTTCAGCAACAAATTAAAAATAAATATTAATAAAACCTCCCTTAATCAATAATTAGTGGAAGATAACTCTGCACAACCTTCTTAAACAATCACAGTTATTCATTTGAGACCTTGCAAATTTGAATAATCTGTTCACCTGTGGTCTAGGGGTCACAGTGCGGCCCTCGCAGCCGAGCGAAGCAGACGTGCAAGTGTGTGCTCTCCGCCGTCAGCGAGGGACGGAGCGCCTTGTTTACTTTCTTCGGCCGACACTAACGTGACGCCGTAGCGCTACAAGACCATGGCAAACCAATACAGAAGATCAACATTGAAATTTACATTTCGGAACGACTTTACCCGACCAAAGGCGCTCGAAGTCGAACGCTTTTTAAAAGAGGAAGCCAAGATCCCGGCTGCCGACATTGTCGGCATTCACTTTTCGATCGTCAGTAGCACGGTCTATGTAAAGCTCATAAACGAAACTACATGCGACAAGGTGCTTCGCGAGATGAAACAAGAACTCCGCTTCTGCCACGCAGATGGAAATGTTGGCAACGTCGAGGTCGGCCATACCGCAATGGGACTGCGGACTATACGCATATTCGAACTTCCATTTGCAACTCTCGGCGGCAGAAGTTGTAGCGGCGCTCCGCCCCTACGGCACGGTGCACGAACACGTGGCTGAAAAATGGACCCAGTTTAAGACGTATCTAGTTCTCAATGGAGTACGCCAAGTGCGCATTGATCTCCAACGACACTTGCCATCCTATCTACAGATAGGAGGATGCCGGGCCATAGTTATTTATGACGGCCAGCCGAAGATGTGTTCCGGATGCGGCAAGGAAGGTCACCTTCGTTCCGAGTGCCTCCGGCGTCGGATCACACAACGTCCACCGAAGGACGTTGCACCACCAGTGACGAAGACTATTCTACCCGTGACTTACGCGGCGGCGCTCACGACGTTCTCCACACAACAGACATAGCGGACCGTTTCAGCGGTACAGGAATCCCTTTCCACGGACAAAAACCTGGATGACCCGCCGACCTGGCCAGTGATGGAAATTAGTACTACGACTCTGGAGCTACTGAACGC
This sequence comes from Schistocerca piceifrons, assembly GCF_021461385.2. NCBI lineage: Eukaryota > Metazoa > Arthropoda > Insecta > Orthoptera > Acrididae > Schistocerca > Schistocerca piceifrons. Next base: position 640,137,859 of record NC_060140.1, on the reverse strand, counting down.
GACAGACATTGACGCCAGCAAGATGGCAATTGATTCCCTTATTGTACCGGCCGAAGCGTTTGTCCCGGGGGAGCGTGAGTCAGTGCCGTCTTTCGACAGTGAAGGCCATGTACGGAAACAGCGATCACCGAAACGCCGAAAGCGCCGTCGTCGGACCGTGTCGGAACGCGGCGGTTCGCATTCGGCCGGGGAAGAACAACTGACCACTCAAGAAGCCAGCCGCCCGCGAAGCTGAGCCTGTTTCCACTGACTCCAACCTTGCAGAACAGACAGAAAAACAGGCAGCTTTCGACCATCAGCCCATTGACATAAACAGTGAGCAGCGGAAAAGTACCAGTGCAGGCAGCGAAGTCGCCCGGTCCCTTCCTATCAAACATTCCGAGGTTATGGAACATGAACAGACATCCGCGCCCGCTTCGTGGGCCGAGGACGTCGAGACACAAGATCCCGATCCGCGGCCAGCTGAGGCGCCGCCGGATCATGCAGCATAAGCAGCTCAAGGAGGACCGCGTTCGGCGGGGAGGGGAGGGTGACATCACTTCCGATGTTCGCTTCTCTCCAACATCAACATGGATAACCTCGCCAAAACAACACGTTGCCAGGCTTACCGCCTGGCGACAATGAATATCAACATGGTAAGTTCTCCTGTCAAGATCCACCTTTTGAAAGAAACGGTACGAGCCATGGGAGTTGACTTTGCTTTCCTACAAGAAGTGAAAACGACTGCACTCCCGACTTTTACGGTTACGCCACACATGTGACGTCCGGTAGCCCTGCAGACACCGGAGTGGCAATATTAGTGCGTGATGGTATTGAAGTTACCGACGTCACGTATCTTCCCTCTGCACGAGGAATGGCATTTACGGCGCTCAACACCCGATTCATTAATGTTTACACGCCGTCGGGTACCACAAGACGTCACGACCGCGCCCTATTCTACTCCACAGATGTCACTCCCCTTTTCCTTGGACGATACGACCACAGCGTCTTCGCCGGCGATTTTAATTGCGTTCTTCACCACAAGGACCAAATCCCACATTACATGCCCTGTCCAGAACTAGGTGCGATGATCCAAGAACTTCACTTGTGCGGCACGTGGGAAAAAGTCCACGGTAACTGCTCTGGCCACACTCATCTTACTAGTCATTCGGCCAGCCGACTTGATCGCATATATGTGTCACAAGATCTCACACAAGGTGTGGTGGACGCCGAACTATGGCCTCAGGCCTATTCCGATCATAGTGCCTATATCTGCACTATACACCTACGCCCCCAACAAGTCTGGCGCAGCAATGGCTTTTGGAAGCTCATCTCCAGGACCTGGATTGCCGTCGGCAAGTTGCAGCAACGTGGACTGACTGTGAACGCCGCCACCCACGATATACCTCGACCCTGGAGTGGTGGCTCCTCTGTGCCAAACCAGCAATCCGTAGGACACTTATGCAATATGGCAAGGACGTGACTGCGTAGCATCGACAGATCCTCGATTTTTACTACGCGGCACTAAGGGACCTCGACGCCTTACCCCCTTCCCCGGAAAGACAACATGACCAAAGCAGAATCAAGGCTCACACACTATCATTGACGAAGCACCGACTAGACAGTGCAGTAGTCCGCTCGCGACGGCACGACCGAACAGTTGCAGAGGAACCCATTATGCACCACGTTGTGGCGGATAAGCGCCGACAACGCCAACATTTATTCACACAACTCAGGACACACGACAGTCGCTTATGTACGACCCAAGCAACCATAGTAAAGGCGATGGAAGATCATTTTCGTCATCTTTACCAGGAAAGAACCGTCGATGACGAGGCCACTACTGAAGTGTTACAGCAGGTAACACGTACTATCGACGAGGCTTCCGTGAATCCATTAACAGAGGAAATCTCACTCGAAGAAGTCGAAGACGCCGTGGACAAAGGTGCGGCAAATAAGTCTCCTGGACCTGATGGATTGCCTATCGAATCTATCGAATTCTACCGGACTTTCCGTGACATCATGATGCCTCGCTGGGTTATAATGTTCCGCGAACTTATGTCTCTAGACTGTGTTGTGCCGCCAGCGTTTGTAGAAGGACTTCTCAGGTGGAGGGCTATCGATTAACGACTATCGGCCGCTTACAATGCTGAACGCCGATTACAAGATTTTCGCCAGGATTATGGCGAGCCGTATTAAGACGACTTTGCCGATGATTCTCGCTCCAGAACAGACGTCGCAGGGGGGAGAAGCCAACATACACATGGCCACCGGTGACTGCAGGGACTTAATAGCGATCGCTTCTGCGTGCCGTCTGAGAGCGTCGATCGTCTCCATCGATTTCAACCGCGCCTTTCATAGAGTGCACTACAACTTCCTCCTACGAGTGATGGACTGTATGGGATTCCGCCCGGGCCTCATCGACACCCTACGGCGTCTTTGAACGGCAGCCAGCTCACACGTCCAGGTCAATGGAAGGACGGTAGGACCGGTACCCATTAAGAGGTCTCTACGACAGGGTTGTCCCCTTTCACCTACCTTTATGCAATCGCACTCGAGCCACTCCTAGGGGGCCTTAACCACCGCCTATCTGGCATCACGCTGCGGGACGTCACCTTTCGCTATAGGACATACGCTAACGACCTGCTACTGCTGGTTCGTTCCAATGACGAAGTTCAAAGCGTACTAACCTGTATTCAGCGATACGGACAGGCCGCAGGCCGTTTTCTGAACATCAACAAGTCGGCGGCGTTGGATGCTGAGCGTGGTCTCGGACCGGAAGCCCTCGCTTCCCTCCCACCAGTTTCTGATCTGCGATATTTGGGAATCACGTTCAAGAAAGATGTACGTAAGCTGCAGCAAACTACCGACGGTTATTACAGATCATACGCGCAATAGTGCGACAGAACCTGCTCCGGGACTTGAATCAGCTACAACGTGTTGAATACCTGAACCTCTACGTGGCATCAAAACTCAACCACGTGGCACAGGTCCTCCCACTACCGCTGCAGGTAGGTCACCGGCTTCAGGCGGCCTTCAGTTACTACATTTCAGCAGGTAATATATTTAAAGTACGATACGACACTCTTACCCTCCCAGTGCACAAAGGGGGGGGGGGGTGGGATTGATCAAAGTCAGGGCGAGAGCAGCTGCCCTTTACATGGGCAACATGAGGAAACGATGGAAAAGTCAACATACCTCTCCCACGGTTCGTTTACTACAGGTTCTGATGCCAGTCTCTAACGTCCCGCCGGTGTCGGCTGCGCACGTCGACCTTCATTCTTGATTGCAGCTATGTCAGCTCGAACCTCTCCGCCACACGTCCACCAAAGGCGAAAGATTTTTATACCAACCTTCTGCGGGCTGTTCCCCATAACGTGGTGGAAAACAAGTACCCTACGGTTCACTGGCCAAGAGTGTGGAAAACGATACACCACAACTTTCTGTCATCCACGGTGCGTTCGAAGTGGTATCAGATCGCCAACAAAAAATATGCCACACGATAGCGACTTCACACTATTGGACTGGCAGACTCACCTTATTGCCCAGATTGTCACCTCTTGGATACCGATGAACATCGTCTTACTTACGCATCATCGTCCGGAGTTTGGCGACTAACACACAATATATTAGCTTGTTACCTCCGGGTCACACCTGATATGATTGACTCTCAGACCCTACTCTGTCCAGACGAAACTTACTTTCCGACCGCAAAATATCATGCGCTTACATGGTTCAAAGGACTTACCGTCGCCTATATCTTTAGTGACGGAGAGAAAGAGCAGCTTGATTACTGGTGGTTCCTACAAAATGCTCACACTGCCCTCGAACGCACACCGAAATACCGTACGCTCTTCGCAAATTATTTACGCAGCGTTTTCGTTAACCCCCCACTCAGCTGGGGAGTGCCAAGCTGCGGTTAATGTTCTGTGCTGCATCACACTAACGGCTGAACGTTCTGCCTTGTCAGCCATGAGCGAAGGAAGAGACAGGCTACTGCAAGGATGCAGTTTTCCTTGAGGCACTAGCGAAGCAGAATGCCTTCGTTGCAGATGCCCTTGAAAGGCGCTGTTGGAGATATCAGATAACGATGGCAAAGCACCAAGTGGAACCAGTTACATTTATTGAAGAACCTTTTAGTTGGAATTGCATCAGTGATTTACATTTTTATTTTTTTGATTACTCTTTTATGCCACCTTTGTTGTTGTAACACTTACTTGTAACAGTTAGTTACTTGAATTCTCATTTGTACACGTTTCCTAAATGTAATCATGTAAAAAATAAATAAATACATTAAACAAAAGTGTAGCGTCCTTCATTCATAATCAAAACGTCTTCGGTGCCGGGTTCGAATCCCACCGCTGCTTAAATTTTGATTAATAATCAGCGTTGGCGGCCGAAGACTTCGGTTATAATGTTACCCTCGTTCTGCCAACGGCCTTGTGAAAGAGGGCGGAGGAGCAGACAGAGGTTCAGGGCACTCTCTTGTCCTAGGGGTGGGAAACTGCCGCTAAAGGCGGAAGTATCAGCAATGATCAACTACATGAGGATGCAGAAGGCAATGGAAACCACTCCATTAAAGATACGTAACGTGTATACACATGACATGTGATATGGATTTGAAATGTCATGATGATCTCTCCATTGGCAAAAGATTCCGGAATAGTCCTCCATTCGGATCACTGGGAGGGGACTGCCAATGGGGAGGTTACCATAAGAATAAGACTGAATAATCAACGAAAGGATAACGTTCTACTAGTCGGGGGTGGAATGTCAGAAGCCTGAACGTGTTAAGGAAACTAGAAAATCAGAAAAGAGAAACGCAAAGGCTCAATCTAGATATAGTAGGGGTCAGTGAATTGGAGAGAAGACAAGGATTTCTGGTCAGATGAGTATAGGGTAATATCAACAGCAGCAGAAAATTGTACAACGGGAGTAGGATTCGTTATGAATAGGAAGGTGGGGCAGAGAGTGTGTTTCTGTGAACAGTTCAGTGACATGGTTGTTCTTATCAGAATCGACAGCAAACAAACACCGACAACGATAGTTCAGGTATACATGCCGACATCGCAAGCTGAAGAGGAAGAGGTAGAGAAAGTTTATGGGGATATTGAAAGGGTAATACAGTATGTAAAGGGGGATGAAAATCTAATAGTCATGGGGGACTGGAATGCAATTGTAGGGGAGGGAGTAGAAGAGAAGGTTACAGGAGAATATGAGCTTGGGACAAGAAATGAGAGACGAAAAAGACTGAGTTCTGTAACAAGTTTCAGCTAGTAACAGCGAATACTCTGTTCAAGAATCACAAGAGGAGGAGGTATACGGGGAAAAGGCCGGGTGATACGGAAAGATTTCAGTTAGACTACATCATAGTCAGACAGAGATTCCGAAATCAGATACTGTGTTGTAAGGTGGACCCCGGAGCATATATAGACTCAGATTACAATACAGTAATGATGAAGAGTAGGTCAAAGTTGAAGGGATTAGTCAGGAAGAATCAATACGAAAAGAAGTGCGATGCGGAAGTACTAAGGAAGAACGAGATACGGTTGAAGTTCTCTAACGCTATAGATACAACAATAAGGAATAGCTCAGTAGGAAGAGGAAGGGACATCTCTGAAAAGGGCCATCACGTAATTTGGGAAGGGTACAAACAAGGTAATGCGAAGAAACCATGGGTAACAGAAGGATACTTCAACTGATCGATGAAAGGAGGAAGTACAAAAATTTTCGGGGATACTCAGGAATACAGAAATACAAGTCGCTGAGGAATGAAGTAAATAAGAAGTTCAGGGAAGCTAAGACGAAATGGCTGCAGGAAAAATGTGAAGGCATCGAAAAAGAAATTATTGTCGGAAGGACAGACTCAGCATACAGGAAAGTCAAAACAACCTTCGGTGACATTAAAAGCAAGGGTGATAGCGTTAAGAGCGCAACCGTAATTCCACTGTTAAATGCAGAGAAGAGAGTGGATAGATAGAAAGATACATTGAAAGTCTCTATGAGGGTAACGATTTGTCTGTTGTGATAGAAGAAGCAACAGGAGTCGATTTAGAAGAGATAGGGGATCCATTATTATAATCAGAATTTAAAAGAGCTTTAGAGGACTTAAGATCAAATAAGGCAGAAGGTATAGATAAAATTCCATCACAATTTCTAAAATCATTGGGCGAGGTGGCAACTAAACGACTATTCACGTTAGTGTGTAGAATGTATGAGTCTGGCAACATACCATCTGACTTTCGGAAAAGCAGCTTCCACACAATTCCGAAAACGGCAAGAGCTAACAACTGCGAGAGTTATCGCACAATCAGCTTAACAGCTCTTGCATCCAAATTGCTTACAAGAATAATATACAAAAGAATGGAAAAGAAAATTGAGGATGCGCTTGATGACGATCAGTTCGGCTTTAGGATAGGTGAAGGCACGAGAGAGGAATTCTGACGTAGTGGTTGATAATGAAAGCAAGACTAAAGAAAAATCAGTACACTTTCATAGGATTTGTCGACTTGGAAAAAGCGTTCGACGAAGTAAAATGGTGCAAGTTGTTCGAAATTCTAAAAGAAAGTAGGGGTAAGCTATAGGGAGGGACGGGTCATATACAATGTGTACAACGGCCAAGAGTGAATAATAAGAGTGGACGACCAAGAACGACGTGCTCGTATTAAAAACGGTGTAAGACAAGGATGTAGCCTTTCGCCCCTACTGTTCAATCTGTACATCGAGGAAGCAATGATGGAAATAAAAGAAAGCTTGAAAAGGCTCTGAGCACTATTGGACTTAACTACTGAGGTCATCAGTCCAGAAAGGTTCAGGAGTGGAATTAAAATTCAAGGTGAAAGGATATCAATGATACGATTCACTGATTCTTGAGTGAAAGTCAAGAAGAATTACATGATCTGCTGAACAGAATGAACACTCTAATGAGTACAGAGTATGGATTGAGAGTAAATCGAAGAAAGACGAAGGTAATGAGAAGTAGTATAAATGAGAACAGCGAGAAATTTAACATCAGGATTGATGGTCACGAAGTAGATGAAGTTAAGGAATTCTGCTACCTAGGCAGTAAAATAACCAAGACGTACGGAGCAAGGAGGACGTGAAAAGCAAACTAGCAATGGTATAAGGGGCATTCCTGGCCAAGAGAAGTCTACTAATAGCAAATATCGGCCTTAATTTGAAGAAGGAATTTCTGAGAACGTACATCTGGAGTACAGCATTGTATGGTAGTAAAGCATAGACTGTGAGAAAACCGGAACAGAAGACAATCGAAGCATTTGAGATGTGGTGCTACAGACGAATGTTGAAAATTAGGTGGACTGATAAGGTAAGGAATGAAGAGGTTCTGCGCAGAATCAGAGAGGAAAGGAACATGTGGAAAACACTGATAAGGAGAAGGGACAAGAAGACAGAACATCTGTTAAGACATGAGGGAGTGACTTCCATGGTACTAGAGGGAGCTGTAGAGGGACAAAACTGTAGAGAAAGACCTCATTGGAATACATATGGCAAACAATTGAGGGCGTAGGTTGCAAGTGCTATTATGAGATGAAGAGGTTAGCACAGGAGAGAATTTCGTGGCGGGCCGCACCAAACCAATCAGAAGACTGATGACCAAAACAAAATTTAGAATAAAAACCCAAATATGGCAGATCCGACACATTTTCTTATAGCTATACAACGGGTAGACTGACAAATTAAACTCAAGCAAAGATTGGTGAAGTTGTAGTTAAAAATGGAAACGCAAATAGATGACAACCAGAGCGGAAATTACATTTAAATTTTCCTCAGCACACCAAGTATATACGCAAATATTTGATCGGGCGAAGGAACAACCTCAAAATTTAATTACTGCGTCGGTCACATATAGGCCTTTAGGCAGTATATTTAGGAGTAAAAGTAAGTACGCCACAGCCTTAAGAAGGGAAAGGCGAAATTTAACTTAAAGAACGCTAGTCATCAAGCTGTTTAGTTCCACTACAGCAATAGCGGACACGCCTCAAACACAGGCGGAAGGTACGTGCAGGGGCACAACAGCAACAGACCTTCGCAGACGGCAGCAGTCGCGCTGCTAACAAAAACCACATTGGTGAGATACCGGCTACAGAAATACAAACTACATGAAAAACATCGCCACCTTCTCAAGAGATCAGGGCTATATAAAATAAATAAATAAATAAATAAATAAGGTAGTAAATATTACTCCCAAAAAAACTCCATAAAGAAATAGATCTTAGATCACTAGTAATGGAGGATAAAAAAATAATAATTAACGTCTCCCTAAACAATGTAGGTGAACTTTACAGCAAAATCGAACGGCCATGTACCTATTTGAATCGAACAGGTATAAAAAAAATGATTAAGCTTACCCCTCCAAAAGAATAATTAGTGACTACTGTACAGCTACACTATTGATGACAAACAGCTGGAGACAGCGTTCGCCGTAAAATATCTAGGAGTAACTATCCAGAGCGACCTTAAGTCGAATGACCACAAAAACAGATATTGGAAAAAGCGGATACCAGACTCAAATTCGTCAGATGAATCTTAAGAAAATGTAACTCATTCACGAAAGAAGTGGCTTATAAGGCGCTTGTTCACCCGATTCTTGAGTATTGTTCATCCATCTGGGATCGCTATCAGGTAGGACTGATAGAAGAGATAGAGAAGATCCAACTAAGAGTGTCGCGGTTCGTCATGTGATCGTTTAGCTGGCAGGGGAGCATTACGGAGATGCTAAAAAATCTCCACTAGCAGACGTAAAAAGTGAGGCGCTGTGCATCACGGAGATTTACTATTGCAATTTCTGAAGAGCACTTGTCAGTCGAACAACATATTACTTCTCTCCAAATACATCTCGCGTATTGATCACACCCACGCACTATTCGCTAGTGGAACAAGGTTGGAGAGATCAGAAAGAGGTACCGAAAGTACCCTCCGGCACACACTATACACACCATTAGGTGGCTGGCGGAGTATGATGTAGATCTAGGGATTACAAACAATGCTACCTTGAATCACTCCTCAGGCTTGACAACCTTCTAGAACCTAGTTTCAAAACACAAATACAAATCAAGGGAATTCTTCTTAAAATAATTAAAACTTAAAATTACAAACAATACGAAATGTAAAAAAAAAAAGCTCACAAAGTCAGTGAACATGAATCATGTCACACAGCTCATGACCAAGTTAGTAAAACTAAGTAAAGAACTTCGTTAAACACTAAAGCTGAAACAACGAACTGCTATACACATGAGGCGAAAGTTAAGTTTCACTAGGAAATCACTGAATTTGAAAGTGCTGCACGGCTTATGGCATTGGTAGTCCACAGCAAGCAAAGGTCTCAGTAGTACACTTCATCGCCAGCACAAGGGCAGTCACTAATATACACCAAAATTTCCAGCAGTGAAATAAATGCAAAGGTACAAGACGCTTACGGCCAAGATTAAGCACAATAAATTAAAATGTTCCAGTGAGCCATAAGGTACCATCAGCAGAGGCACAGATGTCAGAGCGCGAGCAATGCTGACCGCAAAATTTTCTAGTAATGGTCCTTGCATACGCGGGAACGATGAGGGCAAAACTGCAAGCGTCCAGGTTCTCACAGCATGGATTAACAGATAAGCGCAAACCCCTGAATGCCGTAGGTTCAAATGGCTCTGAGCACCGTGGGACTTAACTGCTGAGGTCATCAGTGCCCTAGGACTTAGAACTACTTAAAGCTAACTAACCTAAGGACATCACACACTTCCATGCCCGAGGCAGGATTCGAACCTGCGGCCGTAGCGGTCACTCAGTTCCAGACTGTAGCGCCTAGAACCGCTTGACCACTCCGGCCGGCAGTGCCGTAGGAGGATACTGTCGATACAGCAATGTGATTGCCGCTACCGGAAGCACTGTCAAGTGGGTCCCGGCACAAACAGAACTAACGGCCGAAGGAACCGTTGCGAGCGGAAAACCCACTCGTAATACCCTTATGCTGTGCTTTCCTGCCAATTCTTGCCTCACCACCCACTGTTGTGAGCCAGTGATCATCTACGAAAACTGCAAGTTAAATTCGCTCCGCCTATCGGGGCGCTAGTGAAAGACGGCACCGGAAAGACAGAAATAAAATGAAGTGGAGCAGCTACGGCTCACTGCATTAACTTTTCATTCGTATTTCATTAAAAGAACAAATGATGGAGCCACCTCATGTGCTACTGTCGTTTTGTTTCTTGGCACTTCTCCTGACTTTGTTGTAGTTTTATGATAATTATAAATTTAATGAGATACAACCATTAATTATTCCTAATTAACTATTACTTTAAGCATTTTCTGGTCGTAACTTGTTTTCTAAATATATTTGCAACAAAAAACTGTTGGAGAGCTTGAATCAAGTCGAACGTTTTAATATGGTGATGTCACTGATCAGCGGTCATTGTAGCAGCTTTATTTGCATATCGCAACATCAGTGCTAGAAGTTCATTTAGATTTGCACCACGAAGTCCCATATTATGTTTAAGAGTCATTTTTCTACAAAGCCAATACTGGCATTGAAACTCATAATTGTCTTCTCACGGTCACGCGTCACCATATTACCGAAGGACCGATTACTACCATGTTAGCCAGTTTCCCGCTCTCATCATCCGTCAATTGTAATCTCCCCTTTCTCAGTAAATTTTCTTTACCGATTACCAACAGCATTCAAAATTGTATAACAGGAAGGGTAGATTACAAGCATCATCACCTATGTTCTCTCTCAATTGCATGGACAAGTCGTCATCAGATATTAAAATCTTACTAAGCAGATGTATCGAAGCAAATCAACAATGATCAAGAAACAGGAATATGAGAAGCAGAAAGAGATTTCACAAGCGTCCAGTCCAGTTATTCTGGGCACACAAAGAATCACGTTGGCAGAAGTTTTGATTTTAGTCCATATTCAGGTATGAGCACACAGTGAGCTCTGTACTCACTCTACGGAAGCTTTCCTCTGAGTAGCAGACAAAGAATCACGTTGATAGCAGTTCTGATTTTAGCCCTCATTCGCGTCTGAGCACGTAGTGAACCCTGCACTCAACCTAGGGAAGCTTTCTTCTGAGTAGTTACCATCATAGCAGCCACTGTTACTCTCTCCATCAGACCCGAACCTGTCCATAAGGCAAAGACGATCGGAATGGGTGAGAAAAATAATGCTAAAATTTTTAAAAGGTCTCACACTCGTCATAGATGGCCTTTAAGCCTTACCTGCATACTAGTTTATTTGACCATTGACATGTATTAGCTTTAGCACTCTGTGAGAATGTGGCTTTTATTTTTGTCAAGTTGCGCAATGGATTGATCCAACAAGCACCCTTTGGCTCCTGCAAGAAACAATTTCCACCTCACACTACTTCAGAAGTCAGACAAACGCTCCTAATGACCAACAAGAACTGCTTGAAAAACATTCAGCAACAAATATCTTCTGGAGTCGTCCGCTGTAAGGAAAAGACACAAAAATACTCTGTATATTCTTATGTAACTAGTGGAATACTTGGGTAAGGGAGTATTGCTAGTTAGTGTAAGAAAAACATTAAACGAACGAAAAATATTATTTATTACAAAAAATTCTGAGAAATCAAGTGAAACTTCTTCTTACAAAATAATAATAAATTTCTGGGTCCTTTTTGAAACAGTAGATTGCTTCTTATAGATAGGAATGCCTTTATTTTACAAAGTATGGAAAGGTTCTTTTCTCCCTTTTCTTTAAGAATGTTATTTACTCGGCAGAATGGCCGAGAGCCACGCCTACACTACTTGAATAACTTTTCTAGGTACAGTCAAGGCTGTCGCGTGAGAAATGTAATGGAGTGTACTGTTATGGAGGACAGATGGGGCTCACATATGCTGTAGCGCACAATACCATGAGCTGCGACGACTGCTGCCTGTTTCGCTCGCTGCTGACAAATAACACAACTCTCTCTTTCTACCTGGATTGACCTTCGACAATCAAACTCTCCCTATCCCTTGATGAAGTCAAGGACTCCTATCTGCCCCTAGTCTAACTATTGGCGTGATACACCGGTCAGATAACCAGTCCACCGTGATGCCACTCAATACTCGCCCAAAGGCGTTTAAGTAGTACTCTGTCCACGTTCACACCGTACAATATGTGTGGCGGCTAACACAGTGAACAATGCTTAATTGCAAGCAACTCAATATAGAGTGTCACTCTGATTCGCTAACGACAGAGGTGCTCTCCCAGTGAAGTACTGAGGAGAGACTTTGTTCCTCGCTCTTTGCATACACGTACGAGCGCACTCGCACTCGTTACATGTTCCCGCTCCAAGAGCGACAACAGAACAGGCCCTTTTTCTGGAAAAGTTGCAGAGGTATATTATTCGCTATCTTCCCTCACTCCTCTGGCTGTTTGCATCAGAAATATTCCGCCAGTCAGCGTTGCTCTTTTAAACAGGAGAATGACGTTTCGTTTGAGTCGACCAATGCGGAAATCTGTAGTATCTCTGTTAGGTGTATACTGTCCTTCTGTGAGAACTCCATAACTAGGCAGTCGGTCCATGAATAAATGCGTCTTCTGGGTGCTCCCACACAATGTAGTGGAATTTACTTTTAAGTCAAACACGGGGTTCGTTATCCCTTTCCTCTGGCAAAAGCTGTCTTCTCTCTGGGCGGTCGCTTTGGCTGAATAGGTATATTGTTGACCCAGCCCTCTGTAGGGACAGTCTTCCCAGCGGGCTGGTTTCCTCTTCAGAATGAAAATTCCTGTGGCTCTAATGTCGTGTACGCCAGCCTCGACTTTTACACCCTCGGTGCGCACTTGTGATTAACTTATTAGATTTGCATATCGCTTACATGAATTCGTACAAAATTGACTCTACCTTATGGAGATTGGGTTCGAATGAAGCGTCTTGATGTGCTGAATACGATTGCGAGGACGGAATATGTAAGAAATGAAGGTCTTGATAACACGCCACCTTACATACCCCCTCTTGTGAAAAAATTTTTGTCTGGGGTTTGTGAATGCCAAGGAAAACATTGACAAAGTCAGGCATAAATTGTTCTTTTAGATTTTCCAATAAACTTTCTCAGCCATTCTTAACAATTATGTATTTATTTCTTTATAGTTATTGTTTCTAGTTTTTAATTATACAATTTGTGTTTTGTTGTTAGGCAAACATAGACTTTACAAAGGTTGATTTTCTTTGTCGTTGCCATTACGTGTCTTTGTTTTTCTTTTTCATTTTCAGAAGGTGCTTTTACAATATTAGCTTTTCTAAACTCGTTAGTGTACAGTGTATCTTGTCTTAGTAAGGTTTTTTTCTCTTTAGTTAAGCTTTGCGTGAATGTTCGCAAAAGATCTGTTGTGTCAGTTTGTTTCATTTATTTATTTCTTTTATGTGTCACTGTTTTTGTTTTTAAAGAATGAAGAAGCTTTTCTCTTAATTCTATCCTCGGTACTATTGTTATGATTGCAACAAAAATTTATTTATGGACGTTCCTTACAGAAGGAAAAATACTGCATAATTCTTTTTCTAATTCTACATATAAAGAAAATAAGAGGTTGTATGACCAACCTAATTTAATTTCTTTCTCAAAAATTTTGAGATCTGTATAAATTAGGGACTTTACATATTTAATAAAATAATTACTTTTACAAATAAGAAGGTAAGTATTATTTGCATATATCTAATTTTTATAATCTACGCTGGTTGTATTTACTCTGTCCATTTCTTTGTTTGACGATTTCCATGGAAGTGCTGGAAGATGTCGACTCATTTATATGGGTGTCACAAATCATGTGAGAAGCCCTCTAGCATGCGATGCCGGGTCTCATTTGTTGCTCTTGTCATCATGAAGTCGTATTTTTAACCAACGATGATGAATGGGGTTTATTGAGTATACAGTGATGTCTTGGTACTCCTCTGCTGTCGCACGTGGGGGGTATGACAGTTCGACGATCGTAGTAAGTTGGTGATTATCGACGATCGTCACCGTGACGTCTTGGTACGCCACACCTGGTTCAGTATGGCAATTTGGTGATGTGGTAGGGAGAATGATGTTCATTTTGCTGAATCCACTTCTGGATAATGTTTGTTGGTACCGCTTAATATTCCGTTTGACGTTCGTTTGTATTTGTTTGACTGTTCAAGGTTTATTTTTGGAGAGGTGGTTGTAGTAGTTAGCATGTTTAAAAGTTCATGGAAAGACGTTTGTAACAATTTTCTTTGTAGGATAGGAGAGAAAGGTATCTTGCTGTCTTCTGCCCCTCTTCGTCTTGCATCTTCTGTTCTTCTCTTCTTTCTTGCATTCTTCTGTTCTTCTTGGGCTAGGAATATGTAAATTTTAATGTAGGAGAGATATACAATGTGTGGGATCTGACTGCCTTTCCAAATATAAGTTGATGGGTTTATTTCTTGCACCTTTTTTGTAATCTTGTTGCATCATGATTCTCCCCACACTTGTCCATGAAGTAGCAGTATCAAGGCATATGACATATCCATGCTGCACATTGTTCTTCTGAAGTCGAACTTGGATGCAACCTGCATTTCCAGTGTGGCGTTGGTCTTCATGTTGCTGTCATTGCCCTAAGTGCTTTATCAACATGTCTGTACTCTCCAGTGTGGCGTTGGTCTTCATGTTGTTGTCATTTCCCTAAGTGCTTTTTCAACATGTCTGTACCCTCTCTGACACTATCTCGAAGCATCTGGTGTTGAGGGATCTGGCAATTGATGTTGGTGGCAATGTCCCTCTGACGGGTAGAAATATTTACAATTTTTGTTTTACATATATTTGTTATTGTTATTTACAAAAAACTCTGATTTTATATAATGCAAAAATTTTCTGAGAGTGGCTTAAATTATTAGATATATTTCTTTATTCTAATTATGTCCTACCATTACTTCATCCTTTTATGGGTTTTGTGTCATTTCTTCTTTGTGTGCATGTTGCAGGATACTCAATACTACAAGAAATTGTTAGTCTGTTTTGTTTCCCTCTTTTGTGTTGTTCTGTTGATCTATTAATTTAACTTTTATTTAGTGATTAGTATAAGATAAGGTGTTTCCTTTGCCCCTCTGTCTCTCTCCCTTTCTTCTCCTCTACCGTTCCTTTCATTCTCATGCTTTTAAATGACTCACATTGTAGACGCCAATTCATTGACCTGTTTTTGGATTTGTTAGCTCTACGGCATTTACGTGAGCGATTCTGGAATTTATCATTGGCCCTTTATAGACAGCAAAAAATTTACTGCATTTATTTTGTCTCTTATGTGAATTGTAGTGAGTTATTACAAATACTTTTTGGCCCAGCGTGAAGCGTTTCTTTGTGGCGGACTTGTCTTGAGTGATCTTACGTCTCATTGCTGCTCAGTGAATGTTCCGCAAGGCAGAAGTGACGATTTGTCTGGGTTGCTTTCTGGGAATAACTGGAAATTTGATTATTTCTTTTATTTTTTCTGGTGGATCTATATTCTTTAATACTGTAGTTGGTGGATAAGTCGTGATACTATGTGTTGTCTCATTAATTACCTCTTGGAAGTCTCATAGATATAGGTCCCAAGTGCAATGGTTCTTTCTACAAAATAGCCTACAAAGTGTTCCCTAATCTTTCGTGATATGTCCCGCCGGATTTCCACTTGGTTTATGTTTAGAAATAAAGATGGGTTTGATTTTTAATTTGTCTAACGTGTTTTTCCAGTGAACTGATCTGTATTGAAGCCCATTATCTGAGATGATTCTTTTCACTCGCCCAATATGTTATGTGAAGTCCTTTTGAAATGCTTTACTAATTGTAAATCCAGTGGCTTTCTTTAAGGGTGTAAGTGTTGTGTATTTTGATGCTAGTTCAATTACAACAAATATGTAGGTGAAGCCTTTCCTTGTTCGTGGAATTGGACCATAAATACCGGTTGCAGCAATCTGTCTTAATTTATCAGGAATAATTGATACATTGGTGGTCTGGTCTGATATGTCACATGTTTTGACTGTACGCATTTTTTACAACTTTTAAGAACGCGTCGAATACGTCGCTCCATATTTGGGAAGTGTACTGTTTGCTTCATTTTTTAGATAGCATTTCTTTGGTCCAAAATGTCCACTGCTGAAGTGGGTATACCAAATGTATTTATTAATAAGTTCGTCAGGGATGCATGCTAACCATTGTGCAGTATCATATTTACGTTTAAGAAATAAAATATTGTCTTTTACTGTGTATTTTTTTCTAATTTATGTGTTTGTTTTGTCAGTAAGTTTGTGTTTAATCTTGAGGAGGGTCTGCTCTCGGTTTTGTTCGTCAGATAAATTTTTAAAAGTGTTTTTGATAAAATTTTCGAATGGTACGTTTTTTAGGTAATGGATAGTTCGTTCTACATCTTCATTTTTGATTTTCTGGCCGTCTGGCATTCTCTGTGGTGAACGAGACAATGCGTCGGCCAGAATATTTTCAGGTCCTGGTATGTATGTGTCTGAAAAGTCATACTCCTGCAGTACTTGCATCCATCTTGTCAAACGTCTGTGGGTTAATTTGGAAGAGATTAAAAACTCTAATGCTTTATGGTCTGCGTATACTTGTGTTTTTCTGCCAAATAGAAAATGTGGAAATTTTAGAAATGCCCATACTATGGCTAGAGCTTCTAACTCTGTTATAGAATAATTCTTTTCTGCTTTCGATAGTCCTCTACTTGCAAAGGCTATTGTTTTATGTATTTTCTTACCGTTTTCTTCAATTGGTTGAAACAATACTGCCCCCAGACCGGTCTTTGCACTATCAGTAACAAGACAGAACTCCTGACTTAAAACTGGGTGTGATAAAATCTGAGCATTATTCAATGCCTCTTTCAACTTATGAAATTCTTCATCTGCCTGTTTATCCCATATCCAGGGTGTGTTTTTTTCTGTCAGTGAACATAGTCTAGGTGCTGCAAGAGTGTCTATCCGTATAAACTTCTTGTAAAAATTTATTAACCCCAAAGAATCCGCTTGAACTTTTCTTGTTGTAGGGAGTAGGTATATTACGAATAGTGTCCATCTTCTTCTCGTCTGGCATTATACCTTCTGCAGATATTTTAAGTCCTAAAAATTTAAGTTTTGACTTTCCAAAATGCGATTTGGTAATGTTGATTGTGACCCCATGTTTTTTCATAATTTGTAGAAAATATTCCAGTATATAATTATGTTCTGCCCAAGTTACCTCCGCCACAAGAACGTCGTCCACATAGCAAGTAATTTTGTGAAGTATGTCGAGATTCAGTATAGAGCACAGATCGCCAATAAAGGCTGCTGACGGAATTTTGAGACCAAATGCTAAACGTTTTAATTGGTAGCAACGTCAAAAGACAATAAAGGCTGTGTATTTCCGACATGAAGGTTCCAATTCTGTTTGCCAAAAACTTGAACGCAAATCGATGGATGAAAGGATCTGTACTCCATGAAACTTCTGTAGCAACTCCTCCAATTTCTCCGGTCTGTTTCCGAAATTATAATTATATTTATTTGTCTCGAATCGAGTACCAAACGTATACTCCCGTCCTTCTTACTCACAATGTGTAAGGGCGAATAATATGGTGACTTGGCTGGTTCGCTTATGTCATCATCCAACAGTTTTCTGGTATCAAGAAATACTTGCTCTCGATAAATATATGGTATGGAATAAGGTGGAACACAAAAGGGTTTATGATCTTTGACCTCAAATTTGTATTGAAAATCTTTAATGCTACCTGTCTTTGGTGCAAATACCTCCGCATGTGACCTCAATATGCCTTCTAAATTTTTCCTATCCTGGAGCGAAATATCATCTATTTCCTCTAACTTATTACCAATCTCTTGATGTATTTCTTCTATTAATTCTGGTGGGAGTGGGTGAGGGTTTTCCCCAAACTTATATCTAGAGTGTCTCTCCTCCTCTATTTCATCCTCTTCTTGACTTAAACGCAATTGCGTTACTTTTCCCTGTCCTTTTTTGTCATACAAAGTTTGAATAAAATATAGTATTACATCATCTATTGTTACGAAGTCTTGTGGTATGCAAATGTGAACCTTATGCTCATTAATGAAATCCACCCCGATTATCATATCAGCTGTAAGTTTTGCTACGATTACAAAATTGTTTTCAAACTCGTAACCTTGGCAACTGAATGAAAGACGTGTTTCGTACTTCACCTCAGTTGCATTTTTTTCTAAGGCTCCAAAATCTCTTATTCTTTTTGGCCTTAAAATTGGTAATTCTTTCTCTCTATTGCACCTTTCAAATAGGCTTTCTGATATAGCAGTCACTTGACTCACACTATCTATGATTGCTTGTGTCGTAATTTCACCAATGTTTATCTTTAATATGGTTTGTATAATTGTGGATGTTACGACTTCCTTTTCTTGCATCAAATTCTCTGCTATAGATTCATAGCTTAAGCTCTGGATAACTGTACCTTCCCTTTGTGTTTGTGTTTGCTTTGGTCTTAACTCAGTGAGCAAATCCGTTTGCGACTATCTGCTTCCTTACGTCTGTTTTCGAGCTCTTGTCTCTCTTTTTCCTGCATTTCCAGACATTCCCGGATATACTCTCTATCTCCTCAAAGTCACCCATGTTATACAGATTAAGCGGCTTTTGCGTTTGCGGTGTCTGCGTTTCGTTTTCTTCTAAGATACCTTGCTCTGTTTTATCGCGTTCATTTACTTTATTCTCGTTAAACATATCACTAAGTCCCATTAACAATTCTTCTTCGCTCAATTCTTTTGCACATGGAAGTGGTGGCAATTCCTCCTCATTTTCGGAACTTTCCCATTGTATATTGTTCTCCCAGGCTATGTAGCGTAATTCAAGAGTATCTGGTGCTGACTTTTTATCGAAAATTTTCTTAAGTCCCTGTCTATCTGAGTTGCGGCTATTGTCAGTGTTTTCTAATTTTGATTTATCTCCTTCCAAGACATGAATGTTCTGTTTTGATTGTGTTTATGAGTGGTCGTTCGTTTGCCAAATCTCTTCCGTATTTTTTCATCAGTCCTTACGTTTTTCAGGATTCTGTGGCCTAACTTCTACTTCTGGTTTCCCTTTGCTGTGTTGTTCTTGTCTCTGAGGACCATAATTTCCTCTGTAATTATTCGCGCCTTGGTCTCGCCAGTTGCTGTTTCTGACATCGTAACCTCTTTCAAAGTACCCATGACCGTTGGCATTTTGATTCCTAAACTCATATCCACCACTGTATGAGTGTCCATTACCGTTTCTATTTCGGAACCAATTATTCTGGTTATCGTTTCTATGCAATTACCTCCATTATGCCAATGTCCTGCTATGTTAAATCGCCTGAAATTATTGGTATTAGGGTTGCGATTATTATTATTAAAATATTAGTACCTAGTCCTCTCCTTTTGCTGTTCCCTCTCCTTTCTATTTTCTTTCACATCATCTTCTTTAAACATGAATTCAAGTTCCCTTAAGACCTCTTTGAATTCTTCGGTATTTAATTTTTTTCTACTGTCGCCTGTTGATACTTTACCGGTAACTTCATTCTACACAGACGTTGCATGGGGGCTTATTTATTAAGTTTGAAAATCATTTTTATTTTTGGTGGCTGTCTGTCCGATTACGCAAGTCTCGTAAACGATTGGCCCTGACTAGTATTATTACGCAATCTGACTGCACAGAACAACAACAAAGGATGAAATGAAAATTTTCTGTTAACACAATTAATTAATTAAGTCCCCAGCAACTATAAAACCTACGAAACCAAAGCACAAGTGTAAATGTTCTGTGTGTGGCAGTGTGACTCAACGTACACATCTGGCACGGTTCTTCTTCAACAAGACAAGAAATTTTAAATATCATTTATACTGAAGTAATTAAAAAAATAGAAATACTATAATTGCGCAAGAAACCCAGAATTACACTCTAATACAAGAACACACGCCAGATGCTTTGTTGTCTGAACCTGTAATGACGCATTATTCAGGACACTGAAATAATGAGAGAGAAAAGAATTTTTTTTTTTTTTTTACCGTCGTTTATGTTGATGAAAAGCACTCTAGACATTACAATCTCTCCACACCGACTCGCTACTATCACATCTCAACAAGAACTTTTCAGTATCACATCTCAGCAAGCACTGACTCCCACGAGTTCTCCCCAAGCACTGACTACTACGAGTCCTCGACAGGCACTGCCAGTGGAGGCGGCTGAATAATACTCTTTGGCGCAATCTCTGGCGCCGTGGCTCAGTGTAGCCACCTTTCATATGCCCCTCCTCCACGGGCCAGAATTTGATGGTATTTTTGCCAGCATTGGTGGTGAAAATACCACCAAATTCGTCCACAAAAATACAGACAAAAATAAAAGATAATATTAATACCTAAATATCACATAATTAGTTAAAATTTTGGCGTTGCACTGACCTTTCAATAACCTGCTATATAAAATACAGTAAGCAATACAAATTCTTTTCATACATGTGACTTTACATAATAGTTCACACAATACACAAAAAATCAGTTTATACAAATGTTCACATAAAATGCTTTCAATGATTAGTTCCAGTAGTAGCACCCAGCGATGGTCAACAGGTGCAAACACCAACAAGTGACATCATTTTAGTAAAAGCAGTTTCATCAATGGCAGCCAGCAATGTTGAACAGGTGCAGACACCAACAAGTGACTTCATTTCAGTAGAAGCAGTTCCATCTGTGGCACCCAGCAATGTTGAACAGGTGCAAACACCAACACGTGACATTATGTCAGTAGAAGCAGTTCCATTAGTGGCACTCAGTAATGTTGAACAGGTGCAAACACCAACAAGTGACATCATTTCAATAGAAGCAGTTCCATCAGTGGCACCCAGCAATGTTGAACAGGTGCAGACAGCAACAAGTGACATTATTTCAGTAGAAGCAGTTCATCAGTGGCACCCAGTAATGTTGAGCAGGTGCAGACACCAACAAGTGACATTATGTCAGTAGAAGCAGTCCGTCAGTGGCACCCAGCATTGTTGAACAGGTGCAGACGCCAACAAGTTACATTATTTCAGTAGAAGCAGTTCATCAGTGGCACCCAGTAATGTTGAACAGGTGCAGACACCTACAAGTGACATTATTTCAGTAGAAGCAGTTCATCAGTGGCACCCAGTAATGTTGAACAGGTGCAGACACCAACAAGTGACATCATTTCAGTAGAAGCCATTCATCAGTGGCACCCAGTAATGTTGAGCAGGTACACACAGCAACAAGTCACATTTCTCAGCAGAAGCAGTTCCATCAGTGGCACCCAGCAATGATGAGCAGGTCCAGAGAGCAGTCCATCATATTCACTATCACTGATCACACTGTTCATCAGAGTTTATTAAACATGTCCTAGTGGCACCAATCATGTAGAAAAAGTACAAGTAACAGTCCACAATATTCACTATCCTAATCACACAGTTCATCAGCAGAAATTAATCATTTCTAAGTGGCACCCATTATGTTGAAAAAGTGCAGGTAACAGTTCATAATATTCACCATCACTAATCAGACAGTTCAGGCATGAACAATAGTTTGAATCCACATACAAATGCTTTTACACTAAATATACAAATCATAACAAACACACAAATGATGTCAGATAATTGTCATATTAACTATTACAAATACACAAACATCAGTAAACCTATAATATTTATAGGTGTCAGTGCAAGCCACTACAAACAATACAATAATATTTTGGAGATAGGTGGGTAGGATTAGGAAAGGAAAACACACAAAACACACTCATCTTTCATCCACATCAAGTACTACTGTGTAATTGAATAGTGTTAACTGTGTATTCTGTCAAAATTTGATGTTCATCTTGTGTATCAAGTAGTAGTGGCAGCAATGTTTAACGGTCAATAATAGTTAAGTCAACGTCATAGTCATCATGTCAAGACCAATGTTTGCCAAGCCAGATCAAAATGTACGGTTGCTGAACAACTGTCAGTGAGCCAAGATATGCAATTACTTCCTCTCTCCAAAAAAAAGAATATACTGCTTAGTGATTTAACAAAGTGTGTGTAGACAATCTTCCTTCCACTTTAGTGTTCTAGTCTGCTATCTTCATCCTCCTTGTTCCATATAGACCAACAAAAAAATATGCATCTCACTTACTTTACCTCTTATCCACCAAAACTCCAATAATCATCAGCATCACATAAGCTCAATACTTCAATAATACCTCTTACGTCGATACATATAAATCTTATCATCAATATCATTTACCTTACCTCTTGTCCAGAAAACTCCAATAATCATCAACTTCATATAATCTCAATAATACCTCAATAGTACCTCTTCAATACGTCGATATATATAAACCTTATTACCAATATCATTTCACTTCCATAACAACTCTTTCCTCTAGTCAGTCTCCTCGAACAAGTACAGATAAATACTTATGCAAACTTCATCATCCTATACAATCCGAAGACACACTGTCAACACACAACCTCTGTGTAATTCATCTGACCCAAATCTTCTACTCATTATGAATTATAAACAAAAGAAATGCATACATGACCTCTAACAGACTTAATTCGAATAACTCTCAGTAATTAAGTACGATTACGAAGTGTGAATGATCATAATATTTCACAGTGTGTACACCACTTCAAGAATTATGGCAAACAGAAGCAAACAGGTGGAGTATTTCAGTGTCAAGTGTCACTTGCTATTTCAATTGCTCATGAAAAATGCAGTGTAATGACTGTCAATGGTCTAAACCTAGTTTTGGTATGTCACGTCGTTAGCATCCTTCCTATTAGCATAAATTCATACAGCTTCCATAAAACCTCCAGCTCATGTGACTTCTATGAAGTTTCTTGTACTAATGTTGTTCGTCAAATTATAGCAGTTCATTTTCTTAACTTAAAAATATAAGGCACTGAGCGTAAGCAAAACATGCAATAGCGAGTAAATATACCAGTAGTGAACAGAATGTCAACAAGTGGATGCAGCACAATTCTTACAACGAGGCTCTGCCAAGCGAACAATCTGTAACCTATACCATAGTGTAACCTAAACTCTATGTTCGTACACTGTACATCAGCATTGCTATATACCAAATTAAAGAGTAGTTGTGACGACAAACAGAAATGTATAAATATGCAATCCATACGCATAGCAGTAAACATATATCTTACGTAATAAACAGGTCATTAGCATCATATCAGCATATGCAAATAAATGTTCATATGTCATCTTAATAAGTAAACATGAAGGCGCAAGCAGATAAATCACAAAGTATAACTTACATACATATCAGCACAACTAATCAGGTGACAATTATAATTTAAATAAATAAGCACAGCAGGCACATAATTAAAAAATATGACATCAGTGAAAAAGCAGTGCAGCCAAGCGATGCATAATATACACAAGTTACAACCCTGTCCATTAATAAAACATTGACAAAAATCAGCAAATGTACGCAAGCACGTCGCTTCACAAGTAAATTCATAGAACATGAAATTAGCACAAAGTATGAATCACGTAATCGCGAGCAGCAAATTACGTCTAAAGTACGTACCTAAGTGGAAATATGTTACCTGAAAAATAAACTCAATTAATAGTTACCTTTTTAGTTTATTAGTTTCTTCTTGGAAATTACATTCTTTCTGAAGTTTTCTCGATAGCACGTCCTCTTAACGTCGGAGACGCACAGAATTTACCTGAAGTTCTTAAATATTTTATACAACCGTATCCTGAAAACTACTGAATGTTAATAACATAATTCATTAAATCACTATAGCTTTATACTGAATTTAGTCGGAGAAATTAGACTGTGTATTTGTTTACGGCTGTCAGTGCATTCGCACTGAGCGCTCGATCAGCTGTAGGCGCGTGACGTAGGAAGTAATTGTTTGCGGTCAACGACTGCCTTGTGCGGCGCGCAGACTTGACTGTTGCTTTGAGTATGTGCCGCCGCCAAAACACAGCGCGGTATCCTTGTACTCTCTGCGTGTTTACATGTATCTGTTAGTTTCTCACAAGTATGTCATTCCACAAAAATTTTTTTTAAAAGTATATCATTCCACAAAAATTTTGGAAACTACGAACCACACGTTTTGTGGTAGGAACAGCATAATTACGAACAGCGTCTAATTTTTTTGGATCAGGAAGAATACCTTCTGTAGAAATACTGTGACCAAGAAATTTCACCTGAGAACGACCAAATTCAGATTTTTCTAAGTTCACTGTAATGCCAACTCTTGCAAAAATACGTAATAATGAATCTAAAATTTTGTTGTGCTCACTCCAAGAACGTTTCGCAATAAGAATATCGGCAACATATGAAGTAATATTGTTACGAAGATAAACAGGTAAAATTTCGTTTAAACTAGGAATGAATGTTGCTGAAGGTACAATAAGTCCAAATGGTAATTTCCGAAATCTCTTTTGGGTAAAATCGTCATATCCGGTTATTGTTTACTTACTCTCTAGATAGATTGATAGTCGAAGAGTTGTTTTTGACAGATGCAAAGAATAGTAAAAGAGTAGGCAAAAAATAGCACCACTACAGCTCGAGGCCCTATGCTCGCTACGGCACATATTCACTTAGAGTAGTGAATCCCCTGAGGACCTTAATAGCCGCACATAATTTCAGGTTTGTGACTTAGTGGCAAATTTGGCGGAAGTGCGTACGTAAATTGATCTAACCATGAACATGGATGTATGTCATTCTTAGAATTGCGAAAGATCTTAAATTTCCGAACAGTCAAAAAGTATTTATAGTCAAAGTTTTCGCCTCGTGGCGACAAAGACCTACCGCGTCTGTCCCAGTCACAATGACGATTATTGTTAAATTCACGCGCCTGGCGCCCTCTTGTTGCATCCCGTACATGAAACAAATTACTTTCTTCAAACCCCTCTGCTATCTGTGATTCCATATTTCTTTTGCTGTATTTTCCTACGATTTCGCCTTCAATTTGTTTGACTTGCTTTTTTAATGCCTCAAATTCCCTTCTCACGCGTTCATTAAATTTTCCCTGATTTTCAACATGCTTATTTATGTTCTGATGCTCTTCGGTTTCTGCAAATGGTAATGGAGCTGTATCATCCGAATCTCTGTCCCCATGTAAACTAAGATTTGTCAATTTATCTGAAATCTCCTCAACTCTTTCCGATAAGTCACCTATTTGTTCTTTCTGCTTATTTACGTCTTCCGTAAGTGTCGCGACTCGGGTTTCAGTATTGACACATTTGGTAGTTAACTGTTCATATTGTTGTGTTAGATTATTTATTCTGTCATTTGGTACGGATTCTTCGATTCTCTCAAATATTTCTTCCTTATCGTGTGCGCATTGTAAATTTAACTCCGAAAATTTCTGTACTATCACGCGATCTTTTTCTTCCTGTTCCCTGCCCTGTTCCTCTTGTCTGATTTCTGTTGAAATTAGGCTATTATTGTGAGCCTTCAAAATCGGTTGTACTTCTTCTCTAATTTCTTTATTTGATTCGTCTTTCATGTATTTGAAACATGTCCCTGTTCGTGAGCCTAGCTGTGTTTCCATTGTTCCCATATGAGTTTCTAATTCAGATCGTAACTGTGATCCCACTGCTTTCATCTCGGTTTTAATTGTTCCTATTTCTGAGCATAACCGTGTTGTCATTGCTTTCATCTCAGTTCTAATTGTTCCCATCTCAGTTTCAATTGTTCCTATACCTGTTTTAATTGTTCCTATTTGTGATCCCAAATTTAATATTGCACCCATCAACTGCTCCATTTCTTCTGTCGTTAACCACGCAATCTGAGAATTTTTCGATTTTGAAAAATTTTGAACTGTTTCCGGACTATTTTCCCTACTTATTAAATTGTTTTCCACTACATTATTCATGACACTGTTTTCCTCTTTTGGCGAGTTCGCCATGTTAACAATTTCGTTATTCTGACTATTCATCATTTTTGCCTGTTTCATAGACCGCGTAATCGTTTACAAAATATACAAAACTCGTCACTATATGAAAATTACACACAATGACACTTCATCATCAACAATATCATTCACACGAAATGCTTCCCTCAAACACTATTAATCGAACAATTGAAATAATTGCACTAAATTATCAAACTTGTAGACAAGACATCAACAAAAAAAAAAATTTTGAAAAATACCATTAGAAGAATGCCAATTACCAAATCTACACATGCAATATAGATTACAATTACTAAACTACAAATTACTACAACAATACTACTGTCTACTATTTTTACAGTCAGAAGATTCCAAGGGACGATCCGAAGCAGCGGTCGCCACGTGCATGGGGATTTATTTATTAAGTTTGAAAATAATTTTTATTTTTGGTGGCTGTCTGTCCGATTACGCAAGTCTCGTAAACGGTTGGGCCTGACTAGTATTATTACGCAATCTGACTGCATAGAACAACAACAAAGGATGAAATGAAAATTTTCTGTTAACACAATTAATTAATCAAGTCCCCAGCAACTATAAAACCTACGAAATCAAAGCACAAGTGTAATTGTTCTGTGTGTGGCAGTGTGACTCAACGTACACATCTGGCACGGTTCTTCTTCAACAAGACAAGAAATTTTAAATATCATTTATACTGAAGTAATTAAAAAAATAGAAATACTATAATTGCGCAAGAAACCCAGAATTACACTCTAATACAAGAAAACACGCCAGATGCTTTGTTGTCTGAGCCTGTAATGACGCAATATTCAGGACACTGAAATAATGAGAGAGAACAGAAAAATTTTTTTTTTACCTTCGTTTATATTGATGAAAAGCACTCTAGACATTACAATCTCTCCACACCGACTCGCTACTATCACATCTCAACAAGAACTTTTCAGTATCACATCTCAGCAAGCACTGACTCCCACGAGTTCTCCCCAAGCACTGACTACTACGAGTCCTCGACAGGCACTGCCAGTGGAGGCGGCTGAATAATACTCTTTGGCGCAATCTCTGGCGCCGTGGCTCAGTGTAGCCACCTTTCAACGTATCAGCTCTCCGTTACTGTATGGTTTGTCTAGGCATTCATTCTTTTTGTCCATTATGTCACAGAATTTTACCACACTTTTCTCCCCTGAGTTTTCATATGGTGTCATCTGAAGTAACTCGTATTTAATTTTGTTTTGCGCCTCCTTAGGCCAATATCTTTCGAGAAATGCTGTTCTGAACTGTAGGTAAGACGTACAGGTAGCAGCGATCTTTTGCATGTGTGCACAAATGAAGTCAAGCTTGTGAGACACGCTCCAATGGTTTGGCAAGCCTACTCGGAACTGATAGATGAATGTGCGTGCTACCACCTTCTTCCTTGAAATGTTGAAATTTTCTAACTTTTGGGAAGTGGTCTGTATCATATCTACCCATAATTCCGGTTTGTGGCTGATTCATGGACTCAAATGATCTGCCACTGCTTGTGTCATCTTACCTATTCTCTGGATATCTACTGCCTGTCTGCCTATGCTCACTTTCCTGCCCCATAATTGCATTATATCGTAACATTGGTGACCAAAGTGCTGTTCGTTTGTCTCTACTCTCGTAATTCGCGGTACTGTACCTGTACTATTGTTATACTGTGTCATTGGATTTACTGGTTCAGTCGCGTGACTTTCTATTGCCTGGTTCTGTGGTATGTCATGTATTACTTTGATCGGGGTTTTCTGTTTCGATTTCTGTGCGAGTGTCACGTCTGGCCTTGGTTCTACTTGAACTTTCTTAGACTGCACGAGTTCGTGTACTGAATTAATGCTTGACGTATCAGTTGTTTCACTACAGGTGTAATCGGTCTCGATCTTTTCTTCGATAGTTTGTATCAACTCTGTTCGAAGCTTTTCAAACTGATCTTTATTATTTATTATTATTCGTTACAGTCAACTTTGGACTACGCTAAGCATCAGTCATTTCTTGTGCTTTTTCTTGCGTTCTTCCCAGTACTTCTTCATTTTTTCTGAGTGGGCTTCTTTACGTTCTTGCGACCAGGTTGTTCCCGTCTTCTTTGATTGCGTTCGGTCTTTGAATCCCTGTATTTTGTTGATGGCATTCCTATATTCCATTCTGTTGTAAACTGTCTCTGGTATAATGTTCATTTCTGCAATGTCTTCTTTTACTTCTTTCAGCCAGTTAATTTGTGTCTTTCTGCTTTCCATGTATTCCAGGATTTTCTTTGCCGTTCTTTCTGGTGCCATTCTTTTGACATGCCCATAGAAACTCAGTCTTCTCTTTTTAAAGGATGTTGTCAGTTTTTCAATTTTCTCGTATAACTCTTTATTGGATCGCAATTTATAATCTTGTCCATCCTTTTTAGGTCCTAAGATCTTTCTCAGTATTTTTCTCTCTTTTATTTCCAATTTCTCCAACAGACGTTTTCTGTTCAGTGGGATGCATTCAATCGCATACAAACTTTCTGGTTTTATTACCGCATTGTAGTGCCTGAGCTTGGCATTGATGGAGATCGACTTTTTATTGTATACATTTCGGCATAGCTGGTATGCCGTTTCCATCTTTATTGCTCTTTCCTGTAGTGAAACATTTGGTAACCCTGTCGGTGTAATCCATTCCCCTAGATACTTAAATTTATGAACTCTCTTAATTATTCCATATTTAGTTTGCAATGTCTGTGTTGGGTCTGTTTTGTCCTGTATCATCAGTTCTGTCTTTTCATACGATCTTTGTTTTTAAGTTCTATCTTATTGATCCGCTGATCATATTTTGCAGTGCGACTTTTGCAGCCTTGCTTTGAATTGCTTGTTCTTCCGAAATTTGCATTGCTGTTCGAGTCGCTTTTTTCTAAAACGTTCCACCTTTTTGTCAACGTTTACGATGTCCAATTGTACCTTGTCCACGTCAGTGCGTAATTGCTGCTGACTTTGTGTTAGTACCTGACTTCTTTCTCTAGATTCTTTCGCGTCTTTGTTTATCTGTGTGATCTGACTATCAATTCTAGCGATACCTTCGTCCATCTGGATTTTAACCTGTTGAATATGTGTCTTTATCTCTTGTCTCAAGTTCTGATTATCCTGTTGCAACTGCTGATGCCGTTTCGTCATCTGTGTATTAATATCCTGATTCTGTTTCGTCATACTATCGATCATTTTTTGTAACATCTCCATGATCGCGTCCTGTCCTGCAACACTGCCTTCTGCTGAACTGTGGGTTCTCGATCTATTGTTTTCTACTCGGGTCAGTTACTTTGTTTAATGGGCTATGCTGTGGCGTTTATAAGTTTGATAACTGCAACAATCTGTGCTGTCTTCCCTTGTCCCTGTGTTATTCTTCGTGTTGAGGACAAGTTGCGTATGTCATTGAACCATTACGTGGCGTAAACGACTCCGGCCACTGCCCTCTCTGTTGTGTATGTCTCGTGTTCGCAGGTACAGTTGCGTCTGTTGCGGAACCTTTTCGTGGCTATCGTAACTCTACAAAATTCTGTGCCTGTTGCTGGGGCATATTGAGATTGTGTGCGAGAGGTTCGACGTATTCTGAATGTTCCACCTCTTCCTCACTGTCTACTCCTCTTTGGACGTCAGCTAACTGCCAATTCATTGACTGTACTGATGCGTATTCTGTCTTTGAATATGCGCGAGACAAACATGTTTCTTTAGCTCGTCTCGCAGCTAACCTTTGCCATTTCCTGCGTGGGCCGTCTTTTTCTGGCTCAGAATGTGCCCTACAGGGAGTTTCGTATTCTGGAAATTCTATATTCTCGTCCCTTCGATTCCCATCTGTCTGATCTGTCTCAATTCTATCCCAATCGAACTGAGCCTGCTGATTCTGCAGCTCACCGACTGTCCTATTCTCTGGTTCACTGTCAGTCCTATTCTCAGGTTCACCATCTGTCCTATTCTCAACAAGCTCGTTTATTTGCTATTTATCTGACTGATTTCCCCCCATCTTGTCTACCTGCTGTCTATCACGCAACCTTCCGGCTTTTGCTCTAGTTGACATGGAAGTTCTTTCAACACACCACAACCCCATCTACAAAACTGTACGACCACTTACCAGTTGGTAGAGCCAACAACAACGTCGTGACTTCTCGGCTGTTCTGTCTGCTGTGCTACAGTCTCCAATCTCCACCTGTGCGCTTGCAAAGGCATAAAAATGTTTCTTCTTAATTCTAACTTATTTGCTACTACGTCACTCTGCGTCTCTGCATCACTCAGCACCTATGTCTATCGCCTGAAACTCCTACAGCCTAACAGCCACTCCAAAATCGTAAAATTCCAAAATTTCCAACACAATAACACAAGACCTTGTCTCTACAATTCTACGCTTCCTCTCTACCTGTATCTATTCTAATCCATAATCTTTGCAAAAAGCTCTTTAATACATGAAAGAAATTTTTTTCAAAGTGTTAATACTGCGACCTGCTGTACCTAACTATCTTATATCACCTATTCTGACAACTTTCTATCTTGTTAATGTTCCTATTTTACCTGGCAGTTTTACCTATCATGGCAGTTTTACCTATCCTGGCAGGGTCGCCATTTTCTGTGAGTGTGTGGCTTTTATTTTTGTCAAGTTGCACAATGGATTGATCCAACAAGCACCCTTTGGCTCCTGCAAGAAACAATTTCCATCTCACACTACTACAGAAGTGAGACAGACGATCCTAATGACCAACAAGAACTGCTTGAAAAACATTCAGCAACAAATATCTTCTGGAGTCATCTGCTGTAAGGAGGAGGAGGAGATTAGTGTTTAATGTCCCATCGAAAACGAGGGCATTAGAGACAGAGCACAAGCTCGGGTGAGGAAAGGATGTGGAAGGAAATTGGCTGTGCCCTTTCATAGGAACCATCCCGGCATTTGCCTGAAGCGATTTAGGGAAATCACGGAAAATCTAAATCAGGATGGTCAGAGACGGGATTGAACCATCGTCCTCCCGAATGGGAGTCCAGTGTGCTAACCACTGTGCCACCTCGCTCGGTGCGTCTGCTGTAAGGAACAGACACAACAATATTCTGTATATTCTTATGTAACTAGTGGAATGCTTGGGTATGGGGGTATTGCTAGTTTGTGTAAGAAAAACATAAAACGAACGAAAAATATTATTTATTACATAAATTCTGAGAAATCAAGTGAAACTTTTTGTTATAAAATGATAATAAATTTCTGGGCCCTTTTTGGAACAGTAGATTGCCTCTTATGGATAGGAATGCTATTATTTTACAAAGTATGGAAAGTTTCTTTTCTCCTTTTCTTTAAGAATGTTATTTACTCGGCAGAATGGCTGAGAGCCAAGCCTACATAACTTGAATAACTTTTCTAGGTATGGTCAAGGCTGTCGTGTGAGAAAATGAGAGATGGGGCTCGCATACGCTGTAGCGCACAATACCGTGAGCTGCGATGACTGCTGCCTGCGTCGCTCGCTGATGACAAATAACACAACTCTCTCTTTCTACCTGGATTGATCTTCGACAATCAAACTCTCCCTATGCCTTGATGAAGTCAAGGACTCCTATCTGCCCCTAGTCTAACTATTGGCGTGGTGCACCGGTCAGATAACCAGTCCACCGTGATGCCACTCAATACTCGCCCGCAGGCGTTTAAGTAGTACTCTGTCTGTGTTCACACCGCACAATAAGTGTGGCGGCCAACACAGTGATCAATGCTTAATTGCGAGCAACTCAGTATATAGTGTCACTCTGATTCCCTAACGACATAGGTGCTCTACCAGTACTGAGGAGAGACTTTGTTCCTCGTTCTTTGCGTACACGTACTAGCTCACTCCCTCTCATTACGTGTTCTAACTCCATGAGCGACAATGGAACGGGCCCTTTTTCTGGAAAAGTTGCAAGGGTATATTATTCGCTGTCTTCCCTCACTCCTCTGGCTGTTTGCATCAGAAATATTCTGCCTGTCAGCGTTGCTCTTTTAAACAGGAGAATGACGTTTCGTTTGAGTCGACCAATTCGGAAATCTGTAGCATCTCCATTAGGCATATTCTGTCCTTCTGTGAGAACTCCGTAACTACGCAGTCGGCCCATGAAAAAATGCGTCTTCTGGGCGCTCCCACACAATGTAGCGGAATTTGCTTTTAAGTCGAATACGGGGGTCGTTATCCCTTTGCTCTGGCAAAAGCTGTCTTCTCTCTGGGTGGTCACTTTGGCTGAAGTAGATATATTGTTGAACCAGCCCTCTGTAGGGACAGTCTTCCCAGTGGGCTGGTTTCCTCTTTAGAACGAAAATTCCTGTGGCTGTCTTGTCATGTACACCAGCCTCGACTTTTACAACCTCGGTGCACACTTGTAATTTACTTATTAGATTTGCATATCGCTTTCATGAATTCATACAAAATTGAGTTTACCTTATCGAGTTTGGGTTCGAATGAAGTGTCTTGATGTGCAAAATACGATTGTGAGGACGGAATATGTAAGAAATGAAGGTTTGGAGACCACGCCAGCTTATAGCACATAGTTGGCAGGTACTGAGGCTGACACACTGTTCAGGTTGATTAACCTGCTCGAGAAGCTGAAAATCAAAAGCCACAAATTACCCTTACTTTACAGTCAAATAAACCTAGTCGCTGTTTCTACACAGTGGAGTCGCATTAAAGAAACCCCGCCTATGTTCGACATCAACGTGAAATAACCGTTAAAAGACCACAGATGGCAGCACTAGCAGTGGAGGTAAATGGAGCGATTTATCGGGCTTCCAAAAGGGCAGGGTCATTGGCTTTTGGGCCAGGTGTGGAAGTATTTCCGAAATGGCTAAGTTTGTAAAGCATTCATGTGCCCCGTGGTTAAAGCATGTCGCGTAAGGGAAAGTGACGTAAATAAAATTGGCACCGAAGAAACTGTGGTAAACCACAGGTCATAGATGACATGGGTGAATGGCGGCTGTGGAGACGTGTGCGGGCGAATAGTCATTCACCTGTTAAGCAACTGATCACCCACATGCTCCAAGGGGCTACCAACTATGTCTCCTCAGCGGTTGTTCAGCGAACGTTGCTGCATTTGGGTCTCACCAGCAGGCACTTGCTTCATGCACCCATTCTGACTGCTGTTTATCAGCAACGAAGACTGGAATTTTCACTCCAGTACCGCAGCTGGACACCCACTGAGCGGAGTCAGGTGGCCTTTGCAGATGAAACACTTTTAATGCTCCATCGGACACATGGCGAATACGTTGCAACTACCATCGGTAGTGACCCTGTCAGAGACGGGAGAGTTAAGGTCTGGGGAATGCTTCCCTAACATTCACTGGGTGGCCCTAATCCTGGAAGGCATAATGATTCAACACAAGTATGCATATATCCTTAAGGGAGAAGGCGCACCACTACATGCTGTTTGTTTTTTGTCAGCACTGTGGCATCTACCAACAGGACGACACAAAGTCTTACACAGCTCGTCACTCGGGAGAATGATGGTTCAAACCCATGTCCAGCCATCTTCATTTAGGTTTTCCGTGATTTTCCTAAATTGCTTCAGGTAAATGCCGGGATGGTTCCTGTGAAGGGGCATGGCCGATTTCCTTCCACTAATCCGATGGAACTGATGACCACAACGTTTGGTCCCCATCTCTGAAACAACCAACCAACTATCATAAAGCCTGTAGTGTACGCGCATGATTTTAAAAGTACTAGGATGAGTTTAACGTATTTCTCTGACCACCAAACTCACATAATTTAAACCTCTCCTGATTTAAGTCGAATCGACAATCTATGGGTCCACCTCGATCGAACCGTACGCGCCATCAATCCACAACTGAGAAGCCAAGCGCATGTAGTCTTGGCACTGAAGTCGGCATGGCTCCGTTCCCTGCTGGCACCTTCTGAAACCTCATTGACTCTCTTCCTCCAAGTCTCGCAGCGGTCTGCTCTGTGAAATTTGATTACTGAGGATCTTCACAGGTATAACCAAGAAACTTTAACAATCGAGCCGCCGGCCAGTTCTGAAGACAGCGAGCTGTCGTAGCTGCTAATCCATTATTTCCCGATCCACACCCATCGCCCATGTGCATGCTGAAGTATCCAGAGGGTGATTATCGCCACAGCTTAGCACGAAGTACCGATAGGTATATCTGCCCTCAGCCTGACCACTCAACTCTTTCGACAAATGACCATTGTCTCTTATCTCCACCAATTAGTATCAAAATCAAGAAGCTGACATGCAAGTAAATTGCAATAAGCAGATTAAATCCCTCCATTATACACACAGCCACGTTAAATAGCAGACTTGCAACCGACTCGTCGTTTTTGTGAAGAAATAGTTTATCATTGTGTCATGCTGCATGTTTTTAGTCCTGTATCTTCAGTCTTCCCTAGAGAAGCGTTATCGGACCTCTGCTGTACCTGATTTTATCTAAATCATTTAAGAGGCAATCTGAGCAGCCCTTACAGACTATTCGCAGATGACATCATCATTTAACGTCTCATGAAGTCAATAGATGATCAAAACCAACTGCAAAATGATTTAGACAAGATACCTGCATGGTGAGAAAAGTGGCAATTGACTCTAAATAGTGAAAAATGTGAAGCTATCCACATGACCAGTAAAAGGAATCCGCTACATTTAGATTATATCATAAATCACACAAATCTAATAGCTATGAATTCACGTAAATACTTTGGGATTAAAGTTAAGAATATCTTTAATTGTAACGGTAACATGTATATTGTTGTGGGGAAGGCGAACCAAAGACCGCGTTTCATCCGTAGAACGCTTAGAAGATGCACCATATCTACTCAAGACATTGCCTACAATATGCTTGTCCGACCTTTTTTGGGGTATTGCTGCATGGTGTGAAATCCACATCAAATAGGATAGTCGGAGGACATCGAAATACACTCCTGGAAATTGAAATAAGAACACCGTGAATTCATTGTCCCAGGAAGGGGAAACTTTATTGACACATTCCTGGGGTCAGATACATCACATGATCACACTGACAGAACCACAGGCACATAGACACAGGCAACAGAGCATGCACAATGTCGGCACTAGTACAGTGTATATCCACCTTTCGCAGCAATGCAGGCTGCTATTCTCCCATGGAGACGATCGTAGAGATGCTGGATGTAGTCCTGTGGAACGGCTTGCCATGCCATTTCCACCTGGCGCCTCAGTTGGACCAGCGTTCGTGCTGGACGTGCAGACCGCGTGAGACGACGCTTCATCCAGTCCCAAACATGCTCAATGGGGGACAGATCCGGAGATCTTGCTGGCCAGGGTAGTTGACTTACACCTTCTAGAGCACGTTGGGTGGCACGGGATACATGCGGACGTGCATTGTCCTGTTGGAACAGCACGTTCCCTTGCCGGTCTAGGAGTGGTAGAACGATGGGTTCGATGACGGTTTGGATGTACCGTGCACTATTCAGTGTCCCCTCGACGATCACCAGTGATGTACGGCCAGTGTAGGAGATCGCTCCCCACACCATGATGCCGGGTGTTGGCCCTGTGTGCCTCGGTCGTATGCAGTCCTGATTGTGGCGCTCACCTGCACGGCGCCAAACACGCATACGACCATCATTGGCACCAAGGCAGAAGCGACTCTCATCGCTGTAGACGACACGTCTCCATTCGTCCCTCCATTCACTCCTGTCGCGACACCACTGGAGGTGGGCTGCACGATGTTGGGGCGTGAGCGGAAGACGGCCTAACGGTGTGCGGGACCGTAGCCCAGCTTCATGGAGACGGTTGCGAATGGTCCTCGCCGATACCCCAGAAGCAACAGTGTCCCTAATTTGCTGGGAAGTGGCGGTGCGGTCCCCTACGGCACTGCGTAGGATCCTACGGTCTTGGCGTGCATCCGTGCGTCGCTGCGGTCCGGTCCCAGGTCGACTGGCACGTGCACCTTCCGCCGACCACTGGCGACAACATCGATGTACTGTGGAGACCTCACGCCCCACGTGTTGAGCAATTCGGCGGTACGTCCACCCGGCCTCCCGCATGCCCACTATACGCCCTCGCTCAAAGTCCGTCAACTGCACATACGGTTCACGTCCACGCTGTCGCGGCATGCTACCAGTGTTAAAGACTGCGGTGGAGCTCCGTATGCCACGGCAAACTGGCTGACACTGACGGCGGCGGTGCACAAATGCTGCGCAGCTAGCGCCATTCGAGGCCAACACCGCGGTTCCTGGTGTGTCCGCTGTGCCGTGCGTGTGACCATTGCTTGTACAGCCCTCTCGCAGTGTCCGGAGCAAGTATGGTGGGTCTGACACACCGGTGTCAATGTGTTCTTTTTTCCATTTCCAGGAGTGTAGTTCAAAGACGAGCAGCCTATTTTGCATTTTCGCAAAAGATGAGAGAGAGTGCCGCGGATATGATACACGGGTTTTACGTGGCGGTATTAGAGCTTACACGTGCCACCTCTATGGCTGCCAATTTGGCATTGCATCAATGTAATAGAATAGATTTCGGCATACAGCAGTTACTCCACTTCCACTGACCATAAGGGCTGAATGAGGATTTAATATTTTAATATTTGTAACCAGAAGATCTTGACATAATTAACTGATGCTTACTCCATTTAAAATCAAACAAAGAATTTAGGTCACCAGGAATGTTTATTAACTGATAAGAAAAGGAGCCCAAAATTAAGTATAATGATCAGTTTAATCGCCAGAAATATCTTGTGTGTTGCCAGTGTTTTAATCAACAGCTGCACAGAATAGCTGTACAAATTGCGAATAACACATCAGCAATAACCAACGGTTGGCCGGCCGGAGTGGCCGTGCGGTTCTAGGCGCTACAGGCTGGAGCCGAGCCACCGCTACGGTCGCAGGTTCGAATCCTGCCTCGGGCATGGATGTGTGTGATGTCCTTAGGTTAGTTAGGTTTAATTTGTTCTAAGTTCTAGGCGACTGATGACCTCAGAAGTTAAGTCGCATAGTGCTCAGAGCCATTTGAACGATTTGAACACCACAGTTTACTGCCCCCAGAAAATCGTCGACAGTGAAAGTGAAAAGCAGTAACAACTAGTAAATTTAAGTGTTGTTAAATGGTATCTATATCACTTTCACGCTGCCCTCTTTAAAATGAAAGAATGCTTTTTCTGACACGTTACTACGTGAAGATCAAAACAATCACTTAAATAAACAAAATATGTGAGTGTTAACCATAATGGCGATCGTCACACAGGTTTATTACAACACTCGTATTTAGGAAAGGGTGAGTGTTTACCAGTAATCAAACTCTCACTGCGCCCTTCACCGTTAGTGCAATAACCCTACTCGCACAGACATTAGCACACTTAGCGGCCCATCCAGAGATGGTCGGATGCCACCCACTATCGGCAGTAACATGTTCCACGTGGAGCACTGCCTTTAATATGGAACAAACAGCAGTTACATTTGCTGAGAACTGCGATCCACTCTTCAAATTAACCCAAAATAAACCGTGCCGAGTGCAGACACGGAGATACTGTGCTCTTCGTTCCGCATGGCAAAGCTCAACATTGGCACATGACAACGGCTAGTCCACACAGGGCCCAACACACAGCTCGGCAGCGTACTGCTAGTCGCTCTGCTTTCACTCTCAGCTGGGAAGAGTTTTCACTCTCCCGTCACGCCAAGCACACTCCAAGGCGCTGGTCTCGCTATCTCCTCTAGCGCCACCGTGCTCGGCCTTTCAACTAGCGGCGTCAGAGTTTCTCTGGTAATCAGAGATCCGAAACTAGCGCGAAGTATCGAACAAGGATAACTACAGACACTGAAGCGAAGTGTGGATTCCTAAGAGACCAAACTGCTGAGGTCATCGGTCCCTAGACTTACGCACTACTCTCAACCAACTTATGCTAAGAACAACACACACACCCATACCCGTGGGAGGACTCGAACCTCCGGCGGGGTGGGGCCGTGCAATCCGTGACATGGCGCCTCAACCCGCGCAGCCAATCCGCGAGGCGCCACGGCACAGTTTTATGCACTGTAGAAGGTAACTATTGTGGATGAAATAATGTATCGTGGAAAGGTCAACCAAATAAAAGATTCCCCTTATCTGTAAGCTATATTGTCCTGGGAGGGAGAACAAAATAAAAGTGTACGGTTATTTCTATAAGCTACGAGTGTTGCAAGAGTCGCTAAACGACACGCATCTGCTCTGGAATTTCGTCTCATAGTGTCGTGCACTGCACTGTACTGTAGAGACTTGATGAATCACTAAATACCCCGTACCATAGACACCATGCATTACCGGCTTCGTTGCACCTTAACCGTTAAAGATTGTTCCTTGCAGTTTGTCTCTTTTTAACAAAATAGTTCACATACTAAGAGTCGTCAGGCACATTTTCTGTGATGTTGCGGCACATATATGCGATTTAGTTTTTGCAGTGTGCAACTGGAATCAGCCCACACAAATACCGCTCACGACGTCCTTGTTCAAATGTTCAAATGTGTGTGAATTCCTCAGGGACCAAACTGCTGAAGTCATCAGTCCCTAGACTAAAGCACTACTTAAACTAACTTACGCTAAGGACAACACACCACACCAATGCCCGAGGGATGACTCGGACCTCCGGTGGGAGGGGCAGCGCAGCTCGTGACATGGTGCCTCTAACGCGCGGCCACTCTGTGTCTTTCTTGCGACGCCTAGTGGCTACAAAAAGTGTCCGTTTGTTTCCCGTTCCAAACTAAATGATGAATTTTACGTCCTTATAAGTTGCAACGGCCCCAAATTACTAAGGTGTGATAAATCTTCAGAGGAACAGAACAACACGAAGAATAGCCAGTGCTCCAGCAGCTATGTTCGACAATGTCCCTACGTGCATTAAATGTTCCCACCTCTCGCCATATGAGTGGATGTCCAGCGGTGTCGAATACGAACGTTCTTGGTTGCCAGGTGTTATGGTGCGGGAAGCATAATGTTATATGGGTGCATTGACTTTCAGATCGTGGATCACGGTGTACTCACTGGCAACCATTATTGTATGCGTCTTTTTAGAGGTAAATTCGAAAATGACTTCATTTTTATAGATGTCGGAGAAGCTTTGGGAACAAGAGGATATTCGGCGAATATAGTGGCCTGTCCGTCCGTTCTCCGGCTTAAATCCCATCGAGAACGTGTGGAATTCATCGCGGAGATGGATTAATGCACATCCACATGTACCATCGACCATCCGGCAACTTTCAATTGCGCTGGTGTTGGAATGGAAGTCCCTACCACAACAGTCCTTACCAACCTTGTGGCCAGTAAAAGAGCGCGATGTAGAGCATGCGCTGCCATTGCTGGTGATTAAACACACTATCGAGAACCAAGTACTTTTGTAATGTCCAGGGGAGCATCATAAATCGTGGTGACTTAAGTGAAATTTTTGTCTTTGAATAAACATGTAATTTCTGTTCGTCTCAGTGCGTATTTTTTTTTTTCAGCTACCTTCTGTACTAGGCACTTTCTTTCTGTGTATGGTCCAAGTTTCCTCGAACTATGTTACTTGGCAGTGACACATCGCGCGAAAATTATTTTCGTCCTTAAGTTTCTCACACTAGTTATGAGGGTTTTGTTTTATACAGAAAATTGTAATTTTGGTATTTTGGATGTCACCAGAATAAGTAAAGCTTCATAGCATCCGAGTAATAGCGGGCAACATCTCTGCCAAAGAGGTTGTACTACTCGGAGACTGTCAGTAGAATCTTTGCTTGTGAGTTAAGTGCAGTCTTCGCGAGAGAGAGAGATGGAACCGACTTGTATCTTGTGATGCAGTAAGATCTGTTTAGGCCATGCTGTGTGTCGGCAGTAATTTTCTTATATTATTTTTCGCTTATGTGCATATATTTTGTAAATTCACTTAGAACACTTCAGAAGATACTGTAATAGCGCATTTGCCGAGACATCCAAGCGTAGTAATTAATTTGGTTAGGAACTTAGAATTGGAGATTTTTATGATAATGTTACAATGTGAGATTTACTGATTTTTCTTCAAAGATGGATATTATACGTGTTAGTAAGAAAGTATAGAGAATTTGTTCCGGTTTTTCTACTATTGATATAAAGCGAATTTTTATTATTTCAAGTGTTAAAATATTTTGTATTAGTGATGTAAAGTTTTGTTAATACAGTTATTTTATTGTTTTTCCATCAGTCAACATCCGTCTCTTTATTTCAATTTTCACATGCACAATTTTGCTTCCCCGATTTTCTCAGTAACAGAACTTTAATTGACAATAACCATTGCGGTAATGAGATTTATTAGCACAGACGTTTTGGGGCTGTCTCTGTAGTTTAAAGCACGTATTGTACATCGTGTAGCTAGTGGTTTGAATTTTAATTACTTAACTTGCATATAGGAGCTGCATTTGTTTGAAGATAGCAGCAGCACAGCATTTATTCATTGCGCAAACAGGTAGGCCATTTATAATTTACATGTGATACAATTAACATTTCAACCGTGACATACTTTTCAAATAGGATATTTTTGGTAGTTACTTATATTTCATATTTTTCTCGCAGTCAGATTGCGTGTAGTATTGCTAGCAGGACAGTTTTCTTAAATTTAACAGATCACATGGTACTCTCGCCACGAGCGTTGCAGTACGCAGTTTAATGTTGCATTTCTGAGTAACTTTTGCATTGCTGATCACTTTTCAATAATTACGAGATTAGTTACGAACCTACATACGACCGTAACTGCTTCCGTAATCATGATTTTAACTTCACATTACCACACAGACAAAACACCAGCAAATATAACTAAACATTGCCATAAAACAAAAACCAATTAGTCACTTTCACAGTGCACATGATCTATATAAGAAATAACTTGTTACATAGGCGATCTTTTAATATAACGTGCATACCAGGTAATATAATAGAGGCAAGTAATTTCTTCGCAATCGGATTTGTGCGAGTGTCGTTTGTTGTATAGTTACGAATCGGAGAGGAAACGCCACAGCGCAGTGATCGTGCTTCGTTCACTTCGTGGTCGAGCAACCACATCACGTCTCTGACATTACACAAAACCGGTATCACGAGAGGTGAAACGGCGACAGTGCCCCAGTGTACCTGAATCTGAGAGTGCGTTTATTTCTTCACAGTTAACAAGGGACCCCTTTGACCTCGATCGCTCGGAACCGCATGAAACCATGCTTACAATAACACTCGATCATAGAAGGCAGTGGTCTGTGCCATTTCCATGCAAGACGTGGCATTCTACCACAAATGGCATTTCAATAGAGAGAAACAAAGTCATAAGACTTCAATACCATACGAGGGAAATTATACGTAATGCAATGACGTTAATGTACATTATATTTTTAATCGACAGTTACAAAAACCTTCTGCTTAAAGTAATTGTAAGCCCAAAAACTCACGTAACCTACACACCTGACAGTGTTGTTATTAGTCCTGGTAATGGAGATGCGGGATAAAGTGGTTAAAACTGAGTAGAAGAGAACAATGTTCACTTCTCACTAAAGCCACGTTTTTATTCGAAAACACTTTCGCATTCAAGCAGTCCAATATTAAAAGCCACACTAATTGGATTTTCAGATGATGATATGGGTATGTTGTCATACCAGGCCTTTCGCCATGCATATTGCAGCATAGGCGTATACTTCGCGGCAGAAATTTTATTGTAAATCACAGCCACAGAGTGAAGTTTAATGATGAAATAACGATCATGTATTTTCACTTGTGGTCTGGCACATTGTAGTCAACAATGCTTATGATAAAGTGTTTATATTGCCGAAAGAAGTAAACAACAGGGGGTTGACAATATTTTGTTGTTTTCAGTGGTAATATCATCGGCATAAATTTCGTGTTCGGAAAATTTGCATCTGGAAGGCTATTTGATGAGCTCTTTCACTTGTTACGTTTTCGCCAAGGGCTGAAGCTAGAAAACGTGTCATGTGCTCTTTAGTCATTTTTACACTTTTACTTGCCTTCACATGAATGTTTCGTGGGGAGGTTGTTTCAAGTTTGGTTGAAATATTTGGGCCGAAAGTGCC
Organism: Schistocerca piceifrons; assembly: GCF_021461385.2. Lineage (NCBI taxonomy): Eukaryota > Metazoa > Arthropoda > Insecta > Orthoptera > Acrididae > Schistocerca > Schistocerca piceifrons. The sequence continues at coordinate 640,096,052 of NC_060140.1, read as the reverse complement.
TTGTGCCTCTAGAAAACAGCCGGCCAGGGTGGCCGAGCGGTTCTAGGCGCTACAGTGAGGAACTATCAAACTGCGATATTAAATGCTCTTTTGCAGTCTGTAATTGCGACAGTCTGTTGCTTTTCAAACGACATCCAGCTCGCCTTTTGCTAGACACATGATTTAGATTCACCGTAGGATTAAACAGCCAAAGATGGCACATAAACAGTGAGCCGTGGTAAAAATTACTGTTTTGAAGAGCGCGCCGCAGCGCTTAGTGTGAAGCAGTCGCTCTCCGTTTCTGGCGGTCGCGCCGCTGTGGCAATCGCAGCTTTGGTGTCTCCCTCTGGTGAGAAAGGGGGAAAGGTTGCTGTTCATGTGCATTTAAGGGGTGCTATGAGCTCGCCAGTCGGTCAGTCTGAGTGTCTGGAGTCAGTCTCTTGTCCCCAGCTTGCTAGTCTGTCTCTCGTCCGCATTTGGTAGGCAGATAGTGTCTGTCTGTCGGTCGGAGTGCTAGTATGTCTGTCGTTCGGATCAACCTTTAAAGCCGGCAAAATGAGATTCTTTCCACTCCGCCAGTAAAGGAACTCAGCGAGTGGTCGCCCGGTCGGGGCTTAGTTCCTGCATCTGAGTCTGTGCGTTAGGCCGCCAGTCTGCTCGAGTTGTTCAGGCACTGGTCATTGGCGGTTGGATCGATCGGTTGCCCGATCGCGCACTGAGACACAAGATGACTTGTCCGCCTTGAGCGTCGGCGCATGTGAGATCGCCACGTGAGTCCAGTGGGCCGCGCCGTATAGCGAAGGGTAGTAACTTCACGGTCGACACGAGAGCAACAGGAATCAACCCACGACATCGGTCTGGCCGCCGACGCCGTGAGACGGGAGATCGGCGCGCCTTACTGCGGCAATTGATGCGGCTGGCAGCGGACGGTTCGGGAGAGCGATTTGGGGGTGCTGCGAGAGGTCCTGTCCAGAAATCGCAGTTTATTGGAAGTTGATTGGCGATATGTTGTTTCATTTACTTCTTAAATTATACTTGTTTTCTTGGTGAGGTCACCAGCCGCTTTGTTTTGGGGTCGTCCCACCCCCGGGAAGGTCGTTATTTATGAATCGGGTGGTCCGTTTTTCCTTTGTGGAGTAGGGGCGGGCTAGAGCAACCTGCGGTTCGGGTTGTTCGGTAATCTCCCCATCAATCTACCGTACGTTAGTAGCTGCCTCTGTCATGTTTGTCGGATTTGGTGTGTTAACGGATTTATTGTTTGGAGTGTAACGGCCTAAAACCTGAAATATGTTTTGATCTTGCCTATCATCTTGAGAGGCTGTATCTGCGTACTGTAGTGCATCTTAACTTGTTTGGCCAACCCTGTAGAATTTTATATAAGATTGAATTTCATGGGCTTTTATTTAAATGATCATTTTAGTATATAATGTTGCCACCCTTTCACCGTAAGACTTTTCTTGGAAGTTAAAATCAAGTTGCACCTTCGGTGGCAAGGTTAATATTTTAATTGTTAGTATTTTGTACCATTTCCATCACTCCTACGGGGGGTGCATAGTTTGTGTGCCTGTCTAAATTGTTAAAAGTCTTAGTTTAACGTTATGTGGTGTGTTGCAGATTTGCACCAGTGTAGTCATTCAGAGGCTGTTGTGAGCGGTCGTAACTACGGTCGTGTCAAAAGGGAGCGGCAAGGCTCTCTGCCCGAAAGCTCATACAGTCAAAACTTATTTCCTTTCTGTCTCTGAATAAATTGTAACTTGATATTTAGAGGGTTCTTTCTGATTATAATTTTAAATCTGTAATTTTAAATCTGTTTCTTTTCGAAAAAATGCCTTTAGGCGCTAGTAAAGTGAATAAAATTCCCATTTGTTAAAAGGAATTTGATTATGAGTTCATCAGTTACTCCCTGGCAACTACTTCCACGCTTACATAGTGTGATTAAATGTGTTAATGTTCTTGATGAGTCGCTAGTAAATAAAATAAATTCTTCAGACTATTCTTTGAAAATAAATCACGGTTCAAACAGTATCTACATTGACCTAGGTTTCGACATCAACTAGGGGCTTCTTCATCAGAATAAATGTTGCTAAATCGTAAAATTACATTGCTGAAAAGCAGACCTACCGTATATGTGCAACAGGGTGGCTGTTTAATCCTATGGTGAAACTAGTATAAGGTTGCTGGATAACTGCCATATCCAAAACCATAACATAATTCAGAATTAATCAGCTATTTGATTTTAGAATTAATCAGCTATTTCATTTAGTTTTAAATTACAGTAATTTGCTATAGGAAATGAAATCACGATTGTAATACTCTTCATAATTGCTCTCCAGTAAACTGTCATCAATATTTTCTAACACACTGGGCCCCGAATGTTTGGGTGTAGATAGCTCGTACTCACTTTGGCTGAACTGATGCATTTGCTTTGAAGATGTCTGTTGTGTACTGGTAAGAGCCACATTCACCTTTAGGTTCTTCCTGTCCTTCAAAATAAGTATATCTATCCAGAGCAACGTTCTTGTATTTCTGTGTGATCTATTTCTGTGTGAACCCCATTATATTTCTGAGTTATTGTGTTATATATCCGCGAACTCTTTGTAGTCTAATCAGATTTCATTTCCATATTCAATAAGTCACAACTTTGTCCCTAACATTTGTAGCACATTCGTTGTATTAATTCTTTTCATAATATCGCTTCCGCTCTCCAAGAACCATGGACCTTGCCGTTGGTGGGGTTGCTTGCGTGCCTCAGCGATACAGATAGCCGTACCGTAGGTGCAACCACAACGGAGGGGTATGTGTTGAGAGGCCAGACAAACGTGTGGTTCCTGAAGAGGGGCAGTAGCCTTTTCAGTAGTTGCAGGGGCAACAGTCTGGATGATTGACTGATCTGGCCTTGTAACATTAACCAAAACGACCTTGCTGTGCTGGTACTGCGAACGGCTGAAAGCAAGGGGAAACTACAGCCGTAATTGTTCCGAGGGCATGCAGCTTTACTGTATGGTTAAATGATGATGGCGTCCTCTTGGGTAAAATATTCCGGAGGTAAAATAGTCCCCCATTCGGATCTCCGGGCGGGGACTACTCAAGAGGACGTCGTTATCAGGAGGAAGAAAACTGGCGTTCTACGCATCGGAGCGTGGAATGTCAGATCCCTTAATCGGGCAGGTGGGTTAGAAAATGTAAAAAGGGAAATGGATAGGTTACGGTTTAATAATAAATAACAAAATAGGAGTGCGGGTAAGCTACTACAAACAACATAGTGAACGAACTATTGTGGCCGAGATAGACACGAAGCCCACGCCTACTACATTAGTACAAGTTTATATAGCAACTAGCTCTGCAGATGACGAAGAAATTGAAGAAATGTATGATGAAATAGAACAAATTATTCAGATAGTGAAGGGAGACGATAATTTAACAGTCATGGGTGACTGGAATTCGGTAGTAGGAAAAGGGAGAGAAGGAAACGTAGTAGGTGAATATGAATTGGGGCTAAGAAAGGAAATAGGAAGCCGTCTGGTAGAATTCTGCACAGAGCACAACTTAATCATAGCTAACACTTGGTTCAAGAATCATAAAAGAAGGATGTATACATGGAAGAAGCCTGGAGATACTGACAGGTTTCAGACAGACTATATAATGGTAAGACAGAGATTTAGGAACCAGGTTTTAAATTGTAAGACATTTCCAGGGGTAGATGTGGACTCTGACCACAATCTATTGATTATGAACTGTAGATTAAAACTGAAGAAACTGCAAAAAGGTGGGAATTTAAGGAGATGGAACCTGGATAAACTGATTAAACCAGAGGTTGTACAGAGCTTCAGGGAGAGCATAAGGGAACAATTGACAGGAATGGGGGAAAGAAATACAGTAGAAGAAGAATGGGTAGCTTTGACGGATGAAGTAGTGAAGGCAGCAGAGGATCAAGTAGGTCAAAAGACCAGGGCTAGAAATCCTTGGGTAACACAAGAAATATTGAATTTAATTGATGAAAGGAGAAAATATAAAAATGCAGTAAATGAAGCAGGCAAAAAGGAACACAAATGTCTCAAAAATGAGGTCGACAGTAAGTGCAAAATGGCTAAGCAGGTATGGCTAGAGGACAGATGTAAGGATGTAGAGGTTTATTTCACTAGGGATAAAATGGATACTGCCTACAGGAAAATAAAGAGACTTTTGGAGAAAAGAGAACCACTTGTATGAATATCAAGAGCTTAGATGGAAACCCACTTCTAAGCAAAGAAGGGAAAGCAGAAAGGTGGAAGGAGGATAAAAAGGGTCTATACAAGGGCGACGTAATTGAGGACAATATTATGGAAATGGAAGAGGATATAGATATAGACGAAGATGAAATGGGAGATACGATACTGCGTGAAGAGTTTGATGGAGCACTGAAAGACCTGAGTCAAAACAAGGCCCCGGGAGTAGACAACATTCCATTAGAACTACTGATGGCCTTGGGAGAACCATTCCTGACAAAACTCTACCATCTTGTGAGCAAGATGTATAAGTCAGGCGAAATACCCTCAGACTTCAAGAAGAATATAATAATTCCAATCCCAAAGAGAGCAGGTGCTGACAGATGTGAAAATTACCAAACGATCAGTTTAATAAGTCACGGATGCAAAATACTAACGCGAATTCTTTACAGACGAATGGAAAAACTGGTAGAAGCCGACCTCGGGGAAGATCAGTTTGGATTCCATAGAAATATTGGAACACGTGAAGCACTATTGACCCTACGACTTGTCTTAGAAGCTATATTAGGGAAAGGCAAAACTACGTTTCTAGCATTTGTAGACTGAGAAAGCTTTCGACAATGTTGACTGGAACACTCTCTTTCAAATTCTGAAGGTGGCAGGGGTAAAATACAGAGAGCGAAAGGCTGTTTACAATTTGTACAGAGACCAGATGGAAGTTATAGGAGCCGAGGGACATGAAAGGGAAGCAGTGGTTGGGAAGGGAGTGAGACAGGGTTGTAGCCTCTCCCCCATGTTATTATCTGTATATTGAGCAAGCAGTGAAAGATACAAAAGAAAAATTCGGATTAGGTATTAAAATCCATGGAGAAGAAATAAAAACATTAAGGTTAGCCGATGACATTGTAATTCAGTCAGACAGCAAAGGATTTAGAAGATCAGTTGAACGGAATGGATAGTGTCTTGAAAGATGGATATAAGGTGAATATCAACAAAAGCAAAACGAGGATAATGGAATGTAGTCGAATTAAGTCGGGTGATGCTGAGGGAATTAGATTAGGAAATGAGACACTTAAAGTACTAAAGGAGTTTTGCTATTTGGGGAGCAAAATAACTGATGATGGTCGAAGTAGAGAGAATATAAAATGTAGACTGGCAATGGCAAGGAAAGCGTTTCTGAAGAAGAGAAATTTGTTAACATCGAGTGTAGATATAAGTGTCAGGAAGTCGTTTCTGAAAGGATTTGTATGGAGTGTAGCCATGTATGGAAGTGAAACATGGACGACAACTAGTTTGGACAAGAAGAGAATGGAAGCTTTCGAAATGTGGTGCTACAGAAGAATGCTGAAGATTAGATGGGTAGATCATATAACTAATGATGAGGTATTGAACAGGATTGAGGAGAAGAGAAGTTTGTGGCATAACTTGACTAGAAGAAGGGATCGGTTTGTAGGACATGTTCTGAGGCATCAAGGGATCACCAATTTAGTACAGGAGGGCAGCGTGGAGGATAAAAATCGTAGAGGGAAACCAAGAGATGAATACACTAAACAGATTCAGAAGGATGTAGGTTGCAGTAGGTACTGGGAGATGAAGAAGCTTGCGCAGGATAGAGTAGCATGGAGAGATGCATCAAACCAGTCTCAGGACTGAAGACAACAAGAACAACAATATCGCTTCATACAGTTTACACAGAAATCCGTATGCGAACACTCCAAGAGACATATTGTTACTGCAGCTGTACCATTCGCAGAACTCTAGCAGCTAAAACATGCCACCAGCTGATGGTGCTAGGGGACAAGCGCTGAGTTTACCACGGAAATGACACAAATCACTGTTGTTTTTCTGATCGAGTGTTAGTCTAAGCAGAGTGTCATGCAATTACGAGCGTTCGAGGTCAAAGGTGTCCCTTGTAAGTGTCTTTCGCGGTATTTGAACTGTGTTTGAATTTTAGAACTGTCAGGTTCTGATCGAAGAAGAAGAGATCACAGCCCCGAGCAATGTATGTGGTGTCATGTGCTGTACTGGACGCACGCCCGGATCTAGGGTGGGGGGAACCGATGTATCTGTCCCGGACGGCAATTTCAATGGGGGGGGGGGGGGGGGGGTGAAATTCATATTCTTGAAGAAAAAAACCTTGTGTCACAAAGCGTTTGGGATCCCCGCTGGTTTTAGAGTATTTTTGAACACATTCTAAACAGATTTCTGAACGAATTATAAGTTGTTTTTTGAATACGTTCATAGTGTACGTGCCAGGGGAATCCCCGTCACATCTAGAAATAAAAAAAACTTCTCGCAGACAAAAGGGGATGGGGCTATACGAGTTGAGTCCAGTAAATGGTTGGTTGGTTGATTTTGGAGGGAAGGGGGGGTATCAAACTGCGGGGTCATTGGTCCAGTCGGATTAGGGAACGATGGGGAAGGAAGTCGGCCGTGTCCTTTCAAAAGAACCATCCTGGCATTTGCCTAAAGCGTTTTAGGGAAATCACGCCGGATAAATCCCAACGCGTGAATGCCAATCGCTGTTTGTTTATGTAGTTGACTGGTGACTAACTGCACCAACGCCGATTAAAAAGCAAGATAACCGAGGGTCCCGTGATCACGGTTAAAATTTAATCGCGATTAAGTTGTCTTTGTGCTGCACCAACGTTAAATGCCGATTACCAAAACGCGGTTAGCTAATCGGGAGTTTGACCGCGATTAACTCCGCGTGTTACAAAGGAAAGCGCCCATATACATGCAAAGGTATTCACTGTCTGCCTGTGGCAAGGATGTTGTACCCGCCTTGGTCTGTTGTACCTATGCGCGTTTTTCGTATTGTTGGCGTAACGTGAGCGTCGTTACTACACTATGGAGAACAAGAAAAATTCGAAGCACACAAACTTTTGGAGTTGGTTGCCTCCAATTCAAGTGTATTAGAGCGTAACGGATGATTCTACAGTTAGGGAAAACCTGGATGCATGGGAAATTATAGTAACATAATTTAATTCAACTCCAGGCAAGATTAAATTTTATTTGAATCAAAAATCAAAAAATATCTGTTACTAATGTAAATTGGCAACGGCCTTGCCACAGTGGATACACCGGTTCCCGTGGCATCACCGAAGTTAAGCGCTGTCGGACGTGGTCGGCACTTGGATGGGTGACCATCCATGCTGCCATGTTCTGTTGCCATTTTTCGGGGTGCCCTCAGCCTCGTGATGCCAATTGAGGAGCTACTTGACCGAATAGTAGCGGCTTCGGTCAAGAATACCTTCATAACGACTGGGAGAGCGGTGTGGTGACCCCACGCCCCTCCTATCCGCATCCTTATCTGGGGATGACACGGCGGTCGGATGGTATCCGATAGGCCATTCGTGGCCTGAAGACGTAGTGCTTTACTAATGCAAATTAAAACACTATTTTTCATGGTGCTTAGATTAATACTGAATAACAATTCAAGATACACACAACAAAAATGATATCAGCTACTGCAAAATACACTCCTGGAAATGGAAAAAAGAACACATTGACACCGGTGTGTCAGACCCACCATACTTGCTCCGGACACTGCGAGAGGGCTGTACAAGCAATGATCACACGCACGGCACAGCGGACACACCAGGAACCGCGGTGTTGGCCGTCGAATGGCGCTAGCTGCGCAGCATTTGTGCACCGCCGCCGTCAGTGTCAGCCAGTTTGCCGTGGCATACGGAGCTTCATCGCAGTCTTTAACACTGGTAGCATGCCGCGACAGCGTGGACGTGAACCGTATGTGCAGTTGACGGACTTTGAGCGAGGGCGTATAGTGGGCATGCGGGAGGCCGGGTGGACGTACCGCCGAATTGCTCAACACGTGGGGCGTGAGGTCTCCACAGTACATCGATGTTGTCGCCAGTGGTCGGCGGAAGGTGCACGTGCCCGTCGACCTGGGACCGGACCGCAGCGACGCACGGATGCACGCCAAGACCGTAGCATCCTACGCAGTGCCGTAGGGGACCGCACCGCCACTTCCCAGCAAATTAGGGACACTGTTGCTCCTGGGGTATCGGCGAGGACCATTCGCAACCGTCTCCATGAAGCTGGGCTACGGTCCCGCACACCGTTAGGCCGTCTTCCGCTCACGCCCCAACATCGTGCAGCCCGCCTCCAGTGGTGTCGCGACAGGCGTGAATGGAGGGACGGATGGAGACGTGTCGTCTTCAGCGATGAGAGTCGCTTCTGCCTTGGTACGAATGATGGTCGTATGCGTGTTTGGCGCCGTGCAGGTGAGCGCCACAATCAGGACTGCATACGACCGAGGCACACAGGGCCAACACCCGGCATCATGGTGTGGGGAGCGATCTCCTACACTGGCCGTACACCACTGGTGATCGTCGAGGGGACACTGAATAGTGCACGGTACATCCAAACCGTCATCGAACCCATCGTTCTACCATTCCTAGACCGGCAAGGGAACTTGCTGTTCCAACAGGACAATGCACGTCCGCATGTATCCCGTGCCACCCAACGTGCTCTAGAAGGTGTAAGTCAACCACCCTGGCCAGCAAGATCTCCGGATCTGTCCCCCATTGAGCATGTTTGGGACTGGATGAAGCGTCGTCTCACGCGGTCTGCACGTCCAGCACGAACGCTGGTCCAACTGAGGCGCCAGGTGGAAATGGCATGGCAAGCCGATCCACAGGACTACATCCAGCATCTCTACGATCGTCTCCATGGGAGAATAGCAGCCTGCATTGCTGCGAAAGGTGGATATACACTGTACTAGTGCCGACATTGTGCATGCTCTGTTGCCTGTGTCTATGTGCCTGTGGTTCTGTCAGTGTGATCATGTGATGTATCTGACCCCAGGAATGTGTCAATAAAGTTTCCCCTTCCTGGGACAATGAATTCACGGTGTTCTTATTTCAATTTCCAGGAGTGTATATCCATTTCAGGTGTAACAAAAAGAAGGCCTGAAAGGCTTAAAAATGTTATGAGAATTTGAAGAGGAGGTTGCGGAAGAATATGGCTGAAGAGAAGGTTCAGGTCTATAAAACAGGAGGAGGGAAGGCAGTACCAATACCTAAAAAAGATCCCTCACAAAGCAAAACTACTGGAATTAGTTTGCTCATCATTGAAGCCACTGGAAAATACCTTTGATTTGGATGCACAGTACAGTGTAATAATGGATCTAAATGTAGATGTAGTTTATGATGCAGCAGTTGGAGATGCCAGCAGTACCACAAACAGTAAAGGAACTGTAATTGCTGCTGAAGCTGGCGAAAGCCTCATCCCAGGGCAGGTTGTTATGGAGAATGTTCAACAAGCCTTCTCCAAACCTTCAAGTGCAGGAACACAAGTAACATGTAATCGGAGAAGGATGCCACCGAGACCTAAACCAACTTCCTCCTCTGCACTGGGAAGTGTGATGCAGAAGAGGGTGGAAGTACTCCAGCAGCAGCTGGAAATGATGAAGAGAGAACATATGAAAGAAATGAGAATAAAGAATCTAAAAATTTTGGTACTAAAAGAAAATTTAAAATATTGGAAGTGGAAGAATTCTACCGAATGTAATGTAAATGATTAAGAACCATTTTCTTACTTGTGCGCTGTAATAATTTCAAATAAAAATAGTTATATATTTTACAAGTATTAAGTAACAGTTTACCTCAGCGAAAATGTTCATCAATTATAGTGCGACGAATTGCTCGTCCTGGTAATGTGTCATCATGATACATTTGTTGACCAGGAGGCATTGGCTCATTATCGTCGATATCGGTGCCTCTCTAGCTTCGTTATAGCCTCAGCAGCCGCGTAATTTCTGTATCTTCTGGTGGCTCTTCTTTGCTTGTGCTTCATGCAATATTATGCAAGACAGCTCTACTCACTATAATTGCCATTGTCTTTTGTGGAGTACACTTCATTCCCATAGATAAAATGAGGAATCTCCTCTTCCACATACCATATTGTCTCTGTGCAGTGTTCCTTGTTGTAATGTGAGACCTACTATATGGGTGCACTGCAGCACTCTGTGGATTTGAAAGTGGTGTCAATAAGTAAGGTCTGCATGCATTGCCAGTATCTCCTAGTAAGTGACCTACTGGTATTTCACCATTTTCAAACTGTGCTCTTCGACCGCAATTACGAAATATTGTACTATCGTGCACAGAGCCATGCCACCGAGCCACAATGTCCCGTACTATTAAATTGTGGTCGCTGATTGTTTGACAATTAAAGGAGAAATATGATTTCCTATTGCGGAAAAGTTCTGCATTCTGTTCCCTAGGTGACAGAATCCTTATGTGAGTGCAATCCACTGTACCAATGACTCCAGGAAATCCAGCCATTGTGTTGGAAACATCCATCACAGAGTATACTTTCACTCAAGAAGGAAACTTTATGTATTGAAGAGACACTGTTGCTATGATTCCCGACACTTCACTTATAATTCTTTGTGCTGTTGTAGAATGTACATTAGCACTGTCACCAATTATTATATTAAATTCTCCAGTTGCGTATGCCCTTAATGTCATCAGAAGTTTGTTCATGGGCGAGACCGGATTATTTCGGTAAATGGGAAATTATAACCTATCGTGGATTTGACCCAATAACCACAACATTGTTTCTTTTGAAAGACGAAACCTCTCTTCAAATTTCCGGTCACCATAATCTTCGAAAGGATTTCCCCTTTCCACAGGTACACCATCTTGTTTGCGACGATTTATATGTTTAATATATAGCATTTCTTCGTCTTCTACGCCATCTGAAACGTCAAAACGCGCTGTCATGTTACGTGTTTACAATACGTTAACCGCGATCAATTCAAGATAATCGAGCCTTCGAGTTCGGTTAACTTTAATCGCGATCAAATCCCTCGATTAACTTTGATCGAGGTTGGTGCAGCCGAATATCGAGTTAATCAGGGTTAAATGCTGACTGGACCACGGTTAACTTTTAATCGGTGTTGGTGCAGTCGGCCATGGGTGTGCGAATGATCCATAGATTCAGACTATCAGAATAGAAATAAACGACTAACAGGAATAGCAGGTAAGAAAGATTGCATATTGATATCCTCACTGTTTCCAAGGAAATGAAATTTTGACAGAAACTTTTTGCCAGATCGCTACACTATTAAGAGCCAGTTGTACAGCCCTGTTTAGGAGCCAGTTAAATTCTATACTTGCAATAGCGCGAAAACGTGTTGTACGAACATTTAATAACGGCTAACTGGAGAATAAATACGAGATAACTAAACTGGTGATTCTGGGAGGGTCAGTGAACTTCACTGTAGAATAAGTTTTGACAATGGCAGGAATAGTTACAGAATTAGTGAAGAAAAAATTGTTTGTTAGAACGACGAAAGAGAAGAAAAGGTAACATCACACAAATGATAAGGAAAAATATGATGGTTCCAAATTTATACGAACACTAGCGGACCCGACAGACGTTGCCCTGCATGATATTTCAAGCGACTAAGATATTAAACAAAGTATGAAATGAAAGACAAATAATATAATAATTTCATTATTCTTTATTTTTAAAAAACATCAATTTTTCTAAAAACAATTTCTTATAATCAATAATGTTTGTTTAATTTTATCAAAATGCAAGTTGATGAACAATACTTTTAGTCAATTCCTGTGGAGTATAAATGAATAAACTTGGCGGTTTTCCAATGCGAGAACACGCCACATATAATTGGCCATGTGAAAAGACCGGATTTTCTAGATTCAACCCACAAATCGACATTGTTTGAACTTGTGCTTATTAATAGTCATGACAAATGCCAAGCGAATTGAAAATAGCTGACGTGTGAATGGAAAGGGTGAGTGAAGGGACCATTGGGATTCGTGGCAGCAGAACAACTTCACCTTCAAATTTGCTGTTCAAAATTGTAGCTTCAAGAACATTGTCCATAATTTTTATGACTAATCTTGTATCATTTCATAGCTTAGGTGCATTTAAATTCCGAGGCAAAATGATAGGTGAGCCAATTTTTAATCGCAAGTTATTTGTTGGCATTCCTGGTATAGCCAGCGAATTCAAAAATTCAACAGGATAGTTGACTGCTTCGTCAGGATCGGTAACAGTGTCGATCGATTTGAACAATATCTCATTGTCGGGCAGTGACTGTTGTATTTTGAAGTTAATAGCGTCAACATCGATATTTCTTGCGGCTAAAATAGCTCGTTCACGAAGCCATGCATGATTAATATAATTAGCTTGTAAATCTGGAAACATACTTTCAATCAAAGCATCTTTCGTATTTACCATGTTGCAGAAATTGTCTCGCAATTTGATTCATTATGTGTCTCCATGCAATGGTATTGTTCCATTTCCAGTGTTGAGCAACTGCTCGGAGAATGATAGTGCTAGTGGATCGTTTTGCAGTTGAACACGTATATTTGTGTTAAGACGTAATGTACTGGCGTTTCGCCATTGATACGATTGTTTTATACATGCGTTAATTTCATCCGCTTATGTAGCGAGTCTCCCCCCATGAACCATGGACCTTGCCGTTGGTGGGGAGGCTTGCGTGCCTCAGCGATACAGATAGCCGTACCGTAGGTGCAACCACAACGGAGGGGTATCTGTTGAGAGGCCAGACAAACGTGTGGTTCCTGAAGAGGGGCAGCAGTCTTTTCAGTAGTTGCAAGGGCAACAGTCTGGATGATTGACTGATCTGGCCTTGTAACAATAACCAAAACGGCCTTGCTGTGCTGGTACTGCGAACGGCTGAAAGCAAGGGGAAACTACAGCCGTAATTTTTCCCGAGGGCATGCAGCTTTACTGTATGATTACATGATGATGGCGTCCTCTTGGGTAAAATATTCCGGAGGTAAAATAGTCCCCCATTCGGATCTCCGGGCGGGGACTACTCAGGAGGATGTCGTTATCAGGAGAAAGAAAACTGGCGTTCTACGGATCGGAGCGTGGAATGTCAGATCCCTTAATCGGGCAGGTAGGTTAGAAAATTTAAAAAGGGATATGGATAGGTTGAAGTTAGATATAGTGGGAATTAGTGAAGTTCGGTGGCAGGAGGAACAAGACTTCTGGTCAGGTGACTACAGGGTTATAAACACAAAATCAAATAGGGGTAATGCAGGAGTAGGTTTAATAATGAATAGGAAAATAGGAATGCGGGTAAGCTACTACAAACAGCATAGTGAACGCATTATTGTGGCCAAGATAGATACGAAGCCCACACCTACTACAGTAGTACAAGTTTATATGCCAACTAGCTCTGCAGATGACGAAGAAATTGAAGAAATGTATGATGAAATAAAAGAAATTATTCAGATTGTGAAGGGAGACGAAAATTTAATAGTCATGGGTGACTGGAATTCGAGTGTAGGAAAAGGGAGAGAAGGAAACATAGTAGGTGAATATGGATTGGGGGACAGAAATGAAAGAGGAAGCCGCCTGGTAGAATTTTGCACAGAGCACAACATAATCATAACTAACACTTGGTTTAAGAATCATAAAAGAAGGTTGTATACATGGAAGAATCCTGGAGATACTAAAAGGTATCAGATAGATTATATAATGGTAAGACAGAGATTTAGGAACCAGGTTTTAAATTGTAAGACATTTCCAGGGGCAGATGTGGACTCTGACCACAATCTATTGGTTATGACCTGTAGATTAAAACTGAAGAAACTGCAAAAAGGTGGGAATTTAAGGAGATGGGACCTGGATAAACTAAAAGAACCAGAGGTTGTACAGAGATTCAGGGAGAGCATAAGGGAGCAATTGACAGGAATGGGGGAAATAAATACAGTAGAAGAAGAATGGGTAGCTTTGAGGGATGAAGTAGTGAAGGCAGCAGAGGATCAAGTAGGTAAAAAGACGAGGCCTAGTAGAAATCCTTGGGTAACAGAAGAAATATTGAATTTAATTGATGAAAGGAGAAAATATAAAAATGCAGTAAGTGAAACAGGCAAAAAGGAATACAAACGTCTCAAAAATGAGATCGACAGGAAGTGCAAAATGGCTAAGCAGGGATGGCTAGAGGACAAATGTAAGGATGTAGAGGCCTATCTCACTAGGGGTAAGATAGATACCGCCTACAGGAAAATTAAAGAGACCTTTGGAGATAAGAGAACGACTTGTATGAATATCAAGAGCTCAGATGGAAACCCAGTTCTAAGCAAAGAAGGGAAAGCAGAAAGGTGGAAGGAGTATATAGAGGGTCTATACAAGGGCGATGTACTTGAGGACAATGTTATGGAAATGGAAGAGGATGTAGATGAAGATGAAATGGGAGATATGATACTGCGTGAAGAATTTGACAGAGCACTGAAAGACCTGAGTCGAAACAAGGCCCCCGGAATAGACAATATTCCATTGGAACTACTGACGGCCGTGGGAGAGCCAGTCCTGACAAAACTCTACCATCTGGTGAGCAAGATGTACGAAACAGGCGAAATACCCTCAGACTTCAAGAAGAATATAATAATTCCAATCCCAAAGAGAGCAGGTGTTGACAGATGTGAAAATTACCGAACTATCAGCTTAATAAGTCACAGCTGCAAAATACTAACACGAATTCTTTACAGACGAATGGAAAAACTAGTAGAAGCCAACCTCGGGGAAGATCAGTTTGGATTCCGTAGAAACACTGGAACACGTGAGGCAATACTGACCCTACGACTTATCTTAGAAGAAAGATTAAGGAAAGGCAAACCTACGTTTCTAGCATTTGTAGACCTAGAGAAAGCTTTTGACAATGATGACTGGAATACTCTCTTTCAAATTCTAAAGGTGGCAGGGGTAAAATACAGGGAGCGAAAGGCTATTTACAATTTGTACAGAAACCAGATGGCAGTTATAAGAGTCGAGGGACATGAAAGGGAAGCAGTGGTTGGGAAGGGAGTAAGACAGGGTTGTAGCCTCTCCCCGATGTTGTTCAATCTGTATATTGAGCAAGCAGTAAAAGAAACAAAAGAAAAATTCGGAGTAGGTATTAAAATTCATGGAGAAGAAATAAAAACTTTGAGGTTCGCCGATGACATTGTAATTCTGTCAGAGACAGCAAAGGACTTGGAAGAGCAGTTGAATGGAATGGACAGTGTCTTGAAAGGAGGGTATAAGATGAACATCAACAAAAGCAAAACAAGGATAATGGAAAGTAGTCTAATTAAGTCGGGTGATGCTGAGGGAATTAGATTAGGAAATGAGGCACTTAAAGTAGTAAAGGAGTTTTGCTATTTGGGGAGCAAAATAACTGATGATGGTCGAAGTAGAGAGGATATAAAATGTAGGCTGGCAATGGCAAGGAAAGCGTTTCTGAAGAAGAGAAATTTGTTAACATCCAGTATTGATTTAAGTGTCAGGAAGTCATTTCTGAAAGTATTTGTATGGAGTGTAGCCATGTATGGAAGTGAAACATGGACGATAAATAGTTTGGACAAGAAGAGAATAGAAGCTTTCGAAATGTGGTGCTACAGAAGAATGCTGAAGATTAGATGGGTAGATCACATAACTAATGAGGAAGTATTGAATAGGATTGGGGAGAAGTTTGTGGCACAACTTGACCAGAAGAAGGGATCGGTTGGTAGGACATGTTCTGAGGCATCAAGGGATCACCAATTTAGTATTGGAGGGCAGCGTGGAGGGTAAAAATCGTAGAGGGAGACCAAGAGATGAATACACTAAACAGATTCAGAAGGATGTAGGTTGCAGTAGGTACTGGGAGATGAAAAAGCTTGCACAGGGTAGAGTAGCTTGGAGAGCTGCATCAAACCAGTCTCAGGACTGAAGACCACAACAACAACAATGTAGCGAGTGGAATGACCAGCAATGTCTGTCTAAAATCACCGAACAGCAGCAGTAAGACACCACCGAAAAAGCCTGGTGTTATTATTTAGATCTTTCATCATTCGATCGAGAGCTTCAAGTGAATGCTTGTGGGTCATAGTGCATTAATCTCAGATAATAATTTTGCATTTTTGCAAAACTTTAGCCATACCGGAATGCTTTTTTATGTTGCAAACTACATCTGGATTTGTGTGAATGTTCAACGGCAACTTGAGTGCTGAATGTGCAGTCCGTCCGCCATCAAGCAAAGTGGCAGCAATTCCTGATGAAGCAATTGCTAACGAAATATGATTTTGTGATCGAATGCGCGCAAGAATTAGTGAGATGAGAAACGTTTTTCCAGTGCCGCCTAGTGCGTCCAAAAAAAAGAATCCACCTTGTTCTGCTGCAATTTAAAAATTAATTCGATCGTATACATTCTTTTGTTCATCCGTGAGTACTTGCTTATTATTTTCAACGAAAGTAGTTAAAGAGACCGTATTGAACTGTTATTCGCGCTGAATCTCGCTGTTAATGATGTCTGTTGCTGGGCGGTTAGGTGAGGGCATATCAAAATAAATGAGTGGCATATTCGAAATCAGGATGCAAATATCTTCAATCTTTATTAGCGCCTTGTTATATATTTCCGGCGAAAAATCGATATTGGGATCTTGATCAGAGATCCGAATGCGATGCAGAATGTCGTCGCTCATGGAATCTTTATATTTGTCCCAGAGGACAGAAGCTTGAGATGGAAAACATCTCGTCAATAATATGGCGAATAACTGGCGAATTTGATGAGGAGAGGAACATAATGCTGCATCTGCAAGTGTAATATTCCAATGGTTGTCATCTTCCAGCAAATGTAATTCGCGACATGCATCATGATATGTGTCGTACAAAATGCCATTGACTGTTCGCAAGTATTGGAAGGACGTCGGTCCAGGAACATTAACCAACAATGAACGCAAGAACAAACATTCGCGTTGCTTTGGATGGGCTGTGTATAATCGGTCTAATGTTGTTGTTGTTGTGGTCTTCAGTCCTGAGACTGGTTTGATGCAACTCTCCATGCTACTCTATCCTGTGCAAGCTTTTTCATCTCCCAATACCTACTGCAACCTACATCCTTCTGAACGGTCTAATGTATTTCCCATAAATATGCCGTTGTATCCTTCAACCGGAACACCTCGCTTTCGTGGTTCCCACTTTTTTGACTGATTGTCCCATGTGAAATATCGTGGCACATCAGTAAACATTAATGCCTTTGCGGATTGACCAGGAATACCTGGTCGGTTGCATAGTTCGAAAAACTCAATGTGGTTTTTGGGGCAATTGATGCACGTTGTAGAGCAGTCTCTTCCGTGAAATAAACACGCTGTCCATTTTCGAGGTGCACGGCCAAATGTATAACAGCGGGGTCTCTTTCGTGTATCGGAAAACTCAAAATACGCAAAACTGCTTCATTGCTGCTGATGTATCGGCCCATTTGATACCGTGTTATTTCATCGTTTTCGTTAACATTGTGAACAGCAAATACAGCCGTATCACTGGCCTTATCGACATATTTGCATATATATTTTATGGACTTCACAGAACTGCAGAGCTCAATGTTTATGTGTGCTTTGTAGATTTTACACAGCAATGGTGAATACGGAACCACCCGGTAATTGTCAATGTTAACTTTTGTACCGTTTGACATGCGTAATGGAAGTGATTGACCACCATGGTCAGTGTAAATACGACGATACAATGGATAACCATCGATATTAGTGACTGTATCATTTACACAATTTTTTGGAAAACGTTTTGTACATTTTTCATTGTCCATGCACAGCGCCGTCATGTTTATAGCACCGCATGACCATGATCATGTTATCGGTAACAATCGATATTCCAATCCGTAATTTCTGCTGAGATAATTTTATCAGTTCCTTTAGACTGTATTTTGTCGACCAACCAAAAATCAAAATATGCGAGTGTGGCAAACCTCGTTTTTGCCATTCAACAGAAGCCAGCCAGCAACGTGTTTTGCCAAATACAGAGGAATGTATCATCAAGTTCATCAACGATTTTAACTTTTGTCTGTAGACGCGTGCAGTGATGTAGTGCCGATCTATTGCAGTTTGACATGGCAATAACGCAAATTTAATTCCATCCCATTTCGGATTACACGTAAATGCAATGAACAAATCTGGTCGTCCGTACGCGCGCACAAAAGTCTTGCATATAACGTGGGCTACCAATATATGATGATGGAAGAATATATGAAGTACCGATGTCGTTGATATTAGTTATTCCATCTACGTTACCAACAATAGCATAACGCAAATGAATGTATTCCTCAGCTCGAAGTTTCGCTTGATTATACCTGATGTATCGTAATCGCTCGCTTTTTATTTTCGCATACATTTCAACTATATTATATTGATGAAACAGCTGGCGGCATCGGAGATATTATTGTATTCATTGGCACGAATCATCAACCGATATGCGTAGAAGTTCATCGCACTGACTTTCTTGCTAGTTTCTGCACCTAGAAAGTAAAAATATAATTAAGACAAAAAGAAATTAATCGTGCATAAAAATAAAATATTGGGTAATGACATGTGTAGATTGTACCGGTTGCTGGATTTCTTTGTTTGATATTTAAGTGATATCCATCTTCTCCTTCCCAAAATATCAATGGATACTGCAAAGCTTCGTAAGAGCAATGACTGTCTTCAATCGTATGCACTATGTTGCCTCTGCGTTGGATTCGTATATCTCGACGCTGAAATACGTCGCCAACCATAACAACTGCAACTTCATTAATGGTCGGTGCAGTATATCGGCCCGCGTGCTGCCCAGATGGTAGTTTTTCTGCTTTGGTGATGATCGTATAGTTGTCGTTTTGCAGTCTGTTTGATACGGTATCGAACAACTGGACCAACTGGTTGTGATTCTGTAAAAACGGTTCTAAAATACCCACAATTTCTCGCTCCTCCATCTGCTGTATACGGTTGTACTGTCAGCGTGCGTTTATTTGCTGCTCCTCATCACCTATGAAGTAGATCTGCAGATATTCTGAATCGGTGTCAGGCATCGGCATAAAAGAACCAATTTGATGAATCTTAAACGTTGATTGGAAATTGCGACAATCCTCATTCTGAACGATTTTTGTTGCTCCAAACGATGTCACTTGAAAGCACGAATTGAATTTGCGAATTTTACGCAAAAACAATTTAGATTGAGTGGTTCCAGTGGTTCTGGCGGTGAATTCAACGATGGCAACACAACTTTTCCCGCGATACACTTGCAAACGCTGTTGTTCACGTTTTCTGAAAGTGTCGGTGACTCGTTGACGGGCCTGTCTTTTTCTCAATGCACTAGCTCGAAGGCGTTCGTTGCGTAGCTCTTGACTTTCATTACTCGTCCACGAAGACGTGGCATTGTTTTATGTTCGTAACTTATATGTGAATATAATACACTTAATATTTACTGAAATACGACACCTGAAGTATCAAAAGGCACCGTACAAAAAAATTAAAATGTCAATATAACGAAACACAGATAATATAATGCATTCAAATTAAAATGTCGAAAAATAAAGGAAATCCTATGCACTTAACTTATGTCTGAATATAATACGCTCAATATTGCACACAAAAATGCAACAGCACCTACCGTGCTGATTTAAGAATGTCAATTTTCCAGGTCCCCACTTGTATGGATACACAAAAATTCATTCAAATCGAACCAGCTGTTTAGTTGTAGTGTAGATAAATAACCTGGATACCGACTGCAGCGCCATCTGGCAGGCTGATTTTGGAATCTAAACCATCCAGGGCGCCACCCAAGTGCACACAAAAAAATTAATACTAATCGGTCCAGCCGTTTAGCAGGAGTTCAGTGACATACACACGTACAGTAGAATTATATATA
This sequence comes from Schistocerca piceifrons, assembly GCF_021461385.2. NCBI lineage: Eukaryota > Metazoa > Arthropoda > Insecta > Orthoptera > Acrididae > Schistocerca > Schistocerca piceifrons. The sequence continues at coordinate 640,076,184 of NC_060140.1, read as the reverse complement.
TATATATATATATATATATATATATATATATATATATATATATATATATAAGGATTTCGTACTACTACTACGTTTCGATCTCATACCTGAGGAATTGAAGCATATGAGTGAAATGTGGAACTATTTCCAAATATAAAACTTTTTGGTTGTAATAGGCCTAATAGGCATTTCATATTGCTACTTCGTGAATTAAATTCTATTGGGTTATTTATGTAAATGAGGTAGATATAAATGACCAATTGCGCCAAAACAGTCTCGCTTGTTTGGCGTGTGTTACAGTTGCTGCAATATGAGGAAGGACTATTTCGTTTTATCTAGCACGCAGTTACAAAATAGGTGTTATCAAATCGAGAAACCACACCACTCTTGGGTTCTATTCCTACTATCAGCTTTTTCAGTATTACCAAAACGTTTGACGAACTTTGATGAGATAAAAGATTTTTTCACAGAAAGGAAATCACGCCCCGTGTAAAGCTGTAGCGAGATTAGAGAGAAAAAAATACTGGGATCTAAGGATTGAAGAAATGGGTGCTGTTTGGATATCTCTTGTCTTTACTGCTTTTATGTTTCCCCACATTTAATACTATGTCACGTGAAAGACAAAGTTATTACATATATTGGAAATGCCGTGTGGCTAGGGCGTCCCGTCAGGTAGACCGTTCGCCTGGTGCAAGTCTTTCGAGTTGACGTCATTTGGGCGACTTGCGTGTCGATGGGGATGAAATGATGATGATAAGAACAACACAACACCCAGTCCCTGATGATGATAGGAACAACACAACACCCAGTCCCTGATGATGATAGGAACAACACAACACCCAGTCCCTGAGTGGAAACAATCTCCGACCCAGCCGGGAATCTAACCCGTGCCCTTAGGTATGACATGCCGTCGCACTGACCACTCAGCTACCAGGGGCGGACATTCCATAATAGGTAATAAAGAGTGCTAATTTTCTGAAGAGCTCTTATTCTTGCAAATAATTCTGTCCATTATTAACTGTGATCCTCTTTGAAAGCGATAGGATGTCAAACCGGCCGACTGGGAGTAGGAGACCCCCCACAGAACATTTTAATTTCCACTGTCCCGAATATAGGTTTGACGGCTTCCGTTACAAAATACACACATTTGAACTGCACAAAGCAAAATACAGTGACGTGCAATAGAAGAATGCTGTATGCAGAAGCGTGGCACTGTACTTCGGCATACTTAAGACGTAATAACATGTCTTACATATATGTTTTATGCATCAAACTCTTCAGAAAGATGTGCGCAAAAAGATGAAAATATTTTGGAAAAGTTGAATTTTTTTAAAATTTAAAACGCTCGAGCGGGAGGGGGATGGGGGGAGGGGGGAAGTTTTTGTGCCCAGGTTCCGGAAATATCGTAGATCCGTGGCTGACGACTTGACTGGGCTGAGCGAAGCTTGCGCGGCCTCAGACACAGCGACTCAGGCAGGGTTGCAGCGACAAACGACACCAATCCGGCAGGATCGATCTGTGGCTTGGGCGCCTATGCCGAGGTGACAGCGAAGCCCGATTGCGCAGGCGCGTACGAAACTGCACATACACTCCTGGAAATGGAAAAAAGAACACATTGACACCGGTGTGTCAGACCCACCATACTTGCTCCGGACACTGCGAGAGGGCTGTACAAGCAATGATCACACGCACGGCACAGCGGACACACCAGGAACCGCGGTGTTGGCCGTCGAATGGCGTTAGCTGCGCAGCATTTGTGCACCGCCGCCGTCAGTGTCAGCCAGTTTGCCGTGGCATACGGAGCTCCATCGCAGTCTTTAACACTGGTAGCATGCCGCGACAGCGCGGACGTGAACCGTATGTGCAGTTGACGGACTTTGAGCGAGGGCGTATAGTGGGCACGCGGGAGGCCGGGTGGACGTACCGCCGAATTGTTCAACACGTGGGGCGTGAGGTCTCCACAGTACATCGATGTTGTCGCCAGTGGTCGGCGGAAGGTGCACGTGCCCGTCGACCTGGGACCGGACCGCAGCGACGCACGGATGCACGCCAAGACCGTAGGATCCTACGCAGTGCCGTAGGGGACCGCACCGCCACTTCCCAGCAAATTAGGGACACTGTTGCTCCTGGGGTATCGGCGAGGGCCATTCGCAACCGTCTCCATGAAGCTGGGCTACGGTCCCGCACACCGTTAGGCCGTCTTCCGCTCACGCCCCAACATCGTGCAGCCCGCCTCCAGTGGTGTCGCGACAGGCGTGAATGGAGGGACGAATGGAGACGTGTCGTCTTCAGCGATGAGAGTCGCTTCTGCCTTGGTGCCAATGATGGTCGTATGCGTGTTTGGCGCCGTGCAGGTGAGCGCCACAATCAGGACTGCATACGACCGAGGCACACAGGGCCAACACCCGGCATCATGGTGTGGGGAGCGATCTCCTACACTGGCCGTACACCACTGGTGATCGTCGAGGGGACACTGAATAGTGCACGGTACATCCAAACCGTCATCGAACCCATCGTTCTACCATTCCTAGACCGGCAAGGGAACTTGCTGTTCCAACAGGACAATGCACGTCCGCATGTATCCCGTGCCACCCAACGTGCTCTAGAAGGTGTAAGTCAACTACCCTGGCCAGCAAGATCTCCGGATCTGTCCCCCGTCGAGCATGTTTGGGACTGGATGGAGCGTCGTCTCACGCGGTCTGCACGTCCAGCACGAACGCCGGTCAAACTGAGGCGCCAGGTGGAAATGGCATGGCAAGCCGTTCCACAGGACTACATCCAGCATCTCTACGATCGTCTCCATGGGAGAATAGCAGCCTGCATTGCTGCGAAAGGTGGATATACACTGTACTAGTGCCGACATTGTGCATGTTCTGTTGCCTGTGTCTATGTGCCTGCGGTTCTGTCAGTGTGATCATGTGATGTATCTGACCCCAGGAATGTGTCAATAAAGTTTCCCCTTCCTGGGACAACGAATTCACGGTGTTCTTATTTCAATTTCCAGGAGTGTATGTCAGAACTGGCGCCAAGCGAAACTGATCATATAGTAATGAGACGGTTGCCTCTAAGAGCCCTTCATGACTACCTAATGAATTTCAAGTAAGTACGAGTTAATTACTTGTTAAGCAGTACATGATTCCACAGAGGATTCCTTAAGCCGTCCTGTCATGGGAGGTGAAAAAGCAGGTGGACAAGGGGCTGGTGACGTCGCAAAGCGGAATTCGAGACCCAAGAGGAAGACTGGCCGCGGCGCGTACGTCTACCACGTGACACTGCACGTCTTATGAGTGCCAGCAGCCGTATATTTCAGACGAGTTTAATAATTACTGACTGCGCGTTTAAATGCTTGAAATCTCTCCATAGTACACGACAAATTTAAGACCTTTTCAATTACATATTGATCTCCAGTGGGTCCTGCACAGAGTCTAGTGTTCGCGAAGTGTGGCGGACGACTAGTGTGACACCACTAGTTCATTGCGAGGACCGTACTTCTTATGGGCCCCGATGGAATTCCACGCTCCACTACAATGTGACTGGTGAAATGAAGCCTCTGGCATGTCAAATACTTCTCTCGTGGAGAAGAACGCGGCCAATTAGCTGCGACATCGTTTTTGCGTTGCAAGCAGAACTTAGGGGCCGCCATAATCTGTGGAGTTCGTATTTGGTGTTTTATCAATTTTTTAAATATTTTCTTTTATTAAAGAGTACGCGGTGCGAATATATGCAGTTCCAAAGCATCAGAAAATCCAGCATCTCTCGAAAACGTGTCATTTTAGGTATGGGATCACATTTGGTTTTTAGGGCTATAACTCATGTTTACGAAAATATACCGTTTCATTGCTCCAGTACAATGATGATCTATCGAAAGCACGTCATTTTGGTATAATTTGTGACAGTTAAATATGAAATAATGACTTTTCTAGATACATTTTTAAACTTAGTGTAGACCATATATGGAGGTCCAGCTGATCTGTTGAGGCCGTAGCTCCGTCAGCTGTAATGAGAAAGGTTGCAGGATCATGTTCACCTCTTTCCATTATTTTGTTTTATAAAAGATTCCTGGTCTCTCTTATTAACTTAACAGAAGTATTATCTGCAATAGTAGACGTTTCTTATTATAGATAATATATTTGATGCAATTCTTGTTGCGTAGACCAACGGCTACAATGTTTCACAGTGGTCACGAATCTTAACGTGAGTGGAGGTATACGTCAGAAAGTAAACACAACCTAACCTCGTCAGTGCACCTAATTTTCAACATTTTTCTGTAGCACCACATCTCAAAAATTTCGATTCTATTCTTTTTCAAGTTTTCCCACAGTCCATGTTCCATTGACATACAAAGCTGTGCTCCAAAAGTACGTTCTCAGATATTTCTTCCTCAGATTAAGACCCATGTTTGATACAAGTAGACTTTTCTTGGCCAGGAATGCCTTTCTTGCCATTGCTAGTCTACGTCCTCCTTGTTCCGTCCGTAGTATGTTATTTTGTTGCCTAGGTAGCAGATATCCTTAACTTCATCTACTTCGTGATCGCTAATTTTGATGTTAAGTTTCTCGCTGTTCTCATTTCTATTCGTTCTCATAACTTTCGTCTTTATTCGATTTACTGTCAATCCACGTTTTTTACTCACCAGAACGTTCGTTACATTCAGCAGATCCTGTAATTCTTCTTCACTTTCACTGAAGGTAGCAGTGTCATCAGCGAAACTTATCGTTGATATCCCTTTCACCTTGAATTTTAATTCCACTCTTGAATATTTCTTTTATTTCCATCATTGCTTCGTCGATATATAGATTTAATAGTGGCGAAAGGCTACATCCCTGACTTTCACCCTTTTTAATTCCAGAAAGTCGTTCTTAGTCCACCACTCTCATTGGTCCTCCAGGTTCTTGTACATATCGTATACACCTGTCTTTCGCTGTAGCTTATCCCTATTTATCTCAGAGTTTCGAACATCTTGCAACATTCAACATTATCGAACGCTTTTTCCAGGTGACAAATCCTGCGGACGTGCTTTTCTTTTTCTTTAGTCTTGCTTCCACTACCAAACGCAATGTCAGAATTGCCTCTCTGGTGCCTTTACATTTCCTACAGCCAAACTGATCTTCAGGTAACAAATACTCAGTTCTCTTTTCCACTTTCCTGTACATTATTCTTGTCAGCAACTTAGACGCATGAGCTGTTAAGCCCAATTGTGCCATAATTCTATTACGTACTTATCGGCTCTTGCAATCTTCGGAATTGTGTGGATGATGCTTTCCCGGAAGTCGGACGGTATATCGCCAGACTCATTTTTTGGTGTTTAAAATGTATGAGGCTGGCGACATACCATCCAACCTTTGGAAAAGTATCCTCTACACAATTCCGAAGACTTCAAGAGCTGACAAGTGCGAGAATTATTGCACAATCAGCGTAACAGCTAATGCATCCAAGTTGTTGGCAAGAATAATGTACAGAAAAATGGAAAAGGAAATTGAGGAAACGTTACATGACGATCAGTTTGGCATTAGGAATGGTAAAGGCACCAGAGAGACAATTCTGATGCTGCAATTGATAATGCAGGCAAGACCAAAAAAAGATCAAGACTCGTTCACAGAATTTGTCAATCTGGAAAAAGCGTTCGACAACGTAAAATGGTGCAAGATGTTCGAAATTCTGAGAAAAACAGAGGTAAGCTGTAAGGAGAGACGGGTAATATACAGTATGTACAAGAGCCAAGAGGGAATAATAAGAGGGGACGAGCAAGAACGAAGTGCTCGAATTAAAAAGGGGTGTAAGACAGGGCTGTAGTCTTTCGCCTCTACTGGTCAAGAAGCAATGATGGAAATAAAAGAAAAGTTCAGGACTGGAACTAAAATTCAAGGTGGATGGATATTAACGATACGGTATGCTGATGACACTGCTACCCTGAGTGAAAGTAAAGAAGAATTACATGATCTGGTGAATAGAATGAAGAGTCCAATGAGTACAGAATGTGGAATGAGAGCAAATTGAAGGAAGACGAAAGTAAGGAATGAGGTTCTGCGCAGAATCGGAGAGGAAAGCAATATGTGGAAAACTCCAACAAGGAGAGGGACAGGAAGGTGGGACATCTCCTAAGGCATCAGAAAATGACTTCCATGGTACTAGAGGGAGCTGTAGAGAGCGAAAACTGTAGAGGAAGATAGCGATTGGAATACTTCCAGCAAATAGTTGAGGACGTAGGTGGCAAGTGCTACTCTGATATGAAGTGGTTGACACAGAAGACGAATACGTGGCGAGCTGCATCAAACCAGTCAGAAGACTGAAGACACCCCCCCCCCCCAAAAAAAAATTCAAAACATTTCAAAATACAATGCTAATAATACAACTGTCTAAACAGCAATTTTAAAAATCTGTGCACTGGTTCTCTTGCTTCTCCGTTTGCTGAAGTAAAGTCACTAATTGGAAGTTCACAATCCAGTTAATAATTTTATGTAATCAATTGCGTAAAACAATTGAAAGTTGCCTTACAAAGCATGGCATCAGAATCAGTTCTACCTTAGATTGAGCACCAAATGCAATTCACATCTATGATTTAAAAATCACATTATTACATTTCAGAATTCATTAAAATTATTCAATTCCTTCAGAGCTTGGTGACCCATAAGAACCCAGATACTATAATTCTTTCAGGGCGTTAAATAATGTAAGATACAGTTTCTCGTTCTCACCGCCTGCAACTCTGGTTGTTCCACGGATGGATGTATTTGCAGTATCAAAATGATACTGGAAGGTAGGCAGTTCTATGATTAAGTCAATGTTCTTGTAATAATGACTGAATTATACGATCGTGCCCCTGCATCAGTCTCTTACTTCAGAATTGGTAGCCATACACCTTAATTGTTTAACAAGAGTCCATTTAGTACGCTCGTCGTTCAGTTCGTAAGTAAAGGCGATAATAATACGCAAATACTCCACTGAGGGACATAGCGAAAATTCTGTGTTAACTGATAATTTAAACGAAAGTTAAAATTACGATCTGTGCTGCAGTAAAGGCCACGTGTCACGGCTACGCAGTCGGTGACACAGCGTCCGATTTCCCGCGCAATGGCCGATGATGCGAAGCAATAAAACAAAACAAACACCGTCCAAAAGGGGCCTTGAAGGACTGACGGTATTGACCGATAGCCGTCTCATCCTTAGCCCTTAGGCCTCACCAGATGCGAATACGGAGGGGCATGTGGTCAGCAAACCGTTCTCCCAGCCATTGTCAGTTTTACAATGCAATGAATACTCCTAGATGCATACGGTTGATATAAGTCAACGAGGACAGGTGAAAATGTGTGTCCCGACCGGGACTCGAAGCCGGGATTTCCTGCTTACATGGCAGACGCTCTATCCATCTGACCCACCGAGGACACGGGACAGTGCGACTGCAGGGACTTACCTCTGACACGCCTCCCGTGAGACCCACATTCTCAACTTATTGTCTCGCACTATATTCATAGTGCCTCTGCCCATTATACTCATTACTCGCGGCTTGTTGCCGATTCCCGTAAGAGTTCGGGCACTATTTGTGCATCCGCACAGAAGAAGATGGTCAAATATATAAATGTCAGTTTTCTTGACTAGTGCCACTACTCCTCAATCAAGTATCTTGCCAATTGACCTCAGAAGGGTTGAATGCACCCCGCTTGTCAACAGCACTCGGTAGACGCGGACCGTGACCCATACAAGTGCTAGCCAAGCCCGATAGCGCTTAACTTCGGGGTCTGACGGGAATCGGTGTTAACCACTGCGGCATGGCCATTGGCGTGGTGCAGAACAATAGCTTTCGTTATTCTGTATACAGGATTTCATCATATTTGGAGCGCTTAAATGATTCTGTGACTAATTCGTCACAAAATAGCAGTGTTATGTTGTTGTTGTGGTCTTCAGTCCTGAGACTGGTTTGATGCAGCTCTCCATGCTACTCTATCCTGTGCAAGCTTTTTCATCTCCCAGTACCTACTGCAACCTACATCCTTCTGAATCTGCTTAGTGTATTCATCTCTTGGTCTCCCTCTACGATTTTTACCCTCCACGCTGCACTCCAATACTAAATTGGTGATCCCTTGATGCCTCAAAACATGTCCTACCAACCGATCCCTTCTTCTGGTCAAATTGTGCCACAAACTTCTCTTCTCCTCAATCCTATTCAATACTTCCTCATTAGTTATGTGATCTACCCATCTAATCTTCAGCATTCTTCTGTAGCACCACATTTCAAAAGCTTCTATTCTCTTCTTGTCCAAACTATTTATCGTCCATGTTTCACTTCCATACATGGCTACACTCCATACAAATACTTTCAGAAACGACTTCCTGACACTTAAATCAATACTGGATGTTAACAAATTTCTCTTCTTCAGAAACGCTTTCCTTGCCATTGCCAGCCTACATTTTATATCCTCTCTACTTCGACCATCATCAGTTATTTTGCTCCCCAAATAGCAAAACTCCTTTACTACTTTAAGTGCCTCATTTCCTAATCTAATTCCCTCAGCATCACCCGACTTAATTAGACTACATTCCATTATCCTTGTTTTGCTTTTGTTGATGTTCATCTTATATCCTCCTTTCAAGACACTGTCCATTCCATTCAACTGCTCTTCCAAGCAGTGTTATAATGACTATTAATTAAGAAATTTGAAGCTAGTACATCCAATTTGTCGCCACTTAAAAGCTCAGATAGAGTTAACGTAAAATCCCCTGTTTCCGGCCACAACAAATCACAAAGTTTTCCAGGATTTAAGCAACTGAGGCTTTACTCTTTGTATACTATGAGGGTTTCGTTATCGACGACCAAGACTCTGCTTTCTTTTTTTCCCTCGAGCACATTACATTTCTGTTTCCGCAAGAACTCACGCTTACTATCATCACACATGGTAAATAATGTAGAAAAACACATCAGTACTATCAAAGACCGTAAATCATCTTTGAGAAGTCAATTACGCAGTGGTGCAATTTTCTGAAAAAAATTATGGAAAAGAGTATAGCACCTGAATCGAGATGCCAGTTATAGCATGAGATTATTATTAGCCTTTTGTGGTCGCTACTGGAAGTGAACAGTAGGAGTGTGTGGTCGTCGCTATCCGTGACAGCAACATGCAATAATTAAACCTGCTGTTTCTGCTGAGTGCTAAGTTGTGGTTTCAAAGCCGCTCGCTTCCGTTTTCACAGTCTCAGTTGATAAAGGATTGACACAAAGTACTAAAAGCCGAGTTACGCCTTCAGCTGTAATTATGTTTGTTTGTCGTGTACTGACCTGCTATAATAGTCGACCACTGCGTTTTTCAAACGGACCAGCGCGCAATATGTGTCGTCGCACAAAGCTTTGATTCTCCGTACCGCATTCGATGCGATGTGACTGCTTTTGCCATGGACGTCACTATATAACAGCAAAGAGAAGATCCCTTATCAACAGGGACGTGAAAGTACCTATGGTTCTCTCAGTCAACATAACCAGCTCAGATATGCAATACAAACAGTTTATCTTTCTAAAAGCAGGTAAATACACAACTCTGCACATGAGACCTAATTCGCTGAAATTTACTTTTCACTCTCCTTAACGAGAGTTTTAAGATACAGATGATTTCCTAGTAACATATGATGTACTACAGGGCATTGTGGAAGCACAGTTACTATTCACTGCATAAACAGGATGAAGAAGAGAGGAAAAAGCTTCAGACAAGTTTCTGCAGAAGTAGGGACACATAATAACATGTCACTAGTCTCTGTGATGGTGGTCTGGTGGAAGGAGTCAGACATTCAACATCATCATTTGAAATGGGATCACTCAGTGCTTCAACTATAAAATACGCTATGTGATCAAAAACATCCGGACACCTGGCTAAAAATGCCTACGAGTTCGTGGCGCCCTCCATCGGTAATGCTGGAATTCAGTATGAAGTTGGCCCACACTTATCCTTGATGAATACGCTATGTGATCAAAAACATCCGGACACCTGGCTAAAAATGCCTACAAGTTCGTGGCGCCCTCCATCGGTAATGCTGGAATTCAGTATGAAGTTGGCCCACACTTAGCCTTGATGACAGCTTCCATTCTCGCAGGCATACATTCAGTCCGGTGCTGGAAGGTTTATGGGGAACAGCAGGCATTCATCACTGAGTGCTGCACTGAGTAGAGGTACCGATGTCACTCGGTGAGGCCTGGCACGAAGTCGACGTTCCAAAACATCCCAAAGAGTTTCTATAGGGTTCAGGTCAGCACTCGGTGCAAGCCAGCCCATTATAGGGATGTTATTGTCGTGTGACCACTCCGTGAATTATGAACAGGTGCTCGATCATGTTGAAAGATGCAATCGCCATCCTCAAGTTGCTCTTCAACAGTAGGAAGCAAGAAGGTGCTTAAAAGGCCTATAGGCCTGTACTGTGATAGTGCCACTCTAAACAACAGGGGGTGCAAACCCCCTCCATGAAAAACACGACCACACCATAACACCACCGCCTCCCAATTTGGCCGTTGGCACTACACACACTGGCAGATGACGTTCACTGGGCATTCGTCATACCCACACCCTGCCATCGGATCGCCACATTGTGTACCGTGATTCGTCACTCCACACAACGTTTTTCAACTGTTCAATCGTCCAATGTTTACGCTTCTTGCACCAAGCGACTTTAGTCTGCAGATCCGTCTACAGCTTCCATAGGGTGAGGGTTCTCCTATGTGTGGAAGATTAGAGCAAACAATAGAAGGGCTCCCCCTCCTCCCACTCCCTTCTCCTGAGCAGCTTTCCCCCTCCCTCTCCTGTGCTCCCCTTCAGTGTCTCTACACTCCCTCCTGCCTTGTATTTACGCTTCATCTCCCATCCCACCTGTCTCCTGCCTCTTGGTGCACCCCCTGACACCTCTACTATTTTCATTCCTCCCCTTCCCCTGCTGCCCCTTGCTCTCCCCTCCTTTTCCATCCTCTCAGGCGTCTCCCTCGGCAGGTCCCTCCTGGCAGTTTTATTCTTCGTCGTGTGTGCTTCATCTCTTGAAAAAGCAAACAACAGACGACAGAAATTTCCATAGGACAAACTAAATCAAACTTTTGGTTGATTATAACTTTATTATTTACCAAATTGTGTGCGTCTAAATGTTGGGAAAAAATCCTTCTTTTCTAAATACTGCTGCCCCTTAGAATCACATGGCGATGCATATAAACCTGAACTACTTTAATCTTTCGAAAGCTCGTAGGAAAAGGAAAGTTGTTTTAATGATCTCAGTAGCTTTGGGAGAATTTGAAGTACCGTCCGTTGTTGGCATGTTGATTGTTGTTTTTGCGCATTAGGTCCGTTGTCCGCTATAACTTTGCGCTTGCTTGGCCCGTGTTAGTTCGTTCATACCCTCTTTGGTTGCGGTTTGTGAAGGCCATGAGTGTGTAGTTCCGGCAGCGTGACAATAACGAGCAAATTAGTGGTTCGTTCGTAGTCTTTAGCTGACAGAAGTATGCAGTGCACACTTCGGGAGTGGGTTTTTGTTGTGTAAACATGCTGGAAGGCAGTGAGCCATGTGGATCGATTAGCGATGTTCCCGCCGCCGGTATGGGTCATCTTTCCAGTGGTGTGCGCAGAGCGCGCGGTGGCGCCACATACCAGGCCGATCGGGGAGCGAACGTGAAGCTCTAGCAAGTAGCGTGGAATTTTGCTTTCGGACGCCGAGCAGTAACGTCATTTGCCAAGTCTGGCGGATAGTACAGGTGCTGTGCGAGGCAGCTGGAAGAGCACATCTAAAAGGGGCTGTTTACCCGGGTGACGGCGCCGTGGGAAATATCGCCGGTGTGGAAGCAGTCACGTTACTGGGAAGCCGTTGGTGTATTTCGCTTGCTATATGTCTCCTGGCAGCGGGATCTGCGGCAGCTGGCTTCGTCGAACAAGTAAGAGGTCTATTATACCCACTAGTCCTGGGTTTTTGCGTGCCTATTCGTGACCGTTGCTGCTCCCGTTTGGGGGCCATGCCGAGTTCGTATTCGAAACAGCTGAGGGAGCGGGCATCCGCTTCTGGGCGTAGTATGTTGAATCCCATGAGGCTGCTTGGTCACATGAAATTTTATATTTTATGTCCTACATTGTAGGATGCCTGCCATTTAAGTAACGTCGTTGTGTGCCATCGTATCTGCTTTGTTGTTGCCTGTACTCTGAATTACTTCGGTAATACCAATCACTGCAACAACGAAACACTACATTTTCTCCTTCAATTTTAGTAAATTGGTCTTCAGGTTGATCATAGTTTTTCAGTAAATAATTTGAACTCATTTCACTAAATGTGTGATAGGTCATAAGTACAGTGGTTTATTAATGTTTACATTTTGAAGTAACTTGCTCTCATCTAAATGGTAAATTTAAAAATGTGTGGTAATTTTAAAAATGTGTTGATGGATTTATTTGTTATTTGTCTTGTTTAAATGTGCCAAATAAATGTTCAGTGCAACTTTCACTGATGATTGCCTGATGTGTCACTTGGTCCAGTCCTTCTACCCCACAGCCTATTGTGGTGTGCTTGTGTCGTTGTGTAAAAGGTTGAATACCACGCTGTGTTGACACATCAGGCAGACTCATTGGTCACAACACAACGGGAATTCTGGAGAGAATTCAGAGCAAGCGATGTTCCAACAAAGGCAGCAATTTTATCCGTCGTAAGGAAGCTGGAGATAACTGGAGTACTAAACAGTGAGCCGGCCGCGATGGTCTCGCGGTTCTAGGCGTGCGACTGCTACGGTCGCAGGTTCGAATCCTGCCTCGGGCATCGATGTGAGTGATGTCCTTAGGTTAGTTAAGTTTAAGTAGTTCTAAGTTCTAGGGGACTGATGACCACAGCTGTTAAGTCCCATAGTGCTTAGAGCCATTTGAACCATTTTTTGAACTAAACAGTGACAGTGGTAAACATAAATCAAAAAATGGTTCAAATGGCTTTGAGCACTATGGGACTTCGCATCTGTGGTCATCAGCCCCGTAGAACTTAGAACTACTTAAACCTAACTAATCTAAGGACATCACACACATCCATGGCCGAGGCAGGATTCGAACCTGCGACCGTAGCGGTCGCGCCGTTCCAGGCTGTAGCGCTTAGAACCGCTCGGCCACTCTGGCCGGCGAAACATAAATCACCACTGAGTGAATCTTAAGGAGCTTGGAGAGTTCTGAAAGGAAACCGTTGCATCGATTGAACCAGAAGGTAGGCATTACATACGGCCCATGCCAGAGAGCTGCGCAGAAATCGGCGTTGCGATCATACAAAGCCCACGTGGTGCAAGCATTGCAAGAAACAGATCATGAGAAAAGAATGCCTTACTGTCAATGGTTTCGGAAGTTTGTATTCAGTATTCAGACTCCTCTCCATAACTTGCGTTACAGATGAGGCACGGGTCCATGTGTCAGGTTACATCAACACACAGAACAGCAGATACTGGGCTGGTGTAAACCTCATGTCAGCCACGAAACACCATTGCATGGTGAAAAGGTTGGAGTACGGTGTCTACTTTCAGGAAAGTTGGCCCTATTTACCCTGTTATTGCCGTGGGCACCACAGTTTATATGACATCATCAATGTATTTGTGGAGCAGCTGGATGATGTCGAATTAACAGTAGGTTATTTCCAGTAAGGTGGATGCTGTATCCTCGTACTAGTGCCTGTGAGTGTGAGTGCGCTGAGCGTAATGTCGCCCCGCGTGTGCGCTTAAATCAGCCGCCAACCTATCAGTCGGTCCGGCCACTAGGGGCCGCGGGTAGGAAGCGTGCGCAAGGCACGGTGTCCGCCGCGCCGTCTACTGGCGAATCGCGCCTATACTAGCGCTGTTTGGAAAGGAAGTTCCGATAGGTCGCGAGATAGAAACCACTATAAAAATCAAAAATGATTTATTTGCAATAGTTAGCTACAGCTTCCACACACTGCATAGTCACCGATCGACTTAATTAGTTGTAGTTTTGTACCAGCTTTCCAATAGCCTCGTCATAGAAGGCAGCCGCCTGTGCTTTCCACCAGTGCCTTACACTGATCTACAACTAGTTGTATGTGCCAAAACGTTGTCTTCATAGGCAGCAGTTCATGTGAGCAGAGATGAAACTCAGCAGGAGCCAATTACGGACTGTATTGTAAGTGATCAAACGCTTCTCATCGAAAATGCTGCAAGACCATCTTGATCGCCCTTGCAAAGTGCGGCCGAGAATTGGCACGAAGAAGGAACCAGATAACAGTTATGGTATGTGGGCTACATGACATCAGGCGAAATCTCTCACCAGGCCCTCATACTCAATGAGTGACATTGTTTGCTAGGCATCTTTACATGCTTATTGTGCACTCGGAACTGAAAAGAACTTCGTGACGCCATCGACAGGCGTTCTAGAAACACTGCCCAGTACTTACGAGCAAAGCTTCATCGGATTTTCACAGTGGTTTCCATTTCGAGGCCGATCGGACTTACTTTCTCAATAGCCCTCGTATACGAGCGGAGCAGCGCTCACTCACTCTCACTACACTCTCTTAGCTTGTAGCGCTCGCTTCAGTTGTTCTGTGCATCGCTTATGTAGCACCTTCTGTATGATTCATTTCTTTTGTTACGTGTGGATTCACGAAAGGGGTAATGGTTTTGCTTCTAAACCTCTCACTCGGGCCCAGCACCCTCGTGTGGAAAAAGAAGCTCTTGTCATAGTCTATGCTGCCCAGAAATTTCGCGTTTTTTTATGGCTCCAAGCTTCATCTTATTACTGACCATAAACCTGTGGTTTCCTAGTCTGGCTCTCACACTTCCTTGCCCGACAAGGCAATACACCACCTACAATGCTGAGCTCTGCTCTTGTCTCACTACAATTACGACATCCACATTCGACCTATGTCTAAACATAACAATGCCGACGCCGTTTCCCGGCTTCTTGTGGGTCCTGATGTGACCCTGATCATGAAGAATTGCTTTGTTTACATCTTGATATTGAAACGCAGGCCACGATCGAGGGTTTCCCAATTACAAGTTCGCGCATAGCAGCTACCGTTGCCGCCGACACCGTTCTCAGCGATGTGGTTCAGTTTGTTCAACAGGGCTGGCCAGACAGACCGTCAGGTCGGGCTTCGGACGCCTACGCAACTGTTTTTCCTTACGGTATTATCTCTCTGGTTTTGATGGTGTTTCGCTGTTGTCAACGGAAGACGTCTCTCCCAGAGCTACTGCACGAGCTTCTACGCCTTGTCCACAAGGGCCATTGGGGAGTTTGGTGCGCCAAACTGTTAGCTAGGAGACACGTTTTTTTTGGAAAGGGGTTGATGGCGAAACTGCCCGTTTTATCGCGGCTTGTGAGCAGTGTGTCCAACAGCAGGTTGCTCCCAGGACATCTCTGTCCCCCTGATCCGTGCCAGCCATGGGAACGCATTCATGTAGACTCTGTGCGTCCCTTCTTGCATTCCTATTGGCTCTTGAGTATGTATGCATTTTTCCGGTATCCTTACATTGTCCAGTGTGCGTGGACGTCAGCTGAGGTCATAATTCAGATATTTTTGAGTGTTTTTTATATCGAGGGGTTGCTTTGTACCTTAATTTCCTATAATGGGCCCAGAGCTTTTCTCACGCTTTTCAACTGTTTTCTTTACGTCACGGCATTCGTCATGCTGTAGCTTATCCATTCCAACCTCAATCAAAAGGCCAAGCAAAAGAAGTAGTGCAAAAGTCAAATCCCAAATGCAAAAGTTTCTTAGGTGGATGACGCCCTCTTCCGTCTGTTGAGCACCTATCGCTTCAAACTTATGGGGGAGCAGGGCCCGGCTCAGTTGCTTCATGGCCGGGTGCCTCGCATGCCCCTTCTCCTTCTTCTGCGGCCTGTGCTGCTCCTGCCCTGGTCGGGTTCGTCCGCCACTCCACGCCGGCATCACCAAAGGGAGCGCCAATGTTTGCTCACTGGCCCAAGTTGATAACTGCCACTGTTGTCCGCCGCCGGGACACCATCTTCGTGACGTGCGTACGGCCAAAGGGCTGGTGGCGCGCCACTTCGAGCAGCTGCGCAGACAACCATCTTCGTCATTGTGCTCAGATCCGTCTCCTCCCCTGTGGAATCTTCCTCCTGATGACCAAGCAGAGTTTGCGATAGCACCCTCCTTCCCAGTGCTGTCTTCGGTCACAACGCGGGCCCACCGCCCTCGTGCGTGCTCGCCTCTCTGTGCATTCCGGCCATTTGCGCCAGTGCGCGCCCGGCACATCGTCCTGCCCCCGTAGTCGGCACCGGATGGCGCCGCTCCGGATCGATGGATATGTCTATCCTCGCGCCTCCGTCATCTCCTCCTCCGTCTCGGCGCTCTCTTCACACGAAGAAGAACGTTGAAGACAATCGACCGCCAAATGTATCAGTGCGACCTGGCCACTAGAGGCCGCCTGTAGGAAGTGTGCACACGGCACGATCTTCGACCTCCGCCGTGCCGGCTACCGGCGACTCGCTGCTATATACTTACGGAGCAGCGCTAACTTACTCCACTACACTATGTGATCGGAAGTAACCGCGCACCTGGCTTAAAATGACTAACAAGTTCGTGGCGCCCTCCATCGGTAATGCTGGAATTAAATGTGGTGTTGGACCACCCTTAACCTTGATGACAGCTTCCTATCTCGCTGGCATACGTTCAGTCAGGTGCTGGAAGATTTCTGGGGGAACGGCAGCCCATTCTTCACGGAGTGCTGCACTGTGGAGAGATATCGATGTCAGTCGGTGAGGCCTGTCATGAAGTCGGCGTTCCAAAACATTCCAAAGGTGTTGTATAGGATTCGGGTCAGGAACTATGTGCAGGCCAGCCCATTACAGTGATGTTATTATCGTGTAACCACTACGCCACAGGCCGTGAATTATGAACAGGTGCTCGTTCGTGTTGAAAGATCAACCGCCATCCTCGAATTGCTCTTCAACAGTAGGAAGCAAGAAGGTGCTTAAAAGGCCTGTAGGCCTGTGCTGTGTCAGTGCCGCGCAAAACAACAAGGGGTGCAAGCCCCTCCATGAAAAACACGACCACACCATAACACCACAGCTTCCGAATTTTACTGTTGGCCCTACACACGCTGGCAGATGATGTTCTCCGGGCATTCGCCATATGTACACCCTGCCATCGAATCGCCACATTGTGTACCGTGATTCGTTACTCCACACAACGGTTTTCCACTGTTCAATGTTTACGCTCCTTACACCAAGCGAGGTGTCGTTTGGCATTTACCGGCGTGGTGTGTGGCTTATGAGCAGCCGCTCGACCATGAAATCGAAGTTTTCTCACTTCCCGCCTGTCTTTGTACTTGCAGTGGATCCTGATGCAGTTCAGCTCATCATGTTCGAAGTCCGCGAGTTCCGCGGAGCGCCCCATTCTGCTCTCTAACGATGAGGTCGCTACTGAGGTTTCTGATACGGAGTGCCTGGCAGTAGGTGGAGGTACAATAATGCACCTAATATGAAAAACGTATAATTTGGGGGGAGTCCGGATACTTTCGATCATATAGTTTACGTTCTCTTAGTTTGTACCGCTCACTTCTGTCGCTCTGTGTGTCGCTTATGCTGCTCCTTCTGTGTGATTCTTTTGTCTTGCTATATGTGGAGTCACGAAAGCCGTATTTCCGTTATTGTCCAGAGGTTTATGAATAAACCCATAGGCGGCCGATGTGGCCGTGCGGTTAAAGGCGCTTCAGTGTGGAACCGCGTGACTGCTACGGTCGCAAGTTCGAATCCTGCCTCGGGCATGGATGTGTGTGATGTCCTTAGGTTAGTTAGGTTTAATTAGTTCTAAGTTCTAGGCGACTGATGACCTCAGAAGTTGAGTCGCATAGTGCTCAGAACCAATAAACCCATATTTGTGTAACTTGTATCGGCTTCGTGTATTACTTGGTTACTACAGTGGAGGAATGTGTCACATGTCTATCGCTTCCATGCAACTTGTAACCAGGTTCTCAAAACATTTTGGTTTCCTCGATCGGCTGACCTAACCCTCTTCTTCCCCCCTCCACCCCCACGTCCACTCCACCGAGATGTTTTCTTCTTGCCATATCTACTACAGAATCACCTGAGTTGGAAATGGAAATGTCGTGTGTTCATTACATACGAAATAAGCAACACTGGCGATAATACACATCACAGATTGTCGCGGTATACAGAGGAAGAAGTACAACTGTACATCGATGCTCGTGGAGGGCACTACCGTAATTTCCCGTGAGGACTTTGTATGTATGTAATCTCCCAATTGTGTGTATCACCTCGCAAAATAGTAAATGTCCCATTGTTATGAGTTATTAAAGTAGTTCAGGTTTATATGGTTCGTACTGTAGTATAAAAATAACTTGTTTCTCTTCCTCTGTAAGTATACATTTCTACTAATAAGTTACTGTCATAAATACTCTGCGGCTCTATCGATGTACAATGCAAGATGTCCCGTTAACCATTTTGTTATTTCTCAAGCGATACAAGAAGTCATTCGTGATTCCCACTAGATACTGAAATAATGTTCTTTTCAAAGCACATCATTGTTGGTTTTGACTGTTAAAATTATTTAGTTACAAAATTCAGGATTTCTATGGCTGAACCGCACCCAAGATAAAACATTCCAATCTTATTCTTCTGATTTTCCACTTTAAAGCGGTAGTCTGAATCACTGAAAGGTGTATGTAGTGACGTAACAAGACTGTTACGCCACACGGTAGTAGCCAAAAGAAAGGCACGCTAGACTAATGCTGTGGCCGATAGTGCACGCACGGCAATAAGCATACGGGCGTGAAGTCTGGAACATAAAAACTTATGAATGAATAAGAAGAAAAGTATGTAGATGCTTTTTACTTAACTTTTCTTTATTCCTTGGAATACATCTCTCTTGAATACTTGTAAGCTATAGGCACTGATACAAATGGCTCCTTGCTAGTTCGTAGCCAGTACTTAGCTGATGGCTATTCTGTCTCTCGGCTAATGAGAGAGAAAGGCTTCGTACCACTGGGCGATAGCTAGGTTCGCGTACAACTGGGCGGTAGCTTGGTCCTCGTACAACTGGGGTCGAGTCCACTCTCGTATCACGAGACCTGCCTTGGTGGTGGCGCTAGGTCTGCGATCACAGTGGCGACACGCGGGTCCGACATGTACTACATGGACCGCGGCCGATTTAAACTACCACCTAGCAAGTGTGGTGTCTGGCGGTGACACCACATTCCTCCCCCGCAAATCGGCGAACGGTCGTGTAATAAGGCTTCCGCCCGCCGTGGGGAGGACCACATGTTGACGTATGCGATGAGGTGGGGAGCCTAACAACAGGCGAGGCTGTGCCACCCGCACCCGGCCATCCGGTCCGAGGGGAGCTAGGAAACGCCTGCAAAACTAGTCCAGGGTGCACGTCAACATGCGGTGTATGCGCCCGTAAAGAAACAGGAGGGGCCAAAGTGTCGACCTCCATTGCGTCGGGGTAGCCGACGCGCGATGACGTCATGTGGTCCGGAGCGGGCGGGCGTTCCATGGCGGAGGACAGCTGGTCACGGGAAGCGATCGGCGGCGCGTGACCCTGGGAGGCGCTTGGCGGCTGCAACGAAGCGTCGAATGCGGTCGGCGGCGGCGGCGGCTGCTGCTGCTGCTGCTGCTGCTGCTGCGGCGGCGGCGGCGCGTCGCCATGGGGCAAAATGGAAGGCATCGTCGGTAACACCTGGGGATGAGGCGAGCCAGTAGATGGGTCCCCAGGGCGCTGACCGGACGGCACCGTCGCTGAAAGCAGACGGGGAGCGGCAGAACCCGAGCGACGACAGAGGCGCAGCTGATTGAGATGCCGACGCACCTCACCAGAGGCCCCCAAAACCAAATACATCGCGCGGCCGAGGCAGCGAAGAATGCGCCCTGCGAGCCAACGCCGTGAACCTCGATAGGTGCGATAATATACAACGTCGCCTGGAGCAAAAGCAGGAGTCTGCCGCTGCACAGGAACCTGATGCGGCGGATGCAGCAAAGACATCAAGGTGCGATGAGGACGACCGTGGAGCAACTCAGCCGGCGAGCGACCATCTCGGGGCTGAGAGCGATACGAAGACAAAAAGAGCAACAATGCGTCCTCCCGAGAATGCGACTCTTTCAATTTCAACATCTGTGACTTGAAAGTCCGGACCAATCGTTCAGCGGCACCGTTGGACTGAGGCGAAAACGGCGCGGATGTCAGATGTTGAATACCATTGGCCTGGCAGAATGACTGAAATTCTGCGGACATGAATTGTGGGCCATTGTCGGAAACAATAGTCTGCGGAAGACCTTCAATGCAAAAGATAGCAGACAACGCTTGGATGGTGGCGGAGGACGTCGTGGAAGACATCCGGACAACAAAAGGAAAATTACTGAAGGCGTCGACCAGAACCAACCATCGAGCATTCCAGAATGGACCAGCAAAATCAATGTGCAAGCGTTGCCAAGGGGAAGTGGCTTTTGGCCACGCAAAGACTTTCCGCGGCGGTGCGGATTGTTGTTCGGCACACGCCGGGCACGAAGAACACATATTCGTAATCGCAGCATCGATTCCGAACCAAGTACAGTGCTGACGAGCAAGTTGTTTCGTTCGCACTATACCCCAATGTCCTTGATGAAGAAGCCGTAAAACAGAGGACTGTAACGAACGTGGGACCACGACTCTGGACTGATCATTATCAGAACGCAACAACAAAACACCACGTCGAACAAAAAGTCTCTCCTTGTGAGCAAAAAATCGGCGAACCAACGGATCCTCGATCCGAGACTTTGACAAAGGCCATTGCGTAACAACAAAACGTAAAACAGTAGCAAGGACAGTGTCAGCAGCTGTGGCTGTAGCGACACGACGAAAATCAATCGGAAACGATTCGACCACTTCATCGGTTTCCGAATCAATGAACATGCAAGCAAGTTCGGAAGAATCGAATGCTTTATCCTCAGCAACAGGCAAACGGGACAACGCATCGGCGTTTCCGTGCTTAGCAGTGGACCGATACAAGATATCGTAGCGGTACTGCGAGAGGAAAATAGACCAGCGAATGAATTTCTGCGCTGTACGTGGAGGTACAGGCTTGGTCGGATGAAAAAGCGATGTCAAAGGTTTGTGGTCTGTGATGATGGTAAAGTGACGACCATACAAGAAATCATGAAACGTAGTAACACCAAACACGAGAGCCAAAGCTTCTTTCTCTATCTGTGAATAATTTCTTTGCGCAGACGAGAGCAATTTGGACGCAAAGGCAATAGGGCGATCATGGGAGCCAACTTTGTGCGCAAGCACAGCACCGATCCCGAAATCCGATGCATCTACCATCAACAAAAGGGGTGTCTGGGGATCGAATGGCGTAAGGCAAGTATTAGAAAGCAACGCCGATTTCAACTGGCGAAAGGCGCGTTCACATTCCGTCGTCCAGACGAACGGAACACCTTTACGGCGTAAGCGATGAAGCGGAGCTGAAATGGAAGAGGCATTGCGCACATATTTATGATAATAGTTAATTTTACCCAACACACTCTGTAGCTGTTTCAGATTTTGAGGGGAAGGCAAATCGTGTATGGCACGGAGGTGCTCTGGACTTGGATGTATGCCTTGGGCATTAATGACATGTCCCAGGTATGGTAAGTCACGAGCAAAAAACACACATTTGTCCTTCCTCAAGCGAAGACCATTTTGCCGCAAGACCTGAAATAATGTTCGTAAATTCGCAAGATGATCTTCTTCTGTCTGTCCGGAGATCACTATATCGTCCAGATAGTTTGCTGCAGTAGGGACCGACGCACAAATAGTTTGTAAATATTGCTGAAACAAGGCAGGGGCGGATGCACACCCGAATGGCAGTCTTTTGAAGCGGTACAATCCAAGATGCGTGTTAACCACCAATACGCGCTGGGATTCGTCGTCCACCGGTATTTGCAAGTACGCATCGGCTAGGTCCAATTTTGAAAAATATTTTCCCGGGCACAGTTTAGCAAAAAGATCTTCCGGGCGGGGCAAAGGAAAAGTAGCAGTCACTAGCTGTGGATTCACTGTGGCCTTGAAGTCCACGCAAAGTCTCAATTTTCCGGAAGGTTTTGGCAAAATTACTAAGGGTGAGGCCCAGAGAGAAGCTTGCACACGTTCAATTACACCCTGTGATTCGAGATCGTGTAACGTTCTTGCGACCTCATCACGCAATGCGTGGGGAACATTGCGCGCCCTGAAAAATTTCGGTTGCGCGTTTACCGTCAGTTCTAAATGTGCTTCATAGTTTTTAGCGCAACCTAAGCCCGGTGCAAAAATGTCTGCAAATTCGTCACACAGCCGAGAAACACTGTCTGTAGGCACAGTCTGGTTCACTGAGAGCACCTGATTTACAATAGACATGTTAAACAACTTAAATAAATCTAGACCAAACAAGTTCACTGCAGAAGAAGAACGAAGAACGTAAAATGACACAAGTTTTGTTTGTCCCTTGTATGTTGCAAGAAGGCTGCACTGTCCTAACACAGGAATTTTCTGTCCGGAATATGTAGTTAGCTTAACATTTGCGGAACGCAACGGAGGTTTGCCCAGTTGTTTGTACGTGTCGTGATTGAGCAATGAAACTGCAGCTCCGGTATCGAGCTGGAATGGTATCACTTTGCCTTCAAAGTCTAAGTCCACAAACAGTTTATTGTCCTGCTGACGACAAGAGCGACTGTTTTGTGCAATTGGAACAGACACTGGTACAGAATCACTTGCTAATTGACGTGATTTCCGGCGACGTCGACGCACAGTTTTTGTGGGACGATCACAGTCACTGTTAGAGAAAGTGTCACTGGACGAAGTGGAATTAACGACATGAATGTCCATAGGCGAAGGTCCACGAGCCTGAGTGTCCTTGGTTCGATTCCGGCGCGAAGCAAAGGGCCTGGAATGAGTGTGATTGTCTGATCTGAGCTTTTTCTGGCAAACACTTTGAACATGTCCTTTCTTATTGCAGAAAAAGCAAATAGCTTGGCGTGACGGGCAATGTTCACGCGAATGTCTAGTAGCACACCGCGGGCATGATTTCACTGCATTTGTGGGCTGGCGCGGCACACCTGGCTTAGCACGCGGCGGTCGCTGTGCGGACGGCCGCGAGGGCACTTGACCGGGCCGCGTTGCGCGAGCGCGCCCGGCGGGCCGGTTAATGTTACACACGGCTGGCGAAGTTTCAAAAGATTCCTGAGCACAGTCAAGTGTGTCTTGTCTATCCAATATGTCTATCACTTGTTGAAGGGAGGGATTAACTAGTTTCAAAATTTGCTCCCGTATGCGAACATCAGAAACGTTCTGTGCAATTGCATCACGCACCATTGTATCGGAATAAGAAAGACCACAGTCACATTCAAAGGCACAGTCCCTAGTAAGTCCTTGCAATGTTGCTACCCACTCCCTATTAGTTTGACCGGCCGTACGTTTTGTACGAAAAAACGTATACCGTTTTGCAACCACATTAACCGTTTCTTTGAAATAGGCATCTAATGCAGACAAAATTTCCTCGTAGGACAGAGTTGCTACGTCTCGCCGGGGAAACAATTTCACTATCACACGGTATGTGGACACACCGACACAAGAAAGCAAAAACGGCTGCCGCTCATTACCTTGAATTCTGTAGGCTTCTAGATGAAAGTGGAACTGGCGAGACCACTCTTGCCAGGTCTCATCGGCTGCCACGTATGGTCGAAAGGGAGGTGCAACAGCGTTTAGTGGCAGCGGTAGCGAAGAAGCGGCGGCGGCCGCATCGGTTTGAATGTTACGTTGACCCTGGACGAGCTGTCCAAGGGCATCCAGTAACGCCTGCGTCTGCTGATTCTGCAAGCGATAAAATTCGGACAGTACATCTGGAGAATGTGGCGAAGCCATGACACAATTAAATGTAAGCAATCAGAAAGAAGTTTTTACTCGTCGCCAATCTGTAGTGACGTAACAAGACTGTTACGCCACACGGTAGTAGCCAAAAGAAAGGCACGCTAGACTAATGCTGTGGCCGATAGTGCACGCACGGCAATAAGCATACGGGCGTGAAGTCTGGAACATAAAAACTTATGAATGAATAAGAAGAAAAGTATGTAGATGCTTTTTACTTAACTTTTCTTTATTCCTTGGAATACATCTCTCTTGAATACTTGTAAGCTATAGGCACTGATACAAATGGCTCCTTGCTAGTTCGTAGCCAGTACTTAGCTGATGGCTATTCTGTCTCTCGGCTAATGAGAGAGAAAGGCTTCGTACCACTGGGCGATAGCTAGGTTCGCGTACAACTGGGCGGTAGCTTGGTCCTCGTACAACTGGGGTCGAGTCCACTCTCGTATCACGAGACCTGCCTTGGTGGTGGCGCTAGGTCTGCGATCACAGTGGCGACACGCGGGTCCGACATGTACTACATGGACCGCGGCCGATTTAAACTACCACCTAGCAAGTGTGGTGTCTGGCGGTGACACCACAGTGTACTGCGACAACGTATAAGTAACTGATGCAAACGGATGCTTCATTTTACCTAATTTTCAATCGCTGCTCTCCCCATGAATGAACTATTTACAGAGCCAATACGATAATGCTTTGAAACAAGCAACTGAATTTCAAGACGCAGAATCCAAGTTACTGCATTAATGAATCTAGTGACTCAGAGTTTTGCCGGCCGAAGTGGCCGTGCGGTTAAAGGCGCTGCAGTCTGGAACAGCAAGACCGCTACGGTCGCAGGTTCGAATCCTGCCTCGGGCGGGGATCTTTGTGATGTCCTTAGGTTAGTTAGGTTTAACTAGTTCTAAGTTCTAGGGGACTAATGACCTCCGCAGTTGAGTCCCATAGTGCTCAGAGCCATTTGAACCATTTTTTTGACTCAGAGATTTTGTATTCTGTAGCTCCGGCGAGAGTCGAAAATTTGTACAGAAACCTGCCTTTCAATACATTTTATTGTTATAGACTGTCTCTGTCGGTCAACAAACTGTTTGAGTGAAGCACGTTAACTATAGTTACAAATCATATGTTAATTAGTGTAAATGAATATCAAAGTTACGCTCTTCGTTAACTATGTTGTTGTTGTTGTTGTGGTCTTCAGTCCTGAGACTGGTTTGATGCAGCTCTCCATGCTACTCTATCCTGTGCAAGCTTTTTCATCTCCCAGTACCTACTGCAACCTACATCCTTCTGAATCTGCTTAGTGTATTCATCTCTTGGTCTCCCTCTACGATTTTTACCCTCCACGCTGCCCTCCAATACTAAATTGGTGATCCCTTGATGCCTCAGAACATGTCCTACCAACCGATCCCTTCTTCTGGTCAAGTTGTGCCACAAACTTCTCTCCTCCCCAATCCTATTCAATACCTCCTCATTAGTTATGTGATCTACCCATCTAATCTTCAGCATTCTTCTGTAGCACCACATTTCGAAAGCTTCTATTCTCTTCTTGTCCAAACTATTTATCGTCCATGTTTCACTTCCATACATGGCTACACTCCATACGAATACTTTCAGATCTTGTTGCATACAAATTTTTGAATCATTTCCTACATTAACAGTGTCGCACTGTGTCTAGGTTTCAGCACAAAGAGCTGCTCGTAAGAGAATAATCGGTTAATATGACAGCAGATTTCTTGACATTGCGACGGGCGTGCCACGAAAGAAAAAAATAATTATTACATAAAATCCATTTCATGAACGGGACTTACCATAAAGCTTGAACACGATACTGGGCTTGAAAACAACAAAATATTTGTTTGTGACCGACGCCTGCAGATCAAAATGGCGCGCTATGAATGCCCGTGGTCTAGGGGTAGCGTCTTTGATTCATAATCAAAACGTCTTCGGTCCCGGGTTCGATCCCCGCCACTACCTAAATTTTAATAAATAATCAGCATTGGCGGCCGAAGACTTCCGGCGTAAGAAGTCAGCCTCATTCTGCCAACGGCCTTGTCAAAGAGGGCGGAGGAGCGGATAGAGGTTCAGGGCACTCTCTTTTCCTAGGAGTGGGAAATTGCCCCTAAAGGCGGAAGAATAAGCAATGATCAACGACATGAGGATGCAGAAGGCAATGGAAACCACTGCATTAAAGACACGTAACGTGTATCCACAGGACATGTGGCCTGTAATTGAAGAATTATCATGATGACCTCGGATCTCCGGGAGGGGACTGCGAAGGGGGAGGTTACCATGAGAAAAAGATTGAATAATCAACGAAAGGATAACGTTCTACGAGTCGGGGCGTGGAATGTCAGAAGCTTGAACGTGGTAGGGAAACTAGAAAATCTGAAAAGAGAAATGCAAAGGCTCAATCTAGATATAGTAGGGGTCAGTGAAGTGAAGTGGAAGGAAGACAAGGATTTCTGGTCAGATGAGTATCGGGTAATATCAACAGCAGCAGAAAATGGTATAACAGGTGTAGGATTCGTTATGAATAGGAAGGTAGGGCACAGGGTGTGTTACTGTGAACAGTTCAGTGACCGGGTTGTTCTAATCAGAATCGACAGCAGACCGACACCGACAACGGTAGTTCAGGTATACATGCCGACGTCGCAAGCTGAAGATGAACAGATAGAGAAGTGTGTGAGGATATTGAAAGGGTAATGCAGTATGTAAAGGGGGACGAAAATCTAATAGTCATGGGCGACTGGAATGCAGTTGTAGGGGAAGGAGTAGAAGGAAAGGTTACAGGAGAATATGGGCTTGGGACAAGGAATGAAAGAGACTAATTGAGTTCTGTAACAAGTTTCAGCTAGTAATAGCGAATACCCTGTTCAAGAATCACAAGAGGAGGAGGAATACTTGGAAAAGGCCGGGAGATACGGGAAGATTTCAATTAGATTACATCATGGTGAGACAGAGATTCCGAAATCAGATACTGGATTGACAGGAGAATATGGGCTTGGGACAAGGAATGAAAGAGACTAATTGAGTTCTGTAACAAGTTTCAGCTAGTAATAGCGAATACCCTGTTCAAGAATCACAAGAGGAGGAGGAATACTTGGAAAAGGCCGGGAGATACGGGAAGATTTCAATTAGATTACATCATGGTGAGACAGAGATTCCGAAATCAGATACTGGATTGTAAGGCGTACCCAGGAGCAGATATAGACTCAGATCACAATATAGTAGTGATGAAGAGTAGGCTGAAGTACAAGACATTAGTCAGGAAGAATCAATACGCAAAGAAGTGGGAAAAGGAAGTACTAAGGAATGACGAGATACGTTTGAAGTTCTCTAACGCCATAGATACAGCAATAAGGAATAGCGCAGTAGGCAGTACAGTTCAAGAGGAATGGACATCTCTAAAAAGGGCCATCAGAGAAGTTGAGAAGGAAAACATAGATACAAAGAAGGTAGATGCGAAGAAACCATGGGTAACAGAAGAAATACTTCAGTTGATTGATGAAAGGAGGAAGTACAAACATGTTCCAGGTAAATCAGGAATACAGAAATACAAGTCGCTGAGGAATGAAATAAATAGGAAGTGCAGGGAAGCTTAGACGAAATGGGTGCAGGAAAAATGTGAAGACATCGAAAAAGATATGATTGTCGGAAGGACAGACTCAGCATACAGGAAAGTCAAAACAACCTTTGGTGACATTAAAAGCAACGGTGGTAACATTCAGAGTGCAACGGGAATTCCACTGTTAAATGCAGAGGAGAGAGCAGATAGGTTGAAAGAATACATTGAAAGCCTCTATGAGGGTGAAGATTTGTCTGATGTGATAGAAGAAGAAGCAGGAGTCGATTTAGAAGAGATAGGGGATCCAGTATTAGAATCGGAAATTAAAAGAGCTTTGGAGGACTTACGGTCAAATAAAGCAGAAGGGATAGATAACATTCCATCAGAATTTCTAAAATCATTGGGGGAAGTGGCAACAAAACGACTATTCACGTTGGAGTGTAGAATATATGAGTCTGGCGATATACCATCTGATTTTCGGAAAAGCATCATCCACACAATTCCGAAGACGGCAAGTGTTGACAAGTGCGAGAATTATCGCACAATCAGCTTAACAGCTCATGTATCAAAGCTGCTTACAAGAATAATATACAGAAGAATGGAAAAGAAAATTGAGAATGCGCTAGGTGACTATCAGTTTGGCTTTAGGAAAAGTAAAGGGACGAGAGACGCAATTCAGACGTTACGGCTAATAATGGAAGCAAGGCTAAAGACAAATCAAGACACTTTCATAGGATTTGTCGACCTGGAAAAAGCGTTCGACAATATAAAATGGTGCAAGCTGTTCGAGATTCTGAAAAAAGTAGGGTTAAGCTATAGGGAGACACGGGTCATATACAATGTGTACATCAACCAAGAGGGAATAATAAGAGTGGACGATCAAGAACGAAGTGCTCGTATTAAGAAAGGTGTAAGACAAGGCTGTAGCCTTTCGCCCCTACTCTTCAATCTGTACATCGAGGAAGCAATGATGGAAATAAAAGAAAGGTTCAGGAGTGGAATTAAAATACAAGGTGAAAGGATATCAGTGAAACGATTCGCTGATGACATTGCTATCCTGAGTGAAAGTGAAGAAGAATTAAATGATCTGCTGAACGGAATGAACAGTCAAATGAGTACTCAGTATGGTTTGAGAGTAAATCGGAGAAAGACGAAGGTAATGAGAAGTAGTAGAAATAAGAACAGCGAGAAACTTAACATCAGGATTGATGGCCACGAAGTCAATGAAGTTAAGGAATTCTGCTACCTAGGCAGTAAAATAACCAATGACGGACGGAGCAAGGAGGACATCAAAAGCAGACTCGCTATGGCAAAGAAGGCATTTCTGGCCAAGAGAAGTCTACTAATATCAAATACCGGCCTTAATTTGAGGAAGAAATTTCTGAGAATGTACGTCTGGAGTACAGCATTGTATGGTAGTGAAACATGGACTGTGGGAAAACCGGAACAGAAGAGAATCGAAGCATTTGAGATGTGGTGCTATAGACGAATGTTGAAAAATAGGTGGACTGATAACGTAAGGAATGAGGAGGTTCTATGCAGAATCGGAGAGGAAAGGAACATGTGGAAAACACTGATAAGGAGAAGGGACAGGATGATAGGACATCTGCTAAGACATGAGGGAATGACTTCCATGGTACTAGAGGGAGCTGTAGAGGGCAAAAACTGTAGAGGAAGACAGAGATTGGAATACGTCAAGCAAATAATTGAGGACGTAGGTTGCAAGTGCTACTCTGAGATGAAGAGGTTAGCACAGGAAAGGAATTCGTGGCGGGCCGCATCAAACCAGTCAGTAGACTGATGACAAAAAAAATAAATGAATGCAGCATTTCCAGTATCTCAGATCGAACCGCTTGACTCAAAACGTGTGAAGATTTTAGAGAGCATATTTCGCATTCGCCGTCTAGTACTATAATAAAAATAAAGTTGTGTTTATTTTTACCAATCCTACAAACGAAATCTCCCCCCCCCCCCCCGTTACTTCACTTTATTGTTAAGCTTTGCCACTCACTATCTGTTTGCGAAGGTGTAAGTCATTTGTAATTGGTCGCCTGTGTCCTTCCCATACCATTTTCTTGTCATTGAACCTGGTGCGCATAACTGATGTCAGTGAGTAGATATACACCCAGCAGCAGAACGGTTCATAATGGGAGGTACCCTCCATGGTATACAGTCACTGTATAGAAACTTGTAAAGAAACAGAGACTCCTGCATGACAGGTGTAAAACAAAGCATCGGGCTTCAGATTGAGGGTTGCAAAATTCTGTCAGTCTTCAGTGACTACCGGAGCTTAATATTGTCAAATCATCTTTCACAAAACCCCGAAGAAATTCTGGTCGTATGTGAGGGTGTTAGTGGCACCAAGCTAGCGTCCCTTCATTCGTGGATGAGGCAGAACTGAAATTGAGGGTAGCAAACGAAGGCAGAGATACTTAAATCCGTTCTCAAGTGCTCTTTATAACGGAAACCCCGTAAGAATTACACCGATTTAACCTTTGTAGCACAAGTAAGATGAAAAAGTAATCGTATATAACAAGATATCAGTGTCTAGTGTTATAGATTTTTATTATTAACACACATTTAACCAAATATAACAATAATGATGATAATGTCTGGCAGTGTTTGCCGACAAGATAAAGAATGCAACCTATAACACTAGAATGTGTACTCATGGCAGTTCTACTTAGCCTTTTTTGGAACGACTTGGAAAGAGAGAAAAAGTAATGTATGATCGCCGATGCGTCGGTTCTCGATTGTGTTCAGGAGACGTAAGGTTTGATTACGCGAAGGTGGTTTCGTGACTGACCTTTGACCCGGATTGCCTTCACGCAATCAGAATCTTCGATGAAAATACCTAAGGGACCTATTTGAGTAATAAAAAAATGGAAATGAATGCAAAACAGTGAAATTCTGTAAAAAGTTATCTGATTCCTTGATGAAGAGCGAACTTGTAACAAAGCTTACATACGTTGAAAAATCGAAAAAAATAAGCAGAGATTTTCTGTAAAGTGAAGCATCAATATACAGAGTGATTTAAAAAGAATACCACAACTTTAGGAATTTAAAACTCTGCAACGACAAAAGGCAGAGCTAAGCACTATCTGTCGGCGAATTAAGGGAGCTATAAAGTTTCATTTAGTTGTACATTTGTTCGCTTGAGGCGCTGTTGACTAGGCGTCAGCGTCAGTTGATGCTAAGATGGCGACAGCTCAACAGAAAGCTTTTTGTGTTATTGAGTACGGCAGAAGTGAATCGACGACAGTTGTTCAGCATGCATTTCGAACGAAGTATGGTGTTAAACCTCCTGATAGGTGGTGTATTAAACGTTGGTATAAATAGTTTACAGAGAATGGGTGTTTGTGCAAAGGGAAAAGTTCTGGACGGCCGAGAACGAGTGATGAAAATGTAGCACGCATCCAGCAAGCATTTGTTCGCAGCCCAGGAAAATCGACTTGCAGAGCTAGCAGAGAGCTGCAAATTCCACAATCAACTGTATGGAGAGTCCTACGAAAAAGGTTAGTTATGAAACCTGAACGTCAACTAACTGAGGCGATCGATCGGCCGCCAGGCAGCCTGTGACAGAGCACTTCATCACTGGCCTCCAAGAAGCCCTGATCTTACCCCCTGCGATTTTTTCTTATGGGAGTATGTTACGGATATGGTGTTTCGGCCAACTCTCCCAGCCACCATTGATGATTTGAAACGAGAAATAACAGCAGCTATCCAAACAGTTACGCCTGATATGCTACAGAGAGTGTGGAACGAGTTGGAGTATCGGGTTGATATTGCTCGTGTGTCTGGAGGGGGCCATATTGAACGTCTCTGAACTTGTTTTTGAGTAAAAAAAAAACCTTTTTAAATACTCTTTGTAATGATCTATAACAGAAGGTTATATTATGTTTCTTTCATTAAATACACATTTTTAAAGTTTGGTATTCTTTTTGAATCAACCTGTATTCTCAAAGAAAAGGGCGTTAAACTAATAGACATTAACAAATATACAATGAATACAAAACTTACATTTTTATGTTTCTCTCACACACGGAGCAGTTCAACATTAGCTGCTTTTGTCTGGACAAGATTTCTTAAAAATTAAATGTTCTGGCGTGCCCATAAGTACTTTTTAGCGTCACACAGTTTACCGAACCGTTTTGCTTGGTGATTTACATTGTTTTTGACACTAAATAAAATATAACTTGTAGCGGTGCTACACAACACGTCTTAACAAGTCGACGACGAAACGTAAAAAGGTAATGAAGTCTCTAGACCATTTCTTAATAAATGATGGATTGTTCTTTCAAATGTTTCGCAGCTTATTGCTATCGAGCACTGTGGCAATGATTTAAATATCTGCGCCCAGCGGGTTATAGTGTTTGTTTGCAATATTTTAACGCTGGACGCGCGTCTTGCTGTAGACGCACCTTATAAAGTATTTCGTCTCATGTGCTGTGATGCTTAATATCTTTACGAACTACAGCCCGATGGCTGTTCCTTTCTTTTATGACAAATATCTCATTTGCAAAGTATCTGAAATCCAATAATATTACAAGTGGAAATAAATTTCCCGGCATTTTGTAAATAATAAGTTCACCTGCGAGTTAACTCCACTACATCACCCACATTTTAAGCTCGCATCAAATTTTAGAGGCTCGAAATCCACTGGATAAGCTTTAGCGTTCACACAATAGCGTTTCCTAATAAAGATGAAGATAGACACCAATACATCTCAAAAATGTTTGAAGTAGCGAACTTTTCAAGTCAATAATTTTTTTTACTTAGGGAGTTACAGGTGGCTGACTAAACTGTTTTGTATCTTTGAGCTGTTTATATTCATTAATATGGCTTCATCTAGTACATAGTATGAAAGTCATCAGCAGAGAAAACTACTTGATTATAGAATCACCCGTTCAGTGTAATTGGAAATCTTCATGATACGTTTACTTGTGGCAACCTACCGTAAGCACTATGATACAAATTACATTGCCAGTCCTGATGTAACGGTATTTCGTGACTTTATTGTCTCTGATTGTCGGTTACGTTTGTCTCTGCAATAGTTTTTCGGTCAGTTTTATTTCTCCCTTTGATTGGGTTCAGTTTGTTTGCTGGGACGGGGCGGGAGATTGAGGCAGAGTTCCAGGTGTATGGTGTTCGCTGTGCTTGTGTAGCGTTGTGTATGGTGCTTAAGACTGTTAAGCGTGATCTGCAGGCGTCGCAGATGTGTTGCAACATCACAAAAGGGTCATATTTCTGATTACCTTATGCTCTTACACAGGGTGTCTCAAATCATTAGAATTTAAATATGCATGTGGTACGGATTCCTAAACGGAATACTTAGAAGAGGTAATAAATTACGCTGGGAAAATGAAATTTTATTCGCATGAACCAGTTCCATCTTACATCAATTAACAACTGAAGCTCATTGCAAAGCGACGACCGTTAGTCTCAACGAAAGGATATCCGATGTTCAGGTGCTTAGGGAGATCAATAGGGAAGTAGGACGACACCACATGCTTTTCTATCACACATGTTTTGCTATCTCCGCCTTCAGCAGCCATCGACAGCAGCGGCGGCTCAAGAGATGCTGCGGCTCACCAGCGGGCAGCAAGAGTCGGGACCAGTATGTTACATTGCTGTACCGCTAATCCAGATCTAAAGATGCCAGTGGGTGGCCTCAGCTTTTGCTCCGTGCTGTGTGAAGTGAATACTGGGGTGTCAAATATATAATATCGTGTGGGACCTCCTTCCCCCGGCGTAGGGCAGAAACTCGACGTGGCATGGACTCAGTAAGTCGTTGGAAGTACCCTGAAGAAATACTGAGTCATGTTGTGTCTATAGCCGTCCATAATTGCAAAAGTGCTGTTGGTGCAGGACTTTTTTGCACGAACTGACCGCCCGATTTTGTCCCATAACTGTTCAATGGAATTCAAGTCTGGCGATCTAGGTGGCCATATAATTTGCTCGAATTGTCCAGAATGTTCTTCAACCAGTTGTGACCCGGTAACATGGCTCATTTTCATCCATCAAAATTCCATCGTTGTTTAGGAACATGAAGTCCATGAATGGCTGCAAATGGTCTCAAAGTAACGGAACATAACCATTTCCAGCCAATATTCGATCCAGTAACACAGCCCACACCATTATGGGACACCATCAACTTGCACAATGCCTTGTTGACACCTTGGGTCCATGTGTTCTTAAGGTCTGTGCCACACCCTAACCCCCCCCCCCCCTCCCCATCCCATCTACCCCTCACCACCATCCCCACACACCAGCTCTTACCAACTGAATCGTGACTCATCTGACCAGGCCATGGTTTTCCCGTTACCTACGACATAACCAATATGGTCACGAGCCCTGGAGAGGCACTGCAGGCGATGAAGTGCGGTTAGCAAAGGCACTCGCGTCTGTCGACTGCTGCCGTAGCCCACTAACTCCAGATTTCACCGCACTGTCCTAACGGATACGTTCTTCATACGTTCCACATTGATTTCTGCGTTTATTTCATGCATTGTTGCTTTTCTGTTAGCGCTGACAACTCTGCACAAATGCCGTTGCTCTGAGTCGTTAAGTGCAGCTTGTTGGCCACTGCATTGTCCGTGGCGACAGGTAATGCCTGAAATTCGGTTTTCTCCGCCCACACTTGACACTGTGGCTCTCGGAATATTGAATTCCCTAACGATATTCGAAGTGGAATGTCCCATGCATCCAGCTCTAACCATTACCCCGTATTCAAAGTCTTTTAATTCGAATCGTACGGCCATAATAAGTGGGAAATCTTTTCACATTAAGTGCTTGAGTATAAACGAAAGCCCCGCCAATGCACTGTCCTTTTGTACCTTGTGTATCCGATATTATCGCCATCTGTATATGTACATATCGGTATCCCACGACTTTTGTCAGCACCGCGTATAGTCAATCATTATAAAGCTACGCCTACAAGGACAGGGAAATGGTGCCTAGGACTTACCCCATTCTGTATTTAGTGACGCAAAAGTATTCAGTCCCAGTACTCTGGAACTGAGTTTCTTGAAATTTGGCAACAAAAGCTGGTAGTACAGCAGCACCAACGCGAACAGGTCCACGAACAAATATAACTGCTGCAGGAGCAACAACAGCGACAGCAAGAACAGCTTGTGTTAGCAGCAGCAACGCCCATTGGTGGTTATAGCTATGTCCCCCACTGCCGTTTTGCTGTGTGGGCGATGTTTCATAGCACAAGAAGGTATATCTCTGACGTTATGAACTGCATTATCTTCCTTAAAGCATTTATAATAATCAGCATTTGTAGAACGTAGTGCAGAAACTGTGACCAATCTCTGACGCCACTGATTTATTTGTAAATGACCTATGTACTTTGTTAATCCACTACTACTGTCATAAACACGTCTTGGAGCACCTAGGCTGAAGTTTATTAGATTTAAGTCTTACATAGAATGGCCTGCCAACTTGCAGGATCTCACACAACAGTGCGATTTCACTTGTCAGAATTGATTCGTGATGTGATTGTACATCTAGTTCCTAATAGGGAAATCGTGGCTAAGGCATTTGCCACATCCGATCCTAGCCTTAATGAGATTCTTAAGGCTGCTAAATCTTTGCCGGCCGTTGTGGCCGAGCGGTTCTAGGCGCTTCAGTTAGGAACCGCGCGACCGCTACGTGCGTGGAAGTGTCTTATGTCCTTAGGTTAGTTAGGTTTAAGTAGTTCTAAGTTCAGGGGACGGATGATCTCAGATGTTAAGTCCCTTAGAGCTCAGAGCAATTTGAATTTACTAAATCTTTCGAGATTGCTTCCGAAGCTCAGCATATCTCCAATAATAAATTCAGGAGTCAAAAGTAGTTAGTTGCCGTTGTGAGCAGCAGCCAGCTGATGATTCCGGCTCGTCATTTCATTCTTACGCCGCTAGTCTCCCCAGAGTTCGCTGTCATCCGGGTAGGGTAAGATCATAAAATATGAAACTATTAGCTGAGTTTGTTTAATTCTCATTTCCGGTAATTTTCATCACTCCATAAATTCTATTTTCGACTCTCAGGTTTGCTATAGGTCTCAAAAAGAGCCAATACAATCTACAAGAAGCATGGTATTGCTGTATAGAGTTGGATAATTCGGGGTTCAGGATCGTTTCGCTCCCAATGCTAATGTAGTTCATCAGGTGGATGCAACCGTTGTTTCAGTAGTATACTCCTCACTGTTTGTTTCGAAGGGAGCATTTCACATGCAAGTTGACGATTGTTTATTAGTGAATCTTCCCCCTCATGATCTACCACTATTGTCCCAAATTCTAATGTGCGAACAATTCTTTCTTGATAGTTACTGTCGGCAGCTTTCATAACCCTGCTTAACACAAGTTTTCTTCTGATTAAGATGACGGCTGTTACTAATTTGTCTCTGTGCCTTTGTTCGTAATCCAGAGCACTTTCACACACTAAATGATTTTCTACAAGTTCTTATAAAATGTAATGCTCCATCTTTCAGACTGTTTCATGAACGATAAACAGTGGTAAACTGTAGGGTACACATGTCATAAACGAGTGTGTTGATTTTCTAGGAAGCGCCACTTAAGGCGACAAGGCAGCCAGTTATCTTGAAAGGGTACAGTACCGCCCGACATCGAAAATAGATACAACATACTTCATTATTCTTGACAGAACAACATATTTTTTGTAAAAATAACTCAATTTCAATTAATACAGCGAAGTCAGATACCAGTGTGGGAAAGAATGACAATTTATTTATTTAATTGATCACATGTGCACTCCCACAAAATAAATCCGTACATCCAGTCTGGTGAGACCTGTGAAATGAATGAATGTATGGTCGTCTGCTAACCGCAGATAGTGATTGTGAATATATGATCATCTTTGAGACGATCCTTTGGCCACCTGTGGTGGAACCAAAGAGATGAAACTTACCAGAGCTTTGAGCGCCTGAAAGGTGGCTGACCAATACGGTAGCAAGGTGCTCCCCCACTTCGGCAGAGGTGCGAGAGAACCTGAAGAACGGCCATGTTTCAGCACTCTGCCGCTGGATCTAGTGTTGGTAAGACCTGTCTTAGGCGTGCTCCGTAAGGACAAAAGAGTGGAGACATGGTATGCATGTGAAATACTTAAGAGTAGTTTAGAATAATAATTTCTCTATTTCAGGAACTTTTGTGGGGAGAATTAAATGTCAGGCAGGTAATATTAAGGGGATCGTAGTAATCTTCGGAAGTGACCAACGGTCACAATGAAACCACGTGTAGCAATAAGTTGAAATACTTCCGAGTGCTTAAGTTAAGCTGAATTACTAGCGTGTGTACTATAAGTTGGAAATATTTAAGAAATGGCGTGTGCAGGACTTGAAATTAGAGACGAGTACTTCCACGTGGTGAGTACTGTGTGAGTCTCAATCTGTGTATGAGACAAAGGATAAAGAGAAGTACTCGTCCATGGTATCAGTTGAGGACTCGCGTGTGTGATGAATATGTTCTTAATATTACTTTGCGTGTTATGTTTCCGTGTGACGCTTGATTCAAACTATAATACTCTGAGAGAGAAGCAAGGTGAGTCAGCTGTCTATCCAGCAACGCCATTTGGCTTGCATTGCACAGGAAGACGTGCATATATCGTCCAGAGTTCGTAGTAGGGAAGAAAAGTTACGAAGTGGGGCAGTGTCGTGTGAAACTGGGACAAATACTATTGAAGTGGGAAAGCTGAAAGTGATGTGATTATAATGGTTCAAATGGCTCTGAGCACTATGGGACTCAACTGCTGAGGTCATTAGTCCCCTAGAACTTAGAACTAGTTAAACCTAACTAACCTAAGGACATCACACACATCCATGTCCGAGGCAGGATTCGAACCTGCGACCATAGCGGTCTCGCGGTTCCAGACTGCAGCGCCAGAACCGCGTGGCCACTTCGGCCGGCGATGTGATTATAATGTTGTGACTATTCCTTGTGTTGTATTCCATGTTGCAGTGTGGTGTATGTCATGTAATTTAAGTATGTGTGGTTTGCATGGGAGAGTAGCAAGGTAGTTTCAGAGGTAGTGGGTTATGCATGTTCCTTTTGTACCGCTCGGTCTGGAGGAAAGTTTCGTGATGATGGTTGTGAGAGTCGAAGTGTGAGATATAGCAAAAGATCCACCATCCTATCCAGAAAGTGCACTGTAGCATTAAATAATTACGAGACCATAAGATAGAGAATCACCAATGTAAAGCCATGCCCACTGGGCGTAGTTTCTCATGTGCTATTGTTGTACGTTATAGAATTTGTGTGTTTAGGTTATAGAATTTATCGGAATAAATAAGATAGTGAAAAGAAAAAGATGGTGGCCTTTTCCTTCGAATTGTATGTTGTCATGATATCCAGAATTTATAATGTGTGCGCCATTCATATTCAGTGCAATGGCCACGTGTTGATCAAAGCCGTTAAATAAGAAAGAAAATGTGGTATTGCCAGTGCGTAGTGAACAGTCAGAGTTCTGTAAATTACTGATAGTCAGATGTGCGTTTCCGTTGCATAATATTCATACAGGAGGATAATTTGTAACTTAATTGTGAGTACGAGAGTTCATGTTACTCGATAAATAAGAATGAATCCACTCTCTTGGCAGACCACTCATCTTACAGGCCTGACTGCTTGATGCCACAGTATGAGCAAGGCATGTGGGTGCCTCTCAATCTGTTGTGAAACACAAGTGATTTACAAATACGTGTGTTACACTCATTCCAATATATTTGATCAAGTGAACATCCACAACGGAGGAACATATTTACAGAATAAAAATCCATTGCAGTTGCCAGTAATTTCTTGATTTATTCCATGACCGGTTTCGAAGCATAAGGCGTCATCTTCAGGTGCCATCAAATAATAATAATAATAATTATTATTATTATATAGTATTCTGCCTAGTGGCAGGTCCATGTCTTCGTACGGAGAATTTCTGATTCCACTGTTCCCTGTCTTCAGCTTCTTCCGTCAGTCTGTTGTATCTCCTTCCATCTTTCATGTCATCCAGATGAATTCTTCTTCTTCCTCGTCCTGCGTTTCCTCTGAGTTTCCCTTCGATGACATCATATATGAGTCCCTCGTGTCTACTAACTACATGTCCAATCCAGTTGGCCTTTCTCTGAAGAATTGTACGCAGAATACTTCTCTTCTCTCCTACTCTTCGCAGTACATCGTCATTTTTTTATGCGATCTGTCCACTTGATCTTTTCCATTATCCTCCAGCACCACATTTCAAAGCTCTCTAAGTATTTTTTCTCCTGCTTTCTCATGGTCCATTTCTCTGTTCCATACAGTGCAATGCTCCAAATGTAGCACTTTACCAGTTTTTTCCTCAATGCCAAACTCAACTTGCTGGTCAGCAGAGTCCTCTACTTGTTGAAAGCAGCTTTGGCCATGGCGATTCTTGCTCGGATTTCGTTGGTGCAGTGGGCATCCTTTGTCATAAAACTTCCCAGGTACTTGACCTGATTCACATTTTCCAGTTCCCGATTGTCAACGGTTATCTTCAAGTGTTTCTCACATTTTGATAGGCGCATCTCTTTTGATTTTTCGATGTTGATTTCCGTGTCGTATTTTCTTCCCATTTCCACCAAATTGTTCATCATGTGTTGCAGCTGTCTCTGATTTTTGGCGAGCACTACCAGGTCGTCTGCATACTTGATGGTGTTGATGAGACGTCCTCCTACTTCGAAGTTTCTGCATCCTTTCAGCGCTTCTCTCCCTAGCATTTCTCCATACAGGTTGAAGAGACTTGGCGATAGACAATATCCTTGTCTCACTCCCCTTCCTATTTCCACACTGTTCGTTTCTCCATAGTTCAGTCGTACCTTTACCTTTCCCAGGTACAAGTTCCTTATAAGTCTCCGATCTCTCCAGTTGATTCCTATTTCCTTAAGGATGTTCATCAATATATTCCAATTGGCACTGTCTAAGGCCTCCTGCCAGTCTATAAAACAAGCGCAAACTTCTTCGTTAACGGCCAAAACTCTCTCTGACAATATCCCCGTCATGCCAATGGCGTCTCTGGTCCCTTTTTCTTTCCTGAAGCCAAACTGGTCTTCTCCCATGACTTCTTCAATTTTGTTTTCCAACCGTCTAGTTAATATTCTAGGTTAGGTTAGTGGTGTTTAACGTCCCGTCGACAACGAGGTCATTAGAGACGGAGCGCAAGCTCGGGTTAGGGAAGGATGGGGAAGGAAATCGGCCGTGCCCTTTCAAAGGAACCATCCCGGCATTTGCCTGAAACGATTGAGGGAAATCACGGAAAACCTGAATCAGGATGGCCGGAGACGGGATTGAACCGTCGTCCTCCCGAATGCGAGTCCAGTGTGCTAACCACTGCGCCACCTCGCTCGGTAGTATTCTAGCAATGATCTTTGCTACATGCGATATCAGACTAATTGTTCTATAATCACTACACTTCTTGGGAACATAAAAGTATGTCGGTCGGGCCGTTATCGATGACAGAATCACACCCACGTCAAACGTATGGGAGCGTGGGACCAGCAACCACAGGGCCCGCCTGGACAGCACGACACGGAAGTGACTGATGCATACGGCCCAGAAGCCAGCTGACGGCAGCGTTTGTTTGACGTGGA
The DNA here is from genome assembly GCF_021461385.2 of Schistocerca piceifrons. NCBI lineage: Eukaryota > Metazoa > Arthropoda > Insecta > Orthoptera > Acrididae > Schistocerca > Schistocerca piceifrons. Next base: position 640,036,243 of record NC_060140.1, on the reverse strand, counting down.
TGTAGTCCCGATCACTGACTGGCACGATCGCCACTGATTTATGTTTCCATAATGGTTTGGTTGCGCCTGAAGATGAAGCTTTATACTCAAAACAGGTCGTGGAATAAATCAAGAAATTACTGGCAACTGATGCGGATTTTTTTCTATAAATTCATTCTAAGTTTATAGTAATAGTTTATAGTAATGGACGTACTCATTTCCATCATACATTACAGAGCGAGGTGGAGCAGTGGTAGCACACTGGACTCGCATTCGGGAGGACGACGGTTCAATCCCGCGTCCGGCCATCCTAATTTAGGTTTTCCGTGATTTCCCTAAATTGCTCCTCTGAAAGGGCACGGCCGACTTCCTTCCCCGTCCTTCCCTAATCCGATGAGACCGATGACCTCGCTGTTTGGTCTCTTCCCCCAAACAACTCAACTCTCCATCATACGTTCCTGATCTAACAATGGCTTATGATCCGCTACCGTTTGTATACATTTCCAGTAGAAAACTTTTCTTCTCATGTGGCGAATGAACATTCTAGTAACATTTAGCCATGCTTTGCAATTTTCTCAAACTGCTCTCACGAATTATATCACGCAAAAGTCTTGTTCGTTTTGTGCATTCTCCACAGAGATTTCGTGCTCATAAACGCAGTATGGTAAATTAACTGTTTTAGTTTACTTTTACATTTTCCCTTTGAACAGAATAAAAAGGTGCTGGACGAAAAGACAGGAACAGCATTTTCATTAGAAAAGAGCACAACGGCAGCGCCGAATCCTCTTACACATGCGGATTAAGCTCCCAAGGAAGGTGTGAGGTCTCCTGCAGGAAAATAATTGGCCGCTAACGCCGCTTGCTACGCCATTAACGGAGACAGCTGCCGCGACCGCCTGTCACGCGCGCCACAGCTTGTCGACGTCGTCGTCTAATCTGCCTCCGCAATATGCTAATTTGTCATGGGAAGTACCGCTTATTTTCATTCGACTTACATCGGGAAACCTCTGACAACATATATTGTTTTGTTTTGCTGTGGTGCAGCAAACCTCGATATTACGTTCTGTAGTTATATGTCAATACGAGACTTGGTACTAGAGCGGAAAAAAATGGTTCAAATGGCTCTGAGCACTATGCGACTTAACTTCTGAGGTCATCAGTCGCCTATAACTTAGAACTAATTAAACCTAACTAATCTAAGGACATCACACACATCCATGCCCGAGGCAGGATTCGAAGCTGCGACCGTAGCGACTAGAGGAAAGAAACGTCTTATGTCGGGTATTCTGTTATCTCTGGATATGGTTGATGTAAATTTTTCGTTTATGTTTTATTTGCGATCCAGATTTGAGAAAACTTCTTCGCAGCTCACTCTGAGGAGAACAGATATTAGAAACAAACAAAACTATTGGAGAGCATTTTCTAAATTTCAACTTTCGTCTCATAAAAAAGGTGAAATCTTGAAAAAGAAGACACCCCAAATGTTAACTTATATGTACGTCTTTCAGTCCTGATATTTAGTTAATAAATGGTAGTTCATGAGAATGAATTTATCTTAAAGAGCCATGCAGTTTAGTGAAATTGTCCCACTACTGAGCACAAAATATTGATTCCACTGGCAAATAGTTACAGATATGATCGTAGCGAAAGATTGATGTAAGCTTCATAGTACTCCGCACTACAATTAATATAAGTGCATAGAGTGATAGGACTGGGATGAGCTGAGAGTGGTCAGTAATTTTCCAAATTTTCATTGAATGAAACATAAAAAATGTTTCTAAAATGAACTTCCACAAATTTAAAAGAAAGGAACTTTTTCAAAATTGCAGCATCCAATCTTACTTAAAGACTGACAGTCTCCAAACCAGGGCCACAGCTCAAGGCGTTACAATAAGTAGGCCAGCCGCGGTGGACGAGCGGTTCTAGGCGCTTCAGTCCGGAACCGCGAGACTGCTACGGTCGCAGGTTCGAATCCTACCTCGGGCATGTTTGTGTATGATGTCCTTAGGTTAGTTAGGTTTAAGTAGTTCTAAGTACTAGGGGACTGATTAAAAAAATGTGTGTGAAATCTTATGGGACTTAACTGCTAAGGTCATCAGTCCCTAAGCTTACACACTACTTAACCTAAATTATCCTAAGGACTAACACACACACCCATGCCCGAGGGAGGACTCGAACCTCCGCCGGGACCAACCGCACAGTCCATGACTGCAGCGCCTCAGACCGCTCGGCTAATCCCGCGCGGCAGGGGACTGATTACCTCAGCTGTTAAGTCCCATAGTGCTCAGAGCCATTTGAACCATTTGTTACAAAAATAAAAACAAATGAAAAAACAGGTAACAGAATCTAAGAATATCAGTATAATGTTAAAAGAACCAGAATAATAAAATTACAGAGTCTTAAATACATAAGACACTCAAACTATTGTACCTAGGCCACAATACCGCATAAGGTTGTTACAAGCGTGAGAAATCTTTCGTGAAATCTTGCATTAAATAATGTCACACAGTCTGGCCAGTTATAATTTATTATCCCTATTACCAGACACAACCAATATCGAAGCAGTCCGAAAATACAACAAAATTACCGAATGATTTCACAAGTCCTCAAAATAATTTAGACGTTGTACTTTTAACGGATTTCAAAATGGTTCAAATGGCTCTAAGCACTAAGGGACTTAACAAAATGGTTCAAATGGCTCTGAGCACTATAGGACTTAACTTCTGAGGTCATCAGTCCCATAGAACTTAGAACTACTTAAACTAACTAAGCTAAGCACATCACAAACATCCATGTCCGATACAGGATTCGAACCTGCACGGTTCCGGACTGAAGCACCTAGAACCGCTCGGTCACAGCGGCCGGCAGAACGGATTTACGACAGCAACATTAACCAGAAGAAGCAAGGCTTGAAACACAATCACTGTAAGTGTAAACCAAATCGAGACACTAGTCCTCTGGCAGAAAATATGCCAAGATGTATTTCACAAGCTGCCACATAGTCGCGAATACAAACAGTGTCGCAGGCACTGTCAAATGTTCTGACGATGCCATTACGGCTTTATCACATTAGGACATGATGCAGAACAGATCTGAAGTTGGTCATTACTGACTGAAACCAGTCATCCTCGAATGACTTTACATTGTGATCAAAGACTAGAATAAAAAACATTTGAAGGTGTGTTTGAGAGATTGAAGGGCACTCTCACTTCTTATTCGGTGTCATGCCAATTAGTGTTCTTAGGGGATATGACCTTTATTACGATCTGACTTCATACATCATGGTGAAATGGTGGGCAGTAGTTAGCGTAGTGAAGGAATAGCGGTAAGCTTTACCTGCGTTCAAAGGAAGAGGGTGGAATTTAATCGACTTCAGTAAAAGTGTACAGCGACTGAGGGCCGAGACGAACGCGTTTTTTCTGCGAACCTGGGTGGAAACATTTCCAGACTGCCGAGTTCCGCGGTCTCGTTGTGCAGACACGTAGGTTGGCGTCAGTCGGTCGGCAGCCGCGTCCAAGTAGATTGGCTAGCGCCGAGATGTCGCCGCTGCAGTGGCCAGCGCACTGTAGACCGGCAGTAAAGCAGAGGTTGCGCCCTTGTTAGGCAGGAAGCTGACAAGACAAATGTGAGCGTTCTGCGAATTTCGGTGGGACAGGTCACTGGCGCCCAGACGTCCAGACTCTGTCACAAAACATATTTGTGGAGTCACGAGGATTTTAGCGAGTTTATGGCCGTTCTTGGTTGGTTTGTGGGGGTTGAAGGGAACAGACTACTGTGGCCGTTCTTTGGAAACTTCGAAATGGAGCCAACATGGGAGATAACAAAAATTTTTATTAATGGCTGTGGTTCCATCCTGGTATTGTTGTTGGCAAAAGACACGGTATAAATGCGCTGTAAAGAAACTGAATCTTTTTTTTTCTCTCCCAATTAACTCTCTGGTTGATCAAATTGGTGTATGCAGAGCAAGGAGCAGTCTCCCATCTTCGAATGCTGCGCTCCAGCGCGTGATTGGCTTGTGCTGAAGTGGGAGAAATCAAAGATGTAAATGTGCTTTGCTTCCGAGCGGCGAGGAAAGTGGAGACAAAAAGAAGTGGTCACTCCTGTACTTGCACTTCGCAAGTAAAGAACTGCAGGTTTCTACCTAAATGGTGAGACTTGTGTCCTTTGCTAGGGTGCCACTTAGAGCCTGTGCCAGTCACCTTCTGAACCGTTAGAGGTTCTGCTTCTAGAATCACGCACACAACGAGTGATGCATGGGTGTACTTATTTGTCTTGAGTCGGCCTTCTAAACATTTGACATATTCATTCCGTCACGCATGGTCGTGGGACGGAGACAAATTGGTTTGGCAGAGCAGCAAACGGGATCTCCTGCACAATGGAATCCAACAAGGTTTCAGAGGCTCATAGGGAAGTACCTGTGTTCCGAATTACCAGATTGCGAGAGCCTGCATCTCGTGGTCGTGCGGTAGCGTTCTCGCTTCCCCCGCCCAGGTTCCCGGGTTCGATTCCCGCGGGGTCAGGAATTTTCTCTGCCTCGTGATGGCTGGGTGTTGCGTAATGTCCTTAGGTTAGTTAGGTTTAAGTAGTTCTAAGTTTTAGGGGCCTGATGACCATAGATGTTAAGTCCCATAGTGCTCAGCGCCATTTTTTTTAACCAGATCGCGAGACCGCGTACTTGCATTTTTCGGGCGCATGCCGTTAATAACAGATTGCTACCGCCCATGACTTCAGTCGCCAACACATCGTGGTGTGCCGCCATGACCAGCAGAAGGGTAAAGTATTCACTACTACAGCTCAGGTGTCCAGTATATGTTTCTGAGCACCCCGTTCTTTCGAACCATATTTTTTTTGGGGACAGTAGAGTATAAATACTTGATTGTGGCGTAGTTTTTGTGCCATGCCCCGGATTCACGTGTATGAAGTCAGATAAAGCTATTCGTGTTCTGGTTGGTGTCGTGTGTCGATCCCCAACTGATCACTTTGTCCACCATAGACCCCATATTAGTGAAAGCGTTTGTCAAATGAAAATGTTTGTGAGACGTTTCTTTGGCCATTTTTTTGTCTTGTGATGTTAAGAACGAATAAATCTGTTATTATATAGATCACGATTCCTCCCTGTGTTCTGATTAACATTTACCTTCCCATTTTTATCAAAGTCCATATTATAAAGCGGTTCTAGGCGCTACAGTCTGGAACCGAGCGACCGCTATGGTCGAAGGTTCGAATCCTGCCTCGGGCATGGATGTGTGTGATATCCTTAGGTTAGTTAGGTTTAAGTAGTTCTAAGTTCTAGGCGACTGATGACCTGAGAAGTTAAGTCGCATAGTGCTCAGAGCCATTTGAACCATTTTTGAACCATATTATAAATGAAGGTAGCAAGCTTGCAATTGCCGAACCGCTGCCAGGATCCAGGTCCTTGCAACTTCAGTGATGCTGTCATTTTGCGTCCTTACCGATCAGGTCTACATTACTATGAAATAGCTGAACAGGTCCACGTTATTATGAAATTAAAAAAAAAAGAAGAAAAAATATCGGTCTTTAGTATGTTGTAGATACTTAATTCTCTGATTGTGTTGTTTACGTGTTTATTTGTTTTTATTTACAGTGTATTTGTATCAGTGACTTCTCTGTCACATGTCGACCGTTTTGCCGTCGTTACTAACGGCGTTGTCGTATTATTTTTGTGGTGATCACTATTGTATTAGCTTTGTTTTTGATTCTGAATCTAGTATAGTGTTGTCGTGGTCTCGGACTACATACTGCTGCGCAATATTTTTTTTTTGTTTGTATCATTGTATCGTACTGCGTATATCTTGGAAGTTAGATAAAACGCTTGTCCACGTGCTGCACGGATAATGAAAGTTTGTTGTTGATAGAGAATTTGAATGATAACGGAAAGTAGGGCAAGACAAATAGACGGGGAACGGGAAAATAAAGCATACGTCATGGAAGAAGTGCGCAATCAAACTGTTGAGGCACAGTTTGAATGTAGGGAGGCGTTGCTGTTGAATGGTGTGAGCAACAGCGATGTCGGACAGCAAGGAAATCAGGGAGACGAAAGCGATATGGCTTTTGTTGAGTGGACAAACAGTATCAGATCACGTGTGATAGAAGATGTGAGCGTACCACAACATATCGATGCACAGGTGCTTATTATAAATCCTGACAGAGAAGACAGGGAGGTATCAGAACACAGTGATGCGGATACAACACCGCAGAAATCATGTATGAGTTCGGTCGATCACGATACTGAGGAAAAGAAAGAGGATTGAAATCTGGTGGCATTTTTAATGGGAATAGAGAAGAAACTTGATAGACTAAAGGGAATGGAGGCTGGACTAAAACGAATGGAGGAGAAAATTAATGAGACCAGGACGAACATAAAAAGTATCGTTGCTCAGGTAAATCAGATGCGAGAGGAAGACATGTCATGGGCAAATAAACTCCCGGAAAACCTACGTAAAGTAGAATTGCAAGGACGAGAGGCAGTGATCAATTTGAAAAAGAAGGTCGAAAGCGTGGAAAAGCCGCGAAATGACGCGGAGCGGCGCATCGACACTAAAATACGTGAAGCCACGGATCTTCATGCGACAGTGGCCATGAGCAAATTAGAGTCAGAGCTGCGCAAATTAAGGACTGGTTCGGACGTGACAACTGCAGCTTCAGTGAGCGAGACTGAAGAGGTCCGGACTCTCCTTTCGTTCAAATCTCAACAGGAAGCTATCAACATGGGTATGAAGAAGAAACTGGAGGAGATGCTAAGGAAACAACTCCAAAAGCGGCCAAGCGCGAACACAACAGAACCAGAAACAAATTCGGAAGGCCCGGCCGGTATGACCGAGCGGTTCTAGGCGCATCGATCTGGAACCGCGAGACCGCTACGGTCGGAGGTTCGAATACTGCCTCGGGCATGGATGTGTGTGGTGTCCATAGGTTAGTTAGGTTTAAGTAGTTCTAAGTTCTAGGGGACTAATGACCTCAGATGTTAAGTCCCATAGTGCTCAGAGCCATTTGAACCAACCTTTCGGAACACCGTTAGGTCTTCGCAAAAATTTGGGCTGAGCTTATATCCGGCTTTAGGCAGCTTTCAGTGCCTATAACGATTTGAGCATCAGTGCTTTTTATTAGCACTTGGAGCTCTGGTACTTTCCCAACACAGCTAGGACAATTTACAACTGTTATACCAATGGTTATTGTATCTACGTTCTTCCTGTGTTCACCCTGCACCCTTGTGACTGAAGCCCTTCTTATGTTTTCCCGAGACCCTCTAACCTGAAAAACCGCCCAGTCAACGCCACACAGCCCCTGCTACCCGTATAGCCGCCTCCTGCGTGTAGTGGACACCTGACCTATTCAGCAGAACCCGAAACCCAACCACCCTTTGGCGCAAGTAGAGGAATCTGCAGCCTACACGGTCGCAGAACCGTATGAGCCTCTGACCAGACCCTCCACTCGGCTCTGTACCACAGGTCCGCAATCGTTCCTGTCGACTATGCTGCAAATGGTCAGCTCTGCTTTCATCTTGCAAGCAAGCTGGCAGCCTTTATCACTTCTGTTAGTTGCTCGAAACCAGAGAGAATCTCTTCTGATACATCACTGGTACCGGCGTGAGCAACCACCTGCAGCTGGCTGCACCCTGTGCTCTTCATGGCATCCGGGAGGACACTCTCCACATCTGGAAAGGCTCCACCCGGTATGCACACGGAGTGCACATTGATTTTCTTACCCTTCTTGTCAGCTAAGTCCCTAAGGGGTCCCATAAAGCGCTTAACTTTAACATTGGAGCTCCAACTAGATTGGCGGGAGCCGGAATTGGTACCGACTGCAATCGTAAATTTTACAAGGGTTTAGTAATCTAGGGGTAAGTAATTTGAAAAAAGCTACTAGCAGGCAAACCAACAATGGTTTAAACGTACATGAACGCTTTCGTGAAGAAAAATGTGACTTATCAATCCTCTATTTACTGCGCAAGCAACAGAGTGAAAATAGTGATCCATAAATATGACAAGAATAGGGCTGCACATTTATGACTGTGTTTAAGAGATAACGCAGACAAATACAGCTATACTATACAAAGCATCACGTCACGTTTTATCATGATGTTTTATTACAATAATTTAGTCCGGTGTTGTTCAACACACGCAACTATCATCAGATACACACTCATTAGGCACAGTATACCTATCGAAACCGGTAAAAATAAATCAATTAATTTGTGACATGTGGAGGTTCCACCTTCAAATTAATTACAACGGTCGATGCATTCTCTGTAGACGGTGCCTGCGTTTCCTATGCACATTGTTGTATATTCAGAGGAACTATATTGTATGAAACAAAAATAAAATGGTCAGTTAAGCTGTCCTAGGCTGTCATCAACATATTGTCACAGTTATTTTGGGATAAAATGTCCATTGTTCATTAAGTAGTGATGAGATTAAAATGTGAACAGTACTTTTAACGAGTAAATATTATATTCACTATTTTACGGCATTTCCCCCAGTTTCAGCCGAAATGATAATCTATGTATCGCATTAGGCACTACGAAATTGCCTGTACTTGTACCTTATGTAGTCACTGCATACTTTATATTAATCTGGCAATAATGCAGCCTCTGCCCGAACTGTCATTGAACAACGACTTGTAATATACACTAGATATAACTGTAATTTTGTGTTGCTGTCATGCGACAATACTCTGCTATTATATTCATTAGTAATGTTCCCGTATGGGGTTCGGTGTCAGACGAATGGAATACGTCATATTTGTTATTTCATTACCTCTATGTGTGCTTTAATGTCTTATCGTTTCAGTCAGTTCACCTTGAGTAATGCAGCGTATTATTAATTAGCTTTTCCCATTTTCCAGCTGGATTAGGCTACCTTCCATACTCTTGTTTCGAAGATTAATTCAGTACAGAGAAAATTTAAGAATATTATAGTCATAAGGTACTCGTACATTATCAAACTGGCAGAGTAGGTGCTGCTCATTCTATTGAAATAATTTAAAAACGTACAAATCTGAACAGCGTAGATTAGACTTCATTTATCCAGCCTCGAAAACAGCTTTTTGAGCCATGGATGGTGCAGCTGTTATTACACTGCGTGACTGCCATCCTACAGACTGTGTGTGTAACACGTGTCCCAAACGAGAGACCTTACTTGAGCTTCGAGAGAAATTTAGCGAATTACACCCGGCTGGGAGAGAATGCAATAAGTCATTACAGAAATAGTAGATAAATTCTCCCTTTCTACCTGCACGAATTCGCATATGACTTTCCAGTCGCAAAGCAAAAGCAAACGTTTGCTAACCCTTCGCTGTATGCGCTGTGAACGATAGGAGACAGAGCTTCAAAAGATATATGAGGACAGACACAACACGATTACAAACTGCGACCTCAGCAGATGATCCTAAGTCAACATAAAACAAAATACTCATATTTGCAATAGTATACTACAACGATTAAAAAGCTAGTGCCTGATGAAGCGCTAAAATTTCGAATCCCATTGCAAATATACAAAAAACAAGAAACACAGCTGAGTGATGAAAAGTGATTAGAGAATATTTGGTTTATGCAGCGTTTTTCAAACCTTTTGGGTCAAATGGAAACAGGTGATAGTGGCTCCACAACCGATTATGCTGAGGTAGGAAACCAATGGTCAGAAAAACATATTTATTGTGTTATGGGCATACATAGCATACACCGCATAACAACAACGCAGCTCATAGTAACTGTTCAAAGTAATGACTGTCTGGGTCAGTGCATGCATGGCAATGGTGCATGAAGTTCTGCCGCACTCTCTCAAAGATCCGGTGTCTGTTTTACCAGGTGACAGACAGCTTGGAACGTAGCACGCAGGCCTTCATCCGTTTCTATGGGGGTTTCATGCACTAAAGCCATGACCTAACTCCAGAGGAAGAAGTCCAGTGGTCTGGCGATAGCGCTGGCCATGGGACAGGATCTCCTTCAAGTGCAACGGTGAGGATACGTGTCGTTCATGTGATTACGGACATTAACATGGAAGTGGGCAGGTGCACCGCTCCGAGATAGGAGTGTAATTACCTGTTCCACTAGTACTCTTCACAGCGTATTCTTCGAAGTGCTCGTTTCATGGGCAAGTTGGCGAGTGCATATTGTTGTGTGGTCGGCAGCACGATCCAACACCATCTCTTCAAAGTGTGGTGATCGCACATGTCTTTGGCGGGAACCTTGGCCGGCGCTCTGTGGCGTGAATGACCCCGCCTTTCATAAGTTCGTATCCACGGAGATAAACTTCTTCCAAATATAACGACGCCCATTGGGAAAGCGTTCTCTATACTTGCATGCTGCTTTACGGGCGCTAAATCCTGCTGCGGTGTTCATTAAATGCATGCACTGTACGGTACACACTAACACACATCACCATGGACACATCACACGCAATCTGATACAAAAGACAGCAAAAGACAACTGACCACAGTGACAGCGCTGTACGTGCGGGAAAGGTTAATGCGCCATTTGGATGCATGTGGTCGTCACAAGACACAAGTGCTGTGAGCTGTGTACAGTATGTCTGGTTGGTGGTCAGGAGTGCACGATGTTTATCACCCATTGCCTGTTACAGTGTACTACAGACACCAGGGATCTTTGCGAGAGTGTGGCATAATTGCATGCGCTGTTGCAGTATATGCATTGGTTCTAACAACTGCTACGAGCTATGTTGTTGTGGTATATGCTGTGTACGTCTATAACACAATAAACATTTATTTCGAACCATTAGTTGCCTGTCTCAACATAATTGGTTGTGGGCCCACTATCATCTGCTTCAATTCAACCTGAAAGATTTGCGACACCCTCTATTCTCAATAATAAAACTTTGTTGTTATGCATAATATAGGTCACTAGAAGTACTGCTCGGAACTCGCTCATGACTGTTACTGAGACATACTATCTGTCGGCTCCATATTCAGTCAGCCAATGCTGCTGACATGTAGAACATCGTCTGTCATCGACCAGCACATACGGGCTCCCAACATAGTCTTCCTGGCAATGTCCCATTTGTCTCAGATTAAGAATAACTAAAACCTAGAAAAATTTTGCCAAGAGATTGTAATTAATATAATGGGGATATGACTTTTTATTTACTGATTTCGTTACTGGCCAAAAAAGGATCAAATCAAGATAACTATTTATTTCTACATTCCTTCATCCTATTAGAGAAATTCATTTTCTCAGAATGAGCTACTTTCCTCTCTTCTGATCATTTCACACAGTTGTCCTTGTGTTAGTTTTATCTTCCTGAAAAACCTCTGAATTTCTTGAGTTATTGCTTGAATTAGTTTCTGTTGACAGTGGTCTCCTGTTTAACCTGCATTTCTTCTATCCTTTTAGTCTTGCCTCACTTCGCATTTTATCTCTCTGCTTTCCTGTGTTGGAAGAACGTGTGGATCTTCTTTGTCAATCTGTCTTCCTTCCTTCTTTATAGATATCCACAGAGTGTAACACCATTTTTCCTAATATCATCTATTATTTTAGGGCAAAATGAGTACTTTTCCTTATTTGGCCTCAAAACACAATTGCCATCTTCGATCTCGATTTTATCAAATATTTTTCGCAAGGTTCTTCTTTCTGTCGTTTAAAAGTCTTGAAATGTCATTTTGCAACCAGTTAAAAGTAGTATTTCTGACACATAGAGAGCGTCTGGTTTTACAACAGTATTACGATTTCTTACTTTAAAGTCCTTAGAAAGGCATTTTTACTATACAGATTTCTCACTTTAATATTTTTCTCTTTCTTTTTTTCATTTCTAATCTTCGTTGTTTTTCCCTCTTTATGTTTATATTTTAACCGAAATTTTTTATTCCAGTGCCAATTTTTATTTGCTTCATTATTGTGGTTTATTAAGGGCAGCTTAAAGTAACTAGCTGTGACCATATAGAAAATGTTATGCAGGTAAAATTATATTAACGTGGTCTATGTACTTCTCTGCATCTGCGAACCTAATAGCCTTATTAACAAAATTAATGGCCCTTACAACTCTCAAGTGCACCTATATTACAATCAACAGTAATTAATTAAATTTTTAAACTAAACATTGATTAAAATCCATTATTACAACCTCATCAGAGAATGCAAAACTGTTGAGGATTACATGGACGCTTGTTGACATATTTCCTGTTGGCTGCTCTCTAGAGATCTTGGGCCAACGTTTGTTTAAATGACTTTCCTGGTGTTTCACAAGCACGACTGGCTTGGATTCTCCAAAGTTCAGCCTCCATTACTAGTGGTAGCTCATCACCAATAATGAAGGGTGAACCTTTGATAATGCCAACCACTCGTACACATATCTCCTTTTCCTGGCCTTGTACCATATCCTCACGTGGTCGCAAGTTATTCTGGATTTGGCAGTGTTAGTGATAGCCGGTGGCCAGATGTCCATGTCCCCCCCCGCCCCCCCCCCACCCCACCGCACACCAACCCTCCGGGTTACTGAATTTTATGTTCCCCATTTGTCTGGATCCAGTGTTATCCCATGAGAAACACTGAGAACGTGTTTGAAATGTTTGCGTATGGTGTAACTGAGATACAACGTGGGTACCAGTCTGGTATTCTGCAAGTAGGACTTGGGAAACCGTCTAAAAGACACTTCCAGTCGACTATATGCAGATGAAGCGGACGTTATTGTAATAAGTATTATACCCAATGACAATGTTGTAACAATAGTTCAGTCTAATCGGCGAGTTGTCTGCAGATGCTAGAGCTACGTCACAAGATAAATGAAAGACATCATACCATGCTGATTCAGATCGGTTTAACTGATTTCTTCTCACATCTATCAGTTCGTAAACATACCCTTTGCCTTTTGAAAGCAAAGGTCAACATTAATCCTAGAACACCAAAGAAGGGAAAACATTCAGTGCAAAATGTTCTGTTTTATAACCTACTGCAACTATAAATTTTACTAGGGTTTAGTAATGTAGGATCATGAGTGCAATGGAAATTCCACTGTTAAATGCAGAGAAAAGATCAGACAGGTGGAAAGAGTACTTCAAAAAGGGCTCTGTGAGGTGGAGGACTTGTCTGATAACCCGACTGAGGTAGAATTAGGAATCGATATGGAGGACACGGGGGACCCAGTATAAGAGTCACAGTTTAACGGAGCTTCGTAGGGTGGCGCAAATCAACACGTAGGCAGTTTGCACCACCGGAGCTGTGGGCCAGTTCATGCGGCGGCTCTTAGAAGACCATGGGTCAGAGCCCGGTCGGAAGCTACCGCAGCCGGACCTACGACTTCCCAGCGATATCCGGAGAAGTACCTGTCGGCCAACTGCGCCGAATGCTTAGCCTCCGTCATTAGGGGCTATCAGTGGCGTAGTTTTCACGTCCCACTACGTTTATTCACTGTGTTCCAGGTGTACGTCTCTGTGTGTCTGAGAAGTGGTATTATTTTTTTATTGAGAAGAGATTTCCTTTGTTCTTAAATCTCTCCTCAGTGGTCGTAATAAATCCTTATACTTACCAAAAACCTTCCCGTGGGTGGTATAGCAGAAACAATACTTAAGAAAAATCAAGACAGATTCATAGGATATGTTGACCTGGTAACAGCATTCAATAATGTAAAATGATGCGAGATGTTTGAAATTCTGAGAAAAATAGGAGTGAGGTATAATATGTAAGATATAATATGTCCAAGAACTAAGAGGGAACAAAGAATGGAAGATCAACAAAGAAGTGGTCGGTTTAAAAAGGGTGTGAGACAGAGATGTAATTTGTTACGACAGCTATTCAGTCCATACACAGACGAAGTAATGACGGATGGTAGATCGATATCACTGGTAAGATTCGCTCATTACATTGCTGAGTGAAAGCGGAGAAGAATTTGGGTACGTGTTGAATGGGTTAACAGTCTAATGACTACTGTATATGGATTAAGAGTTAACCATAGAAAGACAAAAGTGAGGACTAGCAAAGAGGTAATTAGCGATAAACTTAATATCAGAATAGGTGTCCGCGAAGTAGACGAAGTTAAGGAATTATGCTACTATGGTAGCAAAACAGCACATGACGGACGAAGCAAGGACGACACAGGAGGCAGACTAGCACGGAAAAAGTCGTCAAGGGAAGCCTTAATCGGCGGAAGAAAATTTTGAGAATGTACTTTTAAGCATTATACACGGTAGTAGTCTGTGGGAACACTGGAAGGGAAGAGGAAGCGTTTGAGATGTGGTGCTACAGAAGGAGGTTGAAAAGTGGGTGGAGTGATAAAAAATTAGAAGGCCCTGTGCAACCTGGGCGAAGGAAGGAACACAATACGTTCGTGTTGATAATTTTGTGTGTTAGCGGCTGTGCCTTGAATTCTGACGTATGGAGTTTATTTGGCCTGCTCAGAGAGGACGCGAGTTTCGCATGTGCCGGTTTCAGGACCATGCACAGGTACGGTACGAATAGACGGGGTGGATCTGTGCACTGGACAGGGAGTCCGGTGGCAGCAGAGCACGTCAGGATTGCCCAGAACAGTTATGAATGCCAACTCGGAAAAGTAGGAGGCTCTCCTATTTGGAGGTGCCTGTGTGGTGGGGAGCCACATATGAAACCGTCGGTTGCTTCGTGACATTTTCACTGCTATTTTAGAGCATTTCCGTGTGGTTAATCTATGTTTTAATTCTGACACAAAGATAATTCACCGACGTATACTTGCTCTGAGACCACTGTGGCAGTTATTAGCATCATACAATGGAAGTTAGTGATGAAGTCCCATCTGCTGTGACTTAACAGGGTTTTGTTGTACCAATGAAGAGTGACATACCACTCGCGTGAATTAATTTTGATAGTACTCTGCATGGGGGCTTACTTATTTATAGAATGCAAATAATTTTAATTTTCGTAGCTGTATGTACGATTACGAAGTCTCGTAACCGTTGGCCCTGACTAGTATTTGTCGCAATCTGACTACATAGAACAACAACAAAGAATGAAACGAAATTTCCGTTAACACATTTAATTAATTAAGTCCCCAGCAACTATGAAAGCTACGAAACAACAAGGCACAAGTGTCGCTGTTCTGTGTGTGGAAGTGTGATTCAACGTACACATCTGGCACGGTTCTTCCTCAATAAGACAAGATATTTTAAATTCCACTTACAGTGAATCAATTAAATAAAACTGAAATACTATAACTGCACATAGAAACCAGAAATACAGTATAATACAAGAACATGAGCCAGATGCTTTGTTGACTGAACCTGTGACCAAGAGGCATTATTGTTTAAGACATTGAAATAATGAAAAAAAAGGAATTTTTTACCTTCATATATATTGACGAAAAGCACACACTGATCATTACAGCATCCCCAATCCAACAACATCTGGTGTCTAGCCCATCAAAACAATACTACAAGTTCTGAACAAGCACTCACTACCGCGACTTCTCAACTACGACTCGCTACTGCCACGTCTCAACAAGCACTCTCCACCACGACTTCTCGACAAGAACTGCCAGTGGAGGCGGCTGAATAATACTCTTTGGCGCAATCTCTGGCGCTGTGGCTCAGTGTAGCCACCTTTCAGTGTAGCCACCTTTCAACTCATGTGAATCTGGCTGGGTTATCATTTGCATCATTTATATTTCTCTTCCTATATTGATCGTTGAAAAATGAGGTATCAAACTCTGCGGCACGAGGTGACGAACTTACGTGTTCTTTTTCTCCACAATTGGAAAGGGAGCGTCAGTGGTAGCTTCTATGTGTTTCTGTGATTTAAATCTATCAATGTAAATATCGTAGCTCCTGGATGGTATCTTGTCGTAAACTTCTTTGTGCTGCACCACCTGAGATGGCACTCAGTTTCAATGTCTGCTACTCGACTTAACTGAGTACTGGAACATAAAAGTGATTCATTCATTTAAGCTGTTAAATTGTGGGAAACGTGCGAAACATATACTTCTTCTTAAATTCTATCTAATTTTTTTGAGACTTTATAGTACATGTAGTGATATTGTGTTATTTTTTCTGTTTTGAAGCTTTAGAGGTGGAGGACCTCCCTCAATAAAACATTGATGTCCCTTATCCTTATGTTGATCATAGCGCAAAAAGTCAACCGTCCAAAAACTGACATTGGTCTTCGTGTGAGATGAAACAGAAGCAGCAGTGAGAGAACACACTTGGAGCTCCCCCTTCCTTCTCCCCCCCCCCCCCCCCTCCCCCGACGCTATAAAGCGTGTACATGCTACACTGTGGGGCGGGCCACTTCGTGCACATCGTCTCACAGCTTATTGCGTTACACCTCCCGTGTAGTTTTTTGACTGTTGCGTATTACGCTATGATCAGCACGACGATAGGGAACATCTGTGTTTTATTGAGGGACGGCTTCCATGCCTAAAAAGGCCAGTTGTTGAAAGTATTATGTTGATGCATAAATCGTAGCATTTTTCTATGAATTTAGGAAACACAACAAATACACAGAACAGCAACTTTAGTCAACAATAATAGATTCTTCTCTACTATTTACAACGGTCTGCGAACACTAGGGTATCTTTTCGGTTCCGCGACTGTACAAGAACGCTTCCCAACTCCTGTGTAGTGTTTGTTGTCGTTCTATCAGAAATCTGGCGAGCGTATTCGTGGAGTAGTCCACTTCCCACAATCTTCCAGGTCGTTGTTCTTGGATTGCGTCTGAAAGACTTCTCAGTTGTTGACAATAAATGTAAGCAGTCGTAGTTACACCTCGGGGGAGCTATTCGTCGTACTCCATACCGTCGATTCCCAAGACGCATATTACCTTTTGTGGATACGTGCGGGTCTTTGTTCGGTGAGTCGCTACTTTGTTTGGGCCTAACCATTCGTTTTCTTTTCCTTATGTTAGCATAAAAACATCATTCCTCGTCACCAATAACGATACAGGATAGGAATGGTAGGCGTTGCTCACAAACCAATTTGTGACGAGCAAACAGAGATGCACATACGGCTATCCACTGTTTTTTTATGATTTTGGTTCAGAGCACGCGGTGCCCATACATTCGCCTTTTGAACCTTCTCCACTGGATGCAAATGTCGCACGATGTTGGAACACTCACAGTTCATTACATTTGCTAGTTCTCATGTACACTGACATGGATTATTGTGGCATAAACTCCGAGAGTCTCCTTGAACGTGGAGTGTCACCAATGTCAATACGACCCTCCTTAAATGAGAAAACCATTTTCTTGCCGTGCTCTGTCCAAAGGCATTATGCCCGTACCCAGTGCAAAGGTTTCTGGTTGCCTCTGCTGCTGTCATCCGTCTACTGAACTCAAACAGAAGGATATATCAGAAGTCTTCCGATTTATCCACTTAGCACTCCGTCTTCTAGCACTCACAGCTGCACTCGCTATCTCCAAATGACAAAAAGACAATATACAAACAAAATAATAGTAAATGACAATTATTAAATAAACCAATAGCAACCGGAACACCAGCATGCAAAACAAACACGCTACATACATACGCACCATTCTATAGTTGTGTACCAACAGGACATCAATAAATCTTCTCACAGCAGCTATTGCGGTTATTTATTTATTCAAATGGATTTCTGCAGCTGGTCAAGCCCCATTCAAATAGTGATCTGCTTGTGTAAATTGTTTGGGCAAAATAAATTTGTGAAATTTTTCTACTGACTGTGGGCTCCGTTGTTCACCAGTCCCCGATTCCAACTTCCACATAGTTTGAGAACAGTTAAAAACACTGACAAGAAGAAGGGACAGGATGATATGATGTTTTCTAAGACGTCAGGGAATAGCTGAGGGAGCTGTAGAGGATAAAAACTGTTACGGAAAGCCGAGATTGGTATACATCCCACAAATAACTGAAGACAGAAGTTGCAAGTGCTATCCTGTAATGAAGAGGTTGGCTCAAGAGAGGAATTTGTGGCGGGCCGCATCGAAGCAATCGTAAGACCGATGAAGAAAAAAAGAAAAGAACGAAGGCCACTAAACTAATTACAAACAATTTTGAAACGCTGAAGCGTAAAGACACACATAAGAGACAAAAGCAAACATTGAACACCGGAAATTTTAGCTCGATGACTAAACCACAAGAATACATAACGAACTTGAATCACCCCTCTATAAAAACAGCAGCATGAAAGAAAGAAACCAATTCGCTCCCGCAATGGTCTCAACACAGTCACCAAATACTTATAGCTTATTCATAAGAATCATAAAACACAATAACAGTAAACACTGATATCAAATAGTGACAGATCGACTGTCGTTGTCCGATGTAGCTGTTTATTTTAAGTAAGCTGATAATAACAGTTTAGCAGGAAACAACATTTGGACACTTGCCAAACCTTAGCACAGAGACAGTAATGGTAATAACTCAAAGATTAATGTTCATATAATTTCAGTTACCTCTATCGTTAGTGTTCATTGCTATAGCTGAACATAGAGGAGTTACTACACTTTTATGAACCAGGACGAAATTATACTGGAGAAACACAAATTTACGTTGGATTTAAGCATCAAGCCTATGATTATGAATGGTTAAGTTTACAGGGTGGTTATGCTCGGCTGAAACAGCAGAACGATGGGAGCGAGTTGGCTCCTCCATTGCCGTAAATGAACAAGCCGACGCTCACTTTGACTGTCTGTGAGCGTTTTCGTACTGGTTTCGAAACCCGTCATTCATCACTGATCCTCTTCACTAGGCTTGTTGCCAAGCACCACTTCACAGGCCCTGTCGGTGAAGTGCAGGCCAGAGAAGGGCCTCGTGGCCCTCACACCGCTGCGCTACCCGAGCGCCAGCAGCTGGAAATAGCAAAGCGCCAGTTCCCAGCTGATCACACGCAAAACTATTACGTATCAAGATTTTAAACAAAAATCGAACATGTTCGGATACAAATGTTCTTTCATTACACCAATTAGACAATCCCCACATTGAAAGAAATAATCATTTCCTAAAGGTTTAACGTTTATTACGGGGTGAAAAGATTTATAGACACAGCCTATAAATATCAGTCTAAAGCAAAAATTAGCTGCTCACAGAAATTACTAATTTCAAGAGTACTCAACTGTCAAAAAGATACGGGTGAAAGTTGTGGGAACGTAATTTTCCGCATCTTCGGGTTTTCCTGTATGGTGGTGCCACCAACAAAGCGTTTCTTATCATGGACTATATTCTCTTCGGTCCCGAGTTATCATCTGTGATACGTCCAGGTTTTATTTCTTTCTCGGGCGTGTACACAGCTGAACCTTTTCTGGCCTGTGGTATCATGTACGACACACATCACACTTTGACAGCTCACTTGTTCATCCTTCTGACGAGGCGCCACGGGGTGTCAACATTGATTGCAAACTTCGCATTCTGCATATATTTCCGAATTTAAGCCTTAGAGCTTGCAGGGTGTTGCCCTTATCGCCCCTCTTCTAAGGGAGTCTCAGTACACCCACGGACAGCAGGTAGGCTATATTAGCGTCCGGATGTTTGAACCACGTGAACGTCCATTCCCGCCTTTCCGAAACCTAGTGGGTCTCCTGGATCTGTGTTCCCTATTACTGGTCTGACAGACCATTATTCCCCTATGTGTGTATTATTCACCCAGTCTCAGAGACGCGAGTACCCCACATCCTGAAGTGGCCACTGAGACAAACGTTCCTCATTACGTAAATTTTGGAAAGATTTTGTTTTTAGTATTTGTTTTATTCATTTTATTCAGTTTTTCTATCATATTTACAGAATCTGTATCATTTGTTTCAGATTGGCAGACATGAGGAGGTCACACAGCAACTTTTCTCTGTGGACCAGAAAAATTTTAGAACTTGCTTCAGCTGCAGGTTCCATTGAGGAGTGAGATGTCGATCTCGACTCAGATGAGTCTTACATTCCTTCGAAAGATGATGAGGAAGTGTTACAACTCAAATCTGACAGTGGTGAAGTGTCATGTGATGAAGACGAACCCGCTACTACGGTGAGGGCAGAAGAGGTGGGATCACCAACCGACCAAGAGCGCTGTGAGGGTGTAGACAGTGGCATTCCATCAAGGGGTGACTCTAGGAGAAGCAATTTCATTTGAAAAAAGTCCTCGTCCAACCCATGAACAACCGCTCCAGTAAAAATATTATAAAAATTAAAAGATCACACTCAAAGGCCAGGCGAAAATTTTCTTCATCCCAGACCTGAAGACATTTACTCCTGATATTCTCTAGGACATTTTCACTTGGTCTAATGTGAAACTGAATTCCGCGCTACAGAATGCCAATTTCAATTACAACTCCTTTCCCCCGACAGAGCAAAAGGTAATGAAAGCGTTTTAAGAATTGTTGGTTTTGAGCTTTATTTATAAATCGGCTAGAGAGTTCAAAAATGGTTCAATTGGCTCTGAGCACTATGGGACTTAACTGCTGAGGTCATCAGTCCCCTAGAACTTAGAACTACTTAAACCTAACTAACCTAAGGACATCACACACATCCATGCCCGAGGCAGGATTCGAACCTGCGATCGGGCTAGAGAGTCACTAGCATCGCTTTTTTTCCAGAGGTCCTTCAAAACGCTACAATATCCTTATCAGATCATCACGATTTGAAGTCCACCCCAATAGCTGAGTGGTCAGCGTGACGGACTGCCGTCCTACTGACTCGGGTTCGATTCCCGGCTAGGTTGGAGATTTTCTCCTCTCAGGGACTGGGTGTTGTGTTCTGTTTTTTTTCATCCCCATCCGGCGCGCAGGTCGCCCAATGTGGCGTCGAATGTAATAAGACCTGCACCAATGCTGCCGGACCTGCCACGTAAGGGGCCTCCCGGCCAATGACGCCGAACGCCCATTTCCATTTTCATTACAATTTGAATACTCTAATACCTGTCGTACCTAGGAAGAAAAGGATCCGGAGCTGCTGTTTATGAAGTATTCAGAAGGTTAGTAAAATGCCAGCAAATTTAGGAAATCGTGGTTCATGGTGTGGGTTCCTGTAGTCATGTCCTAGTTCATGAACCACGGGCAACGTATCAGTGGCCAAGTAAGTGGTCCCGACAGTCGGGATACCAGTTACTTTGGAATAAGGCTGGGTATCTCGGACATATTCTGAGTCGTGGTCACCTTTGTGCTCATACGGCAAAGACTACCAAATCCACCGGTTAGTCCCTCAGCCGTTAGGGGTAAAACCCAATGGGACTCGGGGCAAGTAAGGCTAGCAACCTGCTTCCCTGGTACTTTAAATATGATGCTGGCAACAATCAGAGCAAAATGCCTCGGACCTTTGGAGGTGACGGAGTCCCACCTCCAACTGACAAACCAGGGACTCCTAAGATACGACTTGGCAAACAAATGGTAATGAGATGGGGAGCTATTAATATCAATGGGGGCTACTCTGGGAAGAAGGTAGAGCTGGCAGAGGCTGCAAGTAAGATGGGGCTGGACGTTTTAGCTGTCAGTGACATTCGGGTAAGGGGTGAGAAAGAAGAGGTAGTGGGAGAATACAAGGTCTACCTGTCAGGAGTCAAAGCAGGAATAGCACAATGGGGTGTAGGGCTTTACATCAGGAAAGAAATGGAACCCAGCGTAGTTGCAATAAGGTATGTAAACGAACGACTGATGTGGATAGATCTGACAGTGACTAGCAAGAAAATTAGGATTGTGTCAGTATATTCGCATTGTGAAGGGACAGATCAAGATAAGATGGATAGTTTTTATGAGGCACTCAGTGATGTAGTTGTTAGAGTAAAGGACAAGGACAGTGTTCTGCTCATGGGTGATTTTAACGCCAGGATTGGAAATCGAACAGAAGGGTATGAAACGGTTATGGGTAAATTTGGAGAGGATATGGAGGCCAACAGGAACGGGAAACAACTCTTGGATTTCTGTGCCAGTATGGGCTTAGTAATCACAAACTCCTTTTTTAAACATAAGAACATTCACCGGTATACTTGGGAAGGCAGGGGAACCAGATCTGTCATTGACTATATAATAACAGATCAGGAATTCAGGAAGGCTGTGAGGGACACACGTGTATTCAGGGGATTCTTTGATGACACTGATCATTATTTAATCTGCAGTGAAATTGGGATTGTGAGGCCGAAAGTGCAGGAGGTCAGGTCCATATGTAGGAGGATAAGAGTGGAGAAACTTCAGGATAAGGAAATCAGGCCCAAGTACATAACAGCGATCTCAGAAAGGTACCAGGTAGTTGAGTGTAGTCAATTACAGTCATTGGAAAAGGAATGGACAAGGTACAGGGACACAGTACTAGAAGTGGCTAAAGAATGTCTTGGAACAGTAGTGTGTAAAAGTAGGATGAAGCAAACAGCTTGGTGGAATGATACAGTCAAGGCAGCCTGTAAAAGGAAAAAGAAGGCGTATCAAAAATGGTTACATACCAGAAACCAGGTAGACAGAGAAAGTTATGTTGAAGAAAGAAACAAAGCCAAACAGATAATTGCAGCATCCAAGAAGAAATCGTGGGAAGACTTTGGAAACAGGTTGGAGACTATGGGTCAAGCTGCTGGAAAACCATTCTGGAGTGTAATTAGCAGTCTTCGAAAGGGAGGTAAGAAGGAATTGACAAGTATTTTGGACAGGTCAGGAAAACTGCTGGTGAATCCTGTGGATGCCTTGGGCAGATGGAGGGAATATTTTGAAGAGTTGCTCAATGTAGGTGAAAATGCGATCAGTAATGTTTCAGATTTCGAGGTAGAATGGGATAGGAATGATGATGGAAATAGGATCACATTTGAGGAAGTGGAAAAAATGGTCAATAGATTGCAGTGCAATAAAGCGGCTGGGGTGGATGAAATTAAGTCGGAACTCATCAGATACAGTGGAATGTCAGGTCTTAAATGGCTACACAGGATAATTGAAATGGCCTGGGAGTCGGGACAGGTTCCATCAGATTGGACAAAAGCAGTAATCACACCAATCTTTAAACATGGAAACAGAAAAGATTGTAACAACTACAGAGGTATCCCTTTAATCAGTGTTGTGGGTAAAATCTTCTCAGGTATTGTTGAAAGGAAAGTACGAGTATTAGTTGAGGACCAATTGGATGAAAATCAGTGTGGGTTTAGGCCTCTTAGAGGCTGTCAGGACCAGAACTTTAGCTTACGGCAAATAATGGAGAAGTGTTATGAGTGGAACAGGGAATTGTACCTATGCTTTATAGATCTAGAAAAGGCATATGACCGGGTTCCTAGGAGGAAGTTATTGTCTGTTCTACAAGATTATGGAATAGGAGGCAAACTTTTGCAAGCAATTAAAGGTCTTTACACGGATAGTCAGGCAGCAGTTAGAGTTGACGGTAAATTGAGTTCATGGTTCACAGTAGTTTCAGGGGTAAGACAAGGCTGCAACCTGTCTCCACTGTTGTTCATATTATTTATGGTACATATGTTGAAAACAATAGACTGGCTGGGTGAGATTAAGATATGTGAACACAAAATAAGCAGTCTTGCATATGCGGATGACTTAGTTGTGATGGCAGATTCGATTGAAAGTTTGCAAAGTAATATTTCAGAGCTAGATCAGAAATGTAAGGACTATGGTATGAAGATTAGCATCTCCAAAACGAAAGTAATGTCAGTGGGAAAGAGATATAAACGGATTGAGTGCCAAATAGGAGGAACAAAGTTAGAACAAGTGGACAGTTTCAAGTACTTAGGATGCATATTCTCACAGGATGGCAACATAGTGAAAGAACTGGAAGCGAGGTGTAGCAAAGCTAATGCAGTGAGCGCTCAGCTACGATCTACTCTCTTCTGCAAGAAGGAAGTCAGTGCCAAGACTAAGTTATCTGTGCACCGTTCAATCTTTCGACCAACTTTGTTGTATGGGAGCGAAAGCTGGGTGGATTCAGGCTACCTTATCAACAAGGTTGAGGTTACGGATATGAAAGTAGCTAGGATGATTGCAGGTACTAGTACATGGGAACAAAGGCAGGAGGGTGTCCACAATGAGGAAATCAAAGAAAAACTGGGAATGAACTCTATAGATGTAGCAGTCAGGGCGAACAGGCTTAGATGGTGGGGTCATGTTACACGCATGGGAGAAGCAAGGTTACCCAAGAGACTCATGGATTCAGCAGTAGAGGGTAAGAGGAGTCGGGGCAGACCGAGGAGAAGGTACCTGGATTCGGTTAAGAATGATTTTGAAGTAATAGGTTTAACATCAGAAGAGGCACCAATGTTAGCACTGAATAGGGGATCATGGAGGAACTGTATAAGGGGGGCTATGCTCCAGACTGAACGCTGAAAGGCATAATCAGTCTTAAATGATGATGATGATGATGATTTAGGAAATCAGAGCCTTTTTGCACAGATATCATCCATATGTGCTTATATTTTCGTTTGGGTCAAAGCGTGCCAATTACCCTACACAGTAATGTTCGTAACTTCATAAAATAACGGTAGTTCCTACGAACTCTCCCACCTCAAATATCTCTGCAACAACAATAGATATTCAAAAACTGTTTTCACCGACATGAACGTACGGCAGGGGCTTAGGAAACCAAATACTATTTGAAATTTTAAAACGTAAACAAATACTATTTTCAATACCAACCTGTGTATATTTTTAATGGAGACCCCCTATTATTTCCTATGCAATCAATAGCATGAAACGTCACAAAAGTAATGGTGTTGATTACATCGCAATACGTCAATTACATCCCGAGAAAATGCGAAGCGAAGTTGACGCTGGAAATAAATGAAGTGCACAGCTAGCGCACGTCCTGTCCTGGGACTCAAGCGTGCACCTCACGCTGCCGGTAATTGCGATGTGGTTGACGTACTACGCCAGTGGGGTGTTAATATATGGTGTGGTATTGTTATGACAACACATCATTGGTCCATATTTCATTGAGCCGGCCGCTGGTGGCCGAGCGGTTCTAGGCGCTTCAGTCTGGAACCGCGCGACCGCTACGGTCGCAGGTTCGAATCCTGTCTCGGGCATGGATGTGTGTGATGTCCTTACGTTCGTTAGGTTTAAGTAGTTCTAAGTTCTAGGGGACTGATGACCTGAGATGTTAAGTACCATAGTGCTCAGAGCCATTTGAACCATATTTCATTGATGGCACTCCTAAAGGGGGATAGTTTAGCCCCTTCTTGAGCTGTACCCTACTTGAAACGGTCCGCCTCTTATAATGTGTCAAATAATGCGGTATCCGAATGATGGATGTACTGCGCATAATGTTTATTGTTGCGATATTGCAACTAGAGGTACAATTAGTGGTAACACACATGGTTTCATGTTTCTATACCTCATAAGTTCTGAAATATGTGGCTTGTAAAGGATAGCAACGACGTCACAGTTTCTGATGTAATGCATCGCATGTAGTACTGTGCTCAGAGCAGGGGTTGCCTGCACTGGCACCTGTATCCTGCCGTAAACATACCAATATCACACGGCACGCTCTACCTTCAGAGTACAAGTGTCTCCTAATCTGGTCTGCTGCACTGCTCTCATACTGTGACGTAATTCACATACGTTACCACATTAAAACCTGTTTTCTTGTGGCTTGTTACATTTTTCATCATCTAGTCGATATGCCGGCCTTCATTAATGAAGGAAAACTAGATATTATTTTAAGTGATGGTGAATGTCAGAGAAATGCAACCACAGCTGTGACACTGTATGCTGAACGCTACCCAGATAGGCGGTGTCCGTCACGTCGAACCATTGGCAACATCTCACGGAAACAGGAAGCTGGGCTCCCACAAAACGTCGACGTACAATGCTGGCGACTGGCAATAGAAACGTAAATGCTGTACTGGCTGCTGTAGCGCAAAATCCTTAGGTGGGTGTACGAAATATTGCACGAGGTGTAGGAATAAGCCACACTAGTGTGTGCAGAATCTTGCATCGGCATCTATTTCATCCGTTCCATATCTCACTGCACCAAGAACTGTACGGGAATGACTTTGAATCCCGCATTGCATTCTGTCGTTTTGCACTTCAGCAGCTACAAGTTAATCCAGTATTCTAAAGCAATACATTGTTTACGGACGAGGCTTCATTTAAAAATCATGGTAATGTGAATTTGTGGAACATCCACTACTGGCCCGTACAAAATGCCCACTTGATTCAGCAAGTTGCTCATCAAAGACAGTGGAGTGTCAATGTTTGGTGCGGTAGCATTGCTAATTGTATTGTAGGTACCTATTTTTACTGGACATTGAATGGACAGCGATATGCATCATCTCTTCAACACACACTAACGCTCCTCATGGAGGATCTAGGATAGGAAACTCGAGTGTCGGTGTGGTTCCAACATGATGGATGTCCCGCACACAATGCAAAAGATGGCAGAGACGTTCCAGATGCGACATTTCCAAATAGGTGGACGGGGCGTGGATGTACTGTGCGATGGCCAGCACGGTTCCCCGACTTGACGCCATTAGACTTCTTTCTCTGGGGCGCAGTGAGGGACAGAGTGTATCAAGAACCCCCAACGACAGTAGAGGACATGCAACATCGTGTTACTGAGGCGTGTGCGGCAATATCTGTAGAAACTCTACAATCTGTGCAACACTCTCTCGTTACCCGTCTGTAAACGAGTATTGATGCAAAAGGAGGGCACTTCGAACATATATTGACGTAACACAGTTTCATTGGTCAAGACGTGGGTGTATTTTCTATGCTGGATGTAATGCACAACAATACAGTTTCTGTGTGCGACAGGGCACTAGTAAATGTGTTTAGCAAAGTGAATTCAGGTGTGGTATCTCTAATTGTAGCTCTAGTTGTTATTTCCTTAGAATAAACATACATTTACAATTTGAAAAACTTAACTTTGTGTTGGACGTGTTACTTGTTTATTTTTGTGGATTGCGCATACCTTCCCATTGTGTGAACCCCTGACACAGTCAGCGTGAGGTGGACGCTTGAGTCTTAGGACGTGCGCTAGCTGCCGCGTCATTTATTTCAAGCGCCAGTTTCGCTTCGCAATTTCTCGGGATGTAATTGACGTATTGCGATGCAACCAACGCAATTATTTTTATGATTTTTCGTGCTGTTGAATGCATACGAAATAGAAGGGGGGTGTCCATTTAAAAATACACAAGTTTGTGTTCAAACCAGTATTTGTTTACGTTTTAAAATTTCTCATAGCCTCTGGTTTCTTAAGCCCCTGCCGTTCATGCAGGTGGAAACCGGTTTTGAATATCTATTGTTGTTGCAGAGATATTTGAGGTGGCTGAGTTAGGTGAGACACCATATATATAGTGTGTATGCATGAGTGAGTGTGTGTGTGAGAATTATGGAATAAAGTGACATGCATTCATTTAAGTTGACATTGTTTCTGTAACGAAGCCTGGTAACAGAAAATCATACTGGTCTCAGCTACTGGTGTTCCGCTTAACTGATGGAAAAAAAGATGCTGCGTGCAGAGCGTTAATGAGACTACCTACAGCACGACCGTTCTGCGCTGCTTTTGCTGTGCTCTGGAAGAAAAGAGTATCTCGCCGGGAGTCTTGTTACATTTACGGTGCATCCACGCTGCGCGTCGGGCTCCGACAGCGAAAAGGGGAAAGTCAACCTCTCCGATTTACACTTTGTAAGAACTTTTGGTAGTATATAAGACTACGCCACGTTATTTTATAAACCTATTTTTTTCTTAAAAGCATTACTTTCCTCTTGAACTAAGAAAGAGCATACTTTTCGTTTCAGTGATTTCTTAACTCCCTAACATTCAATCGATTTTGAAAAAAGTATAAACTTAAAAAAATCTTATTATTGTACACATGGTAGTGTAGTATCTTAGCTTCTTAATGAACTACGTACCTTTTCATAATTCGTAACAACCATTGTAAAATTATGCTGTTTTCAACCCCGTGTACTTGATTTACAAATCTTGTGGTGCATAAGTTTCATATTGGGTAGCTTACTGTCTGACACATTTTACACCACACATTTTTTTAGAGTCGTCTGTCTTCTGACAGTTTTGCTGCGGCCCAGCAAGAATTCCTCTCCTGTGCCAACCTTTTCTGATCAGCACTTGCAACCTACATCCTCAATTACACTGAAGAGGCAAAGAAGCTGGTACACTTGCCTAATGTCGTGGTGGGTCCCCGCGACCATGCCGAAGTTCCGCAACACGACGTGGCATGGACTCGTCTAATGTCTGAAGTAGTTCTGGAGGGAATTGACACCATGACTCCTTCTGGGCTATCCATAAATCCTTAAGAGTACGAGGGAGTGGATATCTCTTGTGAACTGCAAGGCATCCAGGATATGCTCAATAATGTTTATGTCAGGGGAATTTGGTGACCAGCTGACGTTTTTAAAATCATAAGAGTGTTCCTACAGCCACTCTGTAGTAATTGTGGACCTGGGGGCGTTGCATTGTCCTGCTGGAATTGCCCAAGTCTTCGGAATGCAGAATGGACACGAATGGATACAGGTGATCAGATAGCATGCTTAAGTACGTGTCACCTGTCAGAGTCGTATCTAGAAGTATCAGGTGTGCCATATTACTCCAACTGCACACGCCCCACACCATTACAGAGCCTGCACCACCTTGAACACTTCTCTGCTGACATGCAGGTCCATTGATTCATGAGTTCACACCCGTACACGTCCATCCGCTCGATACAATTAGAAACGAGACTCGTACAACCACGCAACATGTTTCCAGTCATCAACAGCTCAATGTCAGTGTTGATGGGCCCAGGAGAGGCGTAAAGCTTTGTGTCGTGCAGTCACGAGTGGGCCTTCTGCTCCGAAAGCCCATATCGATGATGTTTCGTGGAATGGTTCGCACGCTGACACTTGTTGATGGCGCAGCACTGAAATATGCAGCAATTTGCGGAAGGGCTGCACTTCTGTCACGCTGAATGATTTTCTTCAGTCGTCGTTGGTCCCGCTCTTGCAGGATCTTTTTCCGGCCGCAGCGATATCGGAGATTTGATGTATTACCGGATTCTTGATATTTACGGTACACTCGTGAAATGGTCGTATGGGAAACTCCCCGATTGATCGCTACCTTGGAGATGCTGTGTCCCATCGCTCGTGCGCCGACTATAACACCACGTTCAAACCCAATTAAACCTTGATAGCCTGCCATTGCAGCACCAGTAACCGATCTAACAACTGCGCCTGACACTTGTCTTATATAGGCGTTGTCGACTGCAACGCCATATTCTTCCAGTTCACATATCCTTGAATTTCAACACGCATTCCTGTACCAGTTTCTTTGGCGATACAGTGTATTTGGTGCTTGTATTCTAATCTTTGACGTCCTCTACAGTTTTTACCCGCTATAGTTCCGTCTACTACTATGGAAAATAGTCCCTCATATCTTAACATACGACCTATTAGTAGTGCAGTAACGAGGTTATAAGGACACTCTTTGACATCAAATTAATTGAGTAATTAATTATATTGATAAATTAACTATCCCTCTCCCTTTGAGAACTCCCAAGCCCATCGGCAGGCCTTCCCTTTTCCCCTTCTGGCTGATACTCAGCCCTCCCTATCTCTCCCCTTCCAACCACACCCAACCCCCAACCCTCCTCGAAAAAAAATCAGCAGGAAGAATCTCTTAGTGGGCCATCTCTTAGTGGGCCCTGAGCCGTTGGACTGGTAGGATATCATCCAAGAGTTATCCCCAAGACACTTTGATGTAGTGCTTATGTCGCATCTCCACTATAAGTATAAATGTAGATATCCAGTTTGAGAATTGCTACTGAATCTTTGGCATTTCCCACAGTTTTTCAACATTTGTCCATTTCTTCCAATTTTGAAGAATAAATATGTTTCCATTGCTTACACAGCTAGATGTGGGTTACTGTCTTCTTTTATGATAACCAACTTTGATACAGAGCTCCATCCCAGCTATGGAACATATTTATTCTTGCAAATGGCAACACTAACGCTAAAACAAACGGACTGCTGTTGGAGGTGGTATATTGATATAGTTCTGCTGCAGACATATAATTATACTATTTCGTGGGTAGCATTCCCACTCCTTCCTCCTACTGATCCTGGAAGCATCGTTAAAGGTGGTGGCGGCGGCGGTTGTGGCGCAGGGACATTTTCCCTAATACAGGATGATCCGTCCTAAGCATAACGCCATACTTCGTGCAGATGGATCTGCCCCAAATGTATCGAATGCTGGATCCAGCCCTGAAAAATATTTCCATACATACTACAGTCTGGATCCAGTCCGCATAATACAACTGGACATAGCTCTATCGGATCCGGAAGCCACCCACAAAATGGTGTTTTTTACACAGAACAACGTCAACACACTTCCTGCAACATCAATCCATGTGTTTTAGCGTTCGTGTTGCCATTTGCAAGAACAAATATGTACCATAGCTGGGATGGAGCTCTGTATCAAAGTTGGATATTATATAAAAAAGATAGCAAGCCACATCTAGTTGTGTAAGCAATGGAAACATATTTATTCTTATACATGTACGTATGGAATACGGAAGAAATGGACAAATATTGAAAAAATGTAGGAAATGTCAAAAAATTCGGTAGAAAATCTCGATATTATATGGTCACATAGAATATCTGCATTTATATTTTGATTATAGTCGAAATGTGACATACGCACTATATCAAAGTGTCTTGGGGATAACTCTTGGATGCTTCCATAGAAAGGTATGAGCGTGAGTGATCTACACACATCAAAAAAAGTTTTGCGTCACCCCAGTTCTCAGAACTCCTGAAGATAAACGTTGACTGCGGATATTGTATCACAGACACATCTCTGTGACCAGATATGTCACTAAACCCGCCCAAGATGTAAACAAACATTCATGAACAGCGCCTATTAGACAGAGGGGGTCCGACAGCCCATCAGTTCCAGTCATTCCACCAGGAAGGACGTACACGGCTCGTGTTGTCTGTAGTTCAACCATGCCTAGACGGTCAATACGGCGGTCCGGTCGCGTCCGCATTGTTACTTTGTGCCAGGATGGGCCTTCCACAAGGGATTTGTCCAGGCGTCTCGGAGTGAACCAAGGTGATGTTGTACGGACATGGAGGAGATACAGAGAGACAGGAACTGTAAATGACATGCCTCGCTCAGGCCGCTCAAGGGCTACTACTGCAGTAATTGACCGCTACTTACGGATTAGGGCTCGGAGGAAACCTGACAGCAACGCCACCATGTTGAATAATGCTTTTCGTGCAGCCACAGGACGTCGTGTTACGACTCAGACTGTGCGCTGTAGGCTGCATGATGCGCAACTTCACTCCTGACGTCCATGGTGAGGTCCATCTTTGCAGCCATGACACCATGCAGCGCGGTACAGATGGCCCCAACAGCATGTCGAATGGACCGCTCAGGACTGGCATCACGTTTTCTTCACCGATGAGTGTCGCATATGCCTCCAACCAGACAATCGTCGGAGACGTGTTTGGAGGCAACCCGGTCAGGCTGAACGCCTCAGACACACTGTGCAGCGACTGCACCAGGGTGGAGGTTCCCTGCTGTTTTGGTGTGGCATTATGTGGATCCGACGTACGCTGTTGGCGGTCATGGAAGGCGCCGTAACGGCTGTACGATACGTGAATACTATCCTCCGACCGATAGTGCAACCATTTCGGCAGCATATTGACGAGGCATTCGTCCTCATGGACGACAATTCGCGCTTTCATCGTGAACATCTTGTGAATGATTTCCTTCAGGATAATGACATCGCTCGACTAGAGTGGCCAGCATGTTCTCCAGACATGAACCCCCGCGCGACTGCTACGGTCGCAGGTTCGAATCTTGCCTCGGGCATAGATGTGTGTGATGTCCTTAGGTTAGTTAGGTTTAAGTAGTTCTAAGTTCTAGGGGACTGATGACCATAGATGTTAAGTCCCATAGTGCTCAGAGCCATTTGAACCATTTGAACATGAACCCTACCGAACATGCCTGGGATAGATTGAAAAGGGCTGTTTATGGACGACGTGACCCAACAACCATTCTGAGGGATGTACGCCGAATCGCCGTTGAGGAGTTGGACAATCTGGACCAACAGTACTTTGATGACTTGTGGATGGCATGCCACGACGAGTAAAGGCATGCATCAATGCGAGAGGACGTGCTACTGTGTATTAGAGGTACCAGTGTGTACAGCAATCTGGGCCACCACCTCTGAAGATCTCGCTGTATGGTGGTACAACATGAAATATGTGGTTTTCATGAGCAATAAAAAGGGCGGAAAGGAAGTTTATGATGATCTCTGTTACAGTTCTCTGTACAGGTTACGGAACTCTCGGAACCGAGGTGATGCAAAAGTTTTTTTGATGTGTGCATTAGAATCACTGCACAGTCTTCCCCCTAATTTACTGAGATCTGTGCTGAAGGCTGCGAAAGCAATCTCATCGTAAATCCTTTGGAAAAACAGTTTTTGATGTAGCTGAGCATCGGTCATACAATAATTTATAAATGCTATTTTGTCGAAAGTCGACATGTTGAGAAACGTGGCTGTTGTACTTAAGGTTTATAATTTATATAAAAAACAGCTACCAGCCACATGTATATGTTGTTAATTGTTTTCATTACATCAATCTTACATTTTTTGAACGCATGTAACGTTCTCATTACCTGGCTAGGTAAGCTTAACGCTATTTTGTCGAAAGTCGACATGTTGAGAAACGTGGCTGTTGTACTTAAGGTTTATAATTTATATAAAAAACAGCTACCAGCCACATGTATTCATTAGATCAATCTTACATTTTTTGAACGCATGTAACACTCTCATTACCTGGCTAGGTAAGCTTAACGCTACTTTGTCGAAAGTCGACATGTTGAGAAACGTGGCTGTTGTACTTAAGGTTTATAATTTATATAAAAAACAGCTACCAGCCACATGTATTCATTACATCAATCTTACATTTTTTGAACGCATGTAACATTCTCATTACCTGGCTAGGTAAGCTTAACGCTATTTTGTCGAAAGTCGACATGTTGAGAAACGTGGCTGTTGTACTTAAGGTTTATAATTTATAAATGAACACATTATCATTTGACTGTATTGTTGTTTATTTAATTACGATCCAGGTTCCGGCCTTTTACACCATTTTCCAGGGAGTGAGTTTATGTCACTAACAAATATATATTTGCACAAACTGAGCTTGATGTCCTGCGATATAAATTAATGGCAGAAAAGGCTAAAGCCTGGATCGTATTTAAATAAGCAACAATACACTCAGATGGCGGTGTGTGTTCATTTTAAAACCTTTGTAAAAAATATATTGATTGTTTTTTACCTACACAAAGGAAGTTATAGACATGGCGTCCCAGATGCATGGTACTTAGAAAAAACGTAACCATTATGCAGATAGGGTAATCGGTCGAGAGGAGATGTAACGAGCAAATTCTGTGGTAGTGGTGATGTACCATATACGGATTACCTAACATCACAGCATCACTTCTACCAGGGAAACAGCTATTTGATTGTGGACAACGATAAGACAGTTTGAATAGGCTGTTTAAATTGGATGGCCAAGTGTAGTGGAGTAAAGATATACGTATAATAAATAAGCATGTCAAATCACAAGCTCAGGTATGAACAAAGTTATCAGTAACCACCTCACAGATTTTATAAATTGTCGAGACATGCCACTGTGCCCTTTCTATCCATGTTGTGTCAACTAACGGATAACTTGCATTAAAGGAGTGGTTCCACTGGAGGTAGTAAGAATATTAGAAAAATACCTTAAACCGTCCCGAGACTCAAGCTTACTAATTATGTTCTGTCTCCATACAGTTTCAGTTATCTACTGTATGGAGACTTTTAACACTGATTCCAATAAATACGACGTAAGCATTACTCAGAAGTGCTATATTAGAGCAATCCCAGACATTGTTCTCTACAATACTGTCAGATAAAGATATCACCGAATTAGGACAGGTACCCACGACAATATACCTGTGTGGTAGGCCACACTTCCTTTAATAACCGAATCATCAGGAACGCCGAAACGGCTCGCATTTCATCGCTGCTGGGTGTGGCAGGTCATGTCCATCACTGATGAATCATGCAGGGCAGACGACAGCTCTATGTGCCATCATGTGAGCTCCTCCCATCGCAATCCACCACTTCTAAAAATATTTGAAAAGTTATTGCTTATCAACCAGATTTCTTTCTTCCCATCACTGTTATGTATTCCTCATAATGAAATTAGTATGATGTAGAACAAGCTGTTGAATCAAGACTGGGAGATGTGGTTGTGATTTACTGTTTCTAAACCGTTATAAGCGTACCCCTTCCCTGAAATTTTTACCGCTGTTTTAAAAATATTGTGGGGAAAAATTTAGTAAGAATAATTATAATAATGCAAAGGAGATTTCTGCAACGCCTTCTGGCTTCCGCTTTGCAGATAGCACCCCAGGCAATATAACTTATGCACAATATCTCCTGCAGACCCTTATGTCTTGCGGCAGTGGTGCGTGGTGGAAAGTTTAAGTGATATTTGGCAGAATAGTTACAGTAGCTCACTCGATAGACCTGGCAGTCACATCCAGTGCGTGGGAGAAATACATTTGAAAAAGTATAGGACATCAGCTTTAGGTGTATCACAGGTTAGTTTGTTTGCAGTTTAAAGATAAAGTGGATAAATTTAAAGATATTTTCGAGTGACGTGAAACGTATAATTTTACAACAGATATTCTGCGATCTATTTGCATTGTGTGTTTGGAATAAGTTTTTGATTCTAGATATTTGTGTTGATAGTATGTAGTGGTTCATGGTGTGGGTTCCTGTAGTCATGTCCTAGTTCATGAACCACGGGCAACGTATCAGTGGCCAAGTAAGTGGTCCCGACAGTCGGGATACCAGTTACTTTGGAATAAGGCTGGGTATCTCGGACATATTCTGAGTCGTGGTCACCTTTGTGCTCATACGGCAAAGACTACCAAATCCACCGGTTAGTCCCTCAGCCGTTGGGGGTAAAACCCAATGGGACTCGGGGCAAGTAAGGCTAGCAACCTGCTTCCCTGGTACTTTAAATATGATGCTGGCAATAATCAGAGCAAAATGCCTCGGACCTTTGGAGGTGACGGAGTCCCACCTCTAACTGACAAACCAGGGACTCCTAAGATACGACTTGGCAAACAAATGGTAATGAGATGGGGAGCTATTAATATCAATGGGGGCTACTCTGGGAAGAAGGTAGAGCTGGCAGAGGCTGCAAGTAAGATGGGGATGGACGTTTTAGCTGTTAGTGACATTCGGGGAAGGGGTGAGAAAGAAGAGGAAGTGGGAGAATACAAGGTCTACCTGTCAGGAGTCAAAGTAGGAATAGCACAATGGGGTGTAGGGCTTTACATCAGGAAAGAAATGGAACCCAGCGTAGTTGCAAAAAGGTATGTAAACGAACGACTGATGTGGATAGATCTGACAGTGTCTAGCAAGAAAATTAGAATTGTGTCAGTATATTCGCATTGTGAAGGGACAGATCAAGATAAGATGGATAGTTTTTATGAGGCACTCAGTGATGTAGTTGTTAGGGTAAAGGACAAGGACAGTGTTCTGCTCATGGGTGATTTTAACGCCAGGATTGGAAATCGAACAGAAGGGTATCAAAAGGTTATGGGTAAATTTGGAGAGGATATGGAGGCCAACAGGAACGGGAAACAACTCTTGGATTTCTGTGCCAGTATGGGCTTAGTAATCACAAACTCCTTTTTTAAACATAAGAACATTCACCGGTATACTTGGGAAGGCAGGGGAACCAGATCTGTCATTGACTATATAATAACAGATCAGGAATTCAGGAAGGCTGTGAGGGACACACGTGTATTCAGGGGATTCTTTGATGATACTGATCATTATTTAATCTGCAGTGAAATTGGGATTGTGAGGCCGAAAGTGCAGAAGGTCAGGTCCATATGTAGGAGGATAAGAGTGGAGAAACTTCAGGATAAGGAAATCAGGCAAGAGTACATAACAGCGATCTCAGAAAGGTACCAGTTAGTTGAATGTAGCCAATTACAGTCATTGGAAAAGGAATGGACAAAGTATAGGGACACAGTACTAGAAGTGGCTAAAGAATGTCTTGGAACAGTAGTGTGTAAAAGTAGGATGAAGCAAACAGCTTGGTGGAATGATACAGTCAAGGCAGCCTGTAAAAGGAAAAAGAAGGCGTATCAAAAATGGCTACATACCAGAACCCAGGTAGATAGAGAAAGTTATGTTCAAGAAAGAAACAAAGCCAAACAGATAATTGCAGCATCGAAGAAGAAATCGTGGGAAGACTTTGGAAACAGGTTGGAGACTATGGGTCAAGCTGCTGGAAAACCATTCTGGAGTGTAATTAGCAGGGAGGTAAGAAGGAAATGACAAGTATTTTGGACAGGTCAGGAAAACTGCTGGTGAATCCTGTGGATGCCTTGGGCAGATGGAGGGAGTATTTTGAAGAGTTGCTCAATGTAGGTGAAAATGCGGTCAGTAATGTTTCAGATTTCGAGGTAGAATGGGATAGGAATGATGATGGAAATAGGATCACATTTGAGGAAGTGGAAAGAATGGTCAATAGATTGCAGTGCAATAAAGCGGCTGGGGTGGATGAAATTAAGTCGGAACTCATACAGTGGAATGTCAGGTCTTAAATGGCTACACAGGATAATTGAAATGGCCTGGGAGTCGGGACAGGTTCCATCAGACTGGACAAAAGCAGTAATCACACCAATCTTTAAACATGGAAACAGAAAAGATTGTAACAACTACAGAGGTATCTCTTTAATCAGCGTTGTGGGTAAAATCTTCGCAGGTATTGTTGAAAGGAAAGTGCGAGTATTAGTTGAGGACCAATTGGATGAAAATCAGTGTGGGCTTAGGCCTCTTAGAGGTTGTCAGGACCAGATCTTTAGCTTACGGCAAATAATGGAGAAGTGTTATGAGTGGAACAGGGAATTGTATCTATGCTTTATAGATCTACACTCCTGGAAATGGAAAAAAGAACACATTGACACCGGTGTGTCAGACCCACCATACTTGCTCCGGACACTGCGAGAGGGCTGTACAAGCAATGATCACACGCACGGCACAGCGGACACACCAGGAACCGCGGTGTTGGCCGTCGAATGGCGCTAGCTGCGCAGCATTTGTGCACCGCCGCAGTCAGTGTCAGCCAGTTTGCCGTGGTATACGGAGCTCCATCGCAGTCTTTAACGCTGGTAGCATGCCGCGACAGCGTGGACGTGAACCGTATGTGCAGTTGACGGACTTTGAGCGAGGGCGTATAGTGGGCATGCGGGAGGCCGGGTGGACGTACCGCCGAATTGCTCAACACGTGGGGCGTGAGGTCTCCACAGTACATCGATGTTGTCGCCAGTGGTCGGCGGAAGGTGCACGTGCCCGTCGACCTGGGACCGGACCGCAACGACGCACGGATGCACGCCAAGACCGTAGGATCCTACGCAGTGCCGTAGGGGACCGCACCGCCACTTCCCAGCAAATTAGGGACACTGTTGCTCCTGGGGTATCGGCGAGGACCATTCGCAACCGTCTCCATGAAGCTGGGCTACGGTCCCGCACACCGTTAGGCCGTCTTCCGCTCACGCCCCAACATCGTGCAGCCCGCCTCCAGTGGTGTCGCGACAGGCGTGAATGGAGGGACGAATGGAGACGTGTCGTCTTCAGCGATGAGAGTCGCTCCTGCCTTGGTGCCAATGATGGTCGTATGCGTGTTTGGCACCGTGCAGGTGAGCGCCACAATCAGCACTGCATACGACCGAGGCACACAGGGCCAACACCCGGCATCATGGTGTGGGGAGCGATCTCCTACACTGGCCGTACACCACTGGTGACCGTCGAGGGGACACTGAATAGTGCACGGTACATCCAAACCGTCATCGAACCCATCGTTCTACCATTCCTAGACCGGCAAGGGAACTTGCTGTTCCAACAGGACAATGCACGTCCGCATGTATCCCGTGCCACCCAACGTGCTCTAGAAGGTGTAAGTCAACTACCCTGGCCAGCAAGATCTCCGGATCTGTCCCCCATTGAGCATGTTTGGGACTGGATGAAGCGTCGTCTCACGCGGTCTGCACGTCCAGCACGAACGCTGGTCCGACTGAGGCGCCAGGTGGAAATGGCATGGCAAGCCGTTCCACAGGACTACATCCAGCACCTCTACGATCGTCTCCATGGGAGAATAGCAGCCTGCATTGCTGCGAAAGGTGGATATACACTGTACTAGTGCCGACATTGTGCATGCTCTGTTGCCTGTGTCTATGTGCCTGTGGTTCTGTCAGTGTGATCATGTGATGTATCTGACCCCAGGAATGTGTCAATAAAGTTTCCCCTTCCTGGGACAATGAATTCACAGTGTTCTTATTTCAATTTCCAGGAGTGTAGAAAAGGCTTATGACCGGGTTCCTAGGAGGAAGTTATTGTCTGTTCTACAAGATTATGGAATAGGAGGCAAACTTTTGCAAGCAATTAAAGGTCTTTACATGGATAGTCAGGCAGCAGTTAGAGTTGACGGTAAATTGAGTTCATGGTTCAGAGTAGTTTCAGGGGTAAGACAAGGCTGCAACCTGTCTCCACTGTTGTTCATATTATTTATGGATCATTTGTTGAAAACAATAGACTGGCTGGGTGAGATTAAGATATGTGAACACAAAATAAGCAGTCTTGCATATGCGGATGACTTAGTTGTGATGGCAGATTCGATTGAAAGTTTGCAAAGTAATATTTCAGAGCTAGATCAGAAATGTAAGGACTATGGTATGAAGATTAGCATCTCCAAAACGAAAGTAATGTCAGTGGGAAAGAGATGGATGGTTTCAAGTACTTAGGATGCATATTCTCACAGGATGGCAACATAGTGAAAGAACTGGAAGCGAGGTGTAGCAAAGCTAATGCAGTGAGCGCTCAGCTACGATCTACTCTCTTCTGCAAGAAGGAAGTCAGTGCCAAGACTAAGTTATCTGTGCACCGTTCAATCTTTCGACCAACTTTGTTGTATGGGAGCGAAAGCTGGGTGGATTCAGGCTACCTTATCAACAAGGTTGAGGTTACGGATATGAAAGTAGCTAGGATGATTGCAGGTACTAGTACATGGGAACAATGGCAGGAGTGTGTCCACAATGAGGAAATCAAAGAAAAACTGGGAATGAACTCTATAGATGTAGCAGTCAGGGCGAACAGGCTTAGATGGTGGGGTCATGTTACACGCATGAGAGAAGCAAGGATACCCAAGAGACTCATGGATTCAGCAGTAGAGGGTAGGAGGAGTCGGGACAGACCGAGGAGAAGGTGCCTGGATTCGGTTAAGAATGATTTTGAAGTAATAGGTTTAACATCAGAAGAGGCACCAATGTTAGCACTGAATAGGGGATCATGGAGGAACTGTATAAGGGGGGCTATGCTACAGACTGAAGGCTGAAAGGCATAATCAGTCTTAAATGATGATGATGATGATGGTATGTAGTAGTGTGATTACAGACTGAGCTTTTCATTGTGGTATTGTACATATACGTGAAATTTTACAAAATAAATAATAAAGATGCAATTATACATTACACACAACCTTTCTGTCCAACCCCTGACTTCTCTCCTATATAATGGTTAAATAAAGAATATGCAAAATAGAATTTTATATGAATAAGTAATATATTATTATTATGTCCTTTCCAATGTAATCAACATTGATTTTAATTTCTCACCCATTTCATGTTGTGAGATCACCCTAGTAATGCAGCTCAGCACATACACTGTGCGATATTGCCTACCATTTTTTTTTCAGGAAGGATGAGGAGGCGGAGTGGACGTGAGAAAAATCCTTGACGTCACAATTTCGAACGCCCCCCGGTGGCACTATTGTGAACTATTTCAGCTGCTCTGAAGTTGTGGAAGTGGACAGACTGCTGCAACTCTGTTTCTAAGCAGGGCAAACATTATTATTTGAGCGTATTACCGTTATCAATGTACTGTCCAACACACAATGTAGCACCTAAGAATAATATTACCTTCCTGCTGGATTGGTCATCACCCCTTGCGCCTACAGATATCTAGCAATGGGCAACACTCCAGTAGCTTGTCAGCAGTCACATTGCAGTGCAGTAACGCTGTTTCTGCTCAGAGCTATCAGTGGTCCTGGCGCTCCTCGGAATGTCTTCGTCAGCATTCACCTGTCCTCCACAGAAAACTTGCTGTCAGTGGCATCAAAGCTAGTGAAAAATCCTCTGGAGGTGATGTTCGCACTGTCAGAGTTCCAGGAATGTCTTTGTCGGCATTCACTGGTCCACCCCAGAGAATTGGTTCTCGGCTCCACCAGTGCCAAGGTCAGCGTCCTGGTGTTTGTCAAACAATTTTTCTGGATGCCTTTGGGGCAAGCACATATATGTGTGTGTGTGTGTTTGTGTGCACGTGTGGAGATAGGAAGTGCACCATTCTTCCAGAAAACACTTAGTGCTATTGCCAGCTTCAATAGTACCAGTTGAGAAATGCCTCAAAGCACCCACTTGTGTGTGATGAGAGGAAACCCACTCTTCTTTGTCGATCTTTCTAGGTAGGCCTTTGAAGGACTTGCTAC
This sequence comes from Schistocerca piceifrons, assembly GCF_021461385.2. Classification (NCBI taxonomy): domain Eukaryota; kingdom Metazoa; phylum Arthropoda; class Insecta; order Orthoptera; family Acrididae; genus Schistocerca; species Schistocerca piceifrons. The sequence continues at coordinate 639,995,834 of NC_060140.1, read as the reverse complement.
AAGCCAGAACATGTACAGGTTTAGAGGTATTCCAGGAATGTCTTCGATGCAACCACTACATGCCGACATATGGTACCAAAGTAGACCTATACAAAGGCCAAGTGATTCTGACAAATGCGACTTTCTTCCGGTTTGTGGACGAAGAAACAAAGTTCCGGATGACCTGTCAGATGGCTGACGGATACTGCTACAAGACACAAAAAATGATGAGCCACTTTCGGCGTGTGGACAAAATGATAAAGGCTACGATTTCCATGTGTAGCAGTGTAATTACGCGTGCTGAGTGTTTATGTTGATGTTTACCCTAGTTTCATGGCTGTATTGCATGCACGATTGGTAAAAAGTGATCTGTTTATGTATTTAATTACTTTTTGACAGGTTGATATTTTTTTGGAAGTATTTTACAACACTTGTATCCTCCAAAATTAAATAAACAGCAGAGAATGATGAGCTTTTCCGACCAAATAAGGAGATCCACAGACCTGTATCCCGCGGATTGATTAAATAAAGAACAGACAAACTGAATTTTGTAAATAAACAGTGTGTCCTGTGTAGTGCAACTGACATTGATATCAGTTTCGTGTAGTGAGATCGTTCCAATCCATCAGCTCAGCACAGACTGAGTGAGTTTTCCCGCCATTTTACGAGAGGGTTTGAGAGGGAGGAGGTGTGGAGAGGGCTGGGGATTTCCCAGAGTAGGAGAGGGTAATTAATTGATCAATTTAATTAATTAGTCAATTTATTTGTTATCTGTTTGATACTAAAATGTCATCATAACCCCGTTACTCAACTACTCCTATCATCCTGTGCCTTCTTCCTGTCAGTGTGTTCCATATATCCCTTTCCCCGCTGATTCTGCTTACCTTATCAGTTCACCTAATTCTGAACATTCGTCTATATCACCAAATCACAAATGCGTCGGTTGTCTTCTACTTTTGGTTTTCCGAGAGTCCACGTTTCACTGCTATACAATGTTGTTCTCCAGATGCGCATTCACAGGAATTACTTTCTCAGATTAAGGCCTGTGTTTGATACCAAGAGACTTCTCTAGGCCAGAAATGCCCTCCTTGCCACTACTAGTCTACGTTTTATGACCTCTCTGCTCTGCCCGTCATTGATTATTATTTTGGTGCCTAGGTGGCAGAATTCCTTAACGTTGTCTAATTTGTGATCTCAGATTCTGATGTTAATCCGTCGCTATTCTCGTTTCTGCCCCTTTTCATTACTTTTGACTTTTTTCGGTTCACTCTCAGTTCATATTCTGTGCTGACTAGACTGTTCATTCCATTCATCAGGTCTCGTAATTTCTCCTCGCTTTCACTAAGGATAGCACTCACCAGCGAATCATCATTGATATCCTTTCACCTTCAATTATAATCTCACTCTCGACTCTTTCTTTTATTTTTGTCATTGCTCTATCGATGTATATGTTGAACAGTAGGGGCAAAAGATTTCCTTTTTAATCCGATCACGTCGTTCTTGGTCTTCCAGTCTCATTGTTCTCACTTGATTCTTGTACATATAGCATATTACCCATCTTTTCCTGCACCATACCTAATTATTATTGCGAGTGAAATGTAGTTAAAATTATAACAAAGTCTTAGAAATACTAATGACACTGATATCTTTCTACGTTCCCAGGTATACGCGAGTTATTGGGTGGCGTCAATGCCGCGATCCAAAGCCTACGGACTTCGCGCGGGCTTAATACCAACTAATCCAGGGCAGAAGAAACGAATTACCGGCGATCATTGGAGGTCTACTGTCGGTCTCTCATGTTATTTCAGTGAGCCATGACCAGAAATATCGAAATACCGAGTGGCTATAATTAAAGTACAGCTGCTCACGGAGTTTGTTATGAGGACCAAGTACAAATTAGCGCTGTACACTGTTATGGCGGTGTGACATTCACACTGTCATTCGACACGCGAGTGAACAGTATGCCTATCGAAAAGCTGTTAGCGAAACTTTTATGTGAACGGCAGCAATTACAGTGCAGCATTGAGACAGTATTGCCAACTGAAAGGTCTGAGGAGAGGCCCAATACCTTCAAATGTTTTGTAGGAGATGACAATGAAATTCGAAAACCGGGGTGAGCATAGTGTGGCACCTGAAAGAGGAAGGCGTGCTATCCCTGTGGAAATTATTGACAAGGTTGCAGCTGCTTTAAATGACCGTGTAGCACTTGCCCTTTGTAAAAAATGATTCAAATGGCTCTGAGCACTATGAGACTTAAGATCTGAGGTCATCAGTCCCCTAGAACTTAGAACTACTTAAACCTAACTAACCTAAGGACATCACACACATCCATGCCCGAAGCAGGATTCGAACCTGCGGACGTAGCAGCAGCGCGGTGCCGGACTGAAGCGCCTAGAACCGCTCGGCCACCACGGTCGGCTGCCCTTTGTAGTTCTAATGTCCGTGCAATGTCACGAAAATTGTCTGTCTCCTTCACAAGACCCAGACAGTGCGGAAACTGAAGCCTCATGGTACACAGCAACATTCTCAGTTTGTACTTCGATTCCTGGTACGGATCGAATCTTATGACATGTGCCCTGGCAATATTCTGTGGAGAGACGAGGCACATTTCACACTATAGGTTTCAGTGTATACACAGAACTGCCGAATTTGGGGTATTGTTAAACCGCGTGTTATCACATACAGGCTTGCACTCGCCATATGTGACTGTGTGTTGTTGATTCTTAAACACATTTACTCTCGGTCTATTCTTCTTAGAAGACAATACTCCCAGAGGGCCTGTCAGATATACCTTGACGCTTGCACGTTAGTGAGACTAATTTGTACAGCATATGATTCCTGCTCTGGAAGAGCGCATCCATCTGGAAACCATTATTTTCATGCAAGATGGGGCAAAAGCTTGCTCGCTCAGTTAAAATTCTGCTTAATGCAACCTATAACGAACGTGCTATCTCCAGATGTTTGCCAAGTGCATGGCCTGCAAGATCTGATTTGCATCCATGTGACTTTTGGCACTCTGGATATCTAAAAGTACGAATTTACCAGGGACACGTTCGGTCTCGTCCTGGTCTGAAGGCCAGTATACAGGAACACGTTGCTCAGATTCCACCGGAAATGTTGCGAGCAACTGCTGATCGCGTCGTATTACGGATGTTGCATCTCGTCGACGCCTCTAGCGCTCGTATTGAACAAATCGTGTAAGTGGCGGTTAACAATAAAACCAACAATAACCTTTCTCACTTGTTTGACCTTTTCTGCTCAGGTCCCGCTCCTAACCCCATTACATATAGAAATATATTTATATGTCTCTCATGCGTTCACAGCGCCAGATTTGGAACTGGTGGCCACAATAGGAACTAATTTCTTTTCCAGCGTAAATCGGTTCCTCATTAACACATTAGAATATCTACCAAGTTTCGCTGCCATATGATAATTGTAGCCAACACTGGACTTCTGCGAGTAGCTGCATTTGAATTAAAAGCACTCGGTATATATGAATTACACTCTCAGCGGCGTCTGATTATATTGGAAAGTCATCTGGTATCTATTTCTTACAATAGACTACACTTTACACTAGGAAAGGCAAATAGTTATTTGTTCTTCCTACAATTAGAAGATTGTGCATATCATATTTAGAACAAGACAACAACAATAAATTAATCTGAGATTTTTTGGGGATGGAGTGTAATAATAGCTTAAAACAGTAATAATAGCTGTATGTAGTAAAAGTTGGTTACAGTGTACGTAATACCTATACAGATAGAGATGAAAACGGCAGATACTAAACAATATAACATCGTTTATACAGACATCAAAAAAAGTTTTGCATCACCTCGATTCTCAGAGTTCCGGTACCTGTACAGAAAAGTGGAATAGAGATCAACATAAATATCATTCCCACTCTTTTTATTGCTCATGAAAACCACACATACAGCGAGACCTTCAGAGGTGGTGGTCCAGATTGTTGCACACACCTGTACCTCTAACAGCCAGTAGTACGTCCTCTTGCATTGATGCATGCCTGTATTCGTCGTGGCATACCATCCACAAGTCATCAAAGCGCTGTTGGTCCAGACTGTCCAACTCCTCAACAGCGATTCAGCGTACATTCCGCAGAGTGGTTGGTGGGTCACGTCGTCCATAAACAGCCCTTTTCTATCTATCCCAGGCATGTTTGGTAGGGTTCATGTCTGGAGAACATGCTGGCCACTCTAATCGAGCGATGTCGTTATACCGAAGGAAGTCATTCACAAGATGTGCACCATGAGTGCGCGAATTGTCGTTCATGAAGACGAATGCCTCGCCAATATGCTGCCGATATGGTTGCACTATCGGTCGGAGGATGGCATTCGCGTATCGTACAGCCGTTACGGCGCCTTCTATGACCACCAGCGGCGTACGTCGGCCCCACATAATGCCACCCCAAAACAGCAGGGAACCTCCACCTAATAGGCGCTGCTCATGCATGGTTGTTTACATCTTTGGGCGTGTTTAGTGACATCTCTGAACAGTCAAAGGGACTGTGTCTGTGATACAATATACACAATCAACGTCTATCTTCAGGACGTCTGGGAAATGGGGTGATGCAAAACTTCTTTTCATGTGTGTCTTTTCATATTTGTCTTAAGAAGTATTTTATTTTAGTGTTTGTTAATCCATACCCCTTTTCTACTAATCACAATAATTATTTAACATGATAATTAATAATTACTTATTTATTTCAACAAGAAAATATCTTACAAATTTACTGTTTCTAATGCTAACAAGTTCCCTAAACTGTAGATTTTTATTTATTAATATTTGTAGAACCTTCTTGACACTTTTACTGTGTTTGGTCCATATTACTATCGCATGTCTTCTACTCATGGCTTTATATTACTTTTCACGTAACTCATTGGAATCGTGGTTGCCACCTTTGTAGTGTATTTATGGGTCATTTGATCATCCACGTCCACCCCATACTTTGCTGCATTGTAGAGTGTTATAGTTTCTGGTTTCCTCTTTCCTTCCATGCTCATTGCTACTTCAGCATGCAATGTACTCAGAAGAATGATATTTATTTCTTGTTTCCTTGGTATACAGTACGGTGCAGCCTGTGTTCATCGATCGTGTAGGATGGTGGTAGAGTGTATTTCAGCATTGTGCTTCCTTACTTCATTGTGTATTTCATGGCGGATCTTGTTCATTGTACCAACTAATGAAGTTTTCTTTTCTTTGAGTATCCTAGCAAGTTGAAGAGACATACAGAAATTGTCTGTAGTCACACTTCTTCCTGTTTCTGCAGCAACAAGTTCCAATGTAATTGTGTTCTGAATAAATTGTCTGTAGTCACATTTCTTCCTTTACCTACAAATAGCTCCATGACAGGCAGAATGACATACTCCGTTAATGGTTGCTTCTCTCTATGCGTACCCTCTTTCCTGAGGTATTGCAAAGCATTACACATATACTTTGTCATTACATTAACAGCCAACAAGAATCTGAGCCCATACTTGTCTGGTTTGTTGGGCATGAACTGCTGTAATGTTGATGCATTAAGTTGTTCTGAAAGCGGTGCTGATATTCAAGACAATAAAAGCGTGTTAAAAGCTGTGAGCTATCTGGGGAAGTTAACCTTGCATTACTGAGCAACTGTTTCACCAGGTATCCAGTCTAGCTTACCAAATTCCCAACCAGACTAACATAATTGTAATCTTTTAGTAGTCATCTTACGATAAGACAATTTAAATAAAAAGAAATAAATCAGTTTATATTTGGACATTTATTTTAACATTGATCATTGTTCCGTTAAAATTTCAGCATATTAAACTTGATTCATAACTAAACTGGTGCCTTATAAAGGATTGTGAAAATGTGAGTTTGTAATCTTCAGAACACATCAAATATGCAGCCAAGATTAGGAGACCGCATACAACACTGCATTCATAAAATAACACACGAAGAACGTTGAAACATATGCAAGAGGAAATTAACCACAACCAACCGATTCAATTTTCATCCCAAGAAGTTACGTTCGTAGCGCAATCCTGTCCGTCATGAAATTACCACACACTGGTATACTAAATTCATACTAACTCTCTGAGGGATACTTTGGTGATTACACCACATGCTTCACATGGTCAACTTGGTTTACACAAAGAGTTTAACTCCACAATAATTTTGATAATCAAAATAAATTACATCGAAACGCAATTTACAAAAGAAAAACCTCGAACTGGTTACTATCGTCTTACTATTAACCTGATGGGTCAAACAATTGTATAAGCACGTGGTACTGGTCTCACAAAGTACACCCCACGTGGGTTAAACATAAAGAGAAGTTGCTATATTGAAAAATATTGTCAAGACGAGACGTTATAATCTCACGCACATTCGCATTTAAGATTGATGATCTTAGAGTTACGTACCATCAACACGTGGTTCCACTTTACTCACAAAGTAGTGACAAATCAACTACTGGAAGATATTTTGAACTTCACACTCGAATTACACTGCGTTGCAATTTAAGATAACATTAGATATTTTAGATCTAAACCTGAAATAAAGGTGATTAAATTTTCAGTTAGGCTGAACTTGAAGAAATCCATTGTCCTATGGACTTCGCAGAGACGCGCTTAGCCGAGATCTTACCACTTCAGACGCTCGCCGCGACCGACTGGCCTGGGCCGCTACCGAGTATGATTAAGATACAAACGGAAGTGACCAGAGAGGCAGCTTCCTATACCAACACAACAAGGGACGGACAGGACCATACTAAGAATAGAAACCTCTCTGCTTTTAGAAAGCGTAGCTCCCTGTTCCGACGTTGGTCCTACTGTTCTCTAGCAGACAGGCTTGTCTGCTACCATCAAGTATGCAACTAGAAATACATTTGCTCATTCATCCTCTCACACAGAAGGGAAGGGGGATGACAGTATCTTATCATATACAGTACATAAAAGAAAGCGGATGTAGGTTCTGTATGAGACTGTGTGACATGAATTACATATAAACTGTGTTTTTAAGTGTAGTAGTGTGACATATCGTTCTTGATTATGTGTAAAAGTAACACGTTCCACTGCTCAGTCTCCTCCCAGATAGTCAGAAACACCACAGTAAATTTAGAAGTGGAATGTATGCCGTAAATGACAACAGTTTTAAAAAATTAACATGAAAGGAATCCAACACAGACCTTCCATAACCCCAACGCTCCGGGAAAAGACTGTGCAGGGAACTTTCTGGCCATACTAGGACATTCCCAAGCAGGCTTCTCACACCCAACTTAAACCGAAATGTGAAGAAAAGGCAAAAGGTCACCAGCTATTTGCTAAAATTATTTCAACACATCTTTAGAATCTACCAATTTCAAAGAAAAAGAGAAAACAATCTGTGACACCTATTTAAAAGATAGTGAACCAGCATCTTGTTTTGCTTTGGTAATAGTTGCCCGTCAATAGTTATATTTTCTCCAGGTCGTTAGGAACTAATACAGTTTTCGATTAAATTTCCGCAAATTTCTGATACAAGAGCAAATTTGTAAGCTGTCAGATGTTCAGTTCGGGTTGATTTTTCGATGAAAAATTGAAACAGAGAAATCTGAGAAGCTCCTGAAATCTGTCTCTTGGCTAATCTCCTTGTAAAAGTAGACCCCCAACTGTGCGACCAGAATCATCCACAGGCTTACCTTTTGAACATATGGCACATCGACCGTACATGATGACTATCACTTTCTCCAGTTACTCAAGTGTCACAGTGCAATCATTGGTTTTTTTTTTTTTTTTTTTTTTTTGTACTTTTCGAGCATTTGAGTCCGCGAATTTCTTCATGAGATGTAGCATTGCTTCGTCAAAAATAAGATAGTAGACTCGTTGCCAAGTGTAAGAAGTGGGACTTCCTCTCTCTTTCAGAACGTTCACAGCAGACCTTCTTCCAGAAGATGAGAAACTGGGGACCTCTCACACGGTTCCACCCCTAGAAATCATCTTTGTAGACGCTTCCAACTGTGCCTGCTGTGATGAAAGAGGTGATGATTGATTTAGATCAGCATATGAATCCTCTTACACCAATCGCTCCTCGTTCACAATGTCTCCATCTTCGCTTGTCTCAAGTACAAAATCATCATCTTCAGTAGTGAACTCAATTTCCGACTCAGTTTCGGAATTCTCTAAGCGTTATAACACTTCTTCATCACAAAGTCCACACTGACGATACGTGTTCGAAAACATGTTTGCGAACAAATAATATTATCTGAATGACATGACATAAACTGTGGTAGATTGGAATTTACACTGTCATGTTGCAACAATGAGCAGCAACTGTTTTGGAGCAGTGTGTAATTTGTGTAAGTATGTTGCACCCACACTTATTAAACTGGTGGAAACTGTCACGCACGTCTTTGGAATTCGAATTAATACATTCTTCTTGAAGTCTGAGGGTAATTCACTTGCCTAATTTATCGTGCACATCAGGTGGAACAGTTTTCTCATGACCGGCTATCACCCAAGGATGTAAATATACTAAGGGAATATCGTCTACTCCAGTGCCCTAGTTTCGGCTAGGGTCTTTCAGTGCTCAGTCAAATTCTCCCCGCAGTATTACATCTCCCACTTCATCTTCACTTGCTTCTTCTCCCTTTCTATAATACTGCTTCAAGTTCATTTCCCTTATATAGCGGTTCTATATACTTCTTTCATCTTTCACCTTTCCCTTCTCTGCTCAGTACTGCTTTTCCACCCGAGATCTTCACATAACTCCATCTCTTTTCTTTAACAGTCTTTTTAATTTCCTGTAGATGGTATTTATCTTCCCCTAATTATACAGGGTGTTTTAGAAATGACCGGTATATTTGAAACGGCAATAAAAACTAAACGAGCAGCGATAGAAATACACCGTTTGTTGCAATTTGCTTGGGACAACAGTACATTTTCAGGCAGACAAACTTTCGAAATTACAGTAGTTACAATTTTCAACAACAGATGGCGCTGCGGTCTGGGAAACTCTATAGTACGATATTTTCCACATATCCACCATGCATAGCAATAATATGGCGTAGTCTCTGAATGAAATTACCCGAAACCTTTGACAACGTGTCTGGCGGAATGGCTTCACATGCAGATGAGATGTACTGCTTCAGCTGTTCAATTGTTTCTGGATTCTGGCGGTACACCTGGTCTTTCAAGTGTCCCCACAGAAAGAAGTCACAGGGGTTCATGTCTAGCGAATAGGGAGGCCAATCCACGCCGCCTCCTGTATGTTTCGGATAGCCCAAAGCAATCACACGATCATCGAAATATTCATTCAGGAAATTAAAGACATCGGCCGTGCGATGTGGCCGGGCACCATCTTGCATAAACCACGAGGTGTTTGCAGTGTCGTCTAAGGCAGTTTGTACCGCCACAAATTCACGAAGAATGTCCAGATAGCGTGATGCAGTAATCGTTTCGGATCTGAAAAATGGGCCAATGATTCCTTCGGAAGAAATGGCGGCCCAGACCAGTACTTTTTGAGGATGCAGGGACGATGGGACTGCAACATGGGGCTTTTCGGTTCCCCATATGCGCCAGTTCTGTTTATTGACGAAGCTGTCCAGGTGAAAATAAGCTTCGTCAGTAAACAAAATGCTGCCCACATGCATATCGCCGTCATCAATCCTGTGCACTATATCGTTAGCGAATGTCTCTCGTGGAGCAATGGTAGCGGCGCTGAGGGGTTGCCGCGTTTGAATTTTGTATGGATGGAGGTGTAAACTCTGGCGCATGAGACGATACGTGGACGTTGGCGTCATTTGGACTGCAGCTGCAACACGGCGAACGGAAACCCGAGGCCGCTGTTGGATCACCTGCTGCACTAGCCGCGCATTGCCCTCTGTGGTTGCCGTACGCGGTCGCCCTACCTTTCCAGCACGTTCATCCGTCACGTTCCCAGTCCGTTGAAATTTTTCAAACAGATCCTTTATTGTATCGCTTTTCGGTCCTTTGGTTACATTAAACCTCCGTTGAAAACTTCGTCTTGTTGCAACAACACTGTGTTCTAGGCGGTGGAATTCCAACACCAGAAAAATCCTCTGTTCTAAGGAATAAACCATGTTGTCTACAGCACACTTGCACGTTGTGAACAGCACACGCTTACAGCAGAAAGACGACGTACAAAATGGCGCACCCACAGACTGCGTTGTCTTCTATATCTTTCACATCACTTGCAGCGCCATCTGTTGTTGAAAATTGTAACTACTGTAATTTCGAAAGTTTGTCCGCCTGAAAATGTACTGTTGTCCCAAGCATATTGCAACAAACGGTGTATTTCTATCGCTGCTCGTTTAGTTTTTATTGCCGTTTCAAATATACCGGTCATTTTTGAAACACCCTGTATGTACTTCTATAGCCCAGTATTTGTCTTCTGTGTATTCCTGATTAGCCATTTTGCACTTCCCATTAATCTCATTTCTTACACGTCTCTGTTTTCCTTTTGCCAACTTCATTTACGAACTTTTATATTTTCTCCTCTCACCAACTAGTCTAATTTGTAACATTATAATATGCTGATTAGACTGTTCTTGCACGTAAAGGAAAAATATGACTTGGCGATTCAATGTATTGAGGGTTAATTAGATACATAGTGGGGAGGCGTGGTGTACGTCAAAACCATTTTGAAACGGGAAATTTAATTCAATCTCAAACACAATCTTAGAATATTGTGAATCCTGCTTTTTATGGCTGGAGAATGTAGATACAACAGCGATAGTAAGAAATGGTAGTTCATACCCGGAAGTGAATTGGGAGTGGCAGGAAAAGGGAGACACACTGCATACCAGATGATTACCTACAGTCATAAATTATAACTGTACCGAAATTAGTTAAAAAATTTAACTCAGTAAGAACTCTTTGCAACATTGTTAAATTGGAGAGAAATTAGCAACAGTGGAGTTCACTTATCTTACACTTGCTGTGACAAATAAAGACTGAAACCATTAGCACTCGTTTTAAATAAATTATTGGACAACAATGACGGAAGGACATAAGCTAAAACCAAGTACTTAAATACCTATTCGTTACATTTTCTTACTCAAATATTCTACGCACACTAAAAGAATTGAAATTTAACAAAGCGTGCACGATGACAATTACTAATTCACTTGTATTACTTTTGGTTACAAAAATAAATGAACGGTAATTTTCCAACACTGTGCCTGATTCACTTCTTTAAACTGTTGTTAGATTATGTAACAAAACACGAATGAAGTGATAATATAATGTTCGTCTGTGAAACTGGAGTTCGACAAATGCCCCCACGTGTCTGTGTTTTCCCATACACTAGTACACAGAGGCACAAGTACAAATAATGCGCTTCTTCGATAACGGTCCGTGTGTTCTAATGGCTGAAGGCACTCTCATTTCGCAGAGTTTTATTGGTCCACAGAGCACTTTATTAAATAGAATTGTGCTTTGATTCAAAACTCTATTATCCCTCTTCATTATTCTGAACACCTCCGCCAATTAATTTCAAACTGAAACTTTCGAAGGTTATTACGCCAGTTTGCCATCACCCTTCCCTCTGCGGTTGCACCGACCTTTCCACTTTTGCTGACCTACTTCATAAGCGTCTGCTGCAATTAACTCTTTAATGAGTTACCTAATCAGAAGCGGGGGATCGCGGAGATTTACGTCAGAAGAGTAGAAGTAAACTGTTGTAGATAAAAGGCTTAGCACAAGCGCATAAATGCATCTGAAAAGTGTCTCATTTTTATACCACCACTGTGCAGCAGAAAATCTGTAGTCGTACCTTACTTCAAGAGAATAGTTACTTTCATCAAATGCCTAATAGATTGACTCGTCACACAGTTTCTGGCGTGTTTTCGATCGACAGGTTTTTGAAAAAGGGCGTAATAGTGTTGCAGCATTTCTTAATAAGACATAAAAACCACTATTTCCGTATATCAAGGGCATTCGTTAGTTGGCTCTAGTGGATAATATTCCTTCTCTGGAATAACATTAGTGGGTATTTGCGTAAAAAATATTATTATTTACCAATGAAAATAGTTTACCCCTTTCTTCATTCCACGTCATATAAGATCGAACAATTTAAACTTTACGTTTTTGGCAGGATTCAGTATAAGGAAAACAATATCAAATGTGGCCTGTTATGCTGTGCATGGGGCAGGGTATATCTTTATTATGTACCTGTTAAGTTTGCAGTCCGCTGTAACAATTAGGTGCCAAGTGAATATGTTGAGCATTTCCGACTTATGATCGGCTTAGATGCTTTCATTTGGAAAACGGTTGCTACATAGGAAGGTTGATGTCAGATCCGTATCTACCGACACGCAACATGGATTAAGCCCAGGGCAAAAGAGTCAGAAAGACTGTAATTCTCTACAAAAAGGAAGAGAAATTGGCAGTAAACGACGCAATGGCAAACAGACTAAATAAATGGAAGGCATTTGTTGATGAGTAAAGTAAGTGGCAGGATATGAAGAATTTGACAAATACGACTTTAACACCAGGGGAAATAAATTTTCGCTATCTATATCAACATATGATCTTCACAAGCCGCAGTACAGTGAGGGTGTGTATGTGCGGCGGAGCCTATACAGTGTACTAGAAACAATCTCCCTCTCTCTTCCTGTACTATTCAAGGACCATACGAACAAAGATTTTCATTTCCTACTCACCTTCCCTTCTCCATACTGTATACAGCCGAATGACCTTTTCGTCTAGTCATCAGTCATATGACCGGTTTTATGTGACCCGTCACTACGTCTTCCCGTGTGCCATCCCTTCATCTCAGAGTTTTGCACCCAGCTTCCACGATTATTTTTTATATGTATTCAAGTCTCCATCTTCCTCTAAAACATTTCCCCTTTACAGCTACCACTAGTACCATGTAGAGTATTCCTTGATGTCTTAGCAGGCGTCCTGTCATCCCGGTTTTTCTCCTTGTCAATGTTTACCACATGCACTGCCTGAAAAAAAGTAAAGCACCAGAAGACATGGTCGGATCTCAATGTAGTTTCGTGCTCATAAATACCTTCGAAGGGTGTGAAAATAGATGAGTTGCAATTTCTATGACAGGTAGAACGGTCCACAGAGTGCATATAGTTCGTGTGCACTACTGTGACCAGGCCTAGTAGGGTACGTCAGGAGCGAGAACAGCAGATGTTGAGTGAACTCTGTGTGGGGCAGAGAGATGCCGCATACTCCTTTGAGATAAAGTTATCTGCATCTGACAGAGTTCGGAAGGGGCTGCATTGTGAGTCTCAAATTCACCAGCTAATCGAATGGTGCAATACCCAGATTTGCCACGCATTCTGATGTGACAATGGCTCGATGTTGGACTGCATTGGGATTTTAGGGCAGGTATACTAATCATCAACGTTATGGTGACGACTTCTGATCAACACAAGGAAGGATCGCCATATTGTGTGCAAATCCCGTCGTAGCCACTTCAGCCATCCGACAACAAATAGTGGACTCTCTGCAACATTCTGTCTTATCACGCACCACTGATAGGAGAGTAGCAGTGGCCGGTCTAGAAAATTATCATACCACGCTTTTGCTGCCGTTAGTACTTGAACAAAAACGTCTGCTTCTAGAGTGGTGTCGTGACCGGGACGCACTGGCTGCTGATGAATGTTGTCGCACTGTGCTCAGCGATGAATTGTGCGTTTGCACGGTGCCAGATGGCCATCGTCGAGGAGTATGGCTGCGATCTGGGAAGAGGCTCCATTCTTCCAATATTTTGACCTGGCACAGCAGTCTTACACCAGGAGTCATGGTGTGGAGAACCATTGGTTAACACGGCAGGTCATGGTTGGTAGGCAACGGGCTTGCTGCAGTGGATACGCTGGTTCCCGTCAGATCACTGAAGTTCAGCGCTGTTGGGCGTGGCTGGCACTTGGATGGGTGACCATCCGGGTCGCCATATGCTGTTGCCATTTTTCGGGGTGCACTCAGCCTCGTGATGCAAACTGAGGAGCTGCTCGACCGAATAGTAGCGGCTCCAGTCAAAGAAAACCTTCGTAACGACCGGGAGAGTAGTGTGCTGACCACACGCCCCTCCTATACGCATCCTCAGCTGAGGATGACACAGCTGTCGGATGTTCCCGATGGGCCACTTGTGGTCCGACGACGGAGTGCTTTTCATGGTTGCTAGTGACTGAGGGAATTATGACGGCACATTGGTACGACAGGGATATCCTGTGTTCTCTTGTGTTATCTCTCATGTAGCGGTATCGTGGCGCCATGTTTCAACAGAACAATACTCGTTCACACATGGTACGTGTCTCTGTGAATTGTCTGCGTGCTGCTGAAATACTGTCATGACAAGCAAGACCGGTGATCTGTTACAGATGCAACATTTTTGGGACTAGCTAGGACCTCAGTTCCGTCTCAGTACCAGTATCTAGGATACCAGGGACCACTTTGAACACTGTTGTGGACCAGGTTGCGTCGGGAGAGGATACAGCGGTTTTATGACACGCTTCCCAATCCAATCACAGCGTCCATCAAGTCCAGAGATGCTGCAACGTCATCCTGGTAACTGGGCTCACACTATCAAGTTCTTCGTACATTTGACTCGGTTTTCCACTCACTGAAATAACGTCAGATAACATCCTAATGCAATGACCAAAGTCATGAGGATGCAGAAGGCAATGGAAATCACTGCATTAAAGACTCATAAAGTGTATCCATAGGACATGGGGCCTGTAAGTGAAAAGTCTCTCCATTGGCAAAAGATTCCGGAATAGTCCCCCATTCGGATCTCTGAGAGGGCACTGCCAAGGGTGCCAAGGGGGAAGTGACCATGAGAAAGATTGATTGACTGACGAAATGATACGTTCTACGAGTCGGGGCGTGGAATTTCAGAAGCTTGAACACGATAAAGAGGTTAGTAAATCTGAAAAGGGAAATGCAAAGGCTCAATCTAGATATAGTAGGGGTCAGTGAAGTGAAATGGAAAGAAAACAAGGATTTTTGGTCAGATGAGTATAGGGTAATATCAAAAGCAGCAGATAATTTTATAATGGGAGTAGGATTCGTTATGAATAGAAAGGTAGGGTGGAGAATGTGTTACTGTGAACAGGTCACTGATACGGTCATTCTTATCAGAATCGACAACAAACCAACACCGACAATAGTTCAGGTACACAGGCCGACATCACAAGATGAAGATGAAAAGACAGAGAAAGTATGCGAGGATATTTAAAGGGTAACCCAGTAGGTAAACGGAGATAAAAATCTAATAGTCATAGGAAACTGGAATGCAGTTGTAGGGGAAGGAGAAGAGGAAATAGTTACAGGAGAATATGGGCTAGGGAAAAGGAATGAGAGAGGGGAAGACTGACTGAGTTCTGTAATAACTTTCAGGTAGTAATAGCGAATACTCTGTTCAAGAATCACAAGAGGAGCTATACTTGGAAAAGGCAGGGTGATACGGGAAGATTTCACTTAGATTACATCATGATCAGACAGGGATTCCGAAATCAGATACTGGATTGCAAGGCGTACCCAGGAGCACATATAGACTCAGATCACAATGTAGCTCAGTAGGCAGTACATTTGAAGAGGAATCGACGTCTCTAAAAAGGGGAATCACTGAAGTTGGAAAGGAAAATGTACGTACAAAGAAGGTAACTGCGAGGAAATCGTAGGTAACAGATGAAGTACTTAAGTTGATCGATGAAATAAGCAAGTACATAAACGTAGAGGGGAAATTCAGGAACACAGCAATACAAGTCACTGAGGAATGAAATAAACAGGAATAGCAGAGAAGCTAAGACAAAATGGCTGCATGAAAAATGTGAAGAAATCGAAAAAGAAGTGGTTATCGGAAGGACTGACTCAGCATATAGGAAAGCCAAAAAACATTCGATGAAATTGAGAGAAAGGGTGGTAACATTAAGTATATGACGGGAATTCGACTATAGTACACGAAACTGAGGAATTCTACTACCTAGGCAGCAAAATAACCAATGACTAACGGAGCAAGGAGGATATCAAAAGCAGATTAGCACTGGCAGAAAAGGCATAACTGGTCAAGAGAAATCTACTAGTACAACACATAGACCTTAATGTGGGAAGAAATTTCGGAGAATGTAAGTTTGGAGCACAGCATTGTATGGTAGTGAAACATGGACTGTGGGTAAACCGAAACAGAAGAGAATCGAAGCATATGAGATGTTGTGCTACTGACGAATGTTGAAAATTAGGTGGACTGATAAGGAAAGGAGTGAAGAGGTTTTGCACAGAATCGGAGAGGAAAGAAATATGTGAATGGTTAAAATGGTTCAAATGGCTCTGAGCACTATGGAACTTAACATCTGAGGTCATCTGTCCCCTAGAACTTAGAACTACTTAAAACTAACTGACCTAAGGACATCACACACATCCATGCCCGAGGCAGGATTCTAACCTGCGACAGTAGCGGTCGCGCGGTTCCGGACTGAAGCGCCTAGAACCGCTCGGCCACAACGGCCGGCGAAATATGTGGAAATCACTGACAAGAAGAAGAGACAGGATGAGAGGACATTTATTCAGACATCAGGGAATGACTTCCATGGAACTAGAACGAGCTATAGAGGGTAAAAACTGTAGACGAAGACAGAGATTGGTGTATTTAAAGTCTGTAACTGATTACGTAGGTCGCAAGTGCTGCTAAGAGATGATGAGGTTGGCACAGGAGAGGAATTCGTGGCGAGCCGCGTGAAGTTTCATTTGGGATCTTTTTCTTCTTCTGAGTGCTTCAGTCAGGCAGTATATTTCCGTTCTCGCCGATTCAGTAGAGAACCTCATTACTCATATTATCTGTCCATGTAATTTTCAACATTCTTGTATAGCACGACATCTCAGATGCTATTATTCTTCTTCGGTTCCCCCACAGCCCATGATTCCCTTCCATACGATGCTGTGCTCCAAAAGAACTTTCTCAGGAATTTCTTGGTTAAATTAAGGCCGATATTTGATTCTAGCAGATTTACTTTAACGAGAAACCCTCACGTTACCTTTGCTAATATGTTTCTTGTGTTCTCCATGCTCCGTTCGTTACATATTATTTTGATTCCAAGATAGCGCAGTTCTTTCATATCGTCTACTCTCGTGTCCACCCACTCTCATATCAACTGGTTTCTGTTACTCTTTCTTCGGTTTACTCTTATTACGTTTTCTGTGCTCCGCAGATGGTTCATTCCATTCAGTACGTCCCGCTTTCACAAATTTTAAATCCACATCTAAACCTATCCTTTATTCCGAACTTGCTTCTTCGACGTACAATATTACGTCCACAGACATTTCCTCCCACTTGTACTGGCCTGCAGTGTCCTCTTTCTACCTACAAGCTCTCTCCTCTACGTGTAACAGCGGAATTCCTGCTGCACTCTTGACTTCTACACCTTTGATTTTAGTTTGCTAAACTTGTTCATCCGATGACCATTTGCTTTTCGATTTTTCATATTTTTCCTGCAGCCATTTCGCCTTAACTTCCCTGCACTTTCTATTTATTTCATTCTTAAGTGACTTATTAACTGCCGGCCGCGGTGACCGAGTGGTTCTAGGTGCTTCAGTCTGGAACCGCACGACTGCTACGGTCGCAGGTTCGAATCCTGCTTCGGGCATGGATGTGTGTGATGCCCTTAGGTTAGTTAGGTTTAAGTAGTTCTAAGTTCTAGGGGACTGATAACCTCAGATGTTAAGTCCCACAGTGCTCAGAGTCACTTATTAAATGGATTCTTGCCTTCCCTTGAAAATTTTTGCACTTTCTTCTTTCGTCGGTCAATTGAAGTATTTTTGCTGCTACCCAGGATTTCTTTCCAGTTATATTTCTGGTATCAGTAGTTCCCAGTTAGTTTCTTTTGAAATTTAATTAGATTCATTTTCTTTATTCAAATTTTTCCATTTCATTAAGTTTAAAGTTTTATTTCAAGACACTGTTCACATGTGCAATAAAGAACCAACCAACGCTCTGTTTTGCTCAGACACTGGATATGATACCGAAAAATCATTATATTCAGTTTTCTCACACACAGACAATTCTTTCAGAGAAAGATTGTTGCATTAAGTCTTTGATCAGTGATTTCCATTGCTTTCGCACGCCGTTGATTATTGCCGATTCTTCAACCTTTTAGGGGCAGCTTCTCATTGAAAGAGCAAGAACATCCTCTGAGGCTGTGTCCCGTCCTGCGCCATCTTGGACAAGACCGTTGGCGGAACGTGAATGATTCATTATATTGGGAGTCGTCGGTCGCCGTTGCCGATGAATTTTATTCAATATTTAGGCAGTGACTGGTATCGAACTAGGGAATCAAGGCTTTTCTTTAATTACTAGAGAGACACTACTCCTAATGCACATTATGCGAAATGTATATGTTAAGGGAAGTGGTGTGTTTCTGATTTATGTGATCGTTCCACTAATCACTTCCCACAGACGCTCTCCGGTATAGCTACATAGTTGTGGCCACAGCCAGACAATTCTTTTACATTATTGGTTGCGGCTATAACCATATAGCTGCATTTTCGACGCAGATACGGACAAGCAAAAATCAACGTAACTCACAGTGTTACTCTCATGTGTTTAAAGACTGGGTATAATGTCATAAATCATTTATAGTGTAATCGCATGATGTTGGTATGTTTGTAATGTTTTTGTGTCTTGCATTCTTTTAGTTGTGTTTGGGGTAGCTGCCAATCTTGTTCACATTATTAGCAACGATGGTAAGTTGTTCTACATTTCACAATTTTGTGGTGACCTAACCTCATTGAGCACAACTTAGTGCAACAAAGTTTTCGATGTCACATTTTTATTTTATAATTTGAGAAGTGAATGATATTTTATGCGAGCACCTCGCATCTGCACATGTCTCTCAATAAATTATACGTCAAAAGACGCGTTTGCGAGGGGATGTGTAAATTACCCTGCATACCAGACACGAAAATATGGGAACAAGAAAGCAAAATGTGTGAAATACGATGACGTCATTTGAATTCAATATGTTGATAGAAACTTCTGCCATCAGGCAGTACTAGCCAACCACGAGTCATTATACTTGGCCTCTCGTGGCCATTTATAGAAACATGCGGCTACGTTAAATCAAACAAGTATTGTGGTTGCTAAGGAAAACACATGGCGTGGTGAATGCTTCCAAGACAGTTGTGCATATACTATCAAGTGTTGCAGTGTTTGCTCGTGAAATATCACGATAAAAGGCACAATAAGACGATCGAGTCACCCTCACTCCCACAACTAATAATGCTGTGGTCGAATAATCAGAAGGCAGGAAGGTCACGTGACGCGAGAGCGTGTAAAAAATACATTGGTGCAGAGGCATATGACTTAGATATTATGCAGTTTCAAAAATATGAGAATGTTATGAAAATTACAATAAACCGTAATATCCTCAATTTCTTTTGATATTGAGGTACATTCGGTGACTAAAGCACACAAAGAAGCACTATTTTTTTAACATTAATGTTAAATGGTCTCTTAGACTATTGATTTCCAGCAATAAGAGTTTCATACTATTTAAATCACGCAGAGGTCTTCCAAGTGTCATGACAGTATGTTTCTCCGCATCACGAAGCTGGGAAAACGCTCCTACGCACTACTAAACTGATGAAATAGTACTTTAGATTATAACAACACCTAACAAATTAGCTGAAACCAAAATACTCAGTTACCTCGAAACTCCGGGAAACTTATAACAAGTTATAAACGTAAACTTCATGTCCATAGTGACACAAAACATTACCTTCTCGCTACAGTCTAGAAAATACACGACGTGTGACATTGTTGACACTAAGCTCGATTTACATTTGACAATAATTTAAAGTTATGTTGATGAAAAAAAAATTCCCTCCAAAACTATTGTATTTTGTTATTCCTATACAAACCCTGTTCAGCTCTTACAAGATATAACAGATTTTAGAATGAATCAGATCTTTTACGTTTGCCGATGAAATACAGTTGTTGCTAAAGCTGTGGTAGGCCGCAGGGCCGCTTTAAGGCCCAAGCGCCACATGCTGCCGCCTGCAGAGGCAAGCTGAGAGCAGCGCTGGAGGCGACCAAGCGCCAAGTTTGTACCTGAGGTTTGTCGTTAAGTAGTAGCGAAATCTGACACGGCTCGAAGTATGTGAAAACATAAGCGAAAGTCTTCCAGTAAACACGGGCCCAGAAGCGACCCGTCTGCCAGATAACTACGAATATGTGAGAAGACTTCAGTAACGGATATTGTCTTTGATGAATCTTCACGGACTTCCATCCTGGTGGCTGCGCCTAAATTCCATGACGTCTCCATGAGTGAATCTAATTTTCTGTCCAGGAGACGATGCGAGTGAATTCTTCGAAACGTCGTGGAATTTAGAGGAGCCATCCGATGGAAGTTCGAGATTCCATCGGCAGTATGTATCGGGAAAGTCTACATTGACATATCGTCCTCGTTAACATAAATTTATTTGAAACGCAAACTTTTCAGTTAAGTATCCATCTAACAGGACTCATATTTGCCCACCACCTACTTGAGCTCGCTGGAACAAGTCGTTACCGGAGATTTAAAATAGTGGGCCTGCACTTGCGTTATGTCACAACGTAACTATAGTTCGACACTGCGCCGGCAGCAGAGAACATGACAATGGGTGACCAACGTGATGCGATAGGCAAGGGCGTGGCGTGAGGTATTGTGTGTGTGTGTGTGTGTGTGTGTGTGTGTGTGTGTGTGAGTGTGTGTGTGTGTTTACAGTATATTTCAGCTTCGTATCGAGGTTGTGATCGGCACATATGGCCTTTTGTTTACGACTGCCAGCAACGTCAACGATCTAGTAGCCTGACGACATGTAGTGTTACGTGTGTCAATGGGAAATAACTAACGTAAGCGGTGTAAGCGCCTGTATAATGTGCTTTCACGAAATCTTCTTTCTTCCGTTCGTAATTTATGCCGTAAGTGCTCATCAACTGCGATCACGACGTATGCATGGTAAAAGGTTGGCAGTCCTTGGAGCCTATATGTAAACATCCTTCCCCACGTGTTCCTTTGCCCGTGGCGCTCAAGTTCCTTTGCTCTTTCCCTGCCCCACAACCTTGTTAGAACACAGATCGACGTTCAGTTTATCTTGTACTATCTGTATAGTAGAAGGAAGCTCCCAGCGGGGGCTATTTTCATCTGCCGATGCAAAACGGAGGTGTGTTATATGTTTGACTCCTAAGCCTATGCGAACATCTGTCTCCGCCAACGTAGCTCCCAAACGAAAGATCGGATTTTAATGCAGTTTTCTATTTGAAAACCGTTTTAATTTGCAAGGGTCTTAGTTACGTTACATGAAAGGCTGTCCAGCTATTTAAATTTTATCAGTTATAAAAGAAGACGTCATAGTCTCACGAAGACTATCGATTTGTGCCGGTATCTATTGGTACAACTAGGAACTAGAGATAGGCAAAACTGTCCTTTTCAGAGATCGGACAAGAACTGATCATTCACTAGAATGACCTAGTTCTTTTTCATGACTCACCGCTCACTTACAAAATAAGTAAATGGAAAGAACATTGCCTTTTAAATTCAGGTCACTAAATCTGTATTTTTATATGATTTGGTCCTATTTCGAAAGAACATGTAAAAAGGAATAATAATTTTGCGTTATATCCCAAGTAAGTTTGAGGTATAAAGGATTTAAATATCTTCTGCTGTAAAAACTATAAATATTACAGCAAAGTCCAAGTGGAAAAATTTTAAGAGTGAAGACTGTTTCTAGTTACATTTTGACACTTTTATTGGAAAAAATTGAATATAACAGTTATAACATAACTGTAATAAAGTGTATCTACAGTCGCTATTTACAGTCAGTATTACCATGTAGGTACCCAAAAAGGAAAAATTAATCAACATTGTCATTTATAAATAAAATATGACCCATTGTGGTCGATGTGGGTCTGTTTCTCTTCTCAGTGCATATCTGTCCTTTTGAGAATATTCGTCCAAAGGACACTGGTGTTGCTGTGATACACAACACCTTAAGAAGAAATTGATTTTCATTTTTCTCTCCAGTTTAAGGGATTGCTGTTTCTAGGCAAATATTCCTCAGCTAAGTATTTGTCCAAGTCGACAATTGCCGCACTTCCTGGGTGATGACTTGTTTGAAGCTGACCAATAGATTCATCAAACTCTCTTGCCTTAAGATGTAACTGGTTGAGAAATTGGCTGTGTTTTTCCCTGTTGAGCAACCAACGCTTAAATTTCTGCAATAGGCTTGATGTACTAATCCTGAAATGTTTTATCTGTTGCAACTCTTTGGCTTTTTAATTGGGCGACCAGTAAAATTACCTGACCAAACAATTCGTTCCTGGAGATAACGCGAAAGCGGTCTGACAACCATTTATGGAAATTATAAACCAATGACTATTTCTACAGGACATTCTTTATTTTTGTCTTTAAAAGATTTCAGTTTTCGTTCCGTGAATAATGTTGAGGACACCTCTTTGGTTGCCTCATCGAAAACTATCAAAATCTGTGAAGTTGTTGCATTATCCCCCAGTCTGTATCTTTTAAGTTTAAGGTGATCGAGTTTCCTCATAAAATAACGAGGCAAGAAATTATGCGATCTTTGTTTAATGTAAATCTTTGCAACATTTCCTAAGTAGAGTTCCATCTGGTTGGGATATCTTGTGTCAGTTTCAGTCGGACATTTTTTAAATTTTCTTGCATTTCAGCAACTTTGCTTCAAGCAAAGGATGTCGCCTTAAAAACAGATCTCATACATAACTCTTCTCACCTCGTCAAATGTTTTCTTTAGGCACTTCTGAGCTGCGTGTTGCAGAGTGAGGTTTAAAGAATATGCAAAGTATGGGATATGTGAAAGTTTGAGAAGCATGGCAGTTAATGCCATACTTGGCGCATTGACTGTTATTAGGGAGGTGATTTTAAAATCGATATTGTAATTCGCAATAACAGACTTTACCCAGTTTGAGATGTTTTCCGCAGTGCGACTATCTTCCAACAGCAGCACAATGAGTGCATTGAAATTAATGTTATTTATCCTGGTCCACGCATCAGAGTTAAGGCAGACTGCCTTTGGGATGGCCAGATTTTAATTTTATCGAATAAATCACGTTAGAAACTAGGAATTAGAGTTTGATAACGTTTTTCGACTTGGTAAATTAAGATTTGATTAATGCATATAATATTTAATGTTTTAAATTTCTGTGTCTTCAACTATAGAGAAAGGATTGTGTTCTCTGAGAATCATTTTTAAATGCTGTAATCTAATGCCATACTTTTATTTAATGTGAGATGCTTTATAAAATTAAAACATTTACTTATTAATTGTAGTTAATGGAAAACAGTTGGAAGTGAGGACATCACAAAAGGAAATATATCAGGACTTGGTCCAGACGATATTGACCGGCTGGATACAGCTTGAGACTCAGTTTGCCTTTCTGAGAGGATTACTTCATCCGAGGTGGAAGCAGACGTCAGTGAAGACGGTTCACGAGAAATGATTTCTTGAATTTCTACGTCGATTGATGGCGATCTTGACTGGCTTATGACCCACATTGTTCCAGAGATATTGTAGGATGCTTCGATTTTTGATGTCCCTTCAGGATTGATGATGAGCCAGAAGCCATGTAAATTAGCTGCAGACAGTAGCGGCGTTTTCGTTTTTCCCCCATTTTGGCAAAATGGTACCGCACAACGCTCATAATTCTTCCATTCGAAGGGAATGGGATTGACATAATGTTGTACAGCACTGAAAAGTACGCTGGAGAGATTAAAGTATTTTCTGTCGACAGAGACATTTTAAATTGTAAAAGCTTAAAGTGAAAACAAATGTACAAGCAGAACATTCTATAACCAGAAGTTATAGAGTGGGATGTAGGAAGTTATGATCTGCGATACCTAGACACACAATTGTGTAGTTTGTTTCATATACAAAAAGGTCTGAAACAGACATAGTGATTAAGGAACTCGCAAAGACAAGCCTGCTGGATAATAAAAATTTTGAATAATGTGATATCCGAAATTAGGCTACATAGCGGGTGACCAAGAGATGGCGGGATAATGGTGCAGGTAAAGGCTGGAAGAAAGCAGTGCAAATGAACTCCAAAGCATGTGCTTTAGGAGCTACGGACTTGTCTACTCATGCAGCCACAGGTTCTACCAGTGTGTCCGTATTGTTACTGTAGAACATAGCTGACCATCACTTTCAACTCATTTCGACGAACTCCGCCATATATTTCAGAATATCGGCATCCATGTATTTATTCTAAAGAAAGTGGACACTTGGCTGAAGCCAAGCTCAAGCCAGTTCCTTATCAAGATATCATTGTTTTAAGACACCACAGAAATAACAGCTGAAGAGGTAGAGTAGCGGCATACAAATTCTTTGACCTATTATCGCCAGTGCTACTCACATCCAATAGTAACGAAGAGAAACAAATCGAATATATGTTCGTAAATATCAAATCCCTTAACAGAATTTGCCATTTGCCTAATCTGCGTGCTCTGTAGACCTCCTAAAGTAGGCAGGATAGCCTTTTTCAAAACTGACCTCGTAAAATTCGATTCGACTTGGGAGCATACAGATATTGCTAGTAACACATAAACATTGTGCCCCTTCACTCTGAAATTCTGCTGCGTAGTTTCTTCTTCAAATGTGACAATATTTCATTTCGCTCCTACCCATAACGCAGCCTATAGTCGAACTATCGTAATATACCTGGAAACAGCTCATATCATATTAATGACATACTCTCTAAAATATCCAATAAAAATACTGTAGTAAACTGTAGCTGAAACCATAGAGACACTTTAAGCTTGCCAGTGTACCTAAACTTGCTTACAGATGCAAGAAATAATTCGGAAGACGACTACCATTCCATTCCTGGATTTAAAAGACAAACTACAACCAAACTAACAAAATTGGACAATAAATATGCTCCCCTAAAGACCGGAAACATGAAAGGAAAACCTGTACCTTGTCTAAAGGAACAGCCAGCACAGTTCATAAATCTCGGAGACGTGTACATCGGACTTACAAAAGAGTTCCAAACATTGAAAATAAAATTAATTACAAGCAAACATAGTCAATCATTCTGAGAATAACGATACATGAGGCATACCAATACATTAATCTGAAACATAAAGGCCAGATACTCTAAGGGAAACCTTGTGTGATCTAGGTAACTAGAGGCAAAGCAGAAGCTGCAGCTGGTCCCTTTGTCCCAACTTTGTACTTCACTTTAGCGACAACCGTCATTGAACCGTAAACAAAACATCGACTTTCTGATTATGCAACGTACGTAAATGACGGTAGTCGCGAAAAATTCTGTCTTCAGGTGACAACGCCGTCGAAAAACACGTCAGATCAGCATTAACTGTACAGTCCAAGTGATCAAATTTATTGTTGACCCGGTGCTGCTCACATAACTACTGCTCCTACACTCTTGACGATATTATTATCCAATGGACAGAAGATACAGTATTTACGAAAACCGAGAAAAATCAACAATTTCAACCATGAGGGCGTAACAGTCAAATGTCTATTACATGCAGGGAGAAGAATAAGAAGGGATGTAATATTAAAAATATTATGATTTTTAAGTAACTGTGATTTTAATAAGTTTTGTAACTACACATAAATCTCTGGTCAGATGTAAGAGGGATCCTGAAGGCATTGATCTGTCCAGGTTAAACGAATAATTAAAAAATTAAAGATAACATACAGGTTGCCCAGGACGAATGGCCAAATTTAGGGATGACGGGAACGATCATTTGAAGCCAAAACCTTCATGTGGACATATGCGCTACTTGAATGGTTTCCGAGATAGATTATATTTAATGTACATTGTTATTTATTTTCTTTATTATTCAGTGTATTATCATTGTTTACAGCGTACCACAGTAGTGTAGACGAAGTCAAGACGAATAATTTGCCGGCAGCTGTGGCTAAGCGGTTTAGAACCGGAACCGCGCTGCTGCTACTGTCGCAGGTTCGAATCCTGCCTCAGGCATGGATGTGTGTGATGTCCTTAGGTTAGAAAGGTTTAAGTAGTTCTAAGTCTAGGGGACTGATGACTTCAGATGCTAGGGGACTGATGACTTCAGATGTTAAGTCCCATAGTACTCAGAGCCATTTCAACAATTTTGAACGAATAATTTGATACAGTACACGTGGGCTATCAAGTCTGGGAATTACCTCAAATAGGCTTGCAATACCTACCTGCATCTCAGCAGATGCGCATTACGCAAGATTTTCATTATTTTTTTCTCTCTCTTCATGCAAACTGTAAGTGCTAGAGAAAAAATGAATATGCCGTTTCTATAGGAAATTTAATTAAATTTAACTTTTTACTGTGACACATTTTCGCTACAGGCTGCGCATTTCGAGTTAGTCAAGAAAAACGTACAGAAGTAACTTTAAATGTGTTCCGTCTTAGAAACAGTGGAATAGGGCATATGTCCGTATTTAGTTTTTTGCTTCAAAGGATCATTCCTGTCATATACCTGAATTTTGACCTTCTTCCTAAGACAACCTTCAACTATGGACTATCATATAATTTAAAATAATTATTTGTTACACATATTGTTATTCTTAGAAAACACTGAACTCGCATGGAGAGATGTTCAGTGAAGAAAGCGAATTGCAAGCTGTAACACTGTGCTAAGCGTGCAAATAAAGTGACGCCTCAAGTCACCATGTGATCTGCTCTGTGTGAGAGTGATGGTGAGCAGCAAGCTACCTTGCAATCCGATCTGTAGGAGTGGTAGCGAGAAGTGAGCCAGAGAGCTACATTGTGGTCTGATCCCTTGTGATGGAGGGGAGTTATGAGCTAGTGAGCCGCTGTGTGATCCGAGCAAAGAGAGTGGTGCAGAACAGTGCAGTAGTGGATGGATTATGGTCTGATTGATTAGAGTGATGGGAGGACTGAGCTATTTGGAGAGGACTGAGGCCTGGGTCGCCTTGCAATATGGTCCTACTGCGGGGTGGTTGAAGACCACAGGATACACGATCGCTAGTAACACATTCTGAGTGCGATGCTAAGAAGATAAGAAGTAACAACTCACTCAACAGTATGTAAATGCTTATTGCAATTCTGATATTTGAGGTTTTTTCAAATGAAGTACAGAAAAGTGACGCTGGAATTGTTTTCTGGGTTAATATGCTGTTGTAAAAGAAAACTTTCTCGTGAGCCTTGATAGCTGTGCAATCAATGCGGCGGATTGCCATGTGTTGGGATTTGGGTTCAATTGACAGGAGGGCTAAAGGTTCTTTTTTTCCACTCAGGGACTGGGTGTTGTATTGTGCTTTCTTCCATACCATCATAATTTGCTCAGCTATTGAGATAGCTGAATGTGTATGGCCTGATAGCCAAGAAATTAAAAAAATGAGCTTTCTTTATTATCTGTTGCTCTCATGGATTAGAAAAGCTTCATTTAGAAACAAGATATGCAAATCCACGTGTGCACAAGGTCTATAACAGGTTTTTTATAACTTGAGAAACGTTTTCTGACGAATGTGGCGTGGGGTGTCATTGCAGCAACCTACTGCAGAATTTTCATTCTGCTTATTACAGCCACCAGAGAAACATTTTGAAATCATATGAGCTACCATTCATTTTTCTGAATCACCTATTACCCCCGCTGGGAAGGATCTGGCTCTGAATCAACTGACGAGCAGACTACCCATCTCTAGTAGGAACCAAAGTGACACTGCTATTGGGACAGACTGTAGCACATGTTTTTCATATTAAATCTTATAATTTTGTTGTTTTGTTTACAAGAAATTTTCTTTCAAAAATCTGAATTTCAGAACATTATTTTGAAAAAAAAATTATTTTTCATTGTAAGTTTTATCACAAGTTTACAAAAAAATTTGAACTTAACGATTTTATGACAGGGGAGAGTGTAACATAGTTGAGGAGGAGAGTTCGGGCATCTAAAATTTTAGAAATTTAGTACTCTGTAATCTTTCTTTCATTCGCTTACGCCATAGTCCCGCAGTGATCGCAGGGTCCGCGTGGTTCAATGGATTTGTCAATGTTAGTTTTAGGGATGGCCAGATGCCGTTCCTGCCACCACCCCGTACCCCCCACGATGGAATCAGTGTACCCCAACTGTCTGCGTCTAGCGTAAATCGTGAAATAGTGTGGACGTGTTTCAAATGTCTGCGACGAGTGTAACCGAGGGGAATATGAGGACCAGCCCGGTATTCACCTAGTGGGATGTGGAAAACCGCCTAAAAACCATATCCAGGCTGGCTGCCACACCGGCCCTCGTCGTTAATCCGCCAGGCGGATTCGATCCGGGGCCAGCGCGCCTACCCGAGTCCAGGAAGCAGCACATTAGCCCTCTCGGCTACCCTGGCGGGTCAAATTTAGTACTCTGTAATACAAAAGTTTATAACTGAAACAGCTATCATCCATAAATATGGTTTAAAAAGGTTTGTTTTAATGAAAGCATAGCCTGTTTCGATTTCTTACAAATTCATCTTCAGACGATTGTTACATGTTTCCTTATTTTGTCGTTAGGACGTTATTTTGTGTTCGTTTTTGGGTTGCTTCAGTGCTGCATGATTCTGTGAGACGAAATCGTTCTGTTTTAACATTAACACGTCTGTGGACATACACTGTTTGAGTGCTATTCAGTTCGCTCGATAACGCTTTACACCACCCCATTCTCTACTTGATATTGTTTACGTTACTCATCTGAAACTGGACCGTTCTTTGTAAACGTTCGTCGTGTGTGCTGCCATTAAGCAGAGAACGGTGTGGTGTAAAGTCTTTTCCAGCGAACTGAATAGCACTCACACACTGCACGTCCAAAAGTGCATTGAGTTTAAACGTTATAACAAAAACACAAAATCCGAAACAAGTGATGATTTGATCCAAATAAACCTATTTAAACTATACTTGTGGCTGGTTCCTGTTTCAGTTATAAACCTTATAAAATACTACATCAACATTTTGCATGTTTCAATTTACCATACACTCTTTCCTGTTAAAGGTGGTGTTGCACGTGCAATCTTCACATTTGGAGGTAATACTGCACTCGTTTCTGCAGTGTGCTACAGTTTCTTTCAAAAACCTCCGGATCATCTCTTAAATCTTGATATGGCTGTTCAACTCGTTCCCCCAGTTCTTCAACTATATCAACGGGAGTGCTGTACACTTCATTTTCGAGTTGACCCTAGATTGGAATTTCTGGAGCATGAAGCCAAGAACGTTCCAAATTTGAGCAATAGTTTATTTCAGTTTCTTCTTACCACAACTGGAGGACACGGGGGAGGCCCATCTTCACTTATCCGCTTTGGTGTGTATTGGTGCCTTAGATGTCGTCCTACATCAGTAACAAAATTTTGCCGCGCTCCATGCACCACCAAACATTTAGCACGTGCCCTAACTATGAGCAATGGCTCAAATTTGGACGCAATCGGATGTAGACTTAAGCGAAAAGCTTAAATTTCAAATAAATTTGTACTATCAACGGCCGGCCGGAGTGACCGAGCGGTTCTAGGCGCTTCAGTCTGGAACCGCACGACCGCTACGGTCGCAGGTTCGAATCCTGCCTGGGGCATGGATGTGTGTGATGTCCTTAGGTTAGCTAGGTTTAAGTAGTTCTAAGTTCTAGGGACTGATGACCTCAGATGTTAAGTCCCATAGTGCTCAGAGCCGTTTGAACCATTTGTAATTAAAGAAATGATCGAAATAAAAGTTAGTGACAACGCCTTTAACAGCGACGTCGACCTATAGCCTACCGTGATGACAAGGTTGAAGCGGGCACATCAAACGCAGGGTCAACAAGTGACCAAATGTAGCGATATTGTGAGCAGTACCGTCAGAATTGTCAGCTAGAGTATACAGGGTGTTCATTTTAAATGAAGAACTTGAAATATCTCGAAAACTACAAATTGGATAAAAAAAGTTATAATTCCAATTTGTTTCTCTCGGTGGGGGACATCCAGTGATACCACACTCGACCACCCCACCCCGCCACGTGCGTGGATGGGGAGGGGGGGGGGGGGTTGTATTGCAGATTACGATTTTACGGCAAATTGACGTAAGTTTTATCTGTAGCATTTTCTTCGTTTAGGCACAATGGGGCTGTCATCGGAGGATTAGAAACTGGTACACAATCGTAACTCACGACATGCTACTTTATGACCCTTGAATACCTAACGGCACTTGGGGACTCCACCTCCATACTGCGAGGGTAAGACAGGGCAGTATTTTGTTAAAAAATGTTCATATGTGTGTGAATTCCTAAGGGACTAAACTGTTGAGGTCATCGGTCCCTAGACTTACACACTACTTAAACTAACTTATGCTAAGAACAACACACACACCCATTCCCAAGGGAGGACTCGAACCTCCGGCGGGGAGGGCCGCGCAATCCGTGACATGGCACCTCAAACCTCAAGGCCACTCCGCGCGGCAGTATTTCATAACTTCTAACTCGAAACCCCATTCGAAACGTTGTATTCATCCGACGTATCGAACAGGGGACTACTCAACACTCCTCTGTTGGCGTGGGTCTACGCGTACGCTACTCTACTTTTGCAATTAGAGTAAGTGTTCAAACATAGTACCACCAAGTTCAGTATGTTTATTGACACGCTTTTCAAATGACCGTACACACGACAGAAGCATATCTGCGGAGAAGTCAGCACAAGAGTTTGTCTTGAAGGTGGACCATGTCTTCACGGCCTGTCGGCACTTGCTTATACACCTTATCTTTTTCGACCTAGCGTGACAATTAATAGGGCCACCCCTGCCGATCCAGCGACCAGAGTAAACGCGGTCTAATACCTCCCCTACTTCAGTTACGTAATGCGCTGGCTAGCTGTCATGCTGAAACCACAAACGTTTTCGAACGTCCTGGGACACATCCTACAGTACCACCGGTATTCCTTGTTCCCAGAACATTCAATATTTGCATCCATTCGATGTGTCGTCGATAAAATATGGACCAATGAACTTGTTCATCATGACGCCATAGCATACATTAACCGAACAAGAACGTTGATGGTCAACTTACCGTAACCAGGTGGGACTGTCTCCACTCTAGTAATGCATGTTACACCGGTTAACGGTACCATAGTTGGTGAATGTAGACTCATCGGAAAATATTCCCTCGGCAAAGAAATTGGGGGCAGTCTGCATTTGTTGACTTCACCATTCACAGCCGGTTATACGAGAACTCGGTGCAGTGACACTTGGTAAGGATGATACTTCTGACGGTGCAGTATTGTGACAATACTGCCTACGGACATACCAGAATCGCAGTGAAATTGCCGGATGCTTATCCACGGGTTGTGGTGCACTGCTGCTGATACAGCTATTTCATTAGCTTCTCCTGTAACACGTTTGCTTCGTTTCCTTCTGCCGGTCTGTACGCTGCCATCAGACATAAAGGCGTTCACAAACTTATAAAATAACGAGAGCGAGCTTTCTTTGGAAACCGCTCAGCATACAAGGTCACAGCAGCCTCAACATTTCTTCTACATTCTCTGTAAATCAGGATCATTTCAATTTTTTCTTCTGTCGTTTGCAACTTTCATCGTCCACTTGCACGTCCGTTCTCCAAATGATAGGTAGGTGTGGAAGCAATAAACACTGCGCAAGTGCTGTAATGTTCAGAGCCGCTATCTGTTCTACGTCCGCACGATACGTGAGCTCCGGTCGCAGCGTACTGCATACTATGATACGTCGTAGTCCACTACACGGACGCGGTGGCGCGTCGAGTAGTCCCCTATTCGATACGTCGGAATAATACAACGTTGTGAATGTGGTTTCCTGTTAGAAGTTATGAAACAATGGCCTGTTTCTCCCCGTGCAGTGTGGTGGTGGGGTCCCACGTGCCATTGAATATTCAAGAGCCATTAAGTAGCATGTCGGAATTTACGATTGTATACCCATTTCTATACCTCGGATTACAGCACCATCTGTGGCGAAAGGAAGAAAATGCTTTAGACAAAAGGTACGTAGATTTTGACGTAAAATCTTAATCTGCAATAAAGAAACGTCGTTTCCCATTGAAGAGTTCAAAGTTGTCCCCTGCCAGCAATGCACTGCGTGGGGTGGCGGGTCGAGTGTGGTATCGTTATATGTCCTCCGAGACAAACAAATTGGAATTATAACTTTTTATGATCCGATGCGCAGTTTTCAAGATATTTCAATGTCTTCAGTTAAAATGAGCACCCTGTATAAGTGTGTACCAGCAGCCCATCAGTACTCATTCCACTTGACAATGGGCAAGGAGTACTCGGTTAACATTTAACCACTTAACGCCACTGTAAGCCCGAGAACATTTTCTTCTACAGCTAGTCAGTTTTATTTCAATTTCCTGTGCATGTCTCTTTACTTTCGTAAAAAACTATCACATCTTCATACTGATCTGTAAATAGTCCATAGCGCCTGAAACCCGGTAGTCAGGGAGAGGCAGGATAAAGCAACGATTGTGGATGGGTCCATAATCAGCTTCCGTTGGCTACAGTAAATACATACACTTTATTTGAGGAAATAATTTTCAACAATCATTTTAAAGGAATTTACTACACTGACGGCTGAAGGCCTTACTAAGAAAGTATTCAAAATTATTTGTCGGCTGAAGGCCACAAGCACCTTCAGAATACTCAACAGCTGAGCGCCTGAATTACAAGTGAGGATGGCAATTATGCATTAAAAATACTAAAACCTTTATTAAACAATCTTAAACTGTAACAAGCTATAGTGATGGCTGAAGGCGTTATCAATACAGAACTGAAAATTATATGTCGACTGAAAGCCACAAGCAATGTGAATGAATTTTATCCATAGTGGATGCTGTTGAACTCCACGACTGCTCCTTTACAGGATGTGGAAAAATTTCCGCTACCAGTCACAACAAACGGTTATTTATTTGTCACACGACCGGTTTCGGGCTTGAGCCCATCTTTAGGTGTTTATACATTCATGTACATGTTTATTTGCTGAAGATCACCATATAAATACAAAAAAATTATTTGCTGGTGACTAAACAGGTACAAGTGGGACAATTGTAAGTGGCAAGGCAGCATTTGCCACTTACAATTGTCCCACTTGTATCTGTTTAGTCACCAGCAAATAATTTTTTTTATTTATACATTGATCTAACTTTATATTTCTACAGTAATACAATGATATATAGACTGAACAGTAGGGGCGAAAAATTGCAATCCTGTCTTACACCCTTTTCAAACCGAGCACTTCCTATTTGGTCATCCACTCTTACTATTTCCTCCTGGTTGTTGTAAATACTGTACATCACCCACCTTCTCCTACAATTTACCGCAATTTTTCTCAGAATTTCGAACATCTTGTACCATTTTATAATGTCGAACGCATCTTTCAGGTCAACAAATCTTTTGAATGTTTCTTGGTTTTTCTTCAGTCTTGCTTCCACTATCAACAGAAAAGTCAGAACTGCCTCTCTGGTGTCTTTCCCTTTCCTAAAGTCAAACTGATCGTCATCTAACACATCCACAATTTTATTTTCCATAATTCTGTCTATTATTCTTATCACCAAGTTGGGTGCATAAGGCGTTAAGCTGACTGTGCGGTAATTCCCGCACATGTCGACTCTTACAATCTTCGACAGTGTGTGGATGACGTTTTTCCGAAAGTATATTGGTATATCGCTCGTCTCATGCATTCTGCACACCAACATGATTAGTCGTTTTGTTGTAATTTCCTCCAACGATCTTAAAAATTCCAATGGAATGTTATCTCTATCCCTTCTGCATTATTTAAGTCTTCGAAAACTGTGTTAAGTTCTGATTCTAATGCTGAATCCTGTATCTTTTTGCTATCGACTCCTGTTTCTTCTTCCGTCACGTCATCAGACACGTCCTCCCAATCATAGAGGCCTTCAGTGTTCGGCTTCCATCTATTCTCTCTCTTCTCTGCATTTAACAGAGGAATTCCCGTTGCACACTTAATGTTACCGCCCTTGCTCTTAATTTCACCAAAGGCTATTTTGAATTTTCTGTGTACTGAACCATTCTTTCCGAAAATCATTTATTTTTCGTCTTCTTCATTTTTCACGCAGCCATTTCGCCTTACTTTCCCTGCAGTTTCTATTTGTTCCATTCCTTAGCCAGTTGTATTTCTGTACTCCTGAATTTCCCTGAACATTTTTATACTTCCTTCTTTTGTCGGTCAACTGAAGTATTTCTTCAGGCCGGCCAGAGTGGCCGTGCGGTTCTAGGCGCTGCAGGATTCGAACCTGCGACCGTAGCAGTCCCGCGGTTCCGGACTGCAGCGCCTAGAACTGCACGGCCACCGCGGCCTAGGTTTGGAGCAGAGCGACCGCTACGGTCGCAGGTTCGAATCCTGCCTCGGGTATGGATGTGTGTGATGTCCTTAGGTTAGTTAGGTTTAATTAGTTCTAAGTTCTAGGCGACTGATGACCTCAGAAGTTAAGTCGCATAGTGCTCAGAGCCATTTATTTCTTCTGTTATCTATGGTTTCTAGGCAGTTGCCCATATTCTTCTTTCCAACTTCTGTGACTGCCCTTCCTCTTCAACTGAACTGTCCACCGAGGTATTCATTACCGCAGTATCTAGAGTCCGAGAGAACTTGAAGAGCATCGCTTCATTCCTTAGAGCTCCCGTATCCAATTTCTTTGCGCAATTATTCTTACCGACTAGTCAATTCAGCCTATTCTTCATCATTGCTAAATTATGATCTGGGTCTATATCTGCTCCTGAGTACGCCTTACAATTCAATATGTGATTTCGGAATCTCTGTCTGATCAAGATGTAATCTAACTGAAATCGTCTCTTATCTCCCGGCATTTTCCAAGTAAACCTCCTCCTATCCTGGTTCTTGAACAGAGTATTCGCTATTACTACCTGGAATTTGTTGCACATCTCAATTAGTCTTTATCATTCTTGCTACCAAACCCATGTTGTCCCGTCTCTCATTCGTCTAAGCCTGTTCCAACAACGGCATTTCAACACTCATGACTATTAGATTTTCATCTCTCTTTACGTACTGAATTACCTGTTCAATATTCTCATATACTTTCTCTATCTCT
Organism: Schistocerca piceifrons; assembly: GCF_021461385.2. NCBI lineage: Eukaryota > Metazoa > Arthropoda > Insecta > Orthoptera > Acrididae > Schistocerca > Schistocerca piceifrons. Next base: position 639,960,850 of record NC_060140.1, on the reverse strand, counting down.
TCATCTTCTGCTTGCGACGTCGGCCTGTATACCCGATCTATTGTTGTCGATGTTGGTCTGCTGTCGACTCTGATGAGAATAACCCTCTCACTGAACTGCTCGCAGTAGCTCACTCTCTGCCTTACCTACCTGTTACAACGAATTGCACTCCCGTTATACCATTCCGTGTCCGCCCCAATAGCTAAGTGGTCAGCGTGACGTTTTGCCATCCTACGGATCCGGGTTCGATTCCTGGCTGTGTCGTCGGGGATTTTGTCCGCTCAGGGACTGGGTGTTGTGTTGTCTTCATCATCATTTCATCCCGATACGGCGTGCAGGTCGCCCAATGTGGCGTCGACTGTAATAAGACCTGCACCAAGGCGGCCGGACCTGCCCCGTAAGGGGCCTCCCGGCCAGTGACGCCAAACGCTCATTTCCATTTACATACCATTTCGTGCTGCTGTTGATATTATCCTATAGTGATCTGACCAGATATCCTTGTCTTCTTCCCATTTCACTTCTCTGAACTCCACCATATGCAGATTGCGCCTTTACATTTCCCTTTTCAGATTTTTTGGCTTCCCTACCACATTAAAACTCCTTATATTTCGCGCTTACTTTCACAGAACGCCACCCTTTCGTTGATTACTCAATCTTTTCTCGTGGTCACCTCCCTCTTGGCAGTCCTCCCGGAGATCCTGATTGGGGAGACGGGGGGGGGGGGGGGGCTGGTCCGGGCTCTTTTGCCAGTGGAGCAGTGGAGAGACCATTATGATACTTTTCCAATTGCAAGTCACATGTCCTTCGGATTTCCTGTGTATTTCATGCAGTGGTTCCCATTGCCTTCTGGATCCTGACGCCGTTTATCACTGTCGATTCTTCTACCATTAGGGACTGTTTCCCACCCCAAGCCGGCCCTCTGTGGCCGAGCGGTTCTAGGCGCTTCAATCCGGAAGCGAGCGACTGCTACGGTCGCAGGTTCGAATCGTGCCTCGGGCATGGATGTGTGTGATGTCCTTAGGTTAGTTAGGTTTAAGTAGTTCTAAGTCTAGGGGACTGATGACCTTAGATGTTAAGTCCCATAGTGCTCAGAGTCATTTGAACCATTTTTTGAACCCACCCCAAAGGTAAAAGATTTTCCTAAAACTCTGTCCGCTCCTCCGCCCTCTTCGACAAGGCCGTTGGCAGAGCGACGCTTTTATGTCATGCTGGAAGTCTTCGGCGAAACTGCTGATGATTTTATTCAAAATTTTAGGAGTGGCTTGGTTCAGACCCGGGACCGAGAACGTTTTGATTACTGTTCACAGAGGCTACCTCTTTGTGTTCCTTTTTCTTCTTCATTTTGTTCGTCATTGTTCTTGACATTTGATCTGGGCGGACGTCACATGACCACCCCTTCAAGTTTATTGTTGAATGCTTCACTCATCTTGTTTGTTACAATTATTATGGCAGACAGCAGACAGCCTTGTGGCCAAGTACGTTGAGTTACAGTGTGGTCAACCCTAGACGACAGTGCTACACACAAAGTCACAGAGAGTATTGAACAGCTGCCCAATATAGTGGGGAAACATGAAACCTCACCGTGAATGTCCTCCTGGCTGTTATCGCTAAATTCTGTGTCGGCTAGAACAGGTTAAGTTGACCATTGATCTACACCTTTCCACTTCCCTATTCAATTGAAGGTATAGGTAACGGTCAGTCACATCGATTATCAGTATCGTACAAGGATGTGCTCTGAACTAGAAGGTAAGACAATTTACCATATGATCGTTCTGAGGATTATCATCATCTTTCCTAGAACAAAACTTAATACAAACTAATATTTTTCAATGCTTCGCTAAGAAAGTAATCATTACTTACAGCGTATACTAGAGCAATAAAAAGATCTTTCCTGCCATTGACACCTTCCTGTTCTCCATTTCCTTCAGTAGTGACGTATAGTACTTTTAGGAAGGTAATGTGAGTATGACTTAGAACTGCAGTGCAAGTTTCGTTCTTTACTAATGTACTGAACGTCTATGACAGCATATTGCCTTGCTTCGTTTTCGTCTTCTTCTCAGACTCTGACATTTTATCTCACGTATTTCGAGAGACTCGATCTATGGACTCGCCTTTGTGGAAGACGTTACTAAAACATCTCACTGCTGTATTGCTCTACTCAGAAATAGGTGATTAGAATGATAGTGGTGAACACACATTACTAGCATTCGGAAGGGGAGGCAGTGCCGAATAGGTCCTCGTCATCAGATCATATGCCAGACCAGGTCTCAGTACCAGTGTACGCTTGTAGTGAGAACATTCGACCCCTTTGTAGTTTTGCCTGCACGATGCTGAAGAAGAGTTGTGGTAGTCCAACAGTGCCATTCGAGAGAATTAGGTTACGTGGCGGTGTAACATTTTGCATTCTTATTTCTCCCTCGTCGTCGTCAACAGTATAAACGCATTACTGTACTGCACCAACAGAATATTTTCTTGTGTAGCAAGAAACATCACACTTTTCGTCACGGCACCGTTTGCATTCCTTCTACGTAACATTTGCGTCGCCTGATTGTCACTAATGGCTGCATCGGTAGCACCAAAAACATACGTGTTACATCGCGAATTGGTACATCCGGTAGTGATACGGCCAAACATTAATCCGCGCAGCATAAAAGATCTCGGGGATTTATGAACATGCCACGTGGACTTCAATCAACAAAACTTCCCTAGTTCGGCAAATGCCGATACTCCGAATCGGGAGCCGTTTATAATGCGTTACGGTGTGAATAAATCCATTTTTGACATCTCGGGACGTCCAATACGCGATAATAATAAATTAAACGCGTTTCCGGAACGGCCTGTTGGGCGATTAATATTAATCCACTGACAAAAAGAGAGCAAAACGGTAGCTCAGAGTTAAATGCTCCCTATTCAGGAAGAGATTTAACGCGAAAATACGATTCGGTAGAACGAGATGAAAGCACGGCGAAAAACCTTTCTAAAAATGCTTTCGTTTTTTTTCTGGTTTCACTTTATGGTCGAGTGTACTGCTCAATATCATCATAAATCCTAGTACACCCACTGTGCGGAAGCCGGTGACACATCCATAGCAAGTCGCTTGTGATGTTTATCCCCCGCCAAGCATGCATGCTCTTCAATTTGAAGAGATGTATCTCGCCGGCTGGAACAAACATCTGCTCCAGTGGGTATTATCAAACTGTGTAATTTTCTATCAAAAAATGCTTTTTATTTGAGGACTCTTTCGCTGTAAGCATTAACTTCCAATAGACCTTTTGTAACTGCGATGAAAATCTAGGAAGTCTGGTTCGCTATAGCTCTTTCTTAGTTAACTGAAATATTTTTGAGCCTATGAGGACTTCCTGATGATAGCTTTATCCATTTGTTTCTATTCAATATCTTTTTAATGTCGGGCGCTTTAGGTTCAAATGGCTCTGAGCACTATGGGACTCAACTGCTGTGGTCATCAGTCCCCTAGAACTTAGAACTACTTAAACCTAACTAACCTAAGGACATCACACACATCCATGCCCGAGGCAGGATTCGAACCTGCGACCGTAGCGGTCGCGCGGTTCCAGACTGCAGCGCCTTGAACCGGTCGGCCACCCCGGCCGGCGGGCGCTTTAGGAAATAACTGTTCAGAATTCAAATTAGTCAGTAAAGAGAACTTAATGAATGTTGCATCCCGTGCTTTGATTCATATTTTCTAATCAGGGTGAAACAAATAGAGGCGATGGAAGTCCAACGTTTAGCGTAAAGTCGGTTAAAAAGTGAACAGTACAGGAGGAGGGTAAACTGGAAAGCCTGCAAGAAATATTTGCAGCATTAATGTTTTGAATGAAGAAAAAAATTTTATGACGTGAAGAAGAATATCAGACGAAACATTGCCCAACACTCTGGTAACATAAGTAGTGTCGCTAGTGAGCTCGATCAACAGTCGGATGATATAAGTAGTTTCCTTAGTGAGTTCAAAAAAGAGTATGGTAACGTAAGTAGTTTCGCTGATGACCTCAACCAAATCTATTACATAAGCAGTTCAGCTAGTGAGCTCAAACAACGATCTGGTAACACACGTAGTTTCGCTAGTGACATCAGACATCAGTCTGGTAACGTAAATAGTTTGGCTAGTGAGTTCAGAAGCCTCAAATCTGAAATTGAAGAAAAACTTCCACACGAAGCTTCTGACCCGAAAAAAAAAATTATCTGAATAAGATACGCAAATGTTAGGAGATAAAATCGAGGACAACATTTCGCAAGTTGAGATAAAATGTAAAAAAATCTTCAGAATATGTAAAAAGCGGATTAAGGTAGAGGATTAAATGGATGGATGTTGAAACGAAACAGATGACAGATAAATTAAGCGGTGTGTTTGCAAAATGGAGCAGAAGGTTACCGCTGTTGAATCAGTATCCAAAAATAAACATGTGGTTCTTCTGGCGAAAGAAGTAAGTGTGCACTATTTGAAGCTGACGATAGAAGTTAATGTTTTACTGACAAGGGAACCTCCCCATCGCACCCCCCTCAGATTTAGTTATAAGTTGGTAGAGTGTATAGGCCTCGAAAAACTGAACACAGATCAATCGAGAAAACAGTAAGAAGTTGTGTGGAACTATGAAAAAAATGAGCGAAATATACAAACTGAGTAGTCCATGCGCAAGATAGGCCACATCAAGGACAGTGTGAGTTCAGGAGCGGCGTAGTCCTGTGGTTAGCGTGAGCAGCTGCGGAACGAGAGGTCCTTGGTTGAAGTATTCCCTCGAGTGAAAAGTTTAATTTTTTGTCTTTTCATCACTTTTTGGGAGTGATTATCACATCCACAAGAAAACCTAAATCGGGCAAGGTAGAAGAATCTTTTTACCCATTCGCCAAATGTACAAGTTAGGTGGGTCGACAACATATTCCTGTCATGTGACGCACATGCCGTCATCACTGTCGTATTGAATATATTAGATGTGTCTTCCTGTGGAGGAATCGGTTGACCTATGACCTTGCGATCAAATGTTTTCGGTTCCCATTGGAGAGGCACGTCCTTTCGTCTACTAATCGCACGGTTTTGCGGTGCGGTCGCAAAACACAGACACTAAGCTTGTTATAGTGAACAGAGATCATAACTTTGCGAAAGTAAAGAATGTAAACTTCTCACTCAAGGGAAGACTTGAATGAAGGACCTCTTGTGCCGCAGCAGCTCACACTAACCACGGGACCACGGCACTCCTGAGATCACACTATCCTTGACGTTGCCTATCTTGCGCATGGACTACTCAGTTTGTATATTTTGCTTATTTTTTTCATAGTTCCACACAACTTCTTCCTATTTTCTCGATTGACCGGTGTTCAGTTTTTCAAGACCTATCCACTGTGCCAACTTATAACTAAATCTGAGGGGGGTGCGATGGGGAGGTTCCCTTGTGAGTAGTTTACATCAGCATCACATTAGATTGTCGAGCCTAGTAAACAACATATGAATAGCACTATTCCTGATGAATGTGGTTTTGACCGATTAATGTAAATTGCCTTACATCACTAACAGTCGGTTTTTGTGATTTAATTCTGTAGATAATGTGCATCCAAAAGAGTTTTGGAATGATTTTAAAAATGTTTTGGTTAGAATATGGACTCAATGTGCATATGGTGCTATTGACTGGGCGACCCTGTAAGGTGGCATGGTCTCCTGACCTTAATTTCTTACATATTCCAACCTCACCATCATATTCTGCGTATCAAGACGTTTCATTCGATCCCAAACTCGATAGGGGAGAGTCAGTTTTACATATTTACACTTAATCGATATGCAAATCTAATAAAAAAATCGTAAGTGCACACCGAGATTAAAAAGTCGAGGCTGGCGTACACAAACATTGTTCGGCGGAGGCAACCAGCCCACTGGAAATTCCATAGAAGGGTGAGTTAGCACACAGCTGCGCCTGCCGGCCGACCGCCCAGAGACCAAAACAGTTTTTGCCAGAGAAAAGGGATAATGGTGTATGTTCACCTTAAAAGCAAACCCCGCTGTATTGTTTGGGAGAGCCCCAGCATACACATATTTGACAGACCTAGTGCGCAGTTTCAGAGTTCTCACAGGTGGACAGTAAATGTCTAACTCAAATGCTATATATTTCCGGATTGGTCGGCTTAAACGGAGCGCCATTCTCCCGTTTGTAGGAATATGATTGGCGGACTATTTCTGACGCAATGAGCCGGAGGAGTGAGGGAAAGACAGCGGATCATATACCCTTTTGCTTTTCGCATGGAGAAATGTCATTCCAGTGATGCTCTTGAAGTGAGAACACGTAGCGGGAGCGAGTGCGCTCGGCGTGCGTGTACACAGAGAGCGAGGAACAAAGTCTCTACTCAGTACTGCACTGAGAGAGCTCCTCTGTCATTAGTGAATCGGAGTGATACTCTATATTGAGTGGCTCGCGATTAAGCATTTGTTCACTGTGTTGGCCACATTACATTTCTCACGTGACAGCCTCGACCATACTTAGAAAAATTCAATCAGATAATTATTCAAGTTGAGTACACACAGCTCACAATGATTCTGCTGAGTAAATAACATTCTTAAACCAAAGGGATAAAACAGTTTTCCCACACTTTGTATATAAATTTCATTAACAGGATTCCTATCCATAAGAGGTAACCTCCTATTCCGAAATGAGCCCGGAAATTTGTGTATCAGTTTATAAATAAAAGTTTCACTTGATTTTCTCAGATTTTGCAATAAATAATATTTTCCGTTCATTTAATGTTTTTCTCACACTAACTAGCAATACTCCAGTACTCAAGTATCCCACTAGTTATCTAAGAAAGTAGAATATTTTTGTGTCTTTTCCTTACAGCAGATGACTCCAGAAGATATTTATTGCTGAAAGTTTTTCAGGCAGTTTTGGTACGTTAGGAGCGTCTGTCTGACTTCTGTAGTAGTGTGGGGTGGAAACTGCTTCTTTCAGGAGCCAAAGGGTACTTGTCGGATCAATCCATTGCACAACTCGTCAACATAACACCCACGTACTGACAACCCTATCTGGAATGTTCAGCCACATGCTACAAGTTACTATTATTTCTTTTTTGTACACTCCTTCGGCTACTTGCAGGTTGGTGGTTTTGAGGTGATGACGATGATGGCAATGCACATACCAACTACTGGGACAGGAACTGAACGGCAAATGATATCTTTTATTAGATCTAAATTTTTGTCTGATGCAAGAACAGGGCAACTTACTGCTATTTAACAGTGAGCCCTCTTCGGAACAGTGATTCACACTGAGTTCACAAAAGTAATGGGATAGCGATATGGGTATATACAGATGGCGGTAGTATCTCATGCACAAGACACAAAAGGACAATACATTGGCGGAACTTCCATTTGTACTCAGGTGAATCGTTTCTGACGTTATTTTGACCGCATGTCTGGGATTAACAGGCTTTGAATGCAGAGTGGTAGTTGGAGCTAGACACATGGGACATTCAGTATTTCAGTATTCACAGTGTTACGATTAGAAATAATTTTATTTATTGCATCAGAAGTTTTATTCTTTGTATCATTCTTCTGAGCCTTCTTCAGCAGAAGTGTGCTGAAAACACCAAATTTCAGGCATTACCTTTCACCACAGACAACACAGTGGCCGACAGCATTCACTTGACGACCGAGAGCAGCGGTGTTTGTGTAGAGCTGTAAATGTCGGATGGATCGTCAGTGAGAAAGCACCTCGAGTTCCTGATGCTAATAAGGCGAGTATATCGTTTTTTTGTTATATATTTATAGGAGCTTCAAACAGGAGCGACTTGTTTTCAGTTATTTGTGTAGTTACTAGTTTATTTTTGTAATTTCTTGCATGTTTCAGTGTTTATTGGGCACAAGCTTTTATTTTAATAACAGTCTATCGTACAGTACAGCCATTGTTATCGACTCTTGTATCAACCCTCGTATTGTACAGCCTATTGTTTGTTTTTGTTAGCGTAGCTCAGCATCAGTTAAGACAGTCAGTGAAAAGCACCTCGAGTTCCTGCTGCTAGTGAGCTGAGAACACAATTCGTTTGTTACATATTTTTACAAGCTTCAAACAGGAGCGACTTCAGTAATGGATAGGACCTGTGGTTGCTTTGTACATATGTGAGCTGAGTTGGTGACCCTTCGCACACAGCTCCAGGCAGTGTTGGCTTCCATCATACAGCTATAGGTTGCTGCCAAGGGGCGTCACTGTAGTGGGTTAGGTGTGGGGATCTGAGGGACATTGAGCACTTCCAGTGTGTCCCCCCGATTGGTCAACTGCTGTGGCCACCCCTGGTATTGCCTGCATTGAGGCTGACCCCTCACCCATGGTCGAGTGGGAGATCATTCCAAAGTCTTACAGGCAGCGAAAGACTTTCTTATGGGCTGATTGTAGGGCTTCCCCTGTTCGTTTTATGAACAGGTTTCGGGCATTATCTGTGGCTGACGAAGTCTCTAAGTGGATGCAGTTGTCCACCCTCTTCCAGAAGACGTTTCTCGACCCACAAGGTCTGGGCATTCAGAGAGTGTGAGTTCGCTGGTAGGTGGGAGCTCCAACACTAGGCGCGTAATGGGACCCCTTAGGAACATGGCTACCAAGGAGGGAAGAATGCCAGTGTGCGCTTCGTGTGGATACTGGGGGGAATCATTTTGGATGTTGTGCTTCCGGATGGCATGAAGAGTACAGGGTGCAGCCAACTGCAGGTGGTGGCTCATGTCGGTACCAGTGACATGTGTCGCTCTAGATCAGAGGAGATTCTCTCTGGTTTCGGGCGGCAAGCTGAAATGATACAGACTGCCTCTCTTGCTTGCGAGATTAAGGTGGAACTCATCATCTACAGCATCGCCGATAGAACCGCCTGTGGTCCTTTGGTGCAGAGGCGGGTGGAGGGTCTGAATCAGAGGCTCAGGCAGTTCTATGACCGTGTAGGCTGTGGATACCTTGACGTGTGCCATCGGTTGGTGGGTTTCGGGTTCCACATAATAGGTCAGGAGTCCACTACAGACAGGGGGCTGCGTGGAAGGTACTGTGCGATTTTTTAGGTTAGAGGGTCTCAGGAAACCACAGGAAGAGTGTCCGTCTAATAGGGGGCAGGTAAAACACAATAAGGTAGTTAGTTGTAGAAACAATTGGTATTGTAGTTGTAAATTGTCGTAGCTGTGTTTGGAAAGAACCAGAGCTCTAAACCTTGATAGAAAGCACTGAAGCTCAAATAGCTATACGTGCGGAAAGCTGGCTAAAGCCGGAAATAAGTTCAGCCGAATTTTTTTCAAACGAGCTAACAGTGTTCAGAAAGGATAGATTAAATACAGTTGGTGGTGGAGTATATACTGCTGTCAGAAGTAGTTCAGCTTGTAGTGAAATTGAAGTTAATAGTTGCTGTGAAATAGTATGAGTAGAGGTTATACTTGACAATCGGATTAAACTATTAACTGGATCGTTTTACCGACCCCCCCCCCCCCGACTCAGCAAAGAAAACTCATTTCAAATACGTACCTGACTCGTACAATTATAGTCGGGGGCGACTTCAATCTACCCTAGATATGCTGGAAAAATTATACCTTTAAAGCCGGCGGCAGGCATAAAACATCGTCTGAAATTGTACTGAAAGCTTTCTCAGAAATTTATTTTGAACAATTAGTTCACGAGCCCACTTGAAGCGTAAATGGTTGCGAAAGCATACTTGACATCGTAACGACAAATAATCATGCACAAATAGAGAGTATCATGACAGATAAAGGGATTAGTGACCACAAGGCAGTTGCTGCTAGGCTGAATATCGGAACATCCACAACAATCAAAAAGAAACGCAAAGTACATCTATTTAAAAAAAGCCGATAAAAATGCACTTAACGGCTTTCTAAGAAACAGTCTCCACTCCTTCCAATCTGATCAGTAAGCATAGAGCAGATGTGAAATGATTTCGCCGGCCGATGTGGCCGAGCGGTTCTAGGCGCTTCAGTCTGGAACCGCGCGACCGCTACGGTCCCAGGTTCGAATCCTGCCTCGGGCATGGATGTGTGTGATGTGCTTAGGTTAGTTAGGTTTAAGTAGTTCTAAGTTGTAGGGGACTGATGACCTCAGATGTTAAGTCTCATAGTGCTCAGAGCCATTTGAACCACTTTTTTAAAAATGATTTCAAAGAGATAGTATCTACGGCAGTTGAGAGATATATACCACATAAATTAATAAGTGATGTTACTGATCTCCCATGGTACACAAAATGGGTGAGATCGCTGTTGCAAGAGCAACGAAAAAAGCATGCCAAATTTAAAAGAACGCAATATTCCCTAGACTGGCAAAGCTTTGCAGAAGTTCGAAATATAGTGCGTACTTCAATACGAGATGCTTTTATTAATATCCACTACGAAATTCTGCCTCGCAATATGGCAGAAAACCCAAAGAGATTCTGGTCATACATAAGGCATACCAGTGGCAAGACCCAATCAATACCTTCACTGCACGATAACAGCGCTGAAGTCACTGACCACAGTACCAATAAAGCAGAGTTATTAAACACGGTTTTCCGAAACTCTTTCACCAAAGAAGACGAGGTAAATACTCCTGAATTCCAATCAAGAACGACTACCAAGATGAGAAATGTAGAAGCAGGTATCCTTTATGTAAGAAAGCAGCTTAAATCAATTAATAAATGCAAGGCCTCCGGCCCAGTTTGTATACCGGTCAGGTTCCTTTCAGAGTTTGCTGATACAATAGCTCCATATGTAGCAATTATGAACAACCCCTACACTCACAGATTGATCCGTACCTAGAGACTGGAAAATTGCTCAAGTCATAGGAATACCCAAAAAGGGAGCCGCGTGAGGTAACCGTGCTGTCTCAGGCGTCTTGTCACGGTTCGTGCGGCTGCCCCACTCGGAGGCTCGAGTCCTCCCTCGGGCATGGGTGTGCGTGTGTTGTCCTTAGCGTACATTACTTTAAGTTAGTTTAATTAGTGTGTAAGCACAGGGACCGATGGCCTCAGAAGTTTGGTCCTATAGTCCTTACCACAAGTTTCCAACTTTTTCCAAAAAGGGAAATAGGACAATCCACTGAATTGCTGGCCAGTATCACTAACGTCTATTTGCAGTAGGGTTTTGGAACATATGCTTTATTCGGACATTACGAATCACCTCGAAGAGAGCGATTTATTGACACATAGTCAGCACGAATTCAGAAAATATCGTTCTTGCGAAACACAACTAGCTCCTTTACTCTTGAAGTAATCAGTGCTATCGACAGGGGATGTCAAATTGATTCCATGTTTTTAGACTTCCAGAAGGCTTTCGAAAACCTTCCTCACAAGCGTCTTCTAAGCAAACTACTTGCTTATGGAATATCGCCTCAGTTGTTCGATTTGGTTCGTGATTTCCTGTCAGAAAGGTCAGAGTTCATCGAGTAAAATAGAAGTAATATCCAGCGTTCGCCAAGGAAGTGTTATAGACAGTCTGTTGTTCCTGATCTATATTAACGACATAGGAGACAATCTGAGTAGCCCTCTTGGATTGTTTGCAAATGATTCTATCATTTACCGTCTTGTAAAGTCATCAGATTACCAAAACGAAATGCAAAATGATTTAGATAAGATATCTGTATGGTGCGAAAAATGGCAATTGACCATGAATAAAGAAGTGTGAAGTTATTAACATGAGAACTAAAAGATATCCTCCTAATTTCGATTACGCGATCAGTCACACAAATCTAAAGGCTGTAAATTCAACTAAATACTTAGGGATTACAATTACAAATAACCTAAATTGAAACGATCACATAGATAATGTTGTGGGTAGGGCAAACCAAAGACAGCGATTCATTGGCAGAACACTTGGAAGGTGCAACAGGTTTACTAAAGAGACTGCTTACACCACGCTTGTTCGCCCTGTTCTGGAGTATTGTTGTGCGATGTGGGATTCGCATCACGCGGGACTGACGGGTGACATCGAAAAAGTTGAAAGAAGGGGAGCTCGTTTTGTATTATAGCGAAATAGGGGACATAGTGCCGCAGACATGATACGTGAATTGGAGCAGCAATCATTAAAACAAAGAAGTTTGTCGTTGCGACGGGATCTTCTCATGAAGTTTCAGTCACCGATTTTCTCCTCCTATTGCGAAAACATTCTTTTGGCACCCACCTACATAGGGAGAAATGATCATCTCGATAAAATAATAGAAATCAGGGTACGCACAGAAACATTTCAGTGCTCATTTTTCCCGCACACCGTTCGAGAGTGGAACAGCAGAGAGACAGCTTGAAGGTGGTTCATTGAACCTTCTAGCAGGCACTTTATTGAGAATAGCAGAGTAATCACGTAGACGTAGACGTAGAATGCTAACAGACATGCAACACTGCGACAAACAACCGCAGAAATCAATGTGGGTCGTAAGCCTAACGTACAGTGTTGACGTTAATGGGCGATGGCAGCAGGCGACCGTGGCGAGTGCGTCTGCTACCAACATGACATCGAATTCAGAACCGCTCCTGGGCTCATGACAATATTGGTTGAACCCTAGACGACTGGATGATTATTGCCTGGTTGGATGAGTCCCGATTTCGGCTGGAAAGAGCTGATGGTGGAAAGAGATTGTGGTGCATACCCCTCGAAACCATGGACCAAAGTTGTCAACAAGGTAGTGTTACCTCAACATCGTTAGTGACACATATGATGTTATCGATGGTATTTTGTAAACCTATCAATCTATCGATTAACTTACGATTCTTTTGTGCAAGTATTTCAAACGAAAAATAACCTTCTAAGAATTTTTATTGATTGAAGACAACAACACAAGGTATGTAAATTTTTTTAGCCTCCTGCGTTTTATATTTAATATTTCCTCCTGTCTTGGAGGAAACCCTCTATGCAGGTAGTGAAGTTGCCGGAGAGCACAAATATTTAGTGGCCATTACATGCAACATGCTAATAGATTTGGCCCAGTATTCTAATAAACAAGCATTCTTGTCTACTACAGGTTTTTCAAAATATTGACGTAGGCCAGTTATGGAATCACTGGCGTAACGACATCGATGTTACGGCGTTGCTGATGGGGCAAAAAAGCAGATAATTCGATTTCAAACTGTTAGACGCATCAGTAAACGTATTAGGACTGCTCATGGATGCTTCATGACAGTAGTATACTCTTTCTGAGGTAATTGTACGATGTTGTCTGGCTCTTGAAAGGTCCTGAAACCAAGTTTTTTAAACCAAGGGTCTGATAACGTCGCAAGCATATAGCAGTCCGTGTATTAAATGGTCTCAGTCTTTCATTGACTGATTTAGTCAAGGAAGCAGAACACTCCGTGCTTCATTATTTGTTAAGATGTTTCCAAGTCTGACAACTTTTCAGAAATACCTCATACGAAAAGTATAATTAAGGAATAAGTGACATTTGACTCCCCTGAGATTGTTGTTGCTGCTGCTTCAACAGGTTCAAGAAGACCTATTACCTCTTGTACAGCTAAGTAATTTTCTGTTGTGAGGGAAGGCAGTGCTCTTGAACTTTCATTGCTCGCAACTGGAAGCTCACTTCAAATTTCCAAAAGTCTTTTGAGCATATAGTATGAGCTGTTCCATCGAGTCGACACATCTTGTATCAGTTTCAATTCTTTTTTGCTTGCTCATTTTTGAGCATTGCGCAGTTTGTGACTGGCTAGAGTACAGCTATGAAAAAAGTCACAATAGCTTTTGTTTTCAATAAATTTTCGGAAAATGCTTCTACTTTGATACAGTACTGTACTGTTAAGTTGATGCAGAGGACAAAACAGGGTGAATGTCGAAACCTGAAGATTGCAGGCGTTTCTCTTTTTCTTAACTGCAGCACTGTCTATAAGCACTACTACAGTCTATAGTAAGATTCGATTGACGACCTAAAATATGTAATGTTAAAATTAAGTTACAATATGTCCTAAATTTAGTTAAATATTCACAATGAAATATTTTTAAAAGTCTTTTTATGTGAAAAATTACTTTCACATATGTTGTTGTTGTTGTGGTCTTCAGTCCTGAGACTGGTTTGATGCAGCTCTCCATGCTACTCTATCCTGTGCAAGCTTCTTCATCTCCCAGTACGTACTGCTGCCTACATCCTTCTGAATCTGCTTAGTGTATTCATCTCTTGGTCTCCCTCTACGATTTTTACCCTCCACGCTGCCCTCCAGTACTAAATTGGTGATCCCTTGATGCCTCATAACATGTCCTACCAACCGATCCCTTCTTTTAGTCAAGTTGTGCCACAAACTCTTCTTCTCCCCAACCCTATTCAGTACCTCCTCATTAGTTATGTGATCTACCCATCTAATCTTCAGCATTCTTCTGCAGCACCACATTTCGAAAGCTTCTATTCTCTTCTTGTCCAAACTATTTATTGTCCATGTTTCACTTCCATACATGGCTACAAACCATACAAATACTTTCAGAAATGACTTCCTGACACTTAAATCTATACTCGATGTTAGCAAATTTTTCTTCTTCAGAAACGCTTTCCTTGCCATTGCCAGTCTACATTTTATACCCTCTCTACTTCGACCATCATCAGTTATTTTGCTCCCCAAATAGCAAAACTCCTTTACTACTTTACGCGTCTGATTTACTAGTCTAATTCCCTCAGAACCACCCGACTTAATTCGACTACATTCCATTATCCTCCTTTTGCTTTTGTTGATGATCATCTTATATCCTCCTTTCAAGACACTGTCCATTCCGTTCAACTGCTCTTCCAAGTCCTTTGCTGTCTGTGACAGAATTACAATGTCAGCGGCGAACCTTAAAGTTCTTCTCTATGGATTATAATACCTACTCCGAATTTTTCTTTTGTTTCCTTTACTGCTTGCTCAATGTACAGATTGAACAACATCGGGGAGAGGCTACAACCCTGTCTCACTCCCTTCCCAACCACTGCTTCCGTTTCATGTCCCTCGACTCTTATAACAGCCATCTGGTTTCTGTACAAATTGTAAATAGCTTTTCGCTCCCTGTATTTTACCCCTGCCACCTTTAGAATTTTAAAGAGAATATTCCAGTCAACATTTTCAAAAGATTTCTCTAAGTCTACAACGGCTAGAAATGTAGGTTTGCCTTTTCTTAATCTAGCTTCTAAAATAAGTCGTAGGGTCAGTATTGCCTCACGTGTTCCCATATTTCTACGGAATCCAAACTGATCTTCCCCGACGTCGGCTTCTACCAGTTTTTCCATTCGTCTGTAAAGAATTCGCGTTAGTATTTTGCAGCCGTGACTTATTAAACTGATAGTTCGGTAATTTTCACATCTGTCAACACCTGCTTTCTTTGGGATTGGGATTATTATATTCTTCTTGAAGTCTGAGGGTATTCCGCCTGTCTCATACATTTTGCTCACCAGATGGAAGTGTTTTGTCGGGACTGGCTCTCCCAAGGCTGTCAGTACTTCTAATGGAATGTTGTCTACTCCCGGGACCTTATTTCGACTTAGTTCTTTCAGTGCTCTGTCAAACTCTTCACGCAGTATCATATCTCCCATTTCATCTTCATCTACATCCTCATCCATTTCTATAACATTGCCCTCAAGTACATCGCCCTTGTATAGACCTTCTATATACTCCTTCCACCTTTCTGCTTCCCCTTCTTTGCTTAGAACTGCGTTTCCATCTGGGCTATTGATATTCATACAAGTGGTTCTCTTTTCTCCAAAGGTCTCTTTAATTTTCCTGTAGGCAGTATCTATTTTACCCCTAGTGAGATAAGCCTCTTCTTCCTTACATTTGTCCTCTAGTCACACCTGCTTAGCCATTTTGCACTTCCTGTCGATCTCATTTTTGAGACGTTTGTATTCCTTTTCGCGTGCATCATTAACTGCATTTTTATATTTTCTCCTTTCATCAATTAAATTCAATATTTATTCTGACACCCAAGGATTTCTACTAGCCCTTGTCTTTTTGGCTGCTTGATCCTCTGCTGCCTTCACTACTTCATCCGTCAAAGCTACCCATTCTTCTTCTACTGTATTTCTTTCCCACATTCTTGTCATTTGTTCCCTTATGCTCTCCCTGAAACTCTGTACTACCTCTGGTTTAGTCAGTTTATCCAGGTCCCATCTCCTTAAATTCCCACCTTTTTGCAGTTTCTTCAATTTTAATCTACAGTTCATAACCAATGTCTTACAATTTAAAACCTGGTTCCTAAATCTCTGTCTTACCATTATATAATCTATCTGAAACCTCTCAGCATCCCCAGGCTTCTTCCATGTATACAACATTCTTTTATGATTCTTGAACCAAGTGTTAGCTATGATTAAGTTGTGGTCTGTGCAAAATTTCACCAGGCGGCTACCTCTTTCATTTCTTACCCCCAATCCATATTCACCTACTACGTTTCCTTCTCTTCCTTTTCCTACTACCGAATTCCAGTCACCCATGACTACTAAATTTTCGTCTCCCTTCACTATCTGAATAATTTCTTTTATCTCATCATACATTTCTTCAAGTTCCTCGTCTTCTGCAGAGCTAGTTGGCATATAAACTTGTACTACTGTGGTAGGTGTGGGCTTCGTATCTATCTTGGCCACAATAATGCGTTCACTATGCTGTTTATAGTAGCTTACTCGCATTCCTATTTTCCAATTCATTATTAAACCCTGTATTCACCTGACCATAAGTCTCGTTCTTCCTGCCACCGAACTTCACTAATTCCCACTACATCTAACTTTAACCTATCCATTTCCCTTTTTCAAATTTTCTAACCTAAGGGATCTGACATTCCACGCTCAGATCCGTAGGATGCCAGTTTTCTTTCTCCTGATAACGACGTCCTCCTGAGGAGTCCCCGCCCGGAGATCCGAATGGGGGACTATTTTACCTCCGGAATATTTTACCCAAGATGACGCCATCATCATTTATCCATACAGTAAAGCTGTATGCCCTCGGGAAAAATTACGGTCGTAGTTTCCCCTTGCTTTCAGCCGTTCGCTGTACCAGCACAGCAAGGCCGTTTTGGTTAGTGTTACAAGGCCAGATCAGTCAATCATCCAGACTGTTGCCCCTGCAACTACTGAAAAGGCTGCTGCCCCTCTTCAGGAACCATATGTTTGTCTGGCCTCTCAACAAATACCCCTCCATTGTGGTTGCACCTACGGTACGGCTATCTGTATCGCTGAGGCATGCAAGCCTCCCCACCAACGGCAAGGTCTATGGTTCATGGGGAGGGGGGGGGGGGAGACTTCCACATATAAAAAAATAATTCTCATAAAAATCGGGCCAATATATTACTTGTCAATGATAAGCTGAGCTTCAGCGTCTTATAAGTACAAGGGAAAGCAGGGAAGGAAGAAGAAGAAGACGAAGGTCACCATGATGAAGAGGGGTGAGAGAGGGGAAATGTTTACTGGTATGCCAGGCGTCATTCCTGCTGATGAACCGCATCGGGTATGGTATAAACTGCACATGGGAGTAACAAGGTTTAGTGAAAGCTCATTGAAGAGACCAGGGATGTTTCTTAGTTGAGTTGTCACACAATAAAAAACAATAGGGCCATCACTCAACTGTAGTGCTACAACTGCTACATCGCTGAGGTCGGCAGCAATCGTGATCGACATAGGGTGTATAGCTCGTGGAAGTTTTCTTGGTTGTTTCGCCGTTCACCGACGGAAGCACATGGGGCGGGTATTAAGAGCACTATAGTAATGGAGAGTAAGGATAGGTGTGGGGAGATACAGCAGTGCTGATACCTTCACCCAGCATACCGATGTATTTCTATAATATACCTGGGCCACTCAAAGTCTGCACTTGACAGATTCTGGCAGAATAGTGTTTCGCCAGCTTCATTGTAGTTACGATACAACAGCTTGCATTAAACAACAAGTGAGGGTTCTCCATTACCCCTGGAAAAATCCGATTCGATTATTATATTTACAGCTCGCTACGGTTAGCCTTTTCTGGCAAAAGATAAGCATTAATATTGACCCCATTTTATAAGCACCAGAAGTTTTAATTCTGTTCCGAATCGCTAACACAGTGGAAGCACTTCCGTATGACTCGCACACCAGAACACGTTATTTATATACACGGAAGACAGCAATACAATAACTGTAACACCACGACTACTGATTTTTCTGTGCTGTATTAATTGTCATTAAAATGTCGTTTTTCCCTCTAATAACTACGTTGTTTTACTATAACTATTTTTACATTTGTATTCCTTGCTGCAAGTAAGTATGCTCACACATTTGAAAACGACAATCAGTATAAGGAGCATTTCTGAACCCATGTTATTTACGTGTGTAATTTTCACCATAAGCATCTATCTGATCGGTTAGAAAAACGCACGACAGTGGGTTATCATCACTGGAAGACAAAGAAGAAAATTCACTCTCTCACAACCGCTCCCCATAGTGGCCAATCTATTAGCAACACACGTTTATAAACAGCATAGACTGTCTAAGGCACCACCATATTTGTTGCTGATTAAATACCTCCACTTTCCCTCTGCACTTCACACACCATGGAGATAACAGAACCCGACAATTTTTCGCGAGTCAGTTAAGAAGAATTTCATTTAAACGATATGATTATCGATAGTTAAGCCAAACAACCGATAATGATATTGCAGACAATATTGATTAATCAATGGTTTATCGATATTTAAGTGACACTACTACAAGACAATGATCAAGGTGGTGGTTAGCTGTGTTTACATGGAATGGATTGGATCATCTGGTCCAATTGAACCGATCACTGAATGGAAATGGTTATATTCGGCTACTTCGAGACCATTTGCAACCATTCATGGGCTTCACGTTCGCAAACAACGATGGAATTTTTATGGATGACAATGTGCCATGCCAGCGGGTCACAGTTGTTCGCAGCTGGTTTGAATAACACTCTGAACAATTCGAGCAAATGATTTGGTCACCAAGATCGCCTGACTTGAATCCCATCGAAAATATATGACACATAATCTAGAGGTCAGTTCGTGCACAAAATCCTGCACGGGCTACTCCTTTGCATGGATGGACGGCTATACAGGCAGCATGGCTCAGTATTTCTGCAAGACACTTTCGGTGCCACGTCGAGCTGCTGCACTACTCTGGGTAGAAGGAGGTCACGATATTAAGAGGTATCCCATGACTTTCGTCAGCTCACTGTGTTGGTCAATAAATACGTGCGTAGGCAAAATCAAATAAAGTTGCAAAATAGCTTCTGGGTTGGAGAGAAGTACACCCTCAGAGAAAAAGTGTAATGAACTTTGCTCCGAACTGGGTGACAAATTTGTTTATTTAACAAATAATTTGGAGCTAAACCAGATTATAATTGTTTGGGCAGTAAATTACGCTTGAACTGGAGACAGAAAATTGTTACAGCTCCCAGGGATGATCTGGGAAAGTTTAATAATCTCTTAGAAAGAGTGTAAAGTTGATACAGAGAGACAGACAAATCGCAATTTTAGGAACCAGGCAGTTCGAAAATAGGCAAAACGTTAATGGCAACAGGATGGTCGCGTATCGGAATAACAATAGTTTTAGGGGCAATATGGCTATGCTAGACTACTTGGCCAAATAATGAAGATGAAAGACCTAGTCGTAGATTTATGTTGGGATCCATAAGATCCCTGAGCCGTGCTGCGGCTCGCGTTGGTGCGGTTTGTAGGTTCAAAATGGGTCAAATGGCTCTGAGCACTATGGGACTTAACATCTATGGTCATCAGTCCCCTAGAACTCAGAACTACTTAAACCTAACTAACCTAAGGACATCACACAACACCCAGCCATCACGAGGCAGAGAAAATCCCTGACCCCGCCGGGAATCGAACCCGGGAACCCGGGCGTGGGAAGGGAGAACGCTACCGCACGACCACGAGATGCGGGCTGCGGTTTATAGGTTTCCGCCCTCTGTTGGATGCCAGACGGTATCGTTTAGTTGTCATGGTTATGGCGGTTTGTCTTCTTCTCGTGTTGAATGGCGCCACTCGGTTTCGCAAGTGTTGCCTGCCCGCTAGTGGCAGCAGCAGCGGTTATCCATATGTAGTAATTGTTGCCCTATCTTTGGGGGCGACGTCGTTGTTTTCCCGGATCGCGTGAGTAGGCCACTTCAGTTGGGGACTCAGGAGGTGCCAGGTCCGCGCCGTGCAGGAACACTCCCGGATCGCTGGCGGCACGCATGGACTGCCGGATGGAAGGGCTGTGCTCACGAGGGAGCACGACCTCGTCGTAAACAGGATCCAACAAGCTTTAAGTTGAGTGCATTTCAATCCAAGTAGAGAAACCTCCACCATTGTGATATCTCTCGATTCTCCAGTGACTTGGATTCGTGTTGCTGCTCGTGGTGTCGCCGAGGCGAAGAGCACCGAGTGGAGGGCTTGGGGAAGGCGGATCTGATTAGCCTTCCTCGACTTCTTAATACTGTGCATGGGGCTTAATTATTAAAAATTAAAATACTTTTGGTAGCTGTATGTCCGATTACGCTGTCTCTCGTAAACGGTTGGCCCTGACTAGTATTATTACGCAATCTGACTGCATAGAACAACAACAAAGAATGAAATGAAAATTTCCGTTATTACAATTAATTAATTAAGTCCCCAGCAACTATAAAACCTACGAAACCAACAAAGCACAAGTGTAGCTGTTCTGTGTGTGGAAGTGTGATTCAACGTACACATCTGGCACGGTTCTTCTTCACTAAGACAAGAAATTTTAAATATCATTTATACTGATGTGATAAAAAAAATAGAAATACTATAATTGCGAAAGAAACCCAGAATTACACTCTAATACAAGAACACACGCCAGATGCTTTGTTGACTGAACCTGTAATGACGCATTATTTAAGACATTGAGGTAATAAAAAGAAAAGGAAAAATTTTTTTTCTTTTACCTTCATATATTGACGAAAAGCACTGTAATCATTACAATATTTCCACACCGACTCGTTACTATCACTTCTCAACAAGAACTTTTCACCACGACCTCTCGACAAGCACTCTACACTACGACATCTCAGCAAGCACTTTTCATAAGCACATCTCAACAACCACTGACTACTACGAGTTCTCCCCAAGCACTGACTACTACGAGTTCTCTCCAAGCACTGCCAGTGGAGGCGGCTGAATAATACTCTTTGGCGCAATCTCTGGCGCTGTGGCTCAGTGTAGCCACCTTTCATATGCCCCTCCTCCACGGGCCAGAATTTGATGGTATTTTTGCCAGCATTGGTGGTGAAAATACCACCAAATTCGTCCACAAAAATACAGACAAAAATAAAAGATAATATTAATACCTAAATATCACATAATTAGTTAAAATTTTGGCTTTGCACTGACCTTTCAATAACCTAATATATAAAATACAGTAAGCAATACAACTTCATTTCATACATGTGGCTTTACATAATAGTTTACACAATACACAAAAAATCAGTTTATACAAATGTTCACATAAAATACTTTTAATTATTCAAAAAAAAAAAAAAAAAAAACAAGTAGTTGATAGTTCCAGCAGCAGCACCCAGCAATGGTCAAGAGGTGCAAACACCAACAAGTGACGTCATTTTAGTAGAAACAGTCCATCAGTGGCACCCAGTAATGTTGAGCAGGTGCAGACACCAACAAGTGACATCTTCTCAGTTGAAGCAATTCCATCAGTGGCACCCAGCAATGTTGAACAGGTGCAGAAACCAACAAGTGACATTATTTCAGTACAAGCAGTCCATCAGTGACACCCAGCAATGTTGAGCAGGTGCAGACAGCAACAAGTGACATCATTTCAGTAGAAGCAGTTCATCAGTGGCACCCAGCAATGTTGAGTAGGTGCAGACAGCAACAAGTGACATCATTTCAGTAGAAGCAGTTCATCAGTGGCACCCAGTAATGTTGAACAGGTGCAGACACCAACAAGTGACATTATTTCAGTAGAAGCAGTTCATCAGTGGCACCCAGTAATGTTGACAGGTGCAGACACCAACAAGTGACATTATTTCAGTAGAAGCAGTCCATCAGTGGCACCCAGCAATGTTGAACAGGTGCACACAGCAACAGGTCACATTGTTTCAGTAAAAACAGTCCATCAGTATCACCCAGCAATGTTGAGCAGGTGCAGACAGCAACAAGTGACATCATTTCAGTAGAAGCAGTTCATCAGTGGCACCCAGCAATGTTGAGTAGGTGCAGACAGCAACAAGTGACATCATTTCAGTAGAAGCAGTTCATCAGTGGCACCCAGTAATGTTGAACAGGTGCAGACACCAACAAGTGACATTATTTCAGTAGAAGCAGTTCATCAGTGGCACCCAGTAATGTTGACAGGTGCAGACACCAACAAGTGACATTATTTCAGTAGAAGCAGTCCATCAGTGGCACCCAGCAATGTTGAACAGGTGCACACAGCAACAGGTCACATTGTTTCAGTAAAAACAGTCCATCAGTATCACCCAGCAATGTTGAGCAGGTGCAGACAGCAACAAGTGACATCATTTCAGTAGAAGCAGTTCATCAGTGGCACCCAGCAATGTTGAGTAGGTGCAGACAGCAGTCCATAATATTCACTATCACTGATCACACTGTTCATCAGAGTTTATAAGCAGAAATTAAACATGTCCTAGTGGCACCAATCATGTAGAAAAAGTACAAGTAACAGTCCATAATATTTACTGTCACTGATCACACAGTTCATCAGCAGAAATTAAACATTTCTAAGTGGCACCCATCAATGTTGAACAAGTGCAGGTAACAGTTCATAATATTCACCATCACTAATCAGACAGTTCAGGCATGAACAATAGTTTGAATACACATACAAATGCTTTTACACACTAAACATATAAATTTTAATAAACACACAAATGATATCAGATAATTGTCATATTAACTATTACAAATACTCAAATATCAGTAAACCTATAATATTTATGGGTGTCAGTGCAAGCCACTACAAACAATAAAATAATATTTAGGAGATAGGTGGGTAGGATTAGGAAAGGAAAACACACAAAACACACTCACTCATCTTTCATCCACATTAAGTACTACTGTGTAATTGAATAGTGTTAACTGTGCAAATGTAATTCTGTCAAAATTTGATGTTCATCATGTGTATCAAGTGGTAGTGGCAGCAATGTATAACAGTCAATAATAGTTAAGTCAACGTCATAGTCATCATGTCAAGACCAATGTATGCCAAGCCAGATCAAAATGTACGGTTGCTGAACAACTGTCAGTGAGCCAAGATATGCAATTACTTCCTCTCTCCAAAAAAAAAGTATATACTGCTTAGTGATTTAACAAAGTGTGTGTAGACTATCTTCCTTCCACTTTAGTGTTCTAGTCTGCTATCTTCATCCTCCTTGTTCCATATAGACCAACAAAAAAAAAAATTATGCTCCTCACTTACTTTACCTCTTATACACCAAAACTCCAATAATCATCAGCATCACATAATCTCAATACTTCAATAATACCTCTTACGTCGATACATATAAACCTTATCATTAATAGCATTTACCTTACCTCTTGTCCACCAAAACTCCAATAATCATCAGCATCACATAATCTCAATAATACCTCAATAATACCTCTTCAATACGTCGATACATATAAACCTTAGCACCAATATCATTTCACTTCCATAACAACTCTTTCCTCTAGTCAGTCTCCTCGAACAAGTACAGATAAAATACTAATGCAAACCTCATCATCCCATACAATCCGAAGACACACTGTCAACACACAACCTCTGTGTAATCCATCTGACCCAAATCTTCTACTCATTATGAATTATAAACAAAAGAAATGCATACATGACCTCTAACAGTCTTTAGTTCGAATAACTCTCACTAATTAAGTACGATTACGGAGTGTGAATGATCATAATATTTCACAGTGTGTACACCACTTCAAGAATCATGGCAGAAGCAAACATGTGGAGTATTTCTTGTGTCAAGTGTCACTTCCTATTCCAATTGCTCACGAAAAATGCAGTGTAATAACTGTCAATGGTCTAAACCTAGTTTTGGTATGTCATGTCGTTAGCTTCCTTCCTATTAGCATACATTTATACAGCTTTCATAAAACCTCCAGCTCATGTGACTTCTATGAAGTTTCTTGTACTAATGTCCTTTATGTCGAATTATAACAGTTCATTTTCCTATCTTAAAAATATAAGGCACGGAGCGTAAGCAAAACATGCAATAGCGAGTAAATATACCAGTAGAGAACAGAATGTCAACAAGTGGATGCAGCACAATTCTTACAACGAGGCTCTGCCAAGCGAACAATCTATAATTAATACAATAGTGTGACCTAACTCTATGTTCATACACAGTATATCAGCATTTCTATATACCAAATTAAAGAGTAGTTATGACAACAAAACAGAAATGTGTAAATATGCAATCCATAAGCATAGCAGTAAACATATATCTTACGTAATAAACAGGTCATTAGCATCATATCAGCATAAGCAAATAAATGTTCATATGTCATCTTAATAAGTAAACATGAAGGCGCAAGCAGATAAATCACAAAGTATAACTTACATACGTAGCCACAGTCAGCACAATTAATCAGGTGACAATTATAATTTAAATAAATAAGCACAGCAGGCACATAATAGAAAAATATGACATCAGTGAAAAAGCAGTGCAGCCAAGCGATGCATAATATACACAAGTTACAATCCAGTTCATTAATAATCATTGTCAAAATCAGTTAACGTATGCAAGCACGTCGCTTCACAAGTAAATTCATAGAACATAAAATTTAGCACAAAGTATAAATCACGTAATTGCGAGCAGCAAATTACGTCTAAAGTACGTACCTAAGTGGAAATATGTTACCTGAAAAATAAACTCAATTAATAGTTACCTTTTTAGTTTATTAGTTTCTTCTTCGAAATTACATTCTTCCTGAAAATTTCTCGATAGCAAGTCGTCTTAACGTCGGACACGCACAGAATTTACCTGAAGTACTTAAATATTTTATAGAACCGTATCCTGAAAAATACTGAATGTTAATAACATAATTCATCAAGTCACTATAGCTTTATACTGAATTTAGTAGGAGAAATTAAACTGTGTATTTGTTTACGGCTGTCAGTGCATTCGCACTGAGCGCTCGATCAGCTGTAGGCGCGTGACGTAGGAAGCAATTGTTTGCGGTCAACGACTGCCTTGTGCGGCGCGCAGACTTCACTGTTACTTTGAGTATATGCCGCCGCCAAAACACAGCGCGGTATCCTTGTATTCTCTGCATGTTTACGTAAACTGTTGGTTTCTCGAAATTATGTCATTCCACAAAAATTTTAACGTTTGATATATGATGTATTCCCTTAGAGCGTCGTGATTTAAGAGTTTCTACTTCAACAGTGTTATCATGAATAATTTTGCGAATTCTATATGGACCGTTATAAAGCAGAAAATATTTGCGACACAAGCCTTTTCCTTTGTGTGACAAACGGTGAGACTTAATTAACACCTTTTGACCAACTGACAAGTTTTTTAAACGACCAGGATGTTTAGCTGATTTCTCTCTTCTAGCAGCCGCAGATGCAATATTTTGTAGAGCCAGGTTGACAACTTCAGAATGCCGCAGTTTCCGTGAAGGCGGAAAAGGAATGATTTCAGATATGCGATTTGTCAGTGCTTTGTTTTTTAATATCAGTATAGGCGGTAAAGAAGTTGAGTCATTAGGAAGTTCATTCAGAATGTTTTGAAAAATATGAAGATACTGATCCCAAGTTCTGTGATTCTGATGACAATAAAGACGACACAATTTATTGATTTCCTTCATCCATCTCTCTGAAGCGTTAGATTGAGGGTGAAAAAGTGAAATGAAGATTGGTTTAATTTTACGACGCCGTAGAGTACAAAGCCAAATTTTAGAACGAAACTGTGGTCCATTATCTGATATAACCTTATCAACATGACCAACTTCTTTAAGTAAATGTTTGATGAAAGCATTAGATACTGAACGAGCTGTTGCTTTGCATAACGGTGTAAAACTCACATATTTGGATGTCAACTCCACTGCTATGGAAATGTACGCAAAACCATTAGTAGAACAACTGGACCGAACAAATCAACTGCAGCCATGTCCTTTAATTTTGCTGGAATGATAGGAAACAACGGTGCTCTGTGAGAAATTGTTGGCGGCTTAGCCTTTTGACATAATTTGCATTTGGCCAGAACAGATCGAATACGTTTTTCCATATTACTGAAGTAGCAATTTTCCGGTAATTTATGAAAGCATTTTCTGGGACCAAAGTGTGCATAACCGAAATGCGTATACCAAATTAGCTTATTAACCCACTCATCAGGAATACAAACTAACCAAACAGAGTTGTCGACCGATTTTCTTTTAAAAAGAATTTTCCAGATAGATCGCAAAAACGAGGTGTGGCCAAATTGTCCAATCTAACAAAGCGTCTAAGAAAATTACAGGCACCAAGGAAACTACGAACATCACGTTTTGTGGTAGGAACAGCATAATTACGAATAGCGTCTAGTTTCTGTGGATCAGGAAGAATACCTTCTGTGGAAATAATGTGATCGAGAAATTTCACCTGAGAACGACCAAATTAAGATTTTTCGAAGTTCACTGTAATGCCAACTCTTACAAAAATACGTAATAATGAATCCAAAATTTTGTTGTGCTCACTCCAAGAACGTTTAGCAATAAGAATATCGTCAACATATGAAGTAATATTGTCACGAAGATAAACAGGTAAAATTTCGTTTAAGCTACGAATGAATGCTGATGAAGATACAGTAAGTCCAAACGGTAATTTCCGAAATCACTTTTAGGTAAAATAGTCATATCCGGTTATTGTTTATCTACTGTCTAGATAGATTGATAGTCGAAGAGTTGTTTTGACAGATGCAAAGAATAGTAAAAGAGTAGGCAGCGTTGCAGAAAACTAAACGGGAAATAGCACCACTACAGCTCGGGGCCCTATGCTCGCTACGGCACATATTCAATTAGTGTAGTGAATCCCCTGAGGACATTAATAGCTGCACATAATTTTCAGTTTGTGTCTTAGTGGCCAATTCGGTGGAAGTGCGTACATAAATTGATCTAACCATGAACATGGATGTATGTCATTCTTAGAATTGCGGAAGATCTTAAATTTCCGAACAGTCAAAAAGTATTTATAGTCAAAGTTTTCGCCTCGTGGCGACAAAGACCTACCGCGTCTGTCCCAGTCACAATGACGATTATTGTTAAATTCTCGCGCCTGGCGCTCTCTTGTTGCATCCCGTACATGAAACAAATTACTTTCTTCAAACCCCTCTGCTATCGGTGATTCCATATTTCTTTTGCTGTGTTTTCCTACGATTTCGCCTTCAATTTGTTTGACTTGCTTTCGTAATGCCTCAACTTCCCTTTTAACACGTTCATTAAATTTTCCCTGATTTTCAACATGCTTATTTATGTTCTGGTACTCTTCAGTTTCCGCAAATGGTAATGGAGCTGTATCATCCGAATCTCTGTCCCCATTTAAACTAAGACTTGTCAATTTATCTGAAATCTCCTCATCTCTTTCCAATAAGTTTACGCCTTCCGTAAGTGTCGCAACTCGGGTTTCGGTATTGTCACATTTAGTAGTTGACTGTTCACACTGTTGCGTTAAGTAATTTGGTACGGATTCCTCGATTCTTTCAAATATTTCTTCCTTATCGTGTGCACGTTGTAAATTTAACTCTGAAAATTTCTGTACTATTACGCGATCTCTTTCTTCCTGTTCTCTATCCTGTCCCCTTTGTCTAATCTCTACTGCAATTAATCTATTATTGTGAGCATTCAAAATCGGTTGTACTTCTTCTCTGATTTCTTTCTTTAATTCATCTTTCATGGTTTTGAAACATGTCCCTATTCGTGAGTCTAACCGTGTTTCCATTGTTCCCATCTCAGTTTTAATTGTCCCTATCTCTGTTTTTAATTCAGATCCTAACTGTGATCCCAATGAATCTAACCGTGTTTCCATTGTTCCCATTTCTGTTTTAATTGTTCCAATCCCTGTTTTAAATTCAGATCCTAACCGAGTTTCCATTGTTCCTATCCGTGTTTCCATTGTTCCCATTTGTGAGTCTAACCGAGATCCCAAATTTAATATTGCACCCATCAACTGCTCCATATTAAATGGTTCAAAATTCTTTTCGCCCCTAACATTTCCCGCAAAACTAACTTCCTTCTGCATAGCCATAAAGCTATCTGTGTTCGATACTATTCCAGAATCTTCTGTCGTTAATCTCGGATTCTGTGAATTTTCTGATTGAGAAAAATTTTGAAATGGTTCCGGACTATTTTCCCGACTTATTAAATTGTTTTCCACTTCATTATTCATCACACTGTTCTCCTGTGTTGGCGAGTTCGCCATGTTAACAATTTCGTCATTCTCACTATTCATCATTTTTGCCTTTTTCATTGATCGCGTAATCATTTACAAAACATACAAAACTCGCCACTGTACGAAAATTACACACAATGACCCTTTATCTCGAACAATACCATTCACATGAAATGTTTCCCTCAAACACGATTAACGAACAATTGAAATAATAGCACTAAATTGTCAAACCCGTAGACAAGACAACAAAAATTCAATTCTACAAACAAAACAAAAAAAATACCATTAGAAGAATGCCAATTACCAAATCTACACATGCAATATAAACTACAATTACTAGGCTACAAATTACTACAACAATACTACTGTCTACTATTTTTACAATCAGAAGAATTCCAAGGGACGATCCTAGCAGGGTCACCACCTGCATGGGGGCTTAATTATTAAAAATGAAAATACTTTTGGTAGCTGTATGTCCGATTACGCTGTGTCTCGTAAACGGTTGGCCCTGACTAGTATTATTACGCAATCTGACTGCATAGACCAACAACAAAGAATGAAATGAAAATTTCCGTTATTACAATTAATTAATTAAGTCCCCAGCAACTATAAAACCTACGAAACCAACGAAGCACAAGTGTAGCTGTTCTGTGTGTGGAAGTGTGATTCAACGTACACATCTGGCACGGTTCTTCTTCACTAAGACAACAAATTTTAAATATCATTTATACTGACGTGATAAAAAAAAATTAGAAATACTACACTCCTGGAAATTGAAATAAGAACACCGTGAATTCATTGTCCCAGGAAGGGGAAACTTTATTGACACATTCCTGGGGTCAGATACATCACATGATCACACTGACAGAACTACAGGCACATAGACACAGGCAACAGAGCATGCACAATGTCGGCACTAGTACAGTGTATATCCACCTTTCGCAGCAATGCAGGCTGCTATTCTCCCATGGAGACGATCGTAGAGATGCTGGATGTAGTCCTGTGGAACGGCGTGCCATGCCATTTCCACCTGGCGCCTCAGTTGGACCAGCGTTCGTGCTGGACGTGCAGACCGCGTGAGACGACGCTTCATCCAGTCCCAAACATGCTCAATAGGGGACAGATCCGGAGATCTTGCTGGCCAGGGTAGTTGACTTACACCTTCTAGAGCACGTTGGGTGGCACGGGATACATGCGGACGTGCATTGTCCTGTTGGAACAGCAAGTTCCCTTGCCGGTCTAGGAATGGTAGAACGATGGGTTCGATGACGGTTTGGATGTACCGTGCACTATTCAGTGTCCCCTCGACGATCACCAGTGGTGTACGGCCAGTGTAGGAGATCGCTCCCCACACCATGATGCCGGGTGTTGGCCCTGTGTGCCTCGGTCGTATGCAGTCCTGATTGTGGCGCTCACCTGCACGGCGCCAAACACGCATACGACCATCATTGGCACCAAGGCAGAAGCGACTCTCATCGCTGAAGACGACACGTCTCCATTCGTCCCTCCATTCACGCCTGTCGCGACACCACTGTAGGCGGGCTGCACGATGTTGGGGCGTGAGCGGAAGACGGCCTAACGGTGTGCGGGACCGTAGCCCAGCTTCATGGAGACGGTTGCGAATGGTCTTCGCCGATACCCCAGGAGCAACAGTGTCCCTAATTTGCTGGGAAGTGGCGGTGCGGTCCCCTACGGCACTGCGTAGGATCCTACGGTCTTCGCGTGCATCCATGCGTCGCTGCGGTCCGGTCCCAGGTCGACGGGCACGTGCACCTTCCGCCGACCACTGGCGACAACATCGATGTACTGTGGAGACCTCACGCCCCACGTGTTGAGCAATTCGGCGGTACGTCCACCCGGCCTCCCGCATGCCCACTATACGCCCTCGCTCAAAGTCCGTCAACTGCACATACGGTTCACGTCCACGCTGTCGCGGCATGCTACCAGTGTTAAAGACTGCGATGGAGCTCCGTATGCCACGGCAAACTGGCTGACACTGACGGCGGCGGTGCACAAATGCTGCGCAGCTAGCGCCATTTGACGGCCAACACCGCGGTTCCTGGTGTGTCCGCTGTGCCGTGCGTGTGATCATTGCTTGTACAGCCCTCTCGCAGTGTCCGGAGCAAGTATGGTGGTTCTGACACACCGGTGTCAATGTGTTCTTTTTTCCATTTCCAGGAGTGTATAATTGCGCAAGAAACCCAGAATTACACTCTAATACAAGAACACACGCCAGATGCTTTGTTGACTGAACCTGTAATGACGCATTATTTAAGACATTGAGATAATAAAAAGAAAAGGAAAAAAATTTTTTCTGTTACCTTCATATATTGACGAAAAGCACTGTAATCATTACGATATTTCCACACCGACTCGTTACTATCACTTCTCAACAAGAACTTTTCACCACGACCTCTCGACAAGCACTCTACACTACGACATCTCAGCAAGCACTTTTCACTAGCACATCTCAACAAGCACTGACTACTACGAGTTCTCCCCAAGCACTGCCAGTGGAGGCGGCTGAATAATACTCTTTGGCGCAATCTCTGGCGCTGTGGCTCAGTGTAGCCACCTTTCAACTGTTTACTACGTTCAACTTGTTACAGTTAGTTAAGTTCAACCATCGGCCGGCTGGTGATTCTTCTACTCTGGTGGTAGTGATGCCTTTCTCGTTCCGGGCACTCTAAACACATATTCTGGGGACGTAGTGCAGACCACCGATTCTGGCTTTGGCGCATGGTTCCATCGTAGCATTTGGTTTATCGGACGTCAGGTAGCTTCAGCATGATTATCATTAGTCATTCGTTAGACTATCACTAGTATGAGTTACCATCTTGTGAAGTGAATGCAACTCTTGGCTGCCTATCTCATCGCTCGCTAAAGTGTTTGTTGCCAGACATTCTCAGAGGTCGATTTCTGGAGCACCGTCTAGATCCACTGCTTGTTTTTTAATTAACTTTTGCTATTGTATTTGCTGTTTTACAGCAGATTTCAATTTTTTTTCTGTTATTGCCGTTCCTTGCTTGTAAGGCCTTCAGCCATGATTGTGGTCATTCGTCTCAAAATTCAAATTTGGTATTTGTATTTTAGCAGTAAGCCTCAAAACCTTATTTACCGGCATTCCTGGCGCCTGATGCCTTCTGCTGTGTTTGTGGCGACTGACCTTAATATTTAAATACCTTAAGTTGTAAATTGCTGCGAATTCTTAAATATTTCTTAATTTATTACCATTCTTGGCGTGTAAGGCCTTCAGCCGTGATTGTGGTCGCTTGCCTTAAAATTTTAATTTGGTATTTGTATTTTAGCAGTAAGCCTTTAAAACCTTATTTACTGCCATTCCTGGTGTCTGACGCCGTCTGCTGTGTTTGTGGTGACTTGCCTTTAATATTTCAATACCTGTAATTTGTAAGTTGCAGCGAGCTTTGAACAACTCTTAATTTATTGCCATTCCTGGCGTGTAAGGCCTTCTGCCCACATCACAGTGGCTTGCTTTTAAAACATTATCTGTTTTATCTGTATTTAATGGTGATATGCTAAAATGTAACTCAATGAGAACACTATTATTTACGCTGTTATTTATCCCTTCATTAATAACGTGTGGTATTTTTTATTGTTGAGCCTTTAATTACTGGTTTAAAATAAATAATTGTAAAAGGCAACCTATAGTAACTGATTACGGCCCCGTCCACAATCGTAACCGAATCCTGCCTTCCCTTGACTACAACCAGATTTCAATCACATTGTGCAGCGACCTATGGGTTTCAAGAAGGGAGAACAGCGACCAGTCGTGAACAATACGAATTTTATTGCAGATCGATTTCAACTATAGAACAGTCATCATCAGTGTTAAAAACAGTACGAAGGACAAAAAAGGAATAGCACTTGCAACCAGCGTCAAAGTTTACGTAAAATACAACGTACCATAAAACACTTGGAGTTCAGGCCCATACACCACAATTTGAATTCAGAAGTACCTATAGATATCATTAAAAAGATAAGGCCATCGGAAGAGTTGTAGATTGCACTCACTAATACATGAAAATACAGATATTGGAGTATGTCTAAGGCAGGAAGACAGGGCGAATTGAAAATAGTAGAGGATTAAAGAATAAGGGAAATTAAATCCCGTCTATAAAGCTGCTAGCGTTAGCGCAATGGGAACAAGAAGCTTGACTCGACTACTTAAAGTTTTTAAGTGAAGGAGCTATGAGGGAAAGAGATCTAATGCAAGTGATGATAACAGTGAGGGCAAGGCACGTACACGAAATAAAAGTAATTGTCCTTTAATGGCTACAAAGGGTAGGATTTTGATACGAGAGAGTTGAACATAAACTGCGAGGCACAAAAATCAGCAAAATCGGCTGATGAACGAAGTAATGAGGTATGTAAGGAGGGTGATAGTAGCATTGTAAGAGGTCCAAGAAGATGTAATACAGATGTAATTTTATGTAAGAGGTCCGAACAGATGTAATACAGATGTAATTTTATGTAAGAGGTCCGAGCAGATGTAATTTCGATGTATTGCTCATGCGCTGCCTGCGATATGCAAGGTATAAGAGAATCGCTGACCAGAGAGCAGTGTTGACTGTACGAACTGTGTAGCAGTAGCAGTAAGTTGTTGCCAGTGTGTGTGTCTGCTCTGCTCTAGTCTGGTGTATCATGTTGGCTGGGCCGGTCGCGGTGCAGCGATGCCGGAGCCTGGATATTATTGTATAAGGTAAAAAAGCAGCCTCGCGTATATCTAGTAATATTATGTAAACTCACATGTAAATCTTTTAAAAATGTCCTAATAATAATCTTTGTCTAATTTCTAACAAGCATTCATTTCAATTTAAAGAATTTAATATATTTTTTCAATACATGATCATTCCGATTGTTGCAAAAGAAAAATCATTTGCTTCCTTTCATAAATAACAAATTTATAGGCCAGCATTGCACAGAGCTGTGCCGGAAAAAGCTATTGTAAGAGCAGATAGTTGCCGACTTTACCGAGGTGAGAATTTTTGCTTTTTATTCAGAATGATCTTACAGGGCCATGATGCAGCACTGCTGTCGTCCAAATTTTACCAGGTTACTGAATTTATTTTTTATTACGAGGTTTAGGAATTTTTCTGTTTCGAGCTTATATTAAATGAGAAAAGAATTTTGTGGGTACATTAAATGGGAAACAAATTTTGTGTGGAGGTTAAATGTGAATGAATTTCTGTAGAGAGGTTACACTAAATTAGAATCACATTCTTTATTCATTAATTTTTCTGTGGGGAGGTTACAGCATATACATAAGAACTCCAGCACGTAGTCCAAGTTACCGCGGCTAGTTGTCGCTGCTGTCACGGTGTTGCAGTCGCTGGGGGTGAAGGAAATTAAAAAAAATCGAGGTGGCAGATGGCAGTAAATTTAAAAAGCTCAAAATTGCGCTGGAGGGAATATTAAAAACAGGAAGATGGCGCTGGCAGGAAACAGGTAAGTGGAAAATGGCAGTAAATTTTTAAAAAAAAGTCCACAGAAGTTCAAAAATGTTTTTAAAAATTTAGAAACTCAAAAAATCCAAGATGGCGGAACTCATTCAGTTCTGATTCGTAATCACCCCGTTCCCCCTTCACCCACCCCGACGTCTACATTCTCTACTTCTCCAATCATATCTCATTGGTTAATAGACCATTAAAATGAAACAGACAATCCAAGTGCTGTCCCAGAGCAACAACCCTGGTTGTGCTCAAAAGTAGGTCAAGGATGTGAATTTTTTTGCACCTTGTTCAGAAGTATTTATCCAAAAAGGTTGCATGTTTCCACATCTAAAATACATCAACAACACCCCCCCCCCCCACACACACACACACACAGAGAGAGAAAGAGAGAGAGAGAGAGAGAGAGAAAGCAGTCAAACTAGAGACTAAAACATGCTGTGACTCTCATATTAAGTGCCCCAGTGCTATTTTCATTCCTAAACAAATGTGGCTAAAAAATACGAGATGCTAAAAGGTGGATATACTTCATCTTTAGGCCTTATTTAAGCAGTGTAGTAAAACTAACCTGACGAAGCTTTTAACTGAAAGAAATAAGTGTTCTCTAAAATATTACGCTAATCAGGCATGCAAACAAACAAAAAGGTTGTCTGAATTATTGCCAGCTGAAATGTTTTATGATGCTTGTCATGTTTGACAGTGGTATCTCCTTGTCTTCAATACGTAAATTATGTTGGAATTCCAATGATGCTTCACCTTAGCCGACACCATATCAGGGAGAATAAAGATATTGCGTCATCTCCTACACAGCAAAATATATGTTTGTTAACAACCTAATACAGGTTTCTATTTGCAATGAATGTAGACTCTATAGAGATTATGTACAAAACGAACTTTTGAAGAATGCTGCAATATCTGCCGACCAGAAATATTTTGCAAGTCTCTCTAAAGCGTATAAAGACTGCAATAAACAGCTGCTAAATAACACCTAAATCTAATAAAATTACTTTATGTAAAATCACCTTCACGCAAAACATAGCGAAAAGAAAAACAAGTACATTAAATGCAATTAAATATAGATTAAATACAACTTTAAGAAGGAAAGTGGAAGGTATTCTGACGAGTTATTTATCTTCCAATGTGTCGCTTAGACTACATATTTTCGTAATAGACAAGGAAAATTTTTGCATTTTTACGTTCATGAACAAACACGTCGCTATAATAGTACAGTAATGAACCAAAGTGAAAGACGGCAACAGAACAGAGGTGAAAAGTCGATATTTGGAAATTAAAATCATGGCCACTGAAATGACATTATTTACTATAATAAGTAACTCTTTGAAAACAAAACATATGCAGGTATGGATCTTCGCCCGGAAATCAAAATTCAGACATTGCGCCAAAATAAAATTGCTTATTACTCAAACTACGCACAATAGACTTGTGGAACTGCTATCATAAATTAACCGTTCTGTAATAGCTTTTAAAGATATAAATTGTTTGAATACTGGGACTAATGATAAAACTTATTGGTTAAGCAGCATTTGTTGACGACCAGACTTTGGTTCTTGTACCACACTTTGTAGGCACAATAAATATTAAATTTAAGATATTCTCTCCTATGAATGGTCTGTATTACTTATTGAAATACCTACAGATCACTTGTTGGTACTACTACAATAAATTACAGCCTAGTGGACGAGTATAGTTCGGTCTCTGTATCATAGATTATTACCAGGTATTAAATTCGTCAAATTACATATAAACTGAAACTTCTTGGGAGATTTGCCTCTCACGGGCAAGTGCTCTACCGACTGAGCTACCCAAGCACGAGTCACGACCCGTCCTCACAGCTTCAGTTCTGCCAGTACTGCGTCTCCTACCTTCCAAACTGCACAGAAGCTCCTCTGCGAACCTTGCAGAACTAGCACTCCTGGAACAAAAGAACATGGCCTAGCCGCAGCCTGGGGGATGTTTCCAGAACGAGATTTTCACTCTGCAGCAGAGTGTACGCTGATGTGAAACTTCCTGGCAGATTGAAACTGTGTGCCAGACCGCAACTCGGACTCAGGAGGTTTGCCTGTTTAGTGAAAATCGCATTGTGAGAACATCAGCTAGGCTGTGGCTAAGCCATGTCTCCGTAATATCCTTTCTTCCAGGAATTCTAGCTTTTCAGTGTTTGCAGAAGAACTTCTGTGAAGTTTGAAAGGCAGAGGACGAGGTACTGGCAGAATTGAAGCTGTGAGGACGGGTCGTGAATCGTGGCTGGCTAGCTCAGTCGTAAGGTAAAGATCCCGATCTCAAGTATTAGTTCGGCACACAGCTTTAAGCTTCCAGGAAGTTTCGTATAAGTGTACACTCCGCTGCAGAGTGAAAATTTCATTCTGGATACATATAAACTAATTCTGAACATTGCATGGTATTGGAGAAGCTCTATTGCTGGTCTAAGTTCCAGCTAATCAAATTTCTAGACTCATAGACACGATGATGAGCTGTGGCATATGTTACTCGTCTTTCTACCACAGAAAATGCAAGGTTGTCATATAAAGAGCAACAGCTATTTGACTGTGGACAGACCAAGACCCACCGCCTAAACTTTCACTAGTTACTTCAACAATCTTCACATCTATTTTGTGATGTGATACTCAGTGCAGGATGCTAATATGTTTACGCATTACTATTGATTTTGTCGACATTGTTTATATGTTATCTTCCATCCTATTGGATAAGCTAGTAGCCGTTGCTCTTTCCTGCATTTCTGCTTGTGTTTTACTGTGTTTTGGATTGGTCATTATGCCTATTTTGCGCAGAAAGTTTCTAACTGTACTCTGGGCATGTGATAAACTATTTTGGCGTAAGTTTTACAATGTTCTCCTACGTAATAAAATGCCGCCGTAGATGGATGTCCCGCCTTTTCTCAGATAACTTTGAGTGGAACTTTTTCAGTGCTCCTCTTCAGAAACAGAGTTCTCATAACTTTTGTGGTCTATGGCAGGCGGCGTGAGTGGGCAAATGACAGTGAAATGCTACAGCGCAACTTTCTCCGGCCGCTGGAAAGGGAGCCGGAGTGCTGGTGAAGTAACTGCTGGGAATGAGGCGAGATACGAGGCTGCGGCCACGCCCGGTGCTGGAACGGCGCCACAGCAGCTGGCGCAGCCGCAGACGCGCCCTAGCGCTCAGCAACGCCCACAGATATGCTGATGATGACCACGTATGCTGCTGAAACGTCTTTTAGTCATAAAACAATGTTTTTTCTCGAATAAGTTACCGAAAACTGGTCACTGACTTTCACCGTACAGTGTAGATTACACTTGTTGATCGTTGTTGATCGCAAAGTCCATCTGGCATGCCGTGATTTCTTTGTTTGTCAAGAAAAACATTTATCGTAAAAGAGAAGCATTTTTTTCGCCATGATATCTTTATATTTAAATTTATTCTTGACCAGTTTCGGTTATTTCAACCATCGCCACTGCAAGACTGAACAAAGAAAAATATATGTAGCACTTATAGTCCAAAATATCGGAAGTATTAGAACTGCACCTTTATATACCAATATCATAGACAGAATGTCAATCCTCAGGGCCAGGGTTCGATTCCCGGCTGGGTCGGAGATTTTCTCCGCTCAGGGACTGGGTGTTGTGTTGTCCTAATAATAATCATTTCATCACCATCGACGCGCAAGTCGCCGAAGTGGCGCCAAATCGAAAGACTTGCATCCGGCGAACGGTCTACCCGACCGGAGACCCTAGTCATACGACATTTACGTTTTCTTATAGACAATACTTAATAAACTATGCATCTGTTGGTTCGAAAATAAATGTTTTTCCTTGGAAACACATAGCTCACCAGGTATAACGATGACATAGTTTAGTGCGCAAAATGTATTGGCAATTTCGAATACGGACAACCATCAGCTGTACACTGGAATAACGACAACGAAAGTTTGTGCCGAACCTGAACTCGAACCCTGATTTCTTGCTAATCGCGAGAGGCCGCCTTCCCATTTTTTTTTCACTTTGTTCGATATAGCTCGTTGCGTTTGCTCTAGGCGGACGTCACAAGCCATCCATTCAACTTGATTGCTGAATCCAGCAGCCCTCTGACCGAACGTGCTGAGCCTTCGTGCCGGTTACCATTAGGCTATCCGAGTACGACTGACGGCCCGTACATCCACTACGTACGTTCCCGTATAGGCGAGACATTTTACTCGGAAGTCACTTGACCGGTGTCGGCGGATAAAGGCGGTATTGCAGTGACCAATGTTCTTTCGAACTACGAGGCAATGCGCCTTTGGACATACATGTATGGTTAACGAGGTACGGATGTTTGGGTCTGGCAGTGAATCGTGCTCGGATTGTCTAATGGTAAGGCGACCGCTCGCGGCAAGCGCGAAATCCGGGTTCTGGTACTTGTTCGACATAAATTTCTACTGTCGTCGTTCCTATAAACAGCTTATGGTTGTCCATATTCGCAGTTGCGAATACGTATCACGTGTTTCTTGACGGTTACAGTCGCCGCAGTGCCTGTTCCTTTGGACACGTTTGCATGTCTAAAGGAACATTACATTGTCATTCGGAATAAACCAGCCACTGCAGTATCTTATTATTTGTTGTCATCCCATTCAGTTGTTTCTCTACACCAGGGATGCTTATTACTATGGCACCCACAGAAGTCTGTACGATGGTCAAACAGAGATGTGTTTGTACGATCCTCCTGCGCGGACGATTTCTTAGACGCGAAATTTAAAACTCTGCTTTTGTATTACTGGTCAACGAGTGACTGGTTGGAAGCCTTAGACACGCTTTTACATAGGACCAGAATTTTCTCGTGTTCTCGGCAAAATCTTTTGCTGAAGTATGACGGTAGTAGTTTTTGTACGCTTCACGCACACATTTTTTTACAGACGAAGTAATCTCTAGCAACCTTTCTCTCTCGTCATTTGCGGCACATACTTCTCTAGAGTACTATTTACAGTTGGTTTAAAGTTTGTTCGTAAGTCCTCTACGTCCATCATATTGGAACTAAATGAAGTTAATTCATTACCTTAGGGAGATGGTAACAAATACTTATCTGATCTTTCTAGCAGAAACACTCTCCTAGCCTTCTTGAGTGTTTTATTTACCTTAGTAAATACAGTCGCTATGATGACATCACGATGAGTAATGCCACTCTCTATAAGGACGCTGTCTATAAGGTGAGGCCCGTTCGTAGCTACAAGGACCAAAATATTTACACTGTAAGACAGGGTCGATTCGACATTCTAGATTCCAGTATCTTACTGCTTTTGCATTTTTCGCCGCAATCTTTCATTGTCTGTGACAATGCCCTTCTGTATCGTACAGAACAAGGTGCAGTCACATTAAATACCTATACGTGCTCGCGGTGTCCGTCGGCAGCATAATAGGGGCTTGATACGCACAACTGATCAGTCTTCAGTGGTAGTGGATATGTCAGTATGGGCTTCAAAGCGCTTTTTTTATAATTCAGAACAGTGCTCTCCAATATAGATATTGTCAAATTTTAACTGGTTGTAACAAATAACATTATCCCGCAGGTCTTAAAAAAAAAGAGTTAATGAGTCACGTAGTCTTAAGCCATTCCCTATTATAGAATTTGACCTCTTTAAGATCAGCTGATGTGTTATGTGTACACAAAAGAAAACTGAAACAGTGACATCAAAGTCAAGAAACTAAAACTAGTTATGAGGTGAAAACAACTGCCATAACATAAGTGATCCGTGCTGCGTTCCGATACCTCGTGTCGCGCTTCGAAAGTGGTTGTTTTTGGCCAGAGGGAGCAGGCGCGAGGCGTGGAGGTGGGAGGAAGCGACGGCGCCATTGAGATGGTTTTGGAGTGAGGACAGGAGAACGATGGCCGCTTAACGGAGACAGAAAGTAACGATCGGGTCGGTCTGCGTTGTGGTAACGTGGGCCCGCTATATTGACCCCGATGTTCGTGTCTGGTGTGACGCGCGAGCGCGTGGGGCGTGCTTCGGTGGCAGGTACTGAAGGCTACGTAAACGGATCAGGGTAGAACCGCCCGGCCGGTAGAAAGACACTGGACGTTAGTTTTCATGGGGTTCTTCCGTTAGACATCGTTTTGGCGAGTAGTTCCATTACACCCACGCAGGAGGACACCCGGACCTGTGGGCTTCTTCACACTCTGTGCAGATTCTGTATTTTCCTGAGTATTTTAAGGCGTGTTTCTTTAATGTCTCAGCTCCTGAAGAAATTTTGCAAGTAGTTTACTCTTTTAGTAATTATCTTCGTAAACACGCTTGTATCCTGACCGTGCGTTGAGTGTGGCTGCACGAGTCTTATTTAATCGCGTTGGATCCCCCAAATTATAATCATCACCTGTTTTCCATCTTCAGGCGATTCTGTACGAATTTTTTGTTGGATTCTTTTAAGGTATTTGAGAGAACCATTACATTATGTTACTTTGTCGTTTAACCAGCTGTTATGTCAGCATTCGTGATTGTCAGTTCCACTAGGAATTAATAATTGTTTCTTTTTTCTAGAGCATTTACTGGGGTGTTTAAGTTTACAAAGAGTATTGAGCTTCTCCAATCATTTAAATTTATCGTCATTTGAGTAAAAACAAAAGCCGGCACACCAGTCGGGAACGATAGAGAAGAGATGGCTGTGAGAAGACGTCAGGGAATCACACGCTGACCGACACGTCTACAGGACGACAACGCGACAGCAGCGGCCCCTATGTGAAGAGGACACAAGTGCCGCGCCTGACTCGTGATGGCCAGTTCAATAGCAGCTTCAAGACTAGTGGCTTCGATAGCAGCGTCAACGATACGTCGCTTCGCTTGTACTTTCTATGTAGGACAGACTTCGAATTGACTATATTCAGAAGACAGATTATTTTGTATGCCACCGTTTGCTTGCGACACATCATTGTAATTGAAAAAGTTAAGTATTGTAATTTTCTTTTTGTAATAATATACACTAATACCATTTGTTTGATTGAGTGTCCAGCGATCCGAGTATGCAGGCTTCCTAGAACCACAATCTGTATGATCTTAATTTTAGCCGCATGTTGTGCCTGTTTGATACGGGCAGGGCATTCACTCGTGTTTAACATCTGCCCTTCACTTAGTATATTTTGGTTTAAGCTTTGAAAAGGTTATTATACCTTCCTCATGTCTTAAGATAATTATGACAGTGCGCTTATTGCGTGGAGCTGTAAGAAATTGGGATGCGCACTAGCTTAACTGTTCGCTCTGCCCTGGAATTTAAAGAATGTTCCCATTGTTCTGGCCTAGTTCGCTCTTTACTTACGGATACTGGATATTGCGACGTGACCCACATTGTCAGTAAATGTTGAAGAGTGTGAAGATCTCTTTGTGTCTGTTCTAGAGAGGCGGAGTTTGTGTACTTGGG
Source organism: Schistocerca piceifrons (assembly GCF_021461385.2). Classification (NCBI taxonomy): domain Eukaryota; kingdom Metazoa; phylum Arthropoda; class Insecta; order Orthoptera; family Acrididae; genus Schistocerca; species Schistocerca piceifrons. Next base: position 639,919,723 of record NC_060140.1, on the reverse strand, counting down.
GTGTCCGTTTGCGAGGCGTACCGAATTTTCTGGTTATGTGGGCGCATGTTAACAGCCACATGGTGGCTCGTTCGTAAGCAGAGTTTGTTGCATGTGAAATTGCTTTCCCTCCTACTGAGTGGCCCTTCATTAGTTATTTTCTCTAATCCAAGCAGTGATGTTTAATAATTCGTTTAGACAAGCACTAGTGTCTCTGAACAATTTGTTCCATAACCAGACCTAATGCTTTCTAGTAACTTTCCTTGAAGAAAGCATTGAAATCTGAGAATTTGCTCGGACAGTTATTAATTTCTTTAAACAATTGCTTTAAATCAAGGATTAATGTTGTTGTAATTCAACACAGACAAGGCGTTTGTATGGATCTTTAATATTTGATCTCAAACAGGGTTAATGTCTTTTACAATTGTTTCACGAAAAATATCAATGTCTTGTATTAACTCGCCTGAACACAATGTTCAACAAATGCAGTTAAAAAGTAGTTGGCTCACAAATGATGTTCAATACTCTGTTGCCCCAGTCCTTCCGATCCCAAGACAACCAGGCAAGGAAGCCGTGTACCAGCACGGATTTCAGGTGCTATTGAAAAGTGAAGAAGCCATTGCAGACATACAAGCAAGGATTGCAGTTTATTTTAATTGTAGTCCGTGTTGAAATCTATATAGAAATGGAGAACATAAGATACCAATATTTACTGTATTTAGCAATGGTAAGCGACTATACGTTACAGTATCGGTCGAAAATGGATTCAAACATGTTTGTCATGTTAAAGGAAGCCAAACTAGTGTTCAAGCGGTGTCTGGACAGTTGCCACCCCGGGCATTTGCCACGCCGGACATTTGCCACGGTTTTACCTGCTCCGAAGGGTTGGGTCCCTTGTCTCCCGCCCCCCCCCCCCCTCCCCTCCCCCCGCCTCCTCCACCTCCTCCTCCTCACCCGCCCGCCCAGTTTGCTTTCGAAGTTCCTAACGTGACCATCAGTATGGAAGTTATTACAACGAACAAGGGCAGACCTCCTGCTCATTACAAACGCGTATCTTAAACAGAGGGAATCTAAAGAAGGTGTTGTTACATGGATGTGCTTACGCCGAAAAGCGGATCATTGCAAGGGAAAGCTGCTTTCGAGGAATGGAGAAGTGTTGAACGTATTAGAACATCTCTGTGGACCACATGACGATGCGGCTCTGAATGTGAGAAAGCAAGTGGAAAGAGCGAAGTGAAGGTCTCTAGAAGAAACTACACAGTTATCGGAGATATACGCGGATAAAATGAGAAATCTACATAATAAAGTTTATGACTTTGTTACAGTGATTCCTAGGTCGCACAACAAAATAAATGTTGTTGTTGTTGGTGTGGTCTTCAGTCCTGAGACTGGTTTGATGCAGCTCTCCATGCTACTCTATCCTGTGCAAGCTGCTTCATCTCCCAGTACTTACTGCAACCTCCATCCTTCTGAATCTGTTTAGCGTATTCATCTCTTGGTCTCCCTCTACGATTTTTACCCTCCACGCTGCCCTCCAATACTAAATTGGTGATCCCTTGATGCCTCAGAACATGTCCTACCAACGGATCACTTCTTCTAGTCAAGTTGTGCCACAAACTCCTCTTCTCTCCAATTCTATTCAATACCTCCTTATTAGTTATGTGATCTACCCATCTAATCTTCAGCATTCTTCTGTAGCACCACATTTCGAAAGCTTCTATTCTCTTCTTGTCTAAACTATTTATCGTCCATGTTTCACTTCCGTACATGGCTACACTCCACACAAACACTTTCAGAAACGACTTCCTGACTCTTAAATCAATACTCGATGTTAACAAATTTCTTTTCTTCAGAAACACTTTCCTTGCCATTGCCAGTCTACATTTTACATCCTCTCTACTTCGACCATCATCAGTTATTTTGCTCCCCAAATAGCAAAACTCCTTTACTACTCTAAGTGTCTCAATTCCTAATCTAATTCCCTCCGCATCACCCGTCTTAATTCGATTACATTCCATTATCCTCGTTTTGCTTTTGTTGATGTTCATCTTATATTCTCTCTTCAAGACACTGTCCATTCCATTCAACAGCTCTTCCAAGTCCTTTGCTGTCTCTGACAGAATAGTATTATTGGAAACCTTCACCCTAGGGTCAACTATTTGGTGGAGTGCTTGAAAAAGGTAACAGAGCTCACAAACTGCATGCACATGAAATTGGAAATGAATTCTGAAGGTAAGAAGAGGAAGAAGAAGTACTTGAAGCTGGACGACAGGATAGAGAGAATCGTAAAGAATTATGAAGAGGCTGGCAATTTTAGGCCTTGCTTGAAATCCATTGCCCATATTCAGAAACTGGACTAAAATACGTTAAAAGTGATGTATTAAAAACTATGACGACCACTGAGTCCTCGCAGATTACTGAGATAAAATTATTAAAACATTGAAGCAGCATTATCGGAGCTAATATTAAGTTTTAATTGTAAATAGAGTGTACATTACTTCAGCGTGTTTAGGCTGATTTTACACACGTCAGAATGGTAGATGGCCATTTATCATTTTCACGGTCCAAAGCCTGTGCAAAGTGTGATGCGAATCAGCCTTTAATGTAAAAATTAAAAAGTGTTTCAAGCCTCACAAAAGTATCCCTATTGTTGTCACGTTAAGATAACTTTTTTCTACGGTCCAATATTATGGCCATACTATTAAATAATTGTGAGTTCTAAAATAATTTTCTGAAGCTTCAGAATCGCAACTGTCACCTAAAATATCATGATTTGTTAAACTGATTGTATACGCTTCTGTGAAAGAAAATGGGAACTGAACCTTTGAATTGCACCTAAAATTGACATCGCAAAACTGATCTGATCCTAAGGTTGACAATTTTGGCACCTCAAGTATTTTTTATTTAAGTTTAGCTGCAAACATTTATAGTAGATGTAAATCTACTGAAGTACATTTAGATATAGTCCTTTAAAAATTAAAATTTCTTACTAAATTGTTGATTATCTTTAAACAGGTCAGTAAAAGTAAGGAGCTTACTACTGAAAATTAATTGTTACTCAAGAACGTCAGAAACAAATGTATTAGACTTACTTTTCTTATACATTAGAGACATTCTGAAAAGATATTTGATCATTTCCTCTGTCACTGACAGTGCAATTTCAGTTGCTTTGCAACACCAAGGATATCTACTTCTAAATTATGTTGCAGCTGTTCTCATTTCGAATTTTGGAATATTTACTTCGTCTTCTTTGGTGAAGGAATTTAGGAAAATGCATTTACTAACTCCACTTTAGTGGCACTGTTATCAGTAACATTACCGTCGCTGTCGCGCAGTAAAGGTACTTACTGAGCCTTTCCGCTGGTTTACTTAACATGGGACCAGAGTATATCTTTGGATTTTCCGCCACATTTCTAGAGCGAGTTTCCTTGTGGAAAGAATTAAATGTATCTCGCATTGAAATCCGCACCAAATTTCGAGCCTCAGTAAAACTTCACCAATCTTGGAGATTTTGCGTTCGTCTAAATTATACGTGCCTTTTGCGGTGCTCCTGCAACAGCTTTCTGTCGTGTTTTGTGTGCCATTGGGGATCAGTTCCGTCTCTTATTAATTTATTTGGTATGAATATCTCGAGTGCTGTTGATATTGTTTCTTTGAACTTAAGCCACATATGGTCTTCACTTACATAGTTTGGAAGGATTGGAGACTATCTCTTAGAAAGACGTCACCCGAATTTTTAGCTGGTTTTATAAATAGATATATTCCGCGTTTAGTTTTGGTGAATTTCTTTTTTTACGGAAGTGAGCCTCGCTACGACTACGTGTTCACTAATCCCTGTATCCGTCGTAATGATCAGGATTATTTGTGGCTAAGAAGTCAAGTGTGTTTTCGTAACCATTTACAATTTGAATGACCTCGTCAATTAATTGTTAAAAATAATTTTTAAAAAAGCATTTAGAACAATTACGGAGGTTGTTTTCTATTTACAGAAGGGTATGAAAATGTATTTTTGTCAACATGCGGAAGGTAGATTGAAGTAACTGCCAACTATAATTGTATGAATAGGGTACCTATTTGTGATAGTTTTCTTTGAACTGTTCAGCAACTGTTTCATCTGAGTCAGGGGGTCGGTAAAAGGAGCCAGTTATTAATTTATTCCGGTTGTCGAATATAACCTCTGCCCATACTAAGTCACAGGAACTACCTGCTTCAAAGTCGATTGTGAGCTTGCAATATTTTTCCTTAAGCTGTCCTTCTTGTTTCTGTTGTAGTGCAGATAATTACAATTACGGCTTTTCTCTTCAGAACCTAAGATGCTTTCCCTGTGACCCTGTAAATACCAGAGATAAACAATGTAGAACAACAACGTACGTTACAATTGTAGCATTCTGTATTACTTCATTTCCTTATTTCTAACATTTTATATTGTAAGTCGACTTTAGATGACATGTCAATCATGTATGTTCTTATCTCTATTTAGTGAACATGTTTTCAGTTATGTTTTGAACATTGTCCCGCTGCACTTTATTATTTAGAGAGTAAATTAATATGGAGTATATCGTTCTTCTTTTCAAACATCCACATACCCATTTAGTCTTTCCCTATTGTCTTTTGGGTATGCAGTTGTAGTAATTAAAGTAGGCACAAATGCAGTGATGAAAAAGAAATGATTAGCGTACATTCGCATTCTCGTTACATCGTTCCTTTCTTGTTGCTCCCATGCCGATAGACTGTTTCTATCGGAATCAGTAAGCGTGAAAGGAAGCTACCGTACAGACAGAGCAATCTATATTTATACTTGGCAGAATTAATTACATTCTGACATAATCTTCGGTATTGCTTTCGTTTCCCAAAAGTTATAAATATTTCGATTTCGGAAAAGAAGCTCTGTATTTGCCCAAGATGTCGAAGAAGAAGGTACCTTACGCACTGGTTGTATCGAGTAAGATGTGGAGACGGCGGTTTGAAAGCGGACAGATGTAGTGCGAGGAAGGGCGTCACTTACCTGAGGGATCGCTACTCAAGCTACCTGGCGAAGGGGCAAGTGTGGCAAATGTCCGGCGTGGCAAATGTCCGGCATTCGTTATGGGTTTCCTTAAAAAGGGTTGTTACGTTGTCTCTCAATGAGATGGTCCGCACATTGTGCACCTAGCAACACAACAGCCGTCTGTAGAGTTTGAAATTGATAGAATAAAACATTTAAGAGTAAATTATTTGGAATATAGTACACTTAAGATTTTACACAAAAATTTTGGAAGAATGTGGAGCATAAGAGTTGCCAACGTACGCCAAAGAAGTGGGATGCTTTAACAATAGTGTTATGCAGAAGATAAGGGGCAAAATTAAGACCATCAAATCCTCTCGACTATAAGAATCGCAGGAAGAAATAGAGCTAATTGTTTAAGCCAAACAATAAGTAGTTTACAGGAAAAAGATACATATTGGAATTCGAAGAAATACCTCCATTGTATTTGGATAAATACGGGCTGGAGAAAGAAATAGATGCTTCAGATGTAGATTTTGTAAAGTGACAGGCTTTTGCCCCTTACAATGCTTTCAGCCCACACTGTGACATGTACACAGATTGTGTTTTGATGTCATTTGATAGGGGTGGTGCCATTTTATCATGAAAAATAGAATATGATTACCATCGTCAAGCACACCTTGGTACTATTAACTGAATTCCAGTTGCACGCTGGGTGATCGGTTTTAATGTAGCGTGGCTGCCTAAAATTCAGTTGAGAGAAGGGATACTGATTTGTCGGTTGCTGTGCGGCCAGGCGTTGGGGCAACAGGAGGCACGGTGGGTAGTCGGACAGCGTCAGATCGCTTAAAGCCATTTCTGTGGAGGAACGCTACCCCCAGGCGATCTCTAGGGACATGCAGCGGTATAGCTACTATTGCAGAGGCAGAGCTACTGTTGTGGTCATCGGCATGGGTGATGCCGAGGACTCCAACTTTCACAATGATACGGCCATAACGACATGCGAAGGCTGGAACCACACAATGACTGCCAGTGGTCGGCTGACGCCGAGTTGGTAGGACTGCGAATCTTTTAAACCAGTGGTCGTCAAACTTTTCGCTCAAGAGCCAAAACTAACAGTATGATGTGGCACCTCGGGCCGCAGATTTCCAGGTCTTTTTATTAACTGGCAAACCACTTAAATGGTGTTATGAACCTCCAGTAGACTAGCTATAGTAAAGAAGCGAGAGGTTTACCACTGACTCTCTAGCACTTATCGTTAAAGTCGATACCATTCGGACCACTACGTGTACAATGTTCTGTTTCAGATTGTTGCCACCCTCAATGACCCGTAAATTGTAACACTGCAATTACCCGACGAAATGTTGCTGTGTTGTCTCTGTGAACAGATGTTTAATAACAGCAAATGGACTTATACTTAAGGTATTATGTAGCATGAAATACGATCACAACTGTTTTCTACATGTTTTGAAAGTCATTTTTCCTCAACTCGCTTGACTTAACTACAACAGCCTTAATTATATTTCATGCTCGATTAGGTACCTGGCATTGGCTAGATATTATTCCAATCTTATGTTATTCTGTATTCTGTCTCTTCGTTCCCTCACTCTCTGTCGTCCATCTCGACTTTCCCCTCACTCACTATCTCTTCACCCATTTACCTGTCCATTTCGCCCTCCCCCTGTATGTGTCCATGTCCTCCTCCCCCTTCTCCCCCCACATTACCATCCCCCACCCCAATAAGACGTTGCCTTTGCTTGCCCCACAATATTTCTTTACAGAATGAAACTAAGTGTATCAGTGTGGTTGAAATCGATCCGAGGGTTTAGGAGAAGTACAGGATAAACACGCAAACATGGAAAATTTTAAGAGGTAATGACTAATCATTTCTTTTAACAAATATGTACCACATATGACCGTCTCTATAATCCGCATTCACGAATCCAACGTACTTTCATTTAAGACTGATAGAATAGCAGATAATTGGTACGAGGCTCACGCACCCATTTGTTGTCAGCACCGAGAAACAAACAAGAAAACATTTCCATTATTACGTCACCTCCCACCGCAACGACAAATCTATCTGCCCCTGTACCTAGTGGCACTTGTAAAGGTGATAGAACAAATTTACGCTCTCCTACTTACAATTCTTGGAATATTTTTCATTTGACGAAGGAGATGGGTACAGCCGACAGCTGCAAACCATTCATCCTTTACCGGATTTGGATGTATATCATTTACGATCTTCAGAAACTATAAACATTAGCGCCGGTTAAAATGAAATAGTAATTTCGGAAACAAACCACTCGCAACTGTTAGATGTGTATGACTCCTTCGCCAAATAACATTGCTGTGCAGTTACTGACAACAATAAGCCATGTTTATGACACTGAAATTCTGCAATACAGGGAAAAAGATTTTTAAATACTCGTCCGCCGGTTTGACAACTGTCAGATTGAGGGGTATATTCGTAGGAAACATACGAGTAGTTGTGTCACGTTTTTAGTCATTCTTCACAGAAGTCGAGTGTTGAGACCGACTGGAACAATCGCTGTGGTAGCATGAGTCAAGGATGATATGTCCCATTCAGACTTTCAAAGAATGACTGGCACCATGTTTACGATTGTTGAAAACTCCATAAAATGCTGCTGATCAAATTTCAATAAACTGGAAAAAAGTATTCATTGCATTTAATTCATTCCAGTTTAATTATCTCTGTGAAAATAAGATTCACATGACTTGCATAATATTACAATATTCATGTAGCTAGGCAGGAGCATATGAAGGGTGAATGGAAGAAAGGGAATCATTAGTAATTTTGAGCCACTATCAAAAACACACCTGGGATCAATGTATCTTGTTCCTGAAATTTATTTTAAAGTACTTTCATGCAAGATGAGATAGATGTACTATTAAAACATTATATTACATTATTCAAATGACCACCAAAAACTTTATTATAATTGCATTAATCTCAAACTTTCAAAAAATGTAGAAATAAATAAGAAATTAAAAAAATAAGAAAAGGACAAATGCACTGCACATGCAACGTGCTATACAGGGCGTTACAAAAAGGTACGGCCAAACTTTCAGGAAACATTCCTCACACACAAATAAAGAAAAGATGTTACGTAGACATGTGTCCGGAAACGCTTAATTTCCATGTTAGAGCTCATTTTAGTTTCGTCAGTATGTACTGTACATCCTCGATTCACCGCTAGTTGGCCCAATTGAAGGAAGGTAACGTTGACTTCCGTGCTTGTGTTGACATGCGACTCATTGCTCTACAATACTAGCATCAAGCATATCAGTACGTAGCATCAACAGGTTAGTGTCCATCACGAACGTGGTATTGCACTCAGTGCAATGTTTAGAAATGCGGAGTTGGCAGATGCCCATTTGATGTATGGATTATCACGGGGCAATAGCCGTGGCGCGGTACGTTTGTATCGAGACAGATTTCCAGAACGAAGGTGTCCAGACAGGAAGACGTTCGAAGCAATTGATCGGCGTCTTAGGGAGCACGGAACATTCCAGCCTATGACTCACGACTGGGGAAGACCTAGGACGACGAGGACACCTGCAATGGACGAGGCAATTCTTCGTGCAGTTGACGATAACCCTAATGTCAGCGTCAGAGAAGTTGATGCTGTACAAGGTAACGTTGACCATGTCACTGTAAGGAGAGTGCTACGGGAGAACCAGTTCTTTCCGCAGGCACTATCAGCAGCTGATTGGTCTACACGGGTACACTTCTGCGAATAGTTCATCCAACAATGTATCAATCCTCATTTCAGTGCAAATACTCTCTTTACGGATGAGGCTTCATTCCAACGTGATCAAATTGTAAATTTTCACAATCAAGATGTGTGGGCTGACTAGAATCCGCACGCAATTGTGCAATCACGTCATCAACACAGATTTTCTGTGAACGTTTGGGCAGGCATTGTTGGTGATGTCTTGATTGGGCCCAATGTTCTTCCACCTACGCTCAATGGAGCACGTTATCATGATTTCATACGGGGTACTCTACCTGTGCTGCTAGAACATGTGCCTTTACAAGTACGACACAACATGTGGTTCATGCACGATGGAGCTCCGGCACATTTCAGTCGAAGTGTTCGTACGCTTCTTAACAACAGATTCGGTGACCGATGGATTGGTAGTGGCGGACCAATTCCATGGCCTCCACGCTCTCCTGACCTCAACCCTCTTGACTTTCATTTATGGAGGCATTTGAAAGCTCTTGTCTACGCAACCCCGGTACCAAAAGTAGACACTCTTCGTGCTCGTATTGTGGACGGCTGTGATACAATACGCCATTCTCCAGGGCTGCATCAGCGCATCAGGGATTCCATGCGACGGAGGGTGGATGCATGTATCCTCGCTAACGGAGGACATATTGAACATTTCCTGTAACAAAGTGTTTGAAGTCACGCTGTTACGTTCTGTTGCTGTGTGTTTCCATTCCGTGATTAATGTGATTTGAAGAGAAGTAATAAAATGAGCTCTAACATGGAAAGTAAGCGTTTCCGGACACATGTCCACATAACATATTTTCTTTCTTTGTGTGTGAGGAATGTTTCCTGAAAGTTTGGCCGTACCTTTTTGTAACACCCTGTATAAGAAAGCTACAGGTCTCTTATTGAATCTGTTTTTATTCATTAAAATAGTAAGAAAAACGTAAATACAAATATACAATTTGGCCGGCCGGCGTGGCCGAGCGGTTCTAGGCGCTTCAATCTGAAACTGCGCGACCGCAGGTTTGAATCTTGCCTCGGGCATGGATGTGTGTGATGTCCTTAGGTTAGTTAGGTTTAAGTAGTTCTAAGTTCTAGGAGACTGATGACCTCAGACGTTAAGTCCCATAGTGCTCAGAGCCATTTGAATCATTTGAAATATATAATTCTTCATTAATGTGACTTGTGATGTTAACCTTTTTTGGACATGTAGTCTATATCTGTGTCGTTTGGGCTGCATGCAATCCTCATTGTGTCTTCTAAATGACTGGACAACCGATTACGATATTTATTTTTCAGGTACTTCATTTTTGAAAATAAAGCTTCACAAAGGAAAGTTGAAGGAAATACTGTTAAAGTGATCTGTGAACAGTATCGTAAATTTTTATAAATGTTAGGCGCACATTTCCAAAATTCAGTGTACTGTTGTGTTTAATGACGTTCTATAAACAGAGCTTTAACCTGTCTCATACTGAAGTTCGATTATTTCATTTAGCAAATTAGTTTTAGGAAATCCAAATTGGCAGAATAATTTGAGATCATCATGTCCAACATGCCAAGGGTTCTCTACGAGAGTGAAACAGCTTCAAATATTTCTAGCATCTGCAATGTGTTTTTTATTTCTTCCAAATAGGCTTCCAAATATTCCTTCATGTTTTGGTAAATAGTTTCGGCGATAGTTAAGACTGATCGGATCATAGTAACAGTTGGAAAAGTAGACAGATCTTTTACTTAGAGTTCATTTATATATAACTGCGGTTTGGCTTCAAATGCAAATATTTTGTTAGTCATTTGCCCAATTAGCTTGTTTGGTCCTTGTAATTCCAAGTTAAATGTGTTGAATTTTTGTGTACTATCGGTCAAAAAAAGCTGTAAGTATCCACCATCCATCATCATCAATTTCAGGTTAATTTTTGCCACTTTGCTGTAAGAACAAAATAATTTCAGATTTCAAATTGACAAACCGTTGCAGCACTTTTCATTTGCTTAGCGATCTGACAGTAGTAAGTAGGAGAACATCACTGTAACAAGCTTGCAATTCCTGCAGAAGTTCTTTCAATTTTCTGTGATTAAGTTCACTGGTACGAATGAAATTCATAATGCTTATAACCGTTTGCATATCATTCTTCAATTTGGTATTTGAAATTTGACAAGCCAAACTTTCTAGATGCAGTAAGCAGTGAATGGAGAGTAAAATTGGCAAATTCCATTCCATCTTAAGCAGTACTATCAAACCATTGTTGACGTCTGTCATTGACGGACAGCCATCTGTACATACTGATATTATTGATATTAATTTGCTCACAGATAAGTCATTTTTTTACAAATTCTTTAATTGCATCCACAAAATCACATCCTTTTGTGTGACCTTTCATGGTTATAATTCCTAAAAAATCTTCCTTAATTACCCCATCATTTGTGCAGTAATGCACAAGTAATGAAAAAGGAGCCATCGAAGCTAAATATGTACTGGAATCACATGCAAGAATGAAGTATTTGCATAGTTCGACATTATAAATTACTGCCTCAAACATATATTTGGAATATCTTGTATACAACGTCGACAGATAGGTTCTGAAAGAGTGAGCTTATTTGTTTTAGCTGATATTTGTTTACTGTTGGAGAAATTTTATAACAAAGTTTCAGAAACAGTCATCATACATTGCTTCACTAATTCAGCATCAGTGAAAGCTTTCATATTTCTTGGCGGAATATTATATAGTTGGTATGATGCTCTTGTGACAGCCTTACTCTGCCCAACTTCTGCTAACATGTTTAGTTGACATCGAATGGTAGATTTTATATGAGCAATTTTTTCCTTTCTTTCATTTGAATTCAAAGAAGAAGCTACTGTAAATGAATTATGCTTACTTGTGTAGTGGCGGAATAAATTGTATTTCTTCAGTCCCACAATCGTATCCCGGCATATTAAACAAGTAGCAGTATCTTCTTTGTGTCCACTTTCAAAGAAAAACTCTTCTTCCCATATTTTTTGGAAACTTCTTTTCTCTTCACATATTTTCCTCTTAGTCACAGTTCCTGAGAGTACACCAGACATTATTTAGTCCACTAATAATTATATGACCAAATATGAGTACAAATACACTCAATAAGCGACGAACGCGGAGGGGCACCGAAACTTAGTTCACGGCTGATACACTGACACGACGAAGCTAACAATGAGGCGGCTGCGGGACAAGCCCGCCGTCGACAAAGGAGCGGCCGTGGGCACGGGCGCGTTTGATGCACCGCTTACATTCTTGACGAGCAGGAGGCTCACGCCTTTAGCGCTACGGAACACCCGCAAGTGGCTCGTTAACACTAGAACCGCTGATATTTGGACATACCTAGAACAGCGGCTGGGTCACTAATGACCCGCGATCTTTTCCTTTATTTCCCCTATGTCAGTGGGTTATTGTTACTGCCAATGAATCTATTGTTAGAAGCACTAGGAAATTTAGAATGAAATTAACAAAAATAAACAAGGTTTACATAAAAATTATAGTTTTATATTTTAAAACTTGCATGTATTTGCTGAGTATTTTTACTGGCTACCGTTACATAATGAACACAAATAATAGTCTTTTGATGTACATTTGTTGCACACAGTTTTCTTGCAGATGTGACACTTTACAAATGATTTGTTTCCTTCACAGTTAGACTTTACAAGACAACATGTTCGCCTTTTTTGTCTGTCAGGAATATCTTCAGGTCTGACAGGGACGCTAGTCTTTCTAGTCGCTGTGCGCTTCTCAGCAAGCTCCTCCCCAGCTGCAGGATGAAATCCCTGCGTTTCAATTTTTTATCATTTAGAGAATTGAACAATACCCACGCGTTTATTCCAGCCAAATCCAGCAAGTTGTAAAATGTGTGAACAGGCCAACGTCTCGACGGTCCTTTGACAGAGTATTTGCTAGCCATTTGGTCGACCACGTCCACTCCATATTTAGAGCAGTTATAAAACGTAACTGTATCTGGCTTCTTTTTTATACCACCTTCAATCATCACATAAGGATGCATAGTGCTCAGAATCAGGACATTCTTGTTGCTCTTACCCCGATAAACAGTCAGTGTGGTATCGTCTTTTTTCAACAATACTGTGCTGTATAACTGTTCTCCTGCCTTCTTGATACAGACTGGTATTTCCCTGCGAGATCGATTTATTGTGCCCACAAGACTCGTAGAATTAGCTTTCAGTGTCTCAGAGGGCGCTAAGGAGGTGAAAAAATTGTCACATGTGACATTTATTTCTTTGTTGAGGTAAGGTTGCATCAATTTTTTTTACAACAATGTCACCAAGACGCCCATCACTCCGCCTAGTGTCATCCTTTTCTAGATAAGGGATAGCATTCACAATATATTTTGAGTCTTTATCTACCACCATCCAATACTTTTGCCCTTATTTGTCCGGTTTTGAGGCCATAAACTGCGTGAATCTGCAACGGCAATTTAAAGGAAAAAGCTGTTCGTCGATTGTTATATTTGGACCCGGTATGTAGCTAGACTGTGCATTCGCAATGAACTCATTCCAGATTTCTGATACCAAAGCAAACTTGTCTTCCCTGCGAGATCGATTTATTGTGCCCACAAGACTCGTAGAATTAGCTTTCAGTGTCTCAGAGGGCGCTAAGGAGGTGAAAAAATTGTCACGTGTGACATTTATTTCTTTGTTGAGGTAAGGTTGCATCAATTTTTTTTACAACAATGTCACCAAGACGCCCATCACTCCGCCTAGTGTCATCCTTTTCTAGATAAGGGATAGCATTCACAATATATTTTGAGTCTTTATCTACCACCATCCAATACTTTTGCCCTTATTTGTCCGGTTTTGAGGCCATAAACTGCGTGAATCTGCAACGGCAATTTAAAGGAAAAAGCTGTTCGTCGATTGTTATATTTGGACCCGGTATGTAGCTAGACTGTGCATTCGCAATGAACTCATTCCAGATTTCTGATACCAAAGCAAACTTGTCTTCTCTTAGTCGTGCTTATCTTGTGGATCTAATGTAAAATCTGAGGTAACTCATTATCTCTCTGAATCTGTCACGAGCCATTGTTGAGTTCACAAAATTATTTCCCCACTTCACTGACCGCAATGTGTCTAGTTCTAAGCTCTTAGCTCCAATAGCACCACGGACGTACAATGTAGCTATAAAAGCTTCCAGTTCTTCAATTTTTATAGTCCACTTATCTTAGCTCAGTACACGACGTGCTTCAGTTTCTGTACATTTTACAATTTGTTTCAAAGTTTTGTCCGTTATCATTAGATGCCGTGCACTGTAACAGGTCTCATTCACGTTTCGTTTTGCATGCGGACATGGTTCTGTCCTATCTTTGAAAACATTCTGCTGTCCATATCTTCCAGCTGAACAGTCACCTGTTACTCCAACTTTCCAGGTTGTTCCATCGGGTGCTACAATATCGCTACCTGAAGGAAACTGAAACTGAAGTAGTCCAGAACCCTGGGCATTTTGTTGTCCACGCCGACCTTTAGGACGTCCACTTCCTCGAGTTGACTTAGTCTTTGTGGCAGCTGTTCCTGTAATAGTAGTTATACGTATTAGAACGCGATTTAATATTGAATATATTGTGTAATATTAGAATAAAAAACAAGAATAAAGAACACCTTCATAAATGTAATATATAACTTTGCGACCGAACCGCCGAATCTTTCCATCAGTAAATGGGGTATGTTCTCAACTGACTCGGTTGTTTTAACCCCCTCCACTGACAGAATGACCCGCTTCCTAATTCCGTATGTATAAAGCCAATACGGACTTGTAGCTGTCACGCCTTTGCGCTTACTGCTACGTATTTTAACCGTAAATAGCTCAGTCCTAATGGTAAGAGGTAGTAGTGGATTCACGTTATTAATCTTTGAATACAGCACAGCTGCCACAAGCTCAGCTCACTTTTACTCCACTCTTACCCTCGCCATTGCACCACAGTAACTAGGTGCTACATGGACCTTGCTAAATTCACTTGCGTATACATTTTTGACCGTTACTCGCCAGTATTTACCCAATGATTAGTACACTCCTAACCAGACTATTTCCCAAAGAGCTGTGATGATTGAACGGGTTCGATCCACGGCCTACAGTGCCCTACCGTTCACACGGTAACACTGCCTACCTGACCCACTTAACTTGGTAGTGAGCTTATGTATCCAATCACCACTGCTAGCAGCAGTGGATAATCCTATCAGCACGACGAGAGCAGCAGACTTACCGTCGAATCCTCCTGAAAATACTTATAACTACGGTCGCCAGCTCTGAAGGAGCAAAAGAATAAATCAATTTTTTGGCTCGTTTCAAAGTGAAACGGCTTGAGTTGAATTTAAACTTAATTTTGAATATTACTATTTCTGATCATTCTAGGTGATTCTACAAAGCAAATTACTCTCTCAATTTCTGTGAGTTGGCTTGGTAATTACTACCAAGACAATTTATGCAACTTAGGTTAACTAAATTCTATCCTTCACTTTTTTAATGATTTTGGATATTACTCTTTGGACAATTGATATAGAATTAGTTAAGTGACTTTACTTGAAAGGTTACTCAGAAAAATTTAAGTAACTATAAATAGGCGACTCATTCTGGTGTGGCCATTGCTCTTTTCAACATTCTTATACGCTAAAGTATTCTACAACCAAAAGAATTGTAAATGAAAGAGGTGATGGTGGCCTCAGTCTGATTTCATTATACTATGTTTGAGGTTACTACACTTTACAATGAACAACATGCGTCGTAATTTTACTCATTACTATATTCTGTCATCTGCACTTGCATAAAAGAAAACTGGTATTCTCCTTTTACATGTATACAAAGTTCGACTTAACAATTGCAAGCAGTCTTGCCTTGGGTAGACGTGTCGGTGCTGGTGGTGAGATGCATGTGGCTAACGCAGTTTTTCACGCCTCATGCCCTCAATGGCGGCTGGAACTACGAGCTGTAGCACTCGTATAAGCTACTGCACGTCCGCCATAAAATCTGGGCGCAGGAACTCTTACAATCAGCCCCTGTGGCATAGAGACGGCTTCGACAACCATTCGTCGCGTTCTACTCCACAAACGGCGACGATATTCGCCTCTTCGCTGTTGCACAATCACTTTTGCGTGAGCACAGTTACGCACGTCCGATCACGTCAACACTCCCCAGGCCATTCCATTGTTCAGTCCCTGTGTCTCCAGCTACCTCTAGCTACGCTCGTATCACCAAGAGTGGGGGCGTTCCCCTACCACCTTTTCACCGAAATCATTTAGTATTTAAGAATATTTATATTTATTACCCTGGAGTTCATACCAGTCATAATAATTTACTACTAGCGCTTTATAACATTAAATCATACAGTAATAACTTATAATTTGTTATATCCTAGCCAGTAATGCCACCCGAGCCCGCTGCCAAAAGGTTGGCAGCATCAAAGTCCGGACGCCGTCCGCATAAGCAGCGCCAGCGAGAGAGGAAATCGCCGCAAGTCTGCGCGCGCCACCGCTGGCTTCTGGTTTCTTAAGCGCTGGAGTCGCGAGCGCTAGGACAGTTCTGTATTCGCCGCTCAGTTGTATACTCGCCACCGAATTGTGTACTTGCCAGTCAGTTGTGTGTTCATCGCAGCAGAGTTGTTGTTTGTCGTCAGCCGACGCTGACCTAGCCGCTCCGACTCGAACTAGACAGATTTCTGTAGACACGGAGTTCACTACTGTGTTTCTGTATCTTCGTTAATAAAGATAAGTACCGACTTTTATTTAATCAGAGTGTTTGGGTTTTCATCTTTCTGTTCACTGTTCCAGCGGACCGGTCGGCCCGCTATTAAAAGTGTGGCGGTGACTTCGTAAGCCGTTTTTATAGCGAATTGTTTGTCACTACGAACGCCGCCACAAAACTGGAGACGAGGGCTTCCGAACTCGTGTGCAGGGCTGGTTCAACTTGTTTCTGGTTATACTAATTATAGTGATAAAATTTTGGGGGCTGGTTTAATTTATGTTCACTATGTCTGCCGAATTACAACAGTTGATCTTGTTACAGAGTCAGCAAATACAACGTCTGGTGGAAGCAATCGCCAAACAAGCGGCTAATCCTCCAACACAACAGGAACAAGCACAGGCAGCACCACCTTTCCGTGCTTTTGACGCATCAAGAGAAGAATGGCGAGAATATTTCGCGCAGTTGCAGGCGCACATGACAGTCTACAAAATCACGGGTACTGAGCGGCAGCTTTATTTAATTTCCACTGCAGGCGTGGAAGTCTATCGACTACTTTGTAAGTTGTTCCCGGAATCCAAGCCAGAAGCTCTAGACTGTGACGTTGTTGTTAACAAGCTTGCTGAGTATTTCGAGTCGCGAGTTCATGTGGCAGCAGCCAGATTCAAGTTCTTCAGATTAAAGAAACTGCCACATCAATCTAATAAACAGTGGTTAACAGATTTACGGGGCCTCACCCGTCAGTGCCGATTTAATTGTCTGTGTGGAGCTTCCTACAGTGATGTCATGTTACGAGACGCTATTACTCAAAACTTTGCAGATTCTCGTATTCGTGCTGCTATCTTAAAGTTGCCTGACCCGTCATTAGAGACTGTGATGAACATCATTGAAGCCCAAGATACTTTTGACTATGCTGAGTGTGAGTTAGATCAGCCATGTATTTCTCAAATTGCCTGTGCTAAGCAAGTTATGTCACGCCCGCGGCCCCACCGGCAGAGTCAGACTGTAAACATTAGCCGGCCGCGTCATGTTAAACACATTCGTCAGCCGCATGTGAAAAATGATAGAGTCAAGTCTTGCCCTAAGTGTGTTCTTGCTCATCCTCGTGAACGTTGCCCGTTAAGAAACGCGGTTTGTCACTTTTGTCAAAGGAAAGGACACATCCAGACTGTTTGTTTGCGTAAACGCAAGAACAATTCTAGTGCTGCCCAGCCCATGGATATTCATGTTCTTCAAAGCCAGCCCGCCCAGAAGGTCGTGTTTAAAGACTCTTCCACGGTTCGTGTGGGTAATAAACTTGTTCGCAATAAGCCACCCACCCAGCCCTCTGCTATGCGACCCAAGCGTAATTCAAACGCTGTAAAAAGTATTGTACAGACTGCAAGCGAAGCGGGAGTTGTTGTTCCACCCGCCCAACCCACGAGTTGTCGTAAGCAGCGAACACGCGCTACACGCGCTGATTTTGTGTCTTCCGCCTCCACTGCACCGATCCAGAGACAGTGTAATAAACAATTTGTGAAGCTACGCATCCAGGATAACACCTTCAATTTTCAATTAGACACTGGTGCGTCTGTGACTCTCATAAATAGTGCTACGTATGCGGCTATCGGCCGCCCTAAACTTTCAGCGGCAAAACATTCTTTGGCTACTTATAGTGGAGAACAAATTCCTGTGTTAGGTGTATGTAGCGTGCCAGCCACATTCCGTGGCAATACAAAAACAGTTTCATTCACAGTGCTCCGCGCTACAGACAGTGTAAACATTTTCGGATTAGACTGTTTTGACTTGTTTGGCCTGTCTATCCAAGACAATGTGTTGCAAATTAATTCTGTTGTTGTTCCTCAAGACAGCATAACCGATTTGTGTAAACAATACAGTGACATATTTAAAGACGAACTAGGTGTGCTGCGAACTTTGCAGCTCATATTACGTTAAAAGATAATGCTCAGCCTCGATTTTTTCGTGCTCGTCCAGTGCCTCACGCCCATCGGGCCCCTGTAGCAGATGAACTTCGTCGTTGGCAAAACAACGGTGTTATTCAACCCGTTTCAGCGAGCCAGTGGGCTTCTCCCTTAGTTATTATAAAGAAACCGTCTGGCAAGTTACGTTTGTGTGCTGATTTTAAGTCGACAGTTAATCCTCAGACTGTCATTGATTCTTTTCCTTTGCTTAGACCGGACGAGCTGATGGATAAGTTAGGGGAAGCTCGTTTCTTTTCCAAAATTGATCTCCGTGAAGCATATTTGAAATTGCCCCTCGACAAGCAATCACAACAGTATTTTGTCATAAACACATCGTTGGGGTTGTTCCGTTTTCTACGTTTGCCTTTTGGTTGTGCGTCAGCTCCAGCTGTTTTTCAGCGTTTTTTGTCACAACTTCTGGCTAATGTGCCATCGTGTTGCAACTATTTAGACGATATTGTTGTGTCCGGTCGGACGCCTGCTGAACATTTCCGTAATTTGGAGTGTTTGTTTCAAGTGTTGTCTCAGGCAGGCCTACGTTGCAACATCGATAAATGTTCATTTTTCCTTACGGAGATGGAGTATCTGGGACATGTTATTAATGCTCAAGGCATTCATCCCTCCCAGTCACACTTAGCAGCTATTCGTGATTTGCCCGCCCCTCGCAATCTGCATGAATTGCAAGCAGTTCTTGGCAAATTGACATATTATATTAGGTTTATACCTAATGCATCACAGATTGCTGCACCGTTGCATCGTCTCCACCGTAAGAATGTTCCGTTTGTGTGGTCAGCTGATTGCCAATCAGCCTTTCAGCAGCTTAAAGAGGCTTTATTGAATGATCGTTGTCTGGTCCATTACGACCCTAACAAGCCTCTGGTGTTAGCTTGTGATGCCTCTTCTTTCGGCCTCGGTGCTGTGTTGTCTCACCGAGTCGGTAACACCTAACGTCCTATTGCGTTCGCATCTAAATTGCTAAACAAAGCTCAGTGTAATTATAGCCAATTGGACAAGGAAGCGTTGGCTATTGTGTTCGGTGTCACAAAATTCCATCACTACCTCTATGGTAGACCATTCTATTTAGTAACAGATCACAAGCCCCTGACGTCACTGTTTCATCCGTCTAAACCAGTTCCTCAGCGGACAGCTCAGAGACTACAACGTTGGGCTCTTTTGTTATCACAATACCAGTATGAGATACTGTATCGCCCTACAGCTCAGCATGCAAACGCTGACGCGCTTTCTAGATTGCCGATTGCTGCGGATGATGTCTTCGATTTCTCTGACGACTCTTGCCATCAGATTGACGCCAATGAGCATCAATCCCTCCGGGATTTTCCGATTGATTATCGTCAGGTGGCACGTGAGACAGCTACGGATCCTCATCTGAGTTTACTATTACGTTTCGTTGAACGTGGTTGGCCGTCCAAGGCAAAGGACATATCGGATCCTGTGGTTCGTCGCTATTATCCGCAACGTCATCTGTTGTCTGTTTCGCACGGAGTTTTGCTGTTACGCACCGAGAATGACCAGCTTCGTGTAGTGGTTCCCCAAGTGCTCCAATCCAAGGTCCTCGACTTGTTGCATCAAGGTCATTGGGGAGTGGTCCGCACCAAGCAGCTTGCCCGCCGTCATGGTACATGGATCGGCATTGATAAGCAGATTACGCAGATGTCTACAGATTGTTCGACGTGTGCCGAACACCAAGCTGCTCCGCCTCAACGCTATTTTGAGTGGGCACGCCCTGCCGGTCCCTGGCAGCGAGTACATATTGATATCGCTGGTCCATATTGGCATTCTCGTTGGCTCATCGTGATAGATGCATTTAGTCATTTTCCGTTTGTTGTGCCCATGCAGTCTACAACGTCTGCACAAACTATACAGGCGTTGACTTCAATTTTTTGTATTGAGGGTCTTCCAGAAGTTTTAGTGTCTGACAATGGTCCACAATTTACCTCTGCTGAATTTGAAAGTTTTTGTTCTGCCAATGGCATTCGCCATGTTCTTACTCCGCCGTTCCACCCTCAATCGAATGGTGCAGCGGAACGTTTTGTACGCACATTCAAGGATCATATGGACCGCCTTCGTGCTACGCACTCTCGTCAGCAGGCCTTCATCACGTTCCTGTCGTCGTACCGGACCACGCCACGCGACGGCCCTTCGCCTGCGGAGCTTCTCCACGGCCGTTGTCATCGCACCCTACTACGGTTGTTGCACCCCCCGGATCGACCCGCCGCTTCTGAGCATCGCACGCGTTTTCAGCGCAACGACGCCGTTTTTTTCAGAGTTTATCACGGTCGCCGTCGTTGGGAACGTGGTACCGTGATAAGTGTCCAGGGTCGCGGTTTTTATACTATTCAAGGTGCTACTGGGGTGCACAGGAGGCATCAGAACCAGTTGCGCCGCGCTGGCCGCCCGGATTCTACCGCTCGTTCTTTGTCCACAGATTTGGTCCGCGGCGGGTTCCAGCCGCGCCTTCCGACTTCGCTGCCGCCCCCAGGGCAGCAGCAGCAGCCGTCGCCGCTACCACGCCGACAGCCCGTCCCGTTGATGCCTCCCGCGCAGCTTCATCCGGGAGCGCCCCAGGTGGTCGCTCCGGCGCCTGCGGTCCCTCTTCAGTCGCCATCGCCTTCGGAGCTGATGGACGTCGACCCCTCAGCCGGGCCGCCTTCCCAAGCGGTGGCTGTGCAGCCTGTCCTGCAGCCGCTTTCCTTGGGCACCCCCAAGGAGTCTGAAACCGCAGCGCCTTGTCTGGCGCCCACTCAGCAGCCGTCGATGCAGCGTCAGGGACGCTGCCTCTCTTCGTGGGTCCCGACGCCCCGCCGCGTCCAGTACCAGAAGATGCGCCCGTGGTCACAGGCGTGCACCCTGACCTCGGTTTTCAGTCGGTGTTTCCCGAGGCCCCGCGCAGCCAATGCTGGGGTGCGGACCGGGGACTGCCACCGACAACAGTCTCCGCCCCGGTCTTTTCTGCTACGCCTGCGGCCAGACCCCTCCCCCGCCGTCGACGCTCGCCACGTCATTATTCAACGACGGTGCGGCGATTTGGGGGGCGAGGAGTGTTATATCCTAGCCAGTAATGCCACCCGAGCCCGCTGCCAAAAGGTTGGCAGCATCAAAGTCCGGACGCCGTCCGCATAAGCAGCGCCAGCGAGAGAGGAAATCGCCGCAAGTCTGCGCGCGCCACCGCTGGCTTCTGGTTTCTTAAGCGCTGGAGTCGCGAGCGCTAGGACAGTTCTGTATTCGCCGCTCAGTTGTATACTCGCCACCGAATTGTGTACTTGCCAGTCAGTTGTGTGTTCATCGCAGCAGAGTTGTTGTTTGTCGTCAGCCGACGCTGACCTAGCCGCTCCGACTCGAACTAGACAGATTTCTGTAGACACGGAGTTCACTACTGTGTTTCTGTATCTTCGTTAATAAAGATAAGTACCGACTTTTATTTAATCAGAGTGTTTGGGTTTTCATCTCTCTGTTCACTGTTCCAGCGGACCGGTCGGCCCGCTATTAAAAGTGTGGCGGTAACTTCGTAAGCCGTTTCCACAGCGAATTGTTTGTTGCTACGAACGCCGCCACAAAATAATTACCAAGAAAAAGAATACATTTGACTCCGAGAGCTTAGTGCATTGTCTGACAGGTAGCGCTAATTCCCAGTTTCGCCAATAGATGGCATCAGGGTGCACTCCCTGGCAGTCTCACACCAGCGCGCCCGTTTCCGACGCGCGGGCTCCAAATTACTGTCAGCCCACCATCATTTCAGTTCCGTTACAACTTGTAAAAATTCAACACAAAAGAACGTATAAACATAATTGTTGCAATTGAAATTAGTGTCTGCGCAACATATACATAAACAAAAATTATTATAAAACAAACACATAAACAAGCATACCTTTCTCATCAGCATTCAGTAGAACCTTCTCAGGAGTAACATCGTCTTCTGATGAAGAATCCGGAACTATTGGCGATGGAAATTCCTCCTCAGATAAAGACTCCAACGGTTCGCCCTCAGATTCATTATCTAAAATCTCATTTAGAGCATTTACAATGTCCTCTCCTGTGCGTAGAAATTTGGCCATAATATATTCGTAAGTTACAAGCACTACCTACACAGATAGAATGCACTACTAAACCGGTTTTCCTGGTACAAAACTCTGGGTGCGCAGTATCTGCATACAAGGTCAGACTTGTTTGAACCTCTCTCCCTCTCGTTTCCTGCTGAAAACTGGAACGTCAGCCGGAAGTGAAGTAAAAACGAGTTTTACGATTGTTGACCACACACACACACTAACATCAGGCATGAAGCTACATGAAAAATGCGATTGTTATAGCGACTGCGGCGGGCGCGTCAGAACTGACCCTTCCGCAGTTCTAGGTGAATCTTCATATTTCCCTTTTATGTTTTCGCCATAAACTGTGAAATGAAGTATAATCACTAATTACCTTATTTCATAAAAAGTCACAGAAATGTAACACTCTAGGCAATAATAAAAATGAGTGACAAACAAAAGAATTATCAAGTGGGTCACAAGTGACCCAGCCGCGGTTCTAGTGTTAAATGAAAGTGATGAATGGTTTTTAGTTACCTAATTACGTACCCGACTTTAATCACAATTCTACGCCGTTTCCGTAAACAAAACACCGCTACGCCAGGCAAGTAGTTAACTAATGCTATCCGTGCGAAGCCGAGGAGGGTCGCAGGCCGCACGAAAACATTATCTGGGACGCATGCGGCCCGCGGGCCGCAGTTTGACGAGCACTGTTATAAATGATGCAGAAATGCCTCGAATGCCTCGGACAGCGCACGGTGTCACCAGCCGTTAGCAGGCCGGCATGCCCGGCGTTCTGTTTCCCTTGTTAGAAAAGAGAACTTCTTTCTGAGACCCCGACTGGCAAGACTTGTGTTAGGGGGCTCGGGTTAGACAGAATTTCTGTTGCAGGGGATAGATAGCATACTGAAGTTTCCTGTTAGTTTAAGACGATTCACCTCTTAGGCTGGGGGTTCTAGTGTTGCGACGGGCTAGCAATTATCTGGGCAGCTTTGTTATGCACTTGCGTTTGAGACGTTTCTGGATTCCACCTCTGGCTAGGGTCCTCACCTTATATTTATTGTTGGCAGTGAAGCGATTTAGGTAGTTTGAAATTAGCAGTTTCTGGATAGTAGTCTGCTGTCTGAGAGGTCAGGTTTCTGTGCACTGACACTATTCTGGGGCCGTTGCCTTGCTCATGGTGCATGGTACTATGGGAGTCGTCACTGCTCTCCACCAGCGCATTGTTTGATATAACGAAATAGCCACCTCCTCCGGCATTCAGAGCCATTAGTGTAAACTGATGGGGCCACTTGCAAAACTTTCTCCACTGAGGTTTCAGGTCAGACGATTGGTGTAACTTGTTATAGTTTTCAGTACGGAGGCGAAGTCAGTCATTGCTTGTCGAGATTCTCAAATCGCATTTTTCGTAACTGCGTTATTGCAGCCACTTCATGTTTTGATCTGTGGACTTTTGCAACTCCTTTGCTGTTTATGTTGATTGAGTGGACTTATTTTTAGATAAATTTTATAGTCAAGACTAGAATTTGTCTTTTCACTAGAAGTAAGTTTGTCCTTCATCATTTGATTTATTGATGAGTTTAGTGGTCACTAAATAACGTTCAGAGGAAGTACTTGATCTGCTTCTACAGGTCACTAGACTGAGTATTTGATTGTCCTGCATTTATTGGAGCAATCTATGGGATAATTTCCTGTCGCACGATACTCAAATTTCGGAACAGTTAATGTTTTACATATTGTATATATTGTGCTCTAAACATCTCCATTTCTGAGTGTCAGGACAACCCTTCAAGATAGCGTTTAAAACTCCGTTGTGTACTTATTACTCTGGTAGGTACATTTAGTTTCCATATCTCGAAACTGCACGGTGTAGAGGTACAAAATTACACACACAGATAACCATAACAAAGCAAACGACTGGAGGAGTCTAGATAAGGCTGACCATACCAAGATTCGTCCCTAGGCATCTCTAACAGACAGCAAAATCTGTTGCCTGAAACTTCAATTTGTACTCTTTCAGTGCTCAATTTGTTGTAAAGTTACCACCTAGCTTGCTTGCAAAGATTTTGTTTGTGCACCTTACTTCAAAGAACCTGTAAAGTCAAACAGTATCATTATTATTAGTATTAGTTGTATTTTGCATTTTATGTTGCATATATGGCTTACACTTCAACCCGCTGGCTGTAAACAATTTGTTTTTTTATTCTTTGTGTTCTGTCTTATAAGTTTATTTTATAGTGTGGACTTGGACGCTATACTGCTCTTGTTTGTTGAGACGTGTGTCGGTAAATATTTGATTGATAACTACAGAGATTTGAATTTGTTGCGTAATTTGAACTTTATTCTACGTTCTATTTGAGCTACTTAAGCAGCTGGAACAAAATATCGTTATTTCATGGACTCACGTTTTGCAGGGGTTGTGTTAAAATTCAGATATCAAGATATAAGGCTTACGTGGCAGCAAAGCAGGACAACGTAGCCAACAGTAGCGAAATGGAAGACACACTTGACAATGAGGAGAGTCCACGGGAAGACAAAGACGAAGAGTTTCTGACAGAATGTAGAACTGGTAAGTAGAATATTGATCAACTCGAACGTAGTGAAGACCAGAATTTTGATCAGACAGTTGGGGGTCAATTGCGTAGTAAAGATAATGAGCAGGGGCACATTGAATCAGTAATTAGAATCCTCAATCATGAGGTCAGCTGTCCACACGGGCATAAAACTCCAGTTCATAGTTACAGTGGGCCACCGTCGTGCGTATCAGCACGCAACAATCCAACTGGTGCATGCAGGTATGAAATGGTAGAGGGCTGGAGATTCTCTGCGAGATTATATGGATGCGACAAGATAATGGACGGAGTTTAGGTGCACACGTGCTGAGAGTTTTGAAATCAGACCGAAGGAGAAACGCATGTCAGTATCAAAATGATCAATACCGGAAAACGGAACGAGATCACAAAAGCGCTCAAACACGAGATCAAAAGGGTCAGTAGCGGTGAGATACACTAAGTTAAGGGCGAAGTAAAAGCGCTGTGCACAAAGCTCGTGTGGGATTTGCGGGAAAAAAGAGAACCATGAATGAAGCGAAATTTATTGTTCGCGAAATACGTTAGGGAACACTTAATACCACAAAGGTCGACAAAAATGTGCTAACAAAGTTACAGACACGAATCAAAAAGAGAGAGGAAATTCAGATACGAAAGCCTGAATATGTAAATAATGAAATGTTGACAGTTTAGTTTTCCGTTTTCAAAGAACGAGTAGAAAGTGAAGTAAAACAACTGTAGGCAGAAAGTAAGTCTACGACAAGGCAGAGTACACCTACCGGAAGAGAGGTGGAAGGTGACGCACAGTTGGCAGTCCAAAATAAACATGAAACGTTTGATTTTAGACATTTCATATCCTTGCGTAGTAAGTTCCAGCATTACAAAGATGAGGGGATACGCTCCACCCCAAATTTTTGTAGGTCGGTTCGATTTGTCTTCACCACCGCGCTGGCCTCTCATGTATAAACTTGCCTTTGTATTTGCACAGTTGGACGGAGCCACTGCAGAGAGCATGCGAAGTATTGCAAGGTCATGTACGCCTTACGAGGAATTCCATGACGTATTTTTTAATATGTACTGGTCCAAGGAGATACAAGACCAGCTAAAATAGAAGCTAATGATGTCTAGGGACTTGTAAAGTTGAGGATTCCGCAGGTCAGAAAAATTCTTCGAACAGATGACTTAGACGATATGCGCAGTCCTGGTGATACCACACGCCTTTGTTTCATGAAACTACCAATCTCATACCAACAAACACTCGCATGTAGATGTGGCAACGATGCAGAAGTATTTATAGGAATACTTAGGAAGCAGAGGGGGGGTTGGGTTGTTTTTGGGGAAGGAGACCAGACAGCGAGGTCATCGGTCTCATCGGATTAGGGAAGGACGTGGAAGGAAGTCGGCCGTGCCCTTTGAAAGGAACCATCCAGGCATTTGCCTGGGGCGATTTAGGGAAATCACGGAAAACCTAAATCAGGATGGCAGGACGCGGGATTGAACCGTCGTCCTCCCGAATGCGAGTCCAGTGTCTAACCACTGCGCCACCTCGCTCGGTCAGGAACCAGAAATTTGCATTTAACGAACTGGGGGCGCGCGAGGATAGGAAGCAGGAAAACAGACACTATTAGAGGAGAGATGGCAATAATGGGAATAAAAGAGGCGAAAATTGACGGGGAGATGGGAACAGGCAGCAACAATACAAAACAAAATAGTTGAAATCTAGATGAGAATAATGCACATCGGGGAAACAAGATTGCGAGTACCGAATACATTTTGAGCAGAGGTGGCATTCACCGAACGATAATAAAACCAGGGCTCAAATTGAGGATTAAACTGACAAACCCGGGACGTGAGGATCAGGGAAACGTGGACAGGAAGAATGACTAGGCTGTGCGATGGGAAACACTGAAAATGCACCTGGGACCAGTATAAGAGCCATTCACACTAACATGGTTGAATATCTACATCTACATCTACACCTACATTTATACTCCGCAAGCCACCCAACGGTGTGTGGCGGAGGGCACTTTACGTGCCACTGTCATTACCTCCCTTTTCTGTTCCAGTTGCGTATGGTTCGCGGGAAGAACGACTGTGGGAAAGCCTCCGTGCGCGCTCGAATCTCTCTAATTTTACGTTCATGATCTCCTCGGGAGGTATAAGTAAGGGGAAGCAATATATTCGATACCTCATCCAAAAACGCACCCTCTCGAAACCTGGCGAGCAAGCTACACCGCGATGCAGAGCGCCTCTCTTGCAGAGTCTGCCACTTGAGTTTGCTAAACATCTCCGTAACGCTGTCACGGTTACCAAATAACCCTGTGACGAAACGCGCCGCTCTTCTTTGGATCTTCTCTATCTCCTCCGTCAACCCGATCTGGTATAGATCCCACACTGATGAGCAATACTCAAGTATAGGTCGAACGAGTGTTTTGTAAGCCACCTCCTTTGTTGATGGACTACATTTTCTAAGAACTCTCCCAATGAATCTAAACCCGGTACCCGTCTTACCAACAATTAATTTTATATGATCATTCCACTTTAAATCGTTCCGCACGCATACTCCCAGGTATTTTACGGAAGTAACTGCTACCAGTGTTTGTTCCGCTATCAGATAATCATACAATAAAGGATCCTTCTTTCTATGTATTCGCAATACATTACATTTGTCTATGTTAAGGGTCAGTTGCCACTTCATGCACCAAGTGCCTATCTGCTGCAGATCTTCTTGCATTTCGCTACAATTCTCTAATGCTGAAACTTCTCTGTATACTACAGCATCATTCGCGAAAAGCCGCATGGAACTTCCGACACTATCTACTAGGTCATTTGTATATATTGTGAAAAGTAATGGCCCCATAACACTCCCCTGTGGCACGCCAGAGGTTACTTTAACGTCTGTAGACTCTTCAATCCAGCCACACAGCTGGTCTAATATTCCGTAGGCTCTTACTTTGTTTATCAAGCGACAGTGCGGAACCGTATCGAACACCTTCCGGAAGTCAAGGAAAATAGCACATACCTGGGAGCCTGTATCTAATATTTTCTGGGTCTCATGAACAAATAAAGCGAGTTGGGTCTCACACGATCGCTGTTTCCGGAATGCATGTTGACTCCTCCAGAGTAGATTCTGGGTTTCCAGAAACGACATGATACGCGAGCAAAAAACATGTTCTAAAATTCTACAATAGATCGACGTCAGAGATATAGGTCTATATTTTTGATCATCTGCTCGACGACCCTTCTTGAAGACTGGGACTACCTGTGCTCTTTTTCAATCATTTGGAACCTTCCGTTACTCTAGAGACTTGCAGTGGGAACAGGCAGCAACAATACAAAACAAAACAGTAGAAATCTAGGTGAGAATAGTGCACATCGGGGAAACAAGATTGCGAGTACCGAATACATTTTGAACAGAGGTGGCATTCACGCCATCTCTTGGTATTATCGTGAAGGTGTTTTCTTTGAGCTGCAGAAAATGATGGAAGATTGAGTTATCGAAGTGGCCAAGTCAGGACGGTAGCATACGGTTGCTGATATCAGGGAAATACTATACGAGAAGAATGAAAATAATCCAACAAGAAATCTACCTCATTGTCACAGAAGTAAGAGAAATAACATCCAAGGCTGTAATCGACATTGGAAGCCAGCTATCTATGATATCAGCCAACCTATTATGAGGTGTCGGCGATCTGTCAACCCACCGACTCTCGCGATCCAGAAGCCGGAAGCAAGGAGGGTAGTGGTGTGTAGTTACAGTGAGATATCGCAGCAGAAAATCTGGAATTCGAATGATAATGACATAAACTGACAGCGAATCTATTTTTCGTTCCAAAACTGACGACCAACGTAATAACTTGATCTAGGTGAGTTGACGCTAGGGAGAACAAAGTTAGATTCGATTTGATGACAGGCTATTATAACACAAATTCCGGCAAACTGCAGTGCATGAAACGCAATGGCGATCAAATTGAAGCACATTATAGGTGTTATTTTGGAGGCAAAGGATGTCAATTAGAAAAAGAAGAACACACTACGAAACAGATGTTAAACTGAAAATCTAGGCAAATCTCGAGGATCCAGATGGGCAGTGGCTGGAATTAGCACTCAGGGAATGCAGAGGTTTTCTTGCTGAAAGCCTGATCCATCAAGGTCAATATAAAGCCGAAATAAAGAAATACAAACCTTTATGTGATACACACACCCTGCGCCATCTCTTGGTATTATCGTGAAGGAGTATTCTTTGAGCCGCAGAAAATGATGGAAGATTGAGTTATCGACGTGGCCAAGTCAGGACGGTAGCATACGGTTGGTGATCGGCTTCTGGCATGTAGGTACTATTATAGTTTCAGAGACGAGCCGACCAGAGAGACTTGAGAACTTATTACAGAAGTTCCATAGGGTGACAGTATTCTTTTCGCCGGCCGAGCGATTCCAGGCGCTTCAGTCTGGAACCGCGCTGCTGCTACGGTTGCAGGTTCGAATCCTGCCTCGGGCATGGATGTGTGTGATGTCCTTAGGTTAGTTAGGTTCAAGTAGTTCTAAGTCTAGAGGATTGATGACTTCAGATGTTAATCCCATAGTGCTTAGAGCCATTTTTAGTATTCTCTTCACTTGATTTCTGGTAGAGATTTTGGCAGATCGAACTCGACCCAAACTACGGAAAATACACTGCAGTCATAGAGTTTGGAATGTATTTTCAGTTCAGACGACTTTCGGATTGAACGTCTCATCTGTGGCCTTTATTAGAGGTCTAGGGGAGATTCCGAGCAATGAATTAAAAGAAAAGGTCACATGTTATGTTGATGACACACTAATCGCTGAGAGATCATGGGAGAACCACAATGTACCACTGGACGAAGTATTGAGCAGGCTAAAGGAATAGGCCTATGGCTTGACTGCCAACATCCTACTTCAGAAGCATTCGAGTAAATTTCTTAGGGCGCATAATATCTGCAGAAGGCATTAATCCCAATTCTTAAAGGAAGGATGCAATTGCGAAATATGCAACACCAAACCAACACGAAACAGTTGACGGGATTTCTTAACTACCGTGCCTATGTGAACTAATGAGAAACAAAACAAAATGGCTCTGAGCACAATGGGACTCAACTGCTGAGGTCATTAGTCCCCTAGAACTTAGAACTACTTAAACCTAACTAACCTAAGGACATCACAAACATCCATGCCCGAGGCAGGATTCGAACCTGCGACCGTAACGGTCTTGCGGTTCCAGACTGCAGCGCCTTTAACCGCACGGCCACTTCGGCCGGCGAAACAAAACACCATGGGTGTGGGATGACTGTGCGGACCACGAGTTCAACGCTCAAAAATCAGCACTTATTACGGTACACATTCTGTCTCATTCTGACTTATCCCAAGAGTTTTGTATAGCCACAGACGGTGCACAACCTGGTTTGGAAGTTATGATTTTCCGAGAATATGAGCAGAATGGACTAAAGATCAATAAACCGATCGCATATGGTAGCAGAGGGTTATCCAAAACCGAAAAGAACTACACCGTTGCCTATTTGGAAGCACTGTCAGTTGTATGGGGATTCAATAAATTTAGATATTTCTTGTTTGGTTGGAAGATAAGGGGCTACACAGACCACAAAGCCTTTGAGCTCCTACTAACTGTTAAGGTGACACATTTACATCTATATCTACTTGGATACATTGCAAATCACATTTAAGTGCCTGGCAGAAGTTTCATCGAAACACCTTCAGAATTCTCTATTATTCCAATCTCGTAAAGCGCGTGGAAAGAACGAACACCTATATCACGAGCTCTGATTTCCCTTATTTTATCGTGGTGATGGTTTCTCCTTATCTAGGTTGGTGTCAAAAAAATATTTTCGCATTCGGAGGAGAACGTTGGTGGTTGGAATTTCGTTTATATAGAGACTGTCATACTGAGTTACACTCTTTCAAGAATACTATTTCACCACTGTTTACATGTCCAGTCTGATCAATGTTAGCGCAGATACCGTAGCTCAGTCACCAGTTTGTATAACAGGAAACACAGTAAATGAGGTAGAAGAAAAGTACGTTTCACTGTTTTATCTGCGGAAAGTTTCGTTCGAGAACTGTATAACTTTGACCATATAGAACATTTGTAGTGAGCAGGGTATAGATCCTAAGTTGCTGAAATTAAAGGGAGATGGAAAGACTGTACAAAATCCAGTTTACGGAGCACTACCTACGGAGGAAAGGAATTCTTTCCCAGAGGGCAGACTTGAACGATTCATTGTGGTTTGTGTGTGTACCAGAAGAAATAGTGAACAAAACAATATGGCACATACACATGAGATGTGCTCATTTCGGGGCTCAAAAATGTTTTATGAATTTGAAGAGTGTATGCCTTTTCAAAAACTTCGAAAGACAGATTCAAAGTGTTCTGGCCATTTGCAAAAAAAGCCAAAAGACTAACACCACAATTGTGGCAATGCAAGCTTCTCTTTATTCCATTATCGCTTAGAAGTTGGAACAAACAACAGTCACTGATTTAGTCAGTCCATTATTGACCACACAATGATAGTTAAAGTAGATAATGGCTTTTGTTGAATTCACGTCGAAGCTGGTCGCTCTGACAGCTCTGCAAACAGAAATCGGCTTGCCCCTTACCAGAGTGCTTTTCAGACACATCCTAGCTGAGGTAGTACCTCTGGATTTCATACTTTCGGATAATGGACCACAGTGCAGAAGTGAGATCTGAAAAAAGACTTTAAATAGACGTAAATAAAGACTATCTGTATCTCACAATATCACACCAACCTGAATCCTAAAATGTAAACTTTCACGGCCGGAAATATCATGTCCATTATAATTATCCGGGCTGTTATGTCGTTGTCGGTTGATGAATTCTGAGGTGATTCCCAACGTTTCGTCTCCGACTGCGGGAGACATCTTCTAGGGGGTCCGTAGCTTGATGGAAGGTCCAACACACACACTGGCTCGCTACTGACTGCCGCTAAATTCCGTGTCCGCGCGCCCCCGCGCCGCGGCGTGACGTCACGTGTTTTGAAAACTTCAGTGCAATTGGCCGCTGTCCGTCGCCGTCGATCGCCGTTGCCATCACCCAGTAGTGGACGAGCGGTACATATCTTCTTTAACACCGGCATCCATATACCGTTTAATTTGACGCCCTCCTCCTTTCGGTTGAAATTATTTGGGTGTTTAGCGATTTCGATTGCCTCCCTGTAGAGCCTTTCGTAGTATCCGCTCGTGACCGCTAGTACTTGCGTCTCCTCGAAACGAATATTGTGGTTCCCTGGCTGGAAAGCATGCTCCGCAACAGCTGATCGTTCCGTTTCTCCTCTTCTACAATTTCCCTTGTGCTCTTCCAAACGTTTAGAAACAGTTCTTTTGGTGGTACCCACATAAACATCACCACAGCTGCATGGGATCCTATACACTCCAGATTTTTCCAATGGTTTGCGAGCGTCCTTGGCAGACCTAAGGTATTCCTGTATCTTCCTGGTGGGCTTGTAAATTACGGTAATATTCCGCTTCGTCAAGATCCTCCCTATTCTTTCCGTTACATTTTTAACAAACGGCAGGAAAACCTTAGATTTTGCAGTAGCCTGTACGTCAGTATGATTTCTGCGTGGCTGCCTCAACGCACGTTTTATTTCGGCAGACGAATATCCGTTCGTTAGTGCATTGTGGAGATGTTCCATCTCAGCGTCGAGCAACTCAGGTTCACAAATATTTCTAGCTCTGTCCGCTAACGTCTTGATAACACCCCGCTTCTGTTGTGGGTGGTGGTTCGAATCCCGGTGCAAATAACGGTCCGTGTGCGTGGGTTTGCGGTACACTGAGTGGCCCAAACTACCATTTTCGTTTCTAAACACAAGCACATCGAGGAAATGTAGTTTGCCGTCTACCTCCTCCTCCACTGTAAACTGAATTCTTGAGTTTATACTGTTCAGATGTTCGTGGAACCGGCTTAGGTCCTCCCTAACATGTCTCCACAACACAAACGTGTCATCCACGTATCGGAACCATACATTTGGATTCTTGCTGGCAGTACCTAAGGCCTGTTCTTCGAATTTCTCCATAAAGAAGTTGCAATTACGGGACTTAGGGGGCTTCCCATAGCCACGCCATCCGTTTGCTCATAAAAGTGTTCATTCCACTTGAAGTATGTGGTCGTCAAACAACACTTAAACAGCTCTCAGATATCAGCAGGAAAAATTCGATCCAGCTGTTCCAATACATCATTAAGTGGAACCATGGTAAACAGCGATACCACATCGAAGCTGACCAATATGTCCTCCGGCTGGACCACTATGCCATTCAATCTGCTGATGAAATGTGTCGAACTCTTTATATACGAGTCCGAACGGCCCACATGTGGTTTTAACAGCGTAGTCAAAAACTTGGCTAACGAGTAGGTGGGCGAACCAATGGCACTTAGTATCGGTCTTAACGGCACATTTTCTTTATGAATTTTGGGCAATCCATAAAGCCTCGGTGGTAGCGCAACTGAACTGCAGAGACCTTTCTGTACACTCTCTTCAATGGAGGACTTTTTTATTAACCGCGACACAGTTCTGAGAACGTTGTTAGTGGGTCCTTATTCAGCTTTCTATATGCTTGCGGATCCAGTAGATCCGTAATTTTTCTCTGATAGTCGGCCACATCCATAACCACCGTTGCGCTTCCTTTGTCAGCTGGGAGAACCAAAATACTATCGTCGTCATTCAGGAGTTTTAAAGCTCTTGTCTCACCCACAGTTATATTACTTTTTGGCGGTTTTGCATTGGCTAATTTTCTCACTGTTTCTGTACGGATTTCTTCAGCTGTTACAGAATCTACACTGCGAATTCCTGCTTCCACATTGGCTATAATTTCTTCCGTGGGCACAAAACGCGGACTAGCAAGCAAAATTTCCTCCCTTGGCAAGCACAGATGTCTCATCGTCAGATAACGAACGTTTGGACAAATTGATAACGGTCCGGGAAACGTCTAAATGCCGAACAGTCTGATTAGGTAGCAAATTATCAAACTTCTTCTTCTGTCTACTAGACGTCGTCAACATACGCTTCCCCATGGTATCATGCAGTAGTCTATCAATTTTATCCCAGTCACCGCTGCACAGTTTATTACTGATCGTAATATGGAGAGACATTAACTTACAGTTTGTGCTTGCCAAGTCCCGTCGGGTCTGCTGAATGCGCTCTCGTAGTAAGGCCTCCTCAGTCCGTTTGAAAATGCGTTGTGCCTTTCCCGAGTAGAACAGTCGCTTTATCTTCAGAAACTTCGGTATAACGCCGACGGCTCTGCAACGAGACAGGAATGTGAGGGAAGACAAAAGCTGCAGTCTCTTCTTCTGGAGTCCTTCCAGGCGTCGCACTTCTCTTGACATCTCCTCCCCGTAGAGGCGTCTGATACTAAAATGTAAACTTTCACGGCCGGAAATATCATGTCCATTATAATTATCCGGGCTGTTATGCCGTGGTCGGTTGATGAATTCTGAGGTGATTCCCAACGTTTCGTCTCCGACTTCGGGAGACATCTTCAAGGGGGTCCGTAGCTTGATGGAAGGTCCAACACACACACTGGCTCGCTACTGACTGCCGCTAAATTCCGTGTCCGCGCGCCCCCGCGCCGCGGCGTGACGTCACATGTTTTGAAAACGTCAGTGCAATTGTCTAATTAAACGGTATATGGATGCCGGTGTTAAAGAAGATGTGTACCACTCGTCCACTACTGGGTGATGGCAACGGCGATCGACGGCGACGGACAGCGGCCAATTGCACTGACGTTTTCAAAACACGTGACGTCACGCCGCGGCGCGGGGGCGCGCGGGCACGGAATTTAGCGGCAGTCAGTAGCGAGCCAGTGTGTGTGTTGGACCTTCCATCAAGCTACGAACCTCCTTGAAGATGTCTCCCGCAGTCGGAGACGAAACGTTGGGAATCACCTCAGAATTCATCAACCGACCACGGCATAACAGCCCGGATAATTATAATGGACACAACCTGAATCCCTCAATGAAAACCCTTGCAGATTGTGCTATGGGATGAAGCGTGCCACATGGGATAACTTCCAGAAAGACTTCCAGAATGTGATTAATAGACTTCCACATAGCACAACCTTGTTGCGTCCACCTGACATGGGACTTGAGCTAGTAGACTTTCCTCCACGGACGCACTGGCAACATAGAGCCACTGTGGCGGAGGCGCTGTGGAATATTCTGCTCGCGGGACTGAAGTGCAAGCACAGGCAGACCAGTAGGTACACATGCAAGAGTTCTTAATCAGGCAAAAGATGTTGGTCAAAACCCATTGTTTGTCCAACAAACAGAAAAAGTTGTGCCACAAATTCTTTGCAGCCTATAACGGTTCCATGAGAGTACGGAGGATTGTGCACATGGGCACTGTCGAAACTGAGTCAATATTGTGGGAAGGCGAAACAAAGACTGCGCTTTGTTGGCAGAACACTTAGAAGATGCGACAAACCCACTAAAAAGGCAGCCTACATTACACTTGTCCGTCCTCCGCGCGAATACTTCTGCGCGGTATGCGATCCTTACCAGTTAGGATTGACGGAGGACACCGAAAGAGTGCAAAGAAGAGCAGCTCGTTTCGTGTTATCACGCAGTAGAGGTGAGAGTGTCACCGATATGATGTGCGAGTTGGGGTGTCAGTCACTGAAACAAAGGCGGTTTTCTTTGCGGCGAGATCTATTTACGAAGTTTCAGTCACCTACTTTCCCTTCCGAACATGAAAGTATTTTGTTGACACCCAACTACGTAGGGAGAAATGATCATCATAATAAAACAAGAGAAATCAGAGCTCGAACGGAAAGATTTAGGTGTTCCTTTTTCCCACGCGCCATTGGAGAGTGGAATGGTAGAGAAGTAGTAAGAAAATAGTTCGATGAAGCCTCTGCCAGGCTCTTAAGGGAACTGCAAAGTAACCATGTAGATGTAGATGTAGATGAATAAAAACGAGGAAGTCTCTATAGCTTTACCACAAGAGCCACTCCAAGCCATTTGTAGAGTAAGTTGGATGCTTGAGGGACAAGTTGCGTGGAGAGATTGTATGTGGTAGCATGTATCGCTACCACCCCATAGAAATGGCAAAGTAGGTAAGGGAATTGTAAGTTACCGCCAGACACCAATAGCAGTCATATGGGATCTGGCGAGCACAGTGGTGAGTTGAGCCATGCCTCCAGTGACTGTCGACTGCGGGTGTCCTCTGGCATCGGCATTGCAGTGTGGCTGGCGCAGCCAGACAACCCACTTGCGCTTGGAACCTCTTCACTACAACATTGTTCGTGCTTAGTTCAGAGAGCCACATCCTTGTTGGACTCTATTTCTTGCTGCAATGTTTGTAATACGTCTTCATTCACTTGGAGAAACACAAGTTAGTAAATCTTTTGTTTATTGCGTTTTCTTGGTCGCTAATCATTCCTGCTCCTATCCAGATGACAACTGCCACACGTTCAGCCCACCTCTCCTTACCACGGTGTAAAGTTGTACACAACAATCCTGTCGTTCCTGACTGTCCTGTCGCGTTTTTGATTTGTTTTTGATGTGTTTGATTCTCTTCTGGGTATCCAGTGTTTGCCTTGCTTGTGCTCTTTACGTTTTGGGTTCCACGGTTGCTGCTTTTGCACTCATTTAACTTTCTTTTTGCTTATTTGTCTTGTTATTTTGCATGTTGCTTCGTTACTGTAGTTGTCAAACCACCATCGCCCTCTTCGCCGCCTGAAGTTGATCTAAGTTTATTTAGTTTCAGAGTGCTTGAAGTGATGAATCGCTTCTTGATGACGCAGATGACTTAAAACAAGACGCCGGAGACAACGGCAGCGTCACTGCCTGTATATGTGCCACCATTTCGTGAGTTGCGAGGTGTGGAAGACTGGGCAGGGTACCTCGCACAGTTCAACACACTCATAGCAGCGCATCACATACAAGGACTGACCAATATTCTTATTCCTTGGCCACAGCGGGAGTGACTATTTATACACTGTGTGCCAAGTTATTTGCTACATCTCGCCCTGAACTAGTACCATATGATGACCAATGTCTGGTGCTTTAAAGTATTATGAGGACAGTGAACAAGTGGCGGCTGTCCATTAAACTACGTTAGCGAGGACAGACATACCGTCACTTGGTGACGGAATTGAAAGGCCTTACTAGACAGTATAGATTCAGATGTGACTATGACAAATATTACAGTGATGGAATTATTCATGGTGACATCACCCGCAATGTAGCTGACTCTCGAATTTGAGAACAGAGTGTTAAATACACGCATCCTCCCTTGCAACAGGTACTGCAGTCTAGACTACCAGAATTCCTGCGAAAGTGCAGCAAACAATTTTGAGGTAGCGCCTGTTTGTTCTGTAGTTAGCTGCGACAAATAGGCGTCAAAGCTGGCTTGAAAACAGTGGTCCGGCTGGCCACAACCACAGCTCTCACGTAAACACGTGCTGTGTCTGGCACATGGTGTGAAGTTGTTCTCTCTCTGCAATACGGCATATCCTCGCCGATCTTGCCCTTCGCGTGAAATGATTTGCTATCTTCGCAGCAGACAGGGACACATACATATCCATTAGCCTAAGGCACCCTCCCTTCTGCTACTCCCTCACGGAAGTCTAAGTCACAAACAATGTGTAGTGCGTCTTCAGAGTCCCACAGTGTCGTTAGTCCAAAACAACGGAGTAATAATTATTCAGGAAATGCTCCCAAGTCATCTGCACAGCTAGGTGAAGACAGCACGCCTTTTGTGTCTCTGAATATTGCTGGAAATTAAGTCTGTGTGCAATTTGAGACTGAAGCTTCAGTGACTTTGCTCAACCGTAGCACTTATGAATTTCTTGGTAAACCTAAGTTGTGCACTTCACTCATACATTGACAGAAATAACCTCGAAGACACCGATGCCTTAGGCACTTGTAACCTTCCTGCATCTTTCCGAAATTTGACGAAAACGGTGATATCTACAAGCTTCCTCCTAAGACAGTGCTAATATTTTTAGTCTAGACTCTTTTGATTTGGTTGGGTTAAACATTCAGGACAATGTACTTTCTGTTTATTCCTTTCATTCTCGGAACAGTATTGCTAAGTTATGTGCAGAATTTGAGCATACGTTTTCTCAGGGCTTAGGTGAAACTAATAATTTTGTTGACCATGTCACAATGAAGAGCAATGCACAGGCACGTTTTGTTAGACTTCGTCCTCTTCCTTATGCTCTTCGGGAATAGGCCATAGCACCCATTACTGCCAGTCACTGGGCGTCCCCTCCCCCCCTCCTCCCACTGTTACTGTGAAGCAGCCGTCCGGCAAACGCCGGTTATGCTCAGATTTTAAGAAAACTGTGAATCCTCAAACATTATTGACAGTTATCCCTTGCGACAACCAGAAGAAAAGATGGATGAAGTATGTGCTCGTCGTTACGCTTCCAAAATAGATTTGCGCGACGTTTTTGCAAAATCCTCTGGATGAGCAGTCGAAAGAGGTCTTTGTCATTAACATCCATCTGGGTCTCTTCAAATTTTTGAGGTTGCCGTTTGGCAGTGCTTCCACACCAGCTGTATTTCAGCGCTTGCTCGAGCAGCTGACTACAAAAGTTGCTTTACGCTTTATGATAAAAACTTTAGCAGTCTTCGCACTCTGTTTCAAATACTGTCTGTAGCTGATCTGAAACGTAACAGAGACAAATGTATGTTTTTCTAGACCGAACTTGAGCCACATTTGCTTGCTATCCATGACCTTATATCCCCATGGAATGTGTGGTAATTGCAGTCTGTGTTAGGGAAGCTCACACATTACACCCGGTTTATTGCTAACGTCATTCAAATGGAAGCTCTCTTGCATTTGGTTGTGCACGAAGAATGTTCCTTTTGTTTGGTTGCAAAAGTGTCAATTTGCTTTCCAGAAATTGAAAGATGCTTTGATTAGTGATCGAAGCCTTGTTCATTCTTATCCAGTCAAACCTGTGGTCTTGGCTATGGATGATCCTCTCACAACATCGGTGCACTTTTGTCGCGTAAATTTGTTGCTGTTGACTGGCCAATTACCTTTACTTCGAAGTTGTTGAACGAAGCTCAGTGCAGTTATTCACAAACTGAATAGGAGCCTCTCGCCATTGTATATAACTGTTTCACCACTATCTTTTTGGTAGGAAACTTTACTTGGTGACTAACCATAAACCTCTATAACCTTTGTTTACCCTTTCTTAGTCCCATCTCGCACAGCGCAGAAGCTGCAACGGTGCGCTCTTTTTTTCCAATTACCAATATGAGATTGTACATAGGACCACTTCTAAGCATGCCAATGCAGATGCACATTGTCACCTCCCTGTCGGTCATGATTCCACATTCGACGAGTCCTCTGCTTCTTGTTGCAGCAATTATACAAGACACTGATGACTGCAGAGTTTTCGGCTTAATCACCGGAAAATTGACTGGGCCACAGCAGGGGATCCTGATTTGAAGATTCTGTTGCACTGCGTCCTCAGTTGTTGGCCACATTCAGCCAGACGGGTTCGTAGCTCTGTAATTCGCCAATGTCTCCAGCCTGACGTGCTTCGTTTGCTGAACCAGGGTCACTGGGGCGTCGTTAGCAACTACCAGTTGGTGCGACGTCATTGCACTCGGCGTAGTCTGGACGTGCAACTTGAACATTCGACTTCTTTACCGACCCTGTGCTGAACATCTGTCAGCCCCACCTCAGCAGTTTTTTCAGTGACCCAAACCTCAGGCAATTTGGCAACGTTTGTACTTGGATGGCATGGGACCTTACTGTAATATATGTTGGCTCACCGTAATTGCCACTTTCAGCAAATTTCCCTTCGTGATTTCTATGCACTATACTACGGCTCGTTCTACAATCGAGGCCTAGTGGTCGACAATGTGCCTCGAGGGTTTGCCTGCACTGACTGCGACTGACAAAGGACATCAGTTTGCTACTGTCGAATTTGAATGGTTTTGCATTGCTTCTGGCATCAACCACATCATGACTGCGCCGTTCCACCCACGATCCAATGGAAAAGCTGAATGCTTTATGTGAACATTTAAGCAACAGAAGCACAAACTTCTTGCCTCCCGCACACTGGATCAAGCTCAGTTGATCTTCTTGCCTTCCTACCACTCCCAGCCACGCAACAGGTCATTGCCGACGGAGATGTTACATGGATGGCGCCACTGCACGTTGCTTCCGTTGCTGCACCCGTTCCAGCGGGAAGCACTCACTCCGCCCAGACAGGCAAAGTTTCACACTAACATTTGGCCTTTTATAGATTATGGGGCAGGCAGAGGCACTGGGAGCGAGGCACCATCGTACGCATTCATGCATATTCCCTTTTTTTACTGCAGAGACTGCGAGGATTGCTGAGACCCACCAGAATCAAATTCTTCCGTGTTAATTGCGTAATCCTGCCGCAGGCTTTATGCTTTCAGATTACGTGCCTGCCTGGACACAGCAGCTCCTGCAGGCGACGCGGCCTCGACACTGGGCCCAGAACCAATGGAATTCCACACCCTTTCACTATGGTCGCTGTCTCGAAAGCCAGAGTCGCCTGGGGATGAGCCCCTCTTTCCAGTGGCTGCCACATCTCTCCTTGGGTCCCACTGTGGTCATCGAGATGCCTCCATCTTCGTTGGCTGCTCTGCCCTGCAAAGGGCTGCGTGACCTCTGCCTGAGCGGGCCCTGGGCACATGTCAGGTCCCTGCAGGGGCTTGGCCCAGTCTCAGTTTTGGCTCCCGTCGCCTCATTAGTACCTGCATCCAGCCCTTCACCATCGTCGTTCACTCATCTACACTACACACCGACTGTGAGGGGGTCTGGGAGAGAGGGGTGTGGTACCACATATCGATACCGCTCTACAGGCGTCGTGAAGTTGGCAACAGAATTGCAACTTTCCGTGTGATGCCAACAGCGGTCTCGTGGGATGTGACATACCCAATGGTGCCCACCCACTGAGACATGCTTCCAGCGGCTCTGACCTATGAGTGCCCTCTTCTGCCACAGTAGACACCCATATGCACTTGAAGCCATCTGACTACGACAGCATCGTTTGTACTTAGTTCAGGAAGTCCCATCCTCGTTGACATTATGATAGCTGAATTTTATTCCTTGCTGCAATATTTCTAATGAATCTTCATTCACTTGGTGAAATAAAAGTTAAGTAAATCTTCTGTTTACAGTGTTCTGTTTTTCGCTAATCATTTCTGTTCTGTCCTGCTCTCTTACAACAACAATTCCCGCACCATTCTTTAGCCCACCTCTTCTTACCGTTGTGTATGAAATCTTACACAACACTGTAAATATAGTATACAGATATTCAGCAAGTAGATACAGGATTTAGTTGATAATATTTGGAAGGTAATAACTGCGTAAGATGTGGAAAGAAGAGGTAAGAGTACAACCGGACCGAATATGGACAAGACAAGAATGATGTCGCTTATAAATGTTTAACTGCATATGGAATTGTGTCTTTTCTTCAATACTAAGGAATACAGCACATAGACAGTATGTTACTCTCTTTCTAATCTTGCTGGAACAGTACTTGAATCTGATATGAGAACACTGAGGAGAGAGAGACTGCTCAGTGCCACGGTCATAGCTGTTGTTGTTGTTGTGGTCTTCAGTCCTGAGACTGGTTTGATGCAGCTCTCCATGCTACTCTATCCTGTGCAAGCTCCTTCATCTCCCAGTACCTACTGCAACCTACGTCCTTCTGAATCTGCTTAGTGTATTCATCTCTTGATCTCCCTCTACGATTTTTACCCTCCACGCTGCCCTCCAATGCTAAATTTGTGATCCCTTGGTGCCTCAGGACATGTTCTACCAACCGATCCCTTCTTCTAGTCAAGTTGTGCCACAAACTTCTCTTCTCCCCAATCCTATTCAATACCTCCTCATTAGTTACGTGATCTACCCACCTAATCTTCAACATTCTTCTGTAGCACCACATTTCGAAAGCTTCTATTCTCTTCTTGTCCAAACTATTTATTGTCCATGTTTCACTTCCATACATGTCTACACTCCATACAAATACTTTCAGAAACGGCTTCCTGACACTTAAATCTATACTCGATGTTAACAAATTTCTCTTCTTCAGAAACGCTTTCCTTGCCATCGCCGGTCTACATTTTATATCCTCTCTGCTTCGACCATCATCAGTTATTTTGCTCCCCAAATAGCAAAACTCCTTTACTACTTTGTCTCATTTCCTAATCTAATTCCCTCAGCATCATCCTGCTTAATTCGACTACATTCCATTATCCTTGTTTTGCTTTTGTTGATGTTCATCTTATATTCTCCTTTCAAGACACTGTCCATTCCATTCAACTGAAGTCGTTTAATGTCTCTGACAGAATTACAATGTCATCGGCGAACCTCAAAGTTTTTATTTCTTCTCCCTGGATTTTAATACCTACTCCAAATTTTTCTTTTGTTTCCTTTACTGCTTGCTCAATATACAGATTGAATAACATCGGGGAGAGGCTACAACCCTGTCTCACTCCCTTCCCAACCATTGCTTCCCTTTCATGCCCCTCGACTCTTATAACTGCCATCTGCTTTCTGTACAAATTGTAAATGGCCTTGCGCTCCCTGTATTTTACCCCTGCCACTTTTAGAATTTGAAAGAGAGTATTCCAGTCAACATTGCCAAAAGCTTTCTGTAAGTCTACAAATGCTAGAAAAGTAGGTTTGCCTTTCCTTAATCTTTCTTCTAAGGTAAGTCGTAAGGTCAGTATTGCCTCACGTGTTCCAACATTTCTACGGAATCCAAACTGATCTTCCCCGAGGTCGGCTTCTACCAGTTTTTCCATTCGTCTGTAAATAATTCGTGTTAGTATTAGCAAAGTATCTAACCGATTTCTATTATTAAACTGATAGTTCGGTAATTTTCACATCTGTCAACACCTGCTTTCTTTGGGATTGGAATTACTATATTCTCCTTGAAGTATGAGGGTATTTCGCCTGTTTCGTACATCTTCCTCACCAGATGGTAGAGTTTTGTCAGGACTGGCTCTCCCAAGGCCGTCAGTAGTTCTAATGGAATGTTGTCTACTCCCGGGGCCTTGTTTCGACTCAGGTCTTTCGATGCTCTGTCAAACTCTTCACGCAGTATCGTATCTCCCATTTCATCTTCATCTACATACTCTTCCATTTCCATAATATTGTCCTCAAGTACATCGCCCTTGTATAGACCCTCTATATACTCCTTCCACCTTTCTTCTTTCCCCTCTTTGCTTAGAACTGCGTTTCCATCTGAGCTCTTGATATTCATACAAGTGGCTCTCTTTTCTCCAAAGGTCTCTTTAATTTTCCTGTAGGCTGTATCTATCTTACCCCTAGTGAGATAAGCCTCTACATCCTTACATTTGTCCTCTAGCCATGCCTGCTCAGTCATTTTACACTTCTGTCGATCTCATTTTTGAGACGTTTGTATTCCTTTTTACCTGCTTCATTTACTGCATTTTTATATTTACTCCTTTCATCAAATAAGTTCAATATTTCTTCTGTTACCCAAGGATTTCTACTAGCCCTCGTCTTTTTACCTACTTGATCCTCTGCTGCCTTCACTATTTCATCCCTCAGAGCTACCCATTCGTCTTCTACTGTATTTCTTTCCCCCATTCCTGTCAATTGTTCCCTTATGCTCTCCCTCAAAATCTGTACAACCTCTGGTTTAGTGAGTTTATCCAGGTCCCATCTCCTTAAATTCCAACCTTTTTGCAATTTCTTCAGTTTTAATCTACAGTTCATAACCAATAGATTGTGGTCAGAGTCCACATCTGCCCCTGGATATGTCCTACAATTTAAAACCTGGTTCCTAAATCTCTGTCTTACCATTATATAATCTATCTGATACCTTTTAGTATCTCCAGGATTCTTCCATGTATACAACCTTCTTTTATGATTCTTGAACCAAGTGTTAGCTATGATTAAGTTATGCTCTGTGCAAAATTCTGCCAGGCGGCTTCCTCTTTCATTTCTTAGCCCCAATCCATATTCACCTACTATGTTTCCTTCTCTCCCTTTTCCTACTGTCGAATTCCAGTCACCCGTGACTATTAAATTTTCGTCTCCCTTCACTACGTGAATAATTTCTTTTATCTCATCATACATTTCTTCAATTTCTTCATCATCTGCAGAGCTAGTTGGCGCATAAACTTGTAATACTGTAGTAGGCGTGGGCTTCGTGTCAATCTTGGCCACAATAATGCGTTCACTATGCTGTTTGTAGTAGCTTACCCGTACTCCTATTTATTATTCATTGTTAAATCTACTCCTGCATTACCCCTATTTGATTTTGTATTCATAACCCTGTATTCACTTGACCAAAAGTCTTGTTCCTCCTACCACCGAACTTCACTAATTCGTACCGTATCTAGCTTTAACCCATCCATTTCCCTTTTTAAATTTTCTAACCTACCTGCCCGATTAAGGGATCTGACATTCCACGCTCCGATCCGTAGAATGCCAGTTTTCTTTCTCCTGATAACGACGTCCTCTTGAGTAGTCCCCGCCCGGAGATCCGAATGGGGGACTATTTTACCTCCGGAATATTTTACCCAAGATTACGCCATTATCATTTAATCATACAGTAAAGCTGCATGCCCTCCGGAAAAATTACGGCTGTAGTTCCCCCTTGCTTTCAGCCGTTCGCAGTACCACAACAGCAAGGCCGTTTTGGTTAATGTTACAAGGCCAGATCAGTCAATCATCCAGACTGTTGCCCCTGCAACTAGCGAAAAGGCTGCTGCCCCTCTTCAGGAACCACACGTTT
The DNA here is from genome assembly GCF_021461385.2 of Schistocerca piceifrons. NCBI lineage: Eukaryota > Metazoa > Arthropoda > Insecta > Orthoptera > Acrididae > Schistocerca > Schistocerca piceifrons. Next base: position 639,875,006 of record NC_060140.1, on the reverse strand, counting down.
GTCTGGCCTCTCAACCCTCTATTGTGGTTGCACCTACGGTACGGCTATCTGTATCGTTGAGGCACGCAAGCCTCCCCACCAACGGCAAGGTCCATGGTTCATGGGGGGGAGGACGGTAATAGCTAGTTAGAGGAAAAAATTTCTTTTTGGCGGGAGAAATGGGCGCCACACCATTCTGAAAATCAAATTTTTTCAGGTTACGTGTAAAAGGTAGAAACCCTGATGTAACTGTCGTAGAAGAGTTATGTGAGTGTCCTTTGTTAGGGAAGACAGCTCTTGGAACAGCACTTTAAAAGGGGAAGATGAAATGTTTTTGCATGTTGTGTATCGCCTTACCAGGGAGTGGCGTGCAGTTTTGTTTATGGTCTCACAGCAGAGTGTTTTTGTCTCTCTTGGACAAGAGGTATCACAAGGTGGACTGCTCTGCGCGAAGACGTACGAGCACACCAGTACATTGTGGATAAAGATGTGGTTCTATTTTGTCTCCAGGGAAGCGCCGAGGGACGTTAGAAGGTGGCTCGCTCTGAAAGAAGAAGCATGAGCGCAATGTCATTTCATGGATAAATATGTGACTTGACAAAAGGACGATGAATGGAAATTACGTTGCTGGCACGTAGTATGTTAGTGTAATGGGAGCGGTGGTGTTTTTATAGTTGATAGGGGGAAGGAAGTTACAAGTAAATGTAAAACCTGAATACATGAAACAGATGCAACGTAGTTTATTACAATGTCAGTCGTGTAAATCGGCAGTAATTGTAAGAAGAGGAAGTATAGAGATATTTGTACTAAAATGATTTAAATAAAATGAAGTAGTGTTCACTAACAAAGGGAAGCCGCTATGGATAAAGGGACGTGACAGGAGAAGCGCCACGGAAAAGGATGACAGTATGGAAAAGCAGAATAGAAAAAAAGTAGTGAAAGGTATTAGAAATGCATGTTAAAGAAGGAACGTATTAATTACTCTAAAATTTCTTATTGTGCTGTGTCATTTTATTGTTCTAACGAACTTCACAACAAAGAAATGCTGGAAAGGGCGCCCACGAACACGCCTTAACTTATAATGCGCACAGTTGCGTATTCTGTCCTGTTGACAGATGCTACACTACTGGCCTTTAAAATTGCTACACCACGAAGATGGCGTGCTACAGACGCGAAATTTAACCGACAGGAAGACGATGCTGTGATATGCAAATGATTAGCTTTTCAGAGCATTCACACAAGGTTGACACCGTTGGCGAGACCTACAACGTGCTGACATGAGCAAAGTATCTAACCGATTTCTCATACACAAACAGCAGTTGACCGGCGTTCCCTGGTGAAACGTTGTTGTGATGCCTCGTGCCAGGAGGACAAACGCGTACCATCACGTTTCCGACTTTGATAAAGGTGGGATTGTAGCCTATCACGATTGCGGTTTATCGTATCGCAACATTGCTGCTCGCGTTGGTCGAGATCCAAATACTGTTAGCAGAATATGGAATCGGTGGGTTCAGGAGGGTAATACGGAATGCCGTGCTGGATCCCAACGGCCTCGTATCACTAGCAGTCGAGATGACAGGCATCTTATCCGCATGGCTGTAACGGATCGTGCAGCCACGTATCGAACCCTGACTCAATAGATAGGGACGTTTGCAGAACAACAACAATCTGCACGAACAGTTCGACGACGTTTGCAGCAGCATGGACTATCAGCTCGGAGACCATGGCTGCGGTTACCCTTGACGCTGCATTACAGATAGGAGCGATGGTGTACTCAACGACGAACCTGGGTGCACGAATGGCAAAACGTAATTTTTGCGGATGAATCCAGGTTATGTTTACAGCATCATGGTGGTCGCATCCGTGTTTGGCGACATCGCGGTGAACGCACATTGGAAGCGTGTATTCATCATCGCCATACTAGCGTATCACCTGGCGTGATGGTATGGGATGCCATTGGTTACACGTCTCGCTCACCTATTGTTCGCATTGACGGCACTTTCAACAGGACGTTACATTTCAGATGTGTTAAGACCCGTGGCTCTACCCTTAATTCGATCCCTGCAAAACCCTACATTTCAGCAGGATAATGCACGACCGCATGTTGCAGGTCCTGTACGGATCTTTCTGGATACAGAAAATGTTCGACTGCTGCCCTGGCCAGCACATTCTCCAGATTTCTTACCTATTGATAACATCTTGTCAATGGTGGCCGAGCAACTGGCTCGTCACAATACGCCAGTCACTACTCTTGATGAACTGCGGTATCATGTTGAAGCTGCATGGGCAGTTGTACCTGTACATGCCATCCAAGCTCTGTTTGACTCAAAGCCCAGGTCTATCAAGGTCGTTATTACGGCCAGAGGTGGTTGTTCTGGGTACTGATTTTTCAAGATCTATGAACCCAAATTGGGTGAAAATGTAATCACATATCAGTTCTAGTATAATATATCTGTCCAATGAATACCCGTTTATCATCTGCATTTCTTCTTGGTGTAGCAATTTTAATGGCCAGTAGTGTACCATCATAACGTCCGCAGGCAACGAGCAGCTGTATATCTGATAACCTCGAGGCAACATGCGTCGATATTCCACCTTTGGGAATAAACAGCCGTACTGAGAAACCTTAATCTACTTTCATTCATAATATGCTGGCGCTAGCTCTAAATACGAGGGTAATTCCAAAAATAAGATCTCCTATTTTTTTATAAGTACATAGACCTGTTTACTTCTACAATGGTGGTGTAGAAAAATCAAAAATAGATTGATTAGGAACAACTAATTCCTACACCGACTCACCAGTACTCTCTATTTGAAGCAATGACGACGAGAAGTAAAAACTCGTTTAAGGTGAAATGAATATAAATTTTGGCTGGATGGAATTACATAGTTAGTTAAATTTAGAACATGTTATAAGTTTAATTAGTGAACTGAATAAAATTAACGCTCGTCAGCTCACTAAGTGAGCAATATTACTGTCATTATAATCACTGCCTGTTAAAGGTGATAAACTTACGTGAGAATGCTTGGTTTTGTTACAAGGCGAAAACAGTGCAAAACTGGTGAATATTGTTCTGGTGATTTGAAATGGTATGCCACAGTGATCAGATACCTTTCAGTCAAGTAGCAGCTCATGGAAATCAGTTAGTGATAATCAAAGAAAGACAAAATCCTATCACTAGTAAACAGTTATGTAAGTGCAAAAATTCTTGACGTTACTCAATGTATTGCTTAATCGCTTCAGTTTTACTCAGAAAGGCATACATGTTTATTCATTACTGAATGCTGTCATCTAGCTTGAAAACTATCGCGATGATAAGGCGTAATTGAGTAATCACTTTCCTGTGAGTTACACTTACGTAATTAGCAAAGTCAAAATTTCGACTGTGAAAGATAGCAAATTTCGTGATGTGATTTTACGGATTCATTGGTTTCTTGTAACTTCAACTTTTAGTGCTATTCATTAATGATTTCTGCTAATTACTTTATACAGTTTCAACTGTTATTGGCTCAAGATGTTAGCACATTTTGGACTGATCGCAGTTGCATGAAAATAAAAACTTATTTATCCATGGAAAAGTAGAACAAAAAATATCTTTTATTGAATTTTACTTTGTTAAGCATTGTTTTTCAAACTGCTGTTTACTAGACTGAAACACTTGCGTTAATTATTGTTTTGCGAATTACTGAACTTTTAAATACTATTATTTCTTTAATAAAAACACAGTAATAGTTTCTCAATTATTAGCTCCATCTCGGATCATGAATAATGGTTAGAGTGGATCCTACTTACGTTATATAGTTTGCCTTAGCTAAAATTAATAGTCAACACTTGGAATAACTCGGTATTATTCAAACACGCAAATGAACTAGTCACTAGCTGGCCGTATACAAGTCTGGCCAAGTAATAGTTGGATCATACTTCAGATTGAGATGTCACACCGGCGCAGTGTAAGGCACTGATCGTTGACAGTGTGTGGCACAGCCTCTTCTTCTTGTAGCTCCGTAACAGATACAATTGCTCCCACGGTACTCTTCGTAGTACTTAACATCTTCTTGCAGTAATTGCACTGTGCCCACTTAATGCCGCATATTTCGCCTTCTCACCAAATATTCGCTAAATCGTTACATATTTAGGCACCGCTGCAATACGACCATTTCTAAACACAAGAGTCGCAGCGCGATTCCAATCGACTTTCTCTCTCTCTCTCTCCTCTCCTACGTTCTGCTCTGCACTCTACTCAATTGCGCGCCCACGGTAATGCAACTGCGAGTTAACTATACTCTCTGCCGATGTCGCATCGCCCTGACTGTACCAGGATGTTTACTTACAATTAGCTTACAACCAACATTTATTTAACTTCACAGTGAGAAAACATTTCATTTCACCATACAAACGTTAGTACACTTATTTATAGAGTCTGACTGGTAGGACTGTAAGAAAAAAAAAATGTGGTAGCCCGCTGAGTTGTTGTGATGGAAGGGGATAAAATTTTATTTCATTCTGTATGTGAATGTCATTGTATTAGTTTTTGTAAGCGTTTCGATCTCTAAAATCTTATATTTTAATGAGTCCAGATCGTGGATTTTGGTGGTCTTGGACGGGACAGGCACGTGGTTCATCATCGGGACACGCGTACATACGGGGACAGAACGGGACTGTGGGAGTGGGGTGCAGCATGCCTAGCACTGAGGGTGAATGACGACCAGGCGACCACTGACGGCGAACTTGTAGACCGGAGCACGCTGCTGACCGGCCTCTCAGCTCGACAGGTGGCACGGTAGCACTGGCTGATTCCCTGAGGATTACAAGCGGCGCGCCTGTCCGACACATGCCAGCTAACATCAGGCAACTTCGGCGGGCTGATACACTCCGGGCTTGTTGAGACGCCACCACAGCGAGCGGAAACTACAGCTAAAAGCCTTCTCAACACCGGTACCTAAGTACCGGGGCAGGAAATATTTACACTAACAAGCACAGTCAGTAAACAGAACGTTTTCGTCTTCTTCCAAGAGATCATCAGCTGGACAGCGAGTAACATCACAATCACTACCTGTACCTCTATTGTGAGCTAGCACCTACTCCTAAGACACCACAGCCGTATACAATGCCTTGCGTTCCGAAAATGATCTGATCTCTCAGCAAAAAAACCTGCAATTCTGTAACTGACCATTTCCTAATTTTAACCACAATGGTAACGAAACAAGAGTAGAACAACATGAAGAGATGAAGGGTAGGTACAAAAACAAAATTACAAGAGCTGAAGAACACGAAAAAAAAGACTACGTACATACACATATTTATCCCTAGCCATTGCAGAACAAATTGTAGGGCCACCAAAGATATACTGACTGTCACCCGGCTTTGCGCATATATTATTTGTCTTCTAAAGTACACAAATGGTAACTGAGATAGTCGGATCAGCAGTATGCCCATTAACCTACGCGCATACTCTGAGGGTCAGAGTACATCCTCCGAGAGCCATTGTAAAAGCGAGGGTACTTGTTGAATCGCCAGAGAGCCAAGGGTCTACGGATTATCCTTCGCCACATTGCTCCTCACATGAACTACCCAGTTTTCAACACTATAGAGATGGTATCGGTAGATTCAGTAAAACTTTCTAGTTCATCTTTACAATCTGTTCAAACTGTTCATAAAATGGTTCAAATGGCTCTGAGCACTATGGGACTTATCTTCTGAGGTCATCAGTCCCCTAGAACTTAGAACTACTTAAACCTAACTAACCTAAGGACATCATACACATCCATGCCCGAGGCAGGATTCGAACCTGCAACCGTAGTGGTCGCGCGGTTACAGACTGGAGCGTCTACAACCGCTTGGACACGTTCATACAATATTTCGATAGATAACATTTGTAGAAGGACTATAAGTTCTGTAGACTAAAAATATTGGTAGGATTTTACAGCTTATTGAAAATTATCTGCAATGTAGACTTACAGCCAAATCTACGACCACACAGCTGTCAAGGAAACATAAATTATAGTAACAGACAAAATGCATATCACATGTAAACAAACCTCTGAGCACTAATATCATGGAAACAGTCCATGTTAATTTCCATAACGGAACAAAAGACGAAGATTACAAATTGTGCAATACTGTTAAATTATTAATTAAATGTCCGCCCCTGCTAGCTGAGTGGTCAGTGCGACGGAATGTCATACATAACGTCCCGGGGTTCGATTCCGGCTGCGTCGGAGATTTTCTCCGCTCAGGGACTCGGTGTTGTCTTGTCCTTATCTCATCATTTCATCCCCTTCAACACGCGTCAACTCGAACGACTTGCACCAATCGAACGGTCTACCCGACGGGAGGCCCTAGCCACACGGCATTTCCATTTCCATTAATTAAATCAACTTTTGTAACTCATCCGAACACTTAGGAGACACAGACACTGAAATGCTGCCTAGTTTTTGTTAGCTCTATTCCTAATAGAAAATGGCCAAATTTTAAATACGAAAATTGCGTCGTAATTTTGAATTCAAAAGCATCGTTGAGCCTCAGAACCGTTCTCACGAAAATTATTTGTATTATTTATAAATCCTGAGGGAGAACATGAAACAGACGTAATCTGTTCGTAGAAAACACAAAACTGCAAAACACCGGTTTGATAATCAGACTGGTAGACTCGCCAAAATTAAGTATACCGTTGTCAAGACAATATCAACATCATATTTCTGTAAATAAATACCAGTATTTGCTGTAAGCATTATTCTCAGCCACTCATATAAATTCGTGCTTAGCTATCGCGCTACGTCATCACTTGCTGTCGCACCAACACAAATTATTAAAACTTGGAATATTGTCTTCTTAGTGAATAATATACGTGGATTTCATTTACTGACACATTAGTATATCCTGCAAACCATTCATTCTTGCTGCAGAGCGAGTTTTTGTATGTGTAATTAGTTAATCTTGGATATATTCGATCAACGGTATTATTTTTTGTCGGTTAAGACTATGAAAACTGAAAAAGCTTTTCAAAGACTATTGGGGAGGGACACGCACACGCACACACACACACACACACACACACACACACACACACACACACACACACTCACATTCGGCTCAGAAGTTCATCCCATGTCAATACATTTCTGCACTGAAAAAATAGAAAGAGAGAAACGTCATAAATATTATTTACGTTACAGGATTTCAACAACGTTGTTCAAACGAAAGGCCTCCTCAAAGCGTCACAGTGAACGCAACAAAATATTAGTGGGACGAACTGTTATCCGTTTCACAGTGACTGACCACTGCTTTTCATCTCATGATTACACAGTATGACTAACACAACATGACGACTGCAATAGCAGCTTCGACGAAGCCAGCAGCGAAAGCGATTAAGGTAGATTTTACTTCATTCATTATTCTTTCCAGCAAAATTCATTTGAAGTAATAGGTTTTTGTAAACGTAGGCTTCCGCGGCTGTTGTCATAGTCGGTAAGATTCTTCTGGGTTTGAGGCCGCAATGTCATCTGTAAAATTCCGACGTTTCGGCGACTGTTGCAAGGCGCCTTCCTCAGGTTGTATTGCTAACTGCAGTTAGCAATACACCCTGACGAAGGCACCTTGCAACAGTCGCCGAAACGTCGGAATTTTACACATGAAAATGCGGCTTCAAACCCAGAAGAATTTTACTGACTAATAGATTTTTCTTTTGCTTTTAAAATATACATGTCATTGTCCATGTATTGAGAGCTGCTCATGTATCGAGTGTCCACATGCAATTTTCCATTTTCTTGCCCTCTATTCGCAACAACTGAACGCTGCAGTGCTTTTTTAGGATGTGAATACGACGTTGCCATTTTTCACTGAAGCATAAGTGCTAGTCGCCTATGACAAATACGCTCCATCACAGCATCGCATAGCCGGCCGCGGTGGCCGTGCGGTTCTAGGCACTTCAGTCTGGAACCGCGTGACTGCTACGGTCGCAGGTTCGAATCCTGCCTCGGGCATGGATGTGTGTGACGTCCTTAGGTTAGTTAGGTTTAAGTAGTTCTAAGTTCTAGGGGACTGATGACCTCAGACGTTGAGTCCCATAGTGCTCAGAGCCATTTGAACCATTTGAACAGCGTCGCATAGAGGACAATTATTAAAGCATTTGTTTTACAGACTCTTCATTGACAAACACGGAGTATTCACTAATAGTAACTTAATTTATAACGAAAAGAAAAATTCAAACTTTACAGACATGCTTTTTCCGTTGCAATAGCTGCAACTATAATCTCTCAGCATCTTTTGTTTGATAATACAACGACTTAACGACTAATCAGAAAACAATGGAAATCCGCCTGCAATTATAAAAAAAAGCCTATTCTCCAACTCGGCGGAATAATTTTTTTTCTGATAATTACGTTTTGGCATTTACGACTCATCAAATGGCTCTGAGCACTATGGGACTCAACTGCTGTGGTCATAAGTCCCCTAGAACTTAGAACTACTTTAACCTAACTAACCTAAGGACAGCACACAACACCCAGCCATCACGAGGCAGAGAAAATCCCTGACCCCGCCGGGAATCGAACCCGGGAACCCGGGCGTGGGAAGCGAGAACGCTACCGCACGACCACGAGATGCGGGCCGACTCATCAAAGTAGGTATTCGCCACATAAATACGCTTCCTTGCAAAACTTAAGGACCAAGTAGATAAAGTAAAATAAACATTAAGTACTCGGTAGCAATGCATGAAAGTTCGGTAGCATGTTGCCAGAGGTCTCCCTGTCGCCACAGAAAGTTGGGCAACACATGGCAGGAGATCAGTGTGACTATAGTGACAAGTGAGGCTTGATTCGCAACATGAGGGCAGTTGAAGGTGCTCTGATGGTATTCTTCGTTACAGCATGGCCCGGAGACGATATCCGAAGAGCGCCACACGGGGGACAATAACCGGAAGAACGACGATGTGTGACGAGTGTAGCCAAGAAGCTTTGTACTGCATACAGCGTTGTTCCGAACCTCATGGTTTATTGCCCGAAGGAGAGAGGGCGGTCGACCACGCTTAATTACAGCAGCAGGTGACCGCTGATCTATATAGCAGTCAAGAATGAACCCTGATCAAACGCGCGTCAAGTTGTAACCACATTTATCAAGAGTGCACGACACTCGCTCTCAGAGAGCACGGCGACTGCATCGGTGTGGTCTCTTTGCAAGACGACCAGTACGTCTTGTTCCGTTGACACCTGCACATCGGCAGCAATGGACCAACGAGGAGTGGGGTCTTATGCTCTTTTCGGATGAGAGCAGACTCAGTCTGAGTAGTGATTCCGGACGTACCCTCATAAGGCAATAGGTGACAACAAGTAATGGCCCCAGGAACATTATTGGACATGAGCGTTTTGGAGATCCAACTGCTATGGTGTGGGGAGGCATAATGTTGCATGGGCTTAATGATATTCAAATCTTCGAACTCGGTACACTCACCGGTCGACGTTATGTGACACTGTACTCTTTCCTCACTTGTGCATTTTCAGGTGTGCATTAGGCTCTCACTTACATTTCATGTATGATAATGCGCGAGCGCTGCCAGCAGCGCAGGTGGAGGAACTGTTAGAATGAGAGGATACTCGGCGACAGAAGTGCCTTGCGTGCTCCCCGGATTTAAATTGCATAAAGTGCGTGTGGGATGCATTAGGAAGATGTACTGCACCAACTCCAACGCAGCACTACGGGAAGAACGTAACGCTGTACCATAAGAACTCCTTACCAACACTGTGGTGAGCATGGGAGTGTTCTGTAGAGCATGCACTGCCGTCCGAAGTGGCCACACACCCGCCTTTTCTAATGTCCAGGAGACCATTACAAATCGCCGTGAGTTCTATGTAAATTTTGTCTTTGAACAAGAGTATCATTTCTGTTCATATCATTGATTTTTTCTTAAAAGTAACTTCTGCACTGAACTGTAACAGCTTTTTTTCTGTTCACGATCCAAGTTTCATAGAAAAATGTGTTACTTGGCAGACACATCATGTGAAAGACGGTTTTGTCCTTAAGGTTTGCACACCTCGTATCACCCCCATTTTTCAACTCAAACGTACTATCCATACAAGAAATTAAAGAAGATATTTCCATGATAACAGGAAGGTACAACACATCGACGATCACCATGCGGTGTAACCAGCATATGAGTTCAAAATGAGGGGTCAGTCGTTGTGAAATGGGTAGTAGTGCTGATGATGCCTACGTCCTCAGTTAGCTCAAGGCACACGCAAAAGTTATTCACAATGCGTGAATAGATGCCAAAAAATTTTGTTCTTAACAAAATCTGTCTTTTGAAATTCTCTTTTCACCCACGCGTGGACAATCTTAAGTTCGATTTAAACACACACCAAAGTGACAAAAGTCATGGGATAGAGATATGCGCACATACAGATGGCGGAAATATCGCATACACTAGGCACAAAAGGGCTGTGCATTGGCGGAGCTTTCATTTGTACTCAGCTGAGTCATATGGAAAGGTTACAGCCATGGTTATGGCCACACGACGGGAAGTAACAGACTTTGAGCGCGAAGTGTTAGTTGGAGCTAGACGCATGTGACATTCCGTTTCAGAAATCGTAGGGGAATCCAGTACTCCAGGACAAAGTGTGAAGATTGTAGCGAGAATACCAAATTTCAGGTATTACCTCTCACCACGGACAACGTGGTGGCCGATGGCATTCACTTCAGGCCACCGAAAGCGGTGGCGCTTCCGTAGAGTTGCGCAGACCGCACGAAGCTATGGACCCAAGTTTTCAACAATACACTGTGCAAGCTGTTGGTGGCTCCATAACCATCTGGGCTGTATTTATATTGAATGGACTGCGTCCTGTGGCTGTACTTGGACAACATTTGCATCCTCTTACGGACTTCATGTTCCCAACGAACAAAGACGTTTTTATCGATGACAACGCGCCATGTCACCGCGCTGCAATCGTTCGCGATTGGTTTGAAGAACATTCTCGACAATTCGAGCGTCCAGTTTGACCACCCTGATCGCCCGAAATGAATCCCATCGAAAATTTGCCAGCCGAAACCGAAAGGCCAGTTCGTGCACATAATATTGCACCAGCAAAACTTCCGCTGTAGAGACAGCATGTGCTCATTATTTTCTGAAGTCGACTTCCAACGACTTGCTAGTCCATGTCACTTCGAAATGCCGCATTACGCCGGGTAAAACGAGGTCCGACACGATAATAGGAGGTATTTCATGATTTTTTCACCTCTGTGTAGGGAGGCAGTTACATTCTAATGTTCTGCGCTTGAAACTGAAAGTCACGGCACAGTAAGACTTATATTGTAATGCATTTACGTTATTCACGCAACGGAGAATTTAAAACTCTCAGCTATACCTATGTCGTCTTCCTTTTTCGGCTGCTATTCTATTGACATACCGCAATGCCGTATCCGAGTTTGGTGACAGTCTTTATATATCAAAAATAAACTGGAAACGTTCCCTATAACAGCAACAGAGGTGGACATAATACCGTTGTTCCTGCGCTAAATGACCACGTCAGCCATCATGGTGTCTTTGCACTGTTCCTAAGGAGAGGGAGCGATTTCTTTCAGTGTGAATTGCGAAAGCAGAGATGGAAGAGTCGTGCTAAATGTCTGTTGACTGCGGAGACCCCACTTGAAGCCGATTACGTAGTCCATAAGGTGACTAAAAACATAGCACTCCAGACAACGTCAAAATGCGCGATCCCACGAGTCGGCCTGTTAACGGTACTGTACCGTAGCGAGCCGTCAGCTCAGTTCCCGTCGTCGCAGTAGGCCATTTACCGGCATAAGCCCCTTGCTTTCGCCAACGACTTCAATTAATTGGTGCGGTAAGTCCCTTAATGCTCCCAAGAGCTCCTTCAGGCCGTCGGAAATGGATCGCGCTTAAAAGGATCGGCGCAAGCAGGCACACAGGAGGCGTCGCGCGCCCCCCGACACCCCACGATTGTGCTCTCCGGGGAGGCTCTCGAGGGAGGCTGCAAAGCACAGTTTCTAGCAAACGAGTGCGTCTTACGCTGCAGCGCCACTGCTTCTCAAACACAGTCAGTAACTCTGAAGAGCTCGTTTTGTGCCGCTGCTGCGCGGTCTCTTCCACTGTCCCTCACAAAAAATGCGACGCTTCCCTAGTCTTCCGCAAAATTTTCTGTCTCCCTACGTTGAGTGGCCAGTCAACACACTTCACTCCTCCAATCAGTCAGCAAGGTTTGTTGCTGTTCTGCCATGGAATTTTTCCTCACACCGAAAGTAACATGAATTAACTATGATGTGCCTAACTCCTGTCTAATTTTGAGTAATGTTTACTTTGGCAATACCTACCGTACTATATGTCATGTTGCGGTGCGCAGTGTTCTTATCAGCTTCAACTAGTGCATCTACTGTGCAATAATTCACCTGATTGCCTGAAGACGCATTGTTTCTAGGTAACATTTTCTTCTGTCCCCAGGCGGCTTTGATTCCTTCGGAGATCCACTTCACGGTATTGAAGAAAACCTGAAAAACTCTTCTCACACGGAACATGGTAAAAATGTTAATAGCAGGATAGCAACAAAAGCGTCTAGCACCAGTTAAAAAAAAATGGTTCTAATGGCTCTAAGCACTATGGCACTTAACATCTGAGATCATCAGTCTCTAGACTTAGAACTAATTAAACCTAACTAAGCTAAGGACATCACACACATCCATGCCCGAGGCAGGATTCGAACCTGCGACCGTAACAGCAGCGTGGTTCCGGACTGAAGCGCCTAGAACCGCTCGGCCGCAGCGGCAAGCGAAGAGAATACTGTCACCCCATGGAACTTCTGTAATAAGTTTGAAACACGTATGTAACATAGCAGCGATGGCGAGGCATTGTAGCATCTGTGACCAGAGAGTTTGCGCTTGACCGCGCGAGTGTTGCGAGCGGTTCTCAGTCTGTCAGTAGTCGTTGCGAGTCTGTAGCTCTGTCTAGTTGAGGGCAGTACTCTGTCAGTAGTCGTCGCGAGTAGTAGCTCTGTTCAGTGGCGTGCAGTACGCTAGTAGTCGTCATGCAGAGCGGTCGGTCAGTGGTAGCAGTCCAGTGGGATTGCGTGATGTGGTCTGGCGACAACTCTGGTCAAGATGCTGAATGAGGTATAGTGTTAATTAATATAATCATTAGATAATGTAAAAATTTATTTATTGTAATTATTCTCCAACAAATGCCCCAATAATGATTTTTATTTCAAAAACATTTTTTCAAAAATTTTATTTTTTATTGAACTAAAGATTTCGTTGCACTTCCCATTTCACTCCACTTTTTTTTAAAGAAAAATTTCAGTAAAATAAAAAAAAGGAATATTATTATTTGGCAATGCAGTTCCTCCAAGCGGTGCGCAACAACAAGAGCAGAAATTTGACTAGGTGTTGCAATGAGGTAAGAATCTAATTCTGATTTTTTTTTGCACAGGGCCAAAGACCGATATTTCGGTTTAATTGAATTTTCTTATCACTGAATGGACTTTAATTTTGGTGAAGAATTTATATTTGAGTCAGATCGCGAATTTCACATTTTTGTTGCCATTGTCAGTACATTTCATTGTGGGCAGGTTACGCTTAGCGCAATGTCCATTAGGATTCATAATTAAATATTGTCATATTTCTTTCTTTCAAATTTTTGTGGGGAGGTTACACTCGGCTCCCATTTGTATTAAGTATTATTGTCCGTTATTCCTTTTCAATTACGGTGGGGAGGTTACACTTGGCGACACCCAGTCCAGGATCGTATTTCGTTGAGAATCTTTTGAGCAACAGTCAGATATCTGCTCTTATTTGCTTAGATATAATAAGGATTTGGCGCAACGCTTTTATTAACTTGTGACTTTCTTTCTACAGGTCAACGGCAATTCGTTGCTCTGTTGTATTTGTGTGTTGCTTTTGCATTGTGCTTATTTATTTTGTGAATATTTGTGACTATTGTGAAAATGCCGCGAAAGACTATGAATAGTGTATCGCGAGGTATTTTGAATGAAATTACCGACTTAAACAGCGTGACCGATAGTAATTGTGACACGCAGTGTAATGATGACAATCCTGCGTTCACCAACAATCAGTGCATTACAACCACTAATGATGACTTTTACCTTAATGATGAACAAACGAACCCAATTGTCTCGTCTGTTAATTTAACGACAATTGATGACGCGGAACGCTCTATTGTAATGCGCGCTACCCAGCTTAACATACCCGATTTGGAAAATTCAGATAACGTACAGACAAATTTGTCTAATGAAAATGAACAGGATACTCAAAGTACGACGGATTTATTTAATTCCGAAATAGTGACTGACAGTGTACGTCCGATTGATAAACCTTTCTGTAAATTACAGAATGACCAAATGGTCACGCAAAACGAGAAAATTCCAGATCCACCACTAAACAGCAGAGAGAATATAAACGCTAGTTTTGACTTGGTTCGAATTATGAGAAGTTTGCTACAACAGCAAAGTGAGAAAATAGACAACAGTAGTAAAGATTTCAAACAACAATTTAGTGAACAGAACGAAAATTTCAAACAACTTAGCGAACAGGTCAGACAACAGAGGGAAGATAACAAACAAGATAACGAAAATCTCAAACAACAATTTAGTGAACAGGACAAAAAATTTAATAAAATTGATGAAAATTTTAGACAACTTAGTGAGCAGAACAAACAGTTAAATGAAAAATTAGACGACAATTCCAGACAGCTTAGTGAACAAATTAGAGCCGTTGCCGCGCAGTGTCATGACACTAAGGAACAGTTGCGCACGGAAATTGAGGCTTGTTCACGAAAAAATAGCGAAGAAATTAAGTCTGTTGCGCAAGAATTAAGGGAAATGCAAACAGCCGCAACAGAAACACTCAGAGACGAAATTAGCGGAGTCGCTAAACAATGCTCTGAAAAAGCTACACAATTACGGGACGAGTTTAAAGCAATGACGGTAGAACTTTCGCGCACAATGGATCAAAAGATCGACGCGAAATTCGACCAACAGAACACTCAGATTGACGAACGCTTTAATCTTCACATACAAAACAGTGATACGCGTTTCCGCAAATTTATTCAGGATCAAAACAAAGTAAAACGACAAGTCATGGAAACAATCACGGCTCAGAGACAAGAAGACAAACGTAAAATGTTTGCGAAGGCAAAGACGTATGTAGACAATAATATTACTACAGTGTCCGACAAAATTAATACCATAGAACAATTGAACGCGGAATTACGGGATGAAATTTCTGATCTTAAATTAAAAACAGATACACACACAGTAAATATTCAAACAGTGACAGACAGATTCGAACAATTAGATCTAACACAGGATTGCGATGTCATCAAAGCTGATGTTAAAAAACTGAGCGAAACTACGCGTAAGTTGCAAAAACAGATTAATGCGTCTGATTCTAAAACCGATGAACAGGCAAAAATACTGACTGAAAAATATGATGAATTAGCCAGTCGTATTGATGCTATCGAAAGTGCTAATGATAATAAATCAGACGATACTGCACCGATTTCATTTAACCAAACACCTGAATTTCAAAATTTACAACAGACAATTAATGAGATCGATTCATCTAACAACACGTTACGTAGGAAGTTGTCAAATTTACAACAAGAAGTAACAGAGATGAAAAGTACTTCAGTTAATAACACATCACAGCAGACGCCACTTTGCGAACATTTGTCAGACTTACGCAGCGTGTATAATGTGAGCAATTTACAGCAACTACGCGACTTAAAATCCGAAAAGCCACGCGACTTAAAATCTGAAAAGCTACGCAACTTGAAATCCGAAATGACACAGACGAACAGATTCACACACAAACCTGAACGTGGTCTCAAACTGAGTGACGAGAACGTAGATTTCGAGCAATTTGCATTTGTAAGAAAATCTAAGGAATTTAATAATGACAGCGTACAGGTACACGCTTTGCACTGTATACGACAATTTATCTTTGTACATTCACCGCTATTGCCTGTAATGCAGAAGCTAGCTTTGAAACAGATGCGACAATTTATTTTTGTATTTACAACAGCATTGCCTATAATGAAGAAACTAGAATTAGCATGCAGACAGCAACTTATTTCTGAATTTGTACCGCTATTGCCGGTAACGCAAAAGCTGAAATTTATTTGCAGTACGTAATTGACCTCAGGGGATTCATTACGCTTTAATGAATATGTGCCGTAGCGAGCATAGGGCCCCGAGCTGTAGTAGTGCTGTTTCATCTTTAGTTTTCTGCACTGCTGCCTTTTCTTCTACTATCCTTTATATCTATCGAAACTGCTCTTTAACTATTGCTGTACCTAGGATTAAGAATATGTAATGAAAACCGGATATGACAAATATTTTACCGAATGTGACAATTTTCAGTAGGCACTCCGGTAATGACAACTACCGCCGTAATTTTTAATTACAGATAAAATCGTAATCATCAGTATGTGTAAAATTATCAGCAATAGCAAACCACATTTTGGTAACAATAGATGTTTTTCACTACAATAGCATGAAAGTCAACCGCTTAGCATACGTAACCAACAATGCAGTCTACAAGGTCAACCAAACTTTAATGTTTCGCCGCGTGCACGTATAGTCCCAGTCCCAACAAATAGTAACGCATGGCAGCAAAGAAATAACTACGTACAGACAACACACTATTTCAACTCGCATCGCAATGCGTCGTATAGAAATTACTATCATGACAGACGTAAAAAAAAAAAAAGATGAGCACAATTTTCAGCGTACATTTAATAACAGTCGATCTTATGAGCAGCAACAACATCAGCAACAACGAATAATCATGAATGAAACAGACAATAGGTGTCATCGATAGCGTAATACGTCAGTAAGAAATAACAGAACAGTTCATATAGTGGATATGCCACAACATTCTCCCATAAATAATAACACATACGATAGATTTTAACCAGATACAGCACAGATTGCATATTACAGTAACGCAAACATTACTTTTGACACGCAGAATTTTGCTCACGAGAATGTTATTTGAAAAATGCTCTGTTGAATGCTCCACTTTTATCGCACCCAGATCTTACTAGAAATTTTTCCATTGCTACCGACAGTTCCAACACCGCTTTAGGCGTACATATTTTCCAGGAAATTGAAGAAGATGGTTCAATAGTAATTAAAAACATCACATTTGCAAGTCGCATTTTGTCACCCGCTGAACGAAATTATTCTGTTACAGAATTGGAAACATTATGTGTTGTATGGGCTTTTACGAGATTTCGGCACTTTCTTTATGGCAGACATACCACCGTTTACACAGACCACAGAGCGATACAATTTTTACTTTCGGCCAAATTCACTCACGATAGATTAAGTAGATGGAAACTGTATTTACAGGAATTTAATTTTACGATTGTTCACATTCCCGGCACACAAAATGTTATAGCAGACGCACTATCGCGTTCTCTCGGCAACAATCAGCAAGACGTAGCAACCAACTTCTGCAAAGCAAATTTCAGTGTCATGTACATTCAACAAGTAGCATTTGAAAATTTTATTTCGTCGTCATTACAGGACATAGCAAAAGAGCAAAATAAAGACAACGTGTGGAAAGAAATTAAACACCTTTGGCAAGATAGGAATAATGTTACGATTAGAAACCATTACACTGTACGCAATGACATTCTGTTTCGCCGCTCTCATCCTGACAGCAACAGCTGGTTATTATGCATTCCTGACGAACTGGTTAACAAATTAATCTGGTACACTCATTTAAGTTACGCACATTACGGAGCAAGAAAATGTTTTCTTATACTGAGACAGAACTGTTATTTTACTAACATGGAAAAACGTATACGACGAGTTTTAGCGTCTTGTAAAATTTGCCAGAAAGCTAAATCAGACACCACTTCACATATTCCTCCTTTATATCCCATTATACCTGTTAAATTAAGACACATGGCCGCAGTAGATATTTTTGGTCCGATTCCCAGAACTAACAGAGGTTTTTGCTACATCTTTGTCGCTGTTGAGCTCACTTCAAAATTTGTTACTTTCACTCCGTTACGCAAAGCTACTGCTAAAACTGTTTCGAAAGCATTTGTAAAACATTTTCTATCTCATGTAGGGAATGTAATGAAAGTAATTTCTGACAATGGATCTCAATTTCGTAGTACCATATGGACACGCATGTTACGAGCCAGAAACATTTCTCCGATCTATATATCCAAGTACCACGCTTCTTCGAACCCTTGTGAAAGATTAATGAAAGAAATTGGTAAGCTGTGCCGAATATACTGCCACAAAAGACATATTGATTGGGATACATACATACTCTCATTCCAAGATGTAATTAATTCCATACCAAATGAATCCACTATGCTATCTCCGTCTGTTATACTGAAAAATGCTGAACCACCTAACAAAATTAAAGAATTAATAACATTTCCTACATCTCGTCGATTACGACACCACGAAATAATTGACATTGCGCTGAACAACATCAAACGTGCCGCAGAGCGCCGGAGAAGACAGCAAAAACAGGTTTGTACACGCCGTGACTTTCACGTTGGACAGAAGATACTAGTACGTACACACTATTTATCCAGCAAATTAAAAGGTAAGTGCAGTAAATTTGAACTTCTATACGCAGGTCCATATCGGATTCGCAGCATTCCTCACCCCAATGTTGTACACGTCGAAACTTTGAGAACCAGAAAATCGAAAGGCAATCACCATATCTCAAACATTAAACCGTTTATTGAGTGAAACCACTGTATGATTCAACACACTATGATGCCATTTACTAACGCAATTATTTCACCTGACTAATTACTGATGATTATCGTATTTTTTCTTGGCAAGTGCCCGACAAGGTAAGGTTAGCAGGTCGCTTTTCTTGTCGTTACACATCAGACCGTGCATATTTTTTCAGACACACTTACGTATTTTATGACTAATTATGCAATGTTAGCTAATGACATGTTAATTTCATTACATTTCTTTTATTAAAGTCTTTAATTCTCGCCTTGATTAATTATACTACATACAAGCTGAACACAACGAACGTCACATTTGTCTTTTTATGTATGATTGTATTCCAGTTTTGTTTATATGCACTGTGAAATAATTAAGATATAACACACACCAGTCGACTTTGACATTTTTTTTGCCCTATGACATCTCAACATCGTGACTGTTTTACATTTTTTGCTGCTGCATTGTGATATTCTCTGTACGTTTTTGCATCTGAACACTGTCAATGTCTTTGACATATTACGTTTTCTGTCATGTTATGCTGTATGGTTAATTGTGTCACCATAAACCAGTCATTATTTAGTGGGTATATGATTTAAATGCAAGACATTAATCTTTGTTCATCAATTTCAGAAAGAAATGATGCGTGTAAGAAATAAATTCAACAGAAATGGGAATTTCACCTACGGAATAAACGAAAGGAGATGCAATAACTTTATGAGGAAGAGTAAATGGATCAGGATTGGCAGGCATTAACAAGAATATACAATACTCATCACAGAATAGCAGTCTTAACTAATTTTTTCTTTCAGAATACAAGGTGATTGATGCAGGCTGTCAGACAGAACTACACATCTTAGTTTTAGTGATGAAATATGTTAGAGATAAGGAATAGTTATATAATGAGTAATGAAGTGATTTTTTGCAGATGATAATGAATACTGATGAATAATGACGAAGGAAATGGTATTATGAATAATGAAGTTTTTCTTTACAGGTGATGATAATAGTGAAGTTATGATGATATGGATAATGAAGTTTTCTTTACAGATGAGGATAATGTTGAAGTTATGTATTTATGCTATGTAGTTATTTAAGTTTTTGTTGCAGTTTGCTTTGACAGCAGGTGTTACATTGCATAGTAGGATGACAGAAAGTTTTGGAAGGGACAGCTATGGAACACAATTTATACACATTTCACTACCTGTTAATTCGAAGTTCACTACTTTTCAGCATGGTGTGCGTTTCTTCTTTCAGGTCAATAATCCGTTTTTGTATTTTTTCCAGGAGAAGCTTTTCATGATACTTACTAAACCTGTTAGTTATTATACCTGTTCTAGTACTTGCATTTTATTTTTTACCCATTTGTGTTTATCATTTATAAATGTGATCACATATACTGCCTTGTTACATAACCTTGCTACAGCTGACTCATGACGAATGACGTTACCTATCCTCATTTGCAGCAATAGGTCAAAAGCAAGTAGTGTTATGCCTCAGCAATTAATTATCGATCCAAACGCAATGCATTGCTAACAAAAAAAAAAAAAAAAAAAAAAATGTGTTACCAGTCCCAAGTAGTGATACCAGTTTGAGAAAATTCTGAATAATACTGATCAACTCTGAATAGTATGTCGCTTGAGTAATGACTTCTTAATGAGACAAAAAAAAGTATATATTTAAGATAATGCTTTGTCACTAGCTAATAACTGCCACTGTTTATTGTAATGAGACTACTTATAATGACCTGTGATTATTAATGCTTTGACTGTAATTAACTGATTTTAATAATGACTTCATAATGATCTGAATACTACTGAATGAGGAACACTGTTTATTGTAATGAGACTATTTATAATGCCCATGATTATTAATGCTATGACTAATTAGCTGATTTTTAATAATGACTTCGTAATGATCTGAATAATACTGAATGATGAACTATGTTTTATTCTATTTAATACTTGCTGGCCACTGAGTGCCAACAATTAATGTCAATCAACGAATTATGTTATTAATTATGCCATTAATTAGCTCTTGTTTTCAATGTTCATACTTTGTTATTGGAAATGAATGTGACTGTTTAATAATGCTTTGTAATTAGGAGAAGGCTAATGATTCTTACTAGATTGGAATGACACATAATTAATTAACTATGCTACTGTTTAATTATGCTTTGTAATTAGGAGAAGGCTAATGATTCTTACTATATTAGAATGACAAATGATTAATTAACTGTAATTAGGAGAAAGCTAATGATTATTACTATGGAAATGACAAATGATTAATTAACTGACACATAATTAATTAACTATGCTATATTTTGTAACCGGAAAAGAATATGGTTCTTACTACATTGAAATGACGAATGATGCTATGCTTTGTAATTAGAAGGCTAATGAATCTTAATTACTGTTTAATAATGCTTTGTAATTAGGAGAAGACTAATGATTCTTACTATTGGAATGACAAATGATTAATTAACGACAAATGATTAATTAACTGTAATTAGGAGAAGGTTAATGATTCTTAATTATACTCTGTAACTGAAAAGAATGCGATTATTTCATAATGCTTTGTAACCAGGAAAAGAAGGCTACTGATTCCATGTAAAACAATTAATGAACATTTTTCTGTAATACTACATACTTGGTACAGAAATGTTCAATAACTAGGCTATGAATGCCACAAACTACTCATGAAGACTGTAATTGTCAATATTATGTGACTTGATGTCCTTTACCTCATGAGCTAACTACCCTGAATTACTGCAATGTCCATTTTGTCCTGTTTACCCTAGTGATCATGGAGCACTATATTTGGTTTTTGCACTAATTCTACGTTGGTGTGCCTTGTAAGAGCGTGGTGTTGACACGACATGCTGTCCACCACCGTGAGCGATGAAGACATTATTATGGTCCCACTGTTTGGTGTACCTAATGTACTGCCAAAATGAAAATATGGAACATTACTACGACAGTTCAGTGTCTTGGCTACACTGATAAATTCTGATGGGAAAAGAACTTCAAGTTGTGTCACTTGGTGTTGTACTTCTGTGGAAAGATATGGACTTCCAGAACAGCTGTGTGCAATCTAAAGTGCTACAACCATGATGCAATCC
Organism: Schistocerca piceifrons; assembly: GCF_021461385.2. Taxonomy (NCBI): domain Eukaryota; kingdom Metazoa; phylum Arthropoda; class Insecta; order Orthoptera; family Acrididae; genus Schistocerca; species Schistocerca piceifrons. Next base: position 639,853,177 of record NC_060140.1, on the reverse strand, counting down.
TTCCCTTTCCTATCCTGATTCTTGTCACATAAGGAAAATAATTTTTTTTTGGTAACATCATTTATGTTCGTGGGTTATACATTTTTTTTCGATTTGCTGAACTTCAGTGCGTGTGCACTTTGGACATGATTTTTTTTTTGCCATTATGTTTATTTGTTGTGAAAATGCTAAAGACATTTTTTCAGTGCGTGTGCACTTCGGACATGATTTTTTGCCATTATGTTTATTTATTGCGAAAATGCTAAAGACATTTATTTTTTCGATTTGTTCTCAAGTACAGTATGTGCACTCTTGTCTTTTATATTGTGTATACATTTTTAATTTTTAATGATATGTTCTGAACTACAGTGCATGTGCACTTATGTTAGGTGTTAATATGTTTTCTACTGAACTTCAGTGCCTGTACATTTTTCTCATTTTTCAATATGATTGTACTCATTCTGTATATTCAATACTTCAATGCGTATGCACTTATGTCATTTGTTACTCATTGTATATACATTTCATCATTTACTGATATGTTCTCAACTGCAGTGCATGTGCACTCATGTCACTTGTCAACATAATATTTTTTGCCAGTCTGTTTATTTGTTCTGAATATGCTAAAGAATTTTTTCAGTGCCTGTGCACCTTGTTATCTGTCAAATAATTTGTATATACATTTTTCTGATTTGCTACTATGTTTTGTACTCACATTTTGTCTTTGTCTGATATATTTTGTACTTAGTGCGTGTGCACAACATTTAAATATTCTGTAAGTTGTAGGATTTTGTTAATTAAAGAAAAATTTTGCCGCGCTTGGCAAGTCCAAATGACTCACCATCGCTGCCAAATTTTTGCCCCCCCAGTGGAGGGTTATGAAACACGTATGTAACATAGCAGCGATGGCGAGGCATTGTAGCATCTGTGACCAGAGAGTTTGCGCTTGACCGCGCGAGTGTTGCGAGCGGTTCTCAGTCTGTCAGTAGTCGTTGCGAGTCTGTAGCTCTGTCTAGTTGAGGGCAGTACTCTGTCAGTAGTCGTCGCGAGTAGTAGCTCTGTTCAGTGGCGTGCAGTACGCTAGTAGTCGTCATGTAGAGCGGTCGGTCAGTGGTAGCAGTCCAGTGGGATTGCGTGATGTGGTCTGGCGACAACTCTGGTCAAGATGCTGAATGAGGTATAGTGTTAATTAATATAATCATTAGATAATGTAAAAATTTATTTATTGTAATTATTCTCCAACAAATGCCCCAATAATGATATTTATTTCAAAAACATTTTTTCAAAAATTTTATTTTTTATTGAACTAAAGATTTCGTTGCACTTCCCATTTCACTCCACTTTTTTTTAAAGAAAAATTTCAGTAAAATAAAAAAAAGGAATATTATTATTTGGCAATGCAGTTCCTCCAAGCGGTGCACAACAACAAGAGCAGAAATTTGACTAGGTGTTGCAATGAGGTAAGAATCTAATTCTGATTTTTTTTTGCACAGGGCCAAAGACCGATATTTCGGTTTAATTGAATTTTCTTATCACTGAATGGACTTTAATTTTGGTGAAGAATTTATATTTGAGTCAGATTGCGAATTTCACATTTTTGTTGCCATTGTCAGTACATTTCATTGTGGGCAGGTTACGCTTAGCGCAATGTCCATTAGGATTCATAATTAAATATTGTCATATTTCTTTCTTTCAAATTTTTGTGGGGAGGTTACACTCGGCTCCCATTTGTATTAAGTATTATTGTCCGTTATTCCTTTTCAGTTATGGTGGGGAGGTTACAAGTTCTCAAGTCTCTCTGGTCGGCCCGTCTCTGAAACTATAATAGTACCTATATGCCGGAAGTCGATCACCAACCGTGTGCTACCGTCATGACTTGGCCACTTCGATAACTCAATCTTTCATCATTTTCTGCAGCTCAAAGAATACTCCTTCACGATAATACCAAGAGGCAGCGTAGGGTGGTACACCAGTTCGTGTTATGATCTTTTGTCCCAGTGTTTGATGCAACTCTCCCCGATACTATGCCCTGTTAAGTCTTTTCATCCCCGAATAGCTACTGTGTCCTACGCCCATTTGAACATGCTAATTGTATTCATCCCTCTGTCTGCTTCTACAAATTTTATCCCTCACACTTCCTTCAGTTACCAAGACGAGGATTCCTTGATGCTTCAGGACGTGTGTTATCATCTGATCCCTTGTTTTAATTCAGTTGCGCCATAAATTTTTTCCCACCTCATTAGATACTCGATCTATGCATACAATCTTCAGCATGCTTCTGGAGTCTCACATTTAAAAAGATCATATTCCCTTCTTGTTTGAACTGCTTATTGTCTACGTTTGAGGTCCTCACAAGGCTACCCCATAGCACCCGTTAAGATTGATAAATGACACCATATATGTCATATACGCTCATTCATATAGTCCATAAGGTGATTAAAAACATAGCACCCAGAAGCTGCCATAAATGAACAATCACGATGCACATATTACGAGAATATGTAATTCATGTCAAGCAGCATTCAAAATCTCTCCAAACGTGTCATTTTTATTATGGTTTTTTGAGCTTAAGAGTCAGAAAATGTGACGTCAGTGGCTAAACATGCCGTAGATTTTATCTCAGAGTTATCTCTTGGTATTATTTACTAGCTGATTCTGAAAAGGAACGGAGATACAGTCTGTAAGCTCGTTAGAGAGCCCTGGCTCCCATCCGATCAATAGCTGTTGCACCCTTCTTTAGAATGGCAACCATGAACAACCTGTAGAGCCAGTCAGTGACATCAATTATAGTTTTGAAGTGTAGAATTAATGCATTTTCTTGTTCCCCCTAAAACTGTCCTTGGTGAGCTGAGCTGTTAGTGCAAAACTTGTAATGAGCGTAGGGGTGCAGAAAATTCGTTCCTTAACATCTTCTGCCAGAACAGAAGTGCCAACATTTTGGACAAGGCTATCATCAAACTACAGCACATTATACTTGGAATATCAAAAACCTGTAGACTATTATAAGTAAATAAAGTGCTTACATTTCGGTCACAGATAGTTTCAAATATGGCATAACAAAAATAGGTTATTGATTTCGGAGCAAAATTAACTGTACATTCAAATCTTTTTCCCTTGCAAAACTTGCGAGGTGCCGGGGCTAGCAGTGTATTTAACACTAAATTCTTCTAGAATCTACATATGTAAATGATGCTCTAAGCCCCCCCCCCCTATTCTAACTCCGGCTTTTGCTGTTGCACATGGATTAAAAAGAAACGCGAACTGACTGTAATCGACCCTGCAAGTGTAGTAGAAAAGAGTTTGGCACCTGCAATAATTTCATTCGATAAATAAGTTAAATAAAGGAAAGTTTCATTATCGTAGTGAGAAATGATAGGGTTGCTCTACCGATTAACAGAATGAAAGTTCTGTCCAACATAACAATATAATTTATTATAACTCAAAATAATAAACAAAAACACATGAAACATTTACAATACCTCAAATTGGCTCAAATTGGATACTCAAATAAATGCTGTGAAGGTGAAGTTGTCCCTAAACTAGATTGTGACATTTATGACGAAGTGGTATGTGGAGCCAATTCCTTGCAACCCAAGTCTTAAGAGAGACACACAGCCAACCCAACATTAATTGCTGCTACATTAATGAGAACTCAGACAATGAACACCCAAGACAGAACAAAGTTAGAAAAGACAAACAGGCGCACTCTGCTGAGCTCTGATTATCACCTAGCAAAATTGCCTGCTTTGCCGGTGCTGCAGACGTACTTTACCAAGCTGTCTTCTTAACTGCAAGGACACGATCTGGCGTGCCGGAGGCGATGGCTGTTTGCTTCGACGTCCCGTCGTGGTGATGATAATGTCGCAAGTATAGCCCGAAACAAATTATCCTGGCCTGGTTGTTCCAGACTAAAGACTTCCTAGCAATACAAATGCGCCTCTGAGGGAGATGAAGAAGGCTCACCACACAATCACTGACGGTACAGTGATTGATTTTAACAAGCGAAGTCACACAGTAACTCCGATACAGTCAACTTTAGCCAAAACTGCTCAAGACAGACAACATAGGCCGCTTATACGCAGAACGCTCAATTGCCAACTGTACTCGGATAGTTATGTTGAAGTCGAAACTTCAGCAACTTCGTCAAACAGTTACAATTAAATAAGAGTATATTAGACAGCCAACGGAAGGCAGGCTGTCCAGAGCAGTGAGAGCTCAGTCGTGTAACCTACCCCGACCGAAAGGCGAGAGCCGACTTCCACCAGAGCACCCGTACAAACCGAACACAGAACATTCCCGCCCCCACGACAGTGGCCGTGGTTAAACGTTCCAATCAGCAACTCAAAAACCAGTGGAAAATTCCACTCTATTCCCAAAGCACTACCATTCCACCAATGGAGATTCTTGGCGCCAATTTCTGCGCCGATTTTGCTACGTCACGGAGCTATGCCCTGAGCAAGCCAATCACAGTTACGATTTTGCAGAAAACGCGGGAATTTGCCCGCCAAGACTGCCTGGGGCACAAGTCATTCCCACGCCTCGCTGGTAGCCCGCCAGAAAGTGTTTTCGCTAAGTTTCTGCGAAGTAACGGAACCTCTAGCCCAGCCGCTCCTTCAGGCCCCTGCGGGCATGTCTCCGCCGCTATTATGACAATGTCGGCGTCTGGAAAGCATTCACTCGACTCCCTCACACCTGTCGGCTTCAAGATCAGCAGAGCCCGCCTGTCACCGGACCACCCGGGTGACGAGAGACGCTGCGTGGGAAGTCTGCGTGTGAAGGAATAGCAACTTTTCACCGCATGCCATTAGAGAGGAAAATCGAATTACTCAGAGTAAGATAGAAATATGAGAGGGGGCTTCTGCCACCTCTCAAACTTTGAGGCACAAGATGATACTACAATCTGTTTGTGCTGCCTGCAGTGTTAACACACATATCTTTAGGTACATACTGATCACAACAGCTATATCATGAACAGAAAATCAACCAAAGTGGCAGGCACCAGATCGCCGCCGGATATGCAGTGCAAGCACGCAGTGCCCGGCGTTGAGCAGGTTCCAGTGCCAGTGACGCAGGCTCTGATTGCCGAATATGCTGTGACCTGACGATCAGACTCAGGCAGGTGAGCGTTGTACAGGGTGTTACAAATATGACGCAGCACCGTGTTCGGCACTGTGCGGGTTGCAGTACCAAGGAGTCAGGCTTCGATAACTGCATACACAACCCCCTATTCATTGGTAATTGGTGGGTACTGTATTGCTTTTATCCACTCTAAGATGAGTTAGAAGCGACCTTGAAACAGGTCCAAGAGCGTTGCTATGCCATTTAGCACTTAGAACAGGTACTAAATGATGAAGGTAAATCGACTTTTCATTGTCTAATTTCGTACGAGTAAATTAGCACTATCATCAAAAAATGACAAATGTTTCATTCTAGGTAGTAAAGGGAGCACAGCAATATGGAGGGGCGAGAGCCTGCGTGAAGTTCAAAAGCTAGACAACAGTCATTCACTTATTCACACGCAGTAAATTCATTGGTTACGTTATTTGAGCTAAGAGAACAAAGATGGTGGAGCAGCAGGGTCCAAGATTGAACTGCCAATACAATTAGATTAGATTGGATTAGACTGGATTAGATTCAGTTTTCATTCCATAGACCAAAAAGTGAGATGCTTCTCGTGGGTGTGGAACAACTTGGAAAATGTAGATTAAAAAATAGAAAACATTTGAATATAATAGTCACAGATCATTTGTCAGGATATTGTCAATACATGTGAATACATCACAGTGAATTGGAACCGCTAATATTTACAGTATTGATGCCCTGTTCAGATTGAAACATAGTTATACACTTTTAATAAATCTGTCACACACAAAATATATAATCTTGACTGTTGTGACTAAGTGCTGTCAGCACTGAAATCTAACATACATTTTTACGTAAGCTGGTCTAACAGTCCATGTTAACGATGTACACCTTTAGAGTAGAAGAGGTTGCCTATCAAAAAGTCTTTCAAACTCTGTTTAAATTGTGCTTTATTTAAACCAAGTTTTCAATGGTTGCTGTCAATTTATTGCAAATGTGTGTTCCTGAATATTGGACGCCTATTTGGACGATGGTAAGTGATTTTAGGTCTTTATGTAGATTGGTTCCCATTCTGGTATTGATACTACCTATTGAGTTATTGGCTAGAAATAGAGACTCATTACTCACAACAAATTTAATTAAGGAATAGATACACTGAGAATCAGTGGTTAGAATACAAAGTTCCTTGAACAGGTTTCTACATTATGTTCTTGAATTTACGCCACAAATGAATCTTATTACACGCTTTTGCACGCTAAAAACTTTTGCTCAGTTACCCCAGAATATGATCCCGTACGACATAATAGAATGAAAGTAAATGAACTATGCAACTTTTTTTTTACATTTATATCTACTACATCTCATATCTTTGGGGGCTCAGTCATCAGAGTATGAGAACGAAGAGGGTTGCTCCGAGGTGGAATCTAACTGGGAACGAAGATGGCAGACCACGACATTCTGAGGTAGAATTACTCTTGTAACATCTTTGGAGCATGGAGATCGAACTAGCACGGCAAGATGGTAGCTATGTTGTACAGAGATCGAAATCTCATATCAAGATGATGGCCCCAGATAGGGAGATCGAACTATCATTCGAAGATAGTGTCTCTGGGACACAGAGATCGAACTGGCAGAGCTAGTAGCTCTGGGCTACAGAGACCAAACTGTTAGGTGAAACACGGTGGCTTAGGGGTATAGAGATCGAACTAAGGCGACATAATGGCAGTTACGAGGTACAGAGATCAAACTATGGAAACAAAGATGATAGCCCTAGGGTAAAAAAAAAGATTACGAGACAAAGATGGTGGCTTCGGGGCATGTACTCATTAGCTGTTTCAATTTTTTATGGCAGTAAGATATTGGGGTGTGACTGTGTGTTTGTGTGTGTGTGTGTGTGTGTGTGTGTGTGTGTGTGTGTATTTGAGAATGTGAACCTCCATCTGGTCCCTGTCGTCACCACACGCCATTTCCTGCATATAGCCAACCCAACCATTTTACGTCACAATGACAGTACTAATAAACTATGAACCAGAAGCCCCATAGTCTTACTGCCGGTGGCAAATATACTTAATGCCTCAAAGGGAAGTATTATTACATTTGGGCCCTCGAGCTAAATCTGGGGAAAGTCACACTGCATCATTTAGTGTCTATACGGAGTGGATGCTCTGCTGACCTGTTTCTCGACTGGCTACAGGAATGCAGACATTTGCACACTCGAAGGCACTTGAGAAATGAACACATCAAAGACACATAGGAATTACATATATGAGGGGAAATAAACACGACTCGCCATAACGATGGCATACATTCCGAAAACATTCTTGTTGAGTACATGTCCAACCTGCAGCGTGTGAAGAGGGCATTAGGCATCAGCTATCTAAGATAACTGTCTCTCTCATGCAGGACCAACAAGGTTGCTATTCCACTGATGAGCTTCTGGTTGCCTTCATGTGATACATCTCACATGGAGTGAAGACGTCGGTCATCAAATGGCTCTGAGCACTATGGGACTTAACATCTTAGGTCATCAGTCCCCTAGAAGTTAGAACTACTTAAATCTAGCTAACCTAAGGACATCACACACATCCATGCCCGAGGCAGGATTCGAACCTGCGACCGTAGCGGTCGCGCGGTTCCAGACTGAAGCGCCTAGACCCGCTCGGCCACATCGGCCGGCGTCGGTCATCAAGGGGAACAGTAGGCAACTGCGTTGAATCTATATAAGAGAAGAAAAAGTAATTCTTCTTTTATTTTTTTTGAATATAGTCATCCATAACAACATTACTTGCACAAACCATGCTACATCATACTGCTATACTTTGGAAGGGTTTGGGATTTAATACTGATTGACAACACAATGTCTGGTGATCACAAACTGTATGCTACTGCTTCTCCTCCTTAAGTCTCGATTAAAGTTTCTAATACATAACTTGCGAGGTGTTTGCAGCTAATGTCGTTTCTCGCTTCTTAGTCTCCATAGTTAATGGTCTTTCCAATCTCCTTCTTGAAGAACCCTGGAGGCCACATCTTGTTTGACAGGCGTCAGCCTTTTCTAGACAGTCGACCTCATGTCAGGTTTCCCTCTCTTCTCAGTAGCATTCATCATATTCCCTTGCACCTCCATACTTTTTCTCATGTCTCCATTTCTGATGTACTTAAATCTCCGTGTTTGGTAGTCCACACTCATGACTAACAGCTGATCTTTTTCTCTCTTTCTTATTTTCCAATCTTCTGACGCATATTGATATGCTGTCCACTACTGTTTTGTACATAAAATTTTTAATCTAGTTTGCTACATTGTTACTCCAAGAGAATGAGTTTAATTGTCGAATAACAAATATCCCTTGTCCTACCTTATTTCTAATAACTTGTTCACCCTTTCCTTTCACAGATGTATTTGCGTTTAGATATTTAAAAGAACAACAACATAAATTTTCAGCATCTAAACCTATTGTAATTTCCCTTGCAGACTTCATGATTCCTTAGTTTATACAGGAGCGAGGAACAGATTAGGTTCATGGACACAGAACTCAGATACTAATTTATTCTACATCTAATATCAAATAATAAAAGTAAAAGTAGTTTCAGCATCAATTACCAACAGTAGATTTGAATGTTGAAACATAGGTTTTCAATTATTGAACTATATGAAAGAAAACATAATTTAATTACAAACAATCGCACGCACACACTTTATTCAACATGTAAATGTCACTACAGATATTGAGGTTTAGGTTATGAGATGTTCGATATGCCTGCCATGATTGGCGATGAAGTGGCGCAGACGAATAGCGAAATTCTGTAAGATTCACTGAGGTGTCAGAACGTTGATGCTGTCGATGATCTACTGAATGGCTGTCTCCAGCTCAGCAATGATTTCGGGGTTATTGCTGGACACTATGTCTTCATTATAGTACCACGAAAAGGAGTCGCATGCGTTCAGATCTGGAAAATATGGCGGGCAATCGAGCTCCATGGCAGTGGTCTCTGGGTACCCCAGAGCCAGAATGCCGTCTCCAAAGTGCTCCTCCAGGTCACCAAACACTCTCCTGCTTCGATGGGCTCGAGGTCCGTCTTGTATGAACCCATCTTGTTGGAATCAGGGTCACTTTGGTTAACGGGGATGAAACCATCTTCGAAAATCTTCATGTACCGTTCGGTAATCACCGTGCCATCAAGGAATATCTCACCGATTATTCCGTGGCTAGTAAATGCACACCACACAGTCACCTGTAGAGGGTGAGGAGACTTCTCGATCGCGAGATGCGGATTTTGTCCCCCAAATGCGCAAGTTTTGTAATGACGAACCCATCCAAATGAAAGGGAGTTTCGTTGCTAAACCAAACCATACAATGCATACCAATTCCCATCATGCTCCGCAGCCAACCATGTAGCTTGCACGTTCTAACGCAAACAGTTGAGAAGTTACGATGATTTTATTTCATACAGTTCGATAATTGTCACCCCGTGTTTATACAGGGTGTTACAAAACGGTACGGCCGAACTTTCAGGAAACATTCCTCACACACAAAGAAAGAAAATATGTTATGTGGACATGTGTCCGGAAACGCTTACTTTCCATGTTAGAGCTCATTTTATTACTTCTTTTCAAATCACATTAATCATGGAATGGAAACACACAGCAACAGAGCGTACCAGCGTGACATCAAACACTTTGTTACAGGAAATGTTCAAAATGTCCTCCGTTAGCGAGGATACATGCATCCACCCTCCGTCGCATGGAATCCCTGATGCGCTGATGCAGCCCCGGAGAATGGCGTATTGTATCACAGCCGTCCACAATACGAGCACGAAGAGTGTCTACTTTTGGTACCGGGGTTGCGTAGACAAGAGCTTTCAAATGCCCCCATAAATGAAAGTCAAGAGGGTTGAGGTCAGGAGAGCGTGGAGGCCATGGAATTGGCCCGCCTCTACCAATCCATCGGTCACCGAATCTGCTGTTGAGAAGCGTACGAACACTTCGACTGAAATGTGCGGGAGCTCCATCGTGCATGAACCACATGTTGTGTCGTACTTGTAAAGGCACATGTTCTAGCAGCACAGGTAGAGTATCCCGTATGAAATCATGATAACGTGCTCCATTGAGCGTAGGTGGAAGAACATGGGGCCCAATCAAGACATCACCAACAATGCCTGCCCAAACGTTCACAGAAAAACTGTGTTGATGACGTGATTGCACAACTGCGTGCGGATTCTCGTCAGCCCACACATGTTGATTGTGAAAATCTACAATCTGATCACGTTGGAATGAAGCATCACCCGTAAAGAGAACATTTGCACTGAAATGAGGATTGACACAATGTCGGATGAACCATTCGCAGAAGTGTACTCTTGGAGGCCAATCAGCTGCTGATAGTGCCTGCACACGCTGTACATGGTACGGAAGCAACTGGTTCTCCCGTAGCACTCTCCTTACAGTGACGTGGTCAACGTTACCTTGTACAGCAGCATCTTGTCTGACACTGACATTAGGGTTAACGTCAACTGCACGAAGAATTGCCTCGTCTATTGCAGGTGTCCTCGTCGTTCTAGGTCTTTCCCAGTCGCGAGTCATAGACTGGAATGTTCCGTGCTCCCTAAGATGCCGATCAATTGCTTCGAACGTCTTCCTGTCTGGACACCTTCGTTCTGGAAATCTGTCTCGATACAAACGTACCGCGCCACGGCTATTGACTCTTGCTAATCCATAGATCAAATGGGCATCTGCCAACTCCGCATTTGTAAACACTGCACTGACTGCAAAACCACGTTCGTGATGGACACTAACCTGTTGATGCTACGTACTGATGTGCTTGATGCTAGTACTGTAGAGCAATGAGTCGCATGTCAACATTACCTTCCTTCAGTTGGGCCAACTGGCGGTGAATCGAGGAAGTACAGTACATAGTGACGAAACTAAAATGAGCTCTAACATGGAAATTAAGCGTTTCCGGACACATGTCCACATAATATCTTTTCTTTATTTGTGTGTGAGGAATGTTTCCTGAAAGTTTGGCCGTACCTTTTTGTAACACCCTGTAGATACGAAGTTACGAAAGTTTACAATTCAGTCAGTATTCAGTGCAATGACTATTCCGTAGATGACGAGTCCTCTCCTCTTTGAACGTTTGTAAATGGGCTCTGTGCATAGATGATCGAATTTAAGTAGACCCGCCGCTGGAACTGCCAAGAGACGAGGCTTGCATATCGTTGGCAGCGCCCTCATGCCGCTGTATGAAACGCGGCAGTGTGACTGCTGGCTCGCGTGTTCTGAAGTGCGGCCGATCGGATGGCGGCCGATACCTCAATATCATGGTTTCCATTGTCATTCAAGGTCATACACTCTGGTTTCTTCGTGTCCACTTTTAAACCTCAGATGAAATGTTGTACACACAGATTCTCCAGCATATTTTCGTTACCATCTTCCGTATCACCTGGTCATCAGCGAGACATAAGGGAGGATATGGTTCATCATCTCCGACTGAACTTCTCATCGGACTAAATTTGCTTCTCCAGTCTTTAATATTTCTTCTACAGAAACTTCAAACAAAGGAGGAGCCAATGTTCACCCTGTCAAAGCCCTTTGCTAATTTCGAATTTCTCTGATTACACATTACCCAGTTCTACTGAAATGGTGCCTCTGCAACATATGGCTGGAATTAAATTAATATATAAGATACTGATATTCCTCATTCTACCACTACCCTAGGTGGACGCAGCTTGCCGTGTGTCGAGGATCTCACAAGGAGCAAGGTCTGCCGTAAGTTGGCAAGATGGCGTGCATGCCTGCCGGCTTGCAGGGAAAGGAGCCGGCTATCTTCCATGCCGAAGCTCTCCCACGGTGCAAGATCGGCAGCTAGTTAGTTGTGTTGTGATCAGCTGCATGTTGTATCGAACGAAGATGGCTGCTTCAGGTACAAATGTTATTAGCGGTTTTGGTGCTAAACGATGCAGAAATGCATGCTAATGAGTGAAGAAGAAAGAAAGAATGGACGAAAAACTGGATTAAGAGGAGAAACGCTGGAAAACGTGTGCTCTCCCTGCTTCATAAAGAGTTGAGGTTAATTCGCATAACACCTACTTTTGTTTGAAAAGTATCACCATTTCATTATTGTTTGATTTTATAAATATACCGATAATGACTGTTATATACGACTTTATTTTATACGATAGAAGATCGTACATCCTTTGCAAATTTTATACGAATGGATGTATTGGTATTTCCAACTCTTTCGAGTGCCTCTGCACGCAAGTGTTTATTATAATAGTTTGCGCTTTTCACGACGTACAGACACTGTTCTTCCCTATAAGTACATATCAATGCTTCAATCGCTTACTTGGACCACTGCGGTGCCATTATTTAATAATCATAAGAACTTCCTACCGCACCTCACAACAGCAGAAAAGCGACCATCAACAAAGGCTTCCCGCCCAAGCTTTCCGCGTCTGACGTCACAAACGAAACGCCTCATGATTGGCCAACTCAAGTAGCACGCAGGGAACCTTGCAAGAAAAATAGCACCGGACCTATCCTGGAAATCTTACAAGGTTCCCAGTAGTGATGGGCTAAACTGCGATTTTCCGATATCAGTGATTTCTGTCAATGCTACTTTTCAGTATCTGTTATTCTTAACTGTGATTTGTCGCAGTTAAGAGTCGCAATTAACCCGTAACTGGTACACCTGGGTCCCAGGGACCCGAGCGAAATTTCTTTTTTCCAGCTCCGTGATGTGTGTGGTAGCACTGACTTCCCTCTCCCTGTACTCTCCTAACAATCAACTGGCTACCAGCCCACAACATTGTTGCAGGCGTTTCTTTGTTAGTTTTGTTTCTATAAAGGTGATCGGGTCCCGTGGACCCAGGTGTACCGTTAGTGAAAGTTTTCTTTTCGTGGCATTATTTCCGGTATCTTGGATTTACGGTGTAGTGCTTCAGAAAAATGAGCGAGGAAGATACTACAGATAATCTGAACGAACCATTGGACAGTGATATTGAAGACATAAGTGGAAGCGACAGTGACTATGAAATTAGTGAACATGAAACTGGAAGTGATGAAAGTGATGATGGAGACAGTAACAACGAACAATCTGGAACTAATTATATCTATGGAAGAAACAGATTCAAGTGGTCAACAACACCCAGCATACGTGGAAGAACCTCTCAAACCAACATCATTGCTCCAATTCACTTTCCTGGCATACGTAATGCAGCTAGACAGGTAACAGAAAAGACCCCTCTAGCATTTTGGGAACTACTTTTCAGCAAAGAAATGATTGCAGAGGTAGTACTCAGAACCAATGAAAAGATTATGTCATTGCCACCTGAGTCAAAAAAGAATTCTTTTTCAAATCTAACAGACAGTACTGAAATAAAAGCTGTCATAGGTCTTTGTTATTTGTGGGGAGCCTTCAAGTCAAACAACGAAGATCTGAATGGTTTATATGCTACAAACGGCACTGGTAGACCAATTTTTAGGGCAACTATGCCCTTGAAACGTTTGCTGTTTTTATTACGTTGCCTTCGTTTTGATGATGCAGCAACCCGTGACGCAAGGAAACTCACAGATAAACTGTACCACATCTCTTGGCTCTTCAATTCATTGATAGAAGCTTGTCAAGAAAACTATTCAGTCGGAGAGTACGTCACTGTTGACGAAATGCTTGTAGGATTCCGTGGTAGATGTCCATTTAGGATGTACATTCCATCCAAGCCACGGAAATACGGTATAAAAATATTTATTCTAGCTGATGCCAAAATGCACTACTGTTTGAATGCAGAGATATATTCGGGAAAATCAGCTGTAGCCATCCCGCGCCGTGTCCTCTTACCAACAGCTGTTGTCATGCGGTTGGTTGAACCAATCAAGGGAAGTAACAGAAATGTGACAGGGGACAACTGGTTCTCAAGTGTGGAGTTGGTCAATGAGTTGTCGAACTGTAATTTGACTTATATTGGCACCATGAGAAAGAACAAGGCTGAGCTACCACCAAGCTTTTCAACAGCAAAGGGCAGAAATGTGTCTTCTTCAATCTACGGATACTCTGGTTCTGTAACAATACTTTCACACGTCCCCAAAAAGAACAAGGTTGTCAACCTGATATCGACAATGCACCATGGAGAATGTATGGTGGAAAATAAGCCTGAAATAATCCATGACTACAATAAAACAAAAGGTGGAGTTGACGCACTTGACGAAAAGACGCATAATTACACGACTTCTAGAAGAACAAGGCGGTGGCCTATGGCAGTCTTCTACACTATGCTAGATATAGCAGGTGTAAATGCTTTTGTTTTGTACCATGGGAAAGAAGATACTGATGATGTGACACGCAGAGAATTCCTCATTGAACTAGGTACACAACTCATAAGTGATTGTATGAAAAGAAGATTGGATTCTCCATTTTTGAGAAAAGATATCCGAAATTCCATTTGTGATATTCTAGGCATGACCCCCTCCAAGGCATCAGGAACATCCCAGGTTCACAGTGAAGCTGGTGCTACTAAATCGAAGAGGAAAAGATGCTCAGTGTGCCCATCTAAAAAAGACAGGAAAGCATCCCGGGCGTGTGCCAGATGTCGAACACCATTATGTTTGGAATGTTCCACTGCTTTATGTCCAAACTGTTTCGGTAGTCTGGATGAATGAAATAACTGAAATGGACTGGTGAAGATGCTGTATAATTGAAACCTAATATTTTGTCATAATTTCTGCTATTTTCAAAGATCACATAGTCATTTAGCTGAGAAATGTACTAAAATTTATCCAAAAGTTGTGCCTGCAGAAATTTTTATATTGATTTTGAACTTTTCTTCTGGCTTACTGTTGTGAAGCATAGTACATTTTGTGTTTAAACGTGAAGTTTCAGTTGTCTATCTTACTATTTGTAACTGATGTGCAGGACTTTCCAAAAGTATATTTTTCACATTTCGTATTTTATGCAGTTTATTGTCCTTTTTTGTAACATCTTTAAGGTATGACCATAAATGAGGAATGTGGTTTTAAAACATTAGTAACAAAACATTAATAAAAGTTTCATATTTAAATTTCATTTAAATGTGTTTTTTTTACCAAAATATACTCAAAACTTGGGTGGGTCCCGAGGACCCAGATGTACCTTATGTGTTACAATTTATAGGTGTACCAGTTACGGGTTAAGGAACATAGGTCGTGTATCCCTCCGCCACTGCGATTTCAGCTACTTCTGCGATTTCTGCGACTTCTGCCACTTTTGCGACTTACCACCATATGAAAAAGTTACATCTGTCAACACAGAAAATAAGCATCTCAACAAATCTGTCATTGGCAAGTATGTTTTACGTTTTTTCTTCCGTTGGCTTTAATTTTGTATTAAAGAAACAACTGTGAAAATATTAATAGTATAATTAATATGTAAGTAGCCGTACAGTACCGTAATAGTTCGTGTTTAGAAAATGAATTCTAACATATTGTTATGTTCACAGATACCTGAACTACATTTCAGTCACTCAGTAAAGTGATAACTCAAAATATCATTGTCAACAGATCTGAAGAAATTGCCACTGCGTCTTTAGAGCGTTTTCGTCAGAGGAGAGGTTAGTTTCTAAGCGTTTCGATGGACTTAATTACTTCAGTGAGATCGTTCTTGCAAATGTGATATTCATTATAGCAAAAATTAGCAATCTACTCTGTCAATTGTATTGCTAGTAATTAGTGACAGCAAAAATTGTTTAATAATCCTTGTGTTTTTGCAGACGCAGTTCTGACTCTGATTACTGGTTGGTGTACGTATCTATCCACATCAAGGCTGTTGAGAGAGACTCGTGAAGATTCAAGACAGCTCTTAGTGGATTTGCAGTTTAAAAGTGAAATAATTGTCAAATAAGTATGTGAATGATTAAACTGTGTTTTATTGAAGTTGTTGTGCGATTTTAAAGGAATAATAAATGTTAAATACAGTGAGTGAATAATAAAAATCTCATTTTCCACATGTTAAGCCGTCCAATACCCGTAAAAACACTTGTTGGAGAGTGACATGCCGCCCCCCCTCCCCCTTTCTCCACAATCTTGGTGTGACACTGACCTGTAACATATCCCGAAGTCTACAATATGCATTTTGAGGCTGTTGATATGAAAGTGGGAAGTACAGATCTTCCAGTTAAATCAGGAATAGCTTAAGTGCATTACTTGAAAGTAACACAGGAAAAGCTTACTTATGTAGGTGGTAGTAGTGTCGGCAAAAAGTTCTTGCGTGTGAAGTTGCCATTTAGAACACCAGGTGTAAAACTTTTCTCCCGAGTCTTGAACTGTGTCGGAACAAAAGTGAGGCATTCATATGACTGTTTTCATTTCACTACACTTATACAGATGTCTGAGTTCTGCTGTGTTAACATTGAAAAGTCCTGTAGCTATGTGGAGTATTAACCAAAACTGTCATATTGGAAGCAGTATCAAACACATTTGTTCCGTTACTTGATATTTTCAGGAGAAAAAGGCAATGTTGCTTCTTATTAATATAATACATTCAGAGTCACAGCAGTATTTGACCAACCATAACTGATGCTGAATGTGCATGTCGTCATATAATATTAAGGGCTTATTTCAATAGTGGTACAAATCCATTACCTCCACTTTTCTGTCTATAATGCTTCTGAAATTAATGATCCAAACAAACATAAATAAAGGTTCATCTCTAGCAAGAAGCCATATGCTTGAATATTTCTGGTATCTCAACTGCAGATTTTTCAGCGCTCATTTAACTTTACGACTCTGTATCTCAAAATGAACAAAAATGGACTTGTACCACTATTGAAATAAGCCCTTCATATGCACACACAGCACATCGATCTCGCGAGGCACAAGGCTCTCATAACGAAGTACGTACTTCGGTCAACAGATGGCACTAGGAAAAGTATGTTAAGCAAGCTTTTTGGTTGCTACTTGCGACTCTTAAGTTGCGATTTGTCACAGAAATCGCAGTTTGACTCGCTAGCGAATAATGTAGTATGAACTTTGCTCAACAGATAGCAGTGCTAACTGCGCTTTTTAGTTGCTACTTGCGACTCTTAGTTGTGACTTGTCACGGAAATCGCAGTTTGACTCGATAGCGTGTCGCAGAGATGAGCGTAGTACGAACTTAGGCCAACAGATGGCACTGTTAACTGCGCTTTTTAGTTGCTACTTCTAGCCGCTACTTGTCACTGAAATCGCAGAAAGGAGTATGGAATTCGACCCATAGATGGCTCACCGCGTTGAATGTGAAATGCTACTTCCGACTGCTAACTGTGACTGAAATCGCAGTTAGATTTTGTAAAGTTGTTATTGTGATATCTGTGACTCCTCAATCACTGTGATTTCTAACAGATACGCGATTTCCTGCCCACCACCAGTTCCCAGCAAGGTAGCCCGCTAGCAGACGACGGAGCCGGCAAGGTAGCCGCCGCGCTAGCCAACAAGGAAACTTACAGCGAATCTTGCTCCGTGTGAGACGGGCTTTAGTGTACATTTCGCGGCATTAAGCAGATTACCTTTCAGATTATACTGTATTTAGTACATGTCTCAGTTAGCACATAATTCTTTTGGAAAATGTCTTTGCGAGGTAACTTGCTGCGCGTCAGAGCCAGAGTGAAGCGGAAGTGCCGTGGCGCGTCACGAGCCTCCATAGGTCGCCCTCCAGCGAGCAATTCGCCGCGGCAATATCCTGCTGGGTGGCGTGTTTGCCCTGCCGGGGGCCACGCACGGCTATACGAGGTGCGGGGGCCGCCCACAGAGGTCCCGCGCTCCGCCGCTCGGCGCGCTGTAAGCACCCGGCAGGTACAGTAAGTGCGGCAACCGCCTGCAGCTGGCGCTGGCGTTCACGCACGCAGCTGGCCGCCAGCCCCGCACGTCTGCATCCAAAAATACTCGCTCTCTGCAGCGCCAGCATGTGGTGTGTTTGGAAGCAACAGCTGACGCTTGTTTACGCCACATGTGCTGCGCAAGCAGTGTTCGTCACACAGTTTGTGACAAGCAAGTATTAGCGGAGTTACGAGCGGTGCTCAATAAGTAATGCAACATATTTTTTTCTGAAAGCAGGGTTGTTTTTGTTTTTTTTGAGGATTCCAATACGCAATGTTATTCCTCACGCTTTTAGCTACAAAACCATATTTTTCAATATTATCTCCATTCAACGCCACAATCTTGCACCACCTTGCTGGGAGGGTCTTTATGAGTGGTTGGTACAACTCTATGGTCGACGCCGGAAACAACGTCTTGCTGCATCAATAACCTCCCCCACCTGTGTACTGCTTTCCGCACTTTCATTGGGCCAAACGGATAGAAGACTAAAACTGCGAGATTTGGGCTGTAGGGAGTATGAGGAAGAAGAGTCCAGTGAAGTGTTGTGAGCTCCTCTTGGGTGGGCAGACTTATGTTAGGCCTAGTGTCGTTATAGAGAACGAGAAGTTCGTTTGCATTTTTCTGCCGACGGACCCTCTGAAGCTGTGTCTTCAATTTCCGAATATAGAACAATACACTTCAGAGCTGATCGGTGAACCATGAGGGACGAGTCTGTGAGCACTTCCAAGAAAGACGTCCATCTGAGCAGCGAGGTGTTTGATTGTGATCCGACGATTACCTCGAATGAGAATGTCTGCACGTCCCAAAATTGTGGGACTCAACAGCTGTGTGCGGTCGGCCGGAACGCTGGAGGTCAGACAGCTTTGCCTGACTTTGTTGCGATGATATAACACATGCCTCGCTCAACGACTCACCGTCCTTTTATTCACTATCACGTTTCTGTAGACATTCTGCAAACAGCCATAAATATCTGCGACGCTCTGGTCTTCCGCCAAAAAACCTGTCATGGGTCTCTTCGGGGAACGCAACACCGTTACAGTCGCTATTTCAAAGGCTATGTATAGCGCCGCTATCTATCGGAACTTCCTGAAATTATAGGGACTAAGCGGGAATATTCCACAACGACCCACAACATATTTCACATTTTTACAATCCACATTGGTCGAGAAAAAATGTTGCACTAGTTTTGAATGGCCATCGTACTTTCAGCAGGAAGGCTGGGAAGTCAGTAATTGGCACGTGTGAGGTACATTTTATTTGGAATGCCAGCGACGAGCTTTCTGTCTTTCTCGATTAAACATATGCAGCTAGATCCAACACAATGCCCCAAAAAAATGAAGTTGCATTACACTTTTGTCGAATAGGGAACGTATCTCTTATTGAAGGAAATAGTGCGCATATAGTATTAGGAACGGAAAGTTGGTTGAAACCGGAAGTGAACAGTAACGAAATCCTAGACACAGAATGGAATATATACCGCAAGGATAGGATAAACGCCAATGGTGGAGGAGTATTTATAGCAGTAAAGAATTCAATAATATCCAGTGAAGTTATTAGCGAATGCGAATGTGAAATAATCTGGGTTAAGTTAAGTATCAAAGGTGGGTCAGATATGATAGTCGGATGCTTCTATAGACCACCTGCATCAGCAACCGTAGTAGTTGAGCGCCTCACAGAGAACCTGCAGAACGTCGTGAAGAAGTTTCGTGATCATATTATTGTAATAGGGGGAGACTTCAACCTACCAGGTATAGAATGGGATAGTCACACAATCAGAACTGGAGCCAGGGACAGAGACTCTTGTGACATTATCCTGACTGCCTTGTCCGAGAATTACTTCGAGCAGATAGTTAGAGAACCAACTCGTGAAGCTAACGTTTTAGACCTCATAGCAACAAATAGACAGGAACTTTTCGACTCCGTGAATGTAGAGGGGGGTATCAATGATCATAAGTCAGTGGTTGCATCAATGACTACAAGTGTAATAAGAAATGCCAAGAAAGGAAGGAAAATATATTTGCTTAACAAGAGTGATAGGGTGAAACACGTATGTAACGCAGCAGCGATGGCGAGGCATTGCAGCATCTCTGACCAGAGAGTCTGCGCTTGACCGCGCGAGTGTTGCGAGCGGTTCTCAGTCTGTCGGTCTGTCGTTGCGAGTCTGTAGCTCTGTCTAGTTGAGAGCAGTACTCTGTCTGTAGTCGTGGAAGTCTGTAGCTCGATTTAGTTACGAGCAGTCTGTTAGTAGTAGTCGTGCAGTGCAGTACGCTAATAGTCGTCATGCAGAGCGGTCGGTCAGTAGTAGCAGCCCAGTGCGGTTGTGTGATGTAGGCGGTCGGCAACACTGGTCAAGATGCTGAATGAGGTATACTGTTAATTAATATAATCATTAGATAATGTAAAAATTTATTTATTGTAATTAATTTCCAACAAATGCCCCAATAATAATTTTTATTTCAAAAGCATTTTTTCAAAAATTTAATTTTTATTGAACTTAAGATTTCGTTGCACTTCCCATTTCACTCCACTTTTTTTTAAAGAAAAATTTCAGTAAAATCACAAAAAAAAGGAATATTATTATTTGCAATGCAGTTCCTCCAAGCCGTGCGCACGAAAAAGAGCAGAAATTTGACATCCAGTTATTCTGAGGTAAGACTTTAATTCTGATTGTTTTACACAGGGCCAAAGACCGATATTTCGGTTTAATTGAATTTTCTTATCACTGAATTGACCTTAATTTTTTGTGAAGAACTTATATTTGAGTCAGATTGCGAATTTCACATTTTTGTTGCCATTGTCAGTACATTTCATTGTGGGCAGGTTACGCTTAGCGCAATCTACATCTACATCTACATCTACATTGATACTCCGCAAGCCACCCAACGGTGTGTGGCGGAGGGCACTTTACGTGCCACTGTCATTACCTCCCTTTCCTGTTCCAGTCGCGTATGGTTCGCGGGAAGAACGACTGTCTGAAAGCCTCCGTGCGCGCTCTAATCTCTCTAATTTTACATTCGTGATCTCCTCGGGAAGTATAAGTAGGGGGAAGCAATATATTCGATACCTCATCCAGAAACGCACCCTCTCGAAACCTGGCGAGCAAGCTACACCGCGATGCAGAGCGCCTCTCTTGCAGAGTCTGCCACTTGAGTTTATTAAACATCTCCGTAACGCTATCACGGTTACCAAATAACCCAGTGACGAAACGCGCCGCTCTTCTTTGGATCTTCTCTATCTCCTCCGTCAACCCGACCTGGTACGGATCCCACACTGATGAGCAACACTCAAGTATGGGTCGAACGAGTGTTTTGTAAGCCACCTCCTTTGTTGATGGACTACATTTTCTAAGCACTCTCCCAATGAATCTCAACCTGGTACCCGCCTTACCAACAATTAGTTTTATATGATCATTCCACTTCAAATCGTTCCGTACGCATACTCCCAGATATTTTACAGAAGTAACTGCTACCAGTGTTTGTTCCGCTATCATATAATCATACAATAAAGGATCCTTCTTTCTATGTATTCGCAATATATTACATTTGTCTATGTTAAGGGTCAGTTGCCACTCCCTGCACCAAGTGCCTATCCGCTGCAGATCTTCCTGTATTTCGCTACAATTTTCTAATGCAGCAACTTCTCTGTATACTACAGCATCATCCGCGAAAAGCCGCATGGAACTTCCGACACTATCTACTAAGTCATTTATATATATTGTGAAAAGCAATGGTCCCATAACACTCCCCTGTGGCACGCCAGAGGTTACTTTAACGTCTGTAGACGTCTCTCCATTGATAACAACATGCTGTGTTCTGTTTGCTAAAAACTCTTCAATCCAGCCACACAGCTGGTCTGATATTCCGTAGGCTCTTACTTTGTTTATCAGGCGACAGTGCGGAACTGTATCGAACGCCTTCCGGAAGTCAAGAAAAATAGCATCTACCTGGGAGCCTGTATCTAATATTTTCTGGGTCTCATGAACAAATAAGGCGAGTTGGGTCTCACACGATCGCTGTTTCCGGAATCCATGTTGATTCCTACATAGTAGATTCTGGGTTTCCAGAAATGACATGATACGCGAGCAAAAAACATGTTCTAAAATTCTACAAGAGATCGACGTAAGAGATATAGGTCTATAGTTTTGCGCATCTGCTCGACGACCCTTCTTGAAGACTGGGACTATCTGTGCTCTTTTCCAATCATTTGGAGCCCTCCGTTCCTCTAGAGACTTGCGGTACACGGCTGTTAGAAGGGGGGCAAGTTCTTTCGCGTACTCTGTGTAGAATCGAATTGGTATCCCGTCAGGTCCAGTGGACTTTCCTCTATTGAGTGATTCCAGTTGCTTTTCTATTCCTTGGACACTTATTTCGATGTCAGCCATTTTTTCGTTTGTGCGAGGATTTAGAGAAGGAACTGCAGTGCGGTCTTCCTCTGTGAAACAGCTTTGGAAAAAGGTGTTTAGTATTTCAGCTTTACGCGTGTCATCCTCTGTTTCAATGCCATCATCATCCCGTAGTGTCTGGATATGCTGTTTCGAGCCACTTACTGATTTAACGTAAGACCAGAACTTCCTAGGATTTTCTGTCAAGTCGGTACATAGAATTTTACTTTCGAATTCAATGAACGCTTCACGCATAGCCCTCCTTACGCTAACTTTGACATCGTTTAGCTTCAGTTTGTCTGAGAGGTTTTGGCTGCGTTTAAACTTGGAGTGGAGCTCTCTTTGCTTTCGCAGTAGTTTCCTAACTTTGTTGTTGTACCACGGTGGGTTTTTCCCGTCCCTCACAGTTTTACTCGGCACGTACCTGTCTAAAACGCATTTTACGATTGCCTTGAACTTTTTCCATAAACACTCAACATTGTCAGTGTCGGAACAGAAATTTTCGTTTTGATCTGTTAGGTAGTCTGAAATCTGCCTTCTATTACTCTTGCTAAACAGATAAACCTTCCTCCCTTTTTTTATATTCCTATTAACTTCCATATTCAGGGATGCTGCAACGGCCTTATGATCACTGATTCCCTGTTCTGTACATACAGATTCGAAAAGTTCGGGTCTGTTTGTTATCAGTAGGTCCAAGATGTTATCTCCACGAGTCGGTTCTCTGTTTAATTGCTCGAGGTAATTTTCGGATAGTGCACTCAGTATAATGTCACTCGATGCTCTGTCCCTACCACCCGTCCTAAACATCTGAGTGTCCCAGTCTATATCTGGTAAATTGAAATCTCCACCTAAGACTATAACATGCTGAGAAAATTTATGTGAAATGTATTCCAAATTTTCTCTCAGTTGTTCTGCCACTAATGCTGCTGAGTCGGGAGGTCGGTAAAAGGAGCCAATTATTAACCTAGTTCGGTTGTTTAGTGTAACCTCCACCCATAATAATTCACAGGAACTATCCACTTCTACTTCACTACAGGATAAACTACTACTAACTGCGATGAACACTCCACCACCGGTTGCATGCAATCTATCCTTTCTAAACACCGTGTGTACCTTTGTAAAAATTTCGGCAGAATTTATCTCTGGCTTAAGCCAGCTTTCTGTACCTATAACGATTTCAGCTTCGGTGCTTTCTATCAGCGCTTGAAGTTCCGGTACTTTACCAACGCAGCTTCGACAGTTGACAATTACAATACCGATTGCTGCTTGGTCCCCGCATGTCCTGACTTTGCCCCGCACCCGTTGAGGCTGTTGCCCTTTCTGTACTTGCCCAAGGCCATCTAACCTAAAAAACCGCCCAGCCCACGCCACACAACCCCTGCTACCCGTGTAGCCGCTTGTTGTGTGTAGTGGACTCCTGACCTATCCAGCGGAACCCGAAACCCCACCACCCTATGGCGCAAGTCGAGGAATCTGCAGCCCACACGGTCACAGAACCGTCTCAGCCTCTGATTCAGACCCTCCACTCGGCTCTGTACCAAAGGTCCGCAGTCAGTCCTGTCGACGATGCTGCAGATGGTGAGCTCTGCTTTCATCCCGCTAGCGAGACTGGCAGTCTTCACCAAATCAGATAGCCGCCGGAAGCCAGAGAGGATTTCCTCCGATCCATAGCGACACACATCATTGGTGCCGACATGAGCGACCACCTGCAGATGGGTGCACCCTGTACTCTTCATGGCATCCGGAAGGACCCTTTCCACATCTGGAATGACTCCCCCCGGTATGCACACGGAGTGCACATTGGTTTTCTTCCCCTCTCTTGCTGCCATTTCCCTAAGGGGCCCCATTACGCGCCTGACGTTGGAGCTCCCAACTACCAGTAAGCCCACCCTCTGCGACTGCCCGGATCTTGCAGACTGAGGGGCAACCTCTGGAACAGGACAAGCAGCCATGTCAGGCCGAAGATCAGTATCAGCCTGAGACAGAGCCTGAAACCGGTTCGTCAGACAAACTGGAGAGGCTTTCCGTTCAGCCCTCCGGAATGTCTTTCGCCCCCTGCCACACCTTGAAACGACCTCCCACTCTACCACAGGTGAGGGATCAGCCTCAATGCGGGCAGTATCCCGAGCAACCACAGTCGTAGTCCGATCAGGGGATGCGTGGGACGAGCTGGCCGTCCCCGACAAACCCCCATCCCGACCCCCACAGTGATGCCCATTGGCAACAGCCTCAAGCTGTGTGACCGAAGCCAACACTGCCTGAAGCTGGGAGCGAAGGGATGCCAACTCAGCCTGCATCCGAACACAGCAGTTGCAGTCCCTATCCATGCTAAAAACTGTTTTGCTAAGAACGTCTGAACTAATCTACAGAGAGCGCAAACAAATCGACAAAATTTAAACGGTTATTAAAATACAAGATTGCCTAGTAAATGCAGTAATGCTGCTACTTGCGCACTGCTGACACTGCTCGGCGGCGGAAGGAGACTAAGCGAAATTACACTATTCAGGTACTAAAACACGATGCTACACTCTCAAATAGCATTCATAATTAAATATTGTCATGTTTCTTTCTTTCAAATTTTTGTGGGGAGGTTACACTCGGCTCCCATTTGTATTAAGTATTGTCATTTCCCTTTTAAATTACGGTGGGGAGGTTACACTTGGCGACACCCAGCCCAGGATCGTATTTCGTTGAGAATCTTTTGAAAAAGTCAGATATCTGCTCTTATTTGCTTAGATGTAATTAGGATTTGGCGCAACGCTTTTACTAATCTTATGACTTTCTTTCTACAGGTCAACGGCAATTCGTTGCTCTGTTGTATTTGTGTGTTGTTTTTGCATTGTGCTTATTTGTTTTGTGAAAAATTGTGACTATTGTAAAAATGCCGCGAAAGACTATGAATAGTGTATCGCGAGGTATTTTGAATGAAATTACCGACTTAAACAGCGTGACCGATAGTAATTGTGACACGCAGAGTAATGATGACAATCCTGCGTTCAGTAGCAATCAGTGCATTCCAACCACTAGTGATGACTTTTACCCTGATAATGAACAAACGAACTC
Organism: Schistocerca piceifrons; assembly: GCF_021461385.2. Lineage (NCBI taxonomy): Eukaryota > Metazoa > Arthropoda > Insecta > Orthoptera > Acrididae > Schistocerca > Schistocerca piceifrons. The sequence continues at coordinate 639,827,858 of NC_060140.1, read as the reverse complement.
AATTGTCTCGTCTGTTAATTTGACGACAATTGATGACGCGGAGCGGTCTATAGTAATGAGCGCTGCCGAGCCTAACACACCCGGTTTGAAAAATTCTCGCGAAAGTGGTCAGTGTACCGAAAATACGACGGACTCGAGTGAGAAACCTTTTTGTAAATTACAGAATGACCAAATGGTCACACAAAACGCGACAATGGCAAATACACCGTCAAACAGTACAGAGAATAGAGCAGGTAATGCTACTGAGGCTGAAATTATAGCATTATTGCTACAAATGATTAAAAAACTTGATGAACAGCACAAAGAATTTGTAGAATGGAACAAAGAATTTTCTGAAAGTCTTAAACAGCAGAACGAAAAACTCGACAACGTTAACGAACAGAACAAACAAGTTAGGGAAGAGATTACAGCTGTTACCGTTCAATGTCAGGACAATAAAGAACAATTACGTGTGGATAGTAAGGCTTGTGCTAATAACAGTAATGAAAAAGTTGGCACTGTTGCACAAGAATCAAGTAGCACACGTGTAGACACAACAAAATCACAGATACACGAAATTAATGCAGTCACCGAACAATGCCCTAAAAACGCGGTACAGATTCGCGACGAAGTTAATTTAGAGTCAGTGGAAGTTTTACACACTGTCAATACGGAAGTTGTTAATAAAAGTGAACGACACAACAACCAAATTGACGAAAGTAGTAAAGTAATAGAATTAACAATTATTTCAGTCACCAATACGTCACAGAATCCGCCACGTTGCGAAGATTTGTCAGACTTACGCAGCGTGTATAATGTGAGCAATTTACAGAGACTGCGAGACGTAAAATCCGAAAAGCTACGCGACTTAAAATATGAAAAGCTACGCAACTTGAAGTACGAAATGACACAGACAAACAGATTCACACACAAACCCGAACGTGTTTTCAAATTCAATGACGAGTACGTAGATTACGAGCAATTTTTATCCGCAAGAAAATGTAAAGAATTTAATAATGACAGAACACAGGTACACGCTTTGAGCGATATACGACAATTTGTTCTTGTACTTTCACCGCTATTGCCTGTAATGCAGAAAGTAGCTTTGAACCAGATGCGACAATTTATTTTCGTATTTACAACAGCGTTGCGTGTAATGAGGAAACTTGAATTAACTTGGATACAACTATTTGCTTTTGAATTTTTACCGCTATTGCGTGCAACGCAAAAGCTAAAATTTAGTTGCAGTGCGTAATAGACCTCAGGGGATTCATTACGCTTTAATGAATATGTGCCGTAGCGAGCATAGGGCCCCGAGCTGTAGTAGTGCTGTTTCATCTTTAGTTTTCTGCACTGCTGCCTTTTCTTCTACTATCCTTTATATCTATCAAAACTGCTCTTTAACTATTGCTCTATCTAGAATTAAGAAACGTAGTAATGAAAACCCGATGTGACAAATTTTTACCGAATGTGACAATTTTCATTAGGCACTCCAGAATCACGGTAATTTTAATAACAGATAAAATCGTAATCATCAGTATGTGTAAAATTATTAGTAACAGGAACCACATTTTGGTAACAATAGACCTTTTCACCACAACAGCATGAAAGTCAGCCGCTTAGCATACCTAACCAACAGTGCAGTCTACAAGGTCAACCAAACTTTAATGTTTCGCCGCGTGCACGTATAGTCCCAGCTCCAACAAATAGTAACGCATGGCAGCAAAGAAATAACTACGTACAGATAATACACTATTTCAACTCGTATCGCAATGCGCCGTATAGAAATTACTACCATGACAGACGTAAAAAAAAAAAAAAAAAAAAAAAAAAATGATGAGCACGATTTTCAGCGTACATTTAATAACAGTCGATCTTATGAGCAGCAACAACATCAGCAACAGCATATTCTTATGAATGAAACAGACAATAGGTGTCATCGATAGCGTAATACGTCAGTAAGAAATAACAGAGCAGTTCAAATAGTCGAAATGCCACAATATTCTCCCGTAAATAACAGCACGTACGATAGAATTTGACCATATACAGTACAGGTTTCATATTCCAGTAACGTAAGCAATAATTTTGACACGCATAATCTTCTTCACGAAAATGTTATTAATTTTGACGCCATCCGACACACGTTTGCATTAAGGATAGAATTACGACGTACGTAGACGACATTCTTATCGCAGAAGCTAACTGGTCTGAACACAATCTGATTCTTGAACAACTGTTACACACTTTTCGTGCACAAGGACTTACAGTTAATCTTAGTAAATCGCACTTTGGCAAAACTTCTATAAAAAAGTCTTGGACACGTAATTTCAGCAGAAGGCATTGCGCCTGATCCGGAAAAACTTCAAGCTCTACGTGACATTACCGTTCCTACGACGAAGAAGCAATTGCGCAGTTTTTTGGGCTTAATTAACTTTTTTCGTAAATTTATTCACCATTCCGCTTTAGACACGCCCAGATTATGCCAATTAACAGGTAAAAACAGTATTTGGTCTTGGGATAAGCAAGCACATTCTGAATTTATGAACCTGAAACATGCTCTGTTGAATGCACCACTTTTATCGCACCCAGACCTTACCAGAAATTTTTCCATTGCCACCGACAGTTCCAACACCGCTTTAGGCGTACATATTTTCCAGGAAATTGAAGAAGATGGTTCAATAGTAATTAAAAACATCGCATTTGCAAGCCGCATTTTGTCACCTGCTGAACGAAATTACTCCGTTACAGAATTGGAAACATTATGTGTTGTATGGGCTTTCACGAGATTTAGGCACTTTCTTTATGGCAGACATACCACCGTTTACACAGACCATAGAGCTATACAATTTTTGCTTTCAGCTAAATTTACTCACGACAGGCTAAGCAGATGGAAACTATATTTACAGGAATTTAATTTTTACAATAGTTCACATTACTGGCACACAAAATGTTATAGAAGACGCACTATCGCGTTCTCTCGGCAACAATCAGCAAGACGTAGCAACCAACTTCTGCAAAACAAATTTCAGTGTCATGTACATTCAGCAAGTTGCATTTGAAAATTTTATTTCATCGTCATTACAGGACATAGCACAAGAACAAAACAAAGACAATGTGTGGAAAGAAATTAAACACCTTTGGCAAGATAAGAATAATGTTACGATTAGAAACCATTACACTGTACGCAATGACATTCTGTTTCGCCGCTCTCATCCTGACAGCAACAATTGGTTATTATGCATTCCTGACGAACTGGTTAACAAATTAATTTGGTACACTCATTTAAGTTACGCACATTACGGAGCACGAAAATGTTTTCTTATACTGAGACAGAACTGTTATTTTACCAACATGGAGAAATGTATACGACGAGTTTTAGCGTCTTGTAAAATTTGCCAGAAAGCTAAATCAGACACCACTTCACATATTCCTCCATTATATCCCATTGTACCTGTTAAATTAAGATACATGGCCGCTGTAGATATTTTTGGTCCGATTCCGAGAACTAACAGAGGTTTTTGCTACATCTTTGTCGCTGTTGAGCTCACTTCAAAATCTGTTACTTTCACTCCATTACGCAAAGCTACTGCTAAAACTGTTTCGAAAGCATTTGTAAAACATTTTCTATTTCATGTAGGGCATGTGATGAAAGTAATTTCTGACAATGGATCTCAATTTCGTAGTACCATATGGACACGCATGTTACGAGCCAGAAACATTTCTCCGATCTATATATCCAAGTACCACGCTTCTTCGAACCCCTGTGAAAGATTAATGAAAGAAATTGGTAAGCTGTGCCGAATATACTGCCACAAAAGACATATTGATTGGGATACACACATACTCTCATTCCAAGACGTAATGAATTCCATTCCAAATGAATCCACTATGCTATCTCCGTCTGTTATACTGAAAAACGTTGAACCACCAAACAAAATTAAAGAATTAGTAAAATTCGCCAAAAGTCGTCGCCTACGACACCACGAAATAATTGACATTGCGCTTAACAACATCAAACGTGCCGCAGAGCGCCGGAGAAGACAGCAAAAACAGGTTTGTACACGCCGCGACTTTCACGTTGGACAGAAGATACTAGTACGTACACACTATTTACCCAGCAAATTAAAAGGTAAGTGCAGTAAATGTGAACTTCTATACGCAGGTCCATATCGGATTCGCAGCATCCCTCACCCCAATGTTGTACACGTCGAAACTTTGAGAACCAGAAAATCGAAAGGCAATCACCATATCTCAAACATTAAACCGTTTATTGAGTGAAACCACTGTATGATTCAACATACTATGATGCCATTTACTAATGCAATTATTTCACCTGACTAATTACTGATGATTATCGTATTTTTTCTTGGCAAGTGCCCGACAAGGTAAGGTTAGCAGGTCGCTTTTCTTGTCGTTACACATCAGACCGTGCATACTTTTCCAGACGAACTTACGTATTTTATGACTAATTATGCAATATTAGCTAATGACATGTTAATTTCATTACATTTTTTTATTAAAGTCTTTAATTCTCGCCTTGATTAATTACACTACATACAAGCTGAACACAACGAACGTCACATTTGTCTTTTTATGTACGATTGTATTCCAGTTTTGTTTATATGCACTGTGAAATAGTTAAGATATAACACACACCAGTCGACTTTGACATTTTTTTTTTTTTGCCCTATGACATCTCAAGATCGTGACTGTTTTACATTTTTTGCTGCTGCATTGTGATATTCTCTGTACATTTTTGCATCTGAACACTGTCAATGTCTTTGACATATTACGTTTTCTGTCATGTTATGCTGTATGGTTAATTATGTTACCATAAACCAGTCATTATCTAGTGGGTATATGATTTAAATGCAAGACATTAATCTTTGTTCATCAATTTCAGAAAGAAATGATGCGTGTAAGAAATAAATTCAACAGAAATGGGAATTTCACCTACGGAATAAACGAAAGAAGATGCAATAACTTTATGAGGAAGAGTAAATGGATCAGGATTAACAAGCATTAACAAGAATATACTATACTCATCGTAGAATAGCAGTCTTAACTAATTTTTTCCTTCAGAATACAAGGTGATTGATGCAGGCTGTCAGACTGAACTACACATCTTAGTTTTAGTGATGAAATATGCTAGAGATAAGGAATAGTTGTATAAAGAGTAATGAAGCGATTTTTTTTGCAGATGATAATGAATACTGATGAATAATGATGAAGGATATGGTATTATGAATAATGAAGTTTTTCTTTACAGGTGATGATAATAGTGAAGTTATGATGATATGGATAATGAAGTTTTTTCTTTACAGATGAGGATAATGTTGAAGTTATGTATTTAGACTATGTAGTTATTTAAGTATTTGTTGCAGTTTGTTTTGACAGCAGGTGTTACATTGCGTAGTAGGATGATGGAAAGTTTTAGAAAGGACAGCTTTGGAACACAATTTTATACACATTTCACTACCTGTTAATTCGAAGTTCACTACTTTTCAGCATAGTGTGCGTTTCTTCTTTCAGGTCAATAATCCATTTTGTATTTTTTCCAGGAGAAATTTTTCATGATACTTACTAAACCTGTTAGTTATTATACCTGTTCTTGTACTTGCATTTTTATTTTTTTTTACCCATTTGTGTCTATCATTTATAAATGTGATCACATATACTGCCTGTTACATAACCTTGGTACAGCTGACTCATGACAAATGACGTTACCTATCCTCATTTGCAGCAATAGGTCAAAAACAAATAGTGTTATGCCTCAGCAATTAATTATCGATCCCAACGCAATGCATTGCTAACAAAAAAAAAGTATTACCAGTCCCAAGTAGTGATACCAGTTTGAGAAAATTCTGAATAATACTGATCAACTCTGAATAGTATGTCACTTCAGTAATGACTTCTTAATGAGACAAAAAAAAGTATATATATAAAATAATGCTTTGTCACTAGACAATAACTGCCACTGTTTATTGTAATGAGACTACTTATAATGCCTGTGATTATTAATGCTATGACTGTAATTAACTGATTTTAATAATGACTTTGTAATGATCTGAATACTACTGAATGAGAAACACTGTTTATTGTAATGAGACTACTTATGATGTCCATGATTATTAATGCTATGACTGTAATTAACTGATTTTAATAATGACTTTGTAATGATCCTAATACTACTGAATGAGAAACACTGTTTATTGTAATGAGACTACTTATAATGCCCATGATTATTAATGGTATGACTGTAATTAACTGATTTTAATATTGATTTTGTAATGATCTGATTAATACTGAATGATGAACTATGTTTGGTTCTATTCAATACTTGCTGGCCACTGAGTGCCAATAATTAATGTCACTCCACGAATTGTTATTAATTATGCCATTAATTAGCTCTTGTTTTCAATGTTCATACTTTGTTATTGGAAATGAATGTGACTGTTTAATAATGCTTTGTAATTAGGAGAAGGCTAATGATTCTTACTAGATTGGAATGACACATAATTAATTAACTATGCTACTGTTGAATTATGCTTTGTAATTAGGAGAAGGCTAATGATTCTTACTATATTAGAATGACAAATGATTAATTAACTGTAATTAGGAAAAAGCTAATGATTATTACTATTGAAATGACAAATGATTAATTAACGATGCCATACTTTGTTATTGGAAATGAATGTGACTGTTTAATAATGCTTTGTAATTACAAGAAGGCTAATGATTCTTACTAGATTGGAATGACACATAATTAATTAAATATGCTATTGTTTCATAATGCTTTGTGGTTAGGAAAAAGATAATGATTATTACTATTGGAAGACAAATGATTAATTAATTATACTATATTTCGTAACTGGAAAAGAATGCATTTATTTCATAATGCTTTGTAACTAGGAAAAGAAGGCTACTGATCCTATGTAAAACAATTAATGAGCATTTTTCTGTAATACTACATACTTGGTACAGAAATGTTCAATAACTGGGCTATGAATGCCACAAACTACTAATTAAGTCTGTAATTGTCAATATTATGTGACTTGATGTCCTTCACCTCATGAGTTAACTACCCTGAATTACTGCAATGTCCATTTGTCCTGTCTATCCTAGTGATCATGGAGCACTATCTTTGGTTTTGCACTAATTCTACGTTGGTGTGCCTTGTAAGAGCGTGGTGTTGACACGACATGCTGTCCACCACCATGAGCGATGAAGACATTATTATGGTCCCACTGTTTGGTGTACCTAATGTACTGCCAAAATGAAAATATGGAACATTACTACGACAGTTCAGTGTTTTGGCTACACTGATAAATTCTGAAGGGAAAAGAACTTCAAGTTGTGTCACTTGGTGTTGTACTTCTGTGGAAAGATATGGACTTTCAGAACAGCTGTGTGCAATCTAAAGTGCTACAACCATGATGCAATCCTTCCCTTTCCTATCCTAATTCTTGTCACATAGTGAAAATCATTTTTTGCTAACATTATTTATGTTCATGGCTATACATTTTTTTTAGATTTGCTCAACTCCAGTGCGAGTACACTTATGGCACTGGTCGACATGATGTTTTGCCATTATGTTTATTTGTTGTGAAAATGCTAAAGACATTGTTTCAGTGCGTGTGCACTTTGGACATGTTTTTTTTTTTTTTTGCCATTATATTTATTTATCGTCAAAATGCTAAAGACATTCTTCGATTTGTTCTCAAGCACAGTATGTGCACTCTTGTCTTTTATATTGTATATACATTTTTATTTTAATGATATGTTCTGAACTACAGTGCATGTGCACTTATGTTAGGCGTTAATATGTTTTCTACTGAACTTCAGTGCCTGTGCACTTTTCTCATTTTTCAATATGATTTGTACTATTCTGTATATTCAATACTTCAATGCGTATGCACTTATGTCATTTGTTACTAATTGTATATACATTTCATCATTTACTGATATGTTCTCAACTCCAGTACGAGTACACTCATGTCACTTGTCAACATAATATTTTTTGCCAGTCTGTTTATTTGTTCTGAATATGCCAATGAATTTTTTCAGTGCCTCTGCACTTTGTTATCTGTCAAATAATTTGTATATACGTTTTTCTGATTTGCTACTATGTTTTGTACTCACATCTTGTCTTTGTCTTATATATTTTGTACTTAGTGCGTGTGCACAACATTTACTTTATGTACTACATCTAAATATTCTGTAAATTGTAGAAGTTTATTAATTAGGAAAAAATTTTGCCGCGATTGGCAAGTCCAAATGACTCACCATCGCTGCCAAATTTTTGCCCCCCCAGTGGAGGGTTATGAAACACGTATGTAACGCAGCAGCGATGGCGAGGCATTGCAGCATCTCTGACCAGAGAGTCTGCGCTTGACCGCGCGAGTGTTGCGAGCGGTTCTCAGTCTGTCGGTCTGTCGTTGCGAGTCTGTAGCTCTGTCTAGTTGAGAGCAGTACTCTGTCTGTAGTCGTGGAAGTCTGTAGCTCGATTTAGTTACGAGCAGTCTGTTAGTAGTAGTCGTGCAGTGCAGTACGCTAATAGTCGTCATGCAGAGCGGTCGGTCAGTAGTAGCAGCCCAGTGCGGTTGTGTGATGTAGGCGGTCGGCAACACTGGTCAAGATGCTGAATGAGGTATACTGTTAATTAATATAATCATTAGATAATGTAAAAATTTATTTATTGTAATTAATTTCCAACAAATGCCCCAATAATAATTTTTATTTCAAAAGCATTTTTTCAAAAATTTAATTTTTATTGAACTTAAGATTTCGTTGCACTTCCCATTTCACTCCACTTTTTTTTAAAGAAAAATTTCAGTAAAATCACAAAAAAAAGGAATATTATTATTTGCAATGCAGTTCCTCCAAGCCGTGCGCACGAAAAAGAGCAGAAATTTGACATCCAGTTATTCTGAGGTAAGACCTTCCCATTTCACTCCACTTTTTTTTAAAGAAAAATTTCAATAAAATCACAAAAAAAGGAATATTATTATTTGCAATGCAGTTCCTCCAAGCCGTGCGCACGAAAAAGAGCAGAAATTTGACATCCAGTTATTCTGAGGTAAGACTTTAATTCTGATTGTTTTACACAGGGCCAAAGACCGATATTTCGGTTTAATTGAATTTTCTTATCACTGAATTGACCTTAATTTTTTGTGAAGAACTTATATTTGAGTCAGATTGCGAATTTCACATTTTTGTTGCCAATGTCAGTACATTTCATTGTGGGCAGGTTACGCTTAGCGCAATGTCCATTAGCATTCATAATTAAATATTGTCATATTTCTTTCTTTCAAATTTTTGTGGGGAGGTTACAAGGGCACAAATCGCAGAATATCTGAGTGACCACCATCAAACGTTCATTTCTGAGGAAGAGGATGTGGAACAAAAATGGAAAAAATTCAGAAACATCGTCCAGTACGCCTTAGATAAGTTCGTACCGACTAAGGTCCAAAGCGAGGGGAAAGATCCACCGTGGTATAACAATCATGTACGAAAGGTACTACGGAAACAAGGAAAGCTTCATCATAGGTTTAAGAGTAGTCGAATCATAGCTGATAATGAAAAGCTGAACGAAGCGAAAAAGAGCGTAAAGAGAGCAATGAGAGAAGCATTCAACGAATTCGAACATAAAACATTGGCAAACAATCTAAACAAGAACCCTAAAAAGTTTTGGTCATATGTAAAATCGGTAAGCGGATCTAAATCCCCTATTCAGTCACTCGTTGACCACGATGGCACCGAAACAGAGGACGACCGAAGAAAGGCAGAAATATTGAATTCAGTGTTCCGAAACTGTTTCACTGCGGAAAATCGTAACACGGTCCCTGACTTCAGCCGTCGCACGGACGCCAAAATGGAAAATATTGAAATAAACGATATCGGAATTGAAAAACAACTGCTATCACTTAGTAGCGGAAAAGCATCCGGACCAGACGAGATACACTTAAGATTCTACAGTGATTATGCTAAAGAACTTGCCCCCTTTCTATCAGCAATTTATCGTAGATCGCTGGAAGAACGTAAAGTACCTAGCGACTGGAAGAAAGCGCAGGTCGTTCCCATTTTCAAGAAGGGTCATAAATCAGATGCGAATAATTATAGGCCTATTTCGCTTACGTCAATCTGTTGTAGAATAATGGAACATGATTTGTATTCTCGTATTATGACGTTCTTAGATAATACAAATCTCCTTCATCATAACCAACATGGATTCCGCAAACAGAGATCATGTGAAACTCAGCTCGCCCTATTTGCCCAAGAAATTCACAGTGCCGTAGACACTGGCGAGCAGATTGATGCCGTATTCCTGGACTTCAGGAAGGCATTTGATACGGTTCCGCACTTACGTTTAGTGAAAAAAATACGAGCTTACGGAATATCGGACCAGGTTTGTGATTGGATTCAGGATTTCCTAGAAGAAAGAACACAACATGTCATTCTTAACGGTTCAAAATCTGCAGATGTAGAGGTAATTTCGGGAGTACCGCAGGGAAGCGTGATAGGACCTTTATTGTTTACAATATACATAAATGACTTAGTTGACAACATCGGTAGCTCCGTGAGGCTATTTGCGGATGACCACAGGCACATAGACACAGGCAACAGAGCACGCACAATGTCGGCACTAGTACAGTGTATATCCACCTTTCGCAGCAATGCAGGCTGCTATTCTCCCATGGAGACGATCGTAGAGATGCTGGATGTAGTCCTGTGGAACGGCTTGCCATGCCATTTCCACCTGGCGCCTCAGTTGGACCAGCGTTCGTGCTGGACGTGCAGACCGCGTGAGACGACGCTTCATCCAGTCCCAAACATGTTCAATGGGGGACAGATCCGGAGATCTTGCTGGCCAGGGTAGTTGACTTACACCTTCTAGAGCACGTTGGGTGGCACGGGATACATGCGGACGTGCATTGTCCTGTTGGAACAGCAAGTTCCCTTGCCGGTCTAGGAATTGTAGAACGATGGGTTCGATGACGGTTTGGATGTACCGTGCACTATTCAGTGTCCCCTCGACGATCACCAGTGGTGTAGGGCCAGTGTAGGAGATCGCTCCCCACACCATGATGCCGGGTGTTGGCCCTGTGTGCCTCGGTCGTATGCAGTCCTGATTGTGGCGCTCACCTGCACGGCGCCAAACACGCATACGACCATCATTGGCACCAAGGCAGAAGCGACTCTCATCGCTGAAGACGACACGTCTCCATTCGTCCCTCCATTCACGCCTGTCGCGACACCACTGGAGGCGGGCTGCACGATGTTGGGGCGTGAGCGGAAGACGGCCTAACGGTGTGCGGGACCGTAGCCCAGCTTCATGGAGACGGTTGCGAATGGTCTTCGCCGATACCCCAGGAGCAACAGTGTCCCTAATTTGCTGGGAAGTGGCGGTGCGGTCCCCTACGGCACTGCGTAGGATCCTACGGTCTTGGCGTGCATCCGTGCGTCGCTGCGGTCCGGTCCCAGGTCGACGGGCACGTGCACCTTCCGCCGACCACTGGCGACAACATCTACTGTGGAGACCTCACGCCCCACGTGTTGAGCAATTCGGCGGTACGTCCACCCGGCCTCCCGCATGCCCACTATACGCCCTCGCTCAAAGTCCATCAACTGCACATACGGTTCACGTCCACGCTGTCGCGGCATGCTACCAGTGTTAAAGACTGCGATGGAGCTCCGTGTGCCACGGCAAACTGGCTGACACTGACGGCGGCGGTGCACAAATGCTGCGCAGCTAGCGCCATTCGACGGCCAACACCGCGGTTCCAGGTGCGTCCGCTGTGCCGTGCGTGTGATCATTGCTTGTACAGCCCTCTCGCAGTGTCCGGAGCAAGTATGGTGGGTCTGACACACCGGTGTCAATGTGTTCTTTTTTCCATTTCCAGGAGTGTATGTACAAGTCTCATGGATCTAATGCTATGAATTTTAGAGCGCCTATTTAGTGGACTTTTCTTTCTTATTTTGGTCCTTAGTACCTCCTCCAATAATATGGAAACTAAAGAGTTACTGTTGGTGTGATGTGTTTCACTGAATCGAAGATGAGGAGGTGCTCATGGCTCGTAAAGTACGCGTTTTAGAGCCCACATTTAGTTAACATTTTTTTGTTTTGTTTTGGTCCCTATTATCACTTCTGAAAGTTGCTCACCTACAGTTTTAGCATGTATTCCACAGTCAAAGGTATCAGAGTGAGTTTCGCTTACAACATTCGACTCGGTCGTTTACGGATCAGGGTCCCTTATATCAAGTTGACACGTCTGCCGTTCTCCATCATCCCCTGAAAGTTTGTAGCATTATTTCGGATTCACCCGTCTATAATTTTAAAAGGAAAAAACAAACCATGAAACTTGACTATGTATGTACCCTACGGTATCGCTAAAGACTCGATCGATAAGTTATATTTTCGACAAACGACAGTTTTACAGTTACGTTTTGCCTATGGACTTATAGTAAGGGAGAGGCGCTATAGACTTACACTGTATGGTGCTTTTAAGCCGACACCGCAGTGTTAGATCCCCCAAAACATTAGCGGACTACTGTTTATACCTGCATCGTGTTCTTAATTTCTGTGGTGTGCACGCAACAGTTGTTTTAAATAGAAACAGTTGTACTGCTTTCGTGTAAAACACAATTGGTTAGTTTTGGCTGAATTGGGGGGGGGGGGGGGAGGAGGAGGAGACCAAACAGCGAGGTCATCGGTCCCATCAGATTAGGCAAGGATGGGGAAGCAAATCAGCAGTGCCCTTTCAAAGGAACCATCCCGGAATTTGCCTGAAGCGATTTAGGAAAATCACGGAAAGCCTAAATCGGAATGGCTGGACGCGGGTTTGAATAGTCATCCTCCCGAATGCGAGTCTAGTCGGCTAGCCAATGCGCCACCTCGCTCGGTCATAACACAGTGTCACGAAGAGCAAATAATACGACGCGTTTGACCTCCTTAATGTAACTTTCTTTTTGTTATATGTCTCGAATAACCAGGAAGAGATGTATTTGATGTGAAGAGGCTGCTTTCGTAATCCAGAAAAATACGGATTGACAGAAATGATGACCACAAACAGTTCTGGAGTCATCAGAGGGTGTTTCACTGTGTGTTGGCAGCAAAGAAGGAAACTACGTTTTATATTGTAAGTTTCCTGGAACAATTTGTGAGTAAATGGAGTGACATTTTACGACAGATAATTACCGTACCGAGTGAAGCAGTGCAGCTCTTAGGACACTGACCTCATATTCGGGAGGATGGAGCTGCTTTATCTGGCCATCTTGATTCGGATTTTCGGTGCTGTTCGTAGATCGCTAAGGCAAATGCAGTGATGGTTCCTAATCAAGGCCACGGCCTGCCACCTGTCCTATACCATTAGGCTACCTGTCCTATCCTATAGGAGTACGTTGTGTACGCTGTGTGTTATATTTTGGCCTATTGATTGATACTGTATTACCCTGACAAGTCCTATATTACTCTGAGACGATCCTTGGATGAATAAAAACAAATAAATTAATGTTCGATCTATGTCTTCTTCGCGTCAATTATGAGAATATAGTTTGCTATGTTTGTTCGGTTTCCAAACTTTCTTTCTCACAGTTTTCACTCAGAGAGCTTTTTGAGTTGGATTGATAGGGAATCTAAAGTCAAATGACAGAAATAAAATGACTACAGTAATAGTAAACAGCACAACAATAACAGATCTACAAAAAATAAAATTTCGCTTGAAGAGTGCGCTTACAAATGAAATGTGATTCCTTAGACTATAATCAGAGTGAATAATACACCTGTAAATGACAAGAGCTACAATTTTTCTTTTATCAAAGCACATTCATCAGAACCTGATGTTCGGAACAACTGACGTGGTGGACGTCGACTATAAATTCGTGACGTTATCACAACTCCCCTAATTATAGCTCCGTGGTCTTAAAGCTGACTAGGATTGTCTCTACCACTGATGTGTTACCTTTCACCATGCCACTTTTTCACAGCACTTATGTGGCTCTGCCACGTCCGACTCTTCAGTCGGCAACACTCAGCGGAATCAGAAGCATTAGTGAAGACATCCAAAGCAGCTCTGGACGAAACGTCAGGGACGAAAGAGTTCGGTGGACTACAACTGTACACCCTGGAAGATTCACCAGCGATTAAGCCACATAACTGTAAAATGATTCTTCTAACTTAATCAACCTGTGACATTAACAGGCATGCTTAATTTCAACCATTGACAAGCCTACACGATGTTATTCTCTTTCCGGTAGAATAGATAAGTAAAAGATTGGTTTTAAAGATGAAATTGTGTGGTAGAGCATGTAAGTTATTAATTATCTTTATCTTACTGAAATATCCAGACAATCTGTCGTTCTTGAAACTTGTGTGTTATCTTTGAAATTGGGTATGTTGAACGTTTGAGAGTTACTTCATTGTAATGTCATATCTAAACATTCTGCGTGGTGTCTGTTTGTTCTATATCCTGTCTCCCTACCACTTTCGCGCAACTACGCTCTGAGCGTGTTTTTTAGGGAATTGACTAGTTTGAACCTGGGACCTGTTGCTGGTAAGGAGACGTCAGACCACACATGACATGTAGAATTCAGAAGAGTTCAGTGAGACTAGCGATGATATAACCAAATACTTAATGATTTCAGCGTCAGCTCCACTGCACTCCCTGTAAAGGAATCTTAATACTAACTAAATTTAGTGGAAGGGGTTCAAGGCTTTCCTATTTTTAGTTAGCTGGTAAAATAACGTCGAAAAAGCAGTTAAGTTTACCATTGGAAATTATATTCTACTCACAAAACATCGTTTATAAATTGCACTATTGATAAAAGGAAATGTTTTAATACAGGATGGTAAAAACCAACTGCGTTCAACAAAAATGTGAACGAATGTTCCCTGAAAGGGTTTCCAAGTTCTACAATGGATCGAAGGATGACCTATGCCAAATCACATCTATAATCTAGGTTTAAATTAAGTTTCACAAAAGAGAAAACTATCAAAATGGTCTACAGTGACCCTCAATTATCTTTAATTACTTATCTAACGTATGCGCTCAAAAATGCAGCATCGCGTGCGTTCATTACCTTGTCGGTGTTTGTCAGAGGGCGGCGGCCGGCGCAGCTCCGTCCAGCTCGCCCTCTCCGAAGCAACTCTACTCTTAACTTCTCCTTAGTACAATTTGCCGAAGTTGGTTCAAAAAAAACTATCTGGCTGTGTTTTCATCTGACCAATCAGGGTCTCAATGTTAACCTTAAGCTCCGCCTACAAAAATTCTGTCGATCCAATGAGAAATGTTATACTTTTCGTGGTGGGGGCAATGTTTTTAAAGTTTGCAACGTAACAGAGACGCGAAAAAGTCTCACGCTAAAACTTGCAGCTGGTGTGGTCCTTTTAGCGTTATCGTAAGATCTATACTGTTCTTCTGGAGGGCTCTATCTTTTAACATGGGCTGGGGGGTGGTCCTGATGTAACAGAGACGCGAAAAAGTCTCACGCTAAAACTTGCGGGTGGTGTGGCCCTTTTTGTGTTATCGTAAGATCTATACTGTTCTTCTGGAGGGCTCTATCTTTTAACATGGGCTGGGGGGTGGTCCTAACGTAACAGAGACGCGAAAAAGTCTCACGCTAAAAACTTCCGGGTGGTGTGGTCGTAGCGGTTACCTGGCGACGTGGGTGTCCGTCCCTTATCGTAGGGCCTTCTCGCTTAACACGGTTCTGCTCTCGGCTTCTGCTCTCGTTTCTCCCCTCGGAACTGCGTCTGTCTCACGGTGGGAAGGTATGACATGCATTTAGGCATTCTTGTGTTAGTCTGTGGTATCCCATTTGCTCACTCGTTACTCGTATTACTTTGGTCAATTTAATGTCACGATTTATTCGGAGCTATGTGACATACTACTGGATTTGCTTATCATGTCAGGATTTTCATGGAAGGTGTTGGATTTGCCTGACACCTTACACATATACAAAAGAAATCATCGAAATTCACATATATATTGCAAGTTTTAGCGAAAAACTAGGTATATCAGTCTGTAATTTCGTATACATTTGATCACAGTTTCGCTAGTTTCAATTAAAAAGTAATTACAGCTTCCAGAGGTATGCGTTTATACAAGCTCTAATAAGGAATCTGTGATTTGGAAATGTGCATTGACATAGTGATAATGCACTGCGATCTAAATACGAGGAAGGAACGAAGCTATACGTTCTCTGCGTCTTGCATGGCATTTTTTACGAAGGAATATGCTAACATTGTCTTTCGGTACTGTTTCATTTCGCAAATGTTAACCTTGAACTGTATCCGGGTATTAGATATTTTCTGTATAAAGCAGTACAAAAATAAATACATTTAATATTAAAGGCGCAGTAATGCACAAACTACGGCGTTGTTGCGTATTTCCTGGGTCGTGCTGTGCGAAGGATAAATTTCACTGAAAGACTGAACAGATTGGAACGTTGCTTGCAATACATAAAGTCAGTAAAGCTGATTTTTCCCTCAATCATATGTTCGTTTATAATTTATTAGTATTTTTTGCGGAGACAGTGAAGCGACAACAAATTCTATCTTCGCGTGCATTCAGCAACAGTGACAGTAAGAGCCTGCGATCAGAGCTAGATTTGCTTACGTAAACATTGAAGGCAAACGGCTATGATGACGTTTTCTTAAACGAAGCGTTAATGATAATAGTGCAGACAAGAAGAACATGAAACCTGTTAGATATGCTGTAAACTTACCTACAGAGACTGCAATAACCGACCGCATAAGCGGAATCCTTCGCAAAAATGGGACACAATCTTCAGTCAACACAAGATAAAAGTCTTCTCCCGACCTACGACGGACGTACCCGACCGTCTCCACGTTTCACGAGTGTATGCTGCAAAGTATATGTCGGCGAAATTGGAAGGACAATGAAGGAAGGTGTTGAGAGCGCGAATACTACACACGTTTAAGACAAGATTTGAAATAAGCGATAGCAGAGCACCAAGAAAAATGTGAACAGATTATGGTTTTAAGAGTATTCGCGTGCTAGACAGAGTATGTAAAATGTATTTAAGTCCCTGAAACAGTAGAAATATCGAAGAATGAGACGGTGACTACAGGCTTCCGTCTTCGAGGCTACTCGCTGTCACGGTAGTAAATACCGAGCCACAGCGAGTGAGGAACAGAAACAGCTATCAGATAACAATCACGGTGGTAAAATCACAACAATATTTTGAATTCACCGCTCCTACCCCCATCCCATCATTCAGTATGTACCCAATGACGACGGCCCACCAATAGTAGCCTAAACGTTTTTATCCAATAACTACACTGCTCCGAAAAAAAAGTGCAGGTAAATAGCTTTATATAATTGAACACCACACTACCTTTTCTAGTGTTCTGCCATCCAAGAGCTCAGTGGAATCCTGAAGACGAGCTAAATACAGCAGTCTTTGTCACCAATGTAATGTTTACTAACATCTTGGCACTACGACTTTCGGGGTATCGCATTATCAGATCTGTCAAAAACCATGTACAGTCCTATGTGGCCTCTTACTACGTTATGGGAGGCCATGAGTGCCAAACAAGAAGCTCCTAGGACAGGGATCGAAACGTCGATCATTGGAGAAGTTTGTAGAAGATGTGACGCAGCCTAACGACTCGTGCTTTATCATCAGTGATAACGGGCACGAAAGCCTGGAGACTTACGTAACAACAAACAACTCGTTAGCGCCAAGTACAGGGACGCTTCACGGCCTCAGTCTTTACTTGTAGCCCATGGAACCTTAGAAATGCAACTCTAATTACAGAAGAAGCTAAGAGTTGTTGCTGTCGTAACCTCGTGAGAGGCGAGAGAAGTTTTGCTGAGATTTTGACATGGGTGTTTTCCGTCACACGGACAAAGCATCAGCGCCACCGGAGCGCCGTCTGGTAACTGTGACATTGACGTAGTCGGAGATCTAAACCATCTGTTGTTTTCTTGCAGCAAGTACGAAGTTGCGAGGGAACGATTTATGCTGCAGTTAAGTTCAAAACATATCCAGTTCCAAGGAAGATTATGCTCCTTTTCAGCAAGAACAATGCGCAAGTTCTTACAGCAACCATTGAAATAATTTCAAACTGGAAATTTGCTATTTGAATTTGTCAGTAGTTTAATGCATAATGATAACACCTTCGGATACGATATTCTCTATTGTGTTTCATGTGGTGTATGTTTTAGCTTGTATTAATATCTGCTGAGCATTCTAGATGGTTGTTGAAAGATATTTTTTCTGAAGAAATGATCTTAAAAACTGGGTGTAACTAATTTCAAACACAAGAACGATACTTGCAGTGTCCAACTGGCTACACCTCAATGGGATGACATTAAGGTCATATAGACAAAAATCTAAATACAATAAATAAAAGAAGAAAATAAACCATTTTCGCAGCTTGTTTTCTACGCCTTCAGAGTTATCAGTGCTCGAATACGCCAATCATCTTCCCCTGAAGCGTTATAGTCTTCCCGGCTGCTCTGAGTAATTTTATGGAGCGATTGTTTCAAATATTTTGAGACGGATAATGCTGGAAGAATTGCAGGTGTTTCTAAAGGCGAATAATTCGTCTCATATACTGATCTAGTTTCTGACAGGGTCGGAAATTAGCTAACAACGTTATTCGCAAGTAAGTTTTTATTCGCAAGTAGCTTTTTATTCGCAAGTAGGTGTGTATCCTTTTCTAAAGGAACAAGTGCAGCAATCCTTCAGTGTATAACAAAAAGTTGCTCTATTTGCTTACACAACAAGAAATGTACACAAACCTACACGTACACGTTCGCATTCGCGAACAAGGTGGAGGGACAGGATTATTTATATATCATACCCACAAAAAAATTCACCAGAGTTATGCAGTGCAGTCGATCTTTTAGATTACATTGTTAACGGGAACTATCGTCTTCATTTTGTCATGCATAGAACTTAACGTTTACTGGGTTTAATGCTTGTAGGTGACATTCTGAGAAGGATCAGTTGTGACAGAGTGAAGTATTGCAATTTACTGACGGATAGACACTTCCGTTGTTCAAATAATAAGTACAAATGAAATTTCGCTCATTACATTAAAATAAGTGTGTGTGGCTTAGGGTTGAACGTAAAACGTTTTAACAGCAGATATTTTTTGGTAGTTATCATGAAACAAATGACAAATTAAAATAGAAAAAGTTAAAGCGGCACAAGCAAACTCAACAAACAGTGCTAGAGAGTATTTAGCAGTTACTGATTACCTGGTGACGGTCCACTTTTACTTGGGACATTCAGAAATGTTTGGTACTACATTTTTTTTAATTTTATTTTATTTTTCCCAGGAGCCATTTACTGGAAAAACGAATACAGATTATATTACAGGTACTCCCTGCCAATGTCTGCGCACTTTTGCCGTGGTTCTGGCAGCTTCTATTGGCGTGGAAAATCATTCTTCTGGGGCATCCCGGAGCCACTGGTGGACGAATGAATGAAGTTCGTCATTGGTGGTGAACTTCTTACTCCACATGATCTCTTTCATTGTGTCGAATAGGGCATAGTCGCTAGAAGCCAGAACAGGCGAATATGGAGGATGTTGCACCACAGTAAACTTTGTTCAGACACGGTGGCAATGGTCTGGCTGCGCATTGTCTCGCTGGAGCAGAATGCGACTGCAGCAGTTTCCGTGGCTTTCTGCACAACTGATCACTGTTGACGGTCGTATTTGGAGGGAGCCAATCCACCAGCAGTATATCTTCCACTTCCTGAACGTAGTCGTCATTTGTTTCTGCACGAACAGTCTGGCCATGACTTGTTGCTACGAGGGCTCTGCTCCCCATCCTTAGACTCGTGTTTCTTTTCTGAAGTCTTGTGGAAGAACGATACGGCGACCAGACGCTCGAAGAACTCTGCTGGATCTGCGCTTTACTGTTGCACGAATTGTTGGCATATCTCCACACGCTTCTGTTTCTCTGCAATAGTGAGGAAATGGGGCACACCTCTTCAAACCCTCATGGATGATGGGGTGGAGGGTTCCCCGTGATGGACCTGCTGCCTTCTCTAGTTCATCTTACCCCGCATATTTCTTTCAGTGCGTCAAATAGAGCATGGTCACACAGTAAACTCTACTTCAGGCACTGTGGCAACTATCTAGCTGTTGGTACATGGCCGCACATTGTCCTGTTGGAGCAGAACGCAACGTTCCCATTTTTCGTGGCGACGTTGTTGAATGCTTCGGCGGAGGTGATGCAGTGAACTGCAGTGCCGATCGCTGTTGAGATTCGTATTGCGTAGTTTCCTTTCGTGATCCCAGAACACAGTCATATTTTGTTTCCATATGAACAGTATCCGCCATGACTTCCCAGTATTCTTCCACTCCATAGACTGGCGTTTCTCTCAAAGAACACTGCTGGATCTGCACTGTTCTGTTGCAACAACTGTTGGCATATCTAGAAACTCTTCTCTTTCTGCATATTTGTGTGGGTGTGGGGCACCCATTGCGCACACGCTTTCTTCATCTTCAAGTTCTCGTGAATGATGGTGTCGAGTGTTCCCCGTGATAAACCTGTTTGTTGCCTTTTCTAGTTCATCAAACATGATTCGCCTGTGCCCTGTTATCAAGTCATTGACTAGCTGGACATTGTTTGGTTTGCGTACAGCTGCTGGACTCCCAGTGCTTTTAAGTTTTTTAGTAGTGTCCTTGCCGTTCCTGAACTGTGGTACATAATAAAACACGGACCTGTGATTTGATGTTGTTTCCCCACATATGGCTACTAATCTCTTGTGGATGTCTAACGCAGTCACTCTTCTCTCCACAGAAAGCATACTGCAAACCGTTGCCCATGGTCGTCTGCTTCCATATTGCAATCCGTAACAAATGCTGCTGCAGTGCGCCACGTACGGGGAGCAGCAACACCAGCTAGTGGCAGTAGGCAGTACTGAAGTCTATTTCAGACTGCTGCTTTGATGGAGTTAAGAAGGGGGGGGGGGGGGCGCCAATCAGTACTGAACAAACTAAATACATGGTTTTGGCTTACTACAATGCGTTACAGTTGACTACAATTCGAGGCAATCTGTAAGCACTGGAATATATGAGGGTAGTCTGTCCTTTAGTCACAGAGGGTTGAGCATAAACACCATGAGCTTATCTTAGGCGTCGATTTAGCAATACCTCACGTAACCTGTACGGTCATTTCCATATCGGTGGCGATTTTAATACCCGAATTGAAAGCATTCTAATGAAGGCGGTCTCATTTCCAGAGTCTCCCCGTGTGTCGTTCTTCCACACATTTATTAATGTTTGCAACACCTTACGGTCGCAGGTTCGAATCCTGCCTCTGGCATGGCTGTGTGTGATGTCCTTCGGTTAGTTAGGTTTAAGTAGTTCTAAGTTCTAGGGGACTGATGACCTCAGAAGTTAAGTCCCATAGTCCTCAGAGCCATTTGAACTAAGATGAACATGTAGAACTGGAAGATAAGGTCGTGTTAAATGCGTTTCGTTTTTATTTATTTATTTATTTATTTATTGTTCCATGGGACCACATTTAGGAGAAGTCTCCATGGTCATGGAACGAGTCAATACATGAAATTATAACACGATTGTAGAAACAGATAAAATGAAATATAAGAAACATATTCAGGCGACAAGTCGTTAGTTTAAATAAAGAAAATCAAGAATGTAACACTGGAATTTGCTTAATTTTTTAGCTCTTCCAGGAGCTCCTCGACAGAATAGAAGGAGTGAGCCATGAGGAAACTCTTCAGTTTAGACTTAAAAGTGTTTGGGCTACTGCTAAGATTTTTGAGTTCTTGTGGTAGCTTATTGAAAATGGATGCAGCGGAATACTGCACTCCTTCCAGCACAAGAGTCAAGGAAGTGCATTCCACATGCAGGTTTGATTTCTGCCTAGTATTAACTGAGTGAAAGCTGCTAACTATTGGGAATAAGCTAATATTGCTAACAACAAACGACATTAAAGAAAATACATACTGTGAGGGCAATGTCAAAATTCCCAGACTATTGAATAGGGGTCGACAAGAGGTTTTCGAACTTACACCATACATAGCTCGAACAGCCCGTTTTTGAGCCAAAAATACCCTTTTTGAATCAGAAGAATTACCCCAAAAAATAATACCATATGACATAAGCGTATGAAAATATGCTAAGTATACTACTTTTCGTGTTGAAATGTCACTTATTTCAGATACTGTTCTAATGGTAAATAAAGCGGCATTTAGTTTCTGAACAAGGTCCTGAGCATGGGCTTTCCACAAGTTTACTATCTATCCGTACGCCTAGGAACTTGAACTGTTCCGTCTCGCTTATAACATGCCCATTCTGTCTGATTAAAATGTCAGTTCTTGTTGAATTGTGGGTTAGAAACTGTAAAAACTGAGTCTTACTGTGATTTAGCATCAAATTATTTTCCACAAGCCACGAACTTATATCATGAACTACATTATTTGACAATGTTTCAATATTACACACAAGATCCTTCACTACCAAGGTGGTGTCATCAGCAAACAGAAATATTTTTGAATCACCTGTAATACTAGAAGGCATATCATTTACATAAATAAGAAACAGCAGTGGCCCCAGCACCGACCCTTGGGGAACGCCCCATTTAACAGTGCCCCATTGGGACTGAACATCATTACCACTCTCAATATTGCGGAGGATTACCTTCTGCTTTCTGTTCTTAAAGTAGGAGGCGAACCAATTGTAAGCTACTCCCCTTACTCCATAATGTTCCAACTTCTGCAGTAATATTTTGTGATCAACACAGTCAAAAGCCTTCGTTAAATCAAAGAAAACACCTAACGTTCGCAACCTTTTATTTAATCCGTCCAAAACCTCACAGAGAAAAGAGACTATAGCATTTTCAGTTGTTAAGCCATTTCTAAAACCAAACTGTACATTTGACAGCAAATTATGTGAATTTAAATGCTGCAGTAACCTTGTATATACAACCCTCTCGATAACTTTAGCAAACACCGATGGCATAGAAATAGGTCTATAATTGTCAACATTATCCCTGTCTCCCTTTTTATAAAGTGGCTTCACTACCGAGTACTTTAATCGGTCAGGAAACCGACCACTCCTAAAGGAAAAGTTACAGATATGGCTAAGTACTGAGCTAACATACGTGGAACAATACTTCAGTATTCTGCTAGATACCCCGTCATATCCATGAGAGTTCTTGGTCTTTAGTGATTTAATTATTAACTCAATCTCCCTCTTGTCAGTATCATGGAGGAGCATTTCAGGTAACAGTCTCGGAACACTTTTTTCTAAGAGCGCTATATGATTCCCTGTTGGGACTAGGTTTCTATTTAGTTCACGTGCTATATTCAGAAAGTGATTATTAAGTACTGTACATATATGCGACTTATCAGTAACACGGACATCCCCACTACGCACTGATTCTATATTCTCACTTCCTTTACGACCATATGGTTTTAATTTTATCCTGAGACTTAGCTATTCTATCTGCATACCACATACTTTTTGCCTTCCTAATAACTTTTTTAAGCACCTTACAATACTGTTTGTAATGGGCTGCTGCATTTAGATTTTGACTGTTTCTAACGTTTTGATATAATTGCCACTTTGTTCTACAAGATATTCTTATCCCTTTAGTGAGCCACCCAGGCTGCCTGTTTGTGCTAGTACCCTGTTTTGAACGTTCTAACGGAAAGCAACTTTCAAAGAGCACGAGAAAAGTCTTGAGGAAGGCATTATATTTATCGTCTATTGTATCAGCACTATAAACATCTTGCCACTCTTGTTCCTTGATAAGGTTTACAAAAGTCTGTACAGCAACTGGATCAGCTTTCCTAAAAAGTTGGTAACTATATTTAACATGTGTTGCAGCACAAAGATCTGTTAGACTTAAAATTTGTGCATCATGATCTGAAAGGCCATTCACCTTTTTGCTAACAGAATGCCCTTCTAATAATGACGAATGAACAAAAATATTGTCTATGGTTGTTCTACTGTTCCCTTGCACTCTAGTTGGAAAGAATACGGTTTGCATAAGATTATATGAATTAAGGAGGTCTACCAGCATCCTTTTCCTTGCACAACCACTTATACAATTAATATTGTAGTCACCACATACAACTAACTTTTTGTATTTCCTATAAAGTGAACCAAGAGCCTCCTCTAGCTTTAGCAAAAATGTTGTGAAATCGGAGTCTGGGGATCTATAAATAACAACAGTAAGAAGTTTAGCTCCACTAAATTTAACCACACCTGCACAACATTCAAACACCTTTTCAGTGCAGTACTTTGAAACATCAATTGACTCAAATGGGATACCGTTTTTCACATACATGGCTACTCCCCCACACCGCAAAGAGCTCCTAGAAAAGCTGCCAGCCAACCTGTATCCTGGTAAAGGAAGCCTCTGAATTATCTCCTTATTTAAGAAGTGTTCAGATATACCAATAATTTCAGAGTCAACATCTATAAGCAGTTCACTAACTTTATCTCTAATACCTTGCATATTTTGATGAAATATACTAATTCCCTCATTAATCGGATACCCAAGCTTTGTAGAAAGTGGTTTCTTTGTTAGAGAGACTTCCCTTAAGCAGGAATACCTATCAGCTGACTTCAATCTAAAAAAGATACAGCTCTAACACCCACAACTACCGGAATTTTCCCATGAGTGATCCCACCACCCCCACCTATGCTGTCACCTATAAGTTTTGCCAACCTCCCCTTCCCATACCTGCTGAGGTGCAGGCCATGTCTAGTGAAACCCATCCTACTGATAGACTCCACCGACACCACTGAAATGTGACCCATGCCTTCTGTCGTCAGCGCACCCCCAAGTCTCATGTTATTACGCCTGACGGCTGTATTAAGATGAGGCCGATCGTGACGCTGAAACAGTTCCACGAAATGCGCATTCGTGTTGCCAGTCTGAGTGGCTATCTTTTCCAGGTCACCATCTATGTCATACTCCCCATCCCTATCAATACTATTACCAGCCCCACCCACAATCACTACCTGATCCTCTTTAGTAAAATCCCTACATAACCCCCCTATGTTAACAGTCACCTGAGCCAATCCTGCATTAGGCTCCACAATGCTGGTGACCTGGTACTCACTCCCCAAAACTTCCTGCAACTGCTGGCCTACACCTCTACCATGAGAACTACCTAACAGCAGAACCTTCTTCTTTCTCTTAGACTTTGCAACTGTCCTAGCCACCATAACTGCTGAGGTCTGCTGCATACTTCCTACATCTACAGCTACTAGAGATTCCTCTCCACTAGACTCTGACAGTTGGTCATATCTATTACAAACACCAATAGTAAAACTATCTGAAAATCTCCTTCTCCTAGCAGATCTCTTGCCAACAGCCAGCTCCCATTCCCCAACCCCCTTCTCCCTCCTCATCCTATCTAGCTCCTCCTGTGCGTTTTTCAACTGCACCTGAAGCGCACAGATCTTACGCTCCTGCTCCTCCATCAACTTACTCTTGCTACATAACCTGCAGTTCCAGGAGAGGATCTCACCAGAATGCCCACTGGCTTCCCCACTGCATTCTCCCCAGTGAAAATACTTCGAACAAGTCTCACACCGCAATCCACTACTCACGAACCTACGGCAAAGCCCACACTTCTCACTCATGGTAAAATTTTACAATTATTGAAACAAGAAAACAACTTTATCTAAGTTCCGCTACTACAATAAGGAGATGTTAAAAACTGACTACAATTATCACAAACGTGCTCTACAAGGGAAGTAACTACTATTATTGACAGTACTAATCAACAACAAATGAGAAAATAACAAAATACTAACACAGAAAGAAAATCAAACGTCTAATGACAGTAACGAAATTGAAAGCAGTTCGCAAAAATTTCTTCTGAAGTTATTTCACCGGAAAACACCAAGAACACCGGTTGAAGACTACTAAAGTTCCTAAATAAACTACTATACACAAACAATTAATTAGTACTTAGCTTTCGATGCGCCGCTACAGCTGCAACTGGTCAGCGCGGAATGTAAACACGGGTAAGAGGTTAAGTTGCTCGATACGAACACTCGCAAATATCAGGCCACAACACAAGAAATGCAGAGGTGAATGAAGAAACCACTAATAAGTCACTTATATAGTAAATATTATCACAAAAACAGTTAAAATATATATCTGAAACCTAAAAATAGATGAAAAACTTAGAGAGCGATCTCACACGCAGTCACGCGCTTATGACGTCACACCAAAGTTTAGATTTCAATGTACGCTCGACGTCGAGATTTTTCTAACGCAGTAATTGCTTAGATTGTAAAACGGCAGGCAACGAAATCGGTTGTGGTCCTAATTAATGGACCATCCAGGCATTCGCTTTATGTCATCTGAAGAAACTACAGAAAACATAACCAGGAATACCCGGAGGAAGATTTCTACGCAGCTTCTCCCGCAATAATTGCACCATCTCGCAGAGCATGTTCAGATTAATTTCGATTTGTTCTATTGACTGCTACTTTTTCTGGATAGATTCCCAAGAACCGATTTCTGATTATTGAACTCGAACCCGCAGCTCGCTGATAACTTCGCTCTTGAGCGCTCTAGATCACCAGTTTAGGTAAAGCTGCTTAAGGTTGTTGTTATGTTTACAGTTGCACGAGAAAGATATGATTCGTGTTCACATTTCATAGCTTGACAGTATATTTCTTTCCCCTGTAAATTTACAGAATACGTTACCAATCCCTTTGTGAACATCTGAAAGTCAAAGAGGTGCCGGCTCGGCAGACGGAAGCGGTAGTTAACTTCTGCCGCTGAATAATCTTATCGTATCCTAATTGTTCTGACGATGTAAGAAGTTGTAACACGCACCGCTACGTGAGGAACCTCACTCCAGAGCGGAGGCTCTGCAGTAAATACAATTACCAAGTTCTGGAACGTTAACTGGGACTGCGAGATCACACAGCTGAAGCGTACAATGACTGAAACCGACTCTCTGCGATCCAAGTGTGTCTAGTGTTAACTTATTCGGTTACTCTTCTGTTACCACTACAATATCTGAAGCCGTATTTCATGCTTAGCAGCGGCCTTTATCAGATTTCCATCTTATGTTTGAACCTCGCATTGAAAAGTTCGGGTAGAGTCGTAAAACACTTTACTACAGGGGCACGAAGTTCATGCTGAGTACAAAATGATGTAGTAATTGTGCCCATCATCAGCAACACAAGTACACAGCTGAAATATATCTCTACTTTTTCGTTGTTATTTTAAAGTTTTAAGTGCTCGTGATGATCCAACACGCAAAAGCCTCTTCTGCATTTTTCTTCTGTTGCTTACGTTTTTTTTAAAAACAATTTTATTTGTTTTTTTTTTTGCCTCGTGGACATCATTCAACTTTTCCGACTTTTACCATTCCGCAGACGGCTACAGCGTTTCCTTCTTACTTTTAATTCTTATATTAAACTTCGCTGATACAATTCACTACCGCCTGAGGAAAGGTACACTAGGTAATACATAAAATATGTTACAACCGTCGATGTTAGGCTGTTCATACCGAGATATCTTAGAACTTGAAACTTCCTGGCAGCAAAAACTGCGTGCCGGACCCAGACTTGAACTCGAAACCCTTGCCTTTCGCGGGAAATTGCTCTCCCAACCGAGCTACCCAATCCCGGCTTACAACGTCTCCTCACAACTTTACTTCAGCGAGTAATTCACTCATCTCCTACCTTCCGAACTTCATAGAAGTTCTGCCACGAAACTTGCCGGACTACCTCTCCTGGAAAAAAGACTGTTATGGAGACATGGCTTAGCCACAGCCTGGGGGAAGTTCCCAGGACGGAGTGTGCGCTGATATGAAACTTCCTCGCAGATTTCATCCGTCACATAGTTTTAATGTGCTAGGAAGTTTCATCATACCAGTGTACATTTTGGTGCAGAGTGAAAAATTTCTTTCTGGCATTATAAGAACTTGAACTCAAATAAACTCTTCAAAATATGAATAATGTGCATATCTGTGAGCGTGTTGCCTCCTGTACACAGTCAGATACCTGATTGAAAGTTTTTCAAAGGGCGACAAGAGAATGAAATACACGAATTTCAGTAGGTTAATTGTCGCGACAAGAAAACAGACTACACTGATAATGGAGTACAGTTTCTTTTTCAGGGCAGCGTGTGGTACAGGAAACTGCTAAACCTGTCGTCTGATTGAATTTTTACCTGTACTGGATCATCATCTAATATCCTATAAGCAGTGCTGTATGAAGCCGTTGAGTAGGTTGGTTGGCGTCATTGTTGTATGGCAGGAGACTGATCAAACCCGCACAATTTTTACGAGAACGTGTTAAGTATAGTATTGAAAATGATCAGTAGAAATATTTTACGGGGGTCTAACTTCTGTTGAAGAAGCATTTATCGAAAGAGCGCAAATAGTGTTCGGTCGTTCACCTTCGAACAATTCGCCTCAAACTTTTGTTAGTTAGCCTCTGAAAAACATCCAAAAGACAATGAAATTTATTTATGTGACAAGGAGGTAGGATGGTAATAACTTTTAAAAATTAACATGGCTAAGTACT
The DNA here is from genome assembly GCF_021461385.2 of Schistocerca piceifrons. Lineage (NCBI taxonomy): Eukaryota > Metazoa > Arthropoda > Insecta > Orthoptera > Acrididae > Schistocerca > Schistocerca piceifrons. Next base: position 639,799,354 of record NC_060140.1, on the reverse strand, counting down.
CTGTGGTGACAAAAGTCATGCGATGCCTCCCAATACCGTGCCAGCCCCCCTTTTGTCCGGTGTAGTGCGGCAAATACACGTGTCATGGACTCAACAAGTCGTCGAAAGTCCCTTGCAGAAATACTCAGCCATGCTGCCTCTACAGCCTTCCACAATCGCCAAATTGTTGCTGGTGCAGGATTTTGCACATGAGCTGCCCTGCCGATTAAGTCCCATCAATGAGCGATGGTATTCATGACGCGTGATTTGGTGGCCAAATCATTCGCTCGAATAGTCCAGGATGTTCTTCAAACCAATCGCAAGAACTGTGTCATCCATAAAAATTCAATCGTTGTTTGTAAATATGAAGTCCATGAATGGCTGGAAATGTCACCAAGTAGCCGAACGTAACCATTTCTAGTCAATGATAGGGTCAGTTGGACCAGAGGATTCAGTCCATTCCATATAAACACCACCAACATAATTATGGAGCCGCCATCACCTTGCAGTGTACTTTGTTGACAACCTGGGTCCATGGCTTCGTGGAGTCTGCACCACATTGTAACCATGCCAACAACTCTCACCAAACGAAATGGGGAATCATTCGACCAGGCCATGGTTTTTCAGTCGTATAGCTCCCAACCGATATGGTCACGAGCCCAGGAGAGGCATTGCAGACGATACCGTGCTTTTGGCAAAGGCACTCGCATTGGTCGTCTGCTGCCATAGCCCATTAACGCCAAATTTCGCCGCACTGTCCTAACGGATATGTTCGTCGTACGCTCCACATCGATTCCTGCGGTTATTTCACATAGTGTTGCTTTTCTGTTAGCACTAACAACTCTACAAAAACGACTGTGCTCTCGCCGTTTAAGTAAAGGCCATCTGCCACTGCTTTATCCGTGATAGAAGGCGATGCCTGAAATTTGGTATTCTTGGCACCCTTTTCAAACTGTGGTTCTCGGAATATTGAATTCCCTAACGAGTTCCGAAATGTAATGTCCCATGCGTCCAGCTCCAACTGCCATTCCGCGTTCATGGTCTGTCGTGAGGCCATAACCACGGCGGTAACATTTTCAGGTGAATCACCTGTGTACAAATGACAGTTCCTTCAATGCACTGCCCTTTTGTAACTTGTGTATATGCAATATCGCTATCCCATGACTTTTGTCACCTCCGTGTATATTAAATAAAGCGGTTACTAAGCCAGCAAATGCAGACGGGCTTTGCTTGAATGTTGTCAGTACATGCTCAGAGGGCAGAGAGAGTAAGAAGGAAGGCAGAAGAGAAATGAAGTAAAATTTATCATGTTTAGTCAGAAACATAAAACTCCAATCCCCCCACAGTTCTAGAAATTTCGTTAAGCATAAATATTAACTATGATAATAAAGTTTCCGTTTGTTACTTTACAAGTAACACTCCAGCAAAGTGTGTCATCAAATACATTCCAGAACAAATAGGCTTTTTATAAGTTAGTTAAATAATAAAAGGGTAACCCTCTTTCACACTTCGAGCATTTATTTACAGTAGAGATAAATTGTTTTTCACCACAATACATATATGTAAGCTTTTAGTAAGAATCAACAGTTTCGCTACAAGTTTTACAATTGTGAGAATCATTTGAAGACAATTTGGATGAGCGCCTATGCGTAAGTAAGTTAGCAACGGCAAGATTGACATAACATTTTAGCGCTTGATGAAACCTTGTATTAGCTTATATGGCTACTTTTAAGTTCTCTCCCTCCCCATTAGGACACACGTCACGGAAAAAAAACCGGTGCGACTAGGGTTATTACATCTAGTCTGATATTTTTTAACTTTAGAACATTTCACATGATTTAGAAGAAATAAAAAGATATGTGACTGAAAATGTTTGATATGATTTCACATACTTTTCTTGAGTTCAAACTTTGCGCTCATAGATAGATCCTACGTAAATTATTATATTTGTTCATTTTTTAAAATATAGATTGCTCAACAAAAGTCATTGTGGTTCTTTGCTTACTACATGCATAGGTTTCGTTGGAGAGTCCTGTTGTGGTGAATGTAGTACTGAGTTAAAAATCAGATCGTTATGGTTTCACTGACGGCTGAGGAAACGAGGCATCGCAGTATAGTGTATGTGGAATGAGATTCCGTCGTTGCCATGCGACGACAAGTCGACGACATCATTGCCAGTTGATGTCCCGCAACAAATCCAGGCGCTGCTGTCGCGGACAGCCGACAATCATAGAGTAGGTTGGACAGGCTGATGGTCTTCAAACAGCTCACAAGGCAATTCATAAAATAATAGAATTGGCAGCATCATTTTTACATGAAGGTTACATATACTTTGCTGCCCTGAAATAGAGATTGATTAGTACATTTATTTTATGAGAAAATTTCAGTTTGCATGCAAGTACACTCATGCGATCGGAATCCGTTTGGGACTAACGTTCTTTACTGATCAAGAGTTGGTAACCCAGATTGCTTGCCCTACTTACTTGAAACTAAACCGTCTTGCCCAGTTCATCTACATCTATACTCTGGAAACCATAGCGAAATGCATAGAAAAGGGTACGTCCATTTGTATCAGTTCTTCGAGTATCTTCCCGTTTCATTTGTGTATGGAGCACTGGAAGAATGATTGTTTTCAATGCCTCTGTGCATGCTGTAATTATTCTAATCTTGTCCTTAGGATCCCTATGTGAACGATACGAAGATGTTTGTAGTATATTCATAAAATCATCATTCAAAGCCGGTTATTGAAACTTTTAGTAGACTTTGTCGGGACAGTTAATATCTACTTTCAAGAGTCTGCCAGTTCAGTTTCTTAGTATCTCTGTAGCACTTTAATTACGTAATTGGGGCCGATCTTTACTTTAGTTTCCCAACAAGGTCAAACATACCTGTGTCCATTCGTGCAGCCCTTCTCTGTATACGTTCAGTATCCCCTTTTAGACCTATTTGGTACGGGTCCCACACCCCTGAGCAGTATTCTGTAACCGGTCGAACGAGTGAGATTCTCCTTCGTAGCTTGAACCCATTTCCCCAGTATTCTACCAATACACCGGTGTCTACCCCCCGCTTTACTCACAACTGAGGCTGTGTGATCATTCCATTTCATATTCCTTCAAAATGTTACACCCATGTATTTGTATGCAATGACCGATTCCAGCCGTGGCTCGTCAATACTATGATACTTAGGATACTACGTTTTTTTCGTTTTGTGAAGCGCACAATTTTAGATTCCTCAACATTTAAAGAAAGTTGCCAGTTTTTGCACCACTTTAAAACCAGAGGAAAAAAAAAGCAACCTTTAACAAGATCTGACTGAATATTTGTTCACCTTTTTCAGACAGTGCTTCATTATAGATATGTGCAACATCTGCAAAAAGTACAACACGAACAGCAAGGGTCCCAGCAAACTTCCCTGGGACACAACCAAAGTTACTTTTACATCTGACGATGACTATAGATTGAAGATAATCTGCTGCATCCTCCCTGCCAAAAAGACTTCAACCAAATTGCACTTGCTATACCTTGTGATCGAATTTTTGACAATAAGCGTAGGCGTGATACTGAGTCAAATGCTTTTCGGAACTCAAGAAATACTGCATCTACCACACTGCTTTGATCTAAAGCTTGCAATATATCAGGTGAGAATAGTGCAAATTGAGTTTCACATGATCAGTGTTTTCAGAAACCGTGACAGATGACGTGGGGGAGGCCATTCTCTTCAAGAGACGTTATTATGTTTGAGCTCAGAGTGTGTTCTAAGATTCTAAAACAAACCGATGTCAAGGATATTGGACGGCAGTTTTTTGAATAACTTCTACTACCCTCCTTACTGACGGGAGTACTAGGGTAAGGACGCAAGAGCGCAGTTTCGATATCAAATTGACAGGAAAGTGAATTGATCAACTAATTACCCTACACCCCCACCCACCCCTAGCCACACAATCACCCACCCTCCAAATGTCATGTGTTTTCACCAGCCAACATGTGGGTCCCTGCCCCTCCCCTCCCCTTTCCCATCCCTCTCTCTCCACCTACTACACCTACCCTATTGGCGGGAATTTCGAATTTTGAAGCGGAATTCCGTATTTTGTCGAGAATTTCGAATTTTGGAGGGAATTTAATTACCCCTGGGCTGTGCTGGAATCTCACCTCATCCTGCACAGGGGAAATGGCGAGAAATTAAAAATTGCAATGCCCTTCCCGGGACATGAACCGCAGTCCTTCTGGACAGAAAGCCTAAGCGCACCGCCTGTCGCATGGAAACTACCCACAAGCAGGAGAGAAATGTTAGGTTACTGCACTTTATTTATTTTCTTTGAGAAACTGAAGTAAAGATTGGACCTAATTACGTAATTAGTCACAAAGCCTAATTACGCAACTATATGTGCAGCGCTACACAAGCAGCAACTAAAATCGCAATACAGCTCAAAAATTGACAATTCTATACAACTGGTGTTATCCTTTGCGTCCTGGAACGAGAGAGTTTCAAATGGCTCTGAGCATTACGGGACTTAACATCTGAGGTCATCAGTCCCCTAGAACTTAGAACTACTTAAACCTAACTAACCTAAGGACATCACACATATCCATGCCCGAGGCAGGATTCGAACCTGCGACCGTAACAGCCGCGTGGTTCCAGAGTGAAGCGCCTAGAACCGCTTGACCACACCGGCCGGCTCGTAAGAGTTTCCCATCTCCATACTTACAGAGTGCGCATCCCCAGCAGCGTAATTTTAGGACGAACAGTTAGTAAGTTACGGATTCTAAACGCAGCAATCTGCTGTTGGACAGCTCTCCACACATATATATAGAGCCTAAGCATGCATATTACTAACTGTGAAGTCGCGATTCCGACCACTTGTTCATTATTTTCGACAGAGTTTACATCCTCTACAAAATCGTCTTGCGAAGAGTTTCTCGCAATTTGCGGTGGATGTACACCGACCATGCCTTCCTACGACACCAAAATAGAGTAGAAGGAAGTAGTTTTATCATTGTAAAGTTTGTCACTGTAGTGATTGGGACAGGAAACTTGCAGGGTCTACATCTACATCTACATCCATACTCCGCAAGCCGCCTGACGGTGTGTGGCGGAGGGTACCTTGAGTACCTCTATCGGTTCTCCCTTCTATTCCATTCTCGTATTGTTCGTGGAAAGAACGATTGTCGGTATGCCTCTGTGTGGGCTCTAATCTCTCTGATTTTATCCTCATGGTCTCTTCGCGAGATATACGTAGGAGGGAGCAATATACTGCTTGACTCTTCGGTGAAGGTATGTTCTCGAAACTTTGACAAAAGCCCGTACCGAGCTACTGAGCGTCTCTCCTGCACAATCTTCCACTGGAGTTTATCTATCATCTCCGTAACGCTTTCGCGATTACTAAATGAACCTGTAACGAAGCGCGCTGCTCTCCTTTGGATCTTCTCTATATCTTCTATCAACCCTATCTGGTACGGATCCCACACTGCTGAGCAGTATTCAAGCAGTTGTATGTCTGACATTAGACAAACATGTCCTACGTTAGAGTATTAAGAGCATTGCATTCCGCATGACTAATACTTCAGAAACACTATGGCTTTAACAATATAGCATTTTTAGGTGCAGAACCTTATAGCCATTGGAGTGCGTCTTTATGCTCTACGATTGTTTCTCTCATGCCTGTACCTTCCTGATACTGACTCTAGGACACTGGAATAATACTACAGAATTGATAGCACAGTTGATTTACGTCAAATGTTTCAAATTTCATGCATCTGGAGCTCTATCATGTATAAACCACACGTTTCTTCTTAATAATATTTTATATACCATAATACTCTCATGTCTACTATACACTGATAAGGTGTGCTATCCTCCTAGACAGGCACATATCTGGAGGGATCCTGTGCACTTGGATGGGTGCCATGGATAAGACGTGTGGAATAGTCTTCACTGAACAGCAGTTATGGGCAAAGCTTGCTTTGTTCCTTCACGAGATGTGCGACGTGGTAAGCACAACCCTCATACTTCTGGTCAGTTGCAGATTAAATTGCCTGATCGTTTTACAGGAGGTTTGGTCAGGGACAATGGGAGAAGCTGTAACGCTACCGCCCGCTCTCGGACGTACGTTATCTCTATAAAGCCTGTACTGTAATAAGTTCACGGGCTTTACCTTATAAACAAGGATTTTAGTACGTAAGTTGACCGCGTGTACCTAATAGAAGCAAGATCGGACTTATACTCAGTCAATGACTACAGTGATGCATCAAGCAAAAGTAAAGTATAATTACTCTTTCGCACGGACAAGAAGTACACACAGTAGATACTACCTATAATTAATAATTCGGTCGCCAGCCTAATTAGGCAAAGAGTGAGTTTTTCCTTGTACAAGTGGGTGCATGTACAAGCATAACTATATGTAGTAACGTTGCGTTATATGGCAAAGTTTGGAACCGGAAAAATCCACTGAACTAAAGTTTTCTCTTTTTGTACTAATTTGGACGAGCTAAATTTACACAACACCACACAGCAATGATTACTACGAACTGCGTTTTGTATATTAATCAGACTGAAATCGGGCGTGGATTACCCTAGAATTAGCAATCTTGAAAGTACACACACAATGTCACTATTAAGGATGAAAAAAAACACTAATACACTTAGGTTTAATATAGAACTTAGCTTTACTGGTCAAATCTGATCAGCACATTTCAAGGTTTGAAAGAATGGACAAGAGAAGGGGGGGGGACCCTGAAACTGTTATGGTCGTTAAACTGAAACAATTAAGTACTGAAGGCAAATTAACACTCAAAATTATCAATCTATGGATAACTACTCTTTTGTCTTACTTCTGAATAATTTAACTGTCATTATTTTTGTCTCAAATTAATTAAATAACATCGCTAACTCAATTCAAAAAACTCTCTTCCAATTTAGTCATACTTTTGTTCTTTACCAACATTTGCAATAACACACAGAACTTTAGACTTCTTTATTGCATAGATTAATCTGCTGATAATTTTCGTTAACACTAATATTAAACTTTCAGTTCAGGATACTGGGGTTGCACAATACGAGGTAAGGACCCTGTCTAGGACAGTGATCAGGATCAGTAATGGCTAAGGCAATTCTGGTAAAAGTCACGTTATTATTGAACAGTTAGAAACAGTTTCGACACTGGTCCACACAGATACACTTCTAAAGATGAAATAAATGTTTGACCTGTGCAAGTCGGTGCGGCGGTTGGCGGGCAGCGAGATAGCGGGCAGCACGGCACACATACAAGCACGGCTAAGGCTCTCACTGCATCGGCACTTTCCTTCTTCTTAGCGTCGTAATCTTTCCAATTTTGTGCCTAAGAATATAGCCATGCCAAGTAGTCGTCGGAATCGGCCCATCCGAGGCTCAATGGAATCCTCTTTTCCTGGGTAGCCTCCTCAGTACAGTACGTGTTCCTCTGACCGATGCCCAACTCCGACTGTTGCTCGCCTCCGACTGTACTACTGAGCCCGTTGTGCCGAACCGCGCCAGTGTGCGTTTTCCCGCGCTCGCCTTTTCCCGCTCCCCTACAGGTAGGGTATTCACCACAGGTTTTCTACTACACATATCCTAATGCATTACCTACGTATGGACCAAGTGTATAAATTACAATTTTCACATCTTACAATAGTTTTAACATTAAATACACTTCCCTTTGATTACCACATTATTTGAAATCTAACATAAATAATAATATTCATTTCAAAAGTTGCTCACAGTTTCTTTAACATAACGATACGAACCGAAAAAGAAGTTCAAAACGTTGCTTACATTAATTTATCTAAATTCATAAAGAAAAAAAATTATTATATGTACAGTTGTCGTTGCACATGCCCCTGTTTCCAGAAAATTTTCTTAAGTCCAAATTTTATGGGAACACTAAATCTTACAATTATACAGTGGTTCTGAATCTTTACTTAAATGTCCAAAAAGATTTACACTACATATTTCCTTTTACTCACTGTATAGAGGTTTACACTTTTTTAACACATCAAGAATAATTACTTGTCATTTACTCAAGTGCCTTTTGCACAGTCCAACTTCCCATCATAACATTACTAAAATAGCAATTTAATCATTTTTTCTAAATTTCTCAAAGAAATAATTTAAAATTCTGGAATACAAACATTTAACTACAAAAACAATTGCATATTTTGTATACACTATAAGGTAATTTGTCGCTGCTTGCTTTGAATAGCAGTCCATTTCCTTACTTACTAAACAAAACACACACACATATATTCAGAAAATTAACTACACATATTTGCTGCCTATTATGCGGATTTGGGCGGTCCTTTTCACTTCATATTGTCACATCTCCTGGATCACATTTACAATTTTCCATCGACTATATATCTGCCCTCATTGGTATTTGGCAGTCTTTCATATTATGGTTCATACACTGCCCATTTTCATTTTTGACAGTCCCACCTTTTATCTGGCTGATAGCATTTATCTTTTCTTTTCAGTCCTTTTCTCCATACATTTTTACAGTTACAGTACAATTGGTAATCTGAAACTCACATAACTACATTAGCACACTTTCAAGGGTATACAGACATTTACAAAGATTAGTTACATTTTGAATAAAATAGATTCAGCATAGGGTACAGCACATTTATTGCAAGTCGCTTTCTGATTATCCTTATATCATTCATTTCTAGGAACATACAGTTTCAGGTCCACAATATTTCTTACACCTAAAAGTCTTTTGGATTTTGGGTAGATCAGGTAGTAAGCATTGTCATGTGGAATATTCTGTATTATATATGGTCCATTATAAATATATTTAAATTTTGAAATTTCATGGTTTAGTTCACTAGACTTTTCGTGGGTTTTTAAAAGAACATAATCCCCAATTTTAAATTTTGAAACTTTTAAATTTTTATTGTTCTTTTAGATCTAGATTCAGCTTTTTGCTTTGCCCTTTTTATCACCAATTCTTTCTTTTGATCCAATCCCAAACTTGTACAAGGTGGAAACTCTAGTTTTTCTTCAATTAAACTTTTACTACTTCTGCCTAACAAAATTTCTTCCGGTGGAAATCCTGTAGTTTCATGATGTAATGTGTTCATGACATTCTCAAAATCCGATATAAATCTGCCCCATGCTCTATGATTGTGACTGCAGTATGTTCTACACAATCTCCCGATTTCTCGCATGTACCTTTCAACCGGGTTGCTTGCAGGATGGTAGGCGGCAATATATTTAACCTCCACACCAGTTTTCTTCATTCCTTCTTTCCAAATTTTGGATATGAACTGGGGTCCATTGTCAGATAGTACTGCTTTGGGTTTCCCGATGGTCCTGAAGTATTCGACCATCCTACTAAATACAGCTTTCGCTGTTGCTCTTTTCAAGGGGTATAATTTCACAAACTTTGAGAATACTTCCAAAATTACTAAGATATATGCACAATTTCCTGAAGTCTTTGGGAGGGGACCATATAAATCCACCGATAATAAGTCTAGGGTGTCTTCAGGCAACGTACTTTGCATTGGTCCCCTACTAGTTTTGTTCGGCACTTTGGCCTTTTGACAGACATCACATGACTTAATTCGTTCCTTTACCTTCTTACTGACACTACCAACAATCACTATTACATTATTCAATTTATCCAAACACTTCTTTGGCCCACTATGCCCCAATGCTAAACGAAAATAGTCTATGACCTCGGTATCAAACTGGTGTGGCCAACATACTCTCCATTCCTCAGTGGCTAAATCTTTCCTCCTATATAAAATGCCTTTAAAGATCTTGTAATACTTCTTAATTTGAGGATACTGCACACTGTCAAAGTTTACCTTCACTGATTTCCAGGTTGAATCCTCATTCTGATGGTATCTCATATTTTTACATATCTGCTCCATTTTCCTCTTTCCTGAAACCTCTTTCATATACCTTATCTGAAAAGTACCCTCTTCACCATTTTCATTTGGCACTTCACTCATACCATTAGGCAATCGAGATAAGGCATCTGCCACATAATTCTCAGTACCTTTAACATAGCAAATATCGTAATCAAATTGTTGTAGGTACAAAGCCCAACGAGTCAGCCTACCATTAAGTAAACGGCAATCTTTAAGAAAAGTTAAAGCTTTGTGGTCGGTATGTATAATGAGCTTATGGCCCCACAGATAATTTCTAAATTTCTTTAGCCCCCATATAATGGCTAAAGCTTCCTTTTCCGAAATAGTGTAGTTTCTCTCGTATTTTGTTAGAGTTCTACTTGCAAATGCGATAGTCCTGTGTTCGATTTCTTTCCCTTCACAGATTTATTGGAAAACTTCTATACCAATTCCATAAGCACTGCTGTCAGTGCTCATATGGAAAGGTTTTGACAATATAGGGTGATGCAAAATATTGTCATTCAAAAGTTCCCCTTTTAAGTTTTCAAAATCTCTCATGCACCCTTCAGTCCACACAAAGGCACTATTTTTCTTAAGTAAATTGTTCAAATGAGGACTATTAAAAACTTGCCCCTTGACGAATTTTCTATAGAACCCACATAAACCTAAAAAGGCCTTCAACTGTTTTCTATTTCTAGGAGCTGGACACCCTGCTATTGCATTTAACTTTTCCGGATCCTTGCCAATACCGTTCGTAGTAATAATGTGCCCCAGAAACTTTATTTCTGATTTCACAAATTCACATTTCTTCCACTAAGTGTCATGCCCCCTGCTTGTAGAGCAACAAAAACTTTCCGCAATAACTCGCAATGCTCTTGCCATGCTTCTGTAGCAATCAGTAAATCGTCTACACAAATGGTTAGCCGGGAACTCAGTTCTCTTCCTAACACAAAGTCCAGTGCCCTAATAAATACTGCCACAGATGTGCTAAGCCCAAATGGCACTACTTTATACTGATAGCATTTCCCGGCGAATAGAAAAGCGGTATATTTACGGGATTCTTTACTCAATGGGATTTGCCAGTATCCGGCTGTCATATCCAGACTGGTTAAATACTTAATGTTATAAAATTTTTTGAGCATTTCGTCCAGATTTTCAGGCCTATCTATTTCCTTCTTTACAATTTTGTTCAAAGTTCTGGCGTCAATAACTACTCTCACTCCCCTATCCCTTTTGTTCACTATGATAAGGGGACTATTATACTCGCTGCTACTTCGTTCGATTACCCCCCATTCTATCATTTTATCTATTTCCACTTGAACAGCCTGCCTCTTTGATATGGGTATCGAAAATGGTGTTACGAAGAAAGGTTTATGCTCTATTGTCTCAATCTGGTATTCAAAGTTCTTAACTAGGCCAGGTTTGTCCGAAAATACGGGGCTGTTACTATCTAAAATTTCAAGCAATTCTGCTTTCTGTTCGGGAGATATTCCCTCTAAATTTTCCACCATTCCCTTAAATTCCTGCCCCTGCTCGTCACTCTCATTTAATAATCTCTAGACATGGTATACCTCGTACTTGTTTGTCAATCCATCATTCCCTTGGTCGATCTCCAACAACAAAGAATCAATTTCTGAATCAAACACTTTCCCAATTTCCTCAAAATTTAATTCCAAATTCCTAAATGTACTATTAATTTTGATCACTCCCTGGCTACAATCAATAATAACCTTTTCTTTATCCAACCAATCTATCCCCAAAATCATTTCAGTACTCAAATCTGGCACAACCAAAAAATCGTGTTCAAAGTTTTGTCCTTTTATACTAAATTCAACCAAAATCTGGTTCTTTACCGGCTTACTAGCCTTACCAGTTGCACCAACAATTTTTACACCTGTCACTGACATAATTACTAGCCCAGGCTTATCACAAATGTGTTCGAAAAATGACTGAGAAATTGCACTTATCTGAGACCCAGTATCAAGAAGTACTTGCAATTTCACGTTATAAATTTCAACTGGTATTATAGTTTGTTTAACCGTCGAATGTTTTTCATTACCGTGGTCTTCCTTAAGCAAATCCGGGTCGACAATAATATCGTCCCAAGATATGCTTTTAACATTCACTTCACATATATCTGGCGGTTTCTTGGGTTCCGGGAGTTCAAAGTCATTAATTACCTGAACTCTTTGCGAAATAAACCCTGAGTCGTCCGGTGGTTCTTTCTTTCATTGTTCGGTCTCAACGTCTGGATTTTGTTTTGAAGTTTCTTCATCATTAGGTAAAATATCGCAATTAACTGCATCCCTATTATTTTCACCGACTTTCTCATACCCTCTTTCAGTAAAAGTATATTCATTTTCCCTTACACCTGAAAATTCATCTTCACTAGAGTCATCACTACTCTCATCCTCAACATCAGATTCACTTAAGCACGCTACTTTTGCACAATAGGGAGAGTTAGAATATTCAATTTTGTTTGTATTTGCGTACCTTTCATCATCTGAACTATCGTCGGAATCCGACCATTCCGGATCGCTTTCAGGTTCTAACATAAAAGCTTTTCTGAGACAGGCACTAAGTTCTTCCTCTGTATTGTCGTCAGGCTTGGACTTTAATTCAATCTCCTCTTTTGGCAAAACGGCCTCATCATCAGCTTTATTCACATCTACTGTGACTTCATATTCAGTATAATCCTCGTGGACTTTAATTACCTTCAGGTAATCATCTATCCCTTCTCCATGGTGCCTCTCGGTAGCAGCTTGTACTAATGGCGGATTGTTAGCAGAAGTTATTTTTTCGTCAATGCTGAGGATTTCATCCTCCAAATCCTTCCTATCCTTAATCTGCGTCCTATTGGCGGCACGCGTACTTTGCGCGGCGCTATTTATTCTCTCCTCTTCCAATTCGGGCCACGTCACCTTATTGACGTCCCTATCATTTCCTTTCCTATTAACTAATTTCTTCGCCTCATATTCCCTTTTAAAATCCTCCCACTCACATTGCTTTAGGTCCTTGTACAGATCGTCGATCTGCACACGCCAATCAGTTACTTCTGCTAATTCATTATCGCCTTTTATCTCATTGCAAACACTGCTAACCGCACCTCTCTGTGTACTCACAGTTTCATTTATTGTTTCCTTTGCCACGGAATTATCACTCGTAAAATTTTCATTAGCTCTGACGGCTACATTCGTATCTACTGCTGCCGTATTGCTAGCGGCTTCTTTCCGAACAGATGTTCTGCTAGGCTGGGCCGTTGGTCTCTGATGCTCCACTCGCCTGTTAACATGTAGCGCTCTGTGCGGCAGAGATGACTCATTCTGGCTCGCACCTGACGCTTGTTTCGCCACAACACGTTGCGGCGTTCCATGTCCGTCCCTAGCCTGTCTCATTACATTACGGTCGGTCCGGTATCTTTTCTTAAATCGGGGCCGGTATGTATTGTCCGCTTCCGTTTGGCCCGCAACGTTCGCGGAAATTAGTTTCCCGCGTCATTATTATTTTGCACGGTATACTCTCGACCGCGACCTGGATAATTTCCTCTGCCTCTTCCTCTGCCTCTTCCTCTCTGTATTATATTGACGCGAAATCCATCGCCGTCATTTCTTTCGTCATTGTTTCGGTTATTACGGTTACCAAAATTTTGATAATTGGCACGACTTTCGCGCCAATGATCTTCGTCTTTGACTCTTTCAAGAAATGCTTGGAAGCTGCGATGATTGCTTCCTACATACCTCTTTGAATCTTCTGGAAGCTTTTTATATAACTCCCAGATAATTTCTGAATCTGACCTTCGGCCTCTTAAATGCGTTAATTTCCGGTACCAATACTCGCAGAAATCTTTCGAAGAGTTCCTGCCCCTGTTATCATGCTGTTTGGCCATGATGAACTCCCGCCATAAATGGTCCTGCTTTTGTTCAGACCAATATTCTTCCGTAAATCTTTGCCTAAATTCTTCGAAAGTCATTCGTTCGGTATTTAAATTTATTCCCCAGCGCTTAGCATCACCCTCTAAGGCGCTAATTACAACGTTTATCTTTTCCTGATCAGACAAGTGCTCAGGAAATACTCTCTCGCAATTTTTGATAAAATCTAACGGATGCCACCCGTTATGTTTCTTGGCTGGATCGAAGCGTTCCTCGCCTTCTAACAGCTTCGTAATCGGTGTGCCATTACAGACAACACCAGGCCTATCTTTAATTTTGCTCTCCAGATCGAAAATTCTGCCTTGAATTTTCGTAGTATTTTGTTCACAATTTTGAACACATCCGGTTACTTTTTTACTTAAATCCCTTTCAGTGTCTAAAACTACCTTTTTCAATTGTGATATCCCATGTTGACATTCGTTTACGATCTCAGTTTTGAGACCGAAAACTCTTTCGTCTACCTTAGTTTCAACCAGAGGTTCTACTTTCTCTTGGATGTTGAGAATTTCAACATCGAATCTACTATTAATGTTTCCAATTTCCTCCTGTATAGTATCCATATTTTTGTTAATGGTATCAATTTCAAATTTCAGAGTATTTACCACAGAATTTAAATTACCCACTTTTTGTTCTACCTGTGCTATTTGTTTACTAATTTTAATTCCCTGTCCTTCGACCTGTGCTTTAATTTGATCCACCTGTGTTTTGAGTTGCTCGTCAACGTGTGTTTTGAGCTGTTCATTCTGTGTTTTGAGCTGATGTCCCAGTGTTTTGAGTTGCTCGTCAACGTGTGTTTTAAGCTGATTAACCTGATTGCCGACTTGTTTTTGAAGTTGCTCATTCTGTCCTGCAATTTGTTTGGTTAATTGTTCAAATAAGTCGTTCATACTTAAAATTTCTATACTGTTTTGTTCTACAGGATCGATTTGTTCCGATTCTACTTCAGAAGTTTCTTTCGGTTCTTTCTTTGTCTGTGGAGAATCAAATATGTCAGTGGATTCGTTCACGTACCCACTATCATCTACAAAGTCACCCTCTTCTTTCTGTTTTGTCCCTTGCTGTATTCGAGACGATCTCGATATTTCAATCTGTTCGTTGACGTGTTCATGGTATTGTATGTACGCCAATTGTCTTCCGCTAACGCCATCTGTTATCTGGCCACGTAAACTCCGGCTACTGCCAGCCGCATTCTCCATTTCGCTTGGCGCATCTACCCTGTCTACGTTTCTGTCCATACTGAATGCCAACTACACCACACTATTATACTTGGCTCACACTGCAGTTTATTTTACTGAACTTTATTGCTATTCGTGCCACTGAACATCCACTGTTCGATCTGTACGTTAATTTGTAACCGGCAACAACTGGATGTCCTGTCACCGGGAAGCCACTTGTAACGCTACCGCCCGCTCTCGGACGTACGTTATCTCTATAAAGCCTGTACTGTAATAAGTTCACGGGCTTCACCTTATAAACAAGGATTTTAGTACGTAAGTTGACCGCGTGTACCTAATAGAAGCAAGATCGGACTTATACTCAGTCAATGACTACAGTGATGCATCAAGCAAAAGTAAAGTATAATTACTCTTTCGCACGGACAAGAAGTACACACAGTAGATACTACCTATAATTAATAATTCGGTCGCCAGCCTAATTAGGCAAAGAGTGAGTTTTTCCTTGTACAAGTGGGTGCATGTACAAGCATAACTATACGTAGTAACGTTGCGTTATATGGCAAAGTTTGGAACCGGAAAAAATCCACTGAACTAAAGTTTTCTCTTTTTGTACTAATTTGGACGAGCTAAATTTACACAACACCACACAGCAATGATTACTACGAACTGCATTTTGTATATTAATCAGACTGAAATCGGGCGTGGATTACCCTAGAATTAGCAATCTTGAAAGTACACACACAATGTCACTATTAAGGATGAAAAAAAACACTAATACACTTAGGTTTAATATAGAACTTAGCTTTACTGGTCAAATCTGATCAGCACATTTCAAGGTTTGAAAGAATGGACAAGAGAAGGGGGGGGGGACCCTGAAACTGTTATGGTCGTTAAACTGAAACAATTAAGTACTGAAGGCAAATTAACACTCAAAATTATCAATCTATGGATAACTACTCTTTTGTCTTACTTCTGAATAATTTAACTGTCATTATTTTTGTCTCAAATTAATTAAATAACATCGCTAACTCAATTCAAAAAACTCTCTTCCAATTTAGTCATACTTCTGTTCTTTACCAACATTTGCAATAACACACAGAACTTTAGACTTCTTTATTGCATAGATTAATCTGCTGATAATTTTCGTTAACACTAATATTAAACTTTCAGTTCAGGATACTGGGGTTGCACAATACGAGGTAAGGACCCTGTCTAGGACAGTGATCAGGATCAGTAATGGCTAAGGCAATTCTGGTAAAAGTCACGTTATTATTGAACAGTTAGAAACAGTTTCGACACTGGTCCACACAGATACACTTCTAAAGATGAAATAAATGTTTGACCTGTGCAAGTCGGTGCGGCGGTTGGCGGGCAGCGAGATAGCGGGCAGCACGGCACACATACAAGCACGGCTAAGGCTCTCACTGCATCGGCACTTTCCTTCTTCTTAGCGTCGTAATCTTTCCAATTTTGTGCCTAAGAATATAGCCATGCCAAGTAGTCGTCGGAATCGGCCCATCCGAGGCTCAATGGAATCCTCTTTTCCTGGGTAGCCTCCTCAGTACAGTACGTGTTCCTCTGACCGATGCCCAACTCCGACTGTTGCTCGCCTCCGACTGTACTACTGAGCCCGTTGTGCCGAACCGCGCCAGTGTGCGTTTTCCCGCGCTCGCCTTTTCCCGCTCCCCTACAGGTAGGGTATTCACCACAGGTTTTCTACTACACATATCCTAATGCATTACCTACGTATGGACCAAGTGTATAAATTACAATTTTCACATCTTACAATAGTTTTAACATTAAATACACTTCCCTTTGATTACCACATTATTTGAAATCTAACATAAATAATAATATTCATTTCAAAAGTTGCTCACAGTTTCTTTAACATAACGATACGAACCGAAAAAGAAGTTCAAAACGTTGCTTACATTAATTTATCTAAATTCATAAAGAAAAATAATTATTATATGTACAGTTGTCGTTACAAAGGGACCTGTCAATATCCGTCTTTATCCTACTAGTGCAAGAATACTCTGTGATGTCCATCCACACAGGGAAAGATGGCCAGTCATAATAGTAAAACCTGCACTATGATTGATGTGGAAATATGTACGAGTAGATAACATAAATGCATCGGTATACGACGCTGTCTGGTATTCTTTGGTGTATACGACCAAATCGACGTATTGCACAGTCAGTTATCTGCATTACAAATTTAATTTGCAGAGTAGTGGAGGGGTGATTTAACGATGATACAGAAACTGGGAAGCATTGTGCTCTGTCATTGCCTGGTGTTGAAGTAACAGAACAACTGGTGAAATTGCTAAAACTGATGGCGGTATCAACTGCAGTGCATATTACAGTACATCACCCCATATCAATGGTGTCTTCCCCATCCCATCCATCCACTGGTACGATGTTGATTACCACACAACAGTTGACTGATACCACTTGGTTGAGATGGAGCATGAGATTAAATGTAGAGCTCAACACCTTCAGAGAGTTGTTTGGAAGTGTTCCTCAATGCCGCAGACTCGTCCTGTTTCCATATGCTCTGATGTCCTCCACGTTTTTTCGCCAATAAGATAATAGTACCTCTTTTTATTTCCACTACCTCATACATGTTGTGAACAGCACCTTCTGGCTATGGTCAGTACCAGAACAGTAATCATATATACGACCGCAAAATGAGAAAACAGTGCTCTTCGAAACAGAAAACAGAGATATCCCTGTCACTGTGGAAGATGACATCAGCTGTATAGATCATCACCTTCAGACAGCTGTTTGGGAATGCTCTACAATGCTGCAAACTCCTCCAGTTTCCCTATGTTACGATGTCTTCCACATTTTTGTCAATGAGAAACACCACCTCTGTGTTTTATTTCTACCATCTTGTGTGTTGTGTGAATTGCATAGCTTCCACTATGCATTGTTTAGCTTTCTGTGAGAGCTGATGTATCAAAACATGTTAATGTCGGTTTAGCACCTGACACAGACCTTGAAGTTATGGTAGTACAAAACTGTAGTCATACACTGCTTGGATCTGTTACAGCTTAAAAAACGATGTATGAAACTGTTTATGGAAGAACAACATAGGAACCCTGTCTTGTGATTGATAGTTTGTTGGATACAGCCTTCATCTGCTACAGGTATCAGGTATGTGCAAGCAACTTCGACCACTGGCCACCTGCTCTAATGGAGCAACATGTGTATAAGTAATACAGTCGATAGACAGTATTTGTTTTTTCGGTATATTGGAAGGGAAAGATGCATTAAGTCTTATAAGATGTTCTTTTACAAAGAGTGGTATAACTGGTTGAAGTTTGGATGCAGACTGTTCATAGTTTGTTACCTACATTGGATGTTACAAAATAGCAATGAAGAGTGCGCTCAAACGTACTAAATGACTGCAGAGATGTTGATGTGTATTGGTATTTTATAAATCTGAAATGAATGTAATGTCACTGTGCGCGATAATTTGCAATTTGGACATGTAGAATGCTCTTAAAAGTATACAAGTTTTGCTCATAACACTAATAGAATTCGATTGTATTTATTCTCATGACATCGTGACTGTTTATATTATTATCATCACGACTGCATGTTTAAAAACACATATTATCACAAATCCTGTGTTATTTCATACTACATAACCTCTAACTATGTAGTATATACCACTTGAAATATAGCTCATTGTAGAACCTAGAAATGATAATGTTTTCCCTGACTTGTGAGTATGTTGCGTGAAACATGCTATTCTATGATGATCAAATTGCTTATGACACTAGAATGCAAGAATCGGCTGGTATTGCAAAAGATTGTCTGCTGGATGTAAGAGACCAGAGGCGAGTTACGGAAAAAAGGTCAGATGTTGCAAAATAACAGTGGGGAGGGGCGAGAGAGATGGGAATTACATCATGCAGTAGAACATAAAAACTATACCGATTTTGCGCACAGAACTTAAAGAAAATGGACTGCACCTATTTTCATGGGAAAAGGAAATTTCTTATCGTCGTGATTGTGTGTGTGTTTTTAGTAGAGGCTCGATTATGGAGGATGCATCGATATTAAATATAATTGTTAGAGTGAAGTGTTTTCACGCTCAGAATGGTCGGCACTTGAGGGGATGCTGTGGGTGACGGTCCAGTGTGTGTGTGTGTGTGTGTGTGTGTGTGTGTGTGTGCGCGTATGTGTGTGTGTGTGTGTGTGTGTGTGTGTGTGTGTTTGTGCGAGGAGCGGTCTTCCAACACAGCTCTGCTCTGACAAGGGTTTCTCATCATTTATCTCGCATTGTTTGGTGGACATTACAACTATTTGTGCCGTGGAGAGCTGCTGCCTCTACCACCCAGCCAAGTGCCCCACCGTGGTTGCATTGTACTGAAGACTGCCGCCAGTTTGGAGGGAGGCTGCTCTGACAGCAGCTGGCCGAATACTTTGCTCCCAGATACGGAAGGGGCTATGGCCATTAGAGGCAGTACCAGACGACCATTTGAAAATGTCTGTACACCTACCGTAGGTGGAGGGAGGGAGGGAATAAGAGGGATGAGGGGAGGTAAGGGTGACTCTAATTCCACTACTTCCTGACCGCACAACAAGGAGAATGCACATTCAACTGCCGCCTCTCTCTCCTGTTGCAATCTTGCGGGGTGGCGATTTTCTTTAGTCCCCCATACCTGCTTTGCGTTTTGACCCATTTGAATTCTAATTTTTTTCACTACTATTCTGATGTGTAATTAGATCAGTGAAGCATTTTCCATAAATTGTGTTAGTGTGCAGTGGCTTCGATTACCTAGGCTGCGGGGTGATTGCCGAGCAATGTGAGGGGACGCGTCTGTAGTGAACTCTGATATCAAACAGTGACAGACCTAGCTGTCACCTGTATGCTTGCAGGTAATTCACTTATGAAACTCCTCTCCTTCCAATGCCAACATCTCGGCAGTTGAAGACAATTCAGCCGGCCACGGTGGCCGAGCGGTTCTAGGCGCTTCAGTCCGGAACCGCACGACTGCCACGGTCGCAGGTTCAAATCCTTCCTCGAGCATGGGTGTGTGTGATGTCCTTAGGTTAGTTAGGTTTAAGTAGTTCTAAGTTCTAGGGGACTGATGACCTCAGATGTTAAGTCCCATAGTGCTCAGAGCCATTTGAACCATTTTTGAAGACAATTCCCACCAAAACATAAAGATAATAACTTCCACTGCAGACTTTTCCCATCAGCTTGTAGGTGAAAGGTCGAGTATGAGTATGTCTGCCACTAGTTTTTAGTGGTATTGTGAATTTTTTCCGGTAGACTAACACCAATTGAATGACATCATCACTTTTTGAGCTGTATCGCAATTTTAGGCGCTTCTTCTGAAGCGCTACGCATATAGTTGTGTAATTGGGAGCGATCTTTATGATTCATTACGTAATTAGGGCCAATAATTACTTCAGTTTCCCAACATAACTAAAGTACAATTGCATAACCTTTCTCTCCTGCATCTGGCAGTTTCCAAGTGTTGGGGATTGCACTTGGGCTTTCTGTCAAATTCCAGAAAGGGAACCGCAACATTGCGGGTGGAGGCTGGTGTGGGACGTCATTGCAGCTCTTGGAAAATGTATTTCTCATCTGAATTCGAAGTTACCACCAAAATTCGGAAATCCTGTCAAAATTCGAAATTCCCACCAATAGGGTAGGTAATGGAAATGTCATGTGGCTAGGCCCTCCCGTCGAGTAGACCTGTCGCCTGGTGCAAGTCTTTTGAGTTAACTTCGGCGACTTGCGTGTTGATGGGAATAAAATGATGATGATAGAGACAATATAACACCCAAAACCTGAGTGGAGAAAATCTCCAACCCATCTGGGGATCGAACCCGGAACCCTTGGTATGACAGGATATTGCGCTGACCACTTTTTTTTTATTTTTTATTTTTTACTCAGCTATTGGGGCGGAATGGGTAGGTGGGGGAAGGGGAAGAGTGGTGAAGGGGAGGGCGCAGGGACGCATGTGCCAACTGGGGAAAACACAAGACGTCATCTGGGCTGGTGGTGGGTAATTAATTGATCATTTAACTAATTTGCATATCAATTTTACATCAAAATTGCACTCATGCTTCCCTTACCCTATTATTAATAGGTGTTACCTGTGTTTCTTCCTGTCAAAGTATGTAGCATACTAACATTTAATAATCACTGGTGTGGGCATCACAGGGAACTGGGGGATGTCATGGTAGTGCAAAAACGTGTGTAATATGCGTGGGATACTTTTACACACAAACTGCAAAGATTAACATGTGACAACAGTATTGTCTCTGCAGCGTCATTACTAGGGGCTATCAGCAGGGCAGTCGTTACATCGCATCGCTCTCATGAATGTTTGTAAGGGCTTGGATTTCTGACCATCTCAGTTATTCACAGAAGACGAGATGTGTCCGTGGATTAACCATGCGATTTCACCTTACTTCTAGATCATCAGAGGTGATTACGCTGGCACGGTGCATTTTCAAATGTTTTTCAACCTTTGTTTGTCTGTATCACTTAACACTATCGCTCACGAAAGTGTCATATATGTTCTGTTTGTCTGAGTATCACTAGATTCACACACATTAGTACTCTTGTTTACGTTCAAGTAGGAACATATGACGTCTCTTTCCTTTTCGTTCACCAGACCATAAGTCCGCCCCAATAGCTGAGTGGTCAGCTACGGGCCCAGGTTCGATTCCCGGTTGGGTCGGAGATTTTCTCCGCTCAGGGACTGGGTGTTGTGTTGTCTTCATCATATCTTCCCCATCCGCCGCGCAGGTTGCCCAGTGTGGCGTCGAATGTAATAAGACGTGCACCAGGGCGGTCGACCAAACGCTCATTTCAGTTTTATCAGGATATAAAATTTTTCTTTACAATATGTGGGTTGAATATCACTTACTGTCGTTATTTGGGTTAGACTAAGTACATAATCTTTCTTTTCTGAATATTGCGGCCATATTTGTGGAATTTAACTAAGTGACCTGATACAAGTAAATTTGTCACTTTTTCTTTTACAGCAGCAGAAATGTTGAATATCGGTACTTGATATATCGTCGTTCTACTCTCACATGCAATAAATCCTTAAATGCTTCACCACGAATTGGACGGGAAAATGAAGCAAAAGCAAATACACTGAGTATACGAAAGAGAACATGCATCTAAAAGCATGGGAAAAAACGAATTCATGACCTCAAATGAAGATGAAACATGCACTGATAGATTAATGGCTCATATTACATTGAGTACCATGATGTAACACTATTTATACAATCAGCAACTGAAAAGTTATTTAACATGTACCACAGAAATCACTTACTTATCTTACTCGAGATAGAGAATTACGAAATATACTTCATTCATAATAACATGATGAAAATACGTCTCTTTTGTCTTGGTAATACTTAAAAATAAAGTGATTTGTGTTGTATCATCTGTATATTTCACATTGGACAAACAAGCAAGATTATGTGTTCTACAGTTTCATTTTGTAATTACAGTATACAGGAGGTTTTATTTGTGTGCCACAAAAATTCATGACATGCCACAAAAATGACATTTTCCTTTTGAAACTTGCATTATTGATTTTTCTGTTTGTACTACATGCACATACTGTTTTTAATATGCAAGCTTAACATTTTCTGCTCTCACCGGAATTGTTCATATGGCAAAACCATTTCCTTTGCAGAGACTAAAACAAATGTCCAGCCACTTTCAGTTGTTAGATAAATGTCACAAACCATTTATTTACAAAAATCCTTCAAATGACCATGTCTTACATGTTCATAAAAGGGGAGATTCTCTTAGCCAAGTATGATCACTTATATTCTAAGAGGAGTGCTGTATATGGGTATGCACAGCATGAGAAATAATAGACATTTACAGCTTGGATCTCTGCAGTAACCAATGCCTCACATATACTCGTAGCAGGAAAAAGTTGTCCATATATATATATACTCACGTTACGACAAAAATAACAAGCTATGCAGAAAATTTCTTTCGGATCTCTCACTTTACTGCCTCCATTCTAATACACATGATGAAATTTGTTGCATGACAATATGTTTGATGAGGAACCAATTCCATGTGATATAATTACTATTGGTTTGCTAAAGAAGGCATTGCCACAATGTAATCATAAATCTGCTAATTCCTTTCTCTGTTGCTCAGTAAAACATTCAAGTCCATGGTTCCATCCACCATTTTACAAAACAGGTGGGTGATTGTTGTGTACTAGCACTCATAGTTTTCATCACTTTCACTTTAACCTCTTGGCGGAATCTCTCATGACGTTACTTGTTTCTTATTAAATTCAAAACATTGCACTTAACATCCACTATCAAACGATATTTGCTGCCCGGAATGTCTATTCTCGCTTTCCTACCTTGCAAGAAATCCTTACCTAATTAACAGTTCACAGATAAGCTTCTCACTAAGACAACATACAGCTAATCGCTCTATCCTTAAAGTATATGGTTATCTGCGCCTGCTTATGCACCCTTTGACCGTTGGCACCAGTAGAATCGCTTATCATACAGTTCTGCACAGGCAGAATAGGGAATAAAGGGGGGTTGAAATGGAAATATTTTTTTAATCCATCTTTTATTCTACATCTTTGAAAGTTTTACAGTGTGTAGATACATCCTTTAGGAACAATATTTTCATTTCTCCACATAATTTCCCTCCCTCTCAACTGCCTTACGCTATCTTGGAACCAATCCATCTTTTATTCTACATCTTTGAAAGTTTTACAGTGTGTAGATACACCCTATAGGAACAATATTTTCATTTCTCCACATAATTTCCCTCCCTCTCAACTGCCTTACGCCATCTTGAAACCAGCGCCTCTAAACCCGCACAGTAAAATTCTGGCCCAACCTATTGCAGCCATTGTTTGGCAGCGTGCACAAAGGAGTCATCATCTTCAAACCTTGTTCCACGAAGAGAGTCTTTCAGTTTCTCAAAGAGGTGATAGTCACATGGGGCCAGGTCGGGACTGTAAGGCGGGTGTTTCAGTGTTGTCCATCCGAGTTTTGTGATCGCTTCCATGGTTTTTTGACTGACATGTGGCCGTGCATTGTCGTGCAACAGCAAAACATCCCGCTTTTGCCGATGTGGTCGAACACGACTCAGTGGAGCTTGAAATTTTTTCAGTGTCGTCACATACCCATCAGAATTTATGATGGTTCCACTTGGCATGATGTCCACAAGCAAGAGTCCTTCGGAATCTAAAAACACCGTAGCCATAAGTTTTCCAACAGAAGGTGTGGTTTTGAATTTTTTTCTTGTGTGAATTTGCATGATGCCATTCCATTGATTGCCTCTTCGTCTCTGGTGAAAAATGATGGAGCCATGTTTCATCACCTGTCACAATTCTTCCAAGAAATTCATCTCCACCATTCTCGTACTGTTCCAAAAGTTCGCTGCATACCGTTTTTCTTGTTTCTTGAGCCACTGCCAACATCCTGGGAACCCACCTGGCACAGACCTTTTTTAACGCGAACACTTTCAATATTCAGCAAACACTTCCTTCCCCTATCCCAGCGTAGCGTGACAGTTCGTTCACTGTCTACATCTATATCTACATTTATACTCCGCAAGCCACCCAACGGTGTGTGGCGGAGGGCACTTTACGTGCCACTGTCATTACCTCCCTTTCCTGTTCCAGTCGCGTATGGTTCGCGGGAAGAACGACTGCCGGAAAGCCTCCGTGCGCGCTCTAATCTCTCTAATTTTACATTCGTGATCTCCTCGGGAGTTATAAGTAGGGGGAAGCAATATATTCGATACCTCATCCAGAAACGCACCCTATCGAAACCTGGCGAGCAGTCTACACCGCGATGCAGAGCGCCTCTCTTGCAGAGTCTGCCATTTGAGTTTATTAAACATCTCCGTAACGCTATCACGGTTACCAAATAACCCTGTGACGAAACGCGCCGCTCTTCTTTGGATCTTCTCTATCTCCTCCGTCAAACCGATCTGGTACGGATCCCACACTGATTAGCAATACTCAAGTATAGGTCGAACGAGTATTTTGTAAGCCACCTCCTTTGTTGATGGACTACATTTTCTAAGCACTCTCCCAATGAATCTCAACCTGGTACCCGCCTTACCAACAATTAATTTTATGTGATCATTCCACTTCAAATCGTTCCGCACGCATACTCCCAGATATTTTACAGAAGTAACTGCTACCAGTGTTTGTTCCGCTATCATATAATCATACAATAAAGGATCCTTCTTTCTACGTATTCGCAATACATTACATTTGTCTATTTTAAGGGACAGTTGCCACTCCCTGCACCAAGTGCTTATCCGCTGCAGATCTTCCTGCATTTCGCTACAATTTTCTAATGCTGCAACTTCTCTGTATACTACAGCATCATCCGCGAAAAGCCGCATGGAACTTCCGACACTATCTACTAGGTCAGATGCTTATGTCAGCAATCACCAATTCGTTAACTCTCTGCACATTGTCTGGAGTGTGTGCAGTGTGAGACCTGCCACTGCGAGAACAATCCTCAATATTGCCGTGCCCGCTTTCATCACTTAACCTACTTGCCCACCGACTAACTGTACTGCAATCGACAGCAGCATCTCCATACACCTTTTTCAACCTCTTGTGGATGTTTCCCACTGTCTTGTTTTCACAGCACAGGAATTCTATGACAGCACGTTGCTCCTGACGACCGTCAAATGTAGCAGCCATCTTCAAGGCATGCTATGACAGCGCCACTCACAGGAACAGGTTGAATTAAGTTTGAAAACAAGTGGGAAGGATGTATCTACACACTGTTCAACTTTCACAGATGCAGAATGAAAACTGTATTTTTACAAAAATAGTGTGCAATTCTTTTGGTGTGACCCTTGTACAAAAGTTGACAATGCAATAATGCCCAACAAAATAAGAAAAACATAAAAAGCATAAAAGCAATGAAAATACTCATTGATATTATCTCAGATGTACACATATTTTTACATATGTTACCAAAGGAAACCACAATTGCCAGTATAATATACAATCAGAAATTGTAACAAGATAAAAACGTGATGTCACATTGACACAAGAACAACTAGTACAGGAATACAGGTCAAAGAACTTCAAGGTCAAATATGACAGTCCTGGCCAAATCCAAAGAAGTTCCAGTTAAGTAATTATGCAATAATCAGATTACAGAACTGAAGTATTAACAGTTGTGCACTTGATTGAGATTACATAAAACAGCAATAAAATAAAATGTAAAATAACAGATAAGTAAGACTGGTGAACTGAAGAATAAACAATACTTTACAACCCATTCAAAACACATAAGCGAGTGAAATACCACCTACAGATCAGTCCATAAAATTAAAATCAGTCAAGCCATATGAGATAAAAAATACACATTAAATTACATTAGCACAAAGAAAATTCTGTTTTTAGGAGTGAAGGAAAATATAAAAGGAATGTAGCAAATGTAGATGCAAAATATCTGAAATTTTATACACATGACAAAATCTAACCAACAAGTTTTATGAAGAAACATAGTACACAACTAAACTTTTATGCATTGACTAGAAAAATATTTCATCCAAATGACTACACAATCACAAAATACAATTAAAATTCAATTTATCATACAGATAATAATTAATAAAATGATATGGTATGAACCTAAACTTCAACACATTGGTTAAAAATTGTATCACTGACATTGCTACGTAGTCATAAGACAAAACTGAAAAAAGCCATTTAGCATTTCTATAAAAATTAATGAAGGAAGCCACTACTCAATTATAAAATCAAAATACAGAGAAATTACCATAATATGTGACTCCTCCTACACCCACACCCACACACACACACACACACTCACTCACCCACCCACCCACACACACACACACACACAACTCCAGAGTAAAATGGGAAAAAATATGAGAGGACTTTTAATCCTCATCTTAAACATGTTGTAACAGTAATGTAACTGTCAAAGTACTGTGAGGTTGGGGGGAGTTTATATGAAGGGGTAAGGGAAAAGAAATATATGATGAAGCTTACAAAGTTATGATATAAAAAAATGAATACAGTTATAAAAAGATAAAGAAGTACAGAATTAAGGGCTTTGCACCTACAAAGCTACAGAATGTACAGAAATGCTAAAAACTATGACCACAATACTTACAGTCAGTTTAACCTACATGGGATTTCTTACCAAAAATAAATGGTTCTGGAATGATGTAAATGTATGTAATTTTATTGGAGTTACTGACAAGAGAGCCAAACACATTAATGACTACATCCAATGATGATACTAACCACAAATTCGGGATATGCTTTAGAAAGGTGAATTATAAACACAACAGTATTAATATTACATCAATTTAGAAACTGGATGAAGATAAGGAAGATGTAAAAAAGTGAAAATGAAATTAACAGGTGATGAGGAATGGGTTTGGTAAGGAATGGAGGCTAAGGGTTAAAAGGAAAAAACAATTGATGTGCATCCAAAACTGGATTGACAGCCATAATTTTAGGTTTGCACCGACAAAAAATGTAATAGGAAGATAATAAATGATAGAGGATTCTTGAGTTATGCATAAACTAATTCAAATATTATTTGCCCTATTAAGTAACAAAAAGTTAATGAAAGTGAAAAGTAAAATTATTATTCAAAAGGTAAAGCCCCTCAGGTTGACAGTAAGTCAAAGTAAAACATGTATGTGAAAGAGCCCAGCAGGCTATAAAAAAGAAGGTGAGTAAGAACAAGCATGGGAAGGGGGATTGGATATGGGTGCAGCCGAAATAGTAAAATTGGGTCATAATTGGGGTAAGTTATATTAAAGTAGCTTAAAGAGGTCCACTCAAATATTTGAAAATTGTCAGTCCAATTGTTTACATAGCTTTAGGTTTTCAGTTCCACCTTCTCATTCTGGATGATGGAGGATACAGACAAAATAAAGGGGGTAATAACTAAGGAAAGTTGTATTAAATAGCGTAAAGAGATCCACTAAAATATTTAAAACTTACAATGAAATTGTTTAAGTAACTTTTATTTTTCAGTTCCACTTACTCATTGAGAACTTTTCTGGATGGTAACCCTATTTGCAAAAATCTTTGTTTCTTCTAGAAGGTTCATAACCACATTCATTTCATCTCAATGCAACATCTCCATCTGATCAGCAATTTATCCAGTGTATGTCTGTACAATCTTAAATGCAGAGCTACTACTTGGATAGAAATGTTCATTAGATCTAATTTTTTCTTTCCTTCCTATTTGATCAATGTACATATTGTCACATTTCGAGATAATGATTTTGTCTTATGATTATGGTATTGTTACTTGATCAAAATTTTCTTGACTGTATAGGATTTTAGATGTTTCGCATCTGCATATTCTACATTCCTTTTATACTTTCCTTCACTCCTAAAAACTGTATATTCTTTGTATTAATGTAGTTTAATGTGTGTTTTGGTCTGATGTGGCTTGACTGATTTTAATTTTAAGTAATGAACCGTAGCTGGCATTTCACTTGCTTATGTTTTTGAATGGATTGTAAAATATTTTATATTCTTAAACTCATCAGTCTTCCTTATCTGTTACTTTTAAATTTTATTACATTGGCGTTTTCGGAGGTGGGCGAAAGACACATTTGATGTTAGGCCGAGCCAGAATTATGCCGATTCCGTTGGATACTTTGCCGGCTTAAGGCAGGTACGCCATTGTCTTCACGTCCTCTTCGTTCTCTCTCTGCTGGGCTTGTGCATTCTACCTGAAAGCACGTCGAATTTGACTCTCGTTATATATATTCTTCTAGAAAACGTCCTTAAGATGGTTAAGTTCTCGGTAGAATTCTGGCTCAGCGTAACATCAAATGTGTCTTCCGCCCACCTCCGAAAACGCGTGCAGTAAAAGATGACGTGAGACTCCGCAAACCGGGTGTTTACCGTATTCCGTGTAACTGTGGTTCAAAATGGTTCAAATGGCTCTGAGCACTATGCGACTTAACTTCTGAGGTCATCAGTCGCCTAGAACTTAGAACTAACTAAACCTAACTAACCTAAGGACATCACACACATCCATGCCCGAGGCAGGATTCGAACCTGCGACCGTAGCGGTCACTCGGCTCCAGACTGTAAATGTGGTAAGGCATACATCGGGCAAACTGTACGGACAATCGAAGAAAAATGCGAGTAACACAGAAGGCACACTGAACTGAAGCAGCCTACAAAATCTGCGGTTGCGGAACACTACATGGATACTGGGGATACTATGGAGTACGCGAAAACGGAAGTTTTACGGCAAGCCTCGTCTTTTTGGGACTGTCTTCTGAAGGAGGCGATTGAAATACATGTAGCTGATGGGCTGGTCAACAGAGACGCCGGGTTCAACCTCAGCAAAGCCTGGGACCCAGCACTCAGCCATCTAAAAGCACAGCGCCGATCCAAAGCGACTTCCGCGAGCGACGAAGGCCACAGGACATCTGATGGTCCAGAGTCCGCTTCCAGCAGCCAGCGGCTCGCCCCTCCCCACCACCACCCTACGTACCGCCGCGCGCGGAAGGAGGCGGGGGAACGGGCGGGGAGCGATCAGAGATAAAGGGGAGAAGATTCAGCAGAGACGCTCAGTCTGCAGGTATCACCTGAAGATGACGACAAGGAACGCTGTCGAAATATCCTGGTGAAAACGACTGCAGCCGGCGGGAGACCCGACATCAGTACAAAAAACTAATTCGCCTGGAAAGCCTAAGATCATACAAAATGGACTTGTCTAGGTCAAAACAGGGGTTTCTTGCATTTACTCGGTGTCTCGTTCACAGTCTTTCGGATCTATTCTCTGCGTGTCACCTGAAAACAGCAGAGAATGTTGGTGATTTGGTTGCAGATAGAGTGAGATGGTCTTTGAGTCAAATTCGAAACTTATAACCCACAACTGTACACAATTCTCTTGTCACTGCATTGCAGCAGTGTAGATGTTGAACGGACACAACAATCTAATAATTAATGAATTGAGCAACAGCGTCTGACAAGGTCCTCAGGACGTTATTGGTAATTCGATTACTTGGATCAAAATGTACTTTGTGATTCGAGCCGGAAAACTCTAGTATGCGCTCAACCAAAA
This sequence comes from Schistocerca piceifrons, assembly GCF_021461385.2. Classification (NCBI taxonomy): domain Eukaryota; kingdom Metazoa; phylum Arthropoda; class Insecta; order Orthoptera; family Acrididae; genus Schistocerca; species Schistocerca piceifrons. The sequence goes on along the minus strand of NC_060140.1, from coordinate 639,769,305 downwards.
TTAAAACAAATGTGCTCATCTGTTTACAGAACTCTCCGAGCACATGTTTTTTAATATACCAGTTGTGATATGACGAGCTACTAGTTTGCAAAGATACTTGTGTGAGCTGTGAATATCTGAGTAGGCGGTGTTGCGTCCCTGCACAGTTCCTCTCACTAACGTGGTCGATGGTGTGACCTGTGCAGCACAATCAGCACGTTGACGGCTGTGTGAGTTGAGGTCTACTAATCAACCTTTAACGGAGTGAGAGGGAGAAGGTCTCCTAGGACGCTTAACATAGGTGATTTTGAAACAAAGAGGAGGAATTGTTGGTTTCGTAGAATGTGAGTAAGGTTGCAAGCACTTAAGGATTCAATTTAAGAACAGGTTATTTCCCTGCAGCTCAACTTTATTTGGAGATGCGCCCTACCATGTTTTCATGGTCTCCTTCTTCTTCTACACTTCAAGGGTTAGGAACTTGGGCCTATACAGTCTTCACTTTTCATTGTCACCTCGTTCTTGGCCTTCGTGCACCCCTTTTTCTTCTTGGTTGGAACAACATGGCCTTACATGTGATTCCCTCTACACTCATTGTTTGTAGGCGATGTCTCCATAATCTTTTATTTTATTCAATCTTTTCATTAATACTGGAAATATCTAGTGCATTCCCAAATTCTTCCCTAGTAACACCTCTCACTTTCCTAAGAAATCTCTTTTCTGCTGCTTGTAGTTTACTTTCATCGCATTTTTTAATGATCGTTTAATGTCCCGTCGATAACGATGTCATTACAGCTTTTGGTGATCCATTACTCATTTGCACAAAGCAACACAGCTGTAGACAGGATGTTATAAAATTTTAGTTTTGTTTCCTCTGTTTTTTTGTTCTGATATCTCTTATCATTCTGCATATTAATTGATATTCGTTATTCATGTCTTCTATATCCTTGTTCCTATCGTAGCTTATACACCATCCTAAAAAATTAAAGATAGTGTTCTGCTCCAGTAGTGTTTTATGTTTTACTATTTCTGAGCAGGTGGGGTATTTTCCATGATGGTCCATGATTTTAGTTTTTTTATTAGCATTAGAAGGTTATTTTCTCTTTTCCCTAATTGATGCAGTTTATACACTGCTTTTTGTAGCCCATCTTCACTTTCTTCCAAATTTGGAACATCATCTGCATACATAACGATACTGACATTTCTGTTTCTATTAATCTGTACATCTAGATTTACATCTTGTCTCGAGTAAGAACTCATTCATTTAAATGAACATTAAATAAGACTACTGACGGGCAACAGCCTTGTTTAATTCCGTTATTGGTAGTGATTTCTTCGGTTTTATTACTACCAGTTGTCGTTATTGTTATTATTATTGTGTCTTCATATGAGCCTATTATTGTTTCCATAAGATGCCTAGGATATCCAGCTTTAGTCATCATTCCCCATGTTTTCTTTCTGTTCACGCTGTGAAAAGCTTTATCGAATCCAATAAAAACTATATTTGTCTGTAAATTGACTTTTGATTGTTTCTCAAAAATTCTTTTCTGGTAAATGTATTATCACTGCGCGGATGGGCTGTACAGAATACACGTTGTTCCTCTGTTCTCAGTCTTACAGGATTACTGATTATTTTTGGAACACTTTATGGGTTGAGTTTAGGAGGTTGACTCCTCTATAATTTTCACTATTGTTTTTTCGAACTTTTTTAAAAAACTGATACCACTGCCTATGTTTTTCAAGAGTTTGGGATTTTACACCATTGCCAAAATTCACGAAACAAATGGAATAATCTCAAATCATAAAAGGGCATGGAACGTTTTAAACGTTTCATATTAACACCATCTTGTCCATATGATTAGTTTTTTTAACACACTCTCCAACTACTTGAAGTTCTTCTGTTGTGACTGAATCCATAGTATTATTACGTAATGTGATCTTTTCTTCCCTTAGTTCTGGATGTTCCATTTGCCGCAGTTCTATACAAAATTCGTTTCATGATCTTCGCTAATTCTTTCATTTGTCTAGGTAGCATATTTAAGTGATTAACTGTGCAAGATCACAGGTTAACGTATGCGTGAGCAAAGTCATTGCAAATGCGAAATGGTGGTACATGAATAACCATATAACCGACAGAATGTCGAATGCAGGCACGGAAATATGCATGCATTCTCTCGTACAGGTGTCGGATATCCATTTGTGGGACGGAGTTCTGCTCTTGTTGCACTTGGTCGTCCAGTACAGTGATGGTTAATGCTGTTTGTGGATAACGCTGGAGTTATCGACCGATGATGTCTCATATGTGTTCGACTGGAGACAGACGTGGTGATCTAGCAGGCAAAGGCAACATACAGAATGTTGCTATGCAACTGTGTTAGGTGGGAGAGCGTTTTCCTGTTGGAAAACACACCCCCAGAATGCTGTTTATGAATGGCAGCACAGCAGGTCGAATCTCTAGAATCACGCCCAGATTTGCCGTCAGGGTACTTAGGACAGTCTCAGGAGTGTCTGCATACCAATCTCTAAGTCCGGGACCGAGCGAGGTGTCGTAGCGGTTAGCACACTGTACTCGCATAAGGGAGGACGATGGTTCAATCCCGCGTCCGGCCATCCTGATTTAGGTTTTCCGTGATTTCCATAAATCGCGACAGGCAAATGCCGGGATGGTTCCTTTGAAAGGGCACGGCCGACTTCTTCCCCGTCCTTCCCTAATCCGATGAGACCGATGACTTCGCTGTTTGGTCTCTTCCTCCAAACAACCCAATCCTCTAAATCCTTGTGTAGGTCCAGTGCATCTAGGCAGCAGACAGGTTGGTCGCAGGCCCTCATCTGGCCATCTTCTAACAAACACACGGCCATCACTGGCATCGAGGTAGATCTGGTTTTCATCAGAACACACGACAGACTTCCAATCGGCTCTCCAATGAGCTGTCGCTTGAGAGAAATGAAGTCGCAAACGGTGGTGGTTTGGGGTAAGTGGAACGCAAGCTACAATGCGTCTGGCTCGGAGCTGTCCTTGAAGTAACCGATTTGTAACAAAAATGTTCAAATGTGTGTGAAATCTTATGGGACTTAACTGCTAAGGTCATCAGCCCCTAAGCTTACACACTACTTAACCTAAATTATCCTAAGGACAAACACAGACACCCATGCCGGAGGGAGGACTCGAACCTCCACCGGGACCAGCCGCACAGTCCATGACTGCAGCGCCTTAGACCGCTTGGCTTATCCTGCGCGGCGATTTGTAAGAGTTCGTTGTGTCACTATGGCGCCAACTGCTGTTCGATTTGCTGCTGCAGGTGTAATATGATGAATATGATGCAACACAGCCGTACGCCGAACTCGATGGTCTTCCCTCTCCGTAGTGCCACATGGCTGCCCGGAACCGAGTCTTCTTGCGACCACACCTTCCTATGACCACCCCAGTTTGTAGTCATGTAAAGTGCTCACATTCATGTCAAGTCATTCAGCAGTACCACGGAAGGAACACCAAGCTCCTCGTACCCCATTACACGACCTCGTTCAAACTCAATGAGCTATCGATAATGGCGTTCTTTGTTGCCTTAAAGGCATTCTTGGCTAACATCGAAGGTAACAAACTCTCACAACCGTTACGACGTGCATTTAGAGCAAATCTGATTTGCATCCTCATAGTCGCGCTACTAGCGTCACTTTTAAACTACTGGCGTGAAATGGATGTGGAAACACACCTACCAGCTTTTGTTTATCTACAATGGCCACTCCAAAAGAAATCCACACTATTCTTTTTTAATAATCCATCTTTTATTCTAAATGTTTTAAAGTTTTACAGTGTGTATATACTCCCTTTAGGAACAATATTTTCATTTCTCCACATAATTTCCATCCCTCTCAACTGCCTTACGCCATCTTGGAACCAGCGCCTGTATACACGCACGGTAAAATTCTGGACCAACCTGTTGGAGCCACTGTTTGGCAGCGTGCGCAAGGGAGTCATCATCTTCAAACCTTGTTTCGCGAAGGGAGTCTTTCAGATTCCCAGACAGATGATGGTCACATGGAGCCAGGTCAGGACTGTAAGGCGCGTGTTTCAGTGCTGGCCATCCGAGTTTTGTGATCGCTTCCATGGTTTTTTGACTGATATGTGGCCGTGCATTGTCGTGCAACAGCAAAACATCCTGCTTTTGCCGATGTGGTCGAACACGACTCAGTCGAGCTTCAGCTTTCTTCAGTGTCGTCAGCAGTCACCAGTTCGTTAACCCTCTGCACATTGTCTGGAGTGTGTGCAGTACTAGGCCTGCCGCTGCGAGGACAATCCTCAATATTCCCGTAGCCGCTTTCATCACGTAACCTGCTTGCCCACCGACTAACTGTACTGCGATTGACAGCAGCATATCCAACACCTTTTTCAACCTCTTGTGGATGTTTCCCACTGTCTTGTTTTCACAGCACAGGAATTCTATGACAGCACGTTGCTTCTGACGAACGTCAAGTGTAGCAGCCATCTTGAAGACATGCTGTGACGGCACCACTCACGGGAAAAGGTTGAACTAAGTTTGAAAACTAGTAGGAAGGATGTATCTACACAATGTAAGACTTTCACACATGCAGAATGAAAACTGTATTTTTACAAAAATAGTGTGCATTTCTTTTGGTGTGGCCCTCGTAGCTCAACTCCTTCTTGGGGTTATGTTTCTTTACTTTTTTTTCATCAATGTATTTAGTTCTGCAGCATCTTTCTCTGCTCTGTGTTCCACTACGTAATAGGCAAAAGTTTACCTCCTTGGTGTATTCTATTCCGCTCTAGTTATAAAATGTTACAACGCCTACCTTTTTTTGGCATGCTTCCGCTTGTGTTTATATTCTTACTCAGTTTCTGGTGCTTTATTCTGCAGTTGCTTTTTGTGCCTTTGGACTCTATCTTTTGCTTCAACGGCTTTTTCTTAGAAAATCAATGCGTACACCCTATCATCCTATGTGTTAGTTTCTTCGAGCAGTTCCCGGTTTCTGAGTTCTAGCTTTCGCTATCAAAGATGAGCTCTCTACCTACAACTCGTTGTCAGTACACAAACTAATACTTTACGCGCAATGAGAGACAAGTGCGAAACAGCGCTTCATCCTCTTTATATTCCGACACGCAGAAAGTGGTAACTATTAATCATTGCTACTACTAGAGACAAACTTTACAGACCTTGCTTCTCTCCAAAGATAATACCTGTTGCTGGATAGTTATAGGAAAATCAGATTTTCTTCTTCGAATTTGTACTGACTGCTAGTTCTTACTGAATCAGCCCCACAGTGTTTCTCTGTAGTGACTCCTCTCGCTGTGGTACTGCTTTCTGGTTACTGCTTACTTCCTCCAGTCACTGCTCTACCCACGGTACCGACTGCTTCTAACCCATACTGCTGACTGTCTTGGCCCTGTGCGTTAGTCACTTATAGACTGATTTTTGAGGGGCTTTTTGGGTGAGTGCTTATCGCAACGTTACGTCCCCTCCCCCCCCCCCCCCCCACTTTTTCAAGGGTTTCCGTTATGACCGAAATCTGTCCAGAATCTCCTAGAATGTTCTAGAACATCCTTGCTGTTAGGCCTGAATCTGCTAGTCACCTTGGCACCGAAGGATGTTGGCCTCACTGGTCATTAGGCCTACAGCACGGCCATTTCCTCAGCAGGCTGTTAACATGTCTTACTTCATACAGAACACTGGCTCCCTTCCAGAAACACGACAGGTATCACGCTTTGTGCGTTACCTCAGTGTTAAGGTTTCTCTCCTTTACTCGCAGCCGAGTGACTTTTTACGTTAATAAGATTACGACAGCCATGACAGCAGTTTGTGGCCGGTGAGGCCTTGGCATCTCCAGTCTATATTAAGCAGTTTTCTGCTTGGGAGCGAGTGGACGGGCAGTGAGAAGCAGTTGTCAACGGGGTATACCCGACCTGGAAAGGGGAGTCCGGGGACCCAGCACGTTTTCTAAGCGAGCTAAGTGACTTAACCTAGAATGACTTAGAACATGTGCCAAAAATTGTTCTATACATAGAAAATACGTAAAATGCCTTACAGACACAATATGAGAAAACTAAATACGTCTTATTAAACTTGACTGTGAGACGAGCTCACTGGAAATCAAACCACGCGTGTATGAACACGTTATTCATAATGTTATTAACATTTACAAACATTTTGGTTGTTATGGCCTTTAGTCCGAAGACTGGTTTTATACAGCGTCTAGCCTGTGCAAGCCTCTCCATCTCCGAATAACTGCTGCGACTTACTTCCTTCAGCATCTGCTTACTGTATTCATCTCTTGGTCGCCCCCTACGAATTTTATCCCCCTTCCCCCCTCCCCAAACTTCCCTCACACACTAGGTTGGTGACCGCTTAACGTCCCATCAATCTGTCCGTTTTTCTAGTCAGGTTGTACCACAAATTTCTTTTCTTTTCAATTATATTCAGTACATCTCATTACTTACATGATCTACCCATCTAAAAATAAATAAATGTCATGTGACTAGGGCCTCCAGTCTGGTAGACAGTTCGCCAGGTGCAAGTCTCTCGAGTTGACGCCACTTCGGCGACTTGTGCGTCGAGTCTACCCATCTGATCATCAGCGTTCAGCTGTAGCACCACATTCAAAAGCTTCTATTCTCTTCCTGTGTAAACTGTTTATCATCCATGTTCCACTTCCATGCATCCCAAGATAAATGATTTCAGGAAAGATTTCCTAACAGTTAGATCAATATTCTATGTTAACAAATTCCTCTTCTTGAGACACATTTTTCTTGCAATTGGCAGTCTACATTTTATATTCTCCATGTTTCTGTCATCATCCGTTATTTTACTGCCCAAATGACAAACTCATCTACTACTTTACGTGTATCATCTTCTAATCTAATGCCCTCAGCTTAACCTGATTTAATTCGACTACATTCCATTATCCTTGTATCACATTTGTTGATTTTCATCTTATGTATACGTTCCAAAACACTGTTCATTCCGTTTAACTGCTCTTCCAAGTAATTTGCTGTCTCTGTCAGAAGTACAATGTCATCGGCGAACCTTGATTTCCTTTAGTACCTGCTCAATGTACAGCCTGAATAATAACAGGGATAGGGTACAACTCTGTCTCTTTCTCTTCTCAGTCATTGCTTTTTTTTCCAGCCCCTCGACTTTCATAACTGCCGTCTGGTTTTTGCACAAGTTGTAAATGGCTTTCCGCTTTTTAATCCTACTACCATCATAATTTCAAACAGAATATTTCAGCCAACATTGTAAAAAGCTTTCTGTAAGTCTACAGATGCTATAAATGTAGGTTTGCCTTTCATTAACATACGTTCTAAGTTAAGTTGTAGTGTCAGTACTGCCTCGTATGTGCCCAAATTTCTCCAGAATACAAATAGATATTCCCAGAGTTCTGCTTCCACCAGTCTTTTCATTCTTCCGTAAAGAATTCTTATTAGTACTGTGCAACCATTACTTAGAAAACCTACAGGTTGGTAATATTCACATCTCTCAACAACAGCTTTCTTTAGAATTGGAATTATTAGATTCTTCTTGAAGTCTGAGGGTATTTCGCTTGTCTCATATATCTTGCACACCAGACGGAAGAGTTCTGTCATGGCTGGCTCTTCCAAGACTATCAGTAGTTCTGACGGAATGTCGTCTATTTCTGGGGCATTGTTTCGACTTAGATGTATCAGTGCTCTGTCAAATTCTTCTAGCAGTATCATGTCTCCCATCTCACCTTGATCTACGTCCTCTTCCATTTCTCTAATACTGCCTGAAAGTTCATCTTTCTTCTATAGATCCTCTATATATTCCTTCCACCTTTCAGCTTTCCCTTTTTTTGCTTGTTACTGGTTTCCCATCTAAGGTCTTGGTATTCATACCACCACTTCCTTTTTCTCCGAAGGCCTCTTTAATTTTCGTTTAGGCAGTATCTAGCTTTCCCTCAATGACATATGCTTCTAAATCCTGACATTTGTCCGCTAGCCATTCCTGCTGAGCCATTTTGCACTTCCTCTCAATCTCATATTTTACACGTTACTATTCTCTTTCACCTGCTTCATTTGCTGCAGTTTTTGCTTTTACTCCAGTATCTCCTGTGTCACTCAAGGATTTGTCTTTTTACCTATTTGATCCTCAGATGCCTTGTATATTTCACTTTTCAAAGCTACCCATTCATCGTCGACTGTATTCTTTCCCCTGTTCCAATCAATCGTTCCCTGATGCTCCCCCTGAAACTCTTTACAACCTCTGGTTCTTTCGTCTTATCCAAGTCCTGTCTCCTTAATCTTGTACCTTTTTTGAAATTTCTTCAGTTTTAATCTGCAGTTCATAACCAATAAATTTTGGCCAGAGTTCGCATTTGCCCCTGAAAATGCCTTATAATTTAAAATCTGCTTCCAAAATCGCTGTCTCACTATTATATAGTCAGTCTGAAAGCTTCTGGTATCCCAATGTCTCTCTCACGTGTAATACCTTCTTTCATATAACTTAAACCAAGTGTTAGCGATAATTCACTTATACTTTTTGCAAAATTATAACAGGCGGCTTCCCCTTCCATTCGTTTCGTCCAGTCCATATTCGTCTGCTATATTTCCTTCTCTTCCTTTTCGTACTCTCGATTTCCAGTCCCCAATCACAATTAAGTTTTCGTGTCCCTTAAACATGTGAATAATTTCTTTTATCTCAATCTCTTCATCATCTGCGGAGCTAGCTCGCATATTAACTTGCACTACTTTAATGAGTGTGGACTTCATGTGTACCTTGGCTACAGTAATGCGTTCACTATGTCGTTCATAGTAGCTTACCCGAATTCCTATTTTTTTATTCATTATTAAACCTATTCCTTCATCAGCCCTGTTTGATTTTGTACTTATAACCCTGTGTTCACCTGGCCAGAAGTCCTGTTGCTGCTGCCATAAAACTGCACTATCCGCACCATATCTAACTTCAGCCTATCCATTCCCCTTTTAAATTTTCTTGTCTGCCTGCCAGGTTAACAGAGCTAACATTCCACTCTCTGATCCGTAGAACACCAATTTTGTTTCTCCTCAGGACAGCGTCCTCCTGAGTAATGCCCGCCCGGAGATCCGGCTATGGGACTACTTCACCTTCGGAATATTTTGCCCAAGAGGACGCCATCATCATTTAACCGTACAGTAGAGCTGCAGGCCCTCGGGAAAAATTGCGGCTATAGTTTCCCCCTGCTTTCAGCCGTTGGCAATATCAGCACAACAAGGCCGTTTTGATTGATGTTACAAGACCAGCTCAGCCCCAGAAACCTAACGATTGGCTGACTTCTCAACGGACACCCCTGTGATGTGGTTGTACATACGGTACGGCTATATGTGTCACTGATGCAAGCAAGCCATCTCAACAACGGCAAGGTCCATGGTTCATGGGGAGTTACAAATATTATAGTTTAAAAAATTGTAAGAGCTCAAGAAAACACCCTAATTAAAGACATAATATGTAGTTTAAAAGCTGATAATGACAGAAATTATGACGAAAAGCTACTTTTACTATTAAACAAATTTATTAACATTTATAAACAATTTACTATGTAATATGAAAAGATGTACCTAAACTGTCATTCCTCGACATGCACACACTTTATAAAACTTTATGAAAACCAGCACGAGCATCTCATTCTATAATCCAACTGATTCCCATATTTAGTTAACTACTATTCGATGCTATAATGTATTTAAAGTCAATATTTTGATTAGTCAGGCAGCAGTATCAGATGTAGTAAGAATTTCGTGAAGTTATTCTTTATTATACAACTTAGATTTAAATGTTTTTTATAAATCGCGAACTGAATAGTTTTTCTGTATTTTAATGTGTGTCTATTGGAAGTCTTACGTCACAAATATATAATGGTGATCGCTTTCTAAATACCTATCGTGGGTAGCGCAGTGGTCATGTAACCATGTCTTTAAATAATCAAGCACAACAGAGTTTGGTCCGTGTTCGTCAGTCCGTTAATTTATCAACTTGATGTAGGTGCTCTGTTCAAACACAGCCGTGAACATATTTAAAATAAATTTTTGATTAAAATTAGAAGAACTGTAATGTTGAAAACGTCATTATTGGACGGGAACCTTTTCATACATTTACCTTCCCTTTTAATTATTTCTTTACAGCTCATTTCTTGTTTTTATTTGTTTTTTTTTTATTTTTGTCTGTTTATACTGCTCTCCAAAACTAAGAACGATATAGATAAAGCAACATAAGATATCAACAAGTCGGTGAAACGGCATGAATATGCGAGAGCATGTTGCCAGAGGTCTCCTGCTAGTTCACAGACTACTGGACGTTACATGGGGTGAGGTCAACGTAACTGTCGCGCCTAATTCAGCTGGTCCTGCGACACGGGGAAGCTGAAGGAGCGAGAAAGTGTGACCTGTTCTTCATTACAATATGAGCCGAAGACTACATCTGGATGACTTCGCAAGTGGAATAATCATTGGGAAACTGGAATAAATGTGTACGACGAGTGTAACCTAGGAGTTTTGTATTGCTCACAACATTGTTTCACGTGCATGGGGAGCATTTCTAAATGCAGGCACCGCTGCCTGAAGGAGATAAGGTGGTTCGCCAATGATCAACAGCTGGTGACCCTTACATTTTGTAACAGGCAAGAAGGGACCCACTGCCAAAAAGCGGTTGCGGTTGTAACCACATTCAACGGGAGCGTAATACACGCAATCCTACCCTCCACACTCGTACGGCTACTGCATGGGTGTGGTTTCTTTGTCCGACGACCAGTACGACGTTTTCCGTTGACACCTGTACATCGGCGTTGGTGCAGGAGCGTAGGGACAGTACCTACAAGGAATGGGGTCTGCTGCTCTCCTTGTACGGGAGCCGGTTCAGTCTGAGTAGTGATTGCGGACGCACCCTCATTTGGCGGCAGGTGGGCACATGTAATGCACCCCGGGTGATCGCATTGGTGGTATAGGTTTTATGGTATGGCGAGGCATAATGTTGCGTGGACTTACTAATCTCCAAATCTTTGAACGCGGTACACTCACACGTCGACGTATATGAGGTGTGCGGACATTTGCCACGCCGGACATTTGCCACGTTCTTACCTGCTTCGAAGGGTTGGGTCTCTTGTCTTCCCATCTTCCTCCTCCTCCTATATTATGTTTGCACCGGTTCTCATTTCGAATTCTAAACTATTTACTTCGTCTTCTTTGGTGAAGGAATTTCGGAAAACTGCATTTAGTAACTCTACTTTAGTGCCACTGTCATCAGTAACATTACCGTCGCTGTCGCGCAGTAAAGGTACTTACTTACTGATTTACTTAACATAGGACCAGAATCTCTTTGGATTTTCCGCCACATTTCTAGAGAGAGTTTCGTTGTGGAAACTATTAAATGCATCTCGCATTGAAATCCGCACCAAATTTCGAACCTCAGTAAAAGTTCGCCAATCTTGGAGATTTTGCGTTCGTCTAAATTATACGTGCCTTTTTCGGTGCTCTTGCAACAGCTTTCTGTCGTGTTTTGTGTACCATGGGGGATCTGTTCAATCTCTTATTAATTTACACTCCTGGAAATTGAAATAAGAACACCGTGAATTCATTGTCCCAGGAAGGGGAAACTTTATTGGCACATTCCTGGGGTCAGATACATCACATGATCACACTGACAGAACCACAGGCACATAGACACAGGCAACAGAGCATGCACAATGTCGGCACTAGTACAGTGTATATCCACCTTTCGCAGCAATGCAGGCTGCTATTCTCCCATGGAGACGATCGTAGAGATGCCGGATGTAGTCCTGTGGAACGGCTTGCAATGCCATTTCCACCTGGCGCCTCAGTTGGACCAGCGTTCGTGCTGGACGTGCAGACCGCGTGAGACGACGCTTCATCCAGTCCAAAACATGCTCAATGGGGGACAGATCCGGAGATCTTGCTGGCCAGGGTAGTTGACTTACACCTTCTAGAGCACGTTGGGTGGCACGGGATACATGCGGACGTGCATTGTCCTGTTGGAACAGCAAGTTCCCTTGCCGGTCTAGGAATGGTAGAACGATGGGTTCGATGACGGTTTGGATGTACCGTGCACTATTCAGTGTCCCCTCGACGATCACCAGTGGTGTACGGCCAGTGTAGGAGATCGCTCCCCACACCATGATGCCGGGTGTTGGCCCTGTGTGCCTCGGTCGTATGCAGCCCTGATTGTGGCGCTCACCTGCACGGCGCCAAACACGCATACGACCATCATTGGCACCAAGGCAGAAGTGACTCTCATCGCTGAAGACGACACGTCTCCATTCGTCCCTCCATTCACGCCTGTCGCGACACCACTGGAGGCGGGCTGCACGATGTTGGGGCGTGAGCGGAAGACGGCCTCACGGTGTGCGGGACCGTAGCCCAGCTTCATGGAGACGGTTGCGAATGGTCCTCGCCGATACCCCAGGAGCAACAGTGTCCCTAATTTGCTGGGAAGTGGCGGTGCGGTCCCCTACGGCACTGCGTAGGATCCTACGGTCTTGGCGTGCATCCGTGCGTCGCTGCGGTCCGGTCCCAGGTCGACGGGCACGTGCACCTTCCGCCGACCACTGGCGACAACATCGATGTACTGTGGAGACCTCACGCCCCACGTGTTGAGCAATTCGGCGGTACGTCCACCCGGCCTCCCGCATGCCCACTATACGCCCTCGCTCAAAGTCCGTCAACTGCACATACGGTTCACGTCCACGCTGTCGCGGCATGCTACCAGTGTTAAAGACTGCGATGGAGCTCCGTATGCCACGGCAAACTGGCTGACACTGACGGCGGCGGTGCACAAATGCTGCGCAGCTAGCGCCATTCGACTGTCAACACCGCGGTTCCTGGTGTGTCCGCTGTGCCGTGCGTGTGATCATTGCTTGTACAGCCCTCTCGCAGTGTCCGGAGCAAGTATGGTGGGTCTGACACACCGGTGTCAATGTGTTCTTTTTTCCATTTCCAGGAGTGTATTTGGTATGAATCTCTAGAGTGCTTTGAACTTAAGTCACATGTGGTCTTCACTTACATAGTTTGGAAGGATTGGAGACTGTCTCAAAGAAAGACGTCAACCGAATTTTTAGCTGCTTTTATAAATAGATATATTTCGCGTTTAGTTTTGGTGAATTTCTTTGTTACAGAATTGAGCCTCACTACGACTGTGTGTTCACTAATCCATGTATCCGTCGTGATGCTCAGGATTATTTGTGGCTAAGAGGTCAAGTGTGTTTTCGTAACCATTTACAATTTGAATGGCCTCGGGAACTAATTGTTCAAAATAATTTTTAAAAAAGCATTTAGCACAATTACGGAAGTTGTTTTCTATCTACAATAGGGTCTGAAAATGAATTTTTTGCTAACACATGGAAGGTAGTTTGAAGTCATTGCCAACTATAATTGTATGAGTAGGGTACCTATTTGTGATGAGACTCAAGTTTTCTTTGAAGTGTTCAGCAACTGTTTCATCTGAGACCGAGGGTCGGTAAAAGGAGCCAGTTACTAATTTATTCCGCTTGTCGAATATAACTTGTCGAATATAACCTCTGCCCATACTAAGTCACAGGAACTACCTGATTCAGTGTCGCTTGTGAGCTTTAACACACATTATATTATTTTTCCTTAAGTTATGCATCTTGTTTCTGTTGTAGCGCAGACCATTACAATTACGGCTTTTCTCTCCAAAACCTAGGCAGCTTTCTCTGTGACCCTGTAAATACCAGAGCCAAACAATGTAGAACAACAACGTACGTTACAAGCGTAGCATTCTGTATTACTTCATTTCCTTATTTCTAACATTTTAAAATTGTACGTCGACTTTAGATGACATGTCAATCATAGATGTTCTTATCTCTATTTAGTGAACCTATTTTCAGTCATGTTTTGAACATTGTCCCGCTACACTTTATTAACTAATGTTTCGCCACAAGTGACATCGGATTTTAGAGAGTAAATTAATATGTAGGATGTCGTTCTGCTTTTCAAAGATTCACATACCCATTTCTACTTTCCTTATTGTCTTTTGGGCATGCAGTTGTAGTAATTAAAGTAGGCACAAATGCAGTGATCAAAAAGAAATTACTAGCTTACATTCGCATTCTCTTTACATCGTTCCTTTCTTGTTGCTCGCATGGCGATGGACTGTTTCTATCGCAATCAGTAAGCGTGAAAGGAAGCTACCGTACAGACAGAGGGATCTATATTTATACTTGGCAGAACTAATTACATGCTGACATAATCGTCGGTATTGCTTTCGTTTCCCAAAAGTTATAAATATTTCGATTTCGGAAAAGAAGCTCTGTATTTCACCAAGATGTCGAAGAAGAAGGTCCCTTACATACTGGTTGTATCGAGTAAGATGCGGAGACGGCGGTTTGAAAGCGGATAGAAGTACGAGGCAGGATGTCCTTTACCTGAGGGATCGCTACTCAAGCTACCTGGCGAAGGGGCAAGTGTGGCAAATGTCCGGCGTGGCAAATGTCAGGCATTCGTATATGATACTATATTACTTCCTCGTGAGTCTCTTTTCAGTAGTGCAACCGCCCTGCTTCTTTTTTACGGATTACAATGCGCAACCGCAACGAACAGCACAGCTGGAGCAGCTCTTGGAATGAGAGAATATTCGACGAATCGTCTGAGTTGTTCGTTCCCCCTACTGACCTTCCATCTAGTACGTGTGGAGTGAGTTGGAAAGATGTATTGCAGCGTGTCTTACATGCACGAAAGACCGTCCAGCAGTCGTCAGCCGCTCTGGTGGATGAATGGAACGCCCCACCACAAGAACTCCTTACCAACCTTGTGGCCAGCAGGGAACACGTGGCAGAGCATGCATTTCCGTCCGTGGTGATCACAACCCTATTAAGGACCATGTCCCATCCCTTAAAATGTCCAGCGCGCCATCAGATATCGTGGTGATTTCAGTGTAATTACTATGGTTGTATAAAAGTTTCCTTTCTTTTCGTCTCGTTGCGCTTTCCCTTCAGTTACCTTCTGTACTATACAGTTACCATGCTTTCTTTGTATCGTGCCAGTTTCTTCAAGTTATGTTGGCTGGCCGCGAAAAATGATGTCGAAGTTGCTTTCGTCCTTAGGTGTTGCCCACCAAGTGGAGTAACAAACTTTAGGGTTGATTTTGTACTGCAATTTGCGCTTAAAATCAACTCCTACTGCTTTCAGTGAGCGAAAGCTGACATATTAGATTATGTACTGCTTACAGAAAGTTGTTCGTCCAACCCCAGACACGGTTCTTCTGCTAGTACAACTAAAAGCACACAGCCGGTTCCGTTGCACGATACGTAACACATTTCCATACACATCGTACGCCGGCAAGAAAAGTGAGACAAATTTAAAAATGGTATCTTTAGTGTATGTCATTGAAAAACTAATGTGAAGTGCCCCAACGTGCACGAAAATATAATGTAATTTAATGCCAAAAATTCTCACTTGAAATTTGAAGATAACTCGTACTGTTTCTATATAAGTTTAATAAAATGATTTATTTAAGTCGTGTTTTCTCAGATATTGAGTTTTTGAGTGGGGTCTGTTCTTGCCAATGTGCCATGTATCAACAAGGCATTTCTTAAGCACCCCGGACGGAGTAAACTATCTTCAATTTTGTACACGTTGTTCATATACTCTGTAGATGCACACTTGACACTCTGCCAGATTAGCTACTATAGCAGAACAAAACATCCTATAAATTTGGTAAAGAAGTTCCAAAACGTGACTGTAGAATAATTCTGTCCTATTCTGTAGATTTCATTAGCAAAAATATTTCCCGAATTCCTGTAATACAGTCTCTCATTACGATTATCTTTCAGGTTGACGTTTGTTTAGTTATAACCCTTGCACAAATATGTGCCGTTTATCATGTTCAGAGACAACAGTTCCCTTGTTTGCACATTTTTTCTTTCGGTGATGTTAATATTATTTGGCACTGTCAAATTTCACATCTGTAGTATATATTAGATCTTTCTGTTTCCCGAGTAAAAGGATGGCCATAAACAAACTATAACGCTAGATATGAGAACTTCAGGCACACATTTACATGACAAGGAAATGAATATTTCGTCCGTAAGGGACGGCGTTATGATGGCTGCGACTGTTGATAAATACAAATAAAACAGTTTCTTCCTCAGTCATTTGTTTATTTTGCCACTACCTATACGATGGTTCAGACCATCATCCTCAAGTGGAGAACCGTTTATTTACGGAACTGGTGTTGGTGAAAAGTACAGACCTCTTGTCACTGTAGTAGACCAAGGGCAGTGTAGGTTATTTTGCATCTTTTGCTAATATAAATATTACTAATTTAGAGAAGGCGCTTTTGAGGTTTTTAACATAAAAAGCGCCTTATCCAAATAAACAGTTATCATTAGCAAAAGAAGAAAAATAACCTACATTGCCCTTGGTCTGATACAGTGAAAAGACGTCTGTACTCTTAACCAACACCAGATATGTAAATAAACAATTATCCACCTGAAGATGACAGTGTGAACCGTTGAAACGCACAGCGGCAAAATAAAAAAAGTGACCGACGAAGAAACTGTTTTATTTGTATAACAAGGAAAGAAACCAATTGCACCAAAAAATTAAATTTTCGCAGCTCTAGCATGTTAATTCTCTAAACAGACTCTCATGACAACGATACGAAGTTAACATAAAAGAGGCGTAAGGATTCCGCCATTCTCATCCCACCCACATTGGTTACTCTACATGCAGAAGTTTACTCTTTGCACAGCGTTCCGAATACAGAAGGAGTTTATGGGAAGTTGCTTCGTTTCCACTTTTTCCGCTTGCCTGGTGCGCTCTGGCTTGTTGTTCCGTTCCTTTGGAGAGAGCACACTGTCCAGTGAATAATTCTCACCATTAACATATTTCGCGTACATGTTAAGCTACAAGTCCCAGAGCCGAGGAGGGTTCCATTCATTTGCAATTGTAACAACAGCGTTACGTAAATTAGAGGAGTGTATTTTCGGTTACGAGATGTTATAGTTTCTCTTTTTCCACGGAATTCGTACACGCAAGGACGAAACACACAGAATCGTGTTAGGTTATAACAAAATTCACGTATAACCTAATAGCTATCCCTGGCTGCTCGCCTCGGCTTACTGCGACGCATCGCGATCCAGTAACGCGCAAAGTGACGGAGGTTCGCAATCCTTTCTGGGCTTGTAGTCCAGCAGATCCGATTTCCATTCGCGGTACGAAGTGGATGGTAGGTTCCATTCGCTGGTGCGTGCGCCACAGGGCAACAGGCCGTAAGAGACGAGCACGTTCGTAGCGGCGCCCACACTGCAATTTTTTTCACCTGCTGACCGGGCACATAAGTTACCGGGCAGGAACGTGCAGCTCTGATTCAAACCGCGTTTATTCCATTATGCAAGGTGGAGCTTTAAATTTCGGCAGAAGCGCTACCGTACATTACGCAGCTAGAAGTTCAGTTTGTGTAGTAGTGGAACGCATAACGTTTTGCTGTAATCGTGAGTGATTGGCGATACTGCGCATTTGGTACTTTAAAGTGCATACCGTAAGAGCTATGGTCACTTATTCACCTTTTATACTGTAAAACACATCTCTTTGTCTTCCATATCCTAGGACTAGGAACTATGGACCAAAAAAAGAAAAAGATGTCAGTAAATATGGGCTGTAAAACCCATACCTTAAGGGCTATGGACACTTGATCAGTTGAAGACCTGTGTTTCACAATAACGAAGATGAAGAAGTGCGCATATACCTTAAGGGGTGCATTTTAGAGCCCGTATTTGGTAGACTTTTTTTCTGGTTTTGATCTATACCATTACCTCTGAAAGATACCTATCCTACAATCTTAGCAACAAAAGTATCGCTGCACGTAACCCTCTATCAGAGGTACCAGAACGATCTTCGCTCATGACTTGAGACTTGCTCGTTTCCGGAGCAGGGCATCTTATCTCAAAGTTATACATTTCTCATTTTCAATCATCCCTGAAAGTTTGTAACATCGCGGAATCACACTGCATAATCCGCGTTGGTCGGTTGGTTGGTTGATTTGAGGGAGGGGACCAAACAGTGAAGTAGCCGGTCCCACCGGAATAGGAAAGGATGAGGAAGGAAGTTGGCCGTGCCCTTTCAAAGGAACCATCCCGGCATTAGCCTGAAGCCATTTAGGAAAATTACGGAAAATCTAAATCAGGATAGCCGGACACGAGTTTCACACGTCGTTCTCCCGAAAGCGAGTCTACTGTGCTAACCACTGCGCCTCGTCGCTCGGTAAATGCAGGGTACATTTGAAAAATTGTGGAACCTACAATTTCATGAATACGTTATAACAAATGAAAATTCTTAATGTACTGTAAAAATTGTAAATACATACCAGACTGCGAATCGACGCCTGATTCTTGCATTTCGTAAGCAGTAGCCGTCATTGGGCTGTTAGAACGCCAATAGGCATGAATCAGTCATTGTTGTTGATGTTCCAGCTGTCACACCATCTTTATATTGAATGTACCTCCATTCTAACTGTTTTCATTATTATGTGGGTTGTGCCAGACCCAGATGGAACTCGCACAGCCGTTTCTGTGCGGTCTCCTACGCTCCTTTATGCAAAACCTAGACCGGTACCCACATTCAACTCTAAGAAATACGAAACACAAGAGGTTAAAATACGACATTCCCCTGCTGAAATCTCGGTACAAGAATTAATAGCCGGTCGATGTAGCGGAGCGGTTCTAGGCGCTTCAGTCTGGAACCGCGCACTGCGGCGGCCGCAGATTCGAATCCTGCCTCGGGCATGCATGTGTCTGATGTCCTTAGGTTAGTTAGGTTTAAGTAGTTCTAAGTTCTAGGGGACTGATGACCTCAGGTGTTAAGTCCTATAGTGTTCAGAGCCATTTGAACCAAGAATTAATAACATCGTGAATACGCTCCCAAAAAATGATGGAACAGTCGACCCGCTCGAAAAACTTCAAGAAACACAATATTCTCATTACTTGCAGCCGTTTTTCCTAAGTTGTAACTTTAATTATACTTTATTGTGATCAGTTTATTATGTGCAGTGTGCTAAATTGTAGTTTAAGTGCTGTGAAATGCTTAAACGTGATCGAGTGGAAACATATACTACGTGCAGAGTTGTCAAACTACCGTGATATACCATAAAGTACCATAAGTAAGCCTATACTACGGTAGTTTTCCTAGTAGGTTTTGTTAGTTAAGCTCATATCTACATTACCTCATATCTCCATTACCTGAAAATTGGGTATGTTGCCTACGTGTATGGCGTCACCTCATAATGACCGCTTTCTTTACACATGCGATCGGGGTCCTCTAAAAACAAGAGATAGTGAACTGTCTAGAAACTGCGTTATGATATATAAAAGGCTGCATACCCCACGGAACATTTTTCATCTACATACTTATCCATCTACCTGTTATGTAAGAATAAACAGTATTTATAGAAAAACTGAAACTGCCAATGTGTATTTCAGGTTTTATTCGAAAACTGTTTATTTGTAACGTGAAACAGAAGGATACTGTAGCACAAATAAAGAAAAAAATAGCGCTATTAAACGCAATTTGCTCAACAAATAGGTAAAATAAAAAATAAAAAACGCAGAACAAAAATATATCAAGCATCGCATAAATACTTCGTTGAACTTGCTTAAAACATGTTTCTGTTATTCGTTTACAACTTTTGCGTTTATCAATGATAACAGGAAACTCTTGCTTTTGATCACAATAAACCTTCCACTGAGCGCAAAATAACGATAGTTATATGATGTCTGTGGATGTAAAACGTACTGCCGGCCGGAATGGCCGAGCGGTTCTAGGCGCTACAGTCTAGAACCGCGCGACCGTTACGGTCGCAGGTTCGAATCCTGCCTCGGGCATGGATGTGTGTGCTGTCCTTGGGTTAGTTAGGTTTAAGTAGTTCTAAGTTCTAGGGGACTGATGACCAAAGAAGTTAAGCCCCATAGTGCTCAGAGCCATTTGAACCATTTTTTTAAAAACGTACTTCTGTCAAAGGTAATTGCTTTGGTTGCGTAAAAGCGCAGGAGTTACGTGTCAGTTAATCTTTATTACTTATAAATTGCAGTTCATATTCTCTAAGGATGTAAAAGACACAACAGACTAACACTGGATGATGTGCAGTTCCAATTATGTGCAAAGCAAGAGGTCGTTGGCTCCCCTTTTCTCTCTTACACATTCATTTACGTTTCTTTCTGTACCAAGTGTACCAATACTACCGGTGATTCTACCATCTACTACATCATTTATGTAGTGTACCATAATTACCGGGCTGTAGTTACGGTGTAGCCCAAGTCATGGTGCGGAATGCCACTTGGATGCATCAAAAGGACCTACAAATGAATGTGTAAAAAAGGAAACACTACCATATATTTCTAAACAGATGGATAATTTAAATGAGCTGCGAAAAATTGCTAAACATCTCCTATCAAAATTTGTATAATTAAATATTTTTTAAATATTATAAACAACTGAAGATGCCTAGCATTAGGCAAACCAAGTTTGTTACACAAAAATAAAACATTTAGTTGCAAAAGACAGATTTTTTATCCGTGTGATAACGATTTACAATATTACTTAGGTTACCTTTCATGCTGAACGGCATCCAGCCAAAGAGATAAATAGTAAAATTAAATTTGCCAAATCCTGGAAAAAACAGATCCTGTACTAGATGAGATAAAAGCTGGGGAATAGAAGATACCACACTTCGTTGCTTCTTTACTGATTTCATCCTCCTTGACTACATATTCTTTTCATTGTAGTCTGTTTCGTTTAAGTCATACCTTGGGGTAGGGTAAATCAAGGTCGCCCACCAAATCCCTTCGCCCAGCTGCGCTATATGCACAAACGTCGAGGGAAATCCTTTGGATGAAGTGGTCAAAAATTATAGATGGAAACATAGATGATAACGAAATTTTGGGACCGATGTGGCGGAGTTCTCAAAAAGCAAATCCTGGTTCGCTTCTCCGTCTGACCAAGAAATTGATATTTACCTAAGACAAAATGACTTACCATGTAAATAAATACACTATAAACCTAAATGCTGACTCAGTAAGTTGCTTTGAACAACCCCATGTACTTTGTGTGTGAAGTTTTTTTTATCAAAAGGTGGAAGTGTATCATGCAGTAAGAGGAAGAGAAAGTTTCATTGCAAGGGTGTTAAAGATGGTGTGTCATCTTGCATGTATTTCGGCAAATATCAGATTTTCTCTGAAGCACAGATGGAAACGACTTTCACTGATTCTTAAAACAACTTGTTTACAGTCTTCGTAAGACAACGTAGTAAGACAACTGTCATTCATTGCACTTCTGTCAGAATTTCAAGATAAAAGGAAAGAAGCATATCCCAAATTGTGATGAAAAATTCTGAATTATGTTTGCAGAGCAGAAATCGAAATATACACGGTTTTCACACAGTGCCTGAGAAAGACACACATTGAAAGAGAACTGGAAGAGCTTTCAGGGGTTTATTTGACTTTGAGGTCATGCAATACACGGAGACCCCATCACATCAGTTTACTGATAGATACCGAGGGAAAAAAATAAATAAAAAGTAAAATAAAATAAAGCTGTGGCACATCGGAAGCTTTGTAGCACTTAGGTTAAGTAGCCATACGTATCTTCAGTCATGTAAAGTACTTCTTCAGTGTTCCATAGAGAATACACACATCCAAATAAAACAAAGCACTGGAAATTTTCTACCCTGTGAATACGTAGTCAAACTTCACTGCAAATGAAAATACTGAAAGGATGCATGATGTGTGATGTACTCGTAAGTTAGTTATGAATTATGGACGCCTAACCAACCACTCCCCTCTCCCCACCTCACCTTAATAGTGGTGCTCTTATTCCCCCCTTTTCGTTCAGTGGAGCACTTTTTCTGCAAGTCCTGCAAACTGCATCGAAATTTAAAAATAACTCTATGGGAGACTGCTTTAGTAAAGCCGCCAATCGATTGGTACAGCAACCAAGACGTGCTGGAACATAGGGTGACAAGAGTTCACTTCGAAAAGGCCCTTGCAATTTCAAGGTGGAACATATGTGTCTAGTGATCTGTGTTGTTAATAAAAGTATAGAATTTGCCGATATATTAAGTTACTGGAGAACTGAATGCCTGTGTAAGTCAGGTAATATGGCTTACTTAAATTTTTAGGTGTTGCATTATGAGCACCGAAGTGTACCATTTGAATCGCGATGGCAGATGTTCCTGTGAGACTTTCATGTACTTTGTGTGATAAAATGAGTGAACTCCGAAAGTGGTCGGCTATCCCTGCCCACTCCTTTCAGGAGCCAGTCTTCTGTTACCTTCAGAAGAGTTCTTACAAACTGTACTCTCTGTCTGGGTGCGGCATTTTGTTTCTGTGTTGCCGCATATGGAACTTCTCGCAGATTTCAAGGACTTCGGACTGCAGGAATCAACAAAGGTGCTCCCGGTGGAACTTCCAGTTGAAGGCAACGTGTTCGCACAGCAAGCCACTTCTTTTGTATTATGTGCACGTTGTGCCAGTTTTCGGACTGACGATGCTAATCTGTGATTTCAACATACTGTTCTACATGCGTGGATGAGGGCGCAGCCTGCTTTTCGCTGAATCTTTGCATTTCACGGGGTATCACTTTCGTTCTATCCAGACTGTACTGCTTTTGAGTCACTTTTATGTAGAGTAATTCTCACGCCGCGGGTTTCTTCAAACTGTAATGAAACCATCGTTACATTCTGATCAGCTTCCGAACAGTGTGCTCAAGTATATGGTGATACCCAGTTGCGATTAACACATGGGTGAACACCGGTGGCATGTATATAAACACGTCTGCATTAAAAGAATTGGAAGAACTATCTCATTCTATTACTTGATCTTTTCACATAGGCCTACCATTGATAATTCTCGTGCCATATGTGAGACAGATTCCAACTGTGTGCATGGCGTTACCTCTCTTATAAATAATCTTTTCAAATATTAGAATGTCTTTCTGTGCCAAATTGCATTCGCCTGTTCATTGCATTAAAAGATGTACATTGTCTGAATTTACAACCACGTTTACATCAGCGCTGAGTTTCCTCATGGTACCTGGACACTTTTAACTTTTCCGCTTCACTAAGAAATGCACTTGATTTACTTTGCCAGGAACGCTTATGCTGTCTTCCATTGCATATACAGTTATCACGTAGGTCGACGTGTTGCAGTTGCGGATACAGGCATTTCGGAGCAACCATGTAGTCACACAACCTATTCAACACCAACTTCGTCTTTGTTAGTTAGGATTTGAAAGTTCATCTAAGGACTTAGTTTCATAGCATACAGACGGAAATTACATTGTCTTGTGCGGGTATCGTCTACAAGATGAAGCTTATTATAGAATTATGCATTAATGTTACAAGATTCTTCATCAAAACTTATTAATTTGTTTCTTCCAGAAACTTGTTAACGAAATTCTCGTTGCACTTGCGCAAACAATGCCGTTGACATAAGATTTTCTGTGTCTAATGGCACTATCAGGGAATCATGACTGAAAAACACGTTAAATTTGTTTCAGAATTTTAACTGAACATTTTGCGTAATTTTTCAAAAAGGTGGTAGGCTTTCAGTTTTTACCGGGAATCGATAGGTAGACTTGACTAACATATTCAGCGAAGCAATCATTCCATGACAGCACTCAGTTAGTACTTAGCTTGTGAATAGTGCAGCACGTCATATGAAGGCCTACTTCTCTAATAGAAAATACGCATCATCTTACCAGTACTTCGCGGCTACTTCTTCGCAGTGTCTGCACATGCCCCCAACGACAAGGTACTCAACGATTCCAACAAAATATTTCAGTGGGTAAAAAAATGAGAACTTACGGGTAATATTACGTACTGCATGACTACAGCATGTGGAAATAGAAACCAGACTTCAATGTGGAATATCTGTGGAAGGCCATATATAAACAAGTAGCCTACTGAAAGCATAAATTCTGGTGTATAATTTCCACTATCCTTTCCACTATCTCCAGACACGTTACCCTTGAGTTTTCATCATATTTTTTGCGTTTTTTGACATCTCAGGGGACCACGAAACGATGACTGCATTCCATTCAGTATTAATGTTATCACAGCTCTCCTTCAGCAGAAGGTCACGTTGTCTCATTGCTTGTGGATGGAGGTAGTCATCCTCAGAGTCACTATACAATATGTCTGCGTTTCCAACCGTGGGGGCACCACTTCTTTACTTTCACAGACACAAGGACAAATACAAACTAAAACTAAAAAGAATATGTACATCCAGTCTACTCCCCCACACTAACACTACCTGTTAACCAGAACAGATTAGTAAGTTTCTAAATATGTAAAGGGATTGATCAACAAATATTGGTTGATTTGTTCGCTATATCACCATAGGTATACGTATAATATACAGTGGGACACGATAATCCACGTAGGTCTCATCTGTAGACCTTGTCTTCAGTACATCCTCTGTTAGAAGTATCAGAATTTTGTCACCATTGAATACAAAACTGGACAGTACAGAATACATCAATGAAATCAAGGAACTTTTCTGGCAGACTCTAGTAATACTGTACAGAAAACATAGCTACTAACATAACCTGTAATAATAGTAGTTCAAATCATTTCATAAAATCTAATGGTGGGAAGCGATTGTGTTTAATGTCCTGCTAACGATTATATCATTAGACATGAACAATAGGCTAGTTATTAAATACGAGTGAGAAACTGACAGTTTTTTTGCTATTGAACCACACCGCCATTCGTTTGTGCCTTAACAAGCACATTAAAAATTTTCAATTAATAAAACCATTCTAATGCGCCTCATTTCCAACGAAGTAAAGAACTGTGTTGGATTACACCAGCAGATATGAGCCAGTTACACATTCAGTGATCTTATGCAGAAAAAAAGATATGGACTAATCGTAGACACTGACAAAGCTTCAGGATCCGATATCAGAGACAACCACAAAGCCGTTCCACCATTTGTTTTCGCGTACACAATGTAAGGCTGTAATGTGAACAACAGAGAGTCCACTCAACTACATTAATTTCTCACAATAGTAACTAAGTCTTCTTAAGAAATGCCTCCAATTTTACCGAAATTCAGCTCTGAATTCCCGATTTACTAACAAAACTCAAGGATGAAAATTGGAAGCAATGGCGCAAAATACAGCTAATTTACTCAAAATAAAATTGTTGTTAAAGGAAAAAGCGCTAACAGAAAAGCACAAAAAAGTCTTAAAATTATATTCACAACAGTTATCATTATTTAAAAATCCATACATTGTGTCAAATAAGAATATTTCTTATACCAGATGTATTATTACAATGAAAAGCTAAAAAGAGAGCATTTTTTAAGTTCTGTGATGTAAAGAATATAAACACAGAAGCGTAATGAATTGCAATAAATATCACTTGAAAAAACACATGCAGACAACGATTGTGCGGTGTCTATTCCTTTTGGTGGTAGTTTTGCAGTTGGAAAGTCCAGTAGCTTATTGTTATACAGCTTGAACGCTCTGTGAAACAGTGTACGGAATCCGCTTAGTGGAATTCACTTGAATTTTCATTATTTTTAATATAGAATATCATTACACCAGGATATCAAAACATACACTTTTGTAGGAGAGTTTCAATAGTATCCAAATCATTGACTTCTTCGAAAGAATAATTGAACATTCTCTGTGATAATTATAATTACAGTGCCTATCAGGTCTAATTAAGTCACCTTTAGAGAATTCGTGTTTCCTATGAATAAACAGACATTAACAAATTTATCATTTTCTGTAGGCACTTGATATTTCTCTGAAGACAGTGACATGTACATTCAAAGATAATAACAAACACAGCGTTAAACTTCTTGTATACAGTCTTGTTTCAAGAAAATTTTAGTGTAAAATCGGCTTCCATTTTATCTAAAATCAGAGTTCCTCTCTGACTTTGCTCTGATGCTGTGTTTCTCTGAGAGGCAGCGATCTCCAGAAGTCTACTCGCTCTTGGAAGAGCCCTTTCTTCACCTGTAGTGTCTGGCCTATATCCAGATATTCCAACAGGTCGTCAGAAGTCACTCTCGGCCAATTCACCAGCTCGTCAGTTGGTGTTGGATTTCTGCAGAATATGAACCAAAACATTCAGTAAATCGGATGATATTGAAGAAACGTCAATAATTCTCAGACGTTTAAGAAATTAGGTAGATTTTAAAATAAGGAAGAGATGCTGCTTTTTCAGCTACACCTATGTAACTAAAACTTAACTCAGCAACGGACAAAACTTCAAAGAACCCAGTTTACCGATAGCTCTTAACTCGTACTTGTCGCTCAAACAGTCAGTTGTGTTAATCCATTGCTAACTAATCGCATTTATCTAGTTCAATCTTTGCTTCTTGGGAACTGCTACAAGTAGAAAGTCTTCGCTAAGTAGAGCAATTCATCATTCTTGTAGACAGAAAAAGGATATTTAATTAAGATCGAGGACTTTTAGCTCTCATATAAGAGGTACTGTTGTACCTTGGAACACTTCAGACTTTCGCCTCTAGTCAGTCCTAATAAGAGTTTAACGCATCTTCTTATTCCATTTTGAAATTATAGCATTGATATATGTGCGCTGCAGCCTTTTTCTGAAATTACAGATGTTACTTCAGAAAAGTAAGTTTTCTCCAAACGTGAAAAAGTGTTCAAAGGTGCAACATGATTATGTACCTAACAACACAAATCCTATTCAAATTTAAAAGTGCCGCAGTCAGGAAAATTTTGTGATTGCAATGTTAAATAATATGTGTCTTGAATTATACAGTACTACACATGAATAATTAATAAGTGAATTAAAATTAAGAAAAAGTAATATCAAAAACTAGTTACAATTGAAAAATATTTTGAACCAGAAGCTATTGGTAACTAACAGAAATTTCCATTTTCAAGACAGGGAAAATTATTAAGACATTAAATAAACTCAGTTCATTTGCCAATATCAAGTGTATTATGCCAGGAAACCTAGTGTTTCTACGTATAAGATGGTGCACGACCAACAAAGTATGGCTGAACTGTTCAACCGTCCGTCTTAGTTTCAAAATTATGTATAAAACTCGCCAAAAAACACTAACAGAAGAATTAAATATATTCTCTGAATTACTTTAATATATTTTACAGGACTTAAATGATATTCACAAACGTTTCACAAAACAGTTTCACTTCTCACAATAACAAAAACAGTAGAAAAGCTTACGGCCGTTTCTAGTGCTCATTCCACCACATGAATAAAAAAATCGGTCACTGTAATGAAAGAGCGACCATAAAACGCAGTATGTTCTTACTACTACCCTCCAGGTACAACATTTTCCACTAGAAAATAAATGTCATTATGTATAAAGGCGTGCTAACATTTAAAAACTACGAATTAGCTGTTAACTTGCAATAGCATCATCAGCTCAAAAAACAGTTTTCTCATGACAAGGAATTTTGTCATCAATGATTTGTAGAAAATAAAGCTGGGAAAATGGATTTCTACGCTCATCAGATGAAGACTCTGAATATACCCCTGCCATTTTCTTGGAACACCCAGGGATAAACTCATCACAGGCAACCTCTGAACTCTCCATTCTTCAATCAACTGCGTTCTTAAATACCAGCTGCATTTTAAGCTGTAAAGAATTTGGTACGTAATCATGAGCGAAACTGACCTAAAGACTAATTTATTCTCAATATCTTTGCTAAAAATTAGTGTGCCACTTTTTGTGCCTCGTTGCTTTGTGGATAAGAATGTCTGAAATGGCATACCTCTACATTATGTGGAACGAACAATTTCCTAAACTCGTAGATGATACTAACACCTTCATATTTATTCATGATTGCACCTTTTTCATTTTAACATGATGTCCACAAGCAACACCACTCCAGGACATTGGACTGACTGACCTCTAGAACGTCATTAATGGTGGACTCAGAGCACAGCAGACATAACATCATTTGAAATTTTATGTAGGCAACATAAAAGATATGTGTTTATCTCATGGATTCCTGACACACCTGAAAATTGTGATATCTAACACCTGAGGTTGAGATTTCAGTAACTAGGAATCAAATAATTACTGTGCATCGAGAGATGTGCTGTCACTTTAATATCTGATAGTTCTCTCATCAAGTTCATTTTCTTTCTTCTTCTTTCTGGGGTTTGTCTCAAAGTGGATTGGATCAGCTCCTTTGACTTGGCGTGATCTTGTGCTTGATCAGTTTGGAGACCCGCTACCATAAGTTCTACATTAAGGGTATCCAGCCAATGTTGCCTCAGTCTCCCAATCTTTCTGCAGTGTCACAGAATAATAAGCTATACGTAATTGAGTAAAAAATGTAAAGTCTTCCCTTGGAAACGCAGGAGCTGAGCGAAGGAGGTCAATACACAACAGCTAATTGGAACACCACCTAGAAAGAAACACATGACAGACTTAATTGCTACACACCGTAAGTGTTACATGTACAAATCACCAATGCATAGCATTACAGAAAGAGGAAGATGTCATCATTGTGTTGGTCTGCTGAGTGGAGTAAGAAGGCGTAACTCGATCCAATAATAACGAGTCAGTACACTGACTCTGCTAATTATGTCTACCTTCACTTCGGAAACCGTAATTAAGTCACGTTTCAGCTGCAACAAAAACAGACAAGAAATGCAGGGAAGGTGATGTCATTGCCACCTCACTGTGGCAAAACATACAGATTAGCCATGTATAATATTACTCCTCTTCCAGTAGAAGTATGGCAGTCTGCAGCTGATCAACATGCAGGAGGGGCCTGTATCAGTCTGGCATCTACTTAATCTGCTGCCACTCAGCCTGCAGTTGGAACTATGTTGGTCTAACTCCTGCACGTCTAGCCATCTACAGTCTTTCACAGAGCAACAAGTCCCCTCCATGGGGACACTATTACCACGAGCCAGAGCATCGCCATCGTAGCCAAGACTGATGGATAGGTGTGGATGCCTCTTTCCAGCAGGCTTTCTGGTGGCAGAACCAAAGGATAAAGGTAGCAGCCCATCATATGACTTCATAGTGACCTGCTGCCACCTCTACTCATCTGTGCCCTGCAGGCAGACTCTGATGCCGATGGCCTTTCTCTTGTTGGGAAGCTACAGCATGACTCAGCACGTCTACACACACTTCGAGAAGAGTTAGAAGGTTGCCTTTTGGGGCCTCATCTACAGCGTGATCGTTCATGTCCTGGTTACCCACTTTACAGGGCTGCTAGCAACTCTGGAAAACGTGAGTGAAAACGCCAGTACAGTGTCGCCAGCAACCCTGTGACATCGCTGGGCGCTGACTCCATGGCTCCTCTTGCTGCCATGAGTGGCACTCCATGCTGAACCCATGGCATGTGCTATCTCCATCCCATTGCCATTGAAAGCTCCCATTACCAAGATGACTATTTATCTACCAATAATGAATATTTACTTAATTAATGATGTTTCATTAGTGTCTTCAGGTGTTAAACAGGTCATCTCACACCTGTTTTTGTTCATGTACACCAATGGTTGGTGTTCTATAAAGATTTTCACCCTGATGACCTAACATAGTGTCCAATTCAATGGCCATTACAGCTCGTTTACTAACGACTTACAATGAGAGCCTGTGAATTGCTATTGTTTCTTGATCTGTTCAAAGTGTGTGTCGATACTAGTGTACACAGCCTTGTATCATCTTCTCAGTGGTGGTGCCAGTCTGTATTGCATGCGAATTTCATCATCTGTCACATTATCATGACGTGTCAGAACGGATGTCCAAGTGTTTGGATGTGGTTAATGGCATTTAGGTTCTTGACATTATCTTACCAATGCAGGACTCACTGCAAAGCATAAGCTTTGCAGTTGGTGGTATGTGTAAGCCCTCAAGTTGATGTCAATGCTCTGTGGGCCTGTGTAATCTTACAAATTCAAAACTCACTGCTGTGCATCAGCTGTGCAGTTGCTGGTACTTCTAAGGTCTGAAGTTGATTCAATTACTTTACCAATGATGGCCTTGCTGCGAAGCATTAGCTGTACAAGTGCTGCTATATAGATAATATACTGTGGGCATATCTTACCTAAGCAGAACTCACTATGCAGTTGCCAGTATGTGGACACTGGAAATCAAGTTTGTGGCATAGTCTTACCAATGCGAAACTCACTGCTAGATACCATCTGTGGAGTCGATGGTATGTGGACAATGGGTACTTGAGCACTTTAAAGTGGATAAACTCTAGTGCACCAACTGCCCCTCACCATTGCAGTCCTATCCCTGTTACTGTTTTTTAAGTCTCAGCTTGAATACAGTGATTCCAGTGTTTCACTGATATGTGATGCAGTGCTCATTACAGAGTGTTGACCATCCATGCGTTCCCCCAGATTCTGTATAGCATTTTAATTCCAGGTCTTAGCATATTACAATGATTATATATCAGTAGAGGCATATGACTATGGAGAAGTTAGTTTATCCTGAATAAATGGAGTATTTATTTTATTTATTAATCCTGAGCAGATTAATTCTCTGCAGTATCCATGAAGAGGCCACGGCCAGGAATTTTTCCGTTATGGAAGACCGTACACTCAGCCTCCCAAACCACTAAATCGATTTCAGTCAAATTTGGTACAGAAACAGCAGCTCACATGAGTGGCAACACTGTGAGATTTATAACCTTCTAACTACAAAAGGAGCACAGATGCAGTCAGAAGCGTACTTTTCCCAACACATGGCATAAAGGTTACAATGAATGACAGATATGTTATGCAGGAACAGTGATCTGCTAAATCAACCCGCTTCGCTGGGCAACCTGTACATCAGGGGCAAATAAATGATATTCAAGCTCTTGATATGTAGCCTGCCAGCAATTACACCCATGTTGTGGGAGCAGCATTGGCCTGCTTTATTGAACTGTGCTGCAGGGGCTACATATGCTGGTGAGTGTGGCTGGAACAGTTGGAGACTGACTAAGGAAGCGACGAGAAGAAGAAGGGGGATGAGGAAATGAAAAGAGAGAAGGGAGAAGGGCCAGGTGCATGAGGCAGGTGGAGGGTGCAGAGGGGTAGCAGGTAGGTGGAAAAGGAAGAGTGGTAGATAGAGACAGAGAAGATGTGGTCAAAGGGGGGATGAATGTAAGATCAGAGGGAGGGGATGAAGGAACTACAAAGACAGGGGAAGGAGGAGATGAAGAGACAGAAAGAGTGGGGAGCAGGAGATAGACAGTTGGAGGCGGGAGGATGAGGTGGACAGACAGAGGGAGTAAGAGATGAAACAGTGAGAGATGGAAGAGGTGTTTTCAATATACAAATCGAATGCATACAGAGATGAAACTGCAGGGATAAATGCTAGAATATAATAAAAACCGTATTTGTCTTACAGTTTATTCAGTAACAAATATAAAGTAGATATTACTTAAAGATCTCATGTATTGTGCTCATAAAGTCCAAAAACTAAATTTTCGAAAAGAAATATTCATATGAGTGACTAATTTAACGTATCTTTATTTTTCATTAAAATTTAGATGAATGAAATTGTTTAAGCAACACTGATGTTAACGACTACATAATGGGGCGAATTTAGGACATGAAATCATTTACCCTAACTATGTGAGACCTTTCAGTTGTGTACTGAATAACCCTAACTCGTTTCGATTTTGTCAAGCCCTAGTGTTGAAAAACTGCAGATGTTTTATGATATACGAATCACATTTTGGGCACCTTAAATTTAGTGCTAAAAGAAAACACATAAAATACTAGTCTACATATAGACGCCACTCTATCTTATATGCGAGCCTGTATTTGTACTGTAGCATTCTAATGAAAACCTTTTATGTATTTAACAATATCTATATATTGATACATTAGTGAATTACTAGTTTTGATTAAATAAATTTCCATCTTCGTAAATGAGAAAATATGTTAATGTCACAGGCTGAAGGCCTAATGTATAAACATGGCGATGTTAGCAAAGAAATGAAAAGTTCTTAGGAAGACTACAGCACAAAGTTGTAGATCGCCTCCTTCTCCGACTGCTCATTTTAGCTAACAACAATACAGTGCAGTGCCTAGTCGGGCTACAGGAGCGTATAATGGTTTTCTTAAACATCACAAAAAAGTAAGAATTCAGCTAGTTCAACCAAAAGTGTTTAGTTTACAGGTTACCCAAGACTATGCTGTAGTAAACATTAGTAATTCCTTCAAAATTGCAAGAATGATCAAAGTGTAAAAGTAAAATTGTATGGCTAAAATTATAAACACGAGAATTTTATAAATAAAGATGTATGATGTTGAAGAAAGCTACACAGATCGAACTGCTATTGAAAAGTACGTTATCAGGTCGAACGTTTAATGAAACGCAACAAGGTATTTCTAGCAGGATGCTTAGATATTGCATACCATTTATGACTAGACGTGATAAGAAACTCAGAAAGTTGCCTGAAGAACCTAGTCAACCATTAACCAATAGTGGCGCCAGTACACTTACATTCACTGACAGAGTAGTTGATTTAACTGAGAAAACACTATTAAATAAAGTCTTACTCTCTAATTCACAGAAAGAGGTCCAGTCAGGTGAACTAATAGAAATTGTTGTTGACACCAAAAGAGTCACTAAGGAAGCCAAAATGCAGAAAGACCAGGCGTTTAATACCGCCATCAAAACAAGTAAAATTTTAAATAATGAAAGATTTCACATACTCTCTAAAACGAAAATCGATTGCTAAATAACATTAAAAATAAGTTTTCGCGATGACAAGTCAAATGTAATGACAGTAGGTAAAAGCAATGTGATAGTCATCATTAATGACAACTATTATATAAATAAGAAAAAATATCACAGAAAATAATATAGTTGAAGCTAAGAAACACCCAATTAAAAACTTCCATAACACTACAAAAAAGGAATTAGACAGTTCGACTTTTTTAATTCAGGATGTGAAAAAAAGCTGAGAAGAGCTTTTCTTTACCACATTTACGTTTGTTGAATAACATATTTAATACAAGTAAATCGCTACATCCCATACTGGACGACAGATCATCCACCAGCTACGAGTCATACAAGATGATTCGTAAAAAGTTGAAAGAGGAAAATATCTTTAAAAACCCCACCAATGTAAAATATAGTTACGAGCTCGCATATTTTTTACAAAGTGTTCCTGTACCAAACACTTCCACTTCAGCTCTCTTTGATACAACCAATCCATATATAAGCGTACGTGTACATGAATGCTTGCAGGTCATTAAAGACTAGTAATAGTACTAGTACTAGTGCTAGTAGAGTTAATTGCTTGTAATACATGCTACTGATATACATGTAACTAATAAGCTCAACGGTACACGACAGATACAGTCACTATTACTAAACAAATTAAATAATGTTGTGTTGTTCATGTTGAGTTATTCTGGAGGTGAGAAGTATCATCGAACTGTGTAACATAGCAGGCCGGTAAGTGTAACTTTGGTAATTTCCCTCATGTATTTTCAGAACTGGTGTTTAGGGGTTTGCAGACCAACTACAGTTTTACTCATACAGTGATAGCACGTTAATTTAGGAAATAAAATTATATTTTTATTTGTACTGTTATACGGACGTATATTTATTTAAAAGGATATAAAAATTATACATTACGTGGCAGCTTGTTTTACAGGTTCCTGTTATACAACTGTTACTTTCGTCATAATTTGCTGGCAGCTAAACCGACAAAATAAGGTCAAATCCTGTTTCTTTGTAAATATCGGTTGTGTAGTTTACCTCTAAAGGCATTTTATTATATTTCATGTATAACGTAATCTGTTAATATTACATGTATTCTATTGACGCCAAATACATTCGTTAATTTTAATGTTGTACGAACGTATGGCCCTATCTCATTATTTCTAATCGACGTTATGCTTTTCGGGCTTCCTTCTGGTCGTATCTTTCAACACACCGTTGTAGTCAACATGACATTAAGGCATGAAACGACATTATGCGGCATGTATCTAGATATAGTGCTATTCAGTGAAGTGAAATGGAAAGAAGACAAAAATCTCTGTTCAGGCGAGTACAGGGAAACATCAAAGGCAGCAGAAAATGGTACGCCGGAAGTAAGATTCTCTATGAATGGAAAGGTGTAAAAGAGAGTGGGCTACTGTGAACAGTCCAATGATAGATATCCTCATTACAATCGACAGCAAACCAACACCTACCACGATAGTCCAGGTATATATGCCGAAGAAGATGAACAGATACAGTATATGAGGATATTGAACGGCTAATTCAGTACGTAAAGGGAGATGAAAGTATAATAGTCATGGGCGATTGGAATGCGGTTGTAGGGGAAGGAGTAGAAGGAAGGGTTACAGGAGAATATGGGCCTGGTAATAGCACTGAGAGAGGAGAAGGACTAATTCAGTTGTGCTGTAAATTTCAGCAAGTAATAGCCAGTACTCTGTTCAGGAATCACAAGAAGAAGAGGTATACTGGGAAAAGGACAGGTGATACAGGAAGATTTCAGTTACATTACATCATGGTCAGACAGAGATCCAGAAATCGGATACTGGACTGTAGGGCATACCCAGGAGCATATATAGACACAGGTCAAAATTTAGAGGTGATGAAGAGTAGGTTGAAGTTTAACAGACTAATCAGGAAGAGACAATGCGCAAAACAGCAGGACATTGAAGTACCAAGGAATGAGGAGATATGCTTGAAGTTCTTTGAGGCTATAGCGACTGCGATAAGGAAAATTTCAGTAGGCAGTTCAGTTGAAGAGCAATGGACATCTGTAAAAGGGGCAATCACGAAAATTGGAAAAGAAAATATAGGTACAATAAATGTAATTATGAAGCAACCGTGGGTAACAGAAGAAATACTACAGCTGATCGGTGAATTCAGGAACACAGAAAAACAAGTCATTTGTTAATGAAATAAACAGGAAGTGCAAGGAAGCTAAGGCGAAGTGGCTACTTGAAAAATGTGAACACATAGAGAAAGAAATTATTGTCGCAAGGATTGACTCAGCGTATAGAAAGGTCAAAAAGATCTTCGGTGAAAATAAAAGGGTGGTAAAATTAAGAGTGCAATGGGAATTCACTGTTAAATGAAGAGAAGTCAGTGGGTAGTTGGAAAGAGTATACTGAAGACCTGTATGAGGGGGAAGACTTGTCTGATGACGTGATGGAAAAAGAAACAAGAGTCGACAGGAAAGAAGCGTGGGATCCAGTATTAGAAATCAGAACTTAAAAGAGCTCTCGAAGACGTAAGCTCGAATACGGCAGAGGGCATAGATTATATTCAAGGTAATCAATTTCTAAAATCACTGGGAAGTGGCAACAAAACGAGTATTCACGCTGGTCTGTAGAATGTGTCAGTCTGGCGATATACTATCTGACTTTTCGGAAAGATATCATCCACACAATTCTGAAGATAGTAATAAGTCACAGTTCCGAGAAGTTTTCGCACAATCAGCTTTGTCATTCTTGCATCCATGTTGCTGACAGGAATACTATACACAAGGATGGAAAAGACAACTGACGGTGTGTAAAATGTCGATCCATATCACTTTTTGGAAGAAAAAGGCACCAGAGAGACCATTCTCACGTTGTTGTTCATAATGAAAGCAAAACTAAAGACAAATGACGATACGTCCATAAGATTTGTCGACCTGCAAAAAGCGTTCGACAATGTCAAATAGCGCAAGATGTTCTGAATTCCGAGAAAAATAAGCGTAAGATAAAGGGAAAGACGGGTGATGTACAATATGTATAAGAGACAAGAAGAAACGATAAGAGTGGAAGACCCAGAACGAACTGCTCAGATTGAAAAGTGTTTAAGACACAGATGTAATCTTTCGCTCCTAATGTTCAATCTTTTCATTGAAGTTGCAATGACGGAAATAAAAAAAAGTTTAATGAGTCGAATTAAAATTCTAGGTGAAAAGGTATCAGTGATAAGATTCACTGGTGACGTTGCTAGCTCAGTGAAAGAGAAGACGAATTACAGGATCAGCTGAATAGAATAAACAG
The DNA here is from genome assembly GCF_021461385.2 of Schistocerca piceifrons. NCBI lineage: Eukaryota > Metazoa > Arthropoda > Insecta > Orthoptera > Acrididae > Schistocerca > Schistocerca piceifrons. The sequence continues at coordinate 639,733,366 of NC_060140.1, read as the reverse complement.
TTTAATGAGTACAGAATATGGATTGATAGTAAATCGAAGAATGGCGAAAGTGATGAGTAGTAGCAGAAATGAGAATAGCGAGAAACTTAACAACAGAATTGATGGTCACCAAGGACATGAAGTTAAGAAATTCTGCTACCTAACTGCAGAATAAGCACAGACGGACGGAGCAAGGACGACATCAGAAGCAGACTAGCACTCGCAAAAACGCATTCCCGGCCAAGAGAAGCTCACTTGTATCAGACATAGCATAGGCTTTAATTTTAGGCAGAAATTGCTGCGAATGTATTTTTCGAGTACAGAATTGTAAGGTAGTGAAACGTGGACTGCACGAAAACCGAAAAAGAAGAGAATCGAAATATTTGAGATGTGATGCTACATGAAATTGTTGAAAATTAGGTGGATTGAGAAGGTACGGAATGAAGAGGTTCCCCGCAGAATCGGCGATGGAAGGAATAGATTGAAAACACTGACAGGAAGAAGGGAGAAGATGGTAGAACATCTTTTAAGGCTTCACGGAATAACTTCCACGGTACTAGAGAGGGCTGTAGAGTTTAAACCCGTAGAGGAAAAGAGCGTTAGGAATACATCCAGCAAATAATTAAGGACGTATGTTGCAGCTGCTTCTCTGGGATGAAGAAGTTGGCACGGAGCGGAATTCGTGTCTGATCGCACCAACGCAGTCAGGAGACTGATGTAAAAAAAAGACTGTGTCCGTGGCCTACAAATTTTGAGTTCTACATAGAGTATGGCTCGACATCTGGCGTGTTATTTTAATCCCTCCACTTTATTGTGGTATTATTTGGTTTTACTTATCAGGTACACTGATTGTTATATGTAGACTTTCCATTACATCCGCTCATATGAACTGAATTTTATGAGAGGTACTTTCTTACAACACATCGTATGATCTTGTTTGGGACAGAGTGTTGTCAATCATTGTGTGATGTAAATACAACTGACTGGCTTTTTGGTATGTAAATGTTCGCCACTGAGTTTTTGTGTAAACCTACTGTGCTTTTATAAGCCTGTAACGTTGGCATACTTTCTGTTTTTATAAATCAGAAAATAGGAATTCGTAATGCTGAAACTAGTAGTCCACTAATATATTAATATAGCGATCCTGTCAAATAAATAAACGGTTTTCATACGAATACTACAGAACAAATTTGTAGGTCGTCTCCTCCACCGAGTTAGCATGTCAGATTAACTACAAATAAAGCGATGTTGCATTGTTCCATTCGATACAGTTGTCGTCGCTTTTTAACTGAACTACCTTGTAATGTTATGTTTATTGCTCATGTTTGCGGGTGTGTGTGTGTGTGTGTGTGTGTGTGTGTGTGTGTGTATGTGTGTGGGTGGATGGGTGGGTGGGTGGGTGGGTTGGGTGGGTGGTGAGTGATAGAGAGAGATTTCATTTTACCCTTGATATGGTGACGAATATACGTGTTTAAGTCCATAGTTACGCATAGCACATCAACTGATATTGCGCTAAGCACTTTCGCTGAAAATTATTTCGAATAGCTAGTTCATGAGAACAGAATCGTAAACAGTTGTGAAAACACAATTCATCTCTTAGCAACAAACAATCCTGAGGTAATAATGAGCAACAAAACGGATACTGGGATTAGTGAGCACAGGATTGTCGTAGCGAGACTGAATACCTGAATTCCCAAATCCGCCATAAATATCGAAAAATATCTGTTCAAAAAAGCAGATAAAAATTCGCTTGATGCCTTCCTGAAAGAAACCTCCACTTCTTCCAAATTAACAATGTAAGTGTAGACCAGATGTGGCTAGAATTCAAAGAAATACAGTTGTATTAAAAATTAATGCAACCAACGGAAATTTTGCAAGTTTGCATTCATTTTGGCACAAAACAGCATAAACAGGTGATAGCAAAGTAGAAACAATGTAATGAATACAGAACGTTAACAGCTGTAACATACATAAAAGCAGACGAAAATGTTCTTCGTTTTTCCCAGTTTAACAGATTTGTACATACATTGCGGCAACTCGTTAATGTGTTCACTATTCGATGTGACCACCTCTGGCAGCAACACAGGCCTGACAACAACGGAGGATGCTGTGAATAACGTCACCAATGTCATTTCGAGGCAATAATGCCCATTCTTCTTGCGAATCTGCTCGCAATTCTTGTAGAGTGGATGGTGGATGTTAACGTGGTGCAACTCCTCTCCCTCCTACGTCCCAGACATGCTCCATGGGATTCAAATCGGGAGAGCGAGCAGACCACGTCATGCGTTCAGTATCTTCTGTTTCGAAGAAAACATCAACCACTCGATGTCTATAAAGTCGAGCGCTATCGACCACCAGTACGAAATCTGGGCGCACATCACCTCGCAGCAACAGTACATGAGATCCCAAGACCTCGTCACGATACCGGACAGCAGTTAAACATTTACGATTCATCCGTACCGTTTCATGAAGTGGTCAACACAATGACTGCCCACACCATTAGCGATCCTCCTCGATACTGGTCTCTTTCCACAACGTTCGGGTGTCGAAATCGTGTTCAGATGCGAAACCGTCGAGAATCACTCTCCAAACCGAATCGGGACTCATCTGTGAAAAGAATATTGGCCCACTGTTCGTCGCTCCAGGTGGCATGTTGACGACTCCACTCCAGACGTTTCCTTCAGTGAAGACGCGTTAGAAGCACACATATAGCAGGTCTCCGACAGTTAAGGCCACTCTGTCGAAGCCTTCTCTACGCCTGTTGTCTCCATACAAGTATAGTGAATGCTGCGGGGTCAGATGCCAGCCGCTGCGCAGTACCAAGGCGGTAAGGTCGTGCCCTTACAGCCAGATAACGGTCCTCTCTTTCTGATGTCGCACTTGGTCGGCCCTGCCCTGATTTTCGGGATACAGTTTCATTCTCTATAAACTGTCGCCAAATCCGAGAAACGACAGAATGACTCACGTTAAGTCATCGGGCCACATTCTTCCTATGGCCCTGTGCCATACTGCACCGTCGGCAACAGTGTGCACGGGATAGCGATTGTGGATGTGGGGCTACCCGGCAAACATTGCTCCGTTTGATAGGTGCCCTGACGCCATCGTTAACGTGGTTTTCCGTTCAGCGAAATGCCATCTTACATACAGAATACGATCATGCGGACATCTGTTGACAGTACAGTACGGGGAAATAGCGGCTTGTTGCTTTAATTTTGGACACCAGTGTTGACAGCAATTTAGAGATTTATATCAAACAAATTCACAAACAACGGAGCTCATTCCCCATGCTACACAAAACTGGTCAGAACACTGCTGAAGAAACAGCGAAAAAAACATGCCAAATTTAAACGAACGCAAAATCCCCATGTCTTCCGATCTTTTACAGAAGGTCGATACTTAACGCTGACTTCAGTGCGAGATGCTTCTAACAGTTTCCACAACCAGACTTTGTCACGAACCCTGGCAGAAAACCTAAAGAGATTCTGTCTGTATGTAAAGTACGCTAGCGGCAAGACACAATCAATGCCTTCTCTGTGCGATAGCAATGGAAATACTATCGCTAACAGTGCTGCTAAAACAGCGTTACTAAACACAGCCTTCCGAATTTCCATCACCAAAGAAGACGAAGTGAATATTCCAGGATTCAAATCAAGAAGAGCTCCCAACAACAGTAACTTACAACTAGATGTCCTCGGTATACTGAAGCATCTCAAATCCCTTAATAAAAGCATGTCTCCCGGTTCTGACCGTTTGCCAATTAGGTTCTTTTCAGAGTATGATGATGTAATTGCGCCATACTTAGTAATCATATACAACTGCTCCCTCGACGCAGGATCCGTATCCAAAGATTGGAAAGCTGTATCATTAACGTCGATATGCAGCAGGATTTCGCACATTACAAAATACCTCTAACAGAACGGTCTGTTTGCACATACTCAACACGGATTTAGAAAACACCGTTCTTGTGACAAGCTTTTCACTCACACGAAGTGTTGAGTGCTATTAACAAGGAATGTCATATTTATTCCGTATTTCTACATTTACAGAAGGGTTTTGACACTGTACATCACATGCGGCTTGTAATAAAACTGCGTGCTTATGGAATATCGTCTCAGTTCGTGATTTCCTTTCAGAGAGGTCACAGTTAGTAGTAAGCAACGGAAAGTCATCGGGTAAAACAGCAGGGATTTCTGGTGTTCCCCAAAGCAGTGTTATAGGGCCTTTGCTGTTCGTTTTCTATATAAACGATTTAGGAGACAATCTGAGCAGCCGTCTTAGATTGTTTGCAGATCATGTTGACGTCTATCGTCTAAAGAAAGTCATCAAAAAATCAAAACTAATTGCGAAACGATTTAGAAAGGATATCTGAATAGTGCGAAAATTGGAAATTAATCCAAATTATGAAAAGTGTGAAGTCATACACATGAGTGTTAAAAAGAATCCGTTAAACATCGGTTACACAATAAATCAATCAAATCTAAGGCATGTAAATTCAGTTAAATTCCTAGGAATTACAATTGCGAACAACTTGAACTGGAAATACAACATAGAAAATGGTGTGAGGAAGCCGAATCAGAAACTGCATTTTATTGGCAGAACACTTTTGGAGTACTGCTGCTCTGCTGCTCGGTGTTGGAGCCTTACCAGATGGGATTAAAGGAGCCCATCGAAAAACTCGAAGAAGGGCAGTGCGTTTTGTATTATCGAGAAATAAAGAGAGAGTGTCACAGAAATGATACATGATTTGGGGTTGCCATCATTAAAACAAAGTCGAGTCTGGTTGCGACGGGATCTTTGCTCGAAATTTGATCACCCTACGTAGCAAGAGAAGTTCATTAGACTAAAATAAGAGAGGTCGCACGAAAAGATATAGGTGTTCGTATTTTCCTCGCGCTGTTCGAGAGTGTAGAAAAAGAGAATTATTGAGAAGGTTGTTCAGCGAATCCTCAGCCAGGCACTGAAGTGTGCTTTGTAGAGTAGCAATGCTGATGTTGATAAAGATGTAAATGTGGATGTAGATAGAGTTCCTAGTGACTGTGGAGTGCTGTTAACTTTCTATTCAATAGTTGCTGTTCTGTCACATAGCTTTCTAAGAAAGTTTGTTGATAAGAATAAATAGTTTCTGTGGGGTGACTTTATTGTCTTATAAATTTGAAATTTACGTAACTCGTGGCTTGTGGTTCTTGTAAATAAGCTATTTTGTAAATGTTAATTAATGACTCTCACATTTTGGTGCCATATTATCTTCGACCCCCCCCCCTCCCCATGAACCATTGACCTTGCCGTTGCTGGGGAGGCTTGCTTGCCTCAGCGATACAGATGGCCGTACCGTAGGTGCAACCACAACGGAGGGGTATCTGTTGAGAGGCCAGATAATCGGGTGGTTCCTGAAGAGGGGCAGCAGCCTTTTCAGTACTTGCAGGGGCAACAGCCTGGATGATTGACGAATCTGGCCTTGTAACACTAACCAAAACGGTCTTGCTGTGCTGGTACTGCGAACGGCTGAAAGCAAGGGGAAACTACAGCCGTAATTTTTCCCGAGGGCATGCAGCTTTACTATGTGGTTAAATGATGATGGCGTCCTCTTGGGTAAAATATTCCGGAGGTAACATAGTCCCCCATTTGGATCTCCGGGCAGGAACTACTCAGGAGGAGGTAGTTATCAGGAGAAAGAAAACTGGCGTTCTACGGATCGGAGCGTGGAATGTCAGATCCCTTAATCGGGCAGGTAGGTTAGAAAATTTAAAAAGCGAAGTGGATAGGTTAAAGTTAGATATAGTGGGAATTAGTGAAGTTCGGTGGCAGGAGGAACACGACTTTTGGTCAGGTGAATACAGGGTCATAAATACAAAATCAAATAGGGGTAATGCAAGAGTAGGTTTAATAATGAATAAAAAAAACAGGAGTGCGGGTAAGCTACTACAAACAGCATAACGAACGTATTATTGTGGCCAAGATAGACACGAAGCCCACACCTACTACAGTTGTACAAGTTTATATGCCAACTAGCTCTGCAGATGATGAGGAAATTGATGAAATATATGATGAGATAAAAGAAATTATTCACGTAGTGAAGGGAGACGAAAATTTAATAGTCATGAGTGACTGGAATTCGAGAGTAGGAAAAGGGAGAGAAGGAAACGTAGTAGGTGAATATGGATTGGGGGTAAGAAATGAAAGAGGAAACCGTCTGGTAGAATTTTGCACAGAGCATTACTTAATCATAGCTAACACTTGATTCAAGAATCATAAAAGAAGGTTGTATACATGGAAGAACCCTGGAGATACTAGAAGGTGTCAGATAGATTATATAATGGAGAGACAGAGATTTGGGAACCACGTTTTAAATTGTAAACATTTCCAGGGGCAGATGTGGACTCTGACCACAATCTATTGGTTATGAATTGTAGAGTAAAACTGAAGAAACTACAAAAGGGTGGGAATTTAAGGAGATGGGACTTGGATAAACTGACTAAACCAGATGTTGTACAGAGTTTCAGGGAGAGTATAAGGGAACAATTGACAGGAATGGGGGAAGACGTACAGTAGAAGAAGAATGGGTAGCTCTGAGGGATGAAGTAGTGAAGGCAGCAGAGGATCAAGTAGGTAAAAAGATGAGGGCTAGTAGAAATCCTTGGGTAACAGAAGAAATATTGAATTTAATTGATGAAAGGAGAAAATATAAAAATGCATTAAATGAAGCAGGCAAAAAGGATACAAACGTCTCAAAAATGAGATCGACAGGAAGTGCAAAATGGCTAAGCAGGCATGGTTAGAGGACGAATGTAAGGATGTGGAGGCTTATCTCACTAGGGGTAAGATAGATACTGCCTACAGGAAAATTAAAGAGACCTTTGGAGAGAAGAGAACCACTTTTATGAATATCAAGGGCTCAGATGGAAAGCCAGTTCTAAGCAAAGAAGGGGAAGTAGAAAAGCGGAAGGAGTATATAGAGGGTTTATACAAGGGCGATGTACTTGAGGACAATATTATGGAAATGGAAGAGTATGCAGATGAAGATGAAATGGGAGATACGATACTGCGTGAAGAGTTTGACAGAGCACTGAAAAATCTGAATCGAAACACGGTCCCGCGAGTAGACAACAATCCATTAGAACTACTGACGGCCTTGGGAGAGCCAGTCATGACAAAACTCTACCATCTGGTGAGCAAGATGTATGAGACAGGCGAAATACCCTCAGACTTCAAGAAGAATATAATAATTCCAATCCCAAAGAAAGTAGGTGTGGACAGATGTGAAAATTACCGAACTATCAGTTTAATAAGTCACAGCTGCAAAATACTTACACGAATTCTTTACAGACGAATGGAAAAACTGGTATAAGCCGACCTCGGGGAAGATCAGTTTGGATTCCGTAGAAATATTAGAACACGTGAGGCAATACTGGCCTTACGACTTATCTTAGAAGAAAAATTAAGGAAAGGTAAACCTACGTTTCTAGCATTTGTAGACTTAGAGAAAGCTTTTGACAATGTTGACTGGAATACTCTCCTTCAAACTCTAAAGGTGGCAGGGGTAAAAGATGGGGAGCGAAAGTCTATTTACAATTTTTACAGAAACCAGATAGCAGTTATAAGAGTCGAGGGACATGAAAGGGAAGCAGTGGTTGGGAAGGGAGTGAGACAGGGTTGTAGCCTGTCCCCGATGTTATTCAATCAGTATATTGAGCAAGCAGTAAAGGAAACAAAAGAAAAGTTCGGAGTAGGTATTAAAATCTACGGAGAGGAAACAAAAACTTTGAGTTTCGCCGATGACATTGTAATTCTGTCAGAGACAGGAAAGGACTTGGAAGAGCAGCTGAATGGAATGGACAGTGTCTTGAAGAGAGAATATAAGATGAACATCAACAAAAGGAATACGACGATAATGGAATGTAGTCGAATTACGGCGGGTGATGCTGAGGGAATTAGATCAGGTAATGAGACACTTAAAGTAGTAAAGGAGTCTCGCTATTTGGAGAGAAAAATAACTGATGATGGTCGAAGTAGAGAGGATATAAAATGTAGACTGGCAATGGCAAGGAAAGTGTTTCTGAAGAAGAGAAATTTGTTAACATCGAGTATAGATTTAAGAGTCAGGAACTCGTTTCTGAAAGTATTTGTGTGGCGTTTAGACATGTATGGAAGTGAAACATGGACGATAAATAGTTTAGACAAGAAGAGAATAGAAGCTTTCGAAATGTGGTGCTACGGAAGAATGCTGAAGATTAGATGGGTAGATCACATAACTAATGAGGAGGTGTTGAATAGGATTGGGGAGAAGAGAAGTTTGTGGCACAACTTGACTAGAAGAAGCAATCGGTTGGTAGGACATGTTCTGAGGCATCAAGGGATCACCAATTTAGTATTGGAGGGCAGCGTGGAGGGTAGAAATCGTAGAGGGAGACCTAGAGATGAATACACCAAGCAGATTCATAAGGATGTAGGTTGCAGTAATTACTGGGAGATGAAGAAGCTTGCGCAGGATAGAGTAGCATGGAGAGCTGCATCAAACCAGTCTCAGGACTGAAGACTACAACAACAACAACAACATCAACTTCGAATTGCTACTAATACGGCCGATATATGGCAATCTGTAACTTGACATTTGATGTGATCAGTTATCACAGCTACTCTAGAATGGTGTTCACTACGCTTGATTGACAAAAGATCCAGTACAGACAGGAGACGAGTCAACTTTCAAAAACAGTGGTAAAATGTGGAAGATGGAACGAAACAGTGAGGAAAGCATGGGTTTCTTAAAAAGGACCTGTAAATACTTACCCAGTTCTTGCGAAGTCCGTCCACAGTTTAGTCATGATTTTAACCATCTGAATGTCGTTCTCGGGCCTCTCGCCGATTATTGGAAGGTATGTGTTGTTTGAAAGTAAGTATAACAAGTCTTCTCCATGACAAATACCTGTAACATAATGTAAAATTCCATGGTAAAAAAAATAAGAAACAGAAAGTACTAGTATTCAGTTAGGCACCAGTTTTCTTATTACGTTGTATTCTTCAATAGTAGAAGGACAACAGGTAACCTCGAACAGCAATCCCGTAATATACGGGGTGATCAAACAGTCAGTATAAATTCGAAAACGTATTAAACCACGGAATAATGTAGATAGAGAGATAAAAATTGATACACATCCTTGGAATGACATGGTTTTCATTAGAAGGGGAAAAAAAGTTCACAAAATGTCCGACTAATGGCGCTGGACAGCAAAACGTCAGTGACTGCGCATTACAATCGTGTATAAAAGGAGCTGTAAGAGAGAGAGAGAGAGAGAATCAGATGCGCCAGCAGTCGCAGGCATGTTGACGTTACCTGAAAAGGCGCGTTTAGTGAAGCTGTATTATCAGAACGGGGAATGAGCTAGTTCAGCGTTACGATCCTATCGCCATAGGAAGGGGATTCGAACGGCTAAAAGTCCGTTGACAAATGCAGCTGTGGCGAGAATGATTTTCGAAGTTCGAAACCACGGGCTGTTTAGACGATAACCCCTTTAGTGGCCAACCGAGCACAAGGCGTAATGCTGCTGAGACAGTTCAGGAAGAGATGGAGACTGTAGCGGCTTCGCCTATGCACTGGGAAGTCAGCGCTCGAGCAGTCGCACGTCACACCGGCATTCCATACACTACTGTTTGGTTGGCACTGAGGCGAACCCTCCGATACTATACGTACAAAATCCATCGGCATCATGAACTGTTACCTGGCGATTTAGTAAAGCAAAAGGGCATTTGCGGTGTGGGCGTTTCAAAGATGGTGGAAGACGTCGATTGATTGAGTAACGTGTTGTGGACCGACGAAGCTCATTTCACGCTCCGAGGGTCTGTCAACGCCCACAACTGCAGAATTTGGGCTACCGAAAATCCTATAACTGTCGTGGAAACTCCATTGCACGACGAGAAAGTCACGGTATGGGTTGGATTTACCACATCTGCAGTTAACGGGCCTTTTTTCTTCGAGGAAATGCGTGATTCTGGTTTTGTAACTGCTACCGTGACGGGTGAGAGGTACACCGATTTGTTACAGAATCGCACCATCCCCAGCGTGGCTGATAAACACCTTCTGGAACGTACGATCTCTTGGGTGCGTCGTTTGGTGATGATCGTGTGCTCAGCCGCCACTTTCGTCATGCATGGCCTCCCAGGTCCCCAGACCTCAGTCCGTGCGATTATTGGCTTTGGGGTTACCTGAAGTCGCAAATGTATCGTGATCAACCGACATCTCTAGGGATGCTGAAAGACAACATCCGACGCCAATGCCTCACCATAACTCCGGACATGCTTTACAGTGCTGTTCACATTATTCCTCGACTACAGCTATTGCTGAGGAATGATGGTGGACATATTGAGCATTTCCTGTAAATAGCATAATGTTTGCTTTGTCTTACTTTGTTATGCTGATTATTGCTATTCTGATCAGATGAAGCGCCATCTGTCGGACATTTTTTGAACTTTTGTATTTTTTGGTTCTAATAAAACCCCATGTCATTCCAAGCGTGTGTGTCAATTTGTACCTCTCTATCTACATTATTCCGTGATTTATTCAGTTTTCAAATTTATACTAAGTTTTTGATCATCCGGTATGTAATGAAAATTGCGGATAACGATCTCGATTCTTACACATCACATTGCGTGTGCAAGGACATAGTTCTGATTTTAATCACTCAGGCTGTGGTACCGTACTAACTCATTTTCTTCATGTTTTATTTGTGATACAGTAGGCAGAACTGCTGTAACAGAGGCGTCTTCCAGTTATTTGACAATGCTAGCAAAAGTCGCAAGACATGTTTTGTAGTAAACCACTTGCTGCCCGTACATTTCCTATTGTCTTGTAGCCTCACTAGCCAGTATTTGTGCAAAAGTAATAACAAGTAGTGAGAAAGCTGCCGTGAAGAATTGTATTAGCAGCCGCAGCCAGCAGCTGCAGTGTGGCGCCATGTGCATCAGAATAAACATGTGTCTGTCACCACACCAGAACAAGCGTCTGGTGTTGGGTAACGTGACTAGAGGCTTGTTTTAGTGAAACAAATGCGCCCTGGAGCGATGTAAGTATGTCTGGATTTTGCGGCAGGAGCATTCACGTCGCTGGAGAACAGCAGCACCTCCACGACGTGACACGCCTGACAGCGAGACGACTGACTGGGCATCGGCAGCAAAAGCCGTCGGTTCGAGACCGGGCTGCGACTGAGTTTCTGCAAGGACTTAGAAGGAAACATTCCCAAGTGTCAATAAACGATCTTGATGAAACTTTGCGGGTGTGTTAAGGAAGCAAAATAGTGCACTAAGCATTTATTTGTTTGGGCCCATTCTCACTTTTAAGGTGTAAAACCCACCCCGAAAGGTAATTTGGCATTTTGGTTTAGAGGGAATATTTTCAAGACGATGATACGTAAAAAAAGTTGGTATTAATTTCAAATTTTGCAAAATATCTCACAACCGTTAACTAATTTTGAAAAAAAACTTTTTTTACTGTATAAATTACAAAAACCACTTACATCCCTGCGTATTAAAACTTTTTTCAGAAATACTATTTCTGAAAATCAGGCTGTACGGAATGTGGTGTCAGAGCATTTCCTACATAGCTAATTGAGGTTTCTAAACATTCATTACAGTTCTAATTATTTATTTTACATATAGTTGTTTTACGCTTTAAATTGTTATTTTACGTTGTGAATTCATGAATTTCTTTTGTTTACCGTGTCACATAATTGTACTTTATTAATTGAAAATAATATGTAACTCATTGCTATGATAGAAAATACGCACACTAATAATAATCTGAAAGGAAATGCTTATAACATAAGGTTTTTTTATATTTAGCACACAAAATGAATGAAATTTCTTCACGTAATATACACGATGGAGAAGACACTATAAAACCAAATTCAATAGGATTTCAAATGGTCACGAGTGATCCTCTAAATATCCTTACTTGTATTATCAGGAGTATTCCAGTACAATGGTGAGCCTTGACGAAGGAAACTGGTCATGCACTAATGATTACAGGCTGCATGTATTGTTTCTGAAGTGGAGATTGACATCATAATCGTTCAGCATAACACGATCCGAAAATCTTCTCATGAAGTTCCTCCAACATCGAAAGCTATATACACCCGCGGTTGTACCTGCGCCGTCGAGCAGCCACTCAGGGAGAGTAGTTAAGTAATTGAAGCACTGTTATAGTGATATGGTTAAGTGTTCTCATGATTTGATTGTGTTCCGCGCAGAGCAAGGAATAGGGTTCAGTATTTAAGCACGTAAGATAGTTAGAAGTTAGGATAGTGGTATTTATGAGTGTGTAACTCATAAGAGATAATCACGTCGTGGTTAGACCAACAGGAGCACAATTCTCGATACCGTTAGCGGCTGCTACAGAGGAGGTATTGAGAATTTTACGAGGCGAAGTGGGTAAGCTGTCAGCGAAGGTGGCAGAGCGTTCTATGAGATCTGAAGCACTTGATGCTGAGGTGAAGGAAATAGCTTAATACAAAACTCCCGAGTATAGGGGGAAGATGCAGGACAGTACGAACAAAAAACAAACTTCGGGATATGAGGAATGTGTTGACTATGGAGAGGATGAAAAGACGGAAAGAGAAGGGATCAGAGAGGAGGAGAAAAAGGGAACCGAAAGGCAGAGGAACAAGCTTGTGGGTAGTTTGCCTGTTCCTTCAGAGAGATCCCCTGCCTTTAATTTATTCGAACTTTTCGGTCCTCGGAAAATTAAACTAGTTGTAGATGTTGACGAATTACACGTTCGTTAGGCTTTACGTAAGGCGCAGGATAATGTTGGTGTTAAGCTAGAATAAGTAATGTAGAAGTACTATCTCAGATATCCAGTGGAATTGTGGAGTCTGAGGTAGCAGAAATGAGTGTAGGCTATATCGGAGTGATTACATATGGGGATGCCAACACGAGTGATCACTGTCGCTGAAGAAGCAGTATTTTGCCACTAAGACGTCACGACCGTGGCCTGCAGAGGCCACTGAAACCCCCACGGATCTGCCATCAGCACTGCGGGCATCCTAGGCAGCATCCTCTCACCAGGAGGGAAGCCGCCGCCTGTACGTCAGTGCCAGCCAAGGACAACAGAATGAGACGTGTTGTGCCTCACAGAGTCATGTCTAGGCATGTACCCTGATTGAATAAAAGCCTTCTTTATTGCCAGCTGCGCTTCCACTAGGGCCTGCTGTCTGCCACCAACACAGCTCATGCCTCCGAGTGCAACTGCGGTCTTGTCTGTTCCTGCAATGAGTGCCGTCTACTCAAAACCAGTTGTCACCAAAGAGGTTCTTACTGTCTGTGCATACGCTGCGTTTAACCAATTACAATGCAAAATGACTGATTTCAATGGAGAATCCTCTTGCTATGAATGTTACTCATTTACGGTACCACTTTCATTCATATGTGTTTTACATAATCGATAACTACTTTAGTGATACAAATGTACAGTATCAGATTTTCGTCTAGAGGGAAAATATACTGAAGGCAGAGCAGACTGGGGAAATTTTAAATTGTATTGGTTTCTCGAGTAATAAAAAAGAAGTGAGTTCAGCGTTTATGACAACAACAGTATGTGCTTGGCGTCTTATTGTGTTTTGTCTCTAAAAAATATTTTAAGCTTTAAAAGATAATTTCGTGATTGTAATCTCCTGTACTTAACATCCTATACTCCTATATCTTTATAAATACATACTCTGCACCAACATTGATACTATCTGAAGTCTTGACTAACATTAGTAAACAGCAATGTTCCCCTTTTATGTAGCGCATATTGATTAAGAGGATAACTGGTCGAAAACACTTTAGGTATCCTATGCGTATAGAAATGATGCAGAAAACATTAGCTGTGTCTGCCCCACTATGCCATAGGAGAACGTTGTATGTGTCCATGAAATTTGTTGTTTTTTACACTTCTGTACTGTGCATACAACAGCAGGCAATTAGTGATGACTGAATTTTAGGTTTGTATAAAAATATTCTAGTAGTTGGTCTACGGATGTTGTAACGTTGTTGTTGTTGTGGTCTTCAGTCCTGATACTGGTTTGATGCAGCTCTCCATGCTACTCTACCCTGTGCAAGCTTTTTCATCTCCCAGTACCTATTGCAACCTACATCCTTCTGAATCTGCTTAGTGTATTCATCTCTTGGTCTCCCCCTACGATTTTTACCCTCCACGCTGCCCTCCAATACTAAATTGGTGATCCCTTGATGCCTCAGAACATGTCCTACCAACCGATCCCTTCTTCTGGTCAAGTTGTGCCACAAACTTCTCTTCTCCCCAATCCTATTCAATAATTCCTCATTAGTTATGTGATCTACCCATCTAATCTTCAGCATTCTTCTGTAGCACCACGTTTCGAAAGCTTCTATTCTCTTCTTGTCCAAACTATTTATCGTCCATGTTTCACTTCCATACATGGCTACACTCCATACGAATACTTTCAGAAATGACTTCCTGGCACTTAAATCAATACTGGATGTTAACAAATTTCTCTTCTTCAGAAACGCTTTCCTTGCCATTGCCAGCCTACATTTTATATCCTCTCTACTTCGACCATCATCAGTTATTTTGCTCCCCAAATAGCAAAACTCCTTTACTACTTTAAGTGCCTCATTTCCTAATCTAATTCCCTCAGCATCACCCGACTTAATTAGACTACATTCCATTATCCTTGTTTTGCTTTTGTTGATGTTCATCTTATATCCTCCTTTCAAGACACTGTCCATTCCATTCAACTGCTCTTCCAAGTCCTTTGCTGTCTCTGACAGAATTACAATGTCATCGGCGAACCTCAAAGTTTTTATTTCTTCTCCATGAATTTTAATACCTACTCCGAATTTTTCTTTTGTTTCCTTTATGCTTGCTCAATATACAGATTGAACAACATCGGGGAGAGGCTACAACCCTGTCTTACTCCCTTCCCAACCACTGCTTCCCTTTCATGTCCCTCGACTCTTATAACTGCCATCTGGTTTCTGTACAAATTGTAAATAGCCTTTAGCTCCCTGTATTTTACCCCTGCCACCTTTAGAATTTGAAAGAGAGTATTCCAGTCAACATTGTCAAAAGCTTTCTCTAAGTCTACAAATGCTAGAAACGTAGGTTTGCCTTTCCTTAATCTTTCTTCTAAGATAAGTCGTAAGGTCAGTATTGCCTCACGTGTTCCAGTGTTTCTACGGAATCCAAACTGATCTTCCCCGAGGTTGGCTTCTACTAGTTTTTCCATTCGTCTGTAAAGAATTCGTGTTAGTATTTTGCAGCTGTGACTTATTAAGCTTATAGTTCGGTAATTTTCACATCTGTCAACACCTGCTTTCTTTGGGATTGGAATTATTATATTCTTCTTGAAGTCTGAGGGTATTTCACCTGTTTCATACATCTTGCTCACCAGATGGTAGAGTTTTGTCAGGACTGGCTCTCCCACGGCCGTCAGTAGTTCCAATGGAATATTGTCTACTCCGGGGGCCTTGTTTCGACTCAGGTCTTTCAGTGCTCTGTCAAACTCTTCACGCAGTATCATATCTCCCATTTCATCTTCATCTACATCCTCTTCCATTTCCATAATATTGTCCTCAAGTACATCGCCCTTGTATAGACCCTCTATATACTCCTTCCACCTTTCTGCTTTCCCTTCTTTGCTTAGAACTAGGTTTCCATCTGAGCTCTTGATATTCATACAAGTCGTTCTCTTATCTCCAAAGGTCTCTTTAATTTTCCTGTAGGTGGTATCTATCTTACCCCTAGTGAGATAGGCCTCTACATCCTTACATTTGTCCTCTAGCCATCCCTGCTTAGCCATTTTGCACTTCCTGTCGATCTCATTTTTGAGACGTTTGTATTCCTTTTAGCCTGTTTCACTTACTGCATTTTTATATTTTCTCCTTTCATCAATTAAATTCAATATTTCTTCTGTTACCCAAGGGTTTCTACTAGCCCTCGTCTTTTTACCTACTTGATCCTCTGCTGCCTTCACTACTTCATCCCTCAAAGCTACCCATTCTTCTTCTACTGTATTTATTTCCCCCATTCCTGTCAATTGCTCCCTTATGCTCTCCCTGAATCTCTGTACAACCTCTGGTTCTTTTAGTTTATCCAGGTCCCATCTCCTTAAATTCCCACCTTTTTGAAGTTTCTTCAGTTTTAATCTACAGGTCATAACCAATAGATTGTGGTCAGAGTCCACATCTGCCCCTGGAAATGTCTTACAATTTAAAACCTGGTTCCTAAATCTCTGTCTTACCATTATAGAATCTATCTGATACCTTTTAGTATCTCCAGGGTTCTTCCATGTATACAACCTTCTTTCATGATTCTTAAACCAAGTGTTAGTTATGATTATGTTGTGCTCTGTGCAAAATTCTACCAGGCGGCTTCCTCTTTCATTTCTGTCCCCCAATCCATATTCACCTACTATGTTTCCTTCTCTCCCTTTTCCTACACTCGAATTCCAGTCACCCATGACTATTAAATTTTCGTCTCCCTTCACAATCTGAATAATTTCTTTTATTTCATCATACATTTCTTCAATTTCTTCGTCATCTGCAGAGCTAGTTGGCATATAAACTTGTACTACTGTAGTAGGTGTGGGCTTCGTATCTATCTTGGCCACAATAATGCGTTCACTATGCTGTTTGTAGTAGCTTACCCGCATTCCTATTTTCCTATTCATTATTAAACCTACTCCTGCATTACCCCTATTTGATTTTGTGTTTATAACCCTGTAGTCACCTGACCAGAAGTCTTGTTCCTCCTGCCACCGAACTTCACTAATTCCCACTATATCTAACTTCAACCTATCCATTTCCCTTTTTAAATTCTCTAACCTACCTGCCCGATTAAGGGATCTGACATTCCACGCTCCGATCCGTAGAACGCCAGTTTTCTTTCTCCTGATAACGACATCCTCTTGAGTAGTCCCCGCCCGGAGATCCGAATGGGGGACTATTTTACCTCCGGAATATTTTACCCAAGAGGACGCCATCATCATGTACTCATACAGTAAAGCTGCATGCCCTCGGGAAAAATTACGGCTGTAGTTTCCCCTTGCTTTCAGCCGTTCGCAGTACCAGCACAGCATGGCCGTTTTGGTTATTGTTACAAGGCCAGATCAGTCAATCATCCAGACTGTTGCCCTTGCAACTACTGAAAAGGCTGCTGCCCCTCTTCAGGAACCACACGTTTGTCTGGCCTCTCAACAGATACCCTTCCGTTGTGGTTGCACCTACGGTACGGCTATCTGTATCGCTGAGGCACGCAAGCCTCCCCACCAACGGCAAGGTCCATGGTTCATGGGGGGGGGGGGGGGGGTTGTAACGTTAGAAAGTTTAAAATAACCAAAAGTGAAAAAGTCCAACAATCGATGTTATGACGAGTGATCAGGGAACAATCTACAAACACCTAGTGTAAACTGGCTGTTCTACATTTACATCTACATCTACATTTAAACTCCGCAAGCTACCCAACGGTGTGTGGCGGAGGGCACTTTACGTACCACTGCCATTACCTCCCTTTCCTGTTCCAGTCGCGTACGGTTCGCAGGAAGAACGATTGCCGGAAAGCCTCCGTGCGCGCTCGAATCTCTCTAATTTTACATTCGTGATCTCCTCGGGAGGTATAAGTACGGGCAAGCAATATATTCGATACCTCATCCAGAAACGCACCCTCTCGAAACCTGGACAGCAAACTACACCGCCATGCAGAGCGCCTCTCTTGCAGAGTCTGCTACTTGAGTTTGCTAATCATCTCCTTAACACTATCACGCTTACCAAATAACCCCGTGACGAAACGCGCCTCTCTTCTTCGGACCTTCTCTATCTCCTCTGTCAACCCGACCTGGTACGGTTCTCACACTATTGAGCAATACACAAGTATAGGTCGAACGAGTGTTTTGCAAGCCGTCTCCTTTGTTGATGGACTACATTTTCTAAGGACTCTCCCAATGAATCTCAACCTGGCACCCGCCTTACCAACAACTAATTTTATATGATCATTCCACTTCAAATCCTTCCGTACGCATACTCCCAAATATTTTACAGAAGTAACTGCTACCAGTGTTTGTTCCGCTATCATATAATCACACAATAAAGGATCCTTCTTTCTATGTATTAGCAATACATTACATTTGTCTATGTTAAGGGTCAGTTTCCACTCCCTGCACCAAGTGCCTATCCGCTGCAGATCTTCCTACATTTCGGTGTAATTTTCTAACGCTGCAAATTCTCTGTATACTACAGAATCATCCGCGAAAAGCCGCATGGAATTACCGACACTATCTACTAGGTCATTTATATATATTGTGAAAAGCAATGGTCTCATAACACTCCCCTGTGGCACGCCAGAGGTTACTTTAACGTCTGTAGACGTCTCTCCATTGAGAACAACATGCTGTGTTCTGTTTGCTGAAAACTCTTCAATCCAGCCAGACAGCTGATCTGATATTCCGTAGGCTCTTATTTTGTTTATCAGGCGACAGTGCGGAAGTGTATAGAAGGCCATCCGGAAGTCAAGCAAAATGGCATCTACCTGGGAGCCTGTATCCAATATTTTCTGGGCCTCATGAACAAATAAAGCGAACGATCGCTGTTTCCGGAATCCATGCTGATTCCTACAGAGTAGATTCTGAGTTTACAGAAATGACATGATACGCGAGCAAAAAACACGTTCTAAGATTCTACAACAGATCGATATCAGAGATATATTCCTATAGTTTTGCGCATCTGCTCGACGACCCTTCTTGAAAACTGGAATACCTGTGCTCTTTTCCAAGCATTTGGAACCTTCCGTTCCTCTAGAGACTTGCGGTACTCCGCTTTTAGAAGGGGGGGAGGGGGGCAAGTTCTTTCGCGTACTCTGTGTAGAATCGAATTGGTATCCCGTCAGGTCCAGTGGACTTTCCTCTGTTGAGTGATTTCAGTTGCTTTTCTATTCCTTGGACACTTATTTCGATGTCAGCCATTTTTTCGTTCGTGGGAGGATTTAGAGAAGGAACTGCAGTGCGGCCTTCCTCTGTGAAACAGCTTTGGAAAAAGGTGTTGAGTATTTCAGCATTACGCGTGTCACCCTCTGTTTCAATGCCATTATCATCCCAGAGTGTCTGGATATGCTGTTTCGATCCACTTACTGATTTAACGTAAGACCAGAACTTCCTAGGATTTTTTGTCAAGTCGGTACATAGAATTTTACTTTCGAATTCACTGAACGCTTCACGCATAGCCCTCCTTACGCTAACTTTGACTGTTACGATATTTGAAGGCATAATTCTCCTAGACAACACTAATTCATCGACATATCTGTCAAAGGGAGGCGCAGCACTCAAGACAAACAAAATTCCGTCATCTATTTACACTGTGTTCCTAAGAAACGTCTTTTCTGTAGCGTGAAGTGTCTTAAGAAGCTACGTATTTGAAGTCGGATCTGAGCCTTTCTCATAAACTAATGTAACCATAATTTTACTGTGCTAAATTATATTTTTTTTTGCTGTGCATACATTATTTGGAAATAAGAAATTGTCAGGGTACTATTTCTGCCTGTTTGGTGCACGAATCCTGACACTTTGGAAAGCAACTAAAATTGTCATTTCCCTCGTAATGTGAATATATACAGAAAAGAAATTGAATTCATTTTAAATTAAGTATATTTTATGTTAAATGCATTTTCAACATTAATTAACGTTCTTCTAAACAAGTACCTTCACAATCATTAGTATAAAGAATAGATTAATTAAACATAAGACATATCATTTGTTATTTTTCTTCAACAGTTAAAGGATCTGCTTTATCTTCTTACCTAAATCTTTTATTCCAAACGCATGATGCATCCGCAGGTTCCCTTTATATGAAAATACGTAATAATAGACCGGAGCTGTGTCTTTGTACTTCCTAATAGCTTCATCTGTGTTCCAGACAAAGAAGGCATCCGAAAATAACTGAAAAAGAAAACAATGAAAATTTTAGTGGCAGCAATCACTAAATATTTGAATAGCCTTCAAATTACGTCTTCTGTTTATTTGTTACTTATTGTGTTATGAAATACCTCTGTTAACATGGAACGTATCACAGAATTCTCTTTGACATACCGTTGAGTGACATTACTTCCAACGAAAGGGAACGTAATGAAACATATTCAATGAAGATATTCGAGACATTACTAAGTCGATAGAAGAAAAATATGTATAACCTACGACAAGCACTGCGCAATTCGCACGAAAATGCTATACAGCTTGTATTTTGCTCCCTTATGGCATCGTATTGCACGTCACAGCACTCTGTTATATAACTACACGGAAATACGTGTTGTATTACTTGAAAATTGTACTTAGAATACTCGAACAATACATTCATGTCCGATCAAATAATTAAAATTAAACAGACACAAGTCTCGTTACAGCTGGCTAAGCACAAGAACATGCATCTGCATGTTTCTGTGCATTCTGGCAAGTGGCCGATTTTCTAGCATGTAATGAGACTGTCACTGAACAGAGCAGTTGCACCATATTGATCATTGCTCAGTTAGGTGGTGCGGGGGGCTTGTGATGTAATCTTCCGAGCAAACTTTACATACGTTCCCCAAGGGGTGACTCTGAAGATAGCACGGACAAATTTTGACAGACAATGAAGCCAAAGTTTGCTTCATAACATTCTGGACGCTAAGGAAGGGACTGGACAGTTCACAGTGGAGACAGGAAACTAATACATCGAGAAGTCCGAGATGGGTTCGAACTAGAACACAAAACCCGTAATACGTGCACCCAAAGTCATGCGCTCAGGTGAGTGTGTTGATGGTCTCTGCAAACTGGATTGTTATTGCCAAGTCACCTGAGAGAGATGCTTTATATTTGTGCATATCCAAATACATCAGTGGGTAACCGTAGTAATAATGACTTTGCGAACCAATTCCTGCCCTGATACAGCTAACAGGGGTGTAGCTGGGAACATGTACAGTATAAATACAGTGCCAGTATTACGATTTTCGGCTCTTTCACATTACAGGAAGTCAATATTAATGATTATTAATGTTTAAAAAACTATCATTGTCGTTTCTGGATTGAGTACCACTATGTTGGATTGAATGCGCAATGTCCAGAGACGGAAGGTGCGTTATCGCCACGTGCAAGGGCTAAACATGGCGACACAGTCGTATTCCTGATTTTGAGCACAATTACGCGCACGTCCTGCTTTTGTATTATCAGCTGCTGCCTCAAGTCTGAGGCATTCCTGTTTATTCTGCATTAACACAGTTCACTTAAGTAATTACTCAAAGACATCACCAATCGACAAAAAACTTATCCTAATAAACTTCGTTCATTGGAATCTTTGCTTCATGAAATCACTCCTACTTTTGTATCACGTACAAAATGCACTGAAGTGACAAAAGTCATGGGATACCTTCTAATATCGTGTCGGACCTAATTTTGCACTGGGTAGTGCAGCAAATCGACGTGACATGTACTCAACAAGTCATTGGAAGTCCCCTGCAGAAATATTGCGTCATGCTGCCTCTAGAACCGTCCACAACTGCGAAAATGTTGGTGGTGCTGGATGTTGTTCACAAACTGAAACCTTGATTATGTCCCATGGATGTTCGATGGGATTCAAGTCTAATGATACGGGTGGCCAAATCATTATTTCTACTTATTCAGAATGTTCTTCAAACCAATTGTATACAGTTATGGCACGTTAACATGACATCCTTGTTGGGGAACGTGAAGTCCATGAATGGCTGCAAATGGTCTCCATGTAGCTGAACATAACCATTTTCGGCCAATGATCCGTTCAGCTGGAACAGAGGGCACAGTTCATTTCTTGTAAGCACAGCCCACACCAGTGTAGAGCCACCACCCTTTTGCGTTGACAGACTGAGTCCATTCGTACGTGGGCTCTGCGCTACATTTGAACCCTACCATCAGGTCTTACCAACTCAAATCGGGGTTCACATGACCAGGAAACCGTTTACCAGTAGTCTTGGGTCCAACTGATACGATCGTGAGTCCATGTGAGGCCCTGCAGGCAATGTCGTGCTGTTAGCAAAGGCGTCGGTCGTCTGCTGTCATAGCCCACCATTAACGCCACATTTCGCCTTACTGTGCTTACGTATATATTCGTCTTACGTGCCACATTGATTTATGCTGTTACTTCGCCCAGTGTTGCTTGTCTGTTAGAACTGACAACTATAAGTGAACCCTACCACTCTCGGTCGTTTACTGAAGGACGTTGGCCACGGCACTGTCTGTGGTGAGAGGCAAACCTTCTACGTAAACGATGTAAGTATATAGCATCGTTAGAGCGGAACTGTCAAACTGCCCTCACACCGTAATTAAAGTTTTATTTTCAAAATATTACGTCATTTACTATCTTATTGAAACAGTTAGAGCTGTAAGAGGGTTCACTAACGATGTAATATTGATGTCACTTCAGTCTAGACGTACTTGACAATCTACATCTACATCTACGTGGTTACTCTGATATTCACAATACAGTGCCTGACAGAGGGTTCAATGAACCACCATCAAGCGCTCTCTCAACCGTTCTGCACTCGAATGGCATGTGGGAAAAACGAGTACTTAAATTATTCTCTGCGAGACCTGATTTCCCTTATTTTATCGCGATGATCATTTCTCCCTATGTAGGTGGGTGCCAACACAATGTTTTCTCAATCGGAGGAGAAAACTGGTGATTTAAATTTCATGAGAGGATCCCGTCGGAACGAAAAACGCCTTTGTTTTAATGATTGCCACTCCAATTCACGTATCATGTCTGTGGCACTCTGCCCCCTGTTTCGAGATAATGCAAAACGAGCTACCCTTCTTTGTACTTTTTCGATGTAATCCGTCAGACCCAACTGATGCGGATCCCACACCGCACAGCAGTGCTCCAGAATAGGGCTGACTAGCGTAGTGTAAGCAGTCTCTTGAGTAGACCTTTTGCACCTTCTAACTGTTCTGCCCACGAATCTCAGTCTTTGGTTTGCTCTACTCATAACATTATCTAAATGATCGTTCCAATTTAGGTTATTTGTAATTGTAACCGCTAAGTATTCGGTCGAATTTACAGTCTTCAGATATGTGTGACTCACCGCGTAATCGAAACTCAGCGAATTTCTTTTAGTATTCATGTGAATAACTTCACACTTTTCTTTATTCAGGGTCAACTGCCACTTTTTGCACCATACAGATATCTTATCTAAATAGTTTTGCAATTCGTTTTGGTCATCTGATGACTTTACAGCACGGTAAATGACAGCTTCATCTGCAAACAATCTAAGACGCCTACTCAGATTGTCTCCTATGTCGTTAATATAGACCAGGAACAATATAGGGCCTATAACTCTTCCTATGGGAACGCCGGATATTACTTCTCTTTTTCTCGACCACTTTCCGTCTATTACTGCGAATTGTGATCTTTCTGACTGGAAATCACGAGTCCAGTTGCACAACCGAGGCAATATTCCATAGGGACGCAGTTTGGTTAGAAGACGCTTATCAGGAACGGTGTCGAAAGCCTTCTGGAAATCTAAAAATAAGAAATTAATTTGACACCCCCTGTCGATAGTGCTCATTACTTCATGAGTATGGAGAGCTAGTTGTGTTTCACAAGAACGATATTTTCTTAATCTGTGCTGACTATGTGTCAATAAATTGTTTTCTTCGAGGTAATTCATAATGTTCGGTAACAGTATATGTAACACAACACTAATGCAAATCGATGTTAGTGATATAGGTCTGTAATTCATCGGATTACTCCTACTTCCCTTTTTGAGTATTGGTGTGACTTGAGCAGTTCTCCAGTCTTTAGGTACGGATCTTTGTGTGAGCGAGCGGTTGTATATAACTGCTAAATATGAAGCTATTGTATCTGTATACTCTGAAAGAAACTTGTATACAACCTGGACCGGACGCCTTGCCTTTGAAAGTGATTTAAGCAGCTTTGCTACACCGAGGATGTCTACTTCTATGTTTCTCACCCTGGCAGTTGTTCTTGATTGGAATTCAGGAATATTTACTTCGTCTTCTTTGGTGAAGGAGTGTCGGAAAACCGTGTTTTATAACTCTGCTTTAGTGGCACTGTCATCAGTGACTTCACCGTTGTTATCACGCAGTGAAGGTATTGATTGTGTCTTGCCACTGGTGTGCTCCGTGTATGTCCTTGGGTTTTCTTCCTGATTTCGAGACAGAATTTCATTGTGGAAATTATTAAACGCATCTCGTATTGAAGTACGCTCTATTATTCGATTTTCTGCAAAACTTTTTCCAATCTTGTGGATTTTGCGTTCTTTTAAATTTGGCATGCTTTATTCATTGCCTCCGCAACAGCGATATGACCCGTTTTATGTACCATGGGGGAGCAGTACCACGAAGTATTAATCTGTGTGGTATATATCTCTGAACTGCCGTAGATACTATCTCTTTGAAATCATACCACATCTTTTCAATGCATACATGATCAGATCGGAAGGAGTGTAGACCGTCTCTTAGAAAGGCGTTAAGAGCATTTTTTATCATTTATATCGTGTTTCGGAAGGCATTCGATACAGTTCCGCACTGCTAACTAATGTGAAACACACGAGCGTACAGTATATAAGATCAACAGCGTGACTGGATCGAAGAGTAACCAGAACACAGCATGTTGTTCTGAAGGTAAAGAAGTCTTCAGACGTAAAGGTAACTTCTGGCGTGCCTCTGGGGATTGTTATAGGACCATTAATTTTCTCAATATATAATATTTAAACGACGTAGTAGATGACGTCGGAAGTTCCATGAGGCTTTTCGCAGATGACGCAGTTGTATACAGAGTAGACAGCCAGAGTGAAACGCAAGAAGACCTGAAAAGGATCGAAGCTTGGTGCAGGGAGAGGCAACTGATCCTCGACATAAATAAATGTTACGTATTGCGAATACATTTACAGAAACACCCTTTATTGTATGATTATACGACTGTGGAACAATCACTAGAAGCAATTTTTTTCATAAAGTACCTAGGAGTTTGCGTAGGAACAACGTGAAATGGAACGACCACGTAAAATTAACCGCCATTAGGGCAGATGGCGGACTAAAGCTCATTGGCAGAACCCCAGGAAAGTCCATCAGCAAAGGAAGTGGATTACAAGACACGCCGTCGACGAATACGTAAATGTTGCCTGTCACACGCCGTCGACGAATACGTAAATGTTGCCTGTCAGTATGGGATCCGTACCAGACAGGAGAGAGAGAGGAAATAGAGAAGATCCAAAGACGACCAGCACGTTTCGTTACAGGTTCATTTAATTGTCACGAAAGCATTACAGAGATGAACAACCATTATACGGTGCGTGAGTGAGTGTGCGTGTGTGTGTGTGTTCTTTCGGACAAGGCATCCCAATGATACCTTCAGTGCGGATGGATAATACGCTACACCTCTTAAAGGAATCTGCCATACGCTGCCAATAATGGGAATAACAGGTAGCAGCACTACGTCGGAATCGTGTGGTTAAGCTGGAAATTTGAGACGCTCAGGGACCGTGGCAGAGATGGTGGAGGTGATCGTTCCCTAGAAACGGAATTGTTCAGGTTTAAGTCCCGGTCCAGCACTAATTTTCAACTTTCCCTATTGATACACATCAATGCCCAATGGCAACTAACGTCTCCATTTCGTTTCTATAACTCAGTGGCAGACGCTGTAAGAGTGGCGTTCTGCATCAAGGCGTAGTTTATTGTGAAAGTCCCGAGAGCGTGCATTCCTACAAGAGTGAACCAATATTTTGTTTCATCCTACGTACATCTCGAGAAAAACCCATGAAGATAAAATCAGAGATTCGAGCCCACATGGAGGCTTACCGGCAATCGTACTTCCCGCGAACTATTCGTAACTGGAACAGGAAATGGAATATGTGACAGTGGTACAGGAAGTGCGCTCCGAGACACACCACAAGGTGATCTGCAGATTGTAGATATAGATTTAGAGGACATTAGTTGCGCATGGAAATTTTCTAAGGCTCGTCCGAAAATATCTTGCAGTTTATGGGACGGAATTTTGTGCGTGATAGAAAATGACAGCTGGATCGTCTACAGAAACATCATAGAGTATTCAGGACGCTGGGAAATATGTAACATGCGTAAAAATTGTCTGAAAACGCACTAGAAAAGATGGAAGCTGTAAGTAATGTAAATAACACCCTACCACAATACTAAAGGATCACATTTTGTCGACTAAGGTTTTTACATCAGTTTTCAACATTTTTACCATCAATAACTTATATTGTATGTTCGTATATTACACTACAGCTTACACTTCAGTATTAGACGCATTTTGTAAATGAGGTATTTGAGATAAACACGATAGCCTATGTAGTATTATGAACAGCGTGAATTAGGAGAAAAGTTATTATGATATTGTGTTGGGAAGGAAGATATTATGCATTAGATGTGCATCAACAACGGACATACACTATGTGATCAAAAGTATTCGAACACCTAGCTGAAAATGACTTTCAAGTTCGTGGCGCCCTCCATCGGTAATCCTGGAATTCAATATGGTGTTGGCCTACCCTTAGCCTTGATGACAGCTTCCACTCTCGTAGGCAAACGTTCAATCTGGTGCTGGAAGGTTTCATGGGGAATGGCAGCCCATTCTTCACGGAGTACTGCAATGAGGAGAGGTATCGATGTCGGTCGGTAAGGTCTGACACGAACTCGGCGTTCCAAAATATGCCAAAGATGATCTGTAGGGTTTTAGGTCAGGACTCTGTGCAGGCCAGTCCATTACAGGGATGTTATTGTCATGTAACCACTCCGCCATAGTCCGTGCGTTATGAACAGGAGCTCGATCGTGTTGAAACATGCAACTGCCATCCCCCAACTGCTCTTCAACAGTGGGATGGAAGAAGGTGTTTGAAACATCAATGTAGGCCTGTGCTGCATTAGTGCCACGCAAAACAACAAATGGTGCGAGGCCCCTCCATGGAATACAATACCACACCATAATACCACCACCTCCGAATTTTACTGTTCACACGCTAGCAGATGACGTTCACTGGGCATTCGTCATACCCATAACCTGCCATCCGATCGCCACATTGTGTACCGTGATTCGTCACTACGCACAACGTTTTTCCACTGTTCAGTCGTCCAATGTTTACACAGACGAAGTTTCACTTGGAAACACTTATTAATTACTATAAGCATTTCAGGACAGTTTTCCTTTGATGTTTACATACATTGGCCGAAAAAAATCACAACACCAAAAAATTATTAATGTAGAGTAATGACATCTAGGGAATACTTCTATCTAGGTAACATGTGTAAGTGATTAACTTTTCAGGATCTCAGGTTAATGTAAGCCTGAGATAAACCATTGCAAATGTGAAAAGCTGGTACATTAATAACAAGTGTAACCGTCATCACCGGCATCGAGGCGGAATCAGCTTTCATCGGAAAACGCAGCAGACCTCCGCCCTACCCTCCAATTAACTCTCGTATGACACTACTGACGTGGTAAATGGCGGTGGTTTGGAGTCAGTGGAATGCAGGCTACAGGGCGTCTGGTTGAGTGCTGTCCTTGAAGTAACCGATTTGCAACAGTTCGTTGTGTCACCGTGTTGCAAAGTGTTGCTCAAATTGCTCTGCATTTGCATTACGATGCACGAGATCCATACGCCGAGTACGATGGTCTTCCGCGGTAGTGTTGCACGGCCGTCCGGAGCCCGGTCTTCTTGCCACTGTACGTTCTCTTGACCACGGCTGCCAGCCACCAAGTACAGTGACTACATTCCTCAAGTCTTTCTGTAATATCGAAAAAGGAACATCTAAGTTCTCGTGACCCAGTTACACGACCTTATTAAAAATCAGTGAGATGTTGATAATGTCCTCTTTGCTGCCTTAAAGGCAATCTTGACCAAAAACAAACTCACGAAATCCAAACTCAAAGGTACACTACTGGCCATTAAAATTGCTACACGAAGAAGAAATGCAGACGATAAACGTGTATTCATTGGACGAATATATTATACTAGAACTGATATGTGATTACATTTTCACGCAATTTGGGTGCATAGATCCTCAGAAATCAGTACCCAGAACAACCACCTCTGGCCGTAATAACAGCCTTGATACGCCTGGGCATTGAGTCAAACAGAGCTTGGATGGGGTGTAAAGGTACAGCTGCCCATGCAGCTTCAACACGATACCACAGTTCATCACGAGTAGTGACTGGTGTATTGTAACGAGCCAGTTGCTCGGCCACCATTGACCAGACGTTTTCAATTGGTGAGAGATCTGGAGAATGTGCTGGCCAGGGAAGCATTCGAACATTTTCTGTATCCAGTAAGGCCCGTACAGGACCTGCAACATGCGGTCGTGAATTATTGCGCAGGGATCGAATGAAGGGTAGAGTCACGGGTCGTAAAACATCTGAAATGTAACGTCCACTGTTCAAAGTGCCGTCAGTGCTAACAAGAGGTGACCGAGACGTGTAACCAATGGCACCCCATACCATCACGCCAGGTTATACGCCAGTATGGCGATGACGAATACACGCATTCAATGTGCGTTCACCGCGATGTCGTCAAACACGGATGCGACCACCATGATGCTGTAAACAGAACCTGGATTCATCCGAAAAAATGACGTTTTGCCATTCGTGCAGCCAGGTTCGTCGTTGAGTACACCATCGCAGGCGCTCCTGTCTGTGATGCAGCGTCAAGGGTAACCGCAGCCATGATCAACGAGCTGATAGTCCATGCTGGTGCAAACGTCGTCGAACTGTTCGTGCAGATGGTTGTTGTCTTGCAAACGTCCCCGTCTGTTGACTCAGGGACCGAGACGTGGCTGCACGATCCGTTACAGCCATGCGGATAAGATGCCTGTCATCTCGACTGCTTGTGATACGAGGCCGATGGGATCCAGCACGGCGTTCCGTACTACCCTCCTGAACCCACCGATTCCATATTCTGCTAACAGTCATTGGATCTCGACCAACGCGAGCAGCTATGTCGCGATACGATAAACCGCAATCGCGATAGGCTACAATCCGACCTTTATCAAAGTCGGAAACGTGATGGTACGCATTTCTCCTCCTTACACGAGTCATCACAACAACGTTTTACCAGGCAACGTCGGTCAACTGCTGTTTGTGTATGAGGAATCGGCTGGAAACTTTCGTCATGTCAGCACGTTGTTGGTGTCGCCACCGGCGCCAACCTTGTGTGAATGCTCTGAAAGGCTAATCATTTGCATTTCACAGCATCTTCTTCCTGTCTGTTAAATTCCGCGTCTGTAGCCCGTCATCTTCGTGGTGTAGCAATTTTAATGACCAGTAGTGTAACTAGTGCTCGCGACAGTTACAGCTCGTATTTAAAGCAAACCTGATTTGCATCTTCGTAGTGGGACAACTAGCTGCATTTGTATGCGGCTGACATGAAATTTGGACGTCATCCTTCACCGGTGGAAACACCTCTACCAATTTTTTTTATGTTGCACAACTCCTTCTTAGTGTTACGTTTCTTTTAGCCATCAGTGTAGCCCAGTAATATAAATAAGACAACGAAGATCAGATACGTTTTCCCAGTTCAAGGATCTGAAAAATTGCGCTTTGATTGCTGGTAATAGTTTGGTGATAATTTGAGGGACTTCTCTCTCAATCCTGATTCTCCCAATACCCCGCAAACAGTAACTGGAGCTGTAGGACTGACACGTATATTCTACGCTGTACTGTACCAGCATGACTTAGTCGGTCCCTATGAACTGCTCCTGTGTCACTCAGCAAAACGATGACATACAGAGGGGAGCGCCTGGTCACGAAGCTGACGAAAGCATTGAAGGCTGGAAAAGGCCTCTGAAGGGCGAAGTAGGGCAATTCTTCAGCTCCTGATTGGCTCATGTAACAAATGCCTAAAAATGAAGTCATGGTCTCCCAGTGGCCACACCTAGCCGCTATAGCCTGTTCTACCGTCTGGAGATGTAGAGGCCAGCAGGCTTTCGTAAGAACGAAATGAGACCCTCATTCTCAGATGCTCGCCGATGTTCTCTGTACGTACCGTATTGGGGTGTGTATGTGATGCCGAGTAGGACCATCTTCTCCGGCTGTTAATTTTGAGGCGAAGAGCACTACAGTCTAATAAAGCATCCAGTCGCCTTCCGAAGACACTTTGCCTCTGGTAGCTGCAGGCGTCCTTCTGGACTGAGGGCGGTATGCAGACAACTTGATGCCTTCGCCCTGTTGCATCAGCTGCCGACTGACTTCCTTGTGCAGGTGACTACCCCCCTGATGGGTCAAATGTGTTAGCCTGCTCTAGGGACTACCCAATGTCTTTACACCAGTTCGTGAGGGCTTCCATAATTACTGATCACGACCCACTGCAGGAGTACTTCGGCTTCGGCCACGCTGGGCACTACGTTTTAAACAACGCACTTCGGTTGTGGTATGCAGCGAGCAATGGCCAATGGTGTTTATTTCTATTTCTTATGTCTGAGATCGACAAATTTTTAACTCGTTTTTAACACAGATTGAAGTCGACTTCAAGACGAAGTTGATGATTCTAGCTCATTTTTGTTTGCCGAAGTACATTTATTTAATAATTGTTATGTTTCCAGAATGAGATTTTCACTCTGCAGCGGAGTGTACGCTGATATGAAACTTCCTGGCAGATTAAAACTGTGTGCCCGACCGAGACTCGAACTCGGGACCTTTGCCTTTCGCGGACAAGTGCTCTACCAACTGAGCTACCGAAGCACGACTCACGCCCGGTACTCACAGCTTTACTTCCGCCAGTACCTCGTCTCCTACCTTCCAAACTTTACAGAAGCTCTCCTACGAACCTTGCAGAACTAGCACTCCTGAACGAAAGGATATTGCGGAGACATGGCTTAGCCACAGCCTGGGGGATGTTTCCAGAATGAGATTTTCACTCTACAGCGGAGTGTGCGCTGATATGAAACTTCCTGGCAGATTAAAACTGTGTGCCCGACCGAGACTCGAACTCGGGACCTTCGCCTTTCGCGGGCAAGTGCTCTACCAACTGAGCTACCGAAGCACGACTCACGCCCGGTACTCACAGCTTTACTTCCGCCATTACCTCGTCTCCTACCTTCCAAACTTTACAGAAGCTCTCCTGCCAACCTTGCAGAACTAGCACTCCTGAACGAAAGGATATTGCGGAGACATGGATTAGCCACAGCCTGGGGGATGTTTCCAGAATGAGATTTTCACTCTGCAGCGGAGTGTGCGCTGATATGAAACTTCCTGGCAGATTAAAACTGTGTGCCCGACCGAGACTCGAACTCGGGACCTTCGCCTTTCGCGGGCAAGTGCTCTACCAAGTGAGCTACCGAAGCACGACTCACGCCTGGTACTCACAGCTTTACTTCTGCCAGTACCTCGTCTCCTACCTTAATCTGCCCGCGAAAGGCAAAGGTCCCGAGTTCGAGTCTCGGTCGGGCATACAGTTTCAATCTGCCAGGAAGTTTCATATCAGCGCACACTCCGCTGCAGAGTGAAAATCTCATTCTGGAAACATCCCCCAGGCTGTTGCTAAGCCATGTCTCCGCAATATCCTTTCTTTCAGGAGTGCTAGTTCGGCAAGGTTCGCAGGAGAGCTTCTGTAAAGTTTGGAAGGTAGGAGACGAGGTACTGCCAGAAGTTAAGCTGTGAGTACGCGGCGTGAGTCGTGCTTCGGTAGCGCAGTTGGTAGAGTACTTGCACGCGAAAGGCAAAGGTCCCGAGTTCGAGTCTCGGTCGGGCACACAGTTTTAATCTGCCAGGAAGTTTCAATTGTTATGTTTGTTACCTAATTTACTTTTCTATACTGTCGAGTCTTCACTAAATTCTCATTATCTTTTGTGCGGAATTACTACCTGTTGAACCTGTTTTTTTTTTCAGTTTTGTGTCTATTTTTACTCTCTGTCCCATTAATTTATTGTAACTTGCATACATAAGTTGTTAATAACCCACACATACTGTACATCATCTTAAATGTTCGATATTATAACGTATGTTTCACATTTTTACCCACAGAGTTCTTGCCAAGTTCATATATCGTTTATTTTCTTTGCAGTAAAGTGTTAAGTACAGCCAGCCTGAGTGGCGGAGCGGTTCTAGGCACTACAGTCTGGATCCGCGCGACCGATACGGTCGTAGGTTCGAATCCTCCCTCGGGTATGGATGTGTGTGATGTCCTTAGTTTAGTTAGGTTTAAGTAGTTCTGAGTTCTGGGGGACTGATGACCTCGGGAGTTAAGTCCCATAGTGCTCAGGGCCATTTGAACCATTTTTTGTTAAGTACAAACATATGGTTCCCAGAATATTCTACACGCATTTCGTGTTTGTAGTAGCTGGTACAACGTCTGTAAGTTCTCAATGATGTATAAATATGGAATACATTCATGTAAAGATCATGTCCGAGAGTAACGCTTGCATTCATCCCTTTCTCAAGTATTTGAATCTCGTATGCTGATGCATTCGTTCCTGATAAAGGTGCTAGTAAAACTCTGATAAAGCTGTAGTTCTACGGAGCAAAGTACTTATTTATAAGTTTCCCAAACAGCTTATCTTGCGTACTTACACATTCACAGCTCAGTTGAAGAGGGCACAGCAAAACGTGTCACTGAATTTTGCAAAGAGATCTACTTACCTGTGTTAGTTTGTCTGGAGTAATCTCCCCAGAGGGGAAGTAGAAGTCGTTAATTTTCTCGGTTATAAAGTCCGCCTGCTGCGACGAGTCGTAAGATAACACTAAAGGAAGCAGCCTCTTGCTCTCCTGCTGTAACTCTTGCATCATCGTGTCGTTTCCGAGGATAGCTGAAAGACAGAACAGGATGTAACAAAAGTAAGATGAAAACATGAGTTTAATACCTAACTTTTCCTAAAGAAAAGTTTAGTATTGTTATAGGATGTATATTAAGGTAGGTTGAAAAACACTACCAAAGTTCGTTTGGGTTAAGTGTATGTATTCATCCCAAACGATTTTTGCAGTCATAGTGCTGTATGTAATTAATATAATAGAGTCTACTAATAATTAGAATTTAAGAATACGAAACAGTAGAATTACTTACAAGAATTTTATGGCAAGCCAAAGACGCGTAACAGAAAGGAAAAAAATGTTCAAATGTGTGTGAAATCTTATGGGACTTAACTGCTAAGGTCATCAGTCCCTAAGCTTACACACTGGTTAACTTAAATTATCCTAAGGACAAACACACACACCCACGCCCGAGGGAGGACTCGAACCTCCGCCGGGACCAGCCGCGCAGTCCATGACTGTAGCGCCTGAGACCGCTCGGCTAATCTCGCGCGGCAGTAGAAAGGAACCTCAAATATAATAATAATAGGATAGTAATCACCCATATTCAGAATGCTATATGTAAAAAATAGTTCATCTGAAATATCACTTCAAAAACTAAGACAAGACAGAATTTACGATTATTTCTCCTCCAGAAAAGAGGTCAAGTAGTTTTGAATTGTTGAATATACGAAAACCTTTAACCGGTAGTCAGACCAGGTGCAGAAATAGCTGAGCAGCCATCCTTACTTCTACTTGCTCGAAACAGTGGAGATCGTGATAAGATGTTTGTATTAGCGTTACTGAAACGGATAAAATATTTTTGAACGATGGTAATCTCACCACCAAACTAAATTTAATAGGTACAAGGTCACATATAAGCGCTCACCGCCCTCTCAGTGAAACGAGGCAGTGCTTAAGATGTTTACACGACTCTTCATTTTTTCTCTTGTTATCTTTTTCTATAGATACTGTGGTGTCACCGCTAGACACCACACTTGCTAGGTGGTAGCCTTTAAATTGGCCACGGTCCGTTAGTATACGTCGGACCCACGTGTCGCCACTATCAGTGTTTGCAGACCGAGCGCCGCCACACGGCAGGTCTAGAGAGACTTCCTAGCACTCGCCTCAGTTGTGCAGCCGACTTTGCTAGCGATGGTTCACTGACAAATTACGCTCTCATTTGCCGAGACGATAGTTAGCATAGCCTTCAGCTACGTCATTTGCTACGACCTAGCAAGGCGCCATTACCAGTTACTATTGATGCTGTAAAACATGTACCGTCACGAGCGATGTTCAGCAATTGTGGATTAAACTTAAGTATTCCAGCAGCTACGTACGTTATTGGCTATATTAATTACCTTGTCCTGTTCCAGACCTCACGCCAGCCTGCGTGAGCTAAAACGCGTGCCTTTCGGCTTCCTCTCATAGTGGCTTGGCTGTCTTGCCAAGCCACAACAGATACCATAGTTAAAGAGTTCTTGCATTGAGTAAAGACATAAAATAACAAAGCGAATCAGATGTTTCAAATTCCGTTAATAATCAAGAGCCTGTAAGCTACCTGTACTGACTAAATGAAACGTAGCGCTTTACAGTTAACAGGATATCCAACAGAATTTTTGAACCCAGATGACCCGATAACTTGTTGAAAAAGTGA
Source organism: Schistocerca piceifrons (assembly GCF_021461385.2). NCBI lineage: Eukaryota > Metazoa > Arthropoda > Insecta > Orthoptera > Acrididae > Schistocerca > Schistocerca piceifrons. The sequence continues at coordinate 639,698,979 of NC_060140.1, read as the reverse complement.
CTAGTAAGAGGTGTGTTCAGTTATCTTACGAATTTCTATGGATTTTTAATTTTTTGCTTCATGCCAGATGGGAACTAGTCGAAGACATTCACTTCAAAATAAGGGACATTATTCTACATTCAAGAAGGCAACGTTCACTTGGGAATTATTTTCTACTTTGTATTTTGGTAGAGTTAATTACAGTTTTACTACAAAAGATGTTCTTTATTTGCTGTAAACAGCACCATGGAGCTAATATACTGCAAAATTTGTCTCAGAATATTATGATGTTCCAGATCTCTAGAGAATGCGCTTCTATCTACTGCCAAAAATAGTTCTTCTACCGCCTTGTGCCTACTGAACTCTTTAATTAGCTGGGTTGTCCTGTAAGGCAAAAGGAAGTGAAGGTATGCAAATTACGTTAGCTCTCATTTATTTGAGAATATATAATTCCAACTGCCGATCTGGTCTTGTGCATTAGTTTTCTATCAGTTGACTGCTTTTTGCAGTAGTCTCTTGCTGGAGTGTAGGGAGTATCATTCAACGTGTTTCATTTCTTTCGTCCATTTATGTCAATTAACAGAACCAACAAGTCATTTGTATTTACATGAAGATAGTAACTGTTCTCGAAAGAACAGATACCATTGATGACTGTGCCGCTTCTCTAGAATAAATGATAAGTAATTGAAACCTCCAGCTGCCGACAGGTGCTGGTGATATACCTCGATGGGGAAAGCTGAATGTGTTCCCCGACCGGGATTCGAACCCGGGATCTCCTGCTTGCATGGCAGACGCTCTAACGATCTGAGCCACCGAGGATACAGATGAACTGCGCAACTACAGGGACTTATCCCTTGCACGCTTCCAGTGAGACCCACATTCCCAACTGTTCACATTCTACATATGTAATGTACCTATTTGTCTGCATAATATAAGCCTTTATGAGATTAAGAAAACTTGTTTACAAGTAAAACTTGGGTGACTTATTATCAGAGTCACGTCCCTCCACAGCCCCTCTCCACAGGGAACCAGGAAACCATTAGCACGTGTATGTGCTGCATTCCAGGTAATCAGGGAGATCCCCACCCCCTCCATCCCCTCTCTCCCAGCACCCCTCCCCTCTCTCCTGGACCAACGACATTCAAGCACCCGTCCCCATCTTCATCTTTTACAACTGGGGCACTTCAGTGGGTGGCTTCACTCTGTAATTGTGCAGCATAGCGAGAGAATCAGCATGTGTCTATTTGTCGAAGAAAATTAATGTAATTACATTAAGTCACATCCCTTGAAGTTTGTTTGCTAGTACCAAATCAAATTTACGAGACATATGGCGCTCGAAGCGCCAGCAGAGACCATACCAACGCAGTTACATAAATACTCATTTTTGCACAATTTTTCCTATTTTCCCCATTTTTGATATTTTTCCACATTTTCCAAAAATTTTGCTTATTTCTCTAAACGTTTCGTATTTTTCCGCAATTTTATACAATTACATTTGAGATCCATGCCACTGCTCTCTGCGTTCACGACACCATTGCACTGCGTCATGGTGACGTTCGCCACAACAGAGCAGTGTTGCTTCAGCAGCGCACTAATGTCGTTATGCTCACAGCCAATCACAGTGCAGCAGCATTTGCCTGGACATACACGATTTGTCTGTCATTGTTAGGCCACCATTACATTAATAGTGTATGTGTGTGTGTGTGTGTGTGTGTGTGTGTGTGTGTGTGTATGACATTATAGTGCATGTGTTACGAAAGAACACTTTTCCCCTGTTGGTAGAGATAACGACGCCACACAACACTAATGAGTCAAAGCAAATTCTATACACATTCCAGTTTAATCTATTTCCAACGGAAGTGTACTATTATGAACAGTTTGAACGAGGAGAAAAGTTATTATAATACTGTGTTGGGAAGGAAGATATTACGCATTAGACATGCATCAGCAACGGACATACACTATGTGATTAAAAGTATTCGGACATCTAGCTGAAAATGACTTTCAAGTTCGTGGCGCCCTCCATCGGTAATGCTGGAATTCAATATGGTGTTTGCTCACCCTTAGCCTTGCTGACAGCTTCCACTCTTTCATTTAATATGTGATTGATGCTGAAGTTAGCGGCTGCAACGGTTCAATTTTGACTGGCAAAGTATTTATTAAAATACGTCGGATCACAGTGACTATTCTGTCTAAGCTCTATATGGCTTTATTTCTTTTCGTTTAACATGGTGATGGACTCACTTGCTTTTTTGGATGATTTTTGTGTGCATGAAAAGGAACAACACGTTGCGTTTCGGGACGGCACAGGTGGAGAATATCGGACTGTATTTGCATTTTCCACTATTGGCAGTCAGGCACTGTTAGCCAGGAAAGTATATAAGCGCATAAGAACCAACTAAATTTAGTGGAGTCGGTGGTTAGGAACTGAGGTGAGCAAATTAAGGGGAGCGTCGCAAAGCTGTGAAGGAGACCGTATCAGAAGAGTTGACTGGTAGTAATGGCATAAAGGGCATCTTAGCAGACGACCAGGGACAGGAATAGTAGCAACAGCAAGAAGCCCTCGTCCAGTATCAGAGAGCCATTCGCCTAATGGCGGGGTTCACCAAGGTAGTCGGGTCAATAATTTACGGTGAAGGTTAACGATAGCACTGGCGTGGTGGGGCGTTCTTAGTCCACCCTTTCGGAACTGTGCATGATCACCCATCGCAAATCCAGCATTCCTGTATTGAGTGTATGAGCTTCATAATTTCCCATCAGGTTTACAGTCACTGTTCTTCACTTGGGTTTAACAAGGTTCGAGACTCATTTTCTGATTGACATTTGTGTCAGGAGGGCAGTAGATAGACGCTGCTATGCCAGCACTACATTAGTAGTTTGTGTGAGCTCTTAGTCTATGCGTTAAAACGAGCGCATTTTAGGAAGTTATGTTGTCATGGTAAATTTATTACATTATAGCAAAATTCTGAGGTTTGGTTGATTGATTTTGGGGGGGAGAACAAGGAGCGAGGTCATCGGTCCCATTGGATTACGGAAGGATGGCGAAGGAAGTCGGCAGTGCGCTTTCAAAGGGACCATCCCGCCATTACCTGAAGCGATTTATTTAAATTAAGGAAGACCTTAATCAGGACAGCCGGACGCGGGACTGAATCGTCGTCCTCCTGAATGCTAGTCCAGTGTGCTAACAACTGCGCCACCTAGCTCGGTGATTTCTGAAGTTTACCGATATCCAAGAAAAGATGCTGAGTGTATAAGAACTAGCACACTGCTGCAAAATACGCGCCAATGGTATTGCGTTGCCGCGGTGATAACGCCGTTTCACGTCGGATCACCGAAGTTAAGCACTGTCGGACTCGGCTAACATTTGAATGAGTGACCGTCCGTGTTTGCCATGCACTGTTGGTAACCAGTGGGCACTCAGCTCTCGTGAGGCCAGCTGAGGAGCTACTAGACTAATAAGTATGGGCTCCGGTCGTGAAAACTGATGAGAGCAGTGTGCTGACTACACGCCCCTCCATATCACCATCCAATGATGCTTATAGCCTCATGATGACACGGCGGTCAGCCGGTACCTTTGGACCTTTCAAGTCCTGTTCGGGCGAAGAGAGAGAGAGAGAGAGAGAGAGAGAGAGAGAGAGAGAGAGAGAGAGAGAGAGAAAAATATGCACCTAGAGCGGTGACCAATATCTCCAGCGGAAAGTGCCGCAGCTGTAGGGTAGACAACACTCTGCCACTGCAGCTGCCAGCCTCACTGACCCCCGGGCCATGAAGAAGAACGCTCTACATGTTTGCCCAACACTAGACTAGCCACTCACCCATCATCCCCCCTCCCACCCCCCTCACGAATGAGAAATATGCACTATCATCTCCGTTAAAATAGCAGACACTACAGGCAGAGCCATCCCGTCCATGGCAAATGGATCCCAGCACGTCGCCGGAAGTATGTCGCTGATTTTCAGATAAGCGCCAAGCATTTCCCACCTTCGTTTTCTTCGGCCCAGTCAGAATCAAGCTCCCCCAACCATGGCGCTCTCAAAAAGTAGCGTTTTGGATGGACAACGTCAGTCTCAGTCCGACAGAGTTCCCAGCCAAAATGGATGGTATATAACCTACCAAAACACTGTATAAACTATTGCAGTACCGGTAAGTGTGGGATATTGCTAGAAGACTAGAAAATAACCATGAAAATCAATGTGGGTAGGAAAATACTGATTAGTTTCCACCACTCGGTAACGGGTAACGGTAGTCTGTGGCTTGGTTCAAACTTGGACAGGAGTGATGCCATGCTGAGTAACCGCTATATAACCTCCTCTCGCCCCCCTTCTACACGTGAACCGTACAATCCTGGAGGCACACTGACGATGGGCGTGATCTGCCTGTGCTTCCAATCAGAATTAAAAGACATGTAACACGAAATATACTCTTGCAATTTTAGAATGCGACATCACTACAAGACCTGTAAATAATCCAAACTATGTACATCAGCCGTGCACAGAGTTCGATATCTCTTGCTCGGCGAATTGAGCGGTGCGACTGTTGACGTGCCCTGCTGGCTGTACTCGTTCTCACAGTTCCTCCAGGAGAATTTGGAGCGATTCGGCGAATCCCACCGGCCGTGTCCTCTTCTGCACTAGACGACCGGAACGCCTTCACCTCAGGATTTTGCCGGGCACTGAGCCAACGCCTTCTTCGGGTTCCTTGGTCGAGGAAAGAGCCCGGTTTCGCTGCCTTATGTTCATGGTGAGCGTCATTTGTATGTTCTCCAGCGACTTTTCTGCATTGTCTACTGTTGGTTACGTTTGAAGCTGCTTGGCGCTGGCCTTCGATTTGCCTTTTTCAATTTTTTATTGTGCTGCGCTATCCCATTTAACGGAACTTTGAAACGCTTTGAGGCACGAGCTCAGCTCTCTCCCGTGGGGACCTTGGCTTGTATTTAGGCTAATTTTTTTAATTCTGGGCGCACAATTTTAAATAAAGTGCAGACTGTTGTTTTGGTGCTTTATTTTTAAGGCTTAGAATCCTATGGCTGATTATATGGCGTATCTTGTCTCTATCTTAGGCTCTAGAAAAGAGATCCGCTTTATTAACTGGCACTTGCTTGTTTCTAGCAGCCAGTAAGATTTTTGTTTCCCCTTAGATACCATTACAACCGTTGAGAAAAATGATGCTTAAATGATGTCGCCTCTGTTAAATTATATGTAAACTGTCCTAAAAACAATTCCATAGGGACAACTGAAATTCTGAAGAACCTCTGATTTGATCGTCAAGCTAATAAAAGGTCACTGGAATACCTAGAGTTGTGGATGCTAGTTTGAGGGATGCGTCTACATTTATTGAGATTGTCCTGATACTGAAAAAAATTTGAAATTTGTTGTAAGTTTATATGGGACCAAACTACTGAGTTCATTGGTTCCGAGGCTTACACACTACTTTATGTAACTTAAACTAACTTACGCTAAGGACAGCACACAGACCCATGCTCGAAGGAGGACTCGAACCTCCGACGGGGGGGAACCGCGCGAACCGTGGTAAGGCACCTCGGACCACGAGGCTACACCGCGCTGCTGTTGATTTTGGTTATGCATTTAAGATTATAGTAGTTTTCATCCTTGGCCGGTAGGAATTACGTGTGTACTTGTTCAAAATGGTTCTAAGCATTGTGGGACTTTACATCTGAGGTCATCAGTCCCCTAGAACTTAGAACTACTTAAACCTAACTAACCTAAGGAGATCACACATATCCACGCCCGAGGCAGGATTCGAACCTGCTACCGTAGTGGTCGTGCGGTTCCAGACTGAAGCGCCTAGAACCGCTCGGCCACACTGGCCGGATCGAACTTGTTAACTTTAAGTTGTCACACGAGGTGAGCTAACCTTCAGTGGCGCTTTGATATTGATTTATTATTAGTTATTGGATTTCTTTTAGCACCGAGGCAAAAGCTTTGGCTTTATTTAACCTATTCACCGCTTAAGAGAGCTTCACTGTGTACGTTGCAGTGCACTACCTGTCCTCTGTCGGCTTGTTGTCACGGTGGGCTTGGTCTGGAGTCTGCTGTGTCGTCTGCGGTTTTGTGCCCTGACCTGACGTAGGGCCGCTCTATTACTTTATTGTAATTTTAAAGTTACGGCGTGCCCCGGCATGACTTTCGACGTAAATTATTAATATTTAATGTTCTGATGAACGGTAAGTTTTTGTGAAAACTTTAAAGAATATCTAAATTGCGTCGCTTCTGGGGTTTCACATTTAATGCCTTTGTATAAAGGGTGAAAGCTCAAGTTTAAACTCTAATTCGTTCTTTTTTTGTTGAGCCTTGAGTTGTTGGTGAATATATTATTTTAAAGAGTTCTTGGTAACAAATTATGTTCAATCGTTTTCCCCAAGCCTTTGTCCAGGACCTGTTGATTGGTGTCCTCCTAAGACACGTTGCAGAAACGAAATCACATAGGCTACCAAGCATACCAACGCTAGGAAAACCCCTGGACCTGATGGCATTCAAAATCGTTTCCTCCAGGAGTTCACGGATAGAGCTGTAGAATACCTTGCACACGTAACGAATGTCATCCTAAAACAGCAACACTTCTCTGACTTTTGGAAGGCGGCCAAGGTCTTGATGTTCAGGAAGCCAGGGAAAGACCACTCCCTCTCACAAAATTACCGACCCATGAGTCTGCTGTGCTCTATCAGCGGGGTTGAGACGGTAATCACTAGGCACTGCATCGCCAATGACACCCTAAGACTGGAGCAATTCAGCTTTAGGAATCGCCACTCGACAACACAACTACTCCTCCGAGTAGTCGAACATATAATACACGGCTGCAACATGAACAAAGCCACAGGGGCCGTGTTCCTGGACATCGAAAAAGCTTTCGACCGTCTCTGGCACAACGGCTTTATACGCAAACTAACCGAAGCTGGTTCCCCAGACGGACTCGTACGTCTCATACACTCATATCTCACGGACAGATGTTTCAACACTGACGTGGAGGGCAAACAATCAACACAACATAGTATCGAAGCTGGAGTACCCCAAGGAAGCATCCTAGAGCCCATCTTGTTCAACCTGTACATTAACGACATCCCACCAACTCAAAACACGGTGTTAGCCATCTACGCGGATGACACAGCCATCCTTGCGCAAGATTGGAAACCGTCACGAATACAGACGGCACTCAGAACTGCCGAGCCTTGGCCGGAACGATGGCGTCTTAAAGTAAACCGAGCGAGGTGGTCCAGTGGTTAGCACACTGGACTCACATTCGGGAGGACGACGGTTCAATCCCGTCTCCGGCCATCCTGATTTAGGTTTCCCGTGATTTCCCTAAATCCTTTCAGGCAAATGCCGGGATGGTTCCTTTGGAAGGGCACGGCCGATTTCCTTCCCCGCCCTTCCCTAACCCGAGCTTGCGCTCCGTCTCTAATGGCCTCGTTGTCGACGGGACGTTAAACACTAATCTCCTCCTCCTCCTCCTCTTAAAGTAAACTTCGACAAGTGCGAAGCAGTTATGTTTACACGCAGACCGTAACTATTGCGCAAACATCAACACAGTAGACAGATAACGCTACATACACGCCCAATACGTTTTCGAGAGAAAGTCAGATATCTTGGTGTCTGGCTGGACCGGAAACTTACATGAGGGGGGACCACATCGAATACGTTGCCAACAAAGCGCACTTGAGGCTCAAACAACTCTGCCCAATGCTCAACAGGGAAAGTACACTGAATAGGAGGGTGTCGAGCTCCATATACGTGACACTGATTAGACCTCTGATGACGTACGCAGCTCCCGTCTGGGGATATGCAGCTCCTACACGACTGCGCCGCCTGCAGATCATACAGAACAAGGTGCTACGAATTATTAGCAACGCTCCACGCTACACACGCACCGTGGATCTTCACAAAGAATACCGCCTTGAAAACCTCAAGGAAGTATTCAAAAACCACGCCACACGCCTATACAGGAACTCGAGACTCTCGAACAGTCCTTTCATCTTTACTCTGGGAAACTACGATCACAACCATAGGTGGAAGCATAAGTGGCCAAAGACACTAGTAGCTAGGGCAAAACCACCTACGGCAAGCTAACATACACCAACAAGCGACAAACGTCGGCAAGCCCCTGCGTATCAGCAACGTTGACGGGAAATTACCAGCTGCTATCAGAGCCGATTGACAATCCACGGCAGGGAAACCGCTCGCCCACTGACGCACAAACTAATCGCCAACATCAACCTACACTGTGAATCCGCTATATGAACTATCGGACACAAAAACGATGATAAATCTAACTGGCAGGTTGCTGACGCTGATCGAGAGTTCAACACTGGCACCCAGCGGCAGCCGCTGAGCAACAGCACGGCACGTCATCAAAGGTATCGACATGCATGATACCGACTACTAACAAAGCCTGCCCTTGCATAACCTATGGCAGGCAGCAAGACATCCGCTACTGCTCTTACCACCCGACCTAACTATCGCAGAGGTTTTTTTCCCTTGGCTCTTGCCTTGGCACTTTTTTCCTCTGCCCTTTAAACCGCTTCCCTTCGTTCAACTTCGACCCAATGTACCTCCAGATGAGCAGGTATTAATTGTTAACCGTAACCAGACGCACGCAAATATCGCAATACCCACATCCTGCCACACCTCACTCTAGTGAAAACTAACCCTTATGAAGAGATGGCAGTAGACCTTTTGAGTTGGCCATCATGCCTGTGTGGGCGTGGAGGGGCTCCACCTCTCTCTTTCGACAGCACCATACACCACTCGCTGGAACTGCAGTGCCAGAACTTGGGTGACTTCACTTCGTCCACCCCTTGAGGCCAATTGTTGTAGTCCAAGATGGTCCAGCTGCAGACGACTTTGTCGGTTCCGAACCTCACGCTGCCCAAGTCGCAGACTGTGTCCTCGCCTGCGGCCAGCGTCGGAGACGGTGGGGTGTTGTCGGCAGACAAAGGAGACAAGTCCGTACTCATCTCCCTTTCTTCGAATCGACTCAGCCTTTGAAGCCGTATAAAGGGAGCGCTCTAGGCTCCCCCTGTGTGTCTGTCACCCACCGGATGCCTGTTATAAACAGACAGCTAGCTCCGTATTAATAACTAGGTTGCTGACGGCGATGTGTACACGATTCGTATACGATTTACTAAGAACGTCACTTCACTTTCACACACTGTATTATCACAAATCTGTCCGTAACACGAGCAACCTCCTGTTTAAAAAAATCCTAAGACACAAGCTCTTGTTGCCTGTACCAGTATACATGTCGCCGCCATCCAAATAATCTGCAGTGCAGCAAAAAAGTAAACTAGTTCTACTTACGAAATCATGGCCTCATGGTACCTCTGTGACCTTAGAGAGAGCGGGGGTGTAAACTAGCCCGCGTACGTAGTAGAATACTACTCGTGCACTCTGGGTAATGCTACATGGGCTGGTACGAATTGGCAGCTAGAACAAATATTGGATTTCCTAGCTACAAACATGCAGACAAATCAGAATAAAAAAAGCCTTAAAAATGAACCTTCTCAGGACCAACTAATTAAAAGACTTCACTCTTCACTCCGAATATGTCATTTGAACAGAGAAGGCATTAGTCGAGCTAAAAGCTCCTTGTAGATAATTCCATACTCCTTGTAGATAATGATATTGACTTTCTTCTAATGCAGGAAGTACATACTCCAACTGTGGATGACCTGCGTAAAAGAGGTAGGATCTATGGCTAAAATCTTATTGCTGCTAAACATCACAGTGTGCACACCTATGTGAGGAGCAATACCGACCATGCTTGCCTCATTTCAACAAATACAGGAAATGAATTCCAGTATGTCTCGATACAAATGGAGGAGACCGTTATAAATAATATTTACAAGCCACCAAGTGTGCCGTGGATGCTCTGCCTATCACTGTCCACCCATCGATTTATGATGGAGATTTTAATAGTCACGATGGTCATTGGTCCTATGCTTGCAACAAGAACGTGGTATTGTGCTCAGCGACTGGGCTGAAAACGTAAAGCTATGCCTGGTTTATGATTCCAAGAATTTGAGAACTTTCAGATCTGTCGCCAGACGAAGAGATTACAACCCAGATCTCTGCCTTGTGTCTCGGGACTGCAAAGGGCACCCAGTGCGTATGTCCAGAGAGCCCATACCTAATTTCCCACACAGCCAACACAGGACAGTAATCCTAAATATGAGGCTGTCCGTCCGGATAGCGAGATCCGTACCGCGACCCAGATGGAATTCCCGCAGGGGCTGATTCGCGGTATTTACCGACCACCTAGATGATTATATATCTATTCTATTCTACTAGAAACTAAAAACTACCAGTACGAACAATAGACTAAGCACAGTTAAACATGTGGGTGTATAATACTAAGTGTTATCTATCCAGCAATAATTTTGATTCAGAGGGTGCATAGGCACTCGAATAAGTTCCTAAGTCTGAGTTAGACACGTCTTAGTTCCACTTAAAACGATATGCATAACGATATTCATAAATGACGGATACCCTATATGCTAGAGTAACATCAAGTTTTTCCATATGGTTATTGGGCTCGGGATAATATCTCGCATTTTTAGGGACATCAGGACTGATACTTCAATAATAAATATACACCACTAAGTGTGCGTTTGTGCATGCCGAGTAGCACTACGCATACATCGTTGCTTGCCGTTGCTGGATCTACAGACGACCCCGTAGCCTTGGACTATGCATATTGCATAAAAATAGTCTATCTGGATTGCAAATCCATTAACGTTTGAAAGGTAGTACCAAAAGATCATGTTACTAAGTTCTGTCATCATGACCATTATCGATAAGATTTTGCTACTGGTACGAATAATAACCATCTGTAAAAATCATTTGCTGAAGGTGGTCATTCTGCTCATACACCATGCTACAAATGAGTTCCAGTGCGTGTTTTACACATTTAGGAATACTAAGAAGACTGAGATTGGATCTAGGCCAACAGCGTGCAGAGAATGAAAGTAATTACTGTTGAACTGTGCGGAAATACACACATTTCATGTAATCAGAAGCAATACGGGTCACACGAAATAGCGAACAGGCATACTGACAGTGGTATTACAGAATTATACGTTGCATATTTGGTCATAAATTCACCACAAGTAAACTTCATTTCTAAATCAGTATGGGATGTACAAGCATTACAAGAATGCAGATTCAACAAAGCACTTGCTTACGAGAGAAGTGTGTGGCAGACTATTCGTGTAATCAATTCGTGAGCCACATCGTGAGCGGTGGATAGTTCGTATAGAGCCAAGTCTGAGAACATGATTTTATTATTGTTGCACAACGACCATATTTGATCATAAATGCATGAAGTTGGAAGTGAACTGCAGTAGCACCATCCACGCACAAATACAGGTGTTATGCTTCACAAAATTTAATGTAGGCTTCGCAATGTTGCGAGGCAAGCCAGCCTGGCAGGGTGTGGAAACGGTTGGCACAGCAGTAGCCAAGTGGTGGATAGCATAATCTTTTCCACACTGACGGCCGTTTAGTGCATTGATTAATTTCTCATGGTCAGTGATCACAGTCACGTAGATTTTTTCAAAGGGCGTCATATTCACGGTTGACTGTAGAAATTATTTATTTCACAATTGCGATTTCAGCCTTCGGGCCATTTTCAAGTGATACTTCCACAGATTTCGCGTCAGTACATGTCAGACTTTAAAATCTTCAGATATGTACATACGTCATCGTAAAAAACTAAGCATTTTCACTGTAGAAATACATGTGCAGCAAAGGCATAGCAAAGCCCAAACAAGCACAGCTATGAGGCATACAAATACTTCGATATTTTATAGTAAGTCACTTCTGTTAACATCACGGCTGTGTTACTTAGGGGCTGCGTCACCTTTCGCCATCTGGAATGCTGTTCACGAAGCACAGCTTGATACTGCATCAGGGTGGTCTGCCGTGAGACGGCAGGACCTGGGGCTGCCACTAGTTTGGTCCTGGTTGCCCTGGAAAACAAACTCGTCGGCCAGTGACTGGGGGCCAGTGGGTCAGTGTCACTATTTCACCGGTGTTGCGCCTTTTAGACAGCGTTGGGTGCATGAGTCGCACCACAATACACATGGGTGCAGCTGGCCGAAGCTGCCTGGAGCTGTAGTCGCCAATGACGGAAGCAGCTACGTCATAGGCCACTGAAAAGCCAATGCTGCATTCTGTCAGCACTGCGGAACAGTAACATGCAGGAGGCCATCAAATTCCTCTACCAAGTTGCCGCTTCCTGTGTAGTGCTATTGTGGGGTACCATAAGAAAGCGAATGGAATTACAGGCTGGTTAATTTTCATGAGGCACCCCCCCTCCCCCCCCCCCCCCCAACCCATCTCCGCCAGTCTCTTACAACTTGCCTTTTCAGTGGAATGTCTGAACCTATGGTCTTTGATACAGTGGGTCAAGACATTTAATTGTTGTTGAAGTATCTTTGCCATGGAGAAGATGCTTGATTACAATTCTGGGTGGATTTTTTAAAAAAGTTAGAAGCTGGTGCATTTGTTACACCTTAGAGGTAATGAGGGACAAGATACACTAGTACCTATCTGATGTATGCAGCATAACTTGGAAGATCGTTCAGCACCATGTACAGAATCAGTAGCAATAATGTGTAAGCATTATGGCACATGCTATACAGTGCTGGGAATCAAGTTGGCAAGACGTAAGAACTAAGTTAAAGTATTTTAATTTGTGTGTTTTATGATTGTTAGTGTTCCAATATGAGTAATGAGAAGATCAAGGCTTTGGGAGAGTCAGGGACGCAAGGAGTGTCAGAGCCAGAGGCATGTGTATTTTACTGAAAAGGGACAGCACAATTTATAGCAAACTATGAGGCATGCTGTGGTCAGTTGGGAACACTGTGAAATATATATATTTGTCATCTGCAATTTCTCCCTTCTCTTGTAAGTCAATTGAGAATGTGCAAGCGTTTTTGGTGGGAGATGGAAGGATGGTCTGATGGAGAATGTTTGAGGATAGCAAAATGAATATGAACTGGAGAGACAAAAGATATGGGGGTTATACACAGGCTGCCAAGGGAGCTGAAACATTTGAAGAATTTAAAAGTGGTTTAGTTCAAGGGGTTATGGAGCAGAACGGAGCCAGACATTTTAGAGAACACTTGGAATGGAGAAGTGGTAGAAGAACTTGCAGATAGAATAAGGAAGGTCAATGGTTGTACATACATGTTGGGGCAGGATGTTGTAAATGAAGTAAGTTTATGGGAGGCTAAGCATAGGGTCCTTTAAGCATTTTCAAGAAGATTCCATTCGGAAATGTCGAGATGAGTGTGAATAAAGCTTCGAACTGATTCGCAGTCAGCTTTCAGGTTGGCAGAGGAATGTGAGGAAATTGATGTATCGACTGGGTTGCCAATAAGGCAGGCAGTGTCTTGAGCAGGTAGAAGTTGTTATGGGTATAGGCAGATGGGCATGTGAAGAAGCAATATCGCCAGCCACAAAACAGTGGAAACAGGGTTGAAGGTCAGAAGCGTGGCAACAGTAGCTTCAGAGACAGCGAACTAGCGACGAAACAAGTTTCAAACGCCAAAGGAAACTCAAGGTCCACCTGTGGGTAATCCCAGTAAAATGTGATACTACAGAGTCGTATGCAGAGGTGGTTACGTTAGGTTAGGTGTACAGTAGAAGAGTCAGTGTGGAAGAAGAATTGCGGGATGTTATGGGAGACAGGGCCGCATTTGCGAGTTGGCATTGGGAACCTGGTGGAATATAGACAGTGGAACTCGTCACTGTATAGACTGTGTGTGAGGGATAAGGATGTCACACCACTGGGATTGATGGGCATAGAGTTTTGCCTGGTTTTGGTTCAGGTCAGACAATATGTAGAATTAGAGCCACATGTAACTGAGGGCTATGAAATGATTCTGGTGTAGGATTCCTTGCACTAACAATGTACCATAATCGGTCTTTGGTAATGCACAGTGGAGCCAGACAGAAAAATTTTTCAGTTGGCAAAACTGTTGCCAGTGTAGCAATGTCACAAGGGGAGTCTATCGCATATGACAAACCATTGAAACAATAGATACACGAAATCTCATTTCACACAATTGTGTATCTAAGGATACTAGAAAAGTACTTTGGGTTAACGTTAAGTCTAGTTTACTGGTATGGATGCTGTGTGTGGCGAAACCACTGATAGTAGGAAAACTGCTGGATCAGACAGGTCGCTTAGTGAAAAGAAGTGCTATGTACGTTGTTGTTGTTGTGGTCTTCCGTCCTGAGACTGGTTTGACGCAGCTCTCCATGCTAATCTATCCTGTGCAAGCTCCTTCATCTCCCAGTACCTACTGCAACCTACATCCTTCTGAATCTGCTTAATGTATTCATCTCTTGGCATCCCTCTACGATTTTTACCCTCCATTCTGCCTTCCAATGCTAAATTTGTGATCCCTTGATGCCTCAGGACATGTCCTACCAACCGATCCCTTCTTCTAGTCAAGTTGTGCCACAAACCTCTCTTCTCCCCAATCCTATTCAATACCTCCTCATTAGTTACGTGATCTACTCACCTAATCTTCAACATTCTTCTGTAGCACCACATATCGAAAGCTTCTATTCTCTTCTTGTCCAAACTATTTATTGTCCATGTTTCACTTCCATACATGGCTACACTCCATACAAATACTTTCAGAAATGACTTCCTGACACTTAAATCTATACTCGATGTTAGCAAATTTCTCTTCTTCAGAAACGCTTTCCTTGCCATTGCCAGTCTACATTTTATATCCTCTCTACTTCGACCATCATCAGTTATTTTGCTCCCCAAATAGCAAAACTCCTTTACTACTTTAAGTGTCTCATTTCCTAGTCTAATACCCTCAGCATCACCAGACTTAATTCGACTACTTTTCATTGTCCTTGTTTTGCTTTTGTTGATATTCATCTTATATCCTCCTTTCAAGACACTGTCCATTCCGCTCAACTGCTCTTCCAGGTCCTTTGCTGTCTGACAGAATTACAATGACATCTGCGAACCTCAAGGTTTTTATTTCTTCTTCCTGGATTTTATTACCTACTCCAAACTTTTCTTTTGTTTCCTTTACGGCTTGCTCAATATACAGATTGAATAACATCGGGGACAGGCTACAACCATGTCTCACTCCCTTTCCAACCACTGCTTCCCTTTCGTGCCCCTCGACTCTTATAACTGCCATCTGGTTTCTGTACAAATTGTAAATAGCCTTTCGCTCCCTGTATTTTACCCCTGCCACCTTCAGAATTTGAAAGAGAGTATTCCAGTCAACAATGTCAAAAGCTTTCTCTAAGTCTACAAATGCTAGAAACGTAGGTTTGCCTTTCCTCAATCTTTCTTCTAAGATAAGTCGTAAGGTCAGTATTGCCTCACGTGTTCCAACATTTATACGGAATCCTCGACGTCGGCTTCTACCAGTTTTTCCATTCGTCTGTAAATAATTCGTGTTAGTATTTTGCAGCTGTGACTTATTAAACTGATAGTTCGGTAATTTTCACATCTGTCAACACCTGCTTTCTTTGGGATTGGAATTATTATATTCTTCTAGTAGTCAGAGGGTATTTCGCCTGTCTCGTACAACTTGCTCACTAGATGGTAGAGTTTTGTCATTACTGGCTCTCCCAAGGCCGTCAGTAGTTCTAATGGAATGTTGTCTACTCCCGGGGCCTTGTTTCGACTCAGGTCTTTCAGTGCTCTGTCAAACTCTTCACGCAATATCGTATCTCCCATTTCATCTTCATCTACATCCTCTTCCATTTCCATAATATTGTCCTCAAGAACATCGCCCTTGTATAGACCCTCTATATACTCCTTCCACCTTTCTGCTTTCCACTCTTTGCTTAAAACTGGGTTTCCATCCGAGCTCTTGATATTCATACAAGTGGCTCTCTTTTCTCCAAAGGTCTCTTTAATTTTCCTGTAGGCTGTATCTATCTTACCCCTAGTGAGATAAGCCTCTACATCCTTACATTTGTCCTCTAGCCATGCCTGCTTAGCCATTTACGCTTGCTGTCGATCTCATTTTTGAGACGTTTCTATTCCTTTTTGCCTGCTTCACTTACTAAATTTTTGTATTTTCTCCTTTCATCAATTAAATTCAGTACCTCTTCGGTTACCCAAGGATTTCTACTAGCCCTCATCTTTTTACCTACTTGATCCTCTGCTGCCTTCACTACTTCATCCCTCAGAGCTACCCATTCGTCTTCTACTGTATTTCTTTCCCCCATTCCTGTCAATTGTCCCCTTATGCTGTCCCTGAAACTCTGTACAACCTCTGGTTCTTTTAGTTTATCCAGGTCCCATCTCCTTAAATTCCCACCTTTTTGCAATTTCTTCAGTTTCAATCTACAGTTCATAACCAATAGATTGCGGTCAGAGTCCACATCTGCCCTTGGAAATGTCCTATATATGTACAAGAGCTAAATGGGAAGAAATTGTACCTGTGTTGGTGGATAATTTCAGTGTTGAGGATTTCAGGTTAACAATGGGGTTGTCAACCACTAATGTGGATAACCTGGAGGAGGAAGAGTGGAAAAAGGTGTGTGTCAGCCACAAACAAACGCCAAACATCATTCAAACTGCTTTAGAAGGGAAAGTAACAGCTTAAAGAAGACTTATAAGGAATAGGTGGAATTCAATCATTTGTTTCTTCCAATAGGGTGTGTACCAGCAACGTATTTTACACAGCACTGAATACAACAGGGAATGAATCACCAATTTACCACGAACCGTGTAGGGTACTGAGATATCTGCAACCGATTCTGGAGAAATTCATTGCTCACAAGTGAAGGATGGGATTATTGAGGAAAGTGATAGCCCCTGAAGAGAGGAGGGGGGGGGGGGCGAATTGTCATCGTACACAAACAGTCAGCAGATGGATCACGAAAATACAGATTTTGTTGTGGTTATTGACGCCTGAATGCCACGACTGATGGATGCCTACTCCTTTCTGAACAACCCTTTTCTGAACATTACAACGAACAGAGACTGTTTAGGCCAGTGAAAGTATTTTTTCAGCAATGGACTTAAAACTTCAATACTTGGTGTGTCTTGATGACTTTATCGTCTTTGCAAGTGACATGGAGCAGCACATACAATGCCTAATCGAGGTATTCCTGCTGCAAATTCAACGTTAATACAGAGAAGAGAAATTTTGTGTTACAAGAAGTGGTATCCTTGGTAATATAATTAGTAAGGATGGGGTTATGACACAACCCAAAGTTAGTTACTACTGCACGTAAATTTCCTGTACCTGAGTCTGTGAAGGAATTCCAATCGGTCCTTGGCATCTCGAATTATTGTAGAGACTTTGTAAATGGATTTGCAGATATTGTCAGACCATTAACGCAATTTCTAAAGAAAGGTAGAGCGTTGATATGTCGGATTGTCAGCGTGCTTTTGAGAAACTGAAAGTAGCTTTGACAGAGAGTCTTGTCTTAGGGTTTACAAATTCCAATAACGAATTAATCTTGCCACGTGATATGGCCTACCTTGCAATCGGTTGTATTAAGTCAGGAGGTTGACGGTATGGGACATCTGTTCGCATATGCACAGGGCAGATAAAGTCAGCCAACAAGAACTACTGCATGATGGGAAAGGAAATGTTGAGCCTTATTGATGGAATAATCTACTTCAAGTGTTATCTCTATGAAAAGAAGTTTCCAGTGATAACAGATCATGCAGCACTGAAATGGTTGCTGGGGTGAAAGATCCGTTTAGTAGGTAGTCACGATGGGCAGTACAGTTGTGTGAATTTAGTTTTTATATCATCCATAAAGCTGAAAAGGAACACAGGAATGTAGATGGATTGAGTAGGAACCTTGTGGTGTTGCAGATAGAAGGTAACGAGCTTAAGGAACGACATGCAGCACAGAAGATGAATGACAAATATAAAGAGTGGATGACAAATGTAAAGAATCTTGTAAATAGTCGCAGTTTTCTGGGCAGGATTGGCTAGTGTGCGAGAAAATAAATTGGGAACATGGCTGTTGGTACCAACAACATTGAGAGGTAAAGTATTAAAGGAGGTACATAATCACATATTAGAAGGTCATGGAGGATGTAGTTCTACTAACAGGAAGTTAGCAGAGAAATACTGGTGGAGGAATGGTAAGGCAGACATGGACCAATATGTGCAGAACTCCAATTAGTGCACACAGAAAGTAAATCTATGTCACACAGGATTCCCACTGCCAAGGTTATCTGAAGCATTAGCACTATTTCAGTTGCTCACGACTGATTTCTTAGGTCCTTTCAACAAAACACCCGCAGGGAACAAATATGAAATTGCATCTATAGACCACATTTTGAGATATGTGGAAATGGTCGTGATATCCAACTAACAGTGGTGCAAGCACTAAAGTCTGCGTCATGTAGGAAGACGGCCCAGTTTTCAGCCGTTCTGCGCATAACAGCTAGGCAGCGAGGATCTCGCTCCTACATGATGCACTCGTGCTGTGCAGCCGAATTATTCATTCAACTGTCACTTTTTGTTTACTTTTTATTTCTTGTAGCAGTATAGCTGTGAATGTGTTTCTGTAAATGTTTAAGTGCGATTAAAACAAATCAGGTGACTTCAATAAATGGAAGTACTTCACAAGCAGGCGAGGGGGATTATTTGCCGCAGTTATAGCTTTGTACCTCATGATCACTACCAAAGTGAGGTCCTCGAAGGTGTTCTTTAAGTTTTGGGAACATATGATAGTCGGATGGGGCCAAGTCAGGACTGTATGGAGGAGGGTCGGTGAAAGTGAACAAAAGGCGTTAGATTGTTCCAGATGTCGCAGGGCCCGGCCGTGGCCTGGCATTGTTATGCTGAAGGAGATGGTGGTCCACGTGTGGACGAACTCTTAGAATTCGAAACTCAATTACAGCACACTGTTTACTCACAAAAATAGTTTTGTTACACAACGCCATGTTACATGCTACAATTCTGAGTCTTCTAGCGACAGAAGGCTGCAAAAATGTGGACATGAAAAATAAAGGTCTGGACGTTAATAATGTTTGTTTTATTTAAAATGTTTTCACATTAAAAATTCAGAGGCATTGCTTTTCAGCACGCACTTCTGCAACACATAATATTATACTGATGAGACAAAGCAGCTGGCACACCTGCCTAACATCGTATAGGGCTCACGAGAGCACGCAGAAGTGCCGCAACACGACGTGGCATGGACTCGACTAATGTCTGAAGTAGTGATGCCATTAATACTGCAGGGCTGTCGACAAATCCATAAGAGTACGACGGGGTGGAAATCTCTTCTGAAAAGCACGTTGCAAGGCATCCCATATATGCTGGGGATTTCGGTGGCCAGCGGAAGTGTTTAAACTCGGAAGGGTGGTCCTGGAGTCACTCTGTAGCAATTGTGGATGTTTGGGATGGCATATTGTCCTCCTGTAATTGCCCAATTGTGTCGGAATGCACAATGGACATGAATGGACGCAAGGTATCAGATAGGATGCTTACGTACGTGTCTCCTGTCAGAGTCGTTTCTAGACGTATCGGGGGCCCCACATCACTCCACCTGCACACGACCCCACCATTACAGAGCCTCTACAAGCTTGAACAGTCCTCTTATGACATGCAGGGTCTATGGATTCATGAGGTTGTCTCCATACCAATACATGCCCGTCCGCTCCACACAATTTGAAACGAGACTCGTCCGAAAGGCAACATGTTTCCAGTTATCAACAGTCTAATGTCGGTGTTGACGGGCCCAGGCGAGGCGTAAAGCTTTGTGTCGTGCTGTCATCAAGGGTACACGACTGGGCCCTCGGCTCCGAAAGTCCATATCGAAGATGTTTCGTTGAATGGTTCGCACGTTGACACTTGTTGATGGCCTGGCATCGAAATCTGCAGCAATTTTCGGAAGCGTTGCACTTCTGTCACGTTGAACGACTCTCTTCAGTCGTGGTTGGTCCGTTTCTTGGAGAATCTTTTTCTGGTGGCAGCGATGTCAAAGATTTGATGTTTTCCGGGTTCCTGATACAGTACATTCGTGACATGGTTGTACTGGAAAATCATCACTTCATCGCTACCTTTAACATGCTGTGTCCTATCCCTCGTACTCCAACTGTAACACCACGTTAAAACTCACTTAAATCTTAACAATCTGCCATTGTAGCAGCAGTAACCGATGTAACACCTGCTCCAGACATTTGCTGTCTTACAATAGGCGCAACCGCAGCGCCGTATTCTGCCAGTTTACATACCGCTATATTTGAATACGCATGCTTGTACCAGTTTCTTTGACCCTTTAGTGTCTATCTGGAAGTGCGACACAGCTCCATACCGTCATTCTAATATCAGTATTCTGTCACAGATACCAGTGATTATCCACTATGAATAATCTAGTCTGTAATTATTTATCACTTACATACTACGTTTCGGGAATTGATTCGACACGTTTTCCGACATTTTTAAGTAAAAGAAAAGAGAGAAAAGCAAAGAGGACTGCTCGCGTGATTTGATCGTCGGTCTGAGGCCCATAACAGTTTGCATTAATAGATGAGATGTATTACAGGAAGTGACGTGATTCACTTATAATACGTAGGCGTGAATAATGCATACGCGAAGTAACGTGATGAACATGTCGTCTTGTAAGTCTATGGATATAGTTGCTTGCATTGGTCTGTGGTCTTACAACTAAGGTTCTATGACATCCTTAAACTTCTAGAACTTTTTTCTCCCAATGGACTTCTCTTTTATCATGCGCTGAGAATCATGACATTCGCCACATTCCCTATTGAAAATAATTACGCTTATGATTAATAGCTGTGTTATATTATTACCTTAAAGTTATATTCCAAAAATAAATTACCCATGGGTTAGTTAGCTGTAAGAGGAATTCTTTACATGCAAGAGTTATGAGCTATTTCCAAAATAATTCTTACATAGACCATCATAGAAGAGAACTAAAACAAAAATTTAGTAATATCCTATCTACGGACTCCTCTTGGCAGCATCAGAATATCAAATTGACTCTGATATTACCCGACGTATGCATCATCTTGAATGAAAGTGTTGTGACCTTCTGCAGTTCTGACGATATATGAGAACCATGAGAGAGGAGGATTCGTGGTAAAATCTTAGCGTCCAACATATTGCGCTTGATGATGGGTACGTGTTGGAATGTATTTGCTACCAAAATTAACATTTTATTTGACACAAGATATCGTCGTATTTTTCTTAATAATAGCGTACGTGTAAATTCAGCAGCTTACGGCTATTTTTTTGAGGTCGCCTTCATACCGAGTTCATTGACTGATTCAGAGAACACGCATGGATCTCTATCACAGTGCATAGGGATCTCATTTATCAGTTTTCCATAGGACGGTTTCTGCCCGTTACTGACATCCAGTGTCAACACGTTGTGGATCTTCCACAGGGCTAGACGTTTCACTTATGCGAGGAGCACCGTTACATCGACAGGTGTAATCCTCTAAGCTATCTGGAGACTCACGGTGGTGATGGAAGCAGCGTTCACTGGAGGCGATTGTGGTATTCGAGAAGATATGGTGGTGATCTGCATGCAGTCATTGTACGTGTGTTATTCGTAAGTTGCTTCCTGTTTGTGGAAGATGAATTCAAATAACATGTGTATGTCTGGAGAATCGGCTTATCATCATATGATGTGCGAACTCTGCAGCTCTCTCTAAAATCGCATTTATTGTATAGCGAGAGAAGTGGCAACCTCAGCCAGTCGATAACTTCATATGTAGAAATAACGCTTTTTCTGCGCTATGCTCATTGCTCAGTTTTATTTGTTCTTCGGCGACGTTTCTATACGCTTTGGATTATTTACAAGTCTTACAGTGATGTCACACTGTAATACTGTGATAGTTCATATCATGTTGCGGTAGGTTAGACACCTTTTCCTTCCGCCTAGTAACTGTGGCTGACCGAGACTGATGCCACCCGTGTACAAGCGCTAGTTTTGAAAGAATGATGGCTGGGGCACCTTAGTTCTAAGAGTTCCAGAGAGAAAAGGGGAGGGGAGTGTTTGACGCCGATCAGCAACAGAGTCCACGTATTTCCGGGGATGTGTTTGGATCTGTTTGTCATGGGTGGGATGATTCTGCCTGGTGTAACCTTTTTCGCAACAGCTTTTTCTTCCAACCATCAGCCAGCACAGTCGCTTCGGAGGCGATTACACGTAAAATGTGCAAATTTCCTCGAAAATCCTGGTGGGATGATGGGTGTTGGGCAGAAACTCTTCTTCGCAGCCTTGGGGTCGGCAGCTATGGTAGTGGCAAAAAATTGTGCTCTATCTTATAGCCATGACTCATTTCGCTGGACATATTCGTCACCTCTCTAGGTGCGTATTTTGTACACTCAGAATCTTCACTTGGATATTGATAAACCTCAGATGTAATGCTGATAGTGTTTGCTTAAACTTACGGACTGATTTTCTTTCAGGTTCACGAACATTTATTTTTTTCTGTTATTACTTTTATGTTGTAAGTTCATGTACTGACACGTTCCATGACCTTGGAGATTTGCTCCTCAATTTGGTCCTACGGAACTTGACAGGTAAATAAAATAAAAATAAAAATTTTACTATGACGTCATAAATTTACCATTACATCATTATTGCAACAACGTGCTCCTTTTAGCAAGATAATGTTGGCTTAGCAGGGTTATCTATCAAGTGGTATTTCCTACACATTCTACATCTTTGGTCGGAAATTGGTAAAACTGCAGTGCTTATAGTATTTGCTATAACGTCATTAATACATCATGACGCCATTATCATCACCAATAGGGAAATGGTTAATTTCTAACACATACACAATGATGTCATGCACAATAGTGGTCTAGTGACAGCTTAGCAGCGATAAATAATTCTGATACGTGTGGACACATGCTGCTGAACTGTGATTGGCTGAGGCATCATGTCTTAGCACGACGTTGATGTAAATTGACATGACATGACACAACTTTTATTTTAATAACAGCGTATCGTACAGTACTGCCATTCTTATTGAGCCTCGTGTGATACAGGATTTTGTTTGTTTTGGTTAGTGTAGCTCAATTTCATTTAGACCGTTAGTAAGAGAGCACTGCGAATTCCTGCTGCTAATGAGTCAAGTACACCATTCGTTTATTACATATTTTTACGAGCTTCAGACAGGAGCGACTGCAGTAATGGATAGAAACTGTGACTGCTGTATACAGATGCAAGCTGAGTTGGGGACTCTTCGCTCACAGCTCCAGGCTGCACTGGCTTCCATCACACAGCCTGAGGCTGCTGCCAAGCGGCGTCACTGTCAGGGGTCGGACGCGGGGGTGCGAGGGACGCCGAGCACGTCCCACATGTCGACTGATCGATCCATTGCTGTACCCGCCCTGGGTACTGCCTGCACTGAAGTTGACCCCTCATTTGTGGTCGAGTGGGAGATAATTTCAAAGTCTGGTGGGTAGCGAAAAAGTTTCTGAGGGGCCGATCGTAGGGCCTCCCCAGTTCGTTTGACGTACAGGTAATGGGAGTTATCTGTGGCTGACGATGTCACTGAGCTGGATGCAGTTGTCCACCCTGTCCCAGAGGAAGCTTCTCAATCCTCAAGGTCTGCGCATTCACAAAGGGTGGGTATGCTAGTAGTTTTTTTTTTAAATCTCATTTTGTTCGTTTTCGTTCGTTGTATCTGCTCGAGGCGGACGTCGCAAGACATCCGTTTCGGTTCGTCGTTGATCCATTAACTCAGTTTTTTTTTTTTATTACAGAGGGCAGCTAACCCTCTGACTGAACATGCTGAGTTACCGTGCCAGCATTAGTTGGCAGCTCCAACGTTAGGCGCGTGATGGGGCCCCTTAGGAACATGCCTGCCAAGGAGGGGAAGGAAGCCAGTGTGCACACCGAGTGCATTCTGGGGGGAGTCATTCTGGATGTGGAAAGGGTGCTTCCAGATGCCATGAAGAGTGCAGGGTGCAGCCAACTGCAGGTAGTGGCTCATGTTGGTACCAGTGACGTGTGTCACTTTGGTTCGGTGGAGGTTCTCTCCGGTTTTGGGCGGCTAGCGGAAATGGTAAAGACTGCCAGTCTTGCTTGCGAGATTAAAGCGAAACTCACCATCTGCAGCATGGTCGATAGAACCGACTGTGATCCTTTGCTGCAGAGCCGAGTGGAGGGTCTGAATCAGAGGCTCAGGAGGTTCTGTGACCGTGTAGGCTGCAGCTTCCTTGACTTGCGCCATCTGGTGGTGGGTTTCCGGGTTTTGCTTAATAGGTCAGGACTTCAATACACACAGGAAGCAGCTACAAGGGTAGGAGGGAGTGTGTGGAAGGGACTAGGCGATTTTTTTAGGTTAGTGAGTCAGGGAACCACAGAAAAGGCGTCGGTCTAAAAGGTTAGTTGTTGATATGGTCGGTATTGTAGTTGTAAATTGTCGTAGCTGTGTTGGGAAAGAGCCAGAGCTTCAAGCCCTAATAGAAAGCGCTGGAGCTCAAATAGTTATAGGTACAGAAATCTGGCTAAACCGGATATAAGTTCAGCCGAAATTTTTTCAAACGATCTAACAGTGTTCATAAAGGATAGATTAAATACAGTTGGTGGTGGAGTATTTATTGTTGTCAGAAGTAGTTTGCCTTTTACTGAAATTGAAGTTGATAGTTCCTGCGAAATAGTATGGTTAGAGATTATACTTGACCATCGGAGTAGACTATTAATTGGATCGTTTTACCGAAGCCCCGACACAGAAGATATAGTTGCTGAAAGGTTCAAAGGAGACTTGAGCCTCATTTAAAACAGGTACCCAGCTCATACAGTTATAGCCGGTGGTGACATCAGTCTACCCTCGACATGCTGGAAAAATTATACGTTTGAAGCCGGCGGCAGGCATAAAACGTCATCCGAAATTTTACTGAATGCTTTCTCAGAAAATTATTTTGAACACAATTAGTTCATGAGCGAAAGCATACTTGACTTCTTAGCAACAAATACTCCTGGACAAATAGGGAACACCGTAACGAATACAGGGATTAGCTACCACAACGCAGTTGCTGCTAAGCAGAAAGCCGTAGCACCTACAACCATCAAAAAGCAACGTAAATTATATGTATTTAAAAAAGCTGATAAAGATGCTCTTAACGCCGTTTTAAGAGACAGTCTTCGTTCCTTCCAAACTGGCCATATAAGCATAGAAAAGCTGTGGAATTATTCCAGAGATATAGTATCGACAGCAATTGAGAGTAGTGATGGTACTGATTCCCCATGGTACACAAAAGGGGTCGCTGTTGCAGAAGCAGCGAAAGAAGCATGCCAAATTTAAAAGAAACCAAAATCCACAAAATTAGCAAAACTTTTACAGGAGATCGAAAAATAGCGCGAATTGCTTTTAATAATTTCCACAACGAATCACCGTCTTTGAATCTGGCAGAGAATCCAAAGAGATTCTGGTAATACATGAAGCACACCAGAGGCAAGACGCAATCAATACCTTCACTGCGTGATAACAACGGTGAAGTCACTGATGACAGTGCCACTAAAGCAAAGTTATTAAACACGGTTTTCCGACACTCCTTCACCAAACAAGACGAAGTAAATATTCCTGAATTCCAATCAAGAACAACTGCCAAGATGAGAAACATAGAAGTAGACATCCTCGGTGTAGCGAAGCTGCTTAAATCACTTTAAAAAGGCAAGGCGTCCGGTCCAGATTGTATACCAGTCAGGTTCCTCTCAGAGTATGCTGATAAAATAGCTCCATACATAGCAATTATATACAGCCGCTTGCTCAAAGAAAGATCCGTACCTAAAGACTGGAAAATTGCTCGAGTCACACCAATACCCAAAAAGAAAAGTAGGAGTAATCCGTTGAATTACAGGCCCATATCACTAACGTCGATTTGCAGTAGGGTTTTCGAACGTATACTATATTCGAACATTATGAAATGCTGGAAGAAAACGATTTGTTTACACATAGTCAGCTCGGATTCAGAAAATATCGTTCTTGCGAAACACAACTAGCTCTTTATGCTCATGAAGTAATGAGTGATATCGTCAGGGGATGTCAAATTGAGTCCATATTTTTAGATTTCCAGAAGGCTATCGACACCGTTCCTCACAAGAATGTTCTAACCCAACTGCGTGCCTATGGAATAACGCCTCAGTTGTGCGACTGGACTCGTGATTTCCTGTCAGAAAGGTCACAGTTCGTAGTAATAGATGGAAAGTCATAAAGTAAAACAGCAGTAATATCCGGCGTCCCCCAAGGAAGTGTTACAGGCTCTCTAATGTTCCTGATCTATATTAACGACATAGGAGACAATCTGAGTAGCCGTCTTACATTGTTTGCTGATGATGCTGTCATTTACCGGCTTGTAAAGTCATCAGATGACCAAAACGAACTGCAAAATTATTTAGATAAGATATCTGTATGGTGCAAAAAGTGGCAATTGACCCTGAATAAAGAAAAGTGTGAAGTTATTCACGTGAGTACTAAAAGAAACCCTCTAAATTTCGAGTACGCGATGAGTCACACAAATCTGAAGGCTGTAAATTCAATTAAATACTTAGGGATAACAATTAGAAATCACCTAAATTTGAACGTCCGTCCCCGGTAACTGAGTGGTCAGCGCGACGGAGTGTCGTACGAAGGGGACCGGGTTCGATTCCCAACTGAGTGATGTGTTATCCTTATCATCATCATCTCATTCCCATCGACACGCAAGTCGCCGCAGTGGCGTCAACTCAAAAGACTTGCACCAGGCGACCGATCTACCCGACGGGAGGCCCTAGCCACACGGCATTTGCATTTTACCTAAATTTGAACGATCACATAGATAATGTTGTGGGTTGTTCAAACCAAAGACTGCGATTCATTGGCAGAACACTTAGAAAGTGCCACAGGTTTACTAAAGAGACTGCTGACATCACGCTTGTCCGCCCGAAATACGAGTACTTCAAAGAAGGGCAGCTCGTTTTGTATTACAGCGAAATAGGCGACATAGTGCCACAGACATGATACGTGAGTTGGACCGGCAATCATTAAAACAAAGGCGTTTTTCGTTGCGTCGGGAACTTCTCATGAAATTTCTATCACCAGTTTTCTCCACCGATTGCCAAAAAACTCTGTTGTTATCCACCTGCATAGGGAGAAATGATCATCACGATAAAATAAGAGAAATCAGGGCTCGCACAGAAAAATTTAAGTGCTGGTTTTCCCGCACGCCGTTAGAAAGTGAAACGGTAGAGAGACAGCTTGAAGGTGGTTCATTGAACACTCTGCCAGGCACTTTATTGTGAATAGCAGAGTAATCACGTAGATGTAGATGTAGACGAGAACTTTCACGCGAGGTCCTGACATGACCTAATGCTACACAATTTTCATGTGACATGGAAAGCAGTGGCTCGGTACTCACATAACTAGGCCAAGTTCTGGAAAAATACGGAAATAACGTAAAATTGTGGAAAATAAGGGGAAATACGAAAAAATTAGGAAGAATGCGTAAAATTGTCGAAAAATGAGAGTACTTGCACATTTACCTGGGCTGCCTATGTCTGACTGGCGAAAAGCAAGTACATTTAATTCTGTTATTAACAAAAAGACCTCAAGTGATGTGACTTAACGTAATTACAATAATTTTTTATTAACACAAAGTACCTGTCGCCCCTCTCCTCATTCTGCAGTTCTGGAGTGAAGCCACCCACTGAAGTGCCTCAGTTATAAAAGATGAAGATAGGGAGGGGGGAGGGAGTGCTTGAATCTCATCGACCCAGGAGGGTTGGGAGGGGCACAGAGGGAACGGGGGGGGGGGGGGGGAATGGGCCCCCTCGATGACACCACATACTACGGGGATGACCTAGATTTAGTTCGCCCAAGTGCGTGATATGACACTGGAAATCCTGATCAGTGACATTGATCCTATACTCATTCTACCTCGTTTATCTAACTGTAATCTCTATGGGTGGTAACTAGTGTGATTGCCACTGGACCCTCTGTTATTATCCTCTTATCAACCATAAGCATGAGACGTGAGTACTGTTCTTTAAAGTCTTGTTCTTTGTTGTTCTTTCCTTTTTTAAGGTCTCCCAGCCACTCTCACAATTTCACAGATATCATGGGAGTACAGAAGAATGCATTGAAATAATACAGGCGACAAGAAACATACGTTATAAAACAGTCACTTTAAAAATGAGAACTGTTTATTATTTAGTAAAACCGATATGTAAACGAAACGCTCATCGTTACGGTGACCAGTGAACATGCTTTAGATTAAGCGAAATGCGTTGGGGCGAAATAAGGCTTTATACAGTCGTAAAAGACGACATAATATCCATACTGTTTTTCATTTCATGGTTCTTTGTGTAGGGCAGGAAATGGATCCAATTCAATACCGATTCCAAAGTTCCCCATCATTAGCTGAGTGCTATACATATTGTGCAGTTGTCAGTTTCACTTCCTACTGTATTTAATGGCAGACTCCTTCGTTCAATTAATGTCTTAACATGTAAATTCCCCAAGTTGTCACCGTCAAAAGTGATGGCAATGAGGCACAATACGCCAACATATTTCGTGCGGTATGAACTTCGATCACCAAACCATTTGCTCAGCAATACATGTGAAAGACCGTAAATACACTGTGAAGTTCAAAGTCTTACCGCCTGCAAAGAAGCTTCCTTCTTCTTTAGTGACCCCTAACAGCCATGGAACAGCAGTGTGGGGCTGTAGATGAACTGGATGCCTTGGTAGAAACGTGTCCTGTCCATCAGCCTCCACAACTGGTCGGAATGGTATGAGAGGAGCATACATGCCCCACTCCTGAAGCAAAGCCGTCATCCATCATGAAACAGTTATACTTTACCACACAGGCGATTTATCTTATAGATATTCAACACTTTTAATGAATAATACGATACATTAGACAGTTCGATACGTGTGCTTCATGCATTGTAGCCAACTCTTGTCACTGAATTCACTAGAATGGTGAGCATGTTTTGTTTTCTTATTTTTCACTTTTCTGAAAAATTGCTTAAGATATACTACAGGTCCTCTTGGTAAAATTTAATATTTTTCGGATAGTTTTCCCTAACAACACGATGTAAATATTAGTCATGTACGAGAAAAAGTCCTCATGGCGGCTGGCAATAAGCCAATATGTCCTCTGCCAATCGTAGTAGATATCACAGATAGAGAACCTGTCGTTAACTGGATGTTCTTTAGATCTAAATTTACGGAAGACCATCTCAATTAACTGGATGTTCTTTACATCTAAATTTACGGAAGACCATCTCAACTGAATTCATTCTCACTGATTGAAAATTTCCACAGGTAGCATTATGTTCAACACTCCCTTGTGAGCAAAATGTAGACTAACCAGAGGATTAACACCACACTTTTTAAGTACTGCTTATGTGTGAACAATGTAGTCCAGATTGAGAATTAAATGTCACAGGCAGGTGCTTATACTCTGAAGCTGGCATCTCTAATCCACTACGTGCAGTTACGTGCGTTTAAGAGCAACTGTCAAAACTAGGAAGTATACGCACCAAAGTTTGAGATGTAAGTGAATACTTGTATATTTATTCGGTTTTAAATATGTGGTTTGCACCCTCACAAATGTAATACACATAAAACAGATCAATAAAGAACGAATTTATTTACATCGATATCTGTACCCAACATGTTGGGGGGACATATGAGTAGTGGGGGCAAAAGTACCTGTGACCCTTGTGATAGCTGCAAACAGTAAGTACAGATTGGCCCGAAATTCAAATAGTAGTGGAGGTGTACCAGTACTGGAGCAAAGGACTATTGTTCTCCATATGCAAAGTGTCATCAGTTGACTTGGCTCCAAATCACAAACATGTTCTCTTCCAAATATAAATAATGACATCATCTATGTAAACCAATCACTCACTGGGCTGAGTCACTTATAAAAAAAAACGACATAGTTCATGTAAACAAATTGACCATTCGTTTTTTATCATTTATTCAAGTCCCAGATGTTCATGTCCTTTTAAGTTGCGACTTCCCCCCTCCTCTTCCCCATAGTCTCCATCCTCCATCTCCTTTACCCCAAGTGTGTGTTGTACAGGTGGTATGACAGGCTGAATTACTATGCTTTATGTCAGTAGAAGTGTGAGAAATGATGGGGTGTTATCCTATACTTTATGACCCAGTACATCAATTTCAGTTGTCGTAATTAATATAATTTGTTACATGTTTTCAAAATGTTGCTGCCTCTGTAGTTACATCACTCTTACCTTAATTAGTAAGATTTTTTTCCTTTGTCACTAGAGTGATATGGAATCAATCTACCAGCACAGTGCTCTTTATATTTTTTGGGCATTTTTAGCAGTTTTGGGGTATTTTTCTGATATTCTCCCAAGATTAAAGATATCCAATTTTCCATCCAAAGACACACACAAACATGAGACTATAACTCTTTAACAGTTTATACAGTGCATTACTTAAGCAAATACACTCTTGCTATATACCACACCAACGTTTCACTGCAAGGAAGTTGTCCCTGCATAACAAATTAGTGTGTTAAAAACAATGGCTTGCATATTATCACGCCACCTAAGAGGAATCTAATACCATGAAACGTCTGTGGACTTGTAAAAAATGGCGGAGAATTGATATATCCATGTAGGAACGTTTCTGCAGACAGAAAAAGACTAATATCCCACACTTGCTCTGCCACCACCACCACAAGTGGCATAGGACACGAACTATTGGTACATCTTTATTATAAAGACGAGGTGATTTTGACCATATGACTTCTGATGTGGGTATATCTATGTTCAAGTAGAAGGACAGTAGAATAAGAGCCCTTCTTCCAAATTTCCAAGAGAATGAAGTAGCTACTGTCAGTAGAAATCAAAAAGATGGTATAGGGGTACATATTCATTGTCCAAATTCAGCTAGAGTTTAGAGTTTATAGGAGATATAGAGTGTGGAGATCAACTTCGGTCATTGTACAGTGTTCATTGTAAGACACTAAAATGGTGGACATAACTGACAGAGTATTCATCAATGTGTATGTCATTTATTGAAATTTATACAGAAAAATGCCTATTTTATAGTTCAGAAGACATGTTTGATAGGGGCTGGTAGCTAAGAAAGATATTGGAAGGGTGAAGGGGATTGGAAAAAAAGGTAAAATAACTTGAAACACATTATCAAGAAACAGTTCTAGTATTATGACCAAAACAAAAGAATTTCTCTCTACCTAAAGATGTTACACTGAACAACAAAGGAGTACACTGGCCAGTGTCTGTGAAAAATGGAGGACGCTCTGAAACGCGTGCAGATAACAATACTTAATTATGAACTTACTTAATATTTACATTACTTAACGTTTTCCTACGTCTGGACGAGAGAATATCGTGTTTTTATATGTACCATGATATTTCATCATAACAGCCAAGCTCTCCATAAGTTTTTCATACCTGTTCGGTAAACATTAGTTATCAGTTAATCCAATCACATACGATAATCATATCCTCCCAGGACTCAAAAGCCCCCCTTGTGTTTTGTACACGAATTAAAAAAATTGTGTGGTGACTGCACAATTCTGTTTTAGTTGCTTTGATAATATTCTCCCCAAACATTAACTCCTTCATAGTTTGGACAGCACTGGGTTGAAGAAGTAGGGAGACTAGCTTATGTCATGAAGCAGGTAAATGTAGTGGTAAAAATTTCGATTTCCTTTATTCACCCATTTACTACAGCAGACTACTACGCAGTGGCACAGTGAACATACTAAATATTGCAAAATTGAAATCAGCTCGACAACTTTCTTTGAAATTCATTTTGTCTGCAGTCGATTCTGTCCTGTAATCTGTAAGGAAAACCATAGACTTGACATAAATATCACGGAAGGAATATTGTATTCGAAAAATCTAAGTACTTTAGCAAATTCGGAAAGGTTTGCTTCATTTTCACATCAGTGGTGAAATCAGTTAGTCAAAAAAACAATACTCTTAGACTCGCATAATCTATTGATGTTATATTTGGTGTGTAAACTACAACATTCACTGTACATGCCAAACATGTTCTACATTCATTCTTTTTGGGTTTTATTTACGCTGAGGCACAAATTCTACATTTAATAAGTTTTATCACATAGCCTCTTGACTTACTATTTCCTCAATTCTGGGAATGAAACTTTGTAAAGGAAGAGGATAAGAACTCTCTCTGCAGAGCCAATATCTCACTACATATTGGTATCTTGTTCAGATTAAAGGTTTCTTCTACATTATTAGGAAGAAACGATGTAATTATAATTAAGTTTTTCAGCATAGCAGTAAATATAATTTATGTGTTGACATAGTTTGAAAATAAAATTCATGTGCTCCGATTCACATCTGTCGTAGTATATTTCTTCACCTACACCTACACACATACTCCGCAATCCACCATACGCTGCGTGGCGGAGGGTACCTCGTACCACAACTAGCATCCCTGTTCCACTCCCAAACAGAACGAGGGAAAAATGACTGCCTATATGCCTCTGTACGAGCCCTAATCTCTCTTATGTTTGTGGTCTTTCCGCGAAATATTGGGGCAGCCTCAAATGCTGGTTCTCTAAATTTCCTCAGTAGCGATTCACGAAAACAACGCCTTCTTTTCTCCAGAGACTCCCACCCGAGTTCCTGAAACATTTCTGTAACAATCGCGTGACAATCAAACCTACCAGTAACAAATCTAGCAGCCCGCCTCTGAATTGCTTCTATGTCCTCCCTAAATCCGACCTGATAGGGATCCCAAACGCTCGAGCAGTACTCAAGAATAGGTCGTATTAGTGTTTTATAAGCGATCTCTTTTACAGATGAACCACATCTTCCCTAAATTCTACCAATGAACCGAAGACGACTATCCACCTTTCCCACTCTGCAATGTTACGCCCAAATATTTAATCGACGTGACTGTGTCAAGTGCTACACTACTAATGGACTATTCACACATTACGGGATTCTTTTTCCTATTCCTCCGCATTAATTTACATTTATATATATTTCGAGTTATCTGCCATTCTTTACACCAATCACAAATCCTGTCCAAGTTATCTTGTAATCTCCTACAGTCACTCAACGACGACACCTTCCCGTACACCACAGCATCATCAGCAAACAGCCGCACATTGCTATCCACCCTATCCAAAAGATCATTTATGTAGATAGAAAACAACAGCGGACCTACCACGCTTCGCTGGGGCACTCCAGAAGATACCCTCACCTCCGATGAACACTCACCATCGAGGACAACGTACTGGGTTCTACTACTTAAGAAGTCTTCGAGCCACTCACATATTTGGGAACCATTCCCATATGCTCGTACCTTAGTTAGGAGTCTGCAGTGGGGCACCGAGTCAAACGCTTTCCGGGAGTCAAGGAATATGGCATCCGTCTGATACCCTTCATCCACGGTTCGCAAGATAGCATGTGAAAAAAGGGCGAGTTGCGTTTCGCAGGAGCGATGCTTTCTAAAGCCGTGCTGATGCATGGACAGCAACTTCTCTGTCTCAGGTAAATTCATTATATTAGAACTGAGAGTATGTTCGAGAACCCTGCAACAAACCGATGTTAAATATATTGGTCTGTAATTTTGAGGATCCGTCCTTCTACCCTTCTGATATACAGGTGTCACCTGCGCTTTTTTCCAGTCGCTCGGGACTTTACGTTGGGGAAGAGATTCGCGATAAATGCAAGCTAAGTAGGGAGCCAATGCAGTAGAGTACTCTCCATAAAACCGAATGGAATCCCATCAGGACCTGGCGATTTATTTATTTTCAACCCATTCAGCTGCTTCACAACCCCAGGGATGTCTATCACTATGTTCTCCATACGGGAATCTGTACGAGACTCAAATGGCGGTATGTTTGTACGATCCTCCTGCTTGAAAGATTTCTCAAATGCTAAGTTTAAAATTTCAGCTTTAGTTTTGCTGTCTTCCGTTGCCAGGCCAGACTGACCAGTGAGTAACTGGATGGAAGCCTTTGACCCGCTTCCGAATTTACGTAAGACCAGAATTTCCTTGGGTTTTCAGCAAGATCTTTTGCTAAGGAATGACGGTGGTAGTAGTTGTATGCTTCGCGCATCGCTCTTTTTACAGCAGCACGGATCTCTACTAACTTTTGCCTGTCCTCATTCTCCCGATATTTCTTGTACCGGGAGTGCAACTGTCTTTGCTTCCTGAGCATTCTCCGAATTGCGCTGTTAAACCACGGTGGGTCTTTTCCGTCCGTAACCCACTTTTTCGGCACATACTTCTCCAATGCGGATTTATAATGTGTTTAAAATTTGCCCATAATTCTTCCACGTCCATCGTATCGGAAGTAAATTAAGTCGATTCATTTACTAAGTGGGATACTAACAACTGTTTATCTGCTCTTTCTAGTAAGAATACCATGTCTTTTTTTTTAATACAAAATCAGTTATACCATAGGATAATATGTGCTACAGCAAGTTACAAGCACGACTACAGCAAATGTTTTACTCCAAAGAAGCCTAACAGCGATGCGATTGAATAATTTAAGTTTTATCAGTGCAAACAGCTGTAATTCTTTAATTCACCATCATTTAAAATAACATTTTCAGTCACCAGGATCCCTGTTCACCAAAGTATTTGGAATTTAAGGCACTGCTTGCTAGATCTCTTTGATTTTTTTTTTGACCTTGAACTTTAATTCCAGTCCTGAACGTTGCTTTTATTTCCGCCATTGGTAACTTGATAGGTATAGAATGAACATCAGGAATCAAAGACTACATACCTGTCTTACACCCTTTTTCATCACGTTGGGCCACATCAAATCAGTCAGAAAGTGGTTTGATGCGGTCCTCCACGAATTCCTCTCTTGTGCCAACCTCTTCATCTCAGAGAAGCACTTGCAACCTACACCCTCAGTTATTTGCTGGATGTACTCCAATCTCTGTTCTCATCTACTGTTTTTACCCTCTACAGCTC
This sequence comes from Schistocerca piceifrons, assembly GCF_021461385.2. Taxonomy (NCBI): domain Eukaryota; kingdom Metazoa; phylum Arthropoda; class Insecta; order Orthoptera; family Acrididae; genus Schistocerca; species Schistocerca piceifrons. The sequence continues at coordinate 639,664,077 of NC_060140.1, read as the reverse complement.
TCTCTAGTACAATGGATGTTATTTCCGGATGTATTCATGCATGTCCTACAATCCTGTTTCTTCTTCTTGTCTGTGTTTTCCACATATTCCTTTCTTCGCCGATTCCCCAGAGAACCTCCTCTTTCCTTACCCTATCAGTCCATCTACTTTTCAAAGTTCTTGTTGTAGTACTACGTCTCATATACTTCGATTCTCTTCTTTTCTGATTCTCCAACAGCCCATGTTCCGCTACCAGTCGTATATTCTCAGCAATGTCTTCCTCCAGTTAAGGCCTATGTTTGATACTAATAAATTTCACTAGGACAGGATGCCCTTTTTGCCAGTGCTAGTGTGCTTTTTATGTCCTCCTGAGTAATTTTGCTGCCTAAGTAAGAGACGTCCTTCTTCTGCTTCGCGATCACTAATTCTGATATTAAGTTTCTCGCTGTTTTCATGTCTGTTACTTCTCATTACTTTCGTCTTTCTTCGATTTACCCTCTGTCCATAATCTATACTCATTAGACTGTTCATTCCATTCAGCACATCCAGTAATTCTCCTTCACTTTCACTGAGGAGAGCAATATCTTCAGCGTATCTTATTATTGATATCCTTTCACCTTCAACCTTATTTCCACGCTTGAACTTTTCTTATGTTTCCAGCATTGCTTCTTCGATATACAGAGTGAACAGTAGGAATGAAGAACTACGACCCTGTCTTATACCTTTTTTAGTCCGAGCACTTAGTTCTTGGTTTTTCCAGACTTACAGTTCCCTCTTGGCTCTTGTACATATTGTACATTACCCATCTTTCACTATACCTCACCCCAATTTTTCTCAGAATTTCGAACTTCTTCTACCTTTCGACACTGTCGAATTCTTATTCTAGGTCGCCAGATCCTATAAATGTATCTTGGTTTTTCCTTAGTCTTGCTTCAACTATCAACCGCAACGTCATAATTGCCTCTCTGGTTTCTTTATCTTCCCTAAAACCAAACTGATCGTCATTTAACACATCATCAGGTTTTTTGCAATTTTTCCGCATATGATTCTTGTCAGTAACTTGGAAACTTGAGCGATTAAGCTGATTGTGCGATAATTCTCGCACTTGTAGGCTCTTGCAATTTTCGGAATTGTGTGGATGATGTTTTTCTCTTTGATATCAATCAGCTATTCATTGACTTTACTGCTGGAAATATTAAATGTGTGGGTTCTGATTATATTCCGACAATGTACAGTCGATCCATCCATAAGCAAAATGTGGAGATTAAGAAAGAAAACAACCAACTTTCGTTTTATTTTTAGCGTTCAAGGACTAACATGATTTAGCTTTGTTTTGTTCAAGTATAGGGTCATATGGTGACATCCATTAAATGTACGTAGTTCATATGCCTGTTAATTTTACCATTATGTATTGCTGATCTATTCTATTTACTGGGGTCCTTCTTTATCTGTTAATTCCACACTGAAACTTGTTGTTGGCATGAATTTCCTCATGAAATTTAATTGTTTGAGGTGTGCGGATGCGTGAGTATTCTATATCCTGCACGTAAAGATATTTATTATTCTTTGCGATGTTTGGTATTACATTTATGGATCTGCTACACCACATAGTGTACACTACTTTAATGCGACTACCATTGGTTTAGCGAAGTCCAGCATGCAAGAGTAATCGCTGCCCACTAATAATACTTTTAAGGTTTCATTGTAAAATGATTACTGTGATAGGATACCATGCGCAATATTGCTAAAGGTAAATATATTTCAAAGTATTTGAAACAAGTAACCATTTCGGTGGTAAACCGTTCTGTTAGTGATTCACTAATACTAACTGTTCTCAGTCGAACCTGTCATTGCCTGCTTACTCAAACTTTCAGTAAATGAAATAAATATATCGTTAGCTTCTTGGAGGGAGGCAGGTTCGTGGTAAAATAGCACACATAGTGGTTCAGACACGTATGAAGGCTGCTGACAAGGACGTGGCATCCTGCAACAAATTTCAGATCCGCAGCCTGGTATGGTGAGTGGTTAAAATGAGAATGATGACATAACTGATGGAGAGGACATTGTTAATGAGGAAGAGTTGTCATCGATCTCAATATGAAATTGACACAGACTGCCAGAAATCAAACTGCAGATGCAACAGAAAATGAAAGCTCAGATTTGGATGTTTTTATCGAATCAGGAGATGCAGAAGTAGACAATCATGTTGAGAGTGAAGGAAAGGAGGATGAGTTAATGTAGTTTTTACAAAAGAAAAGTAGGGGTATTTAAAAGCTAAATAATAATAATAATTAATGTTTTTCAAAAAACTAGACGATAATAAGAGAGAATTGAAGTCATATAATCAAAGGTTGAACCCAAATTTGAACAAGAGGTTGGATCAAAAGGTGGTAGTTATACGTAACGACTTGGAGCGGCTGCTCACTGATTTGAAAAACGGAATTAGGAAACCGAAGAATATCGAACATTCTCCTCATACTCAGGACAGTAAATAATATGGTGAAGATATAGAAGGTGAAGTGATTGTTGTTCAGTCTCAATTAAAAATACAACCACATGAAAGAACATCAGTCTATAGAATCGAGTGCAATATTTCATGCTCCCGTTCTTAACATTCAAAGACCATGTAATGAAAATAGCGGATTTATGATGCACGACAACGTTCTTTCGAGTTTGGAATTAACATTAATGAGCTGGAAAAATTTATATATGCAAAACATAATTGTAACTCTGACACTGATCAGTGTTCGGTACGTGAGGCTACTGATTTATTAACGCCAGGAATCTATAATGATAACTGCTATTCTGACATTTTTGTGCAGAACAAATTATGTTTTTCAGTACACAACGTGGAAGTTTGGCGTGGAATGTGTTATGACTTCTAAAAAATTCAAAACAACCTTCGGATATTCGGCAAAGGATCAGCAGAACAGAACACGTAATTTGCTAAGCCCCAACGAGCGTGCCAAAAATCGCAATTGTAACTTTACATCTATTTCTGAGAAGAAATTCAAGTGGGACAATAGACGAAATAGAAGGAGATTATACTCTCACTTTGTGAAGAAGAAGAAGAAGAAGAAGAAGAAGAAGAGAGAAAGCGAAGGGAAAGGGAAGGGAAAGAAATTTCATGTTTACTTTCAAGTGATAATAATTACTAATGACTTTGATATCTGTACAGTTTTATTTACGTTTTCGTAAATGAGTGAGTATTTAATGTCATTTCAGTGCTTTAATGTTTTTTACGTGTGACTGTTATTTTTATGATACGGCAGTGTCATTTTTTTTAAGTGATGCTGCAGCCTGTTTTTTCTCTGCATTTTCGAGATGCTGGTGTACAAAGCTATGTCACCGTTATACTATGAATGAAGGCAACAGCTTCGTGGGAGCAATACCACGTTACTACGTGCAAGACTAATATTTGGCATACTTTCAGCCGAGCGGCGCTCCAGTCTTCGCTGCGCAAACCTGGAGGCACACTCTACTATCCTGTGTGGATTAGCTGTGCACTTGTCGTCCCACAGTAGGCAACACGAAACGTTTTTGAACAAGGTCATACGGAGTGGAGCGACGATGTCAGACTTCAACTTTGTGTGACGTTTTTACAGTTTTTTTCGTGTACTTTACGTAGCACAGTACCTGCAAGTGCAGTGAGTGCTTAAGATAAAATAGTGCAATGAAAGATGTGTACCTGTGGATATTTCAAATTCTAATGTATTTATGTAGTCATGTGATTAGATCTGTAGACCGTATGTCACAAAAATAGCTTCCCCCCATCTATTTTCTTTTTGCATCTCTGAATACATTAACTATTATCATTTTCACATGAAATTTTGGATGGGTTGGGATTGGGTTGTTTGGGGGAAGAGACCAAACAGCGAGGTCATCGGTCTCATTGGATTAGGGAAGGACGGGGAAGAAGTCGGCCGCGCCCTTTCAAAGGAACCATCCCGAAATTTGCCTGGAGCGATTTAAGGAAATCACGGAAAACTTAAATCAGGATGGCCGTACACGGGATTGCACCGTCGTCCTCCCGAAAGCTAGTCCAGTGTGCTAACCACTGCGCCACCTCGCTCTGTAATTTGGTATTTTTACACATACTGTCTATTCATTTTGTTAATGATGTGTTTCTTTTTATTGTGTTACTATGTAAGAGATCGATGTTTGCTGCCGCAATAACACAAAGCAGAAAATTCATACTCTGTGATATCCATTTTATTAATCATGATAAACCTTACTTAATGATCGGTGGTCAAAACAGAATCGGATGTGATTATTTACCTTCTTCTGTAAAAAAAAACTGTAATTAGAGAATTCTTGATTATTTAAGATACACATTTCGTTGTTTTGCTAATTAACTTTCTTGAAAAACAATGTACACATTTCTTAATTGCGCAGAAAGAGCTACAGATTGTGAACTAAAATTCGCCTCTTATTTAATAGTTCGAATCACATTAATTACTACTCTTCTTTATCATGCGCACTTACTGTAAACAGTACGTTTAGACTTGGTTTATCGGCATTGTCTTCAACTGCATATGAGAAATTTTTTCATTAATGTCATATACACTTATGCTTCGAAGTTATATTTCCATATGGTGACATCCATTAAATGTAAATAATTCGAAAGCTTATTAGTTTACCACTTTGAATGAAAATCATTAGCAATGGTGGCCGAAGACTTCCAGGATAAGAAGTCACCCCCATCCTGGCAATGCCCTTGTCAAAGAGGGCAGAGGAATTCACAGAGATTCCAGTGCACTCTCTAGCCTTTGGAGCGGGGAACTGCCCCTAAAAGGCAGAAAATCGCCAATGATCAAAGATCAATGGGATGCAGAAGGCAATGGAAACCACTGCATTAAAGACAAATAATGTGTATCTAGAGGACATGAGGTGTGCAGCTGAAAAAGTATCATGATGATCTCTCCATTGCCAAAGGATTCCAGAACAGTTGCCAATTTGGACCTCAGGTAGGAGACTGCCCAAGGAGAGGTGACCATGACAGAAAGACTCAATAACAAATAAAAGAGTAACATTCTATCACGTCAGGGCATGGAATTCCAGAAGTCTGAATGTGGTAGTGAAACTAAAAAATCTTAAAAAGGAAATGCTAGAATCAATCTACAGCCACTAAAGTAAAAGGGAATGAAGACAAGTGCTTCTGGTCAGAAGTTGTAGGGTAATATCAACAGCAGCAGAAAATGACATAACAGGAATAAGATTTCTTAAGAACAAAACGTTATGGTAGGGAGTGACTTAATGTGAACAGTTCATGGTAAGGCTGTTCTCACTAGAATCTACAGGTAACTAACACTGACAACGATAGATCCAGCACAAAAGCCAAAGTTCCAAACAGAAGAGGAAGAGGTAGAGAAAATATATGGTGATATATAATACAGTATGGGAAAAGGAGATAGAAAATCTAATTGTCATGGGGGATAGGAACACAGTTGTAGGGCAATGAATAGAACAAAGGGTTGTGGGAGAAAATGTGCTTGGTAGTAGGAATGAGACATGAGAAAGACTGAGTTCTACAAAAAATTTCAGCTAGTCATCGTGAATACTCTGTTCAAAAATCACAACAGGGAGAGATATACTTGAAATGGAGTGGGGCATATGGAAACTTTCAGACAGGTTACGTCATGGTCAGGAAGAGATTCTGAAGTCTAATTTGAAACTATAGACACTATGATAATGAGTATTTAGTAGACACCCCTGTTGAACGGGAATGGGCATCTCTAAATTTGGAAATCACGGAAGTTGGTAAGAAAAACGTAAGTCCAAGGAAGGTAACTTCGAAGAAGCCATGGGTAACAGAAGAAGTACTTCAGCTGATCGAGGAAAGAAGGAAGTACAAAAATATTCAGGGATATTCAGGAATACAAAAATACAAGTCACTTAGGATTGATAGTAATAGGAGTGCAGGGATGCTAAGGTGAAATGAGTAAATGAAAAATGTGATAAAAATCTAACGAGAAATGAATGTCAGAAGGACTGACTCAGCATATCGAAAAGAGGAAATAAAACTTGGGGGAATATGAAAGGGAGGTAAGACCTCTGTGGCGGGGAGGTATTCTCTGATGACGTGGTGGAAGAACAAACTGTAGTTGACAGGGCTGAGATAGGGAATCCAGTATTAGAATCAGAAATTGAACGAGTTTTGGAAGACTTAAGACAAAATAAGGCAGAAGGGATAGATAACATTTCATCGAAATTTCTAAAATCATTGTAGGAAATGGCAACACAACGACTATTCACGTTGGTGTATAGAATGTACGAGACTGGCGATAAACATCAGGCATTCGGAAAAATATCATCGACACATTTCTGAAGACTGCAAGAGCCGATATGCACGAGAAATATCACACAATTAGCTTAAAAGCTAATTCATCCAAGTTACTGAAAAGAGTAATATACAGAAGAATAGAAAAGAAAATTGAGGATCTGGTGGATGAGGATCACTTTGACTTTAGGGATGGTAAAAGCACCAGAGAGTCTGTTCTGATGTTGTGGTCGATAATGGAAAGAAGACAAAAGAAAAATCAAGGCACTTTCTTAGGATTTACTGACCCAGAAAAAGCTGTCAATAGTATGGAATGGTGCAAAACGTTCGAAATTCTGAGAAAAAGCGGTGGTTAGTTATAGGGAAAGAATGGTGATATACAATGTGAACAAAAACCAAAAACAAACAATGAGGGTGAAAGAACAAGAACTAAGTGCTCGAATTGAAAAAGGTTTTAGACTGGGATTTAGTATTTCATCCCTACTGTTCAACCTATGCATCGAAGAAACAATGACAGAAATAAAAGAAAGGTTAAAGCATGGGATTAAAATTCTTGGTGAAAGGACACCAATGATAACGTTCTCTGATGACGTTACCATCCTCAATGAATGTGAAGAATAATTACAGAATCTATTGAATGGAATCAACAATCTAATGGGTATAGAATATAGAGTGATGGTAAATCGAAGAAAGATGAAAGGTGAAAGTAATAAGGAATAGCAGAAATGGGAACATGAAAACTGGGGATCATGAAGTACAAGAAGTTAAGGAATTCTGCTACCGAGGAAGCAAAATGGCCCACAATGAACAGAGCACAGATGACACAAAAAACAGACTAGCACAGGCAAACAGGGCGTTCCTGGGAAAGAGAAAGCTACTACGTAGTACTAAAAACAGGCCTTAATTTGAGAAATAAATTTCTGAGAACGTACGTCTGGATCACAACTTTGTATGGGAGAGATACAAGGATTGTGGGAAGCTGGATCGGAAGAGAAGCGAAGCATTTGAGAGACATGTACAGTGGAAGGCCCGATCGGAAGAGAACCGAAGCATTTGAGAGGCATGTACTGTGGGAACCCAGTACAGAAGAGAATCGAAGACTTCGAGATATGGTACTACAGAAGGATGTTGAAAATTAGGTGGTTTGATAAGCTAAGGAATGAGGAGGAATGGAACGTATTGGAAACAGTGTCAAGAAGAAGTGGCAGGATGATAGGGCATTTGTTAATACAACAGGGAATAATTTCTATGGTACTAGAGGAAGCTACAGAGGGTAAAAACTATAGAGGAAGATAGAGACGGGAACACATCCAGCAAATAATTAAGGACACAGGGTGCAACTGATAGTCTGAGATGAAAAGGTTGGTGCGGGAGAGGAATTTGTAGCGAGATGCAATAACCAGTCAGAAGACTGATGAAAAATAAGTAAAGAAAACTAAATGATTTTCCATTTTACTTCAATTTATGGTATTGTGAAGTCGAATGTCTTATATTGTACAGAAAGTGTACGAGTGATAGTTACTATGAAATTACCGTTGTATCAGTTAAACAAAACACTAAGAAACCAACCGCGTATTGAGTCTGAGCCCCAGCAAGCTTGTAGTCGTCTACGTTCCTGAGGCAGTCAACCAGCGCTGCACTGGGCTCCGTTGGACAATCCATCAGGGCAGCCAACTTTCGCGCATTCTGCTCACCGCCAGTCTGAGAAACTGCCCACGGCGACAGCGCTACGCCGCTCTGGGATATCGCCCGGTGGAAAAGACCTGTAGATTAAACAAAACTGTCACTGAAGTTTGCATACACTCTTGTAACTACAGATAACTTTACTATAGAATTCTAATTTCTTACGAGCATAGGTCGTTATCATCTGACTGCTTTTGTGTCTTTCCTTTTATGTAACGAACCAAATGTTTTCTTATATATGCTCACTACTGATGACGACAGTTGTTGGTGCTTTTTTGCCTGAACGAGATCTGAAGTTTGATTTATGTGACCAAAAAAAAAAAAAAAAACCATGAAGACAAGCATTAGAAACTGCAATCGTGTGTGGGTGGGCATTGTCTTGCTGAAATGTAAGCCCAGGATAGTTTACTATGAAGGGCAACAAAACAAGGCGTAGAATATCGTCGTCGTACCGCCGTGCCATAAGAGTGCAGTGGATGGCAACCGAAGGGGTCCTACTGTGAAAATAAATTGTATCCTAGACCGTTACTCCTGGTTGTCCGGCCGTATGGTGGGAGACAGTCAGGTTGATATCCCACAACTTTCCAGGGCGTCTCTGGACACCTCTTTGATGGTCATTGGGGCTCTGTTCAAAGCGAAACTCATCACTGAAGACAGTTCTACTCCAGTCAATGAGATTCCAGGCCAAAGACATGTCTGCCTTCGTGCTTGCCAAACCTTACCTTGGCCAACAAGGTAGCTCCATTTCTCCCTATTCGAGAACGTTTGGAACTTCACGGAAGAGTCCTCCAACCATCTAGGGACTCTGACGATGTGATGCGCCTGTTGGACAGAATCTGGAACGATATCCTTCAGGGGGACATCCAGCAACTCTGTCAATCAGTGTTAGGCATAAGGGCCAGAGGTCAACCAACAAATTACTGACTTGCTCAAGTTGTGAAGCTCTTTCTCTTGAATAAATAAACCAATTTTTCTTAAATTGTAAAAATTTGATTGTCTGTACCTTCTGTCTATCGATTTCTGTCCCATTCGGATAATTCCTTCATGGTGCGATTTTTTAATTTCATTCTTTTTATTTTTTAAATTGTATTTGACGTTAAGTATGTAAGCGAGAAAAATCTTAGAAAACTTTTGATATTATGTTTGGTTTTGGAGAAAGCCGCTAAGTATTTTCAATAGCAAATAAGGATTCGTATAATAATTGTTTGTGCATCGTTTTAAGCAAAAGATAATTTTTCCCTCAACCCCTACGTTTGTAACATCGTATCTCCCGAACTACGTTACGCACAATGATACAACTTTACAGGTACATTCAGTGGTGTATGTGGACCCTATTTGCTAAATTTGTTGCGAATACAGTCAGCAATAAAGAAGTAATGTATTAAAACATCATGTTCTATACTGAAGTTTTACATCATGAACTTCGGAAATAAGTAAGCAATGAATTTTCCTTTCATCATTTTGTGGCATTTGACAGCGAGAAGACAATTCGTAAGGATTTGAAATTATGTTTACAGTTTGTCCGAAGTCGCTAATCAAGGACGTTTCTTGGCTCGAACGGGAATTTGCCTTTGAACATGCAACGGCATGTGTTTGTGTTGTCCTTGGTTTTTACACGACAGCACTTACGGTTTTGAACACGCCAGTCAGTTAGTTACCTCAGTAAGTAGTTCAGGTGTTTAGTGTACGTGTGTCAGTACTGTCACTCATACATACACGCTTTTGCATTGTTTTTCGAGGATATGATTACTCAGAAGCTGGAACTCCTCGACTGAAGTTACTTGTTTAGGATAGTGGCTAAGGAAAACTACTTCATAGACGATCTGTGTATCAATAGTGTTCAAGACTGCGGTGCTGGTGACTGTGGCGGAAACACTACTATTCAAAGAGAAGCTAACAGCTGCGGTCACAATAAAATTCCACCAGAAAGTAAATCCATCACAGTTATTAATTTAACAAAGTTTTTCGAAGAACGACTTGAACGTATTTATGATGTTTATCATACACTTCCAAGTAAAGTTGTGACCTATAACTCGTGTCTGAAGAGACACCCATATATAATAAGCATATCGAGCATCAAATTAATATTTGATTATGTTGAGAAAAAAGATCTAATGAACATCTATTTCGAGGGAACAGAAATGGAGATAAAAGAACACATTCTATCTTAATGTGACGTCAATGCAATGGAGGAAAATGTGTCTATAACTGGCACATGAAATTTTGGGCACTGCAAAAAAGCAAGAGAAATTACGTACATAAAATTTAAATGTTCTGCAGCTTCAAGAAAGAATACAGCAAGTGCCGTAGGTACATCAATGATTACATGATAGAGATATACAGTCTGGTGCCCCTTTTGTAGAAGAAGTAAACCAGAAAATTTGCAAGTTTCCAAATAGAACCATATTACATTTGTTACACTAGTTAAAGTCGATTTAGTTATGAAATAACTTCTAGTGAGACATTGTCGAAAAAGAAGAAAAAACAACAGCTGCCATGGTCCAGTCTGCGCACAGAACAGCTCATACTCAAACAGCAGATATTGGATTTTGAATGAGTGGACACATAACAAAAAACTGTATATTTGTCGTCAACAAAAAACATTCTGCCCGAAAGTTAAAAAGGCTGTTGCCGATAATCTTCCATCAAACTTATGTTTGGAGGCTATCACAAATGAGAAAATGTCAAAAGACCATTTAAAATCCTTGTTCGTGAATGTTATTGATACAATGTCGCAAATAGCCAGAGCCGACATTGTGGCCGAGTGGTTCTAGGCGCTTCAGTCTGGAGCCGCGCTGCTGCTACGGTCGCAGGTTCGAATCCTGCCTCGGGCATGAATGTGTGTGATGTCCTTAGGTTAGTTAGGTTTAAGTAGTTCTAAGTCTAGGGGACTGATGACGTCAGATGTTAAGTCCCATAGTGCTTAGAGCCATTTTTGAAATAACCAGAATTTTATATTACAGTGTGATTCATAGAGTGCTCAAGACACAACCTTTAGTAAATGATTCATTGAATGCATGATCTTTCCATCGAAAACAACACGTATATCCTTTGGAAGCATGTTTTGTTCCGGCAAGAAGAGATATATGCAAGAAGGATTACAGACTGTTTGAGAGCTCTATGCAGTGACATCGACACTAAATAAAGAAACAAAATTTTCATAATGAAAATGCATTCTCTTATAAGCAACAGTCTGCTGTCTGCTCGTGTATCAGCCTACGCTTCAAAATCCTAGCAAACGGCTGAATACAATGCTCCCATACACGTTGCTGAATTATAGAACGTGATTCAAGTGGCATCTCGTTTAGCAGCTCAAGAATGTAACTCTGGGGATTCCCGAGATATCCTTTTGTGATTCTGCATATTGTTTCATGCTTTTTTTGAGAAACTTCACGTACATTTTTTACGTACGATAGAAGGCAAACTAAGAATGACACAATCGAATGCTTCAACCATACTAATCACAGTGGTATGCAAAGCTCCTAAATGCATCTGGAACACCGCGTTCCTGTTCGAGCTGTGAGACCTCCCTTGTAAATGCTCTCATTCTCAAACGCTGGATGAGTATAGTCTGGGTATTTTTGCATGCCTCGAGTTGGATGCCTCAGGATATACACAGTTGACAAAAGTAATACTTATCCTGATGCGCTAACATTATAGCTCTTAATAAATGGTTATGGCAGCATTTTAAATTTCCTAATTAGGTCAATAACTGAACGAAATATTGAAAATCAATATTTTTTTGTTTTCTTTTCCGCCTCTAGGCAATCAATCTACAATTGGGACCGGGTGACCGTGTCGCGGGATAGATATTTAGTTATTAGATAGTCTTTAATTAGACATAATACAATGCACTACAATCTTTGACGACGATTTCTATTACTGTTATGACATCTCATTTTGAAGATTTGTAACGTTTTTATTTTGAACGTTTATGATCTCTCTTCATTCGGAACACTGAATGAAAGTTAATTTGGATAAGAATTTCGATTCTTGCACAAGACCCTAAATGGGCTCTTGAACATATTGCAGAACAAATAGTAAATATGAAAACATCGGCCCTAAATAGGAGGGTTAGTCAAATGAAAACCGAATACCTGCGACAAGCGGATCATGGAATGGGGCGTCATTTTGCAACAGGATGATTATGATCGACAGGATTCCGACTGCTGGAGGGGAAAGGGCCGAGACAACAGTGGAAACATCCCACATCGCACCCGCTAAGGAAATTGAAAGCTAGGATGTTTCTACTCCCGGCTCTACTGTTTGTCCTCGGGCTGCTGGAATGTTGTCAGATGGAATCATCTTGTTGCACGATAACGCCTGTCCCCACAATGCCAGTCGGATCACGGCTACAATTTAGATATTTAGTTGGAAAGCACTGCAACATCTTCCGTAGAGCCCTGATCTTTCACCGTGTGATTGTAACATCCCTAACGACCTGAATAAAGACGTCCGTGGATGTCGGTTTCGGTAGGAAGAGAAAGTTCAAGAGTGAGTGCGGTTGTGGATCAGTCAGTGGCCGACCGCATTCTATGAAACAGGAAGTGATCGTCTCGTCTCCCAGCGGGATAAATTTGGGTATGGTTATTAGTTTTTAACGGAAACATTGCATAGGCCCGTTGTGGGAGGTGATCGGTTTTAATTTGACTACCCCTTATAATACGAGGGTTGGAACTTTAATAGTGAAAACTATTTATGCACAACCAATACAAAAGAGTTACATGTTTGCACCTATTACTGTCTGTCAAAGTAGTCACCAGCGCTGTGTAGAACCCGTTGCCAGCCAGCGATGTGGAAGGCGTAGTATACCGTAAGCAGAGCATATTAAGTTGATCGTCCGAATGGAGCAGTCTACTGCCTGTCGAATCTCTGCAAGAGTTCTGAAGGGAATGCCACGAAGCCAAAACTGAAACGCCAGTCTAATTAATGGCGTCATTATGGGTCGCCGGGAAAGTCGAAACTGCGTCAGAGCCCCCAGTATGGTGAAAGTTATGGTGATTATCGTGTACGAGTGTGATGGTGTTATCCTAACGCATTACGTTCCTCCACGGCAGACCCTCAGTGCACCGTATTACTGTTCGTTTTGGAGCATCACCTGCGACCACCTTTGCGAAAGAAGCGGCGACACTTTCTGCATAACCCACCCATCATTTTGCACGACAGTGCGCGGGCGCGTACAGGGCAAGCTGTGCCTGCTCTGTCCGGTCGATCCGACTGGGAAGTACTGTAGCATCCACCATACTCCCCGGACTTAAGTCCTTGTGACTTTGATTTGATTCCGAAGATGAAGGAACCACTTCGTGGCATTCGCTTCAGAACTGTTCCAGAGATTCGACAGGCAGTAGACCACTCCATCAGCACCATCAACAGAACAGGCTCTACTACGGAATACTACGTCTTCCACATTGCTGGCAACTGGTTCTACACAACGTTGGTGACTACTTTGAATGACAGTAACAGGTGCAAACATGTAACTCTTTTGTATCGGTTGTGAATAAATGGTTGCCACTATTTAAGTTCCAACCCTCGTATATACTGGTTTGCAGCTTTCTGTGGGGTGCAGATTAACATTTTATAACTTTTCAGTCTTCTGCATGCATTAAAACTGCTTCCGATATCAGAGCAGAACGTTGTTGACATGTGACTACATTTATCAAGAAATTTCGCCAGGCTATTTATAGTTTTGTTGTTGGGTCTAGCTGACTCAAAAAGTAAAGCAGTCGCCAACGTGATAGTTGGTTTGCACATAGCAATTCTTTATTATATGTAGTCCTAAAACTTGAAATGTGCACTTGCGTTCCTCAGTGGCGCGGGATTAGCCTATCGGTCTAAAGCGCTGCAGTCATGGACTGTGCGGCTGGTCCCGGCGGAGATTCGAGTCCTCCCTCGGGCATGGGTGTGTGTGTTTGTCCTTAGAATAATTTAGGCTAAGTAGTGTGTAAGCTTAGTGACTGATGACCTTAGCAGTTAAGTCCCATAAGATTTCACACACATTTGAACATTTTCTTCCTCAGTGGCTGCTGTAGCCTGTTCTAATAACAGCCAAACGTTGACGTGGTGTTGGAAGAATGATGTTAGCCAACGTGTTCCCACTACCTAATTGCAATGAGGAACGAAAACAAGACATTTCTGCTCTCTGTGTTCCATTGTTAAAGACTAATGTCTCTGAATGCCAGAAAATATTTTAATATTGAAGCCAGTCGTTACCTGCAAAACAAAATTTTCGCTCGTCAGCTAAAAGATATCGCTATGCGATTCCAAACTCCAACTGACTACAGTACAATCTAAGGCAACAAAAAACGACAGAACACGAAGGAATTATCCGAAGAGAACGGAACGGAAACGCGTAAATGTGATGTACAAGTATAGACAAACAAATGATTACATTTTCAGAAAAATTGGATAATTTATTCAAGAGGATGAGCTTCACAAATTGAGCAATCAGTAATGCATTGGTCTATCTCTGGCATTTATACAATCAGTTATTCAGCATGGTATTGACTGGTAGAGTTGTTGTATGTCCTTCTGCCCTGTCCTCGTGCCAAATTCTCTCCAATTAGCGCGTTTTATCGTCAAAATTCCGAGCTCGCTTGAGAGTCCTCCAAACATTCTCAACAAGGTCCTTGCTAGCAAAGGTAGGGCTTGGCGAGCACGAAAACAAGCAGTAGAAACGCTTGCTATGTGCGGCTGGGAATTATCTTGCTTAAATGTAAGCCCAGGATGGCTTCCAAAGAAGGGCAACAAAACGGTGCGTAGAATATCATCGAAGTACCGCTGTGCTGTAAGGGTACCGCGGGTGACAACCAAAAGGCTTCTGCTACGAAAAGAAACGGCATCCCAGACCATCACGCCGTGTGGAGTGCGACTGTCAGGTTGTTATCCCACTGGTGTGCGGGGCCCCTCTTGACACATCTTCGGCCTGGAACCTCGTTGACTTGAGTAGAATTGTCTCCAGTGATGATTGGAACTGAGTCCCGATAACCAGTGAAGGAGTGTGAGGGAATCCTCGCAGGTAGCGGTGGGAACCAACCTGAGTGTCGCCAGCGATACGGACCGGCAGCCAGGAGTGACGGTCTGAGGTACCAATTCTTTTCATAACGTGTCCTCTCTGACTGTCATACTCGGCACCCTTACAGACCGCGGTACGACGATATTTTGCGCCCCATTTTGTTGTCCTTCATCCAGGGTTTTACACTTCGTCTAGACAATCCCCGCCCGTACGCGGCGACAGTTTCCACTACTTTTGTTTGTACTTACAAAACCCTACATCGTCCAGAAAGATCGTCAGATCTCCCCAAGTCGAGAGCGTTAGGAGCATTTTGGCCAGGGCACTCCAACCATCTCGGCATTTCGACGATCTAATGCTCCAATCGGACAGAATTTGGCTCAATATCCCTCAGTAAGACATCGAGAAACACTGTGGAGAGAGTGTATTAAAAGGATTCCGCCAGTGAAGTTCGATAATAACGCCATTCTTGAAGTCATACCTCTTACAGCATTGGCAAGATAACATCATATCAGTATGCTCCAGGTTATATTAGATTACATTTCTTGAAGTATATATCAGAGTGCAATGTACACGTCTTACTTCGTACAGCTCAAAGCTGCCAGTGCGGCGGCGCGGTTCTTTCCGTCTCTTTACGACGAACCTGCACCTACCTGTGAACATTGTCTCAGCAGATCATCAGTAGAGAAGCCGAGCGAAACCTATTGTACTTCGACGTGAACCAGGTTGCAATTAAAGTCACTAATCTACGTTTCGGGAGAAAGTTTTCACATGGAATGAAAGGTTGGAAATTCTGTCCTTAATTAATATATTCTGAAACTTAGGTGAAAAAGTATCGCGGCCAAGCCCGTGCTAGTCTTAGCACAGTCACTCACAATCCCTTTCACTCACGTTAGCAAGTTTATGGTGTTGCATTTCCCGAAAACGTTATAACTACAAAAATACTGATTTTTTGATTGATAATGCTCGCCAAATATTGTCGGTACCAAATGCAGTCACAATTTTTTAGCCACAACCTGCTCAATACGCCACTCGGAATAATGTCTTTTCTCGTCAAAAAATTCACTCAAAAATTCCGAAATTTCTACACATTCGTCGCAATAATTATGCCGTCACTTTCCAACACTTTTGAGGTATGAAACACTGCTAGATCCGGCAACTTATCACTTCGATCGGAACTACTACTACACACGTCCGATCTGTTTCATGGCTAGGCTTCCACTCTTCCTTTAGAATACTCTCAGTCTTCTCTACCAGCAGAGAAAGGCGCGCGAAGAATATTGCTTTACCATTGATCAGTTTACTCAACAGCCAATACCGAGCGAGGTGGCGCAGTGGTTAGACACTGGCCTCGCATTCGGGAGGACGACGGTTCAATCCCGCGTCCGGCCATCCTGATTTAGGTTTTCCGTGATTTCCCTAAATCACTCCAGGCAAATGCCGGGATGGTTCCTCTGAAAGGGCACGGCCGACTTCCTTCCCCATCCTTCCCTAATCCGATGAGACCGATGACCACGCTGTCTGGTCTCCTTCCCCAAACAAACCAACCAACCAACCAATAGCAAAACAACTCTCTCGCGTCAGTCCGCTGTTTTCATCAATAACCAACTGCAAAATAGTAAACCTAACGACTGCACTTTTTACCGACGTAATTATCTACTATGCTGAAGTTTTGTTTATGCATAAAGTTATTTACTATTGTTATTTATACCTGAATTAACTTTCCCTTTGCCATAAACTTACTTTACAAATCTATTCTACAAAAATCCCCTTTGTCCATATCCATACTTCTTCGAAATGTTCCCACACTAAATCCTACTACATAACTCGTTAAACAATTACCTTCATGTTAACCTTAAACGACACTCACGCATCATTCATACTGCTAAAACACATTTATAACATTTTACATTCACAAAAAGACATAATAACACTCTATGAAAATACTAGAACAGTTCATGAAAAACATTCTATTACTTTAGTGCACTCTAGTGGGCACAATCGAAACTAAAATCACAGTCCCCCTATCCAATATTGTCCTCTATCGGCTGATACATAAACTACGTGCGCGTCCAGTCTTGCGTCACCATCTGTCACTATCCAGCTCTGAGACACTACTCCCACTTAACCGCCTCCAAGGCAGGATCGTTATACGGCGCTACGCATCACCAGATTAATTTTGCTTAAAGTTGTGGGTCACTTTAAATATCGCACAGTCCTGTATGCCTCCCGTAGTAGACAGGCAGACAGATGCTGGGCCTAACATACCTTTGGCCAGCGGAGACAGCATGAGGTAGTGAGTACTCGCACCGCCAGCACTCTCCCCAAAGATGGTGACGCTCCCAGGATCGCCACCGAACGCTTCAATGTTCTCTTTAACCCACCTAAGCGCTGCCACCTGGTCTTTCAAGCCATAATTTCCAGGAGAAGCCTCATCGCCTGTACTCAGGAAGCCTGAAACAACAAAGTACATTTGTAGTGAATAAATAAAGATGTAGAATTGTAGTAATGTCATGTACCTAATCTCATATCTGCGGTTGGTCGCACAGTACGTTACGTCTCTTTTGTTAATAGAACGAAGAGAATAACAGAACACCAGTTTCGGCAAACGATAGCGCGCCAAAAAGGACGCATTTTTTTTTTGTATTTAATCCTCTCATCTAAATCGACACCTTCATTATTGCCCTGCAATTCACAGTTAAGTGTCTGGCAAAGGGTTCATCGAACCACCTTTGGGCTACTTCTCCACCGTTCCACTGTCGAACAGCGCTCAGGAAAGACGAACACACAAATCTTTCCGTTATAACATCCACGATACATATATATTTTTTTATTACGAGTGGAATACGAACGTGTGGAAAATTACGTAACTCAATAATATTCATTCAATTATGTAATTATTTCTTAAAAAGATGATAATTATGTAAAACAGAGACAATATTTGTCTCACATTCTTTGTTAATTTATGTCATTCTTTTGTTTTGTACCCTTTTGTCGTCTTCTTCTGATGTTCGTCGCCGACGCAAGACGCGAATAGATTTGAGGTCTGTTGAATGAAAAACATTTAATGTAAAATTATTGTACTTTTATGTTCATTTGCTGGTAAAAAACAAATAGAGCTAAATGCGTTAAAACTATTTAAGATTAATTATTGAAAAATCACTTCTTCTTTTAACTTTAATTTTGTATTAATTGTTTTATCATAGCTGCAAGAAGCGCAGTCATTGTTGGTTACGATTATATAGCAACTTCGTCTGTACTTCTAGTTCAAAAATGGCTCTGAGCACTATGGGACTTAACATCTGAGCTCATCAGTCCCCTAGAACTTAGAGCTACTTAAACCTAACTAACCTAAGGACATCACACACATTCATGCCCGAGGCAGGATTCGAACCTGGGACCGTAGCGGTCGTGCGGTTCCAGACTGAAGCGCCTAGAACGTCTCGGCCACTCCGGCCGGCTGTACTTCTAGTTGAAAATAGCATGGGTTTGTGTTAAACTAATTTGAAAACAATTTAACATTTTTTATTGGTGGCATCAATTTAAATGATTAATTATTTATTGAGCAAAGGAAAATCTTAATTAAAAAAGAAATCCTCTACCTTTTGTTGGCCGCCATCTTAACTTCTATCACAGCGGCAAATTTAAATTACTTGAAACTGCAAACAATATTCCGATGTGTAAGAAATTAATGTGCACCGGTGGTACTGAACTCTATTTATAAAAGAAAAAATTAATCTCATCAGACTGAATTTTCTAATAACATTGCTGATGGTATTTATTGTTGAACAAGATTTCATTGCTGATGTATGATACCAAAATTAAAGTACGCACGAATCACGGAGAAAAATATTTCTGGTAGCCTACGTCAGTGTTGTGTGCGGGTGGTATTCTGTGGTTCCTTTTCATGATCAATTTGCAAAGAATAATCAAATCCATCGAAGACAAAAATTATAAGAGCTATGATGTACGATATGTAATTTTAGTGATATGAACACAACTTACAGTCAACATTATTACACTACGTCAGGTGGAATTCTTGTGCAGTTTGAACAAAGTAATTAGCCGGGAGAAGTTGTAGTATGAATAATGTATTATACATGTGTATAATATTGTCAGTATCATTTACAAAATCAAATCAATGCAACTGCTAAATAAAAGAGTGAATTCAAACCACAGAATACCATAGAGTATCATATCGTCCATATTCATTGCATTTGTCCATGTTGATGACACGCATAAACCACCACACCGTGCAAACCTTTCTTTTATTTTGATGATCATTTCTCCCTATGTAGGTGGATGCCAACAAAATATTTGCACACTGTGAGGGGAGAGATGGTACCTGAAATTTCATGAGAAGGTCCTGCCGCAACGGAAAGCGCCTATGTTTTAATGGCTGCCACCCCTATTCGCGTATCATATTCGTGGGACTGACTTCCTTATTTCCCGATAATACAAAATGGGCTGCTGTTCTTTCAACTATTTCGTTGCCCTCCATCAATTCTCTCTGATGATGACCCCACATCACCCAGCACAACTCCAAAATAGTGAGGACAAGCGTAAGCGTAGCGTAAGAAATCTGTTTAGTAAACCTATTACGTCTTCTAAGTATTTTGACAGTAAATCACACCCATTGGTTTGTCTTACCCACAACATTATTTGTGTGCTCTTTCCAGTTTAAGTTATTCGTAATTTTAATACCTAAGCATTTTAGTTGAGTTTACAGCCTTTAGGTTTGTGTGATTTATGGTATAACTGAAATTTAGCGTATTCTTTTTAGTACTCATGCGATTTAGAGCCAATTGCCACTTTTTGGACCATACAGATATCCTGTCTAAATCATTTTCCATTTCGTTTTGATCATCTGATACCTGCGAACAATAAGAAGGCTTATCAGACTGTCTCTTAAGTCTTTTGTGTATATTAGGAACAACAGCAGACTTACAACACTGCCTTACAGCAATCTGTTTTACTCGATGACTTTCCGTCAGTTATTACGAACCGTGACCTCTCTGACAGGAAATTACGAAACCAGTCACACAACTGATACGGTACTTCATAGGCATGCAATTTGATTAGAGGTTTCTTGAGTGGAACTTTGTCAAAAGCCTTCTGGATATCTAAAAATATGGAATTTATTTGACGTCCCCTGTCGGTATCACTCATTACCTCTGAGAATAAAGATTTAATACTTTCTGAATCCCTGTTGGCTATTTGCCAAAAAATCCTTTTTTACCGAGGTGATTCGTAATTTTTCGAGCACAGCATATACTCCAAAATCCTATAGCAGATCAACGATAGTAACATGGGTCACTAATTCCGCGGATTATTCCTATTTACTTTCTTGGGTGCTGATGTGACTTGTTCAACTGTCCCGTGTTTGGGTGCTGATCTTGTGAGTGGCCTGTTGTATACGAGTATAATTATTAAGTATCGACCTATTGTATCAGCATACTCTGAAAGGAATCTGACTGGTATACAATCTGGACCGTAAGCCTTTCCTTTGTTAAGTGTTTAAGCTGCTTCGCAACATCGAGGCTATCTACTTCTAAGTTACTCATGTTGGCAGTTGTTCTTCATTCGAGTTCCTACGTCAGCCGAAACACTGAAAACCATTTCTTTAATAGAACGATATACTTTTCAATGGCATATGAAAACTTTCTAAAGGACGATTACAATCATACGCCGTTTGTTAAAGTTAGCGTTGAAACTTTTCGCTATAATATCGAGAATATCCCAGAACATTGCGGCGTAAACATCGCCAAGTTGAGCTCTCATGGGAGGCTCTGTCGTTTCATCAAGGTTTCTGACTGTTTATTGTTCCCACAAAAGCTGTTTAGCTAAATGTAAGCAAGGGTGTACATTTGCATATTTGAAATAACTCTTCCTAAGTACCTCTCGTTGCACTAGATGTTATCATACAGTTACAGTCACTAAAATGCGAGGGGAAATCAAATGAAAACCAGAAATATTTCTGTTGAACGAAAGTGGAAAACAAGAGTATCATTTTCCGACACAGTCTCCTTGTCATTCAACACTTTCTCAAGTGCGCAGGTAGTGTATTGATTCCTCTATAATAAATTTCTTTTGGTCTTCTGTGCAAGCACTCAATGTACCGACTGTCGAACCTCTTTATTACAACGAGATTTCTTTCCTACCATCGCTTCTTTGAGTGGTCTTTGGGTACGAGGTATAGTAAGTATGATGGATGTAGAAGAGTATCAAAGTGCAGATCGTCTATGGTTGCAAATGCTGCTTGGGCAATATGAGGCCGAGCACTTTCATCTTTCAAACTGACACTTACGCCCAGAAGTCTAAGTTAACTTGATCTTATTGTAGGTCGAAGCTGATTTTTAACGTATTGAAATATGACGCACTGTTGATGATGTTTCCCCTAAGTATTTAGTTTCAAAGACAAAGCCTCGTTCATCCCTAAAAAGAGTCAGCAAAACTGTTCTTGCAAATGACTGCAGCCAGAACTTCTTGCCTTTTGTTAATGAATGGAGTCATTTCTTGCTTGCCCTCTTTGTTTCAGGTTGCTGGCTGTATACTTAGGTTTCGTCTCCTGTAACAAATCTTCTGCTTCAAAGCGCCGCAAAAGTCTTTCACAGACGTCAACGCGTCCCTCTTTCAGTTCTGGAATGAGGTGCCGTTGCACCCACCTTGCAGACACTTTGCGGAACTTATGCACTTGATGAATGATATGATATACTGAACCATAACAAAGTTTCAGATCTGAGGCTGTTTCACCAACCATGACATGGCGATTTTCCATCACAATCCCTTCAGTTATTGCAGTGGTCTCTGTTGTCAAAACGAGGTGTGGGTGACCCATGCGTTGTGCTTCTGTCACAGAAGTCACGGCATTTCCGAACTTTCTACTCTACTCATACACTGCTGCAGACATGCAACACTGTGGTGGAATTCATTCACTGATGGCTTTTGACAGATTTTGTACCTTCACTGCTCAGAAAACGTATGATAGGATGCTGCTCCTCCTTGGTGCATGTCGCAAGCGGGACAGCAATTTTGAATTAGTGCTGTGGCAGCGTTTAGCTTATCTGTAGTATTCTGTTTCCTGTAAGGGAATTTCTCACATCACTGGTTACAGTCCTGCCAATTTATAAACAATGGCGAGAGATGTCGAGTTTTAATTCCACTTTTAAGGTTTTCCTTGACTCCCCATTGCAGTATAACGTTGGGCGAAGAGAAAATACGTTTCCTGTTAGAAACATGGTCCTTTCATCTTGGTGCATACAACAACAGAGTGTGGTACGAGTGCATCACTCGGCGGTGTTTTTACCGCAATAGCCGAGTCCGGACGCATTGCCATTCAATTAGAGAACATTTCTCTGAAGCGGTCGCGAAAAGTTTCAAGGATAACGTAAGATAGAGCTTTCGAATTCTGTTCACAAAGCATGAGGTTCCTGCTGAATCACATAGTACTCGTTGTTTGTAAGAGCTGAATGAAACAGTCACGAAGGCCTCCACTTGTGTCGGAAGCATCTAGGAGAGTTAACAAGCTTATAAAACTTCCACAAGTTCTGCTGCATGCAGAGCAGTGTGCCGTAACGTTTAAAATAAGTGGGGTCTGGCGTACTGTAGGTCACCACTTCAAATCCAACCGCCAGCGATTTATCGAAGGTTCTAGAAATACGTTATTTCTGTAATGTTTATGTATTCAGGGATATTCGATTTGCGTATAAATAGTAGCAGTCTGACAGCAAGGGGAAACTACAGCCGTAATTTTTCCCGAGGGCATCCAGCTTTGCTGTATGGTTAAATGAGGATGGCGTCCACTTGCGTAAAATAATCCGGAGGTAAAATAGTCCCCAATTCGGATCTCCGAGCGGGTACTACTCAGGAGGATGTCATTATGCGGAGAAACAAAACTGGCGTTCTACGGATCGGAGCGTGGAATGTCAAATCCCTTAATCAGATAGGTAGGTCAGAAAATTTAAAAAGAGAAATGGGTAGGTTACATTTAGATGTAGTGCGAATTAGTGAAGTTCGGTGGCAGGAGGAAAAGGACTTCTGCTCAACTGAATACAGGGCTATAAATACAAAATCAAATAGGGTTATGCAGGAGTAGGTTTAATAATGAATTTAAAAAATAGGAGCACGGGTAAGCTACTATGAACAGCGTAGTGAACGCTTAATTGTAGCCGAGATAGACACGAGGCCCACGCCTACCACAGTAGTACAAGTTTATATGTCAACTAGCTCCGCTGATGACGAAGATATTGAAGAAAGGTATGAAGAGAGACGAAAATTTAGTAGTCATGAGGGACTGGAATTCGATAGTAGGAAAGGAAAGAGAAAGATAAGTAGTAGGTGAATGTGCAATGGGGTTAAGGAGTGAAAGAGGAAGCAGCCTGGTAGAGTTTTGCACAGAGCATAACTTAATCCTAGCACTTGGTTCAAGAATCATGAAAGAAGGCTCTTTACGTGGGAGAGGCCTGGAGACACTGGAAGGTTTGATATAGATTATATAATGATAAGACAGTGATTTAGGAACCAGGTTTTAAATTGTAAGACATTTCCAGGGGCGGATGTTGACTCTGACCACAATCTATTGGTTGTGACATGTAGGTTTGAACTGAAGAAACAGCAAAAAGGTGGGAATTTAAGGAGGTGGCACCTGGGAAAAACGGAAAGAATGAAATGTTGTAGGGAGTTTCAGAGAGAACATTATAGAACGATTGACAAGAACGGGGGAAAGAAATGCAGTAGAAGAGGAATGGGTAGCTTTGAGAGATGAAACAGTGAAGGCAGCAAAGTATCAGGTAGGTAAACAGACGAGGTCTAGTAGAAATCCTTGGGTAACAGAAGAGATATTGAATTTAACTGATGAAAGGAGAAAGTACAAAAATGCAGTAAATGAAGCAGGCAAAAAGGAATACAAACGTCTCAAAAATGAGTCAGACAGCAAAATGTCTAAGCAGGAATGGCTAGAGGACAAATGTAAGGATGTAGAGGCATTTGGGGTTCAGATAGATAATGCTTACAGGAAAATTAAAGACATCTTCGAAGGAAAGAGAAGATAATGCTTACAGGAAAATTAAAGACGCCTTCGAAGGAAACAGAATCACTTGTGTGAATATCAAGGGCTCATGGAAAACCAGTTCTAAGCAAAGAAAGGAAAGCACAACGGTGGAAGGAGTATTTAGAGGGTCTATACAAGGGCAATGTACTTGAGTATAGTATTATATAAATAGAAGTGGACGTAGATGAAGATGAAATGGGAGACATGATACCGCGTGAAGAGTTTGACAGAGCACTGAAGAGCTAAGGCGAAACAAGGCCCGGGGAGTAGACAACATTCCATTCGAACTATTGATAGCCTGGGGAGAGCCAGCCCTAACAAAACTCTACCACCTCGCGAGCAAGATGTATGAGTCAGGCTATATACTCTCAGACTTAAAGAACAATATAATAATTCCAATCCCAAAGAAAGCAGGAGTCGAGAGGTGTGAAACTTACCGAACTATCAGTTTAATAAGTCACAGCTGCAAAATAATACGTGCAGAGGAATGGAAAAACTGGTAGAAGCCGATCTCAGGGAAGATCAGTTTGGATCCCGTACAAATATTGGAATACGTGAGGCAATACTGACCCTACGACTTATCTTAGAAGATAGATTAAGGAAATGCAAATCCTCGTTTCTGGCATTTGTAGACTTGGAGAAAGCTTTTGACAATGTTGACTGGCATACCTTCTTTCGACTCTGAAGGTGACAGGGGTCGAACACAGGGAGTGGAAGTCTATTTACAATTTATACAGAAACCAGATGGCAGTTATAAGAGTCGAGGGGCATGAAAGGGAAGCAGTGGTTGGGAAGGGAGTGAGAGAGGGTTGTATCCTATCCCAGATGTTTTTCAATCTGTACATTGAGCAAGCAGTAAAAAAAAAAGAAAAATTTGGAGTAGGAATTAAAATACATGGAGAAGAAAGAAAAACTTCGAGGTTTGCCGATGACATTTTAATTCTGTCAGAGACAGCAAAGGACGAGGAAGAGCAGCTGAATGGAATGGAAGTGTCTTGAAAGGAGGATATAAGATGAACATCAACAAAATGTAGTCGAATTGAATCAGGTGATTCTGAGGGAATTAGATTGGGAAATGAGACACTTAAAGTAGTATGAATTTTGCTATTTGGGGAACAAAATAACTGATGATGGTCGAAGTAGGGAGGATATAGAATGTAGACTGGCAATGGCAAAGAAAGCGTTTCTGAAGAAGAGAAGTTTGTTGACATCGGGTATAGATTTAGGTGTCAGGAAGTTTTTTCTGAAAGTATTTGTATGGAGTGTCGCCATATACGGAAGTGAAACATGGACGATAAACAGTGTTGACAAGAAGAGAATAGGAGCTTTCGAAATGTTGTGCTACAGAAGACTGCTGAAGGTTAGGTGGGTAGATCACATAACTAACGAGTAGGTACTGAACAGAAGTGGGAAGAAAAGATTTGGTTGCTGGGATATGTTCTGAGGCATCAAGGGTTCACAAATTTAGTACTGGAGGGCAGCGTGGGAGGTAAAAATCGTAGAGGGAGACCAAGAGATGAATACGCCAATCAGACGCAGAAGGATGGAGTTTGCAGTAGGTACTGGGAGATGAAGAAACTTGTACAGGATAGAGTAGCATGGAGAGCTGCATCAAACCAGTCTCTGGACTGAAGACCACAACAACAGTAGTAGCAGTCTCCGTCCAGGAGTTCAGTTCTGTTGTGCCTTCAGTAGGTAAACGTGCTTTCAGTACTTATAAGGCAAAGGCCTCAGACACGGCCAACCGATTGTGCTCATACCTGTTATGGTAGCTCAGGCCAAAAATTTTCGAATGTTCTACAGTGTGATACAACCTTTGACTTACAAGCATAGTAACCGTAACTAAATTAATTATATTAATTTTGAGTACATAAAATAAACTGTTCAAATGTATTTAATCTTTGTAATTAATCGTTTAAAATTGTTGTTGTTGTTGTGGTCTTCAGTCCTGAGACTGGTTTGATGCAGCTCTCCATGCTACTCTATCCTGTGCAAGCTTTTTCATCTCCCAGTACCTACTGCAACCTACATCCTTCTGAATCTGCTTAGTGTATTCATCTCTTGGTCTCCCTCTACGATTTTTACCCCCCACGCTGCCCTCCAATACTAAATTTGTGATCCCTTGATGCCTCAGAACATGTCCTACCAACCGATCCCTTCTTCTGGTCAAGTTGTGCCACAAACTTCTCTTCTCCCCAATCCTATTCAATACTTCCTCATTAGTTATGTGATCTACCCATCTAATCTTCAGCATTCTTCTGTAGCACCACATTTCGAAAGCTTCTATTCTCTTCTTGTCTAAACTATTTATCGTCCATGTTTCACTTCCATACATGGCTACACTCCATACGAATACTTTCAGAAATGACTTCCTGACACTTAAATCAATACTGGATGTTAACAAATTTCTCTTCTTCAGAAACGCTTTCCTTGCCCTTGCCAGCCTACATTTTATATCCTCTCTACTTCGACCATCATCAGTTATTTTGCTCCCCAAGTAGCAAAACTCCTTTACTACTTTAAGTGCCTCATTTCCTAATCTAATTCCCTCAGCATCACCCGACTTAATTAGACTACATTCCATTATCCTTGTTTTGCTTTTGTTGATGTTCATCTTATATCCTCCTTTCAAGACACTGTCCATTCCATTCAACTGTTCTTCCAAGTCCTTTGCTGTCTCTGACAGAATTACAATGTCATCGGCGAACCTCAAAGTTTTTATTTCTTCTCCATGAATTTTAATACCTACTCCGAATTTTTCTTTTGTTTCCTTTACTGCTTGCTCAATATACAGATTGAACAACATCGGGGACAGGCTACAACCCTGTCTTACTCCCTTCCCAACCACTGCTTCCCTTTCATGTCCCTCGACTCTTATAACTGCCATCTGGTTCCTGTACAAATTGTAAATAGCCTTTCGCTCCCTGTATTTTACCCCTGCCACCTTTAGAATTTGAAAGAGAGTATTCCAGTCAACATTGTCAAAAGCTTTCTCTAAGTCTACAAATGCTAGAAACGTAGGTTTGCCTTTCCTTAATCTTTCTTCTAAGATAAGTCGTAAGGTCAGTATTGCCTCACGTGTTCCAGTGTTTCTACGGAATCCAAACTGATCTTCCCCGAGGTTGGCTTCTACTAGTTTTTCCATTCGTCTGTAAAGAATTCGTGTTAGTATTTTGCAGCTGTGACTTATTAAGCTGATAGTTCGGTAATTTTCACATCTGTCAACACCTGCTTTCTTTGGGATTGGAATTATTATATTCTTCTTGAAGTCTGAGGGTATTTCGCCTGTTTCATACATCTTGCTCACCAGATGGTAGAGTTTTGTCAGGACTGGCTCTCCCACGGCCGTCAGTAGTTCCAATGGAATATTGTCTACTCCGGGGGCCTTGTTTCGACTCAGGTCTTTCAGTGCTCTGTCAAACTCTTCACGCAGTATCGTATCTCCCATTTCATCTTCATCTACATCCTCTTCCATTTCCATAATATTGTCCTCAAGTACATCGCCCTTGTATAGACCCTCTATATACTCCTTCCACCTTTCTGCTTTCCCTTCTTTGCTTAGAACTGGGTTTCCATCTGAGCTCTTGATATTCATACAAGTCGTTCTCTTATCTCCAAAGGTCTCTTTAATTTTCCTGTAGGCGGTATCTATCTTACCCCTAGTGAGATAGGCCTCTACATCCTTACATTTGTCCTCTAGCCATCCCTGCTTAGCCATTTTGCACTTCCTGTCGATCTCATTTTTGAGACGTTTGTATTCCTTTTTGCCTGTTTCACTTACTGCATTTTTATATTTTCTCCTTTCATCAATTAAATTCAATATTTCTTCTGTTACCCACGGATTTCTACTAGCTCTCGTCTTTTTACCTACTTGATCCTCTGCTGCCTTCACTACTTCATCCCTCAAAGCTACCCATTCTTCTTCTACTGTATTTATTTCCCCCATTCCTGTCAATTGCTCCCTTATGCTCTCCCTGAAACTCTCTACAACCTCTGGTTCTTTTAGTTTATCCAGGTCCCATCTCCTTAAATTCCCACCTTTTTGCAGTTTCTTCAGTTTTAATCTACAGGTCATAACCAATAGATTGTGGTCAGAGTCCACATCTGTCCCTGGAAATGTCTTACAATTTAAAACCTGGTTCCTAAATCTCTGTCTTACCATTATATAATCTATCTGATACCTTTTAGTATCTCCAGGGTTCTTCCATGTATACAACCTTCTTTCATGATTCTTAAACCAAGTGTTAGTTATGATTATGTTGTGCTCTGTGCAAAATTCTACCAGACGGCTTCCTCTTTCATTTCTGTCCCCCAGTCCATATTCACCTACTATGTTTCCTTCTCTCCCTTTTCCTACACTCGAATTCCAGTCACCCATGACTATTAAATTTTCGTCTCCCTTCACAATCTGAATAATTTCTTTTATTTCATCATACATTTCTTCAATTTCTTCGTCATCTGCAGAGCTAGTTGGCATATAAACTTGTACTACTGTAGTAGGTGTGGGCTTCGTATCTATCTTGGCCACAATAATGCGTTCACTATGCTGTTTGTAGTAGCTTACCCGCATTCCTATTTTCCTATTCATTATTAAACCTACTCCTGCATTACCCCTATTTGATTTTGTGTTTATAACCCTGTAGTCACCTGACCAGAAGTCTTGTTCCTCCTGCCACCGAACTTCACTAATTCCCACTATATCTAACTTCAACCTATCCATTTCCCTTTTTAAATTTTCTAACCTACCTGCCCGATTAAGGGATCTGACATTCCACGCTCCGATCCGTAGAATGCCAGTTTTCTTTCTCCTGATAACGACATCCTCTTGAGTAGTCCCCGCCCGGAGATCCGAATGGGGGACTATTTTACCTCCGGAATATTTTACCCAAGAGGACGCCATCATCATGTAATCATACAGTAAAGCTGCATGCCCTCGGGAAAAATTACGGCTGTAGTTTCCCCTTGCTTTCAGCCGTTCGCAGTACCAGCACAGCAAGGCCGTTTTGGTTATTGTTACAAGGCCAGATCAGTCAATCATCCAGACTGCTGCCCTTGCAACTACTGAAAAGGCTGCTGCCCCTCTTCAGGAACCACACGTTTGTCTGGCCTCTCAACAGATACCCCTCCGTTGTGGTTGCACCTACGGTACGGCTATCTGTATCGCTGAGGCACGCAAGCCTCCCCACCAACGGCAAGGTCCATGGTTCATGGGGGGCGTTTAAAATTATGAAGGATAAAATAAATGGAAGAGGAACGATTGCTAGCAGTGGTAATCGAACCATTCGCCATAGTGCCTTCACACCAGCTGTTCCTCGAGACTCCCTCATACTCTACGCTTGCACAAGGCAATACTGACCTGGAGCTGTGAGCAACGCAGCCCCCATAGGGGCCGCGAAGGATGACGTCACAGCAGAGCATGCGGAGCAGAAGACAGCGGTGTCCCAGGAACATCATTTCAGCACTCAGCACTGGTTTTTAGTTATTGCGGAGAGACTGCTACAAAACATATTTTCATCCGTTTTATTCGCATACCAGCATGCATTATAAGAGAAATGGCGTAAATTTGGCGTGGTTTCCGGCTAGCATTCGAAGAGAAATTGTAGTGCAATTAGCAAATTTGCAGATGATAATCAGGCGCCACTTGATATTTGGTACATCGCTTGAGTGTAAATTAAAATGAAAGACTACGATACTCGTATTTTGCTCAACACCCCATCGGTTTTGAGAAAACCACCCCGAAAATTTATTAAATTCAGTCGACTCAAAATTGATGGGATCGATAGGTAACTGTTAACTGCACGTTTTTCATCAGCGCATTTGTGATCTGCAAACGCATATTTTCCTACATATTTGTGGTCTGCAAACGCATATTTTCCTAGAAATTGAGGAAAGGAACTTTTTCGGTTTTCACTTACATAGCCATAAAGCAAATGCTCCTCAAAACAAGCGCCAATTTCTAATCTGTCAAGTCATCTGGCTGGAAAGCAGAGAATCCGCATTCGGTTGGCAAATGTACTAGACATTTTTTTTATTTGCAAGTTTTCGCAGTTCCGAAATCATCAAGAACAGGAGGGTTAATAAGGTATGTAAATCAGTAAGGAATACTAATAAGTCAAAGACATAAATTTCTCAAACGACTACGATTAGTAAAGAACTAAAAATTTAATCCTGGTCACTTGGCAATGGTTATTTCCTGACTTTGTTTTACGTCTTCCTTTACCTTCGAAGAACTAGATGGACCTGTCACACAAATACTGAAGCAAATTGACGGCACCAAGAACACCTAAATAATGCAATTTTTGTGCAACTACATCGTTCTTTCCGAAGACCCGGCTGAAAAGAGACATTTAAAATTTCGAGAATTAATTTTGTTGCATACCACGTATAAGATAATATCACCTGAAAAATCGGTGCTAAAAGTTGGTAAAGAATTATGCTGCATCGGCGCGGACGTACATTTCCTGTTGGGTTTCCAGACGCGGATTTCTAGTCGTAAGCTTTGAAATAATTTGTTTTTGATTTGCTGATGAAAGTAAACGTCACAGGGCTGGCGCACAGGTGTGCAATTTGATGAAATTATTTCTACTGTACAAGTCGGCTGACCGTCATACAGAAACTTGCTGTCATGCATGATTGTATTAGATTGTCCACCCCATGAATCCAACGGCAGACAGATACTGTTACCAGCAACGTATGGTTTTAGAATGTTTTCAGAATGCATTTTATACATCGACTTTATCAGTTTCCCGTACTTCTAACAACTGACGTAAATATTTTTAACGAGTCGCTTAAGCCACTAACCTTTTTCGAAAAACTAAGACAAAATTAATCATTAGTCTCTTATAAGCAGCGGAAAAACTTAGATAACCATTTTCCACATGTTGTGATGGAATATTGATCCGTGTGCGGAGTGCGTTGTTTAATGCGAGCTACCAGCTGTGATAAGGGTTCGTTTTCCTTCTTTATGCGACAACGTGCGACGAATGATCGTCATCGCAGAATTCTTACGTGGAACTGCTTTCTTAGAATTAGGCTTAAGTTTTTAATTCCTTACTAAACCAAGTAGTTTGAAAAAATTGTTTGGCTATCTCGTTATTATTCCTTATTAACCTTCGCATTCTTACTAATTTCAACGCAGGAAAAAACACAAACGAAACAAAAATTGAACAGCATTTATCCTATCGGCTCATAAGCGGCATTCGTAAACGTTTCATTCCCCGATTTCTCGCAATATTTGGGTTTAAGGACCCCATAAGAAACGATATAAAATGTTCAGTTTTCATTTGTCTATCGATCCCTGCAATTGCATGTTATGAAGCTTACAGGTGCTTTCTCATAACCAGAGGGCGATGAGCCAAAATATCTTACAGTCTTTCATACCAGGTCGTGCACAAGCCACTTACTAGATACGAGCCGAATCGTTTGATCGTGTCTGAGGCCCTCTCCTAATTTAGTATGGTACTTCAGTGACGATTCTGCTGTCGGATTTGGACTCGATTGTAATTATGACCCGATACTTCGTGGTTTATTGGATAGCGTTGCAGATTCTAGAACGTAGGCTTTTGGGTTAGATTTCCAGTCCGGTCGGGATTTCCTTCGCTCAGGGGTTACGTCCTTTTGTTGTTCCAATTATTTGATCTCATCTTCATCGGTGCACAACACGTCTAAGTGACGTCAAACAGAGACACTTGCAGTGGATGGCCAAACGACACCCACATTCAAGATTTCCAAGACGTGATATTTTTGGTGGAGACCCAAGGAAGTTAAAAAGTTAAAACCATCTGCATCACCGCGGCTCCAATTAGACAAACTAAAAGCCGTCGCCTACACGGACAGGAACTCGAATACAATCGGTACATTGTTCCCCGGATCAGCATGTTCATGGAAGCCTCTGCCAGGCACCTAATTGTGAACTGCAGGGTAGTCCTGTAGACTTAGATGTAGAAATTCCAAAACAGCTTTAAGTCAGCTTTATATCAGGCATCCATCAGTGTAGAAGACATTGGTCAGGACCCTGTGAACTGGCCCAAAGAATTAGAAAGAGTTAGCAAATACAATAGGTGGGATGACATAACGTTTGGGTAAATACGTACTTTTACTTGGACGGCACAGTGGAGGAAATAGTGGTTCGAGAACAACGAGAAGAGACTCGATAGCTGAGACAAATCGCAGGCCAAACTCAATAAAACATTTGCAACAAATCCACTTAGCGGAACAACAAGTAGAGAAAAGGGTTCAAAATCTTGGGGAAACGACACGATCTAACATACTGAATGCTTTAGCGTTATGTAGATGTAAATGTATGCCATGCTGTGAATCCGAATACGGCAGGAGCCAGTAAAATCTCATACCTGATGAATGCACTCGCAGAAGATATGTACCAACCTCCTCTGGTAAAGTACGTTACAAGAACCTAGGATTGCATACAGCGGAGCATGCGCTACGACGAAATGCTACAAAAGCAAGGTGGTACACTCCCGAATGTGGTCGTTATGCTAAGTTTGGATAACCACGACATACGACCCGTCCTCACAGTTTTATTTCAGCCAGTACCTCATGTCCTACCTTTCATTCTTCGCAGAAATTCTCCTATGAAAAACTAGAAGGCTAGCAATCCTGGAAGAAAAGATATTACGGAGATATGGCTTAGTCAGAGCCTGGGGGTTAACCTCCAGAACGAATTTTTCACTCTACTGCGGAGTGGCAGATTAACACTGTGTGCCGTGAAGATGCGTCGTGAATCGCCCTTGTGTAGGTCAGTCGGTAGAGCACTTGCCCGCGAAAGGCAGCAGTCCTGAGTTGTAGTCATAGTCGACACACCGTTTTAACTGCCAGGAAGTATCATGTCTACCAAATCCCGTTCATGCAGCTCAGCTTCCAATATTACCCACAGAAGTCTTCAAACTCAGTTTCTGCAACACTACATCACTACTGGGTAATTCTACCCACAGGAGAGCTACAGCTGAGCTTCACCAAAATATTCATGTAGATTATCTATAAATTACTTAAAAATCCAATTAAATTCCTCAGTTTTCCTTATTTTGCCTTATAGTCGAGAGACGTCTTTCGTATTCTGGCGCCATTACTGCTACGAGTTTCTCTCTCTTGCCCTATACTTCAAAAATTTCCTCATTCATATAAAATGTCTGTACACTTTTTCGATATTTTTATTTCGCTGTATATGCTACCACTACTTTCTCTAATACTACTCACCAACTGTTTCGCATGTGTTTTACGTTCTTACACATACACCACAGCCGATACTGTCGTTATATTGTAAATTTAAGTATTCTTTCCCGTTTGTTCTTTGCATAGGTATCACAGCGTCTGAAATGTTTGGAGTTTTCCATTGATGTCGGCATTCGGTGTGTACGGCACGTTACACCCAAGATCTATGCGATTACATTACCTGTTTATAATAAACTATCTTAGCACAATGCGGCTAACTTCCTTTAAATGTCAAAAGCTAGTGATTCTTATAGAGATATTCAGACTAAATTCCTGTTGTCTATTCAGCACATGAACCTCTCAAAGATCAGGCACTGAAATTTTTTTAAAGAAAGTCATTTCCCCGTGTCCAGAAAGCATAGTACGTAATATAATGCAATTAACTTTAAACAATGTGTGTAGTATCGTCTGCCATATTTTTTTTCATTTTTTTTTATTTTTTTTTTTTTAGCACTATGTGACTTAACATCTGAGATCATCAGTTCCCTACAACTTACAACTACTTAAACCTAACTAAACTAAGGACATCACACACATCAATGCCCGAGGTAGGATTCGAACCGGCGACCGTAGCGCGTCTGCCATACATGAATAAAGTTCACAATACTGAAATTATACACTGAAGCGCCAAAGAAACTGGTATAGGCATGCGTATTCAAATACAGGGATATGTAAACAGGCAGAATACGGCGCTGCGGTCGGCAACGCTTATATAAGGCAAAAAGTGTCTGGCTCAGTTATTAGATCGGTTACTGCTGCTACAATGACAGATTATCAAGATTTAGGGAGTCTGAACGTGATGTAGGTCGGTGCACGAGAGATGGAACACATCTCCTACGTAGCTATGAAGTGGGGATTTTGCCGTACGAACATTTCACGCGTGTACCGTGAATATTAGGAATCTGGTAAAATCTCTGCTGGTGCCGGAAAAAAGATCCTGCAAGAACGGGACCAACGACAACTGAAGAGAATCGTTCAACATGACAGAAGTGCAACCCTTACGCAAATTACTTCAGATTTCAATGCTGGTCCACCAACAAGGGTCCATTCGATGAAACATGGTCGATATGGGCTTCCTGAGCCTAAGGCCCACCCGTGTACCCTTGATGACTGCACAACACAAAGCTTAACGCCTCGCCTGGGCCCACCAACACCGACACTCGACTGTTGATGACTGGAAACAAGGTAACTGGTCGTTTCAGATTGTATCGAGCAGATGTACGTATACGGGTATTAAGACAACCTCATAAATTCGTGGACCCTGCTTATCAGCTGGTAGACCCTCTGTAATAGCGTAAGGCGCGTGCAGTAGGAGTGATATGGAACCCTGAGACATCTGGCTACGACTCTGACAGGTGACACATACGTAACCATTCTGTCTGATCATCTGCATCCATTCATGGCCATTGTGAATTCCGATGAACTTGGGCGACTCCAGCTGGATAATGCGACATCCCACACGTCCAGGATTGCTACAGAGTGGCTCCAGCACTCTTCTGAATTTAAACACTTCTACTTGCCACCGAACTCCCCAGACATGAACATTACTGCGCATTTCCAGTATGCATTGAAACGTGCTGTTGAGAAGGGTTCTCCATCCCTTGTACTCTTGCGGATTTATGGACAGCCCTGCAGAAATCAGGGTGTCAATTCCCTCCATCACTAGTTCAGACATTAGTCATGTCGCGGCACTTTAGCGTGCTCGCGGGGGCCCTACACGACATTAGGCTGGTGTACCAGTTCCTTTGGCTTTTCAGTGTAGATACTGTGCAAAGGTGTGCAAGCATTTGTCCGAGACCATGGTATGTCTCCATTTCTGTACCGGCATCAGAAACAACTATTCATTGTCTGTTGCACACACATTCCACTACTCTTACTCTTGCCAAATGGATTCTAATAATCAGAGAAATCGATAGTTAATAGTTTATGTTCTAGGTAATTGTCTTCTTAGGTAGTCTATAAAGATTATTAAGTCAGTTCATGATCTGTTTTTGCGAAATCCACCTTGAATGACATTTGTGAGATGTTCTTCCATCAAACGAACAAGTTATTGAGGAAATTGGCATGGATTATAATTTTTGTGTACTGTAGGTTCTGGTGTCACTTCTGTCATTATTCCTCGCTGTTTTGCTGTTTGTGTTTTCTTCACTCTCTCTTTTCCCTTATGGACATTTGCACATACTATGGACCGTTCCTCTGAGTTGCATCTGCAACTCGTACCACATTGTGCTGGTGATGGAGGCGAGTGCTGCTCGAAACCTCCAACGTGTTGCCATCAGGACAGTGAATATTTCAAACTGCTAGCGTCTGAGGAGATACACAAGTTGGACAAGTACAAAAATACATCACTTGTGGTGTTTTGTCTGCACACTAATTACAACGGTTGCTGTGCATCTTGCTGGCGATACCTGAATTTGCATATTCCAGTAATGTGTGATGTAGAACATTTATGAATTTCGTTACTTACCTGAATTTGCATATTCCAGTAATGTGTGATGTAGAACATTTATGAATTTCGTTACTTTAGTATAAATTTGCAGGAGATTGAGCATTAATCCCCTAACCTATTTTTTTTCTTACTATAAACGACTAAGTTCAACGACAATCAGTTGCTGATTGACATTATAAAAAGCTCCTTCGATATTAGTACTCACCTAGAGGACCAAGACGATAGTTAATAGAGACAACAACTACGTCGTAGTCTATAAGATATCTATATTCATAGGTTGTGGCGCTGCCTAGCATGAAACCACCACCGTGAATCCACACCATTACCGGAAGGAGCTCCGTAGGGTGTAACTAAAAAAATAAAACAATCACAAAAACTCATTTAGGACTGTTGCTTGAGATATAATTTAAGTAATCGATTATCTATTACGGGAGCAAAGTCGATTGCAGCATCTTGAAACAAACTCTCTGATTCTAATCTAGCATGAAATTAAGTAAATTCTTCTTTTGTAGTGCACATGCTTATGGCATCAACACAACATTTGTATTTGCTGATATCTTAGATGCCAAACAAAGCTTCTGAAATTATATTTTCAGATCCTGTAAGAAATCAATATTTCGAATGTTAAAGGCAGAGAAATCCGTTACCCATTATTTTGCTAAATGACTTGAGGATATATAGCAACTAAAGATCGCTGTGGGATAACAGGTTTCATCAGGGACCTACTCTTTTTGTTTCACGGCCAGTTTCGGCTGCGAAAATGGGGCAATTGTTGTGGAACGTCGCGGAATACACCCGCTTCATTTCATAAAGTTCTGGTAGGTTTCGGCGCTGTACGTACCCTTCAGAATGACACCCGTAAAAGAAAGTGCACAGATTCAGAAGCGTTTGCAGGATGTCTTCGGAGATCTGACAGTGACCAAAACGTACGGTGAATCGTTGGGCGGACCGCCTGTCACCACCGCGACAAGATGGCACAAACCTGCCGGATATCACGCGTGCCCGGCGGCCGCACGCGGCTGTGACTTCTGCACTGTTCAGAAGTGCTGACACGGAATCAAACATCTCTCTGCTCAGCTGGAAGTCTCTGTTCGTAGTGCTGACACACTCGTCCACCAACTGGGAACTCAAAAATGTTGTATAAAACTATCAAAGGTGTGTGCCAGCGGGTTACCTCCCGGCGTAACAGGAGACTAGAGACCAACGAAGGGCCGTCTCTGCGTGATTTCTTGCGGATTACGAGCCTGACAGTGACAATTTTTTGTCAAACATCATCACAGGAAGCATGGGTTCATCGCTTCGAACAAGAAGACAAAACGAAATCCACCGTTTGGTACCAGACCACCTCGCCTCGGTAGAAAAATTGAGCTACCGTCAGGAAATTGAAGAAACGCCTTCAGCGTGTTCGTCGCCCCAAAAAGGCAAACGAATTTCCTTCTCCGTGACAAGGCAAGGCCTCACACAAGTGTGAGCACCTGAGAAGAGCTCGCTAAAGTTCACTTGTCTGTTCTTCCTCATCAACCCTACAGCACGGATCTCGCAGTTTCCGACTTCCATCTGTTTGGCCCAAAGAAGGATGAACTTCGCGAGATGCAGAACATAGGGTGTTTATTGATGCAGCTGGAGGTTGGCTGCGACATCGACTGGTAGAGTAGTGCCCTGCAGGATACATGCCCTCCCAGTAAGGTGGCTAAGGCCATCACACTGGTGCGATATTCCTGCTTCCGCTACGCCATTACAGCAAAAAATCTTCACGTTCACTTGATTGCATTTGACAACAACAACACTCATTCGGTGTCCTCTGGGTTCGACTATCGATTCTTGACCTATCCTATCCGTAACATATGCGTGTAAAATATGCCTATAGAACCATCGAAACGCTGAAGGCTTTGGGGAGCCATATGACCCATATACTTTCATTTACTGCCAATGACTGCACATTTCGTATGAGCCTGTTTTTACAGAGATTAGTGAAGTAAATGGGTTAAGTAATATCTACACGTTACGACTTATATCTTTAACGCAAAACACGAGAAGCTGTGGTGAAACAGGTGTAAAGCATAGTAATCATTTATCTTACTGACATAAATACTGGACATGCAGTAGAATCGTAATATTAATACATGCTATTGACTTATCACATTCTGCCCCCGCAGAAAGTATACAGCGGAGCATAACAAACCTCTGGTGTGAATACATTGAGGTACAGACAGTCCTCGCTTCCCTCCAACCCATCTAATGAGAACTGTGAACACGAAGGCCCAGGAGTTGTGGCATCACGGATGTATTCCCACTCTTCCGGTGGTTGAGGACTCTGTAAAAAGAGATCAAACATAACTCTATATTGTGAGGCATTCTGACGTAGCACATTTCAATGTAGTTTTAAAAGTACAAACTGTTCATCACATTCTCGAACATGGATATTGTTATTTACCAGAACAGCTTCGTGAAAAAACATTGCAACAGAAACCGTACACGAACATCACAATCAAACAGATAGTACAAATGATCCATTTGTTATCAGAATTCTATAGTTTCTAAGATAATGCATGTACAGATATGAATGATGTATAATTAGAAACGTAATCTCTCGAGTTTGCGCGGTGCCTACCAGATAGCGTTACGAGTGCAGAGCCTTGCAAAAATGGCGACAAAGGAAGAGAAAGGCTTTTGTGTGCTGGAATGTGCGAAATGTTTATGAGTTACAACAGTGTAGAGTGCATTCAGAAGGTATTATGGAAAAAACCACCTGCAGACAGACCACTGTGTGTTGATATCAACATTTTGGGGACTCTGGTCGTCACTGTAAACAGAATAGCACCGGCTGACAAAGTGTGTCAGAATGATAGAACCGTGGAGAGGGCGAAGGAAAATTTCTCCCCCGAGTCTTTTTGCTCTGCCCTCCACTGCCTTTCCCACTCCTCAGGTCCGTCGAGCCTCCCCCCCTTTTTCTATGTCCCCTCCCTCCATCGGCTCCCCCTTTTTTCTTTTCTTCTCCTCCCCGTCCCCCTTTTCCGCCACATCGGTCCGGGTCCTCTCTCCCCCGCCGGCCGCCATGTCGCCTCTATAGCGCTGTTTTAAGTGAGTTTTCGGTGTTGTGCGTCCCCTGCCAGTGTTGCGAACAGCCGCCATTCTGTCGCTAGTTGTGTTTTTTCATCTCGTGCGAACATAAACCAGACTGTCGCCCTGTATTTTAATTGTGCCTGTCTATTTACTAGGTGTTTTAATCAGCATCACCGACCGTTTCTTTTTATACTTTCTTTCGTATCTTTTTCTCCATGTTTCAGTTTTTAACAGTCCCCGTTTTATCGCCTGCTTTTATTGTTCTCATATCTCCTAATTCTGTTTTTTAACTTTTCTGTAGGCTGCAGAACGGCGTATTGTGCTGCTGTCTGGCCGCCCACCCTCTGGTGGGGAATCGAAATCCAATAAAGTAGAAAAAAGGAAAATTTCGTACGCAGATTAAAAATATGAACGATCCGTGCATGCCATGAACTTGAAACACTGCAGCATGATTTTTGGAAGATTTATCGAAGGCGGTGGCACATGAAACCGTACTGTCTGCAGCTGTGCATCAATTAAACCGGAATAGTATGGCCTGCACTTTCAGTTTTAATATTTTAGCTACGTGACATTCTACAGCCATCAGAAACTTAAAGCTTTTAACCATAAGCTGTAGAAATAAAACTTTATCCTCTACTGGTTTCGGTTTCTCTGGTCATCATTACGGGAAGGAAAGCAATTCGTCTTTCCCTAGGCTGCTTCTAAAGACCTCAACATTGCAATAAGTATGCATGACCATCTATTGTAGATCATGACCTTAAACGACTTCAAATTGATCTTACAATAATACACGACCAAATGTAAAGGGACTACCACATTTGGTTTTATATTACTGTAAGACCAATTTGATGCTATTGAAGGTCATGACATTTAATACATCGTCATGTACACTTATTTTATCGCTGAGGACTTTCGAAATAACTAAGAGACAGGTGAACTGCCTTTCCATCTGGAATGCGAGACCCAAACCGGTAGAGAATAAAGGTTTATTTGCACAGTTGATGATTAAAAATGCAGTTTTTTAAGCATTCAGTACTGCATCACAGTATAGGAAGCAGCTGAGAATTAAAGCTGATTTTCAGCAGAATATCGTACACGTAGCTGTATGGACCGTTTTTGTTCTGTTTGAATACTCGACAGATACCTATACCCTCGATACGTTGCAATTGTGATTGCTTCCACAACTGACTGTTCATTACGACTTTTTCGTCTTCCAGCAGGACGGGCCATGCCGTGACTGTAGCACCAATATTAAATTTTATCACTACCGGAACGGTGAAGGCCCGCATGACTGAACGCCTTGGGACTTTTTCCTTTTGGGGTGAAAAAAAATGTGTAAATGGCTCTGAGCCCTATGGGACTTAACCGCTGAGGTCATCAGTCCCCTAGATCTTAGAACTACTTAAACCTAACCAACCTAAGGACATGACACACATCCATGACCGAGGCAGGATTCGAACCTGCGACCGTAGCGATCGCGCGGTTCCAGACTGTAGCGTCTAGAACCGCTCGGCCACTCCGGCCGGCTTTTGGGGTCATTACGGAACGTATTTACGAACACCTCCGCTCTCCACCCCCAACCCCCAACAGCAAAAAGAAAACAAAAATCACACATTAGAAAATCTCAAGGAACGCATCTGTGCTATCTACACTGTTGACAAGATGTTCCTACGGAAAGTACGGAATGAACTTGTCTACATTTTGGATATGTGTGATGTGACCAGAGTTGCACTCACACAAATTTGTTGAGTGCACAATACTACAGACTTGGTGAGTTTACAGTTCTATTTGTGCATCAATCATAGTTGTACATGTAAAACTTTGGTAAATGTAGAGCGTTGAAAACTAATGTATCATTTGTAGTAGACCAGTAATTTAAATTTGCCGCTTAAAATAAACTCGAGATACACTTATTAAAATGATAAAATAATAACAAGGATAAACTGTTAGATTAACAAATGTAGTTGTAAAAACGTAAAACCAGGGATATTTTGCGGAATATGACGTACAGCTGCATAGTACTTATCCAATTTGCCATAAATCGGCAGTAGGCAAGTGTATGGGTAATGCGATGGTAACTTATACATGTTGTTCGGATATGGCTGTAAAAGTAGTGTTGTCTTCGTCTTATGACAACTGGCACACGTTACCAGATTAGAATGTATCATATTTAAGAGCCACGCTACCACATCAGTACGTAAATCAGTTAACATTTATGAAGACATAGTTGATGTGCATATATAATTTATTCTGCTGCGTCTGATGTGCTCAAGGATTCATTCTCAAATCGTACTAAAATTATGTTGAGATATGTGAATTAAAAGTTTTTAAAAACTACTCCTACTTTCTGTAGAAGTCATGAAACACTGCCATTCCTTTGTTATAATGTCGAGCTTCTGAGAATACCTATCGAATATGAATAAAGTGTTCAAGTACTGACGGGCCTATGCTCATGAACAAAATAGCGAAGTCTTCTTGTGCTAAGATGTCAAACTACACGGGCCGTACTGATTAAATACAAATCATTATTACGTGCAAAGCAAACTATTTACCTGGCAAGAGTGTCAGCGCCCGAGAAGCGGGAGGGGGGGGGGGGGGGGGGGGGAGGGGGGGGGCATTAGTAACAGTGGGCAGTGTTGTACAGCGCAACAGTTAAACACTGGCCCTCATTTCCCTCTATCAAAACTCCTTCTACACTGTGCCAACATTTATTCACAGCTTTTTTTCGACTTTGGCCTACTGTGGACGAAGGGAAACACTTGATCCCCTTCATTTCCTCTGTCCAGTTGATCTATGTCCTTGTGCTTCCCTTTTTCTGAAACCCCATAAAATTGTCAACCTTAATTCGAAATACATTATCAATGATCTCTTCCCGACCGATCTCAACTTCTTCAATGTCCCTTCTCATTTCTTCAACCTACTACGAGGGATGACTGAAAAGTAATGCCTCCACCCTCGTAACTCTTCGACGAAAAGTAATGCCTCCACCCTCGTAACTCTTCGACAGTTGTCAGCATTCTACAGCTCCAGTTGACAGTAAGCCTTAGCATTGAACGGTTATGTTGCTACAGTGTAAAGTATGGAACCCTATGCAGACGGTCGGTCAGAGCGATTTAAGCAACGTGCAGTCATTGAATTCTTGACAGCATAATGTGTCACCCCCATAGGAGCTTCATCAAAGAATGAAAGCAGGTTATGGTGATTGTGTTGATGTGAGTACTGTGCGCCGTTGGGCGAGTGAGTTTAAAGATGATGAGGCGGGAACATCTGACCTGCCTGACAAAGAGTTGGACGTCCTGTGACAGCAGCCACTGAGTTTCACAAGCAAAATGTTGACAGACTGATTCAGGACGATCGTCGCACACTCAGAGAGAAACTGCAAGCACAATAGGCATTTCACAAGAACATGTAGGTCACATTATTGCTTTGCTTGGCTATCGGAAGATCTGTGCACGATGGGTAACCCGGATGCTGATTCCTGAAATGACAGCACGCAGA
Organism: Schistocerca piceifrons; assembly: GCF_021461385.2. NCBI lineage: Eukaryota > Metazoa > Arthropoda > Insecta > Orthoptera > Acrididae > Schistocerca > Schistocerca piceifrons. Next base: position 639,621,839 of record NC_060140.1, on the reverse strand, counting down.
CTTAAAATTTTCCAGGAACTCCTTTTGCGTTACGAGAATGAGGGTGACGCTTTTCTCCATTCAATTGTGACAGGAGACGAAACGTGGGTACACCATTACGATCCGGAGACGAAACATCGGTCTATGGGATATCGACACAAAGACTCGCCCCAGAAAAAGAAATTCAAGACGCAGTCTTCAGCTGGAAAAATCATGACCACAGTTTTCTGGGACGCAGATGGTGTTATCCATGTTGACATCCTTGATCGTGGAAGGACAACAATAAATTCAGAGCGTTACATCACAACGCTGCGAACTCTGAAACAACGGATAACAAGGGTCCGAAAGGAATAGGGAAATGTTTTCCTGCACCATGAAAATGCCAAACCACACACTTCACGTGCCGCCACAGCAGAACTTCAGAGACTGAATCTCACCACCGTACGGCATCCTCCATACAGTCCAGAATTAGCATCATCTGACTTCCATCTTTTCCCGATAGTGAAAGACGATATGCGGGGACATCATTATGCATCTAATGAAGATGTTGAGAGAACTGTGAGACTGTGGTTTCGGAAACAGAGTGTCGACTTCTTCTGTGACGGCTTCAGAAAACTTGTTCATCGTTGGCAGAAATGTATCCAACTAGCCCGTGATTATGTGGAAAAGTGAATATTGGCAATTAAAGATCACATTATAAGGATTATTTCTGCACACAAACCCAATTAACGAAGGTGGAGGCATTACTTTTCATTCAACCCTCGTATGTTGCCACCTAGTTTGGTTTTGGTGACGTAGTTCAAAAATTTCTTTGTCAATCTGCACTCACTCATTCTGAACTAGTGCGTACAAAATTTCAGCCTCGTCTTGCGTGTACTGTCTGTGATCTCCTTCTGATTAAACATGTCTTCATTTTTCCTCTTCCTCCGAGTACCCTAGTTTCCTCTTCTGCGGTCCAAGGCTTTTCTTAAAAGTTTTCTTTCTTTCTTCTCTAGTTCATCCATTTCTCCTTATTCTGAGCTGCAAGTACTTCATCTCAACAACCGTGGTGTAGTGCCTGATCTTTGCATTCTGGAAGATCGTTCTTTTGCTTTAACTATTCTGTACTAATATGCAAGATAAGTCTATCTTTCTGGGTAATATTTTCTATGCTTCTTTTGAACACCTCGGAGTGCCAGGCAGTGTCTGTAACAAGCCAGGAGGAGGAGGAGTTATCGAGCAGTAACATCTGGTTAAAAAGCTTGGTTCACCTGCATCTTGTGAGGGCCCTTACCAGGATTACGGTGAAGACATCAATGTCACTACAAGCGAACATGATGCTCATGAATTCGGTTGAACTGGCAGAAGAGGTAACACTTTCCAAATGGGATTGATGAATTGGGGACACTCTTTTGTGGGAAGAGAAGGGTTTTTCAAAAGCTTTGAGACGTAACCACAAGAGGAAATGGGCTCTAGGGCTTCAGATCTCAGTTCTCTTTTCGAAAACAATATTCAGTTTTTTCAGGCATTTACTCACAGTATGGTATCTATCAATCCAAGTTTTGTCTACTTAAACCACTGGTCACCTTAAATTTGACGCATGGTATTTTTTTTTAATTTCACATAGTCTGTCTTTTTTAACACAATTTTATCTCGTTCGTACATAATTACTCATTTATTCTGGAACCTTTAAAAAAATTCACGGGAAAAACTATAATCTCTAACGGATGGAGAGGGGGGGGGGGGGGCGCTGGTAGGAGATGGGGATCAAAGAACGGACTGAATGCTGATGTAGCTTAAGGTGTCAGCTCACTCAGCTACCGTAGAAGGTGAATTCCGTACGATCCATTGAAACACAGGCAAGGCTAGTCTAGTCGTGATAAGATAGCTAGGCCTGTCTGGTGTCACATTATCATGTTTTGAGAAGTTCGGTTCACATCTGGTTGCATGACAACTCCTTTTTCATTTTATCGGTGAGAATTGCGTTGGTGTAAAGATTTAAGGGAGAAGACATCTGAATTTCTTAGATTCTGCTTTACAGCTAAATATTAAGATATGAAAAGCCAATATTGCATAATCCTAACGACAGGTTTCCATATAAATTCATTCATATTTAAATTCTGTCGTATTATTATGTCCACACAGTCTGTATAGTGCATGTTACAAATTTTCTATGATAACAATATTAAATCGGTAGTATTTTATATGTCCAAATGAACAAACACCACGAATTCCTATAAAATATAACTGGACACATCCACACCACGCTTTCATATAACTGATGCACAGCGACGGGCAATGAATCGAAATGTTCAGTGCTGATGTACATTTCGTTCGCCCTTCTGCGAGATTCTCGAAGCAACGAACGTGAAGGACAGGGACGCGACTGCGGACAGGTGGCGCTATGTGGAATCGCAATTACGGTAAACGCTGTAGTCTTGTGATACAGTGGTCAACACAACTGCCTAGTAAGGAGGAGATCCCGCTGTCGTGTCCCGGGCCGGCACACGTTTTCTCCCGTCGCCTCTGATTCCGCATAAAGTCCCGATGCAGCTGAGTTAATAATTTCATTTCGTTTTCTTTGTACCCCTTCACCTTCAATCTACATAATAAGTTATATTTTATTTTTTGTCCTCTGCTTTGTAACCAAAGTAATGAAGGCGGTTATCATAAGTGCATACATAGTCCAACAGTAATCATCGCAAAAGAAATATTTTTTATCAACCTAGCACCCCACTTAACAAATACTGAAATGGAGGCTGAAAGTGTCTCCCCTTCCTATCTCACGACGCTGCCTCCACCCTCAGCAGCTCTTCACCTCGCTTTGTCGTACAATAAATATTGTTTTCAAGTAGGAGATTGTTTTGGAGTAGAAAATGTAAACATAGAAACAGATTATTTTAAAAAGTGGAAAGAATTGTGTGTCATTCCTTGACAGGTTCAGTACTGTGTCGTACCGGTAGGAGACTCACCTTAAATCGCAATGACCCTACGGGTGGCTTCGCGTAAGGAATGTTGTAGAAGGCCAGCGTGTGGCGCCCACTGCTGGACAGCTGGGCGGTCCCCCTGACGGCGCCCTGGCGAGTCCGCACCACGGGCGCTCCGCCGCCCACACACGACTCCAGCAGCAGCAGCAGCGCTGTCGCAGCGGTCAAAGAAGCACGCCAACCCGCAGCCATTGTCGCTCTGACCCGCGACCGGTCGCGCCCGCTCTTATCAGGCCGTAGCCGCAATGCCAAGTCACGCTCCTTATCGCGCAGTCCGATTCCTCGTATCTTCAGACTGAATGGCCTTTTGATACGGGTGCCCAATTACATTGGGAATTAAGTAGTTCATCTCAACTTCTTCACTCCCATTACGAAAACATAAATATGTTGGAAAGAAATAGGCAGGAAAGAACGCATGGGATATATACAGTTGATGTCTAGCCTGGCAGACTAGAAGTAAAGCGCGTACCTGGAAAAGAAAGGCTGTGGGATTGAATCTCAGTCGGACCACCCAATATTTTTAGGTCTCCCGTTAACCTACGTTTCACCTCTCAGTGATCTGAAGCTTCGCCAGAACGACACGTGGCCCGACTCCAAGTTAAACTGCAGATCTTTTTCTCCTGTTTGGTTATCGGAGTAGCTTACGGAGAAGTAAGTCGCAGAAGTGGTGCTCTGTTGGGAGACTTCTACCAGGCAATAGAACCAAACGGAATTTTTGCTATACAGCTGCTTTGTTGAGCCATGACAGCCCTCTGCGTTCTATCCACCTCCTACGACGAGGGCGGCCAAGAATTCGGCTCTCGAACGTGCCCTGGCACGAGCCTCAGGCTGGATGAACGTTTCCCCAGCACCACTGCACGCTATGTGAACGCTAGGAGATGGAAACTGTGAACACACCACTTTGAAATGGCGACGTAGTCGCACTACATATGATTTGGTTTTATGCACTGACCAGCCAGAACTTAATGACCACCGACCTACTGTTCCTGGCGAGGAATGACTGCTCGTCAGACATAAACATGGTGCATGTAGTATCAGCGAGCGTGCTGTCCTTGTCTGGAATGCGGTAGATGTGCGATCTACCTTTGAGCGAGGGCAGATTGTGATGGCCCGGAGGCTCGGCACGAGCATTTCGAAAACTGCACGACTTACTGGGTTTTCGAGGAGTGCTGTGGTGAGTGTCTTAACACGTGACGAAACCAAGGCGAAACAACGTCCACAAGTCATGGTGTTGAGCGGCCGCCCCTCATAACAGACGTCCTAGGCTGGGCAGATTGGCAAAACAGGACATGCGGAGTACTGTTGTTGAGCTAACATCAGTCTTTAATGCTGGGTAGAGTACAAGTGTTTCTGGACACACAGTGCGCCAAACACTCCTAACGGTGTGCCTCCGCATCCGACGCCCCACTTGTGCCAACGTTAACGCCACGACATTGACACCTGCAGCACAGGAGGGAGACAAGCAGGTGGCTCGTACACTGGTTTCAGACCATGTACACCACGACGATCATGTTCGCCAGAAGCAGTGGCGTTTTTTAACAAGACTTGCAATCCATTTCGGGTGTTCTAATTTTCGCTGCTGCATTCCTTTTTCCCTCCATTAATTCATCATTAGCAAGTTTTAAATCGGCAAATAGTTGCAGGAGTGACCCTAAATTTAACCAACCCATTTTGCAATAATATATGAGGTCTCTATTCTCGTGGCTCAGTTCCATCGAAAACTGTGGCGTCTGTCAGTAAAATATAGCATGCGACTCTATAAATTCTACTATTCGTGCCTTCGCGTCTTCCATCTCTGTAAATTTAGCACTAAGTGCTTCTTGATGTACAGAACAATGAGTCTGGTCTGTCGACCGTTGCAATTTTTTGCCGTTTCACTATCACCTAAATCTTTACATTACTTCTGTACTGTAGTGCCTTTCATAGTAAATTTGCAGTACCAGTCGATTACGAGACTGCGTAATACATACTGGGATTTTTTATCCTCTCTTCTGTAATTCCCATTCAGTTTTAAAGGACTGTGTCTATATATCTATATACTGCCACTTTTTGCGCAAACAGCCACTGGATATGAGCGTTCTCCATACCAAAAACAAATACCGAAAGTAAACAGCGCTGGGAGACCAGGAACGAAGTGCTTGAATCTCACCCCTCCTCCCCACTACTGCTCAGTCTATACATCAAAGAAGCAATGACGGAAATAAATGAGAGGTTCAAGAGTGGGATTAAAATTCACGATGAAATGATCGATGATTGGCACTCAATATATGCGTCAGGCTGTCAGTGGTAGGAGGGAGAGAGCCAAAGGGAGGTTTTGACAGAAGACACTAAGATTTATTAAACATCTATTGCAGAAACGCCTCGAATGGTACTTACTACTAAGAAACAGAATAATTTACTACCATAAGACTGTACCAGACAGATTAATAACAAAGAGCTTAAATACCAAAATAAAAACTGTAGCAGTGCACCAAAATAGCTAAAAATTCTTTCTCGAGGAAAACTTTGAGGTCTACAATCCAAGATGGAAATATACTCCGGCAATAAGCAGCATATAATAAAATTATTGAACTACCGGATAGCGGAGGTGCGCAAGGCACGCAAGAGAAATAAACAGACAAAGCTGATATTGAATATTGAGTCGTGAATGGTACAAATTGTCAGTGAGAACCTTCATGAAATTAACATATCTTAAATCTCCTATTATTTGGCCAAATCAAATACCAACAATGCATACAAGGAGTAAGATTGATAACTGCTCAGTGGGCCGTGACAGATACAATTGGTTTTGTTGTAAGATTTTGCTTTGTATTATTTGTTTGGCCTGACCCACAGTTGTTTGTAAACAGTGGCTCATGTAATGCTCCTGTGCGCCGAGTGTGGCGCAATGTGTGTTGTCTTTTTTACAAACTGACGTCCTGTTTCGATATAAGAAACTCTGTACAGAAAATGAAATAACGATGCTCGTATAATTTCTCAGCAGACTTAAACCGTCTTGTATTCATTATTTTGTTGCACTGATGATGATCATGGCATGCAGTACAGACTTCCCTAAAAGTCCGATAGGGGCGCCACGTACAGAAAATTTTCTTTATGCGAACTTAGGTTATACCTTTAGTTTCTGTCTCTATCTCGTTTCATGATCACTTGCACTGTACTTGTCTGGATGATGATTGTCACGATTTTTTGCTATAAGGAGTAATATTTATTCTGATTAGATGGTACGTTTTTTGAACCGTAGACATTGCATTTCATGACACACATTGGCTAATTTGTACTATATGTAACAAACTGTAAATTTTAGCTTATCGTTCCACAGAATGGTTTGAGAATTGGTTATCAATAAAAACCCAAAAGTAGTCAGCCTCAAGTAACAAAAGGCCATTTTGCAACTTTGCCTGTTTGATAAACTGAAATAGTATCACAAGTTTTGTTGTAGAATAGAGCTGACCCATTGAAACTCTTTCGTAGCTCTGAACCAATGAACGCACTCACGATTTGCAGAACCTTGCCAGCCGTTTGTCAAAGTTAAGACCAATGATGAAATGAAAGGCATCTGTAGTAACATCCATCCGCTCATTCTGTACAGTGATAGGAAAGGATATATGGCACGCTTTTTGCAGATGTTTTTCGTACGTAAGAGATAACTGTAGTGTAGAAATAAAACACTTCCGTAAGTTTCAGACCCAGCTGTTCATTGTTAAAGATAGGCTCGGTTACAGTGACTCCCCTGAAACAGCACCCTAAGTGCCGCACGCAGTTGCTGCAGCCGCCGATGAGCCTCCTCCTAATCTGCATGCAGCTCTTTCTGCCGCCACGACGGCTTTGAAAGCAGGGTTCCCACTTTTAGCGATAACGTCCTTTCTGGGGCAAAAAGTTTTATGTTATGTGAGGTTTCGGGATGTTTTACTTTGACAGAAATTTAGGGAAATTTGGGGTAAAATCTAACTTAAGGTAGTAATCCTATTATCTACAGTATGCACCACTCGATGTATTACTTTATGGCCTCCACCCATTTATTAAAGGGGTTCCTATCAAACTCTTATTGAATGCAATACGTCTAATTTTAACTTACTGTAACAGCCGTCTTGGGTTGCTTGCAGATGACACTGTCGTTTATCGACTAATAAAGTCATCAGAAGATCAAAACAAACTGCAAAACTATTTAGAAGAAATATCGGAATGTTACGAAAAGTGGCAGTTGACCCTAAATAACGAAAAGTGCGAGGTCATCCACATGAGTGCTAAAAGGAACTCAAACTTCGGTTACACGATAAATCAGTCTAATCTAAAAGCCGTAAATTCAACTAAATACCTAGGTATTACAATCACGAACAACTTAAATTGGAAGGAACGCATAGAAAATGTTGTGGGGAAGGCAAACCAAAGACTGCGTTTTATTGGCAGGACACTTAGAAAATGTAACAGACCTACTAAGGAGACTGCCTATAATACGCTTGTCCGTCTTCTTTTACAAAACTGCTGCACTGTGTGGGATCCTTCAAATGTTCAGATGTGTGTGAAATCTTACGGGACTTAACTGCTAAGGTCATGAGTCCCTAAGCTTACACACTACTTAACCTAAATTATCCTGAGGACAAACACACACACACCCATGCCCGAGGGAGGACTCGAACCTCCGCCGGGGCCAGCCGCACAGTCCACGACTGCAGCGCTTTAGACCGCTTGGCTAATCCCACGCGGCTGTGGGATCCTTACCAAATAGAACTGACAGAGTACATCGAAAAAGTTCAAAGAAAGGCAGCACGTTTTGTAGTATCGCGAAATAGGGGAGAGAGTGTCACAGAAATGATACGTGATTTGGGCTGGAAATTATTAAAAGAAAGGCATTTTTCGTTGCGACAGAATCTTCTCACGAAATTCCAATCACCAACTTTCTCCTCCGAATGCGAAAATATTTTGTTGACACCGACCTACATAGGGAGGAACGATCACCACGATAAAATAAGGAAAATCAGAGCTCGTACGGAAAGATATACGTGTTCGTTCTTTTCGCGCTGTACGAGATTGGAATAATAGAGAATTGTGAAGGTGGTTCGATGAACCCTCTGCCAGGCACTTAAATGTGATTTGCAGAGTATCCATGTAGATGTAGACAGATGTAAATGTAATTGTGCTGTTCTATTAATTGCGCTGTTACCGTTGTTAAGGGCGGCATCTGAACTTAGTATTGTTGTACCAACAGTAATCACATGAAAAGATTACCCATTACAACGGCTGTATAACAAAAACTAAATTAAAAGTCTACAACGCTTGTGTTATAAGTACCATTCTCTATAGCTGTGAGACATGGACAACTCTTTCTAGGTATGAATCTCGACTCAACAGCTTCCATCTCCGCTGTCTCCGGATGATACTTCAGATCTCTTGGAGAGATAGAGCACCCAACACCGAAGTCTTTGATCGTGCAAGCACAACCAGCATCTTTGCACTCTTGAATCATCGACGTCTAAGATGGTTGGGACATGTCAGGCGCATGGATCCTGAACGGATACCGAAACAACTGCTGTACGGAGAACTTCAGGAGGGTGTGAGGCCAGTGGGACGACCGCATCTTCGTTTCAAGGATGTCTGCAAGAGAGGCCTGACCAAGACCAGAATAAATCCAAGTCGCTGGGAAAGCATTGCAGATGACCGTGTCAAGTGGCGAGTAACTGTGCGCAACGGCGTCAAGCTCTCAGAGGACGAACGCGCACAGGAACAAATCAGGAAGAGGACAAAGCGAAGAGACAGAGCAGCTTCTGTTCGAAGTCCCTCAAATTTCACATGTCCAAACTGCAGTAGGGACTGCCACTCTCGAGTGGGACTTTTTAGCCACAGCAGACGCTGCAGACTCTGAAACAAGCGTACTACACCATCATCCCTAAAGGATGGACGGATGCCATTAATAACATGTAATCCACAAATAGCGCGAAATCTGAAGAAACAGTCTTTGAATGATATGTTTAGCCTTTTCAATCTTTTGGTAACCAAAAGCAACATGCTGAAAGCAGACGATGAATGGAGATCTCAAACTCTCATCAAAGTCCAGCGTTTTGGGGTTAAAGCTGAGGAAGAAATGGTTAAAATTGACAGCTGAAATCTGCTGGAATAAGATTCTAGGCTTGAAGAACAACTACGATAATTTTATTACGAAAACCCCATTTCATTTGTACTAACAGTACCATTTTCAAACAGTGAGGGATGAAGAAGTGGAAACACTGTTTGAAAGCGACAGTTCTCTAACCGCCAGCCGAAGACAGCAAGACGCGCTTTTCAGGCACAGGCTTCATCCTTCACAGGATGTAGTGAGGGAGGACATGCGTATGGTCATCGTCTTAGTTCTTTCAGGAGAAAATTCCCTGAGCAGATCTACTGACGGGCCCTTTACCGAGTCGTCGTCCATTGCCCATGCGGCAAGCGCAATATATGACAAATTCTGCTTGTGTTGTGAAAACAAGGCGTACGACAGTTTAGAGTGTTTTCGATCGCTAGCAGCGGACTAGTATAGGCAAAAACAGCAGTCCTGGACAAGAAATATCTATTAGTATCGAACATAGGCTTTAATTTGAGGCAGAAACTTCTGAGAATATACATTTCGAGCGCAGCACTGTGTGGTAATGAATGAGGGGCTGTGGGAGAAACGGAACATAAGAGAATCGAAGCATTTGAGATGTGGTGCAACAGAATAATGCTAAAAGTTAGGTTGATAAATAAAGCAAGAAATGAGGAGGTTCTCTGCAGAGCCGGCGAAGAAAGGAGCATATGGAAAATACGGACAAGAAGAAGGGGCAGCACGCAGCACATGTGATAAGACGTCAGGATAAAAAACTCCCTGGCAAATTATAACTGTGTGCTGGACTGAGACTCTGATTCGATACCTTTACTTTACGCAGCCTGGTGCTCCTGCGACTTAGCTACCCCCTCGTCCTCAAGCTTTTCTACTCTGCACAGTGAAAAGCTTAGGTCCGGAGTTCATATCGGTCCGGCACACAGTTTTAATCTGCCAGGAAGGTTCATGTCAGCGCACACTAAACTGCAGAGTGAAAATCACACTCTGGAAACATCCCACTTGCTGTGCCTAAGCCACGTCTCTGCAGTATCCTTTCCGCGCGAGTAATATTTGTTTACTTCCACGTCACCGCCTTTCTAAGTCTACCAAACTATCTTGGACAAGTCTTACAGGAAAAACACTCTCTGAAGATCAACTTTTCGAATGAGTACGCGTGACTCAAAGCAGTGGCTGTCGAGCAATTCTTACGTAATGCTGTAAAGGTCCTCTGTGACGATCTCATCGGCATTCACCGATCGATCGTTAGTGCGTCGTTTAACAATACTTGCGATGCTGCCTGCAACGATATTGTCCAACGCACGCGTCAATAACTTGTATTTCACACTCCAACGACAACATAGGGCCAGTGGACATGACTTCGAACAGTCCGTGTTTTTCAACTGCCTTTCTTGGTTCAGGAAAACGAAGTTATCGCTCTGCTAAGCCTGCATGGAAGAGTCCACAGTCATGTAGCCGAAAGGTGTGCACAATTTACGACGTATTCAGTGCTTAAAATGATGTGAGACAAGTCCGAACAGATCTCAAACGGTATCTCACATCACAAATTTTTGTAGGCGCCTGCCGAGCAGTGATGATTTACGAAAGACAACCTTGAAAATGTTCCGCCTTTGGTAAAGGAGACCACGTCCGTAATGAATGTTTGCAATGCCACATCAAACCATAATGATTTTTCCACTCACGTATGTGGTTGCGCTGTACGTCAAATCCTCTGAAGACGCAGTTCATAACCCTATCCCAGAACTGCCACAACCCGGTGTGTCACAGCACCTTGCCACCATCCTTGCGAATTTCACAAGGGCGCTTGCGAGAGTTTACGGAGATTGAAAACCCCATTACGTCAGGTGAGGCTTTTGTTCTCTAACGACACAAATCTCTTCCTCCCTCAGACATTGAAACACATTGCCAGAAGCAAAACTCGTGCAAATACCGCAGGAAACGCAGCAAGACATCAGACGCGACCAGAGAGCCACATTCGCCGGATGAGGAGATGTCGTAAAAACCTAAGGGCGTACACGATAAATCTTTTTCCGCCGCCACGGAGACGCGTTCTCCAAGAGACTGTGAGTCGTCCACCAGATATCGTGAGCAAGAACCAATCCGGAAGCCACGCAACATAGCACGCCCCTCCTTGCCGAAACGATTGATCCGACTCGGCCAGTGTCGCCACCACTCACGAATGATGATGCTGACGGATCGTTTTCGTGGGCGGATAATGGGGATTTTCCACCTTCACCCGACGCGGAAATGAGACCTGTTTCTCCGTTAGGCCACCACTAAAATTGGGGATCTTCCCAGGACGATTCCTACGACTGATATGGAATTCCACAATACTCTACGACAGCCTCCGGCAGCAGTAAGCATATCGGTAGCACGGATCCCCCACCAGGCATACCGAATAGCTACTGTCAATTCCAATAACATCGAATCCCACGTTAAACTTCAACAACTCCGTGAAACATTAAGAGCAAGGGACATCGACATCACCCTGCTACAAGAACAGAGGATGGCAACTTGGTCCAGCTCTTATGGATACGAGACGTATGCCACTCTGTCGGATCCCCCCTCGTAATATCTTGCTGGAGTGCGATTACTTCCCGGTCGTTGTCTGTCGTAAGCAGTTCGGGTCGTGAGTTCGGGCCTGCCAGTGAGATGGAACGCGTCTGGAGCGCAATCCGGACCTGCCAGTCGGGGAGTTGCAATGCGGCACTTGTGCAGTCGGGTTGGATCAGCAGTGAGGTCTGCATCGACATGGCTCGCCCGACCATTGCCGGCACGCATCATTTGAGCCGGGCCACGGTCTTGGTGGATCGTCGGTCGGTCGTCCTACTGGACGACGCGTTTTGCTCGCCGATCGTTCAAAAGTCGTGTGTGTGTGTGTGTGTGTGTGTGTGTGTGTGTGTGTGTGCATCGACTCCCTATTTGTCTTCGTACGTGGTTATTGACTGTTGGGTACCATTCAGGTCTTCGCGCAGTGTTTGTCAGGTTGTGTGTGTAGTTGGCGTTATTTTCACTGACGATTATTTTAGATGTTGTCGGCATTCTGAGAGGGGATGTCGGAACGTGCGAGGAGGAGAGATCACGGCGGCAGTTCGGTGGTGAGTTGGGCCCTGGCAGTCAGTTGCAACGCGTCTAGAGCGCAGCTCGGGCCAGCCAGTCGCCGGCTTGCAGTACCAGCGAGCCCTGCGTGGACATAGCCCGCCAGACCGTTGCCGCCACGCATCACTTACGCCGGGCCCGACTTTTGGTGGATTGCTGGTCGTTCGGTTCGTCCGAGGATATCTCCGTGAGGCGTAGTGGACTGGGCCGCTGGCGGTCTCTGCGCAGTGTCGTAGTCTGCCTGGAGCTGTCCGATCGGTACGAGCATCGTCGCTCGCCGACTCAGGACGTGAAGATTCAGTGGTGTTGAGCATTACGTTGTTGGTTCCGGCGTTGCTGTTATGGAGGTTTTCCTGCGAGCAACAACGAGTGAAGTGTTCGAGATAGCCGCCGTCAGGTAGAATTGATCAAATTGATTTCTCCATAGTCAAGTGCACCAGCGGAATTTTCTGCCTTGTGGCCGTTAGTGCTCTGGTTACCTGCCCTGGCCGCTAAAGTAGTTTTTATGCAGTGTCTTTTTCTCACCTGTTGTTGCTCTCCAACATGGTGTGTAGTTTTGGCAGCGTTTGTTTGGGGACAGTGATACTTGTAATGTTTTTCGAGGGTTTTGAAGTCTCGTGTACTCCGTCGTGGGAAGCAAGCAGTTGGTCGGTCCGTGACTGTCCCTTTGTTGGGTTCGCACGAATTAAGCGTAGTTGGACTCACCACCTGTCTCACGTAAGTAAACCAGTGATACGCCCGCTAAACCCGCTGAGCAGAACAGGTAATGAGGCTTGTGGAAAGGGCCAAATAAGGTTGGGGGCAGTTTCACCTTCTAATTGTAATTTATTGTAATTTAATAACACATTTGCAACCAAAGCGGCACATAGCCGAACCTTTACAAATGCAACTCTTTCATGGCTGAAGGCCTCCAAACAAGTAATCTTAACAAATCAACAAGATAAAAATCCAATTAAGATAATAATAAAATAATTAAAAAAACATCTATCACAGCTAGGTGGAAAGCCTCAAAGCAAAGTAGATAGAACAAACATATGCAAGGTGCAATACTAATGGCTGAAGGCCATAATTAAGTTTCAAATGGTTCAAATGGCTCTGAGCACTATTGGACTCAACTGCTGTGGTCATCAGTCACCTAGAACTTAGAACTACTTGAACCTAACTAACTTAAGGACATTACACACACCCATGCCCGAGGCAGGATTCGAACCTGCGACCGGGGGAGCAGCGCGGCTCCGGACTGGAGCGCCTAGAACCGCACGGCCACCGCGGCCGGCGATTAAGTTTCAAAATTTTAAAATATATTACCATAATCTTTTAAAGGCAGAAGGCCGCAATGTTTAAGGTTGAAAGATAATTTTAAGAATGAAGTTGCAAGACTGAAAGCCTACAATTAATTTTGCATTCAGAAACCACTCGATCCGTCGGAACAAAACCAGTGGACAGCCACGGACCGACCGACACAACGACTTGCTTCCCGTCAATCAGTACACGTGAACTCAAACCGAAAAGGTTACAAATGTGATAATCACAATGGACTATGTCTTTGCTGTCAAAATTACACACCATGTTGGACAGCGATAACAGGTGAGGAAAGGACGCTGCCTGAAATTACCTTAGTGGCCAGGGCAGGTAACCGGAACACTAACGGCCACTAGGCAGAAAATTCCGCTGGTACACTTGAATTTGAAACACCGTAATATAGTTTTCACCCAAAAGAACACTGCATGAATTTACGTCAGTGCCCAGGACAGGTAACGAGAACACTGACGGCCACAAGGCAGAAAATTCCACTGGTGCCCTCGAATTGCAGTCAACCAAAATAGTTAATTACACCTCATGGTGGCTAAATTTCAGCAGTAGATCCACTCGACGTTGCTCGCAGGGAAACCTCTCGATAGCAAACGAACCACCACAACATGAATGGACCTGGCTTGGGTAGTTGAAACCACTACTCAACTTTGACGTCCTGGGTCGGTGAACCACGAAGCTCGTAGCGATCGGACAGCTCCACACACGCTCCGACACTATGCAGGGACTGACAGCGGACTGCACCACGCGGAAATAACTTCCCTCGTCCGCAACAACTGACAGACTCCTCTCAGAATGCCGACAACATAGTAACTAAGCACGCTCGAAGACATATCGGGAGTCTATGCACACACACAGCCGACTCATGAACGATGGGCGAGCCAAAACACGTCGCCTGGTAAGACGACCGACCGACGATCCACCCAGACCGTGGCCCTGCTCAAGTGACGTGTGGCGGCAATGGTCGGGCGTGCCATGTCGACGCAGACCTCACTGCTGCTCCAACCCGACTGCACTAGTGCCGCATGCAAGTCCCCGACTGGCAGGCCCGAGCTGCGCTCCAGACGCGTTCCAACTGACTGGCCGACCCGAATTCGTAACCCGAACTCCCCACGACAGATGGCGGGAACACGAGCCACTCACGGCTCGGACGCCACCATTGCGTTGTCATCCAGGAGAGGTCGTTCAGTGTGCAATTGGCTGACATCTTCTTTCCAGTCCTCTCTGCTCTCTCGGTTCCGACTGGCGTGCCGGCGCTTGACTTTACACTGTAACACATTGCAGGCAAACACATGGATGCTTCCTTCATCGAGACCATGACCGACCACCTGTCCTATCCTGCATAGTTGTAAGTTCCATGTGTACATATATTTTGGGCTATTAATTTTCATTGTAGTTTGACTGCGAGCGCCGTATCATAGTCCAATGATCCCTGGATGAATAACTTAATAATATGAATGTCTGCTCAGTGCTTCCATAAGTAACTATATGATTTCAACAACATTTTGTTTGATTTGTTCTTGATCCAATATGCAAAGAATACAAAAGAACAGCATAGAGTAAACAAAAAATTATTCCTATCACGTCCTGACCAGAATGAAAATGATCCTGTCATATCACAAAGAAGGCTAACACATGGTAGGCATAATTATGTATGTAACCTCGATGACTGCACGACACAAAGCTTTATGCCTCACCTGGGCCTATGAACATCGATATCGGCCTGTTGATGCCTAGAAACATGTTGCCTGGCCAAACGAGTCTCGTTTCAAATCGTATCTAGTGGATGGACGTGTACGGGTATGGAGACAACCTCATGACTCCATGGACAATGCATGCCAGCAAGGGACCGTTCAAGCTGGTGGACGCTCTGTAATGGTGCGGGGCGTGTGCAGTTGGAGCGATATGGGACCCCTGATACGTCTATATACGACTCTGACAGGTGATACGTACGTAAGCATCCTGTCTGATCACCTGCATCCATTCATGTCCATTGTGCATTCCGACAGACTTGGGCAATTCCAGCAGGACAATGCGACGCCCCACAGGTCCAGAATTTTTACAGAATGGCTCCAGGCACACTCTTCTGAGTTTAAAATACACCAAACATTATTGAGCATATCTGGGATGCCTTGCAAGGTGCTTTCCTGAAGAGATCTCCAGCCCCTCGTATTCTTAAGGATTATGGACAGCCTTACAGTCTTCATGGTGTCCATTCCCTCCGGAACTACTTCAGACATTAGTCGAGTCCATGTCAAGTCGTATTCCGGCACTTCTGCGTGCTCGCAGGGGCCCTATACGACATTAGACAGGTGTACCAGTTTCTTTGGCTCTTCAGAGTATTAAGCAAGATTTGAACGACGAACAGGAGCTAGCACCCACAAAAATTGTGCGAATTGATTAATCCCTTTTACGAAACATTTTAATTGAGCGGAAATTAATGCTCAGCTATTGGAAGCATTTGTTACATGACGCAGGTATTAATACTACCATGGAAGATAGGGTAAATATGTCAAAATGTTTTGATTTAAATGTCTTTGAAGCTGGCAAAAAAGTCGAAAGGGTAGTTCCCTTCTTTTACATACATAATTATGCCTACCATGTGTTAGCCTTCTTTGTGATATGACAGGATCATTTTCATTCTGGTCAGGACGTGATAGGAATAATTTTTTGTTTACTCTATGCTGTTCTTTTGAATTCTTTGCATATTGGATCAAGAACAAATCAAACAAAATGTTGTTGAAATCATATAGTTACTTATGGAAGCACTGAGCAGACATTCATATTATTAAGGTATTCATCCAGGGATCATTGGACTATGACACGGCGCTCGCAGTCAAACTACAATGAAAATTAATAGCCCAAAATATATGTACACATGGAACTTACAACTATGCAGGATAGGACAGGTGGTCGGTCATGGTCTCGATGAAGGAAGCATCCATGTGTTTGCCTGCAATGTGTTACAGTGTAAAGTCAAGCGCCGGCACGCCAGTCGGAACCGAGAGAGCAGAGAGGACTGGAAAGAAGATGTCAGCCAATTGCACACTGAACGACCACTCTCCTGGATGACAACGCAATGGTGGCGTCCGAGCCGTGAGTGGCTCGTGTTTCCGCCATCTGTCGTGGGGAGTTTGGGTTACGAATTCGGGTCGGCCAGTCAGTTGGAACGCGTCTGGAGCGCAGCTCGGGCCTGCCAGTCGGGGACTTGCATGCGGCACTAGTGCAGTCGGGTTGGAGCAGCAGTGAGGTCTGCGTCGACATGGCACGCCCGACCATTTCCGCCACACGTCACTTGAGCAGGGCCACGGTCTGGGTGGATCGTCGGTCGGTCGTCCTACTGAACGACGCGTTTTGCTCGCCGATCGTGTGTGTGTGTGTGTGCGTGTGTGTGCATCGACTCCCTATTTGTCTTCGTACGTGGTTATTGACTGTTGGGTACCATTCAGGTCTTCGCGCAGTGTTTGTCAGGTTGTGTGTGTAGTTGGCGTTATTTTCACTGACGATTATTTTAGATGTTGTCGGCATTCTGAGAGGGGATGTCGGAACGTGCGAGGAGGAGAGATCACGGCGGCAGTTCGGGTGGTGAGTTGGGCCCTGGCAGTCAGTTGCAACGCGTCTAGAGCGCAGCCCGGGCCAGCCACATCGATGATGTTTAGTTGAATGGTTCGCACGCTGACAGTTGTTGGCCCAGCATTGAAATCTGTAGCAATTTGCGGAAGGGATGCACTTCTGTCACGTTTAACTATTCTCTTCAGTCGTCGTTGGTCCCGTTCCTGCAGGATCTCTTCCCGGCCACAGCGATGTCTGAGAATTGATGTTTTACCGGATTCCTGCTATTCACGGTATACTCGGGGAATGGCTATAACACCACTTTCAGACTCACTTAAATTTTGATAACCTGCCATTGTAGCAGCAGTGACCGATGTAACAACTACGCGAGACACTTGTTGTCTTTTATAGGCGTTGCCAACCGCAACGCCGTTTCTGCTTATTTACTTATCTCTAAATGGAAGAGGATGTAGATGAAGATGAAATGGGAGATACGATACTGCGTGAAGAGTTTGACAGAGCGCTGAAAGACCTGAGTCGAAACAAGGCACCCGGAGTACACAACATTCCATTGGAACTACTGACGGCCTCGGGAGAGCCAGTCCTGACAGAACTCTACCATCTAGTGAGCAAGATGGATGAAACAGGCGAAATACCCTCAGACTTCAAGAAGAATATAATAATTCCAATCCCAAAGAAAGCAGGTGTTGACAGATGTGAAAATTACCGAAGTATCAGTTTAATAAGTCACAGCTGCAAAATACTAACGCGAATTCTTTACAGACGAATGGAAAAACTAGTAGAAGCCGACCTCGGGGAGTATCAGTTTGGATTCCGTAGAAATGTTGGAACACGTGAGGCAATACTGACCCTACGACTTATCTTAGAAGCTAGATTAAGGAAGGGCAAACCTACATTTCTAGCATTTGCAGACTTAGAGAAAGCTTTTGACAATATTGAATACTCTCTTTCGAATTCTGAAGGTGGCAGGGGTAAAGTACAGGGAGCGAAAGGCTATTTACAATTTGTACAGAAACCAGATGGCAGTTATAAGAGTCGAGGGGCATGAAAGGGAAGCAGTGGTTGGGAAAGGAGTGAGACAGGGTTGTAGCCTCTCCCCGATGTTATTCAATCTGTATATTGAGCAAGCTGTAAAGGAAACAAAAAAAAAATTCAGAGTAGGTATTAAAATCAATGGAGAAGAAATAAAAACTTTGAGGTTCACCGATGACATTGTAATTCTGTCAGAGACAGCAAAGGACTTGAAAGAACAGTTGAACGGAATGGACAGTGTCTTGAAAGGAGTATATCAGATGAACATCAACAAAAGCAAAACGAAGATAATGGAATGTAGTCGAATTAAATCGGGTGATGCTGAGGGGATTAGATTAGGAAATGAGACACTTAAAGTAGTAAAGGAGTTTTGCTATTTGGGGAGTAAAATAACTGATGATGGTCGAAATAGAGAGGATATAAAATGTAGACTGGCAATGGCAAGAATAGCGTTTCTGAAGAAGAGAAATTTGTTAACATCGAGTAGAGATTTAAGAGTCAGGAAGTCGTTTCTGAAAGTATTGTATGGAGTGTAGCCATGTATGGAAGTGAAACATGGACGATGAATAGTTTGGACAAGAAGAGAATAGAAGCTTTCGAGATGTGGTGCTCCAGAAGAATGCTGAAGGTTAGGTGCGTAGATCACATAACTAATGAGGAGGTATTGAGTAGAACTGGGGAGAAGAGATATTTTGGCACAACTTGACTAGAAGAAGGGATCGGTAGGTAGGACATGTTCTGAGGCATCAAGGGATCACCAGTTTAGCATTGGAGGGCAGCGTGGAGGGCAAAAATCGTAGAGGGATACCAAGAGATGAATACACTAAGCAGATTCAGAAGGATGTAGGTTGCAGTAGGTGCTGGAAAACGAAGAAGCTTGCACAGGATAGAGTAACATGGAGAGCTGTATCAAACCAGTCTCTGGACTGAAGACCACAACAACAACAACATATGTATATTGTGTGTGTGTGTGTGTGTGTGTGTGTGTGTGTGTGTGTGTGTGATGGATAGAGAGAGAAAGAGAGAGAGAGGTGGGGAGGGAGGGAGGGAGGGAGGGAATGAACTGAATGATGGCTGAGAACTAATTATGATGCAGACATCCTTAAGACCCCACAATGAAATAAATGTATGCAATTGAATGATTAACACGGGTGGCAACGGTTACTCGAACCGAAGACATGGTTGAAGTGAAATCTTTAATTTATTACAAAAAGTCTTGAGAATAAGAATTATCTAAATTAGTCATGAAATCAAGAAAATTACAACCGAAGAATATTAACTATGAGAAGTAGGTGAGTGAATTATCGTTTGGCATCGTTATTTGGTGGGGGTTGGTATTAGTTCATAATGAAATACCTGACTGCGAATTTTATGACGTCCTCCCTACATATCGGTTACAGTGATTGTTTGTCTGACTGGAGAAATGAAGACTATCACGGAACTGAGAATGCACTGACGAACGTGGGAATGTGAACCCGAACATGAATCTAGACTTCTATTTCACGGCGGTGAAAGATGCTAAAGCAAGTACGCTCACCATTATTGGTGGTGCGATATCAACAGACCGGTTCATCATGTTTGTTGGTAGAACAGTTCTGTGGAGATCTCGAACATTGTACCCAACATTGCTAATGGAATCTGCTGTTCCACTTGAGACAAAGCCCGTGCACCATCGATACGTTCAGGACGAAGTCCAGAGCTGAAGTCTACACCTACATCATAATCCCCAAGCTACCTAAGAGTGTGTGGCGGTGGGTACTTCTGGCTCACTAACTTATACCCCTACCCTGTTCCATTCACGAGTGGCGTGTGCTAAGAATGGTTGTCGCTAAGCCTTTACATTGGCTACAATTGCTCGAATTTTCTCGTCGTGGCCATGAGATGTGCATAAGTAATATGCTGACCGACTCTTCTCAGAAGCCATCCGGTGTGGCTGAGCGGTTATAGGCGCTACAGTCTGGAACCGCACGACCGCTACGGTCGCAGGTTCGAATCCTGCCTCGGGCATGGATGTGTGTGATGTCCTTAGGTTAGTTAGGTTTTAGTAGTTCTGTGTTCTAGGGGACTGATGACCTCAGTAGTTAAGTCCCATAGTGCTCAGAGCCATTTGAACCATTTTCTTCTCAAAAATGGTTCTGTCAAAGTTTCAATTGTAAATCTCTCCATGACCACAGTCCCTCTCGTGTTACGTTTTCGAGTGGATTTTCTTGATAATCTCAGTAACACTCTCGCACCGGTTATAGTCAGGAAAGAATTGACTACACCCTTATTCCCACCGGCAACCAGTCGTCTTAAACTTACATCATTCCACCAGTGGTGTAATTGGTTCCTGAAGAGACGAAATATTAAAAACAATAATCTCGATTTCTTACCCTATTTTCTAAAAACTTTGTCGTGTCTTTACATCCTCCGAATATCATATCAAATTTTCCATTTGGTGCTCTCTCAGTCAGCAGATAGCCTCACATCACTGTTCATGGGGAAAAGCAAAAAAAAAAAAAAAAAAAAGTGGTACGATGCTTTCCATCAACTCTTTCATATCTTGTGAACTTTTAATATGTCAGAGCTGTTTCGATTTTTTTAAGCAGATAGCAGGAGGTGTTTTTGAATGACTGCACTTTTCTCAGCATGGCACTGATGCCTACCTACCATGGATCCATGGATGAATGATTTCAGTTTGGCTATTCAAAGTGTATACGTTCAGGAAACTGCATCAATATGTTGAGCGCCAGTATGACTCTAGCCAAGGCGACCTTCCTCAAAACAACTTGAGGGCTGCTACCTGTCAATCCCTTGCCGGCAGTTCTGCGAAGACCATGTTCTGTTAGCCCAAAAGGGATCTGCTTCAGCAAGCCACACTTGCGGCTCTCCTGTCTAGTATCCTCAGTGCTTCTCCGTTCTGATGCTCAGAGAGAAAAGCTACTGAAATAGCCAGTACTAAGTTAAAAATAAAGACTGTAAGAAAGAGAAAATAAAATCAGCACAAACAACCACTGTCCTCTCATTAACCCACCTAAACATTTTATGTGTGGAGACTGTCTAACTCAACTCAAATCCGGTTCGATTGATAGATGATCCGAGCGGTTTCCAATTACAAGCCTAGGAAGGCACATGATGATGAAGACATTAGTCTCAACTCCTTATTGTCTCATTTTACCTGTTGCGGGAATCCAAGTAATGTTTTAAGCGTTAGATACTGAATTAAGTGGACTACGAACTAAGAATGTAGACACTGTGAAATAAGGCAGTTTTAGTCGGTCCAAGGATTGCACATGGGTATCTGAAATTGTTAAGACGACCATTCACTTTTTATTAGCAGGAAATTTCGTTTCAATCCCAAGTCTGGCGCGAATTTTCATATGACACTGTTGGGTAGTAGATCCAAAAGTAATACAACTGATGTCAAGAGATTCGCTGTCAGCAAATTAATTTCGAAAAAAGTAGCTATTGTGGAAAGAAGCTTTGACGAATTATTGTTAATATCACACAAATTCAACAAACTTTGAAAAAAACTTATTAATTAATATAACAAAATTATTAACACAAATAAAAATTCATTGTCAATAAACTATATTTTTTTCAGAATGAAATTTTCACTCTGTAGTTGAGTATGCACTGATGTGAAATACCCTGGCTGATCAAACCTGTGTGCCAGACCAGCATTCGAATCTGGGACGTTTGATTGTCGTGGGCATGTGCTCTACTGACTGAGCTAATCAGACACGACTTACAACCTGCCGCCACAGCTTTACTTCTGCAGTAGCTCATCCCCTAAGCTGTGGCTAGGCCATATCCCTGCAGGAGCGCTAGTGTTTTGCGGAAGAGCTTCTGTCAGATATGGAAGGTAGGACTGACGTAATGGTGGAAGTAAAGCTGTGAGGATGAGTCGTGAAGGTGCTTGAGTAGCTCACGGCACTTGCCCGTGAAAACCAAAGGCATCAAGTTCGAGCCCTGGGCTAGCACACAGTGTTGATCTGAAAGAGAGTTTCGTAAGGTACTTTGTTATATCAACATTATTATTTACAAAAGAATCTTGTCCATTCACCACAGAGTACAAAACGACTAGGCGTGACAATTGACCTACAGAGAGAGAAGGTGAGAAATTATCGCTAATAATACATAAGTTAATTTATTATGTTTTATAATAAACCTTATGCTCCCCCTGTAATGAACAGACGAATGACGAGGTTTATGCAGTTGAAATGAACACAAAAGGAAGTGGAGAGGGAGGCGGTTCCCATCATTTTAATATGTACCCCTTTGTCCAGGAGAAAAGGAGAGGAGCGCGAGATAGTGACCTTCACTTTCCTACACATTTTGTGTCACGTTTTTGTCCGAGATACATGGACGGAGTATCGGGTTGTTCACTTACGCTGAAAGTAAAACATACAATACTCTACAGCCATGGGTGATTGCATGACTGAGTATAGGGTTACGTACTAACTTCAATGTACCACATGCAGTTGCTTCAGGTGCGTGCTGGGGTGTCTCTGGAAGATGGGGTGACCTTGAATGTACTTCATCTTGAACAGTTACAAGTAGTCTCAAGCAAATATTTTTACCGGATGCAAGAACTCTCGGACGTTAACTGTGGCGTAGTAATTGCGCCAATTGTGCCTCATAGAAAATGGCTCAGGGTGGCATCAGCTTTTTATACGCGCAAACAAAAGCCACATTTAAGTGTCACCTTTATTTCCTTCTCAGAGCCGTCAGCCATTCTGACTTAGCTCGTCTGTGGTTTCCTTAAGTCGCATAAGACGAGAGCTAGGATGGTACCTATGTAGAGGAGAAGTCTGATTTCCACTCCCAAACTTGTCAACGATTACGTGTTGCATGTCTCTGAGACTGTGTATGATGAGGAGCTCTTCCGTAACCTCGTTGCACAACAGACCCCACACCACACGTGAAGCTACTGAACAGAGACCTAGAAGGCCACACCCAGTCCACGAACATTTCTTTACTTCGCAAAGAACTCTTATGCTGTCTTCCGTTGCGTATACAGCTATCTCGTAAGTAGACTTGTTACAGATAGACTCTTCAACATAAACTTCGTCGTTGTTTGTTAGGATTTGTAATTTCTCGTTCTGAGGGTGAGAAATACACTGTCTTGTACGGGTTTCGTCTACAAGATGGAGCTTATTGCAGAGTTATGCTTTCATGTTACAGCACTCTTGATCAAAACTTATTAATGTTTCATCAAAAACTTGTTAATGAAATTCCTGTTGCACTTGAGTAAGCAATGCCGTTGTCATAAGAATTACTGACAAGCGAACCTCCCCATCGCACCCCCCTCAGATTTAGTTATAAGTTGGCACAGTGGATAGGCCTTGAAAAACTGAACACAGATCAATTGAGAAAACAGGAAGAAGTTGTGTGGAACTGTGAAAAAATAAGCAAAATATACAAACTGAGTAGTTCAAGGGAAGATAGGTAACATCAAGGACACTGGGACCGCAGGAGCGCCGTGGTCTCGTGGTAACGTGAGCAGCTGCAGAACGAAAGGTCCTTGGTTCAAATCTTCCACCGAGTGAAAACTTTAAACTTTTATTTTCAGTTTATGTGACAAACTCTTATGTTTTCATCACTTTTTTGGGAGTGATTATCACATACACAAGAAAACCTAAATCGGGCAAGGTAGAAGAATCTTTTTACCCATTTGCCAAGTGTACAAGTTAGGTGGGTCGACAACATATTCCTGTCATGTGACGCACATGCCGTCACCAGTGTCGTATAGAGTATATCAGATGTGTTTTCCTGTGGAGGAATCGGTTGACCTATGACCTTGCGATCAAATGTTTTCGGTTCCGATTGGAGAGGCACGTCCTTTCGTCTACTAATCGCACGGTTTTGCAATGCGGTCGCAAAACACAGACACTAAACTTATTATAGTGAACAGAGACGACAATGAACGAACGGACAGATAATGACTATGCAAAAATAAAGAAAGTAAAATTTTCACTTGTGGAAAGATCTGAACCAAGGACCTCTCCTTCACCAGCTGCTCACGCTACCACGGGAGCACGGCGCTCCTAAACTCACGTTCTCCTTGATGTTGCCTATGTGGCCCATGGACTACTCAGTTTGTATATTTTGCTTATTTTTTCACAGTTCCACACAACTTCTTCCTGTTTTCTCAATTGATCTGTGTTCAGTTTATCAAGGCCTATCCACTGTGCCAAGTTATAACTAAATCTGAGGGGGGTGCAATGGGGAGGTTCCCTTGTGGGTCAAGTGGCGATCCGTGAATCATGACTGAAATTCACATTCAATTTCTTTCAAAATTTTAACTGAATATTTTCTGTAATTTTTCAACAAGGTGGAAGGCTTTCAACTTCTACCGGAAACTGGTAGGTAGACTTGGCTAACATCTGGCTATATTCAGCGAAGCAACCATTTCATGACAGTATTCCCTTAATACTTAGCTTGTGAATACTGTAGCACTTCATTTGTAGCCCTGTTCTTCTAATAGAAAATACGCATCATCTTACCAGCAATTCGCTGCTACTTTTTCGCTGTGTTTGCACTCAACGATTCCAGGAAAATGTTTCAGTGGGTAAAGGAATAAGAGCTTACGGGTACTAGGCTACTACATACTACGTGACTTCAGCTTGTGTACGTGGACACGAGGCTTCATTGTAGAATGTCTGTGGAAGTCCATATACGTATAAACAGTGCAGCCTACTGTAAGGATAAATGCCGGCGTGTAGTTTCCACTATCCTTTTCATTATCCCCAAACCCATCACCAATGAGTTCTCATCATTTTCTGCTCTGTTTGCGATTTTTGACATCTCAGTGGACCACGAAACCAGGACTACATCCTGTTCATTATTAACATTATCGCTGCTTTCGTTCAGCAGAAGGTCACGTTGTCTCATTGTTTGCCGTATAGAAGTGGCTGGAGGTCGTCAGCCTTGAAAGTCACCACGCAAGATGTCGGTGTGTTCAAAGGAGGGGGCACCATTTGCTTACTTTCGCACACACAAAGAAAAATATATATACTAAAATACGCAATATGTATGTTCATTCTACTCCTCCACTAACAGTACTATCTGTTAACGAGAAGTGGTATGCGAAGGGATTAATGAACCCAATACTGACTGATTTCTTCACAATATCACCATCTATACTCATATATACAATGGAACGCGATAATGCTTGTTGGTCTCGTCTGTAGTCCTTGTCTTCAGTACATACTCTGTGAAAAGTATCAGAATTTTATCACCATTGAATACAAAACTGGACACTGCAGAAAACACCAAGAAAACCATGGAACTTTTCTGGCACTGGTAATGCTGTACAGCAAACATAGCTTTTAATTTAACCTGCAATAACAGTAATTCAAAGATTACACTTCATAAAATCTAATGATGGCAAGCTATTGAGTTTAATGTCCTATTGACGATTATATCTTTGTAAATGAACAACATGTTAGTATTAAATTTGATTGAGAAATTGACAGTTGACAGTTTTATTGTATTGAACTATACTGCCATTCTCTTAAGCAATTTAGGGAATATGCAGAAAGACTAAATCTGGATGCTCTGACGGGGTTTTGAAAAGTTACACATTCAACGATCTTACGCAGGAAACAAGGATATGGATTAATGTATACACTGACAAAGCTTCAGGTATCTGATATCAGAGACAGCCACAAAGCGGTTCCACCATATGTTTTAGCGTACGCAACATAAGGCTGTAATGCGAACAATAGACAGCCAATGCGATTGATATTTAACTTCTCATAACATTAGCCAAATCTTCTTAACAATGGCGTCCAGTATTACCGAAATTCAACTCTCAATTCCAGATTTATTAACAAAATATAACGAACAAAAATTGGAAACAATGGCGCAAAATATAGCTAATTAAAGTAAAATAAAATAGTTGTTAAAGGAAAAAGGCGCCAATGCTAGAGAAAGAAAAGAACTGAAAAATTACAAAATTATTTTCAAATTAGTTGTGGTTACTTAAAAATCCGTACATAATTTGTTAAATAAGTAAATTTCTTTCGCAAAGATGTATTATTGCAATGAAAAGTTAAACGGATAGCATTTTTAAGTTCGCTGCTGTAAGGAATATAAACAAGTAGGTGTTATGAATTCGAATAAAAATCACTCTAAAAAACACAAGCAAACAACAATTGTATGGTATTTATTCCTTAGTGTTGTACAATTGTTTCACATTTTGCTGTTGGTTTGCACTTGAAAAATCCACTAGTTTATTGTCATACAAACTGAATTGTTAGTGAAATAGCAAGTGTACCGAACCCTATTAGTGGAATTCACCTGAATTTGTACTGTTTTTGATATCCTCACTCCTGAAAATCAAAATATACACTTTTGTAGGAGAGGTTCAATAGTATACATAGCATTGCGTTCTTCCAAGGAATAATGGAACATTCTTTGTTATCATTATAATCACAATGACCATCACATCGAATTAATTCCCATTTAGAGAAGTCTTGTTTCCTATGATTAAACACACATTACTTAATTTATCATTTTCTATAGCCATTTGATAATACTCTGAAGTCAGTGGTATGTGTATTCACAGACAACAACAAACGCAACATTGAACGTTTTCTGAATTTGAGCAAAAAATTGGCGTCCATTTTATCTAAAATCAGAGTTCCTCTCTGACTTTGTTCTGCTGCTGTGTTTCTCTGAGAGGCAGCGATCTCCAGAAGTCTACTCGCTCTTGGAAGAGCCCTTTCTTCACCTGCAGTGTCTGGCCTATATCCAGGTATTCCAACAGGTCGTCGGAAGTCACTCTTGGCCAATGCACCATCTCGTCAGTTGGCGTTGGATTTCTGCCAAGTATGAACCAAAACATTCAGTGAATCAGCTGATGTTGAAGAAAAGTCAATAATTCTCAGAAGTTTAAGTAATTAGGTAGGAAAAACAGAATTTTAAAATAAGAAAGAAATACTGATTGTGAAGCTACACCTATGTAACTAGAACTTAATGCAGCAACCAACAAAACTTCAAAGAACTCAGTTTACCGATAGCTCTTTACTCGTATTTATCGTTGAGACAGTCAGTCGTATTATCCATTGCTAACTAATCATACACATCTAGTACACTCTATGCTTCTCCTCCCGACAGAGGTTCCAGTCCTGCATTGGGCATGGGTGTGTATGCTGTTCTTAGCACCTATGGGGACATAACTACTGCAAACCACAACATCGCTATCAAAGTCAAGACTGATGTGGAAGTGTGGATGCCCCCTTCCAGCAGGCTTTGTGGTGGTGTAACCGAAGAGCACAGGTAGCAGACCACCATATGACGTAGTGGCATACCGTTGCCAGCATCCACCTTTGAGCCTGTAGGTAGACTTCGATGCTGATGGCCTTTCTCTTACTGGGAAGCTGCAGCGTAACTCAGCATGTCTGCACACACTTCAGGAAGAGTCAGGAGTTGCTTTTTGGGACGCAGTCTATTGTGTGATGAAGCATGCCTAGGTTATCGACTTTCTGGGGCTGCTAGCAATTCTGGGAAACGTGAGTGAAAACAAAAGCATAGTATCGCCAGTGACCCTGTGATATCGCTGGGTGATAACTCCATGGCTCCTTCTGCTGCCATGACTGACTTGCCACACTGCACCCACAGCATGTGACGTCTCCATCCCACAGCTACTAAAAGTGCCCATTATCAAAATGATTGTTTATCTTTGAATAATGAATATTTACCTCATGCATATCAGTAACTAATCTTAGCGTATCTTTAATTTTTCATGAATTTTAGATAACTGAACTGCATCAGTGCCACTGATCTTAATGGCTACATAACGTGGCCAGTTTAGTACATGAAAGCATTTAACCTAACTACGTGAGACCTTTCAGTCGAGTGTTGTACAACGCTAACTCCTGTCCATTTTGTCACGCCTTACTATTGAAAAACCGTAAATGTGTTACGATATACACATCACAATCTGAGCAGCTTAAATATAGTGCTACAGAAATACATAGAAACGATGGTGTGCATATAGACGCCACTGTCATATTTGCGACACAGGAAAATGAAATGGATTTGTACTGTAGCCTTGTAATGAAAACCTTTTGTTTATTTTACGAGATCGAAATGTTGATACATGTTTTGGCTATATAAATTGCCATTTTCTGTTCTGTGAATAAGAAAATATGACAAAGTTACAGGTTGAAAGCCTGTTGTTAAACATGGCGATTTTGGCAAATAAATGAAAGATTCGTGAGAAGACTGCAGTACAAATTTGTGGATAGGCTCCTGCACCGACTCATAATGGTAGCCAAGGACAGTAGAGTGCCTAGCCGAGCTATAGGAGAGCATAATAGTTTTCTTAAACTTCGCAGGAAAATAGCAACAATACAGTTGAACATCCACTTCAACAAAAGGTTTTTAGGTTACAGATTACACAATACTATGCTACAGTAAACATTAGGAATTCCTCCAAGACTACTAGAACAGTCGAAGCTAAAAGTAAAATTTTTTGGCTAAAAATGCAAACCCCAGAATTTTATAAACAGAGACGTATAATGTTGACGAAAGCTACACAGATCGAACTGCTATTGAAGAGACGTTATTAGATCTAAAGTTTAATGAAACGCATCAAGTTATTTCAAGCAGGACTAGACAATAATGACTAGACATGATAAGAAGCTCAGAGAGTTGCGTAAAAAACCTACACACGCATTCACTAACAGAGTAGCTAATTTAACTGAGACAGCACTATCAAATAAAAGCTTACAGTATAACTTACAGTAAGGGATCAAGTCAGGTGAAGTAATACAAATTATTGTTGACAAAGAAATAGCCACTAAGAAAGCCAAAATGGAGAAACAACAGGCGTTTAATGCGATCAAAACAAATAAAAATTTTAAATAATGCAAATAGGATTTCATATACTTTCAAAAAAGTAAATCGAATGGTAAAGAATGAATTTTCGCGTTAGCAAGGCAAGTGCAATGAAAGTAGGTTAAAGGAAAGTGATCGTCATCATTAATGACAACTATTTTCTAAATAAGAAAATTTTTCGTAGCAAATAATATAGTTGAAGCTAAGAAACACCCGAACACAAACTTCCATAACACAATAGGAACGAAAGGAAACAGAGTTTTTTTGATTTGAGACTACGAAAAATTCAGTGAAAGCGAATGTGTTTCTTTACCACATTTGCGCTCCTAAATTAACAGACATCCACGTAAATCAATACGTGGCGTAATGGACAACAGATCCTCCCTCAGCTAAGAGTTAAACTAGAGGCTTCGATAAATGTTGAAAGATTCGAACCTCTTTAAAAATGAGACGCAGGAGTGTGTAGCAGTGCTGAACACCATGTATTCCAAGATTAATTTCATTTTACAGCTTTAAGACAATAGCTTCACATACTCGTACATCAAACTATTATGATATGAAATGACAGGTCCAGCTTAAGTACGTATAGGAACGTGGCTAGTAGAACGTTATAATAATGTTGTGTCATGCCTTCAGGAAAGATTCAGGTTACCATTTTTCCTCAGCATCTACATTTACATCTACATGGAAACTCTGTAAATCACACTTAACTGCCTGCCAGAGGGTTCATCGAAACCCCTTTACAGTAATTCTCTGTTATTCCAATCTCGAACATTGCGCTGAAGGAACGATTACCTATATCTTTTCGTGCGATTTCCATTATTTTAGCATGATGGGCATTTCTCCCTAGGTCTGCGTCAACAAAATATTTTCGCATTCGGATGAGAAAGTTGGTTATCAAAATTTCGAGAGAAGATTCCGCCGCAACGAAAAATGCCTGTGTTTTAATTATGTCCACCCGAAATCCTGTACCATGTCACTGAGACTCTCTCCCTATTTCGCGATACTAGAAAATGTGCTGCCCTTCTTTGAACTTTTTCAATGTAATCCGTTAAACCTATCTGGTAAGGATCCCACACCGCGCAGCAGTACTCCAAAAGAGGACGAATAAGGGTTGTGCACGCAGTCTCTTTAGTAGATCCGCTACATTTTCTAAGTGTCCTGCCGATAAAACGCAGTCTTTGGTTAGCCTACCCCACAATATTTTCTATATGTTTCTTCCAGCTTAAGTTGTTCGTAATTGTAATTCCTAGGTATTTAGATGAATTTACGGCCTTTAGATTTGACTGATTTGTCGTGTAACAGAAGTTTAACGAATTGTTTTAGCACTCATGTGAATGACCTCACACTTTTCGTTATTTAGGGTCAACTGCCAATTTTTCCATCATGCAGATATCTTTTATAAATCATTTGCAATTTGGTTCGGTCTTCTGATGACTTTATTAGACGTTAAACGATACCATCATCTGCATACACAGGCTGCTTAGGCTGCGTATTGATCCGCCCAACATAAAAAAGAACTAATCACGCTTAAACAAATAGCTATCACAAATGGATACCATGAAAGCACTGTAACCAATATTAACAATAATCTAAATAAAAGTTACTTTCGAACGATAATAGTAACGCACAATATGAGAATAAAGTTAAGATTAAGTTCGTTGCAATGCCCTTTATGATAAAAATGAACATATATTTCGGAAGCCGAATGTCAGGTTAGCCTTCAGAATATCTAACAGTAATAGAGCCAGGAGAGAATAAAAAGGACACAGACTCTGACGAATATAAGTTAAAAGGCGACAGTTGTGAAAAATACTATATCGGTCAGATAGGGCGGCCCTTCGTCACGAGATACAGGGGGCACACCAACAGCAGCAAGAAAATCACCTTTGTGTTCCATCCGAGGAATTACGAACTTCAAGTAGCAGATATACGGTAGGATATGACCGTCCTCCACATCTCTCAAAGGGAAGAAAACATATTCCCTTATAAGAAACACAAATTTATAGTAACAACAAAAGAGCCCCAGCAGAATTCCGCAACGACAAGTTAGAATTCAGTCAGAAAAACTTTTCTTCCTGTTTCGCTGATTTTATTTACTTTTATGAAGCGATGAAACTTATGTGACTGTGGGATGTTAAAATGATGGTAGACCTTAGCACAAACCAGTAGTTTTTTGTTAGTACCGACTAAAAGTTGAAAATGTTTTCGTTGTGCTATAACTTCTACTGCTGTCCACCCTGTACCACGCTATTTTCCGATAGGTTCAACTTAAAACACGGAATACGCTGTCGATACTGCTCTTGTGCTTTTACTGACAAGCCCTATCCCGATAGATTTTATTTGAATTACCAGTTCGATGTACGTCATCAGTATGTAATCTTGTTTTGACGCTACGCGTTAACAGAGATCGTAGCATGATTTGACCTAGATCTTGAGCTACTCTGTAAACGCACACTGGCCCAAGGTTTCTTGTAACCACAGTTCCGCTACAGCTCTTATTAGAACAAATACTGGCAATGTTCATTAACCAATAGATTATAAGCTAATGATACCACCTCTGCAACTGAACACTTGCATGATGACGTGATAGGAGAAGAAACACGCCTTTATATAGAAGAGACAGGGCATCCAGTATTAATACCTAAATTTAAAAGAGCTCTGTACGACTTAAGCTCGAATAAAGCAGAAGGGATAGATAATATTCATCAGAATTTCTAAAACCATTGGTGGAAGAGCCAACAAAACGACTACTCACACTGGTATGTAAAACGTATGTCTGGCGAAGTACCACCTGACTTCCCGAAAAAGCATCTTTCACACAATTGTAGATATAGTAGGAACTGATAAGGGTAAGAATTTTTCGCACAATCAGCTTAACCACTCATGCATCAAACTTGCTGACAGGTATAGTATACACAAGAATGGAAAGGACAGTTGAAGGTGTGTTATATGCGAATCCACATGGCTTTTTGGAAGATAAAGGCACCAACGAGACAATTCTCACGTTGAGGTTCGTAATGGGAGCAAAAAGCTGCAGAAAGCGTTCGATGACGTCAAATGCCGCAACATGTTCCAAATTTCGAGGAAAATAAGGGTACACAATATGTACAAAGAGACAATAAGGAACGATAAGGGTCTAAGACCCAGAACGAACTGCTCAGAATACACGTGTGTAAGACTTGGACGTTTTCTTTTTCCTCTAGCGTTCAATCTCTAAATCCAAGATGCAACGAAGGTAATAAAAGAAAGGTTAATGAGTAGAATTAAAATTCAAGCTGACAGTATATCAATGATAAGCTTGACTGGTGACATTGCTATCCTCACTGAAAGAGAAGACGATTTACAGGATCTGCTGAATGGAATGAATAGTCTAATGAGTACAGAATATGGATTGAGAGTAAATCGAAGAATGGCGAAAATAATGAGAAGTAGCAGAACTGAGAACAGCGAGAAACTTAACATCGGTGTTGATGGTCACGAAATAGATGACGTTAATGAATTCCGCTACCGAACTGCAAAATAACCACTGACGGACGGAGCAAGGATGACGTAAGAAGCAGACTAGCACTGGTAAAACGCTTTGCTGGCCAAGAGAAGTCTACTGGTATCAGACGTAGCATAGGCTTTAATTTAAGGAAGCAATTACTGCTAATGTACATTTGGAACACAGAATTTCATTGTAGTGAAACTTGAACTGCGTGATAACCAAAAAGAAGAGAATCGAAATATTTGAGATGTGATGCTACAGAAAATTGTTGGAAATAAGGTGGATTGATAAGGTACAGAATGCAGAGATTCTCCCCAGAATCGGATAGGGAAGGAATATGTAGAAAACACGGACAAGAAGACTAGAGAGGATGGTAGGACATATTTTAAGGCTTCATGCAATAACTTTCAAGGTACTAGAGAGAGGTGTAGAGTATAAGACCCGTAGAGGAAAACAGAGTTTGGAATACATCCAACAAGCATTAAGGACCTATTTTGCAACTACTGCTCCGGGATGAAGAGGTTGGCACAGGAGAGGAATTCGTGGCTGGCCGCAGAAATCCAGTCAGGATACTGATGAAAAAAATTGTAGTGTGTTCTTGCCTCACAAATTTTGAGTTGTACATGTTATTTTTTTCTGTCGGCAGCTGGTGGTCTTGCGGTAGCGTTCTCGTTCCACGCTCACAGGGCCCCGGGTTCGATTTCCGGCGGGCTCACGGATTTTCCCAGCCTAGAGATGACTGGGCGATGTGTCGTCTTCATCATAATCATTCATTCCCATTACGGTAGAAGGGAGGCAATGACAAACGACCTCCGCTAGGACCTTGCGTGGTCGGCGGTGCGGGTCTCCCGTATCGTCTCCCTACGATCCACGGGGTATGGAACGTCATCATCATCATCATCATCACGTGTTATTTAATTCCTCGGCTTTACTATGGCACTGTACTATTTGATTTTACTTATTAGGTACACTCATTATTTTATCTGGACTTTC
Source organism: Schistocerca piceifrons (assembly GCF_021461385.2). Taxonomy (NCBI): domain Eukaryota; kingdom Metazoa; phylum Arthropoda; class Insecta; order Orthoptera; family Acrididae; genus Schistocerca; species Schistocerca piceifrons. Next base: position 639,588,496 of record NC_060140.1, on the reverse strand, counting down.
CATTACATCCGTCCATATGAACAGAATTTTGTAAAAGGTATTATCTTACACACTTTGTATGATATTGTTGTGACAGAGCATTGTAAGTCATTTTGAGATTTAAGTACCACTATCCGGTGTTATAGCAACATAAATGTTTGTCACTGAGTTTTTATATACAACATGCTGTTATAGATCAGAAAATGGCAATTCGTAATGCTCGAACTAGTAATCCTTTAATATATTAGTATGGCATTCCTGGCAGATAAATAAAGAATTTTCATAAGAATACTATGGGACAAATTTTTAGACCGCCTCCTCCACTGAATGAGCATGTCGGATTAACTACGAATAAAAAGAAGTTGGATTGATCCGTTCGATGCCCTTGACGTCACTTTTTGGCTGATGAAATTGTAACCCTATGTTTATTGCTTGCGTTTGGAGTGAATGTGTGTGTGGGGATGGGAGGTGGAGGATGGCAGAGAGAGAGAGAGAGAGAGAGAGAGAGAGAGAGAGAGAGAAAGAGAGAGGGGGGGAGAGAGAGTTGGTAGTGATTTCAGTTCACCCTTGATATTTTGACGAAAATACTTGTTTAAGTCCGGAGGTACACATAAAAACATCATCCGATATGGTGCTAAGCACATTCGCTGAAAACTGTATCGAGCAGTTAGTTCATGAGTCCACTCGAATAGTAAACGGTTGTGAAAACACACTTGACCTCTTAGCAATAAATAATCCTGAACTAACAATGAGCCTCAAAACGGATACAGTGATTAGTGATCACAGGGTTGTCGTAGCGAGACTGAATGCTGTAACTCTCAAATCCGCCAAAAATAACGAAAAATATATCTGTTCAAAAAAGTAGATAAAAATTCGGTTGATGCCTTCCTGAAAGACCACCTCCAATTATTTCAAATTAAAATTATAAATGTAGACCAGATGTAACTTGAATTCAAAGAAATACACTGGTGTCCAAAATTAATGCAAGAAACGGAAATTTCGCAAGGTTGCGTTTACTGTGCCACAAAACGGTACAAACAGGTGGCATCAAAACAGAAATAATGTAAAAAATACAGAACGTAAACAACTGCAACATACATAACAGTAGACGAAAATGTTCTTCGTTTTTTCCATCTTAACTTCATTACGGGGTGTGATCACCTACGCCATCAATACAGGCCTGACAACGAGGAAGCATGTTGTGAATAACGTCATCAATGTCATGTTCAGGCAAAAATGACCATTATCCCTACAGAGCTGCTCGCAAGAGTTGGAGAGTGGTTGGTGGACTTTGGTGCGATGTAACTCGTCTCCCTACTGTATGCCAGACACGCTTTATGGGATTAAAATCGGGAGAGCGAGCAGATCACGCCATGCGTGCAGCCGGTCGGAGTGGCCGAGCGGTTCTAGGGGCTACAGTCTGGAACCGCGTGACCGCTCCGGTAGCAGGTTCGAATCCTGCCTCGTGCATGGATGTTTGTGATGTCCTTAGGTTAATTAGGTTTAAGTAGTTCTAAGTTCTAGGTGACTGATGACCACAGCAGTTAAGTCCCATAGTGCTCAGAGCCATTTGAACCATTTGAACAATGCGTGCAGTATCTTCGGTTTCCAAGAAAACATCAACCACTCGTTCTCTGTAAAGTCAAACACTATCGTCCACCAATACGAAGTCTGGGCGCACAGCACCTCGCATCAACAGTACATGAGATCCCAAGACCTCGTACGATCCCTGACAGTAGTCACCAAATCGGGACTCATCTGTGCAAAGGATATTGGCCCACTGTTCGGCTCTCCAGGTGGCATGTTTACGACTACACTCCAGAGGTCGCTAATGACCACTGAAGTTGTGCGCCCTAAAACCACACTCCAGAGGTGCAGACGCGTCAGAGGTACAGATACAGCAAGTCTCCGAGAGTAAAGGCAGCTCTGTCGAAGCCGCCTCTACACCTCGATACGACATGTCCAGTGGATGCTCCGAGGTCATATGCCAGCTGCTGCGCAGTACTAAGGCGGTACCGTCGTGTCCTTATAGCCAGATAATGATCCTCTCTCACCTGGTCTTCGGGATACAGTTTCGGTCTCTATAAACTGTCGCCACATCCGAGAAACGACAGAACGATCACGTTAAGCCATCGGGCCACATGAGTTTGCGACTGTCCTGCTCCCATTCTTCCTATGGCCATCCAACGTAGACACTCTGGTAGGCGTCTTCTCTGTGCCATACTGCTCCGTCTGTAACTGTGTACACAGCGACTGCGGATGTGGGGCTACCCGGCAAAAACTACTCCATTTGATAGGTGCTCTGACGACATCGCTGGCGTGGTTTTCCTTTGACCGAAACGCTGTCTTACTTACAGGGAACGATAGTACGGACATCTGCCGACGGTTTGTATGATTATACTGTAAATTAGACACAGTACGGCGAAATAGAGGTTTATTGTTTTAATTTTGGATACCAGTGTAGTATCGACAGCAATTTAGAGATTTATACCAAATAAATTCACAAACAACGTAGCTGATCCCCCACGTTAAACAAAAAATGGCCAAAACACTGTTGCAAAAGCAACGAAAGAAGCACGAAAAATTTAAACGAACGCAAAATCTCCAAGATTGAGGATCTGTCACAGAAGCTCGATACTCAACGAGGACTTCAGTGCGAGATACTTCTAACAGTTTGCACAACTAAACTTCGTCTGGAACACTAGCAGAAAATCCAGAGAGAGGTTGGTCGTACGTTAAGTATTCTAACGGCAAGACACAATCAATGCCTTGTCTGCGCGATAGCAATGGAAATACTATCGCTGACAATGCTACTAAAGCAGAGTAGCTTAACAAAAGGAGACGAAGTAAATATTCCAAAATTCGAATCAAGAACAGCTCCTAACATGAGTAACTTAGAAGTAGATATTCTCGAGGTATTGAAGCAACTTAAATCAGCCGACCGGAGTGGCCGTGCGGTTCTAGGCGCTACAGTCTGGAGCCGAGCGACCGCTACGGTCGCAGGTTCGAATCCTGCCTCAGGCATGGATGTGTGATGTCCTTAGGTTAGTTAGGTTTAATTAGTTCTAAGTTGTAAGCGACTGATGACCTCAGAAGTTAAGTTGCATAGTGCTCAGAGCCATTTGAACTTGAAGCACTTAATAAAACCAAACCTCTCGATTCAGACCGTTTGCCAATTAGATTCTTTTTAGAGTATGCTGATGTAATAGCGCCATTATTAACAATCATATACAAATGCTCCCTCGATACAAGATCCGTACCCAACGGCTGGAAAGCTGCATCACTGACGTCGATATGCAGCAGGATTGTGGAACATTACGAAATACCTCTGAGAGAACGGTTCATTTGGACATAATCAAAACGGATTTAGAAAACACCGTTCTCGTAAGACACAAGTATCTTTTTACTCACAGGAAGTGCTGAGTGCTATTGACAATGAATTTCAAATTGATTATGTATTTCCATATTTCCAGAAGGGGTTTGACACTATAGTTCACAAGCGGCTTGCGTGCTTATGGATTATCGTTTCAGTGGACTAGACTCGTGATTTGTGCTATTGACAATGAATTTCAAATTGATTATGTATTTCCATATTTCCAGAAGGGGTTTGACACTATAGCTCACAAGCGGCTTGCATGCTTATGGAATATCGTTTCAGTGGATTGGACTCGTGATTTCTTGTCAGAGAGGTCACATTTCGGAGAAATTGACGGAAAGACATCGTGTAAAACAGAAGTGATTTATGGTGATCCCCAAGTTAGTGTTATAGGCCCTCTGCTGTTCCTTATCTATATAAACGATTTAGGACACAATATAAGCAACCGTCTTAGGTTGTTTGCGTATGATTCTGAAGTCTACCGTCTACCTAAGTCATCAGAAGATCAAAACTAACCGCAAAACGATTTAAAAACGCCTGTTTAGTGCGAAAATTGGAAATTGACACTAAATAGTGAAAAGTGTGAGGTCATTCACATGAGTGCTAAAGAGAATCCGTTAAACTTCAGTTACACAATAAGTTAATCAAATCTAAAGGATGTAAATTGAACTAAATACCTAGGAATTACAATTACGAACAAGTTTATTTGGAAAGAAACATAGAAAATGTTGTGGAGTAGACGAATCAGACACTGCGTTTCATTGGCGGAACACTTTGGAATACTGCTGCGTGGTGTGGGATCCTTACCAGATAGGATTAACGAAATACATCGAAAAGCTCAAAAATAAGGCAGCACGTTTTGTACTATCGAGAAATAGGGAGAGAGTGTCACGGAAATGATACAGGATTTGGGGTGAACATTATTAAAACAAAGGCGTTTCCGGTTGCGGCCGGATCTTCTCGCGAAATTTCAATCGTGTTCTTCTTGTATAAGCTATTCTGTAAATGTTAAATAAGAGTTCGCACATTTTGGTGCAATATTATCTTCAAATTCCTACTAATGCGTTGGAAATACGGCAGTCTGTAGCTTTGACTTACGTTTTGATAAGATTTCACAGTTCTTACAGCTACTGTAGAATGGTGTTCATTAAGCCTGATTGACTGACAAACGTGTTAACAAAAGCTCCGTTATGAATAAGAGGTGAGAGAACTTCCAAAAACAATGGAAGATGGTGCGAAACTGTGAGGAGAGCACGGTGTTCTTAAAAGAGAACATGTGAGTACTTACCCAGTTCTTGCGAAGTCCGTCCACAGTTTAGTCATGACTTTAACCATCTGCATGTCGTTCTCAGGCCTCTCGCCAATTATTGGAAGATATGTGTTGTTTGAGAATAAGTATAACAAGTCTTCTGCATGACAGATACCTGTAACATATTATAAAATTCCACGATAAAGAGTAGGTGGCATAGGTGATGGCATATGTGATGGGAACTGCGGATAAAGATTTCGGATTCCTGCACATCATGTTACTTATGCAAGTAGGCTACATAGTAATGATTTTAATCTCTGTGCGTGTGGTACCGTACTGTCTCATTTTCTTCGTGTTTTATTTATGATACGGTGTATAGAAGTAGGTACCGTTGTTGTAACAGAGTCGTTCCCGAGTTATTCGACAATGCTAGCAAAAGGCGCAAGACACGTTTCGTAGCTAATCACGTGTTGTCCGTAAATTTCCTACTGTCTTGTAGCGTCACTACCCAATCTTTTAGCAAAAGTAATAACAAGAAGTTAGAAAGCTGCCGTGAAGAATTGTATTAGCAGACGCAGCCAGCAGCTGCAGTCTGGCGCCATGTGAGTCCAAATAAACAGGTCGATGTCACCACACCATGGCAAGCCTCTTGCTTTGGGTAACGTGACTAGGGGCCCGGTTTTAGTGTAACAAATGCGCCCTGGAGCGATGTAAGTATGTTTGAATTTTGCGCCAGAAGCACTCACGTCGCTGGAGTCCAGCAGCACTTTCACGACGTAAGTGACTCGCCTGACAGTGAGACGAATGGTCATCGGCAGCAAAAGCCGTCGGTTCGAGACCGGGCTGCGACTGAGTTCCTCCGAGGACTTAGAAGGAAATATTCCGAAGTGTCAATAAACGATCTTGATGAAACTTAATGGGAATGTAGACGGAGCAAAATAGTGTAATACGCATTTATTTGTTTGTGCCCATTTTCACTCTTAAGGTGTAAAACAGACCCCGAAACGTAATTTGGAATTTTAGGTTTAGAGGGAATATCTTCGAGACGATGGTACGTAAACAACGTTTTTCATGTAAAAGTCGATATGTGCTTAACGTTCCTGAAAACTGTATAAGTAATTGCAAAATACCACACCATCTTAAATTAATTATGGAAAAAACTTTTGTTACAACATAAATTACACAAACCACATACATCCCTGTGTAATGAAACTGGTTTCAGAAATACCATTACTAGCAATTTTGGCATATCTAAAAAAATGGTTCAAATGGCTCTGAGCACCATGGGACTTAACATCTATGGTCACCAGTCCCATAGAACTTAGAACTACTTAAACCTTACTAACCTAAGGACATCACACAACACCCAGTCATCACGAGGCAGAGAAAATCCCTGACCCCGCCGGGAATCGAACCCGTGGCATATCTAATTAAAGTATCTAAATGTTCATTACAGTTCTATTTATTTTGTTTACATTTGTTTATGTTTTATATCGTTATTTTACGTTTTGCATCCATGTTTTTTTTGTTTACCATTTCACATGCATGTATTTTATTAATCGAAAATAATAAGTAACTCATTACTATGATAAAAAATATATTCAATAACGATAATCTGTAAGAAAATGCTTAAAATGTAAATTTTTTTATACTATGCACATAAAGTGAATGACTTTCCTCCAGGTGGGATTCTCAATGGAGAAGACAATATGAAACAAAATTTCGTAGGATTTAGAATGGTCACTGGTGATCCTCTAAATATCCTGATTTGTCAAGCATTTTCCAGTACATTGGTGAGCCTTGAAGAAGCCTTGCTCTACCAAGTGGTAGAGCACTTGCCCGCGAAAGGCGAAGTTCCCGAGTTCGGGTCTCGGTCCGACACACAGTTTTAATCTGCCAGAAAGTTTCATATCAGCGCACACTCAGATGCAGAGTGAAAATCTCATTCTGGAAACATCCCCCAGGCTGTGGTTAAGCCATGTCTCCGCAATATCCTTTCTTTCAGGAGTGCTAGTTCTGCAAGTTTCGCAGGTGAGCTTCTGTAAAGTTTGGAAGGTAGGAGACAAGATACTGGCAGAAGTAAAGCTGTGAGTACCGGGCGTGAGTCGTGCTTCGGTAGCTCAGTTGGTAGAGCACTTGCCCGCGAAAGGCAAAGGTCCTGAGTTCGAGTCTCGGTCGGGCGCACAGTTTTAATCTGCCAGGAAGTTTCATATCAGCGCACACTCCGCTGCAGAGTGAAAATCTCATTCTGGAAACATCCCCCAGGCTGTGGGTAAGCCATGTCTCCGCAATATCCTTTCTTTCAGGAGTGCTAGTTCTGCATGTTTCGCAGGAGAGCTTCTGTAAAGTTTGGAAGCTAGGAGACGAGGTACTGGCAGAAGTTAAGCTGCGAGGACGGCGCTTGAGTCGTGCTTGGGTAGCTCAGATGACAGAGCACTTGCCCGTGAAAGGCAAAGTTCCCGAGTTCGAGTCTCGGTCCATCACACAGTTTTAATCTGCCAAGAAGTTTCAAGCCTGAGCGTAGTTTGCCTGTTCCTTCAGAACGGCCGTCTGTCGTTAATGTATTCGAACTTGTCGACCCTGGGAAGAATAAATTAGTTGTAGGTGGTGACGAATTACACGTTCCTTGGGATTTATGTGAGACGCAGGATAATGAAGTTGGAATGAATAATGTAGAAGCACCAACTCGATATCCAGCGGAATTGTGGAGTCTGAGGTAGCAGAAATAAGTGTGGGCAGTACCGAAGTCATTACATATGGAGATGTCAAGAAGGGTGATTTAAGTACAGTAGTATCTGCCCCATTGGGAGTTGTGTTGAAGTCAGGAACCTTGAGCTAGAAGCAGATGTGCTGGTGATTTTTGCGTCGTGCAAAGTGATATCGCAAACGATGTTATTGTTTTAGATACTACAGGGCATGCACAAGCAGTTGCTCACAGTTGTGTTGCAATTGTAGCCGCGGAAACGGTACAGGCTCATATATATCCTCAGAAGCAAGGTGAATGGAGGAAAACGAAGAACAGACGAGTTCATAGAGTGATTAACCTAGTCAACAGGCAGAATCTGTTGAGTGTATGCCGGAAGTTCAGAATGTAGCGCGAGCACTAGTACTGGCTCACAGACTTGCAAGGGAAGGTGATAACTTGCGCAGCGAGCTGTTTACAGCGCCCATGAAGTATGATCTCAGAGATGAGTATGAAGTGGGTGAAGGATGCAAGCGAGCCTGAAAATGAACATTCAGACTGGACACCATACCAAAGTTACCCTTCGGTGATAGAAAGCAGATGCCAGTGTAGAGCTGTCATGAGTGCGTCTGTTGTACAAAACAAACCAGTCAAAGCGTGTACAAATAAATTAAGGGATATGGTGCATTGTGTAGTGGCACCAGCGACCAGAAGTTGTTTTGGCTGAGCAGGAGTACAGCAACACAAAGCATTTCAAGGAGAATTCTGTTTGTAAAAGGGCGAGACAGTGGCAGCCATAAGCGATACTATTCCACTATATATTGCGAATTGCATAGCAGTGTGCGGTTTTGAGAATATGTTGTGTTCAGAAGCGTAAAGAGAACTGTGGTCGCAATAACACAGTTGCGAAAATTATTCCAAAACACAAGATTGAAAAACTAACTGATAGATAGACGAAATGCCAGCCTTAAGTATTTGATGAAGCCAGGTCATGTTTTGTTGATACTGTTGTGTTATGGATAATTTATTGAGAATGGAAGAGTGCCATTTTTAGTTTGTATGTGTGAAGCTTTTTTTCCCTAAGCGTGGCTCATGGCAAGAGACCTAACCCTGAAACACCTGTATGTTTTGTAATATTCTAGCGAATAAGCAAGGCAAGGGTACTTCGAGAGATGTTGTGAGGTTAAGCATTACAAGAAAGAGACAGAAAATAAGTTCAGGGTGTTTTTAATGATTAATGTACGGAAGTTTATAGTAATTAAGAGTAGCCAATCTAGGAGTATAAAGTTGTTTTACAGATTAAGGGTAAATGTAATTTCAATAGGGAACCAGGGCAAAGCAATAGAAAGCCGCCATAAAATACTACATTGGCAGCCGCAAGTCAGTAGGTGCTACGTGGCGACATGTGTGTCAGAATAAACATAAACGAAAGGAAATTGTGAGATGAGGCCAACCACGCTCAGCGGAAAACTGCACTCTGCTATTGTAGTAACTGCTGCGGGTTTGTTACGGGAAACGTGTCTAGGTGCCAGGTCTTAGGTAAACAGGTGCGCCCTGGAGGGATATAAATATGTTAGAATTTTGAGGCACAAGAATTCCTGTCGCCAGAGTCCAGCAACACAACGAGAACGCCAGGGCCAGGGCGAGCAGCGAGATGACTAGGCATTACTGTCAGAAACCATGGGTTCGAGACTGAGCTGCGCCTGTCGCCGCTAGCACTGAGCTCCTTCGCGGAGTTAGTACCGCAGCACCATCAACCTGCCGGCAGCATCTGCTCCCACCAGCACTGAGTTCCCTCCTCGGAGCTTAGTGCCACAGCGCCAGGCACTGTCCGACTCCCGCTAGAGAGCAGTGGGTCGAGTCCCACGCGCAGCTGTCTCCGTGAACACGTGCAGAGCCGGGAGTCATATCGGGCACCATCGCTGACGGAGCAGTATTTTGTCACTAAGACGTCACGACCATGGCCTGCAGAGGCCACTGACCCTCCACGGCTGTGCCATCAGTGTTGTGGGGCTCCTAGGCAGCACCCTCTCACCAGGACGGAAGCCGCCGCCTGTACGTCAGTGCCAGCCAAGGTCAACAGAATGACGCCGTTTCTGCCTCGCTGAATCATGTCAAAGCATGTACCGCGATAGAATAACAGCCTTCTTTGTTGAAACTTTCTGGCAGATGAAAACTGTGTGCCGGACCGAGACTCGAACTCGGTAAGTTTGCCTTTCGCGCGGCAAGTGCTCTACCAACTGAGCTACCCAAGCACGACTCACGCCCCGTCCTCACAGCTTTACTTCTGCCATTACCTCGTCGTGCTTGGGTAGCTCAATCGGTAGAGCACTTGCCCGCCAAAGGCAAAGGTCCCGAGTTTGAGTCTCGGTCCGGCACACAGTTTTAATCTGCCAGGAAGTTTCGTATCAGCGCACACTCCGCTGCAGAGTGAAAATCTCATTTTGGAAGCCTTCTTTATTGTCAATTGTGTTTCCACCGGGTCGGCCGTCGGGCCTGCGACCACCACTTGCGCCTCCGAATGCAACTGCGCCCTTGTCTGTCCCTGCAATGACTGCCGTTCATCCAAACCCAGTGGTCACCGATAAGGTGCTTATTGTCTGTGCATACGCTGCGTTTAGCCAAGTACAATGTAAAACCACTGGTTTCCATGAAGACTCGTCTTGCTATGAGCAAGCATCATTTTCATTTATGTATGTTTTACATAACTGATAAATATTTGACTGATACAAATGTACAATATTAGATTTGCGTCTAGAGAGACAATATAGTGAAGACAGAGGAGAGTGGGAGAATTTTAAATTGTGTTTCTTTCTGGAACAATAAAAAAGCAGCAGCTTCAGCTATTTGACGACAACTGTATGTACTTGGTGTCTGATTGTATTTTATCACTGTACAATATTTTAAGCTTTAAAGGATAACTTTCTAATGAAAGTAATCTCCTATAGTTAACATTCTACATTCGTATATGTTTTTAAATACATGCTCTGTAACAACACGAATACTATCTGAAGTCGCGACTAACATTCGTAAACTACAATGTATCTCGTTTAGGTAGCACATACTGGTTAAGAGGATAACTGACTGAAAATGCTTAAGGTATACTTCACGTACTCAAACAATACAGAACACATTCGTTGTGCATGCCCCACTATACGATAGGAGAACATTGTATGTGTCCATGAAATTTGTTGTTTTACCTTGCTATACTGTGCATACAACAGCAGGCAAGTAGCAATGACCGCATTTAAGGTTTATATAAAAATATTAAGCCTTTCTACTAGTTGGTCTATGGATGTTGTAGAGAAAGGAAGCCTAAATTAACCAAAGTGAAAAAGTTCAATCATCGATGTTACGACGTACAAACACGTAGTGTAAACTAGTTGTTACGGTATTGGAAGATTACACATATTTTTAACAAATAGTACTCGTTCATCGACATATCTGTCAAAGGGTCACGCAGCACTGCAGACAAACAGAATTCCGTCATTCATTTACACCGTTTTCCTAAGAAAGGTCTTCTCTTCAGCATAAAGTGCCATAAGAAATTATACATTTGAATATTAGATATGAGCCTGTCTCTAACTAAAGTAGCCCTATCAACACTAAAGCAAATGGCATTTTTTCTTCTGAGCATAATTCAAAAATTGTATTCATAAGAAACAAAATTTATTGGAAAAAAGAAATATATCAGTATGCTATATCCACTGTTCCTCCCTGTTTGATGCACGAATACTGACTTTGGAAAGCAACTAAAATTATCATATCTCTCACAATGTGAATCTATACAGAAAAGAAAATATGTGTTTTTAAATTAAGAACATTTTAAAGTAATTTCATTTCAAACATTAATTAACGTTCTTTTAAACAAGTACCGTCACGATCTTTAGTATAAAGCCTAGATTGGTTAAAAATTCTTATTTCTCTTCAGCAATTAAAGGATCTGCTTTATCTTCTTACCGAAATCTTCTTGTATTCCCATCATATGATGCATCCGCAGCTTCCCTTTATATGAAAAGAGATAATAATAGACCGGAGCTGTGTCTTTATATCTCCTAATAGCTTCATCTGTGTTCCAGACAAAGAAGGCATCCGAAAATAACTGAAAAAGAAAAAAAATGAAAATTTTAGCGGCAATAATGGATACTATATGAATAACCATCAAACTGTCTCTGCTATTTATTTGTCACTTATTGTGTTATGAAATAACTCTGTTAATATGTGACATTCCCCGGAATTCTCTTTGACATGCCGCTGACTGGCATTACTTCCCATGAAAGGGAAATTAATGAAACATTTTCGGATAAGTTAAAAGACAATATTAAGTCAATAGGAGAAAAATATGTATAATGTTCTACAAGCACAGGCGCTGCGCAGATCGCACGTAAATGGTATGTAGTTTGTATTTCGACATCTTAGGCATCCTTTTACACAGCATAGAGCTTTGTTATAAAGCTAACACTGAAATAAGTGCTGTCTTAATTGGAATAACGTACTTAAAGTACGGAAGCAATATATTTCATGTCCAGTGAAATAGCTAAATTTAAGCGACCCAGGTCTCGTTACAGCTGGCTAAACCCAACAGAATGCACCTAGCAGTGGCCAATTTTCTGGCATGTAGTTAGACTCAAATACTGAACAGGGCAGTTACATCATATTGATCATTGCACAGTTAGCTAGTTCATTGGTGGTTGTGAAGCATTGTTACAAGCCAACTTAATATATTTTCCCTAAGGGGTGACTCTGAAGATAGCAAAGACAAATTGTGCCAGACAATGAAGACAAAGTTCTCTAAATAACACCCTGGGTACTAAGGAAAGAATTGGATAGTTCACAGTGGAAACAGGAAGCTAATACAACAAGAAGACCGAGGCAGGTGCGAACTAGAACGGAAAATCGGGAGTATGTGCACGCAAAGCCATGTGCCCAGGTGAGTATGTTGATGATCTATCTCAAGAGAATTGTTGTTGCTAAGTCGTCTCAGTGAGATACCTTATAGTTGTTATAGCTGTGCATTTCCACGATCAGTAGGTAACCGTATTAATGCTGACTTTGCGAACAAATTCCTGCTCCAATCCAGCTAACAGAGGGTGTAGCTGCGAACTTAAGCAGCATAAATACAGTGACAATGTTACGATTTTCGTCTCTGTTGCATTACGACCAGTCAGTATTAATAATTATTAATGTTTAAGTAACTATTACCATCCTTTCGGGATTGAGTACCGCTATGTTGGTTTGATTGCTCAGTGCGCTGGAGACGAAAGGTACGTTGTCGCCACGTGCAAGGGCTAAAAATGGCGGTCTTCCGGTTTTCCCGGTCTTCCCGGTTTTCTGTACATTTACACGAAAGTCCTGCGCCTGTCTTACCACCAGCTGCCTCACGCCTGAGCCATTTCTACTTCTTTTACATTAACACAGTTCAGTTACTTAATTAAGGAAAGCCACCCCAAGTCGACAACTGTCCTAAGACACTCAGTGCATTGGAGTATGTACTTCATTGCATGACTCCTATTTGTGTATCTCGTATAATATGGTCTGAGATGACAAAAGTCGTGTGATACCTCCAATATCGTATCGGACTTCATCTTGCCTGGCTTAGTGCATCAACTCCACGTGGCTTGGACTGAACAAGTCGTGGGAAGTCCGCTGCAGAAATAATGAGCCATGCTGCCTCTACACCCTCCCATAATTGTGAAAGTGTTGGCGGTTCACGGTGTAGTGCACGAGCAGTGACCTCGATTATGTCCCGTAAGTGTTCGATGGGACGCATGTCGGGCGGTATGAGTGGACAAATCATTCATTCAAATTATGCAGAATGTTCTTCAAACCAATCACGAACAATTGCGGCCCACTAACATGACATCGTTGTTTGGAGACATAAAGTTCATGATTAGCTGCTGATGGTCTCCAGGTACCGAAGATAAACATTACCAGTCAATGATTGGTTCAGCTGGACAGTGGACCCAGTTCGTTCCATGTAAACACAGCCCACAGCCACCACCAATTTGCACAGTGCCTTGTTGACAACTTGGGTCCATGTCTTCGTGGCGTCTGCGCCACACTCGAACCCTACTATCAGCCCTTATCACCTGAAATCGGGGCTGAGTTGACCAGGTCACGGTTTCCCAGTTGTCTAGGGTCCATCTCATATGATCATGAGTCCAGGAGAGGTACTGCCGGCCATGTCGTGCTGTTAGGAAAGGTACACCCGTCGGTCCTCTGCTACCATAGACCGTTGACACCAAATTTCGATGCGTTATCCTAAGGGATACGTTCATCGTACGTCTCACATTGGTTTCTGTGGTTATATCACGCAGTGTTGCTTGTCTGTTAACACTGACAGCTCTACAGAAGCGCCACTGCTGTCGGTTGTTACCTGAAGGCTGACGGCCAATACACTGTTTGCGGTGAGAGGCAAAACCTAGAATTTAGTATTCTTGGCACACTGTTGACACTGTGCATCTCGGAATATTGAATTCCCTAACGATATCTACATCTACATCCATACTACGCAAGCCACATGGCAGTGTGTGGCGGAGGGTACCTTGAGCACCTCTATCGGTTCTCTCTTCTATTCCAGTCTCGTATTGTTCGTGGAAAGAAGGATTGTCGGTATGCCTCTGTATGGGCTGTAATGTCTCTGATTTTATCCTCATGGTCTCTTCGCGATATATACGTAGCAGTATACTGCTTGACTCCTCGGTGAAGGTATGTTCTCGAAACTTCAACAAAAGCCCGTAAAGAGCTACTGAGCGTCTCTCCTGCAGAGTCTTCCACTGGAGTTTATCTGTCATCTCCGTAACGCTTTCGCGATTACTAAATGATCCCGTAACGAAGCGTGCTGCTCTCCGTTGGATCTTCTCTATCTCTTCTATCAATCCTACCTGGTACGGATCCCACACTGCTGAGCAGTATTCAAGCAGTGGGTGAACAAGCGTACTGTAAACTACTTCCTTTGTTTTCGGATTGCGTTTCCTTAGGATTCTTCCAACGAATCTCAGTCTGGCATCTGCTTTACCGACGATCAACTTTATATGATATTCCTTTTTAAATCACTCCTAATGCGTACTCCCAGATAATTTATGGAATTGACTGCTTCCAGTTGCTGTCCTGCTGTATTGTAGCTAAATGATAAGGGATCTTTCTTTCTATGTATTCGCAGCACATTACACTTGTCTACATTGAGATTCAATTGCCATTCCCTGCTCCATGCGTCAATTCGCTGCAGATCCTCCTGCATTTCAGTACAATTTTCCATAGTTACAACCTCTCGATATACCACAGCATCATCCGCAAAAAGCCTCAGTGAACTTCCGATGTCATCCACAAGGTCATTTATGTATACTGTGAATAGCAACGGTCCTACGACACTCCCCTGCGGCACACCTGAAATCAGTCTTACTTCGGAAGACTTCTCTCCATTGAGAATGAAATGCTGCGTTCTGTTATCTAGGAACTCTTCAATCCAATCACACAATTGGTCTGATAGTCCATATGCTCTTACTTTGTTCATTAAACGACTGTGGGGAACTGTATCGAACGCCTTGCGGAAGTCAACAAACACGGTATCTACCTGGGAACCTGTGTCTATGGCCCTCTGAGTCTCGTGGACGAACAGCGCGAGCTGGGTTTCACATGATCGTCTTTTTCGAAACCCATGCTGATTCCTACTGAGTAGATTTCTAGTCTCCAGAAAAGTCATTACACTCGAACACAATACGTGTTCAAAAATTCTACAACTGATAGACGTTAGAGATATAGGTCTATAGTTCTGCACATCTGTTCGACGTCCCTTCTTGAAAACGGGGATGACCTGTGCCCTTTTCCAATCCTTCGGAACGCCACGCTCTTCTAGAGACCTACGGTACACCGCTCCAACAAGGGGATCAAGTTCCTTCGCGTACTCTGTGTAAAATCGAACTGGTATCCCATCAGGTCCAGCGGCCTTTCCTCTTTTGAGCGATTTTAATTGTTTCTCTATCCCTCTGTCGTCTGTTTCGATATCTACCATTTTGTCATCTGTGCGACAATCTAGAGAAGGAACTACAGTGCAGTTTTCCTCTGTGGAACAGCTTTGGAAAAAGACATTTAGTATTTCGGCCTTTAGTCTGTCATCCTCTGTTTCAGTACCAGTTTGGTCACAGAGTGTCTGGACATTTTGTTTTGATCCCCCTACCGCTTTGACATCAGACCAAAATTTCTTCCGATTTTCTGCTAAGTCAGTACATAGAACTACACTTTCGAATTCATTGAACGCCTCTCGTATAGCCCTCCTCACACTACATTTCGCTTCACGTAATTTTTGTTTGTCTGCAAGGCTTTGGCTATGTTTATGTTTGCTGTGAAGTTTCCTTTGCTTCCGCAGCAGTTTTCTAACTCGGTTGTTGTACCACGGTGGCTCTTTTCCATCTCTTACAATCTTGCTTGGCACATACTCATCTAACACATATTGTACGATGGTTTTGAACTTTGTCCACTGATCCTCAACACTATCTGTACTTGAGACAAATCTCTGAAAGCTGCTTTTTGTCACTTTTGCTAAACAGAAAAATCTTCCTACCTTTTTTAATATTTCTATTTACGGCTGAAATCATCGATGCAGTAACCGCTTTATGATCGCTGATTCCCTGTTCTGCGTTAACTGTTTCAAGTAGTTCGGGTCTGTTTGTCACCAGAAGGTCCAATATGTTATCGCCACGAGTCGGTTCTCTGTTTAACTGCTCAAGGTAGTTTTCAGATAAAGCACTTAAAAAAGTTTCACTGGATTCTTTGTCCCTGCCACCCGTTATAAACGTCTGAGTTTCCCAGTCTATATCCGGCAAATTAAAATCTCAACCCAGAACTACAACATGGTGGGGAAATCTACTGGAAATATTTTCCAAATTATCCTTCAGGTGCTCAGCCACAACAGCTGCTTAGCCAGGGAGCCTATAGAGACATCCAATTACCATGTCTGAGCCCGCTTTAACCGTGACCTTCTCCCAAATTATTTCACATTTCGGAATGTCCCATGCATCTAGCTTCAACTACCATTCTGCATTCAAATTATGTTAATTGCCTTTCCACATGAATAACCTGAGTACAGATCTCTGCTAACTCACTGACCTTTTATATCTTGTGTATGTGATACTGCCACTGTCTGTATATGTGCATACTGCTGTCCCATGTCTTGTGTCACTTCAGTTTAATATAAACGGATCCTCTTAAATGTGTTTACAAGTACACAAAGCAACATTTGGAGGATTAAGATATATAGGACTAAGTGATCAAACATCATGATGAATTACACAGTATATTTTATAAATGAGCCGTATGAGAAACATTTAAAGGTATGCAACATGTGGTAACAACACATATCACGACTTTATTTATAAAGGTGCCCCCGTTTCTTATAGTTATGCTGTGGATAAATCTTGCGCCCTATAACAGGGACTTCTCATAACCGTGAGGTTCCTATTGAGCAGTTACAATGTTTACCATTAACTGTTACCTGCAGCTGCACTCGCATATCAATAGCTTTCATATGATGAGGAATGATGGCTAAGAAAGCTACCGTAAGTACAATAACACCAGCTGCCTTCATGTGTCTGGCAGATGGGGTAAGCACAGTTCGTGATGTGCGGCATGCTCCGCTCCCCCCCCTCCCCCCCCCCCCCCCCCCCAAGCTGTCTCTAAGCATAATGCGCACGAGCAGTGCATACAGAGGGGCATGGGGAGAAGTACAACAAATAGGGTGCAAGTATGGATTAAACCCACTGAGGATTGCATAAACATTGTATCCATCACTTTTGACTGTATCACGTAGCATAAATCAACCAATAAAAGCATTTTCACAAATATAATAAAGATCAAAAGTCAAAGAGAAAAAAGCTTTTTCAAAGAGTAAATATTCGTTCCCTAATTCGCGTAATACTTTAAATCAGCAAGTACCTTGTTCTACACACTTTCTAAAGTAGCATATGTTCTGCCTCAGCGTTCAAGCTACCTACATACAAAATTGTATCAAAATCGGTTCAGCGTGTTAATAGTGAAAATGTAAGACAGGATCACTTCCACATTTATAATATTAGCATGGATAATACTTTCAATTACAATATATTTTTTCCCTTGTCTGATTTTGATGAAGTGAAGCCTAACGGTGCGCAAGCTACACTAAAGTTACAAAATTGCGTCTGAAAACCCTAAGAAGCGAATTAGCGCTTTCACACAGAAAAACAGAGAGGTACTACGGTTTCAGATTTTCTTCGGTATCCGGTTTTTATGACATAAAGCCTACACGGTGCCCTTAAATATACTGAAGTTACGTGCGATAACTTCCTAAAAAGTCATTTAGTAGTTTTGATGAACCTTGTGCAAACATATTGAAAGGCATTCACGACCGATTTACAGATATATTATTAGAATATACTATCAATGTGCCACTGAGTGCCATATCGTCAAAATTTCCATAAATATCAAGCCCAATTTTAGTCCTGGTTTGCATCACAAAGGACAAAAGCGCAACCCACATCTAAATACTGAACTTCAAGTCAACCTGTCAGGGATTACACTTTATTGTCTCTTCTAGGTTATGTGAAGTTAGAGATGTGAAGTTAGAGATCACAGGAGGAGGGAGGACCTACTGGTATGCACAATGTGATGAAGTTTAAAAAACTATTTAGCTACCATGAAAACATTTATTCACAACGATTGAGCGTGTTCCTGAACTGCATTTGGACATGGGAAATATACAGGGTGAGCCACCAAGAATAACTCCCAAAGTGTGACAGGAGTTGAAAAGATTGTGGGACAAAAGTTTGGGGTCGCTTCAGAGATATGAAGATCCACCTTGTTTCTTTTTTTTCTTTTTCTTTTTCTAAATGGAATGCTATAGTTTGATATTTGTTTTCTGATAGCCGCTATCGAGACGAATCCAATGATGTGTAACAATAAGGTGTTTGAAGGCCAACGAAGGTCACAAAGGTTGCATGAAATTTCATTTACAGAAGGTGCTCGAAGTGATGACCACTGGTATCAATGCAGTGCTACAATAATGGATTGAGTGTTATTCCTTATCACATCAGCACTTATCGAAGCAGATGCTCTGACAGTTCTCTCTAACATATCTTCAGGCGTAGTTGGAACGTCTTTATAAGCAATGTCTTTTACGAATCCCCACAAGAAAAAATCCAGAGGCGTCAAGTCTGGCGAACGAGCCGGCCACGACACATCTCCTTCGCGTCCAAACCGTAGGTTTGGGAATTGTCTCTGAAACTCATTTCTAGTCATCACCGAAAAATGTGCCAGACACCCATCGTATTGATACAACATTCTGTTCATTGTTCATAAAGGTATTTCTTCCAATAACAGACCCAATGTTTCTTGCAGGAATGTGGTGTACTTCCTACCATTAAGATTTCTTTCGATGAAATCGGGGCCTATAATTCTGTCCTCCTGAATCCCGCACCATACATCCACCGGCCACGGTTTATGGTATGCAATTTGCCGCAGCCAACAGGGATTTTCAGTAATGCATGTTATGCAAATTAACATTTCTATATTAGTGACTGTAGCCTCGTCAGTAACCAAAATCAAATTAATGAATGGGCCATCCTTCTGAAACTGAAATTGAGCCCATCGGTAGAATTCAATGCGACGCATACAATCCGTACTAGATAATTCTTGGTGTAGACTGATATGGTAAGGATGGCATTTAAGGCGATGCAGATTACGAACAACACTACTCTGCCCCATGCCAGATTCCCTTGCGATTCTCTAACACAAGGCTCTCGAACCACAGTGGCAAGAGTACAAATTTGCGTTTCCTCGTTAGTAACTTTCCTTTGCTGGATATGTTTCCGATGCGTTAAAGATCCAGTTGTTCTCAATTTATCGTACTCATATTTACATGTACGACGTTTATGGTGAGTACGTTGAGGATGTCTTTCGACGCATGAGTCTCCAGCTCTCACTGAATTTTGTTGGCATTCTCCATAAATGAGAAGCATATCGATTTGTTCTCCAAAGGATAATTAATACCACTCAATCCATGATAAGAAGATTGCAGCACTGCATTGATACCAATGGTCATCACTTCGAACACCTTCTGTAAATGGACGTTCATGCCACCTTTGTGACCTTCAAAGACCTTACTGCTACACATCGTAGGATTAGTCCAGATAGCGGCTGTTAGAAAATAAGCACCAAACTGCAGCATCCCATTTAAAAAAACAAAGTTGACATTCATATCTCTGACGCGACACAACCTAACAACAAAAAACCAATGGCCCCGTTGTCCTAAGCAACATTTGTTCCACAAACTTTTCAGCTACTATCATACTTTCGGAGTTATTCTAGGCATAGTTAGTGACTCACCCTGTATGAGAAACCTAACACTATGGTTCGTTATAAACTGTAGTAACTGAACGAAAATTATTACTCAATAAGGATTGTGTTGACTAAAGAACGCAACTTGGACGAGCAGTTGTTCACATCCAAAAACATTCAGAATCACAAAACAACTAAAAGTGAAATTCAGCATTCTCTATTTGCGACTGAATCGTTAAGTCGAATAACAGCTAACTTCGGAGACGATTCGTGAATCGGGACCGATTAAAGAACAAATTCGGTTCTGTCTGAACCTAAGTGGTAACCGAAATGTCTCTCGCGAGAATTTCGCACCACTTCTAACGATAGAGGTTAAGCATTGTATCTAAGTGGTAACCGAAATGTCACTCGCGAGAATTTCGCACCACTTCTAACGATAGAGGTTAATCATTATATAAATCTCAACTCAAAACTGAACTAACTCCCAGCCAATATTGCCGTTCAGGTACGCACAGAAGCAGCAGGTCATAATTACGAACTGTCAGCTGCGACTTATCTGCGTCGAAGTAATTTGTGACTGAACTCTAAACTGTCTCTCCTCTGTGTACAGAGAGCGCACTGACCAACATCAAGGTGAGTTTTCCAGAAATAGCAGGCGTCTCCTCCAGTCAGAAGGCAGGAAAGACAATGCCTGGTTCATTCGCCTCAAAATGTTCCACTGGTTTTAATGTCCAAAAATTCGAAAAAAGTCGTACGGTCTGAAAGAGCCAGTTGCGAGAGTTTCCGATACGAAAACTCGCGAAGGTAACGTTCCCACGCCCGCTAGACCGGCGACTCGAACCAGCTTTGAAAATTGAACTGCCATTCCCAAGATTGCTAAGTAAATATGTACCAAGACTGAATACTGTATGTATGTATTTATACTCTGTTTTCCTTATGCTATTGCCTACTGTGCCAGTGGATGTTTTCTTCTATTGTTAGGCTACAGTATAAGCTGTGTTTGCATTTCAATATTTTTAAATCAGTTTGTATTTTAGCTGGGTAGTGGTCGTGGGCTATTAATGGTCAGTAAACGCGCTAAGGGAGCTGTTACATTTTACTGTTCCGAACATGTTGTTTTTATAGTTTCTGCTTGTTTTTTCTATGTGTTGTGACTGACAAGTGTTGCATGTGAGTCCATATATGTCTGATCACTTGAACTTATCTCTGGGTGTTTTCTGTGTTCTGAGATTTTTCTGTGTCGTGTTGTCTGTCCTGTATCATATATCAAGTATCTGCTGCTTGAATATTTTGCCTATTCTGTGTAAAATTGTGTTATTGTAGATGAACATGTGCCGTTAGTTTTGTACGTATGTTGTTGCTCTGTTGCGTCTTGCACGTGGGCATTGTGTGTGTGTGTGTGTGTGTGTGTGTGTGTGTGTGTGTGTGTCTGTGTATGTGTGGGTGTGTTGTATTCCTGCGTGTTGTGTAGTGTCTTCTGTGTATAAGGCAAGTTCATTCCTTTCCCATTTACTTATTTGTTGGTTCGGCTTGTCTATGATATGGGTATCATAGCCATTTTCCACTGCCATATTGTTTAATTTGTTTATCTCCTTTGTGTAGTTCTGTTTTCTTATGGTTTTCCTGTTTAAACTATGAAGCATGAATCTGAAGCTTGCTTGTTTGTGTGCCAATGGGTGCTTTGACAGTTTGTGAATGGTGCTCCTTATGGATGTCGGTTTCCCGAATATTATCATGAGCAGAATTTATTTTTAGTAAATTTTAATAATACAGTGCATCATCTGTTCCTGTCTCTAAAGTGAAGTTAATTTTTTAGCTTTGGATTTTTCTGTGGCATTCTTTTCATCCGTACTTTTGACAATGTATTTTAATGTTTTTCAGTGTTTGTTGAATGTTTTTCTGGTACCTTGCTGTTGAGTCACTGGTGAACTGCATATCAGGCGGACCTCATATCCTATAATTTTATTGGCAAACACGGCCAGTGCAAGCGCAGTAAGTCCAAATGATGAATAATTCTTAGAATAGCCGTCACGGTAACTGAAGGCCATTCTCCTGATTCAAAAAATTTTGTCCTAAGAGGTGTGAGCGAATGAGAGCAATGTTATATGCGCCGAGTTCGCAGGATCCTTAACTGTGCCCTTTTTAATCCATGTACCTGGATATTAAAACTGTTGCAAAGCGGTGTGTAGTGTCAATATGTCGGTGCGTGAGAGACTCAGCAAACTGAAAGCACAAATTCGATGAGTTCGTCCACACACGGATCACTCTCTCAGCGTGGCAATGCCAGAGAATACATGACGCTGCGAATGTGCAACAATCCGAGGAACCGCGCTGCTGCTACGGTCGCAGGTTCGAATCCTGCCTCGGGTATGGATGTGTGTGATGTCCCTAGGTTAGTTAGGCTTAAGTAGTTCTAAGTCTAGGGGACTGATGACCTCAGATGTTAAGTCCCATAGTGCTTAGAGCCATTTGAACCTTTTGAACAATCCGACCCCTTGCGTTCACTGTCTTAGATGATGCTCCATACAGTGTCGACTTGGCTCCATCCGATTTTAATCTGTTTCCAGAACACCTTTGAGCATTTCAGTTTGATAATGATGAAGCGATGGAACCAGAGGTGAGTTTGTGGCTCCATCAACAAACATTCTACAGTGACTCTATCAACAAACTGATTTCTCCTTGGAAGAAATGTTATTGTAATGTATGCCAGAACAGGGTTCGAACACGCGTCTCCTGCTTACTAGACAGATTCTATGTTCGAATATTTATTGTTTGCAAAGATCACGGAATAAAGTAAATAAAACGACCCTAGCTACTTATGTGTCCGAAAACTACACTAGAAACTGAGCGGACTTGTCATGAATGATCGAAAAATTCGTAAACTGCTACAACGAAGATAAATAGCACTACTAAAAACAGCTAAGTAATGAGCTACTGTGCGCTTCCACTAAAAAGTAAGTCAGAATATCTCTAAACAGTCTAGGTAAAAACCAGAAGCTTTATTACACTTCGCTGGTTCACCTGAAGGTATCTGGCACGTCGCTACATGAAATATCGTGCGTGGCGGAAGACCACAACCGGCTGCACTCCCGAAACATCACCGAATAACTTTTATATACGTTGCACAAAATTTTAAAAGTGTGAGCTATGTCCGTAATGGTACGTATTCCACAGTCAAATGTTTAGCATAAGTTTAATGTAATTGTAGATATAATGATAAAAAAGTATAATTTTTAGAGCGATTTTATGTCGTTTTTAGCATGGTGTCAGCTTTATCAGGAGCTAAGTTAGTCTATTCGTTAGACTATATATGCTAAAAGTGGAGAACTAATTACGTAGAAGTTGATACTGAGGTTGCTGGGTGACCATGGGTGGTGGAAATTAAATATTTATCAGCACTTACTTAAATAGGAAGACTTGAGTACGATAGTGTCAGCTAAATATGCAACGCCATTGAGGTGGGCTAGCTGTGTGAATCCAAGATAATGTTTATTTTTCAAAAGTCGTTGGCATCATCACAAAGACCATCGCAAAGACACAAATTCCTAATATAAGGTAAATATACTTCCGGGAAAAAATTGGTACATCAGAAAAGACGTGGTCGATTTTGATCCGATGACGGCATATTTAACCTGGACGATGTACTGATAATGGTTTCAACGTCGTCCGCTAACAGGTAAAGCAACGGCATAGCTACCAGAATGACATCAATGTCTACCCCTTAATAGGGAATGTGCACAGCCAGAAGCCTCGGAGTGGTGCAAACGTGTGAAGCAAGTAGGTAACCATGCCACGGAGACGCACTCGTGCTTCGTACAGTCAACAGAGCAAGTTTGAAATGGGTCAAACTGCGGCCTTTCGAATGTCGATATTGTTAATTTAGAGAATCGCCACGCAAGTCGCACTTGGTGCGTCATTCCTGCAAAGATGCTGGTATCAGTGGCCGCGTAAACATTCTCACACCCGTAGACGAAGTTCTGGACGTCCACGCTACACAGACGGTCGCCAAGATCGTCGTATTGTAAGGGCAGGAGTGGAAGATGGTACAGCTACCACAGCACGTATAAGAGGGCTTGTGAGCCTAAACGTGTCAACACGAAATATTGCGAACAGATTATCAGCATTGGGATTACGGGCACGCACACCTCTATCCCGTCTTCCACTCAGGCCACAGCGTCGACGTGCACGGCTCTAATGTTGTCGTCAGGGGATCACTTGGAATGGTGCGCCCTGGTCTTCAGCGATGAAAGCAGATTCTGGCTGCACGCAGGTGATGGATGCCTGTGCGTGCGACGCAGACCTGGTGAACGCTGTCTCGTAGAGTGCAGTCATCCAAGACACACTTGCCCCATCCCAGGTCTTATTGTCTGGGGTACGATAAGCTATAACTCTCGCTCGCCTTTGTTGATTCTGGACAAGACGCTAACCAGCGCTCTGTACGTGAAGAATGTTGTAAGACCCGTTCTTTTGCTGTTCTTGCAGCAGGGAAGTGATGTGCTGATGTGTTGTTCCAACAGGCTAACCTCGCTCACATACTGCCCATGAAACTCAGTGGGCTCTATAATACGCGCAGCAACTTCCCTCGCAGCACGATCTCCGGAGTTGTCTCCAATCGAGGGCTCTTACAGCTCTACGTGAACAAGTAGAGCAGGCGTGGAATAACATATCCCAGGACAGAATTCGGCATCTGTACGGCCGACTGGATGCCAGAGTCAGCGTCTGCATTGCCACGCACGGAGGCTGAACCACGTACTAATACACTCCTGGAAATGGAAAAAAGAACACATTGACACCGGTGTGTCAGACCCACCATACTTGCTCCGGACACTGCGAGAGGGCTGTACAAGCAATGATCACACGCACGGCACAGCGGACACACCAGGAACCGCGGTGTTGGCCGTCGAATGGCGCTAGCTGCGCAGCATTTGTGCACCGCCGCCGTCAGTGTCAGCCAGTTTGCCGTGGCATACGGAGCTCCATCGCAGTCTTTAACACTGGTAGCATGCCGCGACAGCGTGGACGTGAACCGTATGTGCAGTTGACGGACTTTGAGCGAGGGCGTATAGTGGGCATGCGGGAGGCCGGGTGGACGTACCGCCGAATTGCTCAACACGTGGGGCGTGAGGTCTCCACAGTACATCGATGTTGTCGCCAGTGGTCGGCGGAACGTGCACGTGCCCGTCGGCCTGGGACCGGACCGCAGCGACGCACGGATGCACGCCAAGACCGTAGGATCCTACGCAGTGCCGTAGGGGACCGCACCGCCACTTCCCAGCAAATTAGGGACACTGTTGCTCCTGGGGTATCGGCGAGGACCATTCGCAACCGTCTCCATGAAGCTGGGCTACGGTCCCGCACACCGTTAGGCCGTCTTCCGCTCACGCCCCAACATCGTGCAGCCCGCCTCCAGTGGTGTCGCGACAGGCGTGAATGGAGGGACGAATGGAGACGTGTTGTCTTCAGCGATGAGAGTCGCTTCTGCCTTGGTGCCAATGATGGTCGTATGCGTGTTTGGTGCCGTGCAGGTGAGCGCCACAATCAGGACTGCATACGACCGAGGCACACAGGGCCAACACCCGGCATCATGGTGTGGGGAGCGATCTCCTACACTGGCCGTACACCACTGGTGATCGTCGAGGGGACACTGAATAGTGCACGGTACATCCAAACCGTCATCGAACCCATCGTTCTACCATTCCTAGACCGGCAAGGGAACTTGCTGTTCCAACAGGACAATGCACGTCCGCATGTATCCCGTGCCACCCAACGTGCTCTAGAAGGTGTAAGTCAACTACCCTGGCCAGCAAGATCTCCGGATCTGTCCCCCATTGAGCATGTTTGGGACTGGATGAAGCGTCGTCTCACGCGGTCTGCACGTCCAGCACGAACGCTGGTCCAACTGAGGCGCCAGGTGGAAATGGCATGGCAAGCCGTTCCACAGGACTACATCCAGCATCTCTACGATCGTCTCCATGGGAGAATAGCAGCCTGCATTGCTGCGAAAGGTGGATATACACTGTACTAGTGCCGACATTGTGCATGCTCTGTTGCCTGTGTGTATGTGCCTGTGGTTCTGTCAGTGTGATCATGTGATGTATCTGACCCCAGGAATGTGTCAATAAAATTTCCCCTTCCTGGGACAATGAATTCACGGTGTTCTTATTTCAATTTCCTGGAGTGTATGTATGTTCCATCCATCTCTAAATGCAATCATTTCAAGTACACTATATGCACTATTGCAACAATAAATACTCAGTGAACCGGAAACCTCTAAAATCGTGTAGTAAATTATTTCACGACAGTGTACATTTTGATAGTTATAATCGAATGAAGTTAATAGCTCCCACGATCGCAAGATCGCTTTCTCTAGTGTTCTTGTCTTTTTAGCAATAAGACAACCGTAAATATTGTCGCACAGCAGTGCATTTCGTTATCAGGCGGTGGGGGCGCTGTGCAGTTTGGTGGACACGACTGCACCGTGAAACCGTCACTTTGCAGGTCTGCACAAGCGTTCCGCGCTCATGCTCTGTGCACTGTATGAACCTCGCACGGGAGCGTCAGTCTCGTGACCCGCTCTCACGAGCATACTCACATCTCTGGCGGACGCGGCTGCAAAAGGGCTCGCGCTGCGTTAGACCAATTGGCGTGAGTTTTCTCTCTGGCCAATCAGAATATTTCATGCTACATTATTGAATATTCGCTTGTTACGCGTGGCACCGATTCTTTCATGTGACTCGAAGATATTTCAGCATCTCTGAGCCACCATGAGCGGGCTTTCTTTATTCAAACCTGTGAAATGTGAATATATTTTAAGTGATAATTAACATAAGAAAATGATGCCTAAAGACAGTTTTTGTTTGTTACGGTTCCTTATCTCAATCAGTAAAGATGGAGATCTTATAACGTCGCTTTGTTGTTCGTCTGTCTGTTAAGAACCCCTTTCTCAGAAACGGGTAGACGTATCAACTTTAAATTTATATCACACATTAAGATCTACAGCGCCTTGATGGAGCACAAAATTTAAGCTTCTAAGTCAATGCAGTCAAAAGATAATGCCATTAATGTCACATATTTTGATACTCACAAACGCAGTCATCAAGACCTATAGGGTACTTCCCGTTCACCTACAATCACGAAATTTGGCTGTAAGCAAAGTTTCACAGCGCAAGTAAATTCGTAATTGTATCGCACAACAAAAAAAAATTTTTTTTGTCGTTTGTTATCTCACTCCCTGTCCGTATATTAAGACCCCTTATTCTCACAAACCGGCTGGGGTATTACGTGGAAATTTACGTCACATACTGAGATCTACGGTTTCTTGGCTGTGTAAAACACCCAATGTTCTGAGTTAATTCAGTCAACAGACACGGTCATTTATGTTGCGTATTTTGATACTCGCCCACTCATTAAAACATATAAGGTGCATCACTTTGCAGTTAAAGCAACACAAAAAGTCCAAAATTTCTTAATCTGCAATTACATGTCACGAAAAATATTTCTTTTTTATGTGTTATCCGTCAGTCAGTCTGTGAAGACCTCTTTTTCTCAAGAACGGGTAGACGTATCATATTGAAATATATGCCACGTACTAAGACGCACGGTTCGTTGGCGGTGCAAGAAATGTAAAGTTCTAAGTCAGTCTAGTCAAAAGATACGGAAATTTACGTCCCGTATTTTGATACTCTCTAACTCACTCATGAATCCGTACAGGGTGGTACGAGTGGCACTAGAACCATGAAATTTGGCTAGAAGCAACAGTACACACTTCAAGCAAGGAAAAAACTCAAAAATTGAGAATTGTAACTACATCAAACAAAAAAATTTTTTTTATCATTTCTTATCCGAATGTCTGTCTGTCTGTGCAGTCACCCTTTTCTGTTACAATTGAAAACGCGAAATTGAGCAGAAAAATTAAAGCATTCACGGAAGTCTTGGAATTCCTGGGACCTATATATCGCCAGTATCGATATCAATAACAGACAAAAATTATTGAGGTTCTCGATTCCCGGGAGCTATCTACATACGTAATTACGTTTCAGCGGAATGTTCAGAGCGCGAGTACTACTCCCACTTGGCCAATATTTTGGTTATTACCTTAATTTTACATCATACAACTATGCAGGACCGTCAGTTCATTATCCTGTCCTGCTAGCTTGTCATCTATGACCTAACGAAATTTTGAATTTGGTTAGCGAGTTAATACATGACTTTGTGTTTAAACGTAAAAATTGTTCCATCAAGATACTCGGTATTACTTACGTTTTACTTTGGCAGATCCATTTTCTTTCGCGTTCACATAAGGTATGGAGAACCACCCATAAATACTATACATATTTCGCAGACATTTTTTATAACGTGAACTTTTCCCTTCTCAAAAAAGATAGTGTAAACGTTATTATTAAGGCACTGATGGCCAATGGTTCATTCAGTGCACATCCACATGAACTCTTACGGGAATCGGGAGATGTCGGGAGTGATGATGCTAATGATCGGAGGCACTACATCAGTAGTCTGTGGCATACCTTAAGAATTTGGGGCTGACAGGAGGTGTACTAGGATGGTCTATGCAGTTGTGGTGACCACTGTGTCCGTATGACGCAGTGGTCAGTGCATTTACCTAGTAAGCAGCAGATGTGGGCTCGAATCTCATGCCAGCTTTGGTTTTCAGCTTGCCCCATTGATATCAATCAGTGACGATTCGTAGTTAATGTCTTTTGTTCCTTTGCACCTTGAATAAAGATTCAGTAGAGCTCCAGCCTCAGAACAGGACGGAGCCAGCAGCAGCAGCTTACCGTTCGTACACAGTTTGATACATCGTATGGTTTAATGGTATTCTAACTTGCTTCTGAGTAGATGAGAACAGCAGCTGTTTATTTAGATGTTTTAACACTGCTATTTAATTTTGTTGTAAGAGTTTGCTTATTTCGTTTCTGCTGGGTGCATTCAGTTTTCTGGGTTAGAGTTACATTACCTGTTGTTTAGACAATAATTGATTAAAGACAGATACGGACTGCGCCTGTTATGTACAGATGCAAGGAAAATTCGTCACTGTGTGTAAACAACTGGTAGCTGTGTTAGTCACGGACGACAGACTACAGTCTGCTGTCATGAGCTGCGCTGGCTTTGGAGTGTCTGCGACGAACGCTTTGGGATCTCTCCACCTATAGCGTCGCCCGGTACACTGACGCCACGATTCACACGTTGCCGGCCGGTGTGGCCGTGCGGTTAAAGGCGATTCAGTCTGGAGCCGCGTGACCGCTACGGTCGCAGGTTCGAATCCTGCCACGGGCATGGATGTGTGTGATGTCCTTAGGTTTAATTAGTTCTAAGTTCTAGGCGACTGATGACCTCAGAAGTTGCGTCGCATAGTGCTCAGAGCCATTTGAACCATTTTTTTGATTCACACGTTGCGGCCTGTTGACACTTACCGATGATATGCTAACAGTGGCGGGGTCGCAAATCTCTCGGCAGAAGGTGAAAGTGGATGAAAGCGTTTCATGCTTACGCTGTAACAGCAGGCTTGACGTATTGCCTGTGCATGGTACGCCTCGCGTGCTGGGACTGTGGCAGAGCACAGAGAGTGAGATCGCTTGTCACCGGGAACTCCAGCGTTAGAGTCCCTCAGGAAAATAGCGAGGAAATCCTGTGTCCATTCTGTTTGCGGTACAGGTGGTGTAGTCCGAGACGTGGAGGAAATTCTACCGGCAGCAAATGAACGCGCTGGGTGCACCCGCCTGCAAATCGTGGCTGATGTTGGTGCGTATGATACCTGTCGCCTTGGTTCAGAGTATTCCATCTGTCCCTGCTGGTAGCTGCCCGATTTGGTGAAGCCTCGCCCGCAAGGTGGAAGCATCTTTACCAAGACCGATCGTAGTTCTGTGGTTTGCAGCAAAATGGAATGTAGAAACCAGACGCTCACACGATTCTGTGACGGTATCAGATGCATATTTCTCGACTTCCGCTATTGGGTAGAGAACTGTCGCATTTCCCTTAATAGGTCAGGCCTGCAGTAAACGCAGGAAGTAGCTACGCTGAGGTGACAAGAGCCACTGGACATCGATATGCACATATACAGATGGCGGTAGAATCGCGAACACAAGGTATAAAAGGGAAGTGCGATAGCGGAGATGAGACGACACTTAACATACTTTGAATGCGGAATGGTAGTTGGAGCTAGATGCATCGGGCATTCGATTCCAGAAGTCGTTAGGGAATTCAATATTCCGAAATCCACTGTGTCATTTGTGCCCAGAATACCACATTTCATGCGTTAATTCTCACCACGGACAACGCAGTAGCCGACGGCCTTCATTTAACGACCGAGAGCAGATGCATTTGCTAACAGACAATCAACAGTACATGAAATAACCACAAAAATCAATGTGGGATGTACAATGAACGTATCCATTAGGGTAGAGTGGTGAAATTCAGCGGTAATGGACTATGGCAGCAGGCGACCAATGCGAATGCCTTTGTTAACAGCACATCGCCATTCGTGGGCTCGTGACTATATCGGCTGGACACTAGCCGACTGGAAAATCGTGGTCTGGTCAGATGAGACCAGATTTCGGTTGGTAAGAGCTGGTGGTAGTGTTCGAGTGTAGCGCAGGCTCCGTAATAGTGTGTGCTGTGTTTACATGGAATGGACAGGGTCCTGGTTAAGTTCGGTTACTGGGATTGTTTTTCTGTTGTTTAAGACGACTCGCCTACTTGGAGACCTTTTACAGCCATTCATGGATTTCATGATCCGAATGAAAGATGGAATTTTTCGTGGATGACATGTCACCAGGCCACAGTTGTTCACGATTGGTTTGATGGACATTCTGGACATTTCGAGCCTATAGGCACTCCAGGTTGTCCGCTATGAATCCCGTGAAACATCTATGGAAACGAGACGCCATTTCTTGCACAAAATCCTGCAACGGCTGCACTTTCGCAATTATGGATGCCTATAGAGGCATCATGGCTCAATATTTCTGGAAGTGGCGTCCAACGAGTTGTTGAGTCCTAGCCAAGTCGAGTTACTGCTCTACGCCAGGCATTAGCAGGTACTAGGGACAGAAAGCTGGCTGAAACCAGAAAAGCAACGAATTTCTGAAACCCGATTGGAATGTGTATCAGAAAGACTGTCGAAAGCTGGCTGTAGAAGCTTTTTTAGAGCCATAAAAATAAGATAAATTCTAGCGAGATTTGAACAGATTCCGAACGCGAGATAATTTGGGCGAAGACAAGCGATAAAGGTGGATAAAATGGTTTTATAGGCCCCATGGCTCAGCAACAGTAGTGGCGGAACAATTGAGGGGAAACGCCGAGAGCATTTCGTGTAAACTTTCTGTTCATGTTACAGTTTGAGGTGTTACAGTTTGAGGTGAAGATTTTATTCTGTCAGCTGCAGACTGGGAGACTAAAGTTCAAATGGCTCTGAGCACTATGGGACTTAACTTCTGAGGTCATCAGTCGCCTAGAACTTAGAACTAATTAAACCTAACCTAAGGACATCATACACATCCATGCCCGAGGCAGGATTCGAACCTGCGACGGTAGCGGTAGCCCGGTTCCAGACTGTAGCGCCTAGAACCGCACAGCCACTCCAGCCGGCCGGAGACTCAAGTGATTATGACGCGTTCAGGGACAGAGAGTCGCGTGATATTGTTGAAAGTGCTTTATCCGAAAATTAACTTGAGCAGTTAATCTAGAACCGATTCGTGAAGATTACATCCTAGACCTGTGAGTGAGAGACAGACCCAAACTTCTAAACTCATCGTAGAAGACCATTTACAGCATCATTATACACGGCTGTATTTGGAATACAAACAAAGGCATAAGAGCTTTGTGCTTAACACGAGCGACAAGAAACAGGTTTCAGATTATTACCTGAGCGGTCAGCACGAAAATTTCAGACCCACCACTAAAAAAGTTGAGTATCGGTGGATGAATCTCAAGAGCTTTGTGAAATAAGCTTTAGGCAGTTATGTGCCAAGCAAAGTTGTGAGGGATGGAAAAGACCCGCTGTGCTTCGACAGCCACAGCCACGGTTAACATTAGAAACTTGCTTCGAAAGCAAAGAGACATTCAGTGACAATTTAAACGTAAACGAAACCTCAGAAACAAACAAGAGTTAAAGAAAACCAACAATAGCGCAAGGAGCGTCATGAATGAAGCCTTCAACGAATTCTAAAGTACAATTCTGTCTACGACTTGCCAGAAAATCCTATGAATACTTGGTCTTATGTTAAATCCAAGAAGACACAGAAAGAGCCGAAATACTGGATTGTAGTGCCTGGATTAAATCGTCGCCCGAAAGACAAAATGACTGATATCGAAAAAAGTGGCTGCCTGATAGAAATGCTGAACAGAGGGAAGACCAGTGGACCTGGGTCCCTGTGGCATACCAGTACATTTCTAGACAGAGTATGCGAAGGAACTTGTCCCTCTTCTGTCAGCATCGTACCGTACATGTCCGCAGAAACCAAGTGTTCCTGGTGATTGCAAAAAAGCGGGCATCATTCCCGTTTTGAAGAAGGCTCGTCGCACAGATACAATTCTAAAACGCTGGAAGGTGTTTTACGTTCGTTTATTATGACATTTCTGGATATCTAAAATTTTCTCCCTAGGAACAACCAAGGTTTCCGAAAACAACAATCGTGTGTAACACAGTTCACTCAGTTCCTTCGCGAGACCCAGAAAGCAGTAGGTACAGGCGCCCGGGTGAATACCGTATTCCTCGACTTCCGGAAGGCATTCGATACAGTTCCGCACTGCTACGTAACGAGAAAAAAATACGAGCGTTCGGCATGTAAGACCAACACGGTGACTGGACTGAAGAGTAATCAGAACACAGCATGTCGTTCTGAACGGAGTCTTCCGACGTAAAGATCTGGCGTGCCCCAGGCAAGTGTTACAGGGCCGTTACTTTTATCAATATATATGTAAATGACTTAGTAGCTGACATTGCAAGTTCCATGAGGATTTTCACGGAATGACGGTGTTGTGTACAGAGTAGCTGTCACGCAAGAAAATCAGAGTGAAACGCAGGAAGACCTGCAGGGGATTGTCGCTTGGTGTAGGGAATGGCAATTGATCCTCAACACCAATAAATGTAACGTATTGCGAATACATTTACAAAAGGACTCTTTATCGTATGATTACGGGACTGTAGGACAATCAGTAGAAATAGGTTTTTTTCATAAAATACCTAGGAGTTTGTGTAGGAACAATATGAAATGGAACGGTCACCTAGAATTAATCGCGATTAAGGCAGACGGCAGACTGTGGTTCATTGTAAGAATCAAAAATGGCTCTAAATGGGTCAAATAAATTTTCTTTGTAATAAAGTGGTAAGGACAAATTTGTAGCTCTCAGCATATTCTGCCAACGTTTGGCTTTCGTAGAAGATGGCACAATGTCTATTGGGCCCCAGTGATGTAAAAATATGGCAATGCATTTATCTAAAGATAATGCGTCATCTATTTATCAAGTATTTGAGTCTCATATTCCGTAGACATTTGTTCCTGATTAAGCTGCAAGTATAACTCTGATAAAGCTGTTGTTTTACGGATTAGAGTACTTATAAATAAGTTTCCTTAACAGATTATCTTGCAGACTTACGCATTCAAAGCTCAGATGATGAGGGTACACTAAAAGGTGGCACGGAATTTTGCAAAGAGATCTACTTACTTCAGTTAGTTTGCCTGGAGTAATCTCTCCAGACGGGAAGTAGAAGTCGTTAATTTTCTCGGTTATAAAGTCCGCATGCGGCGACGCGTCGTAAGATAACACTAAAGGAAACAACCTCTTCCTCTCTTGCAGTAACTCTTGCTTCATTGTGTCATTTCCGACTATAGCTGAAACATAGAACAAGAGGTAATATAATTAAGATAATTAAATCTCGTTGGGGTTCAGAGTATGCAGTCATCCTAGACGATTATAGTAGTCATGGTGCTGTATGTAAATAATATAAAAGAGTATGTTAGCAATTTGAAATTAAGAACACGAAACAGTAACAGAAGTTTTTGTAAAATTATTTATGGCTAGCTAGAGACACGGAATGGAAAGGTAATTTAAACATAGCAGTAATAATAATAATAATAATAATAATAATAGGAAAGTAATCATACTCCTTCAGAACACTGCACGTAAAAATAGTACATATGAAATATCACTTCGGAAACTAAGACAAAACTAAATTTCCGATTATTTCTCCTCCATAAAAGAGGTCGAGTATTTTTGAAGTGTTGAAAGAACAAAACCGTGAAACAGTGGTCAGACCAGACGCAGAAATAAATGATAGGCCAAACCAATCTTTTGGTAGCACGGAACAATGGAGATCGTGATGTTTGTATTAGCGTTATTAAAACAGATAAAATAATCTTAAACTACGGGAATCTTCCCGTCACATTGAATTTAACAGTTACAGAGTGACATATATGCACTGACCACCCTCTCAGTGAATCGAAGCGGTGCTGTGCTCAAGATGTTTGCACGACTCTTCATTCTTTCTTTCATTATCATTTTCTAGAGATACAACAGTTAAAGAGTTTGTGCAGTGGATAAAGACGTAAAATAACAAAGTGAATCATAGGTTTGAAATTCCATTAGTAATCAACTGCCTGTAAACTACATGTGCTGATTGAATGAAATGTAAGATTTAACAATTAACAAGAAAGCCTATACAGTTTTTAATACTATTTTTTGTCGAAGAAGTGGCTAGTAAGATGTGTATTCAGTTATCTTCCGAATATCTACGTATTCTTGATTTCCTGCTTTATGCCAGGCGGGTACTAGTCGAAGACCTTCACTTTAGAATAAGGAACACTATTCCGAATTCTAGAACGCAACGTTCATGTGCAAATTATTTTCTGTTTTATTTTGGTACAGTCAATTACAGTTTAACTACAACAGATATTCTTTATTTACTATAAACAGCTGTATGGAGCTAATATACTGCAAAATTTGTCTGAGAAAACCAAGATATTTCAGAGCTCTACAGAATACGCCTCTATCTATTAAAAAAAAAAAAAATCTGTTACTCGCTTCTGCCGACTGCAAGGTTTAGTTAGCTGCGTTGTTCTAAAAGGCAAAAGGAAGCGGAAGTTTGCAAATTGCTCCGGCACTCCTTTATTTGAGAATACATAAATCAAACTGCCGATTTGGTCTTATGTATTAGTTTCCTATCAGTTGATTGCATTTTAAAGTGGTCCCTCGCTGGATCGTAGGGAGTATCATTTAACGTGTTTCACTTTGTGTTCGTCCACTAATATCAATTAACAGAACCAACAAGTCATTCGTGTTTGTTAGAAACTGCATAATATCAGTCTTTGTGAGACAATGAAAAACCGTTTACAAAGAAATCTAATGTACGCAACTCAGCAAGTTTATTAGCGGACATACAAGACAGAGTGGGCGTAATATCAAAGTCACTTATGAAGACATCCGGTGTCAGGTCACAAACTTGCGTGACTTATATTCAAAGTCAAGTACCCCCACTGTCCCTTTCCATGGGGAATCAGGGAAACATCAGCACGTGAATGTGATACATTCAAGGTAATCCAGGGGAACCCCCAACCCTTCCATCCCCTCTCTCCCATCACCCCTCCCTCTCTCCTTGACCATCGAGATTCAAACACCTGTCCCCATCTTCATCTTTCACAGCTGGGGCACTTCAGTGGGTGGCTTTGCTCTGGGATTAGGCAGCATGAGGAGGGAATCAGCATGTGTCTCTTTGTTAAAGAAAATTAATGTTATTACATTAAGTCACTCACTTGAGGTTTGCTTGTTAATGTTGTTGTTGTTGTGGTCTTCAGTCCTGAGACTGGTTTGATGCAGCTCTCCATGCTACTCTATCCTGTGCAAGCTTCTTCATCTCCCAGTACCTACTGCAACCTACATCCTTCTGAATCTGCTTAGTGTATTCATCTCTTGGTCTCCCCCTACGATTTTTACCCTCCACGCTGCCCTCCAATACTAAATTGGTGATCCGTTGATGCCTCAGAACATGTCCTACCAACCGATCCCTTCTTCTGGTCAAGTTGTGCCACAAACTCCTCTTCTCCCCAATCCTATTCACTACCTCCTCATTAGTTATGTGATCTACCCATCTAATCTTCAGTATTCTTCCGTAGCACCACATTTCGAAAGCTTCTAATCTCTTCTTGTCCAAACTGGTTATCGTCCATGTTTCACTTCCATACATGGCTACACTCCATACAAATATTTTCAGAAACGACTTCGTGACACTTAAATCTATACTCGATGTTAACAAATTTCTCTTCTTCAGAAACGCTTTCCTTGCCATTGCCAGTCTACATTTTATATCCTCTCTACTTCGACCATCATCAGTTATTTTGCTCCCCAAATAGCAAAACTCCTTTACTACTTTAAGTGTCTCTTTTCCTAATCTAATACCCTCAACATCACCTGACTTAATTCGACTACATTCCATTATCCTCGTTTTGCTTTTGTTCATGTTCATCTTATATCCTCCCTTCAAGACACCATCCATTCCGTTCAACTGCTCTTCCAAGTCCTTTGCTGTCTCCGACAGAATTACAATGTCATCGGCGAACCTCAGTTTTTATTACTTCTCCATGGATTTTAATACCTACTCCGAATTTTTCTTTTGTTTCCTTTACTGCTTCCTCAATATACAGATTGAATAACATCGGGGAGAGGCTACAACCCTGTCTTACTCCCTTCCCAACCACTGCTTCCCTTTCATGTCCCTCGACTCTTATAACTGCAATCTGGTTTCCGTACAAATTGTAAATAGCCTTTCGCTCCCTGTATTTTACCCCTGCCACCTTTAGAATTTGAAAGAGAGTATTCCAGTCAACATTGTCAAAAGCTTTCTCTAAGTCTACAAATGCTAGAAACGTAGGTTTGCCTTTTCTTAATCTTTCTTCTAAGATAAGTCGTAAGGTCAGTATTGCCTCACGTGTTCCAGTATTTCTACGGAATCCAAACTGATCTTCCCCGAGGTCGCCTTCTACCAGTTCTTCCATTCGTCTGTAAAGAATTCGTGTTAGTATTTTGCAGCTCTGGCTTATTAAACTGATTGTTCGGTAATTCTCACATCTGTCAACACCTCCTTTCTTTGGGATTGGAATTATTATATTCTTCTTGAAGTCTGAGGGTATTTCGCCTGTTTCATACATCTTGCTCACCAGATGGTAGAGTTTTGTCAGGACTGGCTCTCCCAAGGCCGTCAGTAGTTCCAGTGGAATGTTGTCTACTCCGGGGGCCTTGTTTCGACTCAGGTCTTTCAGTGCTCTGTCAAACTCTTCACGTAGTATCGTATCTCCCATTTCATCTTCATCTACATCCTCTTCCATTTCCATAATATTGTCCTCAAGTACATCGCCCTTGTAT
Source organism: Schistocerca piceifrons (assembly GCF_021461385.2). Classification (NCBI taxonomy): domain Eukaryota; kingdom Metazoa; phylum Arthropoda; class Insecta; order Orthoptera; family Acrididae; genus Schistocerca; species Schistocerca piceifrons. Next base: position 639,551,536 of record NC_060140.1, on the reverse strand, counting down.
AGACCCTCTATATACTGCTTCCACCTTTCTGCCTTCCCTTCTTTGCTTAGAACTGGGTTTCCATCTGAGCTCCTGATGTTCATACAAGTGGTTCTCTTATCTCCAAAGGTCTCTAATTTTCCTTTAGGCAGTATCTATCTTACCCCTAGTGAGATAAGCCTCTACATCCTTACATTTGTCCTCTAGCCATCCCAGCTTAGCCATTTTGCACTTCCTGTCGATCTCATTTTTGAGACATTTGTATTCCTTTTTGCCTGCTTCATTTACTGCATTTTTATATTTTCTCCTTTCATCAATTAAATTCAATATTTCTTCTGTTACCCAAGGATTTCTACTAGCCCTCGTCTTTTTACCTACTTGATCCTCTGCTGCCTTCACTACTTCATCCCTCAAAGCTACCCATTCTTCTTCTACTGTATTTCTTTCCCCCATTCCTGTCAATTGTTCCCTTATGTTATCCCTGAAACTCTGTACAACCTCTGGTTCTTTCTGTTTATCCAGGTCCCATCTCCTTAAGTTCCCACCTTTTTGCAGTTTCTTCAGTTTTAATCTACAGGTCATAACCAATAGATTGTGGTCAGAGTCCGCATCTACCCCTGGAAATGACTTACAATTTAAAACCTGGTTCCTGAATCTCTGTCTTACCATTATATAATGTATCTGATACCTTTTAGTATCTCCAGCGTTCTTCCATGTATACAACCTTCTATCATTATTCTTAAACCAAGTGTTAGCTATGATTAAGTTGTGCTCTGCGCAAAATTCTACCAGGCGGCTTCCTCTTTCATTTCTTACCCCCAATCCATATTCACCTACTACGTTTCCTTCTCTCCCTTTTCCTACACTCGAATTCCAGTCACCCATGGCTATTAAATTTTCGTCTCCCTTCACTATCTGAATAATTTCTTTTATTTCATCATACATTTCTTCAATTTCTTCGTCATCTACAGAGCTAGTTGGCATATAAACTTGTACTACTGTAGTAGGTGTGGGCTTCGTATCTATCTTGGCCACAATAATGCGTTCACTGAGCTGTTTGTAGTAGTTTACCCTCGTTCCTATTTTCCTATTCATTATTAAATCTACTCCTGCATTACCCCTATTTGACTTTGTGTTTATAACCCTGTAGTCACCTGACCAGAAGTCTTGTTCCTCCTGCCACCGAACTTCACTAATTCCCACTATATCTAACTTTAACCTATCCATTTCCCTTTTTAAATTTTCTAACCTACGTGCCCTATTAAGGGACCTGACATTCCACGCTCCGATCCGTAGAACGCCAGTTTTCTTTCTCCTGATAACGACATCCTCTTGAGTAGTCCCCGCCCGGAGATTGTTAATAACAAATCACATTTACGAGATATTTGTCATTCGAGGCACCAGCAGAGACCATTCCAAGGCAGATACATAAATACTCATTTTTGCACAATTTTACCTATTTTTCTACATTTTTGGTATTTTTTCTGTTTTTCAACAAATTTCCCTTGTTTTTTCACATTTTTGTATTTTGCCACAATTGTATACAATTACATGAGATCCATCCCACTGCTCTCTACGTCACGACAACATCGCACTGCGTCATGGAGATGCCATGCCAAAACACAGCAATGTTGCCTCAACATCGCATTGACGTCATTATGCTCACAACCAGTCACAGTGCAGTAGCATATGCCTGAAAATATTTTATTTATTTATCATTGTTAAGACACCATTTCATTACTAACGTGTGTGTGTGTGTGTGTGTGTGTGTGTGTGTGTGACATCATACTGCATGTGTTACAAAAGAACACGTCTCCCTATTGGTAGAAATAAAGACGTCACTACATATCGATGACATCAAGTGCGCAGCTTGTGGTCTAGCGGTAGCGTTCTCGCTCCCTGCGCACGGGTTCCCGGGTTCGATTCCCGGCGGGGTCAGGGATTTTCTCTACCTCGTGATGACTGGGTGTTGTGTGTTCATCATCATTTGATCATCATTGACTCGTAAGTCGCCGAAGTGGCGTCAACTAAAAAGGACCTGCAATACGGCGGCCGAACTTCCCCGCATGGGGCCTCCTGGCCAACAATGCCATACGATGACGTCAAATCTAATTCTACACACGCTGCAGTTTAACCGATTTCTAACGGAAGATACTGTGAAAAGTGCCAAGCAAATTTGCTTGCCCTTTTCATCTAATATTAGATCCATTCTGCAATTAGAGATTGATAATGGTTGTGATTTCACTGGCAACATTTTTATTAAGACACATCGGATCACATTGACAGTTCCTTCTGAGCTCTATGTAGCTTTATTTCCTTTCGTTTAACTAGGTGATGGACTCACTTGCTTTTCTGGTTGATGTTTATGTGCATGGGAAAGCACAGCACATTGGATCTGGGACGACACAGGAGGACAATGTTGGACTGTTGTGTTTGGCATTTTCCGCTATTGGCAGGCCGGCACTCTTTTTCAGGGCATAAGAATCAACTAAAATTATAGGAGTCGGTAGTTAGGAACGAGGGATCCGTGCAAAGCTGTGAAGGAGGGCGCACCACAGGAGTTGCTCTGTAGTCGTGGCAGAGTGCGCATCGTAGCAAACGACCAGGGACAGGAGTAGTGGCAACAGCAAAACGCACTCATCCAGAACCAGAGAGCCATTCGCCTATTGGCGGAGTTGACTATAGCAGTCGGGTAAATAATTCACATTGAGTGTTAACAATAGATCGGGCGTGGTAGGGCATTCTTAATCCATCCTTCCGGAATTGTCTACAATCACCTATCTCGGGTCCAGAATTGCTGTATTCTGTGGTGTTGAACGTCTTAATTTGCCAGTGGGTTTACAGTCACTGCTTTTCATTTCGATTTGAGACTGATTTTCTGATTGACACTTGCGTCAGGAGGGCACCATTTTGTAGATGAATCGAGTAACACTGCAAACTAAATAAATTCTACTAATATATATATATATATATATATATATATATATATATATATATATATATATATATATTGTTTCTGTCCATTCTGTTCTGCATATTAAATTTGTATCTTAGTTTTCTTTGTCAGGGTAACTTTTCACATGCAGGACATTTCGCAGCGGTACGTATAAGAAGTACCACATTGCAATAGATAAACCCTGTTAAACCAACACTACATTACTAAATGGTGTGACGTCATAGTTAATGTGTTAAAACGAATTCATTGTTGGAAATTATGATGTCACGGTAAATTTATGACATTGTAGCAAAATTCTGAGGTTTACCAATATCCAAGCAAAGATACACACCGCTACAAAATACGCGCCTATGGGTTCCGATCGCGAAACCTGACGAGAGCAGTGTGCTGACCACGTGCTCCTCCATATCCGCATCCAGTGACACCTTTCGGTTGAGAAAGATACAGCGGTCGGTCGGTACCGTTGGGTCCTTTCGTAGCCTGTTCGGAGAGAGGGAGAGAGAGAGAGAGAGGTGACCAATATCTCCTGCGAAAAGTGCCACAGCTGTAGGGTAGACAACACTGCCCCTGCGGCTGCCACCCCCGCTGACCACTGGGCGATGAAGACGAAAGCTCAACATGTTTTCCCAACACTACGCTAACCACTCACCCGTCCTGAAACACCCCCCCCCCCATTAATGGTGGAAAATATGCACAAGTGTCTCTGGTGCAAAAGCAGACACTACAGCAGAGCCATCCCACCCATGGCAAATAGATCCCAACACGTCGCCGGAAACATGTAGGCTGGCACTGCAGATAAACGCAGAGTACTCCCCTCCTTCTTTCTCTTTAGACCAATGGGAATCAAGTTTCCCCAACCATAGTGCTCTCAAAATTAGTGCTTTGGGTGGGCAACGGCAGACTGTCGGCTGAGTCCCCAGTTGGAAAGAAAGGTGTGTAACCTAGCAAAACACTATAGAAATTCTAGCAGTGTCAGTAAGTGTGGAACACTGCTAGGAAACTAGTAATTAACCACGAAAATAAATCTGGGTAGGAGAACTACCTTCCCCATGAACCATGGACCTTGCCGTTGTTGGGGAGGCTTGCGTGCCTCAGCGATACAGATAGCCGTATCGTAGGTGCAGCCATAACGGAGGGGTATCTGTTGAGAGGCCAGACAAACGTGTGGTTCCTGAAGAGGGGCAGCAGCCTTTTCAGTAGTTCCAGGGGCAACAGTCTGAATGATTGATCTGGCCTTGCAACACTAACCAAAACGGCCTTGCTGTGCTGGTACTGCGAACGGCTGAAAGCAAGGGGAAACTACAGCCGTAATTTTTCCCGAGGGCATGCAGCTTTACTGTATGATTACATGATGATGGCGTCCTCTTGGGTAAAATATTCCGGAGGTAAAATAGTCCCCCATTCGGATCTCCGGGCGGGGACTACTCAAGAGGATGTCGTTATCAGGAGAAAGAAAACTGGCATTCTACGGATCGGAGCGTGGAATGTCAGATCCTTTAATCGGGCAGGTAGGTTAGAAAATTTAAAAAGGGAAATGGATGGGTTAAAGCTAGATACGGTACGAATTAGTGAAGTTCGGTGGCAGGAGGAACAAGACTTTTGGTCAAGTGAATACAGGGTTATGAATACAAAATCAAATAGGGGTAATGCAGGAGTAGGTTTAATAATGAATAGGAAAATAGGAATGCGGGTAAGCTACTACAAACAGCATAGCATTATTGTGGCCAAGATAGATACGAAGCCCACGCCTACCACAGTAGTACAAGTTTATATACTAACTAGCTCCGCAGATGACTAAGAGATTGATGAAATGTATGATGAGATAAAAGAAATTATTCAGACAGTGAAGGGAGACGAAAATTTAATTGTCATGGGTGACTGGAACTCGATTGTAGGAAAAGGAAGAGAATGAACCGTAGTAGGTGAATATGGAATGGGATTAAGGAATGAAAGAGGAAGCCGCCTGGTAGAATTTTGCTCAGAGCATTACTTAATCATAGCTAACACTTGGTTCAAGAGCCATAAAAGAACGTTGTATACATGGAAGAAGCCTGGAGATACTGGAAGGTCTCAGATCGATTATGTAATGGTAAGACAGAGATTCAGCAACCAGGTTAAACTGTAAGACTTTTCCAGGGGCAGATGTGGACTCTGACCACAATCTATTGGTTATGAAATGTAGATTAAAAATGAAGAAACTGCAAAAAGGTGGGAATTTAAGAAGATGGGACCTGGATAAACTGAAAAACCAGAGGTTGTAGAGAGCTTCAGGGAGAGCATTGGGGAACGATTGACACGAATGGGGGAAAGAAATACAGTAGAAGAAGAATGGGTAGCTTTGAGAGATGAAATAGTGAAGGTAGAAGAGGATCAAGTAGGTAAAAAGACGAGGGCTAGTAGAAATCCTTGGGTAACAGAAGAATTATTGATTTTAATTGATGAAAGGAGAAAATATGAAAAAGGCAGTAAATGAAGCAGGCAAACAGGAATACAAACGTCTCAAAAATGAGATGACAGGAAGTGCAAATTGGCTGAGCAGGGATGGCTAGAGGACAAATGTAAGGATGTAGAGGCGCATATCACTAGGGGTAAGATAGATACTGCCTACAGGAAAATTAAAGAGACCTTTGGAAAAAAGGGAACCACTTGTATGAATATCAAGAGCTCAGATGGAAACTCAGTTCTAAGCAAAGAAGGCAAAGCAGAAAGGTGGAAGGAGTATATATAGGGTCTATACAAGGGAGATGTTCTTGAGGACAATATTATAGAAACGGAAGAGAATGTAGATGAAGATGAAATAGGAGATATGATACTGCGTTAAGAGTTTGACACAGCACTGAAAGACCTAAGTCGAAACAAAGCCCCGGGAGTAAACAACATTCCATTAGAAGTACTGATAGCCTTAGGAGAGCCAGGCCTAACAAAACTCTTCCATCTAGTGAGCAAGATCTATGAGACAGGCGAAATACCCTCAGACTTCAAGAAGAAAGTGGTAATTCCAATCCCAAAGAAAGCACGTGTTGACAGATATGAAAATTACCGAACTGTCAGTTTAATAAGCCACGGTTGCAGAATAATAACACGAATTCTTTACAGACGAATGGAAAAACTGGTAGAAGCCGACCTCGGGGAAGATCAGTTTGGATTCCATAGAAATGTTGGAACACGCGAGGCAATACTGACCCTACAACTTATCTTAGAAAATAGATCAAGGAAAGGCAAATCTACGTTTCTAGCATCTGTAGACTTAGAGAAAGCTTTTGACAATGTTGAGTGGAATACTCTCTTTCAAGTTCTGAAGGTGGCAGGTGTAAAATACAGGGAGCGAAAGGCTATTTACTATTTGTACACAAACCAGATGGCAGTTATGAGAGTCGAGGGACATGAAAGGGAAGCAGTGGTTAGGAAGAGAGTGAGAAAGTGTTGTCACCTATACCTGATATTATTCAGTCTGTATATTGAGCAAACCCTAAAGGAAACAAAAGAAAAATTCGGAGTAGGAATTAAAATCCATGGAGAAGAAATAAAAACTTTGAGGTTTGTCGATGACATTGTAATTCTGTCAGAGACAGCAAAGGACCTGGAAGAGCAGCTGAACGGAATGGACAGTGTCTTGAAAGGAGGATATAAGATGAACATGAACAGAAGCAAAACGAGGATAATGGAATGTAATTGAATTAAATCGGGTGATGCTGCGGGAATCAAATTAGGGAATGAGAGGCTTAAAGTTGTGAATAAGAGTTGCTATTTGGGGAGCAAAATAACTGATGATGGTCGAAGTAGAGAGGATATAAAATGTAGACTGGCAATGGCAAGGAAAGCGCTTCTGAAGAAAATTTGTTAACATCGAGTATAGATTTATGTGTCAGGAAGTCGTTTCTGAAAGTATTTGTGCGGAGTGTAGCCATGTAGGGAAGTGAAACGTGGACGATAAATACTTTGGACAAGAAGAGAATAGAAGCTTTCGAAATGTGGTGCTACAGAAGAACGCTCAGGATTGGATGGGTGAATTACATAACTAATGAGGAGGTATTGAATAGAATTGGAGAGAAGAGAAATTTGTGGCACAACCTGACTAGGAGAAGGGATCGATTGGTGGGGCAGAGTCTGAGGCATCAAGGGATCACCAATTTAGTACTGGAGGGCAGCGTGGAGGGTAAAAATCGTAGAGAGAGACCAAGAGATGAATACACTAAACAGATTCAGGAGGATGTAGGTTGTAGGTTGTAGGTTGCAGTAGGTACTGGGAGATGAAGAAGCTTGCACAGGGTAGAGTAACATGGCGACCTGCGGCAAACCAGTCTCAGGACTGAATACCACAACAACAACAGGAGAACTAACCATGCGTCTCCATCACTCGGTAACGGTAGTCTGGTGCTTCCTTCAAACTTAGGCGAGAGTGACGTAATGCTGAGTAACCGCTATATCCCCCACTCCCGTTTACACATGAACCGTAATGTGTAGCGATACGTACAATCCTGGAGGCACACTAACGACGGGCGAGATATGCCTGTGCTCCCAAGCAGAATAAAAAGACATGTAACACGAAATAAACTCTTGCAGCTTTAGTATGCGACATCATTACAAGACCTGTAAATAATCCAAAACATATACACGAGCCGTGCACAGAGTTAGATACCTGGCGCCCAGTGAATTGAGCGGTGCGACTGTCGACGCGCCCTGCTGGCTGTACTTGTTCTCGTAGTTTCTCCCTGAGAATTTGGAGTGATTCGGCGATGCCCAAGGGTCTTGTCCCCTCCCGCACCAGACGACCGGAGCGCCTTCACCGAAGGATGTTGCCGGCCACCGAGTCAACGCGTTTTTCGTGTTCATTGGTCGATAAAAAGAGTCCGGATTCGCTTCCTATGTTCATGGTGAGCGTCATTTGTATGTTCTCCAGCGACTTGTCTCCATTGTCTGCTGTTGGTTGCACTTGAAGCAGCTTGGCGCTGGCCTTTCACTTGCTTTTTCTTGTTTTTGTTGTGCTGCGCTCCCCCCATTTTTATTTGACGTGATTTTCAAAGGGTTTGCAGCACGAGCTCAGCTCTGTCCCGTGTGGAAATCTACTTAGGTTTCGAGTTAATTTTTTGAAAAATTTGGGCGCCAATTTTAAATAAGGTGCATAACGTTATTTGGTGATTTACATTTAAGGCGTAGAGGCCTACACCTAATTCTAAGGCACATATTTTCACTATGTTAGCCTTTAGAAGAGAGATCCGCTTTAGGTAGAGGAACAAACTTGTTTTTTCTTTCCCCTTAGATACCACGACAACCTTTGAGAAAAATGATGCTACCTTTGTGACATTATATGTAAATTGACCTAGAAACAATTCCATGGGGACACCCGAAATTCTGAAGAACCTCTTATTTGATCATTAAGCTAATAATAGGCCATTCGTATATTGTGGGTTCTGGATGCTAGTTTGAGAGCTGCTTCTGCATTTGTTAAGATTGTTTGATATTGGTTTTGCACTGAACATACTAGTAATTTTTATTCTTGGCCGGTAGCAATTCCACTTTCGCTCCAACCAATTAACATTAACTGGCATCACAAGGCGAGTTAACTTTCAGTGGTGCTTTAATATTAATATTAATTATTGGATCTCTTTTAGAGGCGTGGCACAGGCTTTGGTTTTATTAAATCTGTTCACTGCTTAAGAGAGCTTTGTTGTGTATGTTGTAATGCACTATCTATTCTCTCTCAACTTGTTACACCGGTGGTCTTGGTCCCGGTGTCTATGTCTGGAGTCTGCTGTGTCGTCTGCGTTTTTGTGCCCTGACCTGACGTGAGAACATTCTATTACTTCGTTGTAATTTTAATGTTATGGTGTTCCTCGGCATGACTCTCAATGTAAATTATTAATAGGGTGTGGAAAAATTTCAGCTACCAGTCACAACGAAAAATCATTCATTCGTTACACGACCGGTTTTGAGCTTGTGCCTATCCTCATGTGTATGAGATAGGTAATTTGTAGCAACAGTTGCATAACCATCCTCGTCTTCACAAGCCTTGGGTTTTAACTCCAGTACTGTAAAGTCATCTTACATCGTAGGGCCGCACAAATCCACCACTTTTTTGGGAGGCGTGCTCTTGTTACTGTGGGAACGCCCGAAAATCCGAAACGTGTTACGTAACTAATAAATAGCTGTCGATTAGATCGATCATGGTGGGTACGACTGCATACGGCAGTCGATCCATTTTAACGATAGCAAGTTCTACGTTCTAGCAAAAAATTCATGTAGAATTACATAACACTATTGTCAGTATCCCTGTTTGAAAGTCTGTGTAACCCATTATAGCTTCTGTTTACCTGGCATACCACAAAGGTCAACAGCAATTAATTTTTTTCTGCAGGAGATACTGGTTTGGATCCCAAGCCAGTCTGTCTTACTTATTTCGAAATGTGTAGAAAAAAACCTGGACATCGTTTTAGCATAGCAATATGAGAAGAGTGACCACCTAGAGCAAATGCTTTTTACTGATGATGATTATTCATACCGGTAGCAAGAACCTTCGCATAAAGGTCGTGACGACAACACTTCTTGTCAACTGCTCTTTTGTCATACCTTATAAATGTGATTGGTCTTGTAATCATGCTGCGATATGGATACCCCTAGGCCTGTGACAGGGTGGATGTGATCATTTTCTCTACATGCATGGTACTACTCAACACATCAAAATGCATGCTAATCGAGGAAATTCACTTTAAAGTCACCCAGGTCCACTTATAACGAGATTATAATCGATTATTTAAAAAAATAATAATAATGTATGACGGTGATATGTTAAACCTTAAAACCGTCTGACGATGTCAGGAGGTTGCAGGCTGGCAGACAGAGAAGTCAAACAACTCTGGCGATGCAACTGCGAGAGGCGTAACACGCTGCACCAGAGATATGAAACAGTAACCCAGCTGACTGCATCTTGAAATGCCCCTGTCTCCAGTGTACGTTATTTCTCCTACAAAACAGTCAATTTAATATGTGTAGAAAGCGATATGTATCCCACAATTGACAGTGCTGCAGAGAGCAATCGAAAAAATGGTTATTTGAAAGATAAAGAGCCCTTTACACTGGATCTAAATATTTTAACGAATCTAAATAGAAATGGCTTGCAGCTCTCGTGTATTGAGGAACAGTACCGCTGTAAAAGATTTTACCTTACCCTCACGAACACAGACCAAGGAGAGTCTGATAATTTCGTCTTGTCAGCGTGTCTCTCTCTCTAGAACGCACTGTCTTCCCACATTAAAGCATATGTAGTGTCATCCACTCTCCTGTATCCACTAGCTACATTAAAGACCTGCAGCCACTCTCTACTGATTATAACATCTCTATAGCGCTTTTTCGTTTCTAGGTATACGTGTGACGTCATGTATCTCCAAATTTTTAACAATGGGGTCTGCGAGTTCTTTGGCGCTTTTTTAGGAATAGAATGTACTTTGATTCTTACAGTTCTCTTCCTTGGTGCAACATCATGTCTCTCAAGGAAAGTATCCAAGAGATCGCCAGACACTGATCTCGTGCTTATGTGACATAAAATTTCTATACCTACCTACGTATAAAGACAGATGTGTACGACCATGTCTTATCCGAATTTTAGAGCAATTTTTTGTATTTTCATGTTTCTTTCTATATTTGTTCCATATTTTTCATACATTGGCGTATTCTATACGTATATTTACAAGTGTATGTATACTCTTATTGCTTATATTGTACAGTGTGTGTTTTCATCTTTTTTGCCATCCAACTGTGATATAGAGTCCCAAACCAGCTGGAGTATCTACAAACTGCGCTTCTTCTAAATGTTAACACACATAACACAATGTGCCAAAGCCAACGCTGAAGGACATGCTTCTAAATAGACTGCTGTGATGGCTGTCTTAACGTATATATGTTATAAACACACGCCGAGTTTGGTTACGTACTATACTATTTTGTTTGAAGGCTTCTCATGGGTATACCCACTGTCCAGGGCTGGGTTTAGAGTAACCTCAAGCAGGTGAAGCCACCCACACAAGTTATGGGATACTGTTCATAGTGGATCCACAATACACGAAGTATGGTTTTATCGGCTGTTGTGTGAAGAAATTGAAATCTATTTCTCTACATCCTCAAGTTAATGAAACAACAGAAAGGGTTCATAGGATCATAGGGAAGATGTTAAGAGAGTGCGTGGACGCACGGCAAACCAATTGGACGTCTGTTTAAGGTATGTAGTCTCAACGCTCAACTCTAAGCAACACACGAGTATAGGATTGTCACCACAGGAGGTTGTATATGGTCGTAAGATACCATCACCATTCAATGTCTTAAAATCCTAGAAGGGTAAGACGGGATAATCGGTTAAGGAATTGGTGAGAGTGATAAGGGAAATATGGAACAGGGTGCGCAGAGCTAATACCAAGGAACAGGGTGCGCAGAGCTAATACCAAGCTACTAGAAAAGCAGAGCAAGAATGTCGCAGTACGAGACTGGCCAATGGGTGATTTTGTGGACTTCCTGTACTCCTAATGTGAAGACAAAGGAATTTTTTTGGAAAATGTCAAGAGCCACGTTAAGTTTGGAAATTATGTCACCGGGGAACGTCAGATTAGATTAGATTAGATTAATACTAGTTCCATGGATCATGAGTACGATATTTCGTAATGATGTGGAACGAGTCGAATTTTCCAATACATGACATAATTAGGTTAATTTAACAACATTATTTTTTTGTGTTTTTTTGTTTTTCTTTATTTTTTATTTTTATTTTTTAATATTTTTGTTTTTTTTTTCTTTTTTTTCTTAATTTATATCTAAAAATTCCTATATGGAGTAGAAGGAGTTGTCATTCAGAAATTCTTTTAATTTCCTCTTAAATACTTGTTGGTTATCTGTCAGACTTTTGATACTATTTGGTAAGTGATCAAAGACTTTAGTGCCAGTATAATTCAGCCCTTTCTGTGCCCAAGTTAGATTTAATCTTGAATAGTGAAGATCATCCTTTCTCCTAGTATTGTAGTTATGCACACTGCTATTACTTTTGAATTGGGTTTGGTTGTTAATAACAAATTTCATAAGAGAGTATATATACTGAGAAACTACTGTGAATATCCCTAGATCCTTAAATAAATGTCTGCAGGATGATTTTGGGTGGACTCCAGCTATTATTCTGATTACACACTTTTGTGCAATAAATACTTTATTCCTCAGTGATGAATTACCCCAAAATATGACGCCATATGAAAGCAATGAGTGAAAATAGGCGTAGTAAGCTAATTTACTAAGATGTTTATCACCAAAATTTGCAATGACCCTTATTGCATAAGTAGCTGAACTCAAGCGTTTCAGCAGATCATCAATGTGTTTCTTCTAATTTAATCTCTCATCAATGGACATACCTAAAAATTTGGAATATTCTACCTTAGCTATATGCTTCTGATTAAGGTCTATATTTATTAATGGCGTCATATCATTCACTGTACGGAACTGTATGTACTGTGTCTTATCAAAATTCAGTGAGAGTCCGTTTACAAGGAACCACTTAGTAATTTTCTGAAAGACAGTATTGACAATTTCATCAGTTAATTCTTGTTTCTCAGGTGTGATTACTACACTTGTATCATCAGCAAAGAGAACTAACTTTGCCTCTTCATGAATATAGAATGGCAAGTCATTAATATATAATAAGAACAACAAAGGACCCAAGACTGACCCTTGTGGAACCCCATTCTTGATAGTTCCCCAGTTTGAGGAATGTGCTGATCTTTGCACGTTACGAGAACTACTTATTTCAACTTTCTGCACTCTTTCAGTTAGGTACGAATTAAACCATTTCTGCACTGTCCCACTCATGCCACAATACTTGAGCTTGTCTAGCAGAATTTCATGATTTACACACGATCCAGTTGCCAACAACGACGACGATTGTACATGTTGGACGTGTGACATCGTTTTGGGGGAGTCCAGGGGTTATTCCAGGAGTTGTGAGGCTGCAACGAAAGCGAAAAGCGACAAATGAGGTCCAGAGGAGCAAGCAATAAGTTATAGATGAACCAGTGAGAGGAAGTCCGTATGCTTTAAGGCCTAGAATGTGAATGTTTAAGTTTTTATTTGTCACTAATAAGTATGGCATAATGTATAGTGTAGCCGAAATAAATTGCTGCAGGACACAGGATGTTTAGGGGGAGGAAAGGGTAACAGGAATCCCTGTCGTCGGGGAGGGTACATTAGGAGACAAGATGGAGAAAGTGTAGATCACAGTGGCGCTATTGGTAATCGTCGGAGTAACTGCATCACAGAACCAGCAACTGGAAGGGGGGGGGGGGGTGCTGTTCGTGAAGCAAGAAGATGTGGTAACCACCAGTCACCGCTAGGTGGTACAGATGGTATTTAACACGATGTAAATTGAGAATGAGGTGAGAAGACTCGAGGAAGCTCAAAATGATTCAAATGGCTCTGAGCACTATGGGACTTAACCTCTGAGGTCATCAGTCCCCTAGAACTTAGAACTACTTAAACCTAGCTAACCTAAGGACATCACGCACATCCATGCCCGATGCAGATTCCGACCCCGCGACCGTAGCAGTCGCGCGGTTCCGGACTGAAGCTCCTAGAACCGCTCGGATACCGCTGCCGGCCTCGAGGAAGCATTCAACAGTTTCTGGCAAGGTGTAAAGAGTCCCGGAAGGCGCAAAAGAGTTACAGGAGGAATGCGTGAGGATGCATAAAACTTGCGAGAAACTGAGAGACGAGATGACGCAGGTTATGGATTATGCCGCATATCAGAAAGAGATAGTTTGGATTGACGCGTAAGGCCTACTTCTGAAAACTGAGTTCAGGATAGCTGGTTGGACGCTGGATTGGTTTATTTGGGGGAGAGGACCAAACAGCGAGTTCATCGGTCTAATCGGATTGGGGACAGTTAACGAGGAAGACAACATGAGGACGAATAACATGGCAGAAGTGGTGAAACCGTGGGTAAAAGGAAAGAGAAATATATTTTGAACGATACTTGAATATTATGCCAGCTGACACGGGAATTAATGAGGTACGTAAAAGCTGTGGAAGATTCAGTGAACCAGAACGTAAGGATGCTATAAATCAAAATGGACATATTTGATAGGGAAATAGGGTTAACGAAGTGCTTACAGTCCTTGTAGAACAGTATGTTGGAAACACACGGAAAATACCGGAATTGAGAGGGCCCATGCAGCAAGCTTTGTGAGGATGACTGGGAATGAACTTATTGTCAGCAGATCAATACCTGGAGGGGCTACTGGAAATGCAAAACTCGAATTTTATAGTTGGTCAGGGAACCTAGCCATGAAAACTTCCCTTTCTGTTTCAACCAAGCCTCAGTGTAAGCGATGGCTGACGGAGCGAAGGTGAATGTTTCAGTGGTCTTCCCATTAGCAGGAAATCAGGCACGGTACCAATGATAAACTACTGGCCATTGAAATTGCTACACCACGAAGATGACGTACTACAGACGCGAAATTTAACTGACAGGAAGAAGATGCTGCGATACCCAAATGATTAGCTTTTCAGAGCATTCACACAAGGTTGGCGCCGGTGGCGACACCTACAACGTGTTGACATGAGGAACGTTTTCAACCAATTTCTCATACACAAACAGCAGTTGACCAGCGTTGCCTGGTGAAACGTTGTTGTGATGCCTCGTGTAAGAAGGAAAAATGCGCACCATCAGGTTTCCGACTTTGATAAAGGTCGGATTGTAGCCTATCGCGATTGCGGTTTATCGTATCGCAACATAGCTGCTCGCGTTGGTCGAGATCCAATGACTGTTAGCAGAATATGGAATCGGTGGGTTCAGGATGGTAATACGGAATGCCGTGCTGGATCCCAACGGCCTCGTATCACTAGCAGTCGAGATGACAGGCATCTAATCTGTATGGCTGTAACGGATCGTGCAGCCATGTCTCGATTCCTGAGTCAACTGAGTCAACAGATAGTGACGTTTGCAAGACAACAACCATCTGCACGAACAGTTCGACGACATTTGCAGCAGCATGGACTATCAGCTCGGAGACCATGGCTGGGGTTACCCTTGACGCTGCATCACAGACAGGAGCGCCTGCGATGGTGTACTCAACGACGAACCTGGGTGCACGAATGGCAAAACGTCATTTTTTCGGATGAATCTGGAATCTGTTTACAGCATCATAATGGTCGCATCCGTGTTTGGCGACATCGCGGTGAACGCACATTGGATGCGTGTATTCGTCATCGCCATACTGGCGAATCACCCGACTTGATGGTATGGGGTGCCATTGGTTACACGTCTGTCACCTCTTGTTCGCATTGACGACTCTTTGAACAGTGGACGTTACATTTCAGACGTGTTACGACCGTGGCTCTACCCTTCATTCGATCCCTGTGAAACCCTACATTTCAGCAGGATAATGCACGACCGCATGTTGCAGATCCTGTACTGGCCTTTCTGGATACAGAAAACGTTCGACTGCTGCCCTGGCCAGCACATTCTCCAGATCTCTCACCAATTGAAAACGTCTGGCCAATGGTGGTCGAGGAACTGGCTCGTCACAATACGCCAGGCACAACTCTTAATGAACTTTGGTATCGTGTTGAAGCTGCATGGGCAGCTGTACCTGTACACGCCATTCAAGATCTGTTTGCCTCAATGCCCAGGCGTATCAAGGCCAGAGGTGGTTGTTCTGGGTACTGATTTTTCAGGATCTATGCACCCAAATTGCGTGAAAATGTAATCACATGTCAGTTCTAGTATAATATATTTGTCCAATGAATACCCGTTTATCATCTGCATTTCTTCTTGGTGTAGCAATTTTAATGGCCAGTAGTGTAAGTAGTCAATGTGTCTACTGTTAGCTGGAGGATGCTGAAGAGGTTCGTCAGGGTAGGGATGCAGCGATTATTCCTAATTTCAGAGGACAATAGCAGGCTTGCGGAAATTGAGGAAGCGGAGTTACTAAAGTGTTACAGAGGCGAAGTCCAAACAGAACAGCGACAAATGGTCAGAAGTACTATTGGCAGTGAGGTAACTGCTGGGTCAGAAAACGGGAAGGATTGAATGAAAGAGGTAATTAGGCCAGAGTCGTACTTCCAGCAGGTTGAGGCACATTGGTTGTCCTCTGTCTTCGATAATATGATAGCTGATAAAATGATAGTAGTAGCCAATTGCTACGGACAAGGGAATCTCACACCAGCAAGAAAGAATGGAACTGGATGGGAGCAGACTGCCAATAAACAGGAAACCACCTGAAATAGTGGGACCTACTTTTCATCTACCTTCCACAATTTCGGGAATAAAACACCTGAACGTTTCGCAGCCTCCAGGGTGCGTTGGCCACAGGAACCAATGCAAGTATTGCCAGCCGCGAAAGTGACTGCTTTGAACCAGCCTTTAGGACGCAAGTGAGTTCAGTCTATATACAAACCAATTAATCAGGAGGAGGGGCGAATCTCCGTGGAGACGTTAGAGCAGCATGTGGACCAGCACAGGGAGAACCAGTAGGAGAAAGAGACAACATTGTCCATTGTCATACCAAGTATCACAGCAACACTTACTCAACTGAGCATAGTCCTTGTTTACCTGTACAAGAAGCGGAACACAAGACGAAATTCGGATCCAGCCACTGTTCAGATCCCGGTGTACTGGATACCCAGCAGCAGGAAGGCAGCAGAGGGAACTGTAACTGCAAGTTAAGTTGAAGTAAGAAAGAACTATCGGAACTTAGGATAAGTAGTGTTTACGATAACGCAATGGTTAGAGTGGACTATAGCCAACTAAGCGAGCCACCACGGAACCTTTCACCCTAGTTTATGGCAACCTGAGGAACAGGGTCTTGTGAAATGAGAGGGCAATGTAAGGCACTGACCATATTTGGTCACAAATGCACGAAACTGGAAGTAAACTACACCAGCGTAAACCGCAGGAAAAGTAATGGTGATATACTGCACAAAGCATAACGTATCCTTCGCAGAGTAGTGAGACAAGCAGGCCTGGCAAGGTGTGGAAATAATTGACACAACAATACCCAAGTGATAGATCCCGTAAGCCTTTCTACACCGGCGGCCGCCGAGATATCTTGTATTGTGCTGCAAGGCACACTAAAGCACAAACAAGTGCAGATCGAAAGCGTATCAATATCTAGCCATTTTGTACTGAATCACTTCTGTTAGTATCACAGCTCTGTCACCACCGGGCTGTGCCAGGGCAGTCCACCATGAGACTGCATGGCCTGGTGCCGCTGCCAGTACGAGCCAGTACCAGCCCGGGGAAACAGCTCGCTGGCCACGACTCGGAGTCAGTCGGTCACTGCCGTTCCGTCATCGGCCTGCCTCTTCCTCTACAGTGTGGAATGAATGAGCGCATGATAATGAACGCCGTAGCAGCCATGCCGTGCTAACTCAGAGCTGGAGTCGCCGCTGGCAGAGACATTTACATCACATGCCTCCCGACCGGATGACGACGCGCTATGTCAGCATTGCAAGGGGCGCTGAGAGCCGCTACCAAGCTGCTACTTCCTGTTCTGAGCTGCGGTGGGGTGCCACCATAAAGCAATTGGATTTACACACTGTTTAATTGGTGTCCCATAACCCATCTCACTAGACCATTTACAGTATTTACAGCTGCTGTGTTTGACTAAAGCTCCACATTTTCATATGTTGTTCTGGTGCTATGCTGTTTATTGAGGCTGTGCCTATTCTCTGGTTGTTATGTCCCACTATCTACATTAATATGCCGCTGGTGGCCGGCAGTGTGCAGTAGCGATATTCGGTGTTTCACTCGCACTCACATCGACTTCGCTGGTATTTGGCTCCTCACAGCTAAGTTGGAAAGGTGTGCAGAGACTCCACTGGTATTTGTCTCCTGACAGCTCAGTTGGAGAGGTGTGCAGAAATAATTGTAAGTACATTTCCTGTTTAAATAAATAAAGTGCATTTCTCTCTCTAACATTGCTGGGGGTAAATTGTTCACAGTGTACTAGTTAGCAATTCAGGGAGAACTTCTACTTGGTTAGCGTTGTTGCAGTGGATTATTAAATCGTTCAAATAAACTCTTTTATTACAATTTGGAAATGTCTGCCGGGAACAATATGCAGTCGTAATGGTACCCACCAAGATCGATCTAATCTATAGCTGTTTATCAGTTACATAACAAATTCGGACTTTCAGACTTTCCTGCAGTAACTAGAGGATCGCTACGAAAGAGAATGATTGACATGTGTGACCATAAGATGTAAGATTACTTTACCGTGTTGGAGTTTAAGCACAAGGAGTGTAAAGACTTTTCTGTTACACATAAATGTGTGTACTTCAAACTGGATGCAATGCGTTGCTCAGTGTTTACCCACATGGATCGATCTATCCCATAATTATTTATCAATTGCATACCGCGTTTTGGTAAATGATTAGAATTTTCAGGTAGTTTGGAGATGGATGGACAACAAAAAACCATTTACCAGTCATAAAAGTAATTATTATCATGAGGGGATGTGGATGATCTCGTGATTCTCATCGAATGATGGAAGAGAAATCTGCTGGGACAGAAAAATTCAAGTTGTTTAAGGATGAAATGGAAGCTGAGTTGTGAGATTACAGACTAATGCATACAACTATATCGCTAGCCTTTAAACTGTCATGTTCATCACATTGCTTCATGCATGCATTATTCACGTGTATGTATTACAAGTTGATCCTGCCACTTCAACTCATGACTCCCAAAAAGAATAAGAAATAACACGTGTAATATGGTTGATTGGTGCTTGATGTTTTCCGTTTGTGTGTGTGTGTGTTAGGCGCTTCTCTAATGCTGTGAGGCCGTGCTGGAAATCAATGTCTCCGAATTACGCTGCCGGAAAACTTTCGAAATGTGGTGCTACCGAAGAATGCTGAAGATTAGGTGAGTAGATCACATAACTAATGAGGTATTGAATAGAATTGGGGAGAAGAGAAATTTGTGGCACGACTAGAAGAAGGGATCGGTTGGTAGGACATGTTCTGAGGCATCAAGGGATCACCAATTTGGTACTGGGTAGTGCAGGGTAAAAATCGTAGAGATGAATCCACTAAGCAGATTCAGAAGGATGTAGGTTTCAGTAGGTACTGGGAGATTAAGAAGCTTACACAGGATAGAGTAGCATGGACAGTTGCATCAAACCAGTCTCTGGACAACAACAACAACAACAACGCTTTTTACGGAAAACAAACTTTATTAACAAGCTGCATCTTTATTCTCTGGGTACACGTACCTTTCTGTATTTCTCAACGTAGCTATCCTGGCAACGAACACAATTTTCCCAACGAAAGACCCGTTTGTTGATGTTCGACGGAGACACAATCCTGCCTCTGCTTGCAGCACATCATCGCTATCAACATAGCGAGTAGAGGAGAAAGTGTGCTGACTCACCGCCTGTTAACACAGGCAGCATAGGACTGGTGGCGTGCCTGCGAACTACGAGCAGTACTGTCGCTTGAGACTCAAGTTCGCGCGGTTTTGCTTTATGCGAAAGTGTGTTTCGCTATTGTCTGTGCTTATTTTGTGAGTGTATCTATGGTGTTGTGAGTGAACGTTGAACAGTTGAAGTCTGTGGTGAATAAGTGGTGTTTAGGGATATAGTTACTCGTATTTGAAGAAGGATAAAAAATGCCGACTTGTTTCGTTCCAGTGTGCAGATCTGGGTACAGAGAGAGTAAAGGTAAACATTTTCTTAGACCTCCTTAGGATAAAGTAGAATTTGCAAAGTGGGGTAGAGCAATTCCTCGGAAAGACAGAATTCTAACTCATAATTGTTTCGTGTGTGATTCACATTTCTGTAAGTAACTTATTACAAAAACTGACGTGTTTATCATCGAGGGTAAACAAGTTAAAATTCCAAGACAAAGGTTGTCTCTAAAATCAGGGGCAGTTCCTTATTTATTTCAAAATGTACCGAAATATCTATCGAAAATATTGCACAAAAGAAATCCACCGCCAGTAAAACACTCACAAAAGAGTAGCTGCTGTAAAGGAAACGTTCAACAAGAAGTTCCGATGTTTCCCAGTGTTTCATCTGTCGAGGAAAATGTACGGAAGGTACCGGATGCAGCGCTCATTTCACTAAAGAGAACCGTAACGTGTAAGAAGCTGGAAGTTGTGCGGTTACGTAATAAACTAAGAACAGCGAATGTAGAAAACCATCTACTGCGAAAGCAGCTCTCAGACGAAAAGCGTAAGACAGCTCAGTTAAATCTAGATCATTCCAAACTGAGTAAGAAACAGAAAATGACAGTAGACACTATGACAAAGAAATGCCAATTAAAAAGCACTAAGGGAATGCGGTATGATGAAGAGTTTCTTCTGGACAGCGTGCTCTTGAAAATTAAGTCGCACAAAGGATACAGACATTGTTTGAAGCATGGGTTGTTACCACATGCTTATTTGGAATCAATACACACGCTTTGGAGGCCATTAAGACTTACTTTGGGGAAGAACAAGATGAAAACAAACGCTTAGGTGTGCTGATTTTTGGTGAAATTAAGCTCCCAGAAGAACTGCAATTTAATAACAATTCCCTGAAAGTTGATGGTTTCGTCAATTTGGGAGAGTATACTCCGGACGACTGTAAGAATAAATTTGCTAATCATGCTCTCGTGTTAATGTTTGTTCCTCTGTTGCATAACTGGGTCCAATCTGTTGCTTTGTATGCAAGTCGCAATGCAACGCCAGGCGACGTCGTTTTGCAGATATTAATTCAAGTGATTATCCAGCTGGAACAAGCCGGAACAAGAATTATTGGATTCACTTGTGATGGCAGTCAACCGAATAAAAAGGTCTGGCAATGTCTTGGAATAAGTGTAAAAAAAAAAAAAAAAAAAGTAACTTGCTCTATATCAAATCCTGTTGACGAAACCAGAAGACTTTGGGCATTTTCAGACGCTGTTCAGGCAATAAAGTTTGTAAGAAATAATTTCTGTGATAAAACTGGAGTACTTTTTAACGATGAGATCGTCAACTATAATTTTTATCGCTGAGTCTATGAAGAAGACAATTTCCCAGGATTTGCCGGATTAAAAGTTTGCCACGAGTTAACTTCCACCCACTTGAACCCGACATTATTTCAACGAATGAATGTAAGATTAGCCCTGCAGTTATTCAGTAACTCAGTAGCCAATGGCATAAAATTCTTACGGAAATTAAAGCAACAGGATTCGAAGGCAGTGAATCAACGGAATCATTCACTACATGTACGAACAACGTAGTGGACGCACTTAATTATTCGTTTCGTAAGGAGGCATGGTACAAAAACTCAGAGGCTCACTAAACATTAATGAAGTGGAAAAGCATTCTCGCCGATAAAAATAACAGCTTTGCTTCAGAAAGAACTCTCCAGTCTCTAAGAGTAACCATTGAAAGTACATTGGAGATATCTAAATATTTGTGGGAAAAAGGTTTCAGTTATGTCTTGACTGCAAAATTTAATCAGGATCCACTTGAACGTCATTTCGGTATCGTAAGGTCTCTGAGTTGCAATGATCGCCCGTCAGTAATAGACTTCTTGAGCTTGCACATGTAACAGCGTGTTTACAATCCTGTAAAACTAGCCCTGTCTTCCGGCGGAAACTGCGAACATAAACGTGAATTTTCATTGACGTCATATGTATGCCAAATGCGGACGTTAGCCAGACATTTGCAGCAAAAGAACAGAGACAGAGTTCTGGAAATGGAAGACGCAATTAAAAAAACGCTGTGTGTTCCACATAACTTCACAGAGGCTCATCCAAATCCACAACATATTCCGGAGAGTCTTGAAAGCACCACAGGAAAGGAATGTTCAGTTTATCATCTCACAGATTACGTGGTGCATCAAGCAAGAAAAGCCGTAAAATGCCGTAAGTGTTTGTGCCTTCTAAGTGGAAATTCGTCTGACATCCCATTCTCTTTACTTATATCTATTAGAGATTACGACTCTTCTACAGAAAAGACATTGCTCACATATCCATCAAAAGGCGTCTTCAATGTTCTTATGCAGGTGGAAAACATAGTCGCGGTAAGTGCTGAAATCTCTAACGTTGGCTGCTGTGAAGATCGTGTGATGGACGTCATTCCCAAGCTGATTCTTCATTATATGAAATGCCGGTTTTTTCACTGGCATTAAACAAATTCGGAAGGAGTTGAAGTCTTCAAAAGCTTCCAAGACTGCCCGGAAACTATCCAAACTAGCTGACAACTGATGTCTACCGAGGTAAGTTAATTAAATCCATCTACTTTTCATATGATTACATAAATCTTATGAATGAATAAGTTCGTGTGCAGCGTTTGGCGTAATAACATGTATTTCCGTGGGTCACAAGCGGAGCAGCTGACATCTCGCGGCGGAACCTGTGAACTAGCGGACACGGCACACTTTTTCTTCTACTCGCTATACTGTCAAATGGAAGTCCTCGAAAATGTTCAAAGAAATGGAAATCGGATGGAACCAGGTCGGGACTGCATGGAGGATGATCGATGACAGTGAACCAAAGGCGTCGATTTGTTACAGATGTCGCTGGGCTCTTGTGTGGCCTGGAATTGCCATGTTGAAGGATAGTCCATGTGTGGACGAACATTTCGAACTCAAAACTTGATTACAGTACGCTGTATCTCATTCATCGACATAGTTTCGCCATACACCGTCGTGTTACACGCGACAATTCTGTGCCCTCTAGCGGCAGAGGGCTGCAAATACGTAGACATCAAAAATAATGTTGCAGTATGATGAAAACTTTTGTTTTATTTAAAACTCGTTACGACTTTTTACATAAAAAATTCATAGATATTACTTTTCAGCACACCCTTGTACAACACATAATTTTACATCTGAAAGTCTGTTACAGCTCCACAGCGCCGTACTAATGTCGGTATTTTGTCATAAGATATCCAAGATTTGCCATTATGATGAATCAAATACACAATTATTTATCGCTTTCATACCACGATTCGGGGTTTGATTCGACAGGTTTGTTGACGTTTATTACATAAAAAGAAAATAAAGGAAAAAAAGAGAAAATTTGTTCGTAAACCTGAGGCCCACACCAGGTTGCATTAATAGATGTAGTATATTACTGAACGTGACAAACTTATAATGCATGCACATGAATTACGCATCCACGAAGTAGCATGATCAGCATGGCGGTGTGTAAGGTTAGGGATGAAGCTGCATAGATTAACCTGTAATCTTACAACTCAGGTTCCATACTATCCTACAACTTCTTGAATTTGGGTCTCACACTGGATTTCCATCATATGATGAGACTCACGAAAGCATTCAGATCCCCTCTTGAGAATAATTATGACTATAATTAATAGATGTGGTACACTATTGTCTTCAACTTATCTAAGAAGAAATCATAACTATAGACAATTTCTAAATGAACTCTTGCATTCACCATCTTAGAAGAGAACGAAAAGAAAGACTTAATAATGTCCTAGCTACAGACTTCTCCTCTTGACAGCATCACGCTCTGAATTTGACTCGAATATTACACGATTTATGCTTCATCTTCAGTGATGGGGTCATAGACTTTTTGGAGCTCTAACGATATATGAGAACCATGAGAGAGGAGTATTAGTGGTAAAATCTTAACGTAGAACACTTCACACCTAATGATAAATACATGTTGAAACGTATTTGTTACCAAAATAATGCATTTTGCTTGACACATATTTTTTATAATAATACTGTATGGGTATATCTAGCAGCTCACAGCCGTGTAACTATTATTTTAGTACTCTTTTAAGGTTTCCTTCACACAGAGTTCAGTGACTGATTCAGAGAGAATGCATGCATCCCTATCGCAGTGCATGCAGACCTCATTTTTCAGTTTTGTCTAGGACGATTTTGGCGCTCGCTGACAACTGATGTCCACACGTTGAGGCTGTGGTGATTATTGTACAGGGACAGACGTTTTATTTATGTGAGGAATTACATCAACAGCTGTATTCATAAAAGCACACTGGAGAACTGTGGTGGTGGTGGAGGCAGTGTACACTCGAGGCAGTTGTGGGAATCAAGATGAAGTGATAATGATTCTACTGTTTCCAGGTAAGATCATGTCATTTATTCGGGAGTCATTGTGCATGTATTGTTCGCAAGTCAATTACTGTTTTTGGAAGATTCATTGATATTATGCATGGGACTTATGAAGAATCAGCTTATCGACAGACCGTGAACGAGTTCTGCAACTTTCTCTAAGGACACATTTACCATATAGCAAGAGAGGAGCAGACATCGGTCACTCGATGACTTCATACGTGGAAATAGTTTCTTTTCTTGCTGCACAGTGGCCATTGGTGAGTCTTATTTGTTTGTGGTCGACACCTTTATTTGCTTCGGATTATTTACGAGTCCTATATATATATATATATACATATACAGGACTCGTAAATAATCCAAAGAAAATAAAAGTGTATATATATATATATATATATATATAATCTTTGTTCCATAGATCAAATATGACATTTCTAAATGATGTGGAATGTGTCACTTTAACGTAAGTTTTCTTTACAAAAAATAATTAATTAATTGTTTTCATTTATTTAAGTTTGTTTTTTTTTATTTTTTTTCAGTAACTATTTCATATCTAGCAATTCATCTATAGAGGAAAGGAGTTGTCATTCATAAATTCTTTTAATTTCGTTTTAAATGTTGGTTGACTATCTGTCAGACTTTTAATACTATTTGACATATGACCAAATATTTTTGTGGCAGCATAATTCAACCCTTTCAGTACCAAAGTGAGATTTAAAAGAGAAAAACAATGAGGATCATCCTTTCTTCTAGTGTTGTAGCTATGCACTGCGCTGTTATTTCTGAACTGGGATGGGTTATTAATAACAAATTTTATAAGCAAATATATATATATATATATATATATATATATATATATATATATATATATATATATATTGTGAAGCCACTGTGAATATCCTGAGTTCCTTAAATAAATGTCTGCAAGGTGATCTTGGGTGGGCTCCAGCGACTATTCTGATTACATGCTTTTGTGCAATGAATACTTTCTCTCTTAATGACGAATTGCCCCAAAATATGTTGCCATATGAAAGCAGTGAATGAAAATCGGCATAGCAGGCTAATTTACTGATACGTTTATCACCAAAATTAGCAATAACCCAAATAGCATAAGTTGCTGAACCTGTTTCTGCAGATCTTCGATGTGGGTCTTCCAATTCAATTTCTTATCAATGCACACACCCAGAAATTTTGAGTATTCTGCTTTAGCAACAGACTTCTGTTCATAGTCTATATTTATCAATAGTGTTATGCCATTTCCTGTATAGAATTTTATAAACTGTGTTTTCTCAAAATTTAGTGAGAGTCTGTTTGCAGAGAACCACTTAATTATTTTCTGAAAGACGTTATTTACAATTAACTCAGCTGAGTCCTGCTTGTTGGGTATGATTACTATACATGTACCATCAGTAAAAAAGAAATAGCTTTGGATCTACCTGAATACAGAGTGGCACATCGTTACTATATATTAAGAACAATAAGGGACCCAAGGCTGAACCCTGTGGGACACTGTTCTTGATACCTCCCCCATTAGAGGACTCTGCTGATTTTTGCAGACTATCTGTACTGTTAATTTCAAACTTCTGCGTTCTTCCACTTAAGTATGGATTAAACCATTTGTGCACTGTCCCACTCATACCACAATACTTAAGCTTCTCCACAGATCACAAAATATTCAAGTGGATGATGTTTGGTTATTCAGTGCATTTAATATTTGATCAGTGAAAGCATATATATAGCATTTTTGTTGAAAAGCCTTTCTGAAAACCAAACTGACATTTTGTTAGTACTTCATTTTTACAAATATGTGATGCTAATCTTGAGGACATTACTATTTCAAGAATTTTGGATAAAGTTGTCAGAAGTGAGGTTGGGCAGTAGTTTTTAGCATCAGACCTATCCCCTTTTTTATGCAATGGTTTAACAATAGTATATTTCAGTCTATCTGGAAAAATGCCCTGTTTCAGTGAGCTACAACATATGTGGCTGAGAATCCTACTTATTTGTCAGGGACAAGCTTTTAGTATGCTGTTGGAAATGCCATCAATTCTATGTCAGCTTTTACTTTTGAGTGAATTTGTTATTTTCCTAATTTCAGTAGGAGAGGTGGGGTGAATATCAGTTTTATCAACTTGCATATGTACTGCTTCTTCCATATTCTGAGCTGCATTTTCTAATGAATAGCTGGTTCCTATTTTCTCTACAACAATTAAAAAATGCTTATTAAAAATGTTTTCTACTTCTGACTTCATGTTAACAACTTTTCATTGAGTTTGATAGAAATACAGTCTTCCTGTACTCTCTGTTCGCCGTTTCCCTTTTAAAAATATTCTAAATTGCTTTAATTTTATTATCAGATGTGCTAATCTCAGACATAATGCACATACTTCTGGACTTTTTAATAACTCTTCTTAGTACAGTGCAGTAGTTTTTATAATGTTTCACTGTTTCAGGATCATTACTCCTCCTAGCTATAAGATACATTTCCCATTTCTCTTTACAAGATATTTTTTCTTGCAGTTATATTTCACTGTTTTCCTAGGGAAACTGTTTTCAAATACACTTTCAAATATTCTCACAAGGGTATTATGAAACAGGTTGAACTTTAAATTAGCTTCATGTTCTCTGTACACCTCATCCCAGTCTAAATGTTGCAAGCTTTCTGTAAAATTTTGAATTGTTAAACTGTTAATTGGTCGCAATATTTTGGAGGGCGGTTTTGCATTATTGTATGGTGCTATGTCATATACTGTAACTAGCTGTGCATCATGATAAGACAGACCATCCTTAACAGGAAAAGTTTTTATATGATTAAATTTATCTTGGTCTACTAAAACATCTGTCAGTGTGCTGCTTTCATGTACCATCCAAGTAGGAAAATCAATAATTGATGTCAAATTGAAAGAACCAAGTAATACTTCAAAGTAAAACATTCTGTTGGACATCTACATTGAAATGTCCACAAACAATAATTTGCTTTCCTCTGTCTGACAGATAGCAAACCAAAGAATCCAAGATTTTCAAAAAATAGTTGAAAATTTGCCAATGGTGACCTATACACGGCTACAGTAATAAATGTGCCATTATTTAGTTTAAGCTCACATGCACATGCTTCTACATGTTGCTCTACACAAAATTTTCTTGTTTCGAAATTTTTCGCACTGTAACAGATTTTAACATATATGGCAACTCCTCCTCTCTCCATAGTGTCTCTGCTTACATGTGCTGAAAGCTTATATACACCTACATTTACCATTTTCATACCTGTGACTACATGATGTTCAGACAGGCATAGTACACCTTTTCCACCCTCAGTCTCTAAACCTTCCAAACAAACAAGAAGCCCATCTACTTTGTTTCTTAATCCCCTTATATTCTGATGCAATATACTAAATTTATTTTTCACTGTGCTGTTATGTGACTTTTGTGACATACTAACATTACTCTTCAGTGTATTGTTGGGAGAATCTTGTGATATTTTAACATCTCTGGTACCTGCCTGACTGAGCTTCTCATTAAGCTTAATTTCAATTAATGTTGGAAGATTGGATACTGATCTTAGCCTTAAAAAGTACTCCCATGAGTTTCAGTGCCCCCCCCCCCCCCCTTAAGGATTTTGCTATCATCGCAGCGAGTTTACCCATCCCTTTCCTATTGAGATGCAGGCCATGTCTTGTGAAGTCCCACCTACTAATACCATCAACAGGCACCAGACCTATGCCTGAAAAAGTAGCCGCCTGAAGCAGCTGATCTAGCTCCATATTAACCCTCCCGATAGAGTTGTTAAATGGGGACTGATCATACCACATGAAAGCAGGAACCAAGCCAACATTTGTATGGTTCGTTGCAGATGCTATTTGTACCCAGTCACACTCAATACTGTAGCCCTCATACCTGTCAATACTGTTTCCCGCTCCATCCACTACCACAACATGATTCTGCTTTGTAAAACCCTTGCAAAATTATCCTACATCCTCTATCACTTGGTTAAAACATGCACTGGACTTGAAAATACTTGGTACCTGTCACCTAATTTTTTCCTACAACATCTGGCCCACACCTCTTCCATGGCTACTACCTAACAACAGAACTTTCCTCCTACTTTCTACTTTTTTTGCAACAGTTGGTTTCCTCGTGAAAGTCTGTTGAGGGCTGACTACACTTACTTGGGCCTCTTCCTTAGTTGACTGAGGTAGCAAGGCAAATTTGTTTGTGCCAATAATGAAACTGTCAGACACTGTTCTCTTTCGGTGTCCCCTGTTCCTTGCTATTAGTTCCCCCCTGTCTTCACCCTTCTGCCCCCATAACCTAATCAGTTCCTCCCTAGCACTATCGCCGGCCGGTGTGGCCGAGCGGTTCTAGGCGCTTCAGTCTGGAACCGCGCGACCGCTACGGTCGCAGGTTCGAATCCTGCCTCGGCCATGGATGTGTGTGATGTCCTTAGTTAGGTTAAAGCAGTTCTAAGTTCTAGGCGACTGATGACCTCAGATGTTAAGTCCCGTAGTGCTCAGAGCCATTTGAACCATTTGAACCTAGCACTATCCAGTTCAGCCTGAAAGGCTCTAGTCTTCGCTTCCTGTTCCGCTATTTTCTTATCCCTTGAACATAATCTGCAATACCGTGGAAGAGCCCCATTTATTCCCGATTCCCATGCCACTACTTTCACCCCAATGTAACCATCTTGCAAAACGGCTGCTATAATGACGTCACCGTGTATACTGCTACAGTGCTTATCGTATTATAGTAGGATACACAGCTTTTCCTTCTGCGTGGGGCCTCTGACTTTTTGAAACACTGATGGCTGAGGGGGGGGGGGGGGGCGGCGTTGGTTCTGACAGGTCCACAGGTCCAGAGAGAAAAGAAGAGGGGAGTGTCGGACGCCTGTCAGCAACGGAGTCCACAGTTTCCGGCGGCGTGATAGGATGTGTCTGTCATGGCTGGGATGGCTCTGCCAGGCGTACCTGCTTTTGTGACAGTGGTTGTTTCTTGATTACACATATATTTTGCAAATTTCTCCACTAATCATGGTGGGATGATGCGTGTGGTGCTCTCTTGTTCGCGGTCCGGGGGTTAGCAGCTGCGGCCGTGGCAATGACTGTGCTATCTTATAATCATTACTCTTTTCGCTGGAGATATTGGTCACCTCTCTAGTGGCTTATTTTGCAGCGCTGTGCTTTTTCTTATAAACATAGTA
Organism: Schistocerca piceifrons; assembly: GCF_021461385.2. Classification (NCBI taxonomy): domain Eukaryota; kingdom Metazoa; phylum Arthropoda; class Insecta; order Orthoptera; family Acrididae; genus Schistocerca; species Schistocerca piceifrons. Next base: position 639,522,369 of record NC_060140.1, on the reverse strand, counting down.
TTTGTTGATGGGAATTGGTAAACCTCAGAATTTTGCAATGATGTCATAAATTTACTATGATATCATTACTTGCAACAATGTGCTCGCTTTAACTCACAAATTATGACATCAAACGATCTAGTAATGTAGTTTTGGTTTAGGAGGGATTTATCTATCACAGTGTGTTATTTCCTATGTATTTAGTACCTCTGGTTGGAAATTGCTACAACTGCAGCGCTTATAGTATTTACTGTAATGTCATTAATATGTCGTTACACCGTTATTTTTACCAATAGCTGGAGCGTTTTCATTTCTAACACATACACCTTGACGTCGATGTGGTATTGTTAGTATGTTCCATTTATGCCCTTAAGGCAAACTGCATAAGGAATAATGATAATGATAACTGCAGGTTGAAATGGCACAAGGAGCGGCTATATGCAACGATTTAATCATGCCTTGCCGATTTGGAAAAGAAAATTTACTGTGTTTTTTTTAAATTTTATTTTACTAATCACATTTCCTGTGTCCTATCTTTACGTTCCCATGGAAACGTGAGAATGAAAGAGTGATTGTGTTTGGGCTGCTGAACCTGTAGAACTAACCAAAGATGAGTAGCGGGCTGTGGTCTTGCATAGAGTAGCTATTAGATAAGGCTGTGCAAAGAGAATAGCAGAGGCTTCACATGGCGTCGATAGCTTTACAGGGCGTCCGGGCGCTCAGCCATCGGTAGGCCTCGCCCTAGCAGTGCTTCAAAAGGGGAGAACGTTGGTCACTGAGATCATCATCTTAGGCAGTATGCAGAAGGAGGCTGCAGAGAGCAGATATGCCCGCGTTGCTGTTGGAGTATGGTAAGATAATGTGGTAAAGACATGTGTTACAGCATTGTATATCCGGGACAAAGTATCATATTTAAATTTAGTGTAGACAAGGGAATGTTGACAGACGTGGTAATTGTAGTAATTTTTCCTCAAAAGATGACTGAATTTATGAAGGTATGACCGCTAACACGTGGTACTGTCCATCACAATAGTTCCCTTTCTGGTCGTCAATCGTTAACTAAATGCTCTTCACTTCACAGAGTAAGGAAAGTGCTTCGTTTTCAGGTATACGTTTATTAATTTGTGTAAATTTTACTGATGTTTTCTTTGTGCGTTCGTGCTGAGCGCACTTCGCGCCAGAATCAGTCGATACCCACAAGCGATTTAATCTCAAGGATTCCTGCACCTTTAACAGTCGCAAATTATTGGTAAATCCTTTAGAAGGCTAGTCCAAATTGTTTTGTGGGGTTTATTTCAATGTTACGCGAACTTCTCTCTGTGACTATGGAACAGCCAACAGTTTACACTCCCGTGTATAACGTCCATTGTTACAACTAACATTTCAATGTACTTGTTCAAAAGTACAGTGACAAGTATTGACTATATGAATAAAAAAAAAAAACGTAAATTAGTGACAAACTGCGACGTGCACACATTTTATTCAATATGTAACGTCACTACAGATATTCGGATTTAGTTTATGACATGTTCGATATGCCTGCCATAACTGGTGATGATGTGGCACAGACGAATAGCGAAATTCTGCATGACCCGCTGAAGTGTCGGAACATCGATGCTGTCGATGATCTCCTTAATGGCCGGTTCCAGCCCAGCAGTGGTTTTGGGGTTGGTGCTGTACACCTTGTCTTTAATATAGCCCCACAAAAAAGGAGTCGCATGCGTTCAGTTCAGATCCGGAGAATGTGGCGGCCAATCGAGGCCTATGCCAGTGGCCCAGAACCAGAATGCGGTCCTGAAAGTGCTCCTCCAGGACATCAAACACTCTCGATGTGGTTGAGCTCAGTCTTGCATGAAACATATCTCGTCAAAATCAGGGTCACTTTGGATAATGGGAATGAAATCATCTTCCAAAGCCTTCAAGTGCCGTTCGCTAATCGCTGTGCCGTCAAGAAATATCGCATCATTATTCCATGACTGGACATTGCACACCACACAGTGGGGGAGGGTGAAGAGACTTCCCGATAGCGAAATACGGATTCTCAGTCCCCCAGATGCGCCAATTTTGCTTATTGATGAACCCATCCAAATGAAACTGGGCTTCATCGCTAAACCAAACCCTGTATGCACATTCTAAGTCTCATCATGCCTCGTGGCCAACCGTGTAGTTTGAAAGTCATAACGCGAACGCTTCGGAATTTATGACGATTTTATTTCATATAGTTCAATAATTGTCACCCTGCATTAACAGCAACAACTGACATTCGTGATTTACGTGAGATGAGGTAAATTGCAGGTATCATTTTCCAATTTTTAGAGTTCTTTGTACTGCACTGGTGGCCACATGCTTCGCTCCAAACTAGGTAGCCAGTACTTGCCACCCAGTAATTATAATTGAGTGCTTACATTCAGTGTTTTGACCACTGCTAATGAAGGTAGTTCCCCTCTGAGATTAATTTCGCCGGTAAAAGATGATTAAACTTTGTAGTTCCACTGTGATGAGTGGCAGTGCCACGTGATCTGCCACGTGTGACAATGTAAATGTGTGCTTTGTGCAGAGGCATATCGTACACTTATAGATCACTGAACAGATGAATTATTATGAGTTGGCTCTGCAATGTTCATTACACAAGAAGTTGTAGTGGAATTCAGGTCGTTTAAATATGACTAAATTTGATATTTAACTTAGTTTCTATGTGAGTTAGCTTTCAGTGTTGCTTGTACCAGTTCACTTTAGAAGCTCACCAAGGAAAAGTTCACAGTAGATTCAGTTTGATAAGGGTTAACATAGTGACAGATCGCATAGCCAAGTCGTAGTTGAATACAAGCCAATAACACAAGATTCCTGTCAGCTCTGTGTCCTTTATTTTAGTTCATTTTATTTTATTTTTTTATTTTTATTTTATTTTTTTTTGCTTTTGAAGTATCCGAATTCGATTTCTTTTCCATGTGGGACAGTTTTCTGTAATGCTTGTGTCCATTCTAAATTCAGTTTAATCACGGTTTAAGAGGAAGAGAGCGAGTAGCTAGTCCGTATTTGCACGCTCTAGGTAAATTTTCACTTATTTGTGCTAATAAGAGCCCATCTAATCCTCTCTGATTATGATCTACATTAGTTTTCGATCAAATAATCAGTAGTTGCTGATTTCATTCGGTAAGCCCTATCATTGTGTTTTCATTTTTATTTTATCATACTAGATAGAGAGTGTTTTGCATGTCACTGAATCGTGTGTGTTGTCGGCCGAGATTTATTCCGTTGCATGCATGCTCTCACTATTTAATAGTGTGACGACCTTAATTTAATTATAGGAGGCCAAGCAGATCCCGCTTGGGAACAATTACAGTAGCTGAAATGGCGATTTCTAGTTGTGTATTGAGCGTAAGAGTAATTGAGACTGTGAGTTTCGTCTTTGGCAAATAAACACGATCTGCATACCGAATTACCTTAGCATTGGTATTCTCACAGAATTACGTCCCCATATTCTTCAGCAAGGTAAATTCCCAATGACTGATGTTATTTCATTCAAATTATTTAACTGAAAAGTAAATAAACTCAAATTAGAATGCAATCTAAACGTACGGCCGAAGAGAACAGACAAATCGCAAATATTTAATCTCCGTCTGTGCTGATTGTTGACAGGATCAGGGCGAGTTATCAGTTGTGCTACAATTAACTATACTGAAATAATAAAAGCTGAATAATTTACATTCTTTAACTTACTGAACTGTAAATAATGAGGTATACCCTGTGGTCATTAACCATAGCAATCAGTAAGAGGTAACCAATGAGCAAAGAAGGAAGGACAGTAAGACTGCTACGCAGGAAACGCATATTTTTGCCAATGAATATAATTAAATTGAGTAACGAAATAGAAGGTATTGCTATTTAACAACTGGAAATTCGATGATGACCAATAAGAGTGTAAGTTTGCAATATCACACGCATGCTAGGAGAGTAGTGGTGGTTTAGCAATGATAAATAACACGAATACTTTTGGGCACAATCTGCTGCACTGTAACTGGCTGAGGGTGTCATGCGTTGACACAAAGTTGATGCAACACTGACGTGACACGACGCAACTTTGATGCGAGGTCATGATATACGCTTCACAATGTTGATGTGACGCTGAAATTAGTGGCTCTGTATTCACGTAACTATATAAGATTTTGAGAAAACACAAAAAACGTGGAATAATACGTAAAATTTCGGAAAAATGAGAGTGTATACATGTTTTCCATGGTGTGGCCTCAGCTGATGCCTCGAATGGCGAAAACCAAGCATATTTAATTTGGTTACTAATAAATAGACTTCAAGTGATGTTACTTAATCTAATTACAATAATCCTTTATTCACGAAAAGAAACATGCTTATCCTCTTCTCATTGCACAGTGCTCCAGTTTAAAAGATGAAGATGAAGAATCGCATTCGCCCAGGAGGGTTTGAGTGGAGCGGGAGAGGGGGAATGGGGGTACATTTCCCTCTGGATGTCGTTAAACGTAGCACATACACATTCAAGTGGTCTCTGCGGAGAGGAGACTTGGTGGATAATCTAGATTATAGCTCTCCCAAACGAGTAACCTGACACTGATAACCCTTACCATTGACCTCGATCTTACACCCTCCTTATTTCCTATACTCACTGATAACCTGCTGCCATCTGGGTTTTAGCCAATGTGAGTGACATACTAGGCCCTCTGTTATTATGCTCGTGTCATCCGTAAGTCCAATATGTGCTTACAGTTTTTTGAAGTCTTATTCTTTGTGGTCTCTTCCTTTTTGGAGGTCTTCCATCCACAGCCACAGTTTCACAGATAGTATAGAAGTATAAAAGTTTGTAGAAGAATGAATGGTAGCAATGTAGGAGCCAAGAATCTGAGCAATAAGCACGTCTTTTAAAACTGTTAACTATTTATTATTAGTTAAACCAATACGTAAATAAATTGCCAGTTATTGTAGTGACCACTTAACATGCTATTAATCAAACGAAGTGCGTTATTGTCAAATAAGGCTTTATGTAGACGCAAAATACGGCATAGACCCCATACTGTATGTCATTTGATGGTTCTTTTTGTAGGGCAGGAACGGATCCAATTCAGTACCGATTCCAATGTTCCTGTTTACCAGGCGAGTTTTATACCTACTATGAAGTCTGTCAATTTGACCTCCTGCTCTCTTGAATGACAGTAAGACACGTTCCTTCCTTTACTTTCACATTTCACAACATTTAAGTTCACCAAGTATTCACAATCAAAAGTAAAGGCAATGTGATAGAATATTCTACCGTTCTTCTTGTGACATGAACTTCAATTGTGAAGCCATTTGCTCAGCACCACACGTGAAAGATTGTAAATACATTACGAAGTGCAAACCCTTACCTGCTGCGAAGAAGGTTCCTTCTTCTTTAGTGACCCCTACCAACCATGGGACAGCAGTGTGGGGCGCCAGATGAACTGGATGTCTGGGGAGAAACGCGTCCTCTCCATCAGCCTCCACAACTGGCCGGAATGGCATAAGAGGAGCATACATGCCCCATTCCTAAACCAAAGACATCATCCATCATGAAACAGCTATACTTTACCAGAAAGATCATTCATCTTACAGATATCCAACACTTTTGGGGAGTAATCCACAGATAGAAAGAAAGATACATAACGCATTTTGATATGCATGCTTCATGCATCCTACCCACCTCTTCTCACTGAATTAACTAAAACTTGGAATGCATTTTTTTTCTTTTTGTTCACTTGGTTACAAAATTTCTTAAGAATATATTTCACGACTTCTTGGTAAAATCTATCAAATATTTTTCAGTCAGTTTTTTCTAATGATAGGGAATGAATATTAGTCATATATAAGCAACCAGTTATGTAACAGGCTGTTCTTGAGATCGAAATTTACGGAAAAGTAATTAATTTATTAACTTCTTACTGATTTAAAATTTCCACGTGTAACACTATATTCAATACTCCCTTGACAGCAAAATTTAGACCTACCAGAGAATACTATATACCATTTCTTTCTAATACCACACTTTTTTAGTACCAGTTATTTGTGAATAATATATTTCAGGTTGAGAATTGAGTGTCACAAGCAGGTGCTTATACTCTGAACCTAACCCTCTACATGAAATTACATGCCTATAAGAGCAGATACCAAAACTATAAAGTGTATGCACCGAAGTTTGAGATATACCTTAATACTTACATATTTATTCGGTTTTAAATATGTGGCTTACAGCCACACAAATGTAATGCGCATCAAACTGAACACTAAAGAAGAAATTTATCTACAGCTACAACTGTACCTTAAATGGTGAAAGGGTATGTGAGCAGTGGTGTATGTATCTACAGGCACAGGCAGTGGGAAAAGTGACTATTCCCTTGTGACAGCAGCAAACAATAAGTATATAATGGCAGGAAATCCAAATAGCAGTAAAGATATACCAGTACTGGAACGAAGGACCATTGTCCTCCACACATAAACAATGCCATCACTTAACTTGACCCGAAGTCACACACTTGTACTCTTCGAATTGTGACAATGACATTGCTTTCATAAACAAACTGCTCACTAGGCTGACCTAATGACATTACTTATGTAAACAATATTTCTACTTGTATTCTTATAATTTATTTAGGTCCCAGATATTAGTCCCCTTACAAGCTGCGATCATCCTCCTCCCCTCCCTCCATACCCTCCATCCCACCACTCCTTATGATGTTGACCGCTTTCACATTTCAGTAGATGTGTGGAAAATGATGGTATTTTATCCTACACTTTTTGCCACAGTACATTATTCCAGTTATCTTAATTAATGTAATGTATTACTTATTATCAACTTATGGCAGTCTCATGTTTACATCACTCTTATCTTAATTAGTAAGATTTTTGACCTAGAAATGAGGTCAGACACTTCGAGACTAGGGTGATATAGTATAATGGTGGCATGCAGAATATATTTAAAGCCATTTAAAAGTGTTTGAAATATGTAATAATTTCAGTAGTGATTTGTACTGTTGTTGATTCACCAACAGTATCTATTCTCAGTCGAACTCATTACTGGCTGTTTCCTCAAACTAATAGTAAATTAAGTAAATATATTGTTAAATTCTTGGAGTGCAGGGAGGCAATGTCGTCGTAAAATTGCACATATAACGGTTCGAGACGTGTGGAGGCGGATGAAAAGGATATGGCATCCTACAACAATCCTCGCTTCTGGCGCCTGAACGCCAGCATAAATGTACAGTAAAATGTCAAACTGAGAAGAGTGACATAAATGATGATGACGAAAGTGTTAATGAGGAAAGAATTGGCTCTGATCTCAGTAACGAAATGGGAATAATTAGCAGAAATCAAATTTTAGATGAAACAGATAATTAAAGTTGAAATTTGAATGTGGACATCGAATCAGGAGGTGTAGAAACAGACAAGAATCATGTTGAGAGTGTAGGAAAGGAGGATATGTTAACGCAGCTTTTACAAGAAATGAGTAACTATTCAAAATCTAAATAATAAAACCAATGTTTTCTAAAAAAAAGTAGGTGGTACTAAACGAGAATTGGAGTCAGATAACCAGAGATTGAGCCCAGATTTGAACAAAATGTAGGATCGAAAGGTGATAGTTAAATATAATGACTTACATTGTTTACCTACAAGTTTCATAAACGAGATTGAAACCGACGAAAAGTGAAAATTCTCCTCATAATTACGACAGTACACAATATGATGAAGAGAGAGAAGGTGACGTCGTGGCTGATCAGTCTCAATTAAAATTACAGCCATAGGAAGATAATCAGTCAATAGAATCGAGTGCAGTATTTCATGTTGCCGTTGTTGACCGGCAGAGGTGAAGTGATTAAAATAATTCCGACGTCAAGCTGATTTCTGATATACGACAACTTCTTTATGATCTTGTAATTAACATTAACAAGTTGGATAAATTTGTAGTTGTAATGATGAAACGGATCAGTGTCTGAAACGAGAGAGTACTGATTACCTAACACATTAAAAACCGCGATGATAACTGATATTCTGACGTAAACATTGACACTTTCGTTATCAAGGTAAAATTTAAAGTTTTATGTTCACGAAATCCGAAAGAGGCGGCTAATATTGGTTGTTAAGCACAGCAAACCTACGTTGTTCATTACATTACGGGAAAGTTTCGTGTGGAATATGCTACGACTTCTACGAAATTCAGAACAATGTTCTCAATTGGATATTTGGCCAAGGATCAGCAGAACAAAGCTCTTAATTTGTTAAGCTACACCGAGCATGCCAAGGGCAGTAATTGGAACTTTACATCCATTTCTGAGAAGAAATTAAAGCGTAACAGTAACCGAAATAGAAGGACAGTGTATGCTCAATTTGTGAAGAACTTTATTTTCAAGTGATAATGACTACTGATTTCAGGACTTTGATTTCTGGAAGGATTTATTAATTTTTTTTATAAATGAATCTGTATTTAACATCATTACATTGTTTTAACTTTTTAATTGGATTGTAATTTTTATGATGTTCCAAAGCCAGCTTTGGGTTTAAAGTGATGCTGCAATCTGTTTCTTTTCTGCGTTTGAGAGGTGCTGGTGTGCAAAGCTATGTCACCGTGTTTTCATGAATAAAGATAACCTTCTCTTGGGTCACTGATGAGTCACAACGCGGAAGAGAGCTGGCATACTTTGTGGCGAGCGGAGCTCCAGTCCATGCTGTGCAAACCTGGCGTCGCACTCTTCTACCCTGTGAGGATTAGCTGAGCACTCGTCTCCCCATAGTCTGTTTATCAACAAGGTCATATGGCGTGGAAAGACAACGCGAGCCTTCAATTTTGTGTGTAGTATGTACAGTTGTTTTCATGTTCTTTAGAAACCACATTACCTGCGAGCGCAGTGAGAGTTTAAGATAAAATAGTACAACGCAAAATGTGTACATCTGGATATTTCAAATTCTAATGTATTTATATAGCTCCCCTCTCCCTTCCCCACTATTTTCTTTTTTCATTTCTGCATGTATCAACTATTAGCATTTGTGCATTATACTTGGGACGTTTACATATTTTGGGTATCTACTTTATTAATAATGAGATTATTTTTAATCCGTTACTAAGCAAGAAGTTGACGTCTCTCTGCCATCATAATATAAATGAGAAAGTTCATCCTCCTTGATATCCATTTGTTAATCATAATGAAGTTTACTTAATGAGTGAAGGGCTAGGTAGGATCAAATGTGAGGATTTACATTCTTCTGAAAAAAATAGTTATAATTAGAGAGTAGTTGATTATTTAAGACACTTATTTAGTTATTTGGCTAATTAACATTCTTGAAAGTTAAAGAACACGTTACATATTTTTGCAGAAAGAGCTAGAGATTGTGCACTAAAAATGTGCCTCTTTTTTAATACTAACAAGCACATTAATTACTACTCTTCTTTGTTATGCACACTTGCTGTAGGTATACATATTCTTAGCCCTGGTTTACAAACATTGTCTTGAACTATGTATGATAAATTTTTTCTTTAATGTCACATATACTTATGCCTAGAAGCTATGTTTTCATGTGGTGCCATCCATTAAATGTAAATAGTTGAAATGCTTGTTAATTTACCATTCTGAATAAAAAATGGTCAGCGAAAGTAACCGGATACTTCCGGCATATGAAATCACCACATCCTGAAAACAGTCTTGACAAAGAGGATAGAAGAGCGCACAATGGCTCAAGGCACTCTCTTGCACTTGGAGTGGGAAAGTACCCCTAAAAGGAGAAATCACCAGGAAACAGTGATCAAAGGCATGAGGATGCAGAAGGTAATGGAAATCATTGCATGAAAGATCCTTAATGTGTAGCGAGAGGACGTGTGGTCTGTAATTAAAAAAGTATAATTATGATGTCTCCATTGTCAAAGGATTCCGGAATAGTCCCCCATTTGGATCTCTGTAAAAATACTGGCGAGGGGAAGGTGACCATGAGATAGACACGAACAACAAACGAAACAATAACGTTCTACGAGTCAAGACATGGAATGTCACAAGTATGAACGTGGTAGAGAAGCTAGAAAATCTTATAAGGGAAATTCTAAGGATCATTGTAGATACAGTGGGCGTCAGTGAAGTGAAAAGGAACGAAGACAACGGTCTCTGCTCAGACCATTATAGGGTAATATTAACAGTGGTGGAGAGTGGTATAGCAGAAGTAGAGTTTGTTATGAAAAGAAACGTAGGGCAGGGAGCGAGCTACTATGAACTGCTTAGTGGTAGGGTTGTTCTCATCACAATCGACAGCAAACCAACACTGACAGCTTTAGTTCAGGTATACAAGCCGAAGTTTCAAGAAGAAAAAGAATAGATACAGAAAATATGTGGTGGCATTGAACAGGTAATTCAGTATGAAAAGGGAGATGATAATCTAATACTCACAGGGGAATGAATAGGAGAGAGTTATTGAAGAATATGGGATTGGTAGTAGGAATGAGAGAGAAAAAAGACTGAGTTCCAAAGTATATTTCATCTAGTCATAGCGAATATTGCGTTCAAAACTCACAAGACCAGTAGGTATACCTTAAAAGGACCAGGAGATATGGGAAGATCTCATTTACACTACAACATGATCAGGCAGGGATCTCGAAATCAAATATCAGGTTGTAAGGTTTACCCAGGAGAAGTTATGGACTGGGATCGTAATATAGCAATAATGAAGAGTGGGGTGAAGTTTAAGAGACTAGTCAGGAAGAACCACTGTGCAAAGAAGTGGGATGCAGAAGTACTAACAAATAAAGAAATATACTTGAAGTTCTCTGAGGCTCAGCGGACAGTTCCGTTGCAGAGGAATTAACGTGTCGGCAATCACATAAGTTGGAAAGAGAAAAGTAGGCACCAGGAAGGTAACTGTGAAGAAACTATGGGTGGCAAAAGAAATACATCAGTTTATCGATAAAAGAAGGACGTTCAAAAATGTCCAGAGAAATTTATAATTACAGAAACACAAGTGACTTTGGAATGACATAAAATGAATAGGAAGTGCAGGGAAGCTAAGGCGAAACGGCTGCGTGGAAAATATAAGGAAAAAGGTAAAAAAATAACTGTCGGAAAGTGACTCAGCATACACAAAAGAGGAAAGAAGCTTTTGTGAAATTAAAAGAAAGGATGGTAACATTAAGAGCGCAATGGGAATTACACTGGTAAATGCAGAGGGGAGAGTGGGTACATGAAAGAGTACGTTGAAGGTCCCTGCGATTGTAAGGACTTGTCTGACGACGAGATGGAAGAAGAAACAGTAGCCATCAGGGAAGAGGTAGGGGATCCAGTACCACAATCAGATCGTAAAAGAGCTTTGGATGACTTAAGGCCAAATAATGCAGAAGGGATAGGTAACATTCCATAGCAATTTCTAAAATCGTTGGGGGAAATGGCAACAAAACTACTCACGTTGGTGTGTAGAATGTATGTATAGTGATATACAATCAAACACTCCGAAAACCTCATCAACATAATTCTGAAAACATAAACAGCTGACAAGTGTGAGAATTACCGGACAGTCAGCTTAATAGCTCATGCAACCAAGTTGTTGACAAGACTATATACAGAAAAATAGAAAAGAAAATTGACGATCCCGTGGATGACGATCAGTTTGACTTCAGGAAAGGTAAAAACAACAGAGAGGCAGTTCTGAGATTGCGGTTGATGACTGAAGTAAGACTGAAGACAATTCAAGACACATTCATAGGATTTGTAGACCTGGAAAAGCGTCTGACAACGTAAAATGCTGCGAGATGTTCGAAATATGCGTAAGCTATAGAGAAATTATGAATGACATACAATATGTTCAAAAATCAAGATGGAACAATAGCAGTGAAATAACATGAACGAAGTGCTCGGATTAAAAAGGGTTTAAGGAAGGGATGTAGTCTTTCGCCCTACTGTTCAATCTGACATGAAAGAAGCAATGACAGAAATATAAGAAAGGTTCAAGAGTAGGATCTAAATTCGAGGTAAAAGGACATCAGTGATAATATTCGCTGATGTCATTGCTATCCTCAGTGAAAGTGAAGAATAATTACAGAATCTGCCGAATGTAACCAACAGTCTATTGACTATGGAATATGGAGTGAAAGTAAATCGACGAAAGGTGAAAGTAATAAGGAGTAGCAGAAATGAGAACACCAAACTGGGGATCATGAAGTACATGAAGTTAAGGAATTCTACTACCTAGCCAGCAGAACAACAAATGATGGACAGAGCAAGGAGGGCATCAAAAGCAGGATAGTACAGGCAAAAAGAGCATTCCCCACGAAGAGAAAGTTATTAATGTCAAACATTGGCCTTAATTTGAGGCAGAAATTTCTGAAAATATGCGTTTGAAGCACAGCATTGTATAGTAGTGAAACATGGACTATGGGAAAACAGTAAGAAAAGAGAACCGAAGCATTTATGAAGCGGTGCTACAGAAGAATGTTAAAAACTAGGTGGACTTCTAAGATAAGGAGTGAGGAGGTTCTCTGCAGAATCAGGGAGGAAAGGAGTGTACGGAAAGCACTGACAAGAAGGGGCGGGATGGTGAGAATCTGTTAATACGTCAGGGAATAACGCCTACGGTATTGGTTGGAGATGTTGAGGGTAAAAATGAGAGTTGTAGAGGGTAAAAACTGTAGAGGAAGACAGAGATTGGAATTTACCTAGCAAATAATTGAGGATGTATGTTCCAAGTGCTACTCTGAGAATAAGAAATTGTCTCAGGAGAGTAATTCGTGGCGGATCGCATAAAATCAACCAGAAGACTGATGAGTCCAAAGTATTGTTGTTGCCTGGTACGAGCGCTTAGTGGCAATCGAGAGAATTCTAGAAGGGCAGTAGAGTTCAGATGATGAGCCTGCCATCATTGCTCCTATGTACTTCCTGAATAGCTTTCGGTAGAATTATTTGCGTATTGTTCTAACTACTCTTAAGGTTGAAGCTATTAATGTCGTATGGTGGCACGTGGAATGTTACTAACACCAAGTGTATTTAAAAGTGCTTAAACTGATTAATAATTCTGATAATAAAACGTACTGTTGGCAATTTGCTAACAATAACATTTCCGAATCAAATCCGTCATCGACTGCTTACTCAAACTAACAGTAAGTGAATTAAATCGATCGTTCACTTCTCCCCAGAGGAGAGAGAAAGCGGCGTCATGAAGCAGGACACCTAGAGGTTATGTTATTGACAGTTCCAGACAGCTACACATGCAGAGTGCCAAAACCTGGAAAATTACTGAAAAAAACAGGGAAAGTACCCAATCTAGATATAGTGACGGTCAGTGAGGTGAAATGGAAAGAAGACAAGGGTATCTGGTCAGATTAGTGTAGGGTAATATCAACTCAGACAGAAAATGGCGCAACGGGAGTAGGTATCATTATGAGCAGGAAGGCTGGGCAGAGAATGAGTTACAATGAACAGTTCAGTAAAAAAGGCTGTTCCCATCAGAATCGACAGCAAACCAACACTGACCGTAATAGTTCAGGTATACATGCCGACGTCGCAAGCAGAGTATGAAGAGACATAAAGTATGTGAGAATATTGAACGGGTAATTCGTTATGTAAGGGGAGATGAAAATCTAATAGTCGCGGGCGTTGGAATGAGAACGGTAATAGGAGAGGGAGTAGAAGAAAGGGTTATAGGACAAAATGGCCTTGGTAGCTGGAACGTCAGAGGATAAAAACTAATTGAGGAAAACTAATTGAGTTCTCCAATTAATATCCGTTATTAATAGAGAACACTTTACCAACATGTTCAGAGAAAATCAACAGTACAAAAATACGAGTCACTAAGGATCGAAGTAAATCGGAAGTACAGGGAAGCTAAGGCAAAACGGTTTCCTGAAAAATATGATGAAATCGGGAAAGAAATGATTGTCAGAAGAATGGACTGATTACAAAGAACAGTCATAACAATCTTCGGTGACATTAAAAGCAAGGGCGGTAACATTAACAGTTCAGTGCGAATTCCGCTGTTAAATCGAATAAGGCGGAAGGGATAGCTAACATTCCATCAGAATTTCTAAAACCATTGGGTAAGTGGCAACTGAATGACTATTCATGTTGGTGTATGGAATGTATGAGACTGGCGATGTTTCATCTGCCTTTCCAGAAAACATCATCCACACAATTCCGAAGAGAGCAAGAGCCGGCAAGTGCGAGAATTATGTCTCAGTCAACTTAACAGCTCATGCATGTAAGCTGCTGACAAGATAATGTACAGAAGAATGGAAAAGAAAATTGAGGACGTGTTAGATGACCATTAGTTTGGCTTCAGGAAAAGTAAAGGAATCAAAGATGCAGTCCTGACGTTGCGGTTGGTAATGGGAGTAATCCTAAAGAGAAATTGAGACACATTCATTAGATTTGTCGACTTGAAAAAAGCTTCGACAATCTAAAATGGGGTAAGATGTTCGAAATTCTGGGAGAAACTTGGCTGATCTATAAGAAAAGACAGGTGTTATGCATTATGTTCAAGAACCAAGAGGGAGCAGCAATGCGGAAGACCAAGGACGAAGTGTTCAGATTAAAAGGGGTGTAAGACGGGGATGTAGACTTTTTCCGCTACTGTTCACGAAGAAGCAGTGATGGATATAAAAGAAAGATTCAAGAGTGGGATTAAAATTCAGCTTGAAAGGATGTCAATGATAAATTTCGCTGGTGACATTGCTACCCACAGTGAAAGTGAAGAAGGATTACAGGATGTGTTAAATGGAATGAACCGGCTTAGCTGAAATGAGAACAGCAAGAAATTTAATATTGTAACTGGCGATCACGACGTGCACGAAGATAAGGAATCCTTCTACCTATACAGGAATATATACTACAACAGACGAAGCAAGAAAGACTAAAACGTAGACTGGCACTGGCCAAGTGAAATAAGCTAGTATCAAACATAGTTCTTAACTTGAGGGAGAAATTTATGAGAATATACGTTTGGAGCACAGTATTGCATGCTAGTGAGGCATGGACTGTGGAAAAGCCTTAACAGAAGAGAATCGAAGTATCTGAGATGTGTTGCCACACAAAAATTTTGAAAATAAGGTGGACTGATAAGGTAATGAATGAGCAGGTTCTACGGAGAGTCGGCAAGGATAGAAATATATGGAATACGCAGTCAAGAAGAAGGGATAGGAGGATACACATGATCAAAAGTATCCGGGCATCCCCCAAAACATATGTTTTTCATATTAGGTACATTACGCTGCCACCTACTGACGGGTACTCCATATCAACGACCTCAGTAGTCATTAGACATCGTGTGAGACCAGAATGGGGCGCTCCGCAGAACTCACGAACTTCGAACGTGGTCAGGTGGTCGGGTGTCACTTGTGTCATACATCTGTACGCGAGATATCAACACTCCTAAACATCGCTAGGTCCACTGTTTCCGATGTGATAGTGAAGTGGAAACGTGAAGGGACACGTACAGCACAAAAGCGTACAGGCCGACCTCGTCTGTTGACTGACAGAGACCGTCGACAGTTGACGAGAATCGTAATGTGTAATAGGTAGACATCTATCTAGGCCATCACACAGGAATTCCAAACTGCATCAGGATCCACTACAAGTACTATGACAGTTAGGCGGCAGGTGAGAAAACTGCGACTGCTCATAAGCCACACATCATGCTGGTAAATACCAAACGACACCTCGCTTGGTGTAAGGAGAGTAAACTTTGGACGATTGAACAGCGGAAAAACGTTGTGTGGAGTGACGAATCACGGTACACAACGTGGCGATCCGATGGTAGGGTGTGGGTATGGCAAATTCCCGGTGAACGCCATCTGCTAGCGTGTGTAGTGGCAACAATAAAATTAGGAGGCGATGGTATTATGGTGTGGTCGTGTTTTTCATGCAGGGGGCTTGCACTCCTTGTTGTTTTGCGTGGCACTATCACATCACAGGCCTACATTGATGTTTTAAGCACCTTCTCGCTTTCCACTGTTGAACAGCAATGCGGGGATGGCGATTGCATCTTTTAACACGATCAAGCACCTGTTCATAATGCACGGCCTGTGGTGGAGTGGTTGCATGACAGTAACATTCCTGTAATGGACTGGCCTGCACAGAGTCCTGACCTGAATCCTATAGAACATCTTTGGGATGTTTTTGAACGCCGACTTCGTGCCAGACCTCACCGATCGACATCGATACTTCTCCTCAATGCAGCACTCCGTGAAGATTGAGCTGCTGTTCCCCAAGAAACCTGCCAGGGCTGATTGGACGTATGTCTACGAGAGTGGAAGCTGTCATGAATGTTAACGGTGGGCCAACACAATATTGAATTGCAGAATTACCGATGGAGGGCACCACGAACTTTTAAATTATTTTCAGCCTTGTGTCCGAATGCTTTTGATCACATAGCGTAGGACATATGATAAGGCGTCACGGAATTAACTTCCATGGTACAAGAGGAAGGTGGAGAGGGTAAAAACTGAGGAGTAAGACAGAGATTGGAGTACACCCAGCAAATAATTAAGGACGTAGGGTGAAATAGCTACTCTGAGATGAAAAGGTTGACCCAGGAGAACGTGGCGGGCCGCATCAAACCAGTCAGTGACTGACGATGCAAAAACAAATTAATGGTCTGACATTATTGTCACTTATTTATATCATCATGGGCATAGATTTCACGTGCTTCTGATGATTCCTTCAATTAACTACATATTTTGTTCTACTTGTCTACTTTAATTTGTAATTTTGAAGTCGAGTGTCTTACATTGTGCAGAAAATATACCAGTAACAGGTAGTACGAAATTACCCATGCATCAACTGAACAAAACAGTTAAGATACCAACCGCATATTGAAACTGTGCAGCAGTCAGCTTATAGTCGTCTACATTCCTGAGGCAGTCGACCAGCGCTGCACTGGGCTCTATTGGACATCCCATGAGTGCAGCCAACTTTCGCGCATTGCGCTCACCTCCTGTCTCAGAAATTGCCCATGGCGATAGCGCTACGCCGCTCTGGGATATCGCCCGGTGGAAAAGACCTGCAAATTAAACAAAACTGTCATTGAAATTTGCATACACTCTTGTAATTGCAAATTACTTTACTATGAAATTCTCATTCGTGACACATCGTTATCAACAGACTGCTTGTGTATCTACCCTTTTATGTAATGAACAGCTCATTTTCTTGTGTATGCTCACGCCTGATGAAGCCAGTTGTTGGTGCTTTTTCCATGGATGAGACCTGATGTTTGATGAATATAAGGGAAAATAGCATGAAGACCGGTAGTAAAAACTCTCGCCGTGTGTGGACAGGCATTATCTTGCTGAAATGTTAGGCCAGGATGGTTTACCATGAATTTCAACAAAACGGGCCGTACTATACCGAAGTCGTACCGCTACGCCACGAAGGTGTCGCGGATGACAACCAAAGGATCTTGGGTGAAAATAAATGACACCTGAGACCATCACTCGTGGTTGTCAGGCTGTATGGTGGGCGACAGTCAGGTTGCTATCCTACCACTGCCCAGTGCATCTTGAGGCACGTCTTCGCTGGTCATTGGGGCTCAGTTCGAAGCGAGACTCATCACTGAACACAATTCCGCTCCACTCAATGAGATCCCCGGCGACTGTGTTCGTGCTTGCCAAACTACCTTTCCCAGCAAAGCCGTCGGATCTCTCCCCATCTGAGAACTTTTGGTGCATTATGGACGTGGCCCTCCAACAACCTCGGGACTATGACGATCTGACGAGCCAATTGAACAGAATCTGGCACGATATCCGCCAGGAGGACATCCAACAACTCTATCAATCAATGCGAAGCTAAATAACTGCTTGTCTAAAGGTCAGAGTTGGACCACTTCATAATTTACTTGCTCAATTTGAGAAGCTCTTTCTCATGAATAAGTCATCCAGTTTTTCTTAAATAACAATCATTTGTCTGGCTGTACGATTTCCACCCGATTTGGATAATTCCTTTGTGGTACATGCTTCTTCCTTCTTTCTTTTTTTTTAGATTGTTTTGTTTCGATTTGTCGGAAGAGCTCTCATTATCAAGTACTTGTTGAATATTTGTCGCACCGTTTTAAGCAAGAGCTAGTTTTTCCGCTATCCATTTGTTTATATCATCGTATCTCTCGAACTACATATAGAAAAATGATATAACGTTACAGGTACGTCCACTGGTATAGGCTGATGCCGTCTACAAAATGTGTTGCGAATACAGTCAGTAGTAAACAACTAATAATATAAAACATTATGGCTATTACTGAAGTTTTACTGCATGAACTTCGAAAATACAGTAAGCAATGAATTTTCCTTTTGTCGTTTTGTGACCATTAACAGTGAGAAAAAGTTTCATAAGGGTTTGAAATTGTGTTTATACAGTAGTTTGCCCGAAGTGGCTAAGTGTCATCATTTTTAAAATGCTGGGTGAATACATATAGTCTGGGTATTTCTGCTTGCCTTGAGCTTATTGCCTCAAGGCATATACAGAGTTGCTACACTAGTCAAAGCTAAAGACCGCAAATAACATCATAAAGGAACTGGCTGGTACAACACGGGGTGTTTAAGCATTCATTGTACAGACTACAGCTCTGACAGTAATATACCCATTTATGGCCATAGCCCATACAAGGAAATACACATCCAATTGAATGAATCAATGAGAATTATCACGGGTATAATAAAATCCACACTGATCCCTTGGCTGCACATCATCAGTAACATTTCACCAGCAGTGACGCCAAGAAGCAACCTGTCCAGAATGAAGGAAGCTGCATCACCCCTTCTACCCCCGAGACCTTCCAGTTCATATAGTCTTAAATGAGCCTCCTTCAGACCGCTTGATATCACGCACTCCATTATGGTATAATGGAAGAATCAACAAGAAGTTTGACCTTAAAGAAGAATGGTGCAAGAGATTCAATGCTGCAACAATGAAATTCAAGGTGTTCAAGATATACCTGCCTGTATACCAGGAAATGATCTGAGGAGAAGTGAACAGTGTAAGAACCAGTCACACCAGGTGCAATGGAAATGATCTGAGGAGAAGTGAACAGTGTAAGAACCAGTCACACCAGGTGCAATGCTATGATACACAAGTGGGGACTCGAGACTCTCCAGCCTGCAGTTGTGGTATCCAAGAACAAACCGCTCAGTATATTGTCAGAGACTGGCCTCTGAGAAAGTACCCAGAACCACTCAACGATTTTATTAATGCTGCTCCCTCTGCTATCAAACTGGCTTCATTCAGTAGATGTTAATTCTAATTAATTACATTGTTTTAATTAACAGCCTTAATTTTGTAGTTTAAAAATCCTCCTTTCAGTATTACAGAATTATTAACTTTAAGAATTTAAACATATTAGCTTTGTGATTAAATCCTAAAATGAGTAATTTTAACTGCATCTATTTCTCAATGTTTGCTGTTGTTGCCATACAATAAATAAAAAAATAAATAAATGTAATACTTATTAAAATGTGTTAAACATTTAACATGAGAATAGTTGTGAATGACGGGTTATACCAGCGTTTTAAATTTCTTAATTCGGTCAATAATTGAGTGAAAAGTTGAAAATCAAATTTTGTTGCCCCTGGAAGCCATTAGAGAGGCAACTTGCAATTGGGACTGGGCGACCGAGTCCTGGGTTAGCCTTTTACTAAACATAATATAGTGCATTAACCTTGAAGATGATTTCTCTGACTCCAGTGCAGTCTTATTTTGAAGATTTGAAACGTCTTTATTCTGATGGTTTATGATGTCTCTTCTTTCGGAATACTGAGTGAATGTTAATCTGGATGAGAAATATAATTCTTGCACAAAACCCTGATAGCATCTTGAACATATTCCAGAACAAGTAGTAAATATGAAAACATGTACTGTAAATATGAGAGTCAGTCAAATGAAAACCCAACACTTGCGACAACAGTACTGTGGAATGTGTTTTTATCATGCAACAGCGTGATTCTTTCCGACAGCATTTCGACAGATCGATGGCTAACAGCAGAGCCAAAAGTAGAAACATCCGATTTCTTCCCAGCAAAATAAAACCAAAGATGGGATATTTCCACTGCTGGCTCTGCTGTTTGCCCTTGGTCTGTCGGAATGCTGTCGGAAAGAATCAAGCTGTTGTACGATAATGTCTGCCCCTACAGTGCCAATCATACCAAGGCTAAGCTTCGGCGATTTGGTTGGGAAACACTACAACATCCTCTGCACAACCCAGATTTTGCACCATCTGATTTGTACAACCCTGGCCACCTGAAGAAAAGTACGCTTGGATGTCGACTTCAGTCGGACAAGGAAGTGCAGGAGTGGGTGCAGTTGAGGATCCGCCAGCGGCCGACCTCATTCTATGGGACAGCAGGGTGTTAGGTTTTCATTTCACTGCCTCTTATAATACATTACAGTCTGCAGTTTTATATGGGCTGCAGTTTAACGTTTTATAGCCCTTCAGTCTTCTTTATGCATAAAACTACGCCCGATCTCCCAGACCCCAACTTTGTTGAAATATGACTAAATGTATTAAGAAATTTCGCCAAGCTACTTACGATTATTTGTGGTTGGGTCTATTTGATTGTAAAATTAAAGCAGTGGCCAACATGATACTTGGTTTGTACATAGCAGTTCTTTATTATTCGTACTCCTAAAAGTTGAAATATTCCCTTGCTTTTGTTAGCAGCTGTTGTACCCAGTTATAAGACCAGCCACACGTCGACGCTGAGTATGAAGAACGATGTGTCAACGTTTTCCTCACTACCAAATTGCAATGACAAACGAAAACAAGACATACCTGTTCTCTAGGTGCCATTGTTAATGACTAGTGTCAATTGTAATCTCAAACAAGACGTCACCTGCAAACAGAAAGTTCCGCTCATCAGTTACTAGGTGATTTTGAGCCCCAACAGAGACTTATAGTATAATTCTCACTTGCTTGTGAATCCACTTCATGAAAACGATTTGTTTGTTTTTCGTCTTAGAACAATTAGAATTTTTTTTAACAAAATGCTAGTTAAAAGAACTGAATTATTCATGGGGAAAATATTTAAAAACCAACTTTAAAGATCTCTCGGTATTCGGCCACAGGCCTGTCTACACTACTTTCACACGTTGAATGTTGTCATTACACTTCCACTCGAGAAATATACCTACTACACAACTGTTTCTCGAGTTGACAGCCCTGTTAGAAAATGCACTTTGCGACGATGTAATGTTTCCTTTGTATACCTTCGGTGTTTTAGCTTTGTTTTGATTATAAACATTTCTGAAGTTGTAATTTTTACTGTTTTGTCATTCTTGAAAGTTACTATGAGTCCAAGAAAGTATTTTCACGCTGATGCGAGGATCCAGAGTTGCTAGGAATATATTCTGGGTTCAGTATGAAGTAGCCACTGTTGGCAGTTGATTCCATGAGAGTGGCCAAAGCGGTAAAGTGAGTCTTTGAGGCTCCTAAACAGGCCAACGAAAGGAAGAGAGAAGATGAGACACAAGTAAACCTTGAAGATTTGCAGCTGGTATGTATGAGGAACAACAGAAGCGAGCCGTAGATCAAATATAACTTTGAGTTGAATTTCCTAAGAATTAAATTTTTTTTTAATGTTTCCTTTATGCACAAAAAAATCTGTTTGTGGATGTTTCAGGATACTGTTTGAAATAAAATAGACTACAGATACTAATGTACTACCAACAGGAGGATAAATATAGCCAGTTTAGTTATAGATATGTAACTTCAATAACTTTATGAGAATTGTAAGCATTTTTCCCGTTTTCACAGGTAGCTGAAGAGAATTTCGCCAGATGAGACTGGCAATAATGAGTTCCTGGAAGTTGTAACACTAACTGCAATGTCAAGGTAGCGTCATATCAATGTGCGCAGGTCATATTGATTACATTTTTGAACCATATATCAAAGCGCAATGTGCGCAATGTATTTTGCAGAACTTGTAGCTGCCAGATTAATTTGGCTTGAAGCTTGGTGTCACTTTAAATATCACACAATCCTGTACGCTTTCCTTAGTACACAGGCAGAAAGATGCTGGGCCTGACTTACCTTGGGCCAGCGGAGAAAGCATGAGGTAGTGAGTGCTTCCACCGCCAGCGCTCTCTCCAAAAATGGTGACGCTCCCAGGATCGCCGCCGAACGCTTCGATGTTCTCCTTAACCCACCTAAGCGCTGCCACCTGGTCCTTGAAGCCATAATTCCCCGGAGAAGCCTCATCGCCTGTACTCAGGAAGCCTTAAACAACAAAACATATTTGTAAGGCATAAATAAAGATGTAGAACTTTGGTAATGTCATGTACCGAATCTCATATCTAAGATTGGTCGCACGATATATTACGTCTCTTTTGTTTCGTGAACGGAGCAAGATAACAGAACGCGATTTTCGGCAAATGATAGCGCGCCAAAGAAGACACATTTCTTTTTGTATTTAATCCTCTCATCTAAATCGACACCTCCATTATTGCTCTACAATTCACAATTGAGTACCCGGCAGAAGGTTCATCGAACCACATTTAAGCTACTTCTCTATCGTCCATTGTCGAACAGCGTGCAAGAAAAACGAACACGTAAGTCTTTAGATTAGAGCCCTTATTTCTCTTATCTTGATGATCATTTCTCCCTGTGTTGGAGCATGCCAACAAAATATTTTCACACTCTTAGGGGAGAGATGGTACTTGAGATTTCATGAGACTATCCTTCCGCAACGTAAAATGCCTATGCTTTAATGAGTGCTATCCCAATTCCCATATCATATTCCTAGGACTATCACCCTTATTTCGCGATAATACAAAACGAACTGCTCTTCTTTCAACTATTTCGATGTCCTGCATCAATCCTATCTGACGCTGATGCCAAATCGTATACCAAAACTCCAGAAGAGCGAGGACAAGCGTAGTGTAAGCTACCTGTTCAGCAGACCTATTACATTTTCTAAGTGTTTTCCCAATAATCACAGTCTTCCGTTCTTTTACCCACAAAATTATCTATGTCATCGTTCCAGTTTGAGTTATTCGTATTTGTAATTGCTAAGTATTTTAATTGAGTTTACAGCCTTTAGATTTGCGTGATTTGTAGTGTAACTGAAGCTTATCGCATTGTTTTTAGTACCCATGTGATTTAGAGCCAATTGCCACATTTACACCGTGCAGATGTTCTGTCTAAATCATTTTGCAATTCGATTTGATCGTATGATGACTTTACATGACGGTAAATAACAGCATTATCTGCTAACAATAAGAGGGCTGCTCAGATTTTCTGCCAAATCTACGTAGATTAGGAACAACAGAAGGTCTGTAACACTGCCTTGGGAAACGCCACATATTACTTCTGTTTTACTCGATGACTTTCCGTAAGTTATTACGAACTGTGGCCTTTCTGTCAGGAAATTACGAATCCAGTCACACAACTGAGACGATACACCATAGACACGCAGTTTGAGTATAGGTCGCTTGTGAGGACCTTTATGAAAAGACTTCTGGAAATCAAGGAATGTGGAATCAATTTGACGTCTCCTGTCGATATCACTCATTACTTCTGAGAATAAAGAGCTAGTTAGCTATTTGCCAATAAATCTTTTTTTTCCGAGGTGATGCGTAATTTTTCGAGCACAGCTTATGTTCCAATATCCTACAGCAAATAAACATTAGTAATATGGGTCAGTAATTCCGCAGATTATTCTTGTTTACCTTCTTGGGTATTGGTGTGACTTGTTCAACTGTCCAGTCTTTGGGTACTGATCTTGCGAGCCGGCAGTTGAATATGATTGTTAAGTGAGGAATTGTTGTATCAACATACTCTGAAAGGAACTTGATTGGTATACAATCTGGAGCGGAATCCTTTCCTCTCGTAAATGTTTAAGTTGTTTCGCAACACCGAGGATATCTACTTTTAAGTGACTCATGTTGGCAGTTGTTCTTGATTCGAATTCTTACATCAAACTAAGTGCTAAAAAGTATTTCCTTAACAGAACGATGTACTTTTTAATGAAATGTGAAAACTTTCCGAAGGACGAGTACAGTCGTACGGTGCTTGTTAAGGTTGGCGTTGAAACTTTTAGCTATAATATCGAGAGTATCCGAGAATGTAGCGACGTAAACACCGCCAAGTGGAGTTCCCATGCCATTCTCCGTCGTTGCATCAAGGTTTCTGGTTGTATATTGTTTCCACAAAAAATTATTCAGTTAAACGTAAAGAAGTGTGCATAATCGAAATAACTCCCTTAGTGCCTCTCGTTGCACTAGTGTTAGAATACAGTTCTAGTCACTAACATGCGCGAGGGTTTCAAATAAAAACCTTAAATATTTTTATTGAACACAAGCTGGCAGCCCTGGAGCACAAGTGTATCATTTTCCGACATAGTCTCCTTGTCATTCAACACACTTCCTCAAACGCGTACACAGTGCACTGCTTCCTCTGTAATAAATTTCTTTTGGTCTTATGGGCAGCCACTCATCCACCGCCCGTCGCACCTCTTCTTTAGAAGAGGTCACACCTACTTCTCCTCAAAAATTCCTCACAGTGCACAATGCAAAACTGACCTGGTGCTGTGATCAATGTAGCAGTCATAGGTGCCGCAACGGATGACATCGCTTAGGAGCACTCGCAGTAGAAAACAGCTGTGCTCCTCCTCTGAGTTGATCATAATGTAGCTGACCATCATTTCAGCAGTCAACACTGGTTTCTAGCTATGGCGGAGAGACTGCTAAAAATCATAATTTCGTCCGTTTTATATGCACACCAGCAACCAATTTAAGAGAAGCGGCATAATTTTGGTGTGATTTCCGTCCCACATTCGAAGAGAAATAGCATAATTTTAGTGCTATTTTTACATGGTGCTGTAGCACATTAGTAGATGATAACAAGCCGCCACTACATATTTGGCACATCGCTTGAGTGTAACATAAAATGAAAGACTCTAAGATACTCACGTTTTGGCTTCAACACCCCACCGTTTTTTAAAACAGCACCCCTAAAATTCATGACGTGAAATCGGCTCAAAATTGACCAGATCGATGGATAATGAAAAAGTGAGAGTCGACTGACTCTCTTCATCTGTTAGCATGCTGTCACACGTGACGGTATTTGTTCATGCACTTTAGGAATCCAATATCAGTCAAAAACGTTATCAGGGGCATTCGGTTTTAAACTGTTTCCAAGATATGTTTTGAAGTTGAATTTTTCACTTTCCTAGATTTATGGAAACTGATGTAAACATTTTTTCATAAGTCACTTAAACGATTGACCTCTTCTATACCCCTAGGATCAAATTAATTATTAGTTTCTTATAAGCACAGAAAAACATTAGGCACCAATTTTCCATACGCTGTGATACAGTACTGCCCCTTTCGAAATCGTTATTTTACTTATACTACATATGTATACTACAATTACAACAATCGTTCATTTTTTCCCTTATGCATTAACGTACGTTGAGTGCTCATACTCGTAGCAATGTTACACAAAATTGCTTTCTTACAACGAGGTTCACAAATTTAAATATTCGCTAAACCAAGTCGTTTGATAAATTTGTTTACCTCTCACGTTTTTATTCATTATTCATTTACTTACATTATTAACCTTCCCATTCCTATCAATTTCGATGCGGCAAAAAAATATAAATTAAAAATAAATGAACTGCATAACGCATTGTGGACTCGAGCACAGGTTCTCTGTTTTGCAGACAGAAGCCTTGACCGAAACGCCAGTGGCGATTTCGTTTAACAGGTTTTACCATGTGGATAACTACACCGAGTTCACAAAAAGCCACGGGACAGCCATATGCGCATATACTGATGGCGGTAGTATCGCTACACAAGGTATAAAAGGCGGACCTGAAGGTGATTCACGCGAAAAGGTTTGCGACGTCATTATGGCGTCAAAACGGGAATTAACAGACTTTGAACGCGGAATGCTACTTGAAACTAGACACATTGAACACCTCATATCGGATATCGTTATAGAATTCCATTTTAACAGATCCATAGTGTCAAGAGTGGGCGAAAATACCAAATTTCAGGCATTACCTCTTACCACGGACAACGCAGAGGCCGACGACCTTCAGTTAAGACCGAGAGCAGCGGAGTTTTGATAGGGTTGTCAGAGCTAACAGTCAAGCAACACTGCGTGAAATGACCGTGGAAATCTACGTGGGACGTACGACGAATGTATCCGTTAGGACACTGCGGCGAAATTTTGCGTTAATTGTCTGCGGCAGCAGACGACCTACGCCAGTGCCTCTGATAACTGCACGACTTCGCCTGCGGTGCATCTCCTCGGCTCCTGACCATATGATTGGACCCTAAACTATTAGAAAACCGTGGCCTGGTCACATGCTTTCCGATTTCGGTTGGTAAGAGCTGATTTTAGAGTTTGAAGTGTGGCGCTGATCCAACGTAGCCATGGATCCAAGTTGTCAATCAGTCAATGTGCAAGCTGATAGTGGCTTCATATTGGTGCGGGCTGGGTTAACATGGAATGGACGGGGTCCTCTGCTTTTAAAGCATCTAATGCATTTTCCAGTTGACCACATACTGCTACTTTGGCCAAATTATATAGCGTCTCCATTATTCAGAAATGTACTTACAAATGTGGTGTTGCTGCTGCTGCTCGTAGATGTCGACGTTATCGGTTCAGAGGACATGATGTGCTGTGCTCCAAATCACCCTCCTTATATACTAAAATTCGGGTACAGCCGGTTAAAACAAATCCTGTTATCAACACGTGTCGGGCAACCTTTTGCTGGCGTGGGTGCTTGCTCAGATAATTGTCCTAAAAGGACAAATTATCTCGGCGGGACAGTGACGCCGCCATCGCGACCTTGGGACCCCGGGGTGCCCCTTTTTTTTTATCAGTTGCTGACCCTCATCAATCGAAAACATGACTGCGTCGTTTCATGATTCGAGGGTCATTGGAAATAGTTTTTTTGTATAACTCAAGGCCCATGTCAAAAAAACGCTTGAATTTAGGATCAATGAAATTAATATAATAATGGTGTCCAGATGGTATTACACTGACTATATTTTCTGGGGGTATGCAATTGTATGACATTAATATCGAAAGTACCTTTTTTGCCGTCGTTTCAGGGTTCACCCTTGGTAGTCAGAGATTGGCTTGCGCTTTGAGGCCATTTACGTGAGCCATCTCTGGGAAAACCCTCGAATTAATGATCAGTTGCTTGTTGTTTCCCTTTCCAATACTGACAGGGATCCCTCGATGAAACTGACCCATTGTATAATTTCAGACTCACCAGGCACTCTCTTATGGGTTCCTCTAATCCAAACTTGTCCCCGACTTGGCCTTTTTTGCAGGAAGAAATACGGGGTTATTACAAATGATTGAAGCGATTTCACAGCTCTACAATAACTTTATTATTTGAGATATTTTCACAATGCTTTGCACACACATACAAAAACTCAAAAAGTTTTTTTAGGCATTCAAAAATGTTCGATATGTGCCCCTTTAGTGATTCGGCAGACATCAAGCCGATAATCAAGTTCCTCCCACACTCGGCGCAGCATGTCCCCATCAATGAGTCCGAAAGCATCGTTGATGCGAGCTCGCAGTTCTGGCACGTTTCTTGGTAAAGGAGGTTTAAACACTGAATCTTTCACATAACCCGACAGAAAGACATCGCATGGGGTTAAGTCGGGAGAGCGTGGAGGCCATGACATGAATTGCTGATCATGATCTCCACCAAGACTGATCCATCGGTTTTCCAATCTCCTGTTTAAGAAATTCCGAACATCATGATGGAAGTGCGGTGGAGCACCATCCTGTTGAAAGATGAAGTCGGCGCTGTCGGTCTCCAGTTGTGGCATGAGCCAATTTTCCGCAGGCTACGCGTGAAACTTGCCCGCACGCTTTCAACCGTTTCTTCGCTCACTGCAGGCCGAACCGTTGATTTCCCCTTACAGAGGCATACAGAAGCTTTAAACTGCGCATACCATCGCCGAATGGAGTTAGCAGTTGGTTGATCTTTGTTGAACTTCGTCCTGAAGTGTCGTTGCACTGTTATGACTGACTGATGTGAGTGCATTTCAAGCACGACATACCCTCCTCGGCTCCTGTCGCTATTTTGTCTCACTGCGCTCTCGAGCGCTCTGACGGCAGAAACCTGAAGTGCGGCTTCAGCCGAACAAAACTTTATGAGTTTTTCTACGTATCTATAATGTGTCGTGACCATATGTCAATAAATGGAGCTACAGTGAATTTATGAAATCGCTTCAATCATTTGTAATAGCCCTGTATATGAGTATATTGAACCAGCTAAATGGAGGTCATTTTCACTTGTTCATGGGCTTCAGAACAATGATAGAACTTTTATAGATGAAAATGGGCCGTGTCACCGGGCCACAATTGTTCACGACTGGTTTGAAGATCATTCTGGACAGTTCGAGAGATTGATCTGGTCACGCAGATGGACCGATATGAGTCCCATCGATCATTTGTGGAACATACCCGACAGGTCAGTTCGTGCACAGCATCATACACCGGCAACACTTTCTCAATTATGGACGGCTACAGAGCCAGCATGGCTCAATATTTCTGCTTGGGACTTTCAACGACTTGTTCAATCCTCCCATGTCGTGTTGCTGCACTACGCCGGGAAAAATGAGGTCCGGCACAATCTTAGGAGGTATCCCATGACTTCTTTCGTCTCAGTGTAAGTGGCACCGGTAAGAGTTTCTTCCTTCGATTTATAGGAAAATATTGTATACGTTTGCGGATTCCACATGTGATAAGAAATGCTCAGTTTTCAATTATTTATCGATACCGTTAATTCTGTATCGATTGTGCTTCGTGAAATTTAGGGGTGGTTTTCTCAGAAACGAGGGGGTATTGACCCAGAATACTTCTTTCATTCTAGACTGTACAAAATCAACTTGCCAATGTTGTTGTTGTGGTCTTCAGTACTGAGATTGACTTGATGCAGCTCTCCAAACATGAGCCGAATCATCTGGCCGTGTCTGAAGCCTACCCTTCGTTGGTAAAGTACTTCAGTGACGACCCTGCTACCGGCTTTGAACTAGGTTGTAATTATGACGCGACACCTTGCACCTCGTGGTCTAATCGTTAGCGTTATTGGCTCTAGATCGCAGGGTTCTGGGTTAAATTTCCGACACGTTTGGAGAATTCTTTTGCTCAGGAACGGGGTCTGGGGTGTTGTACCAACTATTTCATCTCATCTTCATCGATGCACAAGTCGCCGAAGCAGCGTCAAACAGGAAAAAGAAGCACCAGGCAACCAAACAACAACAAACATGTCTCCTGACGAATAATGCCGCACGATCATGCTTTTCATGATGTGATGTTTTTTGGTGGAGACCTGGGGAACTTAAAACATTTGCATGACCGTGGCTGCAATTAGGCAACCTAAAAGTCAATGCCTACACAGACGGAAACCGAGAAACAAACGGGAGACTACAACATTTTTAGATCAGTATGTTCAGGAATAAAATTGATTCCAAATCAACAGCAACTCAGCTGCATATCAAGCATCCATCAGTGTTGGACGTTGGTCAGGACCCGGCTAAATAATGGAAAAGATAGGTGGGACGACGTGATGTGATGGGTAAATGGGTACTTTTACTTGCACGGCACGGTCCAAAAATGGTTCGAGGACATGAGGAGAAGCTCGTTACCTGGGACAGTTTGCAGACCGAACTAAGCAAAACATTTGTAGCAAATCTCCTTAGCGGAACAACAACCAGAGAACGGGGTCTAACATTTTCACGGAACGACATGGTCTTACATACTGAAAGTTTTGGCTCTATGCCATGCTGTAGATCCCAATATGACAGAAGCCGATAAAATATAACATCTGATGGACTGAGTAGCAAAAGGTATGTATCAAACTCTTTTGGTAACGGACGTCACAGCATCGCAGGAAGTCCTGCAATGGTACCAAGGATACGTGACAGTGCAATAAAAAAGACTCGGGTGAGGAAGGTGACCCACTCCGTATGCGGTCACCAACATAGTTTTGTATAACCACCACTACTCACGATCCGTGCTCACAGCTT
This sequence comes from Schistocerca piceifrons, assembly GCF_021461385.2. Taxonomy (NCBI): domain Eukaryota; kingdom Metazoa; phylum Arthropoda; class Insecta; order Orthoptera; family Acrididae; genus Schistocerca; species Schistocerca piceifrons. Next base: position 639,492,406 of record NC_060140.1, on the reverse strand, counting down.
AATTTCCGGCAGCTTTACGTCCTGCCTTCCAAACTTCACAGAAGTTTTCCTGCGAAACTTGCAGGGCTAGCACTACTGGATAAAAGATATTGCGGAGACATGGCTTAGCCACAGCCTGGAGAATGTCTCCAGGATAAATTTTTGACTCTGCAGCGGAATGTGCGGTGACATGAAACTTTCTGGCAGATAAAAACTGTGTGCCGTGAGGAGGGATCGGGAGTCGTGCGTGAGTAGCTCAGTTGGCTGACCACTTGCCCGCGAAATACAAATGTTCTGGGTTCGAGTCCCAATGTAGCACAGCGTTTTAATCTGCCAGAAAGTTTCATGTGTACCGTTCTTGTGCGTTGGTAACACGCCAGACTGCTCGGAAAGAGACAAGCATTCTCGATTATGGACATGCAGCACAGCTCCCTATATTACCCACCGAATGCCCCTAATTCAGTTTCCACATTACTTATAGGATTCTGAATAGTAATGGATTGCATCACTTCAGGATTATCCTAACCTTAGGAGAGTTCCAGTTCAGCTTCGCCAAGTATTTCATGTTGACTATCAATAAATTATATAAAAATCCATTTAAAGACCTCATTATTTCATATTTTGCCATGTAGTTGAGTAGCGTCTTTCGTATTCTAGCACAATTAGTGCTATATGTTTCTCCCGTTTGCTCTATATTTTAATTTCCTCAGTCACATAAAATATCCTTAAATTTGATATTTTTATTTCGCTGACTACGCCACATTCTAATATTACTTACAGTTGTTGTGCGTGTGTTTTACGTTCACATACATAGACCAAAACTGTTACTAACGTTATACTGTAAAGTGCAGTATTATTTTCCTTTTGTTCTTCGCAAAGATATCACAAAGTCCGAAATGTTTGGAGTTTTACACTGATATCGTCATTTGGTGTGTACGTCACGTTTCAACCAAGGTGTACGCGACTGTATTATCTGTTTATAACAAACTATCTTAGCACAGTGCAGCTAACTTCCTTTGAATGTCAGAAGTTGTTGACTATCTTAGAGAGATTCGGAATGCACTACTGTGGGCCATCCAACAACTTGAATGTCTCATTTCATAGTTTGCAGAAAGCGTAGTATCTAAGGTAGTGTCGTCAACTTTAAACAGTGTGGGTAATATCGTCTGTCAGACATCAACAGCGTTCTGAACAACGAAATTAAAGATACTGCGCCAGGGTGTACCCATTTTTGTCAAAGACCCCGATATGTCTCCATTATTGTGCCACCATCTAAAATTTCTATTGATTGCCTGCTGCACATAGACTAACCTCACTCTTTTAAAATGATTCTAATAGTCGGTGAAATTGTTAGTTAATACTTTATATTCTAGGTAATTTTCTGCTTAGCTATTCCTTAAAGTACTGTATATTTAGTTAGGGTATGATCTGTTTCTGTGAAAGCCACTTCGAACGACATTTGTTACTTGTTATTCCATTGCAGATAAACGTCTTTGAAGAGACTGGCATAGATTATCATTCGTCATCGCGGTTTTCCTCCTTGCGTTTCTCTCGCTCTCTATTTTCCCTTGCTACGACCAGTTCCTCTGAGCTGCACCTGCAATTCGCGCCACTTTGCGTTGGCGATGTTGGCGAGTGGTGCTTGAAACCTGCAACATGTTACCACCAGGATACTGAATATTTCAAGATGCTTGTGTCTGAGGAGGTGGACTAGTCGAACAAGTAAAAAAATACTCCACCTATGGCGGTTTGTCTGCACATTAATTACAACGGTTGCTGTGTCTCTTTCCGGCGATACCATCATTTGCCTATGCCAGTGATATATGTGACTACTTCAAATGACAATGTTCAGCGACAATCATTTGATTATTGTCGTTATGGAAAATTCATTCTATACTAGTTCTTACCCAGCGGACCAAGACGATAGTTAATAGCGGCAACAACTACGTCGTAGTCCATAAGATATCCATATTCATAGGTTGTGGCACTGCCTTCCATGAAACCACCGCCGTGAATCCATACCATTACTGGAAGGAGCTCCTTAGGCCTCAACTGAAAGAATAAAACGATCATAAAGACTCATTTAATACTGTAGCTTGACACATAATTTAAGTAATCGATTATCTATTACAGGAGCAAAGATGATCGCAACATCTTAAAACAAACTGTTTCATTCTAATCTAACCTGATATTAAGTAAGTTCTCTTTTTGCAATACGCATGCTTATAACATCAACACAATATTGCTGGCTATATGCTAATCCCTTAGATGTTAAACAAACCTTCTGGAATTTTATTTTCAGATCCTATAAGAAATCAGTACTTCGAATTTTAAAGCCAGAGATATCCGTTAACCCGTATTTTGCTAAAATAAATTGAGGATATATAACAACTAAAGATCACGATAGGATAATAGGTTTCGTTAGAGACCTACTTTTTGGCTAGTTAGAAAACTCTATCACGAATGGACAAAGGGATCCACTGTGCAATATCAAAATCCATTTAAACAATGTGTCCAAACGTGAAGGCCGAAACTAATGTTAGGGAACAACAGATAATGTTTTACACCTACAGCTGGTTTCAAATACACCAGGTGAATTAGTAGCGACACAATATTTACACGTCTTAATCTTGACATTTTGTTATCCACAACTTTGGAAATACGACTGTCATCGTGAAATCTAAGAGCAGTTTTGGAATCAGAACAACAAATTCTTTTCGGTGAGACATTTACATGACGTTTTACAGACTTCGTAAGCATTAAATTTACTTTATTTTTCTAAGATGGCAGAACGGTTTGTGGATAGAATAGATGACTGTACTATTGTTGCTGTTTGTACGCTTTGATTTAATTAGTAAGTGACAATCTCTTTTTCTGTTGTATGTATTACAAATTGAAAATACTTCTTTCCACCAGGCAACTTACTTCTACTTGGTACATACTTCGTGACCTCACATCATATGATCTGGAGGGGAGATGCATGTCTACATACACATTTTTGAGAGATACCAGCAGCAGTTCAGCGTGAAGTGTCATTGGGCAAGGTCGTGTGACTTGCAATTCATGCGGTTATTGTAATTGTCTGCCAAAATCAAATTGGCAACTATGAAACAACATGCTAAACACTTTGTTACTGTCGATCTTGTAAACTGTGATATTTCTGCGAAGTGCGTTTTCCAATAAGCTACGTACTCTGAATTAATGTTTCTTCTTATGTATTAATACATGGAACATGACACATTTAGCTCAAACGAACCCAGGGACCAAACTCCTGGAATGGTCAGTTTCCAGCATTATTGTTGTAATCGATGAGGCCCATCGTTGCATATGAATTTATGGAATTTAACTGATGGGGCATAGTCCGCCCCCAGTAGCTGAGTGGTCAGTGTGACAGAATGTCAATCCTAAGGGCCCGGGTTCGATTCCTGATTTTCTCCGCTTAGGGACTGGGTGTTGTGTTGTCCTAATCATCATCATTTCATCCCCATCGACGCGCAAGTCACCGAAGTGGCATCAAATCGGAAGACTTGCACCCGCCGAACGGTCTACCCGACGGGAGGCCCTAGTCACACGACTTTTTTTTTATTGTGGGGCACAGAGTTTAAGTGATTTTAGACAACCATTGATAGGGAACCACATAAGCTACCGATTTAGCCAACTGGTTTATCGTTTCAAGTATTTTAGCATTCAACCACTAATATTGGGAACATAATCCACAGTAAAGCGTTTTGGGAGTCAAGCTTCCATCATCTGGCTGTCTAAGTTTATACTACATAAACTGCACTTTAAAGGCACCCAATAACAGAATGTAAAAACATATAAAACTGAGGGTCATGGGAAAAAATCAGGTATGTCACTTTTTCGAAACTGATTTATTGGTAAAGCTCCATTCCGACTGAACACATGTATCTCTGCAGAGGCTCCTTCTGGGAAAATACAGCTCAGAAAAGGGTGCAAAAGAAGTGACGTCATTTCTTTTCCACTTCGTCACGCTTGCCTGGGTGACGTCGTTGAAGATCTCCATGCATGTTGTCTCAGGAGTAATGGTCAATATTTAGGGATCTGCAGGAATGACCATGCGAAGCAAGAAAGTCTCGGCTCTAAAGTACATACCTGAAGAGCTGTGGGCACTTTTCCAGTAGATCTAACTCTAACAATTCCATTCTTCGCTCTCGATCTTCTTCCAAATTCCAGGCTAAAATACACACAACAAAAAAAGTTTTATCACTTCGATTCCGAGAGTCCCAGAACCTGTACAGAAAATTGAAATAGAGATAAACATAAACATCATTTCCGCCCTTTTTACTGCTCATGAAAACCACATATTGCATCTTGTACCACCATACAGCGACACCTTCAGAGGTGGTGGTTCAGATTGCTGCACACACCGGTACCTCTAATACACAGTAGCACGTCCTCTTGCATTGATGCATGCCTGTGTTCGTCGTGGCACACTACCCGCAAGTTCATCAAAGCACTGTTGCTCCAGATTGTCCCACTCCTCAACGGCGTAGGTCCCTCAGAGTGGTAGTTGCATCACGTCGTACATAAACTGCCCTTTTCAATTTATCCCAGAAATGTTCGATAGGGTTCAAGTCTGGAGGACATGCTGGGTACTCTAGTCGAGCGATGTTTTTTTGAAGGAAGTCATTCACAAGATGTCCACGATGGGGAAGAATTGTCGTCCACGAAGACGAATGCCTCGCCATTATGCTGCCGATATGGTTGCACTATTCGCCTGACGATGGCATTCACGTATCGTACAGCCGTTACGGCGCTTTCCATGATCACCAGCGGCGTATGTAGGCCCCACATAATGCCACCCCAAAACAGCAGGGAACCTCCACCTTGCTGAGCTAGCTGGACAGTGTGTCTAAGTCGTTCAGCCTGATCGAATTGCCTCCAAACGCGTCTCCGACAATTGTCTGGTTGGAGGTATATGCGACGCTCATCGGTGAAGAGAACGTGATGCCAATCATGAGCGATCCATTCGGCATGTTGTTGAGCCCATCTGTACTGCGCTGCACGGTGTCGTGGTTGTAAAGACGGACGTCGCCATGGACGTAGGGAGTGAAGTTGCGCATCATGCAGCCTATTGCGTACAGTTTGAGTCGTAACACGATGTCCTGTGGCTGCACGAAAAGCATTATTTAACATGGTGGCATTGCTGTCAGCGTGCCTCCGAGCCATAATCCGTAGGTAGCGGCCATCCACTGCAGTAGTAGCCCTAGGGCGGCCGGAGCGAGGCATGTCATCGACAGTTCCTGTCTCTGTACCTCCCCCATGTCCGAACAACATCGCTTTGGTTCACTCCGAGACGCCTGGACACTTCTCTGGTTGAGAGCCCTACCTGGCACAAAGTAAAAATGCGGACGCTATCGAACCGTGGTATTGACCGGTTAGGCATGGTTGAACTACAGACAACACGAGGCGTGTACCTCCTCAATGGTGGAATGACTGGAACTCACCGGCAGTCGGAGTTCTGGGAACCGGGGTGATAAACATTTTTATGTGTGTATACAGATCCGCGAAGCCTGACTAAGTTTTTCTATCCTGTCGCTGCGAGGTTCTTAAATCAGCTGCTCCACAGTCAGATATACGTCATATGAATATTGTGTCTGTATTATTAGAACTATAAATTCGTTTAGTACTGGTTATTTTGGAATTACTTCGTCTTGACTTACCTGTTTCTTTACTGTTACAAATTTTTTGACTGCTTTTTCGGAAATTGCTTCATTCTGGGAACACTCCGGATGCCAATAGCGCCGTTTCCACTTTTGATGTACCGAAGATGTTAATTTGTGAAGTAAAAAATATTGTATGTTCTTATTTATTGATGTAATTACAGTTCAAACATTATAGACACTTTTTCTCGAGTTCCATAAAAATTCACTTACCTAATTGTCTCCACTGACCCTCCAAACTGTTTGGTCATCAAGACCTCATTTTACTTTAAAAGTAAGTTTCTAAATTTTTTAATGTTTTATAGTTGAAATACGGAAAGCATTTTGCATGCCAGTTTTATCAAATATCAGGATATATTTATCATTCTGTCTGACAACAGGGAAAATCAGTATGAAAATGTTAATGGTATTATAAACCATAGCGACTGGAGGTAGAGTGCCCTGTATTATTTGCATGTCTCTCTTTATTAAGTCTGTGACGGTTTTTAATCGGTTATGCATGTTTCTGGGGAACGTGCATGTGCAGCGCATTAAACTTGAGACAGAGCAACAAGAAATGCTTCGGCCAGGCAGATCGGTGATCGGCGGAAGAGACCGTGGCCTGGGTGCCGTAAGATTCTTGGAAGTGAAGTCGGACCAGAACCCACAGGGGCGGCAAGCATTGTCCTCCCACACGATAGCTTGCTGCTAATGTCCAGTCCGGGGCAGTTCGGCATTGTGTGCCGCAGTCGGGGGCCCCTCTGAATGTTTTCTGACTTCTTTTGAAGATAAACATTTGTCACTTGTAGAAAGCGAGGTCCACAGAAAAACAAACTCTAGCCTCATAGCGGTCCTCTCTACATTTGTCAAACCCAGTTGCCAGGCTTGGCAGAAGAACGTGCTTGCGTCAAGACGTGACAGCAGAACGCAGTGCTCAAATGAATACTGGTTGGTAGTTGGGGAGATTTTCATTGAATGTCATTGAATGCTGTGTAAGACGAGCTATTGTTGGTGGGATTCTCTGTTCAAGGGGATCATCGTGATTAGATCACAGTGGTTCGTAAATTTGCGATTTGCGACTCGCACCTTTTGGCGACAGGGAATAGCCACGGCAAAAGTCAGCGCCGCGAGGGATGCAGATCAGGGGTGGGACGCAAGTGTTTCCGCACCGAATTCTGATTAGGATGCAGTGGTATCTTGATCGACTTGGCATAGCATTGCGGTAGAGGCTGCCACATTTTGGAGTGCCGGAAAGGCGCGGACAACTACGTCTTCGTGAATGGACTACAGCGCACAACTGGAAGCAGCACAATCACACTCACTGTGAGCATAAATAGCAGCAGCGGCGGAATAGTTGGATTAGATTTCACAGTTATGGAATCCAGGACGATCGCCTGTTTCATCTCAGTTTTAGCCACCAGCTTTCAGACACTGCTCTGATCGACAGTTCGCATGATTAAATACACTCCTGGAAATTGAAATAAGAACACCGTGAATTCATTGTCCCAGGAAGGGGAAACTTTATTGACACATTCCTGGGGTCAGATACATCACATGATCACACTGACAGAACCACAGGCACATAGACACAGGCAACAGAGCATGCACAATGTCGGCACTAGTACAGTGTATATCCACCTTTCGCAGCAATGCAGGCTGCTATTCTCCCATGGAGATGATCGTAGAGATGCTGGATGTAGTCCTGTGGAACGGCTCGCCATGCCATTTCCACCTGGCGCCTCAGTTGGACCAGCGTTCGTGCTGGACGTGCAGACCGCGTGAGACGACGCTTCATCCAGTCCCAAACATGCTCAATGGGGGACAGATCCGGAGATCTTGCTGGCCAGGGTAGTTGACTTACACCTTCTAGAGCACGTTGGGTGGCACGGGATACATGCGGACGTGCATTGTCCTGTTGGAACAGCAAGTTCCCTTGCCGGTCTAGGAATGGTAGAACGATGGGTTCGATGACGGTTTGGATGTACCGTGCACTATTCAGTGTCCCCTCGACGATCACCAGTGGTGTACGGCCAGTGTAGGAGATCGCTCCCCACACCATGATGCTGGGTGTTGACCCTGTGTGCCTCGGTCGTATGCAGTCCTGATTGTGGCGCTCACCTGCACGGCGCCAAACACGCATACGACCATCATTGGCACCAAGGCAGAAGCGACTCTCATCGCTGAAGACGACACGTCTCCATTCGTCCCTCCATTCACGCCTGTCGCGACACCACTGGAGGCGGGCTGCACGATGTTGGGGCGTGAGCGGAAGACGGCCTAACGGTGTGCGGGACCGTAGCCCAGCTTCATGGAGACGGTTGCGAATGGTCCTCGCCGATATCCCAGGAGCAACAGTGTCCCTAATTTGCTGGGAAGTGGCGGTGCGGTCCCCTACGGCACTGCATAGGATCCTACGGTCTTGGCGTGCATCCGTTCGTCGCTGCGGTCCGGTCCCAGGTCGACGGGCACGTGCACCTTCCGCCGACCACTGGCGACAACATCGATGTACTGTGGAGACCTCACGCCCCACGTGTTGAGCAATTCGGCGGTACGTCCACCCGACCTCCCGCATGCCCACTATACGCCCTCGCTCAAAGTCCGTCAACCGCACATACGGTTCACGTCCACGCTGTCGCGGCATGCTACCAGTGTTAAAGACTGCGATGGAGCTCCGTATGCCACGGCAAACTGGCTGACACTGACGGCGGCGGTGCACAAATGCTGCGCAGCTAGCGCCATTCGACGGCCAACACCGCAGTTCCTGGTGTGTCCCCTGTGCCGTGCGTGTGATCATTGCTTGTACAGCCCTCTCGCAGTGTCCGGAGCAAGTATGGTGGGTCTGACACACGGTGTCAATGTGTTCTTTTTTCCATTTCCAGGAGTGTAGTTGTCAGTCATTGTTGAACTTCGGGAGGGAGTAAATTCTAAAAAGGGCAAGAAGTAATTTAACTGATAAGGGACTGAGACTACTTTCCATTTTATCTCCATACTATTTTGGAAAGATATAATTGTTATAGGTCCTTGATTAATTCATTTTATATGTTAATCCCGTAAATGTTCGTGTGCCTAACCTTAGTATCGAATTCAGTCATTATTTATGTTGGACCCCTTCAATTATTTTAACTGGAATATTTTAATCTGTGCCAGGAAGACATTAGCAGTCAGGTGAAAACCATGATCAACATCCTGCGCCAGTCAGATAGCGTCAGTCAGAGTGAAATTTGGTGCAAATTCCCGCTTTAAAGAGCTGTGCCTAAGGCTGTAATTTTCGCGTTATCCATTTGACTTTGTGTACAAAAATTTAAATATTACATTTTAAAGAGATGGCCTGCCCAGAGTTAGTTTTGGAAAATTAAGGGAAATTCTACACAGTGGGGCTTAGCAAAGTAAAACGAGGACATCAAGACCAAAAACTATTATTTTGTTTTTGTGCCTTGAGTACTGTTGATGTGTATTTTATGTAGGCTTAACTTAGTTAGCCAGATGACGGGAGATTTACTCCCAAAATGCGGTTCTGTGGATTATGTTCCCAATAGTAGTGGCTGTATGCTGTAATTTTGTTAAGACAATACTCAAGATCACTATAACATTTATTTTTTATGACTGATTCCGGCTCATGTTAAAGTCATCTTCCGATTTTTTTGCTCTCCCTGTGGCTGGTGCTGGGGGCTCCTCGGGTTTTTACGTGATACCACGATCGTACACTGTCAATGTTATACATTTATAACGATTACCTAAAAACCACTGCCTCAGGTGCTCAACATGGACAATATTGGAACCGCTGATTTACATTATTTAGTGGCTACCCAGCATGACAAGTTACGTAAATAACTTTCCACTTGTGCTACACTTTGGTAAAAACCGCTTTCAAAAGTAGAAGTTGCTTGCATTTTCAAGAGGCTACAGAGAAAGTAGAGTTATTAACCGAATTGGATTAAACAATTCGTAACAGACACGCGAAGTAAGTTAGGCACTCGGTATAAGAGATTACGGTCTCTCACTTTTAACTGGCTTCCTTTTGTAACCTGTAACCTACACAGGTAGTAAGTGCATACTTCCACGCATAAAAATGCTTAGCCTCACGACGATGTGAATTAACAAAATAATCTCGCAACTCAAGCCGATCGTAATCAAGTAGTAACTGACTGCCAGCTTGTCGATGACCTTGTTGTTACATAAACGGCACGCCGCCTGTGACCCCAGTCGCTCTCAGCCCGCCGCAAAACAAGGCGGTATTTACGTTCCGCGCCAGCCGCGTCCGCCGCGATGCCGGGTCCCACACTGTACCGAAATGCAGGCCACCGTCTGTACTCTGCGTGTTCTCCAAGATTTCATTTCCAAATGCAGTTTCATATACTGCGATATCTTGTAGTTGCAAAACCGCCTTTATAGGGTCAGTGATCTGAAACCACAACGGCACGGGCAGTACGACCTATGCCGGCCTTATGAGTTTGTATTGATTCTCAGTTAAAGTCACATTTTAATGCTCCTCCTAGGATCCGGGGTTATGTTTTTCTAGCTGTTTTGTAATGTAGCCCCTTTGCATCACATATTTTCCCCCTTTTTTCAAATAATCGTTCTCATTTATACACTGATTCTTCTCACAATAATATTTCACCTTTAGTTATGTACGAAGCATCAAACTGCAGTCTTTTTGTAAAGGACACTGGCAAAGGCAAGAACGAAACATAAAAACGACCATAAAAATAGCGTTTTTGCGTATTAAACTGGGCGGTCCTGAGGCGACGATGATCGCCAGTGGAAGAACTGGCCGCAAGAGGACAGCGGCGTGGTAGCGGTCCTATGGTGTGGGTCTATGAAGGGGCAAATGTCGCTATCCTGATCCTCGACGGTGTCGGCACTCACCACTTTGGGGCTTCAGAAAAGATGGCTATCACGTCTTAGATGCGCGTCTCAGCTGTCTTCGGCACGTCTGCATACCATTGACAGCCCAGCTGGTGCCAGTTCATCTGTGTCGGAACGCATCTGATCAGTAGTTGCAGTTGAGTAAAAAAAGTAAGTCATTGCTCTTGTATTCCCGCGAAACTTTCATCGGTATTTGAAATAAATTTCAGATTCTTAAATGAAGTCATCTGAGGATAATTAGCCTCATTTCACATGCAGTCAGATTTACATTGAGGATCATTAACAAAAGAATAGTGCAGGAGAAACTGGCTGGAGAACAATTTGCTTTTCGACAGAATACAGGCACAGTGCTGTCGAGGCGGGCGCTGTGATTGCTGGTCCTGCTGTTTCCGGTCCTGCGCTCCCAAGCGTTTGTTTGACCTGGGTTTGACCCCCATGACTGACTGACCCGACCACCACAGATTTATGTTGCCATAATTATTTGGTGGCATCTTAAGACGAATCTTTATTCTTTGAAGCCGGTCGTGGAATAAACTAAAAAAATTCCAATTGCTCGAAGCACTATGGGACTTTACATTTGAGGTCATCAGTCCCCTATACTTAAACCTAACTAACCTAAGGACATCACACACATCCCGTCCCGAGGCAGGATTCGAACCTGCGACGGTAGCAGCAGCGCGGTTCTAGACTGAAGCGACTAGAACCGCTCGGCCACAGCGGCCGGCAATAAAAAAATTACTGATTGCTGAATCGGATTTTATTCTATAAATGATGGAGAGCATCTAGCTGTAGAGCAATTAGGTTTTAGTCGGAATACAGGCACAAGAGGTGCAATAAGACTTTTGAAAATTTTTGGAAGGACCTTCATTGAAAGGGGAAGACTTATAAATGCGTTTTATAGACCTGCAAAAGGCCTTCGGTAAAGTGACTTTAGATAAGCTTGCATACATAATGAGGAATCAGAGGATGGACTGGAAATTAAGACGACTGACGAACATCATATTTATATGTAAAAATGTCGGTGAAAGTGAGAGGAGAAAGTACCAAATAAATAGGACTAGGAAAAGGAGTAAGGCTGCTGTCTGTCTTCTCCACGTTTCAGTCTGTACCTAGAAAATATAACCGACCACTGCTCACTAGATGACAAAAGGGAGGAAGAAGAATATAGTGTTTGACGTTTGCAGACGACATGATACTCCTACAAACTGCCGAAAAAGTATTACAGGATACAGTGTATACCACTGAAGCTAAAGCAAAAATTTATGGAATAAAAATCAGTGTAAAGAAAACAAAAGTAACGGCAACAGGAGGAAATAAAAAGGTAAAGATAATGCTGAACGGATAAGTATTAGAATATGTGCAAAGCTTTAATACTTCCGAAGCAGAACAGAAAGTGACTGGAAGATCACCACAGAAATCGAAACCGGAATTACTATGGCGAAAGAGTCTTTTTATAAGAAAAGAACAATTTTTGCAGCAATATGGAAAAGATTTGAGGAAAAGACCAATAAAATGTTTTGTATGGACTCTCCTCCTGCGTGGTGCTGAAAGGTGGACACTGAGGAAGAAAGGCAGGGCAAAGAGGCAGGCTTCTGAAATATTGACATGGCGCAGGATGGAAAGAATGAGTTGTACAGACAGAGTCGCAAATAAAAAACTTCTCAGAAGAGTTGAAAAGCAAGCACAATTACTCGATGTAACAAAAAGAAGGAAACGAAACTGGATCGGAAGGTACATCAAGAGAAGGAAGGACTTATAAACACATTCTTAGAAGAGTATGTGGAAGGAAAGAGGAGGCGACGAAGGAAGAGATTTCAAATCATGTATGATGTGATGGACGGCAGCATGTACACTGGCATTAAGAAGGGAGCAATGTGTCGCAGGAAATGGAGACGCAAAAGCCGGGCTGATGCAGCAGAAAACGTGATGGTGGTACGAAACCCACTTTTTCGTTCGTAGAGGCTGATGATCTCCCATTTTTAACAGTTACTATTAATTTTGAATTAAACTTTTGCAAGTGTTTAAACTGTGGTCTAATAAAATTTCTGAAAAAGAACAGCTAAATTTTGCTGCATTTAAGTGCTGACCTCTAAATCTAAAATTCATTGTAATTATATCTATGACATTAATTGAAATTAAACTGTTTTCTATACGTCTCCCCGGTTGATGTACATATTGTGTACATTTTGGTTCGGTTATAGAGCTGTAAAAAAGATCCGCGTTGCTCTCAAGCTGTATTCAACGTAATAGCTTAGTACAGTGTATCGAATGTTACCTAAGATTTAGAAAAGGCACTAATTTGGTGACCACGCTGAGCCAGGCATTGCTATTAGAGCATGTTACAAGTTATTTAGCGTATACGATCTGCAGTGTGTATTAGCGCGATCTTAATTACACTAACTGAATCAGCAAGTATTATGTTTGCATTTACCATACTCGTTACACCGTTTTTCGATTACTATACAGTTCAAACCTCCATGTCAACTCTTTAAATAGTAACACTCCGTTGTTACGCTGCTACGATCTAAACATTACCTATTTTAGATGGCGACCGTATTGTTTTTCTGATTACTATGTTGGCAAGTTCTAAGGCTTTCCTCCGCTGTATATTCAAATTTTATAATACTTGTAATTACACACGTCCCATCAACTTTTCTAACGGTAGACTAAGCGAATGGAGGGAGGGTTTTAAATTTGTTGAGCCCGATAGCCTACATATTCAATGATCGATTAGTAAGCTCTTTCGAGATGTTGCATCACATTTTGTGTTGTCTTCTAATCTAATGGGTACTGGTAGACGATACTCACTGTACAGAAGCTGACTGATAGAAGTTGGGGGATACCTTCTAATATCGTGTCGGACCTCCTTTTGCCCAGTGTAGTGCAGCAGCTCGACGTGGCACGGACTCAACAAGTCGTCGGAAGTCCTCTGTACTCAGCCACGCTGCCACTAAAGCCGTCCACAGTTTCCTAAGTGTAGCCGGTGCAGGATTTTGTGATCGAACTGACCCCTCGATTACGCCCCATAGATTTTATTTATTTCATTTACGTCAAGCTCCATATGACCAAATTGAGGAGCAAATCTCCAAGGTCATGGAACGTGTCAGTACAAGAACTTACAACGTAAAAGTAATAACAGATAAGAATAAATGTTCATGAACCTGAAAAAAAGTCAGTCCATAAGTTTAAGTAAACTCTATCAGCAATACAATAAGAATCAGCTTAATTTTTCAAGGAACTCCTCGACAGAATAGAAGGAGTGACCCATGACGAAACTCTTCAGTTTCGATTTGAAAACGCGTGGATTACTGCTAAGATTTTTGAATTCGAGTGGCAGTATATTGCATACCTTTCTGCACAAGAGTTAAGGAAGGCTGATCCAAATGGAGGTTTGATTTCTGCCAAGTATTAACCGAGTGAAAGCTGCTTATTCTTGGAAATAAACTAATATTGGTAACAAGAAACGACAATAAGGAATATACATATTGATAGGCCAATGTCAAAGACATGTTAGACAGGTTTCATGTCGAGCGCTCTGGGTGAATAAATCATTCTCTCGAATTGTCCAGAATGCTCTTCAGACTAGTCGCGAACAATTGTGGTCCAGTGACATGGTGCACTGTCATCCATAAAAATTCCGTCGTTGTTTGGGAAAATGAAGTCCATGAATGCCCGAAAATTGTCTCCATGTACCCGAATAAAACCACTTCCTGTCAACAACCGGTTCAGTTGTACCACGGGATCCACACCAATTTGGAGCCACTAACAGCTTGCACATTGCCTATTGAAAACTTGTATACATGGCTTCGCGGATTCTGTGCCACACTCAATGCTACCGTCAGCTGTTACCAACTGAAACCAGGACACGGTTTTTCAGTCGTCTACGATCCAATCGATATTGTCACGAGCCCAGGAGAGCTGCTACAGGCGACGTCGCAGTGTTAGCGCAGGTACACTAATCGGTCGACTGCTGCCGTAGCCCATTAACGCCAAATTTTGGCCGCACTGTCCAAACGGATACGTTCGTCGTACGTTCCGCAGCGATTTCTGCGGTTATTTCACAGTGTTGCTTGTCTGTTAGCACTGACAATCCTAAGTAAATGCCGCTGCTCTCGGTCGTTAAGGTCTTCGGCCATTGCATTGATAGCGGTGAGAGGTAATGCCTGAAATTTGGTATTCTCGGTACACTGTTAACTTTGTGGATCTTGTAATCTTGAATTCACTAACGTTTTTCGGAATGGAAAGAGCCATGCTTCTCGCTCCAACTACCATTCCGCGTTCAGAGTCTGTTAAATCACATCTTGCGGCCACCATCACGTAAGAAACCTTTTCACAAGAATTACCTTAGAACAAATGATAGGTCTGCGAAAGCACTGCCCTTTTATACCTTGTGTACGCGATACTACCGAAGTCTGTATATGGGCATATCGCTATCCTATCACTTTTTGTCACCTTAGTACAATATTTTTCTTTAATTTGTAACTCTGCATCACCGCATGCCAGTCTACTTTCGATATCTCAAGGCTATCAGTTCACTCTAAATAAAAAATACCTTTATTGATATAGGAGTTTTCATATTCTGATGTCAACAACGACGTAAAATGTATCGGTGAATGTCGGTAAACACATTAATGTAACTAAAGTAAAAAAATCTTCAGAAAGGCGGTGTTTAAGCAGTATTAGAAACTTCCTAATGCTCTAGTACATATATGAAGCTTTTATGTCTCATGCACGGACACATTTTTTTCTGTAAAATAGATGTTGGCCAATGCCTATAGTGGTTTGTACTCAAAATAGGTATGATGAAAACGCATAACAAATATATGTCGATGGAGGTGTGCATGATGAGATGCTGTTCAAACATGTTTGTGAAGGATTCTCACTATCAGAGACCCCTACCTAGACACCTATCTAGTAGTAGTAGCTTCCCCTCTGGCCATTAAGACGTCTAGATTACGTTGACGACAAATGGTGGTATGGAATCCTCCAAACGCTGAAGGCTTTGGGGAGCCATACTGATCCATGTGCTTTGAGTTAGTGCCAAAAAACGTACAGACTGGATGTTGCTGATGAGTCCAATTACCCAGAGTTCTATTTTATGATTAGGTTAAGTAATTTCTACACGTTACGACTTATATCTTCAACTCAAACACGAGGAGCAGTTGTTGCAATAGGTGCAAAGCATTGTAAAACCTGAACACTGGTAATGCAGTAGAATCACAATATGCAGACATACTGTTGACCTATCACATTCTGCCCCTATACAAAAGTGTGTAGTGAGCACAACAAACCTCTGGCGTGAATACGTTAAGGTACAGACAGTCTTCGGATCCCTTCAGTCCATCTAATGAGAACTGAGAACACGAAGGCCCAGGAGCTGTGGCATCACGGATGTGTTCCCAAGCTTCCGGGGGTTCAGGACTCTGTAAAAAGAGAACAAACTTAAGCAGGAGGCGCTATGATGTAGAACAAATTTACTAACGATCTAATAATCTTTTGAATGTAGTTGTAAGAGTACAAACTATTGACATCTTTCTGGAACATGAATATCGGATGTTCATTCCTTGTCATTTGCCAAAAACGTTACCTGTACAAACATTGCAACTGAAACCGTACACGCCGGCCGGAGTGGCCGAGCGGTTCTAGGCGCTACAGTCTGGAACAGCGCGACCGCTACGGTCGCAGGTTCGAATCCTGCCTCGGGCATGGATGTGTGTGATGTCCTTAGGTTAGTTAGGTTTAAGTAGTTCTAAGTTCTAGGGGACTGATGACCTTAGAAATTAAGTCCCATAGTGCTCAGAGCCATTTGAACCATTTTTTTTAAACCATACACGAACATCATAGTCATACAAGGATACTATAAATGAGCCATTCGTTTACAAAGTTCGGTGTTTTCCGAGGTGTTTATATGTCACAACAGTGCAGAGTGCATTCAAAAGGAATTATGGAACTAACCGCCTTCGAAAGAGAGCATTGTGCGTTGGTACCGACAATTTCGAGGCCCTGGTTTTCTCTGTAGACAGAAAAGTACCGATCGATAAAATGTTCCAGAAGCAACCATGGAGAGGGTTTCGTATGCAGTCCAAGAAATTTAACGGTGCGAGCAAGCCATGGACTTGGAATACCACTGCGTACTGTGTGGAAAGCAAAGGAAATTGCAGCCATTATTTTTCCCGAGAGCGTACAGCTCTACTGTTTGGTTAAATGATGATGGAAACATCTTGGGTAAAATATTCCAGAAGTAAACTAGTACCCTATTCGGATCTCCCGGCGGGGACTACACAGGACGACGTCGTTATCAGGAGAAAAAAAACTGACGTTCTACGGATCGTAGCGTGGAATGTGAGATCCCTTAATCGAGAGGGGAAGTTAGAAAATTTTAAAAGGTAAATGAATAGGTTGAATTTAGACATAGTGATAATTAGTGAAGTTAGGACGACGAGGACTTCCGGAAAGGTGAATACAGCATTATAAATATAAAATCGAACAGGGGTAATGCAGGAGTAGGTTTAGTAACGAGTAAGAAAATAGGAACGCAGGTAAGCTACTATGAACAGCATAGTGAATACATTGTTGTAGATAAGTGAGATACGAAGCCCACAACCAGCACTGTAGCTCATGTTTATATGCCAAGTAGCTCCACGGATGATGAAGAGGTTGAAGAAATGTGTGATGAGAAAAGATACTATTCAGATGGTTACGGGAGACGAAAATTTAATAGTCATAGGGGACTGGAACTCTATAGTCGGAAAAAGAAGAGGAGGAAAAAGAAGAGGAGGAAAAAGAAGAGGAGGAAAAAGAAGAGGAGGAAAAAGAAGAGGAGGAAAAAGAAGAGGAGGAAAAATGTAGCTAAATATGGACTCGGCGAAAGGAATGAAAGAGGAATCCGCCAGATAGAATTTTGGACAGCGCATAATTTAATCATAGCTAATACTTGATTTAAGAATCACGAAAGACGGCTGTATACGTGGTAGACATCTGGAGACACCGGAAGGCTTCAGGTTGCTTGTATAATAGTAAGTCAGAGATTTCGGATCAGGGTTTTAAATTGTAAGACATTTCCAGAGGTAGATTTGGACTCTGATCACAATTTATTGGTTATGAACACCAGATTAAAACTGAAGAAATTGCAAAAAGGTAGGAAATAAAAGAAATGGGACCTGGATAAACTGAAAGAATCAGAGGAGAAAATATAAAAATGTAGTAAATGAAACGGTCGAAAGGGTATAGAAACGTCTAAAAAAACGAGATGGACTTGAATTGCAAAATGGCTAAGCAGGAATGGCTAGAGGACAAATGCAAGGACTTAGAAGCACATATCATTAAGGGAAAGATAAATACCGCCTACAGAAAAGTTAAAGGGACCTTTGGGGGAAAAGAGAACGGCCTTTATGAATATCAAGACTTCAGATGGAAAACCAATCTTCAGCAAAAAAGGGAAAGCTGAAAGTTAGAAGGGGTAGATACAGGGCCGATATAGAAATGGAAGAGAACGCAGATGAAGATCATATGGGTGGTATGATAATGAGAGAAGAATTTGATAGAGCACTGAAAGACGTAAGTCGAAACAAGTTCCATTACAACAACTGTTAGCCCAGGGAAAGGCAGCTTTGTCAAAACTCTTTCACCTGGTGAGCAGGTCATATGAGACAGGCGAAGTGCTTCCAGACTTAAAGAAGATAAATAGTTCCAGATCCCAAGAAAGCAGATGCCGATAGGTGTGATTATTATCGAACTATCAGTTTAATAGGTCATGGTTGCAAAAGACTGACAGGAAATCTTTACAGGAGAATGGAAAAACTGGTACAAGCTGACCTCGGGGAAGACCAGTTTGGATTCTGGAGAAATGTAGTAGCACGAGAGGAAATACTGACCCTACGACTTCTCTGAGAAGACTTTGAGAAATCTTTTGACAGTGTTGGTTGGAATACTCTCTTTGAAATTCTGAGGGTAGCAAGGGTAAAATACAGGCAATGAAAGGCTATTTACAACTAGTGCAGAAACAAGGCGGCACTTGTAAGAGTCAATGGACACGAAAGGAAGGTAGTGGTTGAGAAGGGAGTGAAACAGAGTTGATGATGATGATAATGACGATGTTTGGTTTGTGGGCGCTCAACTGCGTGGTCATCAACGCCCGTACATAATCCCAATTATTACACAGTCCAATTTTTGCACAGTTCAATCTAGCCACTGACACGAATGATGAGGATGACGATGAAATGGTGAGGGCAACACAAGCACCCAGTCCCCGGGGAAACAGTGTTGTAGCCTATCCCCTACGTTATTCAATCTGTCCAGTAAGCGAGTGATGAAGGAAGCCAAAGAAAAATTTGAAGTAGGAATTCAAGTTCAGGGACAAGAAACAAAAACTTAGAGGTTGCTGACGACATTGTAATTCTATCAGACAGCAAAGGCCTTAGAAAAGCAGTTGAACAGAATAAACAAGGTCTTGAAAGGAGGATATAAGATGAACATCAACAAATGTGGTCGAATTAGGTAAGGCGATGCTGGGGAAATTAGATTAGGAAACGAGACACTTAAAGCAGTAAACGGATTTTTCTATTTGCTCAGGGAAGTAACTGACGATGGTCGACTTAGAGAGGATATGAAATGTAGACTGGCAATGGCAAGAAAAGCGTTTCTGAAGATGAGAAATTTGCTAACGTCGAATGTAGATTTAAGTACCAGGAAGTCTTTACCGAAAGTATTTCTATGGAGTGAAACCATGTATGGAAGTGAAACATGGGCGTTGAACAGAAGCTTTCGAAATGTGGTGCTACAGAAGAATGCCGAAGTTCAGATACTGAATTGGGGAGAAAATGAATTTTTGGTACAACCTGACTGGAAAAAGGGACTGTTTGGTAAGAGACAGTCTCAGACATCAAGAGATCAGCAGTTTAGTACTGAAGGAAGTGTGGGGGGTAAAAATCGTAGAGTGAGACCAATAGATGAATACAGTAAGCAGATTCTGAAGGATGTAAGTTGCATATAGTTATTCGGAGATGAAGAGGCTTGCACAGAATAGAGTAGCCTGGACAGCTGCATCAAACCCGTCTTCGTACTGAAGACAACAACAACAAATGTGTGACAGATTTGTCTTCGGTGGTTACTATGAAAACTGTAACGTCTGCTGCTTTAGATCATTTAAAACCGGAAGATTATATCCAGTGACTTTCTACTGCCTATTTAATCATCAGCTGTGCAAACAAACCATTATTCTCTACCGGTTTAGGTCTCCCAGACCATCATCACTGGAAGAAAAAGCAATACATCATATGGAAAAATAATTCATCTTTATCTTAGATGTTTATAAAAATCATCAACGTCACATGATCATATGTATAACAGTCATGCATAGTTCCATTGCACGTGGTCGGGTATTATTGTAAGACCAATATGAAGTTGTTTAAGGTCATGATATGTAACAGATGGCTAGGTGTACTGATTGTAACGTTAGGGACAACTAAAAATGAGAAACATGAATTGCATTTCCAACTGACGTTTCTGCCTTTTCTTCCTGGGATGATGGTCAGAGAGACCGAAACCAATAAAGAATAAAGGTTTTTTGTACAAGTGAGAGTTAAAAGTGGAATTCTTTAAAGACACAGGTTACTTTCCGGCTCAATATTATCTAAAATTCAACACCTATTCCTTTCAGGCACTGTTTATAATGTATGTTTTACAGATTTTTGTTGATATCAGGTAATGCAGCACACTTTCTAAACAAATTAGAAGTATTTTGAATATTTTTGAACCTGCTTGGGTTATTAAAAATAATTACGAAGAAATTGATGCAATTTTTTTCCAAAATGCTTCCTCAAATTGAGGTACAATTTAATCCAATATTATACTTTTGAAGGGGACCAAAATCTTACCAGATATACATGACATGATGGCTGAGGTGCTACACCTATTTAATTCCATCTATTATGTATATTACATAGGTAAAAAAAATCAGATCTTACATTTAATTTTTAAAATTTATTCCTGATAAAAATATTATTTTTTTCTATAATTTAGTTGATTCTACAATAAAGCTTAGGTCTGTTCCATAAGTATGGACTATTGCAAGTTACAGAAAAAAACTAGAGCAATGCTTCATAAACTTCAGAAAATATTTATACCTGAATTCTGAAAAATACAACTTGTGGGAAATTGCAAATGAAGATATAAGTCCAATTAAACTGTGGCTCAGAACATTCCTGAAGCATAGTCTTCATCCTGCAGCACTTTTTCATCTTCAAGCTTCCTTTTTGCATTTCTTTTAGCACTTCTTGCTTCTTTGGTAACTTGAAGAGCGAATCTTTCAGCTTCATGCACCCGTTGTCTGTCACACGCAAGCAATTGATCTTCGATATTAGAGCCACATTTCATGCCTAAATTTCTCAGGACTTACAACCTTCCTACCACTCCATCATTGAAACATACCACTGCATCTAGTGTACCAACTTTTAATGTATTTAGTCCTACAAAAACATTCTTGGGTCGTCTTTTCCACATGCAATGGTTGAAACTTTCATTTGATTCTGAGTGCCCCCATGAAGACATTTACTGAGGAAAATAGGGTCACTCACGTCTCTAAAAATTGGTTTTATTTCATTCATAGCAGGGTCAGGCAAAGAATGCTTATGATGTGTATCTGACCACTTTCTTTTGCTTTTTGGTAACCACACCAATAATCTGCTCATTTAGGGCAAAGTCTGTGAACATGGTGGTCATCTGTGGACAACTTATAGTACGTGGCCCACACAGCTTTTCTCATTGTTGTAACATCATTTAGAGGTGTACTTCGTCTAATGGCCAGTCCATAATAACTCTAAAGAAGGTCTATTTCAGTTTCTATCAATCTGCCACGGCCAGACAGAGACTTTCCATCAGATAGCAATTTTCCTTTAATTTCTCTTCGTAGCTTCCTCACTCTAGCACCCATCCTCTTTTGCACATGTCCACAACACTCCAGTTTTGTTACCAAGGTATCACCATAAACACTGAACTCATTAATTTTATTGAAAGCCTTAGGGTCCCTGTCGCCTAGGTACTTCGTATATGTAACGTTATAAACGGGCAGCGACCTCTGTAAAATTTTTAGAGCTGCATCACACTTCACACCTCCATTGTAATCATCGTAATTCTTAGAACGCTGGTGTTCAATATGTCCTTCAGCGTTACCATGACGGGTGTGGCAGTACTTAGATAAGCACTCAACATCAACAACTTCTCCATTCTCCAGAGAAGTAGCACTTACAACACCATTCACGGAACGATGTCCTCGGCGTTGCCGTGTTCCATCAAGTGCAACAAGAATATCCCTGATTCCACTAATATTTACAGTTTCTTCTACTGCACGTTTCATAGATACTTTAGATGCAACCGTCAAGGCACCTAAAAGTGTTCTTATGTACTTGCTGAACCTACTGGGGAGAGGAGGAAGGTCCATCAAACCACAAAACGCTTAAGCAGCCTTCTTTCCTTTTCCTCCTGCACGCATTGCATACACTAACATCAAATTCACATCATATGAATTATGCACAAAGTTCGAAGTCATTTTCGAGGTAGATTTATTGCAGGATCTACACAGAACAACTAATTTTGACGCTAAACCGTTGCTGCTACTTTGTTGTTCAGTTATTTCTAGACAGCCTACACCATCATATTGTTTACATCTACCCACTTCCTTTATCAAAGAAGATAAGATGCCCACATCAGCAACAACAACATCCACTACAAACAGCGTCATTGTTAACACAAAAATTTGAATCACCAGTGGGCCAGGGGGGGGGGGGGGGCAGGAGGGGGAATGTGTGAGTTTCTTCCCTGACGAACTGATACATAGGTTACCTTCAACAGTGTGGCTTGCTTTGTTTGTGAACTGGTTGCCACGGATTTTCCTTTTATTGAATTTCTTCAAATGGTTCAAATGGCTCTCAGCACTATGGGACTTAACATCTGAGGTTATCAGTCCCCTGGACTTAGAATTACTTAAACCTAAATAACCTAAGAACATCACACACATCCATATCCGAGGCAGGATTCGAACCTGCGACCATAGCAGCAGCGTGGTTCCAGACTGAAGCGCTTAGAACCGCTCGGCCACAACGACCGGCATTGAATTTCTTGATGCGTGGCATAGTTCGTATTTATTGCACACTAAAGGATATGTATTTCCACAAATACATGTATCACTTGGGCAACAAATATTCAGTAACATGTAAACAAAGTGCTTCAGTGAAACAAAAGTAAATAATAGTAAAGATAATCATTTACCGACACTAGAAATCTTCACTGTTACCAGCATGTACAATGTATCATACGTACAATCGCTGGAAACAGAACGTTCACAGTTCTTTTCGAAATAATAAAGGGGGCGTGGCGGCATACATTACCGTAACTTTAAAATTTGGTATATGTAGGTCATTTTTCATTTGAAACCCTATAGTACATATATCAATGTAATGAGGAAAGACTATAGAATTTATAAGTACACTGTATCCTGAAGTCCTCAGTGTTGCATTATAATGCAGGAAGCACTTGGAGATTAACATTTCTCATCGGAACTGATTTTCAGAGACGAAGCAACCTTTCACTTGTCTGGAAAGACTGATCGCTATGCCGCGTGGAGTAGCCGCACGGTCTGGGGGACCTTGTGACGGTTCACGCGGCTCCCTCCGTTGGAGGTTCGAGTCCTCCCTCGGGCTTGGGTAAGTTAGTTTAAGTTAGATTAAGTTGTGTGTAAGCCTAGGGACCGACGACCTCAGCAGTTTGGTCCCGTAGGAACTTACCACCACAAACTGATCGCTACAATCTAAGAGTGTGGGGCACTGAAAATCCTCATAAATTGCAGAGTTTGAACGATATTCACCGAGGGTTAACTTTTTCAGTGCATTATAGATTATAGTAGACGAGGCTGTATGTTTTTTTTTTTTTTTTTTTTTTTTTTTGCAGAAGACTGTGACGGATACCTCTCTGCTCGATATGTTTTAGTTGCGATTGTCTCCAAAACTCACTGCTAATTCCGAGAATTTCATTCTCCAACAACACGAGGCACCCCTTGATTTGAGCATCGATGTTCGTCGCTACCGAAACAGCGAACTTCCACATCGATGGATTGGGCGTAGTGGTGAAGATGATGTGGCTCATTCCCTTGCAGTCTGTCATCGCTGCACTCCACAGGAAGTGCATGGAGTTGTGGGAGGACGAATGGCTGGCGGTGACGGCCAATAAACTGCGGTCGGTAAAGTCAACCACTCGGCCGTGGCGTTCCTCCTGCCGGCTGCTTAGGCGGGAAGAGGTGGCCCTCTCACGTCTTCGGATCGGGCACTGTCCTCTGACGCATAGCTATTTGTTACGGCGGGAGGATCCTCCGTTTTGTGATGCTTGTGGTGTGCACATCTCTCTCCGGCACATTTTAACAGACTGCATTTTATACCGTGATGCACGGGCAGACGCACAAGTTTATGGGGATCTGCCTTCTGTTTTAGCTAACGATGAGACGTGTGTGTCTAGGGTTTTTAAGTTTTGTGATGTGTCTGGACTCTGGCCTAAACTTTTAGGCTGGAGATTTTAGTGTATTGCAGAGTGGCTGACTCCTCTCTTTTTTTCCTTGCGGTCAGCCAGCCACTTCATCTGCTACATTGTTTTAGCTCCCTCTACCTTTTTCTTCCTGTGTTGTCCATGTTTTACTGCTGACGCCCTGCTTCATCCCACGCTTCGGTGTGAGTGAGCACATATTTTTCAATGATTGTTCCCCGTGTTTTATGTTCTGTTTTATGTAAATGTTCTGAGTCTTTTTCTTGACACCCGTCTCACTATGATACTGAACCGGCGCTGAAGACCTTGCTGTCGTGCGCCCACAAAACCCTTCTACTACTACCTACTATACTCTTTCGTTGACCCATGGTTCTCTTAGAATGGTGCCTTGTAATTTTTTCATTTGACGGTATATTAAGGCCGGTGTTTACGCATCCCCACTGCCAAGAACACCGGAACAATCAGAGAACGCATTAATGCTGTGTGATGACCAGTGACAGTAGGTTCCCACATACGGTGTGAAACGAAGTTGACTTCATTTTGGACGTGGGCGGTGTGGCAAAAGGTGCTCTCATAGCACATTTGTAGGGTCAAAAGTACAAACTTGATGAGGCTACAGTTCTATTCATCCAACAGTCACATTTATACAAACAACATTTTGGAAAATATAGAGCGCTGAAAACGAATGAATCATTTATAGTATCACAGTAATTTAAGTCTGCCGCTTAAAATAAATTCGAAACACATCTATTAAAAATAATAAAATAATGACCAAGATAAACTTCTACATTAACAAATGTAGTGTTAGAATAAGTAATCACGCTACAGATAATTTGTGGAGTGTGACGTACAGCTATATAGCACTTATCCAGGCTTAAGCCAGAGTTTACCAGAAATCAGCAACTGGTAAATTTACTGGTGCTGCTACAGTAACTTGCTCGTGTGATTTAAACATGACTATATAAATGATATTGTCTCCGTCTTGTGATAATTGACAAACATGACCAAAATGGAACATATAAAATTTAAGACTAACGCTCCTATAACAGTTCATAAAGCAGTTAACAGCTATGAAAATTCAATTGATGTCCTTGTGTAATTTATTCTGCTATGTCTGATGGCCTTAAGGCCACATTCTCAAATTATAGAAACGTTTTGTTGAGATAACTGAATTAATAGACTATAAAACTCCTCGTGCTTTCTGTAGAAGTCATGACACATTGTCACACATTTAACGGAAAGACACAATCAATGCCTTCTCTGCGCGATAGCAATGGAGATGCTATAGAAGTCAGTGCTGCCAAAGCAGAGTTACTAAATACAACCTTCCGAAATGCCTTCACAAAATAAGGCAAAGAAAATATTCCAGACTTCGAATCAATAACAGCTGCCTACAGGAGTAACGTAGAAGTAGATATCCTCGGGGTAGTGAAACAACTTCAATCACTTAATAAAAGCAAGTTTTCTGTTCCCTACTGTATACCAATTAGGTTCCTTTCGGGGTTTGCTGATGCAATAGCTTCATATTGAACAATCATATACAACAGTTCGCTCGACGAAAGATTCGTTACCAAGGCTGGAAAGGCGCACAGGTCATACCAATATTCAAGAAAGGTGGTAGTAGTAGTAGTCCACTAAATTACAGGCGCATATCATTATCGTCGATGTGCAGCAGGATTCTGGAACATATATTGTGTTCGAACATTATGTATTACTTCGAAGAAAACGGTGTATTGACACACAGTCAACACGGATTTAGAAAACATCGTTCTTGCGAAACACAACTAGCTCTTTACTCGCAAGAAGTGTTGAGTGATATTGATAAGGGATTTCCAATTGATTCTGTATTTCCAGAAGGCTTTTGACACTGTACGACACAAGTGGCTTCTAGTGAAATTGCGTGCTTATGGGATGTTGTCTCAGTTATGTGAGTGGGTTAGTGATTTCCTGTCAGAGTTCACAGTTCGTAGTAATTGACGGGAAGACATTGAGTAAAACAGAAGTGATTTCTGGCGTTCCCCAAGGTAGTGTTGTAAGCCCTTTGCTGTTCCTTATCTGTATTAACGATCTAGGAGATAATCTGAGCAGCCTTCTTAGGTTGTTTGCAGATCATGCTGTCGCTTGTGGACTAGTAAAGTCATCAGAAGATCAAAACAAGTTGCAACACGATTTACTAAAGATATATGTACGGTGCGAAAATTGGCAATTGAATATAAATAACCAAAAGTGTTAGGTCATTCATATGAGTGCTAAAAGGAATCCGTTAAACTTCGGTAACACAATAAATCAGTCAAATCTAAAGGCCGTAAATTCAATTAAATACCTAGGATTTACAACTGGTTTTTCTAAGACCCTGTGATGGATCCCAACTTCTTGAATTTCTTTCTTTCTTGGGGTCTTTGATCCGCGTCACGCGGGGTCGGCTGTGTTACTATTGATTTGGCAGTGTCAGTTGCAGAGGGTGGCCGGATGCCCCTTCCTGCTGTCATCGTGAACACCCCCGTCTGCGTCTGGTGTAATAGTGTAAGCCATGGAAACTTTTTAAAATGTCTGCCCCCCTCCACTGCAGGTTCGAGTCCTCCCACGGGCATAAGTGTGTGTGTTTGTCCTTAGGATCATTTAGGTTAATAGGTTAAATAGTGTGTAAGCTTAGGGACTGATGACCTTAGCAGTTAAATCCCATAAGATTTCACACACACATTTGTATGTGTTGTTTTTAGCATAAGTTAGTTTAAGTTAGGTTAAGTAGTGTGTAAGTCTAGGGACCGAGAACCTAAGCAGTTTGCTCCCTTAGGAATTCATGTACATTTGAACATCAAATGCCTGCAAATCGTGTGACTGAGGTGGAATGTGGGGATCAGCCCAGTATAAACCTAGTCGGATGGGGAAAACTGCCTAAAAACACACCCAGGCTGGCCAGCCAACCGGCCCTCGTCGTTAATCTACTGCGTGGTTTCCATCCGGGGCTGGCGCGCCTACCAAAGTCCAGGAAGCGGCTCATTAGCGCTCTCGGCTTCCCTGGTGGGTATCCCAACTTCACTATCCCTTCTTATTTCCTCAACCCGTTTTATGGTCGTCAGTCTGCACTCACTCATTCTGAACTGGTGCCCATAAAATTTCAGCCATGTCTTGCGTATAATAACTGTGAACTTATCAGCCTGCTATTATAGATCTTCGTTTATACCCTTGTTCTCTGTACCACACTTTCATTTTTTTCGGTCTGAGAATCGTCCTGTAAGTTTTTCTTTCCTTGTTTTCTGGTTCATCTATTTCTCCTTTCTTATTCAGTAGCAAATGTTCTGAACTGTGAATTGCTTCTGGCTTAGAAACCATTATGTAGTGCCTAACTGTTCTTTTCTTGTATATATTCTGCATTAACCTGCATGCTAGATCAGTCTTCCTTTGGTTCTTCTAGACACTTCAAAGAGCCAGGCTTTGCCTGTCACAAATCATTACAGAGGAGGAGTGATCGAGGAGCAGCACCTTGTTTAGAAATCTTGGTTCACCTGTAACCTGATGGGGGCTCTGACCAGAATTACGATGAAGATCTCAAGGGTAGTAAAAGCACAATTTGGTACAAGTGGCATAAGAGTGGGTTGAGAAAGGATTTTCAAAGAATTGGGCTCCTAACTACAAGAGGAAATGGGTTCCGGAACTTAAAAGCTCAGTTGTATTTTTGAAATCAAGATACTCTGCTTCCCAACTAGTTCAAAAATTGGCATTTATTCACACAATACTATATTATGTTAGAATACACGCTTTGTCTAAATAAACCACAGGTCATTTTGATTCTGATACCTGGATTTTCGTAACAATCTGACGTATTTTGTTTTTCTTTGACATTATGTTACCTCGTTCGTAAATATTACCCATTTATTCTGCCACTTTAAAAACAATTCACAGACAAAACTATTTCCTTACATGGGGGGAGGGAGGGGTGGGACGGGTGTCAGGGATGGTGATCAGAGAACGAACTGAATGCTGAGGCAGCTTAAGATGCCAGCTATCTCATTCTGATGCCATCCGCTATGCTGGGGCTTCGTAAGGGAGTGATTATCCTCAGAAACCGATCAATGTTGAGTTCCCTATTATTCATTGAAACAGAGGCAATGCTGGTATTGGTGAGGAAGCTAAGCATGTCAGGTATCACATGACTGTGCTTGAGAACTCTTGTTCAATGCTAGTTGCATGACAGTTTTACAATTGAATTAAAAATTGTCTCGGTTCCAATTTATTCTTTTATAAACAGCGCGTTTCGCCTTCATGGGGCATCTTCAGATCATCTTGAAATTTTAAGAAAATTTGAAGATGCCCCAGGCTTTGTTAGTAAAAGAATAAATAGCAACCGAGACTGTTTTTAATTCAAATACTCTATATACAGTAGCTGTACCAGGCGGACAGGTGGCCTCATGGAGTGGAAGAAATTTTACGACGATTTTGTATTTATTGTATATCAGTGAGAAATCAGTTGGTGTATAAGGCTCAAAATAAGAGAGAGACCGCTGAAATTTTTTGGTACTGGTTTATGGGTGAAAAATTAAGGTGTGGAAAGCCAATTTTGTATAATGTTAATGACAGGTTTTCTCATAAATCCTATGATAACTAAATGCTGCTGTTGCAGGATGTCCACATAGAACATTTCCTATTACCCGTGTTTCTATGATGACTGTTATCAAAAAAGCTATACGTCATAAACAAATATACAAGCTCATAATAAATCATGCACGTCGTTCCTGGACATGTATTCGCTAGTTTCCATACTTTGGCTGGCCGCTTTCTGGCGTTCTTTCACCTGCAGTTGTCACATGTTGATCAACATATATCGATCACAAAATGGAAAGTGCAACTGATATAACAGATGTGACAACTGTGGGTGAAAGAACGCCAGAAAGCAACCAGTTGGAGCGTATAATGTTAATCACCACTGAAGTGGTTTCCCAAGTAGAAGAAGCGAAAAATGTATGGCAACAAACAAACTGTCTTCAATTAGTTGCGTAGACGGAACGTACCTCCTAAGAATGCGAGAATGCCCTGTGACTCCCATCCACATACAGAAAGATCGTAAATTACGCACTACGCTCGAAGTGCTAGAAATGTGTAGATCGCTGTCTGGTATACTTTGATGTGTCTGTTTGAAAATTAACAATGAATGGATGTACTGCACATTCATCTGTCTACATTCGCAATGGTACTCACAAAGTAGAGGAAGGGTGGTTTAGCGTTGATACATAAATTAGGGAGTACGCTGCCGTGTCATTGGTTGGTGTTGAAATTACGGTAAAACTCCTAAAATTGATCGCACTATCAACTGTGTTATTTATCGCAGTACATCGACGGTGTCTTTTTCCTTCCCATCCGTTCACTGGTACACTGTTGCTTACCAACTAATCACTAACTGAGATCGCTTGTATGAGATGGAGAAGTCTTGGTGAAGAGGCAATATCTTGCAGGGATGGCTGGCACCAAAACAGTGACCGTGTACATGAGTGCAATATGAGGAATCAATCGAAATGGAACACTCATATATTTTGGCACTGTGAAAGGTGAGTTTAAATGTAGAGGCCATTAATCACCTTTGGACAGCAGTTTGGAAACTCTGCACAACGCCACAAAACACTTCCAGTTTCCATCTGTTGTGACTGTCCTTTACATAAAATCATCCAGTGTGTGTGTTGTATTGTTGTCCATGAGAAACATGTTTTACACTGTGCGACGTCTAGTTTTCTGAGAGAGTCAGTAGATCAAAATGTGATAGTTAAAGTTTAGGATCTGACACAGAACTCGAAGTCGTGGCAGAAAAAACAAAATGTGTGGCAGTGTACAAAGCGTGTTACAGCAGAAAAAACAATGTATCAAACGACAAAATAGGGACCCTCCCGTGAAAGTGATAGTCTGAGGGACATAGTCCTCCTACAGTACAAGCGATGAAACTTTAAAATGGTGTGTGCAAGCGACTTCGATCACTGGCTACCAGCTCCAATGGATCAATACCTATGTATTTAATAGGATCACCACATATGCTCGATGCCATCATGCAGACGGTGTTTGTTTTCGACATACTGGAAGAGAGAGATAAAGTAAAAATCTTATTGGGTTCTGTGTTGGATGAAGTCAGCGGAGCTTTTATAGTTCGTAATTTTTTCTGTTGGATGGTACAGAATAATTATGACAGAATGTTTGGGTGATGGATGTGGGAGTTTTCTAGATGGTGGATGTAATTAACTGATCGATTTAATTAATTAGTCTATCAAACTGATATCAAAAATCTGTATCAGCAAGGGAAGTTCCCTGAGGAAGGAGGGAGGAGGAGGTGGTGGGGGAAGAGGAGGGGGGAGGGTACGGGGAACAGTAGGTTAAGGACCTGTCAGTCAAAAGGGTGGATTATCCTATGGAGTCTTAATCCTCTTAGCAGAACAAAAGGTTAAAGACCAATCAGTCAAAGCAGAACAAAAGGTTTGCCCTTGAGTGTATACTTGCCCCTGATGTAGGCAACCAGCACTAACAAACTGCACTTGTGCTGCCTTTGCCGTACTACTCAGGGCATACCCGTGAACGTAATAATTCATAGAGGTGCCTGTGTATCTGTTATGGACTATGACCTCTTCAAGTGCATCAATCAGGTGAATAAGTTGCCACCATTGCTAGTTCAAAATTGTAGAATTGTAGGAGCCATACGTGGATGTAAGCAGCGAATTCAGAGTCAGGTACAGCCTATGATTCCAGTGGGAAATGAAGTGATAAAATGCTTATTCCTCATTGTGAAAGATTTAGTGGTTCCCTGTATCCTAGGATGGGAATCCTTAAGAGACAGGGACGCAAGGATAGACTTATCTCGAGCTATGTGCTCACTTATGAATGAAGGAAGGATAGGTCGAGCTGACAATGATAAAAACAACTGCTTTACATGGACAGTATTGCTGAAGGTTGAAGGTAACTTACATGAAACCTAAACTATTGCTCACAGCCAGTGACTATACTCGGGAAAACTACCCATCTAGAACTGAAAGCGGGGAAACTGAGGTCAACTCCATAACAAAAAACATCCACCCAAAGATCACTGAATCGAGCCATCTGGATGATAAACGGCGGAAGCAACTGGCTCAATTATTGAAGCGTTGTGCATTGGCATTCTCCGAAAAACCGGGGATAATTAAGGGATACATTTAAGATATGCAGGTCAGACCTCATGAGACCTATTGCTGTGCTACCTATTCGGTACCATGGAGTAAAAAGTGGGCAGTGTCCAAGGAGATAAAATGTATGATAAATGGGTGATAATATAGACTTCCTTATTTCCCTATAGCAGTCCATTAGTCGTTGTCCCCAAATCTGACGATAGCATACGCCTCTTGATTGATGTGGACGTTGTCAGTAAGACTATCACACAGTGCGAATCCGACTTGAAAATGTGGAGGGGTAGATACAAAAATTTCGATTACAGTATTTAATAAGCTTTGATTTAAAAGCTTTGTACTGGCAAGTCTTACTGTCAGCAGAGTGCGGGAAGTATACTGTCTTTATTTTTGCTGGCGAAAGTTAGTAATTTAGAGTGTTATCCTTCGGGCTCAATGAGACCGCTGGAATAATCATTTTCGGTCTTAGATGCAGTCATAGGTTCGGACTTGCTATATAAGGTGGTGCTCTATGTTGACAACTTACTTATAGCTGCAGGGTCATGGCCAGAACATTTAGAACTCATAGATCACGTTCTTAAGTGATTTGCTGAGGTGTGTGTCATGATGAACTTAAAATTTGGGTCACATTATCTCGCCTTTATGGACAATGCCAGATCCGGGTAAGCTTAATACAACATGGCATTTACCTTACGCAAACAGTAAGAAACAGTTAAAAGCTTTCTTAGGTCAGCGTATTTTCGGGCGTTTTGTGCTTGCACAGATTCTGAACAATGATGTATCGCTAAGCCTGCTAAGGAAGAATACAACTTGGTTTTTCTCTGAGGAGTGCAAGACAGCCATCGATAAAATCTGAGAAGCTCTTGTCAATTCTGAACTGCTACATCATCCAGGAATGACGAAAGACTTTCATATAGCGACAGATGCATCGACCTGTGGGTTAGGAGGGTGTCTGTTCCAAGTCAATCAGACCTTGGGACAAACTGAACTTAAAATTATAGGGTTTGCAAGTCGTCTCTTATCCGGTTGTGAACGACCACGTTCTGCAACAGAACTCGAAATATTGGCTGCTATTACTATGTTTGTGGTAAACATGTACTGGTCTTCTGTGTCCATCTAGCAGCTTGTTAAATGCCAGGCTAAACTGGTGGGTATTAGCTTTGCAGAAATATGACGTTGAAGTAAGATATGTGAAAGGAAGTGACAATGTGGAGGCAGATGCCACAAGGACTGCCCAAATTCACAGAACTTGTCGAGCAATCTACAAGATGCAGATTCCAACTGGAAGAAGGTAAGAGGTCTGTTAGAAAGAATCCACAAAGTGATATTAGGAAGCAACACAAGCTGCAGAATGATGATTTATTCCATAGGTGCCACCCTGAAACAGAGCACTGCAGAGAGTATAGATTATGTTATTTATTTTTATTTATTTATTGATTTATTGCTCCGTGGGACCAAATTAAGGAGAAGTCTCCATGGTCATGCAATGAGTCAATACATGAAATTATAACACGATAGTAGAAACAGATAAAATGAAATACAAGAAACATATTCAGGCGACAGTTCGTAAATTTAAACAAAGAAAATCAACACTGTAACACTGGAATTTGCTTAATTTTTCAGCTCTTCCAGGAGCTCCTCGACAGAATAGAAGGAGTGAGCCATGAGGAAACTCTTCAGTTTGGACTTAAAAGTGTTTGGGCTACTGCTAAGATTTTTGAGTTCTTGTGGTAGCTTTTTGAAGATGAAGACAGCAGAATACTGCACTCCTTTCTGCACAAGAGTCAAGGAAGTGCATTCCACAT
Source organism: Schistocerca piceifrons (assembly GCF_021461385.2). NCBI lineage: Eukaryota > Metazoa > Arthropoda > Insecta > Orthoptera > Acrididae > Schistocerca > Schistocerca piceifrons. Next base: position 639,459,433 of record NC_060140.1, on the reverse strand, counting down.
GCAGATTTGATTTCTGCTTAGTATTAACTGAGTTAAAGCTGCTAACTCTTGGGAATAAGCTAATATTGCTAACAACAAACGACATTAAAGAATGTCAGAATTCCCAGACTGTTGAATATGGGTCGACAAGAGGTTCTCGAACTTACACCACGTATAGCTCGAACAGCCAGTTTTTGAGCCAAAAATACCCTTTTTGAATCAGAAGAATTACCCCAAAAAAATAATACCATATGACATACGCGTATGAAAATATGCGAAATAAACTACTTTTCGTGTTGAACTGTCACTTATTTCAGATATTTTTCTAATGGTAAATAAAGCAGCATTTAGTTTCTGAACGAGATCCTGAACATGGGCTTTCCACAACAGCTTACTATCTATCCGAACACCTAGGAACTTGAATTGTTCCGTCTCGCTTATAATATGCCAAATCTGTCTGATCAAAATATCGGTTCTTGTTGAATTGTGAGTTAGAAACTGTAAAAACTGAGTCTTACTGTGATTTAGCATCAAATTATTTTTCACAAGCCACAAACTTATTTCATGAACTACATTATTTTATACTGTTTCAATAATACACACAAGATCCTTCACTACCAAGCTGGTGTCGTCAGCAAACAGAAATATTTTTGAATCACCTGTAATACTAGAAGGCATATCATTTATATAAATAAGAAACAGCAGTGGCCCCAGCACCGACCCTTGGGAACGCCCCACTTAACAGTGCCCCATTGGGACTGAACATCACTACCACTCTCAATATTGCGGAGAATTACCTTCTGCTTTCTGTTCTTAAAGTAAGAGGCGAACCAATTGTAAGCTACTCCCCTTAATCCATAATGGTCCAACTTCTGCAGTAATATTTTGTGGTCAACACAGTCAAAAGCCTTCGTTAAATCAAAGAAAACACCTAGCATTCGCAACCTTTTATTTAATCCGTCCAAAACCTCACAGAGAAAAGAGAATATAGCATTTTCAGTTGTTAAACCATTTCTAAAACCAAACTGAACATTTGACAGCAAATTATGTGAATTTAAGTGCTCCAGTAACCTTGTATATACAACCCTCTCGATAACTTTAGCAAACACCGATGGCCTAGAAATAGGTCTATAATAGTCAACATTATCCCTGTCTCCCTTTTTATAAAGTGGCTTCACTACCAAGTACTTTAATCGGTCAGGAAACCGACCACTCCTAAAGGAAAAGTTACAGATATGGCTAAATACTGGGCTAACATACATAGAACAATACTTCAGTATTCTGCTAGATAACCCGTCATATCCATTAGAGTTCTTGGTCTTTAGTGATTTATTAACTCAATCTCCCTCTTGTCAGTATCATGGAGGAGCTGTCTCTGAACACTTTTTTCTACGAGCGCTATATGAGTCCCTGTTGGGACTAGGTTTCTATTTAGTTCACCTGCTATATTCAGAAGGTGATTATTAAATACTGTAATATATGCGACTTATCAGTAACACGGACATTCCCATTACACACTGATTCTATATCCTCGACCTGTCTCTGCTAACCAGCCACTTCCTTTATGACTGACCATATGGTTTTAATTTTATCCTGAGACTTAGCTACTCTATCTACATACCACATACTTTTTTCCTTCCTAATACCTTTTTTAAGCACCTTACAATACTGTTTGTAATGGGCTGCTGCATTTAGATTTTCACTGATTCTAACGTTTTGATATAATTGCCACTTTGTTCTACAGGATGTTCTTATCCCCTCTAGTCAGCCACCCAGGCTGCCTGTTTGTGCTAGTACCCTGTTTTGAACGTTCTAACGGAAAGCAACTTTCAAATAGCACGAGAAAAGTCTTGAGGAAAGCATATTTATCGTCTACTGTATCAGCACTATAAACATCTCGCCACTCTTGTTCCTTGATAAGGTTTACAAAGGTTTCTACAGCAACTGGATCAGCTTTCCTAAGAAGCTGATAAGTGTGTTTAACATGTGTTGCAGCACAAAAATCTTTTAGAGTTTGGTACATACTTCACAATATCATTTTGCCGTAAAAAATGTGCAACTAAAATAGCTACTTGTTATTTTCCCAGTTTTGCATGAACGTGTTAGGAAGTTAATGAGAATATATCTGATTTGTCAAAGGGTACAGTCAACAAACTGTAGTGCATTTAGTGAACTACATGCCACTACAATTAACAGCTGTCGATATGACGGGACTGTTATCAACCGCTAGGGGCACGAAGTACTTTGTAGCTATTTACGATGTATTAACCAAGTACATAAAACTGTACCCTACCAGAAATTCTACGTCCACTTCCATTTTAAGAAAATTAGTAAGTGACTACATCCCAAAAGTGAGGAAACCAGTGATATTCTTAACAGACAATGCTGCTTACCTCAAAAGCAATAATTGGAAGACCTTTACAAGGGAACAAGGTGAAACTTCCTGGCAGATTAAAATTGTGTGCCGGGCAGAGACTAACTAGGGACCTTTGCCTTTCGCGGGCAAGTGCTCTACCAACTGAGCTACCCAAGCACGACTCACGCCCCGTCCTCACAGCTTTACTTCTGCCAGTACCTCGTCTCCTACCTTCCAAACTTTACAGAAGCTCTCCTGCGAACCTTGCAGAACTAGCACTCCTGAAAGAAAGGATGTTGCGGAGACTTTCCAGAGTAAGATTTTCACTCTGCAGCCGAGTGTGCGCTGATATGAAACTTCCTGGCCGAGTGAAAATCTCATTCTGGAAACATCCCCCAGGCTGTGGCTAAGCCATGCCTCCACAATATAATTTCTTTCAGGAGTGCTAGTTCTGCAAGGATCGCAGGAGAGCTTCTGTAAAGTTTGGAAGGTAGGATACGAGGTACTGGCAGAAGTAAAGCTGTGAGAACGGGGCGTGAGTCGTGCTTGGGTAGCTCAGTTGGTAGAGCACTTGCCAGCGAAAGGCAAAGGTCAAGAGTTCGAGTCTCGGCCCGGCACACAGTTTTAATCTGCCAGCTACTTTCATATCAGCGCACACTCCGCTGCAGAGTGAAAATCTCATTCAGGGAACAAGGTGTTAAACACATTTTGATATCCTGTTTAACCCCAGAACGAACCCAGTTGAAAGAATCTTTCACGAATTGAACCGCTTTGTAAGAACTTACCGAAACAGCGTATTAAGTAGATGCAGTATGTTCCTCTATTTGAGAATATTTGCAATAACTTATCCCATGAGTCTACAGGGTTCACACGTACTGATCTCATGTCATCAGAGACTGACTGTAATGTAGGTTGTGTTGTAGATAGCCTTATGTAATTTTAGGGTTATATTGCTTACAGTACAATTATGAACATACATATACTACACACAAAAACACAAAAATTGATCGCTACAATATGTCCAGTTGGTTACAGTGTGAGCTGTGCGTGGCTCACGATCGTGCTATCTCTAATTTTACATCCTGTTCTTTTTTTTCGTGTTGCCACCTCGTTATGCTAGTTTCAATTTCTGTTGTCACGGAGTTGCTGCTTTGTCTGCCCATCAGCGGCAGCAGCAGCGCCTATCGATATAGCCCTCACGTGTTATCTTTGCTGCACTGCTATTACTTCCCGGATGTCGTCTGTCGTGAGTCAATTGGAACGTGCCAGGAGGGCGGTTCAGACCTGCCAGCCGTGAAGTTGGAACGCGACACTAGTTTAATCGGTTGGAGCAGCAGTGAGGCCTGGATGTCCATAGCTCGCCCGACTGTGCCCGCCACACACTAGTAGAGCCGGGCACGGTCTTCGTGGATCGTCGGTCGGTCGTCCTACTGGACAACGTGAATTGGCTCAGCGATCGCTTACGGATTGGCTGTGTGTGTGTGTGTGTGTGTGTGTGTGTGTGTGTGTGTGTATCAACTCCCAATTTGTCTTCGTGATTGCACAGCCACTGCTTAGTGTCGTTCAAGTCTTCGTGCAAGTGTTTGTCAAACTGTGTGTGTAGTTGGCGTCATTTCCACTGACAACTTGTTTTAAAAGTTGACGGCGTACTGGCAGGCAGTCGCTCGGTTGGTGCGGACTAGGGAGAATATCTCCGTGTGGTGCAGTCTCCTGGGTACGTTGGCGGTCCCTGCGCAGTGTCGGAGCGTGTGTGGAGCTGTCCGATCGCTACGAGATTCGTGGCTCACCGACCCAGGACGTCAAAGTTGAGTGGTGTGTTAAATACCCAAGCCACGTCCGTTGATGATGTGTCGTTCGTTTCGGTGGTTCGCTGTTAGGGAGCTTTCCCTGTGAACAACACCGAGTGTTTGTAGTGGTGAAATCGAGCCGTCGTGCGGAGGAATTAACTATATTGGTTCACTACAATTCAAGTGCACCAGCAGAATTTTCTGCCTTGTGGCCGTTAGTGTTCTGGTTACCTGCCCTGGCCACTGACGTAAATTCAGGCAGTGTCCCTTTTTGGTGAAGGTAACTATATTGTCTTATTTCAAATTCATGTGTACCAGCGGAATTTTCTGCCTTGTGGCCTTTGGTGTTCCGGTTACCTGCCCTTGCCCCTAAAGTAATTTCGAGCAGCGTCCTTTCCTCACCTGTTGTCGCTGTCCAACATGGTGTGTAATTTTGACAGCTTAGTACATATTTCATTGTGGATAATCACATCCGTTACAGTTTGGTCTTTGAGTTTTTATGTACCGATTGGTGGCAGGCAAGTCTTTTGGTCTGTCGGTCTGTGACTGTCTCTTGGTTGGGTTACCGACGGATCAAGTGTAGTTGGGCCCACCACCTGCCTCACCTAAGTGAACGTTAATGTTTTGAGGGCAGACCCCCCCCCTCCCTGGAGGCGTCTGAGTGCCGTTGTCTGTACTGTGCTTTTCATGGGTGTTTAATGGTCTGTTGGTAATCTATTATAGCAAATGCTTAAGAGAAAAAAAATGTGTTTTAAGTAAATCAATTTATGTAAATCAATTGTGGGCCTTCAGCCGCTTAAAGCCTTATTCTCAAAATTTCCCCTTAAGCAAAAGCATTGCGGCCTTCTGCCGTAAAAGATTATGGTAATATATTTTAAAATTTTGAAATTTAATTGTGGCCTTCAGCCGTTTTTATTGCACCTTGTATATGTTTGTTCTATCCCCCTTTGCCTTGAAGCTTTCCGCCCATCTGTGATATGTATATATATACCGCATGTCTTCAGTCACTTGAAATTTACCTTGTTGTTTTTTAAGATTTCTTGTTTGGAGGCTTTCAGCCGTTTAGCGAGCGTATCACAGTGTTTCAAATTTTTCTGTACTCATGCTCCGAGATATCAATCTTTCAGGGCTACATTATTATGACCCTGAAGGGTACACACCACCATACAGCGGGAAACATATGGTTCTCCAGTACTAAAAAAGGAGGTGTTTTACTCCCTTAGAAATCTGTTTTATTCATGTTTTCCAACTATAAATAAATGAAACACCGTCATACATCCCCCCTTTACACAATCGTTGCAGAACCGTATAATACGTGAATGTTGGAGACACTGGGAACGTTTACTGCAGATTAACTACCTAAATTTCATTACTAAGAACGGTGACTTCATTGTGGCAAACGTATTAATGTACTTAACGAATAATTACCGAAATTCAGCATAACCTGTGGATCGATCAGATATTATGTGTACTCGTGCAATCGTTCTGCTGTTCTATATTCGTACTGGCTGTACAGCGATCGGACTAAATTGTGCGATCACCTTGATACAACCAGCTAAAGGGAGACGGTTTTCTGACTGGTATCTGATTCACTGATAGCAACCACTGTTAAATACAAGTACGGTAACACCATTGGAAGTGTTACAGGCCGTTAGTATGCCCGTCAACATTGTGGTGATGTGTTGATATCTGTCAAGCCGAACGTTATTCGAAAATTACCTTGAGCAGTTAATCAGGGAAGCGGATCGTGAAGATAACATCTTAGATATGCTGGTGACAGATAAACCTAAGGTTTTCCACACAGGAAGTCCGTTATCATAAGGCCGTTATGGCATCACTGAATTAACCTGTATATAACAAGACATAGAACGGCAGGACGATCATTCTGCTTAACAAGAGCGACAAGAAACATATTACAGATTACCTAAGCTGTCAGCATTAAAAGGTTCATCTCTAGCACTAACAACGTTGGATGTCAATGGACAAAGTTGAAGAGCATTGTACAGTGCATTTCAGAGACGTATGTTCCGAGCAAAGTTGTGAAGGATGGAAAAGATGGGTCATAATTCTACAGCCGCCGTTCGGAAGCTGCTACGAAATCAAATAGAGTTTCACTGCACAGAGACAAACAACAACGAAACTAAGCCAAAATTAATGTAAGGAGAGCAATACGTGTCTGAAAGTATAGTTCTGTATACCTACCTGGCCGAGAACCCAAAGAAGTTTTCGTCTTATGTTTAATTAGTAAACGGATCGAAGCCATCTGTCAAGATGCTCTGTGACCATACTCGTTTTGAAAGAGACGAATCCACAGAAAAGGCCGAAATATTAAACATATTTATCCAGAACTGTCTCACAGAAGATCACACTGTCATACCTCCTCTAAATCGTCGCACGAGCGACAAAACAAACGAAAAACAAGTGAAATCCTTCAAAAAAGAGAAGGTCACTGGACCTGACGTGATACAAATATGAATCTACATAGAGTATGCGAAAGCATTTGCCCCTCTTCTGGCATCAGGTGCCATACGTCTCTAGACGAGTGATGATTGAAAAGACTTTAGTAGTAGGGCAACCTTCGTGTCACCCCACTCTCCATTGTTGCCAAATTTATTCAAGATGGCGTCGGTGACGTCATCCAAGATGGCGGCATGTAGACTTGGCAACATCGCACGACTTCATCCAAGATGGCAGCTTTTGGCGGGAAAATAGTCAAATTGTGCTATGTCCACTAACCTAACCCCAAGCAAAAACGGTGGGAATTTTGAATTTTGGCGGGAAAAAAGGCCAATTGCGCTACGTCCACTAACCTAAGCCTCCAGAAGAAAAAGTGGTGGGAAGTTTGAATTCCAGCAGGATAATACATGCAAAGACCGTACTTGTCTTTTTATTATTATTGATTATCATTTATTAACATTCATTATCATTTATTATCATTTATTATTATTGACCTGCCTCCACTAGAAAATTCCCTCCAAATTCAAATTCCAACACGATAATGGCTGCAAAACCTTGCTATTGTTTATTATTATTCATAATTATTCATTATCATTCATTATCATTCATTATCATTCACTATCATTCACTATCATAGGCCTACCTCCACTAGAAAATTGTGCCAAATTCAAATTCCAACATGGTATTGTCTCGAAAACTGTACTTCCGTTTACTATCATTTATTATTTTATTCAAGGTGTCCAATTTTCTTGGTGAGAAAGCCATTTTCCTTACATCCATAACAAAGATCTATCACAAGTTCAAATCCCGACACCATAATTGATCACAGGTACGAACTTTCACCCTCACTTATCTTTTTTCACTGGTAGCCTATCATAATCGCGTCAAACAATAAACTGCTCTTATAGTAACGTAAGTCACACCCTTTGATTTTGCAGGGGGGGGGGGGGGGAGGGAGGGACTGAATACTTTATTTCAAGCAGTACGGTCATCACTTGTTCTCCAACCCAGTCAGCACACACATCTTTGATATCGCAGTGCAGTCACCATGACGTCCGCGCTCCAACTGAATTAGTTCAGATCCTCGCCATCCCCTGGCCAGCGTGCGTAGACACTGCCTACGCCTGTCACGTGAGGAGGCCGGCGACTAGCACAGGGGGCGAGCCCAGCAATCGTTCCCACGTCGTAAACATGTTTACGCTGGACACGCTGGAACTTGCCGAGTTTGACGTCACAGCGACCCCTTGTCCGCTCACCACATGAATTCGTCGCCTCCGCACGTTTCCCGCCAAAATTGTCTGCCTCGGAGCTGAATCACACAACGGTCGGCCGTTTCCCTGCAACACTTTCGGCACCACGTTCAAACGTGTCGATGCCGACCGCTCACCGTCCACCACGTGTCCCTGTGCAAGCGAGAACGCAGTGCTACACTTTTGTCGGTAAAGTATGCTCGACAGTGAAAACCGCCATGACTGTATAGCAGCACGTTTGGACCGCACTAGAACGCCTGCTAATTGACTTGCTCTTGCGCACGTGTAATAACTGTGGGGATTTTCCCGTACGACCATTTCATCATGAGTGTACCGTGAATCTGGTAAAACGTAAGATCTCCGACATTGCTGTGGCCAGAGCAACGACGACTGAGGAGAATCGTTCAACGTGACGGAAGTTTTTCAACCCTTCCTCAAATTGCTGCAGATTTCAATGCTGGGCCATCAAAAATTGTCAACGTGCGAACCATTCAACGAAACATCGTCGATATGGGCTTTCGAAGCCTAAGACCCACTCATGTACCCTTGATGACTGCATGACACAAAGCTTTACGCCTCGCCTGGACCGCGATTGGACTCTTGATGACTGGAAACATGTTGCCTGTTCGAACGAGTCTTGTTTCGAATTGTATCGAGCGGATGGACGTGCACGGATATGGAAACAACCTCATGAATCGATTGACCCTGTCTATCAGCAGGGGACTGTTCAAGCTGGTGGAGACTCTGTAATGGATTGGAACATGTGAAGTTGAAGTGACATAGGACTCTTGGTACGTCTGGATACGACTCTGACAGGTGACACGTACGTAAGCATCCCGTCTGATCACACGCATTGCGCATTCCGAAGGACTTGGCAAATTCAGCAGGTCAATTCAACACCCCACACGTCCAGAATTGCTGCAGCGAGGCTCCAGGAACACACCTCTGATTTTGAACATTTCCACTGGCCACCCACTCCCCAGACATGAACATTATTGAGCATGTCTGGGATGCCTTGCAACGTGCTGTTCAGAAGAGATCTCCATCCCGTCGTGCTCTGACGGATTTATGGACAGCCCTGCAGGGTTCATGGTATCAATCCCTTCCAGCACTGCTTCAGACTTTAGTCGAGCCCATGCTACGTCGTGTTGCGGCACTTCTGCATGCTCGCGGGCGCCTACACGATATTACGCATGTGTACCAGTTTCTCTGGCCCCTTCAGTGTATTTATGTGGCAATAAATGCCCTGTACACTTACTACAATTACGTGTACCGAACGAACCACAACAAAATACTTTATTTACATTCATTTGGATCTTATTCCAACAAAACAAACGTGCATAACCCAGCAGTACCCATGCGACAGCATCCCACTTGATCGAATATCACTACAGCGTAAACACGGCATTGGTTCCACCCTCAGCAGCTCTTCAGTTCACTTTGCCGTGTAATAAGTGTTCTTTTTTTAAGTAGGAGACTGTTCTAGATAACGTAAACTTAGAAGCAGAAAAACTGTAAAAAGTGAAAAAATTGTATCATCTTCCTTGGCAGGTTCAGCACTGTGTCGTACCGGTAGGAGACTCACCTTAAACCGCAATGGCCCAACGGGCGGCTTTGCGAAGGGGATGTTGTAGAAGGCCAGCGTGTGGCGCCCACTGCTGGACAGCTTGTCGGTCCCCCTGACGGCGCCCTGGCGAGTCCGCACCACGAGCGCTCCGCCGCCCACACACGACTCCAGCAGCAGCAGCAGCGCTGTCACAGCGGTCAAAGAAGCGCGCCACACCGCAGCCATTATCGCTCTGCTCCGCGACCGGTCGCGCCTGCTCTTATCAGGCCGTATTCACACTGCTGAGTTACGCACTCTTATCGCCCAGTCCGATTCTTCGTATCTTCAGATTACATAGCCTGTGATACGGGTGCATAATTATATTCGGACTGGCGTAATTTTGTTGAACTTCTTCGCTGCCATTACGAAAAGATAAATAGACAGGGAGGATTGCACAGGATATACAGGGTGGTCCACTGATCGTGACCGGGCCAAATATCTCACGAAATAAGCGTCAAACGAAAAAACTAAAAACAATGAAACTTGTCTAGCTTGTAGGAGGAAACCAGATGGCGCTATAGTTGGCCCACCAGATGGCGCTGCCATATGACAAACGGATATCGCCGGCAGGGGTGGCCGAGCGGTTCTAGGCGCTACGGTCTGGGACCGCGCGACCGCTATGGTCTGGGACCGCGCGACCGCTATGGTCACAGGTTCGAATCCTGCCTCGGGCATGGATGTGTGTGCTGTCCTTAGGTTAGTTAGGTTTAACTAGTTCTAACTTCTAGGGGGACTAATGACCTCAGAAGTTAAGTCCCATAGTGATCAGAGCCATTTTAACCAAACGGATATCAACTGCGTTTTTTAAAATAGGAACCCCTTTTTTTAATATATATTCGTGTAGTACGTAAAGAAATATGAATGTTTTTGTTGGACCACTTTTTTCGCTTTGTGATAGATGGCGCTGTAATAGTCGCAAACATATGGCTCACAATTTTAGACGAACAGTTGGTAACAGGTAGGTTTTTTAAAATAAAATACAGAACGTAGGTACGTTTGAAAATTTTATTTCGGTTGTTCCAATGTGATACATGTACCTTTGTGAACTTATCATTTCTGAGAACGCATGCTGTTACAGCGTGATTATCTGTAAATACCACATTGATTCAATAAATGCTCAAAATGATGTCCGTCAACCTCAATGCATTTGGCAATATGCGTAACGACATTCCTCTCAACAGCGAGTAGTTCGCCTTCCGTAATGTTCACACGTCCATTGACAATGCGCTGACGCATGTTGTCAGGCGTTGTCGGTGGATCACGATATCAAATATCCTTCAACTTTCCCCACAGAAAGAAATCCGTGGACGTCAGATCCGGTGAATGTGCGGGCCGTGGTATGGTGCTTCGACGACCAAACCACCTGTCATGAAATATGACATTCAATACTGCTTCAACCACACGCGAGCTATGTGCCGGACATCCATCATGTTGGAAGTACATCGCTATTCTGCCATGCAGTGAAACATCTTGTTGTAACATCGGTAGAACATTACGTAGGAAATCAGCATACATTGCACCATTTAGATTGCCATCGATAAAATGGGGACAATTATCCTTCCTTCCATAATGCCGCCCCATACACTAACCCGCCAAGGTCGCTGCTGTTCCGCTTGTCGCAGCCATCGTGGATTTTCCGTTGCCCAATAGCGCATATTATGCCGATTTACGTTACCGCTGTTGGTGAATGACGCTTCGTCGCTAAATAGAACGCTTGCAAAAAATCTGTCATCGTCACGGCGTTCAAAGTCGTCGCTATGCAATTCCTGGTGCATAGAAATATGGTACGGGTGCAATCGATGTTGATGTAGCATTCTCAACACCGACGTTTTTGAGATTCCCGATTCTCGCGCAGTTTGTCTGCTACTGATGTGCGGACAAGCCGCGACAGCAGCTAAAACACCTACTTGGGCATCATCATTTGTTGCAGGTCGTGGTTGACGTTTCACATGGTGCTGAACACTTCCTGTTTCATTAAATAACGTAACTATCCGGTGAACAGTCCGGACACTTGGATGATGTCCAGGATACCGAGCAGCGTACATAGCACACGGCCGTTGGGAATTTTGATCACAATACCCATACATCAACACGATATCGACCTTTACCGCAATTGGTAAACGGTCCATTTTAATACGTTTAACGTATCACGAAGTAAATACCGTCCGCACTGGCGGAATGCGCCATCTATCACAAAGCGATAAAAGTCGTCCAATTAAAACATTCATATTTCTTTACGTACTACACGAATATGTAATAAAAAATGGGGGTTCCTATTTAAAAAAAAAAAACGCAGTTGATATCCGTTTGGCCTATGGCAGCGCCATCTAGCGAGACAATCATAGCGCCATCTGGTTTCCCCCTTCAAGCTAGACGAGTTTCGTCTTCGTAGTTTTTTCGTTTGATGCTTATTTCTAGAGATATTTGGCCCGGTCACTATCAATGGACCACCCTGTATACAGCTGACTCCCGAGCCTTGTTGGCTGGAGGCAAACCACATACATGGAGAAAAATGTCGTGAGACCGAATCCCAGTCGGTTCGAATCCCAGTCGGTTCCTCGAATATTTTTAGGCTACCATTAACCTAGGTTTCATCTCTCAGTTATGTGAAGATTCGTCAGAAACGACAAGTGGTCTGGATTCCATGTTCAACTGTAGTTTGCGTTTCCCCTGTTTGATTACTGGAGTAGCTTATGAACAAGTAAGTGGGTTAACCGTACACATTAAGTGGGTTAAACTTATGGGTAAGTAACAAGTAACTGGAGTCCTGTTGGGAGACTTCACCACTCAGAATTATTATTACACTGCGTCTTTGTTGACTGTAGTGGGATCCATAACATCCCCTGCGTTCTATCCAACTTCTACAACAGTGGCTTCCAAGTACTCAAGTCGCGATCTGTGCTGTGGCACAGGTGCCATAGTGCTCAGCGTGGATGCACGATTCCTCAACGCTATGGCACGATGTCTGAGCATGAGGAGGGGGAATTTCGAACGTACTGCATTTAAATGGCATGCAGTCTCACTGTTCACATCTTAGTTTTGTATTTCACGGTCCTCAACAGCGCAGATCACAAATAAAACAATTCTTCAGCATTATCGTATTAGACAGTCCAGTCACATTAATGTGGCGACATGTCAATAGTCTGAATAGCCACCAGTTGCAGCACAGACGTGCAAGTAGAGAATCAGTGAGGTTCTGAAAGATGTAGTGCATGTCGAGTCCAGACGAAACCAAAGGCAAACACCTTGTTCATTTATTTTGCGATGATTGCGAGTCCTCAAAACAAAAGCCATATTACTAGTAAAATAAGATGTTCCGATGTCCCTATTGAACACCTCACAAACTTGAAAAGTACGAAAAGCAATAACATCTCTGTTATTGAAAGCCTCCAATCCAGAAACACCCTTAACGGTACTACCATCGTACCGTCGAATAGCAACAGTTATCCAGCCATTACCATGCTGTGGAGCTGTACTTTTCGTAGCAGTAAAGTTCAAAACACCTCCGCAAAACGTAGACGGGCCCTGAAGGATCACTTGATCTCCAAGACCTGACGATGTAGTAATTTCAACTTCATCTGTTGCCTTATAAACAGGAAGGCACGAACGCCTAAATCTCCTCCTATAGCGAGGCATGCTCTCTGTGTAGTCTTCGATGCCTTCCACTTAAGGATCCTTGTATCCAAGAAAACCAGCTCGAAAAGTACCTGTCCCGCTACTCTTTCAATACAAATGTCACTAGGTGACAACGCTCCCTCGCTCATTCTGCAGGTACGCCTATTTTTTTAATATAAAAGACTACTTGTCTGATGATTTGTAATGGTTCAACTTCTTATACATTCGTACCTCGGCTACAAGAACATAGCCAGTAAATGTCATGTAACACCGTCATTTCACTTTTTGTGAACCGTTTGCCACTAGCTAGTGCTGTTGTGATCCTTTTTCGGTGCAGAAATATAGCCGCCAGCCACAGGGGTGGATAAATGCTGTATCATTTCTATACCTTCTTGTAATCCACGCGTGGCATCACGACGACTGACGCCGTCTTACTGATAACATCACTTATATAGCCAGACAGGGTATCTAGAACGGACTTCCGGTCTGGCGTTTGAATTTAGTGCTCGCGGTGACTTGTTATAACTAGAGTCGCCCCGGTCCCCACCACCCGCCTCCAGGGGGTACCCCGCGGCGCGGGGCTCCTAGTTTTAACAAGAGCCCCACCGCACTAAAATCGAGTAGGGCCGTTAGTTATATTCTTTTGATTATGACTTTAAGTAGTTTATTTTTATTTGTTTATCGCTTTAAATAATTAATTTTTAATGTAAAGTATATCTTTATAGGTATGTATTTGATTGTCTATTATCTTTAAGATGGTGGTATTACCTCATTTTGTGATTTTGAAGACTTCAACGCCTGTTAGAAAAGCCTCTATATAAATTTAACTAGAGCCCCGGAGCAATAAATTCAAGTTTTATCTCACTTCCGCCTATGTTATTCTTATGGGCGAGGACAGGAAGTAGCTTGATTTCGCTGTAGACCGGCGGCGCTAGCTTTCTCGGTTGACTATCCATGGCGTAATCAGCCCAGTAAGTGTGGTACCACATATAATCGATCGGGTAAATCCGGGGAGTCTGATGGCCAGACCAGTGTGATAGTTACCATGACGCTCTTAGACATGCCCGTACACTGTGAGCTGTGTGACACGTTGCATTCTCCTGCTAGCAGATGACAACATGCCAAGGAACAAACAAACTGCGTGGTGGACGCAGTTCCCAAAGATGGATGCGTACTTTTGTTGATCCATTGTGCCTTCCAGACTGACGAGATCACCCAAATGATGCCTGGAAAACATCCACAGATAAACAGACATGAAATTTATTGCTGCATTTACTGCCGAGTATAACTGACCCAGCAAAACTCTTTCTTAACTCTGAACCTGTGAACACGCTGACGACTTGCAGAACCTTGCAAATTATTCGTCAAAGTCAAGTATTACTGATGAATTAGAAGATATTTGCAGTAAGAAGATTCACTCTATACAGGGATAGCAACAGAAAGATGGCACGATTTTTGCAGATCATCTTCGTATGTAAACGGTAACTGAAGTGTATAAATAAAAATCCTGTGGTAAGTTTCAGTCCCAGCAGTTCGTTGTTAAAGATACACTCGGTTACAGTGATTGCGCCGGAACTGCGCCCTAAGTGCCGCACACAGTTTCCGCAGTTGGCGGTAAGTCTTCTCCTCTTCCTTCTCCTCCTCTGCCGCCGGGGTGGCTCTACATGCAGCCCTTTCTGGCGCCACGGCACCTTTGGAAGCACTGTTTCCACTTTTAGGGATTTTCCCCCTTTTTAGGGCGAAACGTCTTACATCACGTGTGATTTACAGCTATTTTATTATGACAGGGGTTTAAGGAAAGTTGGAGTAAAATAGAACTCAAGGAGTAACCCTAATATTTGAAGAATACACCACTCGATGTATTACTTTATGATCCAACTGATTTCTTAAAGGGGATTCCCTCAAACCCTTACTGAATGCAATTTGTCTTATTTTAGTTTACTGTATTAACTGTGCCATTACCGCTGTTAAGGGTGACACCGGAACTGAAGTCTTATTACACTAATTGTTATTACATGAGAAGTTGACCGATTACACCAGTTGTAGTAACAGTGTTATCCACAAGTATCACGAAACCAGGAGAAACAGTCTGTGAAAAATATGTACAGCCATTTCAATCTTTTGATGACAAAAAAGAACATACAAAAATCAGACAAACGGAGACATCAAGCTGGAGTTGCAGGTGAGGAAGAAATTAGTAAAATTGGCAGCTGAAATTTATTGGAATAAGGTTCTAAGCTTAAAAGATCACGGTGGTAATTTTATTTACGGAAACCCAGAAGCTGTTATTTCATTTTTTAGCAGTTCGAACCTCAAATACTGAGGGAGAAGGGTTATTCAGTTTTCACAAAATGTAAATACAGGCAAAAGAACAAGGAAGTCCTTAACAGGTAACTTCATACAAAAATGGGAATCCTACAACACAACTGCTCAGTTTTAGGGACCAATGGTGCCATGCTAAATGTAGCGAGAAAGTGTAACAGTAATGCTTCAGCTTCTGATCCTGTAATTTATGAATGTTTTGTTAAAGCGTATTGTAGGTATTTTAAGTTACTGAAGACACGGAATAATACATTGTTTCTTTTTATAATTACTTGCACTAAATCTAGAGATTTTTTGTGATACTTATGATGTTTTAGGGATAATTCCGAAAAATCTAGGGTAAAATCAAAAATCGCAAGTGGAAACACTGTTTGAAAGCCACGTTTGTCTGCTCGCCAGCTGCAGACGGCCTGATGCACATGTCATGCAGGGGCGGCGCCTGCCGCCTCCTCACTTGAAACTAATCCACGCACCACTGCCACTGACAGCATACTCCAGCTGTTCGCGATCGACGGAAGCTGTTGTCGGGCTTTCCCTTTCGTCGCTGTTTTTTCTAGGGCTGAGTAGTCTCGTCTGGGGCCAGAGAAAGCCGGAACGCCGCCCCAGCTGGCGACATATGACCCACAACAGAGGCCGCATGTCAGTACAACAAAGGAAAATATGAAGTATTAGCAAAATCATACCCTTTAAATGAAACTAACAGTAAAGGCAATCTAGCAAACAAAGTATAAAAATAAAATAAACACTAATATGTAAACGCTCAGGTTGATATACCAACCTAACATTAAAAGTAAAGTAGGAACCAATGTAGACTAAAAAAAATGTAAAAAGTAAGAAGGCTCAATCCAGCAAATGAACAATAAAGTATAATTATTAAAATCAAAACAAAAAAACAAAAAACTAGAATGATAAGAAGTTAAGCAAACGGAACCTCTAGTAGTAATTATTAATGAACAAATCCAAAAGCTCAATACTATTAAACTAAAAGAAAAACAACCAATACCAAATAATGTCTAATTACATTCAAATCAGCATATGAATATACACAAATCATAAAAACAAAACTTGACAGGAACATTGAAGACTGAACTAACTATCAACAATTATTTGAAAAACAAAGAGGGATCAAAAAACAGTTATAAATAAATATTTTAACAAAAAGACAACCCAAAAGAAATTAAAAAATGATTACTGTGAGACCAAATCATTGAAACCAAAATAGAAAGACCCAGAGTTTCCTCACAAACAGATAAAATTAAAGAAATAACAGGAAGAAATAATCACACTCAAATACAATAAGAAAAATAATAATCAGTATAAATAAAGAAAGAACAATATACTCTAATCTCAATGGAATCATCAGTAAGTGTTCACATTTAGAAGAAAAAACATAAAAACCAGCAAAATAAACCAATAAGGGAGTAAAAACAGAATATAAACATTAGTTTTAATAGTTTAAAAAAACACCAGTATTGTAAACAGGAAATAAGTCAAGCCCCCACTTTTAAAACTACAAATGTAAAAAAGCTTTCCATCGTCAGTCCCCAAAACACATATTTTAATAAACTAACTTATGAAATGATGAAAATAATTATTATATCACTATCAAATATAATAAATATTAATTTTATTAAATTAAGACATCCAATATCAATAATACTTCTCATTATTCTTCAAACCTTTCTTGTTGGATTAATACCATGAACAATAATGGAAAGTTATTGATTGTCATATATTCTATTTTTAACATTTCTTGGTGGTATATTAGTTCTATTTATTTATATCACAAGAGTTGCATCAATGAAATATTTCAACCTAAATCAATTACTATAATTGTTACTTTAACCATATGAATCTTCATTATATCAACTTTAATTGTTTTAGACATAGTAATATTTATCGAATTTTTTTAAAATTTTGAAACTATCAATATTAATAATTTTATCAATTACCAAGAAATAACAATATCTTTAGAAAAATTATATAATAGACCAACATTTATTATTATAATAATAATGATAATTTATTTATTTTTAGCATTATTATCAGTAGTCAAAATCACTAATGTTAACCAAGGACATATTTGTGAAATAAGATAATTTTACTGAAGCCTCTGCGTCACTTCTGCTTTCGTAGAATCACAAATATCTTTCATACGTTGGTTACCTGTGTTGCGTTCGATTAACGGAGCTTGTTCCTTCAAGGACACACCAGTTCACCCTAAACTGAATATAGTAGAAGCACAGCCTGTTAAGTGTCAAGTTTCTTATTTGTATGGTGCCTAGACATAATCATTAAATGTACAGCTGTATTTGAACTCTATCTGCTTTCACAGTACTGCAATGCATCTTCATATGACTTTCTGGTGAAACTTGAATGTTTCAGTGGTTGTGAGACAAAACTAACCTCTTCTTGCCTAGAGTTGACGATGAATGTCCGGGAATTGTTTTGTAAAACTCCTAAATCTGTAGGTACTTCTTAAATTCTTGCCAGCTAATGATGAAACCCCTTACATTCACTCGTGAAGCGGGTGAATTAGCTCATTATTTTTGTTTTTTATTTTTTCACATTTACAGCTTTCTGAGATCTGACTAACAATTTTTCGAGCGTCACGAGAAGAAATGCTGCCCCTAAAGTTTCTAGGTCTTCGGGGAATCATAGAAAGTGACTTCAATGTGCCAACGATGATTTCTTCGTCACTCATTTCGTTATTTAAACGCCACACAACCTCAGGATTATTCTTCGTCACGCAATTATAGTGGCACAAGTGTTTAATCGCAGTCATTGGCAGTAGTGAGACAAAGAGCACAGTCACCACGAAGTGTTCCGAATGGTACCGACATGAAACGATTCGCGCACCACCGGTAGTCTCTGTTGGCCTAGGAAATCTCGAGCTACCAAGATTGAGACGTGCGTAAATAGATTTTTGTTATTGTTTTGAAAATGAATCGTAATAATCAATCATCTGTGGGGAATTTTTTCAAGAAAATGGGGGATAATAGTTTGTGAAGTGTACTATCTGTTGTAAAGAACATAAATGTTCAGGAAATACAACTAATTTAAGAGAGCACTTAAAAAGCATAGTGAAAAATAGAGAACCATGGATTATTAGTAGAGCTGAAGGGTAACGGATCAACTAGTGAGCTAGATCAAGTGCAAGAGGTGCAACCAAAAAAATCGAGAAGCTCTAGAAAAAATTATTTTAACACAAGTCAGTTATACGACGCCAGTTCAGAAGAAAATAAAGAACTTCATTATATTTATGCACAAATAATCATTATCGATATGCTGCCGTACAGAACTACCGAGCATCAAGGTTTGAAAAAATTTGTTCATGCTTGAGGCAGCAGATATGAGTTGCCAGATAAAACCACACTAAAATGTTTACTGATCCAAAAACTACATGAGAAGATAAAAAATAAATTAGAAAATGCCTAAAAATCTAATTTTTGAGTGTTACGAGGGATTTGTGGACGAGCAGCGCAATTTATGGCATACTCGCATTGACCTACCACTTTACAATGGATCAGCAATTCCCACATCGATGGATAGGTCGTGGGGGCCCAATCAACTGGCCTGCCAGATCCCCAGATTTAACACGCCTAGATTACTGCATCTGGGGGTGGATGAAAGACATCGTGTACGAAGTTAAGGTGGAAACACAAGGAGAATTGATGCAACGCATTTTCGTTGCCGCAACATCAATAGGGAAAGAGCATGTGAAGTTACAAAGTGCTACTCGCGCGGTTCACTGCCGTGAGAATCTGCCTTCAAATGCAGGGAGGAAGTTTGGAACACTTGCTTTAAATCCACTCTGAATACAAGAGACTGCTACAAAACTGTTTAAATTAATTATTAAGTGCGTTTTTGATAGTGAAATGCTACATTAAAAGTTTTTTCTGCGATTTTCATGAGTTTTTCAATTACTGTAGCTCTTTAATTATGCAAATGATCCCATTACTTTATTTACATTTTTTGTTCCAAATAACCTAAGGAATACCCTCCAGAAACCTGGAGAAAACCTTGTGACTCACTCTGTATATGAAATCAATTTTTCACAAACAAAGTCTCTGAAAAAATCGTTTTTGAGAATATTATGCAATATTCCGGACATAAGGGCAGTTAATTTGTACATAACATTGTTTTCAGGTCATCAATCAAATCTTACTAGAATACAATATTTGTGATAAGGCAGCAGTAGTGGTTCCAGACAAAGCTGCAAAAATGAAAAAAAAAACCTGTCGAAATCTTAAAGATTCGACATTCACCCTGTTTCTCCACTCCGTCAGCTTAACAATACAAGACTGTTTGAAAGTGGAATCATTTTCTGAAATTTTATTGAAAACAAGAGCTATTGTGACTTCGTTTCATAGCTCTACACTAGTCAGACACGAACTGCGTAATGCTCAGAAAAGAGCAAACAAAAAAGAACTGAAACTTATACAAGAGGTGCCCACTCTATTGAGAAGCTCATACTACATACTCAAAAGAATTTTGGAAGTATGAAATGAGCTTGCAATTGCGATCGATGCAAGTTCAAAAGCACCGTCTTCCCTCACAGCAGAAATATACTTAGCTATACAAGAGATAACAGGTCTTCTTAAACCTTCTGAAGTAGCACAACAATAATCATCTCCGGGGAGTCATATGTGGAAATATCGTCACCGTTTCCATAATTATATCTCTTATACGAGGTATTCCTGCAAAGCTATCACACCGGGAAAGCACATTAACAACTAATCAAGTGCGGAGTGTTCTGGGATCCTTGATTAAATCATTCAACGAAAGACTGTAACCATTTAACACACGGACTGTTAATATGCTTGCGACATTATTAGATCCTAGATTTTAAAAATTTGGTTTCAGGACATTTCTAGAGGCAGATAATGTTGCACAATTACTTCAGAAAGAGTATGCTGCTATCATCACATCAACACCAAGAACAGTACCTGAAACAGAAGCATCCATGAACTCTGCTAATACGTCTGCGATACGTCTGCCGGGTTGAAATCGGATGATCTACATTTTTTTGCCCAATCAGCAACAGCGTAACGTCTATCTCATTACAGCAGTCAGTGTTTCCATAAGTGATCTATATAATATTTTGAAAAACCTGTAATAGGCATGCATACTTGTGTGTTAGAATATCGGGTAAAATCTAATAGAATATTGCATATAATGGCCACTGTTTTTGCTGTCCAGCGACTTCAGTTCCCGCAGAGAAGGTTTTCTCCAGGGCAGGAGAAATAATGAATGAAAAACGCAATAGATTAAAGGAGAAGAATTTAAATACCTTACTTTTTATAACAAGAGGATTTTCGTAATTTGTAATGTTGTATTTTAAACAAAAGACTAAAAGGCAAGTTTTAAATACTTACTTTTTATAAAACAAAGTTTGTATTTTTGCCCTTAATGAATAAAAAATTCTTCGAAAGCTATTTTTCATACGAAACACTTGCACGAAGCAATCGATAGTTAATCGATATATCGATAGTTTTCAGGAGTACCATCGATAATATATGTGTCAGCTGTCGATGTTTAAGTAACACTGCATGCCGGTGCCGCTTCTTTTCTTCTACCACAGGCGCGGCTGCCTCGCCCGCCTGAGCAACTGACGCACCCCTGAGCGTTGCAGAAGCACTTAGCCACATGGCCCTAGTTCTGGCACCAGAACCACTGGGGCTTAGGATCCGTGCTTGGAAGGAGGGAGAGCCTCCACTTTGATGGGGAGCCCAGAATCTCCAGCAGCTCCATGGTCTCCCAGGTTTGGCCGCCACTTGCACGGCGACGATAGAAAGTCGCGGCCTCTTCTCATTGGACCGGTTACGCAGCTTGACTGTCGCATCTGTGGACCCAGCGCGTAGGATCCGCTGCCTCATCGCAAACCTAAGGTAGTCCCCTTAGACGCGCCTCGCTGGTCTTCTCCTGCTGCTTTCGTGGCGTCCGCTTCTTCTCGGGCCGTCTACGGCGTGGTCAGCCACAACGCTTTTGAGAGCCCTGAAGTCGGCCATGTTTCCTGCTCGCGATTCAGTCATGGCTTCCGGATCAACAGATTTGACTCTGAAACCGAGCTCGCAGCAGCATGTCAAATTCATTCCAAAATCTTATATTTCCAAAGACGTTTTGACACCGTTCTTCACAAGTGCCTTCTAATCAAATTGGATGCCTAGTCTCAGTTGCCCGACTAGGTTCAGGATTTCCTGTCAGAAATGCCACAGTTCGTAGTAACTGATAGAAAGTCATAGAATAAAACAGAGGTAATATCTGGCGTTCTCCAAGTAAGTGTCAGAGGCCATCTGCTTTTTCCGATCTACTCGTACACAAACGATTTAGCAGACAATCTTAGCAGCCTTCTTAGATTTTATACAGATGATGCTGTGATTTACTGTTCTGTAATTTCATCAGATGATCAGAACTAATTGTAAAATTATTTAGACAAGATATGTGAAAAGTCTCAATCGACTCTAAATAACGGAAAGTGTGATGTCATCCACATGAATACTAAAAGGAATCCGCTAAATTTCGGTTACAGCATAGAGCACACAAATCTAACGGCCGTACATCCAACTAAATACTTAAGGATTCCGACTGCGAGTAACTTAAATTCGGATGATCTCGTAGGTAATATTGAGGTGAAAGCAAACCAAAGACTGCGATTCATTGGCAGAACAGTTTGAAACGCAACAGGTATATTAGAGAGACTGCTTACACTACGCTTGTTCGCCTCTTGTAAGGTACTGCTGTGCAGTGTAGGATCACCATCAGGACATCGAAGAAATTAAAAGAATGGCGGCTCATTTTGTACTATCGCAAGGGGAGAGAGTGCCACGGATGTGATGCGAGAATTGGGGTGGTAACCATTAAAACAAAGGCGTTTTTCATTGCAATAGTATCTTTACCTGAAATTTCAATCACCAGCCTTGTACTTAGACTGTGAAAATATTTTGTTAGTGGCCACCTATAGAGGGAGAAATGACTATTGTAATAAAATAAGAGAAATCAGAGCTCGTACGGACAGACTGCAGTGTTCGTTTTTCCCGCGAGCTGTTCCAGAGTGGAACGGTAGAGAAATAGCTTGAAGAGTAATCATGGTGAAGTAAATGTGATGTAGTCCGACATCTTTCTGTGTACCTTTCCCTCGTCCAGCTCGTCATCCTTTGGCCATGGAGCAAGCACAGTAACCGACAAATTTTACTTGTAAAAAAGCACGCACGAGAATTTCGAGTGATTCCGATCGCTAACAGCAGGCTAGCACAGCCAAAGAGGAAAAAGGGCAATATTTTGTTCACATGCGAATCCACTGTCTCCAAGAATTTTGTGAAAGAAAACATGTCCGTAGCATGTTGAACTCTTCCCCCCCACCCACCACGCTATGAACCATACACCTTGTCGCTGGTGGGAAGGCTTGCATGCCTCAGCCATATACAGATAGCCGTACCGTAGGTGCAACCACAACGAAGGGGTATCTGTTGAGAGGACAGACAAACGTGTGGTTCCTGAAGAGGAGCAGCAGCCTTTTCAGTAGTTGCAGGGGCAACAGTCTGGATGATTAATTCATCTGGCCTTGTAAGCTCAACCAAACGGCCTTGCTGTGCTGGTACTGCGAAAGGGTGAAAACAAGAGGAACTATGGCCGCAATTTTTCCCGAGGGCATGCAGCTCTACTGTATGGTTAAATGTTGATGGCGTCTTCTTGGGTAAAATATTCCGGAGGTAAAATAGTCCCCCATTCGGATCTCCGGGCGTGGACTACTCAGAGGACGTCGTTATCAGGAGAAAGAAAACTGGCTTTCTACGGATCAGATCCCTCAATCGGGCAGGTAGGATAGAAAATTTAAAAAGGGAAATGGATAGGTTAAAATTTTATATATTAGGAATTAATTAAGTTCGGTTGCAGGAGGAACAAGACATTTGGTCAGGCGAATACCGGGTTATAAACAAAAAATCAAATAGGGTTAATGCAGGAGTAGGTTTAATTATGAATAGGAAAATAGGAATGCGGGCAAGCAACTACAAACATCATAGTGAACGCATTATTGTTTCCAAAATAGATACGAAGCCCACGCCTACTACAGTAGTACAAGTTTATGCGGCAACTAGCTCTACAGATGACGAAGAAATTG
Organism: Schistocerca piceifrons; assembly: GCF_021461385.2. Classification (NCBI taxonomy): domain Eukaryota; kingdom Metazoa; phylum Arthropoda; class Insecta; order Orthoptera; family Acrididae; genus Schistocerca; species Schistocerca piceifrons. Next base: position 639,435,939 of record NC_060140.1, on the reverse strand, counting down.
ATGAAATGTATGATGAAATGTATGATGAAATAAAAGAAATTATTCAGATAGTGAAGGGAGACGAAAATTTAATAGTCATGGGTGACTCGAATCCGATAGTAGGAAAAGGGAGAGAAGGAAACGTAGTAGGTGAATATGGATTGGGGGTAAGAAATGAAAGAGGAAGCCGCCTGGTAGAATTTTGCACAGAGCATAACTTAATCATAACTAACACTCGGTTCAAGAATCATAAAAGAAGGTTTTATACATGGAAGAAGCCTGGAGATACTGACAGGTTTCAGATAGATTATATAATGATGAAACAGATTTGGGAACCAGGTTTTAAATTGTAAGACATTTCCAGGAGCAGATGTGGACTGACCACAATCTATCGGTTATGAACTGTTGATTAAAACTGAAGAAACTACAAAAAGGTGGGAATTTAAGGAGATGGGACCTGGATAAACTGACTAAACCACAGGTTGTACAGAGTTTCAGAGAGAGAATAAGGGAACAATTGACAGGAATGTGGGAAAGAAATACAGTAGAAGAAGAATGGGTAGCTTTAAGGGATGAAGTAGTGAAGGCAGCAGAGGATCAAGTAGGTAAAAAGACGAGGGGTAGTAGAAATCCTTGGGTAACAGAAGAAATATTGAATTTAATTGATGAAAGGAGAAAATATAAAAATGCAGTAAACGAAGAAGGCAGAAAGGAATACAAAAGTCTCAAAAATGAGATCGACAGGAATTGCAAAATGGCTAAGCAGGGATGGCTAGAGGACAAATGTAAGGATGTAGAGGCTTATCTCACTAGGGGTAAGACAGATACTGCCTACAGGAAAATATCAAGAGCTCAGATGGAAACCTAGTTCTAAGCAAAGAAGGGAAACCAGAAAGGCGGAAGGAGTATATCGAGGGTCTATACAAGGGCGATGTACTTGAGGACAGTATTATGGAAATGGAAGAGGATGTAGATGAAGATGAAATGGGAGATATGATATTGCGTGAAGAGTTTGACAGAGCACTGAAAGACATGAGTCGAAATAAGGCCTTGGGAGTAGACAACATTCCATTAGAACTACTGACAGCTTTGGGATAGCCTGTCCTGACGAAACTCTACCAGCTGGTGGGCAAGATGTATGAGACAGGCGAAATACCCTCAGACTTCAAGAAGAATATAATAATTCGAATCCCAAAGAAAAAAGGTGTTGACAGATGTGAAAATTACCGAACTATCAGTTTAATAAGTCACAGCTGCAACGTATTAACGCGAATTCTTTACAGACGAATGGAAAAACTGGTAGAAGCCGACCTCGAGGAAGATCAGTTTGGATTCCGTAGAAATATCGGAAAACGTGAGGCAATACTTACCCTAAGGCTTATCTTAGAAGATCTAATTAAGGAAAGGCAAACCTACGTTTCTAGCATTTGTAGACTTAGAGAAAGCTTTTGACAATGTTGACTGGAATACTCTCTTTCAAATTCTGAAGGTGGCAGGGGTAAAATACAGGGAGCGAAAGGCTTCTTACAACTTTTACAGAAACCAGATGGCAGTTATAGGAGTCGAGGGACATGAAAGGGAAGCAGTGGTTGGGAAGGGAGTGAGACAGGGTTGTACCCTCTCCCCGGTGTTATTCAATCTGTATATTGAGCAAGCAGTGAAGGAAACAAAAGAAAAATTCGGAGTAGGTATTAAAATCCATGGAGAAGAAATAAAAACTTTGAGGTTCGCCGATGACATCGTAATTCTGTCAGACAGCAAAGGACTTGGAAGAGCAGTTGAACGGAATGGATAGTGTCTTTAAGGGAGGATATAAGATGAACATCAACAAAAGCAAAACGAGGATAATGGAATGTAGTCGAATTAAGTCGGGTGATGCAGAGGGAATTTGATTAGGAAATGAGACACTTAAAGTAGTGAAGGAGTTTTGCTGTTTGGGGAGCAAAATAACTGATGATGGTCGAAGTAGAGAGGATATAAAATGTAGATTGGCAATGGCAAGGAAAGCGTTTCTGATGAAGAGAAATTTGTTGACATCGAGTATAGATTTAAGTGTCTGGAAGTCGTTTCTAAAGTATTTGTATGGAGTGTAGCCATATATGGAAGTGAAACATGGACGATAAATAGTTTGGACAAGAAGAGAACAGAAGCTTTCGAAATGTGGTGCTACATAAGAATGCTGAAGATTAGATGGTTAGATCACGTAACTAATAAGTATTGAATATGATTGGGGAGAAGAGAAGTTTCTGGCACAACTTGACAAGAAGAAGGGGCCAGTTGGTAGGACATGTTCTGAGGCCTCAATGGATCACCAATTTAGTATTGGAGGGTAGCGTGGAGGGTAAAAATCATAGAGGGAGACCAAGAGATGAAAACACTAAGCAGATTCAGAAGGATGTAGTTTGCAGTAGGTACTGGGAGATGAAGCTTGCACAGGATGGAGTAGCATGGAGAGCTGCATCAAACCAGTCTCAGGACTGAAGACCACAACAACAAACGAGGGACTGGAATTCGATAACAGGAAAAGGAAGCGAGGGAAAAGTAGTAGGTAAATATTGACTGGGGGGAAAGGGGAGATGGAAGAAGCCCTTCTCATAGAATATTGCACAGAGCATAATTTAAAAATAACTACCTGATTTAAGAATCGTGGCAGAAGGGTGTATACGTGGAAGAGACCTGGAGACACCGGAAGTTTTCAGATTGATTATATGTTGGTGAGACAGAGATTTCGTATCCAGGTTTTAAATGGTATGACATTTCCGCGATCAAATGTAGATTTTGACCACAATTTATTGGTTATGAACTGCAGATTAAAACTAAAGAAGTTGCCGGAGGTAGGAATTTAAGGTGATGGGATCTGGTTCAACTGAGAACTAGAGGTTGTAGAAAGTTTCAGAGGGAGCACTAGGGAACGACTGACAACAACAGAGGAAAATAATACAGTGGAAGAAGAGTGGGTAGCTTCGAGAGACGAAATAGTGAAAGCAGCAGAGGACCAAGTAGGTAAAAAGACTAGAACTAGTAGGAATCCTTGGGTAACACAAGATATATTGAATATAATCCATGAAAGGAGAAATCATAAAAATGGAACAAATGAAGTAGGCGAAAGGGAATACAAACGTCTAAACAATGAGATCGACAGAAAGTGCAAAATGGCTAATTAGGAATGGCTTTGGACAAATGGCAGGGTGTAGAAGCACATATGGGATGAGTAACCTAACATTACCACTGGAAACACCTCCCAAACCACATCAAACACAGAATAACCAATTCCACAGACCCAAAGTGAGGAGAGGGACTGGTGGAATTGGTTAATACAAACCACTGAGAAATGCACGGAAGTATGATTTTCAAGACGTACCTATGTTTTTTTAATGGAAACCTGTTAGTTTTAGCACAACTGAAAATAGAAACAAATACTTAATTAATGCCGTTTTTTACACTGTAAAATGGTACGTACATCCGGAGTAATTTAAAACAAAATGTTGACGGTTTAAATTTCAAACTTTCAGTCGCGTGTTGTAACAAACAAGATCTGTAGGGGTGTGTTTACGAGGTTGGCTGTCTCAAGTAGAACTTGCTGAATTAGTCCTTGTACTCAGAATATCTGTAGTACACTGTGTAAGAGGACGTCTGTGATAGTGTACTGTACACAAGTGAGAAAAGAAGTACGCACAGTAGGAACGTGAGAAGGTTGCAAGTACAACAGTGTGCACAGTGTCGTAAGAACTTTGAAATTGGTTTATTCTAACTCTGAAGAGGCAGAGATGATGCTCATTTGTGGCGAGTGTAGACAAAATGCAACTGCAGCCTGCAGGTTGTGTGCAGAAATATACCCGGACAGAGATCATGGAACGCACCGGACATTTGAAAACATCTACAAACAACTGTATGCAACAGGTATGGTCGTAACGCGCAAACAGGTCCTTAACAAACCCGTCAAATCAGATGCAGTTGGTGTGTTAGCTGCTGTTGCTGTGAACGCACACATGAGTTCTCGTGATATCTAGAGGCAGTGCAACGAGTCGAAGTAATGTAATGCGCTTACTTCATCGTCACAAATTTCACCCGTATCAAGTGTCGCTGCATCAGCAATTACATGGAGATGACTTTCATAATCGAGTGAATTTCTGTCAATGGGCATTAACAGAGACTGCGTTGCAGTCCTACCTGTTTACCTATGAAGCAGGTTTCATAAAATGGTTCAAATGGCTCTGAGCACAATGGGACTTAACATCTGAGGTCATCAGTCCCCTAGAACTTAGAACTACTTAAACCTAGCTAACCTATGGACATCACACACATCCATGCCCGAGGCAGGATTCGAGCTTGCGACCATAGTGGTCGCGCGGCTCCAGACTGAAGCGCCTAGAACCGCTTGGCCATACCGGCCGGCTAGGTTTCACAAACCACGGTGCAGTGAATTCACGAAACATGCATTACTGGTCCGTGGACAATCCTCGCTGGCCTCGACAGATGGAGCGACAGCGACCGTGGAATGTAAATATATGGTGCGGAGTAATTGGCGACCATCTCATTGGTCCTCATTTCATTGAAGGCGCATAAAACAGCTGCAAAATATGTCGAGTTTCTACAAAATGCTGTGCTTACATTATTAGAAAATGTCGCACTGGAAACGCGTAGACGTATGTGGTATCAGCATGATGGCGCTCCTGCACATTCTGCAATGGACACTAGGCTGACTCTTGACAGAATGTTCGACGGGCGTTTCGTAGGACGTGGCGGACGCATAAATTGGCCATCCCATCCTACTGATCTTAACACCTTCAGACTTCTTTCTGTGGGTTACGTTAAAGGAGAACGTGTACCGTGATGTGCCTACAAACCCACTGATATGAAACATCGTATTGAGGCAGCCTGTGGCAACATTATATCAGATGTACTGCGTCGTGTAAGACATTCATTACGCGGTAGATTGCAAATGTGTGCAGCAAATGATGGGCACCACTTTGAATATTTATTGGTCTGAAGTGCCAGGATACACACGTTTACATTCTGTAATGGAAAACAAAAAACAAATTTGTGAGTTTAGCTACATTCTCATGTTATGTACATTTTCTTCTAACAAATCAGTGCCGTACAGTATTCTTCAGAGAAAAAGACTAATAAAAATGTTAGCATGTGGACGTAACGTGTTGTTCATGTCTCTTCTGTACCTACGTACCTACTGTACCACTGTTCTTTATGTATCCCTAATTAATTCGGTTCTCTCCGAAACACACGATCAAACGATTGAACTGCTGAAGGGTTCCTCAAGCGTCTGCTTTACGTTACAAATTACTCTGGATGTAATTAACATTTTACAATGTAAGAAACGGCATTTATTAAGTATTTGTTTCCATTTCAAGTTGTGCTAAAACTAATAACAGGTTTCCATTTAAAATAACATATGTCTGTGTTGAAAATCATATTTCTGTGCATTTCTCAATGGTTTGTATTAACCAATTCCACCAGCCCCTTTCCTCACTTTTGATCTGCGGAATTGGTTATTCAGTGTTTGTTGTGGTTTGGGAAGTGTTTTCAGTGGTAATGTTAGGTGACTCACCCTGTATCACTCGGGGTAAGATAAATACCGCCCACAGGAAAATTAAAGAGACCTTTGGAGGAAAGAGATCCACCTGTATGAATATCAAGAGCTCAGACGGAAACCAATCCTAAGTAAAGAAGCGAAAGCAGAAAGGTGGAACGAGTATATAGAGGGACTGTACAAGGGATATGTACTTGGGGGGCAATATTATGGAAACGGAAGAGAACGCAGATGAAGATAAGAAGGGAGATATGACACTGCGTGAAGAATTTGACAAACCACTGAAAAAATTTGGAGTAGGAATTAAAGTCTGAGAAGAAGAAATAAAAAATTTGAGGTTTGTCGATGACATTGAAGTTCTGTCAGAAGCAGCAAAGGACTTGGAAGGGTAGTTGATTTGAATGGACAACGTCTTGAAAAGAGGATATAAGATAAACAACAAAAGCAAAATGAGGAGAATAGAATGTATTCGAATTAAATCAGATGATGCTGAGGAAATTTGATTAGGAAATGCACTTAGAGTAGAAGATGAGTTTTGCTATTTGTGAAGCAAAGTAACTGATAATGGCCGAAGTTTGGAGGACATAAAATGTAGACTAGCAATGGCAAGAAAAGCCCTTCTGAAGAAGAGAAATTTGCTAACGTCGAGTATAGACTTATCAGGACACTTTTCTGAAAGTTGTTGTGTGAAGTGTAGCGATGTGTGGAAGTGACACGTGGACGATAAACAGTTTAGACAAAAAGAAAATACAAGATTTTAAAAAGTGGTGCTACAGGAGAATGTTGAAGATTGGATGGGTAGATCACGGAACTAATGAGGAGGTACCGAACAGAAGTGGGGAGAAGAGAAATTTATGGCACAACCTGACCATAAGAAAATGTCGGTTGGTGGGGCACATTTTGAGGCATCAAGGGATCACTAATTAAGTACTTGAGGGAAGAGTGAGGGGTAAAAATCGTGGAGGGAGAACAAGAGATGAATGCAGTAAGCAGATTCAGAAGAGGCTTGCACATATTAGAGTAACATGGTGAGCCGCATCAAAGCAGTCTTTGGACTGAGGACAACAACAACAGCAAGCTGAACTGTTATAGTTTATTTGTTGTGCGGTTGGCAAATTATTATCCTGTGTCATTTTATGAATAAATGTTGGAAAAAAGAGACGAAATAGAGCAATCTCACAACATATAAAGACTAACTTCTCATCCTACTACGGACATTGTTTCCTTTCACAAAGAGGGCAATCCTGGACAAGAGATGTTTACTAGTATCAAACATAGGCCTTAATTTGAGGAAGAAATTTCTGAGAATGTATTTGGAGCACATAATTGTATGGTAGTGAATCATGAGCTTTGAGAAACCGGACCAGAAGAGCATCGAAGCACTTGAGAAGTGGTGCTATGAAATAATGTTTAAAATCAGTTGGCATGATAAGCTAAGGAATGAGGAGTTTCTCAGCAGAATCGGTGAGGACAGGAACATTTGGAAAATACTGACAATAAGAAGGGATAGAATGGTAGCACACGCGTTAAGACATCAGGGTATAACTTCCATGGTACCAGAGGCCGCTGTAGATGCAATACACACAAAGTTGCGGACGTGGATGCAGAATGCTACTCTGAGATGAAGACGTTGGCACAGGATAAAAATTCATAGAGTGCTGTAGCAGACAGAAGATTGAAAAAAACAGCAGGAGCACGCCTTCTCAGCTTTCTCTCTGTCGCAACAGCACAGCACGCAATAGCAGCGATGCACTCGCAACGGCTGCTCAGATTGACTTAACACGCGCTTCTCAGGAAGTATGCGCGTGTAGACTACAGGGACGAAGACATTATGTCTAAATAGACCAAACTGCAATCAGTCACTGGTTTTTGAAATAGTTATTCATTCCAAAAACCGGCTTTCGAAACTCTCGAGGCTAATTTTCAGATGGAGCGTAATGCTGGTTGCTGTCTCTGTGACAAGAAGATGGAACAGGCTTTAATGCATTGGCATGAGTATTGCTCAATTTGTGATTTGGATCCAAAAATAAATTCTGTACTTACTGCGACTGTATGGTCGGCTTTGTTGTTAATATTCATCTATCAGCTTCCATTAAATTCTTTAATCAAAATGGGCGTTAACATGAATAGCCAGAAATAAAAAATGTTATAGGATTTGCAGAGCTTTTCAGCTGTTTGCATGCCCTAATCAACTGCTGCCTTATTTCTGTTCTTACATTAAAATCCGTAACGGATAAGCTTAAAAAGGCATTCTGTGTTCTGTTCTCTTTACTTCTACCTGCTGTTCTGGGCTGTCTTATTTCCGGAGTCTTTGGGACTACACACACATCGTGACAGCTCTTCCTGCACTTACATGATTTGTGTGATGTTCCATATCGATAGTAATTTCCATGCTGCAACACACTGCAATTTATGGTGGGACCATTGCTAGTAAACGCAAGTTGGTGTAACATTTCGTGTTTCCAACTGCTTAGATGTGCCTTATTTTGTATCCAAGGTTAAGATCCGTTGTTTCTAAGAGAGGGAGCCTTTGTTCCACGTACATCAGTATTTCATTTATTCATCCGTGAATGTAAGCCATGCCGCACGTTAACTTTCCACTTATTTAACATTATTAAGGGAATAGTTGATAGTATAGGCTTTCCTTTTTGCACTGTTTATCATTCTCAGTGTGATTTTGCTCCACGTACTGCTTTGAAGGACGACTGTAAGCTTAATGTTGCGGTTTCTTGTTGGGTTATTGAATACTAACGTTCTGCGGTTTTATTTCCACCCTACAGTCATTTACGAAATGTAATGCTTTTATGAGTCATTCCCACGTGCTCTTATACACTTTTTTTAAACCTGCAGTGAGTGCAACATGTTAAAAGTATTTTGCCTACTGGTGAATAATTGTTCAAACCACCTGCTATCAAGCAGCGACATTTGTCAATTCTTCGCATTTATTTCACAGCTAGTACACGGTAAGTTAGTGTTGCTGAGAACTTCGAGACTTCATGCTAATCCTGAATATTACTACACACGACAATTGCCGGTTGCAATAGCGAGCGATATATCAGAAAAATGTATTTCTTTTAATCTATAGTCGCAGTTTTCCTTTGTTTTTGCCTACTGGCTACCGGTTTCGGTAACGGCACCATCCTCAGGCCCTTCCCTGGTACACGGTTGTCAAGCTTGCTCCGCAAGCAAGAACATGATCACAATGTAACGTTTTTAGAAGAAAATCTTGTGCCGAGATCTATAATGCTTGATATAAAAACATGTCATTCTCATGAGTTCAACGTCTCACTCATCATGGCGGGACTTCAACGCAGTTTTTCAGGCGGACTGGAGGGAGGAATGAAACCGTGCAAGGGACATACTTGTATGTTTAGGGACCTGGAGTCAGTTTTACGAACGATGTGGAATTAGTGTGATAAACGTAGCAGTATTTTCGTCGTGTGGAAGTCACTGGCGGTTGCCCTTAGTGTGAAGAGTGATGACGAGCAAAACTGTTTTCTATTGTATGTCCGCTCGAGAAAATTGTGTGTAAATCAAAGAACGTTGCAGAATACAGACTAACCGAATGAGGCCGAGTAGTTGTTCAAACACTGACCTCATATTCAGGTGGATAGAATTCCTTTGTACGGCCATTCTCCTTTAGATTTTCTGTGGTTATCCTAAATCATTTTAGCCAAATGAACGAATGGTTCCTCCATTAAAGCCGAAGCCCACCACCTGTCCTATCCCCATAAAAGTATGGTTAAACATTCCGTGTGTTTGTGTATTTTGAGCTATTTATTTTCATTGTGTTTCAATGACGAGACTTACATAATGGTGGAATGATCCCTGGTTAAATAAATAAGTAAATAATGTGAATGAACATTAAGTGTCTTCGCCTACAACTATTAATGATTTCGTTTAGCATTATGTCTGATTTTCTCTTGGTCCAATGTGGGAGGAATACAGTAGAACCTCACAGCATAGACAAAAAACGATTCCCATCATGGCCTGACGAGCGCACGAAAATCGCTCCTGTTAGAGCACAAAAAAGGTGCACGTGTCCCGGGCAGAGCTAGGGATGTAAAAGAAGGGAACTAGCTTTTCGACTTACCTGGCAGCTTCCGAGACATCTGAATCAAAACATCTTGACTTATTCGCGATTTTTTACTTGTTATTGTTAGCGCCTATCTCATGTAATATAATTGATCTTTTCAAGTAAAGTAACATGATACATGTCGTATAACCCGACACATGCCATTACGTCATGCAACATGAGCTTTGTCACATCCTGCAGTATGACCAACGTGTCAATGTTTAGGAGGCATGCATCCCCAGTCTGGCATACTTCTGTTATAGCTGTACCTCCACTCTCTGATACTTCCTATTGTAGACGCATCTCACCCTCTACAAGAGCATTAGTTTATGGCTGTTTGTACTTACAACCCGCACAATACTTGTAACAGGGGGTAAGCCTAAGACAGCTCATTGCTCTGGGGAAGTAGGGTTAACTCGTAAAAAAGCTCGATTATGACAAGGTGCTCTGATATAAATGTCTTTGAATCTTCCAGATAAGTCGAAGAGTGTTCTCTGGCGAGGAAATGTTCGCCTTTTTCTTTTGTGCTACTATAGGTTCCCATTCTTTACGCTACCATAACTTTGACATTAGACCGACATACCTCGGCAACCGATGTAGTTTTTTGTTGACTCGGGCGACGACTGATCTACAACATTATTGGATAAAAAATATTCGTTTTGTCTTAACCCATTCATCTTCATTCGTACAAGGTTCGAACCAGTTCGTATACGTTTAAAGTATAGAAGCGGTGCGCTTCAAAAACCTCCCAGGAAAACATGCTTTTGCACGTATTTGCACATAAAATCCGAGCGGTTCACATACAAAAGGTTGCATTAGCTGAGCATTTACTTCGGCCCTATGAAGATGTTTTTGCGAAAGGAGTTAATCAGTTCGCACAGTTTGCCTGGACGCCAGCTGCGGTTCATCGTTCAGACCTTTCTTAATGTAATGAAACGTATGTAACTGTTGTTCGAAAGGCTATACAAATGGCCGCTCGTCAGGATTAAATCTATAACTTTTTATCTCAGGTTCCCAGCTTAAACAAGAAGCGAGCACAAGAACCCACTCCCCTCCAAACTGCAAGTCTTTGCGCGGCCTCTCAGACATATCTGTTACAGCGCTTCCGCGCTGTAATGATTTAAGACACTTGATACGACCGTATCGATACTCAGGCCGGAGATTGTCCTCACGGGGCACTGAACGCCCGTTTCCAGAACAAGAAGCGCCTCTGGAGCTCGTGAGAAGTTAGGGGCCAGTGAATACGTCCGACGAAAGAGAGAGAGAGAGAGAGAGAGATAGAGAGAGAGAGAGAGAGAGAGCTGCGCTGGACGCAGACGAAGTTGACAGTCAGTCCGTCTCAGGAAGCGCTGAGGTGGTGCAGGGTGAGAGCGACAGGTGGAAGAGCTGGTAGCTGTCCTTATGCTGGCAACACGTGATAATGAAGTGGATGAGGGTTGTCGTGTAGAGAGCCTACTCCCGTGGTGCTACCGAGCCCACGTTACTGAAAAGGCCTGCCTGCTGCATGGTTCTCGTCGACTGGCCGACGACATCCGTGAGGACGCCAGACTGAAGACAGTTACACTCCTTGTGCCATCTTGTGTACAGGTTTCTTTGACATCTTAACACCAGGTCGCTGGTTACCTATGCCGGTCCCTCTTTGACTAAAAATAAATCTGTAATCAGTGACGGTTACTAGAGATCACTGCTAAGCTTTTATTCCGAAAAGGTGTTACTATTACGACGTCCATTGATTAGCGCTTTTGCCGTTAGTAAATTTAATCGTACAGTAACTTTCTCCCTTGACTGAGTGACTGGTTTCTTTAGTAAGTTAATTACATATTCCATAGGTCATTTGAACGGTTCTTTTATCGTAATGATGTGAAACGAATCAGTTTACTGGATATGTATACGTGATTAGTGTAAACATTAATGAACACGTGAGTGCTTTAGCCCTATTCATACAATCGAGACAATTTTTTTTTTCTGTGCAATTTGTGATCCACCATTAGACACCGCGGGACCCATCTTGCACATACTTTTGAATATCCACGAGTGCAGATAATTGCATCCACACTTCCTTTGCTGATTGACAGTTGCAGCACCAACCGCCGAGTCGAAAAGCGTCTATCCTTGCGAATAACAACGTCAGCTCGCTGCAACATGTCAGGTGTGACAGCCGAGGATGGTCTCACCGACCGTTGCAAATTGTGGAGCTCTGCCGAACCGCCTTCTGATGATCTCACCCTCAGTGTCCAGTATTTAAGTGTACTTCTGTCTACAGCAGATGCTCCATAGACTTTGCACAAGCGTTTGTGAATATTCTCCACAGTTGCTTTTTCTGGAGTGAGACATTTAATGACGGCAATTGCTTATAACGTACATCACCTATAGACGCCATTTTGGAACAGTCCTGCTGCTGCGCTATCTATCGGAAGTGACGGAAACTTGGCGCGCTCACTCAGGAGACTTAAAATAATACATAAGTAACGTTTCGTATTCGTAGCATTGTTTTCGGCTGAGAAAAGAAATGAGGTGGATTGCTTCTGAAATATATCAGGAAGTTGATCCGTTGGTTAGCAAGACTAGCAATTATATAAAGAGAAAAAGTAGTTAAAATTAATTGTTTGAGAAGCTCAGTAATATTTCTTTCAGTTCAGGTTTTTCACAATATGTACATCCAAAAATCTGGAGAATTCAGTAAGTTATTGGCACTTGTTCATGTGCTATATGAGTCACCGAGGAATGTAACATCTGAAGATGACCTGCTCGACATCGACACCGGGGACCTAAACATAAAAATAAATTAAATGCTTTCACGAATTTGTGTATTGAAATAAACCTGAAAAATAAATTAGCATGAAGATCTACTTTTGGTTTGGTAGTACGGTCGATAACACTCAAAAACGTTCTGAAATCATCAGCGCACATTTTTAGGACTAGAGAGCTGAAACCATGGAACACGAAGTCACGGTGAAGCTCTCTTTAAAGAGCTTCCAGGTTTTTTGAGGAAACCTATCTCAGTTTAATCGGTAAGCATACCCACCGCAATGAAAATGTGCTTTGCGCCCCTATGGAAGCGAATATCAAATAATTTGGTGAGACACATTTTTTAGATGTTCATACATATATACAGTGTAGTGGTACAGTCCAGATTCAGCTCGTTCTTCAAAAGATCACCTGATGTCAGGAGCATGCACTCATGCTACCATCTCAAAATCTACAACTGTGTGCTTTAGGCCCTTGCGGTTCTTCAATTGATTCTTATTTATTTCGTATTTGTGCGCGCTGTTTGCGGGTAAATTGTCCAGTGTACTTATTACTGGCTTCTACTGGCTGGATGTTGTGAGAAATGTTTCTAAGGGTTTAGTGGCCTCCCCATGTCCAAAATCACATTCCAACGCTGACAGTGTGTTACCTTAGCGTGACTTTGCTCATATATGGATAGGATGTACTTGAGCATGAAGCAAGTTTTGCAGTATCATGGAGATATCAGGGTATCTGATGTATAAAAGTATTATCTGTCGAAGCCGCTTTTTTCGTTTCCTGCATGACGTAAGAGTTATGGAGTGGTAACGTAAGTATGATATTGTGGGAGGCAGTCTCACTAGGGTTTTTTGCTGCGACAGGTCTCAATAATATTTTATCGGTTTTTAAGCCGCCTCATTTCGAATAAAACACTCAGAGTTTTGAGTATTGTTCCGCGACTTCATCAGGAATAAAACTGCCACAGCTGCCATGTTGTTCCACTTCTACAGGGCAAATCGCAACTCCACTGTGAAATTTCGAAGGCTGCTTATGGATTATTTTCTGAGTACTGTGGTGTAAGGGATAAGTCGTATTCGGTGGCTCGTTACAGAGTAATAGTGTAATTAATTCAGTTTTTTGTCCCGATTACCTTTGTTTCTGTCTTCTTTCTGAAAATGTTTTGCAAGAGCGAAAACACCTGTAACACCAGTACTTACGAGACAGAACACCGCAACAACCTCAGATACTGAAGTATGATCACGTGGTCGCTGTCGACACGGGAACAGTCCAGGACAGCGCTGTTGCATTGTGTTGCTCTATCGCTGCATTCAGTGAACCCGCATGCGATGTGGACATATGCGAATCCTACATGAACAGACCCATCCATTATACTGCATATCACTGTTAACATACAAGTAACACTACACGAAAGACAGACCAGAGACAGAACCCAGTAGTACTGAATGTACGCCTGAGGGTAAAGAATAAAGTGGTCAACAACACAGCATGTCGTTCTGAACGGAGAGAAATCTTCCGACTTAAAGCAAATTCGGACACGTCCCAGGGCAGTGTCATAGAAGCATTACTTTACACGACATACACTGACGGAAAAGAAAATCATAATACCAAGGAGTTGTGCGACATAAACGAAAATTTGTAGGTGTGTTTCTACATTTTGAATGACGAAGTCTGTTCGGATTTCACGCCAGTCGAATGAGACTGGAGGTACTAGCACCATTATGAGGGTGCAGATCAAGTTAGCTTTACACAGACGCTGCAGAGGTGCTGAGCGTTACATGCCTTTGAGATTGGATGTGGCGAGTTAAAGTTAGTCAAGAATGCCTTTAATGCGACAAAGACGCCATTATCAACAGCTCACTGAGTTTCAACGATGTCATGTAATAGGACTACGAGAAGCTTTATGTTTCTTGCGCAATACTGCAGAAAGGTTTGGCAGGGACGCAGCCGCTCTACATGATTGTTGGCAGCGGTGGTCACGACAATGTAGGGTAGTAAGAGACCGAGCTCCGAATAGTCACGTGGCAGTATCGAGAGGGAAGACCATCGTGTTTGACGTACGGCTCTGGCGCATCGTTCTGAATCTGCAGCAGCAATTTGAGCAGCAGTTGGCACCTCAGTGATACAACGAACTGTTACAGATTGGTTACTTCAACGACAACTTCGGGTCAGAAGCCCTGTAACTCATTCCACTAAACCCAAACCAACGCCGTTTGCGACTGGAGAGCTCATTGGAGGGCAGGGTGGAGGTCTGTTCTGTGATGAAATCTGGTACTACCTCGGTGCCAGTGATGGCCGTGTGTTGGTTAGGAGAAGGGCAGTTGAGGACCTGTGAACAACATGTTTCCGTATTAGACACACTCGACCTACACCTGGAGTTATGGTCTGTGGTGCGATTTCATAGGACAGCAGGAACACTCTTGTTTATCCCACGCAACTTCACTGAAAATTTGTACAACATTCTGATGATTCGACCTGCTGTGCTGCGATTCACGACCAGCAGTCCAGGAGGTGCTTTCCAACAGTTTAACGCATGTGATTCTTCAATTTCTCCAGGCGTATTTTATGACGAAATAAGTCTCGGGTGAACAGCCTGGTATGAGTGTGCATAGGACACAATATTTCGGCAATCGACCACGTTGCCATCAGGTGCGCTGAAGACATCAACTTCCTTCTTATTTGACGGTGAATACTACAAGCAGACAGAAGGAGTAGCAGTGGGGAGTCCACTCTCACCCGTTGTCGCAAATACCGGGTGATCAAAAAGCCAGTATAAATTTGAAAACTGAATAAATCACGGAATAATGTAGACAGAGAGGTACAAATTGACACACATGCTTGGAATGACATGGGGTTTTACAATACAAAAATTCAAAAAATGTCCGACAGATGGCGCTTCATCTAATCAGAATAGCAATAATTAGCATAACAAAGTAAGACAAAGCAAAGATGATGTTCTTTACAGGAAATGCTCAATATGTCCACCATAATTCCTCAGCAATACGTGTAGTCGAGGAATAATGTTGTGAACAGCACTGTAAAGCATGTCCGAAATTATGGTGAGGCATTGGCGTCGGATGTTGCCTTTCAGCATCCCTAGAGATGTCGGTCGTTCACGATACACTTGCGACTTCAGGTAACCCCAAAGCCAATAATCGCACGGACTGAGGTCTGGGGACCTGGGAGGCCAAGCATGACGAAAGTGGCGGCTGAGCACAAGGATCACCACCAAACGACGCGCGCAAGAGATCTTTCACGCGTCTAGCAATATGGGGTGGAGCGCCATCCTGCATGAACATCGTACGTTCCAGCAGGTGTTTATCAGCCAGGCTGGGGATGATGCGATTCTGTAACATATCTGCGTACCTCTCACCCGTCACGGTAGCAGTTACAAAACCAGAATCACGCATTTCCTCGAAGAAAAAGGCCCGATAACGGTAGTGTGGTAAATGCAACCCATACCGTGACTTTCTCGTCGTGCAATGGAGTTTCCACGACAGTTCTAGGATTTTCGGTAGCCCAAATTCTGTAGTTGTGGACGATGACAGACCCTCTGAGCGTGAAATGAGCTTCGTCGGTCCACAACACGTTACTCAACCAGTCGTCATCTTCCGCAATCTTTTGGAACGCCCACACTGCAAATGCCCTCCGCTTCACTAAATCGCCAGGTAACAGTTCATGATGTCAATGGATTTTGTACGGATAGCATCGAAGGGTACCCCTAAGTGCCAAGCAAACAGTAGTGTATGGAATGACGGTGCGACGTGCGACTGCACGAGCGCTGACTTCCCCGTGCTTAGACGAACCCGCTACAGTCTCCATTTCTTCCTGAACTGTCTCAGCAGCATTACGCCTTGTGCTCGGTCGGCCACTACGGGGTATATCGTCTAAACAACCCGTGGCTTCGAACTTCGAAATCATTCTCGTCACAGCTGCATTTGTCAACGGACCTTTATCCGTTCGAATCCCCGTCCTATGGCAATAGGATGGTAACGCTGAACTAGCACAATTCCCCATTCTGATAATACAACTTCACTAAAAGCGCCTTTTCAGGTGACGTCAACATGCTGCGACTTCTGGCGCATCTGATTCTCTCTCTCATTACAGCTCCTTTTATTCACGACCATGCGCAGTCACTGACGTTTTGCTGTCCAGCGCCATCTGTCTGACAATTTGTGAACTTTGTTTTTCTTTTGTTCTAATAAAACCCCATGTCATTCTAAGCATGTGTGTCAATTTTTACCTGTCTATCTACATTACTCCGTGGTTTATTAAGTTTTCAAATTTATACTGACTTTTTGATCACCCGGTATGTTCAAGGAACATTTCGAGGAGGAAGCTCTTGAACCGGCACATCTAAAACCAACTTGTTTCTTTAGATATGTGGATGATACCTTCGTTATCTGGCCACGTGAGATAAACTGGCGGAGTTCCTCACACATCTCAACTCCAGAGACGAGAATATTAAGTTCACCATGGAGATCGAAGCGGATGGGATGCTCCCTTTCCTAGATGTTTTGATTAGAAGACGAGCTGACGGCACTTTGGGCCACAGCGTGTATAGGAAGAAGACGCACACCGATTTGTACCTACAAGCGGATAGCTGCCACCATTCGTCACAAAAGAATGGCGTGCTCAAAACTCTTGTACACAGATCTCACACGATCTCCAATAGGGACAGTCTCCACCAAGATTGGACCATCTGAAGACCGTGTTTCGGAGGAACGGTTACAAGGAAGGGCAAATTCGGAAGGCTCTATATCCCACACCTGCAGCACCGGCGGAAACAGAGGATGAACCTCAGGAGGAGGCGGCCTTGGCTATTATTCCGTTTTGTGGGGCCTTATCCGGAAAAATAGGACGCATTTTGCGTAAACACCAAGTGAAAGCGACCTTCCATCCTCCAAGCAAAACCAGGAGCCTTCTTGGTAATGTCAAGGACAACCATGGTCTACGTAAATTAGGGGTTTATCAGATACCTTGCCAATGCGGTAGTGTATACGTAGGGCACACCATTCGTACCATTGAGAACCGATGCCGAGAACATCAACGGCACACTAGACTGCAACAGCCAACTAAGTCGGCAATCGCTGAGCATTGCCTGTCTGAACTCCACAGCATGGATTATGACCAAACCAAAGTCCTGACAAAGACTTCCAAATACTGGGAGTGTGTCATCAAAGAAATCATAGACATCAGAGTAAGGGAGCCACAACTAAATCGTGACAGCGGTTACATCCTTAGCAAGGCTGGGAACCCGCGATCACCCGGATTAAGAAGAAAAAGGATATTTCCCAGAGTGTACCGACTTCGGGGGAGGAGGGAACAATAACGAGAACGGTGCCGGCAGACCCCCATGAACGAGAAGACCCAGGACGCAGCGCCCAGACGGCGGGAGAACGGACGCTGCACCTGGACCGCGCGCGACTCATAGGAAGCGCCTGAGGGGAGGAGCGGGGGGGGGGGGGGGGGAGGTTCCTATTTGAACATGGCGCCGGCCCACCGCTGGTCAGTACATCAGCACACCTGATGATGGCAACGTGGTCGAGTGCCGAAATATTGTGTCCTATGCACACTCGTACCAGGCTGTTCACCAGAGATTTATTTCGTCAGTTTAACGCACGCTCACGACCTGCGCTGTGACTCATCATGCTCTACACCGTACCAACATGATGCCCTGAACTACTCGATTACCAGGTCTGTCTCCAATCAAGCACACAAGTGACATCATCAGCAAGTCCAGCGTCATCAACAACCAGCTTTACCCGCCCCTGTACTCACCGACGAAGTGTAACAGTCATGCGACTCCACTCCACAATCTGCATCCGGCACCTGTACAACACAATGCATGCATGCGTCCATCATTTTGGCGATTACACCGGATATTAATGGACTAGTATTTCACATTTGCCGTGGCTTTACTCACGCCTACTTTAACCCGTTAATTACTTAAATACGTTACCCTGATATTTGTATTTCCGAAATTTCATTGCTCTATTCTAATTACTTTCTTGTGTTGAGATTTTTGTTTCAGTGTATATAAGTGACCACTAGATAATGTCGGAATTTTCATGACGCTTTCCGTGGATGATAGTGTTGTGCACAGAGAAGTCGTCAGTGTGGAAAATTTCAGCAAAATGCAGGAAGACCTCAGAGGATCGACGCTTGCTGCAGGAAGAAGCAGTAGATCCTTTATTGTATGATAACAAAACTGTAGTACTATCACTGGAAGCACTCACTTCCAGAAAATACAAAGGACTATGAGAACGGATCGATTTCAAATGGAACGACCACATGAAATTAATCGCGAGGAAGGCAGGTGCCAGACTGCGATTCGTTGGAAGAATCCTGATAAAATGTAGTCCATCGACAAAGAAAGTGCCTCACAAAATACTTGTTCCACTAATACTTGAATATTGCTCGTCAGTAAATTATCTGTACCAGGTAGGACAGAGAGTCACTAGAAAAGATCCAAAGAAGAGCGGCGCGTTTCGTTACAGGTTAATTTAGTAGGCACTTAAGCGTCACAGAGATGATCAACCAATTCCAGAGATAGATGCTGCAGGAGAGGCGTTCTGCATCGCGGTGTGCTTTATTGTTAAAGTTCCAAGTGCTTACTTTCCTACAAGAATCAACAAAAATATTGCTTCTACCTACGTACATCCTGCGAAGGCACCATGAAAAAATTAGAGACGTGGGGCAACATACAGGCTCACCGTCAATTTTCTTCCCATTAACTATTCGCGACTGGAACAGAAAATGGGCAAAGTTACAGTGGTACATCTACATCTCTTCTACAGCTATATGAGTGCTCTGAAATTCACAATTAAGTGCCCGGCAGGAGTTCATTGAACCACCTGCAAGTTAATTGTCCATTGTTCCACTTTCGAAAAGCGCGCGTAAGAAACGAACACTTAAATATTTCCGTGCGAGCTGTGATTTCTCTCACTGACGACGATCATTCCTCCCTATGTAGACGGGCACAACAACATATTTTCAGACTCTGAGGAGAAGATATTGCCACAAAGAAAAATGCCTTTGTTATCATTACCAACTCAATTCGCGTATCATATCCGTAGCATTCTCTCCTCTGTTTTCGGTAGTACAAAACGAGCTGCCTTTCTTTTCGACGTTCTACGTCTGTCCTATCTGACGCGGATCACACACCGCTCAACAGTATTGCAGAAGAGAACGGATTAGCGTAGTGTAAGCAGTCTCTTTAGTAGACCTGTCGCTTTTTATAAGTGTTCTGCCAACAAAAAGCCACAGCCTTTGTTGTGCTTTCACCACAACGTAATTGGAATTACTAGGTATTTGGCAGAATTCTAGCTTTTAGATTTGTGTGATTTTTGGTGTAACTGAAATTTAGCGGATTCCTATTACTACTCATATGGATGACTTCACACTTTTCATTATGCATAGTTAATTGCCACTTTTGGCACCATACAGATATTCTGTTTAAATCGTTTTGCGATTCACTTTATAATACGCTAACGTCAGATTCATCTGCAAACAACGTAAGACGGCTACTCAGACTGTTTGCTAGATCGTTTATGCACATCTTATGTAGATCAGGAACACCAGAGGTTTTATAACACTTACTTGGGGAACGCCAGATATTACTACGAATTGTCACCTTTCTGACAGGAAATGTCGAATCCAGTCGCACGAATGAGTAGAAACTCCACAGGCAAGGAATTCGAATAGAAGTCGCGCGAGAGGAACGGTATCAAAGGCCTTCTAGACACCTAAAAATATGGAATCATTTAAACGTCCTCTGTTGACAGCACTCATTACTTAGTGAAAATAAAGCGCTAGTTGTGTTTCACGGGAACGATATTTTCGCAATCCATGCTGACCTAAACGATACCTGAAATTTTTCTGGTGGCGTTACGGCCCCCTATGTATAGGAGAAACAGTGGCGTCTGGAACCTTACAGAGAAAGACGCGTGTGTGGGAATGCAACTTCAAGTGGCGCGAGGGTCCTCGGGCGCCACATCTCAAACTGCCGCTCCCGCCTCGCCGTAACCGTCAAGCTTCTTCTCTTTGTGCTCGTGCGTCCAGATCCCGCAAACGCGCGCAAGCCAAGACGGATTACAGGCAGACGCAACGGGCAGTTTTAAATGTGGCGTTGGACCCTTTTGCTAGTGATGGGACAACAGATCGGTTTCAGTAACCAATTGGCCAGTCGATTGGTTTTTCTTTCAGTCGTTTTACTTTTCAGTCGAATGAAACAACGTTATGAGGCTAGTCTCTACGGCCACGTCAGTTGCATAAGTGTCTTCACTCCATCCTCGGATCTGGAAGGTTACTCTTACATACTTGAATAGCACGGCAGTGCAAATTTGGGAACCACACAGTTTTTAATGGTTCAGACCCGTTCTATCTACTGATAAGTGATAAGGTGAGACGTCCAGGGTACCATGTGACACGCCATCTGTGGCAGTCATATGAGGTACATTTAGTCATCTGCAGTTCCCCAGGGACCCTACCCCCGCCGCCGCACATACCTGAATCAATTGCATGTGATACATTCAGGATCTTTATGTAACCCAATACTGAGTGTGTGATCGATGATGCCTGTAGGGCACTTGGTTTGTTACATTCAAGGTCAGTATTTAACCTGATATCTCACCCAACCATCTTGGGCGTAAAATAGATGGCAAAACAAAGGTTCCGGCCCCCCTCCCCCTCATTCTATGACTCTTGACTAATGGGACACATTCAAATGACCCTACCCCCCTGTTCTCCTTTTCCTTTTAGTGCAACTGCGTAAGTCTAGTCATTCGAGACCATTATATTGAGATCCATTTGTATAAGCAACAACTCATATCTTGTATGAGTCCAGTCATTTTGTAATCTGTAGTGTAAGGATCAGGTTCTTATTCAAATAATGACATTAATACAACAAAATAACTTACGGTATAGTGACATACTTTTCCTTTTTGTTGACAGTTTTCATGTACATTTACTAAAAACAGTTTTTCTCAGAGTTTCTTCTTAATTTACAGTTTATTTACGGTTATTTATTCAAAGCTGTTTTCCACAATAATTTTTTGTACTTTAAAGGTTGCTTATAATGTGTCTATCCATTTTTATAAACTAATATTATTATGTACAGAGGTGATGATGACACCATGGAATAAAATGATACATTCTGCACAACAAAAACCTCTAGCAGTGTCTCAATTTGGGAACGAAACTACTTATAGTCACCCATGACATCTCGTTCAAACAGTCACACTGGTTGAAGGAGTATGTTGTAAATACAGAAAATCATCTCTTCCTACATGTGACTTTGAAAATATTTTTTTTAAATTATGGAATGAATTATTCTGTTTCCAGCAACACCACGGAAAATTTAAGCAACCACCAATAGATTCATTTAGTTTACCATTGGACCTCTCCAGAAGTTGCATGTACCGAATTCTCTAAAAACTTGAGAAGCCAAAGTTCACCAATCCCAAGTTACTTTATGTGTATACAGACAGGTTCACCTTAAACCACCATGGTGCCTGTAACATATAAAGTGTGCATGTGGTTCTCTAATGTTGTCTCCACAATGGAACTCTCATGCCTACAAATAAGTGATTAAGATGACCCTGTTGTTGTTGTTGTGGTCTTCAGTCCTGAGACTGGTTTGATGCAGCTCTCCATGCTACTCTATCCTGTGCAAGCTTCTTCATCTCCCAGTACCTACTGCAACCTACATCCTTCTGAATCTGCTTAGTGTATTCATCTCTTTGTCTCCCCCTATGATTTTCACCCTCTACACTGCCCTCCAATGCTAAATTGGTGATACCTCGATGCCTCAGAACATGTCCTACCAACCGATCCCATCTTCTGGTCAAGTTGTGCCACAAACTTCTCTTCTCCCCAATCCTATTCAATACTTCCTCATTAGTTATGTGATCTACCCATCTAATCTTCAGCATTCTTCTGTAGCACCACATTTCAAAAGCTTCTATTCTCTTCTTGTCCAAACTATTTACCGTCCATGTTTCACTTCCATACATGGCTACACTCCATACAAATACTTTCATAAATAACTTCCTGACACTTAAATCTATACTCGATGTTAACAAATTTCTCTTCTTCAGAAACGCTTTCCTTGCCATTGCCAGTCTACATTTTATATCCTCTCTACTTCGTCCATCATCAGTTATTTTGCTCCCCAAATAGCAAAACTCCTTTACTACTTTAAGTGTCTCATTTCCTGATCTAATACCCTCAGCATCACCCGACTTAACTCGACTACATTCCATTATCGTCGTTCTGCTTTTGTTGATGTTCATCTTATATCCTCCCTTCAAGACACTATCCATTCCGTTCAACTGCTCTTCCAAGTCCTTTGCTGTCTCTGCCAGAATTACAATGTCATCGGCGAACGTCAAAGTTTTTATTTCTTCTCCATGGATTTTAATACCTACTCCAAATTTTTCTTTTGTTTCCTTTACTGCTTGCTCAATATAGAGATTGAATAACATCGGGGAGAGGCTACAACCCTGTCTTACTCCTTTCCCAACCACTGCTTCCCTTTCATGTCCCTCAACTCTTATAACTGCCATCTGGTTTCTGTACAAGTTGTAAATAGCCTTTCGCTCCCTGTATTTTACCCCTGCCACCTTTAGAATTTCAAAGAGAGTATTCCAGTCAACATTGTCAAAAGCTTTCTCTAAGTCTACAAATGCTAGAAACGTAGGTTTGCCTTTCCGTAATCTTTCTTCTAAGATAAGTCGTAAGCTCAGTATTGCCTCACGTGTTCCAGTATTTCTACGGAATCCAAACTGATCTTCCCCGAGGTCGGCTTCTACTAGTTTTTCCATTCGTCTGTAAAGAATTCGTGTTAGTACTTTGCAGCTGTGGCTTATTAAACTGATTGTTCGGTGATTTTCACATCTGTCAACACCTGCTTTCTTTGGGATTGGAATTATTATATTCTTCTTGAAGTCTGAGGGTATTTCACCTGTTTCATACATCTTGCTCACCAGATGGTAGAGTTTTGTCAGGACTGGCTCTCCCAAGGCCGTCAGTAGTTCCAATGGAATGTTGTCTACTCCGGGGGCCTTGTTTCGACTCAGGTCCTTCAGTGCTCTGTCAAACTCTTCACGCAGTATCGTACCTCCCATTTCATCTTCATCTACATCCTCTTCCACTTCCATAATATTGTCCTCAGTGCATCGCCCTTGTATAGACCCTCTATACACTCCTTCCACCTTTCTACTTTCCCTTCTTTGCTTAGAACTGGGTTTCCATCTGAGCTCTTGATGTTCATACAAGTGGTTCTCTTATGTCCAAAGGTCTCTTTAATTTTCCTGTAGGCAGTATCTATCTTACCCCTAGTGAGATAAGCCTCTACATCCTTACATTTGTCCTCTAGCCATCCCTGCTTAGCCATTTTGCACTTCCTGTCGATCTCATTTTTGAGACATTTGTATTCCTTTTTGCCTGCTTCATTTACTGCATTTTTATATTTTCTCCTTTCATCAATTAAATTCAATATTTCTTCTGTTACCCAAGGATTTCTACTAACCCTCTTCGTTTTACCTACTTGATCGTCTGCTGCCTTCACTACTTCATCCCTCAGAGCTACCCATTCTTCTTCTATTGTATTTCTTTCCCCCATTCCTATCAATTGTTCCCTTATGCTCTCCCTGAAACTCTGTACAACCTCTGGTTCTTTCAGTTTATCCAGGTCCCATCTCCTTAAATTCCCACCTTTTTGCAGTTTCTTCAGTTTTAATCTACAGGTCATAACCAATAGATTGTGGTCAGAGTCCACATCTGCCCCTGGAAACGTCTTACAATTTAAAACCTGGTTCCTAAATCTCTGTCTTACCATTATATAATCTATCTGATACCTTTTAGTATCTCCAGGGTTCTTCCATGTATACAACCTTCTATCATGATTCTTAAACCAAGTAAGCTATGATTAAGTTGTGCTCTGTGCAAAATTCTATCAGGCGGCTTCCTCTTTCATTTCTTAGCCCCAATCCATATTCACCTACTACGTTTCCTTCTCTCCCTTTTCCTACACTCGAATTCCAGTCACCCATGACTATTAAATTTTCGTCTCCCTTCACTATCTGAATAATTTCTTTTATTTCATCATACATTTCTTCAATTTCTTCGTCATCTGCAGAGCTAGTTGGCATATAAACTTGTACTACTGTAGTAGGTGTGGGCTTCGTATCTATCTTGGCCACAATAATGCGTTCACTATGCTGTTTGTAGTAGGTTACCCGCATTCCTATTTTCCTATTCATTATTAAACCTACTCCTGCATTACCCCTATTGGACTTTGTGTTTATAACCCTGTAGTCACCTGACCAGAAGTCTTGTTCCTCCTGCCACCGAACTTCACTAATTCCCACTATATCTAACTTTAACCTATCCATTTCCCTTTTTAAATTTTCTAACCTACCTGCCCGATTAAGGGATCTGACATTCCACGCTCCGACCCGTAGAACGCCAGTTTTCTTTCTCCTGATAACGACATCCTCTTGAGTAGTCCCCGCCCGGAGATCCGAATGGGGGACTATTTTACCTCCGGAATATTTTACCCAAGAGGACGCCATCATCATTTGATCATACAGTAAAGCTGCATGCCCTCGGGAAAAATTACGGCCGTAGTTTCCCCTTGCTTTCAGCCGTTCGCAGTACCAGCACAGCAAAGCCGTTTTGGTTATTGTTACAAGGCCAGATCAGTCAATCATCCAGACTGTTGCCCTTGCAACTACTGAAAAGGCTGCTGCCCCTCTTCAGGAACCACACGTTTGTCTGGCCTCTCAACAGATACCCCTCCGTTGTGGTTGTATCTACGGTGCGGCTATCTGTATCGCTGAGGCACGCAAGCCTCCCCACCAACGGCAAGGTCCATGGTTCATGGGTGGAAGATGACCCTATCATTACGTAAACGTTACGCATATGCAGGCGAGCAAATCAGCTGCATAAAATTGCTATGAGGTAAGACGAATTTGATGTGTGGTTGAACACTAGTGAGCCAGGGGCCGTGGGTGGGTCGCAAGAGACGCTTCAGAACAGCCAGGAATGAGACAAGGAGCACGTGGCCAGAAATGGGAAAATCCCAGTATAGGGTATTTGGAGAATGCACGGATCACTTAAGACGGCCTGCTAGGTTCCAAGCAAATGTGGTCATTGAGACAAACTGAAAGATGGCTTCTTACAGCCCTCTGAGAGTCTAAAACAATTTTCAGTGAAGCATCAAAGCAAATGTGAATGCATCAGCGATCTCAAATAAAAGAGGTACATCCAGTCACACACCAATATTTCAGTATTTTTAAAACTACAGGAGTTAATATTTCACAGTGAAAAAACATTTACTCAATGAACCTCTGAATTAACAACTTTTAATCACTTCATGCGATTTCAACAAACTATGTCCCAGATGATAACATTCCCCAGTAGCTATCATCCCTGAGAGCCACTCACCTATATCTTTTTCATTTATTGACTTATGATGCTTTTATATCTGTTTTATTATGCAGACGTTTGTCAGAAAATCGTATTCTCCACACTTACACACCAAGTCACTACAGTATGAATATCTCATATTTTGTCATAATTGTGTTTTTACTTAACTAACAGTTTACTGCTTTGCCAGTAACTTTATTTAAACGTAGATTGCAAAAATTGTTATAAAACCGTGGTAATTTAGACGTGGTAAATCGCATGTGATAGACACCACAACTAAAAAGAAAACTAAAATATGCTTCTGTCAAGAAGGCATAAATAACTGATTAAATAATATTTAACGAAAATTTGTTGTAATTTAACGTAAGTGCACTTCTGCAAAACCATAGCTTATTTATTTAGGAACAATCTTTTATATGTAATTATTGTGAATAATCCGAGTGTGACCGAATATTTATAGCATTTCTTTATTTAAATATTGTTTTAATACACTAATTTAGCCTGGGAAGTGGTCAAGCCGAGTCGTAACAAGTCTTTATCCTCTAAGGGCGATATACTTTTGGTAGGGTCGGCTTTTATCCAATGGAAAGTCAGAGTGGCGGAATACCAGGGTGAAGAGGTCAAGTGAGCGAATCTCAACACTGTGCCCAGTACTGTAAAAAGACAGACCTGCCTGTGGTAATGTGCGTGGGGTTGTTTGATTCTGGATGGTGAACACCTTCTAGTTATCATACTTCAACTTCTGAAGGGATTTTATACTTCGATAGGTGTGAATGTGGTCCAGAGTTGGACTCTAATTTATTCCGCTTATGTTAAGGAACTGAGGTTAGACATAGTATGAGTTACCGTACTTTGTATCATGTGTGACAATTTGTGAACCACCATGTTGAACTTTGAACTGTGTTGACCTGGTAAATATGTGATGTACTGTGATCACGAAATGGACCTTTTTTTCATGATCTTTGGTCACTATTTAGATTGGGGATTTTGCTACCGTTCTTGTAAGTGTCTCAATAGAACTTTACTGCTTCTGATAAACTATATTTCTACATATTTTAACTGAATATCGTAGGACCATTTCCCGTTTCAGATGTCCTTTCATGAATTAACATTATTCAGCACAACTCTCTGTCGTCTACATCAATTACAGACGTTAGAATGGAACCCTTGTTATCAAATTATTCATTTGACTTTTATTTTGTATTACTGTGTATTTCGTGAACTCGCAGTTCTAGCCAATACAAAGGACTGCTTGACAGCACGATCGCAGCTAGAGGTTATTATCTGCAGCGAATTAGCCGCACGGCATGAAAGCAGAAGTGCACACCTTGACCCTATAACTACATCGAGCTATTCTTTTTAAACAGAGCAATGTGTGGCCCAAGTACTTAAGGTGTTAGCAATATCAGGCCACGTCACAGCTGGTCTGCTCGTATGGGACGCTGTTTAGAAGAGTAACTACACATCAGTAACCGTTAGGTGCCATTGTAATTGCGGGATATGAGCGAGAACTGCAACTGGGTTGGAGTCTGCAGCAACAGGAGCAGCGGAGACCCCGATGGCGGCCTAGCAGCAGTAGCAGCCACAGCAATGTGAGACACCAGTGGAGACTTCGACTTCACCAGCATCGCCACTTCGGGCAGCAGCAGTACAACAGAAGCAGCCAGCATGACTGATAACTTAAGTACTTGCACAGTAAGTGTTAAAATGTGTAAACCTGCAGCGTCATCTTCAGTGATGGAGCTTCCAACGTTAAGTTGGCTGATACTGATAGTATTGGAACAAAGTAAGTATGAGCCTACTCTGCATTGTTGCCAGATGTATCCAAGATGGTGGCGATCAAGTCATCCAAGATGGTGTCATGTAGACTTGGCAACAGTACATGACATCATTCAAGATGGCTGCTATGGCGTAATTCAAGATGGCGAATTTTAGCAGCAAGTTTGAATTTTTGAAGGAAGAAGGTCAGTTGGGCTACTTCTACTAACCTAACCCCCCTCCTCCAGAAAAATGGCGAAAAGTTCAATTTCCAACAGAATAATGCATAACACCCTGGTTATCTCTACTAAGCAAAGAAAATCTCGGAAAGATAAGTCACTTTGGCTACCTCCACTCACCTAAGTCACCTGATTGCTACTTCTTCCTATGAACTGACGCCAAGTTTGAATTTTGTCGGTACTGAAAGGTCACTTGGGGTTTTGTTACCAGCCTAAGAAAATAGCACGAAAGAAAGGACACTTGTACTAACCTAAGTCATCCAACTGCCACCTCCTCCTATGAAGTAGTATCAAGTTTAAGTTTTGGTAGTAAAGAAAGATCACTTGGCGTTTCGCTACCAACCTAAGAAAATCGTTGGAAACAAAGCTCATCTCCACTAACCTAAATCACCCAACCGCCACCTCTTTCTAGGGATTAGTGGATAAAGGACTCAGCCTGCACTGGGCTGGTGGAGAGAGGAAGGAGTGTACTTTATTTATTTTGGAACAATTTGTTTAGGTATGGAGTATATTTATCACAGTGATACAGAACACACGCTCTGACATGCCACACAGCATACAGACCTGCAAACTACTCCTAAATAACTCATGTGTAATGCTGTATCATTCATTTGCCAATTGTAAACTGTTAAAAATAACGCACTGCACAGCCTATAGACACCTATAGACGTGCAAACCACTCGTAAATAATACAATACGTTTACGACCAGACAGATAAACAACTAGTAAATTGTCAAAATAATAATTCAACTAAAAGATACTGCAAACATGCTTGCTAATCGTCAACAGTCTAAGTCATACACCAGCCTTTATTTAAACAATTAGGGATGGCACCACTATTCAGAGTATTCACCAGGAGGTCTGCACTCCAGCTGACCTAGTACTCAGTACCAACACCAGAGAACGCTGTTGTCCAAGATGTCGGCCACAATGTCAGGTGATGACGCAAGTACCGTCATCCAAGAAGGCTTCAAACAGCGTGTTCACGACAAGGTCTGGACGTTCTACTCAGTACCACCACCAGAGAGCGCTGTCGTCCGTTACGTGATGTAATCCAAGATGGTGGGACTAAATAGCGGGTAAAAGACTCTGCCTGTGCTGAACATAAGTTTTTAATTTGCACGCAGTGTCTCCACCACGAGATCGAGACTCCACCTAACCTAGTGCACAATACCGCCACCACAGGGTGCTGTCCTCCCTCCTGTGACGTACTCAGAGGTGGGTGTCTGTAGTGGGAAAATGGCACCAAAATGACTAAGCCTGCGCTGGGCCACTGGGGAGAGTAAGGAAGGAGTGCACTTTATTTATTTTGGAACATTTTATTTAGGGATGGAGTATATTTATCACAATGGTACAAAACACATGCTGGGGTCACGCCACAGAGCCCACAGACCTGTAAACTACTCCTAAATAATGCTCTGCAGACACACAAACAACTCCTAATTTTGTGAAATAATTTCAGTGCAGACCTGCAAAGGTCTCCTAAATAACGCAACACAGTGATGTGTAGACACACTCAGTACTCGAAGACTGTCCAAACAGTGCATGGCACCACCCACAGGCGCACTCGCAAAATAATGCAATTGACGCATACAAACACTGCTCCTCCATACACTGTGCACTGGACCGCACAAGAGAATACCAACAGCCCTGTGAAGTGAAGTGGCCAACAGCTGTCAAACCATGCCCAGATGCCCACACACATGAAGCATCGACATCCCTTTCACAGTTGGTACCTGAGAAATTCCTCTTGGAATATGTAATCACCTAGGTGCCATTGATGATGCAGTTGGTTGGGAGTGAAGACTTACTTACAGAGTGCAGACACTCCAAGCTGGACCGCACATATAGGTTCATCGCTAACCTGGCGAAGATGCTGCAGAAATCCGTTCCAGAATAGCCCAACCTGCTTTCTCCTTAGTGATTCTAATGGACAATGCGTGACGTGTGGGTGACGCATCGCTGAGTATAGCTACTTACCATCACAAGGGCATCTAACAACATTCTCAATGTTATACTGAAGCTGCATTGCTATCTAAAATAATAACCAACTCCAGCAAATTGCATAGTGTCCATGCAACACTTAATGTGCGCTTTTGTAGGAGTTTCAGCTTGTATGCACGAAAATTCTTGAACTAACAGAACCTGTTTACGAAAATAGCGCATAAGACACTCTCCCCAGCGCTCCTAATGTGGTATCCACTCCATCACATGTTACCCTTCCTGCTCTCAACATACGCAAATGTTCTCACTGCTATGAAGAGGCCCCTATATCCCAGCACAAAAGATGTCAATAAATCGAGCATTATGATTGGCTCTTATCGAATTTACCAGCAGAATTACTGCTGCCACCTTTATCGAAGCACCATCCACCTCTTCTTTCTTTCCGCAGATGAGACTTACAGCAGTAAAATTATTTTGCACAGATTTCTAAATTGCATTGAGAATTAAATCCATAAAGTTGTCTATAGATCATCAAATACATACGAGACTAACAGGAATATTGGAAGCCAGGAACATATTTACTGGTGTGACTACAATTAAATATTACGATTGCTGCTACAGTCTGACATCGATCGATGTACAAGTAATGTGTCCTCTTGCTTCTGGAACGAATCTCAGTATCTATAGCGTACATAATTTTCCACGCAAAAAATCTAACGCCATTATCGATGTGCTGAGTCTACATGTCCCTCAAGATAGGACACACAGTCATCCTCTCTAGTCATGCCACAACATAAACCACAGTAAACTTACAATGAAATATATACACAATTTACACAACGTAAGCCACAGTAGCTTTACAATGCAATTTTTACACATTTTACACAAACAGTGCAGCTATCTTTTATATCTGTATAGCACCTGAAAAAATTATCGTATGTCTACAATCACAACGAGTATACATCACAATGCTCTTCAGTCCTAGGGAAGCACCATCCACCTTTTCTTTCTTTTTACAGATGTGACATTCAGTGGCAGTAAACTATTTTACACTGATCGCCATATTGCACTGACAACTAAACCTTGCAAAGTGCCATACATATAATCAAATACGGAAAGACACCTACTCCATTCCACTGTCCTCCCACTGGGGCCAGGAGCTTGAATATTAGTGTGCGAAACCGATCCCCAACTCAGCAATATATCAACGCGTACCGTGTGCGTAACATAGTAACGTTGAACATTGCCCTGTAACCACTCCACACCATTCGCGTCCAATATACCGTCACCAGATGCCTGAGGAGGCACCGATAAGTTGTGCGATACTGGTCGCAGATTTAATAAAAATCATTCATACAGCCCGTGTGGAATTTTCTTTGAAAAAAAAAAACGACTGTACTTGCCCTCACAGCTTTACTCCTGCAGTACGTCATCCCCCAAGCTGTGGCTAAGCCATATCTTCGCGATATGCTTTTTTTGCAGGAGCGCTCGTCCAGCAAGTTTTGCAAGAGAATTTTTGTGTGGGTTGGCAGGTAGGAGTTGGGATACTGGAGGAAGAAAAGCTGTGGGAACGGCTCATGAGTCGCGTTTGAGTATCTCAGTGGATAGGGCACTTATTTGCGAAAGGTAAAGGTCCCAAGTACGGGTCCCGGCCTGGCACACAGTTTTGATCTCCAAAGTAGTTTCATAAGTTATTTCGTTATATCAGTATTATAATCTACAAAAGAACCTGATCCTTGCACTACAGATTACAGAATGACTAGCTTCATGCAACTGACCTACAGAGAGAGAAGGAGGGAAATTACTGTTAATAATTCAGAAACTAATTTGTTATTGTTATTTATAACAAACTTGATTCTCTCACTTTGGTGAACAGCCCTCGAAAGATGAGGTTTGTACAGTTGAAATAGAAAAGGAACTGGAGGGGGAGGAGTTTCCCGCCATTTTAGTGTGTACCTTGGTCCAGAGAAGTAGGTGCGGAAGAGGGGGTACGGGGGGGGGGGGAGGGGAAAATTTGTGGTAAGGTCTTTTGAGACGAAACTGCTGAGGTCATTGGTCCCTAAGCCTACACGCTATTTAATCTAACTTAAAAACCAACTTACGCTACGGACGACACACACCCCCATGCCCGAGGGAGGACTTGAACCCCCGATGGGGGTAGCCACGTGAACCGTGACAAGACGCCTTAGACGGCGCGGTGGGGAAGAGGAGGGGGGGAGGTGACCTTTATTTTCCCACCTATTTCATGTCTCATTATTGCCCAAGATTCATGTGCGGGATTTAAGGTTATACAGGGTCTCTTTCGTAAGAATCGTCAGGCGCATTTTTTTATCGTGTTTCAGGAAATATTTGCAATTTCGGTTTTGCATTACGTAGCTGAGTCAGCCCAAACAAAAAGTGTTCATCGCGTCTTTCATGCAACTCCTGCTGCCGATGGAAAACGTCGGTTTGTTTCCCGTTACAAACGAAATGAATTTTAAAGCTCAGTTATATATGCCCATTCGACAGAGCAACCCTAGATTAGGCTTTTGTGATGTTTGTTATCGACCTATATTAACACGGACAGTAAAACATGAAAAACAGCCAGTACTCCAGCAGAGACAGCACTGGCCTGGCCCACACTGACTGCTATCGCCAAGCATCCAGCGGTACTCATTCGTTGCTGGATTATTATTTATTCTTTGCGTATTACTGTACTGGTTAATACTATCAATAGAACAAGTATCTGGGTTGATTAATTTTGCAGGGATCAAATGAGCACGTCTAATTCCCATTTTTTTTTTTTGTAATAGCATGAAACCGACACTATTTGTTAACACAGTGTCGCATGAAAGACGTGCGCAGGATTTGTTTGGTCTGACTACAGCAACAAGCTGAAAAAACGAAATCGCAAATTTCTGCCGAGACATCAGAGAAAATGCGCCGAACGACTTTTAAGGCAAAAAAATGGCTCCGAGCACTATGGGACTTAACATCTGAGGTCAGCAGTACCATAGAACTTAGAACTACTTAAACCTAACTAACCTAAGGACATCACACACATCCACGCCCGAGGCAGGATTCGAACCTGCGACCATAGTTGTCGCGTGGTTCCAGACTGAATCGCCTAGAACCACTTGGCCACACTGGTTGGCCTTTTAGGAAAGACGTCTGGTATACTTATCTTAAATGTAAAACGTACAAAAGATGTACAGCCATGGGCTACCACATGACCAGTTCTAGTGCTACGTCCTGACCTTGAATGTATCACAGACAAGTGCCTTACATACGTGGGCAGACCGGGTGGTGCCCAGGAGAGGAGGGTGACCTCGACTATATCTCGTACAACTGCCTCTGGTTTAACATGATGCCCCAGAAGTCATATTGTCTGAACGCTTATCAGCGGACTGAAATGGTTATAACTTGTTTCGTCCCCAAACCTGCCCCGCTCCACTACTTACTTTTTCAACTTTTTGGCTGTACATGAACCATTATTAGGTTGCCAGCTTTAGATTCAAATACATTATTTCAAAGAAACATAAAAAATTACATTTATAGAAATGACGTATTTTCTAATTTCATGTAGGCGTATTTACTTACATGAATATGAGTTTGTCGTTCTAATAAGTTAGATATAATTTTTTTTTGTTTTGTTTTAAAAGCTCAAGAACTGGTGCTACGTTGTAAATTTAGATTTGAATAAATGAGAAATTACTTTTATTTCAATGTATGTAAGCTGTTTTTCTCTTCCCATTGGTTTTTAGCTATTCCCATCGGTTTTTCTTTTCGTAAGTGCTGAGCTGACGTGAAGAGGAAGCATAGAGCTTCTAACTGAAATGTTAAAAGCTTATGCTGCCAGTGGTTGGAAGCATTCTTCCCTGAAAATTATTTGTCTTCGTTAATTTTCTTCGAATTTCTTTAACTAATATACACAATTACACCATGTGATTCATCCTTGAAGATACTGTATTTGGTATATTGCATACAATTTATCTTGAGGATCGTTCTTAGGCAATTACTTTGTTTCTCTCACTCCTACTCCATTGAGCGCATTTTGGATAAGCCTGTCACAGAGAGACTCGTCTGGAGATAGTGACGTCGCGTTTTTTATAGAGAGACGAAACTCCGATAAAAGGTCAAGAAAGTGATGTGGGAACAACTTCAACAATTATAAGTCGTCTCAATAATATATTTGTCGTGGACGCAAGAATTCCAAGCCATTACTAAATTGTGTAGTAAGTGCGCCACTGGTATGTCAAGAATAATGACTGGATGGAGTCATGAAGAGCCATACTTGTCTAAATTAATACATATGAAAAAATTGTGCAACATCGTTCACTATCACAAATTATAACTGTTCATCTGCTACAAGGTGAGATATTTTTATTTTGGAACACTATAGTTTATCTACACTCTCTCTGTTTTAATATTACCGACACACAATTGTTATGTTTCCTATATTATATTAAAAAGAATTTATTTATTGAGGAACTACAATACAGTTCAATTATACTATCTGAAACGACGACGTCAACAGTTCGTTTGCAGCCGGCCAGGGTGGCCAAGCGGTTCTAGGCGCTACAGTGTGGACCTGCACGACCGCTACAGTTGCAGGTTCGAATCATGCCTCGGGCATGGATGTGTGTGATGTCCTTAGGTTAGTTAGGTTTAAGTAGTTCCAAGTTCTAGGGGACTGATTGTAAGACATCGTGGTCTCCTGACCTTCATTGCTTACATATTCCGCCCTCAGAATCATATTCCACACATCAAGACGCTTCATTCGAACCTGAACTCGATAAGGTAAAGTCAATGTTGTATGAATTCATGTAAACGATATGCAAATAACAAGTGCACACCGGGGTTGAAGTACTCGAGGCTGGCGTACACGCAAACATTCCAGACATGACGGTCACAGTAGCTTTTAGTTCGAGAGAGGCAGACCACACACTGGGAGGCCGGTCCCTTCAGAGGACGAGTCAACCTCAGCCGCCCGTGGAGCAGACACCGTGTGCCCAAGTGAAAGGGGGAATGGCCCCGTGTTCAGCTTAAAAGCAAATTCCACTACACTGTGTGGGAGCATCCAGCCTGCACATTCTTTACACATAGCACGCAGTTTCAGAGATTTTCACAGGGAGACAGCAAAAGCCAAACGCCGATACTACAGATTTCTGGATTGGTCACCTTACATGAAAGGTCATTCTCCCGTTTTAGAAGAGCAATGCTGATTGGCAGACTGTATTTCTGACGCCTTGAGCTGAAGGAGTAATGGAAGAGACTGAAAGATATACCCCTTCACATCTGGCGTGGAGAGGCGACGTTCCGTTGTTGCTCTTGGAGTGAGGAACAAGTCTCTCCTCAGTACTTTGCTGGGAGAGCACCTCTGTCAAGAGTGAATCGAAGTGCGACTCTATATTGAGTCCTTGCGATTAAGCATTGTTCACTGTGTTGGCCGACACTTATTGTGCCGTGTGAGCAGACAGAGTTATAGTTAAACGCCTGCGAGCGAATTTTTGAGTGGCATCATGGTGGACCGGTTATCTGAACGGTATACCACGCCAATAGTTAGAATAGGGGCGAATAGGAATCTTTGACTTCATCAAGGCTTAGGGAGAGTTTGATTGGCGAAGGTGAATCCAGATAGAACGAGAGTTATCTTATTTGTCAGCAGCGAGCGGCGCAGACAGCAGTCATCGTAGCTTACGGTATTGTGCACTACAATTATTGCGAGCCCCATCTTTCTTCCACAACAGTACACTTCACTGCATTTCACACGCGACAGTCTCGACCGTACCTAGCAACATTCTAAAGGATAATTATTGAAGTTGAGTAGGCACGCCTCTCAGCCATTCTGCCAAGTCAATAACAATCTTAAACTTTGTATAGAAATTTCATTAGCGAATCCTATCCTTGAGAGGTAACTTCACATTCCAAAAAGAACCAGGATATAACTTGTTCAATTCATAACAAAAAGTGCCATTGTGATTTCTCAGAATTTTTGCAAAATAAATAAACTAGCACTACTCCAGTATCCAAGTATCCCACTAGTTACGTAAGAAATTTTGTGAATTTTTGTGTCATTTCCTTACAGCAGGCGACTTCAGAAGATATTTATTGCTGAAAGTTTTTCAGGCATTTCTCTTTAGAACGTTATGAGCGTCTGTCTGACTTCTGTAGTAGTGTGGGGATGGAAATTGCATCTTGCAGTGGCCACAGCGTAAAGGGTACATCTCAGATTAATCCGTTGCGCAGAATAACAGAATCTCAGATCAACCCCCACCCCTCCCCACCACAGATGATGACCTCAGAAGTTAAGTCCCATAGTGCTCAGAGTCATTTGAACCATTTGTCGTTTACATAACAATGTAGTACAATGATTGTCTTCAATGGCGGAAGGTCACATCATCACCTCGTAGCAACAGATGAAATGTGTTCGCAGTTTCGAGTATGGTCAACCATCGGCTGTATAACGCCCGATGTTCCTTCGGACATCCATACGAAAGTTTTCATCTAGCCATGACACTTGCTTGGATAGCGTTATGGTTCAGTGTGCCTTTGGCAGGGCAACAGTTCGGACACGCGGCTGGATTTTCGTGTGCAGAGCGAGAACTCACCCTGTTTACATACAGGTGGCCTGAGATCCCCTGCTATACCTGCAGGACAGGACAGATAGTTTAATTTGTGGAAAGGGGCCAAAATTAGTGGCTGTCAGTTGCACTAGAACATACTACTTTATTCATTTGACAAACATTACGAAATTAAAGAAAACATTAAAAACTGAGCAAGCCAAACATTAATTTTAGAACTTAATTCCCGGCTAAATGCGCCCAGTCTCCCGCCTCAAGGGCGAAACAACTTTAATTTAAAACCAGCTGAAGGTCAATCACTTAAGACTCAAAAATAAGAATTTGAATTTTAAAAGGCAGAAGGCCTGATCTTAAAACATCTCTCTAAATTACGCTGAAAGCCCAAACAATCTCACGCCCCAAGGGCAAAACAACTTTAATTTAAAATAGGCTAGAAGCCATACATAAATAAACAA
The DNA here is from genome assembly GCF_021461385.2 of Schistocerca piceifrons. Taxonomy (NCBI): domain Eukaryota; kingdom Metazoa; phylum Arthropoda; class Insecta; order Orthoptera; family Acrididae; genus Schistocerca; species Schistocerca piceifrons. The sequence continues at coordinate 639,399,199 of NC_060140.1, read as the reverse complement.
CAAGGACAAATAAGAAAAGGCAGCACATCAAACGGCGCTCAGAATTTTTCAAAGGTCGGCCTGGGATTCAAACCCTAACACTCCATCAGGTGAGACAGGCAGTCGGCCCAACAATTCTCAATCTGACGGCAACCCAACAGACAGAGTCAGTGGACCAAGCGACAGGATAACTTCCGCTCCACCCAACCAGCACACAACAGGGAGTTCAATGGAAAAACGCAGAAGGTATCAGCGCACACTACGAATTACACATTCATCTGTCAAACTACAGTACACGTTATGCTGGACAGCCATAACAGGACGAGGAAAATACACTGTCTGAATTTACATCAGCGGCCAGGGCAGGTAACCGGAACGTTAACGGCCACAAGGCAGAAGATTCCGCTGGTGCACTTCAATTCAAAAATAATCATGTTAAGCTAAAACTCCACAGGAGGGTGGTTAGAATTTCGCCAACATGAAAACACACGTTGTTGCTCGGGAATGTCCCAACAGCTCACAACGAAATTCAAACGACACAATGTGAACAGTTGGGGCTGACTGATAGCTTAAGTAAAGACTCAACTTTCGTGTCCGGGATGGATGAGTCACGGACTTCGTAGCAATTTTTTTTTTGTGGTTTTAGGGCGCACAACTTCAATGGTCATTAGCGCCCAGACTACGTTAGGAATGCACCGCGAGGCACAAGTTTAAAACAGCAACTAAAAGGGAAAACACGATAGAAGGCAGATTGACAGACATAGGACTAAAAAACAGCATAATCAAATGTCCTTAGACAGGTTTGTCAAGTTGATAAAACGAAGAACGCGAGCAGCTGCTCCTGGGTCATCCGCTAAAATGGCATCTAGAGTACATGGCAGGCCAAGATCAAGACGCAGTGTATTAAATCCGGACAGGACGTTAAAATGTGGTGGACCGTCAGCAATTGCCCACACGGGCAGAACGGCGCCGGCGCAGCCGTCAGCAGATGGCGATGGCTGAACCGGCAGTGTCCAATTCGTAACCGGGCCAAAACGACCTCCTCCCGCCGAGAAGGGCGTGAAGAGGTCGTCCAAGCCGCGGGAAGAGGTTTCAAGGCCCGAAGCTTGTTGTCCGAAAGTGCAGCCCAATCGGCATGCCACAGCGATAAAATGCGCCGACAAATGACCCTGCTACAATCTGATGAAGGGACACAACAAGAAGCTGTCCGAGGCTGGAGGACCGCAGCCTTGACCGCGGCATCTGCAGCTTCGTTCCCAGGGATACCGACATGGCCGGGATCCCACATAAAGCTAACCGGAGAACCGTCGTCCACCAGCTGCTGAAGACAGCGTTGGATCCGGTGCACGAAAGGGTGAACCGGATACGGTTCACTGAGGCTCTGAATGGCGCTCAGGGAATCGGAGCAGATGACATAAGCAGAATGTCGGTGGCGGCAGATGTAAAGAACAGCCTGGTAGAGGGCAAAGAGCTCAGCTGTGAAGACCGAACAATGGTCATGGAGCCGGTATTTGAAACCTTGTGCCCCGACAATAAAAGAACACCCGACCCTGTCATTGGTCTTAGAGCTATCTGTATAACTGAAGGTCATATTAATGAACTTCGAACGAAGTTCGACAAAAAGGGAGTGGTATACCGAACCGGGGGTAACCTCCTTTGGGAGCGAGCTGAGGTCAAGGTGAACGCGAACCTGAGCCTTTAGCCAAGGTGGCGTGTGGCTCTCGCCCACTCTAAAGGTTGCAGGGAGTGAAAAATCAAGGTGTTGAAGGAGGCGACGAAAGTGAACTCCAGGGGGTAGCAGGGCAGAGACATACAACCCGTATTGACGGTCGAGAGAGTAGTCAAAAAAGGAACGATAAGACGGGTGGTCGGGCATTACAGTAGCCGACAGGCATACCGACAAAGCAGTATATCGCGCCGGTAGGTGAGTGGCAATTCACTGGCTTCAGCATGAAGACTCTCGACGGGACTGGTATAAAACGCTCCGATCGCAAGACGTAAACCCCGATATTGTATGGAGTTGAGGCGGCGTAAGATGGACGGCCGTGCAGAGGAGTATACGAAGCTCCCATAATCCAGATTGGAGCGGACGATCGACCGATATATGCGAAGTAGGACGGTTCGATCCGCTCCCCACGACATACCACTGAGAACACGGAGGACATTTAGAGAACGGGTACAACGGGCAGCCAAATATGACACATGTTTCCTGTCAAATGTAAGACCTAAAAATTTTGTTGTCTCCACGAATGGGAGAGCAACGGGACCGATTCGTAAGGACGGTGGGAGAAACTCTTTGTAGCGTCAGAAGTTAATACAGAGCGCCTTCTCGGCAGAAAAACGGAAGCCATTGGCGACACTCCAGGAGTAAAGACGGTCAAGAGAACGCTGAAGACAGCGCTCCAGGAAACATGTACGCTGCGCGCTGCAATAGATGGTAAAATCGTCCACGAAAAGGGAGCCTGATACATCAGCTGGGAGGCAATCCATTATTGGATTGATCGCTATGGAGAAGAGAGCGACGCTCAAAACTGAGCCCTGTGGCACCCCATTCTCCTGGCGAAAGGTGTCTGACAGGACAGAACTCACACGTATCCTGAACTGTCGATCCATTAAAAAGGAACAGATAAAAAGAGGGAGGCGACCGCGAAGGCTCCATGTATGCATGGTGCGGAGAATGCCCGCCCTCCAACAGGTGTCGTAAGCCTTCTCCAAATCAAAGAACACAGCCGCGGTCGGGCGCTTCCGCAAGAAGTTATTCATAATGAAGGTCGACAAGGTAACCAGATGGTCAACAGCAGAGCGACGCCTACGAAATCCACATTGTACATTGGTAAGTAGGCGTCGAGATTGAGCAGCCAAACCAAACGAGAGTTAACCATTCGCTCCATCACCTTACAGACACAGCTGGTAAACGAGATGGGTCGATAACTGGAAGGCAAGTGCTTGTCCTTCCCCGGCTTAGGAATCGGTACAACAATAGACTCGCGCCAGCATGCAGGAACATGTCCCTCAATCCAGATGCGATTATAAGTACGAAGAAGGAAACCTTTACCCGCAGGAGAAAGGTTCTTCAGCATCTGAATATGAATAGAATCAGGCCCTGGAACGGAGGACCGTGACCGGACAAGTGCATTTTCGAGTTCCCGCATGGTGAATGAGGCATTATAACTTCCACGATTCGAGGAGCGGAAGTTAGGTGGCCTAGCCGCTTCTGCCTGTTTTCGTGGGAGGATGGCAGGGTGGTAATGAGCGGAGCTCGAAACCTCTGCGAAAAAGCGGCCGAAGGCATTGGAGACATCCGCAGGGGCCACAAGGACGTCATTCGCGGAAACTGGTGAGTGGACCTTAGTGCCAGATAGCCGGCGCAGGCTACCCCAGACAACAGAAGAAGGAGTAAAACTGTTGAAGGTGCTTGTGAAAGCAGCCCAGCTGGCTTTCTTGCTTTCTTTAATAATACGACGACACTGCGCACGTAATCGTTTATAATTGATACAATTCGCCACTGTAGGGTGGCGTTTAAAGGTGCGTAAAGCACGTCGACGAGCACGTAAAGCGTCTCTACATGCTGCGGTCCACCAGGGGACCGGTACGCGACGTGCAGAAGAAGTAGTGTGAGGGATGGAATATTCAGCAGCAGTGAGAATGACTTCTGTGAGGTGTGCGACCTGACTATCGCAGCTTGTGAAGGTTTGATCCTGAAAGGTCGCCCTGGAAGAGAAGAGCCCCCAGTCTCTTTGGAGATGTTCCAACTAGTTGAACACAGAGAGGGGGTATGATGCAGGAGATGGATAACACACGGGAAGTGGTCGCTCGAATATGTATCAGAAAGTGCATACCACTCAAACCGGCGTGCAAGTTGGGTAGTACATATAGAGAGGTCTAAATGGGAATAGGTGTGAGATGTGTCCGAAAGAAAAGTAGGGACGCTAGTGGTGAGGCAGACAAGATTGAGCTGGTTGAAAAGGTCTGCTAACAGGGAGCCCCTCGGGCAGGATGCTGTAGAGCCCCGAAAGCCCCAAAGGGGATGGTGGGCATTGAAGTCTCCAGTTAACAAAAATGGTGCAGGTAGCTGAGCAATAATTTGCATCATGTCTGCCCTGGTAACGGCAGAAGACGATGGGGTGTAAACGGTACAAATGGAACATGTAAAAGTGGGGAGAGTAATTCGGACGGCAACTGCCTGCAGGCCGGTGTGAAATGTGATGGGATCGTAGTAAATATCATCCTGGACCAGCAACATAACCCCTCCATGAGCCGGAATACCTACCACAGGGGGTAGGTCAAAACGCACAGAGGTGTAGTGTGCCAAGGCAATTTGATCGCATGGGCGTAGCTTCGTTTCCTGGAGGGCTACGACGAGCGGACGGTGCAAGCGGAGCAGCAACTTCAAGTCCTCTCGGATGGAGCGAATGCTGCGAATATCCCAGTGAATAAGTGCCATCGTGAGAAGAAAAGGAAGAGAAAAGAAGGGGTCACCTTGAAGGCCGCTGAGGGCCTGGCTTCGAGCGCGCACTGCCGCCGCTATCAGTAGGCGGACAGTCATCTTCCATTGGTTCTATAGGATCATCAGCCATCTTGTTAAGATGGCCGGGAGGGGGAGCTTCCTCTGCAGGTGAACGGCCAGATGTTCGGCTACCAGCGGTGCGGCCAGGCGAAACGGATGACGGCCGTGGCGGAGAAGAAGAACTGTGCTTCCTATGAGCCTTCTTGGAAGGTCATTTGGGGGAAGTACTGGTCGATGGCTGGGAATTCGAGGTACGTAGGAAGTCTGCACGGGACGGTACCTTCTTGAAGGCCCGTGCATCTGACTTCTGGGTCTTCGTCTTGGCACAAGCTGATGAAGGTGCTTGTGTCTGAGGGGTGACGGGAGGAAGAGGAGACGTCGACCGCGCGATCTTAGCACTGGCCAAACGGACGACCGTGGTGCTGAAGGTCAGATCGCATGTCTGCGTCGTCACCTCCCTGGAAGTCCGAGGAGAGGCGAGGACAATACTGTATTTCCCCGCTGGGAGCAGCGTGGGCTCCCTACTAGCAAATAGCTTGCGAGCAGCCGAGGTGGACACTTTCTCTTTGACCAGAATTTCTTGGATACATTGTTCTTCCTTGTAGATGGGACAGTCGCGGGAGGACGCTGCATGGTCACCCTGACAGTTCACACAACGAGGAGACGGAGGTGGACAGTCACCCTCATGGGCATCCCTGCCACAAGTGACATTTAGCCGCATTGGAACAAGACTGGCGAGTGTGATTAAAACGCTGACACTGGTAGCAGTGCGTAGGTGTCGGGACATAGTGGCGAACAGAAATAACCTCGTAGCCCGCTTTGATGCGCGACGGCAGCTGAACACTATCAAAGGTCAAGAAAAGTGTCCGGATCGGTACAAGGTCATTGTTGACCTTTTTCATGACCCTATGGACAGCCGTCACGCCCTGCTCAGCGAGGAAAGACTGAATCTCCTCGTCAGTCAATCCGTCGAATGATCTAGTATATACAACACCACGAGACGAATTGAAAGTGCGGTGAGCCTCCACCCGGACAGGGAACGTGTACAGGAGTATGGCCCGAAGCAGTTTTTGTGCCTGAAAGGCGCTCTCAGTTTCTAATAACAAGGTACCATTACGCAACCTGGTACAAGACTTGACAGATCCGGCTATGGCATCTACGCCCTTCTGGATAACGAAAGGGTTGAGAGAGGAAAAATCATTTCCGTCCTCAGATCGAGAAACTACGAGGAACTGTGGGGCAGGCGGTAGTACTTTTGTCACTGGTGGTTGGTCAAGTTTCCGTTTGTGGGCAGAAGTCGAGAGAGAAGAAGAAGAGAAATCCATTGCGGAGGAATCCCCCATGATTGCCAGCTCTCCGATGGCGCGCTCCTTCCTTGCGGCGACCCTTTCAGAGGGCACTCCCGCCTTAGGTGAATGTTTACACCTCAGGTCACACCTCCCGAGAAACAGACGGAGGGACTAATCGGCATGGTCAGAAGGTATCAGCTCAGGCTCCCTGGGCCTGGCCTTTACCAGGGGGTACGTACGTGCCTTACTTGTCTACCCAGGGCGGGGAATCACGCGTTACCCCGTCACCAGCTACGTGTGCGAACGCGTGGGTAGGCCTTCAGGCGCGCACAGGGAGGAAGGAAGAAGAGGAAAAAGAAGAGAGAGAGGGAGAGAGAGGACAGACTGTCTCAAACGCCGAGGCGGAGACCAGAGAAGGCAAGTGGAATAAGGCAAGGAGAAGGAGGCAAGGAGAAGAAGGCAAGGAAAGAGTAAGTAAGACAGTGAGATGGAGAAGAACAAAGAAAGGAACCAACCAAAGGAAGGAAGAAACGAGAAGTGAAAAACCAAAATGACCGCAAATATAGGTTGTGGAACTGACTGCTAGACACACGACGACCCAGAAATACTATCGGTCGCTCCAGAGATTGTACGACAGTGCACTTATGGATACGCGCTGCTGCTGCCGCTCAGGGGCAAGTGAGGCGGCAAGTTAGTGACGCTAGTAAATGGAATAAAAGAAAACGAGGCGACAGTACGGTAAAAGAAGATGACAAACAATGAATGGCATGAACACGAGTCGTGCACGGCTCACGGCCATTGCTTACGTGTTGGTTTGGCGTCTACGATACAAGGCGAACCATTACCGTAAATTTGCACTCCCGGCCACCACCATCGTAGGCCTACACGTGTCGATGATTAACAAACACTACGGACTGAACGTATCCTATGCGAGACGAAACGGGGACTACGCTTCTGTCATGGCGACGGCAAATGTCGGGGCGGTGACCGTCGACCACGCAGGCTTAGGCATGCGTATCATATGCATTTTCGAATTGCCATTCGAACTTCCGGCTGAGGACCCTGTCGCGGCACAGTCCACGACCATACTGCGGAGAAATCGACTCGGTTCCAGACATGTACTGCCCTAAACAGTGTCCGAAGCGTCACCAATTACCTCCGAAGCCACGTCCCGTCCTACAGATAGGCGGATGCCGTGCATGATTATGTACGACGGACCTGTTCCGGTTGCAGCAAAGAAAGTCGCCTAAGATCCGAAAACTATAAAGGCGCATTACGCAACTTCCAGCCGCCGGCGGACCATCCGTGTCACAAACTACTGTGCTTCCGGTGACCTATTCCGCGTCTCTCGCTTCTCCTGCCCCCTCGCAACAAGTGCTAAACGCCACAATTGAGCCACATCATGTCTCAACGGAGGGGCGTCTGACTGCCTGCCACAGCCGCGCGGGATTAGCCGAGCGGTCTCAGGGGCTGCAGTCATGGGCTGTGCGGCTGGTCCCGGCGGAGGTTCCAGTCCTCCCTCGCGCATGGGTGCGTGTGTTTGTCCTTAGGATAATTTAGGTTAAGTAGTGTGTAAGCTTAGGGACTGATGACCTTAGCAGTTAAGTCCCGTAAGATTTCACACACATTTTGTGAACTGCCCGCCGCCTCGGCAGGTTGTCGACTCCACCCCGACTGTGCTGTGACGCTGCCGCCGGCTGACCAAAGCCTCGGCAACAGGATGAAGATCGACTCATTTATCATTTCTAGGGCGGCCTTCTTCCCAGAGCGACCCGACTCCCTGCCGTCTTCGGACACGGGAGGACGCGTGAGGAAACAACGTTCTCCGAAGAGAAAGCGCCTAACCGTCGCCACCAAGAGGAAACGTCGCAGACATACATTTTTGGAAATTTCTGGTAAGTTCCTATGGGACCAAACTGCTGAGGTCACGGTCCCTAGGCTTACACACTACTTAATCTAACTTTAACTTACGCTAAGGACGACACACACTCCCATGCCCGAGCGAGGACTCTAACCTCCGACAGGGGATGCCGCGCGTACCGTGACAAGGCTCCTAGACCGCACGGCTACCCCGCGCGCCTGCAGACCGAATACGTGGCCGCCGCCGACCCGAAAGATGCCCACGAAAGCCCCACCGACATAGGAGATGGTGCGAGCTCGGGGACGTCTATCGATGTGCCTGCGCCCGTCTCCCCAAAACACCGTGAGGACGTCGAACGATTTAATGGTCATAACAAAGCCGAAACCACACCACGAACCAGGAGCGGGACCTGTTACAGGACCCTGTGTCGTGTGCGCCCCTGCACTACTCATATTCTCTCCGGAACACTTTTGTTGCGAACGGGATAACGTTCCACCGCGACGCCCACGTCGTTCTACTAACGGCAAGATACGTCGATGGGTGAAAATCCACCTTATGTGGGAGACTGTCAATGAAATGCTGAAACTGAGGGCCTTCAAAATAAAGTAAAATAACATCTTAAGTTACATGGCTGTTTGGGAATTTCATGACATTGACAATGTCAATGTCCCCTGTCCATAACGGACCAATAAAGATTTTTGTTGGAGATGTTCTGGGCTTCTGATTTTGATTTCGTCGTCCTGCAGGAGTTCACATGGCCAGTCTCTCAGATATCCACAGGTGTTTCTGTGGCTCAGAGTGGCCCACAAAGGGATTCCTGAACCAATGTCACTTTCCTTGCATCAACTCGCGGCATGGCACTTACTGCTATGGAGACACCTTTCATTAACTTCTACTCCCCATCGGGCAGCAACTAACGATAGGTATGGACCCCCTATATATTCTGAGGACATCTTCTACCTGTTTTAGGGAGATACGAACACTACTAGGAGGTGATTTTACCTGCGTTCTGTACCAAAAAGATCAGGTTCACCGTTATAATATGTGCCAAAAACTACCTATAGTGGTTGCAGGACTTTCTGTTCCATGATAACTTTGAAGTCCTACATGGAGAAGTTTGTAGCCACACTTTTCTTACCTGCCACTCTGCAAGCTATCTAGATAGGACATATGTCTCACGCGATCTTACATCTGCAATATGGGATGCCGAATGCTGGCCACTGGTCTTTTCCAACCACTGTACTTACATCTGCACAGCCCGCCTTCTACCCCAATCAGCACTGTGGAAACTGAATACGCCGGCCGAAGTGGCCGTGCGGCTGTAGGCGCTGCAGTATGGAAACGCGAGACCTCTACGGTCGCAGGTGCGAATCCTGCCTCGGACACGGATGAGTGTGATGTCCTGAGGCTAGTTAGGTTTAACTAGTTCTAAGTTGTAGGGGACTAATGCCAAGGGGGAGGTTACCATGAGAAAAAGATTGAATAATCTACGAAAGGATAACGTTCTACGAGGCGGGGCGTGGAATGTCAGAAGCTTGAACGTGGTAGGGAAACTAGAAAATCTGAAAAGGGAAATGCAAAGGCTCAATCTAGATATAGTAGGTGTCACTGAAGTGAAGTGGAAGGAAGACAAGGATTTCTGGTCAGATGAGTATCGGGTAATATCAACAGCAGCAGAAAATGCTATAACAGGTGTAGGATTCGTTATGAATGGGAAGGTAGGGCAGAGGGTGTGTTACTGTGAACAGTTCAGTGACCGGGTTGTTCTAATCAGAGTCGACAGCAGACCAACACCGACAACGATAGTTCAGGTACACATGCCGACGTCGCAAGCTGAAGATGAACAAATAGAGAAAGTGTATGAGGATATTGAAAGGGTAATGCAGTATGTAAAGCGGGACGAAAATATAATAGTCATGGGCGACTGGAATGCAGTTGTAGGGGAAGGAGTAGGAGAAAAGGTTGCAGGAGAATATGGGCTTGGGACAAGGAATGAAAGAGGAGAAAGACTAATTGAGTTCTGTAACAAGTTTCAGCTAGTAATAGCGAATACCCTGTTCAAGAATCACAAGAGGAGGAGGTATACTTGGAAAAGGCCGGGAGATACGGGAAGATTTCAGTTAGATTACATCATGGTCAGACAGATTCCGAAATCAGATACTGGATTGTAAGGCGTACCCAGGAGCAGATATAAACTCAGATCACAATATAGTAGTGATGAAGAGTAGGCTGAAGTTCAAGATATCAGTCAGGAAGAATCAATACGCAAAGAAGTGGGGTACGGAAGTACTAAGGAATGACGAGATACGTTTGAAGCTCTCTAACGCTATAGATACAGCAATAAGGAATAGCGCAGTAGGCAGTACAGTTGAAGAGGAATGGACATCTCTAAAAAGGGCCGTCACAGAAGTTGGGAAGGAAAACATAGGTACAAAGAAGGTAGCTGCCAAGAAACCATTGGTAACAGAAGAAACTTCAGTTGATTGATGAAAGGAGGAAGTACAAACATGTTCCGAGAAAATCAGGAATACAGAAATACAAGTCGCTGAGGAATGAAATAAATAGGAAGTGCAGGGAAGCTAAGACGAAATGGCTGCAGGAAAAATGTGAAGACATCGAAAAAGATATGATTGTCGGAAGGACAGACTCAGCATACAGGAAAGTCAAAACAACCTTTGGTGACATTAAAAGCAACGGTGGTAACATTAAGAGTGCAACGGGAATTCCACTGTTAAATGCAGAGGAGAGAGCAGATAGGTGGAAAGAGTACATTCAAGGCCTCTATGAGGGGAAAGATTTGTCTGGTGTGGTAGAAGAAGAAACAGTAGTCGATTTAGATAAGATGGGGGATCCAATATGAGATGCAGAATTTAAAAGAACTTTGGAGGAATTAATGTCAGATAAGACCGAAGGGATAGATAACATTCAATCAGAATTTCTAAAACCATTGGTGGAAGTGGCAACAAAACGACTATTCGCGTTTGTTTATAGAAAGTATGAGTCTGGTGACATACCATCTGACTTTTGGAAAAGTATCATCCACACAATTCTGAACACTTCAAGAGCTAACAAGTGCAAGAATTACCGCCTAATCAGCTTAATAGCTCATGTATCCAACTTGCAGACAAGATTAATATACAGAAGAATGGAAAAGAAGACGTGTTACAAACCGGACAATAGGAAGGACCAGACCCCCTTGCTTTTTTCTTTTATCACTCGTTTATTACATCAGAGAAATACACATTTTAAGACAAAATTTAACTACATGAAATATTGCTCCCAGTAAAGGTTGACATAGGCAGTGACAGAACTTAGTTCTCTTAAGGGTTTCTGCTGGCAATAAATTTTAAGGAGGCAATGTAAGGTTTATATCAATTCAGCTGAAACACGTAGCTAGTGATTGAATCACAACAGACACTTTAACAATTTCGGCAACAAATAAATAGCGTGAATTTGTACTCACAGTAACCAACTAATCAACAGCCTTGCCATTGAATAAGTAGTAGGCCATTTAGAACGAATTAGCAACACCCAGCAACTAGGGAAGTTAATACCAACAGTGTTTGAATGTCTTACTCCCCATTAAATAAACAAACTTACTAGAATTAAATGAATAACAAATCAAACATACTACGCTCCACTCAAACTCTTCAGTGGAAGCCAAGCCAAAATGAAGATTCCATTAACTGACTAGTACTGAAGTCACACTAAAGCTCATATCTGTGTTCCCAAACACACACGGGGCAAGCTTATACAAGATTTTGAAGGGAGCACATCAGTAAAACCGGTAGTGGATCTAACTCGTGCCACTGAAAATTAAGGTACTAGACCGGGGAACAGGGTGGTATACAATGAGGTTGCCTCAGTGCTGTATTGCGCTCCAAAATATGAATTCAAATGGCCAATTCAAAATTAAGTACACATAAACCAGCATTAATTAACGAGGAGTGACACCAGGTCGCTCGAAGGGATGACAACACTTAATTGAAAAGACGAATGCCGTAGGCGGCAGTAACATCTAACACCTTCTCCTAGTTTTAACCAGGAGTCACTTGCCGCTTTACAAGTAAACATTTAACCAAGCACAAGGAAGGAACCCCAAAGAGAAAATTCAAATAAAACCCCCAAAAGATAATAAAGTACGGGGAACCCCAACTATTTAAATTTAAAGGAGTTGGTTCTCCCCAAAGGCAGTGTAAACGCTAAGGCCACACTTAAGAGGCCACCAAAATTGGTTACAAAAAGTCTTATACATTTACTCCATTTCTTTAAAAGAAACAAGGCTGCTTAACTTCTGCCAGACGTCCGGTATGGCTCGTGTAGGATACACCAGGGCAGCAACCCAAGCTAGGCGGTCGCAAGGCACGGCGAGCAAAATCAGGAGAGCAGGCAGGCAGGCAGCCAGGCAGGCAGGCAGCCAACACATATCCTCCATCCTGAACCGGCAGACCACGTACAACCAACTCCACACATACGTGGTTGCTTCCCACCTCGTACCTCACGGCGTCTCAGCAGGCAGCCCGAGCAAACGTCAACTGCCACTCACCGCGCGAATGCGGGAAATAACAAGGCAACCAAGGATAAGAAACACCGAAGGCTCGATAATGGACATGCAAGAGACTGGCGCGCCAGCAACGAACGCTACGGCTCATGTTGGATTGCCTTTAGTTTGGGTTTGGGAAAGGTAAAGGCACCAGACAGGCAACTTTGACTTTACGTTTGATAATTAAAGCTAGACTAAAGAAAAATCAAGACACATAGGATTTGTCGACCTTGAAAAAGCGTTTATACTGTAAAATAGTACAAGATGTTCGATAATCTGTGAAAAATATGGGTAAGCTGGAGGGAGAGATGGGTAATATACAGTATTTACAAGAGCAAAGAGGGAATAATAGGAGTGGACGACCAAGAACGAATAATAAGAGTGGACGACCAAGAACGAAGCGTTCGGATTAAAAATGGTGTAAGACACGTATGTAGTCTTTCACCCCTACATTTCAGTCTGTACGTCGAAGAAACAATGATCGAAATAAAGGAAAGTGTGAGGAGTGGGCTTACAATTCAAGGTGAAAGGATATCAATGATCCGATTCGCCGACATTGTTATCGCCACGCGGGGTAGCCGAGGGGTCTGGCCGCCTTGTCACGGTTCGCGCGTCTCCCTCTGCGTCGGAGGTTCGAGTCCTCCCTCGGGACCGATGATCTCAGCAGTTTGGTCCCATAGGAACTTACCACCACAAAGCATTGTTGTTATGCTTAGTGAAAGGGAAGAAGAATTACGTGATCTGCTTAATGAAATGAAGAGCTTAACGAGTGAAAAATATGGAATGAGACTAAATCAACGAAGCACGAAAGTACTGAGAAGTAGCAGAAATGAGAACAGCGAGGAAATGAACATCAGGATTGATGGCCACTATGTAGATGAAGTTAAGTAATTCTACTACCTAGGCAGCAATGTAACCAATGACGGACGGAGCAAGGAGGACTTAAAAAGCAGACTGGCATTGGTTAAAAGGTCATTCCTGGCCTAGAGAAGTCTACTAGTATCAAACATTGACTTCAATTTGAGTAAGAAATTTCTGTGAATGTACGTCTGGAGCAAAGTATTTTACGGTAGTGAAACATGGACTGTGAAAACCGCGACAGAAGAGAATCGAAGCATTTGAGATGTGGTGCCACAGAAAAATGTTGAAAAATTAGGTGGACTGGTAAGGTAAGGAAAGAGGATGTTTTACGCGGATCGGAGGGGAAAGCAATATGTGGACAACACTGAAAAGGAGGAGAGACAGGATGATAGGACATCTGTTAAAACATCAGAGAATGATTTCCATGGTACTAGAGGGAGCTGTAGAGGACAAAAACTGTAGAGAAAGAGAGAGAATGGAACACATCCAGCAAATTGAGGACGTAGCTTGCAAGTGTTACTCTGAAATGAAGAAGTTGGCGCAGAAAAAGGAATTCGTGACGGACCGCATCAAACCAGTCAGAATACTGATGACTGAAAGAAAAAGAAAAGACTTTGTCAGTTCTCTTCTTGCACAAGACATTCCACGTCACACGTGAGGCTACGGCACAGACGCATACAAGACCTGACCCAGGCCGCGAACGTAAAAGTATATGACCCGACGTAACATCCATGGGGCTCTATAATGCAAATATTTTTACGGTGGAATCAGACCATCCACAGATGAAAACCCTATGACAGAGCCATCAACTCCCGGAAATATGGTGTCCATCTTCATGATTAATAGTGATTTGATACAATGGTGCCGCATGCTGTGGGACGCATGGTCACTAGGAAACGTGGATCTGACAACTGAAAAAGGATATAACTTCTTTAGATGAGACATGGCTTCTGCATGTTATTGCCTACACAGAACAACGGACTATGGAGTGATCACACAAATTCACCACGAAACCTATTACATATTGCCAGACAGTTTCTTCATGTTTTGGGACACGAAGGACCGAGAACGATTGTTTGGTTGTGAATAATTAATATAGACTACGATGTTAACAATCTTCTCATCCACATCTACCTGAATGGTGTACGAGCTACTCATTTCTAGTAAACAATATTACGTAAGATTATGAATATTATTCTCAGTACTGCGGTAGATCCTATCCTTACTATGTAGACAACCGTACAACGCTGCTATAGAGCCCTAACGCTCTTCTGAAGAAACGCAGACAATTTAATCATACTCTGTATTGTCCTGTTGACTCTAATATTCGACTCAAATTAGTTTCAACAGCTTCTCTGTCAATGCGCGACTCACGATTACTGCTAAGAAGGGAGAAAAATGACTCTCAAGGTCCGTAACGATTTCCGTTACAAATGATGTTACATTTGCATGATTTAATGTAATTCTAAACTGACAATTTCATTATAAATGAGATGAAATCTCCAGTTTCAAATAAAGGGACTAATAGTGTGGTAACTTAAGAATATTTTTATATAATTTCTATTAAGAACGAAAGGAAGTTTCTCTCTGTGAGACCAAAGATTAGATTACCGGTAATTCCGTGTTATGCATCGCCTTCTGAAATCTAAACTTACGAGCCATGTCTCCTCACTACCGTGCAGCAAGTAAATATTTGACTACAGTAGCGCGTCTTCCCTCACGTACAGATTGAGATTTGTTCTCTACTAAAGTAATCAGTAATGGTTATAACAGGGCATTACGTGGAAGGGTTGGGGGTTATGAGGTAGGCATAATACAACAGTTCTAATCATTTTTTTAACCCAAACTTTTAAAAACACGAAATAATTGATTTAAAACCATACACCAAAAAAGTGTGGAATGAAACGTTTAATTTAATTTAATGTGGTACCTTAGGCAAGAAAAACCTTAGAACCAGACGTGAATACAACACATGTGCTCATCCTATCAAAATTACTGCAGTTCCTCATTCGTCTATCTTTACTCAATGCAAACAGTTACAAAAGAAGCCACAACTATCAGAATATACGCCACAGCTGAGCCACATAGAACACGCCCGGTATTCAGATCCCTGGGCGACGACCGTTCCAATCACCACAGCTCACTATAATTCAAAAAGGTTAATGATCGGTACTAGGTGTCACCGATACCGACGAAAGGCATGTTCTGTCCGGAACACTTCGTGTAGCAGGTTGGCACAGTCCGGGGTTCCACTCTTCCGTCTCTCTCTCTGGTTGCAACGGTTCTCCATGTAGCTTCCTCTGGCCGCCCCTCGTGGCAGTCGGCAGAGGGCGACACCTGAGTGGCGCTGGTCGCGGTGCACTGTAGCACCAGCGCTGGAAGGTTGAGCGCGGCGTTCAGAGGCGTCGGACATGTGGCGATGACACCATCGGCACATGCTGCAATGTTGTGTAAATTAATGCCTAAGAGTACACACAACAACCTGATATATGCTGCCCGAAAAAAAGTGACGTGCCCAGAATGGATGGAGGATAGTACAATGTAGAGTCACATTTACAAATAACTTGGCAGTTTCAGCCCACTGATCAGTATGACGTTGAACGCACTGTAGGCTTAATGGGTGCATTGATTCGGACAGGAGGGGTGTCATATTGCCGTTTTGTCATCTCTTGAGTCACGTTGGCCCAGAACTGTACCAACTGGTCCTTGTTACCCTGGATACTGGTATTGGGACAGAGTTGATGTCTGAGTTGATTCTTTGCATTTTTTATCGGAGACACATCTGTGTATCTTGCTGACCACGGAAGTACTTGAACATCATGTAGACAGTCCAAATGCCAACGAGCATTGTCGTTTTGGAAAATGGCACTAATATATTGACGCATCGCATGAGAGGCAGAACACGAGAAAGCAGGATGTCCGTGACGTACCGTTGCGCCATCAGTTACCTACCGTGACCTGATCATTTCCTACGGCTCCCCACATCATGACGCCAAGAGTAACACCGTTGTGCCTCTCGAAAACATTTGAAAAATGGGACCTTCCGGCAGGTTTTCACCAAACTCCCCGACAATGGTCCTCCGGGGTAATGCACAACCGCGATTCGTCGTTCAACGTAATGTGACACCATCATCAGCACTTCATGCTTCCCAATCACAGCACAATTTCTGTTGTGGTGTTGATGGCAACCTAGGCATGAGGCGGTAGCCTGGCTCCTGCAGCTAGTCTCTGACCATTAGTGTGGATGATACAGAATGTTGCAAGGAGTCCACTGCTTCTTCTCGGGTGCCGAGTGCAGCTGTGAAGGGTTTACAGTGTGCTTGGTACACGATATGGCGATCCTGTTTTTTGTTGGTACGACGTGGTCGGTCGGAACCCCGACGAGTTGTCTGATATCACATTCTCATGCTGTCCAGTATCACGCCACTGCCACGTCTGAATGCAGCAGAGCTCTGGATATTGGTTCATTCGACCATCAGGTCAAATAGAGACCCACAACTATGCACCTATTAATCTATGTCAGGTGCTGATAACGCTGTCTCACATGATTACGCGGCCTCTCCGGGTTTATACAATGATCACTCAACTTCTGACACTGTTCATGCCAGGTCTGATAACACATGAGTAGCACTCATGCCTTTTTGTGGCCATTCTACCTGCGCAGCTATAATCATTTACATATCCGCCAGTTACGTGTACACGTATGAATTTATGTTGGCATCTGATCATGTCTTCTGCGTCTTCACGTTTTTATCAGGCGGTATATATTTATGTATATATTACCAGTATATATATTATCTGTTTTATGAAAATAGTGAACATCTGATCTGCTTGGCAATATTGTTCCTAATCTGGGATTTTTTAAGAAAAGTAGCTGTAAAATACATCGTGTGAGATCGAAATTTCTACAGAGAGCCAAGGGAAAACACCCCCGCCTGAAGCCAGGATTGTTGTTGGCGACGTTAGTAAAACATTACTAGAGGTCAGTCATGTATCCGCAATGTTTACAAGTCGTCGTCTTTCGCACTCACCTCAGCTATCGCTCATTCAGCTGAGAAATGGATTCTAGTTAACGTCCGACATCAGTTCAGCGGTTGCACGGCCTGGAGAAGATGTCAGCGACCCTGGCGCCGCAGCAGACTGGTCCTTCAATTTCCCTCTTCCACCGTGATACCCCGATCGGAGTCTGCTCGGGTCGACCACTGCCAGTTATCTGAAACATAAACATTCTGGCGCATCAGACAGACAAACATATCTGCCCAACTGGTTACAAATAAACCTTTAATTAAACACGGCACCAATGAATCCAAGCCTGACTAACCTAGGTGACCACTTGCCCACTAACGACTCTTAACATTTGATTAACCAATTCTCTAGAACAAAGAAAAAAATAATAACATTTGAACAGGAAACATTAAAATTATTTCGGCCCGCTCTTGAACGTCAGGCACAGACTTACGTACTATTTGGCTTCACCTCTAGCTACGCATTAAGCAAGGCTTCACGTCTATTTGCGGTGCATAGCTGGCACTCCCTTAAATACCATCAACATAGCAGGCGGCTAGACCAAGTACAGCGACAAATGACTGAAACAACCAAGATAGTTTTCAGTGCACTCGGATATTCAATTAACGTGAACAGAACCCGCCAAGAAACAATTCGACGACTCCAGTTCGTTCACTTTGAGTAAGATGTAACGGACGTGAAGGGATTCTGTCCTTCAAATCTCCAGGAAATCCCAATCACCATCGGCAGCGGATCTGCATTCAAAAGGCGAAACACACCGCAGCAGCTGCACATGCTCCTTCGTCGTACCAACTCGGTCAGTCGCCGGGGCCACACGTCACTGTCGCTCACACAGCTGATACCCGAACACAAGCCCCTGCAGAGCGCGCACCGCAGTTAAATAGCCATCAGCCAAATATGCGAGGAAGACAAGCAGGCATCGAAAATCGACTCACAAGGATCGGGATGACAATCGATGGAGACTGGCACCAGCAGCTCACGCAGCAAACTGCCAGCGAGCAGCATCACCATCGCCCAGTGGAAGTGGCTTTCGCTCTGGCTGCTGTAGTGTACTCCGTCCCACTCCGAATTCTACAATGAACCTTGATGACCCATCAGTGATGTACCTGGTGTCGGTAGTCGTGTTCCTCCCTATCCCTCATAGGTGTCAGAAACCGGAGGCGCCTTAGTGTTGAACCGGAATGTGGACCACAAGAGGCCTTGTTGCTTGCTGCTGCGTTGAAATCCGGTATAGGCATCACTTTGTGATATGGTGTTGTCAGAAGACAGTCAGTTCTATCATCAGTAGATGGTGAGCGGCGAGCAGCACAAATTTCAACATGTTAAGGCCATCATGTTGCGTATGTCACTGGCTAGTTCATAGGCTGTTGTGGAGCGTCTTCGACATAGATTCACTGTAGTACAGTAATCGTGGAATCAACTACTATTAGTGTGAACGCCATCGATCCCAATGACCATCTCTTGCTCTTGACGAGAACTGGAAAGCTGGTGTATTTAAAGAGAGCTATCGTGAGGCTACAGCATAGAGCTCGGTTCATAATAACCGTATGTGTCCTCATTGGTCCGCCGTACTCACTTATTAGTGTGTTAACTGCTGTGTCAGTTCCACACAGTGTCCTCTTGTGAAAGACATTTATTTCGCAACATGTCTTATGAGCTAAGGAATATGTTTGTCTAGCCTCCTTTGGTTTTCTGTCGAAGCCTCCTTTCTGCTGAATGTCTAAATTCACTTGGCAGACAGTATCATAATGTGTCGACAACCTGACCCACCCGCGATATATGGTTTATTTCCTTCTTCCGCTTGCTAAGATCAAAGTTTAGTATCTGTTCTTATCAGCGTAATATCTGTTACGTCCTGCATCGTAGCACTAGAATATTAAACTCATTTTTGGCTCATGACGGAGTCCTAGGGGCTTGCTCCACTTCTGTTGCGGGTTGGCCCGGCATTGCAGTACTCCTGGAATCGGCCCACGTAAAATTAATTCAAAAGCCGGCTGAGGCAATGCGAATGTGTTTCAATAATTTTTTCTAATTAGTACCTGTTACTGTTCGTTGCAACAACGCTTCACTTTTCATTAAATAATAAACTTAAGCAAATCACACTGCATAATACAGTCTGCTTCAAGAGCAATATTTTTTCTGAATGAATTTCAGCAGAAACTTGGCAGCAAAGAGGCCGTTCGTGAATAATGGCGTAGTATAAACAATATCAAAATTATTATACTTATGATGTAATTAAATTTCATATTGTGGTTTGAAAAAAATAATTTTATGATGTCCCGCGAATGCTTCTGTCATTATACCTTACTCTTATCAACAGCTATCTTTGGTTTCAAGTTATGATTTAGGTTCTAATGATGATCCGTTTACTCAAGAGATTTTCACAACACAAGTGTAATTACGCAACATGATTCTAAATCAATAAAGCTAATACTGTCTGTATAACACTGAAGACATACACAGACTGTTTGGAAACTCCCGTTCCAAACTTCTAGGACTTGCAGATGGGAGTGAGTACATAATACTTTGAATAGGAACACACTGCGGAAATGTACCATTTCCGTTCTACGACGTTTTCAATTCATATGTTTAACATATCCATTTCTCCTAGGGGAAATGAATTAGGCGTGACGCAGTATAATCATTAGGTACCAATTCGAAAGCAAACATAACGAAACATGGAAGTACCACTTAAGCACATTTGATTTTATTAACGCTCAACTATTGCGTGTTTATGTCACTCCAAAACGAAAAAGAACCCAGAATACCATATGTAAAGAACATCAGGTCTGACATAGTACAAGTCATACTGTCTACCCTACTGCATACAGGACAAATCTCTGAATCTTTCCTCGTTCCCTTGGCAGACGTGGACGTGTTACACATCTGAAACGAACGGAAACGGCATGCTCCCGGACATGGGTTCCTATTCAAAATATTAAGTACTCGTTCCTCTCTAGAAGTCCTAGATGTCTGTACATGCAATTTCCGAACACCCTGCATAAAGAAACAACATCTTAAAATACCAAGATTACACATACAAAATCTAAATGACCACTTTGTTAATGAAGGTACTTACTCTACAACAAAATACGTTGTAAGTACAAAGAAAACAAGAATCAGACAAATGTAAAATGGAGCAATAAAGTTATCTCAGTTCCAAGCACATGTAACGGGAACATCATCGAAAATACGGAACTTTCGTAATACCTTAGAGAGAGTGCGAGGAGTTGCTTCGGGTAGTTAGAGAAGACGTGATGCTGCGGGTTAATAACCTAAATCTATGGGGGAGTTATTAGCTTGTCGCTGTTCAAGGAATAACCAGTGCCGACGCCGTGTTGTCGTTAATGACACTGGGACGCCAGTGAAACGGAAAAGCAATAAAACCTTGACAGCCTCGCAACATTCACAGGCAGTATCGCGTCCGCTGTTTTATAATGCACACTCCTGCACATGAAACAACAATATAGTAAAACAAGAAACGCTCTTAAGTTCTTGGAACTTCTGTGGTTGTTTATCGAGGCGGTGTAATGCTCTTTGATTTAAGTAAAGAAGCACAAACATTTGACGGACGAATTTTATTCTTGTGTAAGGCATTGTTATTCGTCACTGAGGTTCTGCAGCCTAACTTACTGCCGTTAACTGACAGGCAGTAAACCCTAAGTTTGTTTGAAACTCCACACTGACTTAGTAGGCATAGTTCTGTCAACGACGGTAATAATTTTACGAGGCCCCAAATAACTTTCAAAACACAAGTTAAATGATCAGTAGGTAACAATTCTTTCATTATTTCACATGATGGAGTGGTCTACGTTTTACGCATTCGTCTTAGTAAGAATGACATGGAGGCTACCTTCAGCTTACAAGAAGTAGAGAATCCACTTGGACGTTTGTAAATTCATGCTAAGATCGTAATTTCGGTATTATCGTGTGCATGCCTTTTCTTCAAAGTTACACTTGTGATTTAGAAGGTATTAAACAAGTGTTGCTCAAAGCGCCAAATAAGTTTAGTCTTTTTTGAGCATATGCAGGTTAAAGTCAAGTCGGACAGGGCAGTAAGCGTGATCCGGCATGTGTGCACACAAAAAGGGGCCAAGTCGGTTTCATCAGCCGGGTTACGTTGGGTATTCTTCTGCTCATTATTTCGAAAAGGGAAACTTAATGGCTCACGAATACTACGCAAATCTCCTGGGCAACAAGGTGGTAAAATACTTAAAATACTTCGAATTTTAAAAGAATTAACTATCTTTCATCAGGAAAACGTGCACTGAAGCGCCAAAGAAACTGGTATAGGCATGTGCATTCAAATTCAGAGATATGTAAAAAGGCAGAATACCGAGCTACGGTTGGCAACGCCTGTATAAGACAATGAATAACTGGAACAGTTGTTAGATCGGTTACTGCTGCTACTCGTACAATGGCAGGTTATCAAGATTTAAGTGAGTTTGAACATGGCGTTATGTTCGGCGCAAGAACGGTACGACACAGCATCACTGAGGTAGCGATGAAGTGGGGATTTTCCCGTACGACCATTTCACGTGTATTCCGTGAGTAACAGGAATCCAGAAAAAAACATCAAATCCCTGACATTTCTGTGGCAGGAAAAAGATCCTGCAAGAATGGGACCAACGACGACTGAAGAGAATCGTTCAACGTGACACAAGTGCTACCCTTCCACAGATGCTGCAGATTTAAATGCTGGGCCATCAACAAATGTCATAGTGCGAACCATTCAACTAAACTCATCGATACGGGCTTTCGAAGCCGAAGGCCCACTCGTGTATCCTTGATGACTACCCTTGATGACTGCGCGATACAAAACTTTACGCCTCGCCTGGGCCCGTCAACAGCGACATTCAACTGTTGATGAATGGAAACATGTTGCCTGGTCGGACGAGTCTCGTTTCTAATTGTATCGAGTGGATGGACGTGTACGGGTGTGGAGACAACCTCATGAATCCATGGACCCTGCATGTCAGCAGGGGACAGTTCAAGCTGGTGGAGGCTCTGTAATGGTGTGCGTCGTGTGCAGTTGGAGCGACATGGGGTCCCTGACACGTGTAGATATGACTCTGAAGTTGACACGTACGTAAGCATCCTGTCTGATCACCTGCACCCACTCATGTCCATTGTGCATTTCGATGGACTTCGGCCATTCCAGCAGGACAATGCGACACCCTATTCATCCAGAATTGCTACAGAGTGGCTCCAAGAACACACTTCTGAGTTTAAACACTTCCGCTGGCCACCAAACTCTCTAGACATGAACATTACTGAGGATATCTGGGATGCCTTGCAACGTGCTGTTCAGAAGAGGTCTCCACCCCCTCGTACTCTTACCGATTTATTATCTTCCTTGCAGGTTTCATGGTGTCAAATCCCTCCAGCACTTCAGGCATTAGACGAGTCCAAGCCTTGTCCTGTTGCGGCACTTCTGCGTGCTCGCGGGAGCCCCACACGCTATTAGGCACGTGTACCAGTTTCTTTGACTCTTCAGTGTAACAGCCTACTTAGGTGCCTTGGCGATGGTAGATATGAAGTATGAGCTGTTGGAATATCCACACATTTCATAAAACTTGTACCTTCTGACTGACACGTATTCTCATGACTCAAGAAATATGTCGCTGGAAACCGAGTACAAGTTGTGACATATGGAGAAGTGTATCTTTCTAGGACTCGTATTTCAGGCATTTATAATATTCATTTCAGGAACGGTGGAGAAAGTTCATTTATCTAAAAGGAAACCATGTCTAAAACTAATTACATGCTTTAGCAAAAACCTGTCAGTCGCTACCTGGCCGAGAACTTTCAGTCTTGTGCTCGTAGCATATCAATATAACTCAAATTATTACTTACCACTGTAGAAATTTCCATTTCCAACGTTAAATTATATGCGTCTCCACTAGTTGGAAAACGAAAGCTGTTACCATTCGGTTCTGATATTAGCATAATATGAAATGGAATTCGAAAAATGTTCTGCGTATAACGTCATAGTTCTCTACAGAAGTTCTCCGCAAACACGTTACTTGCAGTATCACTTTAATAACAAGAGATATTGACTGCAGTTGCATTAACGTAAACAGAAGTCTATGACTAGTGTAAGAAGCATCAAAATATAAGTGTGGCCCTATAGAGGTAATGTAAGCAAGGCGCAAGTAACTAAGCTCTAACACATGAGAAGTAAGTTTCAAAACATATTTAGTACTCCAAGCACATCATCACATCCATCAACATTTATTTACTGCTGCTTTTATCACTCATCGATACTTTGCAATAATCACAAACTATGTACTGTTTTTCTACAAAATAAGGCCACTTTTTACCTTAGTCCATATATTCGTAGACCCTGAACTTCACAAAATAAAATGAACCATCGAAACTAGCAGCTCCCAGACCAAGCGCTGTCACTTCTTCAGTCACT
This sequence comes from Schistocerca piceifrons, assembly GCF_021461385.2. NCBI lineage: Eukaryota > Metazoa > Arthropoda > Insecta > Orthoptera > Acrididae > Schistocerca > Schistocerca piceifrons. The sequence goes on along the minus strand of NC_060140.1, from coordinate 639,375,712 downwards.
TTCATAGATGTCTGAAATTCTCCTCTGTGAAAAAGAAAACGGTGAAAGAAAGAGAATTGTGAATGCTATTTCTATTTCGTTGCTTATACCGAGTTGTATAAGTGGGCCTAAATAAATCTATTAAGTTCATAAGTAAATGTTCGTCTGCCCTAGCTTAGGTAGGTGGTTTTCACAAGTGATTCTGGCCACACAGCTTAGAACGAAAAGAGGGTGGCTGACATACCAATAGCATTTTCCCTCCAGTTTTCAGAAAGTGTGAACTGGGGAAAGGGGAATCTCTGCCGGATGATGCGTGGGAATGACATGGCATACGTGACATGTTGCATGTAGTCTTTTGAATGAAATTGTAGTGGATCTGGGCTTGGCATCAAGTTTTCTGACGTATTTACAGAGCTAAAGCACTTCCTACGTGGAAACATTTTTGTACTCACAATTAGCCTGAAAGAAAGAATAGGCGCAATAATTCTACGATGTCGGATTCGTGACTATAAAACATCTTCTACTCTGCGCACGATATGTACGGGTACTACTGTTCATTGTGTGGAATAGTGACAAAGTGCGTTCTATCCATAAACCAATTTCTGTTTCCCTCCCAAGACTTTATCATGTAATGTGAAATGAACTATTTTAGAACTAGAGTTCACACTTTAATTACTGTTCATAACGAATCTAGAAATAACTTGTATGTGTGTAACGTTGGCAGTAGAGCAAATGACTGTTATCTAACTGCTATGCTATACATCTGTCACTGAAAGCACGGACCGGCAAAGCATACATGCAATTCAAAGTCAGAAAGCCTAGGGACAAAGCTTTGTATTCGTACGCTATGTGCTCAAAAGTATCCAGACACCCCCAAAAACATGCGTTTTTCATATTAGGTGCATTGTGCTGCCACCTAAGACGAGGTACTCCATATCAGCTTCCTCAGACATCGTGAAAGAGCAGAATTGGGCGCTCAGCGGAACTCAGGGATTTCGAACGTCGTCATATGATTGGGTGTCACTTGCGTCTTACGTCTGTACGCGAAATTTCCACACTCTTAAACATCCCTAGGTCCTCTGTTCCGATGTGATACCGAAGTGGAAACGTGAAGGAACACGTACAGCACAAAAGCGTACAAGCAGACCTCGTCTGTTGACTGACAGAGACCGCCGACAATTGAAGAGGGTCGTAATGTGTAATAGGAATACATCTATCCAGACCATCACACAGGAATTCCAAATTGCATCACGATCCACTGCAAGTACTATGACAGTTAGGCGGAAGGTGAAAAAATTGGATTTCATGGTCGAACGGCTGCTCACAAACCACACATCACGCCGGTAAATGCCAAACCACGCCTCACTTGGTGTAAGGAGCGTAAACAATGGACGATTGAACAGTGGGGAACGTTGTGCGGAGTGACGAATCACGGTACACAATGTGCCGATCCAATGCATACGGCGAATGCCCGGTGAACGTCATCTGCCAGCGTGTGTAGTGCCAACAGTAAAATTCGGAGGCTGTGGTGTTACGGTGTGGTCGTGTTTTTCATGGAGGGGGCTTGCACCGCTTGTTTTTTTGTGTGGCACTATCACAGCAGCACAAGCCTACATTGATGTTTTAAGCACTTTCTTGCTTTCCACTGTTGAAGAGTACTTCGGGGATGATGATTGCATCTTTCAACAGGATCGAGCACCTGTTCATAATGCACGGCCTGTGGAGGAGTGGTTACACGACAATAACGTCCCTGTAATGGTCTGGCCTACACAGAGACCTGACCTGAATCCTACAGAACACCTTTGGGATGTTTTGGAATGCCGACTTCGTGCCAGGCCTCACCGACCGACATCGATACCTTTCCTCAGTGTAGCACTTCGTGAATAATGGGCTGCCATTTCCCAAGAAACTTTCCAGCACATAACTGAACGTATGTCTGAGAGAGTGGGAGCTGTCATCAAGGCTAAGGGCGAGCCATCACCATACTGAATTCCAGCATTAGCGATGGAGGGCGCCACGAACTTGTAAGTCATTTTCAGGCAGATGTCCGGATACTTTTGATCACATAGTGTATATGAGACTCCCTGCTTTCAGGACTTGCCACAGGCATTACGATTCATTGGTACAGGAACTTTCAAACTGCAAAAGGATTTAAGCAGGGATGCTTCTTATCTACCACATCGTTTAAAATATACGTCCAGAAAACCTTAGACTAGTAAGTTGGGAGCGTGCGGTTATGGGCATTCAGATAATTAAGAATCAATGTATGCACATCTCGTTCATCGCAAATGATCGGACAGTGGTGACTAATGATGAGGCTGATACCTGCATTATGCTAAGAAAATTATTAGAAGAATATGATAAGTGTGAATTGAAAATAAATTTTCAACATACTGAATATCTATCCAGTGGACAAAATGTTACAAACGTTACAGTAGATGCCCAGCACATTAGGGCATGTAAAAAAATTAAATATTTGTTTAGCTTCCTATCGGAAGACAGGAGAAGTAACTGGGAAATATAGGTACCAGCAGCCCACGGGAAAACAGCAATCCACCTAACTAAACCGTTTGTCATGGTCTCTTAAGATAAGTTTGAAAGTACGGTAAACACTCTGTTGAAGTATTTTACAGTGTGACTACTACAACTTATAGATGTGTGTGCTGGAGGTTACTGGAAAAAAAATTTTAAAAAATGAGTGTTATAGAAACGGAATATCTTAGAAGATCGTGGAGAATATTTCGATGAGAGCAAGCAAATAAAGCTATTAGGGAAATGACCCACACTCAAGAAGCATGACAGAACAGAAGAACGGCGGCTCGCGTGATGTGGATAGACAATACGACATGCAGATAAGAGAGGCCAAAGAAGGTCTCGATGTGTCGTCCATATGAAACAAGGAGAAGAGGAAGATTGAATATTGTCTGTTTGGATGGGGTTAAGGACACTACGAGGAAAGGAGAAATGAAAGCGAAGCACAAGAAGATAGAAACATGTAGCGACAAATATGCTGCGGTGACAGCTTTAGGAATCCCACAAGAGAGAGAGAGGGAGAAAATGGTTTCTTTGAAGCTAACACCGTCGATTTCCTTCCCCACCTTTCTCCATACTAAGTTTGCGTTCCGTCTTTGTTGGCCAAGACGTCTACGGGGCTTTCAACATCTGACATTGCCTCCGTCCAACTCGATATAAATAGAAATGGAGGTTTCGGATAGAATAATGTCAATGTACACACTGTACCTGAAACGATAAAATAATAATCCGCAACATTTTCCCATCTTCTCTCTAACTTATAGTTAGACTCATTTCACATGTTGCATAGGTCACTGGGCGCTATCTGATATTTGGTGATAAATAATATTTTTTTTTCTCGGTGACCAGGTTCGACAGAATCTAGCTGCCATTTTCGGATCTTCTGGAAATAATGTTACTGTGCGTGAATCGCACAACCATAACGAGAGCACACTCCATTTATAAAATCTTTTCTGTTGGACCGTAGCTACAACGGCTCCACGGACGAACTCTCCTCCGGTGCACATTGTGCTACCGACTTTTTATTTATTCTGTTTTATGTATTTAGCAAGTCAAAGTGGGGCCTTTGTTTTATATACGAGTGTGCTCTCTATACGATCGTGCGATTCAGGGACAGTAAAGTTATTTCCAGAAGATTCGAAAAAGACAGCTAGACTGTCGAAACCGGTCATTGAGGAAGTAAATGTATTTCAACTCGCGATCTTGGCTGCAACAATTCTTATTTAGAAGCGTTTCCGTCATTCTGTCACATTTTCTCGTTGAAATACAGTATGTTTTGGATAGTTTAGATTTCAAGTGATCACACAAAATGAAGTCTAAACACGTTTTATCGTGATCCCTGAGTTGTTTATTGCACAGTGTCTTTGTTGAGAAAGCTGTTGCGAAGACTACTATTTAGGTTACTAGCGGAGGAAACCAGCTTTGCTCAGGTGTTTATTCATAGCTGTGCGTCCACGCCCGTAACACTCAGCGTCAGACCTTGCGCTTAGCCGGCCGTTGTGGCCGAGCAGTTCCAGGCGCTTCAGTCCAGAACCGCGCGATTGCTACGGTCGCAGGTTCGAATCCTGCCTCGGGCTTGGATGTGTGTGATGTCCTTAGGTTAGTTTGGTTTAATTAGTTCTAAGTTCTAGGGGACTGATGACCTCAGATGTTGAGTCCCATAGTGCTCAGAGCCATTTGAACCATTTTGAACCTTGTGCTTAATCTTTTACGTCATATCTCCTGAGCTGTGTGTCGTACATTGATATAATTTTGTAGATGCATTCAGCGTTATACGTGGATCCTGTCTGAAAAATATGTTGTTAATAGGAATTAGTAACAAGTAAGTAATAAATTTAAACGTTATGCACAATGCGCCATTTTTTCCAGCATCTCATTGCTTATGACGTCATATCTCCTGAGCCATGTGTCTTTTAGGTACTTTCAGCGGCATACTACTTGCGAAATTTATTGCGGAAAGGGTTAGTAGCAAAGAAGTAAATAATTTCAACGTCACACATGATGCGGCAGTTCTTCACGCATTTCATTGTTTCTTGAAGTCGTATCTCCGGAACTTGTATACCTTACAGTGATATAATTTTGCACTTATTCAGTGGTAAATGTGCAAACTGTCTGTGAAAAGCGTCGTGAATGCAATTAGTAGTAAAGAAGTAATAAACTGTAACGCCAGATCACATTCGGTACTTTTTCCTGCAAGAACAGCGGAAAAGTAGTAAGTGACAAACATTTTTCCTTTCATAATTTTACACGGGTTGTCAACGAGAGAAAATTTCGTAAATGTTTGAAATTCTGTGAAATTTTGTTGCAAGTCGTCGAGTGCTATCATTCTCAAATAGTGGATGAAAAAATGTCTGGAAATTCACACGTCGCAGGCTATGCTTCTGTTCACCCCCACCTGCCTGACAGGTAGGTCGTTCGTAACCGCACAGCTATAGTTGCTTAACTGTCTCAGTAAGCATACTCATGATTGCCCACCCCAAACCGCTAAGGATAGCAACTTGAAATTTGAATACGGTGTTGGTCTTATACTGTAGTCGTCGCTGAAGAAGGGATATTTTTAAACTCCGCCGCTAAGGTGGTAAAATTGGATGTAAAAGGTTATTTGAAAAACATCACCCTTAAGGCAATTTTGAATCGAGCATGTTTCGAGATTTAACCCGTATGGGGTGAAATAATGGGTGAAAGATTTTAGAAAATAAGTCACTATTAAAGACCTGCTAAAGAACTTTTAAGGCTGCATGAATGAGAATTGGTATTTAACTTGTCGGTTACAAATTAAAAGACACATGTTTCGGCGTTTTTGTAAATTCAATCCCTGAGGGGGTGAAAAAAGAGATGAAGTGTTTTATGAAATATTTCATTGTGAACGCATTTTCCAAAGCTAAATCCACGAAAATTTCCATTTGACTTCTCGGTTAGAAACGAAAAATAGATGTTTCATCGTTATCTGAAATTAACCGCTTCCCGGATGAAATGGGAGATGAAAGTATTTGTGGATGTATTTCATTATACAAGCATTTTTGAAGTTAAATCTATGAAAATTTGTATTTGGCTTCTTTGTTAGAAACAAAAAGAAAAACTACGCATGTCACTGTTTATGAAAATTCAACACCTAATGGGGTGAAATAGGGGGCTGAAATGTTTTATGAAAATATTCCATGTAGAAAAAGATTTTAAAGCTAAACGTAAGAAAACTGATATTTGACTTTTCGGTTGCAAATGAAAGAAATACGTGTTTCGGTGTTTATGGAAAATCAGATTCTTTGGTGGTAAAATAGACAGTGAAAATTTTTAAGAAAATATTTAATTGTATTAAAAAATGTTTGAAACTAAATCTATGAAATTTTGTATTTCACTTCTCGGGTAGATATAAAGGAATGTATATTAGGGCGTGAGTGTTTTTAAGGAAATATCACCATATGGACGCAAAAGGCATGATTGAGAAATACCTTTGACTCCAGCTAACAGAAAATGGTTCTAATGGCTCTGAGCACTGTGGGACTTAACGTCTGAGGTCATTAGTCCCCTAGAACTTAGAACTACTTAAACCTAATTAACCGAAGGACATCAAACATATCCATGCCCGAGGCAGGATTCGAACCTGCGACAGTAGCGGTAGCGCGGTTCCAGACTATAGCGTCTAGAACCTCTCGGCCACTGCGGCCGGCCAAGCCAACAGAATCGTTTCTTTGTCAGAAGTACTTTTAGAAAGGTCCGCTTCTATGGCCTTAATTAGCGTGAAGAGTTTAGTAAGGCGTTGCAATTTGTGAACAACATAAAAATCTGATTGAAGAAAAACAAAAAAAATCTGTGCAGATCATACAGACTACACAAGCAAAGCAGCAGGCGCTAAGCTAGTAAGGTATAGTGTACCAAGTTTGGCTGAAATCTTTCCAGTGCTTTAGGAGGAGATGTGGAACACACACACACACACACACACACACACACACACACACACACATTTGAATGGATTTCATGCACTCGGTATAAAGTCTTGCACTTTATCGTTATACATTCCACTCAATAAATAACACTATTTTGCTTCATTTTTCGATTACTCTACCCTCTGCGTCTTACCATTCCTTCCCCACTTCCCCTGCGTATCTCTAACGCTTCCTTCCGCTTATCTCATTAGCAGAGGTTGGAAATTTGATACTACAGTTCATTGGACGTTTTAACAGCGTTTCCTTTTAAGAGCAATGGAACTTTATCGTCATCTAAAAAGCGTCTCGTTAACTGCAACGGAAACGACTGGTTTGTTTCCATTCGTGGAAATCGAACGGAGGGCAAAGACTCTGAGTCAACGACGTTGCGACACCTGCTACAGACGTCTCGTCAGCGGCGGGGACTGATGACCGCGTAATGGACAGGCCGTCTGTGAGCAGATAAAAGCGGCGGCGGCAGCTTCCAGGAGTTAAGAGTTCCCACAGCCACCATGAAGGCGTCGCTGTTGCCATTGCTGGTCGCCCTGGCCGCTGTCGCGTCCACACTCGCAGACAACCCGGACGACCTGCCGCACTTCGGCACGCAAGACGACATCTCGCCGCTGCTCCACAACAAGGAGCTCGTGCAGGCGCAGATCAACTGCGTCCTCCACAACGGGCACTGCGACAAGCTCGGCATCAAGCTGAAGAGTGAGTACAGTGCGGTCAGTCGATGTTCGCGTCAACTACTTGACAAGTTAGCTGAAGTCGTGGCACTTGTTTAGGGACTTTAAGGAACCCAGACAAGCTTTCTTGTAACGTATTTCCTCCCTAAATGCTCAAGTGGCTCTATAGAAGACACGCTATTTATCGATTGCTTTGGATATCAGTTTCATATAATTTATAGTCGTTGTTGTGGCCTTGAGTCTAGAGACTGGTTTGATGCAGCTCTCCATGCTACTCTATCCTGTGCAAGCTTCTTCATCCCCCAGTACCTACTGCAACCTACATCCTTCTGAATCTGTTTAGTGCATTCATGTATTCATCTATTGCTCTGCCTCTACGATTTTTACCCTCCACCCTGCCCTCCAATACTAAACTTGTGATCCCTTGATGCCTCAGAATATGTCCTACCAACCGATCCCTTCTTCTAGTCAAGCTCTGCCACAAACTTCTCTCCAATTCTATTCAATACCTCCTCATTCCCCCCCCATGAACCATGGACCTTGCCGTTGGTGGGGAGGCTTGCGTACCTCAGCGATACAGATAGCCGTACCGTAGGTGCAACCACAACGGAGGGGTATCTGTTGAGAGGCCAGACAAACGTGTGGTTCCTGAAGAGGGGCAGCAGCCTTTTCAGTAGTTGCAAGGGCAACGGTCTGGATGATTGACTGATCTGGCCTTGTAACAATAACCAGAACGGCCTTGCTGTGCTGGTACTGCGAACGGCTGAAAGCAAGGGGAAACTACAGCCGTAATTTTTCCCGAGGGCATGCAGCTTTACTGTATGATTACATGATGATGCGGATCTCCGGGCGGGGACTACTCAAGAGGATGTCGGTATCAGGAGAAAAAGCTTGCACAGGATAGAGTAGCATGGAGAGCTGCATCAAACCAGTCTCAGGACTGAAGACCACAACAACAACAACCTCCTCATTAGTTATGGGATCTACCCATCTAGTCTTCAGCATTCTTCTGTAACACCACATTTCGAAAGCTTCTATTCTCTTCTTGTCTAAACTATTTACCGTCCACGTTTTACTTCCATAAAAACCTACACTCCATACAAATACTTTCAGAAACGACTTCCTGACACTTAAATCTTTACTCTATGTTAACAAATTTCTCTTCTTCATAAACGCATTCCTTACCATCGCCAGTCTACATCTTACATCCTCTCTACTTCGACCATCATCAGTTATTTTGCTCCCCAAATAGCAAAACTCATTTACTACTTTAAGCGCCTCATTTCCTAATCTAATTCCCTCAGCATCACATGATTTAATTCGACTACATTCCATTATCCTCGTTCTGCTCTTGTTGATGTTCATCTTATATCTTCCTTTCAAGACACTATCCATTCCTACAGCTGCTCTTCCAGGTCTTTTGCTGTCTCTGACAGAATTACGATGTCATCGGCAAACCTCAAAGTTTTTATTTCTTCTCCATGGATTGTAATTCCTACTCCGAATTTTTCTTTTGTTTCCTTTACTGCTTGCTCAGTATACACATTGAATAACATTGGATATAGGCTACAACCCTGTCGCACTCCATTCCCAACCACTGCTTGCCTTTCATGCCTCTCGACTCATATAATTGCCATCTCGTTTCCGTACAAATTGTAAATAGGCTTTCGCTCCCTATATTTTACCCCTGCCACCTTCAAAATTTGAAAGCGAGTATTCCAGTCAACATTGTCAAAAGCTTTCTCTAAGTCTACAAATGCTAGAAACGTAGGTTTGCCTTTCCTTAATCTATTTTCTAAGATAAGTCTTAGGGTCAGTATTGCCTCAAGTTTTCCAACATTTCTACGGAATCAACATTTCTACGGGAACATTCCCCTAGGTCGGCTTCTACCAATTTTTTCATTCGTCTGTAAAGAATTCGTGTTAATATTTTACAGCCGTAGCTTATTAAACTGATAGTTCGGTAATTTTCACTTTTGTCAACATCTGCTTTCTTTGGGATTGGAATTATTACATTCTTCTTGAAGTCTGAGGGTATTTCACCTTATAGTAAGTGTTGTGGATTCGCAAGAGCGCCAACCCACTATGAGAGGAAGCCGAAAGGCACGCGTTTTAGCTCACGCAGGCTGGCGTGAGGTCTGGAAAAGGTCAAGGAAATTAGAATAGAAAAAAACGTACGTAGCTGCTGGAATACTTAACTTTAATCCATAAATGGTGAACATCGCTCTTGACGGTACATGTTTTACAGCATCAATAGCAACTGGTAATGGCGTCTTGCTAGGTCGTAGCAAATGACGTAGCTGAAGGCTATGCTGACTATCGTCTCGGCAAATGAGAGCGTATTTTGTCAGTGAACCATCGCTAGCAAAGTCGGCTGTACAACTGGGGCGAGTGCTAGGAAGTCTCTCTAGACCTGCCGTGTGGCGGCGCTCGGTCTGCAATCACTGATAGTGGCGACACGTGGGTCCGACTTATACTAACGGACCGCGGCCGATTTAAAGGCTACCACCTAGCAAGTGTGGTGTCTGGCGGTGACACCACAGCAAGCATTATAATTTCAAAAACTTGACAAAATCTTCAACAAAATTCACGACAAACTCTTCAGATTTTATGTCTAGGACCAACTACGAGGGCGTTCAATATGTAATGCAAGACCTTCTACCTGAAGGCAGGTTGGTTTTGTTCAGGATTCCAGAACACCATATTAACCGCCACTCTTATGGCTACCAAACCCTATTTTTCAGCATAATCTCAGTGCAGATCAGCACTGCAGAGTGCCTCCCACTTGGGTTGGTGTAACTTCAGTGTTACGACATCTGTGACAAGGGGCGTGAGTTGTTACAAACTTGGAGCACCATTCCACAACAGTGGTTTTCGGCAGACGTTGTGCCCCACATGCATTGATCATTTTACGATGGCTGTCAGCCGGTGTTTGTCCTTCGGTAGCCAAGAAACGAATAACAGCACTTTGGTCCTGTTTGGGCGCATTTGATAACAACGTCGCCCTTGTTCACGTTTCCGCATTTATCGCACGAACATCGGAAAGACACGAATGCCATACTAATCCGTCGCCTACGTGTCGGTGTTTAGATATCCGCGTCAAGTCGTGCTACCTTGCGTATATGCTGCAACAACGTTCTCAGACGGAAACTTTGGATCGTCCCTTATATTGAAAGTCGTTTGTATCTTCCAGAATATTCGTCACGTTTCCCAAGCAGTCAAACGAGCTATTTATCCTTCGTGCTGCCCTCCACCCGCACATTCAATATCCCCAGCTAGTTCAGTCTGATAAATATCACCATCTTAGGGAGTATTCCAGTACAGACCTCCTCTATAAGCCATCCACAGAGCTCTTCAGTTCAACCAATGAATGCAAGTTGTCAATTTCTTTACTTGCAGTTGGCTGAACACACTCATACAACAAAGCAAACAGGTATTTGACAATTTCTAATAAAACACTGCCTTATCACAAACTTAGGTATGTCCAGTGGACACCATATCCAAAATTATTAAACCTCTTTGACCTTAAAAAAATCGTGACGACGCTGTAGCATTCAACCAGAGGTGCCCGATTCGAATCCTCTCCAAGAGATAGGTTTTGGGCGAAAAATGCGAGATACGAGTGTATAGTTCTTCGTTATGCGATTGTACTGCAATGTTTTTAATTTCATTTCGAGCCCATTTGCAATGTTTCAAGTAGTGAGGAAGTAATGTTTTGTTCACGACGATGTGGCCATTGAACAGAAACAATGAACTAGGAGGATATCAATCATGTTTCCGTGAATGTTACACAAGCAGCTGAGAACTGAAATAAATCTGCATTAAAAGCGTAGTCTTCATACGTAGGGCTCTGGACAAAACACCGGCTACTAAAACACAACGCTACTGCAACAATATCAGTTTCATGCATTAGGTAAGCCTTTTGCTACAAGTTTGTGCTTAGCTATTTTCATCCTCTTTTTCATTTTGGACGTAGCTATGAAGTAATATCTTGCTACTGCGCCGTAAGGCTACAAATAACGCTTTTCCACAAGGGAAATTGCTGTTTATTATTATCAGTTTCCCCTCACTGCCCTTCTGATAGGGAGAAGAAGTTTTTCCTATTTCAGCAACATCTTCGTGCATATACAGGGAGTCTTTACCATTGACCTCGCATCTTGGAGGCGGAGGGCTAGCATTCTCGACGAGTCGTCCAGATTTAGGTTCTCATCGTTTTCCTTAATATACCTGAATTAATGTGAATGCCGTGATGCTTCCTTTAAAATGAGTACTTCTGACTCCATTCTCCATTCTTGCCGTCTGCAACTTGGGCTCCGTTTCTAACGATCTCTTTGTCGCCTTCCTTTGACAGCGGATAATGTCAAATACAACAGTTAACATAGATCACAAAAGAATTAAGATGTCGAATCAATAACACTTTCAGCCTTGTATTTTTCCAATTTAATTTTGTTTTTGTTACCAGTTTCGGTGTTGGACTACGCCATTTTCATTCCCCTGACCGACGGGTAGGAAGAATGATACCTCTTGTACAGTCGAAGTAGGGGCCAGCATAGAGTCACTGGTATCCTACATTTCTTTTTAATAACATCATCACTTCATAGAGGAATGAAGGGTCACGTTCTTAAAAAGAAGTCTACATATACCAGTGACTATGTGCTGTTCCCTACGTCGACTGTACCAGCGGTGGCCTGGAGACAGCGTAGAATAACGCTGAAATTGGCAACAAAAATAAAATAAAATAGGAAATATATGCGGCTGAGGACGTATTTGATTTCACATTTTATACTGAACAACCGAGGTCTCGCAACCATCCTGTATAAAGATGGACTTACAGAGGAAGAAATAAGAGGTTGAATGTGAAATGCGTTATTCATCTTCTCCTGCATAATCATCCGCAGCAGAATCTCTTTATTATGATAGGGAGGACATTCACATGAGATTCGATACCAGTGACTATGTGCTGTTCCCTGTGTCGACTCTACCAGCGGTGGGGCCTGGAGACGGCGTAGTGTAACGCCGAAATTGCTAACAAAAATAAAATGAAATTAGAAATATATACGGCTGAAAACGTTTTTGATTTCACATTTGTAAGACATCACGATAGCTGTGGATTTTGTGAAAAAATATTGTGGACCACCTGCGTGTCTTCCCCGACGGCAGTGATACCTTCAAGCGGGACAACTGCGTGTGTCAAAAAGCCTGAATCGTGCTACGGCGTGATAGTGAATTTACCTTGATGTCTTGGCCAGGAAATTCACTCGAGCCGATTCCTACGGATACTACCGGTCGCCGTCTCCGCACCCACAAACCACCTGTCCCTAATTTACGACAACTGTACGAGCTGCTGCCGATACTTGCTACCACGTACCTCCATTAACCTAGCACTGACCCGGTCGTTCCCTGCAACGCACCATCGCTACTGTATTACATTCCAAAGGGGACTAACACACTGCTAAGAACCTAAGTCCTCAGAAAGTTTTGGCTCATTGGTTCATCTTCAATGGTGAAAAGTCTACGGCTGTGAACTTAGTGAAGTACGTACACATATGTTGTGTTTGTCCCTAGGCAGAAAAAAACTATAAACTGACTTGACATTACCGCTAAACAGGTTTCGAGTTTATAAAATATTCACCTACCGCAAAAATGCTGTATATCTAGAAACTGCCCCTAAGAAGTAGCTTCGGAAATTCATTGATATTAACAGTTCATTATTTGCATTCAGCCAAATTCTGATCAAATCTACCTTAAATTAAGGGATACATAATTTGAAATACGACTTTGGAAAATTCCAGCTTGATTTTGCAACTGGGCAGTTAACTACAAAATGTCTGCAATCTCACCACTTGTTTCTGTTGACGGCTTGTTGATCTTTTATTGGTTAAATGCGGATTAGGTAATTTGTTAAAGAGTTGCGACCCCCCCCCCCCCCCGTTTACGATATCTATTGGTGGCTTCAAACCCATCAACACAGACGTTGGGATGGGAAGACAATTATCCACCCTACCTCCACCAAACTCTGCCCGGTGATATTTTTACAATTCAATAAACTGGTACTAAGATGCAACTGAATGATTGGTTCGCGAGTTTCTTCAATGACAGGGATTTGCTTGGAGTCCTTATTCACTACCCATAAGTTCTGAACACTATTACACAAGTGACTGCGATGTGCCTGATACTTAGGTATCTGAGAACGCGAAGGTGACATGCCCTGCAGCAGCTCTGTATTCACTTGCACCCCGAAAAGTAAACTACGGCATACAAAGCAGGTGGCAACTACCTCGCCAGGAAGAGCTAGCGCCCAGTGCACCACGTAAGCGATGACTTAACTCGGTTACGTTGCCATCTGTAGGCAGACCACAAACTGTCACCTCATACTGTGTTTTGTTTTTTCGTTAATATGACACGCCAAGTATATCTCTCTTGTCCATGGCGAACGCTCCCTAACACTAAGCTGCAACAAACAGAACAAGGAATATACTTTGACAACACAACAAACAATCTTTTTCCCTATCAAAATTTTTATTTATTTATAACAACACTACATACTGTCAGAACCAAACTCGTCTGCTACTGAAATGGTAGGAGCATGGATCTGGGAATTTCGAGGTGCTGGGCAGACAAGACTAACATTTCGTACTTTCATTGTTTTCTTTTTTAATCTCAATTTTCTCAAATGTAGCAAATATATAAAAAATTTACCCAGGGGCACATGACTTTTTTAAAAAACAACGATTTAAAAACTCATAAGCATTTAAGAAAATGTAGATTTTAAAAAATCGATGAAAAGCCAAAAATCAGAAGCATTTGGATACAGTTTTAAAAGAATTACAGGGAACTTTTAATTCTGGCGTAGAATAATCACTTTTTAAAGTAAAAAAAATAGATTAAAAATATTTGAGCTAGGTAATTCTTTACATTGTTTAAAGGAAAAAAGTTGCTCAGTCTCAAAAGACTTTAAATTTTTAATTCACGACAATGCTAAAACCATAAATACTTTAAGATTCACAGCGCAGCTAGAAGGAAACTAAAATAAATAACTACGCCAAGGTTGGCGGCTAGAGGTCAGGCAATACATCTAACAAAAGGTTCAAATGGCTCTGAGCACTATGGGACTCAACTGCCGTGGTCATTAGTCCCCTAGAACTTAGAACTACTTAAACCTAACTAACCTAAGGACATCACACACACACATGCCCGAGGCAGGATTCGAACCTGCGACCGTAGCAGCAGCGCGGCTCCGGACTGGAGCGCCTAGAACCGCACGGCCACCGCGGCCGGCATACATCTAACAGACGCACGGTTCTGGCCAGACTCTTAATTATAAAATATACAATATTACAAATCGCTAGCGGACGCTTGCCCTCAGAACAAGGGAATTGTGCCCGTTTAGTGAATAAACAGACAACTAAACGTACATTTTTTTAAACAATTTTAACACCTTCTGATGTAATTCAAAAGAATCAACGCATGAGTGCTTAAAATATAAAAGATATTACAATGCTGGATATTATTTGTGCTGGACAAAATGTGATCTCTTTTATAATGGTCTTAAATATAACATGGGCACATTCCAATTACCAAGGAGGCCAATCTGCTTTTGAAACACAGGTCAGATAAGAGCCACTAGAGAAAGCTACTAACGCTGTAGGCGTGTACCCAAAACAACTCTCAGCTAGCAGGACATAGCAAAACCACAAAAGGCATCTAGCACCAACCTGTAATTACATGCAAATGAGGTTCTCACCATTTATTTGTCCGTCGGAGCTGGAGGCACAAAGAATTCGGGGAGGACCTCGTCTGTCCACGAAGGCATCAGAAATGAGAAGTGGCAGAGTCAGAAGACGCAACTAGTATCCACGAAGGTGGAGTGAAGCGAGGAATGTTCAGATGGCATCAGCACTCTCTCCACGGTAAACAGCTGCCATCCCAAATACGGTGACCACCTTCTCCGTCCTTAGCGAGCGAGCTTTTTTAATGTGGGAAATAGTCTACAACATAAGGCACAAAGAGAGCTGTGCGTATCGTCAAATTCGCTTCAGAGAGCCGTAAGGGTGCCTCTGGTGAGACACAAGGAAGGCCTTCGCCAGGGAACGAAACGAAAGAGGTTCAACATGACGTATGCACGGCTCATGACGTATCTCCTTTATACAGAAGCTCATTTGTGAATGAACAGAACATGGATATAAAGAAGCTGTAGTAATTGTGAAAATTAAGGAAAAAGGGCTATCAGAGCAATAAATGAAGAAAAACGGACAACTGGGCTTAGGACTCAACGCTCTGAGCGTTCTGTACAAACTTGGATATGGTTCAAAAATGGTTCAAATGGCTCTGAGCACTATGGGACTTAACATCTGTGGTCATCAGTCCCCTAGAACTTAGAACTACTTAAACCTAACTAACCTAAGGACATGACACACATCCATGCCCGAGGCAGGATTCGAACCTGCGACCGTAGCAAACTTAGATATGTACATAGATAATAATAATAATAATACAATAATAATTATCAGCGGCTCAGTGGCTTGGTGCAAGTGTTTCTATTGAACGCCACTTTGGCGACTTGCATATCCCTGTCTTACCCCAGCTATCCTCCTGGGGAATGGGGATCTACACTTTAACGTGGAATCTGAACAACATGTTGTTACTGGCGACTCCTTACATCGTTGAGAGGTGAAGGCTAGATTAAAAGTAAGACTAAAAGGTCCGTGTTCCAATTGAGATACGATCCTGCAACATCTTGGTTTCCAGATCCACACTTTACAGCTAGTCTACCAGGCCTGATAAGTACAAAGATAGTTAACCTGTGGGAAACGATGAGTGAGTTTACGAGTATCAAAATACGTGACATAAATGGCCACATATTTTGATTGCGTTGAATTAGAAGCTAAGATTATTTACATCACCAAGCGACCGTAGACGTTAGTATTTTATCTAAATTTCAACCTCATACCTTCACTCATTCCTGAGAAAAGAGATCTAAACATATAGACAGAAAAAAAACTTATTGTGATATACTATGGAAGGCGGAAAAATAATGCCTCCGACTTTTTTATTTAAAGACTCTTACAGTATTTGAAATAAAACATCTTATTAACATTCTACATCTTTACCGAGCGAGGTGGCGCAGTGGTTAGCACACTGGACTCGCATTCGGGAGAACGGCGGTTCAAACACGCGTCCGACCACCCTAATTTATATTTTCCGTAATTTCCCTAAATCGCTTCAGGGAAATGCCGGGATGGTTCCTTCTAAAGGGCACGACCGACATCCTTCTCCATCCTTCCCTAATCCGCTGGGACCGATGACCTCGCTGTTTGATCCCTCCACCGAACTACACCTTCATTCTTCAGACTACAGATTTACATTTCAATATAGTCACCCTGTTGACTGACGCATTTCTCCCAACGAGAGACCAGCTAGTTGATATTGTCACAGTGGAATGTTTGACATTGTTGATGGAACGCCGGCTGCTACGGCAGCAGGTTCGAATCCTGCCTCGGGCATGGATGTGTGTGATGTCCTTAGTTAGGTGTAAGCAATTCTAAGTCCTAGGGAACTGATGACCTCAGATGCCAAGTCCCATTGTGCTCAGAGCCATTTGAACCATTTATTGATGGAACCACAACCTCACCTCTGCTTGCATCGCTTCATCACTGACAAACTGGAGTCCTCAAAGGTGTTCTTTCAAGTCTGGTAACAAATGAATATCAGATGGAACCAAGTCGGAACTGTATAGAGGATGATTGATGAGAGTGAATCCAAGACGTCAGATAGTGGCAGATGCCGCAGCGCTCGCGTTGGTTGTCATTCTGAAGGAGAGGGAGCACCCTGTGTGGATTAACTTATCGAATTTCTGTTTTCAATTTTCTACGTTACACACCGCAGCGATACACGCTCTAGTTCGGCACCCTCTGGCGGCAAAGATTCGCCACTTGCCAGCCAAGTGGGAAAGTCGACCGAACAATGTGCACTACATGCAGTACTTCAAGCGAATTTTTTGACTGGAGACTCCATCAGGAGTTGCGTGCACCACGACTACCACACCAGTGTTAATATCAAAATGAGGGTCATCATTGGTCGTTGAAATAGAAATCCTGATTTTGGTTGCAAACAGAAATAAATATTTCTACTTAAACAACCTCTACTGACCATCATTCTGTTGTTAATACTTCAAGTGATATTGAGAACAAAACAAACAAAAATTCGGAGAAAATTACTTTTCAGCACGCCCTCTTAATTACAAATTAACAATTTTCGGATTTTTCCCGTTTCTTGTAGTGGGATACCTTGCTTCTTTGTCAACTTTCATAGTTATAGATCAACGGGAAATACCCTACAGGCTTTGATGAGTTTGCGAGTATCGAAATATGGTCGTATCTCTTGATTGCATTGACTTGCAAGGTTAAATTTTGCACAATGTCTAGGGACCTTAGACCTTAGTACATGATACAAATTTAAGCTTCATACCTCTACCCGTTCCTGAGAACAGTAGGTTTTAACAATCGGACAGACAGAGACGGAGGGACAACAAAGTGATCCAGCGAGGATCCCATTTTTACCCATTTAAGGTACGGAACCTTAAAAACGTAAAATAGTGTAGCATATATGAAGCTGTCATAAAGGTAAATACGAATAGACCAAAATGGCAAGGGAAGTTATGATGAAAGCAGATTAATGGACAAGGCACGAGGTAGGTTTAATATTTTGTGGAAGTCAGGAAAATAATCTAAAATTTGATGGGCGGTGTACACTGTGCGTGTGTGTGTCCTCACGCAATTAAGGGTACATCTACTACCCCCTAATTAGCAAAGGAACCGGTGCAAAGAAGACGAGTGAAGAATATTGGCGAAAAGTTGGGGGGAATGACAACACTACGCTTCCAAATAGAGGGATCCAGCGAATTAGGAATATCTGAGAAATAATCTTCTTCCTTAGCATAAACTCAGATGTTTGTAAGTTTTATAACAGATATACTTACATATTGTGTATTTGTTGCAGAAGCGATTCCTGAAGTCATAACCAACAAATGCCGCAAGTGCTCACCGCGGCAGAAGGCCAACGCGGAGAAGTTGAAGAATTTTCTGCTGAAGCACTACCCCGGCGTCTGGGAGGCGGTCATCCGGAAGTACACGAAGAGGGGCACCCACTGACGAGGAGACGTCACTGCCCACGCCACGGCGTCATCGCAGCAGAAGTGGCGAGACCTCACGTATAAGAACTATGCGCGTCCGGTGCGCCAGCCTCAGGAAACTGTAGTTTACGACCCATAAGGGACTAACGCGAGTTGTCTTAACGACATTTTAACTGCTCTAGCGGGATATGACGTAAAGAAAGTATTATGATAAAACTGAGCAATGTACTGCATTATGGTTTAACTTTGTGCACAGAAATCATCATTATGCCATATTATTAAATGTTACCAAGTAACGTATTTATAGTTACTTTTAATAATATCCTTTCCATACCTATAATGGCTTTTCACTGCAAAGAAGACAGTAATGTATAACATTTACTGATTTTCCTTATCTGAAAGGGATCTGCATTCATAAGTCACCATTAAAGGAGGATGTTCTGCACTTTTACTTCTCAAATGGGTTTTAACTTCCCTTTTATGTAAGATGCTGGAACACACGGAAAATGATTCCAGTCTCTCAGCAAATATTCTGGTAAAGGTGATGGAGATGCGCTTGTAACATACTCGGAGAATGTGAAGTATTGCTTGAAAATTAACGAATACTATGTAGCAGGTAACTGTCTACGATTAACTGGGCTTCGGAAAACAAAATCACTAACGTTAACAAAGTCAGCATTTCGTCTGCGGTAGTAAGAATGCAAAAATCATTTTAGCGACGTTATAAGGAAAACGAATAGAAAGTATTTGCTTGAAAAACTCTCAAATTTTTTTGTGAATATCGCGGCTGCTGATACACCAGAAATATTGTGGCTTTTGATGCTTCGTATCGGTGACATGTCTAAGTTGTACATGGACACTTACACATTCAGTATGGCATTCGATTGAGAAGGAACCCCTTAAGTGGAAGACTCCACGTTCAGTCTTCAGTAAGGCACATTTGAAAGCATTATAAACTGAAAAACATTAAGTGCTGATGACTCACCATGTGCATCAGGAGGGCAACAAAAAATGAGTGTCCGGGAGGTATGTATTACACTTCACTGAACGGACATCATCGACATTCAAGAAATGTTCAAAAGAAACCAGTAACTTGCATTTTGAACAAAGTAGGATTCTAGGTAGAATTTTTGGAGTTCCCTCATAGCAGACAGAAAAGGTCCACGATTTCGACAACTCTTCGCCAAACATCTTAAACTTACCCCCTCCTCTAACTCGTTGTGTGTCATCAGTGTTAGAAGCTGAAACGTCCCCTTTGAACAATTTATACAAGACTGTGCTTAACCTGACACACAATATTTTTAGCGCAACGCAATCTGACTTTCAAAATTCCCTACAAAACAATGGCCCTGACTAACATTTAACTATACCTTTCACAAATCACTTACCTCACAAAAATCTTCGCTGCTCAAGCTACTGCAATACAGCGAGCGCCACTACTGCCAGCTAAATAAAAGATTCAAACTATGGAAGGCACTAACTACTGATAGGGATAGTTAGCAAATGAAAGATATTAATAGAGAACGAACAATGTATTTACCTTGATATCATCACAAGTCATAATATATATATCAGTTCATGACAAATTACAAACCTCCGCCATCTCTCTCCCCACATCCACCACTGCTGGCGGCTCACCTCCAACTGCGCAACGCTACGCGCTGTTCACAGCCAGCTGCCTAACACTACAATGGCGAGTATTACAACAATGCAAAGCAGCCACAGACTGCACACAGCACAGCCAGTGATTTTCATATTGAGGTGGCGTTACCAATAAAAAAACCTAAACAGCCTACTTAACGTTGCCAACAAGAAAATATAAACAGCCTACTTACATAGAGAAAACATAAACAGCCTACTTACATAGCCCCCATGCTCCCCACAAAAATTTTTACAAATTGGTTTGGGCAGTGCCCAATACAGATTTGAAAAAAATTTTTCATAATTACAATAACAAAGATATCAAATGCACACACTTATTGATACAACGTTGGTCAAAAGCTAAAATTTTGTCACAGTCCATAAAGACAGTCCTGATTCATCACAGTAAAATAGCAGTGTTTTTCTCAAAGTCTAAGCAGTAAAAGAAAATGCACACAGAAGTAGTGGATTTCCATGCAGTCTTGAAGAAGTAGTGTTGTCCTTCCAACGGAAAGACAGTGCTGGCTCTTGACATGCTGACAGGTAATGGGCCACAATGGAGCAAACCCACAGCAGAGTCATTCGAAGTTTTGAAGAGTATTGGTAGGTAAGTCATCACAGAGCGGACCCACTGTAGTCCTGGTAGAGAGTATGGTATTGGTGGGCCACCAGAGGTGCAGACCCACTGCAGTCCTTGTAGAAATAATGGTATTGATGGATCATCAAAGATGTAGACCCACTGTAGTCCTTGAAGAGATGGCCAGCAGCCATCTGTTGTGACTGTGCAGGTGCACAATCACCGTTAAAGAGTCTTGCGGATAATATAGCAAGTCCATAAACCACCACTTGTGCACTCACAAAGTTTTTGAAATTGTCCTTAGAACCAGCAATGCTGTTATCCAGTCCCTTGCTGAGTTATTAACACATGTGCAAACACTAACAGTCCCTACTTCTCATATATTGTCCACATACTATGACCAACAGAAACGTGTGCAGTGAAATGTAACTAACAAGTTAATAATGTCATGAACTGGTGACAATTACAATTTTATAACATAAGAATACAATTACAAAGGTACAAAATACATCATTAAAAACATAATAATACAGATAACATTTGTAGTACAGGCTTTACAAAAGAATAGAAATAAACATATACATGAGTGTTACAAAAATAGTGACATAAGTACATACATAAAATAATGAGAATAGTTTTCGAAACATTAATTTCACACATGAACATTGAAACAGAACAGAATTGTAAACAACTTTACAAAGAAAATAACATATTATTAATGCAACTTATATTTGAGGATAACAGTATTCCTCCTCATAGTGAATATAGCTTAGTATTAGAAGAGAAAAAAATTCTATGAAACAGTACACAGAGACAGGAAGAAAACAAATACTCAAGGGTACACAAACACATAGTGGGATAACACCAATAGGAAAGGACAGGGTTCGTTTTCAGTGCAACATTTGGTACTGCAGTCCAACCCAAAACTTCATATATCTTTCCTCTTATTTCATCCTTTGTTTCCACCAAAAAAAATTCTATCTAAGCATGTTTTCTGTATTTATATGTTCACACATTTCTTACCTCAACATTTATTTCCAAGAAAATCCTACCTAAACCTGTTTTCTCAATGCCTTTCTTCCAATTCATCGCAACTCATTCTCTTAGAGGCTACCCCCTCTTAAGCTAACTTAAATCTACTGAGCTCAGATGCTAAACTAAGGGACGAGGCAATGCAGCATCACATAACAATTAATATAAACAGCAATTACCAAAAAATTGGAAAATTGCAAAGCAAGCTACCGTAAATCTAAATTAACAGATAAAATGCAAAATTACAACTAATATGAGCCAATGTGCAGCAACATGAAAAATCAATGAGTAGTAAAATTGGCTTAGCAGAGTAACACAAATTAAAGTTCAGTAGCACTATGCCTGGCAAACAGCAGCTTATATCTAAACATGACATAGCTCAAGAAGAAAAAATATTACAGTAAAAACAACAATGCAGATAAGGGAAATGTATATTCACATCTTAATGTCTATGTAATTAAAGTGGTGCACCACAAGAAGTTATTCTACCAAAAAGTTACCAATTACTTGAAAAGAAAATTATGAATGCAGTTACTAGTTCCTTCTTATTGTTCTTTCCTTTCCAAGTGCTCCTTTTTTAAAGAATGTGGATCATAAAATAATTATTTAATAGATCTGTTGACAGAAAGTGTTCACATTAGCAAATGCATTTCATTTTATAAAAGCAATGCTGCAACACAGCTGGAAACCAGATATCAAGTGAAATAAGCAATTACGCAAACCAAAGCATAAAAACATCATTCAATAGTCATGTGGCATTTCGTAAGTCAGTAGCTCTCAACTCTCATAGAAAGACACTTGTCATTATCAGGTTTGCAGATGTACGAATATTTCCCATCAATTCATAAGCATTTCAGCAATTAGCACAAAGTGCGAGTAATCATATGTTTTCAAATAACGAGGGTGTCGCATTAGCAATGAAAGGCACACCCTAATGGCTTGTTCTCCAGGTGTTTCCCTGTGCTCTGAAAGGCACGCGCTAATGGCTTTTTCTCCAGGCGTCTGACACAGCTGGGTGCCCATGACGCATTATGTGTAGGTGGTCCGTTAACTTTCTTACGGAAATATTTACGACAGCCGTTTCCGCTACAGAGACAGTCGCATATAAAGATATTTCACAGGTCAAGAATTTGCGTTACAAATCTGTAGAAACAAAATGCTATTGATATAACAGTGTCCAAAAAAAAATTTTCGTCTGCATTGTAATACATTCACGCATTTACGCACATTTCATAACTCTTAAAGTACGATTCTTGGTTTCCAACAACCTTTTCCACAAATCAGAGTCCCTAAACACTACTCATTATTCCTTACCTCATTATACATAAACATATTCGTCGACACTTCTTCAATATTTCATCATGAGAAATACGTAGCATAATAAACATTCCTCAACAACATAATACACATCGTCGTCGTAATAATAACATCATAACACCTCAGTCAAATCTCAAAATCGTCGTAACTTCCTCCAATAATTTCCAAGCCTAAAAAAATTCTCTGCTCATGTCAAAAGTGTCAGCTGCCTCAAACGTACTTTAAAAATCATGAATCCATACCAAATACATCATTCAAAGCTCTCATAGTATCACAATGGTTCCAAAAAAAAATATGAACAGTTTACAAAGTACAGACAAAATACAGTTTCATAAGTGTGAAGTTACCCAACTGTGTAATTACGTAAACATCTGTCACTGATATAGTAAAATAAATGTTTGTCTCTCTCAGTAATTTGTGTGTTAGAGAAATATGGTACCGATGTGTAAAGTTGTATAAGCAAATACCATATTAGCTAGGGTTCCTTGTGGTTGCCACACACATGGTACACAAAGTAGGCATGTACCCCCCTGAGGATAAATGTAATTATACCCTCAGGTGTTACAAATTACAGCAATGGAATGAAATGTATCACGGAAAACTTTCTTTGTAATAAAAAAATCTTTAAAAATAAATGTTTCAAGTACAAAATTAATCACTCAAATACGTGTACTGTAGCGCTAAATGTGCGTCTTGTTGCAACATAATCTGTGTGGAAGTGTCGTAGTTATCGTCCTCCGTAAGCAAAGTTCTGCTAAAGTCAATGTACTTACCTCATGATACACAAAAGTGAAATGCTTTACGTATAGATATCTTAGTTATTACGCTTATTGCCGTGATGAGGAAAGTACTGTACAGTAACGTATTGTTATGCTACGAAAAAGGCTGTCTCATTGTTGCTATACCACAAAAGTTACTACTAAAACATGTTTTTCTTCCTAGAAGAATTCAGAAAACTGTGCAGATATAAAACAGATACACTGCAAAAGCAACATTGTAAATTGTCACTCATTAGTAGCGTCGTGATAAAATCGTGTAGCTGTCACGTAAACTAACTATTGTCTCATCTGGTATCTCACAGAAAGTACTTTAAATCCGGAATGTATTTTCAAGTAAACCAAAATGTTGCATTAAAATCTCATTAGCAGTACTGGTAAATGTTCTAATCGTACAACTAACAAGCAAGAATGTACACACACAATTACACTGTGTCGTCTGTTCGCAATAACAATGCATTCGTAATTTCTGTTTAAATAATTTCTCTTGGTTCTTGGCTGGATATTGAACTTCAAACATTGTTGCATGGT
Source organism: Schistocerca piceifrons (assembly GCF_021461385.2). Classification (NCBI taxonomy): domain Eukaryota; kingdom Metazoa; phylum Arthropoda; class Insecta; order Orthoptera; family Acrididae; genus Schistocerca; species Schistocerca piceifrons. The sequence continues at coordinate 639,351,587 of NC_060140.1, read as the reverse complement.
AACAGTTTCTAAAGCATACTAGTAACGTGAAGTGAAACGTTTTATGGCAAAGACAAAGTTAAAAAGCAGATTATCTTTCAATAAACGGTTTTACATGTGAAATATGGTGTAAACCTTTACTCTTCCTAGTACGCAGAATTTCAACTTGAATGCAATTATCATGCGGTATTCGCCCGTAAAGAATACTGGAATCTTGCTCAAGGTTAGCGTCAATGTTATTTTTCTCTGAGCCAGCCGGCGCACGCGGCTGCCTGCGGTGTGAGTCATTGTCTGTTTCTTTGTTGGCGCGCGTCGTTATTGGGATTAGGAGACCTAACTTCTACAAATTCGCCTTGCCGAGAGGGCCCTGCTCTGTTTGAATCCCGCCAGTTCTGATGCAATTGACGTCTGTCGTTATGATCATATCGTCTGTCGTCATTTCGGTAGAATCCGTAGTTTCTTCCTTGTCGGTCACGTGGTGGAGAATTTCTCCCTGAATCGTAACTCCGCGCTGAACTGTTGCGTCTGAAGTTATTCTGTCTCCCCTGGTAATAATTGTTTTGGTTCCCATATTGTCTGTTTCTGTGGTTATCTCTGTCATAGTCATTGCTGCGGAGAGGTGATCTTTCCCTGTAATTATTACTACTCTGCCAACGGTTGTCATACGGGTGGTGTCTATTTTGGTCACGATTTGTGTGGTGAGAATAGCCTTGTCGCGTCCAGTTATCGTTTCTGTCGTCACGGAATTGTGACGGATGTGACCTGTAGTGATTGTTTTCCTGTTTTCGCATCCCGCGACTGTCTGTGTCAATTTCTAATTCTTGTAACAGTCCCTGAAAAGCTTCAATGTCGTCTTTGCAACGTCCTGCTAAAATAATATGTCGTAAATGTTCAGGTAATTTGATTAAGCAAATGCGGATGAGTTCTGAGGGGCTGTATGGGTTTGTCAGGTACTGATTCTTGTGCAACATGTCTTCAAAATATTTCATAAGACTGGAAAATTCAGATTGTTCGAAACGTTTCATCATTATGATGCTATGTTTTACACGGTCTTGTGTGGCTTGAGACCAATATGCTGAGAGGAAGGCATGGTAAAACTCTCCTTCACTGTGGCAATCGTGAATTACCGATCGCATTCTTACAGCTGGTTCATTCTCTAAGTAGCCACACATAAATTCTAATCTGTGTTCCAACGACCAGTTGGGAGGAAAACAATGAGAGAATTGATGGAGCCATGCTTGTGGATGAATGTCGTTGCCAGAATTCTTAAATGTTTTGAATTTACGTGTAGTAATGAACAGCTTATAGTCAAAATCGTCATGTCGGCGAGTCGCATGTCGGTCATTGTTACTTCGTTTCGGCGGTTCCATCTCAAAATTCGGTGCACATTGCCAATTTCTTTCATAACTTCCGAAATGCCCTGTGTTATTATTTTGCGGCTTTTCCGTATTTCTAAGTCCCTCTTCCCGTGTTGGAGCGCGAGTGTCCTCTGAAATACGTAATTCTTGTATTACCTGTGTCAGCTGTTCTTGTACTTCCCGGATTTCTCTTTGGTGTTGCGTATTAATTTGATTCAGATTTTGTTTCAGTTTCCTAATTTGTTCGCACTCTTCTGTGTCATTAAAGACTACCGGTTTTGTGTCATTCAGATTATCATCTACCTTCGTAGATAAGTTAGTGACCTGATCCGAAAGTTCGGCTACTTTCTCTGATAATGAACTAATTTCCTCCATGTGTCTTTCTGAACCAATTTTCAGAGTATCTACTGTGTCCCTTAAGTTTTCCTGAGTTTTTGCAAGTTGCGTAACCGAATCGGTAGATGCAACTGAGTCCATTTTAGTTTGCAAGGTCTCATGATTTTCATGAACAATAGTTTGCAGTTCTTTTATGGCTGCTTCGTGATTCTGTAATGCATTTTCATGCCGCGAAAAAATAGGCTGAAAATGCTCACAAATTTGTGTTTTTACGTCATTACACACTTTTTGACATTTCGATTCAATGTTATGTAACTCAGTAGTTAAATCTTCACGTGTTTGTTCAAGTGTGGTGTCTAACTTCCGAAGATTTTGTTCCATTGTGTCTAACTTTTTAAGCTTTTGTTCCACTGTGTCTAACTGTTGCTGTGTTTGTCTCTGATTTTGTTCCATTTGTTGCATTAGTTGTAATAACAATGCATTAGTGTCTGGAATCTGTTCCTCTACTCTTTTCGGCAGTGCATTTGCACCGGCAACATTCACATTTTGACAAGCTGAAAATGTGTCTTGACTTATTTGAGAAAACGGTGAGGACGCAAAACCTGAATCTACAACAGTATTTGCAAAATTGTGTCTTGTCATTTCGGATTCCTGAGGCGAGCTGTTGCCGACCGATCGATCAATAATGCTTCCCTGTTCACTACCTGTTTCACTGTCTACACCATTATTTGACGCCCGCTCCATTTCCCTGTGCACAGTTACCAAATTACTACTTTGAACATTAGTAAATTCATTACTCGGCGGCGCTGATAAGCTACGCTCGTCGTCACTATTATTTCTCAATTTAGTTTGGAGCCTAGTGTTACGTTTTTCACACGCCATTATTGTCACATTATTTCACACGACAACACAGAAAAACACAATTTGAAGAGCAAAAATAAGAGAACACATTAACATAACACTGAAAATAATATCTAGTTAATTACAGCTGCGAAATACTTGGTGCAAATCTATATGCATGCCACAACTGTTTTGCTGTACAACAATGAAAGGCTACAACTACAAAGGAGATTCTCTCTACAATTACGCGCTAGCAATAAACAAAAGCTACACTAAATACACAAACTACAAGAAAAATCAGAAGATTCCAGTGAGGTATCCTAGGCTAAGGGTCGACATATGAAACGTCCCCTTTGAACAATTTATACAAGACTGTGCTTAACCTGACACACAATATTTTTAGCGCAACGCAATCTGACTTTCAAAATTCCCTACAAAACAATGGCCCTGACTAACATTTAACTATACCTTTCACAAATCACTTACCTCACAAAAATCTTCGCTGCTCAAGCTACTGCAATACAGCGAGCGCCACTACTGCCAGCTAAATAAAAGATTCAAACTATGGAAGGCACTAACTACTGATAGGGATAGTTAGCAAATGAAAGATATTAATAGAGAACGAACAATGTATTTACCTTGATATCATCACAAGTCATAATATATATATCAGTTCATGACAAATTACAAACCTCCGCCATCTCTCTCCCCACATCCACCACTGCTGGCGGCTCACCTCCAACTGCGCAACGCTACGCGCTGTTCACAGCCAGCTGCCTAACACTACAATGGCGAGTATTACAACAATGCAAAGCAGCCACAGACTGCACACAGCACAGCCAGTGATTTTCATATTGAGGTGGCGTTACCAATAAAAAAACCTAAACAGCCTACTTAACGTTGCCAACAAGAAAATATAAACAGCCTACTTACATAGAGAAAACATAAACAGCCTACTTACAAAGCTTCAAGAGGTGGAATTGTGTGTTATGGGCCGTAAAATTATCACACTTATCACAAAATTATAGTATATCTACATCTACGTCCACATCGATACTACGCAATCCACCATACGGCGCGTGGCGGAGGGTACGCGGTACCACTGCTAGTCATGTTCTTGCCTGTTCCACTCGCAAACAGAACGTCAGGAAACGACTGTCTATATGCCTCCGTATGAACCCTAATTTCTCTTATCTCATCTTCGTGGTCTTTTTGTTGGAGGCAACAAAACTGTTCTGCTGCCAGCTTCAAATGCCTGTTCTCTTTTCTCATTTGTGTTATTCGAAAAGAACGTCGCCTTCCCTCCAGGGATTCCCTCTTGAGTTCCAAAAGCATCTTCGTAACACTTGTATGTTGTTCGAACCTACCAGTAGCAGATCTAGCTGCCCCCCCCCCCCCCCCCCTAGCTTCCTACGTGGGATCTCCTTTACAGATGAACCACAGCTTCCTAGATTCTTCCAACAAATCGAAGTCGACCAGTCGCCTTCCCTACAGCAAACCTCGTATGTTAGTTCCATTTCATATCGCTTTGCATCGTTACGCCGAGATATTTAAACGAAGTCACTGTTTCAAGCGGGACATTGCTAAAGCTGTATCCGAAAATTTCGGGTTTGTTTCTCCTATTCGTCCCCATTAAATTACATTTTTCTACATTTAGGGCCGCCATTTATCATGCCAGCTAGAAATTTTGCCTAGGTCACCTTGTGTCAACCTAGAGTCACTTATCTTCGACACTTCCCTGTACATCACTCATCAGCGGACAATAGCAGATTGTTGCCCATCCTGTCTACCAGATCATTTAGCGACGGTCCTATCACACCTCCTGGAGCACTCGTGACGATGCCCCTGTCTCTGACGAACACTCGCCGTTGAGGATAATATACTGGGTTCTATAAGAAGGCTTAGAGCCACAGAAATATCTATGAACCTATTCCATATTCTCGTACCTTCTTTAAAAGCATGTAATGGGGCATCGTGTCAAACGCTTTCCGGAAATCTATAAATAGGTAATCAGATTGTTGCCCTTCATCCGCAGAGTTCTCAGTATATCAAGTGAGAAAAGGGCCAGCTGAATCTCACAGGAATGATGTTTTCTAACAACATGCTGATTCGTGGACATAAGCTCCTCGGTCTCACGAAAATTTACTATATTCCAGCTGAGAATATGTTCAAGGATTCTGCAGCAAACTGATGTTAGGGAGATTGGTCTGTAAATTTGTGGGTCCGTTTTTTGCCCTTCTCATACATCCGAGTTATACGCGCTTTTTTCCAGTCGCTTATGACTTTGTGGTGGCGAGAGATTAGCTATAAATGCAACCTAAGTAAGCGGCCAGTGTTTTAGAGTATTTTTTGAAAAACCGATTTGTCATTCCAACCAGACCTGGTGACTTATTTGTTTTCAATTCCTTCATTTGTTTTTTCTGCTCCAGGAATGCTTATTACTATGTCGTCGATATGGGAGTCTGTTCGATGGTCAAACGAGGGTATGTTTTGCGAGGTGCCGAGGTGGAGAAGAGTTTGTACCTCTTTAATTCTGACGAAATTTGCATGAGAACGAGACATGCACTCGACCCCCTCCTTACCGACCACCTAATTACACTCCTGGAAATTGAAATAAGAACACCGTGAATTCATTGTCCCAGGAAGGGGAAACTTTATTGACACATTCCTGGGGTCAGATACATCACATGATCACACTGACAGAACCACAGGCACATAGACACAGGCAACAGAGCATGCACAATGTCGGCACTAGTACAGTGTATATCCCCCTTTCGCAGCAATGCAGGCTGCTATTCTCCCATGGAGACGATCGTAGAGATGCTGGATGTAGTCCTGTGGAATGGCTTGCCATGCTATTTCCACCTGGCGCCTCAGTTGGACCAGCGTTCGTGCTGGACGTGCAGACCGCGTGAGACGACGCTTCATCCAGTCCCAAACATGCTCAATAGGGGACAGATCCGGAGATCTTGCTGGCCAGGGTAGTTGACTTACACCTTCTAGAGCACGTTGGGTGGCACGGGATACATGCGGACGTGCATTGTCCAGTTGGAACAGCAAGTTCCCTTGCCGGTCTAGGAATGGTAGAACGATGGGTTCGATGACGGTTTGGATGTACCGTGCACTATTCAGTGTCCCCTCGACGATCACCAGTGGTGTACGGCCAGTGTAGGAGATCGCTCCCCACACCATGATGTCCGGTGTTGGCCCTGTGTGCCTCGGTCGTATGCAGTCCTGATTGTGGCGCTCACCTGCACGGCGCCAAACACGCATACGACCATCATTGGCACCAAGGCAGAAGCGACTCTCATCGCTGAAGCCGACACGTCTTCATTCGTCCCTCCATTCACGCCAGTCGCGACACCACTGGAGGCGGGCTGTACGATGTTGGGGCGTGAGCGGAAGACGGCCTAACGGTGTGCGGGACCGTAGCCCAGCTTCATGGAGACGGTTGCGAATGGTCCTCGCCGATACCCCAGGAGCAACAGTGTCCCTAATTTGCTGGGAAGTGGCGGTGCCGTCCCCTACGGCACTGCGTAGGATCCTACGGTCTTGGCGTGCATCCGTGCGTCGCTGCGGTCCGGTCCCAGGTCGACGGGCACGTGCACCTTCCGCCGACCACTGGCGACAACATCGATGTACTGTGGAGACCTCACGCCCCACGTGTTGAGCAATTCGGCGGTACGTCCACCCGGCCTCCCGCATGCCCACTATACGCCCTCGCTCAAAGTTCGTCAACTGCACACACGGTTCACGTCCACGCTGTCGCGGCATGCTACCAGTGTTAAAGACTGCGATGGAGCTCCGTATGCCACGGCAAACTGGCTGACACTGACGGCGGCGGTGCACAAATGCTGCGCAGCGGTTCCTGGTGTGTCCGCTGTGCCGTGCGTGTGATCATTGCTTGTACAGCCCTCTCGCAGTGTCCAGAGCAAGTATGGTGGGTCTGACACACCGGTGTCAATGTGTTCTATTTTCCATTTCCAGGAGTGTATTTATGCACACAACGGTAACAAAACGAAATGATGGTGGACCTTGCTAATTGGTAAAATAAGGAGTGCACACTCGCATTAATTTAATAAAAAACGTAATCTACCCAGAGACAAAAAAGAGAAATTTATCATAATAAACAACAGGAAATGGGATTCCGCATATATCTACGAAATCATATGCGGATTAAATATTACAATGAGATTTATTATACAACAGAACATAAAAGCACATGATTATCGACACAAACAGTAGGTTAAAAATGGTTCAAATGGCTCTGAGTACTATGGAACTTAACATCTGTGGTCAACAGTCCCCTAGAACTTAGAACTACTTAAACCTAACTAACCTAAGGACATCACACACATCCATGCGCAAGGCAGGATCCGAACCTGCGACCGTAGCGGTCACGCGGTTCCAGACTGAAGCGCCTAGAACCGCACGGCCACACCGGCCGGCAGTAGGTTAAAGGATGGGTATACTGAAATATTATGAGAATAAGAGTTGACTCGAGAACAAGGGGCTCCTACTCTTTGTGATGCAACAGATTGACGATAGTGACTGGAGATCCTAATGAATCAAATATTACTCTCCCGACTACATTGCAGTATCACGATTATTAGTGAGAGCTCAAATGGGATCACATGGAGATACAATCAAGGTGGACTTGTAGCAAAGCAAGGGCGCGTGCTATTGATGACTTAAGTACAAAATTGATAGGTCCTAGGATTCCGGAGCAGCAAAATACATTACCAATCTTGAAATCTGTAGCAGGTCGTCGGTAGGCAGCGTTATGGTAATGTAGGTGCCGACGTCTCCAGTGCAGCAAATCTGTTTCAACCCCTGGCCTCGAAGGATGTCCGAGAATTCTAAGTTCTGCCGAAAAGGTGCGACTAAGTCGCAAGACCGTCCAACTCCTACGAAGACTAGATCCCAGATGCCCTGCACCCGTGCAACGCAAGAGCAAAGCCAACATTGCTCAACTCCCTACTATCCTTGAAAACTGCGAATCAGCATTCAGTGCTAATTCCAAAATTCCCCCACACTATCTCAGAACATCATTCGCGCCTATAGCGACTGTTCCCTCCAATTTCCAGCAGGGCTTTATGACGTCAACTAGCCTGAGTAAGTTGACCAATCATGCTTCTGCTATTCAGCTGAGGGCATTGAACTTGCCGTTTGACCGACAACGAATACAACATGCCTAGACCACAAGACATCCGGCGCCAGACAGTCGCGCCCAGCAGGACACAACCCACAAGTATTCTCAGAATCATGAGGACAATGGAGTCAGTTGGTGCTAGCAGTCTTCTTTCCGGACGCGCGGGAACGGTAAACACATAAACTGCGGCGACACTCAGACGTCTTGCAGTTCGTTTCGCCCTGCATACAGTAGGCAACACTCGACCGATGTCAGTCGTTCCACCAGGCGCTTAAGCAGCAATTGATGTTCGATCCTCTCAGTATTCGCAGAAGTGCAGTCGCCAACCCGAAACGCAGTGTACCGCGTCCACCAGTGGTCGTCTCACACAGGTCACCCAGGGAAGTAACCCAACATACGTAGTAATCAAGTGTAAAGTATTACAATAACCTTATTTGGCCTGTTACAACCGTGAAATGACTTTAAACAGTAATAAAATTGATGAAAATGAGAGGCGACATGCAAAAGAGGGCATGTAACATCTCATTAATTCCCCCCCCCCCCCCCCCCCCAGTCACTTTATATTATTTTTGGTAGTGGTTGACTCACTTGACAGAGGAAGTGTGTCAATCACTCAAAAAGAATCTGTCCAAACAGTTTCCAAAAAGTTACAACAATTTGGAAGATTAAATAGGAAATTCATTATAAAATAAAAGCTGGACTTTGCCAACATCTTACTGACATTGACGAATAAGTCACACCCAACACAGATTCACCCTCAGGGAACCCACTGTCATTTATGGACATACTCGCACAGTCATACACATGTTGAACACGTACCAGAAGGCCAAGCTCGAAGCTGCAATAAAATGCTGACCTATTGGATCTGCAAGCTTCTCATTAAGGTAACATTTAAGAATTAGCTACTGTTGCCCAACTCAAACACGCACATACCTCTGCATGAAGCTAAGAAGACAAACATTATTTTTATGCTTCATGGTTGAAACATACAACCACACTCACACCGTTTCCCTGAACAGAAAGGACGACAATTTTTCACAGTGCCGGCCGGGGTGGCCGAGCGGTTCTAGGCGCTACAGTCTGGAACCGCGCGACCGCTACCGTCGCAGGTTCGAATCCTGCCTCGGGCATGGATGTGTGTGATGTCCTTAGGTTAGTTAGGTTTAAGTAGTTCTAAGTTCTAGGGGACTTATGACCACAGCAGTTGAGTCCCATAGTGCTCAGAGCCATTTGAACCATTTGGGAATATACTGCGCTTGCTCATTAGAAATGGAATCAACCACTCTTGTATCGATTTGTCCTCTACTAGATCATAACGCGACTGCTGGCAGTCAGGAGTTGCTTATTTCAGTGCTGATGTTTTCTGGTTCCCTTCGCTAATACCCACATTTCTCCCGACGGTTCGTCGCTCCCTTTTGTTACTGTTTTATATTAGATACATTCAGCTAGCACTTTGGCTGTTTTGAGGTCTCCACAACTGAAGATCGAGGATCTGCTGTCTGAGCTATTGTTTCTTTTTCACATTCGAAGACACATAGTCTGGCCAGATCTTCAAGTCCCTTTAACATCTTCATTTTTCAGTTGAGTTTTACGTTGGTTTCTTCTTAAAGGTGTGAAGGACAAATCATTAAGTAATGAAGGGTGAAGTGTTGTTCGAATTGAGGCCTTTTCATTCTCATTCACATGTACCTAAATTTACTGATGTGCTAGGCTATACCCGATTTCTATCCCTGTCGTTAACCAGGTTGAGTTTCTGCTCCTTCATTAATGACGTCCACTTCGACAAGATGTTAAATTACTGCATCCTTCGTTAGTTGCATCGGTTCGGTACTTCACACGTGGAGCCCATTGCGTCTTTCTCTGGAACAGTGAGTGAAATTCTGTTTTGTCTTTTATTCACTGAGACATTCACTCCCCCATTTAAGTCAACAATGAATTCTAAAACACACGGAAATAAAACTGACCATTTTCATGGGATGATGAAGCGGTCCATTAGTGAGACTCGAGGTATCACATAAATTTTCTGTTACCAGCAAGTTTCGGTTGAAAAAATGCGGAATTTGTTGTGGAATATCGTGGAATATTCCTGCTTCAGCACCTTTAGTTTCATGAAGTTCCGATAGGTGGCGGCACTGTACGTATCAGTCAAAATGGAATCTGTAACGGAAGTTCGTTCTAAGCAGAGAGCTATCATCGAGTTTCTTTTGGCTGCAACTAGAGCATCGCAGATATTCATACGCGCTTGCAGAATGTCTGCGGGGACATGGCAGTGGTCAAAAGCACGGTAAGATGTTGGGCAAGGTGTCTGTCATCGCCGCAAGAAGGTTGCGCAAACCTGTCCGATCTCCCGCGTACGGCCACCAACACACAGCTGTGACTCCTGGAGTGTTGGAACGTGCAGACACTCTCACTCCACGTTATCGAAGGTTCACAACTAAACACCTCGCTGCAAAACTGGATGTCTCTTGTAGTAGTGCTGACACACTCGCCCACCAGAAGGGGTAGTCAAGGGTATGTGCCCATTGGTTTCCTCACCGTCTAACGGAAGACCACATAGAGCAACGAAGATGCATCTGAGCGAAACTGCTTGCGCGCTACGAGGCTGACTGCGCCAATTTTTTGTCGAACGTCGTCACAGGAGATGAAACATGAGTTAATCAGTTCGAACTGGAAACAAAATGGAAATTCATGTAGTGGCGCTACGTCACCTCTCCTTAGAATAAGAAGTTTAAAGCCGCACCCTCAGCTATTGACGTCATAGCGACTGTCTCCTGGGACTCTGAAGGCGTTATTCTGCCTGATGTCCTCCATCATGGTGCAACGATCAACTCTAAAGCATATTGTGTTACCCCCAGGAAATTGAACAAACGATTTCAGCCCGTTCATCACCACAAAAATGAAAACGAACTTCTCCTTCCCCATGACAACGTAAGGCGTCCGCCCCTGGTAGGTGAGTGGTCAGCGCGACGGAATGTCACAGCTAACGGTCCAGGTACGATTCCCGGCCTGGTCGGAGATTTTCTCCGCTCAGGGACTGGGTGTTGTGTTGTCCTTATCATAGTCATTTCATCCCCATCGATGGGAAGCCCTAGCCACACAGCATTTCCATACAGTGTAAGGCGCCACATAAGTCTGTGCACCGCGAGGAGCTCACAAAACTTCATTAGACTGTTCTTCCTCATCCGCCTTACAGCCCTCATCTCACACTACCGGCTTCTATCGGTTTAGCCCAATGGAGGATGATCACCGCGGGAAGCAGTAAGTTGATGATTAGGAGGTTACAGATGGAGCCAGACACTGGCTCCGAAATCGACCATTATAGTGAAACAGTGCGGGCATACAGGCCCTACTAGTAAGTTGCGTACGTCCGTCGCATTTGGACGGAGAATACATTGAAAATTAGAGTTTTGTAATCAAAAGAGTGGGAAGTAATATGGTCTATTTAAATGCTGAATAAATCCAACATACTTTCAGAAAAATTGTGTTGCATTAGGTATTGAACGCCCCCGCTTTTGCTGAATATTGTGGATGGTGTAACCATTTTTTCAGCGAGTAAGTTGATGATTCAGTGCTACCAAACGAAATGCGGCGTATTTTGAGGAACGGTGATAGCTCTTGAGAGATGAAGAAATTGGGGCGAACTCGTTGTTCTCTAGTTTCTAGAGTTTTAACACACTAATGTTCGTAATTCGCTATTCTACAAGCGTGATCACGAGGGCTGTAACTGGTCACTACTGCAGCGATCATGGAAACAGAGTTGCTTAAATTATCTACCTCCAACCACGATCCTGAGTCAGATTTTCCACGGTTTCTCTAAACAGATTAGGTATTTACCCAGATGGTCCTCTTGAAAAGGACTAGGCCGATTTCCTCTACCTATCTATATATTTATACTCAAGCCATCTTACGGTTAGTGGTGGAGGGGATTTGTGGCGCCTCCATTTTATTCCCCCTTTTCTGTATGCAGAAAGAACGACTGCTGGTTTTCTCCGTATGAGCTCTAATTTCTCTGATTCTCTTGTCGTGATCAATTCGCAAGACTTATGTGAGAGGGTGTAATATTCTTCCCAACATATTGGAACATATGAGTTCTTAATTTCAACAAACACCTCTCTTACAGTATTTCCCACTATAGTTCGTTCTCGCGCCGACTAAATGATTCGGTAATTAAGTATGTGGCTCATCGTTGGACATTCTCTATCTCAACTATTATGACAATTCAGTAAGGGTCCCATTCTGATGAACAAGACTCAGTAATCAGTGGAAAGTGTTTCTGAAGCCGCCTCTTTCGTCGTTATATTGCTCCTCCTTACCATTCAACAGATGACAGTCAGTCATCTACTAATCCTACAAATTCTTTTATGTGCTCAGTCCGCTAGAAGTTGTTCTTGGTGGTTACTCCCAGATAATTTACAGTAGTTAGGACAGGCGTAGGCAAAGGTACGTGCTCAACACTCTTCCACTTTTCCTTCTTGCTCTCTGGTTACATGACAATGAAAATTGTACATAATACAACTAGGATACAATAAGTTCGGTGGAGCTTGTATGAGGTGACAAAACGTTACAAATGAAGAAAAAGGATCTTTGACCCAGGCCTGGCGTAAACGTCCTACTGTTATGGGACAAAATGCCAAACAAAAAAAATTATTATAATCATATCAGATTAAAGGAGAATTACAGTAGTTGTCAGGTATCGCCATTATTAACTTGTATAATGTTTACAATTGTCACCATTATTTTATCCATCGTTGTGGTCGTCGTATTAGACATCAAAACATGACACTAATATGTCACTAATTTAAATACAAAACAGTTAAACATAAGGAAACACATTATACTATTATTGTATGGCTTTTTCTTGTCACACGTTTCTGCAATTCTTCGGGTACAGTATGTATTCCGGCTTCGTCTTCATTATAAACTTGACGCTACGGGTAATTATTTTTATACTGATAAGTTTTCAAGCTACTGAAAAAATTCCATTTGCGTTTATTAAACCCCATTTTCCAAGTGATACTGATTTCCTCCGGTTGTCTCAAACTTAAATTATGTCGAGCAATATGAACGAGAATGTCCATAAACGTTCGTGTGCAGTGTACGGCGACGCTGCAGTTGATAGTACAGTTGGGCGAAACGTAGAAATAGAGCTCCATGATCAGCCACGCTCAGGACGTCCTGTCACATCCGTACGTGAAAACTCTGAATAAATTCAAGAGCCGTTTCCGACGTGTTCGACCTTCGAGAATCCAGCAGAAATCTTGCTCCAACACGATAATTCACGCCCACGCACAAGTCTGAGAACCCGGGTTGGACCTCATTGCCACAGTCCAGACCTGGCACATTAGGACTTCCATCTCTTCGGGCCACTTAGAGATTCTCTACGTGGAACACACTTTGAAGATGACGAGAGTGTCAGTCATGCAGTGAAAACGTGGCTACGCCTCAGGACAAGAGATTTTACCAGCAGGGAATACATGCTCTTCCACAACGTTGGCGTACGACCATACAACGTGATGGACACTAGGTAGAAAAATAGGACATGAGCATGTTGATGTATATTGTCACCAAATTCTGACTCTTAACAATAAATATGTTCTGAAAAAAATGTCGGGCATTACTTATTGAACGACTCTCGTATGTCGACAATAGCGAACTCGAAAAGTAGTGAAAATCTTCGTGTATACGCTCCATTGTTTTACACTGAAGATCAACTGCCTGTCCTTGCACACGCTTCGATCCCCTGAAGCTCATCTTGCATTTCGCTAGTCTTATGGCTATAGGCTGTACGCAACAGCACCGTCCGCGGATGCCTCAAGGAGCCTCCGACGTTATTCGCTATATCATTAACAAAAATTGGAGTACTCATGAAGTCATCTCTACAACTGTCGATTTTTTTCCTCCAAGAACAAGATCTATATAAAAAAAGTCCTGAATCCAGTCGCAAATCTGGCCCGATACTCGGTAACCTCGTAGTTTGTTCGCTAAACGACTGTGCGGAACTGTACAGAATGTTTTCCTTTACCTAGTCCGCGAGTCTTACCTATTCTTATAATATCGGAACTTATGCTCCGTCTCTGATAGCCTCATCATCGCAGGGTCCTGAAACGTAACCTTTCTCGCATTGGACACAGTTGGCAGGCAACTTGTTCGTCTCAGCTCTTCGGCGGACACAACTGATGTTTTGTAGGCTTGTAAACGCATCGCACTGGACTGCTAATAATCTCTTTGATTCTATGGAAGTACAGAGGCTTTGACAACAGTATTAATTTCTCAGTCAGCTGTTCAGTAAGCTTATTTACTTGTCTTTTGTCATGTACGTGATATGTAGGTTTTATTTTTATTTTATTTCAGTCGAATTTGTCATTTGTGTGTGACAGTTTTCACAGACGTAGTGTGTAAATTTGTAATTCTGAAGGGAGGGGGAAGAACCCTGGTAAATGTTACAGCTATGAGCGGAATGACTCACTCAATACACTGTCTGATCATCTTCTGCACACTATCTCTTTTTAAATATAGGATGTTAAAGAACGACGTTTTAAAATTGTGGCAAACAGTACAGGATGAAATTCAGAACATTTTGCAATGAGGAACCGATAGCCGGAGATGTGAAATGAAGTTCTTGCAATATACGCTTTCTATGCATTGGGTGGGCTAAATGGAACACCACAATACTGTGGTCTCGAAAACATTTATTGACAGTGGAGTATAATCAGATACTGTGAACAGAATCTGTAATTTTCAATGAGGTGACCATTAACTTTGTTTCATACTTTTTCAATGTGACGACCATTAACTTCGTTAATCTTCTCTGTAAGATTCCGTGCTCCCTTCTGTTGGTGTCGAACGCTACGAAGATGCGCTCAATAAATAACATCAGGTGGTATTGCTTCTAGTGTTGCGTATACGAAGGGCTATAGATAACCCCAGAGGAAAATGGCAAGAGGTGTGAAGTCAATGGGTCGCACAAGCCAAGGGAATGGGCATTCCCTTCCATTTAGTTTGTGCCTCAAGTTGTTCAAATGATTCAAATGTCTCTGAGGACTATGGGACTTAACTTCTAAGGTCATCAGTCGCCTAGGACTTAGAACTACCTAAACCTAACTAACCTAAGGACATCACACACATCCATGCCCGAGGCAGCATTCGAACCCGCGACCGTACGTCCACGCGGTACCAGACTGTAGCGCCTAGAACCGCGCGGCCACCAAGGCCGGCGCGTGAAGTTGTCCGTGAGATATATATTGTCCGACGATCAAAGTGCACTGACGTACTATCGCTCTGGAAACAAAAACTAACGTGCAGTTGCAGGGGAACTTCATCCAGAAATCAGGCAAGGCATTCTAAGGAAGATCAAATAAAATGCACCATTCAAACGATCTGTTAAGATGTGCGGCCCTAGTTACACGATCTGCAACAATTTCAGCCGAAATATTTACTGAGACTCTCAGCTGGTAAATTCTTGTATAAGTAGTGCATGCATTCTCAAGAAGCCAGTGGTGACTGTAGTAACTTTATTTTACATTTCTGGCAATACTTTCCTTGGTAAACACTACTGGCGAAAGGTTACCTGGGAATGGAAGGACCGGGCAAACTCATCAGCCAAAATAACTTTACAAATTGTGTCAACAGGACCTTGTCATATTAAGACAAAACTATGTATTTGGACAAAACCTTTTAAGAACAGTTAGCCTACTGATAAACCATCAACAATATTATGAAATATTTCAGTGAGAACAAATGACGAAAGGTTACAGCGTTAATTCAAATACTTGCTCTCAGCTCTCCAAAATGTCATTCATGGGAACATTGTTATGTCCTAGCCAGTAATGCCACCCGAGCCCGCTGCCAAAAGGTTGGCAGCATCAAAGTCCGGACGCCGTCCGCATAAGCAGCGCCAGCGAGACAGGAAATCGCCGCAAGTCTGCGCGCGCCACCGCTGGCTTCTGGCTTCTTAAGCGCTGGAGTCGCGAGCGCTAGGACAGTTCTGTATTCGCCGCTCAGTTGTATACTCGCCACCGAATTGTGTACTTGCTAGTCAGTTGTGTGTTCATCGCAGCAGAGTTGTTGTTTGTCGTCAGCCGACGCTGACCTAGCCGCTCCGACTCGAACTAGACAGATCTCTGTAGACACGGAGTTCACTATTGTGTTTCTGTATCTTCATCAATAAAGATAAGTACCGACTTTTATTTAATCAGAGTGTTTGGGTTTTCATCTTTCCGTTCACTGTTCCAGCGGACCGGTCGGCCCGCTATTAAAAGTGTGGCGGTGACTTCGTACGCCATTTCTACAGCCAAGTGTTTGTCGCTACGAACACCGCCACAAAAAACATGAAGTATGGAAATTTAAATTTATAAAAAATGCTATTCTCTTTCGAAAATATACAATATGTGTGTGCCACTGGTTACTGTTGTTGAAGTATTTACAGCCAATTTCAATAAGAGAAACAAGATAATATTTCACCACTTACAGTTACGTAACAATTTCTTCAAAAGTTCAAAGAAAAAAGTTTTTAAATCAGGTGGACCACAAGCAAGTATAGAATGTGATGGTTTAAAATACAACAGACGATTCATGTTTATTGAACAAAGGAGTTCATTAAACACTGAACAGTCAAAGCTCCTTGACTTGAAACCACAACGCGTCGGGAAATACAATCCGGACGAACGAACCGGAAATTGCTTAGGCCAGGCCCGCTACGTTGATTGCCACACTCCTTTTCTAAAATCTCGCCACCGACGCAACGAACTAAAAGTAGTTCACCGACCGTACAAAGCCGCTGTGCGATGAAATACAGTGGAAAACCTTGGAGCCGCCAGAAAATGTGTAGATGACGACGACCCATCTTTCGCCTCCAGAGCCGGCCGAAGTGGCCGTGCGGTTAAAGGCGCTGCAGTCTGGAACCGCAAGACCGCTACGGTCGCAGGTTCGAATCCTGCCTCGGGCATGGATGTTTGTGATGTCCTTAGGTTAGTTCGGTTTAATTAGTTCTAAGTTCTAGGGGACTAATGACCTCGGATGTTGAGTCCCATAGTGCTCAGAGCCATTTGAACCATTTTTTTTCGCCTCCAGACCTCCAGACCTTAGCGAGACCAACATGGAAGTCACACGAGGGGGGGCTAAAACAAACAGCCCTGCTGCCTCGCTGACCTGTGCTGTTCGTGTTGCTTCACACACAAAACGGAACAATGGCACTCGCCGCAAACGTGTCACGCCCCCTTCACGCCAAAGATTGTGTTCAGGGAGACGTGGCGCGAGCTATCGATCGGCAAAAGTTTATTTCTCCCCGGAAAATGTCCTGAATTTCATCCTATACAGCCTCCCAAAACTTCATTCTGCAACATCCTGTAAGTCGCAAGAAATCAGGTATTAAATTAGACCTAGAACCCAGCTAGTTTACGTTACTGTGAGTCAGACGCATGGTCTCTGAAATAAAACAATGTCGATGACCATATATCTGAATAGTTATCTCTGCTGCGAAAAATGTGGCTTGTCCGAGCTACGTTACGTATATTTTATTTGAAACAAATGTGGTCGTGATCTGAAATGGTAGCTAATACTTGCGGTATTTTGAACTTTCTGAACAGTTTTTCTTCCTCGTCGCTTCTTCTAATAGAGTCCAGCCAATGCATTCCAAGAATAACTCAAAAACTGAGTGTGCCACTATTTCTTTTCTATACAGTCCAGACATCATAGAGGCTGTCATACTGTTCTATATGACTGGTACCCATGACCAGAAGAATGAATCCTTTCTCTGTGGAGGAGCGTGCAATCTGTTGGCCATTTGTGACAGGCTAACAGTTTGGGCCGAGTCGGAACTCCGAACCTGTCACCTACCCTTCGCAAGCAGCGCTCTCAAGCACAAACAGCTAATCCAGATACGCCGGGTTCTAGTCTTTCTCTGATTGTCTCCCATTCATGTAGTCGAGCTCATGAAATGTAATTCGACGGAAAGACAGGAACTGAAATTATGTCACAGCAGCCATAATATAAGCCCTTTCCTATTTGCTAACAAGCACATGATGCTGTAGGAAGACGCAAGTGATCTCCAAATGGAGCTCTGACAACTGTATCTATAGGGGGAAAGTACAATATGAAAAATATCCGTAGGAAAAAATAAAACCTTCACTTTGAAACTTGTAGATATAATCAGAATACAGATTCACGTTGATGACCAGTTCATAGAATACGTGTCATACACACATCAAAAAAAGTTTTGCCTCACCTCGGTTCCGAGAGTTCCGGAACCTGTACAGAAAATTGGCACAGAGATCAACATAAATATCATTTACGCCCTTTTTATTGCTCATGAAAACGACTCATTGCACGTTGTACCACCACACAGCGAGACCTTCAGAGGTGGTGGTCCAGATTGCTGTACACACCGGTACCTCTAACACCCAGTAACACGTCCTCTTGCACTGATGCAAGCCTGTACTCGTCGTGGCGAACTATCACAAGTTCATCAGGGCACTGTTGATCCAGATTGTCCCACTCCTCAACGCCGATTCGGCGTAGGTCCCGCAGAGTGTTGGTGGGTCACGTCGTCCATAAATAGCCGTTTCCAATCTCTCCCAGGGATTTTCGATAGGGTTCATATCTGGAGAAGATGCTGACCACTCAAGTGGTGCGATGTCGTCATTCACAAGATGTGCAGGGTGGGGGTGCGAATTGTCGTCCATGAAGACGAATGCCTCGCCAATATGCTGCCCATATGGTAACTCTATCGGTTGGAGGATGGCATTCACGCATAGTACAGCCCTTACGGCACCTTCCATGACCATCAGCGGCGTACGTCGGCCCCACATAATGCCACCCCAAATCAGCAGGGAACCTCCACCTTGCTGCGCTCGTTGGACAGTGTGGCTAAGGCGTTCAGCCTGACCGGGTTGCCTCCAAACACGTCTCCGACGATTGTCTGGTTGAGGGCATATGTGACACTCACCGGTGAAGACAACGTGATGGCAATCCTGATCAGTCTATTCGGCATGTTGTTGGGCCCATCTGTACAGTGCAGTATGGTGTCGTGTTTGGAAAGATGGACCTTACCATGGACGGCGGGAGTGAAAATGACTGAGCATTATGGGACTTAACATCTGTGGTCATCACTCCCCTAGAACTTAGAACTGCTTAAACCTAACTAACCTAAGGACATCACACACATCCATGCCCGAGGCAGGATTCGAACCTGCGACCGTAGCGGTCGCGCGGTTCCAGACTGAAGCGCCTAGAACCGCTCGGCCGTCCACGCCGGCGAGTGAAGTTGCGCATCATGCAGCCAATTGCGCACAGTTTGAGTCGTAAAACGATGTTCTGTGGCTGCACGAAAAGCATTATTCAACATGGTGGCGTTGCTGTCATGGTTCCTCCGAGCTATAATCTGCAGGTAGCGGTCATCCACCGCGGTAGTAGCCCTTGGGCGGCCTGAGCGAGGCATGCCATCGACAGTTCCTGTCTCTCTGTATCTCATCCATGTCCGAACAACATCGCTTTGGTTCACTCGGAGACGCCTGGAGACTTACCTCGTTGAGAGCCCTTCCTGACACAAAGTAACAATGCGGACGCGATCGGACCGCGGTATTGATCGTCTAGGCATGACACCTGCTCCCCCTCCGTCTAATAGGCGCTGCTCATGCATGGTTGTTTACATCTTTGGGCGGGTTTAGTGACATCTCTGAACAGCAAAGGAAGTGTGTCGGTGGTACAATATCCACAGTCAAAGGCTATCTTTAAAAGTTCTGGGAATTGGGATGATGGAAAACATTTTTTATGTGTGTATTTCTGAGATGTAGGTTACGTTCGATAGTACGATGTAGAAATCAGTCTACATGTGGAGCTAAACACCCAGTTGTAGGGAAATTCATGCCAATTCCTACAGCAATGTAACACTGTGAGAACTGCTTCCTCTCTTAAAATGAAGAGTAATGTTTATTTCCAGCTGAAATGAAGTTCCACCAAGAAGAATAAGAAAAAAAAATGTTTTTGAGAACGATTCCTCGTCGAAATCTTTCGGCTAAAAATAGAAAAACTTTTTCTTTTGATTTCACGAGCGTAATCGGACTCGTTAATTATTTGTACTCTTCCTACTGCTGCATCTGTGGTTCTTAAATATCCTTCCGTTGTCAGAAATGCTAAATGTGCTGCTCACATGTTTACCGTAACTGCGCACTTTACATAATTTGCAGTGCTTTATATTCAAGTGATGGAGACTGTTATACGAAACTCCGAACAAAGCGTGCCATTCTGAATAAATGTCATTTATTCCCTGCATACGGGCAGTAACAGCTGCGTTATTCGTCGTGAACATTGCAATAACAGTTTGCTTCTTTTGGAACAGTTGCAATATGCGGAGACGAGTATCATTTCAGTCACACACAAGGGCACCACAATTTATCTGATTCCTAATAAACACGACGATAACAATGAATTGATACTATCCCAGTCGCTATATCCGAGGATTGTATAGTTCCCTGCAGGGCTTGTAATCGTTAAGTTCCAAGCGCTTAGCAGAATTCAGACACAGATATTCTTTCTAACATGAAGCTTACTGAACGAACCAAAATCTACAACGTACTTTTTCAATTATAGTGCGTCGATAATTTCAGTAATCTAGGCAAGATAAAATACTGTACACATTTCAGTATTTATTAAAAAGAAAGATGATATATTTCAAAAATGGAAATGATTAATTTTTTCATGTTTGGAAAGAAAATCTACTGCATTTCTGTTTCCAGAGTAGACCCATTTCCTGTTCTCTCTCTCTCTCTCTCTCTCTCTCTCTCTCTGCTTTAAATCCATTACATAAAAGTTTATCTTGATTTATAAAAAATACAATTAGACAACAGCATTACGTACTGCATGCTGAATTTTGCTCTCATAAACATATTCTGCCGCTCAGAACTGTAGTACTGTACCTACAGTGTCAAGGCAGACAAAATTCTGAAGAGAAGTTACGCACTCCTGTGAGTCAACCTGTTGTCTTTTGTTTGAAATACAATGAACGTACCAAGTTTACAGCTTTTTGTGGTTGTTCTACATAATTCGGATAACTTTCGCACGGTGAATCCTAACTCCCCAAACACACTTTCGGGGTTTCTTCAGAGATACTTTCTGAGTACTATGGTAAAAGCATCCTACAGTCTACAGTGGGTTGTTAAGAGTAATAACGTAATTATAATTTATTCCGTTTGTTACCCCAATTACCTTTGTTTCTGTGGTAATACCTTCAAATCATTGTAATATCCACTAAATAATATTTGTTGTCACCGAAACGTAGACGCAAAACACAGAATAATACAACAATCCTCAGATGTGTAAGTATTTTTTTATTTTTTTGTTTATTTGCTTTCAGAGCTCGCCCATACGACCATCTAATCACAGGGAATGTCATATTACAATTGGTTTTGGCATGTTATGGGGTGGATATTATTTCAGTCGTACTCTGGTACGATGTAACATAGGGTAAAAAATGGGCTGATTCGACATAAAATAAGATCTGCAATAAGAGTATACGAAAACGAGTTAACAAGACGAGCACGGACCACAGGATACACACTGGTAGTATGCTGTAAAAATCCTATTATGAACACAATAAGAAATGATAAAACGCCGTTGGTACACATTTGGAATATTTCCATTTCAGTCCACGTTAATGATTATATATTTCTAATAATAAATTGTTCTTTGTACGTCCTGTGAGGATTGTTTCAAAAATTGCGGATAGAGAACTGAATATTTGTACAGGTCTGTAAGTATAGTCTTGATAGGAGAACAGTGTACAATAGCCAGAGTTGTATATTACAGTCACACTTATAGTTAGTTACACATGTTTTCAGTCTCGTACACGTAGACACATACATCTAAAAGCTGAGTGTTCCAGATTATGCGCTGTAACACGTAGGGATGTAGCCAGTTAATTGAGATTTGGTCTTTCGCTGGCATTCAATGTACCAGAAGCGTTAGATTAGCAGCGCAGGGACTTGTACCTTGATGTTGGCACTGTCGACGGGCTCGTACAGTAGCTTATACGTTGCAACATCTTTGCACGCTAACAAGGTTTGGATGCTGCTTGGGAACTGATGACCAAGAGCCCGAAGGTTACTAGCAAGGACGTTTGTGTACTGCGTGTTCTGAGAACATCATAGAAATATTTGGTTCGGTTCTTCTCCCTCTCTGCAAACCCATTGAGAGGTGGCGGTTAGGATGTTGAACTTCCAGTGATTAAATTTTAGTTGTGCTATAATTGACATGAAGCTCCTTGAATATACCTGCTGCCTTATTATACCATAGTAGTCTTGGAATCGATGGATGCGTTAGTGCATGAAGGTTGCCTTAATTTTCGTTCCGCGACGGTTCCTCGTGACAGTGCGATGACAACCGCTTTCTGAGCATAGGTACCATGTCTGTGAGAGAGAGTATATGATATTTAATTGGCCCAAGCACAGATGTCTGCTTTGCTAGGGCATATACTTGTTCATTGCCAAGGATCCCAGAGTGGCCTTTCATCCACACCATCACGATGTTGTGACAGTTCCTCTGCACCCGAAACACAACGTCGACAACTGCTGCAACTATGGGATTGGCATAGCTACTATGATAGTTTCTAATCAGTTGTAGAGGCTGACTTACTGTCAGAGGTGATACTTACTGTCCCCAGAATGAGATTTTCACTCTGCAGCGGAGTGTGCGCTGATATGAAACTTCCTGGCAGATTAAAACTGTGTGCCCGACCGAGATTCGAACTCAGGACCTTTGCCTTTCGTGGGCAAGTGCTCTACCATCTGAGCTACCGAAGCACGACTCACGCCCGGTACTCACAGCTTTACTTCTGCCAGTACCTCGTCTCCTACCTTCCAAACTTTACAGAAGCTCTCCTGCGAAACTTGCAGAACTAGCAAATGGTTCAAATGGCTATGAGCACTTTGGGACTTAACATTGGTGGTCATCAGTCCCCTAGAACTTAGAACTACTTAAACCTAACTAACCTAAGGACATCAAACACATCCATGCCCGAGGCAGGATTCGAACCTGCGACCGTAGCAGTCGCGCGGTTCCGGACTGCACGCCTAGAACCGCGAGACCACCGCGGCCGGCGCAGAACTAGCTCTCCTGAAAGAAAGGATATTGCGGAGACATGGCTTAGCCACAGCCTGGGGGATGTTTCCAGAATGAGATTTTCACTCTGCAGCGGAGTGTGCGCTGATATGAAACTTTCTGGCAGATTAAAACTGTGTGCCCGACCGATACTCGAACTCGTGACGTTTGCCTTTCGTGGGCAAGTGCTCTACCATCTGAGCTACCGAAGCACGACTCACGCCCGGTACTCACAGCTTTACTTCTGCCAGTATCTCGTCTCCTACCTTCCCAACTTTACAGAAGCTCTCCTGCGAAACTTGCAGAACTAGCACACCTGAAAGAAAGGATATTGCGGAGACATGGCTTAGCCACAGCCTGGGGGATGTTTCCAGAGTGCGATTTTCACTCTGCAGTGGAGTGTGCGCTGATATGAAACTTCCTGGCAGGTTAAAACTGTGTAACCGACCGAGACTCGAACTCGGGACCTTTGCCTTTCGCGGGCAAGTGCTCTACCATCTGAGCTGTGTGTGTGTGTGTGCAGTCTGTGTTGTTGGTGGAACACACGAGTTCCCTTACGATTTTCCCGTTCAGATATATGTCTATTGTGACTGAACGTGGGCCTAACAGACGTCCAGCGTCAGGCCCTTCAATGACCCCTAGCGGAGAAACTGTGCACCTGTGTCATTTTGCCGCATGATGAAGTGTTTCATTTTATTCCTTCTAAACACTCTACAAACAAATACACTGTAAACTTCTTTCAGTGTAACAATGAAATCAAGCTATACCTTTTATATGTACGAGGGGTGTCTGTAAAATAAGGTTTCCAATTTTTTTCACAGTGTAAAACATACTTATTTCATGAATGCGTACAGTTTTGGAAAGTTCAGACTTTAACCTATTTTTCTACACAGTCGCCACTGAGGTCAATTCATTTTTGCATGCGGTTTACGAGCTTTTGAATGCCCGAGTCAAAAAAAATCTGCCGCCAAGCCGCGCAGATACCTGAGAATCACTTCTTCGAGCTCTCCTTTGTCGCCGAAATGCGTTCCACTCAGGTGTTTCTTCATGTCAGGGAAGAGATGGTAGTCACTTGGGGATTAGTCCGGGCTGTAGGGTGGGTGTTTGACAATACCCCATCCAAATTTTGCGATGAGCTCGTTGGTGGCTTTAGCGGTGTGCGGTCGAGCGTTATCCTGATGCAAACGCACCCCCTTGGACAGCGTACCCCTCCTCTTGTTTTTAATTGCACGGCGCAGTTTTTTCAGTCTCGCAGCACCCGGCAGCGTTGATTGTTGTACGGGTGGGCAAGAACTCTCACAACAATACCCCTTCCTGTCCCGAAACATTGTTGCCATCACTTTGCCGACACTTTGCGTTTGTTTGAATTTTCGCGATCTCGGCGACTCTGAGTGCTTCCATTGTTTGGACTGTTCTTTGGTTTTGGGTGTGTGGTAGTGCCCCCAAGTCTCGCCTCCAGTGACGATGGGCCGCTTCAACGCGTTGACGTTTGTGGTCTTCCGTCAACATTCTTGGCATCCACTTCGCGCAAACCATAGCATACCCTAGATGCTCCGTCAAAATCTTGTTAATAGAGGTTTTGCTGACATCAGGAATCATTTCTGAGAGCTCACGAACCGTCGCTCTTCGATCTGAGAGCACCGCTGCCTCCACTTTTGCGATTGCTTCGTCAGAAACAGATGGCCGTCCGGAATGCTCCTCATCACGGACGTCAGTACGCCCGTTCTTGAACTCTTTGCACCATTTGCGCACGTGGTCGCTCATACACTTATTTCCATAGATTTCGCATAGCTGTGAATGTATTTCTGCCGGGGCAATGTTTTTTGCAGACAGGAAACGGATCACCGAGCGCAGCTCACACCTGGCGGGCGAAGCGAGGGGGGATCCATCACGTACGGCTGCCAAGCCAGGACTGAGCTCCGCAGGCAACTCGCTAGGGAAGCGATTTGGAGTGGGAAACCAAGGTACACTACAGAATCGCGGGATCCACCGTAACAGCGCTTTTCAGGACTGTAGTGCCATGGGAACCTTATTTTACGGACAATACTCGTATATGTATTCGGCCACAGAATGAGATTACATCATGATACATCACAAATGTTCTTCAGACAGCTGATTGCAATGTCGTCCCCTGTGAAATTAGAGTCTTCTTTACCCCTCATGGTACCTGCAAGTAGCCGTCACGGTCCAGTTTCCCATCACGTTTACCTCGCGTATAGTAGAGGGATTAAGCTGTAGGTCCTCACCCCTCAGCTTGTCTGCGTGATGCGCCCACGCTGGTGGACGACATTTACGCAGCTGCCTTGTACACTGTCAAAGGCTTGAATAACCACCTTTGGCCACGCTGACCGCTGCGAGACGTCCATGAAAAAAGTCAGGGGTTTCTCAAAGGTACCGACGGGGATGTGGAGTCATGCCGACTCAAGTGCCACGGTCAGCTGCGCCAGGTTTCTCTGTTGAGGATCCACACCACGAGCAGCCCGATCAGAGTGGTCCCACAGATTCTCGATTGGGGAGTTTGACGGTCAGGAGAGTACGGTAATGTCATCTTGGTGCTCTTCGAACGATACACATACGCTGCGAGATGTGTGACATCCTGGTAGATGCCGTCGTACCGAGGAGAAACAAACTACATGTAGGAGTGGATATGGTCCTCAGGGATACATGCGTACTTGTATTGATCCACAGTGCTTTCCAAAATGTCTGATATTGACGGGGAATGCCATAAAGACCTTCCCCAGACCCCAAAGCTCACTCCTCCGCCTTGGACCTTTCCAAAGATTGTGGCAAGGTGTTCGCTCTCAGACGTTGCACGTCGATGGAGCGTAAAACGGGATTCATCTGTAAAGATCACCTGTCGTCTATCAGTGGACGTCCAGTTGACGTACTGGGATGCAAAATTACAGCGTTCGTCGCCGATGAACAGAAATCAGCATGAGTGCATGAATCAAGTGCCTGCCGTGGAACCTCATTGGCAGCAACGTTAGCTGAACGGTCGTTGAGGACGCACTGTTGGTTCATCAGGGCTGTCAGTTGCTCATCCGTTGCACGTATATTCGCCCGTACTAACTTCCGTACAGTACACACTGTCGTTCACCCCCATGCCCGATAGTGCACCACAGTTTCCTCGGCGTCTGTTTTTGATAGCACCATTTGACCATGCTCGATATACTTAACTTAGCCGTTTCGGAAATGCTTGCATTCACGCCCTTCTGGACGTCAATAAATAACTCCGTTTCGGCATTACGACAACGACTGCGCTGTTCTCCGCATACTCTGGATGCGCTTTGTATATTCTTCTCTGCTAGTGCTGCCACCTGCCGCCTGACTGTGGTGATTGCGCGGTCAAGTCGAAGATAGGCGGTTCTCACATTACGTGACTGTACCTTGTAGAAGACAGTTCAGTTTTATCCGCTAGTACTAAATGCAGTTCTTACGTTCATCTACATGGATACTCTGCAAATCACATTTAAGTGCATGCCAGAGGGTTTGGACAAGCGTAGTGTAGGCGGTCTCCTTAGTAGGTCTGTTACATTTTCTAAGTGTCCTGCCAATAAAACGCAGCCTTTGGTTTGCTTTCCCCACAACTTTTTCTATGTGTTCTTTCCAATTTAAGTTGTTCGTAATTGTAATACCTTCGTATTAAGTTGAATTTACGGCTTTTAGATTAGACTGATTTATCGTCTAACCGAAGTTTAAAGAGTTTCTTTTAGCACTCATGTGGATGACCCCACACTTCTCGTTATTTAGGGTCAACTGCCATTTTTCGCACCATCCAGATATTTTTTTCTAAATACATACAAGGGAGTGTAATACACAAGAGGCAGTAAGCTGATAACCAGACAAATGGAAGAACGTACGTAAACTATTTATTGTTCAAAAGTAATGACCGTATCTATTAACTGATTTATCTCGTTGCAAGACTAAACAGTCAGTGCCGTGATTGTACCCGGGCCTGCGCCTCTTCATCCGAGGTAGAGGGATCAGGACTTAATGCGAAACTTATGCAGCCGGCTCGAAACGACCTTGCCAGTATGTGTGAGCAGCGTCGGTCTGGAAACCGCTCTACACGTAGTTACGATGTATTTTGGTGACATTTGCCATAAAAGTCGACCACTTCTTTTTCAGTAATGGTATATGCATTACTAATGATTCGACTGCCACTATGTTTTACAAGTATCGTAGTGTAAATGAATTGGCCGGCCGGAGTGGCCGAGCAGTTCTAGGCGCTGCAATCTGGAACCGCGCGACCGCTACGGTCGCAGGTTCGAATCCTGCCTCGGGCATGGATGTGTGTGATGTCCTTAGGTTAGTTAGGTTTAAGTAGTTCTAAGTTCTAGGGGACTGATAACCTCAGCAGTTAAGTCCCATAGTGCTCATAGCCATTTGTAAATAAATTGCAATACTCCACATACGGCTCCCTCTGTCGTGTGTTCGAGTCCTCCCTCGGGCATGAGTGTGTGTGTTCTCCATAGCGTAAGTTAGTTTAAGTTAGATTAAGTAGTGTTTATGACTCAGCAGTTTGGTCCCATAAGACCTTACCACCACTCCCCATAACAAACCTAAAGTAGGAGGGCGTGTTGGAAAGTAATTCCTAGAAATTTTAAGTGAAGACTCTTCAGTCCATTTAAATAAAACAGACATTATTGTCATTTTACATCTTTATTCTTCAGGTCTACACATTTACAGCCCTCTTGCGCTAGATGGCTCCGAATTTTAGCATGTAACACGGCGGGGTGTAATGTGGCTATGCCGGCGGGTTAGAAACAGCTTGCTTTAACAGGGTTCCGAACTCGAGGAGTTGTCTACGAATGGATCACCCTCTCCTTCATCATTACAATGCCAGACCACACTCGAGCGTCGCGGTACCTGCAACAAACCGACACGTTGGGTTTACTGTCATCGATCGTCCGCCATACTGTCCCAATTTGGGCCAAACCAATTTCCATCGGTTTTCAAAATTTAAAAAAACACTTTCAAGGACTGTGACCGAAAGGAGCGGTGCAAGCAGAGGTGACGTCGTAGCCCTGTCACTACAGTCAAATATTCTGCAGAGAAATTGGTGTCTCGTTGAGAGAAATGGGTTCGTCGCCAACGAGATTATGTAGTGAAACAAATACGTAGACATGAACATAGATGTACAATTTTAATGATGTTTGTTTTATTTGAAAAGCTTTAAGAGTTTTCACATATAAAATTCGGAGGCATTACTTTTCGGCACGTCTTCGTATATCAACTGTGGTGCCACTGCACTTCAGTTAACTCTTCCTGACGGCGACTTGCAACTGGCGGCGTATCTCTTGCCTCGTCCGTCGAGGTAGCTTATCATCACCTATCGCCACGACGGCGGAAGCTTGCTTGGAGAAGGACGTAAACATCCGACTCGCAGGTCATTCAACAGCTGTAATAACAATACAAAATTCTGTATATTCAATGTAAATTTACTCGGTGATCGTTTGTTTCATCTGCAAAAGAGTTGTACCACTGAGTTTACCTCTTAGAGTTCTGTTATTCTGCCATAAAGAAAACCATAGTTCCATTAAAAAAGAAGTCAGTACCCATATCTCCATTATTAATGCAGTTGCGAGGACGCATTGCTGTTTCATGAGCACCGTTCGTGCGTGGGAATACAGGTCATAGATGTTCTTCTAGGTTTTTTTTTTTTTTTTTGGAGTCATCAGTCTTCTGACTGGTTTGATGCGGCCCGCCATGAATTCCTCTCCTGTGCCAACCTCTTCATCTCAGAGTAGCACTTGCGATCTATGTCCTCAATTATTTGCAGGATGTATTACAGTCTCTGTCTTAATCGATAGTTTTTGTCCTCTACAGCTCCCTCTAGTACCATGGATGCCATTCATTGATGTCTTAACAGATGTCCTATCGTACTGTCCCTTCTCTTTGCCAGTGTTTTCTACATATTCATTTCCTCTCCGATTCCACACCGAACATCCTCATTCCTTACTTTATCAGTCCACCTAATTTTCAACATTCGTCGGTAACATCACACGCCAAATGCTTCGATTCTCTTCTGAAGCGGTTTCCCCCCAGTCCATGTTTCACTACCATACAATGCTGTGTCCAAACATACATTCTCAGAAAGTTCTTCCTCAAATTAAGGCCTCTTGGCTAGGAATACCTTTTTTGCCAGTACTAGTCTGCTTTTGATCTCCTCCTTCCTCTGTCTGTCATTGGTTATTTTGCTGCCGAGGTAGCAGAATTCCATCATGTAATTCGTCACCATCAATTCCGAAGTTACGTTTCTCTCTGTTCTCATTTCTGCTACTTCTCATTACTTTCATCTTTATTCGATTTATTCTCAATCCATTTTCTGTATTTATTAGACTGTTCATGTCATTCAGGACATCATGTAATTCTTCTTCACTTTTACTCAGGATAGCAATCTCAGCAGCGAATCGTATCATTGAAATCCTTTCGCTTGAATTTTTAATTCCACTCCTGAATTTTTCTTTTATTTCCATCATTGCTTCATCGATGTACAGTTTGAACAGTGGGGGCGAAGGACTATATCCCTGTCTTACACCCTTTTTAATCCGAGCACTTTGTTCTTGGTCGTTCACTCTTATTAATCTCACTTGGCTCTTGTACATACACTCCTGGAAATGGAAAAAAGAACACATTGACACCGGTGTGTCAGACCCACCATACTTGCTCCGGACACTGCGAGAGGGCTGTACAAGCAATGATCACACGCACGGCACAGCGGACACACCAGGAACCGCGGTGTTGGCCGTCGAATGGCGCTAGCTGCGCAGCATTTGTGCACCGCCGCCGTCAGTGTCAGCCAGTTTGCCGTGGCATACGGAGCTCCATCGCAGTCTTTAACACTGGTAGCATGCCGCGACAGCGTGGACGTGAACCGTATGTGCAGTTGACGGACTTTGAGCGAGGGCGTATAGTGGGCATGCGGGAGGCCGGGTGGACGTACCGCCAAATTGCTCAACACGTGGGGCGTGAGGTCTCCACAGTACATCGATGTTGTCGCCAGTGGTCGGCGGAAGGTGCACGTGCCCGTCGACCTGGGACCGGACCGCAGCGACGCACGGATGCACGCCAAGACCGTAGGATCCTACGCAGTGCCGTAAGGGACCGCACCGCCACTTCCCAGCAAATTAGGGACACTGTTGCTCCTGGGGTATCGGCGAGGACCATTCGCAACCGTCTCCATGAAGCTGGGCTACGGTCCCGCACACCGTTAGGCCGTCTTCCGCTCACGCCCCAACATCGTGCAGCCCGCCTCCAGTGGTGTCGCGACAGGCGTGAATGGAGGGACGAATGGAGACGTGTCGTCTTCAGCGATGAGAGTCGCTTCTGCCTTGGTGCCAATGATGGTCGTATGCGTGTTTGGCGCCGTGCAGGTGAGCGCCACAATCAGGACTGCATACGACTGAGGCACACAGGGCCAACACCCGGCATCATGGTGTGGGGAGCGATCTCCTACACTGGCCGTACACCACTGGTGATCGTCGAGGGGACACTGAATAGTGCACGGTACATCCAAACCGTCATCGAACCCATCGTTCTACCATTCCTAGACCGGCAAGGGAACTTGCTGTTCCAACAGGACAATGCACGTCCGCATGTATCCCGTGCCACCCAACGTGCTCTAGAAGGTGTAAGTCAACTACCCTGGCCAGCAAGATCTCCGGATCTGTCCCCCATTGAGCATGTTTGGGATTGGATGAAGCGTCGTCTCACGCGGTCTGCACGTCCAGCACGAACGCTGGTCCAACTGAGGCGCCAGGTGGAAATGGCATGGCAAGCCGTTCCACAGGACTACATCCAGCATCTCTACGATCGTCTCCATGGGAGAATAGCAGCCTGCATTGCTGCGAAAGGTGGATATACACTGTACTAGTGCCGACATTGTGCATGCTCTGTTGCCTGTGTCTATGTGCCTGTGGTTCTGCCAGTGTGATCATGTGATGTATCTGACCCCAGGAATGTGTCAATAAAGTTTCCCCTTCCTGGGACAATGAATTCACGGTGTTCTTATTTCAATTTCCAGGAGTGTATTATATATTACCCGTCTCCTCCTATATCTTACCCCTATTTTTCTCGGAATTTCGAATACGTTGTCGAACGCTTTTTCCTGGTCCACAAATCCTATGAACATGTCTTGATTTTTTCTTTAGCCTTATCAGCCGCAACATCAGAGCTGCCTCTCTGGTGCCTTTACCTTTCCTAAAGCCAAACTGATCGTCATCTAATACATTCTCAATTTTATACTCCTGTAAGTAACTTTGATGCCTGAGCTGTTAAGCTGATTGTGCATTAATCTTCTTACTTGTCAGCTCTTGCAGTTTTCTGAACCGTGTGCATGATATTTTTCCGAAAGTCAGATGGGATGTCGCCAGACATATATTCTACACACCAACGTGAATAGTCGTTTTGTTGCAACTTCCCCCATTGATTTCAGAAATACTGCTGGTATGTTATCTATCCCTTCTGCCTTATTCGACCTTAACTACTCCAAAGCTCCTTTAAATTCTGATTCTAATTCTGGATCCCCTTTCTCTTCTAAATCGACTTCCGTTTCTTCTTCTAGCACAAAAGACCAATCTTCCCCTCATAGAGGCCTTCGCCTTACTTTTTCCATCCATCCGCTCTCTCCTTTGCATTTAACAGTGGAATTCCCGTTGCAGTCTTAATGTTACCACGCTTACTTAAATGTCACCGAAGTCTGTTTTGACTTTCCTGTATGCTAAGTCGTCCTTATGACAATCGGTTTCTTCACATTTTTCATGCACCCATTTCGTCTTAGCTTCCCTGCACTCACTCTTTATTTAATTCCTCAGCGGCTTATATTTCTGGATTCCTCAATTTCCCTGAATATTTTTGTACTTTCTTCTTTCATCTATCAATTGAAGTATTTCTCCTGGAACCCATGGTTTCTTCGCAGTTACGTTCTTTGTACCTATGTTTTCCTTCCAACTTCGGTGATTGCCCTGTTTAGTGATGCCCGTTCCTCTTCAGCTGTACTGCATACTGAACCAATCCTTATTGGTTTGTCTATAGCCTTCGAGTCTCAACCTATCTCGTCGTTCCATAGTACTTCAGTATCCCACTTGTTTGAGTATCGATTGTTCTTGACTCTTCTCTTAAACTTCAGCCTACTCTTCATCACTACTACACTGAGATCAGTGTCTATATTTGATATTGGGTACGCCTTACAATCCAGTATTCAATTTCGGAATCTCTGCTTGACCATGATGTAATCTAATTGAAATCTTCCTGTATCATCCGGCCTTTTCCAAGTTTTGTCTCCTGCTCTTGTGATTCTTATTTATTTATTTATTTATTGTTTCTGGGGCCAAATTAAGGAGAAGTCTCCATGGTCATGGATCGAGTCAATACATGAAATTATAACACGATATTAGAAACAGATAAAATGAAACATAAAAAAAACATATTCAGGTGACAAGTCGTAAGTTTAAATAAAAAAAATCAACAATGTAACACTGGAATTTGCTTAAATTTTTTAGCTCTTCCAGGAGCTCCTCGACAGAATAGAAGGAGTGAGCCATGAGGAAACTCTTCAGTTTAGACTTAAAAGCTTAGCTACTGCTAAGATTTTTAGTTCTTGTGGTAGCTTATTGAAAATGGTTGCAGCAGAGTATTGCACTCCTTTCTGCACAAGAGTCAAGAAAGTGCATTCCACATGCATATTGGATTTCTGCCTAGTATTAACTGAGTGAAAGCTGCTAACTCTTGGGAATAGGCCAATATTGCTAACAACAAACGACATTAAAGAAAATATATACTGTGAGGGCAATGTCAGAATTCCCAGACTATCGAATAGGAGTCGACAAGAGGTTCTCGAACTTACACCACATATAGCTCGAACAGCCCGTTTTTGAGCCAAAAAGACCCTTTTTGAATCAGAAGAATTACCCCAAAAAATAATACCATACGACATATGCGTATGAAAATATGCGAAGTAGACTACTTCTCGTGTTGAAATGTCACTTATTTCAGATACTGTTCTAATGGTAAATAATGCAGCATTTAGTTTCTGAACAAGATCCTGGACATGGGCTTTCCACAACGCTTTCCGAACGCCTAGGAACTTGAACAGTTCTGTCTCGCTTATAATATGCACATTCTGTCTGATCAAAATATCGGTTCTTGTTGAATTGTGAGTTAGAAACTGTAAAAACTGAGTCTTACTGTGATTTAGCATCAAATTGTTTTCCACAAGCCACGAACTTATTTCATGAACTACATTATTTGATACTGTTTCAATATTACACACAAGATCCTTCAATATCAAGCTGGTGTCATCAGCAAACAGAAATATTTTTTAATCAC
Source organism: Schistocerca piceifrons (assembly GCF_021461385.2). NCBI lineage: Eukaryota > Metazoa > Arthropoda > Insecta > Orthoptera > Acrididae > Schistocerca > Schistocerca piceifrons. Next base: position 639,318,503 of record NC_060140.1, on the reverse strand, counting down.
CTGTAATACTAGAAGGCATATCATTTATATAAATAAGAAACAGCAGTGGCCCCAGCACCGACCCTTGGGGAACGCCCCACTTAACAGTGCCCCATTGGGACTGAACATCACTACCACTCTCAATATTGCGGAGAATTACCTTCTGCTTTCTGTTCTTAAAGTAAGAGGCGAACCAATTGTAAGCTACTCCCCTTACTCCATAATGGTCCAACTTCTGCAGTAATATTTTGTGGTCAACACAGTCAAAAGCCTTCGTTAAATCAAAGAAAACACCTAACGTTCGTAACCTTTTATTTAATCCGTCCAAAACCTTGCAGAGGAAAGAGAATATAGCATTTTCAGTTGTTAAGCCATTTCTAAAACCAAACTGTACATTTGACAGCAAATTATGTGAATTGTGCTCCAGTAACCTGGTATATACAACACTCTCGATAACTTTAGTAAACACCGATGGCATAGAAACAGGTCTATAATTGTCAACATTATCCCTGTCTCCCTTTTTATAAAGTGGCTTCACTACCGAGTACTTTAATCGGTCAGGAAACCGACCACTCCTAAAGGAAAAGTTACAGATATGGCTAAGTACTGGGCTAACATACATAGAACAATACTTCAGTATTCTGCCAGATACCCAGTCATATCCATGAGAGTTCTTGGTCTTTAGTAGTGATTTAATTATTAACTCAATCTCCCTCTTGTCAGTACCATCGAGGAGCATTTCAGGTAACAGTCTCGGAACACTTTTTGTTGGACTAGGTTTCTATTTAGTTCACCTGTTATATTCAGAAAGTGATTATTAAATACTGGATATATATGCGACTTATCAGTAACACGGACATTCCCACTACGCACTGATTCTATATCCTCGACCTGTCTCTGCAGACCAGCCACTTCCTTTACGACTGACCATATGGTTTTAATTTTATCCTGAGACTTAGCTATTCTATCTGCATACCACATACTTTTTGCCTTCCTAATAACATTTTTAAGCACCTTACAATACTGTTTGTAATGGGCTGCTGCATTTACATTTCGACTGTTTCTAACGTTTTGATATAATTGCCACTTTGTTCTACAAGATATTCTTGTCCCTCCAGTCAGCCACCCAGGCTGCCTGTTTGTGCTAGTACCCTGTTTTGAACGTTCTAACGGAAAGCAACTTTCAAAGAGCACGAGAAAAGTCTTGAGAAAAGCATTATATTTATCGTCTACTGTATCAGCACTATAAACATCTTGCCACTCTTGTTCCTTGATAAGGTTTACAAAGGTCTCTACAGCAACTGGATCAGCTTTCCTAAACAGCTGATGATTATGTTTAACACGTGTTGCAGCACAAAAATCTTTTAGAGTTATAATTTGTGCATCATGATCTGAAAGGCCATTCACCTTTTGCTAACAGAATGCCCTTCTAGTAATGAGGAATGAACAAAAATGTTGTCTATGGTTGTTCTACTGTTCCCTTGCACTCTTGTTGGAAAGAATACGGTTTGCATAAGATTATATGAATTAAGGAGGTCTACCAGCATCCTCTTCCTTGCACAGTCACTTATACAATTAATATTGGAGTCACCACATATAACTGACGTTTTGTATTTCCTATAAAGTGAACCAAGAACCTCGTCTAGCTTTAGCAAACATGTTGTGAAATCGGAGTCTGGGGATCTATAAATAACAACAGTTAGAAATTTAGCTCCGTTAAATTTAACCACACCTGCACAACATTCAAACACCTTTCCAGTGCAGCACTTTGAAACATCAATTGACTCAAATGGGATGCCGTTTTTCACATAAGTGGCTACTCCCCCACACCGCAAAGAGCTCCTCGAAAAGCTGCCAGCCAACCTGTATCCTGGTAAAGGAAGCCTCTGCATTATCTCCTTATTTAAGAAGTGTTCAGATATACCAATAATTTCAGAGTCAACATCTATAAGCAGTTCACTAACTTTATCTCTAATACCTTGTATATTTTGATGAAGTACGCTAATTCCCTCATTACTCCGATACCTAAGCTTTGTCAAAAGTGGTTCCTTTGTTAGGGAGACTTCCCTTAAGCAGGAATACCTACCAGCTGACTTCAATCTAAAAAAAGGTGCAGCTCTAACACCCACTACTGCAGGAATTTTCCCATGATTGATCCCACCAACCCCACCTATGCTGTCACCTGTAAGCTTTGCCAACCTCCCCTTCCCATACCTGTTGAGGTGCAGGCCATGTCTAGTGAAACCCGTCCTGCTGATAGACTCCACCGACACCACTGAAATGTGACCCATGCCTTCTGTCGTCAGCGCACCCCCAAGTCTCATGTTATTACGCCTGACGGCTATATTAAGATGAGGCCGATCGTGACGCTGAAACAGTTCCACGAAATGCACATTCGTGTTGCCAGTCTGAGTGGCTATCTTTTCCAGGTCACCATCGATGTCATACTCCCCATCCCTATCAATACTATTACCAGCCCCACCCACAATCACTACCTGATCCTCTTTAGTAAAATCCCTACATAACCACCCTATGTTAACAGTCACCTGAGCCAATCCTGCATTAGGCTTCACAATGCTGGTGACCTGGTACTCACTCCCCAGCACTTACTGCAACTGCTGGCCTACACCTCTTCGGTGCGAACTACCTAACAGCAGAACCTTCTTCTTCCTCTTCGACTTTGCAACTGTTCTAGGCACCGTAACTACTGAGGTCTGCTGCATACTTACTACATCTACAGCTACTAGAGATTCCTCTCCACCAGACTCTGAAAGTTGGTTATATCTATTGTAAACACCAATAGTAAAACTATCTGAAAATCTTCTTCTCCTAGCAGATCTCTTGCCAACAGCCAGCTCCCATTCCCCAACCCCCTTCTCCCTCCTCATCCTATCTAGCTCCTCCTGTGCGTTTTTCAAGTGCACCTGAAGGGCAGAGATCTTACGCTCCTGCTCCTGCTCCTCTTGGAAAGAGTATTCGCTATTACTAGCTAAAACATGTTACAGAACTCAATTAGTCTTTCTCCTCTTTCATTCCTTGTCCCAAGCTCATATTCTACCGTAGCCTATTCTTCTACCCTTTCCCTACAACTGTATTACAGTCCCTCACTACTACTAGATTTTCATCCCCCTTTACATACTGTATTACCCTTTCCATATCCTCATACACCTTCTCTATCTCTTCATCTTCATCTTAGTGACGTCGGTATGTATACCTGAACTGTCGATCCCAATGGGAACAACCCTACCACTGAACTGTTCAAATGTTTAAATGTGTTTGAAATCTTATGGGACTTAACTGCTAAGGTCATCAGTCCCTAAGCTTACACACTACTTAACCTAAATTATCCTAAGGACACACACCCATGCCCGAGGGAGGACTCGAACCTCCGCCGGGACCAGCCGCACAGTCCATGACTGCAGCGCCTTAGACCGCTCGGCTAATCCCGCGCGGCACTGAATTGTTAACACTAACACCCTCTCTGCCGTACCTACCTATTCATAACGAATCCTACGCCCGTTATACCATTTCCTGCTGCTGTTGATAGTACCCTATACTTATCCGACCAGAAATCCTTGTCTTAAAGGGTTAAAAGCGATTTAGGCACTTCGCCACAGGACAAATCACCTAAAACGTAGAACTTGCACCGCAAATATTGAGGAAATGGAAAGTGCTATTAATGTGTGATTTTCACAGAATGGATTGGTAGCCAGGTGCTCGTAGAAAGTCTATTTTTTGTGCAAACATACACCTTTTTAAATGGAACAATGGCTACTAACGTTAACAAACTAAATGTATGGTGAACTAGAATGTCTGTGATGTTTGTTGCAGGAGTGCGAGTCGTTTCAAGATGTCAGGTTTCGGAAACGTGACACATCGACACTTGTACAATATCTGTGATAGCACAAACTAAAAAATAACGTAAGTGCATACATCAGTCGTGTGAATTCTTACCAGTAACGAGACAGTTGACAATCAAAGGTTGTTTTCAAAATGACCACTGACAGAGATAGTAGATGCTTCCAGTTTGATATGGTACGACTGCTGCACACGTGCTAGCATTTTAATGGAGATGTCGAGCTGGCTCAGCATTACGTCGTTGGTATTAACGGGTGTAGTTGGTATGTCCTCGTAGAGAGCATCTTTCGGCTTTCCTCAGAGAAAAAGGTCTACAAGCGTCAAATCCGGGGAACGGGCTAGCAAACTACACTGAAGCGCCTAAGAAACTGGCATAGGCATTCGTATTTAAATACACAGATATGTCAACAGACACAATACGGCGCTGCAATCTGTAACGCCTATACAGGGTGTTACAAAAAGGTTCGGCCATACTTTGATGAAACATTCCTCACACACAAAGAAAGAAAATATATTAAGTGGACATGTGTCCGGAAACGCTTACTTTCCATGTTAGAGCTAATTTTATTACTTCTCTTCAAATCACATTAATCATGGAATGGAAACACACAGCAACAGAACGTACCAGCGTGACTTCAAACACTTTGATACAGGAAATGTTCAAAATGTCCTCCGTTAGCGAGGATACATGCATCCACCCCCCGTCGCATGGAATCCCTGATGCGCTGATGCAGCCCTGGAGAATAGCGTATTGTATCACAGCCGTCCACAATACGAGCACGAAGAGTCTCTACATTTGGTACCGGGGTTGCATAGACAAGAGCTTTCAAATGCCCCCATAAATGAAAGTCAAGAGGGTTGAGGTCAGGAGAGCGTGGAGGCCATGGAATTGGTCCGCGTCTACCAATCCATCGGTCACCGAATCTGTTGTTGAGAAGCGTACGAACACTTCGACTGAAATGTGCAGGAGCTCCATCGTGCATGAACCACATGTTGTGTCGTACTTATAAAGGCACGTGTTCTAACAGCACTGGTAGAGTATCCCGTATGAAATCATGATAACATGCTCCATTGAGCGTAGGTGGAAGAACATGGGGCCCAATCAAGAAATCACCAACAATGCCTGCCAAACGTTCACAGAAAATCCGTGTTGATGACGTGATTGCACAATTGCGTGCGGATTCTTGTCAGCCCACACATGTTGATTGTGAAAATTTACAATTTGATCACGTTGGAATGAAGCCTCATCCGTAAAGAGAACATTTGCACTGAAATGAGGATTGACACATTGTTGGATGAACCATTCGCAGAAGTGTACCCGTGGATGCCAGTCATCTGCTGATAGTGTCTGCACACGCTGTACATGGTACGGAAACAACTGGTTCTCCCGTAGCACTCTCCATACAGTGGCGTGGTCAACGCTACCTTGTACAGCAGCAACTTCTCTGACGCTGACATTAGGGTTATCGTCACCTGCACGAAGAATTGCCTCGTCCATTGCAGGTGTCCTCGTCGTTCTAGGTCTTCCCCAGTCGCGAGTCATAGGCTGGAATGTTCCGTGCTCCCTAGGACGCCTATCAATTGCTTCGTACGTCTTCCTTCGTTCTGGAAATCTGTCTCGATACAAACGTACCGCGCCACGGCTATTGCCCCGTGCTAATCCATACATCAAATGGGCATCTGCCAACTCCGCATTTGTAAACATTGCACTGACTGCAAAACCACGTTCGTGATGAACACTAACCTGTTGATGCTACGTACTGATGTGCTTGATGCTACTACTGTAGAGCAATGAGTCGCATGTCAACACAAGCATCGAAGTCAACATTACCTTCCTTCAATTGGGCCAACTGGTGATGAATCGAGGAAGTACAGTACATACTGACGAAACTAAAATGAGCTCTAACATGGAAATTAAGCGTTTCCGGACACATGTCCGCATAACATCTTTTCTTTATTTGTGTGTGAGGAATGTTTCCTGAAAGTTTGGCCGTACTTTTATGTAACACCCTGGCAACAGTTATTAGATCGGTTTCTGCTGCTACAATGGCAGGTTATCAAGTTGTTAGTGAATTTGAACATGGTTTCATAGTCGGCCCACGAACGATGGGACACAGCATCTCCGAGGTAGCATGAAGTGAGGATTTCTCGTACGACCATTTCACGAGTGTACAATGAACATCAGGAATCCGGTAAAATTTCAAATCTCGGACATTGCTGCGTCCGGAAAAAGATCCTGCAAGAACGGGACCAACGACGACTGAAGATGATCATTCAACGTGACAGAACTGCAACCCTTCCGCAAACAGCTGCGGATTTCAGTGCTGGACCATCAACAAGTGTCAGCGTGCGAACGATTCAGCGAAACATCATCGATATGGGCTTTCAGAGCCGGAAGTCCACTCATGCACCTTTGATGACTGCACGACACAAAGCTTTACGTCTCGCCTGGAAACATGTTGCCTGGTCAACGAGTCTCGTTTCAAATTGTATCGAGCGGATGGACGTGTACGGGTATGGAAACAATGTCATGAATCCAGGGACCATGCGTGTCAGGAGTACCTCAGATACATCTAGATACGATTCAGCCAGGTGACAAGTACGTAAGTATCCTGTCTCATCATCCGCATCCATTCATGTCCATTCTGATTTCGGGACTTGGGCAATTCCAGCAGGTCAATGTTACACCACACACGTCCAGAACTGCTACAGAGTGGCTCCAGGAACACTCTTCTGAGTTTAAACACTTACGCTGGTCACCAGACTCCCCAGACCTTAACACCACTGAGAATATCTGCGACGCCCTGCAACGTGCTGTTCAGAAAAGATCTCCACCCCCTCGTACTCTTACGGATTTATGGACAGCCCAACAGGATTAATGGTATCAGTTCCCTCCAATACTACTTCAGACGTTAGTCGAATCCACGCCACACCGTGCTGCGGCACTTCTACGTGCTCGCGTGGGCCATACCCATGACTTTAGGCAGGTGTATCGGTTTCTTTGGCTCTTCAATGTATTTGGAAACATTTCTTAAAGGCATACCGTAGTACAATATGATTTTCACTCTGCAGTGGAGAGTCCGCAGCTCGTGGTCGCGCGGTAGCGTTCTCGCTTCCCGCACCCGGGTTCCCGGGATTGGTTCCCGGCGGAGTCAGGGATTTTCTCTGCCTCGTGATGACTGGGTGTTGTGTGATGTCCTTAGGTTAGTTAGGTTTAAGTAGTTCTAAGTTCTAGGGGACTGATGACCATAGATGTTAAGTCCCATAGTGCTCAGAGCCATTTGAACCATTTTTTTTTCTGTAGCGGAGTGTGCGCTGGTATGAAAATTCCTGGCAAATTAAAACTGTGTGCCAGACCTCGAACTCGGGACCTTTGCCATTCACGGATAAGTGCTCTACCAAATGACCTACCCAAGCACGACTCGCGACCCATTCTCACAGCTTCAGTTCTGCCGGTACCTCGTCTCCTACCTTCCAAACTTCACAGAAACTCTTCTGCGAACATAGCAGAACTAGCACTCCTGGAAGAAAGGAGAATGCGGAGTCATGGCTTAGCCACAGCCTGGGGGATGTTTCCAGAATGAGATTTTCACTCTGCAGCGGAGTGTGCGCTGAAATGAAACTTCCTGGCAAATTAAAACTGTGTGCCGGACCAAGACTCGAACTTGGGACCTTTGCCTTTCGCGTTCAAGAAGTTCGAAGAAGAGCTTCTGTGAAGTCTGGAAGGTGTAAGACGAGGCACTGGCAGAACTGAAGCTGTGAGGACGGGTCGTGAGTCGTGCGTGGGTAACTCAGTTGGGCACAGTCTGCCTTTGGCAGCGGTGCAGCTCGGACTTGTTTACGTCTTGGGCACGAACGTTCGTGGAAGAAGCGGTGTTTACACCGTCGTCACTCACGTGTGTTAATGTTTGAATCTAACGCAATGGCACACAATTTCCGAAAAACTTCGATACAGTTCACGTTCTGTAACGAGTATGCAAGACCGAAGACGTTCGAAATTGAAGGTTTCTTGAGGGACGAAGTGCATCTTAATTACACGGAGAGTATTGGAATTCACTTATCAATCGTGAGCAGCACTCTTTAGGTAAAGATGATTGACGACGCAGCATGCGATAGAATCATTTAAGCCGCCAAACGAAGATTCCAGTTCCGACAATCCGATGGTCATATTGGCGAAGTTTTAGTAGCTCATTCGGTCTTGGGCGTGCGTACGATTCGAATCTTCGAGCTGCCTTTCGAGGTACCCGAATCATTGGTCACTGACTCACTCCAACCATAAGGCAGAGTTATGTCATACAGCAAAGAACGTTGGGCAAATTTTAGCACGTATCCAGTGCTCAATGGTGTCCGACAGGTGCGAATTGCCCTTACGAAACATGTGCCATCGTACATAAACATCGGCGGCTGTAGAGCTATTGTCATTCATGATGGACAGCCCCGGACATGCTCCAGGTGTGGTGGTGAAGGACATCTTCAATCTGCATGTATGCAGAGGAGACTTGTGCAACTCCCCAGCGGAGACTTCCAGAATCCGGCTACACCAACGTCACTGCCGCTGAATTTCGTGACGGCACTTCGCTGGGAGGTTACGCCGAGGTCGGAGCGTACTATCGAACCAACGCCCCATTTGATTGAGGCGCCTTCGGGCCCCACTGAAGGAGGCATGGCTCTGACCGGCCTCCAATCCCAGACACTGCAGGTGGTGGAGAAAGAGAATGACAGCATCACGCAAGGCATGAAAGCAGAAGTGGAACGCCGGCCGGAGTGGCTGTGCCGTTCTAGGCGCTACAGTCTGGAGCCGAGCGACCTCAACGGTCGCAGGTTCGAATCCCGCCTCGGGCATGGATGTGTGTGATGTCCTTAGGTTAGTTAGGTTTAATTAGTTCTAAGTTCTAGGCGACTGATGACCTAAGAAGTTAAGTCGCATAGTGCTCAGAGCCATTTGAACCATTTGAGCCTGAAGTGGAACGACCCCAGGGCGTTGTGACGGTGGCGAGACAGCCAACACCAGAGGCCGAGGTTAGGGCCCCCAAAGAACGCTCGCCGAAGTGCCGCAAGAAGCGCCGACTAAACTCTGCGGAGACGCTCCCTTCTCTTCTTGGGAGCCCTGATGAGTCTAACACTATGAACCCGTCAGACTTGGAACCACAAGCTTCGGATGTCCCTTACCATAAGAATTCGGACAGTGAAAAGATGTCATGTAGTTCAGACGACGTATCCGCTGATGCTCAGGGGCCCGACACCCATTCTGCGGCGGAGTCTAAAGCTGCGAAAGATCCACAGATGCTACACATCAGTGCCGCACAGGGCAGTTTGGTGCACCCCATTAATATCAGCTGGGATGCGCACGACGAAGAAATCACCGATGCGGACCCTTCCATTGGTGGGGACTCGCATCCGTCCGCATCTCAAGAAACCTAATGCCGCAGGGTGACGTACGTCGGGAGACCCTCTGCGGATGTGCAAAGGGACTATTGATACGGTGAAATTTCGTCATTTTAACATCACGGGGAGATGACAGCTACTCGAACCCAGGCATACAGAATAGGGACAGTGAACGTAAATACCATTAGATCGCCCGTGAAACAGCAATTGTTTAGGGACATGATCTACGCGTCGGATGTGGATATATTGATGGTGCAGGAAATTTACGTTCCTGAGTTCCAGGAAGTACATGGATACATCTCCTACACCTCGCCTCACTCGAACAACGACAGTGGAACGGCGATATTGGTCCGGGACGGTATTCCGGTTCGCGACCTGGCTTATCTCCCTTCGGCACGAGGACTGGCGATAGCTGTTAATGGAATTCGTATTCTCAATGTTTATGCCACTTCCGGCACAGACAACAGACGGGCGCGTGCGAGATATTATTCGGAAGAGATTGTGCCCTTATTTACCGGCAGATTCGATCATTTCATTATAGGTGGTGACTTCAATGGTGTTTTAGCCCAAAAAGACCAGTCTCCGAATTACAAAATCTGTCGTGCACTGCGAGTGCTTTGCTGGGACCTGGAATTATGCGACACCTGGGACAGGATTCATAGGAACCGTGAGGGATACACTTATTTTACCAGTCACTCAGCGAGCAGACTTGATCGAATATATGTTTCGGTTGGACTACGGGATAAGGTGGTGGACGCGGAACGATGGCCTGCGGCAATTACTGATCATCTGGCTTACATTTGTACCATATCACTCCCTCGGCAAAGTGTGTGGAGAAGCCCCTGGGCATGGAAGCTCATTTAGTCACTTTTGGCGGACCCCGAATGTCGTCAGAGAGTTGAGGAGGTATTGGCCACATGTAAACGCCGTATACCAACATATGCCTCCGTGCTTCAATGGTGGCTCGAGTGTACTAAGCCGGCAATAAGAAAAGTTCCAATACAGTATGGTCGGGATAAGACGAGATGGCAAAGAGACACTCTTGATTATTATTACACCATGCTTCGTGAGTTGTCATTTCAAGTGCCGTCTGCAGAACGTCATGCAGAAGTTCATCGTGTCAAGGTAGAAATCCTCACGATCACGCGACGACGACTGGGTAGCATCCCAATACGGGCAAAATGTCTCGACACCATCACTGCGGAACGTATCTCGATGCACCATGTGTCGCGGGAACTAAACGTTACCGCCGGGCATTGGTCACAGTGCTCCACGGTTTTGATGGCCGTCAATTGACAACACAACAGGACATTGCAAATGAATTTTTAGGGCATTTCCGCCACCTATATGCCGGAACACCGACGGACCTTCGAGTGGGGGAAGACATATTGCAAAATCTGCAAACGACACTGACAGAGACGGATAAGGCAGCACTTATGGAGTAACTCACAGAAGACGATATAAAGGTGGCACTCAAAAAAGGAGCGGCCCGTAAATCACCAGGGCCAGGTGGGATTACGTTAGTGTTTTATCGAGAATTCGTAGACATGATGATGCCACAGTGGGTGTCGATGTACAATGAGGCGATGCGTCCTGACATGCGCCTACCGTCGTATTTTGTGACGGGCTTTTTTCTTCCCATACCGAAGATGGCGGGGAGTCGCAGTGTTAATCAATATCGGCCTCTCACTATGCTAAACACCGACTATAAAATCTCTGCACGACTACTAGCATCTCGTCTTAAACTAGCGATATCCAGGACAAGATCCCCTGATCAGGCTTGCCTAGGGGTGCGAAGCAACATCTCCTCCGCGTTAAGTGAATACCGTGACGTTATCGCCCTTGCGGAAACATGTAGAATGCGAGCAGCGATGATATCTGTGGACTTCGATCGTGCGTCAGTCAGTAGCCGAATAGTGGTTTCACCTGTTTTCATGTCCATCGTTATGAGGCTAATACGAGGTGCTAAATCGAATATTTCACACTGAGGAGACAACTGGCCCCCACCTGTTGGCGCCAGTTATGACAGGATTGTGTTAAAGTGTTATAAAATAAAATAAAACAAATAAAAAATAATTTAAAAAAGACGATGGTAAACACCGAAACCGCATCAGATAATGGTCCTACGAATGGTCGAAGCAGAAGAAATACATGCCGCCCTCAATGGCAGATATGGTGAAGATTAAATGGCTTGATGCTGGATTCAAGATGCGACACCGCGTGCTGCGGGGATTGTGATGCTGATGACAACTTCGTTTTCTCTCCCGCCCGTGACTAGGATTGTCATTTACTTTATTCATGTAAAAAAAAGGGGGCGGCCTTTACGTTGATTTTGTTTTCCAAATCGTTTTAGGTGTCTCGATACTTTTCTTATCCCTAGGACAGCACAACTGTACGATTGAAGATTGTTTGTTTACCCTGCCTTCCTGTAAAAAAAAAAAAAAAAAAAAAAGGGGAAACAAGTTGATTGAGTACTTGCCTGCAAAAGGCAAAAGGTCACGAGGTCGAGTCTCGGTCTGGCACACAGTTTTAATTTTCCAGGAAGTTGCATACTGTAGTAATTCGTGCACTATGGTCTCGACTGCCATAATGTTAGAAGCACAGGTTCCTTCTAGTCTGCAAAGCAACGTCTCCTAGCATGCGTGAAGCATGGTCCTGGTCCGTTAGGAGGGTGCGATACTTGAGCGCATTCAGTGTTCCGTCTGTGAAACGCGGACCTGTGAGCTGAAGGTTCACTGTCCCACACCACACGTTTGCACTGCTTTAACACTGATGTTCCACCTGAAGAAACCAAGGGTACTGTCAACAAACCAACATTGCACGTTTCGGTCGTGTACCTGGCCGTGATTAGTATTGTGGCTTCATATCTGAACTTGATACACTATGAATGTGGAGTATTCTGTGATAATGCCAATGTACAGAAGTTAATACGATTGTGATAATCGTTTCCATGCAGCCCTTGATAGAGAGGGATGGAACCAATATCGGTGGAGAATGCTTAGGACGCTTGCCTTATTCATGCCACTTCCTCGTGTGATTCCCAGGGAACTAACTTGGGCATCAACTGCAGCAAAAACAATAAGTTTCCTGTCTTCTGTCGTCACCTGTTTCCTTCCGTTACGTTGTTTAGGTGTTCCAGTACCACATTCATTCTACTGATTGAAGAGTTTGACAAATAATTGGCGAGGTGGTTGAAGTCTGTTGGGATATCTTACCTCATATACCATACAAGAACCAACTGCATTCTTCCTACTCTCTCCATGGACCATGAGCATGCGGTTTTTTCTGCATTAGTGAATCCCATCGTCCACTCACGACCTACTGCTTGGACTATCACACACTGACTGACTAGCAAGTCCCAATGCAATCAAGGAACACACAACCACACTGTAAGCAAACGTAAGAAGATGATACCTAGCAACTACGCAGGTTGAATGGCACAAGCAAGCGTCAGTGGGGAAACTTTTCGAAATACATCTGTAAATGACACGTACAGGAATCCTGAAACAAACACAGCTGACATTTTAATTTGTGCTAATTAAGTTCGTTAAAGTGAATAAGTCGGTTCAAATGGCTCTGAGCACTATGGGACTTAACTTCTTAGGTCATCAGTCCCCTAGAACTTAGAACTATTTAAACCTAACTAACCTAAGGACATCACACACATCCATGCCTGAGGCAGGATTCGATCCTGCGACCGTAGCGGTCGCACGGTTCCAGACTGAAGCGCCTAGAACCGCTCGGCCACTCCGGCCGGCAAAGTGAATAAGTATTGTTCCATTATAAAAGTGTGTGTTTGCAAAAAAATACACTTTCTAAGTGTTATTACAATGTGTGTATTGGCTAACAGTATGGGGCCCTGACGATCAATCCATTCTGTGAAAACCGCACATTAATATCACTTTCCACTTCCGCAGTATTTGCGATGAAAGCTTTGGGTGATTCAACCTCTATATACAGCACTGTATTCTAGAAAGTGCGGACGATTGAAAGGTGACTGCATCCCAGCCGACACCCTCTGCAGTACATCGTTTGGCTACTGGCGGAGCATGTATGTGGCTAAAAATGTCCCAGCCACTTATAATCGTAAGTTGCTACATTTCGCTTTGTGCATCTCTTGTAGATGTTATGATCAACAAGATTTTCATGCTGCTCCTTTTGTGGTGGGAAGGAAATGCATGCAAGCTGAAATTGGTATACTGATAAGATTAACTGTACTACTTTGAGAATCTGTGTGGCTCTTCGGATGCTGGACGACAGTGCAGCGTAGTCTACTTTCTGTCTTGTTCGGAGGATTCATTGGTTATAGGGTGATAGGGCGAAGCAGGCCCCAGGAAGTGCTTACAGCCGCCATCTTCCGCCACCGCTACTGTCCTCCGGGGAAATTAACCGACGCCGTGCGTCACGCAGCCGTTCGGCGGAGACCCGCTGCACCCGTCTTGGAATGCGTCCAATTTCCACTGCCAAAGGGACCGCATCGGGACGCGGCACGCCTCAGCCCACCTCCTGATACGCTCGCAGGCCGACGCGGCAGCAGAGATCTCAGTGCGTAGGAAGCGCACCCCGACGCGGCTCCTGCCTCCGGGCCGTGCGCGGACTAGAGAGCTGAGGAATATCCATCCACCTGCCGTGTGTTGGTCCCAAACTTCAGTTCTGCACACCAACCACTTTTGGAGTTTTGCAGCTGAAGAGACACTCGTATTAAAAATTTACCGTTTCCATGCGTTGACTGTTAGCATGTGAGCCAATGTCTGAAAAATAGATCAGAGTTCATTCCGTACCTAGGCAAATAAGAATGTTAAGAGACCGGAATCACCACTAAAGCAATAGACATAGTTCTTGTACACTACACATAGTGGTACTAAACAGCTGGCTAAGTGTCTTCATCTATTTGTGGAGTAGGAAAATGATCGCAGGACAATGATTCTTTCGGAGACATTTGTAACGACAAACAGAAGAAAGAAACGAATTTAGAAATTTTAATTTCCACGTGGGACCGAAACATCTGTTAGTCGTCAATCGTGTTTACGTTCCAGGTTATAAAAATCGTTCAGTCTGACGACTATCTGCATCTACGAGACCCTGCATAACGCACTAGAGACACCATTTCACAATTGTCCGCAGCACTATCTGGAGGGTGGACCTGCAGGGGCGCCGACTTATAAAAAATATTGGGGGTGGGGTGGGGGGTGGGGGGGCACACTGGGGGTCTTGCCTCGGGAAATTTTCTAAATTTTCGGTGAAAAATGGTGAGTTTTAAAGTTTTATTAAGCATTTTAGATTCATATGATCAACATTAGAACCCCGAAAACTGGATAACTGGACACTGCGGGAAACTCGACAAGCCTGGCATATTTTTTGGCTTTGAAAAAAGAAACAAAACATAAACACGAACGGTATTTTCGTAAAAAGCTAATTTAATTTATACTAATAATCATGCTTCTAGACTATTACAGAGCAGTGAATATACAGCTCTGAAAAGACTGAAATTATATTTAAATAAATCCTAAACTATCATTAAAAGAATGTCTCACAGTTACAGCACGTTAATTAATAAGTGAAATAGCTAATTTAAGCTTACTTTGAATAAGGCTCAGGGTTCATTAAATAAAAAAATATCTCAAAGTTAATGCTTTAATACAGTTAATAAAGTCAATTCAGTATGCCTAATAGTTTCAGTCAAAAAGTATCTAAACAGCGGGTTTTAATTGGGTCTTTTAAGTATTTGAAAATAACAAATACAGTACTATAGTAATATAGTAATACAGCGCTAAAATAGTACTAATATTTCGAAACTGAAAATTTAACGTTATGTACGTCTTTTATTCTCTATTTTATAAAAAAATTTGATGTGGCTCTAAATGCCGTTATTAGGGCTACAGTGTCTTTGGAATGATGCAAATGTCGACCGTCTCACTGGATTACTGAATAAGAAGTCGTTGATGACTGGTCGGATATCCAATTCATCCAAAACATCTCGGTGGGCACGAAGAATAGCCAAGTTGTTCAAGCGCTTCTGTCCCATTGTTGATCGGAGGTATGACTTCAGACGTCTAAGGGCGCTAAATGACCGTTCTGCTCTTGCTGTTGTGATTGCAACTACTTGGAGAAGCTTAATGCACTTCACTACGTCACATAACATTTCTCCATTTCTCCCACTGCAGGCTCTTGTGTAATGTACTTTCTTACATCACACATGTTTTTTAAGACCGTTGCTTTTGTATTAGCAATATCGGCTAACATATTCAAGTGTAAGCGCAGTCTCTCAATGTCTAGGTCATTTTTGAAAAACTCAGCTGATTGTTCCAAATTTGTTGAATCCTGTTTACCAAAAACAAGCACTCTTGTTCAACTGCAATGACCTGTGTGAGTCCAGTTGAAGCAAACCGCACAATAATGCAAGATTGCACCATTACACGAACTTCAATGTAAATAGCTTTGCAGTCTTCCTTTGGGGTTTTGAAAGAATGCGGTGAGCTGGCTTCGTTGTTTTCATACTCCTTTGGTATACTTCGATTCCGAGGAAGCGAAGGATCATCAACTTGTGAAAGTTTTTCTTTCAAACACAATTCCCAAAAGTGTTCAGAACTATCACGCCCTCCATTCAATATAAAAATCAGGTCTTCATATGTCTTTTTCCAGATCAGCAACACTTAGATGAAGACATTGAATTTTTTCATTGACATCCTCTATTGGGTTCATTGCATGGCAATGAAAACGTAAAAATAAATAAGTCTTGAATTGTAACATTGACTCAAGGTAGCCTTCACATTTGTAACCTGCCTTTGCTTTGTCCTCTGCAGAAAATGTTTCAAAAAGCTCTAAAATGTCTTCAAAGTTTTTCAGTATGCTCAAGATACTCGAAGCTCGCATAGTCCATTGAGTCGGGTAAAGGGGTCGTAAACCAACTTGGTCGTTAGCGTTCTCACAGCGTATGCTTCTGACAAGTCCCATCCTTTTGTTGGATTCCCTTATGGTGTTTATTAAGTCCTTGGCTAAAGCCATAAAATCCCTCAAAGAGGTAAGATGGCGGAGACTGTCTATCACTGCCAAGTCTAAACTGTGGTCCGCAGCTCGTGGTCGTGCGGTAGCGTTCTCGTTTCCCGCGCCCGGGTTCCCGGGTTCGATTCCCGGCGGGGTCAGGGATTTTCTCTGCCTCGTGATGACTGGGTGTTGTGTGCTGTCCTTAGGTTAGTTAGGTTTAAGTAGTTCTAAGTTCTAGGGGACTGATGACCATAGATGTTAAGTCCCATAGTGCTCAGAGCCATTTGAACCATTTGACCCATCTAAACTGTGAGCAGTGAAGTGCACATAACGTGCTTTTGGTTGTATATCCAAAACTAACTTTTTTTAGTCCTTTGAACTTACCTTTCATATTCGAGGCACTGTCCTCTTAAGTTTTCCATTGACAAATCAAGACGATCAAAAACGTCTTTTAAAATAATAAACAGGATTTTTGATTCAGTGTTGCGGTCTCGTATAAGCCAATGAAGTCTTCGTTGATGATTAAGGAAACATCTATAGTACGAATACAAAATGTCACTTGTTCCTGAATCGAAGAATCACGTGTTTCGCGAACCATAATATACACTACTGGCCATTAAAATTGCTACACCAAGAAGAAATGCAGATGATAAACGGGTATTCGTTAGACAAATATATTATACTAGAACTGACATGTGATTACATTTTCACGCAATTTGGCCAATTTGGGTGCATAGATCCTGAGAAACCAGTACCCAGAACAACCACCTATGGCCGTAATAACCGCCTTGATACGCCTGGGCATTGAGGCAAACAGAGCTTGGATGGCGTGTACAGGAACAGCTGCCCATGCAGCTTCAACACGATACCACAGTTCATCAAGAGCAGTGACTGGCGTATTGTGACGAGCCAGTTGCTCGGCCACCATTGACCAGACGTTTTCAATTGGTGAGAGATGTGGAGAATGTGCTGGCCAGGACAGCAGTCGAACATTTTCTGTATCCAGAAAGGCCCGTACAGGACCTGAAACATGCGGTCGTGCATTATCCTGCTGAAATGTAGGGTTTCGCAGGGATCGAATGAAGGGTAGAGCCATGGGTCGTAACACATCTGAAATGTAACGTCCACTGTTCAAAGTGCCGTCAACGCGAACAAGAGGTGACCGAGACGTGTACCCAATGGCACCCCATACCATCACGCCGGGTGATACGCCAGAATGGCGATGACGAATACACGATTCCAATGTGCGTTCACCGCGATGTCGCCAAACGCGGATGCGACCATCATGATGCTGTAAACAAAAGCTCGATTCGTCAGAAAAAATGGGGTTTTGCCATTCGTGCAACCAGATTGGTCGTTGAGTACAACATCGCAGGCGCTCCTGTCTGTGATGCAGCGTCAGGGGTAATCGCAGCCATGGCCTCCGGGCTGATAGTCCATGCTGCTGCAAACGTCGTCTAACTGTTCGTGCACATGGTTGTTGTCTCGCAAACGTCCCCATCTGTTGACTCAGGAATCGAGACGTGGCTGCACGATCCGTTACAGCCATGCAGATAAGATGCCCGTCAGCCTCGACTGTGTAGTGGTTAGTAAAAAAGAAAAAGGATAAGAGAAGAAAAGAAAAGATTGAAAATGTGGGAAGAAATGGTGAATAAAAAGGGGGTTTTAAAATCGTTAATGACCGTGAAAAATGGAAAGAATGAAACGCAAATCGGACTTCGTATTACAGAAAAGTTATCGGACTTAGTGATTCGGAAAAGCTATTGTTGGGGTGGTCCTTGCGGCGTTTCTGAGCAAAAGTCAAACCAATCTCCACTACAAAAATTATTTGAAAGAGAACAGAGAATAACAAAATGTGATTAACAGGGGGAAATGGCGCAGATAAGAGTTCATCCTTTACCATGTTAACATGTCTTCTTTCGTGCAGCGTCCAAGTCTTGTTCTCCAAAAATCTCCTGCTGCATTTCTGCGTGAAAAGTCGTAGCTGCTCCGAAATTTTGCAATAAATTTTATTGTCCAGAAATTACTAATGTATACAAAAACCGTCTTGATAGTAAATGCAATGTATTTTACTTTACTGCTTTCATCCAAATTTTATATAAACTTCCACAATACGTCAGCACATCAATAAGTTTTTTCGGCCTAATCCGACCAAGACTAGCTAATAAGAAAGTTAAGCTTCCGCTCTCAAGAGACAAAAGACGGATAGATAACAAAAGGAGTTACAATTTTTTGTACCTTCATTTTCTTATTTTCTGTGCCGTCGAGCGCTCATACCGCTGCGACGGTATAATTTATATCTGATGGAACGAGTGCAGCGCGGCGAAATTCAAAGTCCCGCTACATCGCCTCCTCGACTGTCACGCTAAAACATTTAGCGTGGCAGGCTATCAACCAATATAATATATATATACCTAAATGTCAATATATACATATTTTCATAGAAAAGGCCACGTGCATTCATGGGGGATAATCTTTCTCAATACTTACTTTCTAAACCTATATACTAAATACAATTGTTACAGTTTTGATCCGTTTTCAAAATTAGTATACATATATTTACATAGAGTTTGTTTGAGCAAGCTGCTCGACAGAGCAGTTAATGTTGTGCGCTTCCAGCGTTAGTTTCCCAATGCATCTCTGGCAGCACGTACCCTTTGCACATGCGCAATAGCATCACTGAATTTCGCGTGCGGCAGTTTCAAAATCGCTGTGTTTTGACAGTCTTGCACAGTATTCACTTTCACATAGTGTTCATTACAAGTTGTTATTCCAGCATAAATGGCATGCTAAGTCCGGTGACACCATAAGATTAAGCGTGTGCGTGATCTGAGGTAATGTCCATGTCTTCTGTTATGACACAACACTCCAGGTCCTTGTGCGTTTTCGTGACTGTCGTTCCCGGGGCATATGTGGTCGATGTAGTTTTAGGCTCCACATCGCCTACGACAGGTGCTGAGTTTGTTGTCTCCAAAGCATCTGAAGGCCGGCCGGGAACAACGGCGTCGAAGTTCGCAAAGGTAGTTGTTTCATCATGTTGTTTACACTCGCCAACAAACGTTCATTTGCAGTGTGAAAATCCTCATTATCGTCGAAGTAAATCGCAGTTTATATCGGTTTGCAAACAGTTATTTGGTTTATGCACCGTAAGTTTCACAAATAACACAAAATTCTTCGTTTATAACGTTCACAGTTTAACACAGTTTGCAACACTTTTTTGCCATATATATATTTTAACAAAGTTACCCCCATGAACCATGGACATTGCCGTTGGTGCCGTTGTGCCTCAGCGATATAGATGGCCGTACCGTAGGTGAAACCACAACGGAGGGGTATCTGTTGAGAGGCCAGACAAACGTGTGGTTCCTGAAGAGGGGCAGCAGCCATTTCAGTAGTTCCAGGGGCAACAGTCTGGATGATTGACTGATCTGGCCTTGCAACACTAACCAAAACGGCCTTGCTGTGCTGGTACTGCGAACGGCTGATAGCAAGGGGAAACTACAGCCGTAATTTTTCCCGAGGGCATGCAGCTTTACTGTATGGTTAAATGATAATGGCATCCTCTTGGGTAAAATATACCGGAGGTAAAATAGTCCCCCATTCGGATCTCCGGGCGGGGACTAACCAAGAGGACGTCGTTATCAGGAGAAAGAAAACTGGCGTGCTACGGATCGGAGCGCGGAATGTCAGATCCCTTAATCGGGCAGGTAGGTTAGAAAATTTAAAAAAGGAAATGGATAGGTTAAAGTTAGATATAGTGGGATTAGTGAAGTTCGGTCGCAGGAGGAACAAGACTCTTGGTCAGGTCAATACAGGGTTATAAATACAAAATCAAATAGGGGTAATGCAGGAGTAAGTTTAATAATGAATAAAAAAATAGGAATGCCTGTAATCTATTGCAAACAGCATAGTGAACGCTTTATTGTGGCCAAGATAGACACGAAGCCCATGCCTACTACAGTAGTATAACTTCATATGCCAACTAGCTCTGCAGATGATGAAGAAATTGATGAAATGTATAATGAGATAAAAGAAATTATTCAGGTAGTGACGGGAGACGAAAGTTTAATAGTCATGGGTGACTGGAATTAAAGAGTAGGAAAAGGGAGAGAAGGATACATAGTGGGGGAATATGGATTGGGGGAGAGAAATGAAAGAGGATGCCGTCTGGTAGAATTTTGCACAGAGCGTAACTTAATCATAGTTAACACTTGGTTCAAGAATCATAAAAGAAGGTTGTACGCTTGGAAGATTCCTGGAGATGATAGAAGGTATCAGATATATTATATAATGATAAGACAGAGATTTAGGAACCAGGTTTTAAATTGTAAGACATTTCCAGGGGCAGATGTGGACTCTGACCACAATCTATTGGTTATGAACTGTAGATTAAAACTCAAGAAACTACGAAATGGTGGGAATTTATGGAAATGGGACCTGGATAAACTGACTAAACCACAGGTTGTACAGAGTTTCAGGGAGAGAATAAGGGAACAATTGACAGGAATTTGGGAAAGAAATACAGTAGAAGAAGAATGGGTAGCTCTGAGGGATGAAGTAGTGAAGGCAGCAGAGGATCAAGTAGGTAAAAAGACGAGGGCCAGTAGAAATCCTTGGGTAACAGAAGAAATATTGAATTTAATTGATGAAAGGAGAAAATATAAAAACGCAGTAAATGAAGCAGGCAAAAGGGAATACAAACGTCTCAAAAATGAAGTCGACAGGAAGTGCAAAATGGCTAAGCAGGGATGGCTAGAGGACAAATGAAAGGATGCAGAGGCTTATCTCACTAGGGGTAAGATAGATACTGCCTACAGGAAAATTAAGGAGACCTTTGGAGAAAAGAGAGCCACTTGTATGAATATCAAGAGCTCAGATGGAAACCCAGTTCTAAGCAAAGAAGGGAAAGCAGGAAGGTGGAAGGAGTATATAGAGGGTCTATACAAGGGCGATGTATTTGAGGACAATATTATGGAAATGTAAGAGGATGTAGATGAAGATGAAATGGGAGATACGATACTGCATGAAGAGTTTGACACAGCACTGAAAGACCTGAGTCGAAACAAGGCCCCGGGAGTGGACAACATTCCATTAGAACTACTGACGGCCTTGGGAGAGCCAGTCCTGACAAAACTCTACCATCTGGTGAGCAAGCTGTATGAGACAGGCAAAATACCCTCAGACTTCAAGAAGAATATAATAATTCCAATCCCAAATAAAGCAGGTGTTGACAGATGTGAAAATTACCGAACTATCAGTTTACTAATCCACAGCTGCAAAACACCAACGCGAATTCTTTACAGACGAATGGAAAAACTGGTAGAAGCCGACCTCGGCGAAGATCAGTTTGGATTCCGCAGAAATGTTGGAACAAAAAATGGTTCAAATGGCTCTGAGCACTATGCGACTTAACTTCTGAGGTCATCAGTCGCCTAGAACTTAGAACTAATTAACCCTAACCAACCTAAGGACATCACACACATCCATGCCCGAGGCAGGATTCGAACTTGCGACCGTAGCGGTCGCTCGGCTCCAGACTGTAGCGCCTAGAACCGCACGGCCACTCCGGCCGGCTGTTGGAACACGTGAGGCAATACTGACCCTACGACTTAGAAAATAGATTAAGGAAAGGCAAACCTACATTTATAGCATTTGTAGACTTAGAGAAAGCTTTTGACAACGTTGACTGGAATTCTCTCTTTCAAATTCTAAAGGTGGCAGGGGTAAAATACAGAGAGCGAAAGGCTATTTACAATTTGTACAGAAACCAGAGGGCAGTTATAAGAGTCGAGGGGCATGAAAGGGTAGCAGCGGTTGGGAAGGGAGTGAAATAGGGTTGTAGCCTATCCCCGATGTTATTCAATCTGTATATTAAGCAAGCAGTAAAGGAAACACAAGAAAAATTCGGAGTAGGTATTAAAGTCCATGGAGAAGAAATAAAACGTTAAGGTTCGCCGATGACATTGTAATTCTGTCAGAGACAGCAAAGGACTTGGATGAGCAGTTGAACGGAATGGACAGTGTCATGAAAGGAGGGTATAAGATGAACATCAACAAAAGCAAAACGAGGATAATGGAATGTAGTCGAATTAAGTCGGGTGATGCTGAGGGAATTAGATTAGGAAATGAGACACTTAAAGTAGTAAAGGATTTTGCTATTTGGGGAGCAAAATAACTGATGATTGTCGAAGTAAAGAGGATATAAAATGTAGACTGGCAATGGCAAGGAAAGCGTTTCTGAAGAAGAGAAATTTGTTAACATCGAGTATAGATTTAGGTGTCAGTAAGTCGTTTCTGAAAGTACACTCCTGGAAATTGAAATAAGAACACCGTGAATTCATTGTCCCAGGAAGGGGAAACTTTATTGACACATTCCTGGGGTCAGATACATCACATGATCACACTGACAGAACCACAGGCACATAGACACAGGCAACAGAGCATGCACAATGTCGGCACTAGTACAGTGTATATCCACCTTTCGCAGCAATGCAGGCTGCTTTTCTCCCATGGAGACGATCGTAGAGATGCTGGATGTAGTCCTGTGGAACGGCTTGCCATGCCATTTCCACCTGGCGCCTCAGTTGGACTAGCGTTCGTGCTGGACGTGCAGACCGCGTGAGACGACGCTTCATCCAGTCCCAAACATGCTCAATGGGGGACAGATCCAGAGATCTTGCTGGCCAGGGTAGTTGACTTACACCTTCTAGAGCACGTTGGGTGGCACGGGATACATGCGGACGTGCATTGTCCTGTTGGAACAGCAAGTTCCCTTGCCGGTCTAGGAATGGTAGAACGATGGGTTCGATGACGGTTTGGATGTACCGTGCACTATTCAGTGTCCGCTCGACGATCACCAGTGGTGTAGGGCCAGTGTAGGAGATCGCTCCCCACACCATGATGCCGGGTGTTGGCCCTGTGTGCCTCGGTCGTATGCAGTCCTGATTGTGGCGCTCACCTGCACGGCGCCAAACACGCATACGACCATCATTGGCACCAAGGCAGAAGCGACTCTCATCGCTGAAGACGACACGTCTCCATTCGTCCCTCCATTCACGCCTGTCGCGACACCACTGGAGGCGGGCTGCACGATGTTGGGGCGTGAGCGGAAGACGGCCTAACGGTGTGCGGGACCGAAGCCCAGCTTCTTGGAGACGGTTGCGAATGGTCCTCGCCGACACCCCAGGAGCAACAGTGTCCCTAATTTGCTGGGAAGTGGCGGTGTGGTCCCCTACGGCACTGCGTAGGATCCTACGGTCTTGGCGTGCATCCGTGCGTCGCTGCGGTCCGGTCCCAGGTCGACGGGCACGTGCACCTTCCGCCGACCACTGGCGACAACATCGATGTACTGTGGAAACCTCACGCCCCACGTGTTGAGCAATTCGGCGGTACGTCCACCCGGCCTCCCGCATGCCCACTATACGCCCTCGCTCAAAGTCCGTCAACTGCTCATACGGTTCACGTCCACGCTGTCGCGGCATGCTACCAGTGTTAAAGACTGCGATGGAGCTCCGTATGCCACGGCAAACTGGCTGACACTGACGGCGGCGGTGCACAAATGCTGCGCAGCTAGCGCCATTCGACGGCCAACACCGCGGTTCCTGGTGTGTCCGCTGTGCCGTGCGTGTGATCATTGCTTGTACAGCCCTCTCGCAGTGTCCGGAGCAAGTATGGTGGGTCTGACACACCGGTGTCAATGTGTTCTTTTTTCCATTTCCAGGAGTGTATGTGTACAAGTGCAACTGCGGTATATAATTTCCATAAATTAACGTTTGTGTTCTTAGGCTGTATAACTTAACGTTCATGTATTCAATACAAATATTTACGATCTCGTTTTCACAGTGACTTGCTCATGTTCAAATTAGTTGTCATTACATTATGTTGTTTTAGTGCACAAAGGGTTTCAAATGCCTGTGGGGATGCAGCACCCTCGGCTTGTGAGATAATGGGTATTCTAGGGAGTAACTACCTGGGTGAGATATGCTTGCTATTCTGAAAGGACCTGTATATAATAGCTGCCATTTTCTGTTCAGCTGTTTTAATTTTGTAGACTTGGGATGTGAACGCAAAAGAACGAGGTCATCAACTTGATGGGTATGTGTATTTGTAATATGTTTGTCATACTCCTCTTTCCTGATCTTGGCTTTATTGCACAATATAGTCTATGCCTGTCTTAATTTCGCTCCCAAAGGTATATGTGTTGTGGATGCGGTTAGCTTTGGAATGGACATAGCCCACTTGTTCTGTTCAGGTTTGTTTAATAATAATTCCTGTGGTGGGTATCCTGTTGAGGCAAGAGGCAAATTGCTTACTATCTGCTCAAAGGGTGCTAAAAATTAAATACACTTTGTGTGTTTGCGAGGTGAATGTATTCTCATGAATTGACCGAACTCTCTAAAAATCCTTTCTACTGGGTTCCCTTCCAGGTGAAATGCTGATGCAAGAATATGTTTGATGTTATGTGTGGCAACAAAAGATTTCCATTTTCTTCACGTAAAATAGGGTGCATTATCCGTGATAATGCTGTGGGGTTTGCCAAACCTTGTAAAGTAGCTGTTAGGCAAAAGTCTAGCAATAGCAGATGCGTTGACAGTGCGGATAGCATACAATTTTAAGTATTTTGAGAAGACATCAATTACAGCAACGATGTATTTCACACCTCCACCTCTGGGATGAGGTCCGGCGATATTCAACGATACTAATTCAAAAGATCGGGTTGGTACAATAGGATGTAATTCATTCAAAGATGATCGGTTGGAAAATTTTGCTTTTTGGCAGATGATACATTTAGGAACAATTTGCAACACTCTCCGATGCAGATTGGGAAAATAACACTACTGTACTATTTTATCAGTGCATTTGGTGACTCCGTAGTGTCCCCAAGCTTTGTGTGTGAACAGAATAAAATCGTCAACATGTGCGTCTGGTAGACAAACACACCAATGGTGCGAGTCTGGGGTACGCCTATGAAAACGTACTTTTTTGTGTATTGTGTAATATTTTTGCAAGTGGGAAGAAGAATCTGTACGTAGTTTCTTTTTGATGTTTGACCACCTGGGGTCGCTGTCCTGAAGTGAAGCAAAGTTCTTGCACTTATTGCGGTAGTATGGGGCGTACGTACTATCGTACATAAGTAAGATGTTAGAGTCTAATGTTTGCTCGGAAAGTTCCGAAAAATCCTGTATGCCTTGCCGCAAACGGGACAGGGCATCGGCTACTACGTTTGATTCACCTTTAATGTAAATAATTTCGAAGCTGTACTCTTGGAGTGAAAGGCACCACCGGGTGAGCCGTGAATGAAGCAGTTTGCGTGATAGCAAGAAAGAAAGGGCTTGATGGTCTGTGTATATGCGAGTATGTTTACCCCAAAGAAAGTAGCGAAACTTGCGGCATGCCCAAATGATGGCAAGAGCCTCCAGCTCCGTCACCGAGTACGACCTCTCGCACTCCGTGAGCGTGCGGCTCGCAAAACTTGTCGGTTTGATGACAGATTGTCTTGATTCGGATTGAATTTGAAATAGAAAAGCTCCAAGGCCGTATGATGACGAATCCGTGGCTACGCAAAAATCTGACGTCATGTCAGGGTGGCAGAGGAGGGGTGCGTTCACCATTGCTTCTTTAATAGCCTGAAAATCAGCTTGGCAAAACTCTGTCCATCTCCAAACTGCGTTCTTTTTCAGTAGAGTTAGCAGGTGAGAGCTGTTGAGAAGCTGTTGTGAAACAAACTTCCGAAAGAAAGAAGATAATCCTAAGAATGCCTTCAACTGTTTGCGGTTATGTGGAGGAGGGAAATTACGAATAGCATCACCCTTCTTAGAATCGGGACAAATGCCTTCCGTCGAGACAATATAGCCTAAAAACATGATTTCACGCCTTCCTACTTTGGACTTCGAAAGATTTACTGTGACTCCAGCTTGTGAAAATTTAAATAAAGTTTGCTGTATCAGATCAATATGTTCCTCCCACGTATTTGTTGCCACGACAATGTCATCGACGTACGCCGTGACGCGTGACAACAAACACGGCCGGGAACGGCGTCAAACGCCTCGATGAACACGATCGCGCTTACGCGCAAACCAAAAGGCAACACACAAAACTGATAACTGCGTCCTTCACAAAGGAAAGCAGTGTATTTACGACTGTCACTGTGAAGGGACACCTGCCAGTACGATAAGCGGGGGTCAGTATTAGTTAGGTATTGTGCATTATAAAATTTTAGCAACTGTTCGTGCAAGTTGATGGGTCTTGTGTTAACAGGTATAATAATTTTGTTGATTTCACGTGCGTCTAGCTCCAATCTGACATTGCCATCTTGCTTGCCTACCGCCAGGATAGGACTGCAATAAGGGGAATGTGATTTTTCTATGACACCCCAGGTCAACATACGCTCGAGTTCACGTAAAACTGCGGGTTTCTTCGCCCATGGAATATTATAATGTGTCCTACAATAAGTCTTATGTGGCTTAACATCCATTTTGTAGCTATAACCTCGGATTACACCAGGCCTCTCACTGAAAACTTGTGCATAATCACATAATAATTTGTACAATTCTTCTTGCTGTTGTTTCCTTAGTCAGATTCAACACATTTCTGATACAATAAATCCTGCTCGGTCTCCTGATGGTCTGAATCTTCAAGTGTTAAATTACTACACTAACTATGGTAGGATAAACCAATTGAAATTGACTTACTTCGTAATGTTTCTGTCGTGGTTCAATCGTCTTGTTAAGTTCAACATTAATTAGTTGTTCTCCTAGAAATAACTGACATATACCATTACTTAAATCTATGATTGCTTTGTGTTCATTCAAGAAATCCATCCCTAGGATGCAGTGTACAATAAGCTTGTCTACAATCAGAAAATTACACTTGAACTGTGTATTGGAAAGCGTGAAGTTAACTGGGGCTTGCATGCGTCTGTTCTTAGATTTAGTACCTGTGAAACTAACCACGTGGCAATTCTGTACGGGTAAAGTAGGTATGTTTATAATTTGTTTCAATTCATTATAGAATGCGGTTGACATCACACTTGCAGCAGCACCAGTATCGAATAAAATTTGTACATCATAATCGTTAAACTTAACCCATGCCGTAGCTTGTATGAATTCTTTAACACAACTGTCTGATTTAATGTTTTCCTCGTCGGTTAATTCCTATTCTGCTGTCATTTTGTCATCGTACCTGAGGAACAAACCGTCTCAGGCGTTGCGCTCTTACAACACCTCACGACCGAAGCACGAGCGCTTAGCTCGGTCGTCGACTGTTTTCCACCGTCTGCTGTGTTTGGCCGGGTTCATTGACCAGCTCCACTGCGTTTATATTCCGGCCGGTTGGCGCCCACGCGTCAGCTGATGGCGCGCCGCAGTTAATGCTACTTCGTGGCGGTGAGTGCATAACTGTACTAGGGAACGGTGGCGGATTCCGTGGAGGGTTATGATTTGCCATGCGTGAATTTTGTGTGTTCCACATATTCTGTCGGTGATGGTTGGGATTGTTGTTGTTTTGGTGGTAATTATGCCTGTTATATGGCATGTTCCTGTCAAAGTAGCCCGGGTTGTACCGGTTATTCTCACGTCTCCTATTGCGGCTGTTATTGTACTGTCTGCATGTAGTTACCATTTTGATATGGGTGATAATTATTATTATTATTATTATTATTATTCCACGAATTCCTGCGGTTGTTCCTACTGTCATACACGTTTCCATTTGAATATGTTTCGCGCGCATGCATCGTATTGTGTCGCGGCGTGGACGGGTGGTTCCACCAACCACCGTCACTACGGTTCCTTTGGGGTGGGTGCTGATTTTGGTTACTAATATGAGTAAAATTTGAATGGCGTCAATCGCCTCTGTAAACTATGTCCATTTGATCTAAGAAGTTTAAGAAAGTCTTAGTGTCATTCTCCGGTACTCTTATTAATCTGTCTCGGTATGGAAAGGGTAAGTGGCTCTTTAAAGTGTCAATTATCGCTGGCAAGTCGGCTGGTTTGGACCAGTAGAGTGTCTTCTCTAGGTACCTCTCAAAGTATTATCTTAATGTCTCTTTTTTAGGGTCATAGGTCTCGGGGTTGCACACTTCTCTCCTTAGACTCTGTTGCTCATTCTCGGACGAGAATTCGTCCAGGAAGGCTTGTTCGAACTGTTCAAACGTAAGGCACCGCCGTTTCATAGCGGCACCCCACTTAGCTGCTCGTCCTCTCATGAGATTGGTGACGTATCTTATTTTGTCAACTTCTGACCAACTGCGTGGAAAAACACCGTCAAATCATCTGATAAACATAATAGGGTGGACTTTGTTCTTGTCCTCACTGGAAAATGTCTGGAAATACCCATGCCTTACAAACGTGTCATCAGCCATGCCGGTTGGCATAACTGTATTGACGTGGTTTGTGTCACTTGCTACTCTAGGTGTCGTACCGTAATATTGCTCGTTTGGTGGAAAAGAAAGCGGCACATTGTAATTTTGATTGGAAATAGGTGATTCCACAATAGGTGTTCTGTCTGTGTCATTAGCCATGGTTTTAGCTGTTCTGTCGTTCCCTGACGATGCATTTGCACCAATCGCCAAATACGGCACAACATTGTTTCGTAATTTTGTCACTTCGTCTTCTACGAGTTTTGTCTCGTCTTTAACATGTATCTTTGTTTTTGAAAGTATGTCCTGTGTAATTGTTACATTCATGTACAATTCTTTCGGCCATGTTGGTATCGTTGTTTAGTCACGCGAGGTCCGCTCGATCTTCTAATTTTTCTATCTTTTCTTTGAGGTGGGTTTGTTCAAGAGCTACCATTGTGAGCTGTTGGGTAATATTTTCCACTTCTTCAGTCAGCTTTTCTTGGGTGGAGCTAGCTGAAGTGTGGGCTTGAGCTAACTCTTCCACGCGGGTGTTCACTTCCTGCTGCACATTAACTATTAGAGTTAACTGATTCTCACATCGGGTGATATTGTTTTTTGTTTCATGTGTGAATGTAACCAAAGTTTCTTCCTGTTTGGTGACTCGGTCGGACAATCTCTCAAATCGCTGGCTGAGCTGTTGAGCGGTGGTATTTAATTCTGTAATCTGTTTTGTCGTTCGTTCAAAATTTTCGGTCATAGTATGGTTTAATACGTCAATTTTCTGACTAACGTCTCGTTTCATGTCTGCAAATAACTCTAATAGTCGATCCAGTTTGTCGGTCTCCTGTGTCCGATTTGTGTCACATTGCTGAATTTGTCTCATATTCGGTTCTGACATTGATGTTAACAATGGCGATGACGGTCTAGTCTCGCGTCCATTTCAAATTTCGTCATTTAAAGTCGCCATCTGTGTATTATCACAAATTTTGCGAGTTTGAGGCAAAATCATTGCAGTGATCTGTGAACGCGTCCATAGAGGGAAACGTGGACTTTCTTGTTGGTTGAACGATGAATCTAGTTCACTTAACTCATCTGCCGAAACTATCTGTACCTTACCGCATTCCACTGTAATAGGATGTATAATCGTAAGTCAAAAAGGGAATAATATAAGTCTGACTAATAAAGATTTGACTCAAATTTAGGTTGAAATATTTTCTCGTCAATGTAAATGATTACTCTGTTGCAACAATGGTTTGAGAAAGATGCAGCAGGGCGGGCAAAATTCTTCATAACAAATGACTGTTTGGCGGTCAAATTCACGATCTTCATGTGCTACAACAATACTATAACTACTACAAAGTACAACAGAGGTAGATAATTTTGGAAAAATCTAGAAGAAAACTACAAGATGTGTGGAAAGGGAAAAATGGATTCTGCAGTTGGCTATCGAATGTTTGAATGAAACATAATTGTGTGACTCACGATTAAATTTTCTGTCCTGCAGCGGCTGGTCAATCACTTCTGCATAAAGCGTATTCGTCAAAATATGGATTTTCTTAATACATCTCCATCGGATAATCACCAAAAGGTCTCAAAATAACAGTTTTGCAGCAATATATGCCATGCAAAGAAAAACAGATTGAATTAGTCACAAAAATTCTTTACAATATTGTTATATAATCATTTGCTTCGGCACAATAAAGTTGGTCTTTTAGTTACCATTTAATCTTCAGGGTTTTTGGTTATTCTCTGTTGGGAAAAAATACAAATTAAAGTTTCAAATTTGCTCAAAAACGACACATAAGAAGATTGTGTCCTGTCACGGCCGCCAGTTCTAGTGGTTAATAAAAAAAAAGGAAAAGGAGAAGAGAAGAAAAGAAAAGGTTGAAAATATGGGAAGAAATGATGAATAAAAAGGGGTTTTTAAAATCGTTAATGACCATGAAAAAGGGAAACAATGAAATGCAAATCGGACTTCGTATTACAGAAAAGTTATTGGGCTTCATGATTTGGAAAAGGTATTGTTGGGTGGTCCTTGCGGCGTTTCTGATCAAAAGCCGAACCAATCTCCACTACAAAAATTATTTGAAACAGAACAATGAATAACAAAATGTGATTAACAGGGGGAAATGGCGTAGATAAGAGTTCATCCTTTACCATGTTAACATGTCTTCTTTCGTGCAGCGTCCAGGTCTTGTTCTCCAAAAATCTCCTGCTGCATTTCTGCGTGAAAAGTCGTAGCTGCTCCGAAATTTTGCAATAAATTTTATTGTCCAGGAATTACTAATGTATACAAAAACCGTCTTGATATGAAATGCAATGTATTTTACTTTGCTGCTTTCATCCAAATTTTATATAAACTTCCACAATACGTCGGCACATCAATAAGTTTTTTCGTCTTAATCCGACCAAGACTAGCTAATAAGAAAGTTAAGCTTCCGCTCTCAAGAGACAAAAGACGGATAGATAACAAAAGGAGTTACAATTTTTTGTACCTTCATTTTCTTATTTTCTGTGCCTCGAGCGCTCATACCGCTGCGACGGTATAATTTATATCCGATGGAACGAGTGCAGCGCGGCGAAATTCAAAGTCCCGCTACAAGTGCTAGTGATACGAGGCCGTTGGGATCCAGCACGGCGTTTCGTATTATCCTCCTGAACCCACCGATTCCATATTCTGCTTACAGTCATTGGATCTCCACTAACGCGAGCAGCAATGTCGCGATACGATAAACCTCAATCGCGATAGGCTACAATCCGACCTTTATCAAAGTCGGAAACGTGATGGTACGTATTTCTCCTCCTTACACGAGGCATCACAACAACGTTTCACCAAGCAACGCAAGTCAACTGCTGTTTGGGTATGAGAAATCGGTTGTCAGCCCGTTGTACGTGTCACCACCGGTGCCAACCTTGTGTGAATGCTCTGAAAAGCTAATCATTTGCATATCACAGCATCTTCTTCCTGTCGGTTAAATTTCGCGTCTGTAGCACGTCATCTTCGTGGTGTAGCAATTTTAATGGCCAGTAGTGTACAAATGTTCAGTCTTCTTGACTGAAGCCAATACCTTTCTCAACACAGACTCTCCTAGTAGATCAGTGATCTCATCTGGAATATCATGTGACGACCACTTATACACCGAACGCCCTAAACAATATTTAAACTCAGCGGTGTCATT
The DNA here is from genome assembly GCF_021461385.2 of Schistocerca piceifrons. Classification (NCBI taxonomy): domain Eukaryota; kingdom Metazoa; phylum Arthropoda; class Insecta; order Orthoptera; family Acrididae; genus Schistocerca; species Schistocerca piceifrons. Next base: position 639,286,781 of record NC_060140.1, on the reverse strand, counting down.
CTTTCGGAGTTCCAACTGTAAGTAGGCTGTTTAGGTTTTCTTACTGGTAACGCCACGTAGCGCTCTGGCTGTGCTGTGTGCAGTCTGTGGCTGGTTTGCATTGTTGTCTGCCATTGTAGTGTTGGGCAGCTGGGCTGTTAACAGCGCGTAGCGTTGCGCAGTTGGAGGTGAGCCGCCAGCAGTGGTGGATGTGGGGAGAGAAATGACGGAGTTTGGAAATTTTTAAGACTGGATGTCATGAACTCCTATGTATATTATGATTTTTCAACACTATTAAGGTAAATACATTGTTTGTTCTCTATTAAAATCTTTCATTTGCTAACTCTGCCTATCAGTAGTTAGTGCCGTCCGTAGTTTGAATCTTTTATTTTGCTGGCAGTAGTGGCACTCGCTGTATTGCAGTAGTTCGAGTAACGAAGATTTTTGTGAGGTAAGTGATTTGTGAAAGGTATAGGTTAATGATAGTCAGGGTCATTCTTTTGTAGGGATTATTGAAAGTCAGATTGCGTTGCGCTAAAAATATTGTGTGTCAGTTTTAAGCACAGTCACGTATAAATTTTTCTAAGAGGACGTTTCATATGTTGGCCCTTAGCAGAGGATACCTCACTGGAATCTTATGATTTTTTCTTGTAGTTTGTGTAATTAGTGTAGATTTTGTTTATTGCTAGCGCGTAATTTTTGAGAGAATCTCCTTTGTAGTTGCAGTGTTTCATTGTTGTACAGTAAAACAGTTGTGGCATGCATGTAGATTTGCACCAAGTATTTCGCAGCTGCGCTTGCAATTAACTAGATATTATTTTGAATGCTATGTTAATGTGTTTTGTTATTTTGCTCTTCAAATTGTGCTTTTCTGTGTTGTCGTGTGAAATATTGTGACAACAATGGCGTGTGGAAAACGTAACACTAGGCTCCAAAGTAAACTGAGAAATAATAGTGACGACGAGCGTAGCTTATCAGCACCACTGTGTAATGAAGTAACAGACATTCAAAGTATTAATTTGGTAATAGTGCATAGGGAAATGGAGCGGGCTGCAAATAATGGTGTAGACAGTGAAACAGGTAGTGAACAGGGAAGCAATATCAATCGATCGGTCGGCAATAGCTCGCCTCAGGAATCCGAAATGACAGAACACAATATTGCAAATACTGTAGACTCAGGTTTTGGGTCCTCACCGTTTTCTCAAATGAGTCAAGACACATTTTCTGCTTGTCAAAACGTGAAATTTGCCGGTGAAAATGCACTGCCAAAAAGCATAGAGAAACACATTCCAGACACTAATACATTATTATTGCAATTAATGCAACAAATGGAACAAAATCAGAGACAAACACAGCAAAAGCTTCAAAAGTTAGACACAATGGAGCAAAACCAGAGACAAACACAGCAACAGTTAGACACGATGGAACAAAATCAGAGACAAACACAGCAACAGCTTCAAAAGTTAGAATCATTGGAACAAACTCTTGAACAAACATGTGAAGATTTAAGTACTGAGTTACATAAAATCGAATCGAAATGTCAAAAAGTCTGTAACGACGTAAAAACACAAATTTGTGAGCATTTCCAACCTATTTTTTCGCGTCATGAAAATGCATTACAGAATCACGAAGCAGCCATAAAAGAACTGCATACTGTTGTTCATGAAAATCACGACACCTTGCAAGCTAAAATTGACTCAGTTGCATCTACCGATTTGGTTACGCAACTTGCAAAAACTCAGGAAAACTTAAAGGACACAGTAGATACGATCTCAACACAAATAGACACTCTGAAACTTGGTTCAGAAAAACACACTGAGGAAATGTGTTCACTATCGGAGAAAGTAGCCGAACTTTCGGATCAGTTCACTAACTTATCTATGAAGGTAGATGATAATTTGAATGACACAGAACCGGTAGTCTTTAATGACACAGAAGAGTGCGAACAAATTAGGAAATTCAAACAAAATCAGAATCAAATTAATACGCAACACCAAAGAGAAATCCGGGAAGCACAAGATCAGCTGACTCAGGTAATACAAGAATTATGTATTTCAGAGGCCTCTCGCGCTCCAATACGGGAAGAGGGACATAGAAGTACGGAACAGCCACAAAATAATAACTCAGGGCACTTCGGAAATTATGAAAGAAATTGGCAAGGTACACCGAATTTTGAGATGGAACCGCCGAAACTACGTAACAATGACCGACATGCGACTAGCCGACATGATGATTTTGACTATAAGCTGTTTATTACTACACGTAAATTCAAAACATTTAAGAATTCTGGCAACGACATTCATCCACAAGCATGGCTCCATCAATTCTCTCATTGTTTTCCTCCCAACTGGTCATTGGAGCACAGGTTAGAATTTATGTATGGCTACTTGGAGAATGAACCAGCTGTAAGAATGCGATCGGTCATTCACGATTGCCACAGCGAGGGAGAATTTTATCATGCCTTCCTCTCAGCATATTGGTCTGAAGCTACATAAGACCGAGTAAAACATAACATCATAATGATGAAACGTTTCGAACAATCTGAATTTTCCAGTCTTATGAAATATTTTGAAGACATGTTGCATAAGAATCAGTATCTTTCAAACCCATACAGCCCCTCAGAACTCATCCGCATTTGCTTAATCAAACTGCCTGAACATTTACGACATATTATTTTAGCAGGACGTTATAAAGACGACATTGAAGCTTTTCAGGGACTCTTACAAGAATTAGAAATTGACACTGACAATCGCGGAACGCGAAAACAGGAACACAACAATTACAGGTCACATCCGTCGCAATTCCGCGATGAAGGAAATAATAACTGGACATGACAAGGCTATTCTCACAACACATATTGTGACCAAAACAGACACCACCCGTATGACAACCACTGGCAGAGTAATAATAGTTACAGAGAAAGATCGCATATCCGTAGTAATGAATGTGGCAGAGACAACCATAGAAACAGACAATATGGGAACCAAAACAATTATTATCAAGGGAGGCAGAATAACTTCAGACGCAACAGTTCAGCACACAGGTACGATTCCGGGAGAAATTCTCCACCACATGACAGACAAACAAGAAACTATGTAAACTACCGACAAAACGACAGACCTGAATTCCATCAGAACTGGCGAGCTTCAAACAGGGCAGGGCCTTCTCGTCAAGGTGAATTTGTAGAAGTTAGGTCTCCTAATCCCAATAACAATGCGCGCCAACAAAGAGACAGACAATGACTCGCATCACAGGCAGCCGCGTGCGCCGGCTGGCTCAGAGAAAAATAACATGGACGCTAACCTTGAGAAAAATTCCAGTATTCTTTACCGACGTATACCGCATGATAATTGCGTTCAAGTTGAAAGTCTGAGTACTATGAGGAGTAAAGGATTGCACCACATTTCACATGTAAAACCGTTTATTGAAAGATAATCTGCTTTTTAACTTTGTCTTTGCCATAAAACTTTTCACTTCACATTTCTAGTATGCTTTGTCAGACTTAAGAAATTGTTAATATGCAATAATGTTTGAAGTTAAATATCCAGTCTAGAACCTAGGGAACATTTTTAAACAGAAATTACGAATGCATTGTTATAGTGAACAGACGACACAGTGTTGTATTTGTACATTCTTGCTTGTTGGTTGCACGATTACGTAACGACTATCAGGCTTACATACCTAGGACACATACTGGTACTGCTAATGAGATTTTTAATGCAACATTTTGGTTTACTTGAAAATACATTCTGTATTTAAAGTACTTTCAGTGAGATACCAGATGACATAGTGGTTAGTTTATGTGACAGCTACACGATTTTATCACGACGCTACTAATGAGTGACAATTTACAATGTTGCTTTTGCAGTGTTTCTGCTTTATATCTGCACAGTTTTTCTGAATTATTCTGTAAAGTAAAACATGTTTTAGTAGTAACTTTTGTGATATAGCTACAATGAGACAGCCTTTTCGTAGCACAATACGTTACAGCACAGTACTTTCTTCATCACGGTAATAAGGGTAATAACTAAGATATCTATACGCAAAGCATTTCACTTTTGTTTATCATGAGGTAAGTACATTGGCTTCTGCAGAACTTAACTTTTGGAGGACAATAACTACGACACTTCCACAGAGATTATCTTACAGCAAGACGCACATTTAGCGCTAAAGGACACGTATTTGAGTGATTAATTTTGTACTTAAATCATTTATATTTAAAGATATTTCAAGTACAATAATACAAAGGTTTTCCGTAATACATTTCATTCCATTGTTGTAATCTGTAACACCTGAGGGTATAATTACATTAATCCTCAGGGGGTACACGCTTACTTTGTGTACCATGTGTTTGGCAAGCACAAGGAGCCCTAGCTAATATGGTATTTGCTTATACAACTTTACACATCGGTACCATATTTCTCTAACACACAAATTACACAGCTATCTGATCATTTAACTGAGAGAGAAACTTTTTTTACTACATCAGTGACACATGTTTACGCAATTACACTGTTGGGTAACTTCACAATTACGAAATTGTAATTTGTCTGTACTTTGTGAACTGTTCATATTTTTTCGGACCCATTGTGGTATTATGAGAGCTTTTAATGATATATTTGGTATGGGATCACGATTTTTAAAGTACGTTTGAGGCAGCTGACACTTTTGACACGAGCAGAGAATTTTTTTTAGGCTTTAAAATTATTGGAGGAAGTTACGACGATTTTGAGAGTTGACTGAGGTGTTATGATGTTATTATTACGATGACTATGTGTATTATGCTGTTGCGGTATGTTTATGATCAATAAGCTGATGCTATATGAGTTATTTGAATATGCTACGTATCTGTAATGATGAAATATTGAAGAAGTGTCGACGAATAAGGTAAGGAATAATGAGTAGTGGTTAGGGACTCTGACTTGTGAAAAAGGATGTTGGAAACCAAGAATCGTACTTTAAGAGTTATGAAATGTATGTAAATACGTGAATGTATTACAATGCCGACGAAAATTTTTTGGACACTCTTATATCAATAGGATTTTGTTTCTACAGATTTGTAACCCAAATTCTTGACCTGTGAAATATTTTCATATGAGACTGTCACTGTAGCAGAAACTGCCATCGTAAATATTTCAGCAAGAAAGGTAAGTGACCTTGGTGTAATGCGTTTCGGGCGCCCAGCTGAGAGGTAGACATTTGACAAAAGAAAGCCATTAGGTGCAAAAAAAAAAGAGGCCATTATCCTCGCTATTGACATTCCTTTGTAGAAAGCATCGCAAATACGACACGCTCGAACTTGAAAACATATGATTACACTGTGGAGCTCTTAATTTATGGTATTTACTAAAATGCCTAATGAAATGATGAGAAACATTTTACATCCATTGTCTTTCTAGTTGAGAGATTGCTCATTTTGTTTAGTATCTATTTTCTAGTGGCACTGCAGCAATGGTTAAAATAAAATTTTATAGATGTACTAATATAAATATTTTCTGTCTACAGGTCGAGTAAATAATATTTTTTTTTAAACAAATGAGGGAGCACAAAGAGACATTTACCTTCACAGGAAGTGCATACATAATTTTCTTTTCAAGTACTTGCTAATTTATTTTGTAGAATAAGTTATGGTGCACCACTTTAATGATATAGATATTAAGATGTGAATAGACATTTCCCTTATCTGCATTGTTGTCTTTAGTGTAATATTTTTTCTGCTTGATCTTTGCCATGCTTAGGTATTAGTTATAGCATTTGCTGCTGCTGTTTGCCATGCATAGTGCTACTGAATGTCACTTTGTATTACTCTGTTAAGCTAGTTTTACTACTGATTTATTTTTCTTGTTTGCTGCTCATTGCGTAATATTAGTTGTAATATTGCTGCTTGCTTGGCCATTTGAATATTTTTTCATTGCTGTTTGTATTAATTGTTTTGTGCTGCTGCATTGCCTCGTCCCTTAGTTTAGCATCTGAGCTCAGTAGATTTAAGTTAGCTTAAGAGGGGGTAGACTATATAAGAAACTAACTATGATGAATTGGAAGAAATGCATTGAGAAGCTATAAGAAAATGGTGTGGCCAAAAAAAGAATTTTGAAAGAGGATATGAACAAAAAAAGTAGGGTTTAGGGACAACAGGTTTAGGTAGGATTTTTTTGGAAATAAATGTTGAGGTAAGATAATGGTAAATAAATAATGAGATAAGAAATGTGTGAACAGAATACAGAAAGCATGCTTTGATAGAATTTTCTTGGATGGAGCAAAATGTCGAAGTAAGAGGAACGATCTATGGAATGAAGTTTTGGGTTGGACTGCAGTACCAAATGTTACACTGAAAACAAACCCTACCCTTTCCTCTTGTGTTATTCTGCTATGTGTTTGTGTACTCTTGTATATTTGTGTTTTTCCTGTCTTTATGTGTTTAGCTAATAAGATTTACATTGTAGAATTTTTCTGATAATATGTTATTTAGTTTGTAAAGATGTTTAGACATTATTTATTCTGTTTTGTTTAGATGCTCATGTGTGAAGTTGATGTTTCAAAAGTTATTCTGATCTTTTATGTATTTACTTATGTCATAATTCCTGTAACACTGTTGTATATGTTATTTCGATTCTTTTGTAAATCCAGTATTACTACAAATGTTATCTATATTGTAATGTTCTTTAATGAAGTATTTTGTACCTTTGTAATTGTATTCTTATGTTATAAAATTGTAATTGACACCAGTTCATCATATTAAGTGACTTGTAAGTTTCATTTCACTGCACACGTTTCTGTTGGTCATAGTATATGGACAATATGCGAGAAGTAGGGACTGATAGTGTTTGCACGTGTGTTCATAATTCAGCAAGGGACTGGATAACAGCACTGCTGGTTCTAAGGACATTTCCAACAAATTTTTTGTGAGTGGAGATGTGGTGGTTTATGGACTTGCTATATTCTCCGCAAGACTCTTCGATGGTGATTGTGCACCTGCACAGTCGCAACAGATGGCTGCTGGCCGTCTCTACAACGACTACAGTGGGTCTGCACCTTTGATGACGCACCAGTACCATTATTTCTACAAGGACTGCAGTGGGTCTGCACCTTTCATGACCCACCAATACCATTATTTCTACAAGGACTGCAGTGGATCTTCACCTCTGGTGGCCCACCAATACCACAATCTCTACAAGGACTGCAGTGGGTCTGCACCTCTGGTGGCCCACCAATACCATACTCTCTACCAGGACTACAGTGGGTCTGCTCTGTGATGACCTACCTACCAATATTCTTCAAAACGTCGAATGACTCTGCTGTGGGTTTGCTCTGTTGTGGCCCATTACCTGTCTGCATGTCAAGAGTCAGCACTGTCTTTCCGTTGGAAGGACAACACTACTTCATCAAGACTTCATGGAAATCCACTACTTCCGTGTGCATTTTCTTTTACTGCTCAGACTTTGAGAAAAACACTGCAATTTTACTGTGATGAATGATCAGGACTGTCTTTATGGACTGTGAGAAAATTTTAGCTTTTGACCAACAATGTATCAATAAGTGTGTGCATTTGATATCTTTGTTATTGTAATTATGAAAAATTTTATCAAATCATTATTGGCCACTGCCCAAAACAATTTGTAAAATTTTTTGTGGGGAGCATGGGGGCTATGTAAGTAGGCTGTTTGGGTTTTCTTATTGGTAACGCCACGTAGCGCTCTGTGTGAGAATCACTGGCTGTGCTGTGTGCAGTCTGTGGCTGGTTTGCATTGTTGTCTGCCATTGTAGTGTTGGGCAGCTGGGCTCTTGACAGCGCATAGCGTTGCGCAGTTGGAGGTGAGCCGCCAGCAGTGGTGGATGTGGGGAGAGAAATGGCGGAGTTTGGAAATTTTTAAGACTGGATGTCATGAACTCCTATGTATATTATGATTTTTCAACACGATTAAGGTAAATACATTGGTTGTTCTCTATTAAAATCTTTCATTTGCTAACTATGCCTATCAGTAGTTAGTGCCGTCCGTAGTTAGAATCTTTTATTTAGCTGGCAGTAGTGGCGCTCGCTGTATTGCAGTAGTTCGAGTAACGAAGATTTTTGTGAGGTAAGTGATTTGTGAAAGGTATAGGTTAATGTTAGTCAGGGCCATTCTTTTGTAGGGATTATTGAAAGTCAGATTGCGTTGCGCTAAAAATATTGTGTGTCAGTTTTAAGCACAGTCATGTATAAATTTTTCTAAGGGGACGTTTCACAACAACTGAAATTAAATTGAGTTTACACTTTGTGCCTTGTAATTGCTAGTTCTTATCAGCATAGGAATTGCACGGCAGTTGAAATCGTCTGAAGAGCTAAACGGCCTTTCTTCTTATCACTATCTAATTTTCATTCAACACTTCGGTTAGTGATAGAATTTAATTTCAGAACACCTTCTTTATGCATAAACGGATTTTCTTGAAGACGGAATTTTTCCAAAGCCTTTTTCCAATTAGAAAACTCTACGGAAGTAAATGCATCTTCTTTTTTTGAAGAAAATTCTAATAGATATTTAGCATCTGCCTCTTTGCAGGTTCTGCAAGAAACTTTTTAAGTAGATGCTTCATATTCTAGCCATGTATACTTGATCAACCAAGACTTCTGAAATGATCTTCCCTTACTAGATTCTGCAGTTTGGGCTGTGAACGGTTCTCTCCCGAAGACGATGAAGCAATTGATGACACAGTAATTGTTGGAGATTGACTTGCAGTATCATCAATTTCCAGGCGCGCCTTATTGGTAACAAATTTATCCATTGCAAACTTAATTCACAATACACTAAGAGACTAAAGTAAACGAATAAAATATAGTCATATAAAATAGACACTATAGTCAGAACACTAAACAAGTCTGCAGCATGCACTGAACGGAACTATCCACACTGAATGACTGCGACAGCAGTGTGGGCTTTATATATCCGCGGCGTCGTAATGTCTCGAAGCGTCAAGGCGACGCGAGGCGAAGGGTTCCAGGCGCTTCTGCTCCAGTCCTTTCGATGCTGCCGCGGCAGCAGCGCTGGCCCACCGGCGCCAGACTTTACGCGAAAGTTTTCGCACCGGGACAAATCCTAGGTGTGCCCGCAGCGCCGTAACACTGTCATGATTCACACCATTCGTGTTCAGTTAACCTGCTTACTACCGTAATAATTATTTGTTTTGACTCATTACTGAATGTATTTTAAAAGGTAACTATTGTCAATCAAGGAAAATAAAAAATTCCAACATAGTTTTGTGATTTTACAAAGCATAATGTAACTAATAATTTTCAACTTGAATAGTCAATTTGCTGCCACTTTCCCCAATTATTTTAGAAATTCTGATGCAATGATATATATATCTTCTACCTTGCTTGATTTTTAAATCCTCCAAAGCTATCTTAAATTCTGAGTCTAATACCTTATACCCTATCTCTCCTAAATCGACTCCTGCTTTTTCTTCTATCACAGCAGAAAAATCTTCCCCCTCATTGAGGCCTTCAATGTACTCTTTCCGTCTATTCGCTTTCCTCTCTATATTAAACAGTGAAATTCCCCTTGTACACTTAATGTTACCACCTTTGCCCCTAATTTCACCGAAGGTTGTTTTGACTTTCCTACATGCTGATTCAGTCCTCCCGACAATAATTTCTTTTTCAGTTTATTGACGTTTTTCATGCAGGAATTTCGTCTTAGCTTCCCAGCACTTCCTATTTATTTTATTCTTCAGCGACTTACATTTCTGTATTTATGAATTTCGGTGAACATTTTTGCACTTTTTTCTATCATGGATCAGATGAAGTATTTCTTTTGTTATCCATGATTTCTTCGCTGTTACCATCTTTGTACCTAAGTTTTTCTTTCCAGCTTATGTGATTGCCCTTTTTACTGCCTACTGAGCTATTCCTTATTGCTGTACCTATAGACTTAGAGATCTTCAAGCGTACTTCGGCATTCCTTAGTACTTCCGTATCCATTTCTTTGTGTATTGATTCTTCCTGACTAATTGTGACATTGTGATCTGAGTCTATATCTGCGCCTGGGTTCGTCTTACAATACAGTATCTGATTTCGGAATCTCTGCTTGACCACAATTCAATCTAATTGAAATCTTCCTGTATCTCCCAGCCTTTTCCAAGTATATCTCCTACTCTTGTGGTTCTTTGACAGAGTATTCGCTATTACTAGAAATTTATTGTAGAACTGAATTAGTTCCTTGTTCCAAGCCAATTTTCTCCTGTAACCTTTTCTTCTACTCCTTCCCCTACAACTGCATTCCAGTCAAGCACGACTATTAGGATTTCATCTTCCTCTACTTAGTGTATCCCCCCTTCAGTATCCTCATATACTTTCTCTATCTCTTCATCTTCACTTTGCATGGTTACCGATGTTAGTTTGCCGTCGATTCTGATAAGAACAACGCTATCACTGAAATGTTGACAGTATCACATTGTCACCCTACTTTCCTATTCATAACGAATCCTACTCCCGTTATACCATTTTCTGCTGCTGTTGATATCACCCTACACTCATCTGACCATAAATCCTTGTCTTCTTTCCATTTCACTTAATTCATTCCTACCATATCCAGACTGAGCCTTTGCATTTCCCTTTGCAGATTTTCTAGCTTCCCTACCACATTCGAGATTCTGGCATTCCACGGCCTGACTCGTAGCACGGTACCCCTCCGTTGCTTATTCAACCTTTTTCTCATGACCATCACCCCCTACCGGAGATCGGAATGGAGGACTATTCTGGAATCTTTTGCCAATGAAAAGGTCATCATGACATTCTTTTCAACTACAGGCCACATGTACTATGGATACACAGTATGTGTCTTTAATGCAGTGGTTTCCATTGCCTTCTGCATCCTCATACCGTTGACCATTGCTGATCATTTCAGATCCTAATCACCTGTTAATGCGGAATCACCCCTGAAACGCTGTCGAAGGAAGTCACTCAGAAATTGAGTGGCCAGCGGTGTGGCGCTCAGTTCATCAACCATATACCTGGTACATCGTCATCACCGGCAAATAACCGACGCGATACAAACTCGATGCCGTCCTCCTGGCTGACACACCCCCCGCTACCGCTTCCAGCCCCAATCTGCCAGAGGTGTAATGTGGACGACAAGGACAAACCTCTGTGCCGTGGCTGTAGACGTATGGTTCCTTCTCCCGGCTGCCAACGGCCATGATTGTCCCCAAAATGCTCTTCTATCGGGACGAGATGTATTTTTCATCTTCAAAGACGTATGTGGGCCGGCGTGAGTGGCCGTGCGGTTTTAGGAGCAACAGTCTGCAGCTGAGCGACCGCTACGGTCGCAGGTTCGAATCCTACCTCGGGCATGGATGTGTGTGATGTCCTAAGGTTCGTTAGGTTTAATTAGTTCTAAGTTATAGGCGACTGATGACCTCAGAAGTTAAGTCGCATAGTGCTCAGAGCCATTTTTGACGTATGTGGTTACATGGGTATGACCGTCCTTTATCTTTTCCAAACTGGCCCCAAGAACGGGATCTATTTTTGGACGTTTTTGCTGACACGACACCACATAACGAGACGTCATGTCAAATACCACTTCACTTTTACTAAATACTTAGGGAGCATTTTAATCCAATCCGTCCCTTAGTTGGAACCTCCCCGTTGAGCAGGTTCATGAATGGATGTCAGAAGGAACTTTGCATGGTACCTCTTGATAACACAGGCACTGCATTATAGTACACAAAATATCATCGTGATGAAGATATGTGCAGGACTTAGTCGTGATGAAAATACATGCAGACGCAGATCGACTGAAGGAATCATAAGAAAGTGTAACTGACGCATGTAATAGGTCTCTTACAAGAACCCTCGTACGTAAAGTTCTTGAGTATTGTTAAGGAGATGGTTTAAAGGAACTAATAGAATAGCTTCAAAGACTAATGTGCGACTCATCATAAGTTTGTAGAGTCAGCGGCAGAGCATAGTTGATATGTTCAATGACCTGCAGTGGAAGAAGAAGCTACAACGTAGATGCTACTCAGCGTGGAAAGCTTTACTCACAGAATTAAGGGAAGTCACTTTCCACCAGCAGTGGAGAAAATATTGCAGCCTCGACCATACACGTCGCCTAACAACGGCGACGCCGACATTATAGGAATTATAACGAATGCGAAGGGGGACCGACAGTCTTTCCTTCCGCGTAATGTTCACAAATTGAATGTGAAGAGGGGAGAACTTACACAATGTATAGGCCAGACTATTTCCCGTCACACACACGTACAGATTTAGATGTTGATCATAGTTTCGCTTCTGCAGATAAAAACACTAAAATACGCAATTTTTTATTCATCTACCACTTTGTCAGCAACCAGTTCGAGACAAAAGCGGCTGAGACGAGCTACAAGTCAGTATTAGCTCGTAATGTAAGTAGTAGCCATAGGAAAAAAGTTAGAGTAATTCGATGAAAAATTTCCTAGGAAAGGACAGCACAAACTTTTTCATACCTAGTGGTAGTGGCTCCACCTGAGTAAACTCCTTTTTTTATTTTTTTACAATAATCTATTATTCCCAAAAGGTCAAAACACGTTTTGATATTCCTGTTTCAAACGGTTATCACTGCTCCTTAAGAACGGTGTGAGAAGGGGACGGCTGACGGGGAGGCACGAGCCACAGGTTTCCGAAGGGTGCAAATGCATTTCGCAGTCCCATGGATGAGACATGCAGGAGCGCTGAAAGCAATCGCCCAGTTAGAGCCTCACAAAACGCCATGAAATGTTCGGAAAATAGGTATTGAAGATAATCTTTTCCAATAGATGAAATACACGCAAAACGTCTACATGAAAAAGCCTTAAAAAGCTATTCTCTACATAGATTTCACGTCGCAATCAGCATTTTATTGGCATCAGCTTTTTCTGATTCGAGAAAATAAGCTGTCGCTTTACTCTACTGTACGTACAGAAAATAAATTTTATTTTTAATAATATTCAGTGAGTTAAGAACCTAGATAAATTCTTCATAAAGGGCGTACGAGTCAGGAAAGGTCTGATACTGCGCCACGTCGGAGGTGGATTAATATATCAGTCGCAGGAGGCTAATATTCAAGGATAAACATCCAGGAAAAGCAAAACAAAATGGTCTCTAATGAAGATCATCGGTTGGTGGCAATTGACTGTAAATAATGAAATCGTTAAGTCGTCCACATGAGTACTAAAAGGAATCTGTCAAATTTCGGTTACAATATAAATTACACAAATATAAAATCTGTCAATAGAGCTAACTACCTAGGAACTGTGATTACGAATAACTGAAATTGGACTAATCACATAGTTGATGTTGTGGCGAAAGCAAACCTCAGATTGTGATTTATTGGCAGAACGGAAAAAGCAACGGGTCCACTAAAGAGGCTGCTTACACTACGCTTGTCCGCTCTCCTCTTGGATACTGCTGCGTAGTGTGGAATCCGCATCAGGTAGGTTTGGCAGATGACATCGAAAGAGGTCAAAGAAAGGCAGATCGTTTTCTATTATCACGAAATACGGGAGAGAGTGCCACGCGATTTCGCGTGGCCATCATTAAAACAAAAGCATTTTTCGTTGTGGCAGGATCTTCTCATGAAATTTCAATCGCCAACTTTCTCCTTAGAGGGTAAAATTATTTTGTTGCCATCCACCTACATAAGAAGAAATAATCATCGTAGTACAATAAGAGAGATCAGAACTCGCACGGAAAGATTTAGATGTTCGCTTTTCCCGCGCTGTTTTGATAGTGAAAGGAAGAGATGTAGCTTGAAGGTGGTTCGATGAACCCTTTGACTAGTAGTTAATTCTGAATTACAGAATAATCATGTAGATGTGGGTGTAGATGGCCTAATTATGTACTCTCATAGCATAATTACCTGTAGGGAATCACAGGAAAGATTGAGACAATTAAATGAAAAGTAGAGCGATCATACATTTCTTTAATGGTAATAAGCGAACATAAACACCGTGTTCCATGGGGAATAACTGAAGAAGTAAATTCGATGACGGAAAACATCGCACTGTCTCCGATGTAGGAACCGTGCACTGAACATGAGTCACTTGACGTCATAACAGCTGTACATGTTGAGCTGAAATGGTATAGTATTTCAGCCCTCGCACTGGATTAATAGGCACTGCGAACGCACCATCTCGAGAACATAATTATTGCAATTAATTGAATTTTAATAGTTCGTATTGTGGGCCTTCGGGACGCTAGGTGATCCTTCTCTTGAATTTCCCAACACGGACAGCCATACCAGTATTTCAGTTGTTGTAGAAAGCCATAACCAGCAAATGACTGTATACCTCAGATGTTTGTAAGTAACATTTAACACTATAAGAAACTTCTAGAACCCATTCCTAACCCTTATGTCCCCGTTTCTGTAAGTTGTAGGGGCGTGCAGCATCTTTTTATTTTTTATTTTTTTATTTTTTTACTTGAGCTCAGTCCAAGGAGGCAAGGAGGTGGGCTTTCAGAGCACAAAAACCTCTCTTGAATCGAAAATGAAACCCACTTTACAAACTTTGTGCGATGCAAAACAAATAAAGTTGTTATTGTGGTTTTAAACACTGCGTGGATTTGACAGTATAAATTTAGAACTGACAGATGAATTTACTAGTTGTTTTGTAATGCATTAGATGTCGATGTTGGTCTTTTTATGCTGTGCTAGCTTTGTATGGAAACGACTATGTTGATCATGGAAATGAAAAAGTTTCCTGTGATTTGTCCTTGAAAAACCGGCAGAGGCAACAAATATTAGTTGAAGATAGGTAGACAGAAGGAAGAAGAAACGGAAGGTTAGGTTGTGTTGGAGCTAAGATTTAGTATTGTTTGCTGTAGCTGGCAGTAGAGGTAGTTATGCATGGTGCGATCCATTTCAGGGTTCGAAACTGAGTATCAGGAGAGGATATCGCGTACTGGGACTGGCTTTATGGTTAAAGTATTGCGCTCGAAGGTACTAAAGGCAAAATGTCTTAAATAGATGCCTTAATGTAGTACGCGAGCTGATGAAGGTAGTTGCATGCAAAAGGCACATGTTTCCCTTTTTCTATTTCAAGGAATTTAATTTTAGAAAAAGTGGAGATAAGTCAGGCTTGGCACAAGTTTTGATGGGACGAATGAGGAATCTGCAACTGAGGATAACGCTAGAAGGACCCAAGCGCAAATCTTTTTTCGGTTTCGAGTTCCATATGGTACACGCATATATTCCAGGTAAAATTTTACATAGCAGCGTACTGCTAAAATTTCTCTAAGTATCTACCTTCCAGTGACGTTTACGCCGGAGATTGAAGTAGCGAACAGACAGCAGACCAATATCCTAGAAAACCATGGAGTTTTATTTATTTTTACTTAATTTTTGGATGTAGTATTTCTGAAATGTAACACTGACAAGGAGTCGGCTTGAAAATAAGAAACGAAATTACTTAGTCCGAACTGATAATGTGGCTGAACCGTGCACGTATTTATGGCAAATAACACTCCTCGTGATATGTTTGCCTTGAGCGGAGTCCAGGGTCTTATCGCTTGTACCCAGTTGTAGCGGAACAGGAGAGGTCACGTGGAGATAAATGCGCGCGCGTGTGTGTGTGTGTGTGTGTGTGTGTGTGTGTGTGTGTGTGCGCGCGCTCGCTCGCTGGTCTGCAGTGGCCGAAGCGCTAACCCGCTCGCTGGCTGTTGTTGTAAGCGGTTATTCATATCGGCCACTCACTTCTCGCCGAACAGGTACTGTGAGCAGTAAGAGTTTTGTACAGTAAATTGTCCCATTGGAGTCAGTGGTGCAGCTTCCGATACGCATACCTCCTACGCTAGTGTGATGTTCAGTCTTTACTTCTGAGCTACAGTTCACCCAGCTGTCGCCGTTGACATTTGTTTACTTTGTTTTCTTCGCATGGCCTTGAAGTCCCTCCACTCTTTTGCGCTTTTGCTTTACTGGGTAGTTGGTAGGATTCCATTATTTGTTCATTCGGTTGGACGGGTCTTCCATGGGCCACGTGAGGACTTCTACCTCTCCCGGTATTGTAGTTGGAATTATTGTGTAAAATAGAAGATGAGACAATTATAATTCAGTCAGTTAATGAACTTGCTACTGTAAAAGTGTGGCCTGCTCGAGGAACTGTTGTGCCTGCTTCAGTGACTTGTGATATCTCGTATGTTGTCAATTTTATCATGGATCTGCCGTAATTTTCCCATGATTAGCTCTCATAAATTCCTAATATTTAGTTCTCCATATGTATCTGCTGTTTTTTGCGATCTGACTGACGCGTAACTGGTTTTTCTTTTTCTTTTTTTTTTTTTTTTTTTGGTCATCAGTCTACTGACTAGTTTGATGCCGCCCGCCACGAATTCCTTTCCTGTGCTAACCTCTTCATCTCAGAGTAGCACTTGCAACCTACGTCCTCAATTGTTTGCTTGACGTATTCCAATCTCTGTCTTCCTCTACAGTTTTTGCCCTCTACAGTTCCCTCTAGTACCATGGAAGTCATTCCCTCACGTCTTAGCAGACGCCCTATCATCCTGTCCCTTCTCCTCATCAGTGTTTTCCACATATTCCTTTCCTCTCCGATTCTGCGTAGAACCTCCTCATTCCTTACCTTATCAGTCCACCTAATTTTCAACATTCGTCTATAGCATCACATCTCAAATGCTTCGATTCTCTTCTGTTCCGGTTTTCCCACAGTCCATGTTTCACTACCCTACAATGCTGTACTCCAGACGTACATCCTCAGAAATTTCGTCCTCAAATTAAGGCCGGTATTTGCTATTAGTAGACTCCTCTTGGCCAGAAATGCCTTTTTTGCCATAGCGAGTCTGCTTTTGATGTCCTCCTTGCTCCGTCCGTCATTGGTTATTTTACTACCTAGGTAGCAGAATTCCTTAACTTCATTGACTTCGTGACCATCAATCCTGATGTTAAGTTTCTCGCTGTTCTCATTTCTACTACTTCTCATTACCTTCGTCTTTCTCCGATTTACTCTCAAACCATACTGTGTACTCATTAGACTGTTCATTCCGTTCAACAGATCATTTAATTCTTCTTCACTTTCACTCAGGATAGCAATGTCATCAGCGAATCGTATCATTGACATCCTTTCTTCACCTTGTATTTTAATTCCACTCCCGAACCTTTCTTTTATTTCCATCATTGCTTCCTCGATGTACAGATTGAAGAGTAGGGGCGAAAGGCTACAGCCTGGTCTTACACCCTTCTTAATACGAGCACTTCGTTCTTGATCGTCCACTCTTATTATTCCCTCTTGGTTGTCGTACATATTGTATATGACCCGTCTCTCCCTATAGCTTACCCCTACTTTTTTCAGAATCTCGAACAGCTTGCACCATTTTATATTGTCGAACGCTTTTTCCAGGTCGACAAATCCTATGAAAGTGTCTTGATTTTTCTTTAGCCTTGCTTCCATTATTAGCCATAACGTCAGAATTGCCTCTCTCGTCCCTTTACTTTTCCTAAAGCCAAACTGATCGTCACCTAGCGCATTCTCAATTTTCTTTTCCAGTCTTCTGTATATTATTCTTGTAAGCAGCTTCGATGCATGAGCTGTTAAGCTGATTGTGCGATAATTCTCGCACTTGTCAGCTCTTGCCGTCTTCGGAATTGTGTGGATGATGCTTCTCCGAAAGTCAGATGGTATATCACCGGACTCATATATTCTACACACCAACGTGAATAGTCGTTTTGTTGCCACTTCCCCCAATGATATTAGAAATTCTGATGGAATGTTATCTATCCCTTCTGCCTTATTTGACCGTAAGTCCTCCAAAGCTCTTTTAAATTCCGATTCTAATACTGGATCCCCTATCTCTTCTAAATCGACTCCTGTTTCTTCTTCTACCACCTAAGACAAATCTTCACCCTCATAGAGGCTTTCAATATATTCTTTCCACCTATCTGCTCTCTCCTCTGCATTTAACAGTGGAATTCCCGTTGCACTCTTAATGTTACCACCGTTGCTTTTAATGTCACCAAAGGTTGTTTTGACTTTCTTGTATGCTGAGTCTGTCCTTCCGACAATCATATCTTTTTCGATGTCTTCACATTTTTCCTGCAGCCATTTCGTCTTAGCTTCCCTGCACTTCCTATTTATTTCATTCCTCAACGACTTGTTTTTCTGCATTCCTGATTTTCCCGGAACATGTTTGTACTTCCTCCTTTCATCAATCAACTGAAGTATTTCTTCTGTTACCCATGGTTTCTTCGCAGCTACCTTCTTTGTACCTATGTTTTCCTTCCCAACTTCTGTGACGGCCCTTTTTAGAGATGTCCATTCCTCTTCAACTGTACTGCCTACTGCGCTATTCCTTATTGCTGTATCTATAGCGTTAGAGAACTTCAAACGTATCTCGTCATTCCTTAGTACTTCCGTATCCCACTTCTTTGCGTATTGATTCTTCCTGACTAATGTCTTGAACTTCAGCCTACTCTTCATCACTACTATATTGTGATCTGAGTCTATGCTCCTGGGTACGCCTTACAATCCAGTGTCTGATTTCGGTATCTCTATCTGACCATGATGTAATCTAATTGAAATCTTCCCGTATCTCCCGGCCTTTTCCAAGAATACCTCCCCCTCGTGTGATTCTTGAACAGGGTATTCGCTATTACTAGCTGAAACTTGTTACAGAACTCAATTAGTCTTTCTCCTCTTTCATTCCTTGTCCCAAGCCCATATTCTCCTGTAACCTTTTCTTCTACTCCTTCCCCTACAACTGCATTTCAGTCGTCCATGACTATTAGATTTTCGTCCCCCTTTACATACTGCATTACCCTTTCAATATCCTCATACA
Organism: Schistocerca piceifrons; assembly: GCF_021461385.2. NCBI lineage: Eukaryota > Metazoa > Arthropoda > Insecta > Orthoptera > Acrididae > Schistocerca > Schistocerca piceifrons. The sequence goes on along the minus strand of NC_060140.1, from coordinate 639,268,024 downwards.
CTTTCTCTATCTGTTCATCTTCAGCTTTCGTCGTCGGCATATATACCTGAACTATCGTTGTCGGTGTTGTTCTGCTGTCGATTCTGATTAGAACAACCCGGTCACTGAACTGTTCACAGTAACACACCCTCTGCCCTACCTTCCTATTCATAACGAATCCTACACCTGTTATACCATTTTCTGCTGCTGTTGATATTACCCGATACTCATCTGACCAGAAATCCTTGTCTTCCTTCCGCTTCACTTCACTGACCCCTACTATATCTAGATTGAGCCTTTGCATTTCCCTTTTCAGATTTTCTAGTTTCCCTACCACGTTCAAGCTTCTGACATTTCACGCCCCCACTCGTAGAACGTTATCCTCTCGTAGATTATTCAAATTTTTTCTCATGGTAACCTCCCCCTTGGCAGTCCCCTCCCGGAGATCCGAAAGGGGGACTATTCCGGAATCTTTTGCCAATGGAGAGATCATCATGACACTTCTTCAATTACAGGCCACATGTCCTGTGGATACACGTTACGTGTCTTTAATGCAGTTGTTTCCATTGCCTTCTGCATCCTCATGTCGTTGATCATTGTTGATTCTTTCGCCTTTAGGGGCAATTTCCCACTCCTAGGACAAGAGAGTGCCCTGAACCTCTATCCGCTCCTCCGCCCTCTTTGACAAGGCCGTTGGCAGAATGAGGCTGACTTCTTATGCTGGAAGTCTTCGGCCGCCAATGCTGATTATTTATCAAAATTTAGGCAGTGGCGGGGATCTAACCCGGGACCGAAGACGTTTTGATTATGAATGAAAGACGCTACCACTAGACCACTTGTTAAGCTCCGAGATAAGATACTATACACGACCGCCGGCCAGTGTGGCCAAGTGGTTCTAGGCGCTACAATCTGGAACCGCGCGACCACTAAGGTCGCAGGTTTGAATCCTGCCTCGGGCATGGATGTGTGTGATGTCCTTAGGTTAGTTAGGTTTAAGTAGTTCTAGGTTCTAGGGGAGTGATGACCTGAGCAGTTAAGTCCCATAGTGCTCAGAGCCATTTGAACTATACACGACCGCAGGTAATACTCTCGCTTTATTGAGACGCACTTTCGTATTAATGTCCAGTTCTCAGCTGAGGAGGAAGGGTAGCAGCGATTTCACCGTACCCATAGACCACTGTGGTTTGTCTTGGGCGTGGTATCTGACATTACGTTTCAAGTCAAAATTGCCACGCTGTTTGTATTTTATGGCTTTATAGTTGAAGTCATGTTCCAATCTTTGGAATTTTGGTGGCAAAATCGAGAAAGACAGGATTTTAGGACTGAATTGATCCTTAGTTTTGCTGTTTTATCTTTCTCTTTCTGTCAGTTGAGTCTTCAGTGTTCGAACGTTCGCAGCATGGTGCCGTCCACTCGTGACAGACACAGTACCGCCTGAAAACTGTGCAAGGAGTGTACTGTAGTGGATCGGAGTGTCTTCAGCAAATATCGAAGAGTGCTGAGGAAAAAAAACTGATCCCTGAAAGATTTTTGCTTTTGACATATTCGTTTCATCTTTGGCCTATTTTTACCACGATTCACCGTCGTTGGAGGTAGGTGGCTATCAGCTAACGAGAATCATGGTTTGTTGTCGCAGGCACGCCATCTGCTAGTGACATCTTCGCCTATATCTCTTCCTATGCCGCCTGGCAGCGCTCTGGTCATGTCGCAGAAAGGTACTTAAGGTATCTGTATCTTCCCTGCTCTAACGTCTTGTAAATCTAGGTAATTCGGGCTGCTTTGCCGATCGTGCGCTGTCCTTGCTTTCGCGTCAACTAACAAGCTGCTTATGTCAAACCTTTAACAGCGACAATTAAGAAATATGTAGATGTTTGTGATCTCCGTAAATTCCGCGACTCAGCGTCGTGACTTCTGAGGGATTCCCACACTTTCTTGATTTTTGTACTGGAAATCATTACGTATTTATGAACTAAAACCACTAACTAAAGTGATTCGATTCCATTAGTCAGGAGTACCGTCCGATTTTTTTCCAAAATACAAACATTAAATCACAAAGCTGCACAAAATAATCTTTTATTTTATTTGCGCAGAAAAGATGAACAGGTTCAAGACAATTTACATATAGAGCAGCTATATCAACATGTAAAAATGAAATACTGTCGAAGTTCAGTGAATTATTCTCGAACAAAATGCCAGTTGAGGATGCGAATATTTTGCGGAAAACCAACGGTCAAGCATGTGGCTGTCATTTATGATGACTGTAATCCTACATCTACATCTGCATGGATACTCTGCAAATCACTCTTAAGTGCCTGACAGAGGATCCATCTAGCCACCTTCATAATAATTCTTTATTATTCCGCTTTCGAACAGAGTGTGGCAAAAACGAACACCTACATCTTTCCGTGCGAGGTCTGATTCCCTTTATTTTATTATGATAATCGTTTCTCCCTATATAGGTCGGCATCAACAAAATATTTCTGCATCCAAAGCAGAAAGTTAGTGTCTGAAATTTCGTGAGAAACCCCGCGGTTCCGAGAAAAGCCTTTGTTTTAATAATGTCCACCCCAAACCTTGTATCATATCTGTGACACTCCCTCTCAGATTTCTCGATAATACAAAACGTGCTGCCCTTCTTTGAACTCCCTCGAAGTACTCTGTTAATCTTCGTTTTTATTCAGTTTGAGTAAAATAAAGTGTGCAAAATTTTCTGTTGAGTTTCTTCCGAAGCAGAAACACATTCGTAACTGATGTATTGGCTATTTTGTAACTATTTAGTGGTTTCCTCAAAAGACACACAACTTCTCCAGCAACGCAGATTCATTTCATTTGTACATGATTCCTCGCAAGCTGAAATTCTTTTCATAATTTGCGGTTCATGCTTAACTTCTTGGCAGCACACGTTAGTGTGTGCCGCCATTTTTTTCTAAACCCTAAAGATTCGTTGTGAATTTTTGTATCTTCTTTTTATCGACTATGAGTGAAGTGATACTGTCGTTTCTCAGATTCCACATTTATTTTAGGAGCTTGATAGTTTTTCCGGTGTTTTTTATACTCGTATTAAATGTTGTAAGTCAGTCTTGTTTCCCACGCTACACGTAAATTTGTGTTCTTGCATCTATGTGTCGCTGTGACCTTCTATAGTTCTGTTAGGTACTTTATATATTTCCTACGTTAAATAGCTCTTGTAATTGGCTGTGTATGTTGTATTAGGTCTTTGGACTATACATGTTTGTTTCTTGATTGGAAGATATCAGTACTTTAGTTCGCTGCCAAAGTTAAGCATGTGTTGGATGCTTTTCTCCGTTATTCTTCCTTGGAGGTTTAATCAATGCGCCAAAACTTGTTTCTTGTCCAACATTTGAAAAGAGCAAAAACAAGACTCCCTAGAAATCATACAATGGATTTTGGTTCGCATTTTCATAACCAAACGTAGAGGGAAATACGGACAATCGGGTACCAAATTCACCAGTTCGAGATCCAGTTCAAAAAAATTAAATTTCTTCAATTTTATCAGCATAATTAAGAAAAACTTACTTATTGATAAAAGGGAAACTGATTCACAAACAGCTAATACTAGCCATGCAAGTGAAATATTTTGATTTATCAAATCACAACATAAAAAGAAACTCGCCTGCTTTCTCTTGATCTATATACATTTAATAATAATAGATTACCCATTGATATATACATATATATTTCACGCTTTAAGAGCAAAACTAAAATTTAAAAAATTTTGAGAAAAGAACGGTGAGTTATCTTCTGAAATGATTTGTCTAAAATTAAGAAATAAAGAGGGTTATAGAAATATTTGACGCTTGTTTGAATGATGTTCGAAATCATGTGTAATAAATGAGGTTCGATTGAGAATTTAGTGTTCATTGCTTAACTTAGAATCTCACAATTTTGCAGCAGAGGTCTAGAACGTATTTGTCTGATGAAATTTCACTCAGTGATCTCTTTAGGTCCCTTGCTGCACATGATTTCGACCATCATTCAAAACTGCGTCAAATGTTTCCATAATCTGATTTCTTAGTTTTAGGTGAATCACTTCAAAAACATTTGAGTGTATTATTTTTCATATTTCTATGTTCTATGTAATTATAAGCTATAAATATCTTCACATATTTCATTCGTGTTACTTCTTTCAATAAGTTTCATTATTTTATAATGCTGTTTCATTGGTTAGTCGTGGTAAATCCATACCTGATCACTGAATTTTAATAACCTTCAACGCTGAACACAAAATATCGTTCACTGTTAGTTGTTTATAATCACTAAATTTTTTCACTTGAACTGATGGTACGTAAGTGATTTCCATAAGACACAGCAGGACCCAGGTATAACCTTCGTTAAGCAGAGCTGTGTCTGTCGTACATGCTCCTTTTTCTGTATGCTCATGTGGCAGAAGCTAACTGGTCTACCAAAATTTTCAGATATACGACTGCTAGGTATGGATTATCGTATGTAATATTTGTAAGCTTAATACATCAATCCACCTGACACTGGAAGACATCGTTGTTGGCTAGAGTTTACTAAAGGGTGTCCCAAATAAATCCAAATCATAGTGTCATCGGTGCTATGTCAAAATTACTTATGTAAATGAGAGAAATTTCTTGCTCTGTGCTCAGTTAACAGCGTACTGCTTGCTAAAGGCAGGGATTCCGGTTCAAGTCCGATTCGGGTTGGGTTGTTTTGGGGGAAGAGACCAAACAGCGAGGTCATCGGTCTCATCGGATTAGGGAAGGATGGGGAAGGAAGTCGGCCGTGCCCTTTGAAAGGAACGATCCTAGCATTTGCCTGGAGCGATTTAGGGAAATCACGGAAAACCTAAATCAGGATGGCCGGACGCGGGATTGAACCGTCGTCCTCCGATTCGGGAACGTTGGTCACATGTAAGCTTTAGCAAATATCTGTAGATTCTGAGAGTTATTACACCTGGTATTACAGATTTTTACAAGTTCATTTAAGCTGACATCCGTATTCCAATTGCACTGTTCGCTGCTACCATAATTTGTCAAAGTTTCTGGCGGTTCCACCTGCTTTATTTATTTCTTCGTTTGTTGTCCGCGGTGTCGACGTACTGCGTTGCTACACTGGCTGAAAAATGGGGTTTATAATTTGGACATTGACTACGGTAAATAAAATACCCGACAGATGCTCAGTTGCGTTTCACTGTCTTTTCTGTCACTTTTCACAACCCCCCCCCCCCCCAATATACACATTAATATGGCCAGTGCACCATTGTTTAGCTTTCGATAAGCCTCATTAATAGATAGCAGTCAAACCTCCACCTCTTCCACCTCTTGTTGAACATCTACGGGCAGTAAAAGCCTAACCACAAAGTTCACAGTTCTTGAAGAATAAAAAGGTACATATGGATCAGACACTGTCAGTGTTTCAACACACGGCCTGTTGGTGTCACATTTATTTCACTGTTGATTTGATGCTTTGTTGTCGTTCTAAGCAACACAGATTCCTCGTCTGAAATTCGGCCTTGGACTGACTGTCTCGCGACCAAAAATAAGCCCTTATATATCCTCACAATAATAGATACTGAAACAACACATTGTTCAAAGTTAAATTTACAGAAATTATAATTAAAACTTAACACATTAAATTAACTGAATGCATCGAAAATTGCATGTTTTTAACAGTTTCTTCTATTGCAAGAGTTAGGCCGAATTATTTGTTTACATCTTGAAATTAACAAATATAGTTACATAAACAATACTTTTGACAAAATTGTTAATTACTCTGGAATTAATTAAGGGCTGACTTTGCTAACGTGTTTTCGAATATAGCCAAATAACTACTATAAGATTACTAGTATTTCGTCTTCCAAGTGTTTATAATTAGTACAAATTTTATATTTGTTTATATGTCAACAATAGAAGTTAAGTTACGAAGCAATTACTGATTTCGCCCTATAATGAAAGATATTATCTAGGAATTGTCAAAATAAATTAGAAAATCAATTACATACATAAAACTAAGCACAAAATTAGATCTGGTGATATATTCTTTAAAGCTGACGGCCAGCCTTTCTCTTTTATGAAAATACAGATTATACTCACGTATGTTAATGGTAATTAGTTCAAAACTTCAATAAGTATACTTTTTCTACAACTACAATTGGTTGTTTTGGTCATCATTTTAATTCTGTCTTATTTCAAACAAATTGCAATGTATGTGCACTTAGTTTTTGCTGAGTACTCTCTTGTTGTGCATTTATTTGGTTTACATGTGTGTTATGGTAACGGCATTGTTTTTAACTCTCTAGGAATCAAAATGTAAAAACATCTTACATATGCATAATGTGTATGTAGTTACAACAGATGATGCCTTAGTGATAAAGTGAAATGAGTCTGTGAAACTGACCTCATTTATAGTATGGTTAAGATGGGGAAACAGTTGTTATGTAACAGCTGCTTTAGTGATGGCTATTAAAACAAAAATATCCCAGCTTGCTTCGTCACAGGTTTACATTTATCTAAATGTCTTTAAGTCATACCAATTGCTAAAGCATTGGCTGTGTAATGCAAAAAATGTAATTAACTATTTTTATTTTTGCTAATGCTCTTATGTTTCGGCTCAGAGAGTTATCGCTATTTGGGAGTTTCATTTCATTTTCTTGTAAGCTGTATTCCGCTCATTTCAGTTTTTCTTCATGCCCATTTGAGTACGTCTGTGTACCTTAATGCTCGACCACTTTTGTAACAGAGTATAGGTCTACAGTCTGATCATTTATGACTTGCCTTGGCCAAATGGATGCTATGGTTACTTGCTTTCTAACGAGCGGCTTGGGGTAGTGGCTAACGTGCAGTCTTCACATTTGGGAAAACTGGGGTTGATGTTGACTTTACAAATCTAGATTTTCCGTGCTTGCTCAGAATCGCTTCTTACTTTTTTATTACCCACCTGACTTGTTTCATATGGCCCGCTATAAATTCCACTTCTGTGTCAACCCCCTGGTCTAGTACTTGCACCTACCATCCTCGGATATTATATTCAAATCTTCGTCAGAGTTCACCTGATGATGTGGGTTTTAGCGCCACGAAACCGGTAATGATACAGTTGTAAAGGACCAAATACAGCTGAAACGATTATTGATATCCAAGACTTTGTCATAGTTTTTACCCTCGGCTGCTACCTATAGTTACGTGGAAGCTATTCTCTGATGCTTCAGCACTTGGCTTATCATCCTGTCCTTTTTTCTTGTTTTCCACGTGTTTCTTTCATTTCGGGTTCTGTGGAGAACCTAATTTTCAACATTCTTTTAGAGCACCGCATGTAAAACGCTCCGATTCTGTTCTTTCCCCTGTATTGGTAGAATCCATGAATCACTACCAAAAACGAACATTCTAAGAAATTTCTTCCTGAAATGGAGGCCGGTGTTTGATATTAGATTTCTTTTGATCAGGAATTTCCTCTTTTAATGTGCTATTCCGTCTTTTTATGTTCTACTTGTTTCGTCTATCATCTGTTATTTTGACTTCCGGTTTACTCTCAGTTCGTAGTGTGCCTTCATTAGATTGTTCGTTCCATTCAACAGGTGTAATTCTACCTCACTTTCACAACGTCATCAACAAATGTTATAATTGATACCGTGTCACCCTGAATTTTAACATCAGCATCAGAATGTTTCTTTTATTTAGGTCGTTGCACTTCTATGTATAAACGACAGTTCACGGTAACAATATATTCCAAAAAGCCGAACGAGAAAATTCGATTTTTCTGGGGGTAATATCTCGGATTCTATTGATCACAAAGATAAGGGATCAAGTGTCTTGCGTAGTCCTTGGCCTAGCGACCATTCCTGTAGCTATAGGAAGAACGGGCATACTGTAGCTATCCTACAGTGCTGAGTCAAAATTTAAAACACTGCACGCTCCATTTAGGCCAGGCAAGTCGAGCAAATGTGTTGATTCTTTTGCATTGGATGTTGTCTAGAGTTTACCTGTGGCAGTTTATGAAACCACCACTTGTTCGTGGGCAGTCTCTGAGAAAACCCCGAAAGACGATGACTTTTGGGTAGCAACAGCACCAGTTGTGTGGATTTTTACAATGTGTTCTCAATATGACGTTCTGGGGGAACATTGAATAGTTTTTCGATGTCATTACCCGTTAGCGAGATCCAGAGATTCAAAGTTAGCGTATTTATGCACGTAATATCCGGTCTGAGATGTAAATGTAGTTTTGACTGATGCAGTGAACACATTGCAGGGTCTAGAGTCATTGCAAGGGCTCTGAAGCCATTCAACTACGTTTCTAGCCAGCATTTTTCACAAATAAATCTTTACGATGCGTTGTCTCTTAGTGTGCACTTTTTGCCTATACGAATATGTGCAAAGTGGTACTGAAATGCCACAAAATGGTCTAAAAGGATCTTAACATGCCTGAAAAGAACTTAAAATGGCTGTAAAAAATTATTAAAATAGGAAAGACTGCCAATTCAGTAAAATATTTCTAATAACTTTTTACTCTTTTAAGGTCGAAATCACAAGCCGCGAAGTTTCGATGACTTGCTGTCAATGAGGCAAGTATCCACAAAAAAATATGAAGCAAACACTTCTGTGTTTGTTGTTTATATGTTTCAAAGTATATAAATATGTCTAATTACATAAATAGACTGTCAAACTTAACTGACCTATAGAATTCTTTTTATATATGCAGGCAAAAGAAGGGAACCAGAGGAATAATCCTTCTGTCGGAGCACAAAAAGGGAATATGTTCCTCTTTAAAAGACTCTGACAGAAAATTGGCGAATCAGTTGCCTCAGTCCTTATTTTGCGTTCCTACCAAACATTTTGCGTGCTAATGTATTCGCACTTTTTTGCGTTGAAAGGCAGAAAGACAGTGACGGTGAAAGAGAAGGGAGACAGTGCCAGTGAGACAGAAAAGGAGAGAGGAGACAGTGATGGTGCGAGAGAAAAAGTGGCAGTGAAAGAGAAAGAGAGCTGGATGAAGACAATAGCAGTGGGAGCCAAAGAGAGAGAAGAAACAGTTGAAATGAAAGATGCAGATGAGTGGGGAATGTACACGGGCTTGTGGGAGGATTTGTACCCTCCCTGACCAGCGAACCTTACCACGTAGGTATAGGGGTGGGCGCATTTTAGACAGGGGAAAAATAAGTTCAACCCCCCTCTCCCCAGAAATTTTGAGCTGCCGAGGTATGGTGGGGACAGTGAGAGAGGGGAAAACGGTAAAATGAGACAGTTAACTGAAAGAGGAGACAGCAGCAGTGGGATATGTTGTAAATCAGTGGGTGAAAAAGGAGACAGCGGGAGAGAGTCATGTATACGTAGTGGGCGTGAGAGGGAGGTTCTGAGTAAAAGTCTTAGCTGCACAGAGAGATTGGGTAAAAGGATTTGGAATGTTCTGCGTTAAGCGCGAATATGTTCGAAGCAAAAATTTTTGGTGATGGAAGCGGAATGAGGATTGAGAAAACTGGTTTCCCACTTTGTGTAACCGTCATCTAAAGAGGAGCATATTCAACATTTTTTTTTTTTTGCTCTGATAGGAACATTTTTTACTAGCTATATATTGCATCATACTGTATGGAACCGGGGACCTAGAAACGACGGAGAGGCTTCGTCCCCGCCGTAGCCCTCAGTGGTTCACAACCCACAACAGGCTACAGCAGACCACTCACCCTACCGCCGCCCCACACTGAACCCAGGGTTATTGTGCGGTTCAGCCCCCAGTGGACCCCCACGGGAACGTCTCACTCCAGACGAGTGTAGCCCCAATGTTTGCGTGGTAGAGTAATTATGATGTATGCGTACGTGGAGAAAGTGTTTGCGCAGCAATCGCCGACATAGTGTAACTGAGGCGGAATAAGGGGAACCAATCCGCATTCACCGAGGCATATGGAAAACCGGCTTAAAAACCATCCACAGACTGGCCTGCACACCGGACCTCCGATACTTAGCCGCCGGACGGATTCGTACCGGGGACCGGCACGCCTTGCCGCCCGGAAAGCAATGCGTTAGACCGCATGGCTAACCGGGCAGGTTTTACCTGCATGTTATTCGTCTTTTCCTGTGTCTTTCACCTATTTTAGAACATCTTGAACCATCTTACATGTCAAACAGATTTTCTAGGTTGGTTGGTTGGTTGGTTGGTTGGTTGGTCTAAAGAAGGGCACCAAACTGCAAGGTCATCGGTCCCATAGGATTTGGGAAGGATTGGGAAGGAAGTCGGCCGTGCCCTTTCTAAGGAACCATCCGAGCATTTGCCTCAAGCGATTTAGGAAAATCACGGAAAACGTAAACCAGGATGGCCATACGCGTCGTCCTCCCGAATGCGAGTCCGGTGGGTAACTGCTGCGCCGCCTTGCTCTGTATTTTCTAGGTCAACGGATCCTATGAAGGTTTCTTAAGTCTTGCTTCCATTAACAAGCGCGAAGTCAGTACTGCCTCTCTGGTGCCCTTACCTTTCTTAAAGCCAAACTGATCGTCATCTAACAAATGCTCATTTCCTACTATCCATGTCTACTATTCCTTCCTCTACTCCGGCATCTAATCGCCCATATTTATTCAACTGCCATCTCGCTGGATGTATTAAACTACACTTTCAGAATCCTCACGTTCTTTCTCTCTTCCTTGATCTTCTGATTGTGACATCTTTCTCTTCTCTGCTTTACTATCCATGCCGTATCCTACACTTCTTACACAATTTGTTGTTGCTGTTAAGCTTACTTTATATTCACTTGACTATAAATGTTTATCTTCTTTCCAGTTCACTTCACTGGCCCCCACTATACGTAGGCTGAGTCTTCAGACTTTCTGATTTCTCTACCACAGTCAGGCTTCTTGCATTCCAAAGGCTGACTTGTAGATTGTTGCCGTTTCGTTAGTCACTGAATCTTTGGCAGTTCCCTCCCAGAGATTCCGGAGGAAAACTAACCAGAAATATTTTGCCAATGGAGAGATCATCGTGACGTCGTTTCAGTTTTAGGTGACATGTCGTATAAACAAACATTGTTTCTCTAATGCAGCTGTCTCCATTGCCTTCTGAATTCTCATGCCGACGATTTTCGATGGATCTTCCACATTTTAAGTGTTGTTGCCCACCCCAAGGGCATGATGGTGCCCTGAACCTCAGTCAGCTTCCGTTACCCTCCCCAAATTCATGTTTCTTTTACATCGTTAAAGATTTCGTCGTGAACAGCTTACTACCTACCTATCCACCTTGTCCTTCTCTTTTTATTTATTTATGAATAGCGCTACAAAGGAACTGCCGTTAATGGGCCTTTTAGCGCCTTCAGTCGACGTTAGATGATTTAATATTTCCGACATTCATCTGTCAACAGAAAGAAAGAGAAACATATGCATCCACATGTCCTGTAAAATTTATGTCTCGTAAAATTTCTAGCAAACGTAATGATACTTCTTATCGGCGTCCTGCATCTGAAGGTTGGCTGTTTCCGTTGACATAGGATAGACTCTACAGTTCGGAGCTCTGCCGTATTTTGGTAAAATTCGGTGATTTTTATCTCTGATGGCATGTCTTACTGCGTCCATATAAACTGTGGCTTAAAGACGTTGATTTTATTGCCCATGGAGAAAAGGGGAAGGAGGAATTAAATTCAAAATTCAATGTACCATAAACAATTAATGCATTCGGAAAATATGGTACAGTAGGTCTTATATTTGGGTTAAAATATCGATGAAAATTTAAAATGAAGGAAAAATTTTACTGAGTTTTTCAGACAGCTTAATTCAGTAACAATACCTCTTCTGTTAATTGTTAGTCTGGGAAACAAACAAATCAGCTTTTTGACGTACGGGTATTTTTTCATATTTCTACTCACTAATGCAATATGGAATAATTTTCGGAACAGCGCATTACTTCAAAACAATATACTGATTGTCGAAAAGCCAGCAGTGACAATAATGCGAGATCAGCTGTAGTTGTGTTGTAGGCTCTTCGTCAATGAATGTAGACGAACACTGATAGCATGCCTATTAAAGCTGAAAATTATGTTTACATTGTCATTTACTTTGGTCATTTCCATCATGACAGATGAAAGACAGTTACGTCAATTTTTATAAATTTACGAAACTGTGCTGTCTTGTATTCTGTAAAAGGCCAGAAAGCGTACATGCCAAATCACTTATACGCAGTCCGTAAAATGACTCGTTATAAAATGACTTGTTACACATCGTTTTGACAGAAATTGCCCAACTAAACAACCAACCAACCTATCTACACTCCTGGAAATTGAAATAAGAACACCGTGAATTCATTGTCCCAGGAAGGGGAAACTTTATTGGCACATTCCTGGGGTCAGATACATCACATGATCACACTGACAGAACCACAGGCACATAGACACAGGCAACAGAGCATGCACAATGTCGGCACTAGTACAGTGTATATCCACCTTTCGCAGCAATGCAGGCTGCTATTCTCCCATGGAGATGATCGTAGAGATGCTGGATGTAGTCCTGTGGAACGGCTCGCCATGCCATTTCCACCTGGCGCCTCAGTTGGACCAGCGTTCATGCTGGACGTGCAGACCGCGTGAGACGACGCTTCATCCAGTCCCAAACATGCTCAATGGGGGACAGATCCGGAGATCTTGCTGGCCAGGGTAGTTGACTTACACCTTCTAGAGCACGTTGGGTGGCACGGGATACATGCGGACGTGCGTTGTCCTGTTGGAACAGCAAGGTCCCTTGCCGGTCTAGGAATGGTAGAACGATGGGTTCGATGACGGTTTGGATGTACCGTGCACTATTCAGTGTCCCCTCAACGATCACCAGTGGTGTACGGCCAGTGTAGGAGATCGCTCCCCACACCATGATGCCGGGTGTTGGCCCTGTGTGCCTCGGTCGTATGCGGTCCTGATTGTGGCGCTCACCTGCATGGCGCCAAACACGCATACGACCATCATTGGCACCAAGGCAGAAGTGACTCTCATCGCTGAAGACGACACGTCTCCATTCGTCCCTCCATTCACGCCTGTCGCGACACCACTGGAGGGGGGCTGCACGATGTTGGGGCGTGAGCGGAAGACGGCCTAACGGTGTGCGGGACCGTAGCCCAGCTTCATGGAGACGGTTGCGAATGGTCCTCGCCGATACCCCAGGAGCAACAGTGTCCCTAATTTGCTGGGAAGTGGCGGTGCGGTCCCCTACGGCACTGCGTAGGATCCTACGGTCTTGGCGTGCATCCGTGCGTCGCTGCGGTCCGGTCCCTGGTCGACGAGCACGTGCACCTTCCGCCGACCACTGGCGACAACATCGATGTACTGTGGAGACCTCACGCCCCACGTGTTGAGCAATTCGGCGGTACGTCCACCCGGCCTCCCGCATGCCCACTATACGCCCTCGCTCAAAGTCCGTCAACTGCACATACGGTTCACGTCCACGCTGTCGCAGCATGCTACCAGTGTTAAAGACTGCGATGGAGCTCCGTATGCCACGGCAAACTGGCTGACACTGACGGCGGCGGTGCACAAATGCTGCGCAGCTAGCGCCATTCGACGGCCAACACCGCGGTTCCTGGTGTGTCCGCAGTGCCGTGCGTGTGATCATTGCTTGTACAGCCCTCTCGCAGTGTCCGGAGCAAGTATGGTGGGTCTGACACACCGGTGTCAATGTGTTCTTTTTTCCATTTCCGGGAGTGTATATACCCATTTGTGTCGGTCGATTTAAAGGACTTATTTGGGTTATACGGATGTTTCGGAGCGAGCTCTGTACTGGAGCCGATGTCTCTATGCTGTTGATCTATAAAAATGAGGTGGGAAGACGGTGGCACTGAATAAACATACTTTTGTTTTCATTGGTAAATCGTTCCTAATAAATACTGGAGCTTCTGCTCTCACAAGTCACATATTTTCTGGTTTTCCTGTTGTGCGTAAGTCGATGATAATTATCTAATGTAACACACGAGTGTTTGACAGGAGCTAAGAACCCATGAATTTGTATATTATTACTGAATTGTGTTCTGTTCTTTGAAAAATATATTGTACTGGACTTATCGGCACTTTTTACAGTTTGATATACCGGATATCACTTCCAGCGTAAGTACTGCGTCAGGTGCTGCACGTGAACCAGTACACAAGCGACAAGGCTCCAATCACCGCTTGCGCTGTGGACCATTCCTCGGACTCTGGCTGGTAGCGTATCGGCTTTAGCCAAGCTTGACAAGTTACTAGCGGTCTTGGAAAATAGTCCCAGATACCTGTTACCCAATTTAGAACTTGAGGTGTTTGCGTCATTAGTTGTAGCCCATGAAGCTGTAGACAAACTGAAAATCGACAAAAAACAGCAGAGATTCGATGACCAGTTCCGATATCCTGTCATCCTGTCCCTTATCCTTATCAGTGTTTTCCACAAATTTCTTTCCTCTCTGATTCTGCGCAGAGCCTACTCATTCCTTACCTTATCAGTCCACCTAATTTTCAACATTCGTCTGTGGCACCACATCTCAAATGCTTCGATTCTCTTCTGTTCCGGTTTCCCCAGGGTCCATGTTTCACTACCATACAATGCTGTACTCCAGACGTACATCCTCAGAAATTTCTTCCTCAAACTAAGGCCAATATTTGATATTAGTAGACTTCTCTTGGCCAGGAATGCCATTTTCGCCATTGTTAGTCTGCTTTTGATGTCCTCCTTGCTCCGTCCGTCATTGGTTATTTTACTGCCTAGGTAGCAACATTCCGTAACTTCATCTACTTCGTGACCATCAATCCTGAAGTTTCTCACTGTTCTTATTTCTACTACTTCTCATTACCTTCGTCTTTCTTCGATTTAGTCTCAATCCATACTCTGTAGACTGTTCATTCCGTTTAGCAGATCATGTAATTCTTCTTCACTTTCACTCAGAATAGCAACGTCGTCAGCGAATCGTATCATTGATATCCTTTCACCTTGAAATTTAATTCCGCTCGTGAACCTTTCTTTAATTTCCATCACTGCTTCCTCGATGTACAGATTGAACAGTAGGGTCGAAAGACTACATCCTTGTCTTACACACTTTTTAATACGAGCTCTTCGTTCATGGTCGTCCACTCTCATTATTCCCTCTCTGCTATTGTACATATTTTCAGAATTTCGAACATATTGCACCATTTTACAATGTCGAACGCTTTTTTCAGGTCGACAGATCCTGTGAACGTGTCTTGATTTTTCTTTAGTCTTGCTTCCATTATCAACCACAACGTCAGAATTTCCTCTCTCGTGCCTTTACCTTTCCTAAAGCCAAACTGATCATCATCAAACGCATCCTCAATTTTCTTTTCCATTGTTTTGAATATTATTCTTGTAAGCAGCTTGGATGCATGAGCTGTTAAGCTGATTGTATGTTAATTCTCGTACTTGTCAGCTCTTGCCGTCTTCGGAATTGTGTGGATGATGCTTTTCCGAAAGTCAGATGGTATATCGCCAGAGTCACACATTCTACGCACCAACGTGAGTAGTCGTTTTGTTGCCACTTCGCCCAATGATTTTAGAAATTCTGATGGAATGTTATCTATCCCTTCTGCCTTATTTGATCTTAAGTCCTCCAAAGCTCTTTTAAGTTCTTATCCTAATACTGGATACCCTATCTGTTCTAAATCAACTCCTATTCCTTCTTCTGTCACGTCACACAAATCTTCCCCCTCATAGAGGCTTTCAATGTATTCTTTCCACCTATCCGCTCTCTCCTCTGCATTTAACAGTAGAATTCCCGTTGTACTCTTAATGTTACCATCCTTATGTTTAATGTCACCGAAGGTTGTTTTGACTTTCCTGTATGCTGAGACTGTCCTTCCGACAGCCATTTCTTTTTCAATGTCTTCACATTTTTCCTGCAGCCATTTCGTCTTAGCTTCCCTGTACTTCCTATTTATTTCATTCGTCAGCGACTTGTATTTCTGTATTCCTGAGATTCCTCGAACTTTTTGTGCTTCCTCCTTTCACCGATCAGTTGAAGTATTTCTTTTGTTACCCAAGGGTTCTTTGCAGTTACCTCCTTTGTACCTATATTTTCCTTCCCAACTTCTGTGATGGCCCTTTTTAGAGATGTCCATTCCTCTTCAGCTGTGCTGCCTACTGAGCTATTCCTTATTGCTGTATCTACAGCCTTAGAAAATTTCAATCGTATCTCGTCATTCCTTAGTACTTCCGTATCCCACTTCTTTGCGTATTGATTCTTCCTGACTAATGTCTTGAACTTCAGCCTACTCCTCATCTCTAGTATATTGAGATCTGTATCTGCTCCTGGGTACGCCTTACAATCCAGTATCTGGTTTCGGAATCTCTGCCTGACCATGATGTAATCTAACTGAAATTTCGGGTATCACCCAGCCTTTTCCAAGTATATCTCCTCTTGTTATTCTTGAACAGGGTATTCGCTATTACTAACTGAAACTTGTTACAGAAGTCAGTTAGTCTTTCTTCTCTCTCATTCCTTGTCACAAGCCCATATTCTCCTGTAACCTTTTCCTTTACTCCTTCCCTTACAACTGCATTCCAGTCCTCCAAGACTATTGGATTTTCATCCCCCTGTACGTATTGAATTACCTTTTCAATATACTCATACACCTTGTCTATCTCTTCATCTTCAGTTTGCGACGTCGGCATGTACACCTGAACTTTCGTTATCGGTGTTGGTTTGCTGTCGATTCTTATAAGAACAACCCTGTCACTGAACTGTTCACAGTAACGCACTCTCTGCCCTACCTTCCTATTCATAACGAATCCTACTCCAGTTTACCATTTTCTGCTGCTGTTGATATTACCCTATACTTATCTGACCAGAAATCCTTGTCTTCTTTCCACATCACTTCGCTGACCCCTACTATATCTAGATTGAACATTTGCATATCCCTTTTCAGATTTTCTCGTTTCCCTATCACGTTCGAGCTTCTGACATTCCACGCCCCGGCTCGTCGTACGTTATCCTCTAGTTGATTATTCAATATTTTTCTCGTGGCCACCTCCCCTTTGGTAGTCCCCTCCCGGAGATCCGAATGGGGACTATTCCGGAATCTTTTCCCCATGGAAAGATCTTCATGATACTTCTCAAATTACAGGCCACATGTACTGTGGATACACGTTGTGTATCTTTAATGCAATGGTTTCCATTGCCTTCTGCATCCTCATGTCGTTGATCGTAGCCAACTCTTCCCGCCTTTGAGGGCAGTTTCCTATCCCTAGGACAAGAGAGTGCTCTGAACCTGTGTCCGCTCCTCCGCCCTTTTTGACAAGTCCGTTGGCAGAATGAGGGTGACTTCTTATGTCGGAAGTCTTTGGCCGCCAATGCTGATTATTAATCAAAATTTAAGCAGCGATGGGATTCGAACCCAGGACTGAAGACGGTTTGATTATGAATCGAAAGACGCTACCACGTGTGCTACAACATATTACTTTAGTTTTTGTGACGGATAGATTGATCCTGAAATGCTGTTTCTTCTGATGAAGCATGGTGGTACTGCAACTAACTGCTGCAGGGTGTGCGTCATGGATTGACTATTCCTGAAATGGTTTTCTTTTTTTCCTGATGTGCAGTTGATGTTTTTCTTCTGCACGTCCTCATCAGTTACACCAAGAGCCTCTACACGTTTTAAAAACAGGAGAGCGGTTTGCAAATAGTGCAACCCGTACTATAACCTCTGATATGTTTGAGAACAATACACTCCCATCTTTTTTCAGACAACTAACAACTAACGGAAAGACCTACAGTTATTTCATTTAACAGAACACAAAAACACACACTGCCAATGCGCTTGACAGTATTATCAGGTGATTTTTCATAAAATCTTTCCAATAAATTGTCGCAAACCTAGTGTCCAGCAACAGTAACCGAATCGATTAGTTTACTCACTACCACAGTTTGCGTGGTTTCAGTTTGAGTGTGTGCACTACTGTGAGAGAAAATGCCGATGACACAAGTCTGAAGTGCTTTATGGCACAACGGCTTTCCTCTTACTTCTTGCCTATGCCGGTCCTCACTCGTATAGTACAGATGAAATCGTTGCGTTACCAGTCTGAGGAACAGGCCGGAGTGAATGAGGTGATCGGTGTCGTATTGGTTCGCTCGCAACGCCGAACACAGTGCTGCATTGTCTGTAAGACACCGTGGAGATGATATATCAATCTGTCTTTAAAGTGTGTAGATACTGTTATTGTGGTCTTCTGTTCAAAGACTGGTTTCATGCAGCGCTGCATGCTACTCTAATACAGAAAAATTAGCATGGTCGATGTCCCATTTACACATTCGCTTCGATAGGAAGACCCACCTCCTGTGAATGATGCTTGTATTCTTTTTTCACTGGGAATGAGAAGACTCTGGGAAGACTCTTGAACACTCTTACTATAGATCAGTGAGATGAAACGCGTCTGGTTGTAGCCAGCCTCGCACTTCATTCTAATTATTCACGCTTACCGATTGAGTAATATGACAGGGAGATTTTTTTTCAAGAATGTATGGCTTAATTCTCTGGGAAATACGTGACAATTTACCGCCCTTAATTTTAATACATCATGCTATACTGAATCGCTGTGTAGTTAGAGAGCAGAACAGCAGATCGGTGGCCAGGGAACGCCTTTAGGCTCGGGTGGCGGCCAAGTCAGTGTCCAAGGAACTGGACGTCCGCAGTCTAATGTGTAGGCGAAGTGGCGGGAGGTTTCGCCACGGTCCTTCAGGTGGACGGCCGGTTCCTCTGTTCAACGGGATTAGCATTTCCTTGATCTAGCAGCGCCTGGGCTGACGTTATTCGCAAGCCTCCCCCCTCCCCCACTCCCTCCACATGCTAGCGTGATGCCATGATATTTTCTAATAGCGTCTCCAAACTGCTATCAACCACGAGCATAGTGGGCGCTGGTGTCCGGTCGGCAGGCGGTAAAGGTATGCCACTCCCGGTGCCTTAACAAAATAACGTCACTTCGTAACGCTGGCAAAGCAAAACTCCATCGTCAGGACCAGTACCGTTGCTCGCGGGCCCTTTCAGGGGCAGCTATTAGAAACATAATCCACTTGGACTTTATATGGGAAAGTATGGCTGAGTTACGACTTGTCGGCATTCGCAAACTATGGAAACGATGGCTTCGTCAGTACTCAAAACTTTCCGAAAAAGATCAGAATATTTTGTATTATGAGTTTCTGACACAAGATTCCACTGGCATAGATAGAGTCGTTCATTTAGAATGTCTTGCGAATAGTTATTGGCATCCGGTCTCGTAAACTGACACACGCCCGGGAGAGCGGTGTGCTGACCACATGCCCTCGTATACGCGTCCGGTGACGCCTGTGGGTGAGGATGACACGGCGGCCGGCCGGTACCGTTGGACCTTCATGGCCCGTTCGCATGCAGTTTAGTTTTATTAGTTTTTGGCAGCATCGCGAGGGCAGAAGCGGAAAGCGCAAGTTTTTCGGAACATAACTGAGACTTGAGCCTTCTTGAGAGGCAGTCAGGAGATATCCTTTTTCGGAGAACCTTGGGAGGGCAAAGCAGGGGCAGAGGCTGATGTGTCGCTTACGTGGCAGACCATCACTCTCTGCACTTCTTCGTACCTCGGTATAGTTTAACTTGTTTAAGTTTACTCAGGAATGTGGCAAGCAAGAGCACTCGCGGCGGAAATGCCCTGTTCCCGACCTCTCGGCTATGTCAGGTTTTTTAGTATGTTTATCCATCTCACTTAACAAATCGATGCAATCATCGTGATCAGAACGACCCCGCGTATAAAGTCAATTAGATTCGCCGTGAAGCTTTGTTACCAGAGTAAATTCAATTCCTTTGTAGATCGTACCACTCACCCCAACAGTTAACGTGATTATTTCCTGAACTCACGTTCAGCACTTGTTTCTTACCAGAGAGAGAATCTGAGTAGCTATTTTTCTCCAGTGATAACTTACGTGCGATTAAATTGTCAATAAATCAAAATGTTTGTGAATTCTTGTTTTATTCCAGTAGCCATCTGTTCCCAGCACTACTAATATTTATTAAATTCGTGCAGGACCCACAGCTGCGGTTCATACGTCAGGGTGATTCTTCGCTGCCGTTTCCTTGCACTTACGTCATTACCATACATCTGAATCGTTGTGCAGCTATACTGCGTATAGGGGATATTCGCTGCATTGCGAAGTCTCATTTAATAAAGTATAGCCATGGCGTCTTCCAGTGAGTAGTATTAACTGTTTATGTGAAAGAATCTTTAAGTTCCTGTGGTTGCTATAAGACCGATGCGTGACGTTTCTCTCTTGACGGTTTTTTGACTTTAGTCTGTGTTGTGAGTACTGGTAAATTTGTTGTGGATCTGTTTTGGAGTTCTTAAATTAACTGGCCGTTCGTTATATATTTCCTTCTTGAATCCTAGATGCGGATGCGAATTTTGAACATTATTAGTTTCCATTATCTCCAGTGTGTCGCCAATGAGATCTGTTTTGGAGCCCATAGTTCTTTACGGTTGCCTTGAGATTCTAAGTCTTTTAATGGTTGCCATAATTGTTAGTTAGTTAGTTTCATGTTCATGAATGATGTGGAAAACGAGTTCTTTTACATTCACATCGACAAATTAATTTGTAAATATGGCTCTATGCAGGAATATTTACAAGGTCTCTTTTTTATTTTCTTACTGATGAGTCCATCTTGTCCCCCTATATTTCTTTATTCTGCTGTCACGATACGTAATTCGTATTGAGGTCTGTGTGCTCTGCATTTTCTGCGGATATCGGTAGATCTCTCAATGTCTCCTTTGTTAGTGTTTCTGATGCCGTAATTCCTGTAGTAGTTATCAAAGTTAAACCTGTTGATTAGGATATGCGTCAGCATTTGTCGATTTACCGATAGCCTTCTGAGTTAGGTAGTCATTCGCTGTTTTTGTGTTTTATTTTAATGCTTGCTTGTTTTGTTATAGGGCCGTTGAGCGTCTACCAGTTGATAATTTGTCCTGACAAAGCCACTGACGGAATTGACATTCGTCTAAGATTTCTGAAGACTAGGGCGTTTTCATATGGATCCCTCTTAGTGCTCCGAATTCAATGTTTGTTGTTACATTTCCGTTTATTTTACTTACCAAACTTAGCAACTAAATCTCTCTCCAAGTGCGGTGCAATGATTTGGTTCATATTGCAATGAAGACAGGTAAACTAAGGTATCCGTCAGAGTGTGGCATTAGGTCACATATTACTTTCATTTTATGTCAATGATGTGTCACCAGTCCTCTTCTACCGTTAATTCCACATGTAGATTGATGCCTTCCAGTTATATCTAAGTGCAAAACAAATGAAGAGAGCTATCGAAAATATCAGTGCTAAACTGTTCGAACTATTAAAATGGTCTCAAAATACAATGTTAAAACTCATTACAGTCAAAACCCAAACGGTCATGGTTGGTCATTGTGGGCCCATCAGCCAAAATGTCGAGAAACTCTACCTTCTTCAATCCAAAATGGAACAAATGTCAATATTCTCCCTCAGAAAAGTGATCTCGTGAAATAACAGATGAAAAGATAAACAGAGCGGAGAACATAGCTGCAATGTGCAAGAGGATATCAGCGTCTGTCTATACACAAAGAAAAGATATAAAGATCTTGCATTTTGACCTGATAAAGAAAGTTGTACAAACGCTTATACTTCCAGTTGTTCATTACAATGACGTTATTGTGCGAGTGTTTTCTCAAGAAAACTAACGACGCCTGGAACTAGTGATGAAAGCCTTCGTTCGACATATTTCAGATGTTCGACACTTTTATCATATTTCATTATCTTATGCACAACTATCATGGCTTCTTATAGAGAGTCACGGAAACTTCCGTAGCTCTAAATATTTTCAACATTTCGCGGCCCTGTCAGAAACTGTATAAATATTAATTTTAATTTTAATAACCAACAGCCTCAGTTGCACCGTTTCCAAGAATTTACCTTCTTCAGAATAGCATTAACTACCGTTTGTCCATAGTGGACATCGTCAAGCTAAGACTACAAATCCATAAATTATCGTCAGACTGTAAAAACTTATCTGAAACTGCCTCGGCCCCACTTCGCGATCGCGATGCGGCAGCCACGAGTGCTGTACTGCAACTCAACTGAGGCTGTTGGTTATTAAAATTTAAAAAAAAAATTTTAATTCCGTAACTCTGTCTCCTCCACCGGCCTATCAATGGATATTGCCACTCATCCCTCTTCTCTATATAACGCTCTTGTCAGACTAATGTAGCAGACCACTCGTTCCCGTCAGGGTAAAATCTTTACTGTCCCACCCTATCACTTCATCACTTAGCCAGTAGCAGGAACAGGACTCTGAAATGACGTTGCTCATTATGTCGGAGAAATGAATAACCGCTCCAGCTTCAAAAGACATTTAATAACATACCGATTCAAGCAACAACGTCGAGCTTTGTTCCTGTATGCACTCGTTACCGCCGGCCGGAGTGGCCGTGCGGTTCTAGGCGCTACAGTCTGGCGTCGAGCGACCGCTACGGCCGCAGGTTCGAATCCTGCCTCGGTCATGAATGTGTGTGATGTCCTTAGGTTAGTTAGGTTTAATTAGTTCTACGATCTAGGCGACTGATGACCTCAGAAGTTAAGTCGCATAGTGCTCAGAACCATTTGAACCACTCGTTACCCCATTGCAACCAACCGGATTTTACGTATTTTCGAAAGCTCTTTGCTGGTGCAGTCTACCTAATTTACTCTCCTTCAGAACGCACTATCCGAAAAGGTCACTTTAGTACAATAATAAAGATATATTTTACGTGTCACTATGATTATTATTATTATTATTACTATTGTTATTATTATTATTATTATTATTTTCAGCAGCAGCGGCAGAAGTAGTAGTACTTAGTATCGTTATTCACAAGGTCCTTACGCATATTCAGATCACTATTAATACTGTCAGTTCTTAAGTAAATATGCTGTTAAAAAACTACAACACGTAAAGGACCCGTCTGATGTAAGGTAGGACTCTAATCTAATTATTCTAAATAAATAAAACAAATATTGTGATGTTCGAATATCTGGGTGTTTTTGGTTATAGGAGAGATCGTATGTCGAGTCTGCGTATGCCTCTATCACAGTTTTAGTGTAGCTCTCCAAATTCGAAAAATACGTTTGATTTCCTGTTGTCTCTATTTATTTGTCAGGTGGGATTCTTTGGCTTAAGATTGTCATCTATTAGTGACATCCTTAAGTTCACATCATTTATATTCTCGACGTTTGATGATATTTCTAGGTGGTGATACATGTTTCTGTAAGCGTGATGTTTCCTGTGTTGCGGGCCGCTGTGAACGAGCGGTTCTAGGCGCTTCAGTCGGGATCCGCGCTGCTGCTACGGTCGCAGGTTCGAATCCTGCCTCGGGCATGGATAAATGTGATGTCCTTAGCTTAGTTAGGTTTAAGTAGTTCTAAGCCTATGGGACTGATGACTTCAGGTGTTAAGTCCCATAGTGCTTAGAGCCATTTGACCCATTTTTTCCTGTGTTTGCGCAGTAACCACGAACTAACTTGTGTGTGGCAGCTCTCACAGTAAATTAACGACTGTCGTAGTAATGTGGCTGTAGTTTCGGTCAGTTCTACTTGTCACCTTTCAAAGTTTGAAAGACTCAGTGATACGAGTGTACACCTCCCTCTGTTTTATTATAAATCGTGCTGTTCCGTTGTTCTTATGTTTTAATCTGTTTCAGTCCGGCCCCTTCAATGAAGTCTCTTGACGGGTTCTCTGGTTGGTTATTTACTCCCGTACTCGCCCCCCCCCCCCCTGCCCCGCAACCCTGAATACTATGATCTTACGTCTCGGGCTTTCTTGATAATCGTTGATATTACCTCGCCTTATTAATCAGATTAGAATTGAAATGATTTGAACCAGTTCTGGCTCTGGGATCGACAGCGTGCGTATCATCTTTTGCCAGTGCCGTCAATGAATATGGTACGGAGCGGGATGGTGTCAGCATATAGTCCACTGTTGGCGTTTTTTCTTACCATGCAGCCGCTGCTTCACTCAAGTAGCCACTTAATGGACATCAAGAAGGTGTGTGCACCACCTTTCCAGGTATCAAACAAAAGAAAAATCTCTAGCAGTAACAGAAATCAAACCCAGATCTCCACATAGTAGTCACACATTCAGAACACTGGACTACTTTTTTCTTTTTTGTAACGTTTTGGAATCATTTTCTTGTCCAATATTTACGTTCAGTATTGAAGTTGTCACATTTAATAAAAAAAAATGTGTGCCTGTATTTCACATATTCACTCGAGTTCCACTTTTCCCGGGGCATAACACAAAGCCACTGCAATATTATTTCATAACATTCAGCTGCAGATTACCATTACTGTATATTGCACAGTGAAAGTTAGGCTTCATCCGGTGGGTCTGGCGATTTGTTCACCCAGGATACAACGGTTTGCTTCGCAGTCGCTTTTTACATCTCACTGAATTCTTTGACATGCAGCAAAAAGATTGGACGATTTTACCGTCCTTCTTTTCCCTTTTGACTTCGTTAGTGTTCAAGACTGAACTCTGCGTTTTATTTCTCAAATACTTCAGTGCTTGTCTTGTCCGTTCTGAACAAGGTACTGTTGCTGTTTTGCACCTTAGCAATGACAATTTTGACAACTGTCACAGTGTAAAACCGGTCTTGTTATTGCACCTATGGCCCAAGACTTTTTCGAGCATAGTGCTCCCATCGGTGCAAGACTCACTGTCTCATTTGTTGGCTGCGTGTTCAGAACAGCTACAAGGCCCATTCGTACTGTGACCACCGCGTATGTTCGATGTAAAGGTGCAATAACCACTTAGACGGTAGGTGGCAGAACTAGCAGTGGAGGGTATACAAAGTATATCGGGGGGAACGCGGGAAACGGTGCAGTCATTGTCCTAATGCGGAAATGGCGCGATTTATCTTATATCCAAATGGGTACAATCATTGGTTTTCGGACCAATAGTGGAAGCATTTCCGAAACGGCTAAGTCTGTAAATTGTTCGCAGTGATTAAAGTATACAGTGTATGGCAAAAAGGCGCTACTGGAAACCAACACCGAGGCAAGTATGGTGCACCACAGGCAATAGATGGCAAGGGTAAACAGCGGCTACGGAGATGTTTATGGACGAATAGACATACAAGTGTTGAGCAACTCACCTCCCAGATCAACCAAGGTGCTCCTCTACGAACACTCAGTGAACGTTATGGGCCGCCTCAACAGGCTCCTGGTTCGTGCAGCCTTGCTGCCTTCTGTTCATCGGCGGCGAAGGTTGGAATCGGCACGCCATACCGGAACTGGACGGCTACTGAGTGGCGACAGGTGAGCTCTTAAGCTGAATTACGTTCTATGCTCCATCGGACAGATGGCCGTTGGCGTGTACGGCGTGAATCGTCTGAAAGCAAACACCCTTCAACCAGGAGGGAGCGTGATGGTTTGGGGAGTGTTTTCGTGGCATCCTCTGGGTGATTCTCGAAGGCACAATGGATTAACACAAGCATCCACCTACCCTAAGGGACCACGTACACCCCTACAAGCAGTATGTTTCTTCTCGGTATGATGGTATCTACCTCTAGGACAATGAAACACAGCTCGCGTTGTACGTGCGTGGTTCTAAGAGCACCAGTATGAGTTAATTGTACTCCGCTGGCCGCCAAACATCACGGATCTTAACTCAATCGTTAATAAGTGGGACCACCCCGGGTATTTGCGCCATGGAGCTTCAGCCAAGAAACCTAGCTCACCTGGCCACGGCACTGCAGTCTGCTGGGCCCCACATCCCTGTCTTTTACCTTCCAGAAACTCTCTGACTCTCTGTCTGCACGTCTCACGCGCTGCAGAAGGCACATTATTGTGCCTGGACAGTGCAATTTCATTGTGTTTCAGTTTTACTATGCTTTCGTTAACGCTTGCTGCCACTCCAAATTTTCTTCCGTCTCCATAGTCGCATTCTGACATTTCTCATACCGTACGCTATCAGTGACGTTGATTGATACACTTCTATCGTTTGCTACGCCGCTCTAAACTCAGTTCCCTCGCTCTTCGGCAATAGTATCACTGACACTTTTGCCATCTCCACTTCCATAGGCGCAGTCTTACGTTGCACATCGTGTTTGTTATAAATGACATTAATTGTAACCTCGTTGGTTGACTTACGTTTATTGTCTGTTTCATCGCTAACCATTTGACTCCCTTGATCTTTGGCTATAGTTTCTGTAACGTCCTCATGTAGATTTCTCCCACTTTCAGCCCCTGAAGTTCTCACCGTCTGGTCTGTCTGCACTAACAGAATAGTTGCTTATGTGATTATACCTGTTTGATTTGTTCCAACAGGCAACTATACAGGTCTATGGGTACACTTTCCCTCAGGTGTTCAATGGAATTGCATATGGATTATGTGCAAGGTTGGTTTCCGTATTGCTTTTTGTATAGAACACACGTTCTATGACTGCAGTCAGTTACGTAAGGGTATATCTGCTTTTTTAATTCTACTTAAGCTATTCTATTGCCAATTAACAAGTCATACCAAAAGTTTGCTGACCAAATTTCTTCTCTGATGCCATAAACTGTCCCGTTTAAGCTAAGCACTTCTCTGACCTTTTCGGTCGCCACTTGTGCGCGGTATGTTACAAACTCTCACAGGTTGCAAATCAATAGCCATGTAAGTTTTTAACTCAGTGCTGTCAGATCATCCATTATTCTTGTTCCTGACTATTGCTTCACAAAACTTTGTTATTTATACATTTAGTATATAAACAGTTCACAGCGTCGTTAAATTTAGTACCTAACACTTCCTCATCATGCAAGTTTACTCCATCAGTCGTCAGTTTCCCTATAAGTGGAAGGAGTAGTCTTTTCGGTGTTCTTCTCAAAACTAAATGTGAAGGTTGCTCTCCTCGAGGAGGAGGAGGAGATTAGTGTTTAACATCCCGTGGACAACGGGGTCATTACAGACGGAGCATAATCTCGGATTAGGGAAGGGTGGAAAAATAATATAAATCCCTTACTACTAAATGTATGGATTGGAAACTGACTTGAAATAACCTCAACTAGAAGTTGTCAGGTTGCAGAGTGTGTTAAGATGGAGTAGAACTTCTGGTTTTGTGTATCTGGCATACAAGAATGTGATGAGCACGATATGTAATCCATGACATAGCAAATGTGCCTGATAATGGCTCACGGCCGAAATTAGCTAATAGCACGAAGGAGTTGTACCCACGAAGAGGCCAAGTCTTAGAACAGAGACGGTGACTGGTTAGCAGCGTTCCGTCTGCTTTGAAATGAGGCTGTCAGTATCAACTGAGCCGGCACTCACTATACGTCACACAGAGTTCCCTAGCTGTTCGCCACTGATTTTATTAACTGCGCTGACACTATTGCATCTACTTCCTGGCTACTCCCATGCTTCTCTCTCTCTCTCTCTCTCTCTCTCTCTCTCTCTCTCTCTCTCTCTCTGACTCTCCTCAAGTAGCTGATTCACTGCTGACTTCCCTCGTTTTGATCGTCCTGCTTCTGATTTTTGTTTAGATTTCCCTTTCGTCCAGCCTCTCCCTGACATGGCATGACGCTGAAGGGCGTCTGCCACCTCATTGGCTCTAATTGTGCACTGTTCTTCAGTAGTTTTCTGGAGGCTGGTGAGCCGTGCGTGGCTCGTGTTCCCGCCATCAATTATTTTACACCCTGTTTTTAACGTACTTCCACTTCACTGGGCTAATTTAAATTAATACTGTCACTGAGTTGCTGCTTTGCCTGACCGTGACCGGAGCTACCAGCGCGTATCTTTGTTCGGCTGCTATTACTTCCCGGTCGTTGTCTGTCGTAAGGAGTTCGGATAGAGTGTGCGTCGCAGTTCGTGTCGCGAGTTCAGGTGTGTCAGTCAGCTAAAACGCGCCTGGAGCGCAGTCCGGACCTGCCAGTCGGGAGTTGCAATGCGCCACTAGTGCAGTCAGGTTGGAGCAGCAGTGAGGTCTGCATCGACATGGCTCGCCCGACCCTTGCCGCCACGCATCACTTGAGCCGGGCCACGGTCTTTCTGGATCGTCGGTCGGTCATCCTACCGGACGACGTGTTTTGGCTCTCCGATCGTTCATGAGTCGGCCGTGTGTGTGTGTGTGTGTGTGTGTGTGTGTGTGTGAGTGTGTGCGCGCGCATCGACTCCCGATTTGTCTTAGTGTGTGCTTAGTTACTGTTGCGTATCGTTCAGGTCTTCGTGGAAGTGTTTGTCAGGTTGTGTGGGAAGTTCGCGTTATTTCCGTCGACAAGTTATTTTGAATGTTATCGGCGTACTGCCTCTGAAAGGTAGGTCGTTTCATCGGGCGACATGTAACTGGTTCTCTGAGTCTTCTGGCCCCTTCAATTACCATCTTGTGGAATTCAGCTCGGGCTCTTCCCGGGGGCAGGGATGTCGGGTAGCCAGTGGTCGTGTTTCCTCTGCATGGTTGGGTCCAAGGTAGTATTTCCGCCGTCGTATGTCTGGAAGTGAGTGGGAGACGCACCAGCAGTGCAGTCACGACGGAGCAGCAGTCGCCGACGGACCAGCAGGGAGTCGATCGGTTGTTGCGGACGAGGAAAGTTATCTCCGCCCGGTGCAGTCGGCTGGGGCCGCTGGCAGCCTCCATGCAGTGTCTGAGCGTGTGTGGAGCTGTCCGATCGCTACGAGCTTCGTGATTCCCCGACCCAGGACGTCAGAGTTGAGTAGTGGTATCAACTACCGAAGCCACGTCTATTCGTGTTGTGGTGGTTCGCTTCGGTGGTTTGCTGTTAGGGAAGTTTTCTGGTGAGCAACACTGAGTGATTCTACTGCTGAGATGTAGCCGCCATGCGGTGCAATTAACTATTTTGATTGACTACGATTTGAGTGCACCAGTAGAATTTTCTGTCTTGTGGCCATTAGTGTTCTCGTTACCTGCCATAGGCACTGACGTAAATTCAGGCAGCGTCTTTTCCTCACCTGTTGTCGCTGTCCAACATGCTGAGTAATTTTGACAGCTAATACATACTCCATTGTGGATTATCTCGTTTGTAACATCGCCGGTTTGAGTTCTCATGTACTGATTGACTGGAAGCAAGTCGTTGTGTCAGTCGGTCCGTGGCTGTCCCCTGGTTGGGTTCCGATGCAAGTATAGTTGGGCTCACCACCTGTCTCACCTAAGTGAACGAGGGCAGACCGACCTCCCCAGAGGCCTTCTGAGTGCCACCGGTGTTTAATTATCTGTTGTCAGCTATTTTAAATTTTAGGCTGATGGTTTTTGTTTGTTCCTTAAAATTTTGCAAATTATTTTTTAAATTTATCTTTCAAGCTTAAACACTGTGGCATTCTGCTTTTAAAGATTATGGAAATATATTTTGAAATTTTGAAGTTTCATTGTGGCCATCAGCCACCGGTATTGCACCTTGCATATGTTGTTTCCTTAAATTATTTTATTGCTATCTTAATTGAAGTTTTGATTTTTTTAAGATTACTTCTTGGCCTTTTGCCTTTAAAGGTCTATGGTAATATATTCTAAAATTTTGGAAATTAATTGTGGCCCTCAGCCTTGGTACTGCACTTCGCATATGTTGTTTTTTGAATTATTTTATTGCTATCTTAATTGGATTTTTATCTTGTTAAGATTTCTTGTTGAAGGCCTTCAGCCGTGAGAGTTGCTAAATTACAATAAATGACAATTAGAAGCAGAAACTGACCTCAACCCTTGGCCCTTTCCACAATCCTATTACCTGTTCTGCCAAGCGGGTTTAGCGGGCGTTTCATCTGGGTAAAGAGGGACAGGAGTCTGCCCCTGTATGGTCACACCCTGCGTCCTAACACCGTCATTGGCTTTCCATGACGAATTGATGTCCCAAACGTCCTGTTGTCCCATGCTTTCTGCAGAGCCAAGAAATACTGACCTCGCCATTACTGTCAATGTGTTCTGAGTACACTTGGAGTTATGTCTGCCAATGGTACTCTGTAACGTTCCTGGATCATTGTTCATAGCTTATACTGTTTAGCTATGCGTGGTCGCCCGACATGCCCGCGCCCGAGTGGCCCACTAGCTGTCTGGTAAATTTTCCTTACCACACCCTAAAACTTCTAAGATGTAACTTTATACACCATTTTTACTATTTTTCTACCAGACGGCTCTTTTCTGTTGATACGACACTATGTCGTTTAAGGCAACATGCAATTTTAACACATTGAGTGCCATGCCCATAATATGTTGTATTCACAGCTGGAAGAATGCCATTTCCATAGTAATTTAGGCATATTAAGGGCACAACACTTTCGTGAGGACTCAGTAACATGTGCCCACAACATTAAGGGCGTGATTGCAGGCTTTCTCAGCTTATTCCAGTGATAAGTCTTATTGGGTCATCATCCGAGTGGTGGCGTCGTCTTGTCACAATGTTCCGATGACCTTCGTACCCATCATCTTCACCTGAAGTTGGTGGGTACGAAACTCCACCATTCGGGTCACTTGAAATGATGGGTATGAAATTCATCAAAACGTTGTGACAAAATGATATCTCTAATTGCCTGATCCCCTGAGAAGATTTTATCATCGGCATGGCATTGTTTCCAACGTGGAGAGCAAATGTGGTATTAAGTGCATGGTACTCAAAATGTTTAAGAACATCAATGCAAAACAGTCATTGACAGTACGAAGCTAACCATATCAATGCACAAGCCGTTTTATTGATGTACTATTTTATTCGTATTCCAGAAAGCCAGTAGAGAATGAGACGGGGAGAGACGGAGAGGAAGCGCAGAGGCAGGGGCGGCACGCAGAGGGCGCTGGCGGCGTGTGTGCTGTGTGTTCTGTGGGTGCTGCTGGCATCTGCCGTGGGGGCCGCCACTGTCGCTGACCCTGCAGCGGAACCCTTGCAGGCCACGCGCTGGCTGGACCAGCTCGTCACGCCGCTGAGAAACGTCTCTCTGTCGCAGGTAGGCGGTCGCTGCACTAAAAATCTGCATTTGCAACCTTGTCACCGGAGGCCAATTAGATCAGCTCACGGGACACGTCATTAGTCATCCCGTACATGAGTAAGCTGGGCACGATGGAGTACTCTACATGGTGTGTGTACCACCGGCACAAGAGGGCTATACCACGCTTCATCACTGATGTAACTCATGTCTGTGAAGTGGTGTGCGCCAGTCAGTTACATGCAATCACCACGGTAAAATGGGTCGCAATGAAGGCATGACAGAGTGGCAGAAGGAAGCTATTGTGTTTGGCCGAGGCCACGAACATCCCGTGAACGAAGTTGCCCGAATTGTAATGTATCATCACGACCTGTCCAACCTGTCTACAAAGAACGGTGCATCACTCGCAGCCAAAATAACACGACGTGAGAACAGCGATCTTTAAAACGTCAGAGAGACGAGACTCATGCTTAATCAACAGTTGTTTCCACTTCCAACAGGAATTGCTGTTATCACAGGATACGGGTATATCTCAACCAGTTTATGACCTAAACTTTTGGGCAGGAGGGTGGAGGGGGATGTAAGGGGATGTTTTTCATACCATCAAAAATGGCCCTGAGCACTATGGGACTTAACATCTGTGGTCATCAGTCCCCTAGAACTTAGAACTACTTAAACCTAACTAACCTAACGACATCACACACATCCATGCCCGGGGCAGGATTCGAACCTGCGAGCGAGCGGTCGCGCGGTTCCAGACTGAAGCACCTAGAACCGCTCGGCCACAGCGGCCGGCCCATCGTATTAGTGTGAGGTTCATTTTGGGGGGGGGGGGGATTAATTTTTTGTGCGCTGTGCTTATGAATACTTACTTATTAAAGCGAAACTCTCATTAGCATTTCTGTTAGTGTTTAATTTTCTTCCACTGTGCACTGATTTCATAACTTTTGTACATCTTCGGTGAGTAGCGTCTTCAAAAATCGGCAATACATATTTCAGAATATGATGTATCTTACACTGTTTTCTTTACAGCAGATTAACTATAGTCCGCTTAAAATTACTTGACAGTTGACGTCTGTCACTTGCTATACGGTGTTGCCACATCATCTGCCGCACAAATGCTGTTAGTGTGTAACGCGGAACAAGGTTACAAACGGCCCGCGCAAAGGTTGTCGGAAATACGAGATGCTCTGTGGACAATTGTCTAGGCTAACCACAACCTCGTGATGCGCAATGTATCCGAGAAAGCGGCGGTGAACAATCTGCGACAGAAATAGTCACGATCAGTTTGTTCATGGCTATTAAAGCTAACCTCTACGAGCAAACTCAAGACAAAACATTCAGTTTCAGCGCTAAAAGCAGACTGTAATTTCTTGTCATCATTGGTTACCCGAAAGTATCCTCTCACTGGCTAGTGGACTGCCGCTTTACAGACCTCGTTGGCATTTGGTTGCAGACTATAGACGACACATACAGATTCTAGATGAAAAAGAATGATAGGTAGAAAATAAGATCAAATTAAGAAGTCAATATGTTGATGAAAATGAAGTGGCAAAGAATTAGACATAACAATTACATTTAAACAAATTAATTGAATAAAAATGATAATCAGACTCTTTTGATTAGATTCATAAATAAAAATTTCATGCGATTTTACGAGATTCAGGCCCACAACCCTCAATGATGGTTCAACTCGTTAACCATTGCGCTGTATTACAATGCAATGTCAACTTGTTATAGTTTCGATTGTCATCACTCAGTGGCAGTGATGAATTGCAGCCTTCAAAAACTCGGTTCCACGGAACGTCGTGGGAAGCTTATTTAATGTAAGCCATCTCCGTGATTCTGATAATCGCGTCCTATGCCGAAGTATCCAGTATTGTTTAGTTGGTGATCTGCAAGCAGCTGTGTGTACTTCATTAGCATCGTTACATGTGTGTGTCGTTTGTGGTGTGGTTATCAGGTACGGTGAAACACGAAATAAAAGCACCAGGTCCGTGATTCGGGATCCAAACACACCAAAAAACAATGGCGGTCAAGAAACTGGAAGAGAACTGATCAATAGCCGTGGCAGTTCCGCAACAGCGGAACGGTTCGGTCGTGCCACTGAGCGCTCTGATTGGAGGAAACTGACTCAAACGGGTGAAGTGTCAACTGTCAACTATAATCTATATAGACTTATTCTCTTAATCATATGTCCTACTAGTAATGGTTTTTCGGAACTTCTGCCTTCATCTAGTCCTTCCAGTAACTCTTCGTGTCTAACGTTTCCTCTAAAAGGGTTGTGCTAATCAGATGTAGCAGCTATTTCTTTTATATCTGTTTTGTCAATTTCCAAATAAAAAAATCTGCTGGTAATAACATGATTACCTCCATTTTACATTTCCTCCGAGTTTTGAACTCACGACTCTCCATGCACGAGTCTAGTATCATAACAACTACACCACAGTGACTGTGCTACTGAGCTTCTTCTGCGTCATTGCTCCCTCCTTAAGAGAACAGCGTCTCGGTGTTACGTCATCCTAGTCCGGGAACGAGTCATCGGTCCTGCATACTCAGACTTCTGATGACTGATGTTCACCCTGGCGGTGATCTTAGAACTTTCTTTGCCGCTACGCTCTTCGTCACCTTTTCGCTTGTTGCCTGTCGCTGGAGCTTCGAATTTACCCTGGGTTGCAAGATCCTTATAGGGCTTCATTCGAAGGACGTGGACCGTATCTCCCATCTTTCGTCGTCTTCAGCTTCATAAGTAACATCAGGCAACTTTTTGTCGCTGAAGCTATGAATTTATCCTGGGTTGCAGGATCCTTACAGGGCTTCATTCGAAGGACGTGGACCGTATCTCTGAACTTTCGTCGTCTTTAACTTCATATGTAACATCAGGCAACTTTTTTACAACCTTATATATAGCCGGCCGCGGTGGTCTCGCGGTTCTAGGCGCGCAGTCTGGAACCGTGCGACTGCTACGGTCGCAGGTTCGAATCCTGCCTCGGGCATGGATGGGTGTGATGTCCTTAGGTTAGTTAGGTTTAAGTAGTTCTAAGTTATAGGGGACTAATGACCACAGCAGTTGAGTCCCATAGTGCTCAGAGCCATTTTTTTTACAACCTTATAAGGTCCAAAGTAGTGCCTGAGGAGCTTCTCAGAGAAGCCAACCTTCCGAACAGGAGTGAAGCTCCAGACGAGGTCACCAGGCTGGTAGACAACAGGGCGGTGGCTCGCGTCATACCTTCGGCGATCGTTTTCTTGAGCCTGCAACCTGCGGAGTCGAGCTAACTGCCGAGCTTCCTCAGCTCTGTTTAATACCTGGCCGATGTAGTCGTCGTCCACGTCTATCAGCATGCAACGGAAACACGGTGTCCATCGTCTTAGTTGCCTCACGCCCATGCACCACGAAAAATGGCGTAAATTCTGTGGTGTCTTGTTTGGCAGTGTTGTAGGGCAAAGGAAGCACCTCATCCCTGTTGCTCTGCTCAACATTGACGAACATTGTTAAATTAAATTACAATAATTATTTATTTATCTTTGGATAGTACGAGTATCTCATCAACTAGCTATCCGGCGATTCACGGCAGAATTAGGATGCAAAATGGCCTCTCCCTGTTACATAATTATTCGCGTAATACAACGAGCGCAAGAGGAAGATATCAAAGAATTTTAAATTTCGCACGCATAACAGTCCAATCTCTCGTGAACGTCGGGAGACTGCTAACGTCACAAGTAGAGGACCGTCCGGTGGGATGATCCGCAGCTGGGACTACGTGCGGCCTGGGATCGTTTCGGCAGCTAACGGGGCTCTGGCGAAGATGATGCTGTCTTTTGTGGTATTTGAGGTTATCTCCCCAAAGGTTAAGGGAAGATAATCCTGATTAAAAATTAGCCGTCCTATGGAAGAGATTGGACTCCGGACTGACAAGCAACACCGAAAAAAAAATAGCGAAGCTTCTACAAAAGGATACGAAAAAAAATCGGTAGCTAATTTGTAGCTACCTGGCATATCATTGCAGATTCCCTGCAGCTTTGCGCTAAGTGTTACAAGTCACAAAGCTTCAGCCATATAATAATGAGCCGCAAAGGAGAAGAAAGCTACGCAAAATGAGGAAAGGCAGCACATGTACCTGCCTCAGCCTTGTCATGTCCTGCCTTATACGTCTTTCGGTTTGGTTGCCACCCAGTCTGAAGATGAGACTGACCTGTGTTCACTAAGGAGGGAAAGAATCAGAAATAAATGACAGAACGTATGTCCTATGCGAAAATTTAAGATGACGAAAACTCAAACCTTTTCCACCTCTATGCTTCCATGATAAACAAACGCGTCACTAATGTAAATGCTTCGACTCAAACAATTTATTGTGAAGCAGTGACCAACAACAGCATATATACCAGCAAACGAAAATAGGTCTTTCTTTTATTTTTGAGTCATCAGTCCTCTGATTAGTTTGATGCTGCCCGCCACGAATTCCTCTCCTGTGCCAACCTCTTCGTCTCAGAGTAGCATTTTCAACCTAGGTCTCAATTATTTGCTGGATGTATTCCAATCTCTATCTTCCTGTACAGTTTTTTCCCTCTACAGCTCCCTCCAGTACCATGGAAATCATTCCCTGATGTCTCAACAGATGTCCTATCGTCCTGTCCCTACTTCTTGTCAATGTATTCCACATATTCCTTTCCTCTCCGATTATGCGTAGAACCTCCTCAGTCCTTATCTTATAAGCACACATAATTTTCAACATTCGTCTGTAGCATCACATTTCTAATGCTTTGTTTCTCTTCTGTTCCAGTTTTCTCACAGTCCGCGTTTCGCTACCATACAATGCTGTGGTCCGAACGTACATTCTCAGAAATGTCTTTCTCAAATTAAGGCTTATGTGTGGTACTAGTAGAATTCTCTTGGCCAAGAATACTCTATACTCTCTTTGCCAGTACTAATCTTCTTTTGGTGTTCTCCTTGCTCCATCCGCCATTACTTATTTTGCTGCCTATGTAGCATAATACGTTAACTTCATCTACTTCGTGACCTTTGACCTCGATATTAAACTTTTCGCTGTTCTCATTTCTACTACTTCTCATTACTTTCCTCTTTTTTCGATTTGCCCTCAGTCCATATTCTGTATTCATTAGGCTGTTCATTCCATTCAGCAGATCATGTAATTCTTCTTGTGTTTCACTCAGGATAGCAATGTCAGCAGCGAATCGGTCATTGATATCCTTTCACATTGAATTTTAATTCCACTCCTGAACCTTTCATTTACTTTCATCATCGCTTCTTCGATAAACAGATCGAACAGTAGGGGCGAAAGAATACATCCCTGTCTTACACCACTCATTTTCTCCGACTCTCCATATAGCTTACCCTTATTTTTCTCACAATTTCGAACACCTTGCACCATTTTGATTGTCGTACGCTTTTTACACGTCGACAAATCCTATGAACGGGCCTTGATTTTTCTTTAGTCTTGCTTCTATTGTCAACCGCAATGCGGAACTGCCTCTCTAGCGCCTTTACCTATCCAAAACCCAAACTGATCGTCATCTAACACATCCTCAGTTTCCTTTTCCGTTCTTCTGTATATTATTCTTGTAAGTAAGCTGTTAAGCTGATTGTGCATTAATCTTCTTACTTGTCAACTCTTGCAGTCTTTGCAATTGTATGGATGATATTTTTTTCTAAAGTAAGATTTATGCCGCCAGACTCGTACAACCTACACACCAAAGTGAATAGTCGTTCTATTGCCACTTCCCCCCAACGCTTTTAGACATTCTGACGGAATGTTATCTATACCCTCTGCCTTACTGGCCCCAAGTCCTCCAAAGCTCTCTTAAATTCTGATCCTGATAATGGATCCCCTACCTATTCTAAGCCGACTCCCGTTTCTTATTCTATCACATCAGACAAATCTTCCCCTTCACAGAGGCCTTCAGTGTACTCTGTCCATCTATCCGTTCTCTCCACTGCATTCAAGAGTGGCATTCCCGTTGCACTCTTAATATTACCACCCTTGCTTTTAATTTCGCCTAAAGCCACTTTGACTTTCTTGTATGCTGATTCAGTCCTTCCGACAATAATTTCATTTTCGATTTCTTTACATTTTTCATGCAGCCATTTCGTCTTAGCTTCCGTGCACTGCCTATTTATTTCATTACTCTGTATTCCTGAATTTTCCTGAACGTTTTTGTACTTCCTTATTTCATCTATCAACTGAAGTATTTCTTGTGTTACACATAGTTTCTTCGCAGCTACCTTTGTTGTACCTATGTTTTACTATTCGAAGTCTGTGATTGCCCGTTTTAAAGATGTCCATTCTTCTTCAACTGTATTGCCTACTGAGATATTCCTTATTGTTGTACCTACAGCCTTAGAGAACTTCAAACGTATCTCGTCATTCCTTAATACTTCTGTATCCTACTTCTTTGCGTATTGATCCTTTCTCACTAATCTCTTAAACTTCAGCCTACTCTTCATCACTACTACATTGTGATGTGAGTCTATATCGGCTCCTGGGTATGCCTTACAGTATCTGATTTCGGAAACTCTGTCGGATGCAATCTGATTTAAATCTTCCCGTATCACCAGGCCTTTTCCAAATGTATCTTCTCAAAATGTTCAAATGTGTGTGAATTCCTAAGGGACCAAACTTCTTAGGTCATCGGTCCCTAGACTTACACACTACTTAAATTAACTTAAGCTAACTTATGCTAAGAACAAGCGAGGACTCGAACCTCTGGCGGGAACGGCCGCGCAGTCCGTGACATGACGCCTCAAACCACGCAGCTACTCCTCGCGACGTATCTTCTTCTCTTGTGATTCTTGAACAGAGTATTCGCTATTACTAGCTGAATTTTATTACAGAACTCAATTAGGCTTTCCTCTCTCTCATTCCTCGTCCCAATCTCATGTAACTTTTTCTTCTACTCCTTCCCTACAACTGCATTCCAGTCCCTCATAAATACTAGATTTTCATCTCCTTTTACGTGCTGTATTACCCTTTCAGTATCGTCATATACTTTTTCTATCTCTTCATCTTTACCTTGAGACGTCGGGACGTATACCTGAATTATTGTTGTCGGTGTTGGTTTGCTGTTGATTCTGATAAGAACAGCCCTATCAATGAACTGTCCACACTATCTACCCTACCTTCCTATTAATAACAAATTCTACTCCCGTTGTACCATTTTCTGTTGCTGTTGGTATTGCACTATACTCGTTTGACAGAAACCTTTATCTTTTTTCCATTTCACGTCACTGACACCTACTATATCTAGAGTTAGCCTTTGCATTTCCCTTTGAAATTTTCTATCTTCCCTACCAGGTTCATGCTTCTGACATACCACGCCTCGACTCGTAGAACGTTATCCTTCCTTTGGTTACTCAATCTTTTTCTCATGGTCACCTCCCCTTTGGTAGTCCCCACCCGGAGATCCGAAAGGGGACTATTCTAGAATTTTTTCCCCATGGACAGATCATCATGGTACTTTTTCAATTAAAGGCCACATGTCCTGTGGATACACGTTATGTATCTTTAATGCAGTGGTTTCCATTGCCGTCTGCTTCGTCATGCTGTTGATCATTTCTCATTCTTCCACCTTTAGGGGCAGTTTTCCACGCCAAGGAGGAGAGAGTGGCCTGAACCTCTGTCCGCTCCTCCGCCCTCTTTGAAAATGCCTTTGGCAGAATGAGGGTGTCTTCTTATGCCGGAAGTCTTCGGGTGCCAAGGCTAATTATTAACCAAAATTTAAGCGGTGGTGGGTTTCGAATTCGGAACCGAGGACATTTTGATAAGTAATGAAAGATTCTACCCATGGACTACGGGTCCAAAAATAAAAATGTCCCCAAAGTAAAAAAAAGAGAAAGACAAACTCAAAAATGTGGAGAAAAGACAATCGAAGAATAAAGTGCCTCACACCTTACCCGTTCCCCGTGAGCCACAACGAAGGATGAGGTTGTGAGCAGGGCACCACATTTCTTAAACAGGTGTACCAAGAACCAGCGGATATGATGCAGAGGACATCATGCATCTAGGCAACTCGACACTAGAACAAGCTAGCCCACCAACCATAATTTGTCAGTGGCTCACAGTCGTCTGAAATCATGCAGATGTCCCCTGAAACCATTAACGTTCCACTTAAGTACGGGAGCCATTTAAAATGTGTTTACCAATTCCTCCTATCTATTTTAAATGGCTCCCGTACTTAAGTGGAACGTTAATAGTTTCAGGGGACATCTGCATGATTTCAGACTTCGTAAAATAAAGACCTTCGTGCGTATATTTACAAGGGACACATTTTAAATAATTATTTAAATGAAAATAAAGTATTAATATAACACGCTTTAAAATCAGCCTGAAAGCATGAAATAATTTCTCTTAGCACCATCAGATTCCTAACCATGTACACCTAGGCCGGAAAATATATTCTTGTGAATTTTTAACAGTTATAACGGTACTTGAATTACGGAAGACATGAAATCCAATAAGGAGATGAAAATGCGTATAGCAGTTGCCAAGTAGACTTTAAGAAGAAGAGGCTTCAATGTGGATGTGTGGTCAGGGAGCTGAGGGCGAGACTGACAAAGTGCTTTGTATGGAGCATATGGACACCGAGGAAAGTGGAAGAAAGAAGAATAGATGCATTTGAGATACGGTTTTGGAGGAAGATGGAAAGGATAAAATTGATAGGTGTTGAGGGGTGTTGATAAGAGTGGGAGAAGAGAGAGAAATATTGAAGGGAATCATGAAGAGGAAACGCGACTGGCTTGGACAATGGGAAGAGATTATTTACTGATGGGTGCTATGGAACGACTTTGAATGGAAGAAGAAGAAGAAGAGGATGCGGAAGATACCATATGGTGGATAGTATAAGGACAGAAAACCGTTATGAGGAAACGAAGAGGGTAGGAAAGGACAGCACTGCATTGAGAGCTAGACGTGAAGTTCTGTCGTGGGGTAGAACACTGATCATGATGTAGTAGTAAGATTTACAACATAAAGCGGGGGTGCTTACAATAAATAATTAACGCATAAACATATGTGATCAAACATGATCATGCTGATCATGATGTGTCGCCAATAGGACGTGATTATCAGCATGTAAAACGCAATAAGACCTCAAAAGAAGAGCCATTTATATGAGATGAAACGTAGGTCAAGAGTGACTATTACCTTCCGCAGCTGGTGGCTGTTTTTATTCCATATACTACATTTGCACGTTGCTGCTGTAGCCAAGATTAAGATTCTAATGCCCTGCAGAGCAGCTCAGGTGTCGGATATCACTAACAACCCCACCGCTACCTAACATTCCAACAAGAAAGTGAGTTCCCACTGCACTGCCATCCAGGTCTGAGTTGTGCCTGAAATTTCAAGTCTCTACGCCATCGGGAAGTTAGTTTAAAATAAATTTCAAAATTGGTACCGATCAGACCGATAGCAAAATGACCCGTTCAAAACGTGTTAAAATATCGACGCTCCAGTGCCCAGAAAAAAAGACGTAACAATGACAGGGCAAAGGTCGGTGTATCTGCCACCACATCTGCCATTTGAACCAGTGAGACCTTTAAATTATAGTTGGACGTCCCCATTTTTTACTATACAGGCGTCCAAAATTAAAGCAACAAACAGAAATTTTGCAAGGTTGCGTTTATTTTGCCACAATACAGTATAAACAGGTGATAGTAAAGTAGAAACAACATAAGCAATACAGAACGTAATCAACTGCAACATGCATAAAGGTAGACAAAAATGTTCTTTGTTTTTTTTTTTTTCTTTTCAACTTCACGGATTTACACACACATTCTGACAATTGGTTAATGTGGTGTACGGGGTGTGACCACCTCTGGCTCCAATACAGGCCTGACAACGGCGGGACATTCTGTGAATGGTGTCATCGATCTCATGTGAAGGCAATAACATTCATTCTTCCTGCAGAGCTGCTCGCAAGTCTTGCAGAATGGTTGGTGGATGCTGACGTAATGTAACCTGTCTTCCTAGTGCATCCGAGACATGCTCTATGGGATTCAAATTGGGAGACGGAGCTGGCCAAGCCATGCATGCAATGTCTTCCATTTACAGAAAAATATCAACCATCCGTGCTTCATGAGGTCGAGCATTGTTGTCCACCAGTATGAAATCTGGGCCCACAGCACCTCGCAACAACCGCACATAAGGTCCCAAGATCTCGTCACGGTACTTGACAGCAGTTTAACCTTGCCGATTTAACCGTACAATTTCATGAAGAGTTTTAGAGTGGTCAACATAATTCCTGCCCACATCATTAGGTTTCATCCTCGATATCAGTCTCTTTCCACAATGTTTGGGCCCTGAAATCGTGTTCCACTTTCCCTCCAGATGCGAACCCGTCGAGAATCATTGTCCAGACCAAGTCGGGACTCATTTGTGAAAAGAACATTGGCCCACTGTGCGACCGTCCAGATGGCATGTTGACGGCTCCACTCTGGACGTTCCCTTCTGCGAAGACGCGCTAGAGGTACACATCAGCAGGTCTCCGACAATAAAGGCCACTCTCCCAAAGCCTTCTGTACACCGTTTGCCTCGCTACAACACGTCCAGCGGATGCTGCCTTTTCAGATCCCAGTTTCAGTATAATACTACGGGGGTACCGTCAAGCCCTCACAGCCAAATAATGGTCCACTCATTCTGATATCACACATAGTCGGCCCTTTGCAAGTCTCTGTGAAAAACTTTAGGTCTCTGTAAACTATCGCCTCATCCGAAAAGAACATAACGATTCACATTACGTCATGGGGCCTCATCAGTTTGCGACTCTCCTGCTTCCATTCTACCTGTGGCCCTCCACAGCGAAGTGCCTGTAGACATATTCAAAAATGTTCAAATGTGTGTGAAATCTTATGGGACTTAACTGCTAAGGTCATCAGTCCATAAGCTTAAATACTACTTAACCTAAATTATCCTAAGGACAAACACACATATCCATGCCCGAGGGAGGACTCGAACCTCCGCCGGGACCAGCCGCACAGTCCATGACTGTAGTGCCTAAGACCGCTCGGCTAATCCCGCGCGGATGTAGACGTATTCTTTGTGACTGCGTATACAGCGATTGTGGACGTGGGACTGCTCTGCAAACACTACCCCACTTGATAGGTGCCCTGAGTTGGTTGTCCGTTGATCGGAACGTCATCTTCCGTGCAGAACACGATCGTAGTAATATTAGTTGACAGTTTGTTCATTATATCCCGAATTAGGCACAGGACCCGGAAATAGCATTTCCCTGCTTTAATTTTGGACACCAGTGTATTTTAGAAACTTCATTCCATATGAATCTGGAAACTGCGGTTATCACACAAACTGAGGATATCATGTTGATAAGCAGGGACCATGCTACTCATTGCATCTTCAGTTCGACAGTGGGAAGTAGATCACGATCTTCACAGAAGTGACTACTCCCCCTTCTGGACTCCTGTGCTAGATTCACTCATCCTATGAAGAGATCGCATAAATACATATGCTCATAAGAGATAATGGACTCTTTATAGCTCTGAATCTGTTTTCGAATAGCGTGAAGCCGTGTAGGGCTCGATGAATATGTTTATCGCCCAGTTTTTGTACACAGGTCAATCTAACCACTCTCACGAATGATGATGATGATGATGAAATGATGAGGGCAACACAAGCACCCAGTCCCTGAGCAGAGAAAAACCTCCACCCGGCTGGGAATCGAACCCTGGTCCCCGTGATCCACACGAACGCTAGCCACTAGACCACGAGCTGTGGACATGTGTGAT
This sequence comes from Schistocerca piceifrons, assembly GCF_021461385.2. Lineage (NCBI taxonomy): Eukaryota > Metazoa > Arthropoda > Insecta > Orthoptera > Acrididae > Schistocerca > Schistocerca piceifrons. The sequence goes on along the minus strand of NC_060140.1, from coordinate 639,225,467 downwards.
CTTGCAGTCGTTTCTATCCACTCTGAACGTTTTATGCATAAAAATAGCATACCTTGACGATGTGTTTCAAACCTAATGGCGTTCGGCACCGTGATAAACTATATACCGTAAAGACCCGGCATGTTACTGATGCATCCACTCCAGAGTTATCAATAAAATCCAGGAGATCGGTGGAACAATGAGCACCATACCACACACAGTGACGGTGGGGGTGGGGAAAGGAAGGGGGAGGAAGGGGGTTTGGAGCTACCTGAAAGGTGAAGTGATGTCCCAGTGCCAAAAACACCTTTAAATATTTCTGGTAGCAAGACTAAGGATGAGGAGAACAGTTAGTAATATGTCATGCTGACAGTTGCCAAACTCAATAAATCCACAGCTAATGTAAAGTACGCTAAGTCATTAATAGGAATTTTATGTTGCATTCACGAACGCTAATCGCAAGTGTCAAACATCAGGAATGTTTCCAAATAAGACCAGTGAACATCTTCCAGACAGTCATGTTCTCAAAAGAGGACGACAATAAGTCGCCTTAATTTTCACTTCAGGAGGTATTCCTGCACTTGCGATAACCTGACACAGCTGGAAGCGTCAATTCAACGGGTTTTGCTGCATAAGCTGTACCGAGTGGGTGAGTACTTCTATCTAAAGACGACTACAGTCTGATTTTGATGATGATGATGATGATGATGATGTTTGGCTTGTGGGGCGCTCAACTGCGCTGTCATCAGCGCCCGTACAAAGTCCCAATTTTTACACAGCCCAGTTTTTGTACACAGGTCAATCTAACCACTCTCACGAATGATGATGATGATGATGAAATGATGAGGGCAACACAAACACCCAGTCCCTGAGCAGAGAAAAACCTCCACCCGGCTGGGAATCGAACCCTGGTCCCCGTGATCCACACGAACGCTAGCCACTAGACCACGAGCTGTGGACATGTGTGATCTTGCAGTCGTTTCTATCCACTCTGAACGTTTTATGCATAAAAATAGCATACCTTGACGATGTGTTTCAAACCTAATGGCGTTCGGCACCGTGATAAACTATATACCGTAAAGACCCCTGTAAAGCGTTGCTTATTTGTGGATCGTTTTTCTGCCGCCATCAGTGCATCCTCCAGTCCATAAAAAAAAAAAAAAAAAAATGCCCAAGAGATCTGAGGAATGGGTGAATGCCACAAGGTTTAATTTCTCTTCCGAGAAAACTGTTGGTGTGGTTTGTAATCACTCTAAGTCTTCCTTTAATTTACCCAGTAATACCCTATTCAATTTTAAGGAAAAAGTGAACTTTCCGCTTCTCATTTGTGTAAGAGTACCACAGCCGCCCTATCTCAAAGACCCGGCATTTCTGCTCCATTTCATAAAAGATTCGAGCGGTCCCGGCTCGACGGCGGGTAACTGATTCACGTAACAGAAAGCTCTTCGTACATTAAAATGCTGTACGCTACACACGGTGCCGAAATTAGATTAACCGGGGTTTGTGGCACAAGCTCAAAAACTAGCTTGTGTACAGAGCCTGTCTGGCTAGCGCAGAATGTTTGGTCTACACTTTCTATTCGAGAGTGTCACCTAATAGTATACCAACATATAAAGCCACTATCCACTCTGACGACCACCGTTAACAGTAAGACTTACTTAACAAGACAAGCACGAGACTTATTTTTCTTTTCTCAACAGATACTCGGCCGTTGGTTTGAAGTAGAAGAAGTGCGAAATTTTGCGCTGCAGCCAATAGACCTTTGCGAGACATTCGACTTTTTCCGGAGTTCCGACAATGGCACCGTGTTGTTGAACCAGTCCCTCAGCAGGGGCTCTGAATCGTTCGACCTGAAGGAACTGACAGTTCTGCCCGACGCTTCCTGGATGGTTAACAGTGAGTCTACACATAATATTTATTATTATTATTATTATTATTATTTCTGGTAGTAATGGTATTAGTAGGAAAACATTACTTAATGGGCTTTAAGCCAGTTAGGAGACTAAAAAATCGTTTTGCCGGCCGGAATGGCCGTGCGGTTCTAGGCGCTACAGTCAGGAACCGAGCGACCGTTAAGGTCGCAGGTTGGAATCCTGCCTCGGGCATGGTTGTATGTGATGTCCTTAGGTTAGTTAGGTTTAATTAGTTCTAAGTTCTAGGTGATTGATGACCTCAGAAGTTAAGTCGCATAGTGCTCAGAGCGATTTGAGCCGATCGTTTTAAAAATTAAAAGCATTTTATTGTTTGCCTTCAAGCAGGAATCATAATTATTTTGCCATAGCGACTACTGTCACTTTTTATTTACATTTGACTCTTAGCGATTTGTGTTTTTATCATACTTTGCAATGGCATGTTAGTAGTTTCGACAGCATTAGTTCCCTCGATAGAAAGCCGCGCGTAGTAGCCGCGCGGTTTAGGGCGTCATGTGTACGGGCTGCGCGAATACTCCGGCCGGAGGTTCGAGTCCTCCCTCGGGCATGGGTGTTTGTGTTGTTCTTAGCATAAGTTAGTTTAAGTTAATTTAAGTATTGTGTAGGTCTGGGGACCGATGACCTAAGCAGTTTGGTCCCTTAGGAATTCACACACATTTGCACCTCGATAGAAAGAAAGCAGCTAATACACGCTAATGGTACAATAGGAGGACTCGTTCCAAAAAGAATCCGCTGCTGAAAGCTTTGGTCGATTACATTTATAGCAACAGGATTGGTTCGGCAAGGGAAGGAGATCGAAATATTTATATTTCTAATGACTGACGTTGTGTAAATATCCTACATTAAATCATTACCACCTCTGTAGTGCCTCATAGAATAAAGTCATCAACGATTTCATTGTCATTTTATCTGACGGCGAAAAAGCGACTCCCATGATGCTACTGTAAGAGTCTTCTCTTTCTCACCTCGTATTCGTTTTCCAACGCACCTCTACTTGAGAAATCTATCAGGGCCCTTACAAAGACGTACTACTGTTGCATGCCTCCGTACCTTTGTTGAGTTCGGAGAAGGAAAGAGTGGGAGAGTGGGGCCTGAACATCATCCGTTACAAGAACAGTACTAAATACCATTTATTCCTAAATAAAGACTAACTTAAAACCCAAAAACCTTAAGATTTAAGATAATAATTTCCTTCTCGGCTAAAAGAACAGCAAGTATTTTGATTACACGAGCAGCCAGTTAAATTTAACCTGATCCGTAAATCTCCAGTGCAGCAAAGGCTGAATAATAAATTCGTTAATCCCTAGAACACTTACAACAGATTAAACAGGAATCAACAACAAATACATTGAATTCAAATTTCAAAATTAGTAAATAATGTGAAGTCGGGCATTAAATTCCCAGAGCAACTCCGGAAGTGGTCGTGCTTTAAACCATCGCCTCTGGTGCCACCGCTAAACAGTGCGCCTCACAGTAAACCGCCCGAACAACTCAGATTATCTGCCTCGAAAACACACATAAAACACAATTTTAAAAATAAGAGCAAAGGCACACACACACACACACACACACACACACACACACACACACACACATACGCGCCCGCTCACGCACGCACGCACGCACGCACGCAGTCATCCAACAGCGATATGCCACCTCCAGATCCCCGCAGGTTAAGTAAAGGAATCTGTCTCTCCTAAGACAATTCAGGCAACGAGAAGAGTATGTATATTAAGTAAACAGTCACAAACAGAACACTTTACATACATAGCGTGAGTAACAGCTACTGGCAGTTACTCAATAAACACTGACCGCACGGGCGGTCATAAGCAAGTAATGAAATCCAAAAGCTACATGCAATGCTGTCAATAACACTCATCACATTTATAAACCACCTAATATATTAGTAATACATGTATCAAAATGTAGGGCCGGCCGAAGTGGCCGTGCGGTTCTAGGCGCTGCAGTCTGGAACCGCGAGACCGCTACGGTCGCAGGTTCGGATCCTGCCTCGGGCATGGATGTGTGTGATGTCCTTAGGTTGGTTAGGTTTAACTAGTTCTAAGTCCTAGGGGACTAATGACCTCAGAAGTTGAGTCCCATAGTGCTCAGAGCCATTTGAACCATTTTTGAACCATCAAGATGTAGGCATTAAATAAACAACAAGTGAACACGTCTGAAGGATCTTCCCCATGGAAGACTGAACTTAGTCAAAAACGGACGAAGAGTTACAGTGGCAATAGAAACGATTTGGAGCCAGAATGTTCACTCGACAACTGCGATAAGCTAGCAAGCACGCTCTTGGCAACGACACAGCCGGAGGCGCACAGGAGGAATTGCAGGACGTGCAGACAGTACAGGGAAAGACACTGCAGGGCTCCACAATTCTAGTAATGCATTCAAAAACTTGTTCATCCGGTGTTTTGAATGGAGACTCGTCGGGAGCCTGCTTCCGATCCCAAGATGTCAAGTGCTGTAGCCAATGGGTATTACGCATCAGTGAAAGTTAAATTTTGTTATTTTCGCAACACAAGCTTCTCTTTACTTAGCGACTCCTAAAATGTAGCCTTTCACTGGAGTTTATTCTCAATATATACCTGCTCAGTGACATTGCTATCCTCAGTCAAAGTGAACAACAGTTATAGGACTTCTTGAATGGAATGAAGAATCTAATGAGTGCATAATATGGATTGAGAGAAAATCGAAGGAAGACGGAGTCAATGAGAAGTAGAAAAATTTAACATCAGAATTGGGGATCACAAAGTAGACGAAGTTAAGGAATTCTGCTACCCAGGCAGCAAAATAACTCATGACGACCGAAGCAAGGAAGATATAAAAAGCTAAGTAGCACTGGCAAAAAGAGCATTCCTTGAAAGTCGGGAGCTCTTCAAACTTCTTATCTCGTGTTTTCTACTGAAAATCTCGTGCTTGTACTCCTGTTAACTTTACTATTACAGAGATCACCTAAACTTTTTTTCTAATTGGTCCTGTGCGCAACAAATAACTTGCTCTTTCTGCTGCCACTGCTTGATCTGCTGCATTCCATTATTTAACAAAAATATAAAAAAACCTATGATTCATGCTGAGTGCAATGCATGTTCTGTATGGCAGCTCCTGTTGTTGCTGCTGCTGCTGCTGCTGCTTACTACAACTACGTATAATTCAAGACAAAGGGTTTGGTCAAATCTAAACTCGATAAATGATAACCGAAACAAGTAATTCCTTTTTTTCAAAAACTATATTCTGAAAGCGATTCTTTCTCATTCAATTAACAAAACGCTAGAAGCTCTTTGAACAATCGCTTAGTATGTAAATCTGCATCCAGTGGCATTAAAGCAATAATACAAATTAATCAAACTCTTGAGACAGACTGAAATACTTCTCAGTTAAATACATAGTGAAACAATTCCCTGACAATTACAAAAGAAATCAATGACAAAAATCAATACTTAAACTATTCGCGTAACAATGGTTTCCCTTAAGAATTCAACTCCTATCATTATCAAAATTACCGTCTGCTGCTACGCACTTACACAAACCCTTGTCTTTAAATTAATAAGCGCGCTGCAAATTATAGAAAATACCAACTGAATACCAAATCCTGTGTCGCTGCTGGCGGACACGGTAGTACGGCAGCTCGGCGACGACCCCTCGCCCAACACACGTGCGCACCACAGCAGGCGGGCTCCTACACTGGCCTCCAAACTGCCACTAAATTAATCCGTGCGCTGCGAAGTGCGACAACAATATCTTAGATTCCAGAGCGTGTGTATGCGCGCTGTAGCCAACCTTTAAATCCTAAGAGAGTATTGCCAACTCTCATCTTGACCAAGAAAGTCTACTAGTGACAAACATATGCTTTAATTTGAGGAAGAAATTTCTGAGAATGTACGTTTGGACCACAATGTTGCATGGTAGTGAAACATGGACTGTGGGGAAACCGGAACAAAAGAAAATCTAAAGATTTGAGATGTCGTGCTACATTAACAAAGGATGGGGCCCCTCCACGCCCACACCAACGTGGTGACCAAACCAAAAGTTCTACTGTCACCTCCGTAAACATGTTAGTTTTGAATCAGGCGTCACAGGATGCGGGCTGTGATGTTGTCCAAGTGTCTGGGTAAGATTACTCATTAACATGGTCCATCAGGAGATAGAAGTGGTCGAAAACGATTGAAGGGTAGCGGTTGTAAGGGCAGAGGAAAAAAAGTGCCAAGGGAAAAAAACCTCTGCGACAGTAGGACGGGTAGTAAGGGCAGTAGCGGCTTGCTATCTGCGACAGTGCATGCAAGGTGTGGTTGTGTTAGTTCGAGGTATCGTGCATCGTTACCTTTGTCGTTGTTGGAGCTTGTTGCGGCACTTGCTGCAGTTGCTGCGTCCCTGCAACAGTTCAAGGTCGTTGTGAATTAGTGGGCGATCGGTCATAGATCGGCTCACAGACGGTGTAGGGGGTGTGTGTGGCTGGTTTGCGTGCTGTGTACAGTACGGTTTCCCTGCGGTTGCCTGTTTTTCGGCTAGTCGTACATCTGGGTTTCCAGTAATAACTGTGTTGCAGGGGCTCGCCAGTACTGTCGTGTTAGCGTTCTATATACCATAGATGTTCAGTTCCTAGCCAGTAATGTCTTTGGTCTGTTATGCTTCCATCTATGGTTGTGGTCGTAGTTACCCAGAGAAAGGATAAACGGGTTGCGCGAGTGTCTCGTGTTATTGTACAGTCGTGTGGAGAGTTTTTGGAATACCTGCAAGATGGTATCTAGCCGGTATTCCCGGTGAAGGTCTGCGATGCGTGTGTAGCGCGGAGCGTTGCTTATGATTTTGAGTACTTTGTTCTGTATGAGCTGCAGACGGCGCAGGTGAGTTGGCGCAGCGTATCCCCAGACAGGGGCTGCGTACGTCATCAGGGGTCTAATAAGTGTCATGTACATGGACCTAGACACCCTCCTGTTCAGTGTGCTACGCCTGTTAAGCATAGGGTAGAGTTGTTTGAGCCTCGCGTTAGCTTTGTTGGTCACGTGTTAAATGTGGTCCCCCCAGAGTAGTTTCCTGTCCAGCCAGACACCGAGGTATTTGACCTTCTCGCGGAAACGTATTGGGCGTGTGTGTAGTGTTATTGGGTTGCAGTGCTGATGTTTGCGCAGTTGCTTCGGTCGTCTAGTGAACAGAACGGCCTCACACTTGTCGACGTTTACTCTAACACGCCATTTCACCAGCCAAGGCTCCGCCGTTCTGAGTGCAGTCTGTAGTCGTGAGTTAATGTTAGACGGCTTCGAATCTTGCGCAAGGATGGCAGTGTCATCCGCGTAGATTGCTACCGTCGTGTTATGTGTAGCTGGGAGGTCGTTAATGTAGAGGTTAAACAGTAAGGGCCCTAGGATACTTCCTTGGGGTACTCCTGCCTGTATACCATGTCGTGTCGATTGTTTGCTCTGCACGTCGGTGTTGAAACTCCTGTCCGTGAGATATGAGTGTATGAGACGTACGAGCCCGTCGGGGAACCCTGCGTCGCTAAGTTTGCGTATTAGGCCGTTGTGCCATAGACGATCGAAAGCCTTTTCGATGTCCAGGAACACCGCCCCAGTTGCCTTGCTTGTGTTGTATCCGTGTGTTATGTACTCAACGACGCGGAGGAGTTGTTGTGTTGTTGAGTGGTGATTCCTGAAACCGAATTGCTCCGGTCTCAGGGTGTCGTTTGTGATGCAGTGCCTGGTGAGTCGTTTTAATATTACCTTCTCAACGATCTCGCTGAGTGCGCTCAGCAGACTGATGGGTCGGTAATTTTGTGGGAGGGAGTGGTCGTTCCCCGGCTTCCTGAACGTCAGGACATTGGCCGTCTTCCAAAAGGCGGGGAAGTGTTGGTGCTTGAGTATGGCATTCGTGATGTGTGTTGGGTAGTCCACAGCTTTGTCCGTGAACTCCTGGAGGACACGGTTTTGAATGCCATCGTGACCAGGGGCCTTCCTAGCGGTGGTATGCATGATGGCCCATTTGACTTCCGCTGTACTAGCTTGTCGGATGTTGTTGCGCGCTGGTTGGGCCAAGATGCGTATCACCTCCTGGTCCGTAGCAAGTGTGAACGCTGGGTCTGAGGGATCCAGGTTCGGTGTGAATGACGCTGCGAGTGTGAGGGCCATCAGTTCCGCTTTTTCTTCCACAGAATATGCTGGTCCGTCGGGTCCTTGTAACGTGGGGGTGTACAGTTTCTCCCTGGTGAAGTGTCGGGCTAGCTGCCACACGCCAGGTCGCGTGGTGTCCAGCCCTTCGAGTTTCTGGTCCCACTGTTGTGTCCAGAATGTTTGTATTTTTTCCCGGATTATACCCCGGAGCCTGTTAATGTGCCGTTTGAAGTGCTGGCGCCTGGTACGCTGCCAGTGTCTCCTGAGGCGGTTCCTCATTGAGATTAGGCCCAGGATTTCCTGGGGCAGGGCAGCACTGTGTTGTTGTGGCGTGCGGATTGGTATGGTGTCGGCTATTGCGTCCTGGACGGCGCCGGTGAGGGTTTCGACTGCCTCGTCAATTTGGGCTGTCTCGTTAATCGCGTGGGTGGGTGGGATGCGACTGTCAAGCGTTTCCTTGAACTGGGTCCAATTCGCGCGCCTGTAGTCTAACATCCTGCGTTGTCCCATGTGCTGCAGTGTTTCTTCGATGTACAGTATAACGGGTTGGTGATTTGAGGGCAGGTCGTTTTCAACGGCAGTGTTGAGGGTCGTTGTTATGCCCTTGATGAGGGCCATGTCTAACACGTCTGGCCTGTGTCCCCTCCGGTAGGGAATGTGCGTCGTTGTCGTGCTACAGAAGAATATTGAAATTAGGTGGACTGATAAGCTAAGGAATAAGGAGGTTCTCCGGGGTACCAGCAACCAGCAAACACTCCCAAGAAGAGGGGACGCAATAATAGGACATCTGTTAAGGCAACAGAGATTGACATCCATAATACTGGAGGGAGCTGTAAAGGGTAAAAAATGCAGAGGAAGACAGAGGCTGGAATGCACCAGCAAAATAATTGAGGACACACGTTGTAAGTGCTACTCTGAGATGAAAAGGTTGGAAGAGGAGAGGATTTCATGGTGGGCTTCATGAAATACAAGCACCCAACATTGCAACCTAATGACGCGGGATTTTAGACGAAAGTATCCTAAAATTAAAACAGTCCTGTTTTAAAGTTTTGTTTATATTGTGGTCATTCATTATTAAGTACAGTTGTAGTTAAATAGGCCGTTTCTCATATCGTTTTTTGCTGTAGAACACTGCCAGTGGAAGGAACGTTTACCACAAGGAGGAATAAAGACCCGAAAACCTATACAAATGACTGTCCAAACATGAACAGTCGTCTGAATCTGACCGTGTCGGTTCTAAACCGGTAATGCCATTAACAGTGGCAGGTCCCTGTTTTCTTCTCAGCAATAATCAACCTGTATTTTGTACATGGCCACGGTCTCAAAATGTCAGATTTCGACAAAATAGCATTATTTCTACCTCGTCCTCCTCCTATGTTTAGAGCATTATCGATTTCACCTCACCCTGTTATCTAAAATTCACACAGTTGGATAAGCAGCTGGGCAGCAAGTCGTATACTCCTAGCTCACTCATTTGTTACATAGTTTAATTCTTAATTTCTTTGCGTGTTTTTGGTACTTGCATTGTTTAATTCATAAATTTCGGGCGTATTATAGTATTTGAGAGTGTAGCATCGCGTTTTAGTACCTGAATAGTGTAAATTCGCGTAGTCTCCTTCCGCCGCCGAGCAGTGTCAGCAGTGCGCAAGTAGCAGCATTACTGCATTTACTAGGCAATCTTGTATTTTAATAACCGTTTAAATTTTGTTGATTTGTTTGCGCTCTCTGTAGATTAGTTCAGACGTTCTTTGCAAAACAGTTTTTAGCATGGATAGGGACTGCAACTGCTGTGTTCGGATGCAGGCTGAGTTGGCATCCCTTCGCTCCCAGCTTCAGGCAGTGTTGGCTTCAGTCACACAGCTTGAGGCTGTTGCCAATGGGCATCACTGTGGGGGTCTGGATGGGGGTTTGTCGGGGACGGCCAGCTCGTCCCACGCATCCCCTGATCGGACTACGACTGCGGTTGCCCGGGATACTGCCCGCATTGAGGCTGATCCCTCACCTGTGGTAGAGTGGGAGGTCGTCTCAAGGTGTGGCAGGGGGCGAAAGACATTCCGGAGGGCTGAACGGAAAGCCTCTCCAGTTTGTCTGACGAACCGGTTTCAGGCTCTGTCTCAGGCTGATACTGATCTTCGGCCTGACATGGCTGCTTGTCCTGTTCCAGAGGTTGCCCCTCAGTCTGCAAGATCCGGGCATTCGCAGAGGGTGGGCTTACTGGTAGTTGGGAGCTCCAACATCAGGCGCGTAATGGGGCCCCTTAGGGAAATGGCAGCAAGAGAGGGGGAGAAAACCAATGTGCACTCCGTGTGCATACCGGGGGGAGTCATTCCAGATGTGGAAAGGGTCCTTCCGGATGCAATGAAGGGTACAGGGTGCACCCATCTGCAGGTGGTCGCTCATGTCGGCACCAATGATGTGTGTCGCTATGGATCGGAGGAAATCCTCTCTGGCTTCCGGCGGCTATCTGATTTGGTGAAGACTGCCAGTCTCGCTAGCGGGATGAAAGCAGAGCTCACCATCTGCAGCATTGTCGACAGGACTGACTGCGGACCTTTGGTACAGAGCCGAGTGGAGGGTCTGAATCAGAGGCTGAGACGGTTCTGCGACCGTGTGGGCTGCAGATTCCTCGACTTGCGCCATAGGGTGGTGGGTTTCGGGTTCCGCTGGATAGGTCAGGAGTCCACTACACGCAACAAGCGGCTACACGGGTAGCAGGGGTTGTGTGGCGTGAGCTGGGCGGTTTTTTAGGTTAGATGGCCTTGGGCAAGTACAGAAAGGGCAACAGACTCAACGGGTGCGGGGCAAAGTCAGGACATGCGGGGACCAAGCAGCAATCGGTATTGTAATTGTCAACTGTCGAAGCTGCGTTGGTAAAGTACCAGAGCTTCAAGCGCTGATAGAAAGCACCGAAGCTGAAATCGTTATAGGCACAGAAAGCTGGCTTAAGCCAGAGATAAATTCTGCCGAAATTTTTACAAAGGTACAGACGGTGTTTAGAAAGGATAGATTGCATGCAACCGGTGGTGGAGTGTTCGTCGCTGTTAGTAGTAGTTTATCCTGTGGTGAAGTAGAAGTGGATAGTTCCTGTGAATTATTATGGGTGGAGGTTACACTCAACAACCGAACTAGGTTAATAATTGGCTCCTTTTACCGACCTCCCGACTCAGCAGCATTAGTGGCAGAACAACTGAGAGAAAATTTGGAATACATTTCCCATAAATTTTCTCAGCATGTTATAGTCTTAGGTGGAGATTTCAATTTACCAGATATAGACTGGGACACTCAGATGTTTAGGACGGGTGGTAGGGACAGAGCATCGAGTGATATTATACTGGGTGCACTATCCGAAAATTACCTCGAGCAATTAAACAGAGGATCGACTCGTGGAGATAACATCTTGGACCTACTGATAACAAACAGACCCGAACTTTTCGACTCTGTATGTACAGAACAGGGAATCAGTGATCATAAGGCCGTTGCAGCATCCCTGAATATGGAAGTTAATAGGAATATAAAAAAAGGGAGGAAGGTTTATCTGTTTAGCAAGAGTAATAGAAGGCAGATTTCAGACTACCTAACAGATCAAAACGAAAATTTCTGTACCGACACTGACAATGTTGAGTGATTATGGAAAAACTTCAAGGCAATCGTAAAATGCGTTTTAGACAGGTACGTGCCGAGTAAAACTGTGAGGGACGGGAAAAACCCACCGTGGTACAACAACAAAGTTAGGAAACTACTGCGAAAGCAAAGAGAGCTCCACTCCAAGTCTAAACGCAGCCAAAACCTCTCAGACAAACAGAAGCTAAACGATATCAAAGTTAGCGTAAGGAGGGCTATGCGTGAAGCGTTCAGTGAATTCGAAAGTAAAATTCTATGTACCGACTTGACAGAAAATCCTAGGAAGTTCTGGTCTTACGTTAAATCAGTAAGTGGCTCGAAACAGCATATCCAGACACTACGGGATGATGGCGTAAAGCTGAAATACTAAACACCTTTTTCCAAAGCTGTTTCACAGAGGAAGACCGCACTGCAGTTCCTTCTCTAAATCCTCGCACAAACGAAAAAATGGCTGACAATGAAATAAGTGTCCAAGGAATAGAAAAGCAACTGGAATCACTCAATAGAGGAAAGTCCACTGGACCTGACGGGATACCAATTCGATTCTACACAGAGTACGCGAAAGAACTTGCCCCCCTTCTAACAGCCGTGTACCGCAAGTCTCTAGAGGAACGGAGGGTTCCAAATGATTGGAAAAGAGCACAGATAGTCCCAGTCTTCAAGAAGGGTCGTCGAGCAGATGCGCAAAACTATAGACCTATATCTCTGACGTCGATCTGTTGTAGAATTTTAGAACATGTTTTTTGCTCGAGTATCATGTCGTTTTTGGAAACCCAGAATCTACTATGTAGGAATCAATATGGATTCCGGAAACAGCGATCGTGTGAGACCCAACTCGCTTTATTTGTTCATGAGACCCAGAAAATATTAGACACAGGCTCCCAGGTAGATGTTATTTTTCTTGACTTCTGGAAGGCGTTCGATACAGTTCCGCACTGTCGCCTGATAAACAAAGTAAGAGCCGACGGAATATCAGACCAGCTGTGTGGCTGGATTGAAGAGTTTTTAGCAAACAGAACACAGCATGTTGTTATCAATGGAGAGACGTCTACAGACGTTAAAGTAACCTCTGGCGTGCCACAGGGGAGTGTTATGGGACCATTGCTTTTCACAATATATATAAATGACCTAGTAGATAGTGTCGGAAGTTCCATGCGGCTTTTCGCGGATGATGCTGTAGTATACAGAGAAGTTGCAGCATTAGAAAATTGTAGCGAAATGCAGGAAGATCTGCAGCGGATAGGCACTTGGTGCAGGGAGTGGCAACTGACCCTTAACATAGACAAATGTAATGTATTGCGAATACATAGAAAGAAGGATCCTTTATTGTATGATTATATGATTGCGGAACAAACACTGGTAGCAGTTACTTCTGTAAAATATCTGGGAGTATGCGTACGGAAGGATTTGAAGTGGAATGATCATATAAAATTAATTGTTGGTAAGGCGGGTACCAGGTTGAGATTCATTGGGAGAGTGCTTAGAAAATGTAGTCCATCAACAAAGGAGGTGGCTTACAAAACACTCGTTCGACCTATACTTGAGTATTGCTCATCAGTGTGGGATCCGTACCAGATCGGTCTGACGGAGGAGATAGAGAAGATCCAAAGAAGAGCGGCGCGTTTCGTCACAGGGTTATTTGGTAACCGTGATAGTGTTACGGAGATGTTTAATAAACTCAAGTGGCAGACTCTGCAAGAGAGGCGCTCTGCATCGCGGTGTAGCTTGCTCGCCAGGTTTCGAGAGGGTGCGTTTCTGGATGAGGTATCGAATATATTGCTTCCCCCTACTTATACCACCCGAGGAGATCACGAATGTAAAATTAGAGAGATTAGAGCGCGCACGGAGGCTTTCAGACAGTCGTTCTTCCCGCGAACCATACGCGACTGGAACAGGAAAGGGAGGTAATGACAGTGGCACGTAAAGTGCCCTCCGACACACACCGTTGGGTGGCTTGCGGAGTATAAATGTAGATGTAGATGTAGATATTCCACAATCGACATCCACAGTCGTGGTACGGGTTCGATGACATTCTTAAGTGTCTCCCAGCTTTGATTCCACAGATGGACTCCCCAGATGGCTAATTGTAGTCTTCCTGCAGCTATGAGTAGGTCACAGTCAAATCAGACATACAAGCATTTCTCAACTTTCAGAAGCTACCAGCAGTAACGATGTTGTGTATACATTTTATAACAGGCTGCAATTCCATTAGGCACGGTTTCGAATTTCTTGATTTCATCGTGCTGCTTTATTCAACTTTTTATTGAGAATGTTACTCATGTGGACATGTTATCAGCTGTATAATCGATGTAGGGTTGTCAATACGCTATGTGCTGACACGTTTTGTATCCCGAGTGATCTAAAGATAGTAGTTAATCAACTGAAACAAATAACTAGACAATTATACTTTGTAATTTTTAAGAAACAGCGTCACAGTGTTGGCAAGTACACATTCTGTGGAGACGTCGTGTCGTTTCATGTGTCCCGAAGATCTGAACACGATTGCGTTACTTTCCAGGACGGGCTGGAGCTGGCAAAATGCCGATAATAGGAGGTTGGGAGACGCTCTCTCTGCTTAATGTCACAATAGTTTAGTTGGTTTGGAATCAAATTTTTATCTATCACGTGTCTGTCAGCTGGAAGATTCTACAATTTCAGCTCTATATAGATGAACTGGTTTATTCCTGATTAAATCACGTATGATTGAATGTCTTCTTGTAATATTCACCGGATTGCACTTGACAGCACAAAACGTGGTGGTGGAAAATCGTTGTCGGAATTTAGTCCGGTACAGCACGAACGCAAACTCAACTCAAGGTGCCGTTTTTCCAGTGTACGACGAGAGCACGTGGAGGAGGAATTATTAATTATCACTCAAAAATTACCCTGTCTGTTATCTAGACCTATTCAAACAAGACTTCAAAACTTTTCTGCAAATAAATTACGCTGTTGTTACTAGTAGGTACACTACATAAAGGAGGTTAGCTGTTCTTTTTTCTTTTTTACAATTTATTGGCTTTCAGGCCGAGCTAATTCCTACCTCGCAATATCAGTGTCAATTATAACAATATGAGTGTAAAGACAACACAACACGCAGTCACCGAGCTGAGAAAATCTCCGACTTGCTCGGCAATCAAAACCGGGCCCCTTTGCTTAACAAATCTTTGTTTAACAGCTACCGAGGCAGACTTGGTTCAGGTCTCCGACACTGTTGCTGAATGATCAACTTGTGTGCTGTGTAAGGAGACACATTTTCGATTGCACGTGAAGATGAAACAGGTTTTCGTTATCTTTCTTACCGTGTGAGATATATACTTCATAGAAAACAACCCTCTACCCCGCTGACGTACAGTTAATTTTCCACAGTAGAAATCACACTTTTTAGGGTGTAAATCAACGACGGTCACTTGTAGTGGCCAGTATGATACAACTGACAGCAACATTCGTTGTTAGCCCCCTCACGTAGGATGGAAATGGATTCTGAAAATAAGAAAAAAGTGTAAAAACTTCATCACAGTCTAACAGGAGAACGAAGATTATGAAAAAAGGTTATTCAGCCTACACAACAGCACGACCACTGAGGTTTTCTTACTATTATATTATTGAATTCTGGCAAGAGGAAGCTACACTGGATGACCAACTGCTTTCTCTGCACTAATATGGGACCATCCAAAATAAATCGCTGTAGAAGAGTTCTCGTCATAACGGCATATTTTTCGAAAAAATATCACTTGGTACAATCGTTCAGTCTCTTCCTGAAATTTTTGATAATGCGTCGGGTGTTTGAAACACGTAAATACTCTGCGGGTTTGACTTATGGTGTTACAGAGAGTTGCTGGACTAATAAGGAAAAGAAGTTGAGTGAAATGATAGGGAGCTAAGTTAGTGAGAGAATGAAGTGCTGTATCAAATAAACTTTTACATTTCAGTTATTTTATTTAACAGTAAGTCAAACATCGAAAACAAGAACTTTTAGCTCTGTTAATGTACGAGGCAGACACTTCAGAAAAGCTATTTACACCGTATTAACTTTCCGGCTCTGGTAAACAGTATAATGAGGGCGCAGCGATACAATATGAAAAATAATTCCAATTATTAGCTGCCTTAAAAACCAATAGAATAAAGAAACACAGTAATTAACTGAGTGCCTTCACAGCGAGCAATGTGTTTGAATACAATTTTGAAACAGATACTGTTAGTAGCTCGCCTTAGTCAACGAAGATAAGTAAAATTTAAAAAGTAACATTTGACAGCTAGCAATGACAGCAGACAGACAAAATTAAGAAAACAAAGGACATCGGAATTTAACTGTCCGCTTCAGGCGACGAACTACGTTTCAAATGATTTACCAAAACTTACAAAACAGCTCTTGAACCGAGACCTTCAGGAAACAAAGTTCTCCACTGCGCTATCTTTCAAGATTTTCAATTGCTTACAATGTCAAGGCCCATACAGAGCGAGGTGGCGCAGTGGTTAGCACATTGGACTCGCATTCGGGAACACGATGGTTCAAACCCGCTTCCAGCCATCCGGATTTAGGTTTTCCATGATTCCTCTAAATCGCTACAGGTAAATTTCGGGGTGGTTGCTTTCAAAATGGATCAGAGAATTTCCTTCCCTATCCTTGATACAATCCGAGCTTGTGCTCCGTCTCTAATGGCTTAGATGTCGACGGGACGTTAATACCAATCTTCCTTCCTTCCTCAAGGCCCATGAACAATAAGAGACTGCCTGAAATACGCCAAAAGTCTCTGAACGTTCAAATTCTACTTCCACAGGTACATCGAATTAAACCCGAATTTTAAATACACAAATCAGGTCAAATATTTAGTCTCCAGACAATCACCAAACGGCCACCAGCGTGAGAGGCCACAAGGAACAATATAGGAGTATAAATACCAGCTAACACCGAAGTAGCACAGAACAACTTCAAAGCCAAGTAATAATAAACGTGACCAATACTGTCAATCAAACAACCTCACGCAGTTTTGTAAACGATCCATCAATGTCCGCTTGCCAGCGTATTGCATGTATACTGACCAGGCAACCCTCCGCCAAATGTGAGACAGAACTTAGTAAAAATGTAACAAGTAGTAACACACTTGCTTATTACAAAAACAGAGTGTGGCCAGTGTGCACACACATATTGGGACCGCACAGTTTTACAGCGCAACGTGTTTCGATAACTAGGATGGTGGAACTACATGGCACGACACATGAATTTTCCAAAATATTCTAAACAGCATCCAGTGGTGTTAAAGAAGATGCTCACAGTAGTTTCCGCGTTGTTCCTGAATGAAATTAAAACCGCCATCAACCCCTTACCCGCCAGACAAGGCAGCATACTCAGTGACTCAGACTTCAACCAGCGACTCGCCGCTGCCCAAACAGGAAGCAAACATCCACCTTCAACAGAGTAGCCGTCCTGTTAATGGCCAACACATCCACCTCGATACTTCAAACAGACGTAATACGAAAGCCAGTCCCTCAGCCGTTACACAGAGCAATCAGCAAACTGTCGCTCACAAGTCGTAGTACTGAAGTGGACGCTTAACCGACCTCCTCCTTGCCGTAACTCATGCACCAGTATTTGTCCTCATGATGCACTACGTCGACTTTGTGATCAAATCAGCCGTTAGTAGAGCTACCCACAACATCTTGCTGACGGAATATGCTTGGATCCTTACCAATTCTTAGCAGAAAGATAACATGCGCCAAGGTGAATGAGGTACGTATGATCTAAAAGAGAGGTCATAAAACATCCGATCGACTTGCCAATGTATTACGTAACAGTGTGTGTAGCAGCTAGGAGTAGACGTACACTGTGTGATCAAAAGTATCCGTACACCTGGTTAAAAAGACTTACAAATTCATGGCGCCCTCCATCGGTACTGCTGGAATTCAGTATGATGTTGGCCCATCCTTAGCCTTGATGACAGCTTCCACTCTCGCAGGCATACTTCCAATCAGTTTCTTGGGGAATGGCAGCCCATTTTTCACGGATTGCCGCACTGAGGTGAGGTATCTGACGTCCGTCGGTGAGGCATGGCACGAAGTCGCAGTTCCAAAACATGCCAAAGGTGTTCTATAGGATTCAGGTCAGGACTCTGTGTAGGCTAGTCCATTACAGGGATGTTATTGTCGTGTAATCACTCCGCCACAGGCCGTGCTCGATCGTATTGAAATATGCAATCGCCATCCCCGAACTGCTCTTCAACAGTGGGAAGCAAGAAGGTGCTTAAAACATCAATGTAGGCCTGTGCTGTGTTAGTGCCATGCAAAACAACAAGGGGTGCAAAGCCCTCCATGAAAAACACGACCACACCATAAAACCATCGCCTCCGAATTTTACTGTTTGCGCTACACACGCTGGCAGATGATGTTCACCGGGCATTCGCCGTACCCACACTCTGCCATCGGATCGCCACATTGTGTACCGTGATTCGTCACTCCACACAACGTTTTTCCACTGTTCAATCGTCCAATGTTTACGCTCCTTACACCAAGCGAGGCGTCGTTTCGCATTTACCAGCGTGATGTGTGGCTTATGAGGAGACGCTCGACCATGAAATCCGTTTTCTCGCCTCCCGCCTAACTGTCGTAGTACTTGCATTGGATCCTGATGCAGTTTGGAATTCCTGTGTGATGGTCTGGTTAGATGTCTGCCTATTACACATTAGGGCCCTCTTCAACTGTCAGCGGTCTCTTTCAGTCAATAGACGAGGTCGCCATGTACACTTTTGTGCTGTACGTGTCCCTTCACATCGGAAATAGTGGATCTAGGGATGTTTAGGAGTGTGGAAATCTCGTGTACAGCCGTATGACACAAGTGACACCCAATCACGTGACCACGTTCGAAATCCGTGAATTCCGCGGAGCGCCCCATTCTGCTCTCTCACAAAGTGTAATGACTACTGATGTCGCTGATATGGTGTACCTGGCAGTAGGTTGCAGCTCAATGCACCTAATACGAAAACCGTATGTTTTGGGAGGGTGTGCTGATACTTTTGATCACATAGTGTAAGTTTCGGTTTCCTTACCGCTTACACATGCCACAAAATTATGTGCCCGTCTGAGTACTATCATTTGCAGAAAACTTTGTCTTGATGTCTTTAGTCGTTTACGAAATGAAACGGTAGATATCCTGTGTACAAGGAACAATGGAGGACGTTGGCTCTGCTGCTCTTTGTGAAGCAATGGGCACAAAGGTAATACTGGCATGTCGCATCAGACCTGTCATAAAATTGAAAAAATAGTTGGACATAGGCTAAGCAATTTAGAAATTGTTAAAGGGGCAATGGAAAGAAAAAGATATACATAACAGATTATTTAAGATGTTGGAAACAGCAGATACGAAAAAATGACAGGGTTAGTATGTAAGAAGAAGAGTTATAGCTGTCAAATCATGTTTCTTTAGTAACAATGTAGCTTGACTGAAAAAATATACGGGGGTTGGACAAAAATACGGAAAATCCAAAAACACAACACTTTACCATGCCTGGTACGGTTTAGCAAGCCCGTTGTCATCCAAACCATCTCGTAGTCGTCTCCGAATGTATAAATACAGATCCTATATGGTTTTCAAGGGAATGTTACATCATTCTCCGTGCAAATTAGTGGCAAGTTCAGGTAACGATGACCGAGGCGTGTAGCGATCAGGTACCCTTCTCTCCAAAGTAGACCATAAAAGCTCAATAAGGCGACTGTGGTGGAGACGGGAGATGCGACAATTCACCGGCGTGCCCAAAAAATCGGTCCTGGATTAGGCGAACTGTATGAACAGTGGCCATGTCGTCTTGCAACATAGCACTACGATTGGCGAATAGACTTAGAACCATGGGACGGATCTAATCAGCGAAAATGGTCACATAATTCTTGGCAGTAATGCAGCCTTGCAGAGTAACTATAGGGCATATGGAATTCCAGTGTCTGGATGCCCAAATCATTATGAATCCCAACCATGGTTTACTTGTGGGACGTGAATTCGGCAGACGTTGCAAATAGTGCGAAATAATTCATCCGTCCAAATGACTTTCTTCCACTGCTCCATAGTTGAGTTTTTATGGCTTCGGCATCACATTTTCCACCACACCAATCATGAGTGGTTCTGGATTTCCAGTTGGCTCTGTAATTCCCTGAGTATGGAGGTTCCTTCGTGTTATTTTGGTGCTGACAGGATTCGCGAGTGCGACATTCGGTTCTACAGCGACTTTTTCTGGTGGTGTTCTGTTTTTGGTCATAGTTCTCTTCAATGACCGTCTGTCACGATCAGTCAATGCACAGTTTTGTTCACGCTGTAACTTAGCGGGCGGCGTTTTCCCGCTTTCCCTGTGTGAGGTGTAAATCTTCGACACGGTGGCTCTTGAATTACCAAACACTTCCGCTTCATTGCTTAAAGAAGCATCCGACATACGAGCACCAACTATTTGACCATGGTCGAATTCACTTAGCTCCGACATAATGGACTTAGAGCTACACAGGACATTGTTCTGACCACGACTGAACTTGCAACGTATTGAGGACATTGCACAGGTTCCTTTCGTGGACAAATAGACTGCCCCGACATATTAATCTGACGGTATGTCAAAAGCCTGAGAAACCACCGTTTGCTGCGCAGATTGCTGCGAGTCGTGCAGAAAGAGAGTCACTGAGGTTCTGGAAGGTACGGACCACCATGCCGACTCCAGTGCTGTGGCCGGCTGCGTTACGCTTTTCGGTTGAGTATCCATGGCGAGGACAGCACAATCGACGTGATCCCACAGATATTCGACTGGGTTGAAATCCTTCCAGCCTGGTGGTTGTGGGAGTACGAAAAACTTATCGTGGTGCTCCTCGAGTCACGCACGTAAACTGCGAGCTGTTTGACACGTTGTACTATTGGTAGATGCCATCGAGCCAAAGAAAACCCAACTACTTGCAGGTGTGCACGTGGTCCCCAAGGATAGATGCATACTTTTGTGGTTCCATTGTGCCTTCCATGATGACGATATCACCCAGGGAGAGCCATGGAGACATTCCATAGATCATGACGCTCCCTGCTCTAGCCTGGACTCTTCCGAAGACTATGGTTACCTGACATCGTCGGCAGAAGCGCGAGCTCATATTATGAAACATATAATCTTCTGGCTGGAGAAGTTTTATTTAAGCCAGATAGCAAGAAATGCATATGTCACGACTAATTTCGGAAAAATTTTAACGTCATCTTCAAATCCATAACATACAATAATTTATTGCCACTGTATGTACTGCACTCTCATGGCCATTAAGGTTTGCTGAAATTAGCCATCCAAAAATGTATTTCGTACGATCTTGGCTAAATAAAAACTCACCAACCAGAACAATATTTTGTCCGAACACTGTTTGCTTTCAGATGTTTCATGTCGTACACGCCAACGGCCATCTGCCCGATGGAGCATAAAAAGTGATTCTATCTACACTGCTGGCCACCGTAAATGCAACACCAAGAAAGACAAGAGGTAGCACAACAAAATTTATTTTGTAGATAACATGTTGACCAAGTATCAAATGATTACGTTTACAGACGACTATGACATGTGGTTCCTGCCAGAATCAGTAGCCAGAGTAGCCGCCATTGTTGGAGATCACCACTGCCACACGTCTCGGCATTGAGTCAAAGAGACGTTGGATGTGTTCCTGGGGTACACCATCCCACGCAGCTTCCACGCGTTGCCAAAGATCATCTGGTGTGGCAGCTGGAGATGTAATCTGGGTCACTCGTTGAGCAACCATGGACCACATGTTTTCTATCGGCGAAAGATCCGGAGAGCGAGCCGGCCAGGGAAGCAATTCAATCTGGTTATTGACGAAGAACCTTTGGACAATGCGTGCCACGTGTGGTCGCGCATTATCCTTTTGAAATATGGCTGTGGCCGAGCCCTGAAGGTAAGGACGGACAACTGGCTCCAGCACCTCGGATATGTAGCGCCGGCTATTTAAAGTACCGGCAATGCGTACTAGAGGCGTGCGAGAGTAATATCCAATACCGCCCCATACCATAATACCCGGTGCAAGACCAGTGTGGCGGTGCATAATGCAGCTGTCCAGCATCCTCTCTCCACGGTGTCTCCACACTCGAATCCGACCATCGTGGTGCTGCAGACAGAAGCGTGCCTCGTCAGTAAAGACAACGTCATTCCATTCTGCCGTCCACATCCGTCTGTCTTCACACCATTGGCGACGGAGACGTCTGTGGTTCTGCGTCAATGGTAGACGAAGCAATGGACGTCTTGCGGACAGACCACTCTGCTGTAAACGGCGTCGAATGGTACGCGCAGACACTGGATGATGCGTTACAGACGCAATGTGCTGTGCTATGGTTCGGGATGTCACTGAGCGATCCGTCACTGCCATGCGCACAATTTGCCTATCAGCACGTGCAGTGGTGCACCGTGGTGAATGCGATCGACCACGTCGGTCCGTCGTACCCTCCTGCATCCAACGGTCACATATCCGCATTACAGTTGTTTGGTTTCGTCCAACACGCATAGCGATTTCTCTGTATGATAATCCACAATCTCGGTAAGCCACTATCCTTCCTCTGTCGAACTCGGATACTTGATCAAAAGATGTTTGCTATTGTCTACGAGGCATAACTGATCGTCTTGTGGAACAACCACAAGGTAAACACACGTGCCGAACGTACACTCGTCGTAATCGCCAAGCCTTAAATGGCGCTATGAGGTGGTGCCACAGGCATGCGTGATGTTCGTCTGCGCTGAAATTCTAATCAGTCGCATATCTCATCGCTGCAAACTCATGGCGTAAATTTCACTTGATTCGGATGCTTCCTTCAGGGTGTTGCATTTACGGTGGCCAGCAGTGTATATCTACATATACTTCTACATCCACACTCCGCAAGCCACCTGACGGTGTGTGGCGGAAGGTACCTTGAGTATCGGTTCTCCCTTCTATTCCAGTCTCGTATTGTTGGTGGAAAGAAGGACAGTCGGTATGCTTCTGTGTGGGCTCTAATCTCTCTGATTTTATCCTCGTGGTCTCTTCGCGAGATATACGTGGGAGGTATGTTCTCGAAACTTTAACAAAAGCCCGTACCGAGCTACTGAGCGTCTCTCCTGCAGAGTCTTCCACTGGAGTTTATCTATCATCTTCGTAACGCTTTCACGATTACTAAATGATCCAGTGACGAAGCGGGCTGCTTTCCGTTGGATCTTCTCTATCTCTTCTATAAACCCTATCTGGTACGGATCCCACACTGCTGAGCAGTATTCAAGCAGTGGGTGAACAAGCGTACTGTAACCTACTTCCTTTGTTTTCGGATTGCATTTCCTTAGGATTCTTCCAATGAATCTCAGTCTGTCATCTGCTTTACCGACGATCAACTTTATACGATCATCCCATTTTAAATCACTCCTAATGCGTACTCCCAGATAATCAATGGAATTAACTGCTTCCAGTTGCTGACCAGCTATTTTGTAGCTAAATTATAGGGGAGCTTTCTTTCTATGTATTCGCAGCACATTACACTTGTCTACATTGAGATTCAATTGCCATTCCCTGCACCATGCGTCAATTCGCTGCAGACCCTCCTGCATTTCAGTACAATTTTCCATTGTTACAACCTCTCGATACACCACAGCATCATCTGCAAAAAGCCTCAGAGAACTTCCGATGTCATCCACAAAGTCATTTATGTATATTGTGAATAGCAACTGTCCTATGACACTCTCCTGCGGCACACCTGAAATCACTCTTTCTTCGGAAGACTTCTCTCCACTGGGAATGACATGCTGCGTTTTGTTATCTAGGAACTCTTCAATCCAATGACACAATTGGTCTGATAGCCCATATGCTCTTACTTTGTTCATTAAACGACTGTGGGGGACTGTATCGAACGCCTTGCGAAAGAAACACGGCATCTACCTGTGAACCCGTGTCTATAGCCCTCGTGGACGAATAGCGCGAGCTGGGTTTCACACGACCGTCTTTTTCGAAACCGATGCCGATTCCTACAGAGTAGATTTCTAGCCTCCAGAAAAGTCATTATACTCGAACATAATACGTGTTCCAAAATTCCCATCAGGTCCAGCGGCCTTTCCTCTTTTGCGCGATTTTCATTGTTTCTCTATCCCTCTGTCGTCGATTTCGATATCTACCATTTTGTCATCTGTGCGACAATCTAGAGAAGGAACTACAGTGCAGTCTTCCTCTGTGAAACAGCTTTGGAAAAAGACATTTAGTATTTCGGCCTTCAGTCTGTCATCCTCTGTTTCAGTACCATTTTGGTCACAGAGTGTCTGGACATTTTGTTTTGATCCACCTACCGCTTTGACATAAGACCAAATTTGTTAGGATTTTCTGCCAAGTCAGTACATTCATCTGCAAAGGCCACCTGTCGCCACTCCGCGGGCGTCCAGTTGCGGTACTGGCGTGCAAATTCCAGCCTTCGTCACCGACTAACAGAAGGCAGCGTGGGTGCATGAACCAGGCGCCTGTTGCGGAGCCCCATACGCACTAACGTTTTCTGAACGATCGTTGAGTAGAAACTGTTGGTAGCCCCTTGGTTCATCTGGGCGGTCAACTGCTCTACAGTTGTACGTCTATTCGCCCGTACACATCTCCGCAGATGTCGTTCACCCCTGCCATCTATGGCCGCGGTGAAGAACAGTTGCCGGCCGCGGTGGTCTCGCGGTTCTAGGCGCGCAGTCCGGAACCGCGCGACTGCTACGGTCGCAGGTTCGAATCGTGCCTCGGGCATGGGTGTGTGTGATGTCCTTAGGTTAGTTAGGTTTAAGTAGTTCTAAGTTGTAGGGGTCTTATGACCTAAGATGTTGAGTCCCATAGTGCTCAGAGCCATTTCAACCATTTTTTTTTGAAGAACAGTTACCGGTTTTGGATAGCGCCATTTGCCGGTCACGGTATATTTGTACGTTAAAGACGGCGGTACGTCGACAGCCCGTTTTGGAATGCTTTCGCCCTTGGCCCGAAAGCCAATGGTGATGCCATTTGGACGTCAGATAAATCGTTCGACAATGACTGCTCTGTTTTTCACGCACATACCCTCCACTGCTAGCGCTGCCACCTGCTGTCTGTGATTCGTTATTGCATGTTGAGGCGAACAAAGGTGGTTGTCACATTAATGTGACTGTACTGTACACAACGCTCCAACCTGTAGTCTCTGTCAGCATCTGTATTTTTAGTATTACTTATTACTGTCATTAATTCCCCGTAACGATAACGAGAGCACTAAAACCCAATCAGTTTGCAAGACATTCTTTTCTGTCTCTTTCTCTTTTCTTCCCAAAAACCACTCATATATTCAGTTTATGTGTTTTTTTCAAATCCACACTCCCAATAAACTCTTCCATGTATTGGTCTGCTTTCCACTCCCTTACTGGGAAATGGCCTACCCCGCAGTACCCTCTCCTCCCTGATGACCGTCCCTTTCCTGACATCCTCAGAAAGGGCTGCCACTTTGCCTCCCACCTTTTTGATGTCTTTTCCATTCCAGATGATCCCCAATTTCATTATTACCTCTTCCCCGACGTCATCGCACGTACAGATACCTCCACTTCTCCCCTTGCTCCTAGCTTTCAGTACTTGGGCCACACGCCACCATCAGAACTCAAGACTCCCATAACTCTACAGGACATCAGATTCACACTCCACACTAAACGCAACACCATCCCTGGACATGACCGCGTTAGCCATCTTAAACACTGCCCTCCCTCCTTCGTTGCAGTCCTTGCCGCCCTCTACAACGTAATCCTTGCCACCGGCTTCTACCACGACCTGTGGAAAACCTCCTGTATCCTTATGTTCCCCAAACCTAACAAACCTCCATCTGATGCCTCTTCCTATCACCCTACATGTCTCACCTTGGTGTTCAACAAGCTCTTGGAATCCATCCTTACCAGGCGCATCCTTCACTTTATTATTTATTTATTTATTTATTGTTCCGTGGGGCCAAATTAAGGAGAAGTCTCCATGGTCACGGTACGAGTCAATACATGAAATTATAACACGATATTAGAAACAGATAAAATGAAATACAAAAAAAAAAAAAAACATATTCAGTTGATAAGTCGTAGGTTTAAATAAAGAAAATCAACACTGTAACACTGGAATTTTCTTAATTTTTTAGCTCTTCCAGGAGCTCCTCGACAGAATAGAAGGAGTGAGCCATGAGGAAACTCTTCAGTTTAGACTTAAAAGAGTTTGGGCTACTGCTAAGATTTTTGAGTTCTTGTGGTAGCTTATTGAAAACGGATGCAGCTGAATACTGCACTCCTTTCTGCACAAGAGCCAAGTAAGTGCATTCCACATGCAGATTTGATTTCTGCCTAGTATTAACTGAGTGAAAGCTGCTAACTCTTGGGAATAGGCTAATATTGCTAACAACAAACGACATTAAAGAAAATATATACTGTGAGGGCAATGTCAGAATTCCCAGACTATTCAATAGGGGTCGACAAGAGGTTCTCGAACTTACACCACATATAGCTCGAACAGCCCGTTTTTGAGCCAAAAATACCCTTCTTGAATCAGAAGAATTACCCCAAAAAATAATACCATACGACATAGGAGTATGAAAATATGCGAAGTAGACTACTTTTCGTGTTGAAGTGTCACTATTTCAGATACTGTTCTAATGGTAAATAAAGCAGCATTTATTTTCTGAACAAGATCCTGGACATGAGCTTTCCACAACAGTTTACTATCTATCCGAACGGCTAGGAACTTAAACTATTCCGTCTCGCTTATAATATGCCCATTCTGTCTGATCAAAAAATCGGTTCTTGTTGAATTGTGAGTTAGAAACTGTAAAAACTGAGTCTTACTGTGATTTAGCATCAAATTATTTTCCACAAGCCACAAACTTATTTCATGAACTACATTATTTGTTACTGTTTCAATATTACACACAAGATCCTTCACTATCAAGCTGGTGTCATCAGCAAACAGAAATATTTTTGAATCACCTGTAATACTAGAAGGCATATCATTTATATAAACAGCAGTGGCCCCAGCAGCGACCCTTGGGGAACGCCCCACTTAAAGTGCCCCATTGAGACTGAACATCACTACCACTCTCAACATTGCGGAGAATTACCTTCTGCTTTCTGTTCTTAAAGTAAGAGGCGAACCAATTGTAAGCTACTCCCCTTACTCCATAATGATCCAACTTCTGCAGTAATACGAGTATTTTGTGGTCAACACAGTCAAAAGCCTTCGTTAAATCAAAGAAAACACCTAGCGTTCGCAACCTTTTATTTAATCAGTCCAAAACCTCATAGAGAAAAGAGAATACAGCATTTTCAGTTGTTAAACCATTTCTAAAACCAAACTGAACATTTGACAGCAAATTATGTGAATTTAAATGCTCCAGTAACCTTGTATATACAACCTTCTCGATAACTTTAGCAAACACCGATGGCATAGAAATAGGTCTAAAATTGTCAACATTATTAATGTCTCCCTTTTTATAAAGTGGCTTCACTACCGAGTACTTTAATCGGTCAGGAAACCGACCACTCCTAAAGGAAAAGTTACAGATATGGCTAAGTACTGGGCTAACATACATACAACAATACTTCAGTATTCTGCTAGATACCCCGTCATATCCATGAGAGTTCTTGGTCTTTAGTGATTTAATTATTAACTCAATCTCCCTCTTGTCAGTATCATGGAGGAGCATTTCAGGTAACAGTCTCGGAACACTTTTTTCTAAGACCGCTTATGATTCCCTGTTGGGACTAGGTTTCTATTTAGTTCACCTGCTATATTCAGAAAGTGATTATTAAATACTGTACATATATGCTAGCCGGCCTCGGTGGTCTAGCGGTTCTAGGCGCGCAGTCCGGAACCGCGCGGCTGCTACGGTCGCAGGTTCGAATCCTGCCTCGGGCATGGATGTGTGTGATGTCCTTAGTTAGCTAAGTTCAAGTAGTTCTAAGTTCTAGGGGACTGATGACCACAGATGTTAAGTCCCATAGTGCTCAGAACCAACATATATGCGACTTATCAGTAACACGGACATTCCCACTACGCACTGATTCTATATCCTCGACCTGTCTCTGCAGACCAGCCACTTCCTTTACGACTGAGCACATGGTTTTAATTTTATCCTGAGATTTAGCTATTCTATCTGCATACCACTTACTTTTTGCCTTCCTAATAACGTTTTTAAGCACCTTACAATACTGTTTGTAATGGGCTGCTGCATTTAGATTCTGACTGTTTCTAAAGTTTTGATATGATTACCACTTTGTTCTACAAGATATTCTCATCCTTCTAGTCAGCCACCCAGGCTGCCTGTTTGTGCTAGTACCCTGTTTTGAACGTTCTAACGGAAAGCAACTTTCAAAGAGCATGAGAAAAGTCTTGAGAAAAGCATTATATTTATCGTCTACTGTATCAGCGCTATAAACATCTTGCCACTCTTGTTCCTTGATAAGGTTTACAAAGGTCTCTACAGCAACTGGATCAGCTTTCCTAAACAGCTGATGACTATATTTAACAGGTGTTGCAGCACAAAAATCTTTTAGAGTTAAAATTTGTGCATCATGATCTGAAAGGCCATTCACCTTTTTGCTAACAGAATTCCCTTCTAGAAATGAGGAATGAACAAAAATGTTGTCTATTGTTGTTCTACTGTTCCCTTGCACTCGTGTTGGAAAGAATACGGTTTGCATAAGATTCCTTGCACAATCACTTATACAATTAATATTGAAGTCACCACATATAACTAACTTTTTGTATTTCCTATAAAGTGAACCTAGAACCTCCTCTAGCTTTAGGAAAAGTGTTGTGAAATCGGAGTCTGGGGATCTACAAATAAGAACAGTTAGAAGTTTAGCTCCGTTAAATTTAAACACACCTGCACAACATTCAAACACCTTTTCAGTGCAGTACTTTGAAACATCAGTTGACTCAAATGGGATGCCGTTTTTCACATACATGGCTACTCTCCCACACCGCAAAGAGCTCCTCGAAAAGCTGCCAGCCAACCTGTATCCTGGTAAAGGAAGCCTCTGAATTATCTCCTTATTTAAGAAGTGTTCAGATATACCAATAATTTCAGAGTCAACATCTATAAGCAGTTCACTAACTTTATATCTAATACCTTGTATATTTTGATGAAATACACTAATTCCCTCATTACTCGGATACCTAAGCTTTGTCAAAAGTGGTTCCTTTGTTAGAGAGACTTCCCTTAAACAGGAATATCTATCAGCTGACTTCAGTCTAAAAAAGGTGCAGCTCTAACACCCACTACTGCAGGAATTTTCCCATGAGTGATCCCACCAACCCCACCTATGCTGTCACCTATAAGCTTTGCCAACCTCCCCATCCCATACCTGTTGAGGCGCAGGCCATGTCTAGTGAAACCCGTCCTGCTGATAGACTCCACCGACACCACTGAAATGTGACCCACGCTTTCTGTCATCAGCGCACCCCCAAGTCTCATGTTATTACGCCTCACGGCTGTATTAAGGTGAGGCCGATCGTGACGCTGAAACAGTTCCACGAAATGTACATTCGTGTTGCCAGTCTGAGTGGCTATCTTTTCCAGGTCACCATCTATGTTATTCTCCCCATCGCTATCAGTACTATTACCATCCCCACCCACAATCACTACCTGATCCTCTTTAGTAAAGTCCCTACATAACTCCCCTATGTTAACAGTCACCTGAGCCAATCCTGCATTAAGCTTCACAATGCTGGTGACCTGGTACTCACTCCCCAGCACTTCCTGCAACTGCTGGCCTACACCTCTGCCATGAGAACTACCTAACAGCAGAAACTTCTTCTTCCTCTTCGACTTTGCAACTGTTCTAGCCACCATAACTACTGAGGTCTGCTGCATGCTTCCTACATCTACAGCTACTACAGATTCCTCTCCACTAGACTCTGACAGTTGGTCATATCTATTGTAAACACCAATAGTAAAACTATCTGAAAATCTTCTTCTCCTAGAAGATCCCTTGCCAACAGCCAGCTCCCATTCCCCAACCCCCTTCTCCCTCCTCATCCTATCTAGCTCCTCCTGTGCGTTTTTCAACTGCACCTGAAGGGCACAGATCTTACGCTCCTGTTCCTCTATCAATTTACTCTTGCTACATAACCTGCAGTTCCAGGAGAGGATCTCACCAGAATGCCCACTGGCTTCCCCACTGTATTCCCCCCAGTGAAAATACTTCGAACAAGTCTCACAACGCAATCCACTACTCACGAACCTATGGCAAAGCCCACACTTCTCACTCATGGTAAAATTTTACTTTTTCTAAGTTCCGCTACTACAATAAGATGTTAAAAACCTGACTACAATAATCACAAACTTACTCTACAAGGGAAGTAACTACTATTATTAACAGTATTAATAAACAACAAATGTGAATATACCAAAAGACTAAAAAGAAAGAGAATGAAACGTCGAATGACACAGTAACGAAGCTGAAAACAGTTCCCAAAAAGTTCTTCTGAAATTATTTCACCACAAAAAACTCCGGTTGAAGACTACTAAAGTTCCTAAATAAACCACTATACACAAACAAATAATTAGTACTTAGCTTTCGATGCGCCGCTAGAGCTGCAACTGGTCAGCGCGAAATGTAAACACAGGTAAGAGGTTAGTTGCTCGATACGAAACACTCACAAATATCAGATCACAACACAAGAATGGCAGAGGTGAATGAAGAAACCACTAATACGTCACCTATATAGTAAATATTATCACAAAAATCGTTAAAATATGTATCTGAAACCTAAAATTATATAAAAACTTGGAGAGCGATCTCACACGCAGTCACTCGCTTATGACGTCACCACCTCCACCGACACAACCTATTACCCAAAACATAATGTGGCTTCAGACCTACTCTCTCTGCCTATTACCAACTCCTAAACCTCACCCATCTCCTCTCCGTCCAGCTTAACTCCCGTCTCTCTGTCATTTTTGCCTCCCTAGTTCTCGAAAAGGCCTATGACCACATATGGCATCCCAGTCTCCTGTTTAAACTCCAGACCGACACCTTCGTATCAACTATGTTTGTCCGATTGCCTCCTTCTTCTCCCACTGCCCCTCCTATGTTACCATCCATAACGCTGATTCCTGCACCTTTTATCCATCTGTGGGTGTGCCCCAGGGCTCTGTCCTCTCCCCTCTCCTCTACCTCCTGTACATAGCAGATATGCCCCAACCCTCTCCCTCCAGTCCATCTCCTGCTGTATGTAGATGACACTGCCTTCTTTGCACCCTTTCCTACCCTTAAATGCTCCCAATGCCTTCTCCAGAATCATCTTGACCTTTTTGCCACATGGTGTAACCACCCTCTACCATCCTCAACCCCAACAAATCCTTAATCTGTACCATCCTCTGTTATGCCGGTCCTGCCTGGATATCCACCCCCCCCCCCCCAAAATTCTATAAGTCCCTCCAGATCCTTGAGCTCCATGCACTACACCTCGCCTTCTGCCTCCTGTCCCCCACGCGGATCCTCTATGACCTGATTCATTTCCCCCATCTGCTCGTTTCACTCGAACATATCCAAGTCCTCTACACCTCCCACTGACTTGATCCCCCCCCCACCCCAACCCCTGGTTGCTCCTCTCAACTCCTGGCCGCTACCGCACTTTCACCGTTGCGTCCCCCCTACACTCCATCTCTACACACTTCATCTCCTTTCCTAGGGTGGCTTCTGTCATCTACCCCTCCCAGATGATGGCTTCTCTTCCGCCATTTATCCCTCATATCAAATCTGATCCTCGCCTCCCCCTCCCTCCCTCTGTCCTTTTCCCAGGCTCCCTCTGTCCCCTTCCATCCTGTTTCTTTTTCCCCGCCTACCCTCTCTTTGACAACTTTCTCTTCCTTAAGTCCTTTGGCTTTCCCCTCCACTGCCTTTCCCCACTCCTTCTCACATCCACCCTGTGTGTGTCGTCTCCCTCCATCGGCTCCTCCCCCCCATGTTGCTTTTCTCCTCCTCCCCAATTTTCCCACCTCTCCTGACTAGGTCCTCCCCTCCCCCCCCCCCCCCCCCAACTGCTTTCGTGTTTCCTTTATAATGCAGTGTTTAAGTGATGTGTCAGTATTACGCGTCCCGTTTTTTTTCTTTTTTTTTCATGTTATGAACGAAACCATCCTGTCACTAGGTGTCTTTTTAACTCCTGCGAACAAAATTCAGACTGTCGCCATGTTTTCTTTAATTGACCTGTCTAATTACTATGTGTTTCAATTAGCATCACCAACCTCTTGTTTTATATTTTAAATTCCGCAACTTTTCGCCTTGTTACAGATTTCATCAGTCACCTTTTCATCCTCTGTTTTTATCGTTTATTCTCTACTTTTTTTTGTCATCAGTCTACTGACTGGTTTGATGCAGCCCGCCACGAATTCCTTTCCTGTGCTAACCTCTTCATCTCAGAGTAGCACTTGCAACCTACGTCCTCAATTATTTGCTTGACGTATTCCAATCTCTGTCTTCCTCTACAGTTTTTGCCCTCTACAGCTCCCTCTAGTACCATGGAACTCATTCCCACATGTCTTAGCAGATGTCCTATCATCCTGTCCCTTCTCCTTATCAGTGTTTTCCACATATTCCTTTCCTCTCCGATTCTGCATAGAACCTCCTCATTCCTTACCTTATCAGTCCACCTAATTTTCAACATTCGTCTATAGCACCACATCTCAAATGCTTCGATTCTCTTCTGTTCCGGTTTTCAGACAGTCCATGTTTCACTACCATACAATGCTGTACTCCCGACGTACATCCTCAGAAATTTCTTCCTCAAATTAAGACCGGTATTTGATATTAGTAGACTTCTCTTGGCCAGAAATGTCTTTATTGCCATAGCGAGTCTGCTTTTGATGTCCTCCTTGCTCCGTCCGTCATTGGTTATTTTACTACTTAGGTAGCAGAATTCCTTAACTTCATTGACTTCGTGACCATCAATCCTGATGTTAAGTTTCTCGCTGTTCTCATTTTTACTACTTCTCATTACCTTCGTCTTTCTCCGATTTACTCTCAAACCATACTGTGTACTCATTAGACTGTTCATTCCGCTCAGCAGATCATTTAATTCTTCTTCACTTTCATTCAGGATAGCAATGTCATCAGCGAATCGTATCATTGATATCCTTTCACCTTGTATTTTAATTCCACTCCTGAACCTTTCTTTTATTTCCATCATTGCTTCCTCGATGTACAGATTGAAGAGTAGGGGCGAAAGGCTGCAGCCTTTTCTTACACCCTTCTTAATACGAGCACTTCGTTCTTGATCGTCCACTCTTATTATTCCCTCTTGGTTGTTGTACATATTGTATATGACCCGTCTCTACCTATAGCTTACGCCTATTTTTTTCAGAATCTCGAACAGCTTGCACCATTTTATATTGTCGAACGCTTTTTCCAGGTCGACAGATCCTATGAAAGTGTCTTGATTTTTCTTTAGCCTTGCTTCCATTATTAGCCGTAACGTCAGAATTGCCTCTCTCGTCCCTTTACTTTTCCTAAAGCTAAACTGATCGTCACCTAGCGCATTCTCAATTTTCTTTTCCATTCTTCTGTGTATTATTCTTGTAAGCAGCTTCCATGCATTAGCTGTTAAGCTGATTGTGCAATAATTCTCGCACTTGTCAGCTCTTGCCGTCTTCGGAATTGTGTGGATGATGCTTCTCCGAAAGTCAGATGGTATGTCGCCAGACTCATGTATTCTGCACACCAATGTGAATAGTCGTTTTGTTGCCACTTCCCCTAATGATTTTAGAAATTCTGATGGCATATTATCTATCCCTTCTGTTTTATTTGACCTAAGTCCTCCAAAGATCTTTTAAATTTCGATTCTAATACTGGATCCCCTATCTCTTCTAAATCGACTCCTGTTTCTTCTTCTATCACATCAGACAAATCTTCACCCTCATAGAGGCTTTCAATGAATTCTTTACACCTATCTGCTCTCTCCTCTGCATTTAATAGTGGAATTCCC
The DNA here is from genome assembly GCF_021461385.2 of Schistocerca piceifrons. Lineage (NCBI taxonomy): Eukaryota > Metazoa > Arthropoda > Insecta > Orthoptera > Acrididae > Schistocerca > Schistocerca piceifrons. The sequence goes on along the minus strand of NC_060140.1, from coordinate 639,191,860 downwards.
GTTGCACTCTTAATATTACCACCGTTGCTTTTAATGTCACCAAAGGTTATTTTCACTTTCCGTATGCTGAGTCTGTCCTTCCGACAATCATATCTTTCTCGATGTCTTCACATTTTTCCTGCAGCCATTTCGTCTTAGCTTCCCTGCACTTCCTATTTATTTCATTCCTCAGCGACTTGTATTTCAGTATTCCTGATTTTCCCGGAACATGTTTGTACTTGGCTGGCTCTGAGCCCTATGCGACTTAACTTCTGAGGTCATCAGTCGCCTAGAACTTAGAACTAATTAAACCTACCTATCCTAAGGACAACACACACATCCATGCCCGAGGCAGGATTCGAACCTGCGACCGTAGCGGTCACGCGGTTCCGTTTGTACTTCCTCCTTTCATCAATCAACTGAAGTATTTCTTATGTTACCCATGGTTTCTTCGCAGCTACCTTCTTTGTACCTATGTTTTCCTTCCCAACTTCTGTGATAGCCCTTTTTAGAGATGTCCATTCCTCTTCAACTGTACTGCCTACTGCGCTATTCCTTATTGCTGTATCTATAGCATTAGAGAACTTCAAACGTATCTCGTCATTCCTTAGTACTTCCGTATCCCACTTCTTTGCGTATTGATTCTTCCTGACTAATGTCTTGACTTCAGCCTACTCTTCATCACTACTATATTGTGATCTGAGTCTATGTCTGCTCCTGGGTACGCCTTACAATCCAGTATCTGATTTCGGAATCTCTGTCTGACCGTGATGTAATCTAATTGAAATCTTCCCGTATCTCCCGGCCTTTTCCAAGTATACCTCCTCCTCTTGTGATTCTTGAACAGGGTATTCGCTATTACTAGCTGAAACTTGTTACAGAACTCAATTAGTCTTTCTCCTCTTTCATTCCTTCTCCCAAGCCCATATTCTCCTGTAAACTTTTCTTCTACTCCTTCCCCTACAACTGCATTCCAGTCGCCCATGACTATTAGCTTTTCATCCCCCTTTACATACTGCATTACCCTTTCAATATCCTCATACACTTTCTCTATCTGTTCATCTTCAGCTTGCGACGTCGGCATGTATACCTGAACTATCGTTGTCGGTGTTGGTCTGCTGTCGATTCTAATTAGAACAACCCGGTCACTGAACTGTTCACAGTAACACACTCTCTGCTCTACCTTCCTATTCATAACGAATCCTACACCTGTTATACCATTTTCTGCTGCTGTTGATATTACCCGATACTCATCTGACCATAAATCCTTGTCTTCCTTCCACTTCACTTCACTGACCCTTACTATATCTAGATTGAGCCTTTGCATTTCCCGCCGGCCGCGGTGGTCTCGCGGTTCTAGGCGCGCAGTCCGGAACCGTGCGACTGATACGGTCGCAGGTTCGAATCCTGCCTCGGGCATGGATGTGTGTGATGTCCTTACGTTAGTTAGGCTTAAGTAGTTCTAAGTTCTAGGGGACTAATGACCACAGCAGTTGAGTCCCATAGTGCTCAGAGCCATTTTTGCATTTCCCTTTTCAGATTTTCTAAGTTTCCCTACCACGTTCAAGCTTCTGACATTCCACGCCCCGACTCGTAGAACGTTATCCTTTCGTTGATTATTCAATCTTTTTCTCATGGTAACCTCCCCCTTGGCAGTCCCCTCCCGGAGATCCGAATGGGGGACTATTCCGGAATCTTTTGCCAATGGAGAGATCATCATGACACTTCTTCAATTACAGGCCACATGACCTGTGGATACACGTTGTTGTTGTTGTTGTTGTGGTCTTCAGTCCTGAGACTGGTTTGATGCAGCTCTCCATGCTACTCTATCCTGTGCAAGCCTTTTCATCTCCCAGTACCTACTGCAACCTACATCCTTCTGAATCTGCTTAGTGTATTCATCTCTTGGTCTCCCTCTACGATTTTTACCCTCCACGCTGCCCTCCAATACTAAATTGGTGATCCCTTGATGCCTCAGAACATGTCCTACCAACCGATCCCTTCTTCTGGTCAAGTTGTGCCACAAACTTCTCTTCCCCCCAATTCTATTCAATACTTCCTCATTAGTTATGTGATCTACCCATCTAATCTTCAGCATTCTTCTGTAGCACCACATTTCGAAAGCTTCTATTCTCTTCTTGTCCAAACTATTTATCGTCCATGTTTCACTTCCATACAAGGCTACACTCCATACGAATACTTTCAGAAGCGACTTCCTGACACTTAAATCAATACTGGATGTTAACAAATTTCTCTTCTTCAGAAACGCTTTCCTTGCCATTGCCAGCCTACATTTTATATCCTCTCTACTTCGACCATCATCAGTTATTTTGCTTCCCAAATAGCAAAACTCCTTTACTACTTTAAGTGCCTCATTTCCTAATCTAATTCCCTCAGCATCACCCACTTTAATTTGACTACATTCCATTATCCTCGTTTTGCTTTTGTTGATGCTCATCTTATATCCTCCTTTCAAGACACTGTCCATTCCGTTCAACTGCTCTTCCAAGTCCTTTGCTGTCTCTGACAGAATTACAATGTCATCGGCGAACCTCAAAGTTTTTATTTCTTCTCCATGAATTTTAATACCTACTCCGAATTTTTCTTTTGTTTCCTTTACTGCTTGCTCAATATACAGATTGAACAACATCGGGGAGAGGCTACAACCCTGTCTTACTCCCTTCCCAACCACTGCTTCCCTTTCATGTCTCTCGACTCTTATAACTGCCATCTGGTTTCTGTACAAATTGTAAATAGCCTTTCGCTCCCTGTATTTTACCCCTGCCACCTTTAGAATTTGAAAGAGAGTATTCCAGTCAACATTGTCAAAAGCTTTCTCTAAGTCTACAAATGCTAGAAACGTAGGTTTGCTTTTCCTTAATCTTTCTTCTAAGATCAGTCGTAAGGTCAGTATTGCCTCACGTGTTCCAGTGTTTCTACGGAATCCAAACTGATCTTCCCCGAGGTTGGCTTCTACTAGTTTTTCCATTCGTCTGTAAAGAATTCGTGTTAGTATTTTGCAGCTGTGACTTATTAAACTGATAGTTCGGTAATTTTCACATCTGTCAACACCTGCTTTCTTTGGGATTGGAATTATTATAATCTTCTTGAAGTCTGAGGGTATTTCGCCTGTTTCATACATCTTGCTCACCAGATGGTAGAGTTTTGTCAGGACTGGCTCTCCCACGGCCGTCAGTAGTTCCAATGGAATATTGTCTACTCCGGGGGCCTTGTTTCGACTCAGGTCTTTCAGTGCTCTGTCAAACTCTTCACGCAGTATCATATCTCCCATTTCATCTTCATCTACATCCTCTTCCATTTCCATAATATTGTCCTCAAGTACATCGCCCTTGTATAGACCCTCTATATACTCCTTCCACCTTTCTGCTTTCCCTTCTTTGTTTAGAACTGGGTTTCCATCTGAGCTCTTGATATTCATACAAGTCGTTCTCTTATCTCCAAAGGTCTCTTTAATTTTCCTGTAGGCGGTATCTATCTTACCCCTAGTGAGATAGGCCTCTACATCCTTACATTTGTCCTCTAGCCATGCCTGCTTAGCCATTTTGCACTTCCTGTCGATCTCATTTTTGAGACGTTTGTATTCCTTTTTGCCTGTTTCACTTACTGCATTTTTATATTTTCTCCTTTCATCAATTAAATTCAGTATTTCTTCTGTTACCCAAGAATTTCTACTAGCCCTCGTCTTTTTACCTACTTGATCCTCTGCTGCCTTCACTACTTCATCCCTCAAAGCTACCCATTCTTCTTCTACTGTATTTATTTCCCCCATTCCTGTCAATTGCTCCCTTATGCTCTCCCTGAATCTCTGTACAACCTCTGGTTCTTTTAGTTTATCCAGGTCCCATCTCCTTAAATTCCCACCTTTTTGCAGTTTCTTCAGTTTTAATCTACAGGTCATAACCAATAGATTGTGGTCAGAGTCCACATCTGCCCCAGGAAATGTCTTACAATTTAAAACCTGGTTCCTAAATCTCTGTCTTACCATTATATAATCTATCTGATACCTTTTAGTATCTCCAGGGTTCTTCCATGTATACAACCTTCTTTCATGATTCTTAAACCAAGTGTTAGTTATGATTATGTTGTGCTCTGTGCAAAATTCTACAAGGCGGCTTCCTCTTTCATTTCTGTCCCCCAATCCATATTCACCTACTATGTTTCCTTCTCTCCCTTTCCCTACACTCGAATTCCAGTCACCCATGACTATTAAATTTTCGTCTCCCTTCACAATCTGAATAATTTCTTTTATTTCATCATACACGTTACGTGTCTTTAATGCAGTGGTTTCCATTGCCTTCTGCATCCTCATGTCGTTGATCATTGCTGATTCTTCCGCCTTTAGGGGCAATTTCCCACCCCTAGGACAAGAGAGTGCCCTGAACCTCTATCCGCTCCTCCGCCCTCTTTGACAAGGCCGTTGGCAGAATGAGGCTGACTTCTTATGCAGGAAGTCTTCGGCCGACAATGTTGATTATTTATCAAAATTTCCTTTACCCACTTGTTTTTCACATTATTAGTTGTCACTACGTTAAAAATTTTCTTGGCCAATCTATTTTCGTTCATCCTACGTGTGTATTCGTAGAGCGTTGCCCTTCTTTTCCTGATGTTGTCTATAATCGTCAGCATCTGTTCGTACAGCTCTTTTTAGGTATCTTTATTGTGATCCCCTCTTTATGAATCGGCGCGTAGATCTTTCTCTGTTTTTTCCTCTCTTGTTTTTCCAGCTTCTTGATTTTCGTCCTTCCCTTGATTACTGTTGTTTCTGAGGCCTCTGATAGGACTACTGTGCTGTAGTGTATTAATTTGGCGTTGATGGAAATCCTTCTGTTATTGTAATTATAAGTCTGTATGATTTTTGTCATCCATTGGATGTCGAGTTGAGTCCTGTTTTCTGTATAATCTCTCCCATAAATTTGAAACTTTCTATTTGTGTTAGCTTTACATACTTCCTTATCAGTGGTTGTCTGTCTGTGGATTTTGTGTCAATGTACTGCAGTATTTCTCATAAGATTTGTAGTTCTGTTTTGGCTAAGATTTGGTGTAGAGTCTGTAGAGCATCTTTAGCTTCTTTTCCGTTATTTGTTATCTTGACTATATCATCGGCAAAGACCAGACATGTTATGTTGACAGTTTTATCGTTGTATCTTTACCCCGTTGACTCCTTTGTCCCATGTCCTGATTTTTTTCTCCAAAACTCAGTTAAGTAGAATGGGTGACAGGCCATCTCCCTGTCTGATTCCCGTCTTGATTTCGAATGGGTCCTAGATCTCTTCCATAAACTGTACTTTGGATGTTGTATTTGTTAATGTTTCCTGGATCAGCTTTCTGGTCTTGTCCTCCTTCTTTTCTTCCAACTTTTCGAAACCTGTTTCTCGTTCTGTGAAGTCATAGAATTTTTGAAGTCGACTAATGTTATTTTGGTGTTCCTGGACTCTAGTGTTGTTGATATTGTTTTCAGGTGCCAGCCGGAGTGGCCGAGCGGTTCTAGGCGCTACAGTCTGGAACTGCGCGACCGCTACGGTCACAAGTTCGAATCCTGCTCGGGCATGGATGTGTGTGATGTCCTTAGGTTAGTTAGGTTTAAGTAGTTTTAAGTTCTAGGAGACTGATGACCTTAGAATTTAAGTCCTATAGTGCTCAGAGACATTTGTTTTCAGGTAGTAGATCTGCTCGTTGCATGACCTTCCATTTTTGATGCATTCTCGGTATTGTTTTATATGTGGAGCTAGCCGACTTAACAGGGGTTTGGATGGAATGTTATACACTGAAGAGCCAAAGAAACTGTTACAGAAGTGCCGCAACAAGACGTGGTATTGACGCGGCTAGTGTCTAAGGCAGTGCTTGAGGGAGTTGGCACCATGAATCCTGAAAAGGCTGTCGATAAATCCGTAAGAGTATGAGGGGGTAGAGATCTCTTCTGAACAGCACGTTGCAAGGCATCCTAGATGTAATCAATAATGTTCATGTATGGGGAGACTGGTGACCAACGGAAATGTTTGAACTCAGGAGAGTGTTCTGTAGCAATTCTGGAAGTGTGGGGCTTCGCATTAAGTTGCTGGAATTGCCCAAGTCCGTCGGAATGCACACTGGACACGAATGAATGCATCTGATGAGATATGATGCTTACTTAGTGTCACCTGTCAGAGTCGTATCTATACGTATCAGGGGTCCTACATCAATCCAACTGCACACGCTCCACACCATTACAGAGCCTCCACCAGTTTGAACAGTCGCCTGCTGACATGCACGGTCGATGGATTCATAAGGTTGTCTCCATACCTGTACGAATCCGTTCGCTCGATACAATTTGAAACGAGACTCAGCCGATCAGGCACCACGTTTCTAGTCATCAACAGTCCCATGTCGATGTTGATGGGCCCAGTCGAGGCGTAAAGCTTTGTATCGCGCAGTAATCAAGGGTACACGAGTGGGCCTTCGGCTGTGAAAACCCATACCTATGATGTTTGTTGATGGCCCAGCACTGAAATCTGCAGCAATTTGCGGAAGGGTTGTACTTCTGTCACATAGAACGATTCTCTTTAGTCGTCGTCGGTCCCTTCCTTGCAGGATCTTTTTCCGGTCGCAGCGATGTAGGAGAATTGGTGTTTTATCAGTTTCGTGATATTCGCGGCACACGTGAAATGGTCGTACGGAAAAAATCCCCACTTCATCGCTACCTCGGAGATGCTGTGTCCCGCCGCTGGTGCGCCGACTGTAACATCACGTTCAAACTCACTTAGCTCTTGATAAACTGTCATTGGAGCATAAGTAAGCGATGTAAAAACTGCGCCAGACACTTGGTGTCTTACATTAGCATTGCCGACGGCAGCGCCGTATTCTGCCTGTCTACATATCTATGTATTTGAACACGCATACCTATGCCAGTTTCTTTGGCGGAAGCGAGATGCATCTGCACTTATGTTCAAGCATGTACACTACTGGCCTTTAAAATTGCTTCACCAAGAAGATGACGTGCTACAGACGCGAAATTAAACCGACAGGAAGAAGATGCTGCGATATGCAAATGATTAGCTTTTCAGAGCATTCACATAAGGTTGGCGCTGGCGGCGGCACCTACAACGTGCTGACGTGAGGAAAGTTTAAAACCGATTTCTCATACACAAACAGCAGTTGACCAGCGTTGCCTGGTGAAACGTTGTTGTGATGCCTCGTGTAAAAGCAGAAATGCGTACCATCACGTTTCCGACTTTGATAAAGATTGGAATGTAGCCCATCGCGATTGCGGTTTATGGTATCGCGACGTTGCTGCTCGCGTTGGTCGAGATCCGATGACTGTTAGCAGAATATGGAATCGGTGAGTTCAAGAGTCGATCCCTGACTCAACAGATGTGGACGTTTGCAAGACAACAACCATCTGCACGAACAGTTCTACGACGTTTGCAGCAGCATGGACTATCAGCTTGGAGACCATGGCTGCGTTTACCTTGACACTGCATCACAGACAGGAGCGCCTGCGGTGGTATATTCAACGACGAACTTGGATGCACGAATGGCGAAACGTCATTTCTTCGGATGACTTCAGGTTCTGTGTACAGCATCATGATGGTCGCATCCGTGTTTGGCGATATCGCGTGTATTCTTCATCGCCATACTGGCGTATCACCCGACGTGATGGTATGGGGTGGAATTGGTTACACGTGTCGGTCACCTCTTGTTCGCATTGACGGCACTTTGAACAGTGGACGTTACATTTCAGATGTGTTACGACCCGTGGCTCTACCCTTCATTCGATCCCTGCGAAACCCTACATTTCAGCAGGATAATGCACGACCGCATGTTGCAGGTCCTGTACGGGCCTTTCTGGATACAGAAAATGTTCGACTGCTGCCCTGGCCAGCACATTCGCAAGATCTCTCACTAATTGAAAACGTCTGGTCAATGGTGGGCGAGCAACTGGCTCGTCACAATACGGCAGTCACTACTCTTGATGAACTGTGGTATCGTGTTGAAACTGCATGGGCAGCTGTACCTGTATACGCCATCCAAGCTCTGTTTGACTCAATGCCCAGGCGTATCAAGGCCGTTATTACGGACAGAGGTGGTTGTTCTGGGAACTGATTTCTCAGGATCTATGCACCCAAATTGCGTGAAAATGTAATCGCATGTCAGTTCTAGTATAATATATTTGTCGAATGGATACCCGTTTATCATCTGCATTTCTTCTTGGTGTAGCAATTTTAATGGCCAGTAGTGTAATTCTTCCAGTGTTCCCATGTTGTGGTGCAAATCCTGAATATGTGTGTGTGTTTCGAGTGACACTTTTCTTTTTTCCGCTCAGGATACCAGGTGGGATACAAGGTGCTAGACTTATCCGCTGACGGCGGCTTCCTGTCGCTGGCCTCGTGCAACAAGTTCGCCCAGCAGTGCTACGGCGTGATCCTGGCGCGCGACTTCAACGTCACGGGCCGCGACGCCGAGCTTCTGGCGGCTCACCGCGGCCTGGCGCGAGCCGGCCTCAACGACACCGCGCTGGGCCACCGCCAGCACCCCGACGCCTGCAGCCGGGGAGGGGTGGGAGCAGGCTCAGGCGCCGGCGGAGGCGCGGGGGACGCCGCCCTGCAGCCCGTGCGCTACGACGTCTGATGGCTGACCGCCGCCGCGCCGCTGCCGGCTGCCAACAGGTGGTCCACCCGCGCCCTCAAAACAGCAACACGCAGTACTTGCTGTTACAGCAGGTGTCATTTTCACTATTGCTGCAGTTCGTGCTGCTCGAATCACAAGATACCTATCTCTAGGCAAATTAAATTTAGAACTATCATTAATAATGCGTGTATGTCGTGAAAGATTTTGGGGCCATCTGTCCACATACAACCATTTTATAGTTCGGCTGTACTTGATAACTGTGAATCTCGCACCGAAAGCACTGTATAATAGATCTGAAATAAAATGGTCTGTTTTACTAGTACACTAAACGCCAAACATAAATTAACTGCACTATTACACCATGTTTATTTTGTAACATAAAATATTATTTTTACGTGTTTTTTTGTTTTGTTTTTTTGTTGTTATCCTCACAAAGAAGATTGGCAAGAAGGGTACTGCACACTACACTTGGTTCTTTCATCAGCGTCCCAGAAGAATCGGAGAAAAGAATTCTTCTCAATTCCATTTTTAGGTCCAGTGTCATACCAGATTCAAAGGTTGCTTCGTATTAAATACAAATGTAATATTGCCTTTTCCACTAATAACAACTGGAGAAAAAATGTCATCCATAATTTAAAGTCAACTACTAACCCTCTGCATAATTCTAGTGTCTACAAGATTTCATGTGACACTTGCGGTGCCTATTATATCGGTCAAACAGGACGTGCCTATTCAATTCGCTGTAAAGAACATTTTCTGAGGAAAAACGGTTCGTGTGCCCCTATTCTTCTTTTGGAGATCACCTGTTAATCGCAGGACACTCTCCTTAAGGAGTTGAGAAGTTGGAAATTTTGCGTATTGAAAAAAAAGGGCGTGAACTTGATATTTTAGAGGAGCTGGACATTTTCAAGCATTTACTTTCGAATGACGGACTTTGTCTCAACGAGCAGGTACAGTTGCGCGGAAGAAGTTATTTCAATGGTATAAAGCCGCTGCTTGACGAGATCTAACACTTTGATGTACCAACTACTTCTTGCAGATTCAGAAATACCTTTTCTTTCTACTTCTTACGGCTCATATACGTAAATTAAAAAAAACTTTTTTGGTTTTTATAACGTATCTTTAAAGCAATCAGTAATGTCATCTAATGGATTATTTCGTATATGTCTTCTTTATGCATTTATTCTGGAATTTTTGTAGTACAGCCAGTCATTCATTAGTTGTATTTTATATCATGCAGTATCCCGCTATTGTAATTACTTCATGTACACCGTTCAGGTCTTGGTTTATTTCCCTCTCTGCAGTTACGAGAGATGGTTATAAAATAGCTTGTTTTACCAATTAGCCACCAGATTGTCTTGAAGTTGCCGTGACGCACAAGTCACATGATGTTTCAGTTTTGTGTTGACTGTAGCAGAGGACACATGGCAGCCCCTAGTGGCTTGCACCTCTGTTGCGTTTTATTTTAATTCTGACTATCTGACGCTGTCAGGTATGACCACAGCTTTCGTATTTTTTGGTACGTTATGCTGTAATATTTAGTTTTAATTTTGTCCGAAGAAGGTGTCCCTTGTGACACTGAAACCTAGGTTACAAATTAATTGTGTTGGCGACTGAGGCCTGTGTTTTTCAAAATTTTGTATTATTCTTACTGTTTATAGCCATGTAACTGTCATTTAATCTTATGCTGCTCAATGGCTTTGTTTTTGTAACTATCTGACGGACTAATGCTCTTGAATGCTTGCTGCTCCACAACTTTCAGAAATTTATCAAAGCTGCACAGAAATGTTTATTTGCCAAAATCGGTCTGCGGGTTAGTAACCCATCATCAGTGGCATCTGATATAGGGAAACAAACTATCTACACTCCTGGAAATGGAATAAAGAACACATTGACACCGGTGTGTCAGACCCACCATACTTGCTCCGGACACTGCGAGAGGGCTGTACAAGCAATGATCACACGCACGGCACAGCGGACACACCAGGAACCGCGGTGTTGGCCGTCGAATGGCGCTAGCTGCGCAGCATTTGTGCACCGCCGCCGTCAGTGTCAGCCAGTTTGCCGTGGCATACGGAGCTCCATCGCAGTCTTTAACACTGGTAGCATGCCGCGACAGCGTGGACGTGAACCGTATGTGCAGTTGACGGACTTTGAGCGAGGGCGTATAGTGGGCATGCGGGAGGCCGGTTGGACGTACCGCCGAATTGCTCAACACGTGGGGCGTGAGGTCTCCACAGTACATCGATGTTGTCGCCAGTGGTCGGCGGAAGGTGCACTGTAGCACTGATAAGCATGTCGGTTAACACGACAAGAAATGAAATCTGTTCTGTAACATAGCATACAGGTTCTCATGTATATTACTGCTATCAGGTCTTAGGCAGTCACAATCTTGATAACGTTTGACATAATTGTAAACACGGGACTGACAGGTTGAACAGTGTACATTACCTGTCTTTCGTTATTTCTAAGATAATATTTTGCGACATACGTTCATACATGTAAATTAAAATTTTTAGACATTTTTACATGAAGGTAGAATATACAAAAGGTACAAAATTTCGAAATAATCTAACATATCACGTCTAATTAGACAGTTTTACATGCGGGACGTAGACTCCAAACCATTCTCCATAAAGCAGAAAAAGGCAAATTATTAACTATTCTAGAAGTATTTGAAATATACACCCATATGACGAAACAAACGGACAACATGCTTACGGGATAAGATGCACAAACAAAATTTCAGAAGTGTTTTAACCAGCTAATGTTTGTTTGGAGTCTATGTCCTCCATATAAAACTGTCTAATTGGATGTGATACGTCGGAGTTTCTTGCTATTCTATACCTTCTTTTATGTATTCTACCTTCACGAACGATTTGCTGAAAAACTGTAATATGTATGTGTGTGTGTGTGTGTGTGTGTGTGTGTGTGTGTGTGTGTGTGTTTGAATTAACAAAACACAACTAATGTAGACTCTTTGTTCTGTCAGTTCCATCTTTTCAGTATATCATAATTATGTCAAATGTTATGAAGAATTGTCACTGCCTAAGATTTGCAAACTGTATACTATGCAATAGGACGCGTTTCAGATCCCATCATATTAATTGACAAGTATGTCACTGCTTTATTTTACTTCTAGTTATGTAGGACCAAATTGAGGACCAAATCTTCAATGTCATGGAACGTGTCAGTACATGAAATTAAAACATAAAAATAATAACACATAAAGTAAAATGTTAATGAATCCAAAAAAATACTGTCCATAAGTTTATGTAAACGCAATCAACAATATAACACAAGAATCAGCTTAATTTTTTAAGGAGCTCCTCGACAGAATACAAGGAGCGACGCATGAGAAAACTCTTCAGCTTAGATTTGAAAGCACGTGGATTGCTGTTAAGATTTTTGAATTCTTGTGGTAGCTTACTGAAAATGGATGCAACACTACACTGAAACCCTTTCTCCACAAGAATCAAGGAAGTGCGATCCAAATTCAGACTGGATTTCGGCCAAGTATTAACTGAGTGAAAGCTGCTAATTTTTGGGAATAAGCTGATATCGTTAAATAGAAATGACGGTAAAGAATATATGTATTTACGTACCAATTTCAGAATACCCAGACTAGTGAACAGGGGCCGATAAGACGTTCGCGAACTTAGCACCCCTTGTTGCCCGAACTACCCGTTCATGAGCCAAATATATCGTTCGAGAATGAGAAGAGTTACCCCAAAATATAAAACCATACGTCATACGAATCAAAACCAGCAAACTACTATTCGTGTTGAGCTGTGACTTACTTCAGATACCGTTCGAATAGTAAAAATGGCAGCATTAAGTCTTTGAAGAAAATCCTGAACGTAGGCTTTCCATGACAATGTGCTACCTATCTGAACACCAAGAAATTTGAACTGTTCAGTTTCACTAATCGTATGCCCATTCTGTGAAATTAAAAGGTCGGGTTCTGTGTGTTAGAAAATGTAAAATCTTAGTTTTATGTGATTTAGCGTTTGTTTGTTTTCTACAAGCCATGAACTTATGTCATGAACTGCATTATTTGAAACAGTGACAATGTTACACACAATATCCTTTACTACCGAGCTGATGTCATCGGCAAACGAAAATATTTTAGAATCACCTGTAATACTAGAGGGCATATCATTTATAATAAGGAACAGGAGAGGCTCCAGCACTGATCCCTGAGGCACTCCATATCCCCCCCCCCCACCACCACCACCACCACCACTATCACCATTTGATCATGCCCCATTCAGACGGTGCATCATAGCTATTCTTAACACTGTGTATAATGATATTTTATTATCTGTTGTGAAAGTAAGAGGTGAACCAATTGTGAGCAACTCTCCATATTCCTTAATGGTCCAACTTCTGGAGTAATATTTTGTGAGCAACACAATCAAATGCCTTAGTTAAATCAAAAAAGATGCCTAGCGCTCGATACCTTTTGTTTAATCCATCGATTACCTCACAGAGAAAAGAGAATATAGCATTTTCAGTTGTTAAACCACTTCTAAAACCGAATTGTTAATTTGGTAGCAAATTGTGTGAAATAAAATGATCACTTATCCTTACATACACGTCCTTTTCAACAACGTTAACAAACACTGATGGCATAGACATAGGTCTAAAATTGTGTACCGTATTCCTTTCTTCCTTTTTATAAAGCGGCTTCACTGCTCATTACTTTAATCGTTCAGAAAACTGACCATTCCTAAAGGAAAAATTACAAATATGGCTAAGTAAAGGGCTAACATGTGCAGCACAGTGCTTTAATATTCTTCTAGGTACTTCGCCATATCTCTGAGAGTCCTTTGTCTTCAGTGATTTAATTATTGAATCAATCCCCTCTTGTCAGAATCACAGAGGATTAGTTTAGTCATCAGTCTCGGAAAGGCATTCCAAGAGAGTTATATGATTCCTTGAAGAAACTATGTTTTTATTTAATTCACCAGCAATTCTCAGAAAGTGAATGTTAAATGCTGCACATATATCGGACTTAGCATCGACAGAAATGTTTTTACTACCAACTGGCTTAATATCGTCGATCTTGCGATGCTGGCCAGACACTTCCTTCGTGACTGACCATATGGTTTTAAGTTTATCCTGTGAATTAGCTATTCTATTTGCTTACCACACACTCTTTGCCTTCGTAATAATATTTGAAGCACCTTGGAATACTGCTTGTAATGAGCAACTGTAGTTTGATTGTGACCGCTGCATCAGCTTTCCCACATAGTTTGTAGTTATATATAACAGCTGTTTGAGTACAAAAACGTTTTAGAGTTAAAATTTCTGCATCACGGTCTGAAAGCCCATTCACCCTTTTACTAACAGAATGACCATCTAATAATGAAGAATGGCTAAAATGGTTCAAATGGCTCTGAGCACTATGCGACTTAAGTTCTGAGGTCATCAGTCGCCTAGAACTTAGAACTAATTAAACCTAACTAACCTAAGGACATCACACACATCCATGCACGAGGCAGGATTCGAACATGCGACCGTAGCGGTCGCTCGGTTCCAGACTGTAGCGCCTAGAACCGCACGACCGGCAATGAAGAATGAATGAAAATATTGTCAATAGCTGGGCTACTGTTCCCCTGCACCCTGGTTGAAAAAAAAAAAAAAAAAAAAAAAAAAAAAAAAAACAGATTGCATCAGATCATATGAATTTAGGAGATCTTCCAACATCCTTTTCCTTGCACAGTTACACACTACAGAGGTACATAATATGAGTAGAGTTATAGTACTCCTTCTATATATACCGTTGTCATTTGGTAGAAATCAGTTTACTTGCATTTTTTCGTTCCTCTGTATCATATGCCATTGATGATGTCAACCAGTTTTGGAAAATAAACATTTCTAGTGCACTTCATGGTGTATAGAAGACGTACTTTAATAAATTATGGCGTAATATTGGTAAAAGGATTTGCGACATGTAAGGTCTACTCTTGAGCACTGAATCTAGTTGTTCTAATATTGAAGTCGTCTCTTGATCAGCCATCTATACCTGCCAATATCGTACTCCGTTTCACATGCGGTTCACGTCAGTGAATTCTCGTTGAGTGTGTCGCTCCCATTATGGTGACGACACTATACATTTCTGTCGTGATATTCGTGAGAAAATGATATTTAAATAAGAAACCAACAATTGTAAAGTTCCTGAGCTACGAATTATTATTGATCATTTAGAACCTCAGCACCGACTGTTAATGTTAATGTTAATTTTTGTCAGTCACGTAGACACTTCGCCGAACGTTGAAATGAACACAATACTTTGCTTTTTATTCACTCGCAATATCTTACCTTTTTGTACTCTCAGCATGATTTTCACAATCACTGCGTATTCTCAGTCCTGCCCACATGCTCCCAACCATCACCACTCGAAATTTACTATCACCTCTACGGTTCTCTCTCAATCTTTTCCTCTCTCCCTTCTCTCTCTCTCTCTCTCTTTCTGTCTTCCTCGCTCCCTGTCCCTCCCTCCCCATTCCTTTGTGACATTCGCCACATTCCGACCGCCCATTTAACAAGGGTGTGCCACCTGCCTATTAGGTTCTGATAGAGCGAACACCACGCAAGAGTTCGCAATAGTGAAACATATGTCTCGCACATAGTAGGCTGAAGAGCCTAGTACTTTTCTGAACGATTATTTTTTGCAGGATATTTCGTACTCAAAGAATTAAATCAATGTGCACTGAGTCGAGGAGCTAATGCTTTAATCATATATGTGTTAATAAAAACGTAAGGTGACATATGACGTGTCAAACGACTTATTACAGTAGAATGAGATTTTCACTCTGCAGTGGAGTGTGCGCTGATATGAAACTTCCTGGCAGATTAAAACTGTGTGCTGGACCGAGACTCGAACTCGGGACCTTTGCCTTCTGCGGGCAAGTGCTCTACCAACTGAGCTACCCAAGCACGACTCACGCACCGTCCTCACAGCTGTACTTCTACCAGTACCTCGTCTCCTACCTTCCAAACTTTACAGAAGCTCTCCTGCGAACCTTGCAGAACTAGCACTCCTGAAAGAAAGGATATTGCGGAGATGTGGCTTAGCCACATCCTTGGGGATGTTTCCAGAATGAGATTTTCACTCTGCAGCGGAGTGTGCGCTGATATGAAACTTCCTGGCAGATTAAAACTGTGTGCCGGACTTATTACATTTATTACCTTTTGTCACTGAAGCAGCGTGTTATAGCAACTACACGAGGTTGTCCATGCTTACACATTGCTGATACTGATTATTACTTTTTCTTTCTCCTTTTATATAACTGCATTATAGTTGATATATGTGGTGTTTAGTCCTAATAAATAAGACATATGCCTATGTAACAGTTTCCTTTATGTTACACAACGTATTCGTTCCTGTTACCACATTTATTGTCTTGCGTACAGCGTTTCGTTAACATGTAAATCTTAATAATACTTATAAATGTAATATATACGTTACAGCTACAGCGCGGGAGAGTCTGCGCTGTAAAATATCGTTAGCCTACGCCCTACGGTCTTACAGCAGACACTGCGGCAGTGTGTGGGCAGAGATGTAACTCTGGTAGCTGGACTCAGTTCACTTGTGTGTCAAGCACGACAGAAAAAAAAAAAATCGTGACTTCGGCATATTCTGCAGTTTAATGTGATTGAGCGTGCATTAAACGTGAGATAGCAAACGACAGTTTCACGTGGCAGAAATGTGTTTTGCCAACTCGAGCGTAAATAAGTGAGGATAGTTTTTGCTTCCATCCGGCTCGTATTTAGCAGAAGCAAACACTGAGATATCACAGTCGGCAAAATGACTACGCACACCATGAAGGATGTTGAGACTGTAGGCCTACATGAACATTAAGGACCGTACAACTCTATCGCCGCCTCCGCCTAGCAACAGAGAGAACGTTGGAGGACATCATGCAGCACGTGCAGCTAAGTGAATTCAAACTACGAACTGTCGCTCCCTCCTCTGCAAAAATTAGCTAACATTTTCATCTTCTAATTTTTAAGTACTTCCATTCCAAAGGGCTTTACAGAAATCAACATTTTGTAGAAATGTGCTTTAACAGTAACTGAACTGACTGGCTCAAATGCCTCTGAGCACTATGGCACTTAACAGCTGAGGTCATCAGTCCCCTAGAACTTAGAACTACTTAAACCTAACTAACCTAAGGACATCACACACATCCATGCCCGAGGCAGGATTCGAACATGCGACCCTAGCGGTCATGCGGTTCCAGACTGAAGCGCCTAGAACCGGTCAGCCATTCCGGCCGGCACTGAATTGATTGGTCTCTTACTTATACTTGGCCCCGATATTCATGTATTACATTATCATAAAATTCCCGTTCTAATCTGTTTAGATACAATTTTTTTCAAAGTATATAATTTCAAATATGTTCTCCATTTTTACGTACAGTAATATGTCTTGCAGTTTGCCATTTACGTTAAAGTGAATGATGTCACATATTTCCGTGTTATTAACGACAAAACACTGACGGAAACTTGGGTTTGCTTATGAAACCTGTCATTACAGCTCTCTGAATACGTGGATGAACTCGTTTGCTCATTCAATCATTTCTGGTGAAACGTCCCCTTGGAAAAATTTATACATGACTGTGCTTAAACTGACACACAATATTTTTAGCACAACGCAATCTGACTTTCAAAAATCCCTACAAAAGAATGGCCCTGACTAACATTAACCTATACGTTTCACAAATCACTTACCTCACAAAAATCTTGGTTACTCGAACTACTGCAATACAGCGAGCGCCACTACTGCCAGCTAAATAAAAGATTCAAACTACGGAAGGCACTAACTACTGATAGGCATAGTTAGCAAATGAAAGATTTTAATAGAGAACAAACAATGTATTTACCTTAATAGTCATCAAAAGTCATAATATATATAGCAGTTCATAACATCCAGTCTTACAAATTTCAAAACTCCGCCATTTCTCTCCCCAAGTCCACCACTGCTGGCGGCTCACCTCCAACCGCGCAACGCTACGTGCTGTTAACATCCAGCTGCTGCTGCCCAACACTACAATGGCAGACAACAATGCAAACTAGCCACAGACTGCACACAGCACAGCCAGTGATTTTCATACAGAGCGCTATGTGCCGTTACCAATATAAGAACCTAAACAGCCTACTTACATAGCCCCCATGCTCCCCACAAAAAATTTTACAAATTGTTTTGGGCAGTGGCCAAAAATGATTTGAAGAAATTTTTCATAATTACAATAACAAAGATATCAAATGCACACACTTATTGATACAATGTTGGTCAAAAGCTAAAATTTTCTCACAGTCCATAAAGACAGTCCTGATCATTTATCACAGTAAAATAGCAGTGTTTTTCTCAAAGTCTGAGCAGTAAAAGAAAATGCACATGGAAGTAGTGGATTTCCATGCAGTCTTGAAGAAGTAGTGTTGTCCTTCCAACGGAAAGACAGTGCCGACTCTTGACATGCAGACAGGTAATGGGCCACAACAGAGTAAACCCACCGCAGAGTCAGTCGAAGTTTTGAAGAATATTGGTAGGTAGGTCATCACAGAGTAGACCCACTGTAGTCCTGGTAGAGATTACGGGTATTGGTGGGCCACCAGAGGTGCAGACCCACTGCAGTCCTTGTAGAAATAATGGTATTGGTGGGCCACCAGAGGTGCAGACCTACTGCAGTCCTTGTAGAAATAATGGTATTGGTGGGCCATCAAAGATGCAGACCCACTGTAGTCCATGTAGAGACGGCCAGCAGCCATCTGTTGCGACTGTGCAGTTGCACAATCACCATCGAAAAGTCTTGCAGAGAATATAGCAAGTCTATAAACCACCACTTGTGCACTCACAAAGTTTCTGGAATTGTCCTTAGAACCAGCAGTGCTGTTATCCAGTCCCTTGCTGAATTATTAACACACGTACAAACACTAACAGTCCCTACTTCTCACATATTGTCCATATACTATGACCAACAGAAATGTGTGCAGTGAAATGGAACTTACAAGTTAATAATATGATGAACTGGTGTCAATTACAATGTTATAATATAAGAATACAATTACAAAGGTACAAAATACATCATTAAAGAACATAACAATAGAGATAACATTTGTAGTAATACACGCTTTACAAAAGAATAGAAATAGACATATACATCAGTGTTACATGAATTATGACATAAGTAAATAAATAAAATATCAGAATAACTTTTGAAACATCAACTTCACACATGAGCATTAAAACAAAACAGAATAAATAATGTCTAAACACCTTTACAAAGAAAATAACATATTATTAGAAAAATTCCACAACGTCACTCATATCAGCTAAACACATAAAGACAGGAAGAACACAAATATACAAGAGTACACAAACACATAGCAGAATAACAGAAAGGGAAAGGACAGGGTTTGTTTTACTGCAGTATCTTGCAAACAAAACTTTCTTTACTTCTTGGAGATCTCCCTTCGTTCTCCATTATTTCAAAAAGTGCTATCTATATCTGCTTTCTGTACTTTTTTTGTAAAACTTCTCAATGCATTTCTTCCAATTCATCGCAACTCATTCTTTTATACACTCCTGGAAATGGAAAAAAGAACACATTGACACCGGTGTGTCAGACCCACCATACTTGCTCCAGACACTGCGAGAGGGCTGTACAAGCAATGATCACACGCACGGCACAGCGGACACACCAGGAACCGCGGTGTTGGCCGTCGAATGGCGCTAGCTGCGCAGCATTTGTGCACCGCCGCCGTCAGTGTCAGCCAGTTTGCCGTGGCATACGGAGCTCCATCGCAGTCTTTAACACTGGTAGCATGCCGCGACAGCGTGTACGTGAACCGTATGTGGAGTTGACGGACTTTGAGCGAGGGCGTATAGTGGGCATGCGGGAGGCCGGGTGGACGTACCGCCGAATTGCTCAACACGTGGGGCGTGAGGTCTCCACAGTACATCGATGTTGTCGCCAGTGGTCGGCGGAAGGTGCACGTGCCCGTCGACCTGGGACCGGACCGCAGTGACGCACGGATGCACGCCAAGACCGTAGGATCCTACGCAGTGCCGTAGGGGACCGCACCGCCACTTCCCAGCAAATTAGGGACACTGTTGCTCCTGGGGTATCGGGGAGGACCATTCGCAACCGTCTCCATGAAGCTGGGCTATGGTCCCGCACACCGTTAGGCCGTCTTCCGCTCACGCCCCAACATCGTGCAGCCCGCCTCCAGTGGTGTCGCGACAGGCGTGAATGGAGGGACGAATGGAGACGTGTCGTCTTCAGCGATGAGAGTCGCTTCTGCCTTGGTGCCAATGATGGTCGTATGCGTGTTTGGCGCCGTGCAGGTGAGCGCCACAGTCAGGACTGCATACAACCGAGGCACACAGGGCCAACACCCGGCATCATGGTGTGGGGAGCGATCTCCTACACTGGCCGTACACCACTGGTGATCGTCGAGGGGACACTGAATAGTGCACGGTACATCCAAACCGTCATCGAACCCATCGTTCTACCATTCCTAGACCGGCAAGGGAACTTGCTGTTCCAACAGGACAATGCACGTCCGCATGTATCCCGTGCCACCCAACGTACTCTAGAAGGTGTAAGTCAACTACCCTGGCCAGCAAGATCTCCGGATCTGTCCCCCATTGAGCATGTTTGGGACTGGATGAAGCGTCGTCTCACGCGGTCTGCACGTCCAGCACGAACGCTGGTCCAACTGAGGCGCCAGGTGGAAATGGCATGGCAAGCTGTTCCACAGGACTACATCCAGCATCTCTACGATCGTCTCCATGGGAGAATAGCAGCCTGCATTGCTGCGAAAGGTGGATATACACTGTACTAGTGCCGACATTGTGCTTGCTCTGTTGCCTGTGTCTATGTGCCTGTGGTTCTGTCAGTGTGATCATGTGATGTATCTGACCCCAGGAATGTGTCAATAAAGTTTCCCCTTCCTGAGACAATGAATTCACGGTGTTCTTATTTCAATTTCCAGGAGTGTATATTCTACCCCTCTTAAGCTAACTTAAATCTACTGAGCTCAGATGCTAAACCAAGGGACGAGGCAATGCAGAAGCACAAAACAATTAACACAAACAGCAATGACAAAAAAATGGAAATTGTCAAAGCAAGCTACAGTAAATCTAAATTACCAAGCAATGCAACATTACAACTAATATGAGCTAATGCGCAGCAACAAGAAAAATAAATCAGTAGTGAAACTAGATTAACAGAGTAATACAAAGTGAAATTTAGTTGCATTGTGCCTGGCACACAGCAGAAGCAAATGCAATAACTTATATGTAAACATGACAAAGCTCAAGCAGAAAGAATAGTAACCTAAAGACAACAATGCATATAAGGGAAATGTCGATACACATCTTAATGTCTATGTAATTAAAGTGGTGCACCACAACTTATTCTACGAAAAATATTACCAAGTAGTTGAAAAGAAAATTATGTATGCAAGTCCTGTGAAGGGAAATGTCTTTTTGTGCTCCTTCGTTTTTCTTAAGTTATTATTTACTGGATCTGTAGGTATAAAATATCTATTTTAGTACATCCATAAAATTTTATTTTAACCAATGCTGCAGTGCAGCTAGAAACTAGATATTAAACAAAATGAGCAAACTCTCAACTAGAAAGACAATAGATGTAAAATGTTTCTCATCATTTCATTAGGCATTTTAGTAAATATCATAAATTAAGAGCTCCACAGTATAATCATATGTTTTCAAGTTTGAGCGTGTCGTATTTGCGATGCTTTCTACAAAGAAATGTCAATAGCGAGGATAATGGCCTCCTTTTTTTCCTACCTATGCCGCTGAAAGGCACACACTAATGGCTTTTTCTCCAGGCAGGTGGCACAGCTGGGTGGCCATGACGTATTACGTGCAGGTCACTCAACTTTCTTACCGAAATATTTATGACAGCAGTTTCCACTACAGTGACAGTCTCATGTAAAAAATTTCACAGGTCGAGTATTTGCATTGCAAATGTGTAGAAACTAAATCCTATCAATATAACAGAGTCCAAAAAAATTTTTGCGGCATTGTGATACATTCACGCATTTACACACATTTCATAACTCTTTAAAGTACGATTCTCAGCTTACTGATCATAAACGTACCTCAACAGCATAATACATATCACGGTCGTAAAAATATCATAACATCTCAGTCAATTCTTAAAATCGTCGTAGCTTCCTCCAATAATCTCAAAACCTAAAACAAAATTCTCTGCTCATTTCAATAGTGTCATCTACCTCAAACGTACTTTAAAAATCATGATCACATACCAAATATATCATTCAAAGCCCTCATAGTATCACAATGGTTCTGAAAAAATATGAACAGTTCACAAAGTACAGACAAAATACAATTTCATAAGTGTGAAGTTATCCATCTGTGTAATTGCGTAAACATGTGTCACTGATGTAGTAAAATAAATGTTTGTCCCTCCCAGTTAAATGATCAGATAGCTGTGTAATTTGTGTGTTAGAGAAATATGGTACCGAAGTGTAAAGTTGTATAAGCAAATACCATATTAGCTAGGGCTCCTTGTGCTTGCCAAACACATGGTACACCAAGTAAGCGTGTTCCCCCTGAGGATTAATGTAATTACACCCTCAGGTGTTACAGATTACAGCAATGGAATGAAATGTATCACGGAAAACTTTCTTTGTAATTCAAAAATCTTTAAAAATAAATGTTTTAAGTACAAATTTAATCACTCAAATGCGTGTCCTGTAGCACTAAATGTGCGTCTTGCTGTAAGATAATTCTGTGGAAGTGTCGTAGTTATCATTCTCTGTAAGCAAAGTTCTGCTGAAGTCAAAGTACTTACCTCATTATAAACAAAAGTGAAATGCTTTGCGTATAGATATCTTAGTTATTACGCTTATTGCCGTGATGAAGAAAGTACTATGCTGTAACGTATTGTTGTGCTACGGAAAAGGCTGTCTCCTTGTAGCTATACCACAAAAGTTACTACTAAAACATGTTTTACTTTCCAGAAGAATTCAGAAAAACTGTGCAGATATAAAACAGATACACCGCAAAAGCAACATTGTAAATTGTCACTCATTAGTAGCGTCGTGATAAAATCGTGTAGCTGTCACATAAACTAACCACTGTGTCATCAGGTATCTCATAGAAACTACTTTAAATCCAGAATGTATTTTCAAGTAAACCAAAATGTTGCATTAAAATCTCATTAGCAATACCAGTATATGTTCTAAGTCTGTAAGCCTTATAGTCGTTACGTAATCGTGCAATGAACAAGCAAGAATGTACAAATAACAACACTGTGTCATCTGTTCACTATAAAAACGCATTCGTAACTTCTGTTTGAAAATGTTCCCTAGGTTCTAGGATGGATAGTTAACTTCAAAACATTGTTGCATGTTAACAGTTTCTCAGTGTGACAAATTGTACTAGTAGTGTGAAGTGAAAAATTTTATGGCAAAGACTAAATTAAAAAGCAGATTATCTCTCAATAAACGGTTTTACATGTGACATGTGGTGCAATCCTTTACCCTCTCTAGTGAGCAGAGTTTCGACTTCAAAGTAATTATCATGTTGTATACGTCGGTAAGGAATGCTAAAATTTTTTCTCAAGCTTAACGCCTATGTTATTTTTCTCTGAGCCAGCCGGCGCACGTGGCTGCCTGCAGTGCGAGTCATTGTCTGCTATCTCTTTGTTGGCGTGTGTAGTTATTGGGATTAGGAGACCTAACTTCTACAAATTCACCTTGCTGAGAGGGCCCAGCTCTGTTTGAATCCCGCCAGTTCTGATGAAATTCAGGTCTGTCGTTATGATTATATCGTCTGTCGTCATGTCGGTAGTTCCTGTAGTTTCTTTCTTGTCGGTTAAGTGGTGGAAAATTTCTCCCTGAATTATCACTGCGCGGTGGACCGTTGCGTCTTACGTTATTCTGTCTCCCTTGATAATAATTATTTTGGTTTCCATATTGTCTGTTTCTCTGATTGTCTCTGTGATAGTCATTACCACAGAGAGGTGATCTTTCCCTGTAATTATTACTACTCTACCAACGGTTGTCATACGGGTGGTGTCTGTTTTGGTCACGATTTGTGTTGTGAGAATAGCCTTGTCGTGCCCAGTTATTGTTTCTTTCATCGCGGAATTGCGACAGATGTGACGTGTAAGTGTTGTACTTTTGTTTTCGCGTTCCGCGATTATCAGTGTCAATTTCTAATTCTTGTAAGAGTCCCTGAAAAGCTTCAATGTCGTCTTTGCAACGTCCTGCCAAAATAATATGTCGTAAATGTTCAGGTAGTTTGATTAAGCAAATGGGGATGAGTTCTGAGGGGCTGTATGGATTTGACAGGTATTGATTCTTGTGCAACATGTCTTCAAAATATTTCACAAGACCGGAAAATTCAGATTGTTCGAAACGTTTCATCATTATGATGCTATGTTTTACGCGGTCTTGTGTAGCTTGAGACCAATACGCTGAGAGGAAGGCATGATAAAATTCTCCTTCACTGTGACAATCGTGAATGACCGATCGCATTCTTACAGCTGATTCATTCTCCAAGTAACCATACATAAATTCTAACCTGTGCTCCAATGACCAGTTGGGAGGAAAACAATGAGAGAATTGATGAATCCATGCTTGTGGATGAATGTCGCTGTCAGAATTCTTAAATGTTTTGAATTTACGTGTAGTAATGAACAGCTTATAGTCAAAATCATCATGTCGGCGAGTCGCACATCGCTCATTGTTACTTCGTTTCGGCGGTTCCATCTCAAAATCCAATGCGCCTTGCCAATTTCTTTCATAATTTCCGAAGTGTCCTGTGTTATTATTTTGTGGTTGTTCCGTATTTCTATGTCCCTCTTCCCGTACTGGAGCGCGAGTGTCCTCTGAAATATGTAATTCTTGTATTACCTGCGTCAACCGATCTTGTACTTCCCGGATTTCTCTTTTGTACTGTGCATTGATCTGATTTTGATTTTGTTTGAATTTTCTAATTTGTTCACACTCTTCAGTGTCAGTGAAAGCTACAGGTCTTGTGTCATTCAGATCATCATCTACCTTTGTAGATAAGTTAGTGAACTGATCTGAAAGTTCGGCTGCTTTATCCGTTAGTGAAATTATTTCCTCTGTGTGTTTTTCTGAACCAAGTTTCAGAGTGTCCATTTGTGTTGAAATCGTATCTACTGTGTCCTTTAAGTTTTCCTGAGTTTTTGCAAGTTGCATAACCGAATCGGTAGATGCAACTGAGTCAATTTTAGCTTGCAAGGTGTCGTGATTTTCATGAACAATAGTTTGCAGTTCTTTTATGGCTACTTCGTGATTCTGTAATGCATTTTCATGACACGAAAAAATAGGTAGGAAATGCTCACAAATTTGTGTTTTTACGTCGTTACAGACTTTTTGACATTTCGATTCGATTTTATGTAACTCAGTAGTTAAATCTTCACGTGTTTGTTCAAGTGTGGTGTCTAACTTTTGAAGATTTTGTCCCATTTGTTTCTGATTTTGTTCAAGCGTTGTGTCTAACTTTTGTAGCCTTTGTCCCATTTGTTGCATTAATTGTAATAACAGTGGACTGATGTCTGAAACATGTTCCTCAGTGCTATTCGGCAGTGCATTTGAACCGGCAAAATTCGTATTTTGAAAAGCAGAAAATGTGTCTTGATTTATTTGAGAAAACGGTGAGGACGCAAAACCTGAATCTACAGTATTTGCAAGACTGTGTCCTGTCATTTCGGAATCCTGAGACGAGCTGTTGCCGACCGATCGATCGATAATGCTTCCCTGTTCACTAATTGTTTCACTGCCTACACCATTATTTGCAGTTCGCTCCATTTCCCTATGCACAATTACCAAATTACTACTTTGAACATTAGTTAATTCATTACATGGTGGCGCTAACACACTGCTTTTGTCTTCACTGTCATTTCTCTGTTTACTTTGGAGCCCAGTATTACGTTTTTCACACGCCATTATTGTCACAGTATTTCACACGATAACACAGAAAAGCACAATTGGAAGAGCAAAAGTAAGAGAACACATTAACATAGCACTGAAAAAAATATCTAGTTAATTGCAAGCGCAGCTGCGAAATACTTGGTGCAAATCTACATGCATGCCACAACTGTTTTACTGTACAACAATGAAAGACTGCAACTACAAAGGAGATTCTCTTTAGAATTACGCGCTAGCAATAAACAAAAGCTACACTAATTGCACAAACTCCAAGAAAAAATCAGAAGATTCCAGTGAGGTATCCTCGGCTAAGGGTCGACATATGAAACGTCCCCTTTGAAAAATTTATACATGACTGTGCTTAAACTGACACACAATATTTTTAGCGCAACGCAATCTGACTTTCAAAAATCCCTACAAAAGAATGGCCCTGACTAACATTAACCTATACGTTTCACAAATCACTTGCCTCACAAAAATCTTGGTTACTCGAACTACTGCAATACAGCGAGCGCCACTACTGACAGCTACATAAAAGATTCAAACTACGGAAGGCACTAACTACTGATAGGCATAGTTAGCAAATGAAAGATTTTAATAGAGAACAAACAATGTATTTACCTTAACAGTCATCAAAAGTCATAATATATATAGCAGTTCATAACATCCAGTCTTACAAATTTCAAAACTCCGCCATTTCTCTCCCCACGTCCACCACTGCTGGCGGCTCACCTCCAACTGCGCAACGCTACGCGCTGTTAACATCCAGCTGCCGCTGCCCAACACTACAATGGCAGACAACAATGCAAACTAGCCACAGACTGCACACAGTACAGCCAGTGATTTTCGTACAGAGCGCTACGTGGCGTTACCAATATAAGAACCTAAACAGCCTACTTACACTGGATGATATTACAGCTCATGTGAGTTTGTAGCGAAAGTATGAGGGTGAGTCAAATGAAAAGCTTAAATTTGTAATAACAAATCGAAATTTCGCGCCGATATCCTTTAAGTTGGTTAGTGTGCTACAAACAGCGTGAAGAATGGCCTATAGGTGGCAGCATAGTGCAGATGCAGACATACTGTCGCAGTATCAGTATAAAGATGGCCGACCCACTTGCGACTTGCACCAGGGAAGAACAGAGTTCTGTTATTCGGTTTTTGCATAGTATAGGTGTGAAACCTATTGAAATTCATCGACGAATGAAGGTTCAGTACTGTGATGCATGTTTGTCACAGCAGCAAGTCAACGAATGGAGTAGGAGGTTCGCAAATGGTGTGACTTCAGTGGAAGATGCTCCTGGTCCAGGCCAGGCACAACGAGTTGTGACTCCACAGAACATTGCATCAGTTGAAGCCATAGTGAAGGAAAACCGCCGAGTGACATTGCAGCATGTTTACAGATTAGTCATGGGTCAGCATACCACACTGTGCATGATATGCTCCAGTTTCACAAAGTGTCTGCAAGATGGGTGCCACGGCAGCTGACTCCTGAAATGAGAGAACGACGTGTTGATGCTTGTGAAGAACTTCTTCGGCGCTTTGAACGAGAAGATGATGGCTTCCTTGCAAGAATCGGTACTGGGGACGAAACCTGGGTTCACTTCCACCAACTGGAAACGAAGAGAGCCAGCAAGGAATGGCGCAATTCCTAATCACCAAAGTGATTTCCATATGTTTGGACCACTCAAAGACGCAATGGGAGGAAAGAAGTTCCGTTCTGATGAAGGGGCACGCCACGCGGTGAATGATTTTCTAAATGAATTTATGCACTTAGTAAGCGCTGGATGACTTGCATTGAGCGTGGGGGAGATTATGTTGAAAAGTGATAGAGTTTTGTACCACTTCTGCAAAATAAATCATATTTTTAAAAAATATTTAGGGTTTTCATTTGACTCACCCTCGTACTTACGAGGTTTCCATAATTTTATAATTTTTTTTCTTTTTTTTTGTGTTTGTCGTGGTCTAGTGCGTAGAGCACTACACTTTGGTGTACCGGCTTCGGTCCTGAATAGGGGTGGGGATTTTTTCTCACTCCAGTCCCACCAAGACCGCCCCACGATCTCTTAGCGTGCTATCAATTGAACAGTGGGGATTTTTCCTGGAGGTAAAGGGCGGCCGCGGCGTTCGGCCACCCTCACTCTCCCAATGTAGTGGGAAGAAATGCGGCACTCTAGCTGGAGACAGGCCACTAGCGTGGTCTGAACTTGTGCCACATTCTTTAACTATATTTTTGGCTAGTTTCGTAACAGTGAACTACAGTTTCTACAATGTCTATCACATACACAATTTTTCCACAACGACTTGTGATACTTTATTATAAATATGGTGGGAATAATATGGCTAGTTTGCATGAGCACAGGCAAAATCTAGGGAGTTCATTGCTTGCAATCTTATAGTGGCGTATTTTAAAGGAATACCTATCACGACAAATAGTATAATATTTCCATTCCAATCAAGCTTGGCCACAGCTGCTCGTGAAGACGATCTGCCGCATGCGTGCGGGCTGATGTTAGGCCTGTCTCGGCTTTACTCAGACTTTCTCGGAGGTACTCGGTACAGCGCGACATTTCATTTAGCATTGCAGTGCAGCGCTTTTTGATCAGCACGACTTTCTTCAGTTCGGCGGAATCATAGTGTCAGAGCTCTTTACTGTTTGGTATTTGATTGTGGTGTAAAGGGAGCTGAAAAGTCCAATGACTATTTGCGCAGAAAGAGGCTGTTTGGTGATCGATCGTCAGAAGCCTTAAAAATCAATTCGAATACGAGAAGGATGAGAGTTGTCAGTACCTATTATACAGTCGTAATAATCGACGGGTACCGCAAATTTCCTAAGGAACAACATTACAACACCGTTCAGAGAGAATTTAAATATTTAGGTGCCGATGAAAGGGCAGAAAATTACAACGATCGACAGACGATTTATGCGGTATCAGTTGTTCTCTACATCAAGAAACAGTCTGCGCTAAATTTGCAGACGTAGACCACATGTTGAAGTTGATGGTACGAATAGTAAATTTTTTGAATTCTAATGTATTATTACACTGTCATCTGCAAATGAGAAGCCCAGATGCAAAAACCACTAACTGCATGTTAAGCGAAACTGAGATAATAGCGAGAATTCCGTCCCATCCAAACTATTAAAGTAATATACTTCACTTCTTTTTTAAAAATAGTTTATTACTCGGTATTAAGGGGAGCTAGAACGCCCTATCCCGATAATGTTAAATATACCAACTTGGCTTCACTGTATTTCAGGAACCATTGTAGCCATTGACATGAAACTTTTACAGGACATTAAATTGTATATTGTGAGTCTACTGAACTACAATACAATTTTTGTGAATCTTCATGTTTTGGCGGCGCAAAGACTGTTCCATTAAGTTTCGGGTACAACAGTATAAAGGGACTAAACGAGCACTGGAGCGGCAGTCTTGCGGCTCACTCTGAAGATGGCTGAACGTTACACAGCCGAAATATTAGAAGAAGAAGGAGATTTCTTGCGGCTGCACACCCGAAACTTAATGGAACAATACAATTTTTAATTATACGGTTAAAATCTTGTGTACTTTTTTGTGAGTTATCCTAAATAATTTTAATTATACAGAACATTATGTTATTCTTTTAGTTCAGTAGACTCAGGAAATGTATGTTATTACTTCCAGAAAATTTGAATACACTACTCGAAGTAGTTTCTGAGATTTAGGGAAAAATGCATCAGAAAACGTATATTTCCAGGCACAGCTTCTAAAGTTTAAAAAGACTGTAACTCACTTAATGTATGCTTAATTTTTCATTTTTAGTCACTCAGAAGCACTCTGAACTACACTGTATATCATCCTCTTGATCTTTTTCCGCGTTTTTTCTTCTTTTCTTCTTTCTGGACTCCTTAGTGGCTAACTGTGCTGCATACTCTGCTTTATCAATGCGAACGTTTTCCATCCATTCAAGTTCTCTGATGCAGTTTGCTCCAGGATTAATTTCCATATGCTGTAGCACTTTCGCTGTACCAACGCTGCCACCATTAAAAGCAATAAAAGCATCACTGACCCCCACTTTAGTGACTTCATTCCAAGAAAAACATTTTTCGGTAAGCGACTCCATGTAAGATCATTGCACGACTCATTGGGATTTTTGAGTCTATGCAGACGCTTCTTCAGCAATACAGGATTTGCCAGGTCTCTGTAAATAGGTTTTAAGATATCCATGACTGCTGCTGGGATGGAATGTTTATGACTGTATGAACTTTTCGAGTATCGGACAAGGCGGTAATTGCATCATGAATCAGGTCCAGGAGGGCAAAGGTGGTGTACTGGTTCTTCATCAGTTGCCAGTCTGTGGAAGAAGGTAGCCCATACTGCCTCCTTCATTTTCAACAAACCCTCAGTATTATTCCTAATGGCCATCCCATAATACTGTTTTGTCTGTCAGCCTGCTCTTATGGTTTTACCATCAGAAAGTTCCTTGTCTCTCGAACTTTGTTTCGACTTACTCAACTTGGTGCCAACCCTCTTCTGGACATGACCGACACATTCCAGTTTTGTGATAATCTTCTAACCATAAGGCTGAGTGGCTACTACACTCTTATATGCTTTTGAGTCTCCATCAGCAAAGATCTTAGTGTAACACACTCCCCTTTCGTTGACAGATCGACTAAAAATTTCATTAGCAGCAGAGGCCTTCATACCACCACTTGTTCCTTCATCATTTTTGTCACAGATATGTCCTTCATTCCCTGGTTTACACTCATAACAATGTTTGGTTAAAATCTGGAAATCTTTTACCTTTCCAGTATCCACAGTGGTCACATTAGCAACAGAATTCTTAGAACTGTAGCCGCGCTTCTGCCAAGTGCCACCAAAAGCTATCGGTATGTCAGTCATACCATCATTTATTTCAACAACTTCGTTTGCAGCTCCCTTCATTGACTCACATGCAACAGGTTCCACAGCAGCTCCAATAAATCCTGCATACTTGTCGATTTTACAAGGTAGGGTGGCATAATCATCACGGCACACATTGTTTCTGCTGCAATGCGTCCTTTGCCAGTAGCTCTCAATCCATAAAAACCACCTAACATTTACTTCAAAATAATTAACTTTAGACTTATCAGATTCCAAAATGAATGAGTATATTTATAACTGGCACAATTAATGATAAGTTTACTGGCTAGTCCATTAGATACCTCACTCTCTTCATGTAAACTAACTGGCCCTCCACATGTTTTACAATTCCCAGATTCACCCAACACCCTTGTTTGGATGTGTAAATCTATCAGAATATAAGCTAATCTACCATTTACATCACTTTCGTTCTGAGAAAACTGTGTACCACAACGTTTTATTTTAATCTTCGAAGCACTGATGGATGTTTCTCTAGATACTGACGAGTTTGCCTGTATTTCATTGTCTGTAACTCCACACACACTGTGTTGAATACAATATTTTCCTTTATTCGTAAATCTATTCCCATGAAACCCACGTTTCTTAAAAACACTTCGTTTAGGCGTCATACTTTACTTTTTGAGAGATTTAGCAATCTATTCATCACTTTTCCTCAGAAAAACGGTAGCACTTCGACATACAACGCGTGTTTATACTTTGAAACGATACGATGCTGTTTGTGGCAGTGCTACCAATACAAACACGTAACTTAACCTTTATACCACAGCAATCCACAGCCTTCTATATAACAAATTACGGATTTTATTAGTTCTTGAAGTAATGCAGGTAATAATATTAACATTTTCAAGCAGTGTAGATTATATTTTAAAAAATTAAATAAAATACTTCCTATGTGAGTTTATAAGTGATAATATATATATTTTATTCGGAAAATTGCAACTTTTATAATGAGATAAAAGTCCGAAAATGTGAAAAAAATTGTTTTCCGTTCTAACTCCCCTTAACGGCTGAAATCTGCACCCAATTTATGTAGTTAGCAGGTTTTGCAAACGTACAGATCCAATTACAAAACAAACATTCAGTTGCAAAACCCGTTATTCGGTGATATGTTAGAATGGCAGGATGGAATTTAATTATTGCGAATATAAACCAAATACGTTTTATTTCAAAGAGAACGCTGAAAATTATACAAAATTGGCGTATAAAACTTCTGTAAAGTTTGGAAGGTAGGAGACGAGGTACTGGCAGAAGTAAAGCTGTGAGTACCGGGCCTGAGTCGTGCTTCGGTAGCTCAGTTGGTAGAGCACTTATGCGCGAAAGGCAAAGGTCCCGAGTTCGAGTCTCGGTCGGGCACACAGTTTTAATCTGCCAGGGAGTTTCAGACCCGAACTATTTGAAACAGTTAACGCAGAACAGGGAATCAGCGATCATAAAGCGGTTACCGCATCGATGATTTCAGCCATAAATAGAAATATTAGAAAAGGTAGGAAGATTTTTTTGTTTAGCAAAAGTGACAAAAAGCAGATTTCAGAGTACTTGACGGCTCAACACAAAAGTTTTGTCTCAAGTACAGATACTGTTGAGGATCAGTGGACAAAGTTCAAAACCATCGTACAATATGCATTAGATGAGTATGTGCCAAGCAAGATCGTAAGAGATGGAAAAGAGCCAACGAGTCAGCCAACAACCGAGTCAGAAAACTGCTGCGGAAGCAAAGGGAAGTTCACAGTAAACATAAACATAGCCAAAGTCTTGCAAACAAAAAAAATTACGCGAAGCGAAATGTAGTGTGAGGAGGGCTATGCGAGAGGCGTTCAATGATTTCGAAAGTAATGTCCAGACACTCAATGACCGAAATGGTACTGAAACAGAGGATGCCAGACTAAAGGCCGAAATAATAAATGTCTTTTTCCAAAGTTGTTTCACAGAGGAAGACTGCACTGTAGTTCCTTCTCTAGATTGTCGCACAGATGACAAAATGGTAGATATTGAAATAGACGACAGAGGGATAGAGAAACAACTAAAATCGCTCAAAAGAGGAAATGCCGCTGGACCTGATGGGATACCAGTTCGATTTTACACAGAGTACGCAAAAAAGAACTTGCCCCCTTCTTGCAGCGGTGTACCGTAGGTCTCTAGAAGAGCGTAGCGTTCCAGAGAATTGGAAAACAGCACAGATCATCCCCGTTTTCAAGAAAAAGGACGTTGAACAGATGTGCAGAACTACAGACCTATATCTCTAACGTCGATCAGTTGTAGAATTTTGGAACACGTATTATGTTCGAGTATAATGACTTTTCTGGAGACTAGAAAGCTACTCTGTAGGAATCAGTATGGGTTTCGAAAAAGACGATCGTGTGAAACCCAGCTCGCGCTATTTGTCCACAAGACTCAGAGGGCCATAGACACGGGTTCCCAGGTAGATGCCGTGTTTGTTGACTTCCGCAAGGCGTTCGATACAGTTCCCCACAGTCATTTAATGAACAAAGTAAGAGCATATGGACTATCTACAAGTTGTGTGATTGGATTAAAGAGTTCCTACATAACAGAACGCAGCATGTCATTATCAATGGAGAGAAGTCTTCTGAAGTAAGAGTGATTTCAGGTATGCCGCAGGGGAGTGTCGTACGACCGTTGCTATTCACAATAAACATAAATGACCTTGTGGATAACATCGGAAGTTCACTGAGGCTTTTTGCGCATGATGCTGTGGTATATCGAGAGGTTGCAACAATGGAAAGTTGTACTGAAATGCAGGAGGATCTGCAGTGAATTGACGCATGGCGCAGGGAATGGCAATTGAATCTCAATATAGTCAAGTGTAATGTGCTTCGAATACATAGAAAGAAAGATCCCTTATCATTTAGTTACAATATAGCAGGTCAGCAACTGGAAGCAGTTAATTCCATAAAATATCTGGGAGTAGGCATTAGGAGTGATTTAAAATGGAGTGATCATATAAAGTTGATCGTCGGTAAAGCAGATGCCAGCCTGAGATTCATTCGAAGAATCCTAAGGAAATGCAATCCGAAAACAAAGGAAGTAGGTTACAGTACACTTGTTCGCCCACTGCTTGAATATTGGTCACCAGTGTGGGATCCGTGCCAGACGGGGTTGATAGAAGAGATAGAGCAGATCCAGCGGAGAGAAGCGCGCTTCGTTACAGGACCATTTAGTAATCGCGAAAGCGTTACGGAAATGATAGATGAACTCCAGTGGGTGACTCTGCAGGAGAGAAGCTCAGTAGCTCGGTACGAGCTTTTGTTGAAGTTTCGAGAACATACCTTCACCGAGGAGTCAAGCAGGATATTGCTCCCTACTACGTATATCACGCGAAGAGACCATGAGAATAAAATCAGAAAGATTAGAGCCCACACAGAGGCATACCGACAATCTTTCTTTCCACGAACAATACGAGACTGGAATAGAAGGATAAACCGATAGAGGTACTCAAGGTACCCTCCGCCACACACCGTGGATGTAGATGTAGACATCCAGTTGAGTCTAGTTGGAGCTGCAGTGAGCTCCGGAGAGCCAAGACTCGCCCGACCGTTGCCGACACTCATAACTTGAGTGAGGACGTCCTTGGTTGGTCGTTCGGTCAGTCATCTCATCGAACGACGTGTATTTGGTCGCCGACCGCTTATGAAAACTCTGTGTGTGTGTGACTTGTCATTTCTCCTTGTTGTTCCACGGTGATTGGTTTTAGGATTGTCGGAGTTCTTGGTGAAAGTGTTTACGTGGAACTGTGTGTAGCTTCTGTGATTTCCGCTGAGCAGATGAATGCTGTCTGCGTACTGGAACAGCCAGTCAATCGTTGCGACAGAGGGTAATTGATTAGGTTGTTGGGTGGTTCGTCAGCCGTCCCTAGGACGTGCTTCCGCCCAATTATTTAGTGTTACGCTTGGCTGCCTGTCTCACCTAAACTGTTGTTAAGAGTTTTCTCCCGAGGCCGACCCTTGGAACACTTCTGAGCACCATTGTTCTGTTGTTTGGCATTGTGATTTTCTTTTGTCGCAAGTACTGTGCCAGGCCTTCAGCCCTGTATTAATTTTCTCTGTTCTATGTTTAGTACATGGCCTTCAGCCAAATCTTATGTGAAGTATTTTAACATTAGGCCTTCAGCCGTGTTTTAGTTAAAATTCTTGTTTGCTCTATATTTAGGCCTTCAGCCGCGTTTGTTTTAAAATTTGTGGCTTTCAGCCGTAATGTGTAAATTCCTGCCTGTGAGGTTTCGCTTTAATTATCTTGAATTCTTAAAACGGCCTTCAGCCGTACTGTGTAAATACTTATCTTAAGGTCTGCCTTTTATTATGTTGAAATATTATTGGGCTTTAAGCCGAGGATTTCATTAAAAATTTCCTTAATATGGCTTTTATCCGAAATTGGTAAGTTCTTGCCTTTTAAAAAATTTCCTTTTCTGATCTCAAATATTATTTGTACCTTTAGCCGAGAAGATATTTTAGTTTTACTTAAAGTAAGGGCTTCAGCCGTTTCTCTAAATCCTTGTGTTTTAAAAGGAATTATTTAAACCTTATTATTGAGTAGTTACTTGGGCCCTCAGTCGCGAATTGATCTTCGTTGTTTTAAAGAGAAAACTATGCATTGTGTTTTCGAGGAATGAAGTTCTGTGTTCTTGTGTAACTAACAGTAACTGATTTTGCCCCCTTTCCACAACCCGATCCGCCCTGTGCTGCGATACCGGACTCCAGTTACGTTGCCATTAATTGAAAGACAGCGTAACATTTCCACTAACAATAAATAGCTTTTCGCCTGCGTGTTGAGATTACGTCACGCTACGTATATTTAAAACTCATTAACTCGCGCTCAAAATGTACCTGGCGTTACAAAAAGAATGTTCAGAGTTTAAATTGCTACTTTGCATTATCATTGATGTACGTTGCCACCGACGCCTGCCTGCGTATTTCAAGCTACACGTAGCAATCTGCACTGACTTATACGAAATAACTACATTAATTCTACACCACAATTATTGCGCAGGAATTAGGTAATTGTGCAATTAGCGCTTTGACTTAGGGGCTGATTGAATAATACAATCATAGTATAGTTTATTGTAATTTTATTGTGTTTCTATTGTAAATTTATTTTATTTATGTGTGTATTAATTTTTCTTGTCTACTACTTGTTGCCTTCTGGACCTCCCTCTTCCGGCTCTTTCATTTCTAGCCGAACCTTGCGTATATCATACATATGGATGAAATAGGTGATGGCGCGGTGCCCTAGTAAGTCTCTCTGACATGGCAACCATTCTCAATGAAAATCAGCTGTCCCACGTGTAAGATGAATGAATTGAATATTGTTAGTTCTAAAAGCTGACTCACATATAAAACTATTATCTGAATACTGTAAATCATCTTGAGGTTGAAGCTCTTTTGTACGTGTTTGCTTACAGATAGATCTGTTTTTGGAGAGGGTTCATCACGAGCAAATCACAATTTTTCTTTTCCTGTTTGGTGCCCAGACATGTCTCATTGAAGTTTCAGCATCATCAGTGAGTTTTTCTTATCTCGTATAAAACAGCAAAAATGCTTTTTAATCTTTGTACACAAATAAATTAGAGTTTTTAAAGACAGTACTCATATGTTTGAAAAACAGACAGACTTTTGTATTTATAGCTTTTTACCACGCACTGTGGATTTCCGGGATTTTATGTAATTTAATGCCGTTGTTTCTTTTTCACAGTCTGTCATCTAAAACCATATAGTACTTAACGTAGGCCAGCTATTAACTTCGAAAATTTACGATTAGGCATGTTATGGTTATGCCTACCATTGACTAATTCTGTGTGAAAAATCGTGTGTATGTGTGTGTGTGTGTGTGTGTGTGTGTGTGTGTGTGTGTGTGTGTTTGTGTGTGTGTGTGTGTGTGAGAGAGAGAGAGAGAGAGAGAGAGAGAGTGTGTGTGTGCACGTGTGTGTGTGTGTATGTGTGTGTGGTGTGTGTGCGTGTGTGGGTGTGGGTAGATGTGAGTGGTTGTGGGTGGGTGGGTGGGTGATTGCTGGGTGAAGTTTTATTTATTTAATTATTACTTTTTTAATTTTAATTTTTATTTTAACCGCTATGTAGATGACATTGTATGTCTTCTAGATGAAAGTCCCAGTCACATCCAATAACTCCACAATAACACAGTTCACCCCAAAATAAAGTTCACCATAGAAACAGAAAACTACAAAGACCCACACGTTAGCCGAGAGCGCTAATGCGCTGCTTCGTGGACTCGGGTAGGCGTGCCGGCCCCGGATCGAATCCGCCCGACGGATTAACGACGACGGTCGGTGTGCCGGCCAGCCTGGGTGTGGGTTTTAGGCGGTTTTCCACATCCCCCTAGGTGAATACAGGCCTCTGAGTCTCGTGGAAGAATAGCGTGAGCTGGGCTTCACACGATCGTCTTTTTCGAAACATGGCTCGCAGACATCTGAACACTTTCGCATTATTCCATGGATTACACTAGGCACAGACGATTGGGGTACACTAATTCCATCCTGGGGGGTGCGGGGTGGCGGCAGGAAGGGCATCCAGCCACCCCTTACTCTAACATTGCCAAATCCTGTTAACCATGCTGACCGTACTTGCGGGACAAAGGCACAAGCGAAAGATTGCTGGGTGAAGTTTTATTTATTTAATTATTACTTTTTTAATTTTTATTTTTATTTTAATCGCTATGAACTAGAAAATAGAAAACTACAAAATGTTAAATTTCCTTGACCTCACAGTACACAGAGACAACAATCAACACCAATTTCCCTATTCAGGGAAGTCCCA
The DNA here is from genome assembly GCF_021461385.2 of Schistocerca piceifrons. Classification (NCBI taxonomy): domain Eukaryota; kingdom Metazoa; phylum Arthropoda; class Insecta; order Orthoptera; family Acrididae; genus Schistocerca; species Schistocerca piceifrons. The sequence continues at coordinate 639,154,599 of NC_060140.1, read as the reverse complement.
CCACCAGCTTAGATATGCAGAAATACTCTAATGATCCATTTGTGCACGGACTATACGATTTTCAGTGTATGCTGCACAGACTGAACAAAACTGCATTCGTGACAGTCTATGCTACTAATTAAGGGCAGTTTCTTTACTACCAAAGGCTTTTTGCTTCCTTTATTTGGGAAGCATCATCGATGGCCTGTAATACATGTTTCCTTTTATACATACAATAAAAGTATTACCTGGTAAATACGATATGCTGTTATATTATATTTTGTCGTGTCTTCTCTTGTTTTCTTTTGTAACACAAAGTTTATTTTAACCTAGATAATACTTTTATTGTATATGTAAAAGGAAACATGTATTACAGGCCACTGATGATGCTTTCCAAATAAAAGAAGTAAAACGCGTATGGCAATATACAAACTACCTTCAATTAGTTGCATAGGCGGTACATACCTCCACGAATTTACGGCAACTAAGGGAAGGACGGGAAACAGAAAAAATGACGAAAACTGCGTTCAGTGAAGACAACTACAAAAAGGAATTACAGATAATCAAGCACATAGATATAGCGAAAGAACTTGTCCCTCTTCTAGCAGCAGCGTAACGTAGATATCTGGAGGGGCGAAGTTTTCCTGGTGATTCGAGAAAAGCACAGGCCATTCCTGTTTCAAGATGAGCAGTTTAACAGTGTGTTGTAGAACTTTGGAACATGTTTTATGCTCAAGTAAATCTGCTCTGTAGGAATCAACGTAGGTTGCAAGTGAAAGCACGCTCGCCCTGTTCGTGCAAGTGACCGAGGAGGCTGTAGATACTGGCGCCAGGTGGATGCCGTATTGATTGACTTCCGTAAGGCATTCGATACAGTTCCGTACTGCCGCCTATTGAACAAACTTGAGCGTATGGAATATCAGACCACTGTGCGATTCCACTGAAGAGTTTCTAGCAAAAACAACACAGCATTTCATTCTCAATAGGGAGAAATCTTCAGACGTAAAAGTAACTTCCTTGTGGATAACATCAGAAGTTCACTGAGGCTTTTTACGGATGATGCTGTAGTATATCGAGAGGTTGTAACAATGGAAAATTGTACTGAAATGCAGGAGGATCTGCAACGAATTGCCGCAGGCTGCAGGGAATGGTAATTGAATCTCAATGTAGACAAGTGTAATGTGCTGCGAATACATAGGAAGAAAGATCCTTTATCATTTAGCTACAATATAGCAGGCCAGCAACTGGAAGCAGTTAATTCCATAAATTATCTGGGGAGTAGGCATTAGGAGTGATCTAAAATGGAATGACCGTATAAAATTAATCGTCGGTAAAGCAGATGCCAGACTGAGATTCATTGGAAGAATCCTAAGGAAAGGAAGTAGGTTACAATACACTTGTTCGTCCACTGCTTGAATACTGCTCACCGGTGTGGGATCCGTGCCAGATAGGGTTTATAGAAGAGATAGAGAAGATCCAACGGAGAGCAGCGCGCTTCATTACAGGATCATTTAGTAATCGCGAAAGCGTTACGGAGTTGATAGATAATCTCCAGTGGAAGACTCTGCAGGAGAGACGCCCAGTAGCTCGGTACGGGCTTTTGTTGAAGTTTCGAGAACATACCTTCACCGATGAGTCGAGCAGTATATTGATCCCTCCTACGTATATCTCGCGAAGAGACCATGAGAGATTAGAGCCCACACAGAGGCATACCGACAATCTTTCTTTCCACGAACAATGGGAGACTGGAATAGAAGGGAGAACCGATAGAGCTGCTCAAGGTACCCTCCGCCACAGACTGTCAGGTGGCTTGCGGAGTATAGATGTAGATGTACCTTCGGGAGTACCCCAAGGGAATGTTAGAGATCCATAGCTTTTCCAACATATACTGCCGGAAAAAATTAGTATACCGTTTTAGAGGTTTCCATTTCATTCAAGATTTATCGCTGCAACAGTGCATATGGAGTACATGAAATGATTACATCTACGGATCAATAGCACAAGTGGTTCAGAGGTATCAAATATCGAACCATGCTGAAACAACCATATTAGTACAGGTTGTTGCCTCCACGGGCGGCAAAGCAGGCGCTGACTCTGGCATCCAGTCGGCCGCGGTGGTCTCGCGGTTCTAGGCGCGCAGTCCGGAACCGTGCGACTGCTACGGTTGCAGGTTCGAATCCTGCCTCGGGCATGGATGTGTGTGATGTCCTTAGGTTAGTTAGGTTTAAGTAGTTCTAAGTTCTAGGGGACTAATGACCACAGCAGTTGAGTCCCATAGTGCTCAGAGCCATTTGAACCATTTTTTTCTGGCATCCAGTCGATCGTGCAGATAGCGAATTCTATCCTGAAATACGCTATTCCACGCCTGCTCGACCAGTTCACGTAGTTCTGTAGCAGTTGCTGTTTGACGAGTCGCATGAGTCACTTCTCCTCCAACCATAACCCACATGTGTTCGATTGGAGACGACTCCAGAAGTTGTGCTGGCCAGGCAAGTTGATGCACGTCTAACAGAACACGTTGAGTTTCACGGTCAGTGTGTGGGTGGGCATAATCCTGTTGGAACAACGTATCACCTTCCCACGGCAAGAACGGCAAAAGAACGGGTCTAACAACACTTTGCACGCACCGAGAACTGGTTAACGTCCCCACTAGAAACACCAAAGGCAAACGAGAATTGTAGCTTATCTCACTGCAGACAATATGGCCTGAGGTGAGGCCAATACTCTACGAGACAGCACTCACCAGGTTTTCGTTGTACGCACAAACGACCATCACTTGCATGTAGGCAGAATTTTCTTTCATTGCTGTAGACCACGGCATGTCATTCCAGTTTCCAAGTGATCCTGTGATGGCACTAGTCGAGCCGTGCACGTGACTGTAGGAGAATACAAGATGACTTAGAATTTCTAGTTGGTGTGATGAATGTTAGCTTGCTCCAAATGTATAAAATTGTAAGTTAATGTGGATGACTAGAAAAAATAACCCTGTAACGTTCGAATAGAGCATTAGTGGGGCGATGCTTGACGCAGGCACACGATTAAACATCTAGGTGTAAAGTCCCAAAGCGATATGAAATGGAATGAGAACGTCAGGTTGGTGGTAGGGAAGGCGAATGCTCGACTTTATTTTACTGGAGAATTTTGGGAAAGTGTAGCTCATGTATAAAGGAGACAGTTCTTGGAAAGCTATTGCGACCCATTCTTAAGTGCTGGTTGAGTTTTTATGATCCCCACCAGGTCAATCATGCTGTTAGATTTGTTATCGGTTGGTTATATCACCACGCAAATATTACGGAGACGCTTCATCCACTCAAATGGGTATCCCAGGAGGGAGGTGACTCTCATTTCGCGAGACATTATTATCGAAATTTAGAGATCTGGCATTGGAGGCTGACTGCAGAACGATTCTGCTGCCTCCGACGTAAATTTCGCGTAATGAGGCTTTAAGACGATCGCTTTTCCTCGTCCTATTTGCGAGTGGACAGGAAAGGAAATGATTGTTATGGTACGAGGTACCCTCCACCATGCAACGTACGGAGGCTTGCGGAGTATGTATCTAGATGTAGATGTAGATTCGAGCCCACGCAAAGGCTTATCAGGAAGAGTCCTTTCCGCGAACCATTCGCAACTGGAAGAGGAAAGGGGGAGGTGAGAGTGGTATACAAAGCACCCTCCGCGACATTCCACAAGGTGGTTTGATGAGCACAGGTGTAGCTGTAAAACATAGTCATTCTTCTTTTTTCCCAATCACGATTATGCAATAATTTCGAATAACTTTTTCCAAAGTCTTTGAATACCAGATGTATGGTATTCAGACCTATTGGAGCAAATATGAAAGCGCGCATATCATCTGTAAACTACATTATTCTACAATTTCTGCTTATTTACAGATTAATACATACATCTGCTTGTACAGTTGTCTAATTCCACCTTCGCATGAACTTTGTTATCGAATACATACTTGACCAAATCATCAAAAAGTGCTTTAACATGGGCTTGCCACTGACTGAGTCTGTCGGCTGCATTATATTTTTCATTGCAGAAACTGCATAGGTTCACAACAATCTGGCACTTCAAAAATACAGCAGACTCTCATATCTATACGGCCCCCGTACTATACGGGCTACTTAATCCGACCTTCATAATTAATTTCATAATACTACTTCTCCGTGATAAAACGAGGATTAATTTATTGTACATAATGTAGGGTTTAGTAAGAGAGTGTCGGCTAAATGCGTGTGGCATTTCAAAATGTTTTATGGCCCTTTTGTGCTTCTAACACATCTGGAATCGCAATTATAAGGAACGTATTGAATCTTTAATATTCAATAAATTACACTGGTAAACAAAATTGAACTTTTTCCGCCAAGGATAAAAATGTGATATTCTAAAAGCATTTGAATGCAAGTATCATTTCCATTTTCCCCCATCAGGCAGCAGTTTCGGGTAATATCCGTTTGAATTTTTGATCATTTCCAATAAAATCAATAACTGCTTATTAACACTAAATGATATACTACTCATTCTGACTTAGCTATCTAGATAGCGATTTTCAGGCGTACTTTGCATCTTGAACATCTCTGTTCTTGGTGCAAGCAGTAGTCAGCCAATGTGTTAGAACTTCACTCACCTTGTTACTTCTTTTCCATTGTAGAAATTTGCTGATGAAAACGCTTCATTGTGTAAGACAGATGTTAATGTAGATGGAAAAATCGGATGCTTTACTGTATGTTTTCATTTAGATGTGATTTTTTAAATACTTGTTCAATAAAAACATCAATCCGTTAGGTCATCCGTCGGTTCCATGAAAATAATGGGAATAGGCGATTTTCCTATGTTAAAAATACTGTTCGGATTGCTGTTATTCTGATTGATTATAACATTTAAATAGCATTTGCGGTCAATATTATCAAAAAATATGTCTTATTTTTATGTAATTAAAGCTTAAAAATCATTTAACATCAAGATTTGGTCAAGTGATCGAAAACTCTTTGTTAGTGGCTGATGCTTTGATGAAGTCACAGACTAGGAGTGAAGACGCAACTATATGAGTGTTATAGAAGTGTTAGCAGATATTACAATGTTTTTGTGCACTTTTTTGCAACTAGTTTAGCTATTTAATGATGGAAAAGCCAATTACAACTGACTAGTAACAATAGAAAGGAATTTTGTGAACGCTGATAGTGGAAACCTAGTGAAAGTTGATGAGTTTATGCTCCGCCCATTTATAGGGACGATACATACAACGACGGACATTCTTTTCCCTGCTTCCTGAAATATTATTAAACCTGCTCATAACTAAGGAATTGTAGAACGTTTGTAAACGGGGCGGTGTATTGTTAAGTATCGACCATCAGTCATGAGCTACCACCAAAGGCACAACAAAATTATTGTTGACAAACCTCATTGCTGATTTTCCTATTTAGAAGAAACTGAACAGAGACAATTTTCCCAACAAGCGCTCTGTGGCGAAAAGGGTAGTGCATCGGACTAAAAATGAGGTGGTCAGATATTCGAATCCTGGAAGGGTCATACATTTCTAAAACTTTTACAAAAAATACGAGAATAGCGTTATCAAGAACTGATTGTAGCAGTTATTTCGACGTTGGGATATTTTATACATAGTTTCACACTAATCTTAGTCTGAGAAATAAACAACAAAGGATAAATACATTTACTTTTCAAACAAACAATTCACTTTTTTGGAAAGCATCGCTATTAGTGAAGATATCACCATACTTCGAAATACAACTAGGTGTAGGACGATGAGATATTTTTTGTGGAGAGATATAAAGCATGAACAACATGCAAGTAACAAAAATGTAAGGGCTGTGATGTTTGTGAGTGTGAACTAACGTCAGTGTCCGAAGCAGACTTACTTTATCTTTATGTAAGATGATGAAACTTCAAAAGTTTATAAACTAAGGCTCCGATCTGGACAGTACGATGATAAAAAGAGCATTGTAAGTAAAAAGTATGTGGTCACGTTACTTACAAAATATCTTTTCGAACGAACGTCTGTGGACAACGATTGGAACTGTAAGCGCATGAAAACAGTAAGGAAAACACGATAATATTCTATTTCTGAACTGTGTGGTGAAGTTTTGTACTTGTGATTTGGTTTTCATATGAGAGGACTGTCGTTTTACATGTAACTTCAAACATTCGCTCGGACTGGATTCGAAACAAAAGAAAAATTCGGAGTAGGTATTAAAATTCATGGAGAAGAAATAAAAACTTTGAGGTTCGCCGATGACATTGTAATTCTGTCAGAGACAGCAAAGGACTTGGAAGAGCAGTTGAACGGAATGGACAGTGTCTTGAAAGGAGGATATAAGATGAGCATCAACAAAAGCAAAACGAGGATAATGGAATGTAGTCAAATTAAAGTGGGTGATGCTGAGGGAATTAGATTAGGAAATGAGACACTTAAAGTAGTAAAGGAGTTTTGCTATTTAGGGAGTAAAATAACTGATGATGGTCGAAGTAGAGAGGATATAAAATGTAGACTGGCAATGGGAAGGAAAGCGTTTCTGAAGAAGAGAAATTTGTTAACATCGAGTATAGATTTAAGTGTCAGGAAGTCGTTTCTGAAAGTATTTGTATGGAGTGTAGCCATGTATGGAAGTGAAACATGGACGATAAATAGTTTGGACAAGAAGAGAATAGAAGCTTTCGAAATGTGGTGTTACAGAAGAATGTTGAAGATTAGATGGGTAGATCACATAACTAATGAGGAGGTATTGAACAGAATTGGGGAGAAGAGGAGTTTGTGGCACAACTTGACAAAAAGGAGGAACCGGTTGGTAGGACATGTTTTGAGGCATCAAGGGATCACAAATTTAAAATTGGAGGGCAGTGTGGAGGGTAAAAATCGTAGAGGGAGACCAAGAGAGGAATACACTAAGCAGATTCAGAAGGATGTAGGTTGCAGTAAGTACTGGGAGATGAAGAAGCTTGCACAGGATAGAGTAGCATGGAGAGCTGCATCAAACCAGTCTCAGGACTGAAGACCACAACAACAACAACAACCGCTCTAACAACTTAGTTACCAAACAATTTAGGCAGAGTTGGCTAAAATAACAATTTTCGCTAAGAGTTTAATTGCGTTGAGTGACGCTTTCCTTTCTTGTAACAGTGGGAAAGCATATCTCGGATGTAAATTAATCCTAGCTTCACAGAGAAAAAAAATTTAATTAAGTTCGTGAACTTGTGCGTCGACGTGGTGGCAATTTGACGCCACAGTGCAACCACATTTTACGCACCTTCTCATTCTCTGGACTACTCAAAAACAACTTTTCAGGAGATTTTGTAGGTGTATTTGTACATTATAGTACTACACACCATTTATAACCCATTGTTCAAAACGTAAATTCCTAACCAATATATCACTGTAAATGAGCTTTAAGACAATTCCTTCTTTCACATCGTTTCCTGACGATCTGCTTTCTGCGTATTGATGTACAAAAGCGCCTTCATTCAACGGATGAATTCCGGTCATATTTCTGCTAATTTTTGGCTCTTTTTCTAGACTGTTATTGATAATTAATTGAAATAAAAACCTTAGCAACAACACATTATACATTAGTATAATATCATACACAAAATGAAACTGAATATTAATTATAATATGAAAAACTATTTATTATTGTTCAGAATAAACGGATGTTTTTTTTTTTCAGAACAGAGATGTAGTAAAATAATTTATAATCGCCGCTATTACGTAAAGTTAATTTTTGTAACACAGTATGAAAACTAATAATATGCAATGGTAAATAAAAGAGTTCTTTTTTTTTTTTTTTTGAGTGATCTGGCTTCTGACTGGTGTGGCAGCCCGACACGATTCCTCTCCTCTGCCAATCTCCTCATCTCAGAGTAGCACTTATAACCTACGCTCTCAATTATTTGCTGGATGTATTCCAATCTCTGTTTTTCTCTGTAGTTTTTACGCTCTACAGCTTCCTCCAGTACCATAGAAGTTATTACCTGATACCTTAACAAACGTCGTACTATCCTGTCTCTTCTTCTTGTTAGTGTTTTCATGCATTCCTTTGGTCACAGATTCTGCGGAGAACCTCGCCATCCCTTACCTTATCAGTCCAACTAATTTTCAACATTCTTCTGTAGCACCACTTCTCAAATGCTTCGTTTCTCTTCTATTCCGGTTTTCCGACAGTCCATACTTCTCTACCATACAAACCTGTGCTCCAAACGTACATTCTCAGAAATTTCTTCCTCAAATTAAGGCCTATGTTTGATCCTAGTAGACTGCTCTTAGGCCTTGGATGCACTTTTTGCTGATGTTAGTCTGTTTCTTATGTCTGCCTTGCTCCGTCCGTCATGGGCTATCTTGCAGTCTAGGTAGCAGAATTCCTTAACTTCATTTACTTTGTGATGACCAATCCTGATCTTAACTTTCTCGCTGTTTTCATTTCTGCTATTTCTTACTACTTCCGTCTTTCTTCGACGTACGATCAGTCTGTGTTCTGTACTCTTTATATTGTTCATTCCATTTAGCAGATCCTGTAGTTCTTCTTTACTTTTCACTCAGCATAGCAATCTCATCAGAGAATCTTATCATTGATATCCTCTCATCTTGAATTTTAATCCCACTCTTGGACCTCTCTTTTATTTCAATCATTACTTCTCGATGTGTAGTTTGAACTTATAATATACCCTTTTCAATCCGAGCTCCTCGTTCTTGGCGTACACTCGTATTGTTCCCTCGTGACTCTTCTGCATGTTGTATACCACCCGTTTCTCCCTATAGCTTATCGCTATTTTCCTCAGAATCTCGAACATCTTGCACCGTCGAACCCAGGACCCAGGGAGTTAAAAAGTTAACCGAAGTGTGTGTGTCGGTTAAGCGGCCGAATCCGAAGGGATGGGAATTTTGTATTCCATTTCGTCTAGTCTAGTCTAGTCTCACGTCGTGCGTCCATTCACTGACATTTTATGGCCATGAGCTGCGGAACTCGCTCGTGTGGACGATTTCGTGCCACGTCAGACAACACCGTGCCGGTGCCGCATTAGAGTGCGATGTATTTGCCTGTGAAAGAGTGGCAATAATTCTCAAGTGAACCTTGGATTAAAAAAAAATGAGACTTCTCAGGATAGCATGTTTATTTCTTCTCTTAACACAATAGGCATACTGGAACACCACAGAAGTCTTTGGTGTTCAGACTATGTTGGGCATCAGTCCAAGTACATCGCGTCTGTATTTACCTTAGGCCTCGAAACACGTTGACAAAACTTATTGGCTCGCTGCAATGCTCATTGTTCCGAACTGGTTGACACACTGAACAGCACAAACAAGAGACATACTTTTAAAAGTATTCAAGTCAATTAAATGAATGAAATAGATACCAACAGGTCGTTTTTGAACATTTTTACTTAACTCCTCATTCACAGCCTCACCCCAAATGATAGTGGGGAATCTTACTCCGACAGTATTTTTATGTAAATAATTAATGACGTTCATAGCAAATGTCACTGACATTGCTACAGGCCTTCTTGAGTTGTACTTCAGTGTCACTTCATTTTCATTCTTACATCTGTAGTATGTAGGTGGTTCTTAACTCGACAATGCTTCCTTCCAAACAGTAAATCCCAGATTATCTAAAGACTGGAACTTTGCTGTATCAAAAGGTTACAAACTCCTGATTACTTTAGCAAATGAGTTAGTGTGTTAAACAATTGACATTAGGGATATAAGTGAGAAAAAGCTTAGGAAAGGTTTGAAATTATGTTTAACGTTCATTAAAAATCGCTTAGTGCTCTCATCATCAAACACAGGGTGAGTATCACCCGGCTAATTTGTACTCCGTTTTAATAATCCTAGTTTGTTTCGCATCTAAGTGTCTGTGATGTCATATCCCCTGAACTATGAGTCGTACAATCATACACGAGGGCATGCTGAAAAGTAATGCCACCAAATTTTTATGTGAAATATTTAAAGATTTCTGAACAAATCAAACGTTATTAACATTCTACATCTTTATTCTTCATACTTACATATTTATTTTTTCAACATAGTCACTCCACGACGAACGCAGTTCTTCGAACGAGAGGCAAGTTTGTTATACCGTCACTGAAGAATGTTTGAATTTGTTGACGGAGCCACAATCTCACCTCTACTTGCACCGTTTCATCGATATTCAATTGAAGTCCTCGAAGGTGCTCTTTACGTCTTGTAAATAAATGAAAATCGAATGGGGCCAACTCGGGACTGTTTGAAGGGCGATCTATGACAGTAGACACAAGGTGGTGGACTGTTGGTGACGTCGCAGAGCTCGTGTATGGTCTGGTATTGTCATGTTGAAGGAGGGAGTGCTCCATGTTTGGACGAACTCTTCCAATTCGAAACTCTGTTACAGCATGCTGTTTCTCACTCATCGACAGAGGTAAGTTACACACCGCCATGTTGCACGCTACAATTCGGAGCCCTCTAGCGGCACTGCGTTACAAACACTTAGACATGAAGAATACAGATGAAGAATGTTAATAAAGTTTTATTTAAAAAGTGTAACAGTTCTGACATAAAAAAATTGGAGGCATTACTTTTCAGCACGCCCTCATAATGTAGCTGATACATTCTGTTGCACGTGTATATACGGCAGGAAAACTGTGCTGTGAATAGAGTTCGCTGTAAAAAAGTAATAAATTATGACATCATACTTAATGCGCCAGTTTTATTGCCTGAGCAGCGTAAATGTACTAAACGATAACCTTTTCCATTTCATTATTTCGTGCGGGTGTCAGCGGGAGACTTTCGGAAGATTTGAAGGTATGTGTTGTTTGGAAGTCGCTAATGCTCATATTATGGAGGAATATAGTCTGTATAGTCTGGACACTTTCACGCGATGCGTTATGCTTATTTTTCACCCTCACCCACACCCCTGTAAGAGGTGGTGTTTTTACCCCCACGGTGCTTCTTTCCGGATGTCAAGAGATACGTGTACCAAATTTGATAGTTTAAAAAATGTTGAACATACATAAATATAGATACATAAGTAGAGCGGTTGGACAAAAATATGGAATCTACTCGAGAAACGCACGTTTGAACATAAATGCAGATACTAATCACGCCTGCAGGTTGCGCTGTTGTATCTGACCACGAACGGCACCAACGCATGGTCCTCAATACGTTGCAAGTGCCGATCGTCGCCCCAATGGTGTAATTGAGTGCGTAGTGTCAGAGCTCAGTACGTTCGAAAGTTGTGAAACTGTTGGTGATCGTATGTAGGTGCTTCCGTAACCAAGGCAGCCGAAATGTTTGGTATTCAAGAGGCACGGTATCGATGATTAATATCCCACATAGGAAAGGCGAAGAAACGTTGTCCACTTAGTCACAACGCGGGCGGAAGTTTGTGTTGAACGGTCGCGCCGGACGGGCAGTGAGGACTGTGACAAAAACAAGAGGTCAACAGCTGCGAAACTCACTAGAGAACTAAATGTTGAAACTTCCTGGCAGATTAAAAGTGTATGCTCCACACTCAGGGAATTGCAGGGCCAGCTGGAACTGCAAAACCACTCATCAGTGTGAGACCTGAGTTTCTCCTGGCGTGTACAATTATCAAACAACTTACCGGTATTCAGCCAGGTAACACTTTCAGCGACCACCATATTTCGGCGGGAGTACACCCCGCCATTTTGAAGGCCAACTGCAACGGACAGGCTATGTACAGGCAAATTTAAAACCTCGGATTTTAGACTGATGAAGGAAAGATAACACACACTGAACACTAGTACCACCAAAGATGACTAAAGTCAGAGATATCGACAATGAGACTACGAACTAGTAGGTGAGATAACATTGACTCTATCCCTCCGTTTTTTGACAAGGCAGAGAGGAGGATTCCAAACAGAGTTTAAACAAAAGTCTGCATCCCTGTTTACAAGGTTGCTCGCTAATTTAATCTCAACTGCCTCCTTAATAACACTGTCCCAATAGCTGGACGCGCATGCCAGTATCTCGGCGTCGTTATATAGCATGGGGTGACCAGAATCCAAGCCATGTTCGGCAATAGCAGATCTACTTGGCTGCTGTAATCGTGAGTGCCGTTTATGCTCAGTACGTCGGTCCTCCACGGTCCTGATAGTTTGACCAATATACGGGGTGTTAAAAAAGGTACTGCCAAACTTTCAGGAAACATTCCTCACACACAAATAAAGAAAAGATGTTATGTGGACATGTGTCCGGAAACGCTTAATTTCCATGTTAGAGCTCATTTTAGTTTCGTCAGTATGTACTGTACTTGCTCGATTCATCGCCAGTTGGCCCAATTGAAGGAAGGTAGTGTTGACTTCGGTGCTTGTCTTGACATGCGACTCATTGCTCTACAGTACTAGCATCAAGCACGTCAGTACGTAGCGTCAACAGTGTTCATCACGAACGTGGTTTTGCAGTCAGTGCAATGTTTACAAATGCGGAGTTGGCAGATGCCCATTTGATGTATGGATTAGAACGGGGCAATAGCTGTGGCGCGGTACGTTTGTATCGAGACAGATTTCCAGAACGAAGGTGTCCCGACAGGAAGACATTCGAACCAAATGATCGACGTGTTAGGGAGCACGGAACATTCCAGCCTATGACTCTCGACTGGGGAAGACCTAGAACGACGAGGACACCTGCAATGGACGAGGCAATTCTTCGTGCACTTGACGATAACCCTAATGTCAGCGTCAGACCTCTGGTTTGGAGCCGTGTGGAGGGTCTAAACCAGAGGCTCAGACGACTCTGCGACTATAATGGTTGCAAATTCATCGACCTCCGTTACTGGGTGGAGAACTGTAGGGCCCCCCTAGACAGGTCAGGCGTGCACTACACACCGGAAGCAGCTACTAGGGTAGCAGAGTACGTGTGGCGTGCACACGGGGGTTTTTTAGGTTAGAGGGACCCCCCCCCCTTGGGCGAAACGATAAAATACCTGACGGCTTACCAGAGAGGACATTATCATCGTTGATAAAGAACGTCCGTCCTCAGAGACCAAAAACAGGAAAAGTTAACGTAATATTGGTAAACTGCAGGAGTATCCAGGGCAAGGTTCCTGAATTAGTATCTCTTATTGAAGGAAATAGTGCGCATATAGTATTAGGAACGGAAAGTTGGTTAAAACCGGAAGTGAACAGTAACGAAATCCTAGACACAGAATGGAATATATACCGCAAGGATAGGATAAACGCCAATGGTGGAGGAGTATTTATAGCAGTAAAGAATTCAATAATATCCAGTGAAGTTATTAGCGAATGCGAATGTGAAATAATCTGGGTTAAGTTAAGTATCAAAGGTGGGTCAGATATGATAGTCGGATGCTTCTATAGACCACCTGCATCAGCAACCGTAGTAGTTGAGCGCCTCAGAGAGAACCTGCAGAACGTCGTGAAGAAGTTTCGTGATCATACTATTGTAATAGGGGGAGACTTCAATCTACCAGGTATAGAATGGGATAGTCACACAATCAGAACTGGAGCCAGGGACAGAGACTCTTGTGGCATTATCCTGACTGCCTTGTCCGAGAATTACTTCGAGCAGATAGTTAGAGAACCAACTCGTGAAGCTAACGTTTTAGACCTCATAGCAACAAATAGACCGGAACTTTTCGACTCCGTGAATGTAGAAGAGGGTATCAGTGATCATAAGTCAGTGGTTGCATCAATGACTACAAGTGTAATAAGAAATGCCAAGAAAGGAAGGAAAATATATTTGCTTAACAAGAGTGATAGGGCACAAATCGCAGAATATCTGAGTGACCACCATCAAACGTTCATTTCTGAGGAAGAGGATGTGGAACAAAAATGGAAAAAATTCAGAAACATCGTCCAGTACGCCTTAGATAAGTTCGTACCGACTAAGGTCCAAAGCGAGGGGAAAGATCCACCGTGGTATAACAACCATGTACGAAAGGTACTACGGAAACAAAGAAAGCTTCATCATAGGTTTAAGAGTAGTCGAATCATAGCTGATAAGGAAAAGCTGAACGAAGCGAAAAAGAGCGTAAAGAGAGCAATGAGAGAAGCATTCAACGAATTCGAACATAAAACATTGGCAAACAATCTAAACAAGAACCCTAAAAAGTTTTGGTCATATGTAAAATCGGTAAGCGGATCTAAATCCCCTATTCAGTCACTCGTTGACCACGATGGCACCGAAACAGAGGACGACCGAAGAAAGGCAGAAATACTGAATTCAGTGTTCCGAAACTGTTTCACTGCGGAAAATCGTAACACGGTCCCTGACTTCAGCCGTCGCACGGACGCCAAAATGGAAAATATTGAAATAAACGATATCGGAATTGAAAAACAACTGCTATCACTTAGTAGCGGAAAAGCATCCGGACCAGACGAGATACCCTTAAGATTCTACAGTGATTATGCTAAAGAACTTGCCCCCTTTCTATCAGCAATTTATCGTAGATCGCTGGAAGAACGTAAAGTACCTAGCTACTGGAAGAAAGCGCAGGTCGTTCCCATTTTCAAGAAGGGTCATAAATCAGATGCGAATAATTATAGGCCTATTTCGCTTACGTCAATCTGTTGTAGAATAATGGAACATGTTTTGTGTTCTCGTATTATGACGTTCTTAGATAATACAAATCTCCTTCATCATAACCAACATGGATTCCGCAAACAGAGATCATGTGAGACTCAGCTCGCCCTATTTGCCCAAGAAATTCACAGTGCCGTAGACACTGGCGAGCAGATTGATGCCGTATTCCTGGACTTCAGGAAGGCATTTGATACGGTTCCGCATTTACGTTTAGTGAAAAAAATACGAGCTTACGGCATATCGGACCAGGTTTGTGATTGGATTCAGGATTTCCTAGAAGAAAGAACACAACATGTCATTCTTAACGGTTCAAAATCTGCAGATGTAGAGGTAATTTCGGGAGTACCGCAGGGAAGCGTGATAGGACCTTTATTGTTTACAATATACATAAATGACTTAGTTGACAACATCGGTAGCTCCGTGAGGCTATTTGCAGATGACACGGTTGTCTACAAGAAAGTAGCAACATCAGAAGACTCGTACGTACTCCAGGAGGACCTGCAGAGGATTAATGCATGGTGCGACAGCTGGCAGCTTTCCCTAAACGTAGATAAATGTAATATAATGCGCATACATAGGGGCAGAAATCCATTCCAGTACGATTATGCCATAGGTGGCAAATCATTGGAAGCGGTAACGACCGTAAAATACTTAGGAGTTACTATCCGGAGCGATCTGAAGTGGAATGATCACATAAAACAAATAGTGGGAAAAGCAGGCGCCAGGTTGAGATTCATAGGAAGAATTCTAAGAAAATGTGACTCATCGACGAAAGAAGTAGCTTACAAAACGCTTGTTCGTCCGATTCTTGAGTATTGCTCATCAGTATGGGACCCTTACCAGGTTGGATTAATAGAAGAGATAGACATGATCCATCGAAAAGCAGCGCGATTCGTCATGGGGACATTTAGTAAGCGCGAGAGCGTTACGGAGATGCTGAACAAGCTCCAGTGGCGGACACTTCAAGAAAGGCGTTACGCAATACGGAGAGGTTTATTATCGAAATTACGAGAGAGCACATTCCGGGAAGAGATGGGCAACATATTACTACCGCCCACATATATCTCGCGTAATGATCACAACGAAAAGATCCGAGAAATTAGAGCAAATACGGAGACTTACAAGCAGCCGTTCTTCCCACGCACAATTCGTGAATGGAACAGGGAAGGGGGCGATCAGATAGTGGTACAATAAGTACCCTCCGCCACACACCGTAAGGTGGCTCGCGGAGTATAGATGTAGATGTAGATGTAGAGAAGTTGCTGCTGTACAAGGTAACGTTGACTACGTCACTGTATGGAGAGTGCTACGGGTGAACCAGTTGTTTCCGTACCATGTACAGCGTGTGCTGGCACTATCTGCAGCTGATTGGCCTCCACGGGTACACTTCTGCGAATGGTTCATCCGACAATGTGTCAATCCACATTTCAGTGCAAATGTTCTCTTTGCGGATGAGGCTTCATTCCAACATGATCAAATTGTAAATTTTCACAATCAACATGTGTGGGCTGACGAGAATCCACACGCAATTGTGCAATCACGCCATCAACACATATT
Source organism: Schistocerca piceifrons (assembly GCF_021461385.2). NCBI lineage: Eukaryota > Metazoa > Arthropoda > Insecta > Orthoptera > Acrididae > Schistocerca > Schistocerca piceifrons. The sequence continues at coordinate 639,138,515 of NC_060140.1, read as the reverse complement.
TTCTGTGAACGTTTGGGCAGGCATTGTTGGTGATGTCTTGATTGGGCCCCTTGTTCTTCCACCTACGCTCAATGGAGCACGTTATCATGATTTCATACGGGATACTCTACCTGTGCTGCTAGAACATGTGCCTTTACAAGTACGACACAACATGTGGTTCATGCACGATGGAGCTCCTGCACATTTCAGTCGAAGTGTTCGTACGCTTCTCAAGAACAGATTCGGTGACCGATGGATTGGTAGTGGCGGACAAATTCCATGGCCTCCACGCTCTCCTGACCTCAACCCTCTTGACTTTCATTTAGAGGGGCATTTGAAAGCTCTTGTCTACGCAACCCCGGTACCAAATGTAGAGACTCTTCGTGCTCGTATTGTGGACGGCTGTGATACAATACGCCATTCTCCAGGGCTGCATCAACGCATCATGGATTCTATGCGACGGAGGGTGGATGCATGTATCCTCGCTAACGGAGGACATTTTGAATATTTCCTGTAACAAAGTGTTTGAAGTCACGCTGGTACGTTCTGTTGCTGTCTGTTTCCATGTCATGATTAATGTGATTTAAAGAGAAGTAATAAAATGAGCTCTAACATGGAAAGTAAGCGTTTCCGGACACATGTCCACATAACATATTTTCTTTCTTTGAGTGTGAGGAATGTTTCCTGAAAGTTTGGCCGTAACTTTTTGTAACACCCTGTATACCATGCCAAAACTACAAGGAATGCGATATACACCCGCCTTACGCAAACGAAGATCATCCTTAACAGAACCCGAAAGCACTTTAATTTAAGTTGGAGGTCGGAAAACTCATTTCACATCGTATTTCCGTAAAATACGACCGATCTTGTTGGACGTGTTTCCTACGTAAGGCAAAAAGTCAGTAGACTTAGGTGTCGACTCAGAATTATCATCAATCACCCGATGCACAGTTGGTCGATAGCGCAACGCACGCTCAATCTGTCTATCACTATAACCATTTTGACGAAACGTAACTTCAAGATGGGACAGCTCAGCTGGCAAAGTCTCAGCGTCGGAAATGGCATGTGCCCTGTGTACCAAGGTACGAAGTACCCCTTCACGCAGAGTCGGATGGTGACAACTATTAGCCTGTATTTACAGGTCGGTATGAGTACGTTTCCTGTAAACCGCATGTCCTACACGTCAAGAAAAGGATAGCAACCATCCTCTTCTACCTCCATTGTAAAACGAATGTTCAGGTGGACCGAGTTCAGATGTTCTAGAAAGGCTTTCAAATTCTTCTTACCATGAGGCCAAACAACAAAAGTATTGTCAACATATCCCAAGAAACAGGCGGGTTTCAAAGGCGCCGACTCCAATGCACGTTCCTCAGAGTCTTCCATTAACAAATATCCGAGCACAGGAGACAACGGACTACCCATCGCAACTCCATCTGTCTGCTCGTAATACTGGTAATTGAATAAAAAGTAAGTGGATGTCAACACATGCCGAAAGAAGTTAGTTAATTCAGCACCAAACCTAAACTCAATTAACCTCAACGGATCAGACATAGGAACACGAGTGAAGAAGAGACCACATCGAAACTTACTAAAATATCAGTCGTTCAACCGTAGTCCCTTCAAACGACGTAAAAAAAACAGCTGAGGTCCTGATATGATGTTGACACCGACCAACTTGTGGACTCAACAGAGAAACAAGATGCTTGGCTACACGACATGTCGAAGCGCCGATATTACTCACTATAAAACCCTCATCAGTGATGCAAACATCTGTAAAAGGAAAACGTGGTACCGAGGCATAAAAAACTTCGACTTTGGAATAATGGAATAAAATTCTTTTTGTTCGAATGAGTCTTGTGTCCAACCTCCGACCGATTCTATACCCCAAGAGTGAAGCATGGCGTGGGTTCCAGGTGATTAGGTCAGCCATATCGTGGTATTCGTCCCCCTCCACCCGCTCCTCACGCCATGAACCATGGACCTTGCCGTTGGCAAGGAGGTTTGCGTGCCTCAGCGATGTAGACAGCTGTACTGTATGTGCAACCACAGCCGAGGGGTGCCTGTTGAGAGGTAAGACAAACATGTGGTTCCTGAAGTGGGGCAGCAACCTTGTCAGTAGTTGCAGAGTCAACAGTCTGGGTGATTGACCGATCTGGTCTTGTAACAGAAATGAAAACGGCCTTGCTGTGCTGGTACTGGGAACGGTTGAAAGCAGGGGGGAACTATAGTCATAATTTTTCCCAGGTCATTCAGTTCTACTGTATGGTTAAATAATGATGGTATCCTCTTGGGTAAAATACGAGTATCCCGGAGGTAAAATAGTCCCTCATTCGGATATCCGGGCCGAACCAACTCTGGATGATGTTATCCGGAGAAACAAAACGCGTTGTACGGTTCAGAGCATGCAATGTCAGGTCCCTTAATTGGGCAGGAAGGTAAGAAAAAATGAAAAAGGGAAATCTATAGGTTAAAGCTAGATATAGTTGGAGTTAGTTAAGTTGGGTGGCAGGAGGAACAGGACTTCTGGTCGGGCGAATACAGGGTAATAAGAACAAAATCAAATAGGTGTAATTAGAAAACAGGAAGGCGGATAAGCTATTACGAACAGTATGTGAAAGCATTATTGTAGCCAAAGAAATGCACAAAGCCCAGACCCACCACAGTAGTACAAGCGTATATGCTAACTAGCACTGCATATGATGATGAGATTGAAGAAATGTAAGATGAGAAAAAGGAAATTATTCAGATATTTAAGGGAGACGAAAATTTAGTAGTCATTGGGGACTGGAATTCCATAGTAGTACAAGGAAGTGAAGGAAAAATAGTAGATGAATATGGGCTGAGGAAATGGAATGGAAAAGGAAGCCGCCTGGTAGAATTTTGCACAGAGCATAATTTAATCATCACCAACGCCTGTTTAAGAAACGTAAAACAAGGTTGTATACGTGGAAGACACTGGAAGGTATCACATTCATTATATAATGTTAAGTCAGAGATTTCGGAATCAGGTTTTAAACGGTAAGACATTTCCAGGGGTAATGTGGACTCTGACCACAATTTACTGGTTATGAACTGTAGATTAAAACCAAAGAAATTGCGAAAAAGTAGGAATTTAAGTAGTTGGGACCTGCATAAACTGAAAGAACTAGAGGTTGTTAAGAGAGCATTAGGGAACAATTGACAAGGACAGTGGAAAGGAATGCAGTAGAAGAAGAACGGGTAACGCTGAGAGAGGAATAAGTGAAGGCAGTAGAGGATCAGATAGGTAAAAAGACGAAGGCGAAAAACAAAAAATGCAGTAAATTAAGCCCTTGAAGGAGATTACAAACGTCTAAAAGCGAGGTTGACAGGAGGATCAAAATTGCTGAGCAGGAATGGGTAGAGGACAATGAAAGGATTTAGAAGTACATATCACTAGGGAAATACAGATTAGACCTTCGGAGAAAAGAGAATGAGTATCAAGAACTCAGATGGAAAACCAGTCCTAAGGAAAGAAGGGAGACCTGAAGCGTGGAACGAGCATATAGAGGATCTATACAAGAGAGATGTACTTGAGGGCAGTGTTATAGAAATGGAAGAGGATGCAGATGAAGATGAGACGAGAGATAAGATACTGCATAAAGAATTTGAAGACAACTGAAAGATCTAACTCAAAACAAGGCTCAGTAAGTAGACAACACCTTCTTAGAACTACTGATAGCCTTGGAGAGCCAGCCATCACAAAACACTTCCAGAGCAAGATGAATGAAACAGGTGAAATATTCTCAGATTTCAAGAAGAGTATAATAATTCCAATTCCAAAGAAAGCAAGTGCTGACAGGTGCGATAACTGTCGAACTATCAATTTAATAAGTTATGGTTGGAAATACTAACACGAATTATTTACAGAACAATGGAAAAACTGGTACAAGTGTCCTCGAGGAAGCTCAGTTTGGACTCCGGAGAAATGTAGGAAAACGCAAGGCAGTACTGACTCTACGACTGCTCATGGGAGATAGGTTAATCATTACGTTTATATCATTTGTAGACTTAGAGTAAGCTTTTTGACAATGTTGACTGGAATACTCAAATGGTTCAAATTGCTCTGAGCACTATGGGACTTAACAGTGGAGGTCATCAGTCCCCTAGAACTTAGAACTACTTAAACCTAACTAACCTAACGACATCACACACAGCCATGCCCGAGGCAGGATTCGAACCTGCGACCGTAGCAGTCGCTGAGTTCAGGCTGAGTTAGACAAGGCCAGGGGAGATCTTGACAGGTTAAGGAGGGAGAAGGGTAAAGAGAGGTGGGAAGTGGCAACAGGCAACAGGAGGAACAGGCCTAGAACTTTGTCTCACAGCTTTATGGTGAATGTGGAAAATAGATTTGACCTGTTGCTTCAGTTAGAAGCTGGTGAGCCTCAAGCAGTTACAGGTGTAGACAGGGCACAACAAACTTTCAGCAGCAAATTGAAAAGTAAGAATGTAGGGAAATCAGTAAAGAGAAAGAAAGTGTTGTTGTTAGGTAGTTCCCATGGAAGAGGTGTTGGCCAACTCTTGCAGGATGAACTAGGATCAGAATACCAGGTCACCAATTTTTTTAAACCTAGTGCTGGTCTGGAGCAGGTGACAGAGGATTTAGGATCACTTTGCAAAGATTTCACTAAGCAAGACACCGTGGTTATAGTGGGTGGGGCAGGTAACAGTATTGACAGAGATCCTGGGTACAGCATAGAGTGTGACCTGGCGAAGATTGCATCAGCATCGAGGCATACCAGTGTTGAGTTTGTATCTGTTCTTGGGCGCCATGACCGACCTCATTTGAACTCTTCTGTCAAGAGAGTTAATTTGGAGCTGGAACGGCTGCTCATGTCGGGTGCGGGGTCACACATTGGTGTAGTTCATGTTGATTCTGTCAGTAGGTGGGATTATACTAGGCATGGCCTTCACCTCAACAGGAAGGGGAAGGGTAAATTGGCTGGGGAAATAGCAGGAAAGTTAAAGGGGGGAGGCACTGTCATGAGTGGTAAAATACCAGTGGTTATAGGATTCAGAAAAGACCCTTTTTTAGGGTAGGGAGGGCAGAAAGAAAACAAATTTTAAGAGAGGTTAGAACTGAGACAAACCTTCAGTTTGAGAAAGAAATCAAAAAACATAATTCCAGCTTATTACATCAACATAAACAGCCATTGGTTAAGAATTTTCAACTGTCAGCAGATATTTTAACTCCATCCAATTTTAAGTCAGTCAATGTGAAATGTCAGCTATCTTTATTGCATCAAAATATTCGAGGACTGAGAAATAAAATTAATGAATTAACTATCTGCATAGATGAATTAGAGTCTTCAAACCCAGCTGACATAATCTGCCTCTCTGAACATCATGTGACCACTGGTATAGAACTTTTAAGTGTTACAGGGTTTAGGTTAGCATCTCACTATTGTAGATCAGAAATGGAGAAAGGAGGAGTTGCCACATTCATCAGGAACTGTCATAAATTTAAGAACATAGACATTCATAAATTTTGCCTAGAACAGCATATGGAAGCATGTGCAACAGAATTAGAATTTCACAAAAAATCTTTCATAATATTAAGTGTATATCGAGCACCTGCAGGTAACTTTAATCTGTTTGTAAACCACCTTGAAGCTGTACTGGCCCATTTAACAACCAAAAACAAAGAAATAGTGGTTGCTGGTGATTTCAATGTAGATTTCCTTAAAGACTCTCCCAATAAGAACCTATTTGAGTTAGTAACACTATCATTCAACTTAATTCCCACAGTAAAGTTCCCCACTAGGATAACCACTTGCTCACAAACAGCCATTGATAATATCTTTATAGAAAAGTCAAATGAACAAAATTATATTACAAAACCAATAGTCAATGGCCTCTCAGACCATGACATGCAGTTCCTTCTGTTAAATGTTAATACTGAACAAGATATAAAATCTGTTAAATCTGAGCTCAAGAGGGTAATCAGTAAGCCAAAAATTGATTATTTTAGGACACTCCTCAGAGACATTCACTGGACTGATGTTTACAGTGCTCATGGCATGAATGAAAAATATAACATTTTTGCTAATAAAGTGCTTACCTTATTTGAACACTGCTTTCCCCCAAAACTTACCAAGGTTAGAGCAAAGTCTACAAAGAAGCCATGGATTACTCGAGGAATAGGGGTATCTTGTAAAACAAAAAGAAAACTGTATCTGTCAATCCGAAATATTTCCAATGTTGATGCTATAGCACATTATAAGAAATACTGCAAAATATTAAAGACTGTGATACGGATGTCAAAGCAAATATATTACAAGGAAAAGATAGTCATATCAGATAACAAAATAAAGACAATATGGGATATAGTGAAGGAGGAGACCGGTAGAACCAGACATGAAGAGGAACAAATTGCATTAAGAGTAAATGATGCATTGGTGACAGATGTGTATAGTGTTGCAGAACTTTTTAACAAACATTTTATAACTGTTCCTGAAAAGATGGGGTTGTCAGGTTCGGTAGATGCTGCTATGGATTACCTTAGACCAGACATTTCAAGTAACTTCCATAATATGAATTTGACCCTCACTACCCCAACAGAAATAATGTCCATCATAAAATCTTTAAAATCAAAAACATCTAGTGGGTATGATGAAATATCAACAAAGTTAATTAAAGAATGTGATTCTGAGCTAAGTAACATATTAAGCTATCTGTGTAACCAGTCGTTTATCAGTGGAATATTTCCCGAATGGCTGAAATATGCTGAAGTTAAGCCACTGTTTAAGAAGGGAGATAAAGAAATAGCATCAAATTTCCGTCCAATTTCACTGTTGCCAGCATTCTCAAAAATTTTCGAAAAAGTAATGTACAGTTGTCTTTATAACCATCTTATCTCAAATAACATACTGTCAAAGTCACAGTTTGGATTTCTAAAAGGTTCTGATATTGAGAAGGCTATCTACACTTACAGTGAAAATGTACTTAATTCATTAGACAAAAAATTGCAGGCAACTGGTATATTTTGTGATCTGTCAAAGGCATTTGACTGTGTAAATCACAATATCCTTTTAAGTAAACTAGAATATTATAGTGTAACAGGAAATGCTGCAAAATGGTTCAAATCTTATATCTCTGGCAGGAAACAAAGGGTGTTATTAGGAAAGAGACATGTATCGAGCTATCAGGCATCATCCAACTGGGAACTAATTACATGTGGGGTCCCACAAGGTTCCATTTTGGGGCCCTTACTTTTTCTTGTGTATATCAATGACCTTTCATCAGTAACATTACCAGATGCCAAGTTTGTTTTGTTTGCTGATGATACAAACATTGCAATAAATAGCAAATCAAGTGTAGTCTTAGAAAGATCAGCCAATAAAATATTTGTAGACATTAATCACTGGTTCCTAGCCAATTCTTTGTCACTAAACTTTGAAAAAACACACTACATGCAGTTCAGAACTTGTAAGGGGCGTCCCAAGAGTATATGTCTAACATATGATGACAAGAAGATAGAAGAAGTGGACGGTGTTAAATTCTTGGGATTACAGCTTGATAATAAATTCAACTGGGAGGAGCACACCACAGAACTGCTGAAGCGTCTTAACAAATCTCTGTTTGCAATGCGAATTTTGTCAGACATAGGGGATATAAAAATGAAAAAGCTGGCATACTATGCTTACTTTCATTCCATAATGTCATATGGGATTATTTTCTGGGGTAATTCATCAAGCCAAGCTAAAGTTTTCCGGGCACAAAAACGTGCAGTAAGAATTATATGTGGTGTGAACTCAAGAACATCCTGCAGAAGCCTGTTTAGGGAACTAGGGATACTAACTACAGCTTCCCAATATATTTATTCCTTAATAAAATTTGTCATTAAAAATACATCACTTTTTCAAACCAATAGCTCAATTCATGGAATCAATACTAGAAATAAGAATAATCTTCACAAGGATTTAAAGTCACTTAGTCTTGTACAAAAAGGTGTGCATTATTCAGGAACACACATTTTCAATAACTTGCCAGCAGCCATAAAAAGCTTAACAACCAATGAAATTCAGTTTAAGAGAAGCCTAAAGGATTTATTGGTGGCCAACTCCTTCTACTCCATTGATGAATTTCTGAGGAAAACCAACTGATTTGTATATAAGTACAACATATCTTCTGCACAATTTCAGTGCAGTAATGTGTTCACTGAAAATTTGTGTGTGTGTGTGTGTGTGTGTGTGTGTGTGTGTGTGTAAGTATAATCTAACTTCTGCACCATTTCAGTGCAGTAATGTGTTCATTGTAAATAAGTATTACAGTAGTTGTATTACATGTTTCTTACCTTATAAATAAATAAAAAACTTTTTTATTTTATATTCAGTGCAATAGTATTTGTAAAATGACTATTAGTGTTCATTAAAAAATGACGATCATTCCACTTGGGACCTGTGGAATGGTACATTAGCTTATTTGTTTTAGTTTAAATATTTGTCATGTATTGTTGTTTTTCTGACATGTTCCACATCCTGGAGGACCTCCTCACTACGGATCAATTGGAATGAAAGTAAATCTAATCTAATCTAATCCAGACTGAAGCGCCTAGAACCGTTCGGCCACTCTGACCGGCTGGAATACTCACTCTGAAATTCTGAGGGCAGCAGGGATGAAACAAAGGGAGCGAAAGGCTATCTGCAACTTGTACAGAAACCATTCGGCAGCTGTGAGTTGAGGAGCATGAAAGGGAAATCAGTGTTTGAGAAGAGAGTGAGACAGGGTTGTAGCCTATCTCGACGCTATTTAATCTGTACACTGAGTAAGCAATAAAGGAAACAAAGGAAACATTTTGGGTAGGAATTAAAATCCAGGAAAAAGAAATAAAAGCTTTGTAATTCTGTCAGAGACAGCAAATGACTTCGAAGATCAGTTGAACGGAATGGACAGTGTCTTGAAAGGAGGATGTAAGATGAACATCAACAAAAGCAAAACGAGGATAATGGATTGTAGTCGAATTAAATCAGATGATGCTGAGGGATTACATTAGGAAATAAGAAACTGAAAGTGGTAAATGAGTTTGCTATTTGGGGAGCAAAATAACTAATGGTGGTCGAAGTAGAGAAGATATAAAATGTGGCCTGCAAGGCCAAGAAAATTGATTCTGACGAAGAGAAATTTGTTAACATTGAGTATAGATATAAGTGTCGGGATCTCTTTTCTGAAAGTATTTGTGTGAGTGCAGCCATGAATGGAAGTGAAACATGGACGACAAACAGATTAGACAGGAAGAGAATAGAAGCTTCTGAAATGTGATGCTACAGAATAATACTGATAATTGATTAGACAGGTAGATCACGTAACTAATGTGGAGGTACTGAGCAGAATTGGGGAGAAAAGTTGTCGCACAGTTTGACCAGAAGAAGGGATCGGTTGGTAAGACACATTCTGAGACATCAGTTTAATACTGGAGGGAAGTATGGGGGGCCAAAAATCTTACGGGAAGACCAAGAGAGCAAGAAGTGAATACAACAAGCAAATTCAGAAGGATGTAGGTTGCAATAGTTACTAGGAGATGAAGAAGCTTGCACAGGACAGATTAGCATGGAGATCTGCATCAGACCAGTCAGCATCGTGGTATTCCATGAATCCCATGATTACCCTGCAAGGTCGCATTACTTCCAAGGGCTGTGTGAGCATTCTGGACGACCATGTCCACCCCATGGAATGCTGTTCATTCCCCGATGGTGAAGCTGATTTCCAAGACGACAGGACCCCCTTTCACACAGCTCGCATTGCTCGGGATTGGTTTTGTGAGCGCGAAGATGAACTGCCGCATCTCCCCTTGCCCAAGAGTCACCAGATCTCAATATTGTTGAGATTCTGTGGTCTAGTTTGGAGAGAAGGGTGGTATACATCGGCATCAGCATTACCTGGACTTGCCAGTATTTTGCGAAAATAATCATATAAGATGCCCTTGAAAACCATATAGGACATATTTATATTTTCCGAGTTGACTGGAAGCTATTTGGAAGACCGATGGTTTTCCTGTTTTCCTCTACCGCATGAGGCATGACAGTGTGTTGTTGTTATTGCTTTTCCACATTTTTAACCAACCCATGTACATACCACCATCAGTTCTATAAGACATAGAAGCGCCTCATTCTTATTGCCTTCCCTTCTCCGTATTCCAGAAAATTAAACAGCAGCAGTGGCTACACAGTTACACATGTCAGGACGCACACATAGCTTGCAAGAGGGCGCAGACTGTACAGAACGCAATTGTCAAAGAATTTAACGAAGGAATATACTTCTTTCGGTGTTACAGAAATCTTACGATTGTGCTAAACAAGAACAGAATAACTGGAAGGGAAAAAACGGAATACCAAGTGAAAAAAAGTATGATGGCCTAAAAGTATAATAATATTCGTCGTCTTACATATATAACTGAGAGTTTCATTCGTTGTTACTGTTACAACAAGAATAATAAGAAATAACTACGTAAGTAAGGAATTAGAAACCGCTGAAACAAGTTCATCACTGTTCGCTGTTCGTTTCGTTGTCGTCGACACAGGTTCCACAAAAGTTTTGTTTTAATTGTATAGGTTCAATTTGATTGTTCGAAGATAATATCCTTATGATCATTTCTAGTTTACACGAACGTGCGTCCAGCTTTATTGTTCAGCGCAAGTCATATCTTTGCATTGAAACCTGACAACTTGACTGGAGCTTGCACACTTATTTTTTTTTAACATTCGTCAAGACTGGCAGTACTTGGGACGCACTACACTGACGCGAGCGACACTGCTGCGAACGGCGGCCGGCAGGCGTCACAAGCTGCACTGGAGGCGTCCTCTGCAGGGGTTGTAGCTGCAAGCCAGGTGCACCGTGCTCTCTGGCGCCCGCGACCCCCTCTGGAGCACCACCTCCGCGAAACCGCGCTGCGCGGCCGCAATTCGCTGCTGCACGCCCACCAGCGCGCTGAAGTTGTCGGCGTCGGCCACGTCACGAGCCAGCACGAGGGCCGTGCAGTTGCTGGAGCGGCCCCCGCACACCGCCACCGACAAGAAGCGTTCGTCTGGTGACAGGTCCACCACTGTGTACCCGAAGACGGCCACTGTAAAACAGACGAGCGGTGCAACACTTAAAGCTCTTCCATAGCGACGTAAGAAAGTACATTTATAACAGCAGACAGAGACATTTAAGGGGACAACACCGTGGTTCAGGTCTAAAAAGTCGATTTTCGGTTTTCATCATATTTAGATAGATTAAGGTTTTATTTAAGTACTCTGAAAAGGATTTTGCTGGAAAAAGCATTTAAAGAGCATTTTCCTACTACGTGTGTTTATGTGTCACGCACACTTTTCCGTCACCCACTGTCAACCCATCCACTGTCAACTCTAAGCCATATGAAGATGCCATTATTAGCAAAATAGAATGTGTATGCCATATTCAAAAACGCTTGGGAGCAAGGCTGAGAAAACTGTTGATATGAGAGGAAAAAAATTAGAAGATGAAAAATTGTTGACCGGACAGGGTCAGTTAACTACAACTGAAATAGAAAACTTGCAGGTATACTTTGGGCAGGCAATTAGGAGAAATAAAGAATATCTGGAGGCAATGAAGAGAGATGTTTGGGCCATATTCTTCCATAAGTCCTCTACTGATGATAAGCCATGTCGTGGTTTGTGTCCATCAGGAGAAAATTCGTGGTTCAAATACAATAGGGCTCAGGCAACTGGGGTATCTCATTCTCAACAGCATTCTCTTCTTGCTGCTGTTATTACAGCAATTAAACCTATTTTCAAAGACTTGGCTCATCCTGACCTTCTAAGGAAATGTCTGCATAGGCAGGGACAGAACCCAAATGAATGTTTCAACAGCATAATTTGGAACCGCCTTCCTAAAACTGTATTTGTAGGCATGGATACAATGAAACTAGGGATTCATGATGCTGTTATTACATTCAGTTGTTGTAATATTGGAAAGTGTTGGGTACTGAAAAAGCTGGGAATTAATCAAAAAAATGGCTCTGAGCACTATGGGACTTAACATCTGTGGTCATCAGTCCCCTAGAATATAGAACTATTTAAACCTAACTAACCTAATGACATCACACACATCCATGCCCGAGGCAGGATTCGAACCTGCGACCGTAGCGGTCACGCGGTTCCAGACTGAAGGGCCTAGAACCGCACTGCCACACCGGCCGGCTGGGAATTAATCCTGGTGAAAATATGATCACTGGGCTGCAACACTACGCTAAAATGAGGATAACCGATGACGACTGCTCTGCATCTAATACGGCCAAGAAAGCAAGAGAAACATCCAGGAAGGTGAAAAAGAAGCTGGAAGACCTGCTAGAGGCCAAAGAAGCGCCATCATATGCAGCAGGACAGTTTTAATTAATTGTAAGTAACAAATTTCAAAAGTTTTTTCTTTAAAGTCAATTTCCCGCAAACTAAAATTTTCGGTACATATTCCCCATTACATCACAAACTATCGTAGATAAATGAATGAAATTTTCAGACACTCTGATAACATAAAAAGCCACCTCTGGTACTACACTCATTAATATTCTCCCATTAGGAAGTTCACAAAAAAATATTTTCTGCAGAAAAAACTTAATATTTTTGTTAATAAATTTAAAAAAGTATTTCTTAAAAATTATATATGAATAGATTTTAGTACAATTGACTCTATTAGCATCATGTAACATATAATAAAAAATTTTAAGGTCCTGCATCAAAATTTTTTTCAGAAATGGTCCAAATACTTGCCTAAATTAACGTGGGTTAGATAGGTAGGGTGTGGTCCCCTTAACACAAAATACTTTTCATTTGCCCATTTTGCATGGGCTTATGACCTGGCCCATAACACTGCGGCCTGGTAAAGGTGCTCGTTCCCAGGCTGATCAAACCTGCTATGACCTAACTAACCTAAGGACATCACACACACCCACGCCCGAGGCAGGATTCGAATCTGCGACCGTAGCGGTCGCGCGGTTCCAGACTGTAGCGCCTAGAACCGCTGGGCCACCCTGGCCGGCAGTTTTAGTAGTTCTAAGTTCTAGGGGACTGATGGCCTCATAAGTCCCATAGTGCTCAGAGCCATTTGAACCATTTTTTGAACCTGCTATGACCAAAAATCCGACACGATTCGTAAGTCCACAAGTAGAAGCTACAAAGAACAGGCTACTGAATAAAGGAGCTGTGGATTCCATTTACGTAAAGACACACTGTAGAGATACACGAAATGACTTAGACAAAATTTCTAATTGGTATGATGAACGAAAAAATTAAATCATCGTATTGCATTGATGGCCGGCAGTCGCCACGAAGTTCGGCAGCCGACTTGCAAGTCTTCTCAGTCGAAGCCACATTGGGCGACTTACATGTCGATGATGACCAAACGATGATGAAAACAGCGCAATATCCAGTCCCGAGGCGGAACAAAATCTCCGATTCGGCCAGGAATCGAACCCACGCCCGCTGCATAGGAGGCGAACGCGCTAAACACTCAGCTAAGGGGGCGAACAGTGTGAGTACATCAGGTTGCTCCAAATGTAGAAGAATGCAAGTCAGTGCGGATGACTAGGAAAAAACCGTCCTGTAACATTCGAATACAGTAGTAGTAGGATGCAGCGTGACAGTCATTTCGATTAAATATACAGGCGTAACGTTGCAAAGCTATATAAAATGGAATGAACACGTCAGGATGATGGTAGAGAAGGTGAATGCTCGACCACGTTTCACTGTCAGAATTTTGGGAAGATGTAACTCATCCGTATAGGAGACGGTGTATACAACGGTAGTGCGGTCAACTCTTGAGTATTGTTAGAGTGTTTGCGATCCCCTTCAGGTCGCGTTAAAGAAAGCCGTCGAAGCAGTTCAGAGGCCGGCTGCTAGATTTGTTACCGGTCCGTTCGATCAGCACGCAAGTATTACGGAGATGGTAAGTGAACTCAAATTGCAATCTCTGGGAGGAAGACGACGCTCCTTCCGCAAGACATTGCTGTGGAAATTTAGAGAACTTGCATCTGAGGTCGACTGCAGAACGATTCTACTGCCGCCTACGTACATTTCGCCGGACAACCATGAAGAAAATACGCGGAAAATTTGGGCTCGTAGATAGGCCTTTAGACAGTCGTCTTTCCCTCTCTCTGTTTCTGAGTGTAGTAGGAGAGGAAATTACTAGTATGCCCTCCGCCGTGCACCCTACAGTGGATTGCGGAGTATTTACGTAGAAGTAGATGTAGAACACTCCCTGCTTTACCACAAAACGTTCTGCTTTCATTACTGCAAAAGTGCACATATCTTTACCAGTGAAGTTAGAAATCGCTACCGCATTAATAAAGTGTGCAACAGATTATTTTTAAAACGGGTAGCACTACACACTGCTTGCCCCAGTGACACATTAGCCCTTGAGTGGGATAGGATGGATCCAATCTGCAATTCTTCATGGTCACCTCAATTTTTTTTTTTTACAATGCATTTTGTTAAAACGCAGAGACTTACAGACAACCATTCTTCCCACGCACTATTCACGGGGGGAACAGGTTCGGAGGGATCAGATAGTGGTACCGAAAGTACCCTCGGCCACACACCATTATATAGCTTGCGGAGTATGATGTAGATGTAGATGTAGACTTTACATTCATTTTTCTTTTATAATGCATTGTGTTAAAGCACAGGTAAGCTTCACTTTGCAATTGCTTTAAAATTTCTGTAAACTCGCAGATGGAAGGCCGTGGTTTGTAGAAATGGTGTGTTAAATGTCGATGAAACCAATCTGCACCATTTATAGTTCTGATTTCATTTCTTGGTTTACTGGCACAATAATTATGGGGGAAAATTAGATTCTCTGCTTACATAGTTTTCAAGTACATAGTCATTGTTACTGTGAGCGATACTCTACGAACGCATCCCTGACTGTGTTTGGTGGTAGAAATCTTAAATCATACATACATTTCAGAAACTTTCCGACTTCTGCTTGAGGACTGGTATACCCGGAAAGAAGATCAGTTCGATTAACTTTCGATACCATGCCTGACCTAAGTGAAAACTGCAGCCTTATATGTCAAGGCTTGGAAACACTTTCTGTGCCGCCACATGCAGTTCAACTTCGGTATCTAAGATTAGTCTTCCAGGTTTAGCATTGTTAGTGTACAAACTATGAATACCGTTCGATATGCGTTAGAACGCTTACACAGTTTTTGATAACACACGGATATTGAAAACTTATCTTTTGCCCTAATGAAAAAATATTGTTGCCGGTAATGAAAATTAATATTTGTGGAATTTCTTTTTTTCTTTTTTGCGAATTTTCTGTCTAGCCTAAAGGAAGACTGAAAGAAAAAGATCCTCCACTTAAAAAAAAAAAAAAAAAAAAAAAAAAAACAGAAAGACTGACTTCCCGAACGTACGTGAAAGAAAGTGGATTCCCCTCATTTAGTCTCATCTAGCCACTTTCTTCACTCCACGTTCACATCCGTCGTTCTAAGTGACCCACACATCGGTTTTACATTGTGTAAAACTGTTGTCAAAGTTGAAAGAGTTCGTTACTAACAGAGTTCTTAGATATGTTGTTCTCAAATGTCCGGACGAATTCTTTTCGATTTATTCAATAGAAAGAGCTCCACAAATTGTGCAAGTCAACAACGCGTTGGTCCACATATGGCCCTTACGCTAGCATTTATTCCTTTTGGCACTGATAACAGTTGTTGAGTGTCCTCCTGAGGTAACCGTGTCAAATTCTGTCCGATTGGGGCGTTACATAGACAAAATACCAAGCTGACTGGAGGGCCCTGCCCATAATCTTCCAAAAGTTACATGCCGAAAAACCGCTGTACAGTACAAGAAACCATATAAGAACTTGTAAACCAGTCTTACTAGGAGAAAGCCTCAGACACGACCGAACGATTCGGCTCCTATTTAAGAGGTTGTTTGTATGCAACATAAAATGAGAGACTCTAAGGTTTCGGCTCAACACCCCTCCGGTTTTGAGAAGACCACGCCTTAAGCTCATGAAGTGCAGTCGTCTCAGAATTAACAAGATCGATAGATAATTGAAAATTCAGAACTTTTCATCCGCATATGTGTGGTCCGCATACGCGTTTTTTCTGATAAATCGAGCAAAGAAACTATTATGACTGCCGCTTTTGTGTTCATAATGTCAACGCTGTCCAATGAAAACGCCGCTATCGTAGCGACTCTTGTATATGGGTGGACAGCAGGGAATCCTTGTCGATTCCTAGATATATTCTGCAGTTATTTTTTATTTGTTTTTTCTCGTATCGAAATTGGTAGGAATGGGAAGACTAATAAGGTAATCGATAAGGAATAATAATAACGTAGGCAAATTAATTTCTCCAATTACTTGGAGTAGTAGAGAATGAAACTGTTAAACCTGGTTGTGTGAAAATTATTCTGGGTAATACAGCTGCGAGTTCCCGCGAGGGACCACAGGCAGCCGGCTGCGTGATAGTTGTTCAAAATAGCTCTGAGCACTACGGGACTTAACATCTGAGGTCATCAGTCCCCTAGAACTTAGAACTACTTAGACCTAACTAACCTAAGGACATCACACACACCCATGCCCGAGGCAGGATTCGAACCTGCGACCGTAGCGGTCGCGCGGTTCCAGACTGAAGCGCCTAGAACCGCTCGGCCACCAGCGGCCGGCCGATGCTTGTTAAGAGGGAGACGCGATACAGGACTGTATATGGAGGTTTCCAAATTGCAGTGTGCTTCTGAAAACGTGGCGGGAATTGCACGGTCGCGCTGATGTAACAACGATTTAGAGCATAATCATGAACTTTCAGGACCAATTTTCCAGCCGGCGTTACCGTATGCGTGGTTGCATTAAAATTAATTCCCAAAAAATAAATATTTTTAAATGTAAGTCAACACACTGTTTTTCGTCAAATCTTCGGAAGGAACTATTTAGTTGGGTGAAGATCGCGTTCATTTCATGTTCTTCATGCCGCGAGTATACTTGCTTCGAATGTTTGTGTGAAAAGTGCCTTCCATGTAGTAGTTTGAAGTACAGTAGCGCCACGGAACAGAGTTGGTGGAAGAGATGATGTAAGACAACCAGGATTAAAAATGTAATTCTTTTTAGAAATTTATTTTCTTACGTTCTTTTTACTCCTTATTGATTATCTTATTAATCCTCCTATTTCTACGAATTTCGTTACGGAAAAAATAAAGAAATTACAGAACGCAGTTGTAAAGCGCATGCTGGATGCTGGTAAAGTGTCACTGTCAAAGTGTAAACTAATATAGTTCGTGTGAAAGTGTTCTGGACATCAAAATGGAGGCAGACAGATACGAAAAAAGCCGCCTATACTGTCGCAGTAAGTAAAAACTAAATTTACATCCATATCGACAGATAAGCTATAGTCATGGCGATACATTAAAGTGTGACCCATCTTTCTGCCATAGAACCAGCACCCAGCATTATGCTACTACCAGTAATGATGCAACATCCCGGATCCTCCCGAAATCATCTGAAGATGAACCTGAAAGGGTTCGAAAACCGGTTCATGTAATAAAGCATTATTATTGAAAAAAAATTGACTGGTTGCAGTTGTGTATAACTTATTTACATTTAATATACAGTCACGGTTCTAAAATATCTGTAATGGATAAGCATAAACTGCTTACTTGTCTGTCCACTTTAAGAGGACCGCCGCACAATATGAGGTTGAGAAAAGATACTGAACAGGTTTAAAGGGGGCAGTTCCTTTTTTGTTAACACGAATAAGAGAGAGAGAGAGACAGAGAGACAGAGAGGCAAAGAGAGAGAGAGAGAGTCACAGACGTGGTAAACGACTTTCAGTTATCAAAACAAAGACGCTTTCTTCGTGGCAAAATCTCACAGACGTTTAGTCAACAATTTCCTGTTCTCAGTGCCAAAGTATTTTGTTGCCTCCCACTTACCTACAGAGGAATGACCATCTCAACAAAATTGGTGAAATCAGAATTCGCAAGAAAAAGCTTAGATCAGGGCAAGAAGAGGAGTATTTTTATGCGGCACATAATACACTTAAAGCTACAAAGAAGAGAAAAAGTGATGGACCAGTGGGAGAGAAGCATCGCGTGGCGGGAGTTTCAGATTGAAAATATTCAATTTATCAAAATTTTACATAAACGGATATTTTTCTACCGGTCGTGTGATAGGCTTACTTCTTGGCCACATTGACACTAGATGGGGGCCGCAAGTGGTCCCGCGGGCCGGCGGGTTGGACGCCCCTGGTTTAGATGATCATTTTCTCCTCGCGCTTTTCGTGAATAGAATGGTAGATATGATGTCCAGAATTAGTGTCTTGGAGTCTCTTTACATGGGGTGGTCAGAAACAGTCTGAAAAGTTCGTAAGGGTGTTACAGGAGAGACCGTTGTCAGAAATAGTCGTTAAGGGAAAAAAAATCGATACGTTGCATCGTTTCCGTGTTATATACGACGACCTGATTGACTAACTTCAACACTAAATTAATCGAAAACGGAGCAACGTATCGAATATTTTTCTTAACAATTATTTATCAGCACAACTTCCCCTGCAACACGCTTACAAGCTTTTCAGACTGTTTCTGACCACCCTGTATGAACACCAAAGACGGACGCTCAGGCGTTGCTGCTCAATCCGGCCACTCTACCTCTCTGAAATTCTTGTCGTTAAAAATAATAAATGAATGTCGCATAAGTGTAATGTCATTTACATGCACGCCCTATGGTCACGTATTTCCATAAACAAAAGTGTATAAATATTTATTTCTGACTTCATTTAAAACAACGAGTTTTATGTGATAAACATGAAGAGTAGCAAGTCTGGACAACAGTAATCAAGTTCAAATGTATCGCTGGCTTCTTTAGTTAGGCAGAGATGAAGAGATTTGCACAGGAAAGACTAGAGTGGAGAGATGCGTCAAACACATATTGGGACTGATGACCAAAAAAGGAACACAACAAAATCAACAACAACACGAGGGCGGAAAACTTAGTATCAAAAGTTCAGAATATGATGAGGGTAAAGAGGCTACGAAGATAGACGAGTTAAGATTACCATGCTTTTGGTGTCAATAGCTTTGGACTAGCATCCAAAGTATACGATATAGACCAAGACTAGCTCATTTTCTGTAATGAGATGGTTGTTAACACATGTTCAAAACAATAAATGAATAAATAAAATCAAATGCTCGAAAGCGCTGATTACAAGTTTTAAGTCGCGTCTAAAGGCGATCAAGTGATGTAAAGCACTGTACTCTGGACTTGCATCAAGCTAATATGGGCAAAGATACAACAGACAGATTGATTGATTGATTTTGGGGATGGACCAAACAGCGGGGTCATCGGTCCCGTCGGATTAGGGTAGCAAGTCGGCAATGCCCTTTCAAAGGAACCATCCCGCTATTTGCCTAAAGCGATTTAGGGAAACCATGGAAAACCGCAATCAAGATGGTTGGACGCGGGTTTGAACCGTCATCCTCTCGAATGTGAGTCCAGTGTGCTAACCACTGCGCCACCTCGTTCGATCCCCAGACAGACACCCCGAATGTATTCCTGGTCAGTGGTTTATCATATTGCGTTAGTTCTGGATGCGAAAGCTGGTACCAAACAACGTACTGATTGTTCCACGTTCTGTGTGCTATGACCCCTGTGAGGTACTTGATCTTCAGTTTTGCAGTTTTAATGAGCAGCAATTAAAATGAACAGTCGTGCTCTTTTTGGCATGGTAACGTCTTTAAAATTGTTCCACTCCATGTCGTAACTATGTTAGAATTATCGAAAAATTACGTTCTCTTTGCTGTAAATGTGCGCATGTGTCATTCATATTCTCTATACAAAAACTGCTGCTCACCTCTCTCAATCCTTGTTCTCACACCATTGAGGTAGGTAAAGTAACGTCACACTTCGACTGAGCACAGAATTAGCAGTACATCACTTTCAGAATGAGACAGACGTGCCGTTGCTACTCTTGCATGAATAAAAAAGTTTCTGAGGTTAAAGGAATCGCTTAAGCATAAAGAACCAATAGTTTCTTAGTCTAAAGTGATAAACATCGAAAGACTCAAATTCACGAATTGAGCGTGAATCCAAAATAAACCAGGAAGATGTTCCAAGAGTAACCGAACACGGCTCGAAAGAAGTGAGTCTGAAGAGTCGAACAAGCCTAAGATAATCTCTGCAGAGCGAATGAAAAAGGTGTAACTGGGGCGTTGACTGTGGTGAACCATCCGACAGCAAAGAGTGAGAGCGGTGCAGGCGAAATATGCACAGAGCTGAGTCGACTCGTGGCCAAAAGGACAGGAAAGAAATGACGTCGAATAGGAGACAGCAGTTTAGTTAGTATCGGTCCCCAAGAAAGTAGTGAAATGTAACAAATAGCGAAAGTTTCTCATTATTTTAGGCACTGACTGGTTATGATTCCTCCGAAAGAAATTTATTGTTACCTTCTACAGCATACACAACGCTACTCACCCAAGAGTTTCAGATAAGTATGAGTAAAAAAAATTCTTAACATAATGATCGATTTGACGTATGAAATAGTGACACTGTGGCTGCAATGCTTCTAGAGATAGCGTGACATGATGTGATTAATCGAAAAGTATTTTAGCTATGATTAAATTGACTGTCAGTTTCCTTGTTCCCCTAATGGACTAACGATGTTAAACCTCACCTGTGGCTGTGCTTTTGTCCCAACAGCAGCCACCATCAGGCTCCGTCAGGTCTCGCTTGGATTCAGTATTCAATTGATAATACAAAGAGACGGCTGGGGGAAACCATAGACTAAGGCAAAACAGACATACCTGATAAAATATCGCATGCATTGTCCCAGAGGAAAACATTACATGAGAGGTGGCATGTTACGAGGGATAACTGATAGAATACACAAATTAAGCTAAGATATTGGCGAGAACTAGTATTGCTGCAGGTCGAGACACAATAAAAATTAAACAGGTAACAAATTACCGACGTTGCGACAAACGGTCTAACCACCAAATTAAGAGAGAGTGCGCTGAGAGATACCTGAAGTAGTAATATTCATGAGAATTAAAGAGATGGCCAAGGATTGGGCGGTTTAGATTGCTACTCCAGAAACACGATACTATCACCGCCCCTATGGTTCGGTGGACACGCTATTGCATGACTTCAGAATTATTACCGATTACCAAGTGGAAATCGATTACTGACCGTACTGTAGCGAGTCGCGTCATCGATGGCCAGTGTCGATGTAACAAGCATGTACATCCGTGCATAATGACGGCAGTTCACTAGCTGACGATGATCATGAACCTCCTCCAACAAGAACTGGGGTGTCGATGGCGTCTCTTATCACTTTTGTGACCGAAGACCTCAACGACACTGTAAATCTCCGCCGGCACGAAGAAGAGCCCAGTGATCAACCTAACAGGTTGTTCGTGCCTGTAAAGGCAGTGCGTGCGGTCCACAAAAAAATGGCTCAAATGGCTCTGAGCACTATGAGACTTAACTTCTGAGGTCATCAGTCCCCTAGAACTTAGAACTACTTAAACCTAACTAACCTAAGGACATTACACACATCCATGCGGGTCATCAGTCTCCTAGAACTACTTAAACCTAACTAACCTAAGGACACCACACATATCCATGCCCGAGGCAGGATTCGGACCTGCGACCGCAGCGGTCGCGCGGTTCCAGACTGAAGCGCCTAGAACCGCTCGGCCACTTCGACCGGCGTGCGGACCACAGATTGCAAGAACAGGAATAGCGAGTCCCCTGCGAAAATGGCGGGCGCGGTGTGTCCCTCCGTCGTTAGTGAAGGGCTGAAATTCAAACTAACGGCCGACTTGGCCTTCCAGAAATACAGTATATTGTACAAATTTTATGTTAATTAAACCAGGCATCAGAAAATTATGTCTTCACGAGCTGTGGGTCCTACGTAGGTCTCTAATTTCTGTGGAAAATTCATTTGATATAATTTAAATGGAATTAAATTAAATCGACTTTTAAACTTCTGGGATGATTAGCCCATGACCTATATCAACTGACTCGTTGTTAAAGACGAATATAAATCTGTAATTAAAAGTATTCATTAAATTTTATGTGAGCACTGCCCTTTTGTCAGGAGGCTGGACTAGCTGCTACCATGCTTCCACATGTTTTGTGCCTAGGTAGCACAATTTATCAGTGCTACAACAAGAATGATAATGTTGCTATGCATAATTGTCACATATATCTGTAGCACAGCATGACGCATTTTTAATAGCAAACGCACAGTATATGACACAGTGAATTAGCAGGTATAAAACTTATTAGGTACTCACTCTTCTCATCCGCCAGTTCATCGTCGAACACAGGGGTTGCAGGAAATTCCGTTTCGATAGCTGCAGCTGGCGTTATTACGTAGCCTTCTTCTGGCTTTGTAAACCACTCGACCGTCAGTATACCATTTTCATCGAGCGAGAAGTCGAACCACTCATATATGGTGTAATCTAAGACGTGACTTGGACCCCACTCTTCCACAACGTACCAGCGTCCAAGAACCTGTGGACGAATGTCGTTAGCTGCCGTGTTTGATGGATGGTATCATAAAATGTTATCTAGTTAGAGAGAACCTCCGCAGCACGTAAACAAAATATGAATATACCAATCCACTATTTTCAAAATTTTATATTCCTAAGTAACAGAAGATAATAAAGACAAATTACGTGAACGATAACGAGTACTGTAGTTGACGATAGTACACTGTACAGTCGAAATAATCAATAAATACAACACCATGAGAAACCTGAAGTCGGTGTGAAGTGAATTCAAGTTATTACTAACTATCAAGTCGTATCATTACTTCTAACAACTATGAATCCAGTCGTCTCGGCAATACGACCAGCATTCATTTTGCCCTATCCACCTTAGAGACAACATAACAAAGGAATTAAATTTCCTTCCTGTGATGAACTTTTTAGGAGCCAGCAAATGATGCAAGACTATACGATGATTGTCTGAAGTACAATACAATGATAGAAAATAGATTTACGAGTGCCTATGAATGCCTAAGATTAGCAACCGCATGATCTAATGAAGACAGCTAAGTTGTTGAAAAATTCTACAGAAAAGTGGTGTTATTAACGGTGTTCCAAACTTGGAAACATATATTCTGTAGAAACTCCAAAAATCCTCCGACATGTCACAATCCATGGACTCCATAGACGTAAAGATGGCAAAAGTAGACATGAAATACTGATATTTGGCAGATACAGTATTCATACGCATACATTGTCAACACCGATATCGTACATTTCACAGATACATCGAGTTTCGTATTCTGTTTTCCATAATTTTTACTGGGTAATGGGCGTAGGTAATTACTAGTTCTCAAGCATCCTATCAAATAAACGTAATGAATCGTCATTTCGTTATGTACGCTGACGGAAAAAAAGGCGCAAAATCAAGAAAGAGTAATGTGACATAAACGAAAGTTCGTAGGCGTCTTTCTACATTTGAAAGATACCCTCTGTTCAAATTTCGCGCCAGTCGAGTAAGAGTTTCGCCACTATGGGGATGTAAATCAGGTTTTATTTAAGTAAACGCCGTAGGAGGAGATTATTAGTGTTTAACGTCCCGTCAACAACGACGTCATTAGAGGCGGAGCACAAGCTCGGATTAGAGAAAGATGGGGAAGGAAATCGGCCATGTTCTTTCAAAGGAATCATCTCGGCATCTGCCTCAAACACCGTCGTCCTCCCGAAAGCGAGTCCAGTGTACTAACCAATGTCCAGTCTCGCTCGGTAACATCTACATCTACATCTATACTCCGCGAGCCACCTTACGGTGTGTGGCGGAGGGTACTTATTGTACCACTATCTGATCCCCCCTTCCCTGTTCCATTCACGAATTGTGCGTGGGAAGAACGACTGCTTGTAAGTCTCTGTATTTGCTCTAATTTCTCGGATCTTTTCGTTGTGATCATTACGCGAGATATATGTGGGCGGTAGTAATATGTTGCCCATCTCTTCCCGGAATGTGCTCTCTCGTAATTTCGATAATAAATCTCTCCGTATTGCGTAACGCCTTTCTTGAAGTGTCCGCCACTGGAGCTTGTTCAGCATCTCCGTAACGCTCTCGCGCTGACTAAATGTCCCCATGACGAATCGCGCTGCTTTTCGCTGGATCATGTCTATCTCTTCTATTAATCCAACCTGGTAAGGGTCCCATACTGATGAGCAATACTCAAGAATCGGACGAACAAGCGTTTTGTAAGCTACTTCTTTCGTCGATGAGTCACATTTTCTTAGAATTCTTCCTATGAATCTCAACCTGGCGCCTGCTTTTCCCACTATTTGTTTTATGTGATCATTCCACTTCAGATCGCTCCGGATAGTAACTCCTAAGTATTTTACGGTCGTTACCGCTTCCAATGATTTACCACGCTGTAACGATCGTGAACGCTAGCTGCCTTTAAGATTGGACGTGGTGAGTTAATGTTAATCACGTATGCCTTTAAGGCGAGGAAGAAGCCATTATCGACACCTCACTGAATTTGAGCTACGAGAAGGTGGATATTCCTTCTGCGACATTGCAGGAAGTCCTGCCAGGAGCATAGCCACTGTACACGACTGCTGGCAGCGGTGGTGACAGTAACACACAGTCGCAAGAAGACGATGCTCCGGACTGCCACTTGGAACTACCTAGAAGGAAGACCATCGCATTCGGCGTATGGCTCTGCCGCATCGTACTGCATCTACAGCAGCAGTATGAGCAGCAGTTGGCACAACAGTTACACAACGAACTGTTACAAGGACAGCTCCGAGTCAGACGCCCTGTAGGGTGCATTCCACTAACCCCAAACGACCGCCACTTGCGACTTCAGTGGCGTCAAGCAAGAGCTCTTTGGAGGGTAGGGTGGAGATCTTTTGTGTTTCCTGATGAGACACATTTCTGCCCCGGTGCCGCGACGGCCGTGTGTTGGTTAGAAGGGGCCAGTTTAGGGCCTGCTACCAACATGTATGCGTGATAGACACACGAAAGCTACATCTGGAGTTATGCTCTGCAATGCCATTTCGTATCAAAGCAGGAGCACAGTCGAGATTACCTCACGCATCCTGACTGCAAAAGTGTACGCCAGTATGGTGATTCGACCCGTTGGGCTGCCATTCATGAACAGCAATCCAGGGGGTGTGTACCAACTGGATAACGCTATAACGTTTGCTCATGTACCGCTGTTGTAACCGACCACTTTCTACAGAATGTCAACAAGTTGCCTTGGCCTACTCGATCACCTTCAGTTGTATAACGAAATGATCACAACGAAAATTCATGCCGGACCGGCACTCGCAGCCAAATTTCTCACTTATCACTAGCGGTCGCCTTACCGTTAGGCTATCCGAGCACGCCTTAGGGTCAGACCCAAACTTCCACACGTCATCAACCACGTGTCTACAATTTGCACACATAAAACCATTATGCATATTTCCGTGCATGCATGTCAAAAGGAACATTGTATTGTATTTCTGAACAACAAACGCACTGCAATATCTTAATCTGAAGGTAGTTCGAAGAACCTTCTCCCTGGCACTTAAGCGTAGTCATATAGTTGTACATCTAGATGGGTACATCGAATAATAGACCAGGAGTTACTGAATCGAAACGGTGGAAAAGAGAAATTTATGACACAACTTGACTAACAGAAGGGATCAGTTAACAGGATACATCCGGAGGCATCAAGGAATTGGTAGTATCGTAATGGAAGGAAGTGTGGAGAAGAAAAAAATGTAGAGGGAGAGAAAGGCTTGAATACTGTAAACTGGCTGAAATGGATGTAGACTGCGGTAGCTATGCAGAGATGAAGAGGCTTACACGGGACAGACTTACGTTGAGAGCTACATCAAACCAGTATTCGAACTAAAGACAACAACAAATAATAACCTTTGTTAACCTGCGTTAATCTACTCTTATTACCGAATCCGCTTTGGTATGTTTGTAGGATTCGATTCTTTATCCTTCCACTGCGCCTTTCTTAGTTTTTATTCTTAGCAAAACATTCAAATTGTTCATCATATCCATCTTAGCCTATATTCTCCTTCTCACATTTTCTGTCCAAGTTACTCCACTCAACAGTTTAGCGTTTTCATAATTTGCAGTATAAAAGGCATTTAATCTCCGATCTGTAGCATTGGTATCTGCCCCTGCTGTAAGGGGTGATCGAAAAGTTTCAGTTCGAAGGCCGTACAGTCCAGAAACTGTATCCCAACCAGGCAAAATCGCTGTGAACATTGAGGCAATCATCCCACAGATCCTCTGGGCTGAAGATACCCGTTTGGTCAAACACCATGTCCTGCTGGTTGAAGAAGTTTGTAATGCTTGCTGCTCGTCCTCGTCCGACAGGAATCGTCGCCCCTTCAAGGCATTTTTAAGGTACCAAAGGCGAGATAATCGTGTGGGGGGAGATCAGGACCACAGGGCGGGTGCTCTAGTGTCCCCCACTTAAGTTGGCGTTAACTTCTGCGTTACGATATTTGCAACATGTGAACGTGCTTTGTAACGAAGCAGCAGTGACCTGCTCGCGCATCATTGCATGAAGGTGATTTTTGATAGACATGCTGCCCCATTACACATTCTTCGTTCTCCGATGGTTATCTACAAGTGTTTATTTTTCAGCAGCCAAAAAAAGAATAATAAAAAATGGTTCAAATGGCTCTGAGCACTATGGGACTTAACATCGGAGGCCATCAGTACCCTAGAACTTACAACTACTTAAACCTAACTAACCTAAGGACATCACACACATCCATGCCCGAGGCGGGATTCGAACCTGCGACCTTAGCGGCCGCACGGCTCCAGACTGTAGCGCCTAGAACCGCTCGGCCACTCCGGCCGGCAAAAGAATAATGGAACATTGGTCCTGTTTGGAGGCATTTAGTTATAACGTCGCCATATTCAAAAGACTGATAAGTCAGAAATAAGTTGAAGTTTCACCATTAACAGCAGGCACCTCAGAAAGAAGATGAATGTCACACTATTCTCTTGCCTACATGTCAATCGCATCAGAGTCACGCTACATTGCGTACACGCTGCAGCAACGCACTTAAACGAAAACTTTTTAATCGCCCCGTACTTATTTTTATTCCTTCTTGCCTTCTTAAATTTAATGGCCTTGCATTACTTTACATTTGGGTGACAAAGTTAATGGGATAGCAATATGTACATATCCAGAGGGCGGTAATATCAGGTTCACAGTGCATGAAAGGGCAGTGCATGGGCAGAGCTGTAATATGAACTCAGGTGATCCACGTGTAAATGTTTCCGACGTGATTATGGCCGCACGAAGGAAATTAACAGACTTTGAACACGGAATTGCAGCTGGAGCTGGACGCATGGAACATTCCATTCCGGAAATCGTTAGGGATTCAGACTTCGAGATCCACAGTGTGAAGAGTAAGCCGAGAATACCAGATTTCATGAGTTACCTCTCACCACATACCTCACAGTGGTGGACGGCCTTCACTTAACGACCGAGAGCATCAGCGTTTGCGTAGAGTTGTCAGTGCTAACAACAAGCAACGTTGCTTAAAACAACCGCAAAAATCAATGTGGAATGTACGTTGAATATATCCGTTAGTACCGTGTGGCGAAATTCGGCTTTAATGGGCTATGACAGCAGGCAACCGACGCGAGTGCCTTTGCTAACAACACGACATCGCATGCAGCAGCTCTCCTGGGCTCGTGACCATATCGGTTGGACCCTAGACGACTGGAAAACCGTGGCCTAGCCAGATGAGTCCCGATTTCAGTTGATAAGAGCTGATGATAGAGTTGGAGTGTGGTGAAGACACCAAAAGCCATTGTGCCATGTGAGGATGGTATCTGTTCTTTCGGGCATGTCTTCATATAAATAGGCTTACTGGACAATGATCTTCTTCAGTGCGGGTGCACTCTTACCGGAATCGGTAGATTGACTGCGCGAGTAATGAGTATAGTAGGCGGGGCACTACAAATGTATTGTGTGGACAGGAAGTTGGAAATGTGAGTCTCACGGGGAGCGTGCCAGAGATAAGTCCCTGCAGTTCCACTATCCTCTGTCCTCGATGGCTCAGCCGGATAGAGCACCTGCCATATAAGCAGGAGAGCCGGGATTCGAGTCCCGGTCGAGGCACACATTTTCAACTGTCTCCGTTGATGTTTATCAACGCCTGTAAGCAGCTAATGGTCTGGATTTCATTGTAATTTCATTGAGCCATGTTGTCAACAAGACACTGTGCAAGCCGGTGGTAGCTCCGTAATGGTGTTGGCTGTGTTTACATGGAATGGACTGTTACCGCCGGTACAAATGAACCAATCATTGACTAGATATGGCTGTGTTCGGCTACTTGGGACAATGCGCCGTGTCACCGGGCTACAATTGTTCGCGACTGGTTTGAAGAACGTTCTGGATAATTCGAACAAATGATTTGGCCACCCAGATCGCCCGACATGAATCCTGTCGAACATTCATGTGACATAAACGAGGCTCAGTTCGTACACCGCCAACACTTTCGCATTGTGGACGACTGCAGACGCAGCATGCATCAGTAATTCTGCAGGGCGCTTCCAACGACTTGTTGAGTCCTTGCCACGTCGATTTGTTGCACTACGCCGGGGAACAGGAGGTCCGACACGACGTCGGGAGGTATCGCATAACTTTTATCATCTCACTGTAGACCATTCGTGGCCTGGTCTTCGTTTTTGAGTTTTGGCTATTATTATTGGACGTGGTATTTGTAGATGTTACAGATTATACTTTGTAATTTCTTTACATTGTGTTCAGAGTCTCTAGCAAAGTAATCCACAGTATAATATTGAGAGGCATGCGTGATCCACAACTTACATGAATGTATCTTAGTTTTTCCTCATTCTCCGTTTCTAGGGCAAGTAGGTCACATTTGCTTCTCTAGTAGCCATAATGTTCTTTAACCTGTGCATTTTCATTTTTTTCTTTCGTCTCTATACTGTTCTTGTCTGTAATTTACAAACGTGAGACGTCGGACTAATTCTCTGTCAGTCCTCGTGTTGGGAAAAGAAAGAATGTAGGGGTTTTATAGCCGTCCTCTTTTTCAAAGGAACCATCCTCGCATTTGTCTGGGAAATTAAGGGAAACCACGGAAGACCTTAACCTGGATGGCCGAACAGGGATTTGAACCACCGTCTTCGGGAATGAGCCTATTAACAATTGTGCCACCGCGTTCGGTAGCTGGATAGCAAAACAAGCGTAACGATACACTTTTTTGCGTAGCAACTCAGCGAAGTTAACTTTTTTGTGTTGTATTAGAATTGTGATCAGTTGACTAAATTTGTAATTTGAAAATTTTATTTTTGTAATTTAGGAGCAACTCAACAACGACCCTTTTCTGACTCGTTATTTTGGTGGTAAGGGTATTTCACAGCGTAGAAACGAAACAATTGTTTTCGACTTCTCAAATCACAATAGTAGTGATCTCGCGACAAACAGAAACTGATTGTTGTAGCTGTTTTTATACACCTGCTACAGTGAACTACCACAAGATGTCAGGCACATCCAGAGGTGATAAGACATATTCTCCAAAAGCTTTGTAAAATTAATATAAAGGCCACCACATCGGAATCAGATTTTAGTATATTATCATATTACTCTGTTTCGAAGTTTTCTGATCGTCATTACTATGCTACAGCAAGGTCAATTCCCTTCGGCAGGTCGCGTGGCTGTGTGCTAGAAGATTCATCTACCATGTATGTGGTCTCGGTTCGATTCCCGGCCTCGCCATAATATTAAACAAAGGTGCATGTTCCATGAACATTTCTATGAAGCTTAAAACACATAAGGATAAAAAATGTATGTAATGTTTGTTTAACCTTTTTTAGAATATCAGTAATGTATATTTGCAATGAAAACTGGATATTTGTGTGCGATATTTAATCAGAAATAAGCATACGTGCGCTTTTCATAAAAATAGCAGTTAGATATCTGTTAGAATATATTTCATGAATTTTTTATTCAAATGACTGAAACGAGACTCGAACGAGAGGTTACCGGTCTCGAGCGCAACTGATTTTTTTTCTATTTTTATTCATTTTAAACTATACGGAACCGCTAGTACGACAAGCATCCCTTTTAAAAAATATTCATTAACCAGGAATCAAACCCAAACATGAAAGGCGAGCATTCTACCACGCGGCCACATAAGCAGTCCAAAAAATACCGCTTGTTCGAAGCACATTAAGGAAGGCCGGAAACTTCAATGTATTTGCTCGGGAACCTTTTTAGGGTTGCGTCGATCTATTTCGAGGGATTTATATTTGAGTTCTGAGCTTCCACAAACATACAAAATCACAAAAATCCGATATCCGTGTCGCCCCCTTATAAGTTGGTGATAAGTATCAAAATCCACGAAAGAAACACTAAAATTTTGTGATTAGTGTACATCCCAAGGCCCTTGGAGAACTACTTTTGTCGTAATCATACCTCTATGTCATTTACAACAACGTTATTTGGTGGGATGCACACTTTCCACGACCCTGAAAGCTACATGCCACAACAGGCAGACATTACAGCTGGTGCAGTGGACTACTGGAGGATGTCAGGAGCGCACAGAAGTGCTACGACGTATTTCCAGAAACGCAATGAAGAAATACAGTCAGTGGTAAGTGTATGCCCTGCGGCCGCAGGAGAGTTGAAGTGCCCATTTTTTAAATATGACTTCTGTTTATCATTGATGGAATTGATTGACCTACGAAATGCTTATGTTGCCTGGGTCCAAGTAATCATCAACATTCAAGTTGAAATGTGCAGATGATAAGAGTTTGAAGAAATGTGATGAGTAGGTGCCAGAAAAACATTTCCTTATCTGTTTTGGATTCATGAGATGTTAGAGAAATAACGTTACTGAAGATCGTACAGGCCCCCACTCGACTACAGAGCGACTTATGACGCAAGGTTACTGAGGAGGAGGAGCAACAGATTAGTGTTTCACGTCCCGTCGACAACTAGAAGCACAAGCTCCGATTAGCGAAGGATTGAGAAAGAAAGCGGCCGTGCGCTTTCGGAGAAACCATCCCTGCATTTGCCTGAAGTGATTCAGGGAAATCACGGAAAACCTAAATCAGTATGTCTGGACGTCGCTTTGAACTGTCCTCCTCCAGAATGCGAGTCTAGTGTGCTAAGTACTGCGCGTTGTTTCTACTCTACAGTGTCATCTCAGTTACCGTAACTGAGACTGAAGTTTTCTTCCACGCCGTATACTGTTTCCTAATGGGGAAATCTGGAGTGAGAGCGCGGAGAAAATGGGTATACGAGAAATATGTGCTTAGAAATCTGAACAAAAATAACTGCGAAGCGATAATGTATAATAATGGTACTGTGTATTGTCAAATCTCTGAACTTAAAAATTGTTTGTAGAGTTCTTCGTACCCATTTGGTGCTTGAGAATGGTACGGACACGGCTGCGAGAAGTCTTGAGCGGGCTAGTTACAGCGCAGTGACATTGTCCGACGATGAAGATTGTATCGTGTTAACGGTGCATTCTGACGCACCGTCTGGCCGGCCCGGTATGTACGGTACTGGACCACGACCTTCTGTCGTCGATGCTAGATACGCTATGCGCTTCTCGCATTATAATAGGTAGTGAATGGGGGATGTATGGGTGAAGCATTTTTTTTTCTCACAGTCATCTATCATATCGCACATAAGCACACTAATTACACCAACAATCCTCTAGCCATATTTCGGTATGTGGCAGAGGGTACTTTGTGTACCACTCTCTCTTTCCTCTTTCCCTGTTGCAGTCGCGAATATTTCCTGGCAAGAACGACTAATGGTAAGTCTCCGTGTGGGCTCGAATCTCTGATTTCATCTTCATGCTCTTTCCGCAGGATATACATATGAAGAAGCAATGTATTGACCCTTCAAGCAACGTACGCTCTCCGAACCTTAACAGTCAACCACCCCGTGACGCAGAACGCCTCTCATGCAGCACCTGCCACTGGAGTTGACTGAGCATCTCTCGTGATACTTTCGTACTTACTAAACGAACCTGTAATGAAACACGCTGCTCTTCTTTCGAGTTTTTCTGTTTCCTCCATTAATCCTATGGGGTACGGAACCCGGATTGCCTAACAGTACTCAAGTATTGGTCGAACGCGTGTTTTGTAAGAAACCTCCTTTATTTATGGAGCACATCCTGAGGATTGTTCCAGTGAATCTCTGTCTGGCACCTGCCTTACCCCCGATTACTTATGGGTGGTCGTTCTACTTTAAGTCACTCCGTATGTGTATTCCTAGATATTTTATGGAAATAATTGTTTCAAGTGGTTGTCCTGAAATAGCGTAATTGTACAATAAGGAGTTTTATGTATACGAAATGTGTTACATTTGTTTATGTTTTTTGATCAATTGGCACTCCCTGCGCAAAGCGTCGATCCTCTGCAGGCCCTCCTGCATATTAGGTACACCAATTCCCACTAAATCCAATCTTTCTTTAATCCTGACGGCTTGGCGCGACAGTTATTGAATAGATACTCCCTGTTTTGAGAATCATCCGATATAAAAATTAGGAAAACGCCGATATGACGCACTATGTGGAAAAACGAGGCGATCAACAAAGTAGCCACCGCTAAGCATGGCGCTCAGGAACTTAAGCGTCGTTTAAGGCTGCAATATTACACACTGGATAAACCTGAAAAATTGCTGCAAAGCAAATCAGCGTCAGCATTTCATTTTTTCTAATATATTTACAAAATCGGCGAAAAATGAGGACTATACCACTGCACGACTCTACACACGTTATGGAATTCAATCACTGATGACGTTAAAACCTGGAAAGAAGTATGTCGAACCGTTTGAGATGTAGTGTCAGAGAAGGACGCTGAAAATAAGATAAAAATGAATGAGGGGGTTCTTCGCAGAATCGGCGAGAAAGAAATGTATTGAAAATACTAGCAGAAAGACAATATGAGACACCGCGTGTTAAGACGTCAGCTTATAATTGCAGTTCTGCTAGATGAAGAAGAAGAAGGCAAAAACTGTGGATGAAGATGGAGATAGGAATACATTCAACAAATAATAATGACATTACGTGAAATTGCGATTCTGAAATAAAGATTTTTGCATGGCAGCCAGATGACTGATGTTCCAAATAATGGACAGGGGAAGCTGACTTGTGAACAGCTGTTCACACAATTTCATGAACCGCGTTTTTAGTAAACACTCTTAGGATTCCACAGATGCTAGCAATCATCCCGCCTAAGGAAGAACTAAATCTGCCACATTACTTCACATAAGGAGATATAAGCAATATCCGACGCAAATGGAACGAAAGTGTTTTAAATTGCTATAGCACAACTTCATAACGCAATTCTATGAAAACTATAAATAGGGAAAAATTATTACCTTTCCCCGTTATTGTTTCCTCCCTATTAGTCTCTCTAGGATCCCACGCATCCATCCGAGTCTACTTTTATTCATGGCAGTAGAACCACGGCTGTGTCAGTACGAGACGACACAGTAGTGAAGGCATTGGCTGGTATTCATGAGTTTTAAGTGTAGCTTATTTCTGTCTCAACGTCCAGGCATTCTGATTCACCTTTTTCCCATTTCCCCAGACCGACTGAAAAGCACAGTTGCCGTATTGTGTTCTCTTCCTTGTCCTATCTGAGTGCGTTGTCAACCTCTTACCACTTGGTCGTAGAAGGTAAATTCAGCATTAATTTTCCTGCCTTTTTGCCGAGTATTGGGTCATAGTGAAGATTATCCAACTGCAACTGAGACTGCAGTACCAAATTTTTCACAGAGAGGGAGAAGTCAGTGACATGACTCTGTGTTTATTATTTTCTAGAATGAGATTCAGGACTACAAAATAACGTTTCAGTATGACCCACAATTATATGCAACAGATCTCACTGATCCCTTACCCCCGTAAGTATCACTCACCAAAGGTTTCCTCTTCGTTTGAAATCATATACAGGATGTCTCATAAGAGAGAAAACGCCACGGGTGATAACATAAAAGCACTGCAACAAAAGCGTTCCAACAAACGGGGTCTGCAAACGAGCTAATATGTGATGACGACCCATCATCTCAGTGTGATATATTGTCTCATTTAGCGTAAATATATTTGAAATATGTACTTTTCAAATCCCTGTCTCAAATTTCGCCTGCGACCTATCTGAACAAGGTATACTACATCAGCACCTTGTATGATTTAATTTACTGAACACTCATACCTCCTGAACGAGGTGTTCCATGTATTATTCCCGAATTTAAATGCTCTACTGCAGTCTTGGAATTTCACCCATGGTAAAGTGTCAACCTTCTTTGACAAGCCTAATCACAACGGGCTCTATCCCAGATAGTTCCCTCAGTTCTAAATAAAAATTATTTCACCCGCGACCTATCTGAACAAGGTATACTACATCAGCAACTTGTATGATTTAATTTATTAGCAAAGGCCGCCGAAGACGTCTGACATAGAAAGTCTCCCTCGCCCCATCAACGCCCTTGTCAAATTCAGGGCCACGTCTTTCCATCGAGATGAGAAACAGTCTCTAAAACGAGGAAGAATCTATAATAATCAGTGGAATAAGGGTTCCGAAGGCAAAGGAAACCACTGCATGAAATACACAAAATGTGTATCCATTGGCCATGTGTCCTGTAATTGATGATCTAACTGTTGGCAAAAGATTCCGGATTAATCTCTCATTCGGATCTCCGAGGTGTACTGCCAAAAGTGAAGCTGATCATGAGAAAATGAGTGAACAGCCAACGAAATGGTAACATTCCACGACTCGGAGCGTAGGACATTAGTAGCTTGTATGTGATAAAGAAGCGACAAAATTTGACAATGGAAATGCGGTGGCTCAATCTTGGTACCGTATAGTGAGGGTCATTGAAGTGTAATGCAATGAAGACGAGGATTTCAGATGAGATGAATATAGGGCAATATCAACAGCAGCATAAAATGGTATAACAATAGTAGAATTCGTTACAATTAGGAAGGCAGGGGAGGAAGAACGTTACAGTGAACGGTTCAGTCATAGGGTTGCTCGCATCAGAATCGACAGCAAATCAACGCGAAGAACGATAGTTCAGGTACGCGTGCCGACGACACAAGCAGAAGATGAAGAGACAGAGAAGACATATGAGGATACTGAACGGGCAATTCAGTTTGCAAAGGAAGATGATAACTTGGTAATGACTGTAACGCAGTAGTAACGAAAGAATAGAATACTTAGTTACGGTGTAATATGCGTTGGTAGTATGAGAGAGAGAGGAGAAATATTATTTTCATTCAGCAGTAAAATTCGGATGGTAATATCGAATACATTGTTCAGAAATCACAAGAGGAAGGGAAATACTTGAAAAAGGGCCAGAGACACACAAATATTACAGCTGGATTCCATCATGGTCAGAAAGAGATTCCGAAAGCAGATATTGGACTGTAAGGCGTAACAAGAAACGAATATAAATTCATATCACACTTCAGTAATGATGTAGAGCAGGCTTCTTAGTTTAAGAGAATTGTCAAGGAGGATCAATGTAGACAGAAGTCGGATACATGTGTACTGAGAAATAATGAGGTGGGTTTGAAGTTTTCTAAGGCTGTAGATAGTGCGATGATGAATACGACAGTAAACAGTACAGTTTAAGAGGAATCCAGAACTCTTAAAAAATAACCATTACAGAATATTTGAACGATACTTTCGGTATATGAGAGTATAAAGTTCTATATTTTAAGTTACTATATTGATTTCGTCTAAAACAATTATCAAGTATAACTGAAAATAAATTGTACAAATACATAGAAAGTGAGAGGACCAAATTTGACATCAGTATACCATTCCAATGTCAGATTAAAAATTATCGAAATAATATTACTTACATTTTAGCTATAATTATACTTTATTAAGTGACGGCATGGTCAAGGTCTATTATAAACTGGGTGCCCCAGAGTGTAGGTAAGTACAAAATTACAAAAATATGTGACAGATAGGCCATGATGGGTATAGTTAGGCTTTGTTAAATGAAATCATCGTCAAGACCTATTAAACTGAGCGTTCCAGCGTGTAGATAAGCACAAACTCACAAAATATGGCAGACAGACAGCAAATACGTTTTACAACTTTAGAACAGTTGAAACACAGAATAAACATCAATACAGTCGTTAAATAGGCATCCTATACGCAACGAGTCTGCAGGACTGAACAGCGGGAAAAAAGATCATCCGCTAAGTCACAAAGCGGACGAAAGTGTGTGCTGAGTCATCGTGACGGACGGTCATTAAGGAGACAGTGACGAAAAATAAGACGACGATATCTGTCAACGTCACTGTATAACTTAATGTTGCACTCAATAAATATTTAAGCAAAAAACCACATAAATTGAACTGCAGAAGCAGGGAATTCCAGGGCAAGCTAGAGTTCCCGAACCACTCATCAAGTGATAAAGATGTTCGTGGTTCTTACTCGAAATATTCGTTGGCGGCAGCAAAGTCGTTCCGCAGTCGCTCTCAAATGCCAGTGCTCTAAATCTACAAAATAGTGCCTTGCGGAAAGAGCATTGTCTTCCCGCTAGATATTCCCATTTTAGTTCATGAAGTATCTCGATAATACTTGCTTGCTGATCGAATCTACTAGTAACAAATCTAGCAGCCCGCCTCTGAATTGCTTCGATACCTTCGTTTCATCCTACCTCCAGAATGGGTCGGACTAGCTACGTTTTCCCATAATTTTCCCAATAAAACACAGTTGGTCATTCACCTTCCCTACTACCAACCTGACATTCTCATTCCATTTCATATCGCTTTGCCGCGTTTCGCCTACATATTTAATAGGAGTAACTGTGTCAGAATACATCCTACTAATACTGTATTCGAAAACTAGAGGACTGTTTTCCCATTCACCCACATTAACTTACATTCTTCTACATTTAGAGCAAGCTGCCATTCATTATATTCACTAGAAATTTCGTCTAAGTTATTTTGTGTATTGCCACAGTCACTCAATGACAACTTCCCGTTCATCACAGCGTCGCCGTAATTTGCTGTTCACTCTGCCCATCAGGGCATTTATGAATACAGAGAATAAAAGCGACCCTGTCACACTTCCCTGGGGCACTCCTGGCGATAACCTTGTCCTTGTTGGAATATTTGCCATCGATGCCCACGTACTTGGTTCTATTACTTTATAAGTCTTCGGGCCCCTCACATGTCTGGGAACTTAAACCATACGTTTGGACCTTCGTCAACAACAGTCTTCTGTGGGGCACCGTGTCAAATGCTCTTCGGAAATCTAGGAATGTGGAATATGTCTTTTGCCCTCCATCTGTGGTTTGTGGGACACCATGTGAG
This sequence comes from Schistocerca piceifrons, assembly GCF_021461385.2. Taxonomy (NCBI): domain Eukaryota; kingdom Metazoa; phylum Arthropoda; class Insecta; order Orthoptera; family Acrididae; genus Schistocerca; species Schistocerca piceifrons. Next base: position 639,101,244 of record NC_060140.1, on the reverse strand, counting down.
AAAAGGGTAAGCTGAGCTTTGTACGAGCGATACTTCCTAAATCCATGCTGATTCGTGGACAGATACTTTTGTTTCTAACAATGAAATTGACCAGCCGCTGTCCTATGTTCATAGTGGATCAACAGATATAGAAGCTTTTGTGTCTCAAGGAAATTTACTATATTCGAGCTCAGAATATGTTTCAGTATTCTGCCAAAAACCGATGTCACGGGTATTGGTCTGTAATTCTGCAGATCATTTCTTTTATCCTTTTTGCATACAGGAGTCACTTGCACTTGTTTCCAGTCGCTTGCGACTTTTCACTGGACGAGAGAATGGCGATAAATGCATACTCAGTAAGGGGCCAATGCTGCGAAGCACTCTCCGTAAAAGTGAACTAGGACTCCATCCGGACTCGGCGACTTATTTGTTTTCAGCTCTCTTAGTTGCTTCTCTGCGGCTCGGATAGCAATTTCTGCTTCGCCCATGCGGATTCCGTACGGCAGCCATACAACTGTATGCTTGTACGATCCTCTTGAGTGAATGACTTCTTAAACGTGAAATTTAGAACCCCAGGTTTCCTTTTGCTGTCTTCTATTGCCACCCTAGATGAGTCTACGAGTGACTGGATAGAATCCTTCGATTCCTTTAGTGGTTTTACTTATGACCAAAATTTTATCGGGTTCAGGGCAACATCTGTCGCTAAGGTAAGACAGTGGAAGCTTTTGTATGCTTGGTGCATTGTTCTTACGGAGGCACGAATTTTTACTAACTTTAGCGAAGGGGGCCCATGGGTACTCTACAAGGTAGCATTACTGCCAATGATTATGCGTCCGTTTTGGCTGATCAGGTTCACTCCACGGTGCACGTTTTGTTCCCCAGTGGTGATGCTGTGTTCCAAGGCGACAGGCCGCCTGTTCACATCTTCCAGGGCTGTATTTGTGAGTACGAGATAAATTCTCTCATCTCTCCTGCCGCTACACTACCAGATCTCAATATAACTACACTTTTGCCGTATGCTCTGGAGAGAAGGGTATGTGACTGCTATCCACCTACACCACCTTCACCTGAGCTTGCCCCTATTTTGCAGAAAGAATGGTAAAATAGTTCCTTGAAAACCATATACAACTTGAATTTATCCAACCGAAGGAGTTGCTTTGAATGCCAGCGGTTTTCCTGCACCATATTAAGCATAGTGACGTCGTTCTGCAGTTTTAATATTTTTGTCCAAGCCCTGTATTGCCTTTTTTTGTAGTCATCAGCACGAGGAGTAGTTTGTTGCAGCTTTCCATGCTAATCCACCTGTGCAAGCCCCTTAATCTCTGAGTAACACTACAACCTACATCTATCTGTATTCATTTCGTGATCTTCCTCTACAGTTTTATCTCCTCCCCCCCCCCCCCCACCCCCGCCCGCTACACACACACACACACACACACACACTTCCGTCCAGTGCTAAACTGGTGATTCCTTGATATCTCAGAATGAATTCTATCAGCCTATGCCTTCTTCTAATCAGGTCATGCCACCAATTTCGTTTCTCCGCAGTTCTGTTCAGTACCTCCTCACTAGTCACGTGATCTGCCCATCTAATCTGCAGCATTCTCCAGTAGCAGCACATTTCTAAATGTTCTATTCTCTTTTAGTCCGAACTGTATATCATTCATGCTTCAGTTCCATTCAAGGCTGCACTCCATGCAAATAGTTTCGGACAAGACTTCCTAACACTTACGGCTTTCCTCGCCATTGTCAGTCTACATTTTATATCCTACCTACATCGACCATCATCAGTTATTCTGCTGCCTAAACATCAAAACTCAACTACTACTTAAAGTGTGTTGTTTCCTAATCTAATTCCCTCAGCATCACCTGATTTAATTCGACTACATTCCATCATCATTGTCTCGCTTTTGTTGATATTCATCTTACATCCTCCTTTCAAGGAACTCTCCTTTCCGTTCATCTGCTTTTTGAAGTCCTTCGGTGTCTCTGACAGAATTACAATGTCATCGGCAAAACTCAAAACTTTTATTTCCTCTTCCAGAACTTTAATTGCGACTGCAAACTTTTGGTCTGTTTCCTTCACTGCTTGCTCAGTGCACAGACGTAATAACATCGGTGATAGACTACAACGCTGACTCTCTTCTTAACCACTGCTTCCCTTTCATGCCCCGCGATTCTTATAACTGTGTTCTGGTTAGTGCACAAGTTGTAAATAGCCTTTCACTCCCTGTGTTTTACTCCGGCTACACTCTGAATGGCAAAGAAAGTATTTCAAACAAAACTGTCAAAAACTTTTTAAGTCTACAAACGGTAGAAAAGTAGGTTTGAAATTCCTTAACCTATCTTCTAAGATAAATGGCAGGGTTAGTATTGCCTCGCGTCTTCCTATGTTTCTCCGAAATTCTAACTGATCTTCCCCGAGGTCGGCTTCCACCAGTTTTTTCCATTCTTCTATAAAGAATTCGTGTTTGTGTTTTGCAACCGTGACTTATTAAACCGATAATTCGGTGATATTCACACCTATCAGCACCTGTCTTAACTCGCGGAAAATGGAAAGTAATGAAACGCGAAGCATCAAATGCAGTACGACGTACCCGGTCGAGACTGATGATATACGTAAGCGGCGCGGCCAGTGGGGTCCACGCGACGTCGTCGTCGGCCCCGCTGGCGTCCGTAGTGTTGAGGGCGGCCCCTCGCGGGCCCAGCGGCAGCAGGTACAGCAGCGTCAGCCACGCCGCCACGCGGACGAGTCGACGCAGCGGCTTCTCCGCAGCGGCGCGCTGTCCCACGCGGGCCGCAGCTTCTTCTTCCTCTAGGCTGTCCTGCGGACCCAGACCACAGAACGGTGTACAGCAGCCAGAAACAACGGAGTGGCTTTATGGAAAATGTGAGTCGCACTCCTGCTTGTGCATCTCTCTCATAACGGTTACGTATTACACTGACAAAAGTCATCAGACAGCAGTATGCACATATACATATGGTGCTAGTATCGCGTACACAAGGTATAAATGGGCGGTGCATGTGCTGGTGTGTCTCCCCCCCCCCCCCCCAATCTGCCATCGGCTGCGGTATATCATATTTGTGCCAATTTTTCAGTGCAGTGTTCAAGTGAATGTTCAGTGTTGTTCGTCTTTCCAAAGTGTTGCGAACAGAAACCATGCTGTCGCTGGGTGTAAATTTTATATCTCTTGCGAACAGAAACCAGACTGTCGCCGTGGTTTTTTAATTGTCTGTCTATTCTTTTACCTGTCTGCTTCATATGTATTTTATTAGAATCATCAACCCTTTGTTCTATGTTTTAAGTTCCACGGTTTTCCGCCATTTTACCATTTAAGTCTCCGATTTTATCGCCTGATTTTATTATTTATTATCTTCATCTTTTTAAAACAAATTCTGTACGCTGAAGAGCGGCGTACTAAGTTACTGCCAGCCCGCCCCCTTCGGGGGGAATCGAAACTCAATAAAGAAAAAAAAAAAGCTGGTGTGTCATTTGTACTCACGTGAGTCATGTGAAAAAATTCTCGAGGTGATTGTGGCCGCACAATGAGAACTAACACACTTTGAATTCGGCGTGGAATGGCAGAGCTAAACGCATGGGAAATTCCATTTCCGAAATCTCTAGGGAATTCATTATTCCACTATCGATAGTGTACTGAGAATACCAGTTTTCAGGCGTTACCTCTCACCACGCACAATGAAGTGGCCGACTGCCTTCAGCTAACGACCTAGAGGAGCGGCGTTTGCATAGAGTTGTAAGCTCTAACAGACAAGCAAATCTGCGTGAAATAACCGCAGAAATCAACGTCGGAGGTACAACGAACGTATTCATTAGGACAGTGCGGCGAAATGTGGCAGCAGATGCCCGACGCGAGTGACTCTACTAACACCATGACATCGCCTGCAGAGCCTCTACTCGGCTCGTGACCATATCAGTTGGACCCTAGACGACCATTTCCGTTGGTAAGAGCTGATGGTATGGTTCGAGAGTGGCGCAGACCCGACTAATCCATGGACCCAAGCTGTTAAGCTGTCAACAAGGCACTGTGCAAACTTATGATAGTTCCATAACGTTCTGGGTTGCGTTTAAATGGTCCAAATGAAACGATCATTGACTGAGAATGATGGTATTCGGTTACTTGAAGACCATTTGCAGCCATTCATTGACTTCATGTTCCCAAAAAACAGCGTTGTGTCCCCATAATCGAGAGGTCAGTTCGTGCACAACATCGTGCACCGACAACACTTCCGCACTTATGGACGGCTCTGAAGGCAGCATGGCTTAGTATTTCTGCAAGGGACTTCCAACGACCTGTTCAGTCGATGCCACGTCGGGTTGTTACACTACGCCGGGCAAAAGGAGATCTGACACGACATTATTAGCCAGTCCTTCGCTTCTGTCATCTGACAGTAAGATGACATCGATTTTTAATTCACGTCGTCTGTTATTTTGAGTGTTGGAGAACGTAAATGAAAAATTATCGAAGTTATTTGTCGACAACGCCAGGGAACATGAAGGGATTGCATTTGCAACTTTTTGTGTTTTGGAATATGTGCCATGCCCTACACCAAAGAACCTCTTTCCGCTAGAAAACAACAAAACATTACTAGACTTTGTGGGAGACAAAAGAACATATTCACAAATTTACAGGCTAACATCTCGAATGCATACCGATTTCAAAATTCGATTGCAATTACCACTTGAAAAAAGGAAATCAAAAAACAGAAAAAAGGACATTCGCACAGCTCCCTCCTACCCCTCATGATATCTCGCAAGATATACGAGTGCTGTTCGGAAAGTAAGGTCCGATCGTGCGCGATGTACACTCCTGGAAATTGAAATAAGAACACCGTGAATTCATTGTCCCAGGAAGGGGAAACTTTATTGACACATTCCTGGGGTCAGATACATCACATGATCACACTGACAGAACCACAGGCACATAGACACAGGCAACAGAGCATGCACAATGTCGGCACTAGTACAGTGTATATCCACCTTTCGCAGCAATGCAGGCTGCTATTCTCCCATGGAGACGATCGTAGAGATGCTGGATGTAGTCCTGTGGAACGGCTTGCCATGCCATTTCCACCTGGCGCCTCAGTTGGACCAGCGTTCGTGCTGGACGTGCAGACCGCGTGAGACGACGCTTCATCCAATCCCAAACATGCTCAATGGGGGACAGATCCGGAGATCTTGCTGGCCAGGGTAGTTGACTTACACCTTCTAGAGCACGTTGGGTGGCACGGGATACATGCGGACGTACATTGTCCTGTTGGAACAGCAAGTTCCCTTGCCGGTCTAGGAATGGTAGAACGATGGGTTCGATGACGGTTTGGATGTACCGTGCACTATTCAGTGTCCCCTCGACGATCACCAGTGGTGTACAGCCAGTGTAGGAGATCGCTCCCCACACCATGATGCCGGGTGTTGGCCCTGTGTGCCTCGGTCGTATGCAGTCCTGATTGTGGCGCTCACCTGCACGGCGCCAAACACGCATACGACCATCATTGGCACCAAGGCAGAAGCGACTCTCATCGCTGAAGACGACACGTCTCCATTCGTCCCTCCATTCACGCCTGTCGCGACACCACTGGAGGCGGGCTGCACGATGTTGGGGCGTGAGCGGAAGACAGCCTAACGGTGTGCGGGACCGTAGCCCAGCTTCATGGAGACGGTTGCGAATTGTCCTCGCCGATACCCCAGGAGCAACAGTGTCCCTAATTTGCTGGGAAGTGGCGGTGCGGTCCCCTACGGCACTGCGTAGGATCCTACGGTCTTGGCGTGCATCCGTGCGTCGCTGCGGTCCGGTCCCAGGTCGACGGGCACGTGCACCTTCCGCCGACCACTGGCGACAACATCGATGTACTGTGGAGACCTCACGCCCCACGTGTTGAGCAATTCGGCGGTACGTCCACCCGGCCTCCCGCATGCCCACTATACGCCCTCGCTCAAAGTCCGTCAACTGCACATACGGTTCACGTCCACGCTGTCGCGGCATGCTACCAGTGTTAAAGATTGCGATGGAGCTCCGTATGCCACGGCAAACTGGCTGACACTGACGGTGGCGGTGCACAAATGCTGCGCAGCTAGCGCCATTCGACGGCCAACACCGCGGTTCCTGGTGTGTCCGCTGTGCCGTGCGTGTGATCATTGCTTGTACAGCCCTCCCGCAGTGTCCGGAGCAAGTATGGTGGGTCTGACACACCGGTGTCAATGTGTTCTTTTTTCCATTTCCAGGAGTGTAAAAACCACAGTGAAAATCTGGCAAAGCTTTGCACGAATGTGTTGAGCAATGTCTTTAATATTCCTGTCGATCGCATCACATCTCTCTTTTAAGTTCTGAGCGCACAGTGATTACGTAAAGATGCCTACAAAATAGTGTCTCCCGCCAAGTATGGGTGCCTGCCGTAAATTTTGCCTGATTTGATGCAGCCAACAAAACATAACTGTCATGCATTTTCTTGTTCATGACAATTCTTGGCAGTACACTGCAGGGGCACCGAACACACTGCTGCAGCGTTTTCGATGGGAAGTGTTTGATGTCCCACCATACAGCCCGGACATGGTTCCATCTGATATTCAGTCCCTGCTCACATGAACCGCTAGGTATGAAAACATAATTCTAACACAGACGACGACCTGCAGATCAGCTTGGAAAATTGACGGAAAGCACAGGCGGCTGCCTTCTAAGACGCTGCTATAGGAAAGTTAGCAGAAAGCTACCACAAATGTCTAAGTTGGACCGCGACTATGTAGAGCTGTGGCTGGAAAGTGTAGCTAACTGTTGAAAATAAAATATTTTTTAGTTTCACAGAGGTTTTCATTCCGTGAGCGATCGCACCTTACCTTCCGAATTGTTCTCGTAAGCGCTATGTCACACTGTTGATTGATGATTAATGCGAGTGGGTGCTGAAAACTAATGCGTCCGAATTTTTGTGTCAAAACTCTTAAAGCTTTTTAAATCAAATGAACTTTATTAGCATTCTACATCTTTATTCTCATGCCTATAAATTTGCAGCCCTGTGCCGCTAGACGGCTGCGAATTGCAGCGTATAAGATAGCAGGGTGTAATATAAGAATGTCCGTGCGTGAGAAGCAGCATGCTGTAACTACAGTACTGTCCAACCGCGAATACGTTTAACCCATAGAGCACCCTCTCCTTCAACGCGACAACGGCAGACCACATGCGAGTACTGCGACGTCTGCAACAATCTGACGGCTTGGGTTCACGGTCATCGATCATCTTTCATGGCACTTGGAATCACACTATCTTCATCCTTCCCCAAAACGGACATAATACCTTGAAGGGCTACATTTGATAGTGATGGAGCGCTGTAAGAAAGGTGAGGTTGTGGATCCGTTGACAATGTCAAACACTTTTCAATATCGACATCAATAAGCAGATCTTCCATTGGGAGAAATGTGTTCGTCGCCAGCTTGACTATGTCGACCAACAAATATGTAGACAGGAAGAATATAGATGTATAATGTTAATAAAGCTTCCTTTAGCACTTTTCACCGAAAAAATTCTGAGACATTATTTTCCAGCATGCATTCGTATTTTAGGATACGCAGTACATTTCCAAGTAAGTCAATTGTTGTTTACAAACAATTAATAACACTCTAACTGTATGCCAATTTTAATACACTTTGTGTACAATACAGTAGTCATTAGTCATTGTTTGACAACTACAGTTGACGAAGCAGATGGTAACTCGCTCTTAGCTTTTCATATTGCAAGATTGCGCTTGAGAACGGGTTTTGCCATCTGTCTTGTTCGATAATAACCATGAATTGTTACTTTGGTTAATTATCGAGAGGAGGTGTCGATTGTTTACAGCAATAGAAGCAATTTTCTGTCATCATGTGACCATTTTCTGCAAACTGACTCGATAACTATTTAAAATACTTGGTCCGTACTTAGAGGTAGGGTATGAAGTTGATGAGATGATAGAGGACGCGTAGTGGAGAAGGTGGACGGATGCAGAAAGTAAGGCAGAGTGCAAGGATTCGGATGCATTGATAGGACTTAGGCAATACGATGGGTCAGATGAAAGTTTCTTAGGTGTGGAGGAGAGTGCAGGAGTGCAAACCCCAAGATCGGCCAGCTAACAGATTTAGTCTACTGTCGGCATTATGTTGAATGGTTAGTGGATGAGGTTTCCATCTTAGTTGGCGATCATATGTTACTCCGAGGTACTGCAGTGGAATAGTTAATTGGATAGGACGCTTATAGATGATGAAGTGTAAGTCATGAAGACAGGTCATTTTTGCTACAGTTACTGCCTGGAATTTAGGAGGGTTGATCTTCAGGAGCCATTGGTTACTCAAGGAGGAAGCTGATTTAGGTGACTTTTAGAGGTCTTTGAGATTTATGAAGTGTAAGACAGAGGAAGAGGGAGCGCTGTCAGCAGCATACTGAACGAGGTGGATTGGCAAAGGTGGTATGGGCATATCGGAGAGGAGAGGAGAGGAGAGGAGAGGAGAGGAGAGGAGAGGAGAGGAGAGGAGAGGAGAGGAGAGGAGAGGAGAGGAGAGGAGAAAGAGTTCGGCAATAAAACACAGTTATAAAATTGACAAAGTGAACTGCAACCATCAAAACGGTGCAATACAGGATACGAGATAAGAATGATATGATACAAGAAATGCAATCTCTAACATAGTTGTGTGACGTAATATTTTGGAAAGAAAATCATGCGACACAGTACAGCATCGCCTAGCGGCAGACAGGGCCCCCACACATCGCCTCCATTGGAGGGTTACTACACCATATAACTCCCTTGATCGTACGGAGACACGCTTCTGAGTTTTAGCAGCATGCACATTGCACATTTACTTTTATAACATATATTGATTTCCATAATTATTGTGGTAATTCCTTAATCCACTGCAGCTCTAAGGGCAACATGAATAGCAGTGGCAGGTTGCTGTATTTCCAGTTTCACACGATGTACTCTCGCAAAATAAGGGAAAAGGAAATTCTAGCGTGTCTTTTGGAAACGATTTCTGATGCCGACTCAGACTGACAGTAGCAGTGAAAGTGGAGATGATGTGTTAGCTGAAGACAGCGATCTCGATTTTCGAATGAAAAATAAGTGAAGTTTTGCATTATTTCAGAAGTGAGAGCAAAGAACAATAAGCAAAATTAAGTGAAACTGTTGTTCCAATTGAAAAAATGCAGCAGAAGCAAAGCATCTACCAATACATAGCACCTAAAGACACTGCGTACACTGTAGCACTGATATGGAACATTATAGAAGCAGAGGGAAGTAGCCCTATGATTAATTGCAGAAAGGAACTGCAATTTACCTTATCACCCAAGTAACGATATTTCATGAACAGTGGCTCCATTTGAAACCACTCCGTATGAGTTCAAGTTTCTCTCGTTGTTCTGTCTCAGTATATGCCTAATAACCTAATAGTAACAAGAAAATTAAAAAAAAATTTTTAAAGTTCGAGACTGAAAGGGTTAACACAACTCAGTTCATACTTATATTTATGAGGCAGTCGCTAGACTTAACAATATTCAGCTCATACATTTTATATAGGAGACAGTTCATTCGTCATTGGAATACATACCATGTCAGAAAGACCTAGCAGTATTCAGTTCATACATTTACGTTAGAAAGGTTCCACACACTTTACAGTACAGGTACGTATCACAAATTTTCATGTGAGAAAATATTCACATATGAAAATGTGACTTGTATGGACAGCAACAGGAAACAAACTGTATAACAGCTCATTCAGCCTATCCAGTACTACACCTTAGAGCTGCACATACCTCTTCTACGAAGTAGCAAGTACATGTTTCAGCTACACCGTTTCTTAAAGAACTGATCAGGTTTCTAAGCATTTTAACAGATGATGCTCAAATTTCATTGTCAACATACAAACTGTAATCATGAGTGTGCCGCAGTTAGCAACACCACACTTAAATACGTACACAATACTACCATATCTCTTCAAAAAAGACAAATAGCATGCAAAGCAAATTGATGTACACATTGTTTGCAGCTAACTCGCGAGCATACATAGTATGCAATATACGCTTGAAACCAAGTTACATCCCACCTTCTGTTTTCCTGGACCAATATGCAATATTGTATCATGTAGATGTCGCTCTCAACACCGAGAGATCAATCCATTAATATGTTACCGTGCGTTGGCGGACGGTAGCAGCTTCCGTAACTTACGCAGTGAAATCGCAACACAAAAGGTAGCGGTAACTGCAGTGTTATCAATGCGCTTACGTCTCTCTCTCTCTCTCTCTCTCTCTCTGTGTGTGTGTGTGTGTGTGTGTGTGTGTTTGTGGTCAGTTCTCCAACATCCGTACTAATTGTGATAGGATACATTACATCTTCGTGAGAAGCATCTGCTCCCATCTCTGCAGAGTTCTGTTTTCCGACCAGCAAGTTATAGTTATCGATAAACTATGCTCAGTGAATCGTATTGAACTAAAATAAAATACAGAATACTCTTTAAAAATATTTCAGGTTTTTCTTCAGACGTGGTACAGACTCTGTGTTTTCCGTGTGTAGTAAGACCATCTGTAGAAATCAGAGGATTTTGCAAGCATGAAGCAATTTACATCCATAAGTGCATTGATGACTTCACAGTCTTTGGCCATTCATTAAGGGTGAATCAAACTCCACAATATGCAACCCATTCGTGTTTTGCAGACTGCAGTTTTCTCAGCATAGTATGAAACTGAAATGAACTTGAAGTTGCATTAGTCATGAACTGTGCGGCTGGTCCCGGCGGAGGTTCGAGTCCTCCCTCGGGCGTGGGTGTGTGTGTTTGTCCTTAGGATAATTTAAGTTAAGTAGTGTGTAAGCTTAGGGACTGATGACCTTAGCAGTTCAGTTCCCTAAAATTTCACACACTTTTTTTTTTTTTTTTTTTTGAAGTTGCTCTTTCCCTCAACATGAATCTTATACATCCATTTGTAGATTAAGAACCACACACGTTAATAATGTGCCGAAAGAATGAAAACGAATTTATATGACAATACTTATCCCATTTATAAAATGAAACAACTCATCTAAATAAGAGCGTGACCAAATTACTGAGACCCACAAAGTTAAATCATCTGTTCGTGAAATCTGACTACTCAGACACCTTTAGTGCCAATTTTTGATCTGCTCTCACAACTTGATTCATCCGCATCTATCACAACAGCGACATCGCCCCGACATCAGCTACAAGAAAAATAATGAGTAGAAGTGCGCTTGCGTGTTTGTATTGGAATGTACAGTGAACAATTCGACCCTAATATATCTACATCCATACTCCGCAAGCAAACTTATTGTGTGTGAGAGATCGTAATTTGTGTACCACTATTACTTCCCACTTTCCTGTTCCAGTCGCGAATATTTCTTGGGAACAACGATAGCTGGTAAGCCTCCGTATGGGCTCGAATCCCTCGAAATTTGTGCTCATGGTTTTTTCGCGAAGGGTACGTGGGAGGAAGCAGTCTATTGGTTGACTCTTCTTGGAAGGTACACTCTCGAAACGCTAACACTAAACCTCACCTTGATGCAGAACACCTCTCTTGCAGCGCTTGCCACTATAGTTGACCCAGCATATCCGTGACGCTGCCGTACTTACTATACGAATCTGTAAAGAAACGCGTTGGCCTTTCGATGTTTTTATTTTCTCTATCAATCCTGTATGGTACCGGTCCACACTGACGAGCAATATTCAAGCATTGACTGAACGAGGGTTTTTGCAGGCTACTTCCTTTGTTAATGGCCTACATTTCCTGAGGATTCTTCCACTGAATCTCGGTCTAGCATCTGCCTTACCCGTGATTAATTTTACGTGGTCGTTCCGTACACATAGTCCTAGAAATTTTGTAGAAGTAATTATCTCCAGCGAATGTACTGCAATCGGTTTTTCTGTCTACGTCATTGTTTGTGTTGAGTTCCATTGCCATTTCCTGCACCAAGTGTCGATCGACCTCCTCTACGGTTTTCTTACGATGCGGCTCCTCTGTATACACCAGCATCAACCGCGAAAACCATCTTGGAACTTCCGGCGTTATCTGTTAGGTCTTTTATACATATGGCGAAAAGTAATGGTCCTATAACCACCGTTGGGGCACGTCCGAAGTTACGAGGGTGTGGTGAAAAGTAATGCCTGCGAAGTTTTTGTTATGTTCTAAATATCGGTTGAGGTATAACATGTCATACGTATTACTCAGTCAACTTCCCTGCTTCGCTGACACGTGTTTCAACCCTCTGCCGCTAGGGCTCTGAATTGTAACGTATCACGGTGGTGTGTAACGTAACTACATTGGTGCCTGAGAAACGACTATATCTACGTCAGTAATGTGCTCCATTAGGTTATTCGTCCTCGTAATGAAGGAAATGGTGGTGCTAACGTCAGCGTGTGTGACACAGCTCGGAGTGGACGACCACGTACGGCAACCGACGAGGCTCACCGGAATCAGGTTAATGAACTCATCAAAGAAAATTGTCGGATAACAAAGACATAACACTCAGATAAGTGTGGCATATCACGAGAGCGTGTACAGCCATTACTGCAGAACTGCGGTACAGAAAACTGTGTACACACATGGCGCCTCGAATACTCACTCCTGATATTAAACAGAGGAGACTGGACAGCTGGCTTCACTACTCCGACGTTGAAAACAAGAGAGCATCACTCGAGTTCCGTCACAAATGATCACCGACGCCAAGAATATTTAAGGCCATGTCATCATCAGACAAAAAAAAAAAGACTCCGCCCGAACAGTCCATGAAGGCTCAATGGAGCCGACCGGTCGCCGTGTCATCCTCAGTCCACAAACGTCTCTGGATGCGGGTGTGGAGGGGCATGTAGTCAGTACACCCCTTACCCGCGATACGTCAGTTTATGAGACCGGAGCCGCTACTTCTCAGTCAAGTTGCTCCTCAGTTTGCCTCATAAGAGCTGAGTGCACCTCATATTCCAACAGCGCTAAGCAGACCGGATGGTCACCCACCCAAGTTCTAGCCCAGCCCAACAGCGCTTAACTTCGATGATCTGACGGGAACCGGTGTTACCACGAATGCCGGACATTTTTCACGCCGGACATTTGCCACGACGGATATTAGCCACACTTGCCCCTTCGCCAGGTAGCTTAAGTAGCGAGCCCTCAGGTAAGGGACGCCCTTCCTCGTACTTCTTCTGTCCGCTTTAAAATCGTCGTCTCCACATTTTACTCGATACAACCAGTACATAAGGGATCTTCTTCGACATCTTAGCGAAATACAGAGCTTCTTTTCCGAAATCGAAATATTTATAACTCTGAGGAAACGAAAGCAATACCGACGACTATGTCAGTATGTAATTAGTTCTGCCAAGTACAAATATAGATCCCTCTGTCTGTATGGTAGCTTCCTTTCACGCTTACTGATTGCGATAGAAACAGTCCATTGCCATGGCAGCAAGAAGAAAGGAACGATCTAAAGAGAATGCGAATGTACGCTAATCATTTCTTTTTGATCACTGAATTTGTGCCTACTTTAATTACAACAACTGCTTGCCCAAAAGACAATAAGGAAAGAAGAAATGGGTATGTGAATGTCTGAAAAGAAGAACGAAATACTCCATATTAATTTACTCTCTAAAATCCGATATCCCTTGCGGCGGCACATTAGTTGATAAAGTGTAGCGGATCAATGTTCAAAAGATGACTGAAATTACGTTCACTCAAAATGGTTCAAATGGCTCTGAGCAATATGCGACTTAACTTCTGAGGTCATCAGTCCTCTAGAACTTAGAACTACTTAAACCTCACTAACCTAAGGACATCACACACATCAATGCCCGAGACAGGATTCGAACCTGATGCCGTATATGTCGCGCGGTTCCAGACTGTAGCGCCTAGAACCGCTCGGCCACCCCAGCCGGAAAAATACGTTCAGTAAATAGAGATAAGAACATCTATGATTGACATGTCATTTAAAGTCGACGTACAATTTTAAAATGTTAGAAATAAGGAAATGAAGTAATTGAGAATGCTATGCTTGTAACGTACGTTGTTGTTCTACATTGTTTAGCTCTGGTATTTACAGGGTCACAGAGAAAGCATCCTAGATTTTGGAGGGAAAAACCGTAATTGTAATTATCTGCACTGCAACAGAAACAAGAGGCACAACTTAAGGAAAAATAATGTAATGTATGTTCCAGCTCACAAGCGACATTGAAGCAGATAGTTCCTGTGACTTAGTATGGGCAGAGGCTATATTCGACAACCGGAATAAATTAATAACTGGCTCCTTTTATCGATCCTCCGTCTCAGATGAAATAGTTGCTGAACAGTTCAAAGAAAACTTGAGTCTCATCACAAATAGGTACCCTACTCATACAATTATCGTTGGCAGTGACTTCAATCTACCTTCTGTATGTTGACAAAAATACATTTTCAGATCCTAATGTAGATAGAAAACAACTTCCATAATTGTTCGAAATGCTTTTTTTAAAATTATTTTGAACAATTAGTTCAAGAAGCCATTCAAATTGTAAATGGTTACGAAAACACACTTAACCTCTTAGCAACAAATAATCCTGAGCATCACGACGGATACAGGGATTAGTGAACACACAGTCGTAGCGAGGCTCAATTCCGTAACAAAGAAATTCACCAAAACTAATCGCGAAATATATCTATTTATAAAAGCAGCTAAAAATTCGGTTGACTTCTTTCCAAGTGACAGTCTCCAATCCATCGGAACTATGTAAGTGAAGACCATTTGTGTCTTAAGTTCAAAGAAATAGTATCAACAGCACTCGAGAGATTCATACCAAATAAATTAATAAAATACGGAACTGATCCCCCATGGTACACAAAACACGACAGAAAGCTATTACAGGAGCACTGAAAAAGGAACGTATAATTTAGACGAACGCCAAATCTCCGAGATTGGCGAAGTTTTACTGAGGCTCGAAATTTGGTGCGAATTTCAAAGTGAGATGCATTTAATAGTTTTCACAACGAAACTCTCTATAGAAATGTGGCGGAAAATCCAAAGACATTCTGGTCCTATGTTAAGTAAACCAGCGGAAAGGCTCAGTAAGTACCTTTACTGCGCGACAATGACGGTAATGTTACTGATGACAGGTAAAATCGTGGCAGATGTCCGGCGTGGCAACTGTCCGGCGTGGCAACTGTCCGGCGTGGCAAATGTCCGCACACCGTTACCACTGCGGCAAGACCCTTGGCATCACCAGACAAAGTCATGCTCAAAGTGTTCCGCGATGTTGGTGTGGTGCATTTGGAATTTATGCCTAAATGCACCAACATAAATTCTGCAAGGTACTGCGAGATCCTCGGATAACTGAAAGCACAAATTCGAAGAGTTCGTCCACACAGGAGCACCCTCTCCTTCAACATGGCATTTCCAGACCACACACGAATACTGCGACATCTGCAACAATCCGACGCCTTGTGTTCGCTGTCATCGATCACCCACCATACGGTCCCGTTTTGGTCCCATCCGATTTTCATCTGTTTTCAGAACTAAAAGAACACCTCCGAGGACTTCACTTTGACAAAGATGAAGAGGTGCAAACAGATATGAGGTTGTGGCTCCGTCAATGAAGTCAAACATTCTACAATCTCGGTATCAACAAACTGGTCTCATTGGGAGAAACATGTTCGTCGCCAGGGCGACTACTCTGAGAAATAAATATGTATAAATGAAAATACAGGTGTAGAACACTAATAAACTCTCTTTTATTTAAGAAACTTTACTTTTTAGCACCTCCTCGTACTTTTATGCCTGAAGACTTCTCTCCGTTGTTCTGCTTGCTAGAAAGTCTTCAATTCAGTCGCTCAGTTGGTCTGATAGTCTGTACTTTCGTATTTTCTTTATTATGCAGCGGCGCGGAGCTATATCCAACGCCTACCGGAAGCCAAGGAACAAGGCATCTACATGTTCGCCTGTATCTACTGCTTTTTGTGTCTCTTGGAAGAACAGTGCTACCTGGGTTTCACAAGTGCGTTGTTTTCGGAGACAATGTTATCTACTACATAGGAGATTCCAACAGTAACACATGCCATAATCACGTCAATATCGCATATGCTAATTAATCCTTTAACTGCTCTGGACGTGTTAAAGCGCGCCTTTGTACCAGTCCCTCTGTGCTCTGAACGTATTTACGCTTGCCACCAGTCCTTCTACCTGTTACTGTGAACTTATTTACGCGCGCCGCCTTAGTGGCACTTGTGTGCTCCTGACCTGGGGAAAGCCATTACCGCAGGTACCAGGATTAGGCGGCCTCAACGGCGCGCTCGACCCTGCTAGATGGATGCACGGCTGCAGCAGCCAAAGGGTTAAATGAAAAAAAAAGACTGTACGAGCTGTTATTCAGTGCTCTTTTTAAGCTGTGTGTTTAGTAAGTTAGGCTTGGAAGGAAGTTTAATTGTCACATTAAGTTACATTGATAGATTTTTGCGTCACTGTTATTTCTGTGTATTGGCTTTGAGCCCTGTTGATAACTGATGAATATTGTATGAGTTGCTCCTGTAACCTATTGTGTAATTAGCACAAACATGACTTTAATTTTTCTGTCGTAGTTTAAGCCATGAAAATGGAATTTTTCTTTATTGGTTAGGGGTAGTTGGTTCATTGTTCGGATGAGAATAAGTAAATTTCATAGTTCACGTGACTTGCACTCAGGGATTGAAGATTTTACCACTTCTTTACTATTTTCAGAAATTAATTAGTTGGTAGAGTAACATTTATTATTAAAGATAAATTTTTGTAATGGTGATTGTCATGGGCAATGCTGAGTCTCGGCTTTTGCAGTACTGTTTTTAAAGGTCAATTATTTTCAATCATTTAGCAACTTCAGATTCCACTAACGTCTTCTTACGAAAGAATTTTCACATCTTCTAATTACGTGCGTCGCTTTGCACAGAACGGAACATAGTTTCTTAAAAAGTAAAGTACGATCTCTTTAGAATTGCTGCACGCCTTTGCATTGCAGTGTGCAAGGTTTTCTTTCCTATTTACCTTGCATGTTACTGCACTGCATATTTTAAGTTCATAATTTCGAGCGCTACCAATTTCACGTCTCCACAGGTAAGCCATGATAATGAGCTAGGACCAATTCTGCATTACACTCAAGGAGTAATTACCTCACTCATTGCCAAGCATTGCATTTCTAAGTTCATTATCAGTTTAGTTTGGATATACTTAATTTATATTTCATTTCATATGCAGACACTTTTAATTTTTTACAGTGCAGTGTTACAATTGCTTGCGTACTATTCAGTGTTAGGAAATTTATTCAGTCACATTGCGTACGTAAATTCACAGGGGATTTCAGCGAAACTTTTTGGTTATTCATTCCTTCAACATTTGTTTGGTAAACTTATGTATCATTTTTTATTCTGTTAACTTTATCTTTTGGAATTGTAAGTCACGTATTGTGACGTCTCGCATTGTAGCACTGTTCGCGCCTGCACAATACGTAGTTTGATAGGATAGCTTATTTAATTTATCGTCTTCGATACTAATTACTTTGGCAAAGTTAGTTAAAAATATAGTTATAAAATTTCAGTTTGGCGAACAGTTTTTCAGACAGCGTTTCCGTAATTGCACTGTAAGATGGCAAGAACTATGCCCCTTACATGAAGTCATTAAAGAACACCTAACTCACATTGAGCAAACAGTAGGGCTGAACAAAAATGACTGACAAGGCACAATGCATCTTGTAGAGGGTATAGTATGGACGTATTGGAATAATTAATGTCGGGTGATGGTTTTAAATTAATTCACACGACTTGAAAAACTTTGTGGAAACGCATCGATTTACTGGAGGCTAGTTTATCTCAGGGAAGTATACAGAGTTGACCGCTGCGCGCGGCTGGGGAGCGGCGAAGGGAAGCGACAATAGGCAGCTTAGGGTGGCTCAAGCTCTGAGAAAGCAGTAACGGAGCGTGGCCTCCAGCTGCCTTATGATGAATGATAGTGAGTGGGTGGTTGACCCCATGCTGGTGTACCGGGAAGCAGACGGAGAACTTGTACACCTGTTGATAAATGTCCGTCGTCCCGTTTTCAGTGAAACATGCGAGAAAGCTGTGCAAAGCTATGGTGGAGCGGTCAACAGACGTCAAAATGTGCGTGTTCGTGACTATAGCAACTTCACGCTGAATTCACAGTCCGCAGAGTCCGAAGTAAATTAGGTGAAGAGTGACAGAATGAAATACGCCGGCCTCCGATGGGAACGTAGGCCCAAGGAATTTGAAGTACTCTCGTGGGAGTCAGAATTCCGGAAAAATTGGCGTTTTTGCAGACGCTAACCTTGATGGGTGGCCTGGGAGGAGCTAAATAGCAGAAGTTGAGAGGAAAGGAAATTTTGTGGGAATTTGTTCACTTCCCAGAGCAGGCATTGGTCGGCGCTGGGAAGCGACGCATAATTAACGTGACTTGCATTGCAATTGGCGTAAGTGATTTTGCTGGAGGGGAAACCGAGGCGAAGAGCGGACTGGGTGAAGTCTCCGTAGGGGTCTTCCATTCCCAGCTTGCCTAGAGTACGGACGTGGCGTTCTTGACTCAGCTTACCTGAGAAAGAGTGAGCATCTCTGCAGTTTAGGACTTAGCAAATGGAACGATTGAGCTTGGAGATAGGAAGTTTTGGTTCAGCTATGTACTGAGCAAGATAGCTAGGAGTGAATAGACGAGCGCAGCCTTGCAGCACCACGAGGTGGCCGACGTCTGCACAACGCCGCCGCTGCGCCACGCTTTATTTGGTGATATACCTCAGTAGAGTTAACGTGTAATGCATGTAGGGATTAGGAAAATACTGTAATAAGAACAGAGATATGAAGTGTTTAGAAACACACGCGATTTAATTTCCAAGATATCATGAAAACCCCCAAGTCATTTTATCATTTGATGATAACGTCAGAGACACACTCGTACAGATCTCCAAAGACCTCATCTGTGATAGTACACAGAAATCTTTAACGTTTCAGATCACAAATGTGTGTACCACTTCCGAAACAAAATGTTTTATTACTCACAATGTGCTGTTCACGGGAACTGGATCATCTTCATGAGTATCTCATGATACATCATACACACACTGGCCTCGATTCCCAAAGACCTCGTCTGGTACAATTCATAACTTTTTTTATGCAAAGTAAAAGTGCTTCTAGCGTGTTTTTAGATTTGGATTTTATATAAAGTCTTAAAATGGCCAATCACATGAGGTTTTTGATACCAGTTGAAAATTTCTGCGAATTATTTTAATTCCAACTTTTTAATCGTCATAAAAACAGAAGATTGTTTTGGAACACAGTCTACATTGAAGAGAAGAAGTCACGGTATATCTCATAATGTCATGTCAGACCACCTTTCGCTCTGTGTTGTTCAGCAACTCGAGATGGCAGGGACTCAACAAGTCGTTGGAAGTCCCTTGCAAAAATACTGAGCCAAGCTGCCCCTATCGTTGTCTATAATTTCGAAAGTGTTGCCAGTGCAGGATTTTGCGCACGAACTGACCTCTAGATTATGTCCCATAAACGATCGATAGGATTCGTGTCCGGCGATCTGGGTGGCCAAATCATTCGCTCGAAGTGTCCAGAACATTCTTCAAACCAATAACGAACAGTTGTGGCCCAGTGACATGGCGCATTGTCATGAAGTGCATGAATGGCTGCCAATGGTCTCTCAGTATCCTAACATAACCATTTCTAGTCAATGGTCGGTTCAGTTGGCCCTGTTCATGTAAATGCAGTCCACACCATTAAAGAGAAACCACCAGTTGCACCGTTCATTGTTGACAACTTGGCTCCATAGTTTCATGGTATCTGCACCACACTCGAATCCTACCATCACCTCTAACTAAATAGAATTGGGACTCATCTGACCGCCCCACAGTTTTCCAGTCGTCTAGGGTCAAACTGATTCGGTCATGAGCCCAGGAAAGACGCTGCAGGCGACTTCGTGCTGTTACCAAAGGCACTCGCGTCGTTCGTGTGCTTACATAGCCGCACTGTCGTAATGGATACACTCCTCGTACCTCGCACATTCATTCCAGTGGTTATTTTACCCACTGTTGCTTGTCTCCCAGCACTGATAACCGTACGCAACGGCCACTGTTGTCGGTTGTTAAGAGAAGGCCGTCACCCACTGCGTTGTCCGTGGTATGGGGCAATACCTGGCGTTTGATATTCTCGGCACACTCTAGACGCTGTGGGTTCGGAATAATGAATTCCCGAACGATTTCTGACATGGATTGTCCCATGCGTCTAGCTCCAATTACCATTCCGCGTTCAAACCATTTCACATGAAACATCTGAGTAAAAATAACAGCCCCGCCATCTGTATAGTGCATATCGCTATCCCATGACCTTTGTCACCTCAGGGTAACACAAATATTATTTGCGAGGTGGCTTCCCACTACTCTCCAGCGTCCTTGGTCAACTGATTGATTACACCAAGTACCCCTGCCTCCTGTGTGAATGGGACAGTCGTGCAAGGACAAGCAACGGTCTCAGAAAATCTGTTGAAATAGAACGCCATAGGCTGGAGGAGAAAACTTACTAGGGATTCGTTTCTTTATGGAGGCACTTAAAAAATACTCCTGTCTTCAGATCATATAACACTAGCCATATGAAACAATTTGTTAAAGCGCTACCAAAAATGGTGACACTTTCAAGTATGCGGCAAGCTACTAGAAGCTAAGCTGAAAGAAGGAATCTTCGTCGACTCTGACATTCGAAATCCAATCAGAGACGAAACTTCTGAAGACAGAATGAAAGATCAGCTCGGATATCTTTTAAAGAAGTTATTGACGACTTCATTGACAACTACAGCTGATTACGAGAACATTGTAAGGAACACGCTGGGTAACTTCAAAGTCTTGGATGCCTCGATGAGCTTGATGCTGCACTTCCTTAACTACCACATTAGTAACTTTCGAGAAGGTATAGGTGCTGCGAGTAGGAACGGGTAGAAAGGATTCACCAAGACATTAAAAAAATTGAATTCAGGGATCAGGGGCTAGGAGATGTCTGCGTGATGAATGACTATTGCTAGATGTTTCACAGGGATTGTCCTCAGGCAGTGGACAAAACCAAAGGTGAAAAAGAAATGTACTCAGGCAGTGCACAAATACAAAGGTACAAAACGGAGCTTTTAGAAAGGATTTTACATTTATGCCACTGTGTTATTATTGAATAACATAATAATTCAGCATAGTGTTAAGAGTGCCTTGTTTTATCACGCTTTTTAATAAATTTTTGAATGTATGCATTGTGTGAGTTGTCTGAATAATCACAACCACTTATGAAAAACCTTACATGAAAAATAGAAACCCTTACAATTTCTCACCTTAATACATAGAAATCCGCAATCTTAGATCATGAATTTATGCAGCAATTGCGAAGAAAAATTATCCGTTATTCACTTTGATGAGGAGTTTGGGGGTGGGGGGGGGGGGTGGGGTGGGGTGGGCTGGATGATGATGACCATTATCTTCTGAAGATACATCATACATACACTCAGCCAGGTCTCCAAGGACCTTATACGTACGCAGAAATCAATAACATGTAAGTTCGCAAATGTATACAGCACATCGGAAAACAACAACTGTTCATTACTCGCAGTTTGGTGGTGATAAGGTGTGTTGAGAGGCTGGATCATCACCACTATCATCTAATGAATACATTACACACACACACACACACACACACACACACACACACACACATACACACACACACGTCCAGATCTCCAAAGACATCGGTCGTATGAGTACACATAGCGAATGTACGCAAGACTTCCGAAAAATATTGTTCAATGCGCCACTTAGGGTGATGTACAAATGCTAATACTCGTACCTACTAGTCGTCGTTTGTTACGAGTAGTTTCAGCACCTGGGCTCAAGCAGCGGTTCACGACGACAGATCTTGTAGCATCATTCGGAATTCAACCTTATACTGCCGCTTCAGTATGGGTTGAGGGTTCACCGATCACCGCTAGAGACCATTACCACCCATTACAGTAACACTCTAAAAGAGCGAATATGAACACATCTGTACATACAAACAAACGCAGAAATTTATGCAGTGTTGCCATTCGTCAATGCGTACCATCTGACTGACAGCGGGTCTAAACCAGCTGCACGATGGGTTGGATCGTAATTTGAGCGCCATTATATCATTCATAGCTCTGAAGAGAATCAACAACTACAGCAACACATTATCAACAACCTCAATATTAGAGTATCTAGTGGTATACTTCATTTCTGCGGTTGTTTGTGTGTACGGATGTGTTCATATTCGCAAAATATTAATACTATTCTTGAATTACAATATTTAGAAATTGCAGGAAGCAGCATGTCTTCGTCATCATCAACATCTGAGCCTCGTGTAGGGCTTGCAGGACGACGGCATCGGAGATCCGATCAGTGATGTGAAACAATGGTTCAAACATTCATATCTGGTGATGAGCCACTAATATTTCATCCTGAGGATTCAATGCAAGTACCATACAGGAGCGTAAAAGTAAACTCCACGATTGTTCTCACTGTCAATAAAATTCTTCAAGGTACGTGACCGTATCGACAATACGTAAAATATGTAAAATACCGAATTTTACTTATTGACAGTGCAGTCACGTTTCCTGAAGAATATCACACATAAGTTTACCTAGAAAGTGGTGGAACACTAAACAAAATTATAATCTGTATGTGCTTAAAATGTTGATACATTTGTTTAAAAATGTTGTCATTAAAAAGTTATAAATGATAGCAGATTTTTAAATATTTTGATGTATTTTATGTTAATCGTAAAAGTCACTTTGCTGACCAGCATCTTGGCATTGCTTAAGTAAGCTGGTCACGAGGGAAGAGGTCTCGTGTGAGATCCGTCATCTGGTTGACGGCTGTACTGTTGGTCTGTTGTCAGCGCTGTAGCTCTCTTGGCTGTCGTATTGAGCTTTTGCCTGTCAAGTCGACGTACTGTGTAAACAACTCTTTGGTTTGATACGGGGTATAAGTATCAAGAAGTGGTGATAGCGTATGTACTATTTTTCTTTAATGTTCAGAACCTCTGGTTACTATGAAAGTGAGGTGAGGAGGGCATCATAAATGTAGTAAATTTTATTGCAGTATCATTTTGATATACTTCAGGCGTTCTCTGGATTTCATTGACGTATCTTTGAGGAAAAGTCTCAGAATAATGTGTGGGAACACTACAAGGTGTATACATTCTTGAGAGTCAATTGCTATGAAACACTAGATCTTGAAGCTGTTAGCGACAGCAACAACAGCGAAGTGTCTGATGCCATCTGCATGCTCTCAGGGAATATCTCCCGCAGGAAGAAGCGAAATGTAAGACAGAAATTATGTGTAAATCCTGAAACCATACGTCACGAAGTAAACATACGATTCATCCAACAGAACGTAATTAACGGCGCTGCAGTAACGACACCTGAAACACTGAATCCTTCTAACGAGGGCAGCTGCCGTGACCGGTATATTTTTCTTCTTTTTTCGCCACAGGTGATATTTTACCGGTTATAAAGTTGTTCTGATAAAACATATTTCTTGTTTAGGAAGGAATTACGGGGGCGGACGTAATAACAAAATAAAAGCTACTGACGTTGTAAGACGCTCTCTCTCATACACAAGCTGTTTGAGGAGGAATGGTAAATATTTTGGGAGATGATAATATCGACTAAATAGAATTAAACATCACATATAACGTGTGTCTAGAACTCAGTGATAAAGTCCACAGTTGATTTTCATAAATTCTACCTCTGACTTCAACACGGTTCCAAATTATCTTGTCAACACCATTTGCATCTCTTCTGAGCTCACATCCGCGTTCTTTCATCAGGGCAGCAGTGTTGATAATCCGAAGGATCAGTTAGCGTCTTATGTTGTTCAAAATTTATTTACTTTGGGTAACAAATGGCTCAAATGGCTCTGAGCACTATGCGACTCAACTTCTGAGGTCATCAGTCGCCTAGAACTTAGAACTAATTAGACCTAACTAACCTAAGGACATCACACACATCGATGCCCGAGGCAGGATTCGAACCTGCGACCGTAGCGGTCGCTCGGTTCCAGACTGTAGCGCCCAGAACCGCACGGCACTTTAGGTAACACAAAGGTAATTTTCGTAAGAACCGATTTCGGCTCTTCACTATTCCTCTCCCATTCATCTCCACTCGTTGGGCACGGAAGTTATCAAAACAGTCCTCGCTTAGTCTTCGTAAGCCGGCCGCTGTGGCCGAGCGGTTCTAGGCGCTTCAGTCCGGAACCGCACTGCTGCTACGGTCGCAGGTTCAAATCCTACCTCTGGCATGGATGTGTGTGATGTCCTTACGTTAGTTAGGTTTAAGTAGTTCTAAGTCTAGGGGACTGATGATCTCAGATGTTAAGTCCCATAGTGCTCAGAGTCATTTGAACCATCAGTCCTCGTAAACAACTGTATGGTTTTCTTTCTATACAGCCAGCATGTCAGTACTGAAATACCTAACATTCGGTCACCTTCAAATATATTCTTCACACACCGTATTTATCTATCACAATGAATTTCCTTGCTTTACACAGGCATTTTATATCTAATTTGAAGAGTAGGTTAATAATTATACCGCAATAATTTACAGAACGTACAGAGTAACGTAACATTTAAAGTCTATCCCCACACTGGAAACAGGAGTCGAACCCAGTACTTCCACTGTACTAGGCAGCGACGATCCGGAATCATTGCTACCGTTTTGAGGGCGGGTACGAGCGTGAGAAAGAAATTACTTTCCATCACGTCTTCTTCATAGCCACAAAGTCCACTTATGGTATCTCTTTCATCACTTCACAGTTTATGTAAAGCGGCAGAGAGGCGCAACAGTGATACATGACAACTGGAATCAGAGGCGAAAACGACAATTTTTTGTAATAGAAGCGGACTGCTCTGAAAAACTGATGCCAATTTTTGATGGGGAAATAGATAATATTATTTAAAACATTAGCCCTTTTCGAGCAATCAATAATAGTAAAAATTGGAAATATTAGTGGTATTATCAAATCAGTTTAAAATTGATTATTTTGAGATTATACCTGTAAACTAAAACATGGAACATAAAAATTAAATCATACGAGCGCGTCACATCGAATACTCCACTCTTCCTCTGATGCATTAATAATACGTTTATTACGATATTCATGATTCATAAATCTAAGTTCATTGCGTTGTTCCGTTCTACGTACTCCAGTCTACCTTCACTTTAATCTTTCAAAATTCTTTTTTCAAAGTATAGACCAACGCCTACCGAAAAGGTAACGACGATATTTGCAGCAGTTCAACCCGTCTCACCAAGTAAGAGGAACAAAGATCTTGTAAATCAATTTAAATGATTCTGTTGAGTACCTCACACGACTAGTACATAGAGAGATATCAAAGAAAGTTAGGATGGCTTCACCACTAGATACGTAATTTTTCAACCGGCTGTGGGATTCTACACCCTAAATGTGTAAATCACTATCTATTGTGCGACGTAATGTATTTCATATTGTATCGAATATTCACGAGTGGAATATGGGAACAATATCTACAGGCGTCTGTGCAAGCTGATGGTTACTTCTATGTGCATACAGTAAACATACTTGAAAGTTCTGTACTAAGCAACACACGTCTTTTTTCTTGCGTCTACCATTTCGTATTATTCAACAAGCAGTGTGCGATTTTCAGGGGGGGATTTCCCCCCTCTGCATCAGACCATCCCCTCCTGTGGTTCTAGTTTATGCATCCCAACCTGGGATGTTTATTTCCCACGCACTGGAGTAAAACTTTACATATAATTTAAATTTGTGGAGCCGAACACTGAAAGTTTTTAATACAGTCTTAATATTAGTACTATTAATATGTTTGCTTATTAATCTTGAAAAAGTGTTATGCAGTAGTTAAGCACTTGAAAACATTTAGAACTAAATGACAAGACGACGCACGCCACATTTCCGTAGCATGCCACAATGTTGCAAGACGTCGCCCCAGCGTAAACGAGGCTTTGGAGCCAGGTCTGTATTGTGTGGTGGATGTGATGTGTTGCGTACGAAACTAAAACCTGCAATCAGATCCAAACGTCGTGGACAACTGTGAAGAGGTGTCACCCTGCAGCAAGATAACGCTCGCCAACATTCTGCCAAACGAACAGCCGACGCAATAAAGGAGTTGGGATTCGAGGTGCTGGAACATCCACTATACAGTCCAGACCTGGCTCCAAGCGATTTTCACATGTTTGGACGGAAGCACTACAGGGAAGTAGATTTGAAAGTGATGAAGACGTCATTTCTGCGGTGCAAAATTGGTTACAGCTGCAACCGAAAAACGTATTTTCTGATGAAATAAAAAAAACTCGTAAAACGTCGGGAAAACTGCATTGAAGTCCAGGGAGGTTACGTAGAAAAATAACGCATGTTTCAGTTTTCTATCATCAGAATAAGTACAGCTTTTCACAGATGTGCCTTTACTATTTGAATTTCTCTCTTATACCTGTATGTAGATGATTTTGTAAATAAGCTTTTCCTGTAATGTACTTTTAAAGATATAACAAGCGATGGCTTTTCTGATAGTGCATGCGCGTGAATAGTGAGTTTCGGCATTAACATCAATTTATAAATAACTGTTTACCATGGGTAACGCCACGGTCCAAGCAAGTAAATATGTAATTATACTAACCCCCTAAGACATCCCCCCCACTGGTAAAAGCACAAATCGCACACTGTCAACAAGTCTCTGGCAACTTTCTACTGCACAAACAAACGTTAGACCATTCGTGTACTCAATACATATGTTATATATATTTACCCATTTTCTCGGCATTCGTGTGACCTTCTAAAATAATCAGGAAGATAAGGATTTAATATACCATTGACGATAAGGTCATTAGAGACAGGGTGCCGGCTGTGATTAGGGAAAGATGAGAGATCATCCTGCCATTTGCCGTGAGCGTTTTAGGGAAACCACGGAAAATGTAAATCAAGGTGGCTGGGAGTCCTCGCGAATGCAATTCTAACGTCTTACCAACACCGAACATCTCTTTATGTTATCGAGGAAATACTGGTTAAAAGATTTAGGACTGCATTCATGGAATCTCCAGACGTTTGAGAACACAGAAATTCACAAGCTGATACCGCGAACACTTTTGCTACTTCTTTCGTTGACCGATAATAATAGTATTGAAACATTCACCTACATAGCGCAGAATAAGAAACAACGCGAATAATTTAAAGAAACAATCTCTCCTATTTCAGAGTCAATAACACTCGTGAGCAGTCTGGTGCTGAACATAGCGTCGTTTAAATCCTCTGAATGTTGAAGTTCCAGAAATAATTTCCATCTATCTTCAGATTTAAAACTGTTAGACTTCTCTGATTAGCGTATTAGTTTTTGCAAGCCCCTTAAAGAAACTACCATTAAAATGAAAAGTCTGTTTTAGAATCAGTGTTATCTGTTATGTATAATTTACACATGTTGGGGCAATCTAATATTGTAAGTTATAATATTGGGAGCCAAAATCGCTTTATGTGAAATAGTTCATTACATGGCCCGTTTCGACCATAATTAGCAGTCGTCCTTGAATTCACAGATCGGTATACTGAGAACACGCTTCAGTTAAATAATACAGCTCCACAATGGTTTTTCAAATATATAAAACTTGTTAAATAAACTATCCAATTACTATGTATTCCATTTAGCAAGTTTTATACATTTGACAAACCAGTGTAGAGCTGTATTATTATAATGGGAGCATGTCTTCATTATGTCGACGAGACTGGTGCGTAATTAAATTTCTGGGAGACCTGAGAATATGAGGAGACACCTAGTTACTGTTGAAACAGGTCATGAAATAAACTCTTTCACATCAAACGATCTTGTCTTCTAATATTATACATTACCTAATACAGTTTAATTACAGTTAAAAGACAACCTGTTCACTTTAATGGTGAACGCTAGGGTCTTCTGCGCTGCTCTTACCTGTATCTGCCTAAGTTCGATAACATCGGAGACCATGGGTGCTCCGCTGGTACCTCGGGGCTCGCCGTCGGTCTTCCCAGGTCTTCCCATTTCTGCAGACACTTAACGACGCCAACCCAAGCACACACACACACACACAAAGAGACGAAACAGTAGTAACAGCAGCTTTCACTGCGCCTGCAGCGGCCCGCACTAATCTCAGCGAACCGTTACTTTACTCTGCATTGTCATTGGCTAGGGATCCCATGACGTCATTACGCAGAGTGCGTTATCGCAACCTCCACTCTTCTCCTGTGTCAATAGTGACTAAGAATTCACAGTTCGCATTCCTTTGTCTTGCCATTTCTATGCGACTTATTGCACGACATAGGGTAGTAGGTACAGCCAGTAATATTCCTCACGATCTGTCGAAACTCAGTAAATGCAATGACTTATCAAAAGTCAAATAAAAGAGCCCAATATTTTCAGATTAATGTATCATGGGATCATTTATCACCATGACTAAGCGGTCAAGTTATTAACAAGACTGTTTTTGGGCCACTTTAGTTTTTTAATATCGAAGGAAAAGCTCTAAGAATAATGATAACCAACCGCTGATTCCCTTCTTTTCCATGTTACATCAGGGTGTGCTTCTTATATAAAACGAATTTTATAGGTCCGTAAAGCTTTGACAATTTGTTTATATATTTTAATACATTTATATGCCTTAACACATATAAACAACAAAGAAGTACGGATAATATAATATTAACGCAAGATCGTTTGCTTTACATTTTTTTCTGGATACATTCCTCAAGTTCGGCTAAAGATTTGTATCTTGGAAGAGTACAAATGTCACGAGAAATATTTTATTGAATTAGGAGTCTTTCCAGTTATACATAATTTTTGGGGTTCATTTTAATTTCTTTTTAGTCAATTTTTGTCATTGCAGTACCATTTTGGGCATATATCTGTAGGCGTGAAGTTCCCATAACACAGAGACACAGCGTCGTGAAGTTTGAATTTTTATTGGTGACTAAAAACATAGTTTAATTACTTCAAAGCCATTGCGACGACCCTACAATCCTTACCATGTGTTCATTACGTCAGTTACAACTATATATATGCCTGATAACGTATACTATGTGCATATTTTACGTCCATAAGTATGGTAACTTTGAACCTTTAGATACCGGGAACGCATAATCATATCGAAAAGGCCGGCCTTAGTGGCCGTGTGGTTCTAGGCGCTACAGTGTGGAACCGAGCGACCGCTACGGTCGCAGGTTCGAATCCTGCCTCGGGCATGGATGTGTGTGATGTCCTTAGGCTAGTTAGGTTTAATTAGTTCCAAGTTCTAGGCGACTAATGACCTCAGAAGTTAAGTAGCATAGTGCTCAGAGCCATTTGAACCATATCGAAAAATGTTTGCAAGTGCCTCGAGAACATCATCTTAAGAAAATACTGCACAAACTTCGAGGATCTACAATGAACAGAAATTGTATGAATGTCCTCTCCAACAATTGGTGCCAAAATATCATGGTTTTTGGGTGTATTTTGATAACGGACACAGACTTCCGAAAACGGGAAATCGGTGTTTCTAGGTGAATATCTAAAGAACGTATAGTTAAAATTTGAGCCATCTGCTATGGTTAGTTATGTAAATAATTGCTACCCGGGGTGCAAAAACGGATAAAAATCGGTTTTGCGATTTTCTGCATACGTCCGGTAACTTTAAGCCTCTGTATCTCGGTAACGGATAATGATATCGAAAAAAGTTTCGGGCCGGCCGCGGTGTCCGAGCGGTTCTAGGCGCTACAGTCTAGAACCGCGCGACCGCTACGGTCGCAGGTTCGAATCCTGCCTCGGGCATGGATGTGTGTGATGTCCTTAGGTTATTTAGGTTTAAGTAGTTCTAAAATCTTGGGGACTGATGGCCTCAGATGTTAAGTCCCATAGTGCTCAGGGCCATTTGAACCATTTGAAAAAGTTTCGGAGTTCCACGAGAATGTAATCTTAAAAACATATGGCAAAAATTCTGACGATCTGTTACGGAGAGAAATTATAGATGTGGCTATGTTCACAATTGGTACTTTTCGTACCCAAAAACCGTGGGTTTTCAGAGTTTTCTCCGGAACCGCCTTGAACAACTGTTGCGTTTAAAAACCGTCTAAGGTCCGCCCTAGATAACACCTAACGCTAAGGAAACAACCGATTTGCACAATTTACCTGGGCCGGAGGAAGCGTGTAATGTTTAAATTTTGACCCTGTTCTGCAGAATAGCTACAGCAAGCCTGTCCTTCTGATACGTACACAAATGCTCCCTAGGTCAACGGCTATCCAAAACACTGTACTCCTTATCTCCGTGATCAACAGAAACCGAGGTATGACCCCTTGAAAAATCATCTTTTCGTGCGCGGCGTTTTGGAACATATTGATAACTCTTCCCAATAATGCTCGCGTTCTATTGGGCGGACAAAAGACAGTTTTTACGCCGTCCTTCTTCAATATGCATTCGATTCTTCCCGATGTTGCGCCAGTGTACGGTATAAAGGCATTAGTTACCTCTTTCTCCGCGGCTTCTTCCGTCACCGCAGACTGTAATGTTGTGGTGGGGCGGAGAGCGCCCCTAATCTACCATTCTGGATACCCCTTTTTTCGGTATACAGTTCTAAGGTGTTCCAGTTCCTGGGGCAGACTCTCTGCGACTGAAATGATGCGCACCCTGTGTACTAGTGTTTTTTGTGCCCCATTCCTCTACGAAGGGTGGTGACAGCTCTCTGCATGCAAATACAGGTCAGTGTGTGTTTTCTTCCGATACACACCGTGGCCCAGGGTGCCATGACGTCCAGAAATGGTAATCTTCCTTCTTCTTCGGAAGGACTCATGTTTGATCGCCAAAATATTGCGCCCGTTGAACACCGTGAACCGGTAGTACACCCGTGGATTGTTCGATCAACAAATGCGGCGGGAGAAACTGAAGAATCATAACGTTCCCTGTTAATTCACTTGTTGCACCAAACTATTCATGTGATTGACAAGCGAATCCTCGATAAAGAAATTACGGTAGTACTTTCTTGTTCGACATCACTGGCATTCATTCCATTTTGTAGTTCTGACGTTTTATTTACTTTGCAGTACTTTAATAATATAGTTCCGAGTTGTTCCTAGGTCATAGTGAAACACTGCATACAGAGGTACCTCATCCGCATGTCCTGTTAGTTCTTAGAGAATGATCTCTTCACATCGCTAGAATGGAAATATTCCGAAATGTTTCACTAGAATTAAATCTGAAATGCAAGAATATCTTTTAAATACACTGGCTTCTTGGGGAAAATAAAGTAGGTCCGTTTTGAGCTATACTTTTTCTCTTACGCAATACAGTCTCCGGCTTTTCAACTTTCATTACTGCCAGTGCAAGAAAACAAGCCAGAAATACGGCGCACTTGCTCCACTTCACAAGACTGAAGGTATACAAGACGTAAAAATCTGTTGGCCTATTAGCCTATTATCTTTCGTGTGTCACTTACTCATTAAAACTATGAGCATCGTAATAGAAAAAATAATGGGTTTTAATCAAGCCGAGAAGAAAGAAAATTTTAAAAGTAGATATACTACAAACTATCATTGTCCTACTCATGGACGGAAGTATATAACGGAGCTATGAGTATGAAATACACATAGGCTGGGATTTCGTTTCAAAGAAAAATGTACTAATAGCCCTTGAAAAACACGGGACATGTAACTGGTGGAAGCACACTGCTGAACTACAAATCAGTGCTAGCTACAGCGATCACTGTATTTTACCAGGACCGAAAGAAGTTAGCAATAGAAATCAAAATAAACAACAGTGCAGAAACTCCCTCTAATGCTTTTGGAATATAAAGTTTTCAAAGTAAAGATTTCACTATATCTGCAACGTAAAGTCTACAATCAGTGAGATAACGTACAGGTTTCCGAACAAAGATTTCGATGTTTCTCCAACGTAAAATCTACAATCGATGTGTATTGTCAGTTGTTACTTATGGTAGTGAGATATGGACCCATTAATGCGAAAATTGTCTAGAAAATAAAGCTGCTTAGCAAACAGTGGCGAAATATATGTTGGAATTTCTGAAAGAGACACGAAAATCTTTTTTCAAATCGTGTGTGGTGGACAGCTCGGTCAATTCTAGAGTTCATTTTTAATTAATATCTAGCTGAATGTGTAGTACAAAACACAAATTTGTTTGCATTATTCTAAATTTTATCTGTTTTTCTATTAACATGAACGGTATCAGAGGCAAACACATGTCTTTTCATTAAATTAGTCCTCTATTATACTTAGTAATCGGTAAACATCCATCATCTAGCCAAATACAAAACACATATGAATAAGCAGGCGTAAAAATTCGGTCATTTATCCTCATCGAATGGTAACTTAGTTAGGCAGTTCCTGTGATTTTGACTGAAAAAAAAAAAAAACATTTCCCAATTCATCTGAAGACAAACACTATCTCACATTACTTGTATGAAGGAAATGACGTGATCTCACTTGCTCATAGTAGCCGCTTTAGGTTTATTTTTACTTTTTAGTCGATTTAAAGGTGCACAGAAATAGCATAGCACAGAAAACAGGACAAAATAACTGGACAGCTCGGCGTCTTAATGCAGTATCCTCAGGGGGATCAGAAAGTTTCCACAATACTTTTCGTTTTGTTCTCTTAAGTAATCGGTATGAACTGTTATTTCTTAAATGATAACTATTTTATTTTCGGATCGTAAGTGGACGATACTTTTATGTAGTCTTCACACAGTTATTTGAAGCATTCACGTCAAAGTACCTCATCACGGATAAGAAATTATTTACTGATGCAACAATACTTTTTCCAGTATCTGCTTATCGTATAGTTTATGGTTTAAATACGAGCAGCGGTAACAGTTGCCTGCGACAGTGTTTGTACTTGGATATGTTAATTCCAATCATAATTGATACACATACGATTTTCTGTCTGGAATGGAACACTATAAGTGTATAGCACTCTTAGCAGCTCTTGGGCTGGAAGTGGATGATTTGCTTCGTAAGGATAACTGGAAGGCCTGCAGTAATTTAACCAAACGTGGTAAATAAATGAGTTATTAGCTGCGGAAAAAATGCTATAGAGATAAGACACGCAGAGCAACGAAGCAGGATGGAAGTTAAGTAGGAAGTGAATGACACATAAAAATAGTCGAAAAATATATATTATAAATTTGCTGTCGTTTTAGAGGTCGGTGACAATCCTGATTACATCTAACTCCTCGTTAAGTTGAATACAACGTATGGAACTACGCAGAGCCTTCTCCAAACTTTTAGAAGCCAATAATATTTTGTTTGAACATTTGCAAGCATTAAGCGTGCAAGGATCCCTTGCATCATGCCATTATGTTCTGATAAATAAGCGAGCGACGCTAAGTTACTTCTCAGTAACATTAGGATAGAGACGTTGTGAACGGTGGTTTATTGAAACATCACAAGTTGATGCACCTGCAGTTATCCTGTTACCGTTTCATAGTATATAGCCGAGGGTGTCATGTGTTACAAGCAATATTTACCTTCTTGGACCGCCCTTCCAGATTTAGATTTCAGATATTCTGTTGCCGGCTAGGCCTGTAGGGCTGCATAAATATATAGGACTTTTTTTCCTTTTTTGCTACTAACTCTCTCTTTTAGCGCTCTCCAAATTGAATGAATGGTTCGTTTCTCAGTATTAACTAAATTCCACAAATTTCTCATCGAAACGTCTGTTGGTTTACCTTAGCCAATCAACACTCAAGATTCTTTTAATAAAATCTTACAAAACTAGTTGGCTCTAATGGTCTAAACACGTCAGCTCAGCCCTTTGTCGTAATACACCCTATTCGAGAGAAACAGTCTTCAGTCTCCGCTCGAACATCCAGATTTAGGTTTTCTGTAGTTTCCGCAAATCACGTCTGGCGAACGCCATGGCTAGTTTCTTGCCCTGTGCACGTATAACGACTATGCGAGAGGTTAAACTTTATCTTCTTCCTTCTCATGATCCAAGATAAAAGTCTGAGTTGGGTTTAGTGGCGTTATGTAAACTGAAGGAAGATCGCTGCTGTCAGCGGCAGCGGGACATTAATCGGAAACATCGGCGACGAACGAAAATTTGTACCGGACCGGGATTCGAACCCGGGATTGCTTACTTGCTAGGCCAGTGCTGTAACCACTGCGCCATCCGGGGACACAGTGTTATGGCAACTGCAAGGACTGCCTCTGTGCAGCTCAAGGCCGATCCACTCTCCCACCAAGCGCCACCTATACATATTCCCTGTCCATTATACTCACAGCTCTCTACTTACAAGAGATTCCCACAGGAGGTCGGACGTATTTGTGCATTCGCACTGAAGAAAGTGGAACAATTGCACAGCCGGGCTTATCAATTATTTGAATGCGTGGTGTTTGTTCTTTCGAAAGAAAAGACATCGTGCAGATCCCGCCGCTGTGAAACACTACATGTAAAAACTGCATGGCTACCGCAACTGCCTAGTAAGCAGGAGATCACGGGTTCGAATCCCGATTCGGAACACATTTCGCTCGTCGCCACTGATTCCGCTTAATGTCGTTCTACAGTTGACAGGAGTTATGCCACTTCAATTTACATATAGTATTTCACAGCTGCGGGAACTGCGTGATGTACTCGTACGTTCTTTCGAAGAAACAGGCACCACGCATAAAAATACTTTATTGACATTCCTATGCAATACATCATGAGTTTGTTCCCTCCATCGTTGATTATCCCACTGCTGTGTGTGTGTGTGTGTGTGTGTGTGTGTGTGTGTGTGTGTGTGTAGTTAATAGATAACTGGTCACGGATTGCGCGGCCCCTCTCGCCGGAGTTTCGAGTCCTGCCTCGGCCATGGATGTATGTGTTGTTCCTAGCATAAGTTAGTTTAAATTAGTTTTAGTAGTGTGTAAGCCTACGGACCGATGACTTCAGCAGTTTGGTTCTTTAGGAATTCACACTAACACTGGCAATAATACTAAGCATAACTGGTCACGATGTGACATTTGGTTAATATGACTTACGGGTATCAATTACTCATTTGAGTATGAGAAAACACCAAACCAGTTACTAGAGATTAATGAAGCACTGTTTTGATATAACTGTCTGGAGCAATCGATGACGATCTTCTTACATTCATAATATGAATTTCCTTCGAAACTTCTTCTATACCGACCGATTTACCCAAGCACGACTCACGCACCGTCATCACAGCTTTACTTCCGCTAGTACCTCGTGTCCTACCTTCCGAACTTCTACTACCTGGAGTAACTCGGCTGGCAGAGCACTTGCTCGCGAAAGTCAAATGACCCGAGTTCGAATGTCCATCCGGCACACAGTTTTAATCTGCCAGGAAGTTTCATATCAGCGCACACTCCTTTGCAGAGTGAAAATTTCATTCTGGGGACATCCTCCAGTCTGTGGATAAGCCACGTCTTTCTTCCAGGAATACTAGTCCATCAAGTTTCGCAGGAGAAGTTCTGTGAAGTTTGCAAGGCAGGAGACGACGTACCGGAGGAATGAAACTGCGAAGAGGAGCCGTGAGTCGTGCATGGGTAGCTCAGATGGAAGAGCACTTGCAGGGAAAGGGAGAGGTCGATAGTTCCAGTCTCAGTCGGGATTACAGTTTCAACCTTTCAGATAATCATATACTTCACGGCAGAGTGAAAATTTCGCTAAGGATTTCCTTCAGTTGTACCACAACTTAACCGACGGGTATCTCCACGCCCCTTACTATATCTCTCATCAGAAGTGTCTTGCCAGTTCCGTAAACTATGTCTGCTGCCTCAGAATATATCTTTGGAACCAATATCTGCTTCCTTAGAATCTCGTATTCTGCACACAGACAAAGACAGAGAAGACGTGGGTTGACTCTCTGTCTCAAGTGCTTTCTCAGATCTACACCACATGTTCCCTTCTGGCAGCTGGCCACAATGAGTAGAACTCGTTGAGGAGGCTCAATACCGGATCTCTAACACTCCCTTCAAAAAAATACAGTTCAGTGGTAATCTTTCATGCACAACATCAGTCACACATGGTAACTATTACAATGACAAGATAGGCGTTACAATAAACGCGTTGGCATAGAAGCTATCGCTATGTGAAACGTTGCAATTAAATTAATGAGAGAGAGGGATTTAGTAGATTGACACCACTGTCTCGTCGTGTAGTACTTCTTTTACACCACATGTAATGCAACTCCTGTTCTCCCTTACCTGCTGCTACGAAGGAGTCCTTGTTCCCTCCATCTCTCGGCGACTCAGAAGAGCCCGTTTTTCTCTCGCCTGCTGCTGATTGCCACCCGATCCTTCCCCTTTCGGTTTTCATTGGAGACGAGGCACGGCGTCGCTTTCCTATATTCACAGAAGGTCCTGCCGCAGACTCAGCACGTGCTGACGTAGCTAGCAGCCTGCTGCAGACGATGGCGGCGCAACGCGCTCCCTGTGTGCGTTAACTCCTAGATCGGCTGTTCGTTGCGCAGCTATCTGTTCCCACCCGTGTAATTATTCCCGTGCCTCGCTGCGCTTTCTTGCAGCGCGGTGTAATCTGACACGTTTTGGGGGCACTTTTTTCAAATCAAGTGATTGTTGCGATTGTAAGTTGTCAACAATTCGAAGCTTTTGGCAACGGGAATGTGTAAATTGTAAATAAGCACGTTGCAACTGATTTATTTTCACAGTCTCATACACGTCTTTACTGGAGGAGGATACGTATAGATAACACTTTTCGGAAAACACAAGGAGGACAAGGAGGAGCAGGAGGACTTACAGTGTTTAACATCCCGTCGTCCCGGCGAGAACGAGGTAAACGGAGACGGAACACAAGCTCGGATTAGGGAAGAACTGAGAATGAAATCTGACATGGTCTTTCAAAGGAACCGTCCTGGAATTTGCCTCAACCATCCAGGGAAATCGTGAAAAACCTAAACCTGAATGACTGTACGCGAGACCCGTTGTCCTCCCGAATGCGAGTCCATTCTGCTAACCAGTACCTTACCTCGCTCTGTACTGGAAATACAGGGTTTGAGGAAATTCCCGACACAGACTTCTAGGACTTGAAGCGGGAAGTGAGTACATAATATTTTGAATAGCAACCCATGTCCGGACGACTGTTTCAGTTCGGATGTTACTCATCTACTTCTGTTTGAGGAACTGAATTAGGCGTGACGCAACAAATCGAAAGCGAATATAGCTATTGACAAGGGATTTCAGATCGATTCCGTATTTCTGGATTTCCGCAAGGCTTTTGACACTGTACCACACAAGCGGCTTGTAGTGAAATTGCGTGTTTATGGAATATCGTCTCAGTTATGTGACTGGATTTGTGATTTCCTGTCAGAGAGGTCACAGTTCGTAGTAACTGACGGAAAGCCATCCAGTAAAACAGAAGTGATTTCTGGCGTTCCCCAAGGTAGTGTTATAGGCACTTTGCTGTTCCTTATCTATATAAACGAGCAATACGAGCAGTCGTCTAGGTTGTTTGCAGGTGACGCAGTCGTTTATCGTCTAATAAAGTCATCAGAAAATCAAAACACATTTAAAAATGGTTTAGAAAAGATATCTGAATGGTGCGAAAATTGGCTGTTGACCCTAAATAACGAAAAGTATGAGGTCAACCTCATGAGTGCTAAAAGGAATTCGTTAAAACTTCGGTTACACGATAAATCAATCTAAACTAAAAGACGTAAATTCAACTAAATACCTAGGTATTACAATTACGAACAACATAAACTGGAAGGAACACAGAAAATGTTGTGGGTAAGGCTAACCAAAGACTGCGTTTTGTTGGCAGGACCTTGGAAAATGTAACAGATCTACTAAGGAGACTGCCTGCACTACGCTTGTCCGTCTTCTTTTAGAATACTGCTGCGCGGTGTGGGATCCTTATTAGATAGGACTGACGGAATACATCGAGAAAGTTCAAAGAAGGGCAGCACCCTTTGTATTATCACCAAATATGGGAGAGAGTGTCACAGAAATGATACAGGATTTGGGCTGGACATCATTAAAAGAAAGGCGTTTTTCGTTGCGACGGAATCTTCTCACGAAATTCCAATCACCAATTTTCTCCTCCGATGCGAAAATATTTTGTGGACACCGACCTACATAGGGAGAAACGATCACCACGATAAAATATGGAAAATCAGAGCTCGTACGGAAAGACAGAGGTGTTCGCTTTTTCCGCGCGCTGTACGAGATTGGAATAATAGAGAATTGTGAAGGTGGTTCGATAAACCCTGTGTCAGGCACTTAAATCTGATTTGCAGAGTATCCATGTAGATGTAGATAACGGAATATCCTTTTATCAGTTAAGCACATTTGTTTGTATTAACACTTAAACATTGCGTGTTTACTTTATCCCAAAACAAAATATACAAAAAAAGGCCAGCATACTATACGTACGGGATGTTTAAATATTAATACAAACAAATGGTCTTAAGTGATAAATGGATGTTTCGTTATGTTTCCAATGTTTCGTTACGTTTCCTTTGTATTTGTCAGCTAATACTACGTCACGCCTAATTCAATTCCCGTAGCGGAAGTGGATGAGTTAAACACTGGACATGTGTTCCTATTCAAAATATTATGTACTCATTCGCCTGTGTAAGCCCAAGTTGTTTGTAACGGGAATTTATGAAGACCCTGTAGATGTCTCAAGAATTTCTTTCCTTGAGTAATACATTTCAAAACCGGGTTTCTGAACTATACCTTGTAGGAATAGCAACGGTGGTTGGTACCCACCTATGCATATGCGATCGTTGTTTCAGTGAGCCCACATGTGAAGTTACAAACTGTTCAGCATATTTGTTCGTCTCATTAATTATTAATATTAACAACCTATAGTCAAAATAATTTCACGTGGATCCTTGCGGCTGTTGTAAAACTGTAAATGCACTTTGTAGAGCTTCCAGAACGTTGGCAACTGCGGACGCGAGCGCCGTTCGTCGAGCACGGAGCGCTGCACCGCCAGGCAGCCCGAACTCAGTTCGTCGAGCACGGTCGAACGGTTAATGTGTGACGACTGCTGAGCAGGCACCCTACATGCGTCATGGCTTCCCTGAAGTCTTCAGTTACTCCACTCTTTCGCAGTTCATTTAAGGTACGGACAATAATTGGGTAACTGATTTCAATAGGTGCAACCGCAGAGCTCAGAGCGACCACCAACTGTGCCAGTAATCTTTCCTAAAAGGAAAAAAAAAGTCCGAATCATGTTGGAAGGCGGCCCTATTTTCAGCCGTTCTGCACGTTCCCCTGCGCTAGGCACTGGCAGCCAATAATATTCATTCTCTCTCCAAGCGGCTAGCAACGAGTTGTAGCTAGATAGCGAGAATCTCGCTCCTACACGCTGCACTGTTGCCGTACCTCTCGACAACCGAATTATTCATTCAACTGTCAGTTTTCTTTTTTCTTTTTTTTTCGTTATGTGAATGTGTATCTGTAAATATAGAAGTGCTATAAAAAAAAAGCCAGGTGACGGCAATAAATGTGAAGTGCTTCACAAGCAGGCGAGGGGGATTATTTACCGCATGTATGACTTTTTCAAACATGAATTTGAAAGCAGATCTCCCACTGTTGACAGTTGAAGACACAAGAATGGACTCCAGAACCATGTGGTGTCTGCAAGAGAACTGTAAAGAGAATTGTGGACGAAAGTGTCCGTGCTGTAGGAACCGTAGAAAAAATTGGTTTCGTGTCGCCTGGAAAGCACCGAAATCGCAAGGAACCTGGAACACAAATGGATGGTTTTAACAACCATATTTTAAAGTGCTCCATGTGAATGATGAATGTCCGATATCACAAAAAAGTGTTACAGTTATACAGCAGAAAAATAGCTTCAATGGTAAACGCTGCGTCAATGTAAACAATTGAAAAATAATGTCTCTGAGCACTATGGGACTTAACTGCTAAGGTCATCAGTCCCCTAGAACTTAGAACTACTTAAACCTAACGAAC
The DNA here is from genome assembly GCF_021461385.2 of Schistocerca piceifrons. Taxonomy (NCBI): domain Eukaryota; kingdom Metazoa; phylum Arthropoda; class Insecta; order Orthoptera; family Acrididae; genus Schistocerca; species Schistocerca piceifrons. The sequence goes on along the minus strand of NC_060140.1, from coordinate 639,061,299 downwards.
CTAAGGACATCACACACATCCATGCCCGAGGCAGGATTCGAACCTGCGCCTACAACCGCTCGGCCACCCCGGCCGGCAAACAATTTTAAAAGACGTTGGTTCACGACATGTTAAGAAGTGAGGTTTTAGTTCAAAGAAGTGACGTAGCAGCAGCACGAACTACATCTCATATAAAGATTCGCGGTACAAGAGAAGGAGGTAGTTCAACAGTCTATTACCTTAATGAAACATGGGCCAATTAGAATCATTCCAGGAAGATCTGCTAGAAAATGAGTGATTCTACTGGCGGTTTTGAGGTCTTCATAGGAATAGGTACTCGGATAATTATTCTACATGCTGACACTTCTTCTGGTTTGTTTCTGAGAGTAAACTTGTATTTACGCGGAAGAAAAACAGCAGTGACTACGATTCGAAAATGAACGCTGTCAGTTTCGTGACGTGGATCACAATTCTTGTCATACCTTGCTTCGAAGTCGGTCATTGCCAGTTATAAATCAACTGTTACAGAGAAAACACAAAGTACAAACACCAGGAAAGCGGATATTTTTCCCTGCTTAAAAATAAAAATATTAAACGCAGTATAAACCAGACTCGTGCCGATCTCCTGCAGCTCGTTAATTTACTCAAGTCATGTGACAGAAAGTACAAACTTGACTTCCTTACATGTGAATGGCGTCACACAGTTTTGCGTTTACCCACTTGTCACTGTCAGTGTAGCCCTAAGGAATTCATTGGCAAAGGATAAGGCTATATGAGAGAGAAAAAAAACATTCACGATAGCATTCACTGAATCGCTTGTGCATGAGACAACAGACAACATCCCACCTGTAGCGAGGGCGCATCTGTGCGGCATGCTGAAAAGCATCAGAAAAAATAATTTGACAGGGAAGTGATGGTGGATATAAGCCTTGAACCTGTCATCGTAAATTTACAATCAGATTGTTCTGAAACAGACTCAAATAGAAATGACGTTGGTATTACGATGTAGACTTTGGAAAAAAAAGCAGTGGTGGCTCGTGACCAAAGAAGATGGTGATGCACTTTGCTCACGAAGGAAAACATCAACAAAAGAGAGAAAATAAGTAAACTGCTCATGTTTTTGTAATGCCTGATATAAATAGACTGCTCGCTCGTGTCACTCCTGCATCTACTCACAATAAAACCAAAAGGTGTACACAGAAAAAAAGTATTACTTTTACAGAATAAAAGGAATCAAAATCAACTGCACCTCTATGTACTAAAAAAGTGGTAGGCATGCCTTACTAATCTTCTTCAGCAGGACTGATATTCACGCCGTTCGATTTTATCTCTGAATTTGGATGTGGTGGTGATCACTCGTACAGGAATTCTATTCTTATTTCCTTCATATTTGCAAATTTTTGAATCACTCTTTGATTGAAGTCTGCAGTTCCTAAAACGAGGTCTCGTTCAATAGAGAACATCGCGAGTGCTGATAGTCTTTCTTGGTCCATAGTATTCCGCAAGAAGGTTTTGATGATTTTCAGCGAAGAAAACCAACGTTCTGCTTCTGATGTGGTCATTGTAATTGTAATTATCGCTTTCAGGAGCTTCACAGATTCGCTCAGTGTATCACAAAGATTATTGTCTGCTATATAATCCAGAAAGCTGAAAGCTCCACACATGCTTTTGAACTCCTCTCTTCCAAAATAACCAAGAGTTCTGTTCGAAGTTTCTTTGCTTCCAAAAAAGAGTGGCATTCGATAGCAGCTCTGCAAGAAGTTTCTGGAAAACTGGAAGAGTAAGTGACGAATTTCTCTGGTAGAAAGGGAGAGGCTGCAACTAGGTGTCTAGTGAACTAGAATCTTTCTTTTGCCTCGTAACTTAAGACATCACATACTTCTTTTGCCTCCCGCAGTAGATTATACATCGCTGCCCCATCTTCAGTTCTCCCTCTTTTATGGTACTCGCGTAAACCTGTTGAATTTTCACTCACTCCTTCCCTAATGTTCGCAATTTCACGCTCAGAAGCTGTCAGCTGATTCTGTGCGTAATATGGGTCAATATCCCTTTTTTGTAGCTGGTTATACGAACTATCCACATGGATCATGATTTTATGAAAATATGAACGCCAAAAAACGAACTTTTCATCCTTCAGAATTGTTTATAAGCCACAGGCTTGCAGGATCGTGTTCTCATTACACAGTTTTTCCCCCTGGCTCATATTATTCATGCACGTGATAATATCTTCCCTATTTTCGAAAACAGTGTTGACTCTCCTTGACTGAAAATTCCACCGAGTAGGTACTGAACGTGGCAGTCGTCTTCGTACTATTTCGTCGAGAACTGTTCTTCGAGGAGATGCTGAAAAGAAGCTGCAAAGTCCCTGAAGTTTAGTGAAGAATATTCGCACATTTTTTACTAATGGAAGCGGCTTTAAGCATAATGAATTCAACTGATGGGCATAACAATGAATGTATGAAGCACTGTAAAACTTTTCCTTAACAAGAGCCTGCACCCCACGTGGCGAACCACTCATGACTGCTGCACCATCGTATGTTTGCGCTATTAGCTTATGTGGGCAATTCCCCAAATCATTATTTATCAGTTCAATGATGGACGTTGCCAAAGACTGGGAATCATGCTTTACTGGTGCTATGAAGTCCTAAAATCTTTCAACTGGATTCCGTTAATGATGTACGTATACACTATAACCATCTAGAAAACACAGGCTACGTCACTACTTTCGTCAGCGATTACGGGCAAATATTCGCCACCCTTAATTTCCTTTCTAATTTCATCTTGGCAGACTTGAAGCATGAGTTCATTCTGGATGGTTTTTGAGGTTCCTTTGAAAACTGTAGCTTTCTCAAAATGCGATTTTAATTCAGAGTCTAATTCTGCGCTAAAATTAATTAAGAAACGAAAAACACCAGGATTGGAAGATTTCAGTCTCATCATGTCCTTTAAGGGCAAGTTCCAGCGCACCACAGATACAAATACAGTTAATAATTAGATTCAATATGTACCTGTTATCGGTAAATTTTTGTTTGTGTAATGCCACAGACCTTTGTATCCTCTGTCTAATTGGGTAGCTATATTTACATTGCCTAGTCGTGCCATATTGAAAACGTTATTTACATGTACCGAAGAAAGTTCGTGTTTTCTTATTTTGTCATGGAGGTGTTGAATGTCACAGACTCCGTGTTTAGACCATGAAAGATCTCCTGCAAATAATAAACAAGGAAAACAAATAAGGCATTTTTCATGTCACAACCACACAGCCATTCATGCTTGTTGTACAATTCAGAGTTAAATTTCCTACTGAATTGGCGACTTTTCGTTTTAATGGTCAGCCAAATTATTAAAGCAGAAGTCGGCCTACCTATCCTCTTGATTTCTAATTTTTCTTCTGAAACGTCCCCTTTGAACTATTTATACATGACTGTGCTTAAACTGACACACAATATTTTTAGCGCAACGCAATCTGGCTTTCAAAATTCCCTACTAAAGAATGGCCCTGACAAACATTAAACTATATCTTTCACAAATCACTTACCTCACAAAAATCTTCGCTGCTCAAGCTACTGCAATACAGCGAGCGCCACTACTGCCAGCTAAATAAAAGATTCAAACTATGGAAGGCGCTAACTACTCATAGGGATAGTTAGCAAATGAAAGATATTAATAGAGAACAAACAATGTATTTACCTTGATATCATCATATATAAATAAAGCAGTTCATGAAAAATTACAAAACTCCGCCATCTCTCTCCCCACATCCACCACTGCTGGCGGCTCACCTCCAACTGCGCAACGCTACGCGCTGTTCACAGCCAGCTGCCGCTGCCCAACACTACAATGGCAGACAACAATGCAAACTAGCCACAGACTGCACACAGCACAGCCAGTGATTTTCATATTGAGCGCTACGTAACGTTGCCAATAAGAAAACATAAACAGCCTACTTGTAACGTTGCCAATAAGAAAACATAAACAGCCTACTTACATAGAGAAAACATAAACAGCCTACTTACATAGCCCCCATGCTCCCCACAAAAAATTTTACAAATTTTGTTGGGCAGTGCCCAATAATGATTTGATAAAATTTTTCATAATTACAATAACAAACATGTCAAATGCACACACTTATTGATATAATGTTGGTCAAAAGCTAAAATTTTCTCACAGTCCATAAAGACAGTCCTAATCGTACATAACAGTAGAATAGCAGTGTTTTTTCTCAAAGTCTGAGCAGTAGAAGAAAATGCACACGGAAGTAGTGGATTTCCATGCAGTCTTGAAGAAGTAGTGTTGTCCTTCCAACGGAAAGACAGTGCTGACTCTTTACATGCTGACAGGTAATGGGCCACAATGGAGCAAACCCACAGCAGAGTCATTCGAAGTTTTGAAGAATATTGGTAGGTAGGTCATCACAGAGCAGACCCACTGTAGTCCTGGTAGAGATTACGGTATTGGTGGGCCACCAGAGGTGCAGACCCACTGCAGTCCTTGTAGAAATAATGGTATTGGTGGGTCATCAAAGATGCAGACCCACTGTAGTCCTTGTAGAAATAATGGCGTTGGTGGGTCATCATAGATGCAGACCCACTGCAGTCCTTGTAGAGATAATGGTATTGATGGATCATCAAAGAGGTAGACCCACTGTAGTCCTTGTAGAGATGGCCAGCAGCCATCTGCTGCGACTGTGCAGGTGCACAATCACCATCGAAGAGTCTTGCGGATAATGTAGCAAGTCCATAACCACCACTTGTGCACTCACAAAGTTTTTGGAATTGTCCTTAGAACCAGCAATGCTGTTATCCAGTCCCTTGCTGAATCATTAACACACGTGCAAACACTAACAGTCCCTACTTCTCACATATTGTCCATATACTATGACCAACAGAAACGTGTGCAGTGAAATGTAACTTAATTTGAAGAACTGGTAACAATTACAATTTTATAACATAAGAATACAATTACAAAGGTACAAAATACATCATTAAAAACATAGCAATATAGATAACAATTGCAGTAACACAGGCTTTACAAAAGAATAGAAATAGACATATACGTCAGTGTTACAGGAATTATGACATGAGTACATACATAAAAGATCAGAATAACTTTTGAAACATCAACTTCACACATGAGCATTAAACAGAATAAATAATGTGTAAGCATATTTATAAGGTAAATAACATATTATTAATGCCAATTATATTTGAGGATAACAGTGTTCCTCATCATAGTGAATGTAGCTTAATATTAAAAGAAGAAAAAATTCTATGAAACTACACAGAGACAGGAAGAAAACAAATACACAAGGGTACACAAACATATAGTGGGATAACACAAAAGGGAAAGGACAGGGTTCGTTTTCAGTGTAACATGTGGTACTGCAGTCCAACCCAAAACTTCATATATCTTTCCTCTTATTTCATCCTTTGTTTCCACCCAAAAAAAATTCTATCTAAGCATGCTTTCTGTATTTATATGTTCATACATTTCTTACCTCAACATTTATTTCCAAGAAAATCCTACCTAAACCTGTTTTCTCAATGCATTTCTTTACCTATTCTCCATAGTCAGTTTCTTATATAGTCTACCCCCTCTTAAGCTAACTTAAATCTACTGAGCTCAGATAGTAAACTGAGGGACGAGGCAATGCAGCAGCACAAAACAATTAATACAAACAGCAATGATAAAAAATACAAAAGGCAAAGCAAGCAGCATAAATTACAACTAATATAAGGCAATGAGCAGCAAACAAAACAAAACAAGAAAAATCTGGCTTAGCAGAGTAACACAAATTAAAGTTCAGTAGCACTATGCCTGGCAAACAGCAGCTTATATCTAAACATGACATAGCTCAAGCAGAAAAAATAGTACACTAAAGATAACAATGCAGATAAGGGAAATGTATAATCACATCTTAATGTCTATGTAATTAAAGTGGTGCACCACAAGAAGTTATTCTACCAAAAAGTTACCAATTACTTGAAAAGAAAATTATGAATGCAGTTACTAGTTCCTTCTTATTGTTCTTTCCTGTCCAAGTGCTCCTTTTTTAAAGAATGTGGATCATAAAATAATTATTTAATAGATCTGTTGACAGAAAGTGTTCACATTAGCAAATGCATTTCATTTTATAAAAGCAATGCTGCAACACAGCTGGAAACCAGATATCAAATGAAATAAGCAATTACGCAAACCAAAGCATAAAAACATCATTCAATAGCTATGTGGCATTTCGTAAGTCAGTAGCGCTCAATTCTCGTAGAAAGACACTTGTCATTATCAGGTTTGCAGATGTAAGAATATTTCCGAGGATAATGGCCTCCCCTTTTTTTTTTGTGCTACCGGTGCCGCTGAAAAGGGCTCGCAATAATGGCTTTTTTTTCAGGCGTCTGACACAGCTGGGTGCCCGCGACGCATTACGTGCAGGTGGTCACTTAACTTTCGTACGGAAATATTTACGACAGGAGATTCTGCTACCGTGGTAGTCTCATATAAAAATATTTCACAGGTCAAGAATTAGCGTTGCAAATCTGTAGAAACAAAACCCTATAAATATAACAGTGTCCAAAAAAATATTCAGTGGCATTGTGATACATTCATGCATATACACACACATTTCATAACTCTTAAAGTACGATTCTTGGTTTCCAACAACCTTTTCATAAATCAGAGTCCCTAACCCCTACTCCTTATTCCTTACCTTATTACACATATACATATTCATATTCATCAACACGTCTTCAATATTTCATCATAATAGCTACATAGCATAATCAGATTCCTCATATAGCATCAGCTTATTTATCATAAACATACCTCAACAGCATAGTACACATCGTCGTCGTAATAATAACATCATAACACTTCAGTCAAATCTTAAAATCGTCGTAACTTCCTCCAATAATTTCAAAACGTAAAAAAAATTCTCTGCTCATTTCAATAGTGTCATCTACCTCAAACGTACTTTAAAATCATGATCCCATACCAAATATCTCAAAGCTCTCATAGTATCACAATGAATCCGAAAAAATATGAACATTTCACAAAGTACAGACAAAATACAGTTTCATAAGTGTGAAGTTATCCAACTGTAATTGCGTAAACATCTGTCACTGACGTAGTAAAAAGAATGTTTGTTTCTCTGTCAAATAATCAGATAGCTGTGTAATTCTGTGTTAGTGAAATATGGTACCGATGTGTAAAGTTGTATAAGCAAATACCATATTAGCTAGGGTTCCTTGTGGTTGCCACACACATGGTACACAAAGTAGGCATGTACCCCCCTGAGGATTAATGTAATTATACCCTCAGGTGTTACAGATTACACCAATGGAATGAAATATATCACGGAAAACTTTCTTTGTAATTCAAAAATCTTTAAAAATAAATGTTTTAAGTACAAAATTAATCACTGAAATGCGTGTCCTGTAGCGCTAAATGTGCGTCTTGTTGCAACATAATCTCTGTGGAAGTGTCGTAGTTATCGTCCTCCGAAAGCTAAGTTCTGCAGAAGCCAATGTACTTACCTCATGATAAACAAAAGTGAAATGCTTTGCGTATAGATATCGTAGTTATAATGCTTATTGGCGTGATGAAGAAAGTACTGTACAGTAACGTAATGTTGTGCCACGAAAAAGGCTGTCTCATTGTTGCTATACCACAAAAGTTACTACTAAAACATGTTTTTCTTTCCAGAAGAATTTAGAAAACTGTGCAGATATAAAACAGATACACCGCAAAAGCAACATTGTAAATTGTCACTCATTAGTAGCGTCGTGATAAAATCGTGTAGCTGTCACATAAACTAACTATTGTCTCATCTGGTATCTCACAGAAAGTACTTTAAATCCGGAATGTATTTTCAAGTAAACCAAAATGTTGCATTAAAATCTCATTAGCAGTACTGGTAAATGTTCTAATCGTGCAACTAACAAGCAAGAATGTACACACACAATTACACTGTGTCGTCTGTTCGCAATAACAATGCATTCGTAATTTCTGTTTAAATAATTTCTCTTGGTTCTTGGCGGGATATTTAACTTCAAACATTGTTGCATGGTAACAGTTTCTAAAGCATACTAGTAACGTGAAGTGAAACGTTTTATGGCAAAGACAAAGTTAAAAAGCAGATTATCTCTCAGTAAGCGGTTTTACATGTGAAGTGTGGTGCAATCCTTTACTCTTCCTAGTATGCAGACTTTCAACTTCAAAGCAATTATCATGTTGTTTACATCGGTAAAGAATGCTAAATCTTTTCTCAAGGCTAGCGTCTTTGTTATTTTTCCCTGAGCCAGCGGCCGCACGCGGCTGCCTGCGGTGTGAGTCATTGTCTGTTTCTTTGTTGGCGCGCGTCGTTATTGGGATTAGGAGACCTAACTTCTACAAATTCACGTTGTCGAAAGTGCCCTGCTCTGTTTGAATCCCGCCAGTTCTGATGCAATTCAGGTCTGTCGTTACGATCATATCGTCTGTCGTCATGTCGGTAGATTCCATAGTTTCTTTCTTGTCGGTCACATGGTGGAGAATTTCTCCCTGAATCGTAACTGCGCGCTGGTCCGTTGCGTCTAAAGTTATTCTGTCTCCCGTAATAATAATTATTTTGGTTCCCATATTGTCTGTTTCTCTGATTGTCTCTGTAATAGTCATTACCGCGGAGAGGTGATCTTTCCCTGTAATTATTACTACTCTGCCAACGGTTGTAATACGGGTGGTGCCTGTTTCGGTCACGATTTGTGTTGTGAGAATAGCCTTGTCGCGTCCAGTTATCGTTTCTGTCGTCACGGAATTGTGACAGATGTGACCTGTAATTGTTGTGTTCCTGTTTTCGCGTTCCGCGATTGTCAGTGTCAATTTCCAGTTCTTGTAACAGTCCCTGAAAGGCTTCAATGTCGTCTTTGCAACGTCCTGCTAAAATAATATGCCGTAAATGTTCAGGCAATTTGAGTAAGCAAATGCGGATGAGTTCTGAGGGGCTGAATGGGTTTGACAGGTACTGATTCTTGTGCAACATGTCTTCAAAGTATTTCACAAGACTGGAGAATTCAGATTGTTCGAAATGTTTCATCATTATGATACTATGTTTCACACGGTCTTGTGTGGCTTGAGACCAATATGCTGAGAGGAAGGCATGGTAAAACTCTCCTTCACTGTGGCAATCGTGAATTACCGATCGCATTCTTACAGCTGGTTCATTCTCTAAGTAGCCACACATAAATTCTAATCTGTGTTCCAACGACCAGTTGGGAGGAAAACAATGAGAGAATTGATGGAGCCATGCTTGTGGATGAATGTCGTTGGCAGAATTCTTAAACGTTTTGAATTTACGTGTAGTAATGAACAGCTTATAGTCAAAATCATCATGTCGGCAAGTCGCATGTCGGTCATTGTTACGTCGTTTCGGCGGTTCCATCTCAAAATTCGGCGTACCTTGCCAACTTCTTTCACAATTTCCGAAGTGCCCTGTGTTGTTATTTTGTGTCTGTTCCGTATTTGTATGTCCCTCTTCCCGTATTGGGGCGCGAGTGTCCTCTGAAATACGTAATTCTTGTACTACTTGTGCCAACTGATCTTGTACTTCCCGGATTTCTCTTTGGTGTTGTGTATTAATTCGATTCTGATTTTGTTTGAATTTCCTAATTTGTTCATACTCTTCTGTGTCAGTGAAGGCTACAGGTGTTGTGTCATTCAGATCATCATCTACCTTTGTAGATAAGTTAGTGAACTGATCTGAAAGTTCGGCTACTTTATCCGATAGTGTACTTATTTCCTCAGTGTGTTTTTCTGAACCAAGTTTCAGAGTGTCCATTTGTGTTGAAATCGTATCTACTGTGTCTTTTAAGTTTTCTTGACTTTTTGCAAGTTGCGTAACCGAATCGGTAGATGCAACTGCGTCAATTTTAGCTTGCAAGGTGTTGTGATTTTCATGAACAATAGTTTGCAGTTCTTTTATGGCTGCTTCGTGATTCTGTAATGCATTTTCATGACGCGAAAAAATAGGTTGAAAATGCTCACAAATTTGAGTTTTTACGTCATTGCAGACTTTTTGACATTTCGATTCAATGTTATGTAACTCAGCAGTTAAATCCTCACGTGTTCGTTCAAGAGTTTGCTCCAATGAGTCTAACTTTTTAAGATTTTGTTCCATTGTGTCTAACTTTTGAAGCTTTTGCTGTGTTTGTCTCTGATTTTGTTCGATTGTGTCTAACTTTTGAAGCTTTTGCTGTGTTTGTCTCTGATTTTGTTCCATTGTGTCTAACTTTTGAAGCTTTTGCTGTGTTTGTCCCATTTGTTGTATTAATTGTAATAACAATGCATTGGTGTCTGAAACATGTTCCTCAGTGCTTTTCGGCAGTGAATTTGCACCGGAAACATTCACATTTTGACAAACAGAAAATGTGTCTTGACTCATTTGAGAAAACGGTGAGGACGCAAAACCTGAATCTACAGTGTTTGCAAAATTGTGTCCTATCATTTCGGATTCCTGAGGCGAGCTGTTGCCGACCGATCGATCGATAATGCTTCCCTCTTCACTAATTGTTTCACTGTCCACGCCATTGTTTGCCGCCCGCTCCATTTCCCTATGCACAGTTACCAAATTACTACTTTGAACATCAGTTAATTCATTACTCGGTGGCGCTAACACACTGCTCTCATTTTCACTGTCATTTCTCAGTTTACTTTGGAGCCTAGTATTACGTTTTTCACACGCCATTATTGTCACAGTATTTCACACGACAACACAGAAAAACACAATTTGAAGAGCAAAAATAAGAGAACACATTAACATAACACTGAAAATAATATCTAGTTAATTACAGCTGCGAAATACTTGGTGCAAATCTATATGCATGCCACAACTGTTTTACTGTACAACAATGAAAGGCTACAACTACAAAGGAGATTCTCTCTACAATTACGCGCTAGCAATAAACAAAAGCTACACTAAATACACAAACTACAAGAAAAATCAGAAGATTCCAGTGAGGTATCCTAGGCTAAGGGTCGACATATGAAACGTCCCCTTTTAACAATTTATATAGGACTGTGCTTAAACTGACACACAATAATTTTAGCGCAACGCAATCTGACTTTCAAAATTCCCTACTAAAGAATGGCCCTGACAAACATTAAACTATATCTTTCACAAATCACTTACCTCACAAAAATCTTCGCTGCTCAAGCTACTGCAATACAGCGAGCGCCACTACTGCCAGCTAAATAAAAGATTCAAACTATGGAAGGCGCTAACTACTCATAGGGATAGTTAGCAAATGAAAGATATTAATAGAGAACAAACAATGTATTTACCTTGATATCATCATATATAAATAAAGCAGTTCATGAAAAATTACAAAACTCCGTCATCTCTCTCCCCACATCCACCACTGCTGGCGGCTCACCTCCAACTGCGCAACGCTACGCGCTGTTCACAGCCAGCTGCCGCTGCCCAACACTACAATGGCAGACAACAATGCAAACTAGCCACAGACTGCACACAGCACAGCCAGTGATTTTCATATTGAGCGCTACGTAACGTTGCCAATAAGAAAACATAAACAGCCTACTTGTAACGTTGCCAATAAGAAAACATAAACAGCCTACTTACATAGAGAAAACATAAACAGCCTACTTACACTTCAAACTTCCGTGAACTGAAGGGTTCAGAGAGCAATGAAATTACCTGATTCATTTTTTCACGTATTCACTTGTCACTTGAGCCTCAAAATTCACTGTAGCACACGCTAAAATAACGCACAGGAAATAGTTTGCTCGCAGCTACACCTGAACTGGTAAGGTGGCGCGAGAATCCCGCTTTGTTCGAAGATCCGATAGTTCCGTTTCCCTTCGGAAGAGTTCAGGCCCTCTTCCTGCGGCTGGCAGGGTGGCCCGAGTGAGGTGTTTATACACACAAGGCCCGCATACGAGAACAGTGTTGCCAAGCGCTGCCCCCGCACCCCGCACCCCCTCTAAGACACCCAACCAGCGTTTGCAGCCACAGTGCATCCCGCTGTCGCCGTCGGCACATTCCGTCCAACTCCGCTGCGTTCGGCGTTTGGAGTCCCGCATTTCAAAGGTGATAAATGGCGCGCTACTTCTCCACTAGTACAGAACTCTCAGAAGGCAAACAAGTTGAACAAAATTATTCCTTGGAGGTAGCGCAAACCTGCAAACCTACACAGAAGCCGCCCTGGTAAAAAAGCAATAACATTTCTTAGTTTTAAAGACTCGTGGTTTTAAAAAAATTGTCAACATTCAGCTGCACACATAATAATAAGAACTTTGTAGCCTTCTTGATTAGGATTTTGTGTCCTTTTAATTATGCACACTATAATGTTCAACACATTGCCCAAAGAGGAGTTAAGCTTCTCCCACCATGTTGTAAAAATCTTTCATTTTCAAGGCACGAACTGGATAAGGCCCTGAACTGGCAGTAACTGTTACTGGTCGAGATATCGGTGGTTTTCGATGTTATCGGTCGTCATTCCCTGGAGTTATTGACAGATGGTGGTTAATTGTTTGCTTGTTCAATCGATTATAAATGCGGTCTCTCACTGTAATGCCGACCGAGTTACTCTGCACTCATAATGCCCGATGACAGCGAAAATTATGACAACTTCATGGCCATTTTTACGATAGTCTTTTTATTAGCCTTTTCTACCACTAATTCTTTTTTACGCACAGCGATAACACTTAACTACAGTCAAATACATCAAAACACATACTTATACACATTTTTAAAAATTCTATTGAGCCGAAGCAGTTGTCAGGCAAATATAATGATTTCGTTTCTGTTTCAAGTTAATTTTGTTGTTTATTAAATTTTTACTTACAATACAGTTCAAATCGCAGTACATAATAATTATTGCAAGCAGTTGCAATAATCTTGTCATTAGACAACTATTATTTTGAGAAAAATTGTATTTCACTTCTTCGCAAATCTGTCAGCTGTTTTCACCTCCCAACGTCACGCAAGGTAAATCTGTAGAGCAGTGGACGCAACGTCGTCAAGATGTAAATTAATATACCGAGAGAGGTGGCGCAGTAGTTAGACACTGGACTCGCATTCGGGAGGACGACGGTTCAATCCCGCGTCCGGCCATCCTGATTTGGGTTTTCCGTGATTTCCCTAAATCACTCCAGGCAAATGCCGGGATGGTTCCTCTGAAAGGGCGCGGCCGACGTCCTTCCCCATCCTTCCCTAATCCGATGAGACCGATGACCACGCTGTCTGGTCTCCTTCCCCAAACAACCAACCAACGTAAATTAATATTTCTCTCACGACGACTGACCGAAACTGGTTTTAATATTTACTATCCCTCTCATAGATCTGAATGTATAATACGATGTACCATAGGCAAATGAGCCTGACTGTAGTCCGCAGCAACGCAGTTCGGCAACGTGGACTTTGCACGCTCTCTGCTGCCGCGCATGCGCAGTTCCCATTCTTCCACTGCTCCGCCTCTATGCGCGGAAGCACCGTCTATGTGACGTGTCTACATCTACATGACTACTCTGCAATTCACATTTAAGTGCTTGGCAGAGGGTTCATCGAACCACAATTATACTATCTCTCTACCATTCCACTTCCGAACAGCGCGCGGGAAAAACGAACACCTAAACCTTTCTGTTCGAGCTCTGATTTCTCTTATTTTATTTAGATGATCATTCCTACCTATGTAGGCTGGGCTCAACAAAATATTTTCGCATTCGGAAGAGACAGTTGGTGACTGAAATTTCGTAAATAAATCTCGCCGCGACGAAAAACGTCTTTTCTGTACTGACTTCCATCCCAATTCGCGTATCCAGGCTGACGCGCCTAGAACCGCACGACCACACCCGCCGGCCCCAGATCATCACTCCTGGATGTTGGGGGGTATGGCGGGCGACACTCAGGTTGCATCCCACCGCTGTCCGGGTCTCCAGACACGTCTTCACTAGTCATCGGGGATCAGTTCGAAGCGAACCTCATCACTGAAGATCATTCTACTACAGTCAACAACATTCCACAGAGGTGGGAAACCAACGTTATAGTAGCCCACCGTACAGTCCGGCAGCCAGGAGCGACCGTCTGGGGTGCCATTTCATAGCAGCACTTCTTTGGATATCAACCGTGGTACTCTTACAACGCAGCTGTACATCGAGGGTATTCTACGCGCCGTTTTGCTGCCCTTTATGACGAGGCATCTAGAGCTTATATTTCAACAAGATAATGCTCGCCCACCACGGCGAACGTCTCTACTGCCTGTCTTCGTGCTTTCCAAACTGTTCCTTGGTCAGCAAGATCACGGGACCTCTCCCCAACTGAGAGCATTTGGAGTATTATGGGCAGGGCTCTCCAACCAACTCTGGATTTTGTCGATCTAACGCACCAGTTGGACAGAATTTGGCACTATATCCCTCAGGAGGACATCCAACAGCTCTGACAAATTCCAAGCCCAACAAAAGCTTGTATAAGGACCAGAGGTGGACCAATGCATTAATAACTCGCTCGGTTTGTGAAGCTCTTTCTCTCCAATAAATCATGTATATCACATTTACCGATTTCCTTTTCCTTTTTTATCTTTGAAAAGGTTGCGACGACTAATGAGTAACTTACAAGTATGTTAACATACCTTTTTATTATAATAGTTGATATTAGTGGGGAAGAAGTGTCTCTTCGGATAACACAAAGAGGAGGAGGAGGAGGACATTAGCAGCAAGATTATTGATATTCGGCTAAAAATTGATAATTTTTTGTCGCAAATCACAACGGTTTTCCAAGTTCAATCTCCTCCTTGGTTTCGCCAAATCTGCATTCGCGTGGCTAAAGCCAGCTTCGATCATATATGAAGTTGCGAATGCAGGAAAGAGCAGGGAAGAAAGATTCAAATAAGTGAAAATTCTCAGTTCTCAGTATTTTTGCTATTTCAATTTTTATCTCTTTTTAGGGCCACCTACTTGAAGCCTTTGACGAGGCTGTTTTCCACGGCAGTTTCACATGACAGCTCTGCAGCACACTTAACGCTTTCCGCGTTCAACCAAGTAAGTTTTAAAGTTTTGCAAATTTACACACCTCTTAGCGATATTACACTCACTGTTCGCTAGTTTTACATATTTGAGATTTAATTATTTCCTTATTTCTCCAGACTGATGATTCACTAACAGCGTGAAACTCGTACTTGGAATTAATAAAACAGTTACACAAATGCAAAAGTTGCTGTTCGCTCATCTGAGTCATTCACTAACTGTTGCTGCATCTGGCATAATGGAATGGAATAGAATGTATACAAATAAGAAAGATTCAGCTTCTGCCCGAGCTTGAAATTTTAACGGCAATATTGTTATCGCTCCAAAATTCACTAATGTTTTAATTTTCAAACAACGCCTAACTTCGAAATCTGCACTTATTGCAAGCAGTTCGAAGTCAGGTTCCCCACCTCCATTACCTATTTTATTGTCAAATGGAGTAGCAAACCATTCGGAAATATGCATCTTCACCAAGTCTTCGAAACTTGATTTGAAGTCTTTTCTTGATTTATCAATTTGTTTATACCTCCAAATCACGATCGGAAATACACTATATGACCAATAGTAACCGGAAACCTGGTTGACAATGACTTACAATTTCGTGGCGTTCCCCATGGGTAATGCTGGAATTCAGTATGGTGTTGGGCCACCCTTAGCCTTGATGACAGCTTCCATTCTCGCAGGCATATATTCAATCAGGTGCTGGAAAGTTTCTTCGGGAAAGGCAGCCCATTCTTCACGGAGTGCTGCACTGAGGAAAGCTATCGATGTCGGTCGGTGAGGCCTGGTACGAAGTCAGCGTTCCAAAACACCCCAAAGGTGTTCTATAGGATTCAGTTCAGGACTCTGTGCAGGACAGTACCTTACAGGTACGTTATTGTCGTGTAACAACTCCGCCACAGGCCGTGCATTATGAACGGGTGCTCGATCGTTTTGAAAGATGCAGTC
Source organism: Schistocerca piceifrons (assembly GCF_021461385.2). NCBI lineage: Eukaryota > Metazoa > Arthropoda > Insecta > Orthoptera > Acrididae > Schistocerca > Schistocerca piceifrons. The sequence continues at coordinate 639,045,363 of NC_060140.1, read as the reverse complement.
GTCATCCCCGAATTGCTCTTCAACAGTGGGAAGCAAGAAGGTGCTTAAAATATCAATGTAGGCCTAAAACCACTAGGGGTGCAATCTCCTCCACGAAAAAAACACGACCACACCGAAACAACACCGCCTCCGAATTTTACTGTTGGCACTACACACGCTGGCAGATGACGTTCACCGGGCGTTCACCATACCCACACCCTGCCATCGGATCGACACATTGTGTACCGTGATTCATCACTCTACACGACATTTACCCACTGTTCAGTCGTCCAATGCGTACACTCATTACACCAAGCGAGGCATCGTTTGGCATGTACCGGCGTGATGTGTGGCTTACGAGCAGCCGCTCGACCATGAAAACCAAGTTTCCTCACCTCCCGCCTAACTGTTATAGTACTTGCTGCGGATCCTGATGCAGTTTGGAATTCGTGTGTGATGGTCTGGATAGATGTCTGCCTATTACACATTACGACCCTCTTCAAGTGTCGGCGGTCTCTGTCAGTAAACAGACGAGGTCGACCAGTACGCTTTTGTGCTGTACGTGTCCCTTCACGTTTCCACTTCACTACCACATCGGAAACAGTGAACTAGTCATGTTTAGAAGTGTGGAAATCTCGCGTACAGACGTATGACACAAGTGACACAGTCACCTGACCACCTGCGAAGTCTGTGAGTTCCACGGAAGGTTCCATTCTGCTCTCTCACGATGTCTAATAACTACAAAGGTCGCTGATGTGGAGTACCTGGCAATAGGTGACAGCACAATGTACCTAATATGAAAAACGTATGTTTTTGGGGGTGTCCGGATACTTTTGATCACATAGTGTATTTTTATTTTCCTTTAGTATTGGCAAGTTTGAAAAATAATTAAAATCGCATCGTGACAGTGAAGATTCAAATAGCTCCATTTTTACCTGAAGGGTGTTATGATTATTCGAGCTCTTTTCCGGCAAACGCTCCTGTACCTCATTAAATTTCGGATCAATTCTGCAAACAGAACAGATGGTTCTTGCACTGTTTTCAGTCGTCACATAGTGATAGATCCATACCCTAAAAAACTCCTCGGCTGAGTCGTAAAAGTCAATGAGCCTCTACAAACTATCACCTCCTGCCAAGAACCTTACCACTGTGTGCAAAAGTAGTTGGTTGTAAGTTTGATCATTTTCTTCACATAACTTCGCAGACATTAGGGAACTGAGAGGATGAGCTTTAATTTTATTTATTGACCTAATGCACACACAACTTCGCGACTCATTTTCTTACCTGCAAGATATTGCCTGTGTAGGACACAGTGAACAGTGCGCACTGTATGAAACTTTTTCTTCAGAAAGACGAAAAATCTTCTGTAACCAGCCTACCACAGCGGTTGTACCGTCAGTAGCTACTGAAGCATTATTCCAGAAAGGAAGGCTTTGCTTGATCAAAAATTCTCACCTTTTGAATCCATTTCAAGATATTGGGTCGGAGCATAAATTCAAAGCGTTTTTCCTTAAGGACAACAGATACACACGACAGAGACTTTAGTCATCAGTATTACATTCTCCCTCACTGTTTACAGCAGTCTGTCAATGTTGGGGTAACCTTTCGATTCCTCGACTGCAGAAACGTGATTTTGAGGCGAAGAATTCGTCGAGCGACGTTCAGGGCGATTTTCATCCCTGAAGGTTGCTGGACAGAGAAAAGGTGAAAATCTGAGGGCGCAAAACCAGGTTAATAAGGTCGGTGCGGAATGAGTTCGTAACCCAGTTCCTGTGTAGTATTTTTTGTTAGTCTAGCAGAATACGAGCGGATTTTATCGTGGAGTACCATCACTTCGCGCATTCTCCCTGGTCGTTGTTCTTGGACAGCATCTGTAAGACGTCTCAGTTGTTGACGATAAATGTTAGCAGTGAGGAAACAATTCGTCGTACACCACACCGTCGCTGTTCAGTCAGTTGCGTAACACTACCTTTTGTGGACGCGTGAAAGTCTTTGTATGAGGAGTTGCTGCTTTGTTTAGGCTGAACCATTCCTTTCGTTTCCTTATTTTAGCATAAAGACTCCATTTCTCGACACCAGTAACGGTTTAGGATAGGAATGGTTGGTGCTGTTCACGAGCCAATTGATGACGAGCAACCAGAGTTGCACATATGGCCACCGACTGATTTTTGTGATTTTGGCTTAAAGCATGCGGTACCCGTTCACCCGATTTCTGAACCTTCCCCATCACACGAAAATGTCACATGATGGGCAAATGACCACAGTAGATCACATTTGCCAGTTTTAGAATACAGTGTGGTGGATAATTGTGGAGTAATGTGTCTGAACGACTTTCATCAAACCCCGAAGATCTTCCTGAACGTGGAGAGTCACTAATATCGAAACGATCCTCCTGAACACGAGAAAATTATTTACTTGCCGTGCTCTGGCCAACGGCACGATTCCCATACACGGCGCAAATGTTTCTGGCCACCTCCGCTGCTCTCACCTGTCTACTGAACTCAAACAGAAGAATGTGTCGGAAATGTTCTGATTCCTCCACTTGTACTGCATTTTCTAGTGTCCGTAGCCCCACTCACTGTATCCAGATGAAAAAGGCAATACATAAACTCAAATAGAAACTGCTATTACAAATAAAAAACGACAATCGATAAGTAAACTCATAGCAACCAGACTACCAATATGCAAAACAGAAACGCTGCAAACTTATGCACAACCTAAAATTTGGCAAATAGAAACTCGTCAACAGCGTCATTCAGGAATGCACTATGTAACATAAGCCATGAGGAGATCTGAACTTCGAAAGTTAGTTCGAAAAGCTGACTAGCAAACTTACAGTGCTGGAGCTCAGAGGTCAAAGTACTTTCCACAGCACAGGCTATTTCCACAATATGTCGCTGCACAGAATTTGCACTGAATGGCATGCATTTTAAAACCAGTTGAAGGTCTTTCTTCATAACATTTTCAATTATATCTTCTATAGCTGGTATTATAGTCTCTTCATCAATAGTACATGGTTTGCTTTTCTGTCGTATATTAAGAGATGCTGTACATTGTCTTCAGTCGTCCTTCTCTGTCAGCACTCGCAGATGACTTCCAATACGTATTTAAATTTGGCCGAAAGCTCAATTTCTCTTTTAGTACACAGGCGGGAAAAAAATCGAAACTCGAAGAAGACATGAAAGAAAGTTGGAAGGAATTTTTTCGCATCTGAAATATGATCTCTATTGAAATTTCGCGCCGAGCGGGGTAGCCGCGTGGTGTAAGGCGTCTTGTGATGGCTCGCGCGGTTCCTCCTGTCGAAGGTTCGAATCCTCACTCGGGCATGAATGTGTGTGTTATCGTTAGTGTAAGTTAGTTTAAGTTAGATTGAGTAGTGTGTAAGCTTAGGGACCTATGACCTCAGCAGTTCGGTCCCATAAGACCTTACCACAAATTTCCATTTTCAAATTTCGCGCCAGTCGCACAAGAGTGGCGCTAGTAGCGCCATTATGAGGATGCAAATCAGGTTTGCTTTAAATACACGCTGTCACCACAGTGAGCGTCAGTTACGTTTGAAACTGAAAGTGATGAGCTGATGTTAGTCAAGAATGCCTTTAAGGCGAAAAATCACGCCATTATGGACACCTCACGAGGTCGTGGAATAAGGCTACGAGAAGCTGGATGTTTCTTCTGCGATACTGCAGAAAAACTTGGCACTAATGTAGCCACTGTACGTGATTGCTGGCAGCGGTGGTCACGAGAATGTACGGTGGCAAGAAGACCGGGCTCCCGACTGTCACGTGGCACAACTGAAGGGGGAGATCATCGTGTTCGGCGTATGGCCTGTGGCGCACCGATCTGCATCTGAAACAGCTATCTGAGCAGCAGTTGGCACCATAGTGACGTTACGAATTATTACAAATCGATTACTTAGAGCTCCCAGCCAGACGCCCTGTAGCAGGCATTCCATTGATTTCAGTGGTATCAAGCGAGGGCTCATTGGAGGGCAGGATAAAGGTCTGTTGTGTTTCCTAATGAAAGCTGATCCTCCTTCGGTGTCAGTGATGGCTGTGTGTTGGTTAGAAGAAAGCCAGTCGAGAGCCTTCAACAAATCTGTCAGTGTACTAGACACACGTGACCCACATCTGGAGATATGAACTGGGGTAAGATTTCATATGATAGCAGGAGCACTCTCATGGTTATCTCGTACCCCTTGACTGTAAATTCGTACGTCAATCTGATGATTCGACCTGTTGTGCTGCCTTTCATGAACAGCATTCCAAAGAGTGTTCTAACCCAATACGCTCTGTAGAGTGTCGACATGTTGCCTTGACCTGCCAGTCACCATATCTGTCTCCAGTCGAGCACACATGGGACATCTTTGGACGACAACTCCAGCGTCATTCACAAACAGTATTAACCGTCACTGTATTGATCGACCAAATGCAACAGACACCAAATTCCGTCTTCATTCCACAAACTGACATCCAGCACCTGTACAACTCGGTGCATTAATCTTTATATGCTTGCATACAACAACCTGGCGGTTACACCGGTTATTACTGTAAAAGAATTTCACATCTGCAATGACTTATCTCACGCTAACGTTAACATGTTATCTTGTAATGTGAATCACTTAAATATGTTACCTAGACAAATGTATTCCTGAAATTTCATTACTCTACATTAATTATTTTCTGGTGCTGCAGTTTTCTTCCGTTAGTGCATTTTTAAATACTAACAACCTTTGTTTTTTTTTCAGCACGGATCCTTTACAATCTTTCATTTTCGCCAGGTTCATAGCATCATTGCCAAAAGGTTTTTCATATAATAAAAGCATAGAAATAGTTTCATTAGTAACAACGTTTCAGATACTTCTCTCAATATCGTCTGCTTTTCCACTTAGCATTGACATGATGTACATGAAATCAGATTATTAATATGGAAAGCACGATACGTCAGCAACACAACGAAACAACTTCAGTGGGAAACACAACAACTTACCACATGATCTATAAGGAACTCACTGGCCTTTCTCAGAGTGCAATGCTGCTCCTTTTGCTGACAATAGATAGTTAGAAATGGAAGTAATTATAATTATATTTTAAATATTATCTGTTGAGCACAATTAGGTAGGTAAAAGACAATGAAAAAACTATCAACCATTTAACGATTTTCGATATATTACGATATTTTTATTGGAATATTCTGTTTTCTTTCCTAGACAGATAATTGATGCTCTTCGGTGTTAATCGATGCCCTTTCGACCTATGCTTGTTAATCGATTTCTAGAGAATACCCATCGACCACCTTGGGTCACCTGCTTTAAAAAGTCACCTGTTCCCATTTGCATATTGTCTGTCTAATTCCTTCTAGAACAACAAAAGTTTGATTTTCAATTTGTCATGTAATTTTGACCTAACTTAAAAATTTTAAACGCTTTCGTAATCTACTTGTTAAGAAGTATAACCTTACGTTAAAATTTAACACAATAAGTCAAGTATTAAAGTTAAAAACTGTGTATATGTCTAGAGGCAGCATAAGTCACAGTGCGCAAATTACCAAGACTACATTCATTCAAGATTTGAGAACGAGAGCTCTGAGCGACTTCCATCAAACTTTACACACAATTTCAACCTTTTCGGAACTTTTTCTCGCGAATACCCCTCACGAAACAATAAAAGGAGAAAAGTTTATCGCTTACTATATACGTTTCCACTTTCCGTGAAGTAAAATTTCAGTATCAGGCATGACGTTTTAATGTGTTATGTCTTGACTACTAATTATATTCGCTGCCCTTTTGCAGATAGTATCTGCATATACTACTGAAGGGACGAAAGAACTTATTTCATTATATGACACATAGTTTAGGAACGAAACTACCTTTTCAGAAAAATTTGAATAGTTCTCAGTATCGGTTGTATAAATATTTATAGATCAACAAAACTGTGTTGGAAGGTAGCTCCATTACACTCTACCACACACGGCCTACAATTACTAAATTAAAGTATTATTAAGTTGCAATTTTATGACTTTCTTAATTTACGTTTTAAGACTAAAATAAATAATTTTACACTATTTACCAAAACGTTCTTACATGTAGATATAATTGGGTCATTACTTTTTGGTTCACAAGTTATGGTTTTCACTGTTTCATTATTCGTTGGTGAAAAATCCGAAACTAATAAAACTAACATAATTCGGGTTTTGTGCCTTCAGTCATAAAAGTTTGGCTTACTTAACCTCAATTATTTAACAGGTTACCTCGTTTGTGAAGTAATAAGACGTCTGAAGTTGATTTATATGTGGGAGTTCGATTCTTAAAGGAGTTAGGGCGGGATATTTACTGGCACATCTATATTCTGATTATGTATGCTGTTACTTTGGTTTGGCTACTACGTCTATACTATAAACTATTGAATGATATCAATAGCAAACGAGTAGAAACTCTATGTGTGCGCTGAGGTCGTCTCCTGCTAAGACCTTTCTTGTGGAAGCCGACAAGACTCGCTGACTTGGTAGTAGATCCACACAGCAACATTTTCAATTCAGAGAGTAAGTTCATAACAGAATTTTCTATCGTATTCTGCTATTGCAGTCTTGGGGCCAGAACGCACCATAAAATGTGGAAGTTATCTTCAAATCTGGCGAAATTCAGACAGTAATCCCCCGAATTACATTAAGGACGACGTTTCTGTTCCACCATGTGATTCCCATGTCCCTCACCTGTAAGAATGTTGTAGCCCAAGTTGTAAAACTACTCCGCACGTCGTTAATCCCCGTCACACATTTCGAAATGGTGTCTCTAATGAATTATCTGCGCCGTGCGAACATTTTTGTAGCTACGATTCCATCAAAGTTGCTCTGCAGAAGTATGTTCTCCTTATATTGGTGTTGAGTGTTATCAGGGAGTGACATTCAAATTTTATCTAGTTCTGATGTAAGTTTAAGCTTATGTAGGAAAATAATTTGGAAGATATAGATAGGCTCATAGCAAAAATTTTAATGAAACCAGCAGAAACCAAACTAAACAATTACACCTCGAATCGACATACACGTGGTTTTCGGGAATGCAAGCATTCTCCGCCTGATAAATTCTTCCCAGATTTCCTTACGAATAGCGGCGTCGTCCTGAATGATTCTCCACTATGTACACTGACGAATTCTTCCCCAGATTTTCATGCTATCAGCGGCGGCGTCTTGGAACCAAGGAACTTTTTACTCATAATTTTCAGGCGAGGAAATAAGTACTTAACTGATAACGTGAGATATTTTACTCAGTACAACTTATTACGTATTCACGTGCGAAAGTGTACATGGGATGCGAGGCAGATTTCCGGAACGTACAAGCTTGTCATAATGTGTGAGCTTTCTATTACTTTTTATTGTTGAAATGATGCAGTTTGGACCTACTGAGGAGATCGGTGACCTTGAAAGACGTATACATTGCCGGCGATGGGCGAGGCATGACAGAATCTCTGACCATAGAGTAGTTTATCGTTAGCTGTTGCTAGTCTGCGCTTGACCGCGCGAGTCGACAGTAGTAGTAGCGAGTCGACAGTAGTAGCTAGTCGGCGGGAGTCGGCATGCGTCGGCTGTGTGCTCTGCTCGCGACTCTGGTCAGGACTCTGGTGGATGAGTATTGTTGTAGAAGGTAAAGAAGCAGCCTTGCGCATATTTAATAATGTATGTTAATTGTAATTTAATTTGTTCAAAGAAATTCCCCAATAACAATTTTTATAATGTAAAGCAACTCTTTTTAAAGAAAAGCATTCATTTCAATTTAAAGAATTTCCAATCCATTATCATTGCATCCAAGAATCAAAAAAATATATATACGCCTGCATTGCACGAAGCTGTGTCGAGAAATTACAACTTAAGAGCAGATATAATTGCGGTTTTTATTGAGGTAAGAATTTTTGCGTTTTTATTCAGAATACAGGGCCGAAGGTCAGCGCTGCTGTCCTCATAAAATTCATCAGGTTACAAAACTTTTTTATTATTTTTGGTGTTTAGGAATTTTTCTGTTTCGAACTTGACATTAAATGAGAAAAGAATTTTGTAGGATATTAAGTGTGAATGCATTCTTTGCACAAAGACTATAAATGGGAGCCAATTTTGTCCAGAGGTTACATTAAAATCAATTTTGTTCAGAGTTTACTATATTAAAATTCATTTAATTATAAATTATATTTTTTGTGGGAGTTTACACTTGGCTCACATTTTCATTGTCATATTTCTGCGGGGAGGTTACACTTGGCGACATCCGGCCAGGATCGTATTTCTTTGTGAATCTTCTGAGAAGTAGTTATATATCTGCTCTTATTTACTGGAATGTAGTTTGCATCTGGCTCAACGCATTTACTAATTTGTCACTCTTTCTTTCACCGATCATCGGCAATTTGTTGCTCTTTGTTGTAATAGTGTTTGATGCATTTTGCATTGTGCTTGTTTCATTTGTGAATAATTCTGATTTGTGAAAAATGCCGCGAAAAACTGTTAACAGTACATCGCGATGTGTAATGAGTGAAATAGCCGATTCTAATAATTTGACCGATAGTACTTGCGACACGCAGTGTAATGATGACAATCCTCCATTTACAGACAATCAGTGCGTACTGATCACCAGTAATGATTTTAATGCTAATGATGAACAAATAAATTCAATTGTGTCCTCTGTTAATTTAACGACAATTGATGACGCGGGGCGTTCTGTTGCAATGAGAGCTGCCCAGCTTGACACACCCGGTTTGCAAAATTTACGTAATGAACAGACAAATTTTTCTAACGAAAATGAACAGTGTAATCAGAATAGGACAGATTTATTTAATTCCGGTGTAGTGACCAACAGTGCACATTCGATTGGCAAACGTTTTCAAGAATCACAGAATATCCAAATGGATACACAAAACGCGACAAAAGCAGATACACCAACACACAGCACAGAGAATAGAGCCGCTGATTTTAGCTGGGATCGAGCTATGACATTGTTGCTAGAAATTAATGAATCGTACAAACAACGTAATGAAAATTTCAAACAATTCAGTGAAAAACAAGACAACCATTACGAATAACTTAACGAAAAATACGACAAACTTAGTGAAATATTCAAACAGTGGTATGAAAGTTGCAAACAGTCGAATGAAAAACACGACAACCTTAACGAACAGAACAAACAACTTAGTGAACAGGTTACAGCTGTTACCGTGCAACGTCATGATACTAAAGAACAATTACGTGAGGATACTAAGACTTGTGCTACGAACAATAGTGAAGAAACTAGATCTGTCACACAAGAATTAAATAATACACATGCAGCCACAGCAGAATCACATAGAGACGAAATTACTGCAGTCACTGAACAATGTTCAGAAAACGCAACACAGATACGCGACAAGTTTAATTTAAAGTCACCAGAACTTTCACACACTGTGGATACGGAAGCCGATAAGAAATGTGAACAGCAGAATAGCCAAATTGACGAATGGTTTAAAGTGACAGAAATGAAAATTGTTTCACTCACTAACACGTCACAGCATACGCCACATTGTGAACATTTGTCACACTCGTACAGACAGTATAACTTAGGTAATTTACAGAGAGTATGTGATTTAAAATCCGAAAAGACACAGACAAACAGATTCTTATGCAATCGTGAACCTGTTCACACATTCAGAGACGATAACGATTACGAACATTTTCTATCCGTGAGAAAATTTAAAGTATTTGAAAATGACAGGGCACAGGTACACGCTTTGAACTGGATACGTCGATTTATTTTTGTAGTTTCACCGCTATTGCGTGTAATGCAGAAACTGGAATTGGACTGGATACAACAATTTTCTTTTGAATTTTCACCGGTATTGCCTGTAACGCAAAAGCTAAAATTTATTTGCAGTGTGTAATTAACCTCAGGGGATTCGTTACACTTAGATGAATATGTGCCGTAGCGTGCACAGGGCCCCAAGCCGTTGTAGTGCTGTTTCATCTTTAGTTTTCTGCACTGCTGCCTTTTCTTCTACTATCCTTTATATCTATCAAAACAGTTCTATAACTATTGCTCTATCTAGGATTAAGAAATGAGTAATGAAAACCCGATGTGACAAGTTATACCAAAAGTGACAATTTTTCATTAGACGCTCCAGAAATGACATCTACGAGAACTCTAATAACAAACAAAAGTGTAATCATCAGTACGTGTAAAATTATCAGCAATAGCAAACGCATTTTGGTAAAAATACAGGTTTTTCTCCACAACAGCATCAAAGCCAGCCGGTTAGGATACCTAACCAACAATGTAATGTACAAGGTCAACCAAGCTTTAATATTTCGCCGCGTGCACGTATAGCCTCAGCTCCAACAAATAGTAACGCACAGCAACAAGGAAATCAGTACGTACAGAAAACACACTATTTCAATTCCTATCGCAATGCGCCATATAGAAATGACTATCATGACAGACGTACAAAATAATAAGCACAATTTTCAGTGTACACTTAATAACAAAATGGTTCAAATGGCTCTGAGCACTATGGGACTCAACTGCTGAGGTCATTAGTCCCCTAGAACTTAGAACTAGTTAAACCTAACTAACCTAAGGACATCACAAACATCCATGCCCGAGGCAGGATTCGAACCTGCGACCGTAGCGGTCTTGCGGTTCCAGACTGCAGCGCCTTTAACCGCACGGCCACTTCGGCCGGCACACTTAATAACAGCCGATCTTATCAACAGCAAGAAGATCAGCAACAACATATTATCATGAATGAACCAGACAGTAGGTAATTCGTCAGGAAGAAATAATAGAACAGTACAAATAGTTGAAATGCCGCAGCATCCTCCTGCAAATAATAGCACGTCAGATATAATTTGACTAGATACAGTACAGGTTGCGTTTTCCAGTAACGTAAGCAATAATTTTGACACGCAGAATCTTGTTTACGAAAACATTATTTGAAACATGCTTTGTTGAATGCACCACTTTTATCGCACCCAGATCTTACCAGAAATTTTTCCATTGCCACCGACAGTTCTAACACCGCTTTAGGCGTACATATTTTTCAGGAAATTGAAGAAGATGGTTGTACAGTAATTAAAAACATCGGTTTTGCAAGTCGCTCTCTGTCACCTGCTGAACGAAATTATTCTGTTACAGAGCTTGAAACATTGTGTGTTGTATGGGCATTTACGAGATTTCGGCATTTCCTTTATGGAAGACATACCAACGTTTACACAGACCATAGAGCTATACAGTTTTTACTTTCGGCTAAATTCACACACGACAGATTAAGTAGATGGAAACTTTATTTGCTGGAATTTAATTTCACAATTGTTCACATTCCCGGCACACAAAATATTGTAGCAGACGCACTACCCCGTTCTCTCAGCAACAATCAGCAAGACATCGCAACCAACTTCTGCAAAGCAAATTTCAGCGTCATGTACATTCAACAAGTTGCATTTGAAAATTTCATTTCGTCGTCATTACGAGATATTGCACAGGAGCAGAGTAAAGACAACGTATGGAAAGAGATTAAACACCTTTGGCAAGATAGGAATAATGTTACCATTAGAAACCATTACACTGTACGCAATGACATTCTGTTTCACCGCTCTCATCCTGACAGCAACAATTGGTTGTTATGCATTCCTGACGAGCTTGTTAACAAATTAATCTGGTATACTCATTTAAGTTACGCACGTTACGGAGCCAGAAAATGTTTTCTTATACTGAGACAGAACTGTTATTTTGCCAACATGGAAACACGTATTCGACGAGTTTTAGCGTCATGCAAAATCTGCCAGAAAGCTAAGTCAGACACGACTTCACATGTTCCTTCATTACATCCCATTGTACCTGTTAAATTGTGACATATGGCCGCTGTAGACATTTTTGGTCCGATTTACAGAACTAATAGAGGTTTTTGCTACATCTTTGTCGCTGTTGAACTCACTTCAAAATTTGCTACCTTCACTCCGTTACGCAGAGCTATTGCTAAAACTGTTTCGAAAGCATTTGTAAAACATTTTCTATTTCATGTAGGGCATGTATTGAAAGTAATTTCCGACAATGGATCACAGTTTCGATCTGCTATATGGACACGTATGTTACGAGCTAGAAACATTTCTCCGATCTATATACCCAGGTACCATGCTTCTTCGAACCCTTGTGAACGATTAATGAAAGAAATTGGTAAACTGTGTAGAATATACTGCCATAAAAGACATATTGATTGGGACACCCACATACTCTCATTCCAAGTTGCAATTAATTCCATACCAAATGAATTTACTATGCTATCTCCGTCTGTTATACTGAAAAATGTTGAACCACCTAACAAAATTAAAGAATTCGTAACCTTTCCTACATCTCGTCGACTACGACACCATGAAATAATTGACATTGCGCTGAACAACATCCAACGTGCCGCAGAGCGCCGGAGAAGACAGCAAAAACAGGTTTTTATACGCCGTGACTTTCACATTGGACAGAAGATATTAGTACGTACACACTATTTATCCAGCAGAGGAAAAGATAGGTGTAGTAAATTTGAACTTCTATACGCAGGTCCATATCGGATTCGCAGCATTCCTCACCCCAATGTTGTACACGTCGAAACATTGAGAACTAGAAAAACCAAAGGGAACCACCACATATCCAACATCAAACCCTTTACTGAATGAACATACTTTATGATTCATCATACTGTAATGCCATTTCCTAATTTTTTATGACCATTTATGCAATTATATTCACATGACTACTTACTGATGATTATCGTATATAAGTGCCCGGCAAGGTAAGGTTAGCAGGTCGCTCTTCTTGTCGTTACACATCAGACCGTGCATATTTTTCCAGATGAACTTACACATTTTATGACTACTTATGCAATTATATTTATGTGACTACTTACTGATGATTGTCGTATTTTTTCTTGGCAAGTGCCTGGCAAGGTAAGGTTAGCAGGTCGCTCTTCTTGTCGTTACACATCAGACCATGCACATTTTTCCAGATAAACTTACGTATGTTATGAATAATTATGCAATTTTATCTAGTGACATATTAATTTTATTAAATTCTCTCTCCATTAAAGTCTTTAATTCTCGCCTCTATGAACTACACAACATACAAGTTGAACACAAAGAAGGTCACATTTCTTGTCATCATTTTTTATGTATGTATGATTGTTTTCCTGTTTTGTTTGTATGCACTATGAAACAGTTAAGATATAGCAAACACCAGTTGACTTTGACATTTTGCCTTATGATATCTCAACATCGTGACTATTTTACATTTTTTTTTTTTTTTTTTTTTTGCTGCTACATTGTGATACACTGTGTACATTTTTGCCTCTGAACACTGTCTATGTTTTTGACATATTACGTTTGCTGTCATGCTAAGCTGTATGCTCAATTATGTTACTATAAACCAGTTTTTATTTAGTGGGTATATGATTTACATGCAAGACATTAATCTTTGTTCATCATTTTCAGAAAGAAATAATGTGTAAAAGAAATAAATTAAACAGAAATGGGAAATTCATCTTCGGAATGAACGAAAGAAGATGCATTTTCTTTCAGAATACGAGGCGATTGATGCAGGCTGTCAGACAGAACTACACATCTTAGTTTTAGTGAGGAAATATGCTAGAAATAAGGAATAGTTGTATAATGAAAAATGAAGTGACTTTTTTGCAGATGATAATGAATGGTGATAAATAATGATGAAGAATATGCTACTATGGATAATGAAGTTTTTCTTTACAGGTGATGATAATAATGGAGTTATGATAATATGGATAATGAAGTTTTTTCTTTACAGATGAGGATAATGTTGAAGTTTATGTATTTATGCTATGTAGTTATTTAAGTATTTGTTGCAGTTCGTTTTGACAATATGTCTTATATCGCATAGTATGATGACTGAAGGTTTTGGAAAGGACAGCTAGGGAACACATATATTTTTATACACATTTCACTAACTGTTAATTTGAAGTTCACTACTTTTCAGCATAATACGCATTTCTTCTTTTAGTTTAATAATCCATTTTTGTATATTTTGCAGGAGGAATTATTCATGAAATTAATGTGCTATAAGCAGTTGTTCATTAAACCTATGTCATTTATGAATGTGATCACATATACTCTACTTGTTTCATAACCTTGCTAAGCTGACTCATGACGAATGACGTTAAACATCTTCATTTGCAGCAATAACTGAGAAGCAAATATTATTATTAATTATCGATCCCAACGCAATGCAGTGCTAGTACAAAAAAATGCTTTGTAACTGGCCAATGAATGCCACTGATTATTGTAATAAGATGACATATGATGCCAATGTTTACTATAATTAGATTAATTATGTATAAATACTATGCCAATAATTAACTCATTTTGAATGTTGTAACTGGCCAATGAATGCCACCGATTACTGTAATAAGATGACCTATGATGCCAATGATTACTATAATTAGATTAATTATGTACAAATGCTATGCTGATAATTAACTCTTTTGAATGATGACTTCTGATGGTTTGTAGCTGGGCAATGAGTGTTAATGTTCTCTGTAAACAAATGATTTATGAATATTATTCTGTAATACTATGCGCTTTATTAGCTCCTGTTTTGAATGATGACTTCTGATGGTTTGTAGCTGGGCAATGAGTGTCAATGTTCTCTGTAAAAAAATGATTTATGAACATTATTCTGTAATACTATGCCATTTATTAGCTCCTGTTTTGAATGATGATTTCTGATGGTTTGTAGCTAGGCAATGAGTGCCAATGTTCTCTGTAAACAAATGATTTATGAACATTATTTTGTAATACTATGCCATTTATTAGCTCCTGTTTTGAATGATGACTTCTGATGGTTTGTAGCTGGGCAATGAGTTTTAGATTAGATTAGATTTACTTTCATGACAATTGATCCATAGTGAGGAGGTCCTCCAGGATGTGGAACATGTCAGAAAAACAACAATACATGACAAATATTTACAACTAAAACAAATAAGCTAATGTACCATTCCACAGGTCCCAAGTGGAATGATCGTCATTTTTTAATGAACACTACATGAAAGAGTCATTTTACAAATACTAATGCACTGAATTTCAAATAAAACGTTTTTTATTTATTTATAAGGTAATAAACATGTAATACAACTACTGTAATACTTATTTACAATGAACACATTACTGCACTGAAATGGTGCAGAAGTTAGATTATACTTACACACACACACACACACACACACACACACACACACACACACACACACACACACACACACACAGAGACAGACAGACACACACACACAAATTTTCAATGAACACAATACTGCACTGAAATTGTGCAGAAGTTATGTTGTACTTACATACAAATCAGTTGGTTTTACTAAGAAATTCATCAATGGAGTAGAAGGAGTTGGTCACCAATGAATCCTTTAGGCTTCTCTTAAACTGAATTTCATTGGTTGTTAAGCTTTTTATGGCTGCTGGCAAGTTATTGAAAATGTGTGTTCCTGAATAATGCACACCTTTTTGTACAAGACTAAGTGACTTTAAATCCTTGTGAAGATTACTCTTATTTCTAGTATTGATTCCATGAATTGAGCTGTTGGTTTGAAAAAATGATATATTTTTAATAACAAATTTCATTAAGGAATAAATATATTGGGAAGCAGTAGTTAGTATCCCTAGTTCCCTAAACAGGCTTCTGCAGGATGTTCTTGAGTTCACACCACATATAACTCTTACTGCACGTTTTTGTGCCCGGAAAACTTTAGCTTGGCTTGATGAATTACCCCAAAAAATAATCCCATATGGCATTATGGAATGAAAGTAAGCATAGTATGCCAGCTTTTTTCATTTTTATATCCCCTATGTCTGACAAAATTCGCATTGCAAACAGAGATTTGTTTAGACGCTTCAGCAGTTCTGTGGTGTGCTCCTGCCAGTTGAATTTATTATCAAGCTGTAATCCCAAGAATTTAACACTGTCCACTTCTTCTATCTTCTTGTCATCGTATGTTAGACATATACTCTTGGGACACCCCTTACAAGTTCTGAACTGCATGTAGTGTGTTTTTTCAAAGTTTAGTGACAAAGAATTGGCTAGGAACCAGTGATTAATGTCCACAAATATTTTATTGGCTGATCTTTCTAAGACTGCACTTGATTTGCTATTTATTGCAATGTCTGTATCATCGGCAAACAAAACAAACTTGGCATCTGGTAATGTTACTGATGAAAGGTCATTGATATACACAAGAAAAAGTAAGGGCCCCAAAATGGAACCTTTTGGGACCCCACATGTAATTAGTTCCCAGTTGGATGATGCCTGATAGCTTGATACATGTCTCTTTCATAATAACACCCTTTGTTTCCTGCCAGAGAAATAAGATTTGAACCATATTGCAGCATTTCCTGTTACGTTATAATATTCTAGTTTACTTAAAAGGATATTGTGATTTACACAGTCAAATGCCTTTGACAGATCACAAAATATACCAGTTGCTTGCAATTTTTTGTCCAATGAATAAAGCACATTTTCACTGTAAGTGTAGATAGCCTTCTCAATATCAGAACCTTTTAGAAATCCAAACTGTGACTTTGACAGTATGTTATTTGAGATAAGATGGTTATAAAGACGACTGTACAGTACTTTTTCGAAAATTTTTGAGAATGCTGGCAACAGTGAAATTGGACAGAAATTTGATGCTAATTCTTTATCTCCCTTCTTAAACAGTGGCTTAATTTCAGCATATTTCAGCCATTCAGGAAATATTCCACTGATAAACGACTGGTTACACAGATAGCTTAATATGTCACTTAGCTCAGAATCACATTCTTTAATTAACTTTGTTGATATTTCATCATACCCACTAGATGTTTTTGATTTTAAAGATTTTATGATGGACATTATTTCTGTTGGGGTAGTGAGGGTCAAATTCATACTATGGAAGTTACTTGAAATGTCTGGTCTAAGGTAATCCATAGCAGCGTCTACCGAACCTGGCAACCCCATCTTTTCAGTAACAGTTATAAAATGTTTGTTAAAAAGTTCTGCAACACTATACACATCTGTCACCAATGTATCATTTACTCTTAATGCTATTTGTTCCTCTTCATGTCTGGTTCTACCGGTCTCCTCCTTCACTATATCCCATATTGTCTTTATTTTGTTATCTGATATGACTATCTTTTCCTTGTAATATATTTGCTTTGACATCCGTATTACAGTCTTTAATATTTTGCAGTATTTCTTATAATGTGCTATAGCATCAACATTGGAAATGTTTCGGATTGACTGTGTCAATGTTCTCTGTAAACAAATGATTTATGAACATTATTCTGTAATACTATGCCATTTATTAGCTCATGTTTTGAATGATGACTTCTGATGGTTTGCAGCTGGGCAATGAGTGCCAATGTTCTCTGTAAACAAACGATTTATGAACATTATTCTGTAATACTACATACATGGTACAGAAATCTTCAGTAACTGGGCGATTAGTGCCACCAATTACTCAAATCAATTGTTAGACTAGTGTAATTCTCAATGAAGACTAGTATGCGACTTAATGTCCTTCACCTTCTGCCCTAATTACCAAGAATTACTGCAATATCCGTTTGTCCTGTGTATCCTCATGATCATGGAGCACTATATTTGGTTTTTGCACTAATTCTACGTTGGTGTACCTTACAAGAACGTGGTGTTGACACGACATGCTGTCCACCACCTTGAGCGATGGAAATGTTATAATAGTCCCACTGTTTGGTGTACCTAATGTACTACCAAAATGATAACATGAATATTACTACGACAGTTCAGTGTCTTGGCTACACTGATTAATACTTCAAGGAAAAGAACTTCAGATTGTCTCACTTGGTGTTGTGCTTCTGCAGAAAGATATGGACTTTCAGTGTAGCTGCGTGCAACCTAAAGCGCTACAACCATGACGCAATCCTTCCCATTCCTTTCCTAGTTCTTGTAAAATGGTAAACACTTATACAATCCGTTTAAATTCCTGTAAAAATGATAAAGACTTATACAGTGCGTGTGCACTTTATTTTACTCCATGATAGGTAAAAATGCTAAGGATTTATACAGTGTGTGTGCTCTTTATTTCATTCCATGATATGTTATGTAAGAATGCTAAAGACTTCTACAGTATGTGTGCACTTTATTTCTCTCCTTGATATGTTTATTTATTGTAAACATGTTTAAAGACTTCTACAGTGCGTCTGCCCTTCGTCATTTTGTTAACATGATTTGTATTCATTACGTATACATTTTTTTTGTAATTTCCTGATATGTTCTGAACTACAGTGCGTGTGCACTTTTGTCATTTGTCAATATGATTTGTACTCATTATGTTTATTTGTTGTAAAAATGCTAAAGAGTTTTACAGTGCATGTGCACTTTTGCCATTTGTTAATATGATTTGTACTCATTGTGTATACCTGATATGTTCTGTACTCAGTGCATGTGCACTATATTTTACTTCATGTTCTGCACCTACATATCTGTAGATATTCTGTGACTGTAAAGTTAGATAATTAAGAAAAATTTGTTGCTCCTGGCAAGTCCAATTGACTCCCCATGACAGAATCTCTGACCATAGAGTAGTTTATCGTTAGCTGTTGCTAGTCTGCGCTTGACCGCACGAGTCGACAATGGTAGTAGCGAGTCGACAGTAGTAGCTAGTCCGTGCTAGTCGGCGGGAGTCGGCATGCGTCGGCTGTGTGCTCTGCTCGCGACTCTGGTCAGGACCCTGGTGGATGAGTATTGTTGTAGAAGGTAAAGAAGCAGTCTTGCGCATATTTAATAATGTATGTTAATTGTAATTTAATTTGTTCAAAGAAACGCCCCAATAATAATTTTTATAATGTAAAGCAACTCTTTTTAAAGAAAAGCATCCATTTCAATTTGAAGAATTTCCAATCCATTATCATTGCATCCAAGAATCAAAAAAATATATATACGCCTGCATTGCATGAAGCTGTGTCGAGAAATTACAACTTAAGAGCAGATATAATTGCAGTTTTTATTGAGGTAAGAATTTTTGCGTTTTTATTCAGAATACAGGGCCGAAGGTCAGCGCTGCTGTCCTCATAAAATTCATCAGGTTACAAAACTTTTTTATTATTTTTGGTGTTTAGGAATTTTTCTATTTCTAACTTGACATTAAACGAGAAAAGAATTTTGTGGGATATTAAGTGTGAATGCATTCTTTGCACAAAGACTATAAATGGGAGCCAATTTTGTCCAGAGGTTACATTAAAATCAATTTTGTTCAGAGTTTACTATATTAAAATTCATTTAATTATAGATTATATTTTTCGTGGGAGTTTACACTTGGCTCACATTTTCATAGTCATATTTCTGCGGGGAGGTTACAACCTGTGTATTGGTTTAGATTATAACAAGTCAAATTTGTTCCACTCCATTAAGAATTCTGGTACAGCAACCGCACGTAGAATTTCTGAATTAAAAACTCTTTGTTTGCAACTTATTCTTTTATTAACAATGCGTATCACCTTTGTGACGCATCTTCATGTTACCTACAGATATAACGAATGTGAATAAGTAACTGTTACGGATCATAAATTTTTTCTTTTATAACACATTAAAAGCCATAAAACGGCTCTCTTCTATACTGAAGAAAGCTTCGAATCAGATGAACCCACAGAGACGAAGCCAAAAATAACTAATACAACGTCGTGCAACCGCGGGGCAGAATGCTATATGAATAATCACGTTGAACTAGTCATACCTTAATAAAGTGTGCCAGCAGGCCAGAATGGTACAATAGCAGAATCACACTCACAAAAATGTACTTATTTACATGTAATACACAGAGCTGCTGCAGTAACTTCACGGAAGGAGCCGCACACAGGCGAGTAATGGAATGAGGCTTGCATATAACGTCTGCCGAGGACACCTATAGATGGCACACAAAGCAGTTATCTGACAGGCAGCATATTTAATGCATACAAAAGAGTCTAACAACGATTGATCCACTAAAATGAAATTAAAGGGCTACAGATATTAACCAGAACACAGTCACTCATAGCTCACTAGTACGAACCGAGGCTATTATGATTCAATGATGTCAGTTTTTGAATTTTTACATTCATTTGGTTGTGCTCTTCTAACGGGTTCCACTTCGGTTTCATTAATTCCCTCCCCCAAATGATTCATTCCTAGACATTATATTTTTAAAATCGAGTCGGGACTTACTGTTTTAATAATTTGTTTTATCCACAAGTATAGGTATGATGCCCATCTTTGGTGGTTATCTTAAGGTTTTATTTAGTTACAGCCGGTTTCACTATTTTATGTACTTGGAGTAATTTAAAGTTTTCTTTACGGACGACTGTGTCCTGATTGCAACAGCTTAGTTTCATTTTAGTGAATCGACCACTTTTAGATCTTTTTCAGGGCGAACCCTCTCCAAAAACAAATATATATTCAAGCAAACATACATATGAGTTTCAACCTCAAGAAAATTAAAAATTAAATCATCAAAATTGACGTGAAGATGGCTTTATCAAATTATATCTACAGGTTAAGATTACCCTAAGATACGCTAGCTTAACAATTAAGGAGAACTCATTTGCAGCACCCATGGCCAAACACGAATGTGAAGTACCACTCACTGGTACAGCTGAAATCAATCAATCCTATAAAAATAGCACATAGCACATTCTAAATGCTCAGAACCCAGCTTGCTGTGATACAGCTTGAATGCGTTGTCAAAGAGAGAAGCAAGAGAATTACAATAGGTTATGACATGATTCACTACAAACACGTCAAAAAAGGAAAAAAAAGACTAAGTTATGCAGTGAAGCTCAACACATCAAAGGTGCTCGTTATCCGGCTATGTACAACTTACACGATAGAACGTATCAAACGCCAATTTTGCACCCCAAGAAGAAAACTTACTACGAAAAGGTCTGAAATGCAACATGTCTGCTGCTCATGCCCTAGATGTACTGACTGCGCACCCACGCGTCGCTGTTTAACTTTAGATCTGACGGAGGCTGCAAAGCCGAAACCGTTTCTCAGTTTGTATAAAGCAACATGTGACCAGAATAGTGCTATAATCTAACCTTTATTGTGTCTCTAACTTAACTTCAAAGGGCAGCATCTATCCGAGACACGCTTAACAACAATTCGATTAGTTGGACGCTTCCGTGAAGGTTCGTATCGCAGAGCTGTGGGAGACTGGGATTGTCATCCTGCTGTATCCAGCGCAGCATTGGCTGCTGTTGGCCGCAATGGATAGAGGTAGTAACGCACACACGATACGCACGGGGAGCACAGCCGCCAGGAACATCTAGGACGGAGATTAACGGACAGAGCGACCAGTGCCTGCAGACTCAGATACCACTACTGCATCGGCTGAGCGAGCACCATACCCTGCGAGTGCCATTTCTACTGGCAGGCGCCCGTGCGGTCCAGGATTAACTGCACGCCGACGACCGCTGCGACTGCTGTCTGTTAACACCGCAGTACATAGCCGCGTCGCCGGCCCGATGGATGTCGCGAACGACGATCGCTGAACCACACACAATAGCGGCGGTCATTTTAGCTGCGCATTTATCGCAGAGAAACTCGTAAAAGGAAGCAGATGATGTCTCCTAGCTCTGATGAGACCCATAACGTGAAAAGCATAAATATTCCTTAATTCTGTGTGTTCTACGGGACGGCAGCGCAGACAAGAAATAAGCTGCACTTTACTACGCTCATTCTCATTTGTACTGTTAATTCCAGTCCCGCTATAACTCGCAATTCTATTACACATGTGGTGTAATGTATGTATGTAGAACTGTAAACGGGTCCTCGCCAAGATTCGACATACGGTAGGTACCAAGAATAACGGAGATATAACCCTTGTGCGTAATTTCTGGTTAAGCCACCTCACAAGGACAATTATAAATTTAAAAATTACAGGGTCGCCACCAGCCCAAGCCCTTCCTATCAGTTAAGGAAAGACCGAACTGAAAATTATCAGTTCAATTAAATTAAGAATTTAATTGTAAGAATACAATTTTTTAAAGACACTAACAAGATGAACAGCATTGTATGTCGTATATCAATAAGCTTGTTTAATTAAATCGATTTTTTCTCCCATTTCTGTTCGTCACAAGCAAGCAGATAAACTGAAAAAATCTGGGAAGAGAAAATTAATTTGAAAACTGGCATCAATGAGAACGATAAAGGACGCAGAGTTTATCTTTTACGTAGCACGTTTATTTCATTACTGAATTTGATGCACAGCCTATGAATACACATGACTGGTGCCTGAATGAAAAATTTAACTAAATAATTCGCCAAAAATGGTAGAATAGCGCAATTAAAAAAGGAAAAACACACAAAAGGGAAGTGGAACACAATAATTCAATCATTCCATCTACATACCCATGACAGAAATAGTTCAGAGAGATACCTATCACCATTATGCTCATGCACTAACTTGGAAAGAGGTTTATCCGATTCGAAAGGTTTGTATAGTAGATATACGACATGGAATCCACGCCTGCCGCCTATGAACGGCCGAACTTCAGCACGTGGTAAACTTGATTACGATTCAATTGTTCAGAAATCAGACATTAAACCAGGCACAAATGTAAGAAATTTTAATGTTGCAATAGCAAAATGACTTTGCCGTCACGAAATAAAATTAACTCGGCAAGGCAGAAACCCTCTCTAGGAGCTATGAACTGCACTCACCATCCGCTGGTTGCAGAGTGTCTTTTCTCCATCGAGCTTCGCGTGACTACCGGTGCAACGGAAGCTACCAGAGGGGTAGGCTTCCGCCACCAACCTGACAGACAAACCAACCTCAGATTAAAAGGGGTAAACCTCTCTGTCCAGGTACTGGGATCCTAAGCTCGTCATCCTGCGCTACCCTCCAAACGAGAACCAAACATCACCTGCTCCTAGCAGACGACAACCAAATCAGCGTCCCCCACAAAAGAAACTCGAAACCACTCGTAAAAACACTTATTCAGTCACATTCACGCACACATAGGGTAGGGTGAAGGGAAAAACGTAATAAATACAGGACATGATTTCATATGGAACACAAAAAATCAAACATAATATCATTTAATAAGCCTTACTTTGACTGCTCAGTCTTTCTGGGAGAGTTAATAAATTAAACCGCAATCAGGTGGTGGACAGAATATGATGCACAGAATACTGTGAGACAAGCGTCTATGAAACGACTCCACAGAGACATTTCATCAAACCGAACCCTCCCTTCCCTCCAAAAAAAAGACTGTGCAGGGAAAGTTATTGCCATGCTATGATGTTACCCAACAGGCTTTTCACCTTGCAAAATTCACAAATAACGTATTAATGCAGGCAACCAGTAATTGCAAAACTCAAGGATAAATACAAGTTTATACTAAAACCATTATAGTATGAGTTTACGTGTGATAGTAATTTAGAGAATTTAATGTTGATCTCATTTGTTCGGCAATGGAACAATAGTTATATAGAAAGTACCACAAGAGAAATGATGTGTTTGTATGATCCAAAATAGTATACACAATAAAACATCTTATCCGCAATCATATTTAATTAATGAAATTTAAAAGTTATAGTGAAAGTTAATTGTGGTACTAATTAACTGAATTAAAAATAGCGAAAGAGACATTAATTTGTCTGCAAAGTACCACAACAGAATGATTATGCACAATATCATAAGAATAAATGACACGCAGACATAATGTTGCATAGTGTACAGAAAATCATAGTAATAAACATACACAGTACATAGACGTAATATTACACAGCATACGAAAATCATAGAAATAAACATTGTAGAGTCATGAAAATAAGGTTCTGACATTTCATAAGAAAAACTAGTATGGATAAAATCATCAGACATAAAACGCCACTTTGAAACATGTGAACAACAAAATAATTCCTCTCAACGATACTGGAACATTAACATATCATGTTACAAAAAAGGAAAGAAGGTATCTCGACTAAACGAGCTATAGCTATATACCTAAAAAAAAACTTTGAATCTACACAAATATGTTGACGAGTTAATTAATCCAGTCATTAAGATATTAAAATTCCAAAACATATAACTTTACAAAATTCATCATTTGAAATCTAGATCCTTTAAAAAAATCCCGTAAAAATGTACATCCAGTCATTTATAAAGGCACTCTGTCTTTCTTTGATTTGGCCTTTCGAGAATAATGAACATGACACAAAAATGCTGGAAAATTTGCACATTCGTTTACAAAAACATCACCTGCCACACTGAAAATTGCATTGCACAATCACATTGATGTATCCTTTTCGACACTTCCAGATTTTCACATTTACGTCGAGCTGGAGGCTACGTGTCGACCTAATTCGCACTGGTGTATCCAATTGTCCATTTTCCGACGATTTTATTGTTCTCCGTATTCAGAAACATCAGTGAGAAATCGCCTAGCTACTGTCGTCTCTGAGAAACGTCATGAGGCAATTTGTTGACGAAACTTGCACTTGCGACGATTATATCGTCCTCAGTACTCAGTATGTCAAACAGACCTCTTCTGGCTACTGCCGTCTCAGCGACGTGGAACAGTCCACTCCAGAAAAAGTAGTCTAAATCTTTTTTTTCCATCATTGTGACTCGATGCTGTTTTGGTCATGTTGATACTATGGCGCGAGAGCGACTCTGACTGGCTCTTCTTTGTGCCACCCGCTGCAGCACAGAGCATCGACCAATATGTAGTGCCACCATAACTGTCTATCACCAACTGCTCACAATCTATAACACGTGACATCGTGGTTGGATGGCACCTCAGGACCGTCCCACAATGGGACGCGAAGCTGCGGGTCCAACTCTTCTTGTCATGCTCGTTTTTGTGGTTGAGCGACTATTCGTGGTTGTTAGGATGTCCTCGCACAAGGATGGCGGTAATTGGCTCTTCTGCGCACCATCCTAGGCAGCAGAGGACATCGACCATTCCACACTTTCTCCGTCCTTCAATAACACAGCGTGCCCGTGCAACTGTCAGTTTCTCAGGCACGCCCTGTTCCACACTGGGTTAGAAATGTAGTCAGCCCAGATGCCCACGTGGCTATGGTTTGACAACTGGCCAGACCTTCTCTGTCTCCAGTTTCATCGGTTTCATCAGCACCTGTCATCTGTTGTCCGTGTGGCCCCCGACCCGGCTGGTTGGTCCCGTTAAGGCCGGTTCCCACTAGAGCGCGGCAGCGCAGCGTGCGGCAACGGCAGCGGCAAGCATTTTCCGCTTTGACGTGGCGGCTCGTGGAATTCGAAGCAGCAGACGTTAGCGGTAGCCAATGACGGACAGCCACTGAGGTACGGAGTGGGACCCACCGAAACAACCGGTGTGTTTGAATAACTATATCTTACACCTACATGAATGAAAGACGAAGTTGGGAGAAGACAAACCAATTTTTCATTTTCTGTACAATGTACTCTTTCACATATTTCATTATTCATGTTTTCTCATTTCAACATAAACAGATTTCATGACTACCATTCATGATTGTTCACTATCTCCTAACACATGGAAACAATTTACGATAAAAGAGATTATTCAGATAGTTAAGCGAGACAAAAATTTAAAATGTGATATGGTAGTAGGTACACGAAAACAGTAAGGCTAGGTGGAAGGGATGAAAGTGGAAGTCACCTGATAGAATTTCCCACAGAGCATAATGTAATCATCGCCGGCACCTTGCTTAAGAATCACGAAAGAATAATTCATTTTTGGAACAAAGTTTTCGAAACCAGATTTTAAATTGTAAGACATTTCCAGGTGCAGACGCAAACCTACAATAATTAATTGGTTACGGGATGCAGTTTAAAACTAAAGAGACAGTAAACGGTAGCAAATTAAGGAAATCGAACTTGAATAAGTCAAGAACCACAGTTTTTCGATAACCTTAAAGTTACCGTAATGCAACGACTGACAAAGAGAGGAAGGAATGCGCTAGAATAAGAATGGATATCTTTGAGAGAAGAAGTGGTGAATGCAGCATAGTACGTGAACGGGAAGAAGAAGGTACAGTAGAAATCGTTAGATAAAACGTGATATATTAAATTTGACACGAGGGAAAAATATAAAAATGTAGCAAATAAAGTAGGCCATCGGAAACAGAAGTGTCTAAACATGACGTTAACAGAAAGTCCAAAATCGCAATGCGATTTTGCTCTTGGAAAACATAGGGGAATGAAAATGAGAAAGAACAAAGAAAACTTTGCTCAAAGGAGAAGGAACTGTCAAGAACTCATTTGGCAAAGCCAGAACAAAGCAAATGAGAGAAGGCTATAAAGTGTAAGGAATATGTAGAGGGGGAGGGGTTGTACAAACTAACATAAGCACAATGTTAGATTCCTGTGAGATGTCTGAACACGCAAGGCAATACTGATCCTAACACTTAGCTAAGTAGGCACACTGAAGAACTGCGAAACTGTGTTTATAGCATTTGCATGTTTACAGAAAGGTTTTGACAATCTTAATTAAAACATTCTTTGAAACTCTGGAGATGTCATCGATAAAACATAGGGCCACAAGATTATCTACAACTTGTACAGAAACCAAACCGCATTTCCAAGACTTCAATGACTGAAAGGGAAGCAGTAATTGAGAAGGCAGAAGTAGAGAGGATATAAAATGAAGACTGTGAGTAGCAACAAAAGCGTTCTGAAAGAGAAAATTTGTTCACATCGAATATAAAATCTAATGACTGGGTACTATTTTACAAAGGTATTTGTGTGGAGTGCGGTATTTGTGTGGAGTGCAGCCTTGTATGTAAGTGAAACGTGGGCGATGAACAGTTCTGTCAAGGAGACAATGGACGCTTTCAAAACGTGGTGATCAATAAGAATGCTGAAGATTAGATATCAGGATCGTGTAACTAAAGAAGAGGTATGGAATTAAATAGAGGAGGAAGAGGAAATTATGGCACAACTTTGACTACAAGAGGGGTAAGTTGACATATTATGAGGCGTCAAAGAGTGAGAACAAAGGGGTTGGGTGATAGTATTCTGATAATAATCATCTGTTGAAATGCTATTCTACTATTTTATCTGTTAATGGAAGCAGTGAATTTACTCTTCCATGCACTGCTCCACAAAACATTTAAACCAAAACTGAAATTAGCTGAACTCCAAATCTTTCAACCACTGTCTGACAACTACTGCATTCACTTTCAACTTTCTATAACTATCACTGGCTAGCCACACACACATACAGATATAAGAAGAACAGAAACAAACAAACATTAGTCTTCAGCATATAATTCTGTAGGTTGGCAACATGTACATAAACG
Source organism: Schistocerca piceifrons (assembly GCF_021461385.2). NCBI lineage: Eukaryota > Metazoa > Arthropoda > Insecta > Orthoptera > Acrididae > Schistocerca > Schistocerca piceifrons. Next base: position 639,018,071 of record NC_060140.1, on the reverse strand, counting down.
AACCAAACAGGAAGGGACATGAGGTGAACACACTGTAGTTACGACTTCAAATCAGAGTTTTCGGTAAAATGTCTACAGCTAGTGACAGAAGAGAAAAAAAAGAACATGAAAATGTGCTTATGTTCCATAATCTAAGTTTTAGTTCAACCTCCAGTATGTGAACAGGCGAGGGGAAATGCAGATGTCTGCCAAAAACTCGATTCACTGTAAGTAATCAGTTATTCACGAAAAAAAAGATGTGAACTGTTTTATAATCTGCAAGTATCACATATCAAAACAAAACTGAATCATTCTAGATTCCACCGAAGATGCCTTAAAGTAAAAGGCGAAACGCGTCTTGAACCAATAAAGTACACTGGATAAAGAAAAAAACGTTTGTTACTTCCAAAGGAAATAATCAATAGCTGTAGATACTTAGCAAATTACATCTTATGACATACCAGTGAATTAGTCTCGGTTTAACTTCTCATTCCACATGCTATAAAATGCCGTTTAAAAAAAATTCATCTATCCCTTCCGAAAAACTGTAGTTTCTTTCATATCTCAGTATATAAACAGATTTAGGATATTTATCATGTGACGAAATACATGACTTTATACAAGTTATTGTTTGCAAAAAAACACTTTTCGATTTCTTGAACTGTTTACTATATTTACAGTTGATACAACCACATGGTTTACGACGAGCAGGACGAAGTATCAGTCGCGTCGCGAGCGATCTGTGCGCGTTCACCGCACAGCCCATCCGCCGACATATCATTCAATATCTCGAGAACGGTGATAGCTATCGTTCTGCTCTCAGCTTTAAAAACAATTTCGATATGTTGACTAAATTTCATACACAATAATGTATTACCTAAAATGAACTGTACGCAAAGTCCACGCAATGCGTTTTTACCTCTGCACACTCATTAAAATTTCGTGTAAAGGTTTACGTAAATGCGATACCGCAAGTAACCACGACGAATAACGAAAATAAATTCGGTCCTTTATCGAGAGAAGATATCTGGCTGTAACATGCCCAAGAATCAAATTTTTCTACAGAATAGTTTCCTTGGAATCAGATAATAAGTATTTCATAGCTGCCGCCGTGTCCGCGCCAGCGGTTCGGCGAAAGTTCATGTGGCCCGGGGTTCCGTACCTGACGTCACGCTCAGCGCGTTTTGTGATTGGAGGCGCGCACCTGGAGCGTGGCACGCGGCAGCGGAAGCGGTTCGACATGGTCAAACCGCGACGCAGAGCCCGCCGCGCCGTGCCGCTGACGCCGTTTCCATGGCAACCACGCCGCTGACGCGCGGTTTTGACGCGCGGCAGTCCTAGTGGGAACCGGCCTTTAGTGGCTGCCGCGGACACAGCGACCGGGTCAGATCCATCAGCCTGTGCGTGGTGAAGGAGGAGAAAGTAGGGGTAACTGTCCACCCTTCCTTCTGCTGCGGCGGAGTCTCGTCAGCTCGCCCGAGCGCAAGTGTTTCCCGAGCACAGCTTTCTCCCGTACCCAGACTTTCACTGTTCACTGCCGTGCCGTTCATCAGTGTGCTCCACCCAAACAATTATGCACTGACAAATTGAACATACGGTAAACGATTTCCATTTCAAACTCCACCATCTCGCATTGTTTCTTAAAAAGCATGGTTAAAGGAACAAAACTGTTCCAGTAAGATTTCATAAAAAAAGGCATTTATCAAATTAATATTGGACTAAAAATTTCAACCATAATTGCTAATTTATCGAAAATAAAATAGAATGACATAGAACTCTAAATCCTTAATGCTTACTTGCATCAAAGGCAATAAATTAAAAAAAAATTAGAACAAGAATAAAAATTTTATGTTCAAACAGTTTTCTTAAACAGATACTCAGTAATCACTATGCAAAATTGTGTCTAGTGTTTGATGCACTGATCTTTTTTAAGCACTACTATGTCACAAGAACGAAGTGAATTACTCATTGTAAATTATATAGGATCGTTGAGCTCACACATAAAAAAAAACTTATTTGGCTAATTCAATAAATACAAAATAATCAAAAGAAATCAATATTCTGTGAATAATAAAGAAAATTACAACTGTTATTTCAGAATCTTGTGGAGTTACTCCTTCGATTACACTTTTAAAGATAACGATTACTTAAATCAGTTTAAATTGTGGTACCAATTTATATAAATGATATGCCTTCTAGTATTACAGGTGATTCAAAAATATTTCTGTTTGATGATGACACCAGCTTGGTAGTGAAGGATCGTGTGTGTAATACTGAAACAGTATCTAATAATGTAGTTCATGAAATAAGTGCCTGGGTTGTGGAAAATAATTTGATGCTAAATCACAGTAAGACTTAGTTTTTATAGTTTCTAACACAATTCAACAAGAACCGACATTTTGATCAGACAGAATGGGCATATTATAAGCGAGACGGAATAGTTCAAGTTCCTAGGCGTTCGGATAGATAGTAAGCTGTTTTGGAAAGCCCATGTGCAGGATCCTGTTCAGAAACTAAGTGCTGCTTTATTTACCATTAGAACAGTATCTGAAATAAGTGACAGTTCAATACGAAAAGTAGTCTACTTTGCATATTTTCATACGCTTATGTCGTATGGTATTATTTTTGGGGTAATTCTTCTGATTCAAAAAGGGTATTATTGGCTCAAAAACGGGCTGTTAGAGCTATATGTGGTGTAAATTCGAGAACCTCTTCTCGACCCCTATTCAACAGTCGGGGAATTCTGACATTGCCCTCACAGTATATATTTTCTTTAATGTCGTTTGTTGTTAGCAATATTAGCTTATTCCCAAGAGTTAGCAGCTTTCACTCAGTTAATACTAGGCAGAAATCAAATCTGCATGTGGAATGCACTTCTTTGACTCTTGTGCAGAAAGGAGTGCAATATTTTGCTGCATCCGTTTTCAATAAGCTACCACAAGAACTCAAAAATCTTAGCAGTAGCCCAAACTATTTTAAGTCTAAACTGAAGAGTTTCCTCATGGCTAACTCTTTCTATTCTGCCGAGGAGCTCCTGGAAGAGCTGAAAATTTAAGCAAATTCCAGTGTTATATTGTTGATTTTCTTTATTTAAACTTACGACTTCTCGCCTGAATATGTTTCTTATATTTCGTTTTATCTGTTTCTACCATCGCCTAGTAATTTCATGTATTGACTCGTTCCATGACCATGGTCCCACGGAACAATACATAAATAAATAAATAAAATAAAAGCTCCTTGAAAAGGGATTGTGATCCGTTTTTTTAGTAGGAATAAAGACAGCACAAGGAAAATAAGTTAGTGACATTCCAACACCTGTTAGCTGCTGTTAACTACATCCCACATAGAATCAAACGCAAAATGTACTTGTTATCACAGCGGAACTCGTACGCTAATTTAAGGCGTGTGCGCTACATGCTCGATACCGAATACCACCACTGTCCAGGTTTGTGTTGTATGTCTCTCTCTCTGGAGTCTGTAACACTAATTCAACATTTAGACTGAAATCATTGACTGGCACCCCCTTGAACATACATAAATGTCATACATTATTTCACTGACAGGATTACATACACAAAACCTCATGTCTGGAAAAAACAATCTTATTACAATATACAATTATATTAAACTTATTAATATTTTTAGAGCTACTTCATTCATTTACTAATTTACGATTAACTGCTGATTAGCATACTAGTAAAAAATAAGTTTAAATTCGATAATTCATGTCACCATGATCAGCAGTCTCCTGTCCTCTTTTCTTGGTTCATGCAGAATTATTTGCTGCCACACAACCTGCTTCCAGGAGAGCTACCTTGAACATATACTTCAGGTCAAAACAACAAAATACAGATACGGTTACATTTTGTACACAATACCTCTGTATACGTCATTGCTTGACACAACACAACTGAAGTAATATACAAGTATCCTACTGCTAAATATTGCTTAACACAAGTCCATTACTACGTTTCCTCAAAGAAAATACCTCTTCATTAAGCGATAATAACTCATTCTCGAATACCTCTATTCAAAAAACGGTTTCACATTCGATATATGGTGCAACCCTTTTGATTTTAGGGTGCGTAGTCCTATTTCCACAACATTCGGATGTGGAATAAGCGTCACTCGGTAAGGTCCATTGAACAGATTGAAAAATTTTTTGCTCACCCCTGTCCGCTTATCCGACAACTTGTGGACCTTCACGAGGACTTTCTGCCCCAGTGTGAATTTTATTTCTCTAGTTCTCCTTTTATATGCCCTCACCCTGGCCTCAGCCGCCTCTTTAATGTTCTCCAGTGCGAGGTTTGCCACAGCTCTGTTCCGTAACCTCGGTTCTGTTGGCCAAGGCACAGTCTCTTTAATCTTACTCGGTGGTTCAGTGCTTTTTAGCACTAGGACAGGTGGCAGCTTCGACAAGGAATTGGGCAACTCATTTAGAAGGTCTTGGAAAGTACTTAGATTCGTATCCCACGACCGATGATTGCGACTATAATATAAACGACATAATTTGTTTATTTCCTTAATCGTTCGCTCATTCGGATTGGAGGCTGCGTGAAATAAGGATACAAAAATTGGCTTAATTTTCCTTCTCCTTAACAAACGCTTCCAAAGTCTTGATCTAAACTGCGGTCCGTTGTCTGAGATGACGTGCTTCACGGGACTAGCTTCTTTTAGGAAGTGGTTAGCAAAGGCTCCCGCCACCGTTCTTCCCGTGGCTCGTCGTAATGGTGTCAGGCACACGAATTTGGAGGTGAGGTCGACCGCCACGAGCACATACGCATAGCCTCTCTGAGAAGGAACGAGAGGCCCTGGGAGGTCGACAGCCGCGAGTTCCCTGAGCCTGCTAGGAACAATTCATCCTTATCCTGCTCGTGACTAACGTCACTCAGCGAGGCATTGATATGGTTTTCAAATGCAATTCCCTGGATGTACATGATACTAAAATTATTCCCCCCAAAATCACCTTCCTCTGCATGTATGAGCCCTATCGGAACACGTGACAGTGCGTCCGCAATCACATTCATTTCTCCCGGAATGTATTCTATAGTGAACTGATACTCTTGGAGCAAAAGGGTCCACCTGCCTAATCTTCCTTGCCCAGTTTCCGCTCTCATTAAAAATTGTAAGGCCCTATGGTCAGTGAAAACTCTCGTCTTTCGGCCGAACAAGTAATAACGAAACTTTTTGAAGGCCCATACAATCGCCAGCCCCTCGAGGTCCGTTACAGAATAATTTCGCTCGCTGCGAGTGAGCACACGGCTGGCGCACGAAATGGTTTTCCATTTCTTGAGGTCGTCTTCTCCTCCTGTTTGAAACACCACCGCCCCCAAACCATTAATCGAGCTGTCCGTCATTAAGCAAAAATCTTGATTCAAGTCAGGATGTAAAAGTAGGGGTGCGTTGATTAATGCTCTCTTTAAGCTACTAAATTCGTTATCTGCCTGTTGGTCCCATATCCAGACGGTATTTTTACCTGTCAGTGAACACAGACGTGGCGTGGATGATAGCTCCACGTTGATAAATCTTTTGTAAAAATTGCAGAGCCCTAAAAATGCCCTCAGTTGCCTTTTTGCTGTGGGAGTTGCACATTCGGCTATAGCCGCGATCTTATCCGGGTCGGGACGGATTCCGTCGGCAGAGACAAGATGTCCTAAAAATTTAATGTCTTTGCGTCCGAATTGTGATTTTTCTAGATTGACGGTTACCCCAGCCTCTGTAAAGACGTCCAAAAGTCGCCTGCAGGACTGATCGAGGGCTATCTGCCAAAAGCTCAATCAGAGGTCGATCGATGATAATATTTTAACACCATTGAAGCGTTGGAGAAGCTCGTCCAGTCTTTCTGGTCTGTCCGTTTCCGGCATTATTACAGTATTTATTTGACGGGAGTCTAACACTAAACGGGCAGAATTATCCCGCTTTGGCATCACCAGTAAGGGCGAATTGTATGAGCTTCGTGTCGTCTCAGTAATATCTTGCTCTAACATCTTTTCTTTAATTCCTTTTCTACACTCAACTTGTACGCAAGTGGGATATGGTACGGCTTCACGAAAAACGGTTTGTGCTCACGTACCCTGGACCTGTAATTGAAGCCCTTTATTGTGCCGGGTGCTTCTACAAACACGCTTGCATGGTTTATGATTATCCGACGCAATGCTTCCCGGTCCCCATCCGTATTTCGGGGACAGGAAATCCTCTCTTTCCAAATACTGGTAAAAACGCCATTCTGATACTGCTCAGTAGACGTCGAAAGCGACCCATCCACCAGGTTAACGTTGAACTCAATTTCAGGTTGCGATTCGGTGCAAGCGGGAAATCTCAGGCAACTCACTTCACTTTTATTGCAGAGCATGTGCTCATCAAATATTAAACTGACGGGGTTACCTTTAACCTCCACTGTCATAAAGCCTCCACAAACGTTGATTATTGCATTGTGTGCATACATAAAATCGATCCCCAGAGTGACCGCCACCCGCATCATGGGTACAATATAAAATTAAACTCAAATTCATAACCTCGACATTTGAAATTAATCCGAGCTCGCCGTTTGATCTCCACGCTTTTCCCGTAAATCGCTCCCCTTACTCTCGTCCCTTCCACCGGAAGAACAGGTTAATCTCCACTCTCCTCGCACTGCCTGAATGTGCCCTCGCCACTAATTGAATACCGACTCCCTGTGTCTAAAATGCACTTTCATTGCAACTCTCTAATTGAGATCTTGACAACTGGCGTAATAACTGGCACTTCACGGCCTGGAGCCTCTCGAAGTAAATCTTCCCGTATATCGTCGTTTTCCATGTACTTAATACTCATGTTAGTCCTACTTGCAATTTCGTTCCGTTCCGCGCCGTCCAGCAGTCAAAGTTCCTGCCGCTCATTTTCGATACTAAGATTGTGTCGGGGGTTCGCAGGCCTAATTTCCACCTCAGGTGGCGGTCGCGCATCCGCATTTCTATCCTCGTTACGTTCTCTACGTAACTGGTTTCTGACCTCCTGATCTCGATTTACACCGTTTCCAGAGTTTGTATCACAATTTGCATGCGCCCTCTCATTTACAAAATGGCGGTTCCTATTGAATCTATTGCTCCAGTTATTCCCACCGTTAGGCCATCCGTTATTACTATTCCCATTTTGTCGATCATGGCCCCGTGATCGATTTCGGTCGCCTCCTCTCGATCTTTCTTGCTCGCGTCTTCTGCTGCGCCTCCTGCTGGAGTCTTGCGCTTCCGCACCACGGGGTTCGCCCGCATAATTAGTAGCATACGCCTCTGAGTCATCGTCTAGTTCTTGCAGTATTCCTTTGAAGGCTTCCATATCATCTTTGCACCGTGCAGCAAGGATGATGTGGCGGCAGTTACGTTAGACAAATCCGGATCAGCTCTGCTGGTCTCAACGGGTCGTACAAGTATTGATTTGCCTGCACCATGTGATTGAATAGACGAGCCGCACTCGTGAAAGCTGAATTCTCTGGGAGGGTATCAAAAATATCTTATGCTTTACCCTCTCCTGGGTAGCTTCCGACCAGTAGGCCGAAAAAAAAGCTTGTTTAAACTCATGCACCGAGCCACAACTGCGCGCTACGGTTCACCTTCGCGCGGTGGTTCCCCCGCTAGGAAACTACACATGAAGTCCGTTTTATGAATGCTGGGCCACGTTGGTGGCAGCGCAAATTCAAAATTGCTCTATCCAAGCGACAGGGTGGGTTCCATCGCTTGCGTTTTTAAATATGTCGGACTTTCTCAGCGAAAGTAACTGCTTGAAATCGACTTCCTGCCTTTCTCTTCGCGGAGATCGTTCGCATGAGTTCCTTATCCGCCCCTATGTGTTTCCGGCGGAATCGTTATCGCTGGAGTCCCATCCGTCCTCATGTCCAGAGCCTCTTTCAGCACTTCTGTGTGCTTTATTTCATTCGGCCACCCCTCGACCATGTTCTATACGCGTTTCGAGGTTCCCCACTCGTTCATTCAAATCATGGGTGACCCGCTTACTGTCGACGTATTGTCCTTGCTGAAACTTCAGCGAAGACCGCAGCTCCTCGGTATTCTCACTAATACCTGCTCCCGAACTGTTGCCTACCATTTCGACGATATTCGAAAGGTCATTTCTCAGGTCTTGGGTTTCAGAAGCATTTTCTTGTTTGTTTCGCTCCAGCTCTTGTTCGAGAGCACTAATCGCGCAGCTTTTCAGGTCCACTTGAATCTTAATAGCCTCCGGATACTGCACGCTCGCTACCTGAGCCTTGGACAATAGCTCTGCGCGGTCCCGTTCGCACTGAGTTTCCAAAGCCTGGAATTTCTCGGTCATTATGCGTGCCCGTTGTTCGACCACCTTGTCAAGTCTGTTCGTTTTCAACCTGGCCGAGACATTGCTCCACAACACTAACAGCTTTCCCTACTTCTATAGCTATTTCTTCTCGTAACATGGTCTGAAATTCTCTCAGATTATGAAAGGTGGCTACACTGAGCCACTGCGCCAAAGAGTATTATTAAGCCGCCTACACAGTGCTTGGGGAGAGCTCGTAGTAGTGAGTGCCTGTTAAGAGCTTTTAGTAGTCAGTGCCTGTCGAGAGCTCGTAGTAGTCAGTGCCTGTTAAGAACTCGTAGCAGAGAGTGTTTGTTGAGATGTGCTAGTAGGCAGTGCTTGCTGAGATGTGATACTGAAGAGTCTTGTCGAGATGTGGTAGTAGAGACTCGGTGTGGAGATTTATTGTAAGGATTAGAGTGATTTTCATCAATATAAATGAGGTAACAAACTCCGTTTCTTTTTTTTCATTATTTCAGTGTCCTAAATAATGCGTCATTACAGGTTCAGTCAACAAAGCATCTGGCTTGTGTTCTTGTATTAGAGTTTAATTCTGCTTTCCTTACGCAATTATAGTATTTCTAATTTTCTTTTATCACGTCAGTAAAATTGGTATTTAAAAATTCTTGTCATGTTGAAGAAGAACCGTGCCAGATGTGCGTTGAGTCATACTTCCACATACAGAACAGTTATACTTGTGCTTGGTTTCGTAGGTTTCATAGTTGCTGGGGACTTAATTAATTAATTGTGTTAACGAAAATTTTCATTTCATTCTTTGTTGTTGTTCTTTGCAGTCAGATAGTGTAATAATACTAGTCAGGGCCAACCGTTTACGAGACTTGCGTAATTGGACGTAGAGCTAACAAAAAATATTTTCAAACTAAATAATTAAGCCCACATGCACGTGGCGACCGCTGCTTCGGATCGTCCCTTGGAATTATTCTGATTGTAAAAATAGTAGACAGTAGTATTGTTGTAGTATTTTGTAGTTTAGTAATTGTAGTCTATATTGGATGTGTAGATTTGGTTATTGTCATTCTTCTAATGGTATTTCATAATTTAATTTTGTTGTCTTGTATACGCGTTTGACAATCTAGTGCAATTATTTCAATTGTTCGTTAATCGTGTTTGAGGGAAACATCTCGTGTGAATGGTATTGTTAGAGATAAGGAGTCATTGTGTGTAATTTTCGTACAGTGACGAGTTTTGTATGTTTTGTAAATGATTACGCGATCGATGAAGAAGGCGAAAATGATGAATAGTGAGAATGACGAAATTGTTAACATGGCGAACTCGCCAACAGAGGAAAACAGTATCATGAATAATGAAGTGGAAAACAATGTAATAAGTCGGGAAAATAGTCCGGAACCATTTCAAAATTTTCTCAATCAGAAAATTCACAGAATCCGAGATTAACGACAGAAGATATGGAGCAGTTGATGAGTGCAATATTAAATTTGGGATCTCGGTTAGACTCACAAAAGGGAACAATGGAAACACGGTTAGACTCACTGGGAGCACAAATAGGAACAATTAAACCGAGATGGGAACTTTGGGATCTGAATTAAAAACTGGTATGGGAACAATGGAAGCACAGTTTCAATCTGAATTAAAAACACAGATGGAAACAATGGAAACACGGTTAGACTCACGAATAGGGACATGTTTCTAAAACATGAAAGATGAATTAAGAAAGAAATCAGAGAAGAAGTACAACCGATTTTGAATGCTCACAATAATAAATTAATTGCAGTAGAGATTAGACAAAGGGAACAGGATAGAGAACAGGAAGAAAGAGATCGCGTGATAGTACAGAAATTTTCAGAGTTAAATTTACAACGTGCAAAAGATAAGGAAGAAATATTTGAGAGAATCGAGGAATCCGTACCAAATGACAGATTAAATAATCTAACACAACAATATGAACAGTTAACTACCAAGTGTGTCAGTACTGAAACCCGAGTCGCGACACTTACGGAAGACGTAAATAAACAGAAAGAACAAATAGGTGACTTATCAGAAAGAGTTGAGGAGATTTCAGACAAATTGACAAATCTTAGTTTAAATGGGGACAGAGATTCAGATGATACAGCACCATTGCCATTTGCAGAAACCGAAGAATACCAGAACATAAATAAACATGTTGAAAATCAGGGAAAATTTAATGAACGTGTGAAAAGGGAATTTGAGGCATTAAAAAAGCAAGTCAAACAAATTGAAGGCGAAATCGTAGGAAAAGACAGCAAAAGAAATTTGGAATCACAGATAGCAGAAGGGTTTGAAGAAAATAATTTGTTTCATTTACGGAATGCGACAAGAGAGCGCCAGGCGCGTAAATTTAACAATAATCGTCATTGGGACTGGGACAGACGCGGTAGGTCTTTGTCGCCACGAGGCAAAAACTTTGACTATAAACACTTTTTGACTGTTCGGAAATTTAAGATCTTCCGCAATTCTAAGAATGACATACATCCATGTGCATGGTTAGATCAATTTACGTACGCACTTCCACCAAATTGGCCACTAAGTCACAAACTGGAAATTATGTGCGTCTATTAAAGTCCTCAGGGGATTCACTATACTAAGTGAATATGTGCCGTAGCGAGCATAGGGCCCCGAGCTGTAGTGGTGCTATTTCCCTTTTAGTTTTCTGTACCGCTGCCTACTCTTTTACTATTCCTTGCATCTGTCAAAACAACTCTTCGACTATCAATCTATCTAGAGAGTAAGTAAACAATAACCTGATATGACTAATTTACCCAAAAGTGACTTCGGAAATTACCGTTTGGACTTACTGTACCTTCAGCAGCATTCATTCCTAGTTTAAATGGAATTTTACTTGTTTATCTTCGTGACAATATTACTTCATATGTGGACGATATTCTTATTGCTAAACGTTCTTGGAGTGAGCATAACAAAATTTTGGATTCATTATTACATATTTTTGCACGAGTTGGCATTACAGAGAACTTGGAAAAATCTGAATTTGGTCGTTCTCAGGTGAAATTTCTCGGTCACATTATTTCTACAGAAGGTATTCTTCCTGATCCAGAGAAATTAGACGCTATTCGTAACTATGCTGTTCCTACCACAAAACGTGATGTTCGTAGTTTCCTTGGTGTCTGTAATTTTCTTAGACGCTTTGTTAGATTGGACGATTTGGCCACACCTCGTTTTTGCGATCTATCTGGAAAGTTCTTTTTAAACGAAAATCGGTCGACAACTCTGTTTGGTTAGTTTGTATTCCTGATGAGTGGGTTAATAAGCTGATTTGGTATACGCATTTCAGTTATGCACGCTTTGGTCCCAGAAAATGCTTTCATAAATTACGAGAAAATTGCTACTTCAGTAATATGGAAAATCGTATTCGATCTGTTCTGGCCAAATGCAAATTATGTCAAAAGGCTAAGCCGCCAACAGTTTCTCACAGAGCACCGTTGTTTCCTATCATTCCAGCGAAATTAAAGGAGATGGCTGCAGTCGATTTGTTCGGTCCAGTGGTTCGATCTACTAATGGTTTTGCGTACATTTTCGTAGCAGTGGAACTGACGTCAAAATATGTGTTTTTCACACCGTTACGCAAAGCAACAGCTCGTTCAGTATCGAATGCTTTCATCAAACATTTTCTTAAAGAAGTTGGTCATGTTGATAAGGTGATATCAGGTAATGGATCACACTTTCGTTCTAAAATTTGGCTTCGTACTCTACGGCGTCGTAAAATTAAACCAATTTTCATTTCACTTTTTCACCCTCAATCTAACGCTTCAGAGAGATGGATGAAGGAAATCAATAAATTGTGTCGTCTTTATTGTCATCAGAATCACAGAACGTGGGATCAGTATCTTCATATTTTTCAAAACATTCTGAATGAACTCCCTAATGATTCAACTTCTTTACCGCCTATATTGATATTAAAAAACAAAGCATCGACAAATCGCATATCTGAAATCGTTCCTTTTCCGCCTACACGGAAACTGCGGCATTCTGAAGTTGTGAACATGGCTCTGCAAAATATTGCATCTGCGGCTGCTAGAAGAGAGAAATCAGCTAAGCGTCCTGGTCGTTTAAAAATCTTGTCAGTTGGTCAAAAAGTGTTAATCAAGTCTCATCGTATGTCTCACAAAGGAAAAAGCTTGTGTCGCAAATTTTTTCTGCTTTATAACGGCCCATATAGAATTCGCAAAATTATTCATGATAACACTGTCGAAGTAGAAACTCTTAAATCTCGGCGCTCTAAGGGAATACATCATATATCAAACGTTAAAAATTTTGTGGAATGACATACTTGTGAGAAACTAACAGCTACATGTAAACACGCAGAGAGTACAAGGATACCGCGCTGTGTTTTGGCGGCGGCATATACTCAAAGCAACAGTCAAGTCTGCGCGCCGCACAAGGCAGTCGTTGACCGAAAACAATTGCTTCCTACGTCACGCGCCTACAGCTGATCGAGCGCTCAGTGCGAATGCACTGACAGCTGTAAACAAATACACAGTTTAATTTCTCCGATTAAATTCAGTATAAAGCTATAGTGACTTGATGAATTATGTTATTAACATTCAGTATTTTTCAGGATACGGTTGTATAAAATATATAAGAACTTCAGGTAAATTCTGTGCGTGTCCGACGTTAAGACGACTTGCTATCGAGAAATTTTCAGGAAGAATGTAATTTCGAAGAAGAAACTTATAAACTAAAAAGGTAACTATTAATTGAGTTTATTTTTCAGGTAACATATTTCCACTTAGGTACGTACTTTGGACGTAGTTTGCTGCTCGCGATTACGTGATTCATACTTTGTGCTGATTTCATGTTCTATGAATTTACTAGTGAAGCGACGTGCTTGCGTACGTTAACTGATTTTGACAATGATTATTAATGAACTGGGTTGTAACTTGTGTATATTATGCATCGCTTGACTGCACTGCTTTTTCACTGATGTCATATTTTTTAATTATGTGCCTGCTGTGCTTATTTATTTAAATTATAATTGTCACCTGATTAATTGTGCTGTTGTGGTTAGGTATGTAAGTTATACTTTGTGATTTATCTGCTTGCGCCTTCATGTTTACTTATTAAGATGACATATGAACATTTATTTGCTTATGCTGATATGATGCTAATGACCTATTTATGCTGATATGATGCTAATGACCTGTTTATTACGTAAGATATGTTTGCTGCTATGCGTATGGATTGCATATTTATACATGTCTGTTTGTTGTCATAACTACTCTTTAATTTGGTATATAGAAATGCTGATATAAGGTGTACAAACATAGAGTTTACGTCACACTATGGTATTAATTATAGATTGTTCGCTTGGCAGAGCTGCATCCACTTGTTGACATTCTGTTCTCTACTGGTATATTTACTCGCTATTGCATGTTTTGCTTACGCTCAGTGCCTTATATTTTAAGATAAGAAAATGAACTGCTATAATTCGACGAACAACATTAGTACAAGAAACTTCATAGAAGTCACATGAGCTGGAGGTTTTATGGAAGCTGTATAAATTTATGCTAATAGGAAGGAAGCTAATGACATGACATACCAACACTAGGTTTAGACCATTGACAGTCATTACACTGCATTTTTCGTGAGCAATTGAAATAGTAAGTGACACTTGACACAAAAAGTACTCCACATGTTTGCTTCTGTTTGCCATAATTCTTGAAGTGATGTACAAACTGTGAAATATTATGATCATTCACACTCCGTTATCGTACTTAATTACTGAGAGTTATCCGAACTAAGTCTGTTAGAGGTCATGTATGCATTTCTTTGTTTACAATTCATAATGAGTAGAAGATTTGGGTCAGATGGATTACACAGAGGTTGTGTGTTGACAATGTGTCTTCGGATTGTATGGGATGATGAGGTTTGCATTAGGATTTTATCTGTACTTGTTCGAGGAGACTGACTAGAGGAGAGAGTAGTTATGGAAGTGAAATGATATTGGTAATAAGGTTTATATGTATTGACGTATTGAAGAGGTATTATTGAGATTATGTGAAGTTGATGATTATTGGAGTTTTGGTGGACAAGAGGTAAGGTAAATGCTATTAATGATAAGGTTTATATGTATCGACGTAAGAGGTATTATTGAAGTATTGAGATTATGTGATGCTAATGATTATTGGAGTTTTGGTGTATAAGAGGTGAAGTAAGTGAGGTGCATATTTTTTTGTTGGTCTATATGGAACAAGGAAGATGAAGATAGCAGACTAGAACACTCAAGTAGAAGGAAGATAGTCTATACACACACTTTGTTAAATCACTAAGTAGTATATACTTTTTTTTTTTTTGGAGAGAGGAAGTATTTGCATATCTTGGCTGACTGACAGTTGTTCAGCAACAGCACATTTTGATCTGGCTTGGCAAACATCAGTCTTGACATGATGACTAAGATGTTGACTTAACTATTATTGACTGTTATACATTGCTGCCACTACTACTTGATACACATGATGAACATCAAATTTTGACAGAATTGCATTTACACAGTTAACACTATTCAATTACACAGTAGTACTTAATGTGGATGAAAGATGAGTGAGTGTGTTTTGTGTGTTTTCCTTTCCTAATCTTACCCACCTATCTCCTAAATATTATTTTATTTGTTTGTAGTGGCTTGCACTGACACCCATAAATATTATAGGTTTACTGATATTTGAGTATTTGTAATAGTTAATATGACAATTATCTGATATCATTTGTGTGTTTATTAGAATTTATATGTCTAGTGTGTAAAAGCATTTGTATGTGTATTCAAACTATTGTTCATGCCTGAACTGTCTGATTGGTGATGGTGAATATTATGAACTGTTACCTGCACCTCTTCAACATAATGGGTGCCACTTAGAAACATTTAATTTCTGCTGATGAACTGTGTGATCAGTGATAGTGAATATTATGGACTGTTACTTGTACTTTTTCTACATGATTGGTGCCACTAGGACATGTTTAATTTCTGTTTATAAACTCTGATGAACAGTGTGATCAGTGATAGTGAATATTAGGGACTGCTCTCTGGACCTATTCAACATTGCTGAGTACCACTAATGGAATTGCTTCAACTGAAATGAAGTCACTTGTTGGTGTCTGCACCTGCTCAACATTACTGGGTGCACAGATGGAGCTACTTCTATGGAAATGATGTCACTTGTCGGTGTCTGCACCTACTCAACATTGCTGGGTGCCACTGTTAGAACTGTTTCTACTGAAATGATGTTGCTTCTTGCTGTCTGCACCTACTCAACATTGCTGGGTGCCACAGATGGAACTGCTTCTACTGAAATAATGTCACTTGTTGCTGACTACACCAGCTCAACTTGCTGGGTGCCACAGAAGGAACTGTTTCTACTGAGATAATGTCACTTGTTGGTGTCTGCACCAGCTCAACATTACTGGGTGCACAGATGGAGCTACTTCTACGGAAATGATGTCACTTGTCGGTGTCTGCACCTGTTCAACATTGCTGGGTGCCACTGATGGACTGCTTCTACTGAAATGATGTCACTTGTTGGTGTCTGCACCTGCTCAACATTGCTGGGTGCCACTGATGGACTGCTTCTACTGAAATGATGTCACTTGTTGGTGTCTGCACCTCCTCAACATTGCTGGGTGCCACAGATGGAACTGTTTCTACTGAGATAATGTCACTTGTTGGTGTCTGCACCTATTCAACATTGCTGGGTGCCACTAATGGAACTGCTTCTGCTGAGAAATGTGACTTGTTGCTGTGTGTACCTGCTCAACTTTACTGGGTGCCAGAGATGGTACTGCTTCTACTGAAATGATGTCACTTGTTGGTGTCTGCACCTGCTCAACATTGCTGGGTGCCACTGATGAACTGCTTCTACTGAAATAATGTGACTTGTTGCTGTGTGTACCTGCTCAACACTACTAGGTGCAACAGATGGAACTGTTTCTACTGAGATAATGTCACTTGTTGGTGTCTGCACCTGCTCAACATTGCTGGGTGCCACTAATGGAACTGCTTCTGCTGAGAAATGTGACTTGTTGCTGTGTGTACCTGCTCAACTTTACTGGGTGCCACTGATGAACTGCTTCTACTGAAATAACGTCACTTGTTGCTGTGTGTACCTGCTCAACTTTACTGGGTGCCACTGATGAAACTGCTTTTACTAAAATGATGTCACTTGTTGGTGTTTGCACCTGTTGACCATCGCTGGGTGCTACTACTGGAACTAATCATTGAAAGCATTTTATGTGAACATTTGTATAAACTGATTTTTTGTGTATTGTGTAAACTATTATGTAAAGCCACATATATGAAAGAATTTGTATTGCCTACCGTATTTCATATATTAGGTTATTGAAAGGTCAGTGCAAAGCCAAAATTTTAACTAATTATGTGATATTTAGGTATTAATATTATCTTTTGTTTTGTCTGTATTTTTGTGGACGAATTTGGTGGTATTTTCACCACTAATGCTGGCAAAAATACCATCAAATTCTGGCCTGTGGAGGAGGGGCATATGAAAGGTGGCTACACTGAGCCACTGCGCCAAAGAGTATTATTAAGCCGCCTACACAGTGCTTGGGGAGAGCTCGTAGTAGTGAGTGCCTGTTAAGAGCTCGTAGTAGTCAGTGCCTGTCGAAAGCTCGTAGTAGTCAGTGCCTGTCGAGGACTCGTGGTAGTCAGTGCCTGTTAAGAACTCGTAGCAGAGAGTGTTTGTTGAGATGTGCTAGTAGGCAGTGCTGGCTGAGATGTGATACCGAAGAGTCTTGTCGAGATGTGGTAGTAGAGACTCGGTGTGGAGATTTATTGTAAGGATTAGAGTGATTTTTATCAATATAAATGAGGTAACAAACTCCGTTTCTTTTTTTTCATTATTTCAGTGTCCTAAATAATGCGTCATTACAGGTTCAGTCAACAAAGCATCTGGCTTGTGTACTTGTATTAGAGTTTAATTCTGCTTTCCTTACGCAATTATAGTATTTCTAATTTTCTTTTATCACGTCAGTAAAATTGGTATTTAAAAATTCTTGTCATGTTGAAGAAGAACCGTGCCAGATGTGCGTTGAGTCATACTTCCACATACAGAACAGTTATACTTGTGCTTGGTTTCGTAGGTTTCATAGTTGCTGGGGACTAAATTAATTAATTGTGTTAACGACAATTTTCATTTCATTCTTTGTTGTTGTTCTTTGCAGTCAGCGTAATAATACTAGTCAGGGCCAACCGTTTACGAGACTTGCGTAATCGGACATACAGCTAACAAAAAATATTTTCAAACTAAATAATTAAGCCCCCATGCAATTATTTACTACGTTATTCTCTAGTTTATCGAATCGTTTTTCTGTCGCCTCCAATCGCTTTTCAGTTTCCTTCGTAGATTTCAGTACCTCGTCGATTTTACGTAAATGCCCCATCATACTTGGAAGAGCGCGCCCATATCTCACTGTTAAGCTGGCTATTGGTGGGTTCATTACTCTTATCGCGCTTACTTGATTTATTATGCTCCCTACCAAGATCCTCCGTGTCCTGTAATTTCCGACAATCCGGATCCGCACGATTTTCTACTTCTTCAGTTTGCTCACCTGAGTTCAACATCACGTTTTCTATGTGTTCTAAAGGTTCATTATTTACATTCAGTCCGATACTGTTGTCGTCCTGCTTATCACGACTGTTGTCTTTCGCACGGCTTCGGGTATCCATAATTTTAAAATTCAAAATCCCCACAGTAAAAAAAAGTATACGCGTCCACTGACCACGACAACACACGATTACTTTACTGTGCAAAAACACAATTTGAAATGTGGCCTGTACTCAATTTTGTCACACGCAAAAAACCAATAACATATCAAAACGTCACACAAATTCGAAAATAGACCATTTACCTAAATACAATAGACAACAAACAACACTGTTCACGAAGTCGAGACAAACTCTTTGTCTCAAGCAACACAGAAGTTGTTTGAGCACTGTGGAAAAATTTGCATATAGTTAACGCACTGCTAAATCTAACTTCTATGTCAGAATTTCGCAGGTGTAGCGTATCCTAGGCCAGGGTCGGCCATATGTAAAGTATGTATGTAGAACTGTAAACAGGTCCTAGCCTAGGCTCGACATACGTTACATACCAAGAATAATGGAGATGTAACCCTTGTGTGCAATTTGTGGTTAAGTCACCTCACAAGGACAGTTATAAATTTAAATATGCAGGGTCGCCACCAGCCCAAGCCCTTCCTAACAATTAAGAAAAGACCGAACTGGAAATTATCAGGTCAATTAAATTAAGAATTTAATTATAAGAATACAATTTTTTTAAAGACACTAACAAGCTGAACAGCATTGTATGTCGTATATCAATAAGCTTGTTTAATTAAATCGATTTTTTCTCCTATTTTTGTTCATCACAAGCAAGCAGATAAACTTTAAAAAATCTGGGAATAGAAAATTAATTTGAAAACTGGCATAAATGAGAAAGATAAAGGATGCAGAGTTTATCTTTTACGTAGCACATTTATTTCATTACTGAATTTGAAGCGCATCCTATGAATACACGATTACTGGTGTCTGAATGAAAAATTTAACTAAATAACTCGCCAAAAATGGTAGAATAGCGCAATTAAAAAAGGAAAAACACACAAAAGGGAGGTGTAACACAATAATTCAATCATTCCATCTACAAACTCACGATAGAAATAATTCAGAGAGATATCTATCACCATTATGCTCATGCACTAACTTGGAAAGAGGTTTATGCGATACGCAAGGTTTGTATAGTAGATATACGACATGGAATCCGCGCCTGCCGCTTACGAACGGCCGAACTTTTGCACGTGGTAAACTTAATTACGAGTTAACTGTTCAGAAATTAGACATTAAACCAGGCACAAATGTAAGAAATTTTAATGTTGCAATAGCAGAATGATTTTGCCGTCACCAATTAATATTAACTCGGCAAGGCAGAAACCCTCTCTAGGAGCTACGAACTACACTCACCAACCGTTAGTTGCAGAGTGTCTTTTCTCCACCGAGCTTCGCGTGACTACCGGTGCAACGGAAGCTACCCGAGAGGTAGCCTTTCGCCACCAACCTGACAGACAAACCAACCTCAGACTAAAAGGGGTAAACCTCTCTGTCCAGGTACTGGGATCCTAAGCTCGTCATCCTGCTCTACCCTCCAAACGAGAACCAAACATCACCTGCTCCTAGCAGACGACAACCAACTTAGCGTCCCCCACAAAAGAAACCCGAAACCACTCGTAAAAACACTTATTCAGTCACATTCACGCACACATAGGGTAGGGTGAAGAGAAAAAACGTAATAAATACAGGACACGATTTCTTATGGAACACAAAGAATCAAACATAATATCATTTAATAAGCCTTACTTTGATTGCTCAGTCTTTCTGGGAGAGTTAATAAATTAAACCGCAATCAGGCGGTGGACAGAATAGGATGCACAGAAACCTGTGAGACAACCGTCTATGAAACGACTCCACAGAGACGTTTCACTGTCACTTAACTCAGGATCTGTAACAGTCGCGGCTTTGTCACCTACATCTATAACCCCCCCAAGTCACCATACAGCGTGTGGCAGGATACTTCTGGCTCCATTATATTTTTCTTCCTTTCTTGTCCCATTCATGGATAGCGAGAGCGAAAGCTCCTATGAGTTACAATTACTCAGATTTTCTCATCTTGGCTTATTTCGCGATACGTTTGTGGGAGGAAGTTCTACGTCTCACAGCCCTTCTTGCAGCGTACGCTGTTGACGTTTCAGCAGTAAACCTCTCAATGATGCAGAGCATCTCTATTGTATCATCTTACACTGGTGTTTGTTGAGCTTTTCCGTAATGCTTTCGCATCCAGTAAAGGATCTCGTGGCGAAACGCACCGCTGTTGCTTCGATCTCGCTCCCTCTCCCACTAATCTTACTTGTTAATGGTCACAGACCGATGAACAATACGCAGAAAGTTGGCCAGTTCCGGGTAGGACCCGCGTTCTGAGGGTTCTGCACAAATTTAATTATGTATACAGACAGTACATCCAATCCGGAAATCGAGGATCTCGACGATTTTTGCCTGTTACCAGCATTGATACTGGGAATGTATCGGTCCCGGGGATTACAAGACTTCAGAGAATTTCTTAATTTCAATTTGGAGGTTGGATGACAAATGCCGAAAGAAATATTTTTTCTTGTGATTATAACTAAAGATTAACAATTTTCGGATTTTTTCCTTTGCTTGTACCGCGAAACCTTGCTGCTTCCAACAACTGTGCTTGCGAGTATCAAAATATGTCATGCAAATGGCCATATCTTTTGACTGTATTGACTTAGAAGCCTTAATTTTTCACATCACCAAGGGAATAAAGACCTCCGTATGCAACATAAGTTTCACTTGATACATCTTCTAGTTCCTGAGAAAAAGGGGTCTAACAGACAAAGGGATAGACTACACATTTGGATAATAAATGATGGAAGGAATTTTGTTTTCGTTTGATATAGTTACACATTAACAGTTTTCGGATTTTTTCCCTCTATCTGCACTGTGAAACCGTACTTATTACCAAATTTCATGATTCTAGGTAAACGGGAAGCTCACTACAGGTTTCGATGAGTGAGTTCACAAATACCAAAACACGTGAGATAAATGACCGTGTCTTTTGAGTGCTTTGACTGGGAGAAGCTTAACCTTTTCATATGACCAAGGGACCACAAACCTTAGTATGTGATGTAAATGTTAATTTGATATATCTACCCGTTCGAGAGGGAAAGGGGTCTTAACAGACGGGTCGACAGTCGGACAGCAGATGACAAAAAATTGTCTTATTGTATAATAACAAATTAACAATTTTTCGAATTTCTTCTTTTGGTTGCTATTATCAAAATAGGCGATGTAAATGGCCGATATTTTGGTTACAATGACGTAGAAGCTTACACTCATTACACGTCCAGGGGACTGTTAACCACCGAGCAGTGGTTAGCACACTGGACTCGCATTAGAGAGGACGACGGTTCAATCCCGCGTACGGTCATCCTGATTTAGGTTTTCCGCGATTTCCCTAAATTGCTCCAGACAAATGCCGGGATGGTTCCTTTGAAAGGGCACGGCCGACTTCCTTCCCCGTCCTTCCCTAATCCGATGAGACCGATGACCTCGCTGTCGGGTCTCCTCCCCCAAAACACCCCAACCCCAACCCAACAGCAGGAGGAGGAGGAGGAGGAGGAGACTACTAACCTTAGTACGTGACAAAAATTTCAACTTGATACGTCTGCTTGTTTCTAAGAAAAGGTTTTTTTTTACAGTAGGACTCAGATGGTTAACAAAGTGATCTTATTAGGGTTCCGTTTCTACCGACTGAGAAACGGAACTCTAAAACTTAATGAATGGAGTGTTTTGTTGTGACTGCTTTCCTAGATGAATTACATTTACTTAAGATTTTCCCAGTAATACTCAGGGTGACGTCTACTCTTCCTATACTTTTTTAGGGTTATGTACTTCAATAGGTAAAAAGGGATCCCTCATAGGATCACTTAGTTCTCCTTCTGTCTATCTGTCTGTCTGTCTGTCTGTCCGACTGCTCAAAACCCTTTTTCTTAGAAACGAGCAGACGTATCAAGTTGAAATTTGTTTCACATATTTAGATCTACAGTCCCTTGTCGATGGATGCAAAAAAAATGAAGCTTTTAAGTCATTGCAGTCAAAAGACACGACTGTTTATGTCACATATTTCGATATTTGCAAACTCAGTCATCAAAACCTGTAGGGTACTTCCTATTGGCGTAGAATCATTAAATTTGCCAAAAAGCAAGGTTTCACGCTGCAACCAAAGGACAAATCCGCAAATTGTTAATTTGAATTATATAAAACGAGATTTTTTTTGTCATTTGTTATCAGACTGTGTCAGTCCATTTGTCTGTTAAGACCCATTTTTCTCAAGACCGGGTAGACGTATCAAGTTGAAATTTATGTCACATTCCAAGGACTATGGTCCCTTGGCTTTATAATGAACTGTAGCTTCTAAGTAAATGGAGTCAAAAGATATGGCTAGATATGTAATTTATTTAGATACTCTCAAACTCATTCATTAAAACCTGCACGATACCTCCTCTTGACGTAGACTCATGAAATGTCGCAAGAAGAATGGTTTCTCAGTCTAAGAAAAGGAAAAGAAGCAGAAAATCGTTATCTGAAGCTATAATGTACGAAAAAATGTTACTTTTGTCATTTGTTAAGCGACTTCAAACATGAAATTAAAACTTGGTGCAAAGTCCTCAAATCCTTGGGACCGATATCACGCCAGTATCAATTTCCATAACTGGCGAAAATCATCGAGATCCTCGATTCTCGGAATGCCTGAACTGTATATAAACGTAATTTCGTACGGAAACCTTGGAGCACTAGTCCTACTCGCAGCTGGACGGTTTTCTTCGTGGTAATTTCACCAGGTCGCACCGGATGGTTACTCCGTGGTATTTTACGGTAATTACTGTTTGCAGTGATTTGTCACCAACGGTGTAATCGAATGGCGGTGGACCTCCTCTCATGCTTATGCGCAACACGTCACATGTACTGACGTTCAGCAGCCATTCCCTGCACCTATCGTCGATTCTCTGCAGTTCTCCCTGCATTTCGCTGCTGTCTTCTGTCGTTCCAGCCTTCCTACTGACTACAGTACCCTTTTTCACAAGCGAATAGCGAGCGGGGAGAATGATCGTCAGTAATCCTATGGAGTGGCTCAAACTTTTCAAGGATGTATGTGGGAGGAAGTAATATATTGTCTGACCTTTCCCGGAAAGTGTTCTTCTTGTAACGTCTAGTAAGAAACAAAAACAACATATTATGTAGTAACGAGAAAATTATATGTATCATATTGTGTTATTGTATAAAATTATGTTTTTTTTTTGAGAATATCTGCGTCGGCGAGTAATGAAACCGCCACAGACGATAAATGTCGAACAAAGATCAAAATAAGTAACTAGTATATAATACGTGTCGAACATCAATTTCTTTGCCTTCTTCATCTGGGAGTCGAGCGAGTAAGATATCCTGTGTCGTAGTAGCGAACGCTAGTGTAGCATTCTTTTGTCGAGACTAAGAGATGTACGCCATTACGTGTGAATTCATAAAGGTGTGTAACAATTGAAATATTTAAATGTTTTAATAGAGTTATGTAAATGAAAACTTGCATTATTAATTGTTAAAGCTTGCTTGCCTATTATCCCATCCTGTTGAGACATTTTTCAGTTATATAAATATTATCTGTGGTGCTGAGCTGCGTGGCGAACGAAAGAGCCGCTGCCGCGGCGTATTCAAACGACTTCCAATATAGTCTATCATAGCGCAAGGAAGCGGTAAAGTAACAGTAAAATAATATTATTTCTTTTAGCTTCCAGACTTGCAGTGCAGATCAGCAGATTTTCTTGATGTGTTGCAGGTTGACGCGGGCTGCTGATAGTATATAACTCACAGTACAAATAAGTTAATGTACCGTCAAAATCTAATAGGAATCTTGCTGTGCTCCGTTCTGGTCTGGCAAACTTTATAGTGAAAACGTATTTTTTTTAATAAGAGTCTCATGTTCTTGTGCTAGTCGTGGCATTGAATGGTGTTTACCGGAAACAAAATCCACTGCAAAATTTTGTTGTTGAACGATCATACGAACTGTAACATCAGTGTTCATAACCAAGTAATTTCAATTTTCAATAACTATAAAGTAGGGAAGATATGTTGATTTTTAGAATGAGTTACAGTCACGAAAAAACGTTCCTTTAATTGTAGGCCAGATACAGAACAATAAGATCTCAATATATATATTTTGCTTTGTTAAAAGGTAATGATGATAAAGAAATTCAAAGCACGGCATTACTAACAGATATTTCGATGCTCTTTTCGTATATGCGTTATTAAAAAACGCGAAATTCTGAAATTTCAGTAGTAAACCTCTCCGTGATGCACAACGCCTCTCTTGTACCGTCTGCCAATAGAGTTTGTTGAACATTTCTGTAACGCTCTCGTACCGACTAAACGATTCCGTGACGAAACGCGCCGCTCTTCGTTGTGTATTCTCTATCTCTTCTATCAGTCCTATCTGGTAAGGATCATATTCAGAGGAAGCCACTCAGCCTGCAAGATCCGGGCAATCGCAGAGGGTGGATTACTGGTAGTTGGGAACTCCAATGTTAGGCGCGTTATGGGGCCCTTAGGGACATGGCTGACAAGAAGGGTAAGAAAACCAATGTGTACTCCGTGTGCATACCGGGTGGAGTCATTCCAGATGTGGAAAGGGTCCTTCCGGATACCATGAAGAGCACAGGGTGCAGCCAACTGCATGTGGTTGCTCACGCCGGTACCAATGATGTGTGTCACTTTGGATCAGAAGAGATTCTCTCTGGTTTAGAGCGGCTAACAGAAGTGGTAAAGGGTGCCAGTCTTGCTTGCAAGATAAAAGCAGAGCTGACCGTTTGCAGCGTAGTCGACAGGACCGATTGCGGACCTCTGGTACAGAGCCGAGTGGAGGGTCTGAATCAGAGGCTCAGACGGCTCTGCGATCGTGTAGGCTGCAGATTCCTCGACTTGCGCCAAAGCGTCGTTGGGTTTTGGGTTCCGCTGAATACCTTCCCCAGGGAAGCGTCCTGGGACCTCTGCTGTTCCTGATCTATATAAATGACCTGGGTGACAATCTGAGCAGTTCTCTTAGGTTGTTCGCAGATGATGGTGTAATTTACCGTCTAGTAAGGTCATCCGAAGACCAGTATCAGTTGCAAAGCGGTTTAGAAAAGATTGCTGTATGGTGTGGCAGGTGGCAGTTGACGCTAAATAACGAAAAGTGTGAGGTGATCCACATGAGTTCCGAAAGAAATCCGTTGGAATTCGATTACTCGATAAATAGTACAATTCTCAAGGCTGTCAAATCAACTAAGCACCTGGGTGTTAAAATTACGAACAACTTCAGTTGGAAAGACCATATAGATAATATTGTGGGGAAGGCGAGCCAAAGGTTGCGTTTCATTGGAGAGATATAGGTGTCCATTCTTTCCACGCGCTATACGAGATTGGAATAATAGAGAATTGCGAAGGTGGTTCGATGAACCCTCTGCCAGGCACTTGAATGTGATTTGCAGAGTATCCATGTAGATATTTGATTAACAATACTCAAGAGGGATGAGTTACATTTCTTCAAGATTTTTCGTATGGATATCAGTTTGGCATCCGCTTTTCCTACTATTTGTGTTCTGTGGTCATTCCACTTAAGGACGCTCTTGATAGTTATTCCTAGATTTTTTATGGTAGATACTATTTGCAGCAGTTTCTCATGAGCATTGCAGTTGTACAGTAGTGGTTTTCTATTCCTAGGTATGCGCAATACGTTACATTTATTTACATGCAGCATCAACTGTCAGGGCCTGCACCAGTCGTCAATCCTCCAGGTCATCTTGCAAAACGATTCTGTCTTCTGGCGTTGCTACTTTCGTATGGACAACCACATCATCTGTGAACGGTTTTAAAGAGCGTCCGACGCTTTCTACTAGATCATTTATACACATTGTAAAGAATAACGGCCCTATAAGACTTCCTTGGGGTATTCCGGAAATTATCTTTACATCTGCCGATTGCTTCCATTAAGAGCGACTTGTTGGCACTGGAATCGTCCTCGGAACTACACAAAATTTCATTCACACATTTATCCGGATATTCATTCTCTCTATAAACATCTGAATGATCATCGGCAAAAACCCCGAAAGTATTTCAGATTCGCTACTTTCCTTCCGTTTTCCTAGTAGGGTCAACTCTAAAACCAGTAGCAACTTCAAGATGAAAATATTAACTATCTGCAATATGAAAATACAATCAAAATTCTAAATAAGCAGAAACTAGACTAAGGCAGTGAAGATTGATAGACTGACTACAGATATAAGCACCTAAATAAACGAAGTACAGCGTGGACAAAATAAACACCACAACCACAACACATTATTACGCCTAATACGGTGTAGGAAAACCGTTGGCATTCAAAACTGGTTCAGGTCGTCTCGGAATGAATAAATACACGTCCTGTATGGTTTTCAAGGGAATCTCATTCCATTCTGTCTGCAAAATAGTTGCAAGTTCAGGTAACGATGATGGAAGTGAATAGCGATCAAGCACCCTTCTCTCCAAAGTCGACCACAAACGCTTAATAATATTGACAGTAATGGCTAGGGAGATGCGACAACTCATCCTAGTGCTCACAAAACGGCGCGAGCAGTGTCGTCTTGCAACGCAGCACCGCCATTGGAAGGCAAACATTGTTCAATGGTCATATAACCCTTGTTAGTGCTCACAAAACGGCGCGAGCAGTGTCGTCTTGCAACGCAGCACCGCCATTGGAAGGCAAACATTGTTCAATGGTCATATAACCCTTGGCAGTGACGTGTTCTTGCAGAGTAACTATGGGGTCCACGGAGTACCACGGTATGGCTGCCAAAATCATCACCGAACGCCCGACATTTCCCACTTATGGGGCATAAGTTAGGCCATAAGTTGAAAACATTGAGAAACAGGAGTCATCCGACCAAATGATATTCTTCCATTGCTCTAAAGCCCGTATTTTATTGCTTCTACATCACGTATTCCTGTTGCGGGCATCTGCATCACTGATGAGTGGTTTTGGAATTGCACCTGGCACTGCAGTTCTCTTCCTGTGGAGCTTCCTTTGTGTTTTGGTGCTGACAGGGTTCGTGAGTGCGATATTCAGTTCTGCAGCAGTTGTCCTCTTCAATGACCGTCCATCGCGACCACTCAGCTCACACTTTCGTCCGCGTTGTGATGTTTATCATCTTTCCCCGTAGGAGGTATAAATCTTCGATACTGTGCCTCTTAGCCGGCCGGAGTGGCCGTGCGGTTCTAGGCGCTACAGTCTGGAACCGCGAAACCGCTGCGGTCGCAGGTTCGAATCCTGCCTCGGGCATGGATGTGTGTGGTGTCCTTAGGTTAGTTAGGTTTAAGTAGTTCTAAGTTCTAGGGGGACTGATGACCCCTGAAGTTAAGTCCCATAGTGCTCAGAGCCATTTGAACCATTTGAACTGTGCCTCTTGAAACACCAACCACTTCGGCTGCCTTTGTTAAGGAAAAAAAATGGAAATGAGCGTATGGCATCGTTGGCTGGGAGGCGCCTCCGGGGAAGTTCGGCTGACAAGTACAAGTCTTATTTCAGTGGGCGCCACGTTGGGCGACATGCACGCCCGTGATGAGAATGAAATAATAGTGAGGACAACACAACACCCACTCCCCGAGCGGAGAAAGATCTCCAACCCGGCCGAGAATCGAACCCGGGCCCACTTGCATGGGAGGCGAGCGCATTACCAGCCAACTAAGCAGGTTGCCTTTGTTAAGG
Source organism: Schistocerca piceifrons (assembly GCF_021461385.2). Taxonomy (NCBI): domain Eukaryota; kingdom Metazoa; phylum Arthropoda; class Insecta; order Orthoptera; family Acrididae; genus Schistocerca; species Schistocerca piceifrons. The sequence continues at coordinate 638,990,430 of NC_060140.1, read as the reverse complement.
AAGCACCCGCCATTGGAACACCAGCAACTTGCCCATTTCCGAATGCACTGAGCTCCGACGTAACGCACTCACGACTGCACAGAACACTGTTCTGACCATCACAGGCACATGCAACGTGTTGAGGACGTTACACAGGTGCCGTTCGTGTTGAAATAGGACAGAGCAACCTGCAGGCTTGGGTCGCGTCTGCATTTATGTTCTAGCATGCATTGCTCACGGTGTTTCCTTATTTTTGTGCTCCCCCTGCACTTAAAGAAAAAAAAGAAAGAAATGTCACAGCAGATGGCTTCTAATGACAGGGTGTAGAAAATACGAGTTCTCTCGAGATCCGTCCGTAATAGATTGCTTAGGACATTCGAGTAAACTCGGGATCCTTCCGCAATGTGATAATATAAACAGTCACTGCCCTATAACACACTACTGGCCATTAAATTGCTACACCAAGAAGAAATGCAGATGATAAACGGGTATTCATTGGACAAATATATTATGCTAGAACTGGCATGGTTGCAGTTAGCGTTTTGTGTGACGAAGTGTGATGCGCTTTATGTGATCGCAGAGAATAAAATGTCTCTGTATTTCAAAGACTGCATGAATGGAATGTGTAAAAGTTAGATGATAAACATCCTTGGGGAATGTTGCGACTGATACGATATTGTCTGCTGATATACACTCCTGGAAATTGAAATAAGAACACCGTGAATTCATTGTCCCAGGAACGGGAAACTTTATTGACACATTCCTGGGGTCAGATACATCACATGATCACACTGACAGAACCACAGGCACATAGACACAGGCAACAGAGCATGCACAATGTCGGCACTAGTGCAGTGTATATCCACCTTTCGCAGCAATGCAGGCTGCTATTCTCCCATGGAGACGATCGTAGAGATGCTGGATGTAGTCCTGTGGAACGGCTTGCCATGCCATTTCCACCTGGCGCCTCAGTTGGACCAGCGTTCGTGCTGGACGTGCAGACCGCGTGAGACGACGCTTCATCCAGTCCCAAACATGCTCAATGGGGGACAGATCCGGAAATCTTGCTGGCCAGGGTAGTTGACTTACACCTTCTAGAGCACGTTGGGTGGCACGGGATACATGCGGACGTGCATTGTCCTGTTGGAACAGCAAGTTCCCTTGCCGGTCTAGGAATGGTAGAACGATGGGTTCGATGACGGTTTGGATGTACCGTGCACTATTCAGTGTCCCCTCGACGATCACCAGTGGTGTACGGCCAGTGTAGGAGATCGCTCCCCACACCATGATGCCGGGTGTTGGCCCTGTGTGCCTCGGTCGTATGCAGTCCTGATTGTGGCGCTCACCTGCACGGCGCCAAACACGCATACGACCATCATTGGCACCAAGGCAGAAGCGACTCTCATCGCTGAAGACGACACGTCTCCATTCGTCCCTCCATTCACGCCTGTCGCGACACCACTGGAGGCGGGCTGCACGATGTTGGGGCGTGAGCGGAAGACGGCCTAACGGTGTGCGGGACCGTAGCCCAGCTTCATGGAGACTGTTGCGAATGGTCCTCGCCGATACCCCAGGAGCAACAGTGTCCCTAATTTGCTGGGAAGTGGCGGTGCGGTCCCCTACGGCACTGCGTAGGATCCTACGGTCTTGGCGTACATCCGTGCGTCGCTGCGGTCCGGTCCCAGGTCGACGGGCACGTGCACCTTCCGCCGACCACTGGCGACAGCATCGATGTACTGTGGAGACCTCACGCCCCACGTGTTGAGCAATTCGGCGGTACGTCCACCCGGCCTCCCGCATGCTCACTATACGCCCTCGCTCAAAGTCCGTCAACTGCACATACGGTTCACGTCCACGCTGTCGCGGCATGCTACCAGTGTTAAAGACTGCGATGGAGCTCCGTATGCCACGGCAAACTGGCTGACACTGACGGCGGCGGTGCACAAATGCTGCGCGGCTAGCGCCATTCGACGGCCAACACCGCGGTTCCTGGTGTGTCCGCTGTGCCGTGCGTGTGATCATTGCTTGTACAGCCCTCTCGCAGTGTCCGGAGCAAGTATGGTGGGTCTGACACACCGGTGTCAATGTGTTCTTTTTTCCATTTCCAGGAGTGTATAATGGGGACACACTCTCCGAACTTGTGTGATAGTTTTCCGTCTTCGTGTGTCTTTCAGATCGATAAACGGGCCACTTCAGGTACCCCAATTTCTGAGGTTAGCGTAACATTTGAGGCTGTTGTGCTACTGACGTTCTTCCGTGGTATCTTTTCTATTAATTCTGGTGTTGTTTGTGGTATGTTAGGCGACAATGCAGGAGAAATACTGCATGATTTTTCAGCGTGGCAGTTTCGCTCAGTGACGCTGAGAAAGTGGTCTGTGATTTTTCAGACGCACTTGCAGACACAGCGTAAGCCATAGTACGTTGGTGTTCTTGTTGTCATATAAACGCTGTGCGTGACCTGTTTGTGACGCGGAAACAGGGCAAGCAGATTGGTCCTGTTGTTTGTAAGTAGTCTACTGAGTCAAGATAAAGAGGAATTAATGGCATTAGCTGCCAGCGGACGTTGATTTAAATCAAAGGAGCAAGTTTAAAGTTTGTGCCAGACCGGGATTCGAACATGGGTCTCCTTCCACTAGGCAGACGCGCTGACCACTATGTCATCCGGACACAGTGGTCACCACAAACGCACCAACTACCTAAGGACGCCTCCGTTAGATTCGTATTCTGAACTTTATACCGCACACTACTCGCGGCATCTCGCCGATCCCCGTAAGAGTTCGAGCTTTGTGTGCGTCTACATTGAAGGGATCATTGGACATCATCGCCTTAATTAAATATGTGGTGTCCGTTCTTTCTGACATGTCCGAAAGAGCAGACGCCACACATTTATTGTCTACTGAGTGTTGTCCGCACCATCTGCTTTATCCAACATGTTTCTCTCTGTCCTGTTGGCGCGGCGTAATCTGGAGAGGACAGTACCTCGTCAATAGAGACAAGTAAGAAGGCAAATATTGCGAACCAAACGCTATCAGCAAATTAGTATCGGCTTAATTATTTTACAGTATACTAGTGGCAGGATACACACTGTCTATTTTAGACAGTATTTCTCTGTATGTATACCTGACACTGACATATCAGATTAACATGTATATCCGAAAATGAATGTTTGAAATCGCGCAACTTACTGTTTACTTTTGAGAGCGGCCGAATCTATCAAAATATTCGCTAGAGTCGCTTTCATTTTATCTTGACTCTCACTCTAGAAGATGAGCCTATGTTTATTATGTAATCTTATATTTGAGAAATGAGCACTTGCTGACACACGGCGTAGTTTTCCGGTGTTTTCTTGAGGCTGTACGCACTGTTTGCGTTTCTTCTGTCACTGACGCTCTGTGATGAAATAATTTGTTTACTTTGGGAGTAATCGCTACTTCGTCGTACACCACAGTCACTAGTTGACGCATCTCGACCTAGTATCGTATCCACTTACAGAGTTCCTATATATGAGAGCATTAGAGTCTATACATCAACATTGACTTTGTTCCCCAGTATGCTTCCACACATCAGTGATTGCAAATTCATTTGCTGCTATGCCTTATTGTTATTATGTGATAGCAATTTGAATCAGAGAATGGAGCTATTAAAGCCATTGGAAAAAATATTAGTGATTCCCTTAAAAGAGTGCACTGCGTGATTTGAAACGTTATAGATGCTGTGGAACTGGTAGCAGATCGTCACGTGACTCTGATGTAAGTCATGGCAGTGAAGTGGTGTGTATCTCTCAGTTTGCTGCACGGCATCGGAGCAGTAAGATAGATCGACGTGGGGATGTGACAGAATGGTATGAGTGCTGCCCAGTGAGTAATGTAACATTTTTTTCCTCGGTAAATTTCGGTTGAAAAAGTGTGAAATTTGTTGTAGAACATCGCGAAACACTCCCACTTCAGCCCCTACAGTGTTATCAAGTTCCGACATGTAGCGGCGCTATACATACCCTTCAAAACAGCGTCTGTAACGGTGGTGCGTTCCATGCTGAGAGCTATCATGAGTTTCTTTTGGCGCGAAACTAGAGCATCGTAGGTATTCATAGGCGCTTGCAGAATGTCTACGGAAAACTGGCAGTGAACAAAAGCACGGTGAGTCGTTGAGCGATGCGTCTGCCATCATAGCAGCATGGACACGCAAATCTATCCGATCTCATGCCCGCTGGCCGGATGCACACAGCTGTGACTCCCGCCATGTTTGGACGTGCGGACACTCTCATTCGAGGTGATCGACTACTGATCACAATAAAATATCTCGCTGCTGAACTGGGGGGGGGGGGGTCTGTTTTTAGTGCTGACACGACTTGTCCAGCAGTTGGAATGCTTAAAGGTGTGTGCCAAATGCGTTCCTCGCCGCCTAACAGAAGACAATTAAGAGTAACGAAGGACCACCTATGCGGAACTGCTTGCTCGTAACGAGGCTGATTGTGAAAGTGTCTTGTCGAACATCGCCAAAGGCGATGAAACATGGTTTCCATCACTTGGAACAGGAAATAAAACAACTGTTGTGTCTAGGAGTCCTGCTTACTCGGTTCGCTAGATAAGCAATCAGACAAATCGTATTAATGAGTTTCATTACAACAAGACAAGTTCAAATACTTAACTTTGATAGATGGGTAGCAAGCAAAGAGCGACATACAATATAAGAAGATTCTTCGGAATAGACAAAGTCCGTGCTATGGAGAGACTGCAAATGATAGAGGCTACAATGCGTCTGCTGACGAAGTGGCCAACGTTGAAGCTGCTATCGAAGTGGGCTGCCACGAGAAGGGCGCGCCGCTTATGTCCTCTTCACCTAGGGGCCGCTGCTGTCGCATTATCGTACTGGTGGGAGGTCGGGCAGTGTGCTATTGGCTGACCTATTTTCACAGCCGTCTCTTCTCTGTCGTTCCCGTCTGGCGTGCCGGCGCTGACTTTACGCCGTAACAACCATCCACAGAGTAGCGCCACACCAACTCTCCTCGGAAGAAAAAGTTCAAAGCGGCACCCTAAGCCAGTAAAATCATAGCGACAGTCTTCTGGGACTCTGAAGGGGTTACTCCGTTTGGTGCCCTCCTTTGTGGTGCAGTTGTCAACTCTGAAGACTCCGAAATGCATTGTGCTACCCTCAGGAAATTGAAGAAGTGACTATGTGTGTTCATTGCCACAAAAATGCAAACTAACGTCCCCTTCTCCATGACAACTCAAGTCCTCACACAAATCTACGCTACCGAGAGGAGCTGACAAAACTTCATTGGACCGTCCTTCCTAATCCACCCTACTGCTCGGATCTCGCACCTTCCGACTTCCATTTGCTTGGTTCAGTGAAGGATGCACCTTGTGGTAAGCAGTATGTGGATGGGTTGTTGATGCAGCAAGACGCTGGCTCCCACGTCGACCAGTAGAGTGGCCCTTCCTGTAATGTCATGTAAGGCCTTCGCACCGAACGACGATTATGGTGAAAAATAGGGTTTTGTAACCAAAAGAGTGGGGAATAATATGGTGTACTGGAATCCTGAATAAAACAAACCTGATTACATAAAAAAGTGTTGCATTACAAATTGAACGCCTCCTAGAAACGACCTATCGTGTTTAGACGTGCCCACGAGCATACATTCACTAAATTGCCCGATTCGTTGGTATATCGGCGAGGACTGTCCAACAAATGATGTATCACTCGCAGCTTTGTAGCACGGCATAAGACTGTATTAACCGACGGGGGCTGGGACGAATGTCACACCTTGTCGATAACAATCTGTTTCAAATCCAACAGCAGTTGTTGCTGTCAATGAAGGTAGGTCAAAATCAACATGTTTGCGAGCGAACATTGCGAAGGCAACTGTATGCAATGGACATTTAGGGTAAGGTACCACGCAAATGCCCATTTTTCACAGTGGCATATAAAGCTGTACGTCCTCACTGGACCAAATAATCCAGAAATAGGACAGTAGCAGATCGGACATTTGTAGCATCGTCCAACTGGTCACTGTTTTACCTCTGTTCAAACGATCTGCATAGCGTTGAGCACTGATAGCCCAACGAGGCGTTTATCCAGCAGGTGTGTAGGCTGTAGTTCAGGCCGGAAGTGGTTCTGTGAAGCTTTGTGGATGTTTTTCGTCGCATGTCTTGTGCCCGCTAATTCAGGTTACCGTGAATATCAACCAGGCTGTTTGTTTCAGTATTCCCGGTGACCAAGTGTTGCCTCTTCCTCTGCATCTTCACGATGAGTATGCTGGGGACACTCCCAGCTTCCATGCTGAAATCGTTGACACCGCTGCAAGCATACGCTACGCCAACCTGTCGCGCCTGAACTGATCCGCTGCCTTCCACAGATAATGTCTGGCACTATTCGCGGCCGCGCATGAAATGCAGAAATAAGCATACCCGCAGTCTGGTAGCTCTATGGAATCTAATAATCGAAGAGTGCCCCCAGCGAAACGAAGTGTACCTGAAGAAACTTGAGGGCTCGCGTCTCGGCAAATTGAGGGCATTACCATGGTTAGAGGTAAACCATATTAGCCTGGTATCTCCTGGGTGTGACTAATTTTTTGTCCGGTGTGGTTACAAGTAGCTATCCACGGCATCAGGTACTTGAAGAAACTGATTTTTGGAGACTTTTTAATATGGAAATAAACCGTATTTTTTGGGACTGACTATGGTAATTTAGAACTCTAATGGTTAACCCTTATTTCACCGAGACAACGAGGGCACCGCAATGAAACATTTTGGAGGTTATGAGGTCAGTCTCTGCGCTGTGTGGTTTCCGACATACTGTTGGTGTCAGCAGTCTATTTGTGAACAGTCATGTTGTAACAAGGATCATGAAGTGGCGTAGAAGTTGGGTCTGTTCTATTGTGAATCGTGGTTCAAAGTAAGCCTGGCGACTATTACCGGGAATTTTTCGAACTGTACAGAAAGGTCAGAGGTCTGTAGGAGGCTTGGACAGTACATAACGTAGACCAGCTCATCTACTGTATACAATGACATGCTCGAACAGATACACACTTAAACCTCAGGTATACTTGTCTCATTGGGACAAGAAGTGAAAAATCTTTTTAAAAAGTATTGGAACGCAGATAGTAGATACGGATCGTTTGATTACTCCTTCCTTCAGCAACTTTGGCATAATTTCTTCCGAATGCCGTCTTAGCTACGTTGAAAGCCTACCCTCCGATTTATAATTCAACCTGGATGTTCATAAGAGATTAAGACCTTTTTTTTATGTTCTAAAATATTATCCTTTTATATTAAACCTGGCCCGTAACCACTCCTTCAGTCGATAAGAAACCGTAATTTATCAATCTAAATAATTCTTGTGTATCAATTATTACCAAACAGGAAACGAAAGTAAAATGAGAATTTCAGTCCTAATAACCAACCAGTTGTAGAAATATAGGGAATCTCTGGCATAATCCTAATCCAGGTCCCTGGCATCAAGCAGCTGGGGCAGTATCTGAACAAAACTTGCCCATTCAAAGTCAAATAAGTAACAATAGTAACAACCCACAACCTGCTCATGGTCCAGGTAGACCCTGGACGCAACAAAGATACAGTGTAAGGATAGCTGACGTAACAGGTGATGCACAAAATGGACCATCCTCCCCGTCAAACTAGGACCGACTACTCTTAGCCTTCTGAGACCGGTCGGAGGACAGGGGAAGGGCAACTTACGAAATTGAGTCCACCTGTTAAGATATAATGGTGGACTAGATATTAAAGAGGAATCAAGCACCTAACCAAGACAGTGTAAATTAGGTAAAGGTAAATTAGCAAGCTAAAATTAAAGTAATTACTAAGGAGGTGACAGTGGTGATAGTTTTGGATACTGGAGCTACTAAGAGCGTGATGAGTCAGAATTTTTACAAACAGATTAGTCGTAATAAGGTTTTTGCTTTGCCAGTACGGAACTATAGGATTACTGGTGCTTTTGAGGCACAGTCACAGACTGTAAAATTTCAAATACAAGTGGATGTAGTAGTCGAGGAATCAGATTTAAAATGCGCCTTCTTGGTCGTAAAGAACTGTCCGTTGCTTCTATCTGGGGATGAGATTCCCTGTGTGAGAGGACAGTAACACGAGTAATAGGTTCAAGATGGGACATTGCTATTTAGAGAGTGAATGTAATGGAATAAGATTAAATTTGGTGGAAACACCGGAGGTGTATGGTAAATACTGCCAGCATATTAACGTACGTTGTGTTAGATCTGAGTTGGTTCATATCGTGACTGATTTTTGTAGCGGAAATCAGTTCAACAAAACATATGGAATAAGAATAATATCATTGGTAACAAAGTAGCCGAACCAAAATAATTAACTGAAGGCCAATAGAAAGAGTTGCATTAATTACTAAGCAGGGATATTCAAGTGTCTGATGAAAATAAAAGCCTATATGTGTCATATGGAAGTTTATCCACACAAAGTCTTTTGCCGTACCTTTGACTAAAAAGGAAGCTGTAACTAAAGAAATACGTAAGATACTTGATTGGAAAATCATAGAGCCTTCAAATTCATCGAATAGCAGTCGTCGGCGATAGCCAAGCCAAGGGGAAGTATCAGATTGGTTCTGGATGCGCACATCCCACAGGTACAAAAATCGAAAGCAATACTATTGGATAATGCGTCTCTTTTCGCAGGGTATAAATGTAAAGAATTCTTAAGAGACCAAGGTATTAAACAAATTTTAATATCCAGATCCCATCCCGAATCGAGTCCAGTATAGAGTATGTATCAGCTTTTCAAGATTTTTTAACAGTCTGACTCATTCCTCGACAAAACACAGCCAGTCGAGGTAATGGTAAATCAGACAGAATCAAATGAATGGATTAACCCATACTGAAAGTACCTGACATAAGTAGTAACAAGGAAAACTAACTGAAACAGGTTTTACAAGAACTGCACCACAGTGAATAAAAGCGAAAGCTTCATTACGGTAAAAAACTGTGAAAAACACTCCCATATCACTAGGGAAAAGATCTTGCTAAAACGCCATCCGAAGGCATCGTTTATAAAGAAGCAAAATAAAAAATAGCAAATGATGTATTCCGATCCCTCTACAATACCGGATACTCCTCGTGAAGGAAGCTATTTAGTGATATATCCACAAACTAGAAGTATAAAGGGAAACAACCCTGATACAGATATTAAGAAATATTTTAAATAAGTGTGTTGCTATAATTTTTATTTTTGTTATAACTCATTGTTGATTAAGGTAGAAAATATTACCCTTCTTATTTATGTCAAGAGGTTAGTAAATGTATAATTTTCAGTAAAATACAAGTTATAATTAATAGATTATTGACTAATGCCAAGAATGGTGAATAACATCAATAATTTTATTGACTCTGCTATGAACAATTAGTGAGCTAGAATCTATTAATTAGAGCAGCTCATGACCTGAGAGCAATTTTGTAAAAGATAGGTGTAAAATGTATACGTTTAGTTAATTCGACGATTAACCGAGTAACCTATTTACTATGTAAAAGGAAAGGGTTTAGCTCATGCGTGAGAATACGTAGATATACTTGTATTCTAGATTGCACAGTGGCTTATCATAGTTGGAGTGAGGTACGTATGTGTCATTACAGGTTTCCTGTCAAACGCGTTTTCGCTTAAGGATTCTTCCGTGATTTAATGTTCGGAAATTGTGGCTTACTCGCGGTGACTGAAAATGCCTGGCTGTGAGTACCAACGTGCTACGTCCACCACCTCTCGATAAGTAAAAGTAAGTTGTGTGGTTACTAATGTGTACTGAATAATTTATAACCCAAAAATATGCAATATTGTTACTGAAATGTCAAAATACCTATGTCAATGTCTTCAGTCGGAGTTGTGACATAAGAAACTGAAGATAAACTAGAATGATACGCTCAGAGGCATTACATGTGAAATTGTTAGGATGTAATTCTGAATACGGTGTACAATTGTCTCTTCTTCACAATATTGGAGTACCGGAAGCTGTTCTTCATTGACTGCTATATCATCAGCTGAGCAGCCTGCAGTCTGGGGGCAGGAATTCGATTCCCTGTGCAAGAACAGTCGCGCCGGGTCTCGATTTCCATAACCGCAAGCCACAGACCTGGCTGGTCAGCACACATATGCACTCAACCGGTCACCAGAAGCGCTGCGACGGTGGTCAAGAATAAGAGAGACCAAAAACAACGACAGTAAGAAACATCATGTAGTATTTTAATGTAATCCTTAACGTGTTTAACGAACTCAATGAAATTATGTACTCCGATTTGAGTTTATATTTCAACTGTTCTGTGATATGTCTGTGAAATATTTAAGGCGCAAGAACGTTTAAGCTCATCCTAGCTTAGTAATGAAATGCTTATCGTGTCAATGGAATACACGACGAGGAAAATCCTTGCGCTCGCCGTAGCTTAGTACTGATGTACTTAACGTATCAAGGAAATATTTAAAGAGTGAGATGTTTAAGCTCGCACTAGTATGCTGTAGAAATCTTAAGATATGAATTATTAGCTTAATCATGGAATATTTAGCACACACTTGTGAACAGCTTCGGAATACTTAAGAGCAAATCTGTACAAGCTCACGTAATGATAATTAGGAAATGTTTAAGAGCAACATCTATGGACTCTTTTAGCAATAAGAATGACATATGTAAGAATACCTTTAGTAAATAATAGCTAAAATGATAGCAATAACTTCACAAAAATTATCGAGAGCTAGAATACCATATATGTTCAAACACTTACACAGAGCGATAGTTTACTTCTGGACTGTGGTTAGTCAAGTAATCTTTTACATCTACTATCCCCAGTACGGGGAGCTTTGTAACCACTTCCTTGGTCGATAAAAATTGTAATTTGTCAATTTAAATAATTATTACATATAGTAAATTAAATTTTTATCAATATTCATCAAAGTAACATTAATATTAAAACTACCAAGAACTTATAGGTGTAAAGAATAAGTTTCTGTAAACAGTGTATTGGTTTTTACATTATATGCGCTAATATAAGGAATTGTTTCGTTTACTATTCCTATTGCTGCTACTATTGCTATCATTGTTGTTCTTTCTTCTGATGCGACTTTGAATTTACTCTCATGTTACGTTGATTGTATATGATATGAGAGGAAAATACAGTAATTATAAGATAAAGTTATGTACTTTAAAGTAGCGCAAGAGACTCCTTTAAGTGATCGTTGAACTGCAAGTGATTTCAAATGTTATCAAACATTTACGGGCATTGAAAAATTTTAGGGATTGTAATAGACAATACTCGAGATATTTTACAACCTAAAAACTAAGTGAGTTGATTCAAGCTGATTTTTTTCATAAACTATGTGAAATATACGCGACGAAGCGGAGCGTCCTTCAGTTGTCAGGGTTAGTTGCCTCTTCACTCAATAACGGATCTCTCTCGATCTCATTCGTGTTCGCTGGTCGACTTTACTTCAATAAACTTTAATTCAAGGTTTAGAAATGTTTTGCTGGACCAGCAGGGAAAAGATATTGAATTCATATCAGGTACGCTTTCATAGAAAAGCTGTAAATATAGTGTTTTATGTATTGTAAAGCTTCCGACCATAGAACAATTTTTTGCGTAAACGCCTACGGATTTCTGTCTTCCTTCCCTTCAATATTACAGAATAATCTATTTACTATTTACTATTCTCCTGCGCATACAAGGAAAACACAGTGTCCCTGTGATAAATAATTTAAAAAAATCTACGTAACAACTTAGCACTCACACAACAGAAAAATTTCTTCTGAATATTGCCATGACTACTCTCAAAACCTGTCCTCCAACTCAACTTCGAAATTCAGAAGAGATTAAGACCTCGTTTTTTATGCCCTTAAATGTTACCCATTTATATTGAATCTGGTCCATGTGGAAATAAACGCAATCTGATTGAAATTATTTTCAGTGCCAAGGACCTGAGCAAATCGCTAAGGAATGATAAAAGAGGGGCTAACTAGAATTAACCAGCACAAAACTGAAACTAGATACCTTACCGTAGGTCTCTTGCAGTAACAAGGATCGTGTAAAGGAACTCCATCTCAAGATGTAATTCAAGCAATGCAAATGGATTTTGCAACTAGTGCCGTATATCAACTACTAATAATCTGAAAACCCTCTAAGGTAGTGCGGTAGCGGAATTTATCTCAATTTCTCCATCTTTGTTGGCACGTGTCTTGAAAATTCAACAGCAACACGAACTTAAGCTGAAAAATTTAATTGCTTTATCTCCTGTCCATGTTTCAGCTCGCCATTTTCTCACTGATTTTAAACACAGCTAAAATGAATGTGGAATTTCTCTAAAACGTGGTTTTCACGCAAATTCATGTGAAGCCATGGAACATGTGGACGCCTAAGCTGAACAAAATCCAAGGGGGAGGGCTGGGGGAGATCAAAATAAGAGCGTAAAAATCACAAATTATGTGCAAATGTAATGTAACATTTGAGTACAATATTACGTATTTCATGTGTACATACCATTCAGTCGACCTTGTCCCTTTGCATTACCACTGGCCGGCCGGAGTGGCCGAGCGGTTCTAGGCGCTACAGTCTGGAACCGCGCGACCGCTACGGTCGCAAGTTCGAATCCTGCCTCGGGTATGGATGTGTGTGATTACCTTAGGTTAGTTAGGTTTAAGTAATTCTAAGTTCTAGGGGACTGATGACCACAGCAGTTAAGTCCCATAGTGCTCAGAGCCATTTGAACCATTTTTTGCATTACCACTGGGTACAACAGACAAAAGAAAATCACAATGTATTGACAGTAATGCCTGAAGCATTACTTCACGAGTGTCAGGGCCATAAGATAAGCCACTGGATTTCTCGGATGACCGAATGACAATTTGATTTTGATCCCCACGTGTTCTAAGGAAGTTGAAAGAGCAGGCAAAGATCTATTGTTTCCGATGTCGAGACACCTGAGAAATGTACCACAGAAAGAAACCTAATGATGCTCAATGGCCTGGAAGTCACATAATGTACAATCACGTAAATGAAGCACAATTATACAAACCAGAAACCATCTGACCATAATTCAGCGAAACCATGTAAATGTGCCATTTCATTATTAAAAGACAGAGCGTCTTTACTACTAAGTAGATCATTATAACCGGAGGAGGAAGAGCAGAACGACCATTTTTCTGATGGTCACGAAGCCTCGGAAACCAATTTTGCATTCAAGCTTGCCTATTGGCTGACGCCCGTAGAAACCCGCAGGACTCAAATACATCACTTACAATTTCCACCCAGAGATGTGCTACCACAGCAGACAGATAGGTGACCACATATTTTCAGGGAGACAATCACCTATCACCGTGCTCTTGAAGACACGACGTGAAAGGTTTTCTCGCAGTATCAGATTCCTTTCAACGTGCACAACTTAGCCAACGTTTCTTTCATAACTTTACAAGAAAATCAATAGAAAAAGAACTACAATCTTAATAATATAAATAATTCTTACAATTGCGAATTTCGATTTAATGTATGAACGTTACTGGTTTGTATTTCGCACAGTCGAACAGCACGGTAAAATATACATCTACAGTGCATTAGGATTGTTCAGTTTTGTTAATGACAGAGTAGCTCAGGGAAACAACAGCGCGTAGGATCGCGACTGTAACATTTACCATACTTTATTAAGACTGTTTCTTAGATTTTTATTGAGCATTTCAAATTTTGATCCCCCACGTTGTAGTTTGATTTTGCTTTCTCACACATGTTATCACATTGTCGCTTCACCACACACTAAAAAAAAATCCACGTGATGACACAGTTATCCACAGGCAAACATCGTTCCCACAAAGACAAAAAAAAAAATGCAACGTGTAAATTTAGAAGGATTTTACAGCACTAGGTCATTAGAGTGATAAAATCTTAGGTAATTTCCAAGAATGATTGCCTCTCGAAGTCGCGGAATCCAAACGATACGTATCGAACGTGTGATCCTAAATCGATCACGAGGCTCTGGTGGCGGGCGTTATAATCAGTTATTTGTGATCGTCATTTTTATGTTTTCCGTCGTTCCCTTAGTTGCTCTAAGTTACACACCTCCGCCAATTAATGGCAAAAAGAGAATTGTTCCCGTAGCGTACACATCAATCACATGGACTTTCACATGACGACAACACCGACAACGAGTCAGGTAGGTTGTCTCCTTTGTAATTACAAGTATTTTTGTAGCGCTCTTCTTTCGTCGTTGCTGAAGTTACCACCGTAAACATACTCATAATGTCCGCCACTAGAGTCGCGTGATCGATTTAGGATCGCACGTTCGATATGTATCGTTTGGACACCGCGACTTTGAGAGGCAATCATTCTAGGAAATTACCAACTCTTCGGATCAGTTTCTTCTTACCGTCATTTTCAAAATGTCCATTGTCACGTGTTCATTGGATTAAGGACGTTTGATTCTGGATTCAATACCTCGATGACAGCGGTAGACAGGAGCCAGTTGATATTGTGCGGTACCCTATACCTCAAGTTCAACAACTGTAAAAGTAAAATGCAAGGAGTGAGTTTCCGTCGATGATAAGCGGATACCAAATGATAAATGTCCTCTTGCTCTCAGAATTCAGTAAGACGAAACAACCCTCGGCGATTCACGTTAAAAGCGAAATTTTTACTTGGAGCTACCGTGATTTTCATCACTGGTGATGCGCAATATATTTAGTAACATGGTCGTTCGTGCTCCAGTTTTAACCACTACGGTCCGCCCACCTGCTTCCGAGATGATCGTATCTTGTCAGTCACTCAAATATACAGATCTGACTTCGAACTGAATGCTGGCTTGATATATATATTACGTTTTTGTAAGTTACGCTGAAGTGGCCTCAGATGATAAATGGATGTCTGCTTCTCAGAGCTTGCCTTGCTGTCTGTCAAGTTCATAATGTTGCGTTCCTCCACAACAAAAGTCATTCCCACGATAAGATCAAGTAGCTGTAACAGCCATTATCTAATTCAGACAACAAGGCTTGATTGACGCTTATGAGCCTTTCCTATGCTTGCTAGACTACTCCACGCAGAAGGCGCGAACTGGAGCAGTGCGCTACCTTTTCTTACTTTACCTATTTGTATAGCAGAATAAGAGTTATTTAGAAAAATAAAGAGAAGACAGAAACGCAGATGAAGGGTTTGATCACATCTCTACACCCAGTATCCGCAACCACTTGAGTACCGAAGATGTGACGGCTATAAAATGCTCGAAAAATGTCAGGATGTTTCAACTGAGGGTCTTCTTTGACCAGCTGTTTTTACTGTGCCGCCGTAGCGAAACGATCACCCTAATAGAAACAACAAAACCATTAGACACTATAGAGGCACAGCGACACGTAAGAGGAAAGCAACACAGCACAGCAGAAATCAGCACCTTCGTTCCCGTCAGTTGTCCTCAAGAAGCATAATACAAGCAAGAATCTGCTATATTAGTTCTATTGTGAAAGTACGTCATCCGACTTCACAGGTGGGACTATGCGAAGATAACCAGCGGGCGTAATCTTCTGTATTGGAAATGACGTCTGTCCAGATCACAACGTAGACACTTTCCCTTGGATGTTGAAATTCTCTCGATTCAAACCACACTACGTACAGCTACGAAGATGATGTGCTGTATAAAACTGATACATATACTATTTGTAGTTTGACGGGCTAGTGGTACATAATAATGATACTAATAACGCATCTATGAAAGATCTACAAGGTTCGTGCGAATCACTACCACCAAAGACGATCTCATCCTTAATGGAAAATATTATGCCCTATATGAACTGTCGTGCTCGGTAATACCGTATAAATATCTTTCCAATTGAAAACCACTACCAAACTGTGTAGAACCAGCTAATTGCAGTATGCTTCTCTGCCCTTTCAAATAATATTTATTACACGTCGCACTGTCGGAGGTATAATATACTCTCTTGTTTACTTGACGATATTAATCAAAAGTAGCTTCTGTACGTAGTAGCCACGCCACAACAATATCGTTGCATAATTTGAATACCAACGTATTAATTCGTTTTAAAATTCTCACCCTCTCACTACAAAAAAAAAAAAAAAAATTAATTTTCTTTCAAGAATTTATCATCTTTCCCTTTAAGGAAACTACTGGAGCTAATTTCTCTCCTTTTTAGTTTATGATGTGTCTAATAATTTCTCTCTTTGGAAATTAACAAATCTGAACTAATATTTCTATTTCTTTGGGAATTAATATCTTTGATATCTTTGCTTTTTATAACATTTCAGACTTTTCTTCAGCTAATCTTTGACTTCCTTTTGCTTCTTTACTTTACGATATTGGCAAATTGTTCGTTTTCTGCAAGGCTGAGCTTTACTTTTTAAATATCTTTGAATTTGGGTAAATAAGACTTGAGACGATTTTTTTAAACAGAAACTGTCCTGTCTTTATTGTCTGTTTTCTTTCATGAACGGGTACAAGTCAGTTTCGATTTTATTAGATCCGACCAATCAAATAAATCCCTCCAAGCGGAAAAGTAAAAAAAAAAAAAGGTAAACAAAAAACATGAGCGTTGCCACCATTTTTAAATTGGTTGAACTATAAAATGGACACAAAACTAATCCCACTTCAGGCGCTGAGTTTCCGTGGACCCCCTACTAATGAAATTACTCAAAACACAGCACTCGAACGCTAGGAAGGACAATTAGCGTGTCCTCAATATCAGTGGTTCTTGCTTGGTTGTTTAGGGTTTTATAGGAAAAGCTACTAGATTCGAGATCGTGCTTGCAAATCTCTTACTTAGATTGGTTCTCGCTATATCACATACAACGTCCAGTTCTCCTAATTAACATAACACAGTCCTTTTATCTACATAGATATTTCCATACTTGAACTGTAATACATTGACACACAAAATGAGGTGGCAAAACAATACTTAAGACAATATCACGAGGTCACCATTTCCATGTGCTTGCTTTAACCCTCAAATACACTAATGCAACAACGCAGAGGCACTATTTCCTTAGTGCGTGCTTTCACCACCTTCAAATTCAAATCAAAATTTGTCCTGATAACATCTCTTATCCATCACAACAAAATGGAGAATCTACAATCCAACCGAGATACGGATTGCCTACAAATGAGTCATTTTCAAGCAACACTTCGTCAAGTAACTGTTTTGGCATAAAATTACCATCCACAAGAGATCAGTTCTGAACAACAATATACCACAGTCCCTACTGCTACCTCAGGCTAAATTCTAAGGTCCGACATAAATCGATCACTGGATGATTTTCGCCCTATAGAATGATATCAAAATTGGCGCACACTTCTTTCAAATAAGTCGATAACTATCTCATGGAATTCTCCTTAACGACCGTAGCGTTTGACTAAAACACTCCGGAGTCTAACCCCGATTCAGACTCAACTTATTCGGGCTATCAACCAACAATGAATAACGGAATTTATCATCGGACAAAACAAGAACCATTTATGGTGAACAAACATAGCAGGCTAATTCTCTCTTTTAACAGTAGTTTGTTTTTCTTTGCGGTTGCTGTTGTAGTTGGTCAGCTGCACGTTAAAAGTTATATTTGCCGTAAGCCGCAATTCTGCAGTCGTCCGAGCGGAGTAAACTCGCTGATTTTTGACCGGATTCTGTTGCTCACTAAGTGAGAGAATAAATTAGAAATTGAAGTCATTCATAAAATCTAGCGTCGTACTAGAAATTGGCTACAGTATCACGAGACAGGGAAATTTTTGTCTACAGTATCATGAAACATATGGCAAAGGAAGCTCTGGAACTGGTCACCTTGGTTGCGTCTTTCAAAATACCAAAGATTGCTACTGACGGTGTTGACAACTCTGTTTCTACTGTGGATGTCGATAAAATATCGAACTACTGATATTTTTTCTGAAAATATCGATGTGTAACTGACTTTTTCAATCCACCCACAAATCGTTATACCGATATTAAAATGGCAATTTCGAGTGCCGATAATTTCATTTTATATATTTTTTCCATTTTCGGCAAATAGTTGAAATCGTTCTTTTGAAATTGTAGTAGAACATAATTTTACTTCCAATGTGTGAAAGAGTCTTACTACTTTCTGAGCTTTCATCACATCTTTCTCTTTGTGTGAAGCAAGTGTAGGTGGCACAAAGAAGTCCGATTGCACAGGTGTGTGTGTGTGTGTGTGTTGGGGGGGGGGGGGGGGCGGGAGAGGGATGGCGGTGTGAATGTAATAACAAGATTTACGATGTAAAGAAATAGTATACCACTTGCGCCAAAAAACAGTTTTTAAGGCAACTAATGTGCTATTTTTTTTACATCGGCTTTCTTCGAAACCAGTTGCTGAAAATATTGAACAAAATTGTAAATGACAAGATTGGTAACGCTGACGTAATGTGCGCTCAGCGCTACCAACAGAAACTGCAACATTTAATCTCACCGCGTAATGTCGACACTACAACTGCTAGTTTGCTGGCGTTTCAGAAATGAAAAAACTGGGAAATCAACATGAAGTATTCCGAACAAATGCGATACGTGACGAACCCAACGACGGATCCATCGGATACCTTTTATTGTGCCACATATGCAGTTAACATTGTTAGTATAGTGGTTTTCGTCAAGCTTGAACGTGCATCGTTTGCCTTTCAGTTCTTGCTCTAAGGTGGATAAGCAGTCTGCTGGATTGTTGATGTAGAGAATATGTAATAATGTATAAATACTTAACTATGCAACTCTAAAAACGTCAATATATTTGCAGTGAGCAGCCGATATTTCTACAGGCTCGTACGACGATATTTTTTCCGTCGATATGTCTACATATCAATATATTTTTTCGAAATATCGGGACTTGTAGTTATATTTTTTTAAATATCGACATTTGGCATTCCCAATATTTTTAAAAATATCAACCGTCCAAATTTGTACAACGCGCCTACACAGTACTTAAAAGGTACCTGTCAACCTGAACATCTCTGCAAAAACGGCGAACTTAATAAAAAAAAACAATAAAGATAAATGTCAGCATACGATAGCCTAACAACTCCTTGAATACTTATATGAGTATCGCTGAGGAAAATACTTCGTCATAAACAGAGGAAGAATACGTAAAATATCCATTGTCGGTCATATGCCATAGTCTTTTGAATCAAGACGTTGTGATTAACGGGCGTTTACACGTCGAAAGATACCTGGCATACTTTCCCCATCTCGTCCTCTCCTCTGGATCTGTCATTTTATGCCATTTACATTGCTCTTATTCTGGTCACGCTTCTCTAAATTAATATTTTCTACCTTATATGTAACCGCTTTTAATTTTTTCCTCATTCCTCTTTTTCTCTCCATGTTGAAGTCATAATAAATATATACACTACTTAAGACGGTATAGAAAAAAACCTTTCAACCCTTATTTTGTAGCTGAAGTATTGAAAGAGTGTTTATCCATTTTCGTTGTGTTAAACACTGTATGCATTTCAACAACGTTGTTTATCATGTAACTGTTACTTTTCGCTACGTTAAGTGAAAATGTTTTCAAAACCGCTTAAGCTGTAAATCGTGGTCGTGGCATGTCGGAAAGCACGCCTACCCGATTTTCGACAGTAGTCGTTTTTTTTATGCACTATGGAGACGCCAAACTGGCAAGAGCAATTCATCACTTTTTTCAACAAATGTATCATTTATATGTATGTCACTAGGTGTCCTATGACCTTCCACTTCGAACAGCAGAAGCGACGACATTACTGTGGACAATGTGGTACTCACAAGGGAAACTCCCCATCGCAGCCCCTCAGATTTAATGGTAAGAGGGCCCATTGGACATCCCGTCAAAAGCTGAACACAGATCAAGCATGGAAACAGGAAGAACGTGCATTGGGTTCTGAAAAAGGAAGCAAAATATAAACAAGAACACGAAGTGGAATATAGAGCACCCGTGAACAGAAGTGCGTCGGGATTAAGTGGTTACGGTGTTAGACTGCCAGGTGGGCGAATCGTGCTTAAACATCCTTCATGCCTTTTTTTCCGTTGTTCGCTTTATCACACACGGCATTAGTGACATGTGTCATATCTTTTGTACGACTGGTAAGTTAGTTAATATAGGTGTTGGTATAAATGTGAATGTGACCACTCTCAAGGAAATAATGAAAACATAATAGTTTGTCACCGAATTTCACAATCACACGGTTTCTCTGTGCTCTGTCAAAAGATATATTTTTAACGTTTTTTAAATTGCGTTTCGTTTTGGAAATTTTTACTCTTGAATTCCTCTGTTGTAACTTAGTTCACATCCATTTATTTATTGTTCATTTCTGCGAGACTCCTATGAGGTATCTCGACTGCTCTCACTATTCATCACATTTACTCCCGACGGTAACATATCCTTACCACATGACTCATATTGTACAATCAGTGTATAGTACGACAACTGTCAAGACCACAGAAAGAGCACAAACATTTCAATGACAGGACTGACAGTTCATACCGTTGTGGGGAAAAAAATTGATCGGCGCTAGGGAGGTTTGAAAACGGCACGCCTGCTTAATAGTGCAGCACTATGGGAACTCATCCACAATGTCGTTATTTTTCTAGCCAACCTTTTATTGCACTTCTTGTTCTTGGACCGTTCACTGTTTCTATTTTGCTTTTTTTTCACAGTTCAGTACAACTTCTTCCTGTTTTCATGCTTGATATGTGTTCAGTTTCAGACGGGCTATCCACTGGGCCATTTTATCGCTAAATCTGATTTGAGGGGGGTGGGATGGGTAGTTTCCCTGGTCAGCTGCGCTAGTTGCTGCATCTCTTGCACCGCGCGCTCCCATCTTCTCACGGAACGAGAAAAAGTGACCAGATTTTAGGTATATACTCAGCGAGTGACATAACTTAATTGCGATTGCGTAATTAATTTGTTACATCCTAAAAGGCATTACACTGTAAACTTTGCATTTCTGTTTCACTGACTAGTGCATCAATCCTTGCTCTGGTCTTAAAGATGTATACACGTCAAAAAAAAAATGTATGAGAAAGTTTGATAGGTGAGAACAAGACGTCATGGATGAATTAGTGAAAAGAGTTGACCATGTCTGAAAATGCGAAGAGGTGCCTTTCGGTGCGGTAGCGGTGAAAAGGGCGGCGCTTGAAAGTTTAGCACGGGACGACAAAAACCATGGAGCTGACCCTGCTTCAACCAAGGAGTCACGAAACCATAGTGGTTAATAGAGGGAGCTTAAATTCTCTGTGGTAAGATATTCTTCGTTCCATAATAGACTCGTGTACTTTTGGTAGCTGGTACCTACATCATCACGTATTTCACCACGTGATAAGTTGGTGGTTCAATCTTATTACAATTTACACTATTGGCCATTAAAATTGCTACACCACGAAGATGACGTTCTACAGACGCGAAATATCACCGGCAAGAAGAAGATGCTGTGATATGCAAATGATTAGCTTTTCAGAGATTTCAGACAAGGCTGGCACCGGTGGCGGCACCTACAACGTGCTGACATGAGGACAGTTTCCAACCGATTTCTCATACACAAACAGCAATTGACCGGCGTTGCCTGGTGAAACGTTGTTGTGATGCCTCGTGTTAGAAGGAGAAATGCGTACCATCACGTTTCCGACTTTGATAAAGGTCGGATTGTAGCCTGTCGCGATTGCGGTTTATCGTATCGTGACATTGCTGCTCGCGTTGGTCGAGATCCAATGACTGTTAGCAGAGTATGGAATCGGTGGGTTCAGGAGGGTAATACGGAACGCCGTGCTGAATCCCAACGGCCTCGTATCACCAGCAGTCGAGATAATAGGCATCTTATCCGGATGGGTGTAACGGATCGTGCAGCCACGTCTCGATCCCTGAGTCAACAGATGGGGACGTTTGCAAGACAACAACCATCTGCACGAACAGTTCGACGACGTTTGCAACAGCATAGACTATCAGCTCGGAGACCATGGCTGCGGTTACCTTTGACGCTGCATCACAGACAGGAGCGCCTGCGATGGTGTACTCAACGACAAACCTGGGTGCACGAATGGCAAAACGCTATTTTTCGGATGAATCCAGGTTCTGTTCACAAAATCATGATGGTCGCATCCGTGTTTGACGACATCGCGGTGAACGCACATTGGAAGCGTGTATTCGTCATCGCCATACTGGCGTATCACCCGGCATGATGGTATGGGGTGCCATTGGTTACAGGTCTCGGTCACCTCTTGTTAGCATTGACGGCACTTTGAACGGTGGACGTTACATTTCAGATGTGTTACGACCCGTGGCTCTACCCTTCATTCGATCCCTGCGAAACGCTACATTTCAACAGGATAATGCACGACCGCATGCTGCAGGTCCTGTACGGGCCTTACTGGATACAGAAAATATTCGACTGCTGCCCTGACCAGCACATTCTCCAGATCTCTCACCAATTGAAAAACGTCTGGTCAATGGTGGCCGAGCAACTCGCTCGTCACAATACGCCAGTCACTACTCTTGATGAACTGTGGTATCGTGATGAAGCTGCATGGGCAGCTGTACTTGTACACGCCATCCTAGCTCTGTTTGCCTCAATTCCCAGGTGTATCAAGGCCGTCACTACCGCCAGAGGTGGTTGTTCTGGGTACTGATTTTTCAGGATCTATGCACCGAAATTGCGTGAAAATGTAATCACATGTCAGTTCTAGTATAATATAATTGTCCAATGAATACCCGTTTATCATTTGCATTTCTTCTTGGTGTAGAAATTTTAATCTCCAGTAGTGTACATATGTATACACAGATCAGCCAGAACATTATGACCATCGACTTACCCGTCCAGGCGACTGCGGCGTCACCTGTCGAGGAATGGCTGATAGCCAGACACACGGACGGTGCACGTAATATCACTGAGTAGAATGTGCGTAGAATGGGGAAGGCACGCGACCTATCTGAGTTTGACTGAGGGCATATTGCAGTGGCCGGAGGCTCGGCACTAGCATTTCGAGAACTGCAGGAGTTGTCGAGTGGTCGAGGAGTGCTGTGGTGAGTGTGTTCAAACACGTGGCGAAACCAAAGTGAAACGATGTCCAGACGTCGTGGATTTTGGCGGCCACCCCTCATTGCGGATGTCGGACCTTTAAGACAGGACAGACTTGTAAAACAGAACAGGCGGCGAACTGTGGCGGAACTAACACCAGACTTTTCTGGTGGACAGAATGCAAGTGGGCCTGAACGCACAGTGCACTGAACACTCCTAACGATGGGCCTCCAAAGCCGACGACCCTTGCATGTGCCAGTTTTTATACCACGAAATCGGAAACTACGACTGAAATGGGCATGTGACCATCGACACTGGACTTTGGCGCAGTGGCAGAGGTTGCATGGTCTGATCAATCCCGATACCTTCATTATGCCAATGGGGCAGCGCGAAACCGTAGTCTTCCAGGGGAACAGCTCCTTGACGCCTGTGCTGCTGGACGGAGACAAGCCGGCGGCTGCTCCATTGTGCTCTGGGGACCATTCATGTGGGCATCTGTGGGTCCAGTGGAGCTCGTGCAAGGTATCACGACGTCCAAGGAATATCGTACACTGGTTGTAGACCACTTACAGCCCGTCATGACGATCATGTTTTCCGACGGCAGTGTCATTTTCAACAAGATAATGCACCACGTCGCAAGACCAGGAGTGTGATGGAGTGGTTCGAGGAACATAGTAGCGAGTTCTAATTGATGGGCTGGCCCCGAACTAGCCAGATCTGATCCCGATCGAACACATGTGGGATGTGATTGAACATGGCGTCAGAACTCATCGCACCCCTCCACGGAATTTACGGGAATTATATGACTTGTGTCCGCAGATGTGGTGCCAACTCTCTCCAGCGACCTACCAAGGCCACGTTGCTTCCATGCCACGCCCTATCACGGCTGTTACCAGTGCCAAAAGTGGACATACCGGCCATTAGGTAGGTGGTCGCAATATGCTGGATGATCAGTCACCATGCGGTACATGACGGAGTGCAGCTTGTACCAATGCTAGTCACTTCCATTCCTGTTACACTGGCTAAAGGAGTGGGAGAAAAACAACTGTCTATATACTTCGAACGAACTCTAATTTCTCTTAATCTTGTTCTCGCGGCCGTTACAGATGCTGCAAGTTGGGGACCAGTAGAATCGTTCTGCAGTCAGTCGCAACTGCAGGTTCTCTAAACTTTCTTAGTACTGTTTCGCAAAAACAACGCCTTGTTCTCTCCTGGGATTCATAGTCGAGTTCACGAAACATTTTCGTATACTCGCTTGTTGATGCAAACAACCGGCAGCAAATCTAGCAGCACGCCTTAGAAGTGTTTCGATGGCTTCGTTTAATCTGACCTGGTGCAGATGCAAAACACTCGAGCAGATGGATCGCAGAAGTGTTTTGTACGCAGTCTCCTTTACAGACAAGCTACTTATACGTCGGATTCTCCCAATAAACCGAAATCGACCTTCCTTACAACCGACTTTACGAGCTCATTCCATTTATGTCGCTTTCGAATGTTACGCCTAGAAATGTCTATATGATGCTCCAGCGTGTTTAATTTTTTAAATGCTAAATTGAAAACTTCAGTTTTCCTTTTTCTTTCTTCTGTTGTTTATCATTCTTATAGACGCGCAAATTTCTACTACCATTTTTTTAACAGAAAGTGTTACTATTTCTATTTTCCCAGCATTTTTCGAATTTTGTTATTAGATCACAATGGGGATTTTCATCCTATTTCCAACCACCCGGCAAATGTTTCTTCAGAGATCGATTTACAGTCAGTCTAAACTTTGCCCATAATTATTCTACGTTCAGCACATTTGTACTAAATTGCGTCCATTCATTGTGTAAGTGGGATGCTAACGACTGCTTATTTGCACTTTCTAACATAAAACCTCTCTTAACCTTATTGATAGATTTATTAATTGTAACCATCATCGCTATGGTGACTTCTTGATCGCCAGTCCTTGTCTCTATACTGACACTGTCAATAACGTCAGGCCTGTTTGTAGCTACGAGGTGTAAAGTATTCTCATTTCGTGTGGTTCGTCGAAATAGTTGCCCAAGCCGGTTTTCAAAGAAAGACTGTGTTTCCTTACCACCTCTAGTGCATCCATGGATGTCCCAGTCTATACTCGGTAGAGCAAAGTAACATCCGACTAATACTTCATGATTGGGATTATTGCACGTTACTGAGCGTAGACTATCTTCGAATGATTCTACAACTGTTAAGCAGTTGGCCGGTAAAATCATCCAATGATTACGTCTAATTTAAGTTCATCTATGTCAGTTAGTCGCATCAAGATAGCTTCGCGACTTCGATCCGGACAGACATAATATCTTCGCCGATTGCAATGAATGCTGTCCCTCCTGTAATGTCTTTTCGACATACATTCCACGTATCGTTAAATACGTCGGAGCTTTCTGCTGCGGGTTTCATCCAGCTACATGTCCCGCGTATAATTTGAACGCTACAGCTTACCTGGAGAGCGGCAAATTGAGGGACTTTTACGAGTTTACTATAAAAATCTTGACATTCGAAGTGTCTACGCCTTTTACGCGATCTGATTTCACTCTTTGCGTACCTTCCATAGAGGACCTCATAAGATCGCCTAATCTGAAACAAAAATCATTTCCAATCCACACGTACTGTCCTGCCCGAGAAACTTCTTCTTCTGTGTAGTGCGACCTTACGGAACGCCTCTTTATAAAGATTTAAACATCTCATTTATTCAAAAATCTCATCGATGAAGCTTATAGTATACTTGAGCTTGCTGCTTACAAACTTGTCAGTGGAAGAGACTGAAAACATTTTATATCAACTGCCTAACACAGGACTGGCGCAGCATGCCTCGCGAAACGTTCCATTCCAGCGAATGCTTCCTCCTCCCCTTCTACAACTCGACCAGTGCCTTGATGTTACTGCCGCCCTCCCCCCCTCCCCCCCCCCCGCCATGTTGCCTATCTGCAGCAATGTCTGAACGTCTGTCACCCCGTTTGGGTCGTGAGACATACATATTCCCTTTGCGTAAGCGCCATAGGGCATAGACTACTAAAAGTTTGATTTTTACTTATTTGTTTCACATTCTGGCACGTACATTAACGAGATATTTAAACATTTAGGTTAGATGTGTTCAATTTGATCTTGACCAGTTCTGTAATATTAACTTCAATTTCCGCTGTAAGAAAACGAAGCTGACGTCCCAGCGACTCATTGGTCACTGCATTATACTGAACAGATTTAATGCACTTTATTGAAGAAAATGTACTTTCACAAATGTGTGCTGATCTGAAACAAGATTTTGTTTTAAGAGCAAAGTCTGCAAGTAACTTGTGACGTGAGTTCAAAATCTGCAGCATCTCTTTCTGATCCGGATAGCTTGAACGGATCGATTGGTCAATTGCAGACTTTTTCTTTAAGATTACTTCTAACACATAGGGCTCCCTAATGTATAATGAAATGAAAAGTTAAACAATTTATTCCGATTTTTTTTCTTAACTGACCAATGAAGCCATTTTTTCTTCCATCGTAACTGGTACACTATCGGTGCAAATGGCAGAGCAGTTTTTAAAACATCAGCTTTCTGTACGTAACTTTTAACTGTGTTAAAATATCAAAACCTTTTGTTCTCAGCAACGGAACTAAAGCGAGTAACTCTTCATGCAAAGAAAAGTCGTTGTTTATTAGACGAATAATGATTAGTAGTTGGCAAAGATCTGTTCGATCAGTACGCTCGTCCACACACAAAGAATAATACCGACAATTTGCAACTAATTTTTTTAGTTTCTTTTTTATGCTGTGTCCCATATCAAAAATTCAGCCGAGCGGTTCTAGGCACTACAGTCCGGAACCGCGCGACCGCTCCGGTCGCAGGTTCGAATTTTGCCTCGGGCATGGATGTGTGTGATGTCCTTAGGTTAGTTAGGTTTAAGTAGTTCTCAGTTCTAGGGGACTGATGACCTCAGAAGTTAAGTCCCATAGTGCTCAGAGCCAATTGAACCATTTGAACTTGACAAAACAATTGTTTTGAAGTGTTCAGCAGCGTCATCGTAACCGAATGCTTTTGCGATTTCTATTCCACATTCTCTTGCGAGTGCTACATCGCTGAATATTTTTGAGTAGTTGATAATTTTAAACACACCGCATGCAATGCAGTTAAATTCTTTTCTTTAAGAGTTGACCTTTCCGTCAACTCATATCTTTCTTTAATTTCTCTACTAAAGCGTTATGAGATTAACATCCGTATGTTGTTTCATGGAGCGAAGAAAAATGTCGAGCAAGATTACCACCTGTATTTTGACTTACTCATTTTTACATATTGAACATTCCCGTTTTTTCATCGGAATGGTGTATATAAAGAAACACTTTATCTCCCATTCCTCACTGAAAACGCGATATTCAGTATTCCTTCGTTCCGACGTTCTTGAGAACAGTAACAGAAAGTAGCCAAAGTAATAACCACAATCAAACCCACAATAATAACCCAAGCAATAACCAAAATGACAACCAGAACTGTCAGAGGCTCGAGTCCTCCGTCGGGTATGGGTGTGTGAGATGTCGTTAGCATAAGTTAGTTTAAGTAGTGTGTAAGCCTAGGTACCGATGACCTTAGCAGTCTGGTAGCACAAATTTCCAGTTTACAACTTAACGACAGCGCAGTATTAATGAGAGTAAACGTGGACAAAGCACCGAGAGCAAGCGGACTAAGAAACAGCAATGCCTCTTGGAAGTCGGACAGCCAGTGAAGGTGTGAGAGCCCATGTTTTCAGGAAACCGACTCAGAAAGGCTGCCCCGCTCCAATGACGATAGAGAAAATAACCGTAAAGTTGCGGCGAGGTCGTGACGTCAGCTCGCAAGTAGTGTTGTAATGCAAAGCAATCACTTTAGGGGACTGGGTCGTCAGCCACTCTTTGCCAGGTCTGGTCTATGTGATAAATTTCTTCAAGCTGAAAGCTAAATACTTGAGACTACGAATATAAGTTCACATCAATGATTCCAAAGTGCCGACTCTCTGATCAGTATTACTACCTCAGACAATGGTACACGAACATGCAAGCGACTGTGGAAATGGAGAAAAGGTATAGTATGTTACCTTTCCTCAATATGGAAATATACAGAACAGCAAACGTCACACATGACATATCAAATGACAATCAATAAAAAGTCCCCTGTTTCCAGCACATCCTTCGATACCACATCCAAACATCACACAAAATCAAAGCATTCACTTGTACGTTTAACCAAGGTTCATCTGAAGTGCAACGATACCAACTTGAAGCCAGAATGACCAAAGTTACGCCTCACCTTTGAGCCATCAGCTACGGAAATGCAAACATTGGCAAATTTTTCACGATATGAAAACAAGAAACACAAACTAAGGGACACCACAAAGTAAACATTCCGGCCTTACGAAATATCCTCGGGTGGAAAGAGGAAAAATTCTCTCCCGAAAGCCAATCAGGTCAACTAAGTCATAAATACTCAGGATCCGCTTTGTAAGGCATATGTATCTGGTTCTTGAGGATAGCTTTCAGCAAGGATTAGCTTCTGTCATTGCTACGGTAGCACGATCGACATACAACTAACTTGGATGGAGGGACAGTCAGTAACTGGTAGTGTACCAAAGTAAGTGTAGTGCAGTGCTCAAGCAGTCGTACGCCATCAAAAGGAGGATAAAAGAAGATATCAGATTAGTTACAAAACAGACTGACATGAAGTACGGCAACAGCTACAGGCTTTCGTCACCGTATTTGATTGGCATATCTGCCTACGTGCTGCGACAGTGATCACTGACTCATCAGGCGTGGCTGTTTACTGTGCTGCTCCCACACACGTGATAGTAAACCATCTCAACAGCTATTGGGAGTCACGGAGCTGTGCCACACACTGTGAAACAAACTACTCTCAAGCAGAAATTTTTACGTTTCGTTTCTTGTATATCGGTGAATAATGCAATGTGTGTGCAGTAAAATTACAATAGGACAATTCGAACTATACAGTAGTCCGATAAAATGAACTATCTATTGGAAGGACAGCGAAAAATTTCGAAACTACCGCAGAACTGATTAGTCTTTGGCACATTTGTTCTATAGCTCTTCCACTCCTTACCTAGAGAGGAGATTTAACACACGTTGTCACAACTAGGCTTCTGGTCATTTCTGGCAGGTACGCAAGTAACCAAATCTATTCCTTGGACTCACAAAGTGCCAAATGCTGCGCTCAACAGCAGACACACGTTTCGTTCGTTTGGGCTATGTGTATTACATGTGTTTACCACATCAGAAAGGTGAAAGAACATAACCGATTGAAACTCACAAACTATCCGTTCTTTGTTGTCGACCCTAGATGAGTGTATTCGTACTGAAGTCATGGAAGAGGAAAACCATTTATTTATTTAGCTAATCGTATGACTAGGATCCCCCGTCGGGCAGACCGTTCGCCGGGTGCCGGTCTTTCAATTTGACGCCACTGTGGCGACCTGTAGCCGATGAGGATGATAGGATGACGATGATGAGGACAGCACAATACCCAGTCCCTGGGAGGAGAAAATTCCCCGACCTAGCCGGGAATCGAACGCTGTCCCAGAGGATTGACAATCCGTCACGCTAATCATTCAGCCACCAGGGGCGGACAGGTAAACAATACTAGATAGGGACTCCAATGAATTTCTGCTGTTGGAAACCCAGAGCTTCGATACGTTTCCGGAAGAGAATTCGGAGGAGTAAATATTGTACAGAAACGAAGAGGGTGGTAACAGAAGGGAGATTATTAAAAGATTCTGAGAATTAGCGGAGAAAGACGGTGTCGGCAGCAAGGGCTCAGATACGTTATACTCGTTGTCTGTATCTTCCTTAACACGGGAGCAAGTGGAGGAGTAGTACAGCTCACTAGAAATCTATAACCATTACGGGGAGAAAAAGAAACGGTACAATGCAGAAAAGAACTTGGGTGATGCTATCAATACCTTTGTCCAACATGGTTCTACTTACAGATGACAGAAAATATAAACTGTTTCATCGAAGGAATTTTGAGGTGAGAAAGGGCCCACAAAGAGAAGGACATGTAAGATACTGCAAAATATTGCAATTGTGGTTCTAAGGTTTATGGATGCAGATCGGCCTCTATCATGGGAGAACCATCCCATATGTATGGCAATATATCGCTCCTAATACATGAAGGTATGGCAAGCCACCTGGGGAAAAATAAAATAGAAAGAATGAAGTTCTTGTGTTTGTAGGTTTGGCAGAACTGCCCCTTATAAAGTCCTCTGCAGAACCCTTCATTTTTGGAGTTATTCTCCAACTCAGAAACAATCCATCAGGCCAATGGTGGTGCTGCGATGTTTCCGATAATCTGATTTGTAGATACTAAAGAGCTCATTCCTTTAAAGGACGAAGCGCCATGTGTTCAGTGTGTTCCTCAACGCAGCTTGAAATAATGTTGCCCTCTATAAAGGGAGAAAGCATACTACGTTCTCCTTTAACAGGAGTTTAAATGCATATAATGAGCCACAATTTAGTTCTAGCTCACTACATTACAAAAAGAAGACCACTCTTAGTGATTTCAATTTACAAAATTAGACTCCAAACAGCTCACGTATCTCTAAATTCAATAAACAAGGCGCGTTGCTAGAACTGGTTGTAGCGTTAACGTTCGTTACACTTTTATTCATTTCTTGATCGTCAGGATGTATTCGTATTCATTTCAGTGCTGCCAGAGGAATTTCAAAGTTAACTATCATTATTTAGATCATTCTCTGGATATATAATGCAGGCCCTTCTCCCTTGATATTATAACACAGACCATATTACCCTCATATTTGACGAAGACTGAGGATAGAATTCCTTTATGAAAACGCCATTAGTCATTCTTCAATGTTTAATAGCTTGCGTGCTCTCATCGATGTACTAGAGAGATTTTGAGATAGATTTTTGACGACGTTGTGGCACTAACTGAAACGTATTAAAGACTGTCAACAATTCGTGGAAAAACGAAAGTGTCTGAGTATAAGCGGGAGTGAGAAATGTGTGTCGGCGCTTTGGTGTTGCCTACCTGCCACGCTCATTAGCGCAGATGGTCTGCCCAAGAGTAATATATACCTCGTAATGGGAAATTCCTGGAAGTTCCTGGGGAGAAACATGAGACAGGAACAGCAACAATCATAAGTCTGTCTACAACGTACAATTTTCGGACGGCAAGGATTGGAGTGCATTAAAGTTAAACAGCAAATAAAGTAACTCTTGGCGAATGACGCAACCAACCAGAAACACCTATTTAATGTTTTATTTTAGAGC
Organism: Schistocerca piceifrons; assembly: GCF_021461385.2. NCBI lineage: Eukaryota > Metazoa > Arthropoda > Insecta > Orthoptera > Acrididae > Schistocerca > Schistocerca piceifrons. The sequence goes on along the minus strand of NC_060140.1, from coordinate 638,959,204 downwards.
CAAAACCTGTTTCTGCCTATCATGTTCTTCTTCAGATGGTTAATATTTTCAGTTATATAGATGTTTTTGTCATCTGCTCCCACACTGCAGCAGAATATTTGAGTATTTAGTACCGCTTCATGTCGTTTCATTAACAGAAAAAAAGGCTCCGAGCACTATGGGACTTAACATCTATGGTCATCAGTGCCCTAGAACTTAGAACTACTTAAACCTAACTAACCTAAGGACAGCACACAACACCCAGTCATCACGAGGCAGAGAAAATCCCTGACCCCGCTAGGAATCGAACCCGGGAACCCGGGCGCGGGAAGCGAGAACGCTACCGCACGACCACGAGCTGCGGACGTTTCATTAACAGAAACACGCTAAAGCACTACCAATTATTAAGATATAATGTGAAACAGTTCTGTTCACTGACATAAGTTCCAGTATATGGTAATTTTTTCCATATGGTTCTCAGTTACTGTGGCACACTTCCTCATTTTCTTAATGTCAGTACTGAGCATCGCACATTTGCTATACTCTTGATGATATGTTTACAGTGCAAAGATTATCATTAAGCAAAGATAAAAAATATCATTCATTTCCTATTGACCAAGCATGCAAACAGAACAAAGACTGTATGCAGAATGTGCAAAATGATGTTAATAACAGAAAAAGGATTCATTCTAAGAATAATAGGACAAATTGTTTTTAGTGGGTCTCTCTCTTTCTTTATTATGTACGCATCAGCCAAAAACTTGACGAAATACTTAAAAGACAACTGATTGCATAATATAAATTACACATGAACGCAAACACATTTATATATACAGACATTTTTTGATTATCATTACAATGTGTAAGTTCGTTGCAGGGAATACAAAATTAAAAAATTGAATAGAGGAATGACAACAACACATTTACTCATCATCGTACTGTATATTTATACAATTTCATACTGAGGTCTGGAACAGTTGAATTTTTCTGCGTTGTGCCTGTTATGAAGCTACTTTGTTTCTGCTTTCTGTGAATGGGAAATTTTTTAGAAACTGTTCTTTGGCTAGCTACAGCTGTTCATTTAGAACCTATTGGACTGTACTGAGGGTGTGATTATATATTTCTAGTTCCTCTAAGAGGTCAATTTTCTTGTCTTTGTTAGTGGTATGTACTATCTCCAAGTTGTCGTTAATGTTAGAAAAAGAGTGTCCATACCGATTCTTGTCAGTGGCTATTGCAGGTTTGTTTCAATTTTTTTAGTCTAAAGGTATCCATGTAATCATGATACTGTATACTACAGCTTTTGACAGTCTGTCCGGGATAAAATGTGGGACAATCGTCACAAATAATCTTGTAAATTCCAGATTTGCTCCATCTAGGCTGGTGATGTTAGTGCCGTGGATAATGATATGTTGCACAGTCTTATTGGTGCAGAAACTTATTTGAACTCCTGATCTTCAGAAAATATTATCATTTTGGTAGGAGATTGTGCTTATGAGGGGAATGCATGCAAATAGGTCATCTTCCGCTATCAGTTGTGAACGTACTGCAGGTGATTTACTATCTTTAATTTTATTGTATAGGTGTTCAATTATTTGTGGTTTATAGGCATTATTTGTAGCTACTGTTTCGGTTATATTGATTTCTTTCTCCTTGGCAGATGGAATAAGGGGAATTTTCTGTATACAGTTTAATACGAATTTGCAATCGCCATTTTGTGGTGTGTATGGTGGTCTGAAGAATTACTTACAATTACATCTGTGGTGGTAGGTTCTCTATGAATTTCAGAGGCATGCTTTTAATTCAACGTTTTTATTCTAAGATCAAGAAAACTGATACCCTCTTTTGTCCGATGTTCAAAAATGAATCTGATACTGGGGTGTGTCTTGCTGCATCTGCAAATGATTCTGTTTCATCTATGGCGCCAGAGAACAAGATCGGTGCATCATCAGTACACCTTTTATAATGTTTCAGATTGTCTTTAGAATGGGAACTAGCGTCGACAAATTATTTTTCAAATGCTTAATACAAACGTCACCTGAAAGGCCTGCAAGGCTGCTTCCCGTTGCTATGCCATCTGGCTGCATACACATTTTCTTGTTGAATGGGAAGTAGTTACGTGCTAGAATTAATTCTAACATCGCTTTGAGTTCGCGTTTCTCTGCCTTGTAGAGTTTTATGTTTTTTTATTAAATTGCACTTAATTATTCCCGTAGCTTCCTGGACTGGTATATTTGTCCACTGGTTCGCAGTGTCTAGGGAGGCATATCTGGCACTGCCTGGTATGTATACATCACTTACATCAGTAACAAATCGTTGGGAATTTCTGATACAGAAGTTCTCTTCAAATATGTAAAAGTTGCTAAAGATATCTTTAAGCTTCTTCAAGATGTAATATGCAAGGCTGTACCTTGAACTAACAATAGGATGTGCTGGGTAATGAGGTTTATGAATCTCTGGCTGAGATCATAGTTTTGGAGATATGGGATTCATGACTAAGTTATGTTGAATATCAGCATCCGATGAAAGGTAGTTGACTTTTTTAATTCTTTTCTGATGCTTTGGCTGACGTTTGTGTGGAGCCAGTCTTCAGTTCTTTTGTCTTATTGTTAAGAAATAATTGTGAGATTTTGTTGATGTAATCTTCTTCATACATAATTACTGCAGAGATATTTTTATCTGCAATAACAACAAGGGCTCTGCTATCTGTAATTTTTTAGTAATACTAGTGAAATTTTTTGAATCAGTTTTCCCAGAGTAGGGTGTTGATTTTAGATTTCCTGCAATAATTTATTTGGCTCTTGAAATTACAGTATTTTGTTCACTTGGTATTAGTTTGTCTTTGCAACATGCAAGTTTTATTCTGACAACTAATTCATTGATTTGTTTGTCATAAAGATTTTGCCAGTGTTTTGTAGTTATAGTATTTTGTTCATCTTGGCTTATTCTGGCTGTCATGTACCATTTTTGTGCTGATAACTAATTTATTGATGTTTTTGTCATTAAGTTTTGGTGCTATGTTATGTCTGAGACCTTTATTTAGTAACAAGTTCTGCTTCCTCAAGCAAAATTCTAGTGGAGTTTAGCACTCTATCATAAAATTCAAGTCTGGGGTGCTGGGGATGTCAGTGAGCTAATGGGTAAATTCTGAAGTAAGTGACTGACTTTCTTTTTCTGTCTCATTGAGATAATTAGCATTTCTTTGCTTCTCTATTAATATTATTTTAGAAGTGCATCATAGATAGGTATTTTATTAAATTCCAGACAGGTTTTGTTAAATTTCACAGCTTGTACTACCTACATAATGTTCTCTTTGCAGAGCTATTGCTGTTAACCTTAAAGCAGATAGGGATTTCATTAAATTCCAGCCAGATCTTGTTAAACTATACAGCTTGTATTATCTTCATACTTGGTGGTTTTCAATGTATAAACAGGATGCAGTGCCTGGCTTCGAGATTTCAATGATGTTTTAGCCGTGTTGGATCTTGTGAAACATGTGACCATGTGGCCACAAATGATAGTTGGTGGATGACACAACCAACCACAAACAATTTTTAGAGGTTTTATTTTAGTACTGTAACCGCTTTTGGGCTACCATGGCAATCTTCAGTGGTTAATATTTTCAGTTACACAGATGTTTTGACCAACAGCAAGTCGTGTACTCACACACTGCACAAGAACATTTGAGTATTTAGTGCCACATCATAAGTTGTTTCACTAATAAAGATACACCAAAGCTCTTGCATTTATTTAGGTACAATGCGAAAAAGTCGTGTTCACTTTCATAAGTTCCAGCAGATGGAAATTTATTTTGTTGTAATCCAAGTTGTTTTCCAGATATTTGTAGCTGGTTGCGTCATTCACCAGTTAATGGCTTCAGAGTTCACGAAATCCAACATGGATAAAATAACATTGAAATTGCTGAGCCATGCATTCCAAATTGCTGATACACTGAAAAACTGCAAACTACATCTTGCAAAGATGGTACAAAGGATAAAGTTTAACAAGACCTGTCTAGCTTCTCCCTATCTACAATAAGGCTAACATTAACAGCCAGAGTAACTCAACACAGATTTCCAAATCTAAATGCGAAATAATGCGTTAAAAACTCAAATAAGATCCCTAGACAAGGAAAAAGACATACTAAATAATCAAATATGTAAACTGCATCTTGAACTCAGTAACCAGATGTATCCTACAGACCTGATGCACATCTTATGTAACATTAATAGATAGATAACCAAAGAAAAGACAATTATCTTCAGGAGTCATAAAAAGAAAATTCAGTAACTTACTTAAAAATTAACACAGTATCTCACTGAAACCCCCAACACCACATAAATTCAATTTTATGGAAGAGTACTTTTGTTTGATGAAGCTGAACTTGTTTCCTAAATAGAGATCTCAGACATAAGATTGCACCAAAACTCAATGACAAAAACATCAGCGAATTAGTTATCAGAATAGAACTTGCATGTAGCGAAGCCAAACTAATACAATGTAAACAAAAACTGTGACTTCAAAAGTCAAATAAATTATTGCAGGAAATCTACAATCAACACACAATTCTGGGAAACTGATTCAAAAATAGTCACTAGTATTAATAAAAACTCAAAGATAACGAAGCCCTTATTGTTATTGCAGATAAAAATATCTCTGCAGTAATTATGTATGAAGAAGATTGCATCAAAAAAACCTCACAATTATATCTTAACAATAAGACAAAAGAACTGAAGACTGGCTCCACACAAACGTCAGCCGAGGCTTCAGAAATTAATTAAAAAAGTCAACTACCTTTCATCGGATGCTGATATTCAACATAACTTAGTCATGAACCCAATATCTAAAAAAATAAGATTTCAGCCAGGGATTCATAAACCTCATTACCCAGCACATCCTATTGTTAGTTCAAGGTACAGTCTTGCATATTACATCCTGAAGAAGCTTAAAGATTTCCTTAGCAACTTTTACATATTTGAAGAGAACTTCTGTATCAGAAATTCCCAACGATTTGTTACTAATGTAAGTGATGTATCCATACCAGGTAGTGCCAGATATGTCTCCCTAGACACTGTGAACCAGTGGACAAATATACTAGTCCAGGAAACTACAGGAATAATTAAGTGCAATTCAATAAAAAAATAAAGCTCTACAAGGCAGAAAAACGCGAACTCACAGCGATGTTAGAATTAATTCTAGCACGTAACTACTTCCCATTCAACAAGAAAATGTGTATGCAGCCAGATGGCATAGCAACGGGAAGCAGCCTTGCAGGCCTTTCAGGTGACGTTTGTATTAAGCATTTGAAAAATAATTTGTCGACGCTAGTTCCCATTGTAAAGACAATCTGAAACATTATAAAAGGTGTACTGATGATGCACCGATCTTGTTCTCTGGCGCCATAGATGAAACAGAATCATTTGCAAATGCAGCGAGTAAGACACACCCCAGTATCAGATTCATTTTTGAACATCGGACAAAAGAGGGTATCAGTTTTCTTGATCTTAGAATAACAACGTTGAATCAAAAGCATGACTCTGAAATTCATAGAGAACCTACCACCACAGATGTAATTGTAAGTAATTCTTCAGACCACCATACACACCACAAAATGGCGATTTCAGATTCATATTAAACTGTATACAGAAAATTCCCCTTATTCCATCTGCCAAGGAGAAAGAAATCAATATAACCGAAACAGTAGCTACAAATAATGCCTATAAACCACAAATAATTGAACACCTATACAATAAAATTAAAGATAGTAAATCACCTGCAGTACGTTCACAACTGGTAGCGGAAGATGGCCTATATGCATGCATTCCCCTCATAAGAACAATCTCCTACCAAAATGATAATATTTTCTGAAGATCAGGAGTTCAAATAAGTTTCTGCACCAATAAGACTGTGCAACATATCATTATCCATGGCACTAACTTCACCAGCCTAGATGGAGCAAATCTGGAATTTACAAGATTATTTGTGACAATTGTCCCACATTTTATCCCGGGCAGACTGCCAAAAGCTGTAGTATACAGTATCATGATTACATGGATACCTTTAGACTAAAAAATTGAAACAAACCTGCAATAGCCACTGACAAGAATCGGTATGGACACTCTTTTTCTAACATTAACGACAACTTGGAGATAGTACATACCACTAACAAAGACAAGAAAATGGACCTCTTAGAGGAACTAGAAATATATAATCACACCCTCAGTACAGTCCAATAGGTTCTAAATGAACAGCTGTAGCTAGCCAAAGAACAGTTTCTAAAAAATTTCCCATTCACAGAAAGCAGAAACAAAGTAGCTTCATAACAGGCACAACGCAGGAAAATTCAACTGTTCCAGACCTCAGTATGAAATTGTATAAATATACAGTTCGATGATGAGTAAATGTGTTGTTGTCATTCCTCTATTCAATTTTTTAATTTTGTATTCCCTGCAACGAACTTACACATTGTAATGATAATCAAAAAATGTCTGTATATATAAATGTGTTTGCGTTCATGTGTAATTTATATTATGCAATCAGTTGTCTTTTAAGTATTTCGTCAAGTTTTTGGCTGACGCTTACATAATAAAGAAAGAGAGATACCCACTAAAAACAATTTGTCCTATTATTCTTAGAATGAATCCTTTTTCTGTTATTAACATGTTGTATTTTGCACATTCTTCATACAATCTTTGTCTTTTTGCATGCTTGGTCAATAGGAAATGAATGATATTTTTTATCTTTACTTAATGATAATCTTTGCACTGTAAACATACCATCAAGTGTATAGTACATGTGCGATGCTCAGCACTGACGTTAAGAATATCATGAAATGTGCCTCATTAACTTATTTACAATATGAGTGCTGTGTATAGCTCAACAAAATATACATCGACCTGGAATATCACGTGGACCACAACAAAACAAACAGCTATCTCCTGGAACTGACGTAGGTGAACTCAACTACTTCGCATTATTGCTAAATAAAATACAAGCACTTTAGCGTGTCTTTTTTATTAATGTAACCATTTATAATATAGCACTAAATACTCAGCTATTCTTGTGCAGCGTAGAAGGAGACAACATGCTGTTGATCAAAACTTCTATGTTACTGAAAAGATCAACACTCTGAAGATAGGCTTGGAAGGCCGAAACTGGTTGTAGCACTAAAGTATTTGTGGTTGGTTGAGCCTTCACGAACTACCTTTAACGGCCGTTTAGTTCACAAGCCGCAGCATGTCTAAAATAATAAAGAAAATTAATATGTAAAGAGAAGAAATCAATAAGTACGTAAAAGCAAAGGTAAATCCAAATATAGAGGTTAGAGTTCAGCAGCAGGCATGTGTAATTATTTAAAATAATAACGATATTGTATTTGACCAAAAAATGAAACAAACGCTGAATCTTAAAAAACAAACATGGCTGCTGGGCGTTGTAGTAAGTACAGAAAACGGTAACCAAAAGACTTTCTAGTAAGAACAAAAAACAGTAACCAAAATGAGACGAATAAGGACGTAGTGTTGCAGCTTTTTTATCAGATCATGTGTTTCGTTCACACTGCTTAGTTTAAATATTTAAGTTCTGCCACATGGTATCATTCTTCCTCGGTGTCCAATGTTTATAATGATTACGTAGTCTTAGTACCATTCTTTGCTCAAGTCGCAATGAGAAGTTACAGCGATCAATATTAAAAGTCTCGTGAAGTGAGAACTTCAGCACTCTCCCGACAGGAGACAATGATCAGAGTTATTTACCTCGATTATGTAAAACACAGTATTTCACACCCTGCTCTGTGTCCCTTGGCGACTTGTATAAACGGTTTTAAGTCACTAATGAGGACTGTTAGAACAGCAGTGATGTTCTAGTGATAGGGGAGTTGTCTCTTGGAGCTGTACTTTATCTTGTTATTTCAGTTTCCTACATTTTGATTGGTAACTGCAGTCTGGATATTGTAAGTCCTATACATGTGATTTACTCGTTGGGACTCACGATATAGATTTTTCAAGGGCTGGGGAAGCGTTTTGAAACATAAATGTCACATATCTAAACATCCTTAAATCTGGTCAACTTGAGTAACAAGACGCGATGTGCAAATGAAACTGAGCGATAAGGTGAGGATCACGGTTGTTTCTTGCAATTTATGAAAATTGGCCATTATTTTTTAAAAAAGTGTTAAGTTTCAAATCGTTGTTGTGCCTTTTATTTGTAATATTCTTAGCTACAACTGTTTAGGATACACAAAGTTTTACTGAAAAAAATATGATACTGTATATAAGATAGATATATAAAACATATCTGTGAAAATCCGCACTACAGAAAATGTAATGGTATAAACGTATAATTGTTCAGCTGATTCAACATTCAATTCCTCTGTCTCTGTTTTTATTTGTAGGAAAAAAGGAAATTTTACAACAATCCTTTTCCTGTTCTTGTTCCTGGGAATAGAATGTATGCCACCGACAGTTTATCGCCCGAAGTTCGTGCTCTGAAGGTAGTCTCTGTAGCATAGCACGTGGGAGGGCTTCGTCTTCGCGTAGAAACATGGGGCAACTGGGTCTAGCTTTACCGTCTTGATATATTACAGTTTTCTTCAAGAAGGGTGTAAAATTAATAATGACGTTAATAAACGAACACTGTTAACATCCAGTTCCTAGTTTGCTCTACCTACGATCAATGAAGTGTGTGATACTGTTGGACCACGGCATCAAATTTTAAAGATACAGATCTGCTGGGCAGTTCCAAGAAACTTAGAGCACAAGTGGCATTTCCGTCTGCAAAATACATTTCTCGCTTACATATCTATTTTCTGCTTGACCTTTAGGAGAGAAAAATTACAATTTAACAAAGTCTATTAAGACTACCATTATTAGCACTGTAACAAATTGGAAAATACTCTTAAGGGAACAAAAGTGAAATTATGTAAAGTTATTTATGAAAAACATATGAAAATTTAGTTCCATATTACAGATAGAACTATTCGGAGCTGAAGTTGTGAGTGATAGTGCTTTTGTCGTAAAATTCGCTGTCAGAAAATATAAGTGACACACCATTTCCCTGTTCTACTTAAATGTACAACTCTTTGACAGAGAACAAAATCTATACTGCAGTTAGCAGTAGTGAATTCCAACACAATAGGAGACACCGCTGTAACCATATAACCTACAACTTTCGATTATATTAGGAACCATTTCCTCCAGATTCAGTAAAATACATGAACAAATCAATTAGCCTTATAACATTACGCCACAAGTTAATTATTTTACATTTTAGTTTACTGTAGCGCCAAGAATGTGGCAATTATGGTGCTCAGAAATGTCATCAGTTTACTGTAGAGCAACCAAAGAGGCGGCGACGAGGAACTGACCACCGTTCCCCCACTGTATCCTGGAACTACTGCTGGAAAGAATTTCCTCAGATCGTGATAGTGAGCATGTAACTGCTGTAGCTGCCCCATTTCTACTGTAAAGGAACCACGATTACCAAACACATGCTTACCGCCGACAAGAGTTAGCACATGTGCTAACACTACCCATAACTTGCACGCCGCTACCTTTGGCGCACCACTGTAGCTGCGTCTGCTGCGTCGCTACAGTAGTGATGGATTTCAATGGTCAATGGGAAAGGGACGAAGGAAATGTTCTACTCGTATTTGCCTGAAGGCTTGCAACTACTACTGACTGAGAACTTTGGCGAGAGTACGATAGCGAAGGAAGCAGGCACAAGCCTGGAGAAGATACCTGTCTCACTTATCCTTCCATGTCACCAATTTCACTACTCCATTGCTATATTTGCAGTCGAAAACGAGCATCTGCTTCTCTTTGTCCCGCCGCTAAGCTGCATAGTCTTGAATCTCCCTTCATTCGCAAACACTGGCTCGTGGCACTATAGTTTTTGCACTTGAGGCTCTCGACTGAAAATGAGTTAATGTCACTAAAATATAGTTTTACTAGAATAACACTGTAAAGCTTTTGTTTCCTCAAGGAGGTTTGTCGGTTTATGTAAGTTCATTTGAATAAGCATCAAAATATTACAGTCACATATTTCTGGCTTCGCTGCTTTGCTATTGTACTAAACTTCACTTTGGTAATTTATAATTCCGAATGACTTGAGTCTTTATCTGCTCCGTCATCTTACACCCGCAGTGTTGAGCAGGCTGGTTCTGACCCAGCTTCACCGCTGTAGAGCTTAAGATTCGTCCACCCAGCAGCATCTAGTTTCATCTTGTTCCTCGGCTGCATCTGCTAAACCCCTTCCACATATTTTTCATCGCATTCTCCGCCACCATTTCCTGTACGTTTGGCAGTTGTCAAGAAACTTCCATCAGGAAGTTCCGCGACATTTTTCTTTCATAAACATGCACTTCTTTCGATTTGCATGTCGAACAAAATATCTGATGGCGTCAGCCCTCTGTCAACCTGTATACTTTCATTTTCCTTGGCTTTATATATGTGGTACTAAATTGAGAAATTAAAATCCAGCGGTGTAAGTTAGCAGACGACAGCATAATCGAGAAGTTCTAACTGAGTGGCGTTAGACCCTTTCCAGTCGAGTCCCCCGATAGCAGTAGCTTCTGACAAGTAGGAAATCTATCAGTTATTCCCACTACCAGCTTCTGTGACTGTCCGATTGTCCTGCTCGTCAGTACAGTTGTCAGCTGTGAGTGTGTGCCCCACAGCACGGATGCGTCGCTTTTACAGCGTGCCTGCCGTCGCCAGGTGTGTGGCAGGAGGCGGCCCTCAGAGGCGGTACTGAACGGCCTGCAGCTGCGCGTCGCGGTGGCGCGGCAGCTGCGCGCCGGCGCTGCACGCCTGCGGGTCCTTGGGGTAGCCGGCCTCTGTGTGGTTGAGGCGCGCGCGCGTCAGCCGCCGGTGCACGTCCGTCATGTCGGCGCGCCGCGCCGCGTCGGCCACGTCGCGCGCCAGCACGGCCGCCGAGCACGACATGGCGTACCGCACGCACGTCGCCAGTGACAGGAAGCGCCCGTCCGGCGACAGGTCCACCACCGCGTAGCCCAGGTACACCGCTGCAGACAGGAAATCGTTGTGCTCTCATGTTGTCATTCGGAAAGTGGCATATTACTTATACTGTTCCGATGCATAGTTGTGGTAGCACACTACTGGCCATTAAAATTGCTGCACCAAGAAGAAATGCAGATAGTATTCATTGGACAAATATATTTTACTAGAACTGACATGTGACTACATTTTCACGCAATTTGGATGCATAGATCCTGAGAAATCAGTACCCGGAACAACCACCTCTGGCCGTAATAAAGGCCTTGATACGCCTGCGCATTGAGTCAAACAGAGCTTGGATGGCCTGTACAGGTACAGCTATCCATGTAGCTTCAACACGATACCTCACTTCATCAAGAGTAGTGACTGGCGTATTGTGACGAGCCAGTTCCTCGGCCACCATGGACCAGAGCTTTTCAATTGGTGAGAGATCTGGAGAATGTGCTGGCCAGGACAGCAGTCGAACATCTTCTGTATCCAGAAAGGCCCGTACAGGACCTGCAACATGCGGTCGTGCATTATCCTGCTGAAATGTAGGGTTTTGCAGGGATCGAATGAAGGGTAGAGCCACGGGTCGTAACACATCTGAAATGTAACGTCCACTGTTCAAGAGGTGACCGAGACGTGTAACCAATGGCACCCCAAACCATCACTCAGGGTGATATGCCAGTATGGCGATGACAAATACACGCTTCCAATGTGCGTTCACGGCGATGTCGACAAACACAGATGCGACCATCATGATGCTGTAAACAGAACCTGGATTGATCCGAAAAAAATGACGTTTTGCCATTCGTGCACCCAGGTTCGTCGTTGAGTAAACCATCGTAGGCGCTCCTGTCTGTGATGCAGCGTCAAGGCTAACCGCAGCCATGGTCTCCGAGCTGGTAGGCTTGGTTCAAATGGCTCTGAGCACTATGGGACTTAACATCTGAGGTCATCAGTCCCCTAGAACTTAGAACTACTTAAACCTACCTAACCTAAGGACATCACGCACATACATACCCGAGGCAGGATTCCAACCTGCGACCGAAGCGGTCGCGCGGTTCCAGACAAGCGCCTAGAACCGCTCCGCCACAACGTCCGGCCGAGCTGATAGTCCATGCTGATTCAAACGTCGTCGAACTGTTCGTGCAGATGGTTGTTGTCTTGCAAACGTCCCCATCTGTTGACTCAGGGATCGAGACGTAGCTGCAAGATCCGTTACACCCATCCGGATAAGATGCTTATTATCTCAACTGCTAGTGATACGAGGCCGTTGGGGTTCAGCACGGTGTTCCTTATTACCCTCCTGAACCCACCGATTCCATATTCTGCTAACAGCCATTGGATCTCGACCAACGCGACCAGCAATGTCGCGATACGATAAACCGCAATCGCGATAGGCTACAATCCGACCTTTATCAAAGTGGAAAACGTGATGGTACGCATTTCTCCTCCTTACACGAGGCATCACAACAACGTTTCACCAGGCAACGCCGGTCAACTGCCGTTTGTGTATGAGAAGTCGATTGGAAACACCTCGTGTCAGCACGTTGTAGGTGTCGCCACCGGCGCCAAGCTTGTGTGAATGCTCTGAAAAGCTAATCATTTGCATATCACAGCATCCTGTCGGTTAAATTTCGCGTCTGTAGCACGTCATCTTCGTGGTGTAGCAATTTTAATGGCCAGTAGTATACTTTACGTTACTGCATGTCTCAGCCGTCAGGAAGATCTGACTGCTGACTAAGGCAGTACCTAGACAGTCAATAACACTGCGCAATAATGCTGTTCAGTATGACTGACGTCCTCCCTAGACTTCCCAATAATATTGTGGTTTGCAATGTTGAGGATAAAGAATCTGCTGCTATGGTGATTGCTCAACTTTTTGTTGCAAGCGGAAAAAAAAGTGGATGAAGACTTGGAACTCGGAGCGTCAAAAAAAAAAAAAAAAAAGAAAAGAAAATGGCTCTGAGCACTATGGGACTCAACTGCTGAGGTCATTAGTCCCCTAGAACTTAGAACTAGTTTAACCTAACTAACCTAAGGACATCACAAACATCCATGCCCGAGGCAGGATTCGAACCTGCGACCGTAGCGGTCTTGCGGTTCCAGACTGCAGCGCCTTTAACTGCACGACCACTTCGGCCGGCTTTGGAACTCGGAGCGTCAAAGATCGCTCACGAAACTTGTTAAGAGGATTGAAGTTGGACGTAAGAAAAGATTATCATAACTTTTTCATGTGTTTATGGCTCATCATACATAGGCACTTACCTCCAACCCCTTCCCCCTGGAATCTAGAGCACGGTGTTTTGGTTACGCCAAATCTTTCATTTAGCGAAATGTAGCACTCACTACGTGGTTGACCGCAGTCAGGCAGTACTACGCACTTAGCAATTGCTGTATAATCGTTTGTTGTTCTAAACTTCGAAGTAATGAACGTGTGAATAATACTGAGTGAACGACCATGAGTTCTGTGAGAAATAATGTTTCTTTGTGCCACCTATAAAATTTAGTTCTTGTGGTATGATATATCTCAGAACTGACCAACTCATTTACATCGATAATGGCAATGTTAGAGTGTTGCACACCCTCACACTCACTCCGGATAAATATCTGTGATGCCCATATCCACACGATCAAAACACAAGACACTACAATGAGAGACCTAATTTCTTCAAGTCAGCGTTTATCTGTTACGAAAAATGTTCAAATGTGTGTGAAATCTTATGGGACTTAACTGCTAAGGTCATCAGTCTCTAAGCTTACACACTACTTAATCTAAATTATCCTAAGGACAAACACACACACCCATGCCCGAGGGAGGACTCGAACCGCCGCCGGGACCAGCCGTATCTGTTACGCTTCAGTACTTTGCCACTGACAGTTCAGTTCTTTCGAAGACTTTTAATTTAGAAGTATAATTTCACCTTAAGGGAGTTGAGACATAGTAACGGGTATACACTTCTTTTCATAACCTTGCGTTAACTAATTTTTGTTAAACTTCGTCGTTCGTGGGGATTTTGCCGTATTTTCTGAGCAACAATTCATACGATTCATTCGTAATTTCTGTTTTTGTACTCATCTCCTTAAACGTACCACAGGCCGGCCGGAGTGGCCGTGCGGTTCTAGGCGCTACAGTCTGGAACCGAGCGACCGCTACGGTCGCAGGTTTGAATCCTGCCTCGGGCATGGATGTGTGTGATGTCCTTAGGTTAGTTAGGTTTAATTAGTTCTAAGTTCTAGGCGACTGATGACCTCAGAAATTAAGTCGCATAGTGCTCAGAGCCATTTGAACCATTTTGAACTAAACATACCACAACGCCGACAATTATTTATACATTTCGATGAACTCCAATCAGAACACTTTTTCGTCTTGCTTTGGACTCATTTTCAACACCACAACAAAATTCAAAGTGAACGCACTGATATCCACAGTCTGTTCCTCGCGAGAGCCTGGAAAGAATATTGTCAATACTGCCCGCAGACGGCAGGATATTTCCGGGCAGAGAAAAATATTTCAGAACTTTTTGATGTTATCAATATTATTGCACAGCCTCTCAATCTCACCCCTAGATGTTCAATATTATTGCGCTTCAGAAAAAAATTACGCAAAATTATTGGCCGTCTAGGGGGCTCTGATGTATTGTATCCACGAAGGTTATCTTACAAGGGGAACTCTTAGATTGGCCCTCTTCGATTTTCTTCACACTTACGGAATTTGAAGATTAGTTTCTGGACTTCGGTGTCCTACAGCAGTTAGACTAAAACGATCTACCTTCAAAACTTGGCTTTGAAGATTACATTTCCAAGCACTGTTTTATAAGTACCATTTCTAATTTCTTAATACGGTCGCTGGCAGCTGACTGCATGGCACACAAGTTTTGTAATCTTAAAGTCGCTGATTCAAATCTCGCTAGTAGCAACTTTTTTTTTACTTTTATTAAAATTTATATATTTTTTCTTCTCGAATAGGCCACCTAAGGATCACGTGCCAATTTCAGTTCCCTATTCGTCGTTGTTCTCTTTCCTTACATTACCCTTTCATCTGTTCACTACGTTTTTTTTTCTTCCTATCTTCTGACTACTTCATACCGGTATTTTCCTCTCTTCTATCTTGGAATCCTTCCATATTTAACACTTTTTCCCTATATGCCTCTCTGTCAGTTGTTTCTTCAGCTTTTAAATTATTTTTTACTAAATTCTTTTTTACTTTATGGCTCTGATATATTATTAACCTCTTATCCCACAGATATTTGAAGATCTTTTTGATGAGTCTACTGGCTTGCAAAAGATATAAACGCCCAAAAAATATTAGTCTTCTTTTTCCCTTACTCCTGCTACGTTTCCAGTGTTTCGATAAATTACATCATTACTACGTATCTTTCAACCTTATACAGCTTTTCGTGGTCGTAATAGTTTCCTAATGATTCGCCTACTATTTCCAGTTTATCCTAATTTTGGTTTAATACCAGACATTCGTTTGCACATAGACATTATGGTTTCACTGCTGTATCGTAATGTCTTATTTTTGCGGTTTTACACAGGCTTTTTTCGTTCTAAAAGTCTGATTACATCATATACCTTTCCCATTTTAGGTGTACTTTCCTCTATAGTAATATTTTCCAAACCTTTATATGAATTGTCTCCCCAAGATACTTAAATTTTCAACCTTTCCAATTTGGCCAGTATATGATTTCAGAAATTTCGATGCGTTTCGATGGTTTTCTCTGCAGATATTTGTAGGCCAGTCATGACTATTTCTTCTGAAAGACCAATTTGTGTTACAGCAGATATCACATTTTTAGAAACTGTAACAAAATCATCTGCAAATGCGAAACAATTTAGTCCAGCTTTTTGTGATATGAAGTATATTCATTGGATGTTTCATCCCAAATTCTCACTGTTTTTTTCTAGAACACAGTTAAAAAGAATTGGTGATACGCAATCACCTTGCCAAACATCTGAGCGTATTTTGAAGGGCTGACATATTTCTCTCACAAAATCCACTTTAGATACTGCGTCTGTAAATGTTTCACGAATTAAATCCGTTGATTTAGACTTTACTCTGAATTCTCAGATTACTTTATCTGTAGATTGCTTGTCGACCGTATCAAAGACCTTTTGGAAATCAACAAACATTACTACAATATCTTTTCAATTCAGTAATCTGTGGTGAACGACTGGCGCGAGATTAAATATTTTTTTCAGAAGGTGGTCTGTCCTTCCTAAGACCAACCAAATGACTTTCCATTTTTGTTTCTACTCTGTTTCATAAAATTTTGGAAAATATTTTGTATGCAACTGGCAGCAAAGAGATTCCTGTATAGTTGTTAACGTCTTGTGTAGTTTATGTATCATGGCTACCTTCTACTCTGCTGGGATTTTTTCTGTTTTTCTGGTTTCCTCAAAGTTAAATTTCACCTATTTCTTTTTTTTTTATTTTTCGTAGAGACCATTTCAAAAGTTCCGCTGTAATAGTGACTTCTCCATGACGTTTACTTTCTTTAAGGTTTTCATTATTTCTTCAGCTTCAAGAGCGTTTGAGAATTTCAGCTGATGGATTGGTTCTGGACAATTAAGAAGCTGATCAAATTATTTTCAAAGTATTTCAATATTTCTGTTGTTTCTTAAGACAAGTTTCCCATTCTCATTTATTAAACACACACCTGGAAATTTTCTATCCCTTGAGACTGCCCTTCAATGTCTGATCCAAATCAAGGACATTGTTTTTCGAAAAGTCTTCCTCAATTTCTGCAGCTTTCTTCTTTATTAAATCTCTTTTAGTTCTTCTGATTGCTCTTGCTGTTTCCTTTCTTTGCTCTTTAAACTGCTCGCGGTGTTCAGTTTTTCTTCAGCATTTCCACTTTCCATTTTCTGGCCCTCTCTGTTAAAGCTTCTTCAAGTTCTCCATTCTCACATATTTCATTTTTGTCCCTGATTCATCCAAATGTTTTCTGTGCAGCACTGTTATTTTAGTTAGGTGATTCTAACCAATTGCCATGTTTAGCTGATATTTTTGAATCTATTGTTTTATTTTAGAGTGCCTGTATCATTTTTTATGGTTTTGTGATTCTAATTTTATTTTATTATGTAGGAGTTTAGCCTCACTTTCAGAGAGGTAATGATCAGCATCAAATTCACCATTCCATACACACTGATAACTTCCATAGTGCTTTCTTGACAAACATCTACATTATCTAACTGAAATTCTCCCAACATCAGGATTGCGAGATCAATGTTTTCGCTTTTCTTTGGAGTTTTCTGAGGAAGGTGGACATTAATTTCGAGTTAGAATTTTGACATAGACTGATCAGTCTCACACCATTTGTGTTGGTTCCTTTGTGGACTGGGTAACGCCCTACTACGTTTGTAAATTAGTTTTCTCTACCAGTTTACGCGCTGATAGCCCGCAAAAGCAATGTGGTGTTCATCTTCGGTGTTTTGGATACCTCAGTTTCTTGAAGTTCCCAAATACATCTCTTATCCCAGATTTATTCTGTTGTCTTGATCTATCAGTGCATGGCAATTAATGAGTATGTATTTTCTGTTTTTGCGTTTAGTTGACAGGACAGATTGCCGTTATGAGGCAGATTTTAATTCGTTTACACTCTCTGTTATACTTTATGAGCATAGAAAACTGAATCCAGTAATGCCATCCATTCTACAATGCTGATTGCTGGTTTGCCTTCGAAGATTCTGTAGTTACAAGTCCCTGTTACATTTTTTTGATGAATCAGATTTCTTGAACTGCCCCCACTTTTAGTGAATAATTTACTGTTAAGGGAACCAAAAATTTATTATTGAATAGAAATGTTAATTAAAAAATATTGAATCATAGTTTTAAAAAGAGTAACATCTTTTTATATTTAATGGCTGATCTCTTCAAATGCGAGTATTCATAGTCAGTTCAAATATGATACAAAAATTGAAACATCAAATCGCAGATACGATACTTCTTTATTTCTAGAAACTGAACTGTATTATTGATATATATACAATTTTTTCATTTAACAATAAGACACGTCACACGTCAGGGACAAATTTAATTTATTTTCTTGTGACTGATAAATGAAAGAACAGATGCTATTTTTATTGGAAAATCATGATCAGTGTTCATTAAATAACATTTCCATTTGTAGATAAACTTAGAATTTAAATGAAAGTAAAATAATGCTTGCAATGAAACTCGAACAATGACTTGACACTTATATACCTAGTAGCTTTTCATTTGTTGTGGTGTACCAGAAATTATGGCTCTTACTCCATAAGTCTCATTGCCCCAATATGTGCAGCTGAGAAGATAACATAATGCTAAAATACCTAACAAGTTACACAAATGAGTTACATAAATGTTTGTTCCCGTTTGCTTCATATCGTGAGGAAGAGTGGCGCAGTGCATCGACGGCAGAATCTTCATTGCTGCCACCAGAGATAATAAGCCGACCACTGCCGCACACTAACCCATGGCCAATGCAGAGAAGACTTCCCGGTAATTTCCAAGAATGAGTACCTATCGAAGTCACGGGGTCCAAACGATATGTATCGACCGTGCGGTCGTAAATCGATCATGTGACACCTGTGGCGAGCGTTGCGATCAATTATTTGTGATCGTAATTTTTATCTGTTTTCCGTCGTTCCCTTAGTTGCTCTAATTTACATACCTCCGCGAATTATTTGTGAGTTGCTAGGGAAACCCAGAAGGTTTATGTCGTCAGTGAGTGGGACGTCTGGTGCTCTTGATGTTTCTTCGGCGGATTCTCTCACATGGAAAAATCTAATTCCATGTTTATTCAGCGTAGAAAATTGTCCGACTTTTGTCGCAAATATGGAGTACTACCGGGCGCGCAAAGAAGGGACTATGTAGACTGTGGTGGTAGGAAGTGTGTAAAACTTCGTAAGAACAGTTGCGATGCTGAAATACCGTTACAATTTCATTGCGGACAGTGTGGAAAACGAACGAGTGTTAGGAAAGATACATGGTTCGACTCTTCCAAATTATCCATCCAGACCATCGTAACGAACTTTCACATGACGACATCACCGACGACGGGTAAGGTAATTCGTCTCCTTTGCAATTACAAGTATTTTTGTAACGCTCATCTTTTGTCGTTGCCGTAGTGACCAACGTAAACATACTCATAACACCCGCCACCAGAATCTCAGGATCCATTTACGATTGCACGTTCGATATGTATCGTTTGGAACCCGCGACTTCGATAGGCAATCATTCTTGGAAATTACCGAACTTCCTGCCAGAGATAGTTGCCACTCTCTGCCCTCGGTTGAATTACTTACAAAAAAATATTGTAATTGAAAAATAAATATCATTGTGTTAACTGACCACATGTAATGAGAATATGTATCAATGTACTTACTGACAAAAGTTTTTGCGTAATTAATATGTTATAATAAAGATCACAAGAAGTGACAATTACTTTGTTCGACTTCTCAAATAAGAAGCATGCAGCACGTTCCAGGGGTAGGCTTTATTATTGGCAAAACGTCTGAACTTAACATTCTTATCAGGACATTTGAAAGTGCTTTTTTGGAGATAGATTCTGTCTACTTTCGAATTTGCTAATTGCTTACCAGAATATATATGTCAATGCTAACTGGATCAGTGTCATCATCAATAAAAGGCCTTTGCTTCCTAAGATTCAAGTAGCTTCAAGAAGGCACTTTCGTTGGAGACTAAGCAATCTAATACGAAAGCCCTCTTGGCGCCCACAGGTGGGGCAAATGGCTATCATCTAGAACGAGGAGTTCGTGGCACTTTTCGACGCTCCCGTTTCGCAGCCAAGTTACTTAGTCAGACGCCGTCACGGAACTTGTCACCTTCTTTCCTGTTGCGGTCTTCGGCCAGCTCTTCCCATTTGCCGCAGTCAACATTAGATGCGTTAATGTCGCGCTTTGCGCAGTCCTTAAAGCGCAAAGCAATCTTACAGGTATTCTCTTGGCAAGTGCTATCTCACAATGTATCTCACTATGCTATCTCACTACATGACACTCAGTAGTTCGCAGTGTTCAGTCACATGGTCCCTCCATGGTATCCCTAGAATATTTCGTTTCTCGTGTGCACAGCAGGTGAAAGGCGTTGAGCTTAGGTTGTCGTTTATCATATGATCCTTAGGAACAATACAAGAGGCTACTCAACATACATATTCCATAAATGAGTATTTTTGTGTTCGCTGTCAAATGTTTGTGGTCCCATACTCTGAGAGGAGCTTCCCGAAAGTATTCGCTGCTTTGACAGTTCTCTAGAGTGGCCTTCTGATACTGTCGAGCCTAGATAACACAATTTTGTGTCTACATTCAACAAGGAGCCATCCAGTCTTAATGGCGGGCATATCCGCCTGTCCTTGCAGCATAATGGCAGTCTTCTGTACATTCTTAGACGATGAAACTAAGACCAATTACTATTATAATATTATACTGGTCTTTCATCCTTCCAATTCGTTTCATATCTGCAGGTGAGATCTACTACTATAAAAAGCAAACACCAACACGAAGACTACTTTGAACGTTATAGTACTTTAATAGCCTGATCTTGTCGAAGGCAGTGTTTACTTTATTTCCTCGAACTTATGAATTGTTTTATTCAGCCTTTATGATGTTTACTTTAATGTTATTAGTATTGTTATTATTAGTCTTATGTAGGTCTTCAGAGAATTACCGTTTTTGCTGATGTGGTTACTCGCAAAATTACTTTCATCAGCGGCTAAAGTACATGTAATTAAATTCCAAGAGAGCGAGAGTCAAAGGCAGCACTAAAGTGTTACATTGCTGGTGATGAAAACCAACATAAGCCATGTTAACTTAAGGTCGTCTTACTTTTTGACTTTGGAATTCTAAAATTCTCTGTGTGCTTGAGGTATTACTACGATCTACTTTGCGTATGTAACGACAGCGGCAACAATGGGATGTAAAATAATAAGCTTCACTCTGTTGATGTTTCCACTTCGACCTCGTTTCGTTCGATTTCAAGTTAAAAATGTATATTTGATGGAAACTAACCAATCTCTTCAACATATGGGGTGTCTGTTCTTTCGGACATGTCTGAAAGAACAAACGTATTTTGAGATAGCTGGAAAATGGGCAAGGGACAGTACATCAGTAGTGTATGAATAAGTTGAGATCATTGAAGCCTCCTAGGGTGGTCGTGCAGCTGCGCTGACCACTGTATACAGATGGGGTAGCGGCCAGTGCATCTGCATAATAATCAGGAGACCCGAGTTCGAATCCCAGTCTGGCACATATTTTCAACTTGCCTCATTGATAAAAATCAATCCTACTGGCAGATAATGTCTTTCATTGCTTTGTGTCTTCAGTCTCTTCTACTTCGTTGAACGCAGCTAAATATTCTGGAATGTGGCATCTTGAGTTTAGGTAGTATACGTCCTTCAGGTTGAAAATATTATCTGTTTCAGACATTTACATGCGCAGCTCAACTAAAAAATATCTCAAGTCATTATCTTTCGATTCCATTGAAAATTCAATAAACGTACTGCTGACCATTAAAACAGTAACACCAGCAAGAATACCAAAAATTGTGAAATTTTGTTTATTGTATGTATTCTGTCGAACTGAGCTTGGATGTCTGATATGGGTACGTCATTCCTTGCTGCTTCAGCCTTGCGCCAGTGTTCTTCAACCATAGTGGCTGGTGAGTGAATGCGCGCCAGTCTCTCGGCAACCCGTGTGCAAATGTTTTCAGTAGAAAAGAGCATCCTGGCTGGTACAACAGTCGAACACCTTGTACACAGAGGGAGGGCAGGATAGGGCAGACAACATGCAATCTTGCATTATTTTGTTGAAATATGAGACGTAGAAGACACTGCACTGGCACTGGTCTTGACGTGTCAGAAATGTAGCGCTTGCTGTCCAAATTGGAGGCTACTGCAACCAGAGGTGAACTGTGTACCTAACGGCAATACATACGATCGCACGAGGTGCTGGGCCCGAATAACGATAGCGAACGGAAGGAACCTGGCACATAAGTCTGGAACAACGCGACCACTACGGTCGCAGGTTCGAATCCTGCCTCGGGCATGGATGTGTGTGATGTCCTTAGGTTAGTTAGATTTAAGTAGTTCTAAGTTATAGGGGACTGATGACCTCAGATGTTAAGTCCCATAGTGCTCAGAGCCATTTGAACCGTTTGAACCTGGCTCACCTTCGTTCTACTAGCAGCCTCTGGATACTGATATTTTTTGAACCTGGCTCACCTTCGTTCTACTAGCAGCCTCTGGATACTGATATTTTTTGAACCTGGCTCACCTTCGTTCTACTAGCAGCCTCTGGATACTGATATTTCCACCTTGCGACTGTAAGAAGAACCTGAAATCGTCTGAAAATATGACGTGGTGCCCCTTCTGTGTCTATTTTGGTCGTTGAGAGGTTCAGTCGGCCTCTCTCTTTTGCGACGTCAAGGGAAGCCACGACGGCCGGCATGCTGACGCTCTCTGTTACTCCATACGTAGCCACGATGTCAGTATGGATACTTGTCTTGCTGTGAACATGTCCGTTCCTTGACACAAGACACACGGAGTGGCTGTCTCGTCCTGCATCTTCGAGCGAATTCTACTGTTTGTTAGGGTGTAAGTGCAGATATTGTGATCATTGTTATCTTAATATGCACCGACTTCAGGGTGTTAGGTGTTTTTCATCTACCTCTAATAATCTTCTCGCAAATACGTCAGTACCTGATGTTTCCTGCACAGTCTTAACTGCACCACTAAGTGGACTATGCCTGTTAGTTTGTGCGTCCACACTTCCACACTTCAACACCTGTTGCTCAGGGGAAAATAAGCATTAATGGCTCGCTCTTGCCACATGTACTTGCAAGTACTGATGAACCTGAAAACAGACTTCTCCTAATCTCCCAGTCGGTAAATGAACTAAATACTGGCGGAATGTTGTTCAGAACACTACCCTCACACCACTGAAGATATCTGCACTTATACGCCTGGGACGTTCCACGTCTGTACTCTCGACCGCAACTCATGTGGGGCAGCTGCCTAAATGGCGTTGAATATGGCCCTCCTAAACGCATAGACTGCATATTCACATGACACTTGTGCAATCTCGTACCAACGCAGGCGGCAATATCACGGAACGCCCAACACCACACTCGATAGGCCACGATTCTGCCCCTGCCCAATTCCGACACGACCTTCTGACGAACAGCTGATATTTTAATCCGATTTTTAAATAAGCCGCTAGCTGCGTAATGTTTTCTTCTACGCAGAATGTACCTGTCGTTACTGATAATTAGTTTGTGCGTTTATGATGAAATGCTATCATCTGCATATTTAAGCGTTAGTAAGCTTCATACCACTTGAACGTACGGTGCATGGCGCCTTCATGGTGTAGCAATTCTAATGTTAACCAGTATAACCCCTGAACTTGAAAATTTCCTTGCAACCATCTTCTGAAATACAGTGTGCCCTGGATAAACATATAATAATAGAAAATACAATGACATGAGAAGTAATTGAGATATTTATTGACGATATGTTTCTACAAGTACAATAATACAAAACTTTTTTGCACATCTAATCCACCCCGATATGAGCACCATTAGTGCCCATATTCTACTTCTTTCCATGTGTTTTGCAGCATTGCAGACGTAACATTTGGGATAGCTGCAAGAATGCTGTGGCGAAGATCTCGTATATCGCCAATTGATGTCTGCTACACTCGATTCTGTATAAACAGCCACAGAGAAAAATCAAGTGTCGTAATGTCTGGGCTTCTAGGGGCCAAGCAATCGATGGACTACCTCTGTCAGTCCAGCTATCTGACAAGGAACCCCTTGAATCCGAGGTCGCAAGTTCAATCTTCAGTACCGCTCATTTGAAAGTGTCGTGTTAACAAATATGACAGGAAAAATACTAGCTGCTAATAAAAATGGTTCAAATGGCTCTGAGCACTATGCGACTTAACATCTGTGGTCATCAGTCCCCTAGAACTTAGAACTACTTAAACCTAACTAACCTAAGGACATCACACACATCCATGCCCGAGGCAGGATTCGAACCTGCGACCATAGCAGTCGCGCGGTTCCGGACTGAGCGCCTTAACCGCGAGACCACCGCGGCCGGCAGCTGCTAATAACTCACCATGAGCATAAGGAGTGTAACAGTAAATGTGTGTCCAGCGAGGTACAGAGATCAGCCTTCTAAGGGATGTGTGTATCACGCTTCACAAAATGGACATCGTCGACATTCAAGTAATGTTCAAAACAAATTAACTTGTACAATGGACACCGAATGAAACAGGGCGCGCCATAGTGATCACAAACGTTCGCACCATCAAGACCGAAGGTGAATTCTTTGAGAGCTACAAACCATGCGAAGCATCCACTTTTAAAGAATACAAGTAGAATTATATTGCTGTAACGGTGTGATGAGAAGTGATGGAATATGGTGGCATGCAGCCCTATGCGAAAGTATGGTTTTTATACGCAGACCAGAAATCAAGCAAAAGAAAGTTATTTTGACCAGCTATTGACTAAAAGCTTCTAAGATCACGCGCGCGAGAAAGAATCGTAGGGAGCAGAGCACCTCCAACTTCTCTCAGGATAACAAATAACTTTTTATCCCATTTACCATCCAGTTTAACAATCGGCATAATTGTATAAGAATTCGTTATGGCATTGCGGTTAGCTGATCTTCATACGACTCTCTTGGTACCTCCAATTCCAGGATCCCTTTCATATGCAGTTCCTCTTCAAATCCTGACTGGTCGGGGTTGACAATAAATTCCTTACTGAACGATGGGATAAGTTTGTTTAACTCATCTACAAATTTTCGGGCCGATTCCGAAGTTTGATCTGCACCGTCAAGTTGGCGGTTTGTTTGAAATTTCGTTGTCTTACGTCTTCCAATTCTGTAGCACTGCTTGAAGTTATGCAATCAACCACTGCTTCCCTCGAAATCACTGTAATTATGTCGAACGCAATTTGATTTAAATAACATAGTAGCTCACTATCACGCGCATCCTGTAAATTGTATCGAACGTCCTTGAAACGCTTTTGTAATAAGTGCACCTTTTCCTCCCTTGAATATCTGTAGTTCTTCTTATGCATTACACGGTCCTATTGCTGCGGACTTATTCGGAATCTGTTAATAACTGTTTTTTTCCTATACTGCGGATGATTTTAGAAGTACGTAATTACGTTTAGTACCAGCTCCTTTGATAACGGTTGTCCTTTACAACGTTTCACTGGAGATGATGAACTACATGTCTCGACACCTGTTTCAATACAGATCGTCATCACTGACTGCTCATGTACATTGTTCGCACAGTCGAGCTTATACGACGCCACACATTCCATTGACTCATCTCAGATTTCATCTGCCGTTTCTTTTTCACTTGGAGTAATCCCTTGGGTTCATTTATGACGAAATGCCAACAACGGCAGCTGTTGGTGTAGATATAATGCAATGTTTGCTCTGTTTATCGTTGCCATAGCTGTGGTTTGTATCAACACCACTAGAGCTTTAGCACTGTTGTGAGTTACTCGTAGACTAAATAGTTCTCCTACGCTCCATATTCCCATGCTGTGCTCAACATTGGATACTTCCAGTCCAGTCCCGTTCCCTGTGGCCACTAGTAGTCAATAGTGTGGTTGCATGCAGACAATATATGGGGCGTCGAATGCCGTAAACATCATTGGTCTTTTGCGACCTCGCACTCAAGGGGTTCCTTGTGAGAACTCTTGGTCCAAGAAATCCCTCACAATGTTCGCATAATGTCATGGTGCGCCATCTTGTCGAAATATCACGTCATGATAAGGTTGTGGCACAGTATAGGCGTCTATGTATGTTGTAGGCTCTGCGAAGAAGAATGGGACTACAACCCTATACTTCAGCAATCCATGCCACGCATTCACTTTCGAGAGTCATTATGTGGGTTCAGTGAGGTTCAATATGCGGCTATAGTACGTGTTTACCCTATCGGAAGTGTGGAACGCAGCCTCGTCCGGAAAACAGTCGAAATAGAGGAATGCCTCGTTTTCAGCCATTTTTGCCGTAATTGTCCCGTCGCAGCCTCTCCTCAGGTTTGATTTTGTGGAAAACCTGCAGTTTGCAGGAGCAGCCTTTTTATGGCCATCATCTTGCATTGTGAAATGAAGTAACTGCAGCTGCCTAATTGCTTGTCGGATTTACGTACGAGAGCTCCAGGAAGGACGTACGGATTAGTTCAGCAGTAGACTCTGGAACTGCGTGTTAGTCGTGGCGGTCCAACATGGGAAATAAACTGGCAATTTCTCGAAACTACTTGTCCCATTTTTTGATTGTTACATCAGTAAGAACATCGTTAGTTGCTTGCAGTCCTTACGTACGCCGAAAACGGCGTTGCGCCAGTGTTACCAGACTTCAGCTCCGACGAGAGGATGCACACAGAACACCTTCCGCTATGGAGTCCACGTAGCTATTGACGCTCTTTTATGTGAACAGAGCAGTTACGCGCATGCGCATGCGGTATCAACTGCTGGAAACACAGATAACATTTTGACTTACGATACGCGTAGGAGCAAACCGTCGATAAATATCGCAATTACGTCTCAATTTATTACATATTCTATTGTTGTACACGGCCCAGTCATATTAATGTGATCACCTGTCAGTAGCCTGAATAATAACGTATTGGAGTCCTAACAGCAGCAAGACGTGCGGAAAGGGAGTCAGTGAGGTTGTGGAAGGTACCGATATGAATGCGGACCCATGGTGACTCCCGTGCCGTGGCCAGCTGCGTAAGGCTTCTTGTTTGAGGATCCATGATGCGAAGAGCTCATTCGAGATGGTCCCACCGACTCTCAATTGGGTGTAAAACAAAGCAATTTGGTGGCCAGGATGGTGCAGCAAACATATCCTGGTGCTCTTGGAACCATACACGTGCACTGCGAGCTGTTTGACACATTGCGTTGTCCTGCTAGTAGATGCTATCGTGTCGAGGAAAAAATTAACTGCATGTGGGGGCGGTCATGGGCCCTCAAACTTACGTTGATCCCAGGGAATACCCTCCAGCCTGGAAGCTTCAAACGATTGTTGCAGTGTGTTTATTTTTAGATGCTTCACACTGTACGCATGAACAGCCGTCTGTCCGATGGAGCATAAAACGTGATTTATTTGTTTAAAAGGACATTTCTCACCACTCACTGGGCGTCCAGCTGAAGTATTTGCGTGCAAATTCCAGCTTTCGTCGACGATGAACAGCGGTCAGCATGGGTGCCTAACTTTAAATGCGAACATTTTACGTTAGGCTTTACCGTGACTGTTATTGACATTAAATGAAACAAGTTTACTGTTACCAGTCACCGGTGACGGTGACTGGTAACAGTAAACTTGTTGTTTCATTTAATGTGTGCATAAACCAGGCACCTGCTGCAGAGGCGCATATGCACCTGTGTCCGCTGAACAGTCGTTGAGGAGACACTGTTAGTAGCCCTTTGGTTCATCTGGGCCATCAGTTGCTCAACTGTTACAGGTCTATTCGCTTATGCACGTCTTCACAGACATCGTTCACTCGTGTCTTGTATGGCCTGTGGTGCAACCCAGTTGCCACGGCACCGTTTTTTTTTTTTATAACATCATTTTTAATGCATGGTATACTTCAACCAAGGCGGCACGCGAAAAGTTTACACACTTAGCCGTTTCGGAAATGCTTTTATCCTTAGCCCCAAAGCCAATGACCATGCCCTTTTGAAAGTCGGCTAAATCACTCCTTTTCCACATTACGACAACACACGCACTGTTAACATAGAACATCTGCGGTTCCCACATTAATGTGACTGGACCGTGTACGTTTACCCCGGACAACCTGTATTTGCCAGCCTTTCTCAGCCCGTTGTTCAAGTACGTGAAGCTGTGGAAGTACTTCTGCCCAAGGACAGAGGAGGAGAACAGAAGGGCGCAGCGCGGATGGGAGAGGCGGCGAGCGCTCGTGTGGAGATACGTACCGGGCAGGTGCCAGACGCCGCCGTCCGTCACGGGGATGGCGGGCACCACGGCCTCCGTGCGGTCCTCGGAGCGCACGAACCACTGCACCGTCAGCGTGCCGTTCTCGTCGCGCCAGAAGTCGTACCAGTCGCACGTCGTGTCCGACGACAGCCGGACTGGCGCCACTTCCTCCACCAGGTACCATCGGCCGATGAGCTAGGGACAGAAACAGAGCGACATAGGTCGCTGCTCAGTTACATCTCCCGTACCACAAATTAGAAGCTACCTCGGGAATGATTAGTTAAATCAGCGTCAGCACGCGGACCGTGCTTTCGAACGTTAACGTTGAGCGCGCCAAGTTCAACGTGCTGCTGAGCGCTCAGCGATGCATACGGTAAGTCTGCCTCAGCGTTGTATACACGATCGCAACGCGCTCCAGCGGCACTAGTCGGTTGTATCTGACTCCCCAGTTATAGTCCTTACGAAATTGACAGGGGTAAAACTCCTACGTTAGCTATATTGAAACGCACATTTCCACCCTTGTACGTATGCTAGTCATGTTGTTCTGTCTGCAGTACACATAAATAAAAATTTCCATATCCATGAACGGTATTAAAGTAAACGGTAAAGTAGGTATTAAAGTCCATGGAGAAGAAATAAAAACGTTGAGGTTCGCGGATGACACTGTAATTCTGTCAGAGACAGCAAAGGACTGGGAAGAGCTGTTGAACGGAATGGACACTGTCTTGAAAGGAGGATATAAGATGAACATCAACAAAAGCAAAACGAGGATAATGGAATGTAGTCGAATTAGATTAGGAAATGAGACACTTAAAGTACTAAAGGAGTTTTGCTATTTGGGGAGCAAAATAACTGATGATGGTCGAAGTAGAGAGGATATAAAATGTAGACTGTCAATGGCAAGGAAAGCGTTTCTGAAGAAGAAAAATTTGTTAACATCGAGCACAGATTTAAGTGTCAGGCAGTCGTTTCTGAAAGTGTTTGTATGGAGTGTAGCCATGTATGGAAGTGAAACATGGACGATAAATAGTTTGGACAAGAAGAGAATAGAAGCTTTCGAAATGTGGTGCTACAGAAGAATGCTGAAGATTGGTAGATCACATAACTAATAAGGAGGTATTGAATAAAATTGGGGAGGAAGAGGAGTTTGTGGCACAACTTGACAAGAAGAAGGGACCGGTTGGTAGGACATGTTCTGAGGCATCAAGGGATCACCAATTTAGTACTGGAGGGCAGAGTGGAGGGTAAAAATCGTAGAGGGAGACCAAGAGATGAATACACTAAGCAGATTCAGAAGGATGTAGGTTGCAGTAGGTACTGGGAGATGAAGAAGCTTGCACAGAATCGAGTAGCATGAAGAGCTGCATCAAACGAGTCTCAGGACTGAAGACAACAACAACAACATCCATGAACAAGTTACAGGGCCAAAAGGAGATTACCATGTTCAGCCAGTATGGACATCGGCTTGTAAAAGTTCTGTTACAAATAGTGCGACATAAATCACAGTAGTTCTCCACATAAGATTAATAGTAAAATGGGACTTAACATCTGTGGTCATCAGTCCCCTATAACTTAGAACTACTTAAACCTAACTAACCTAAGGACATCACACACATCCATGCTCGAGGCAGCATTCGAACCTGCGACCGTAGCGGTCACGCGGTTCCAGACTGAAGCGCCTAGAACTGCACGGCGACACCAGCCGGCTGATTAATAGTATTTCATCGTTATCATGTTTCAGTAAAATCCTAAGGTCATTCTTACGTGACCACTATTCCAATTCACTAGCAGAATATTTAAAACATATGAAACACCACACTTGAAACAAGAAAGTGCAAAATATCTTACTGCAAGTAGTGCAAGCTGTCTTGTAGATAAAGCCAACCGAACAAACTCACTACTTGGGAAGAGCGCACCCGTAGCTACTTGTAAATAACATCGAATTTTACGGACCATACTTCTGTTAAACTAGTAAGAAACTATCTGGGCCTATTATAAAACGCGAAATTTATTAAAAGGAGGTCTGGTTTCAGTGTGACGCGAACCACCAACACACCTCCTTTCAAATTATAGCTCTGCTGATCTACTCATCACACTACACCGACCGTGTATAGTTTGTGACGATACTTCCGATCTTACCATCTTCTGATAGCTTCATCGCGGATATGTTATTAATTGTCATTTAATTACAGTAAATTGTATCAAGAACAATGCGTTTTTGATGGCTCCTCAAAGTGCCGTTACCTTGAAACGGCATACTTTCATAATATTCAAGTTACAATTTTTTAACCACCAGTATGATGTTTCCCGTCATTTTATTACAACAGATAATACAATTAACGACGGGTTTTCGAGAGATCCTCAGTTTCCTGGAGCTCAGAAAGGGCTTATATTTACATACATATGGGTTACAACTGAAAGCCAATATGGTGCCCCGCGGCTCTGTACTGAAGAGGGATGGCCTCATGTCTCATTTGCCTACTTTCCAACGCACGTTTAGAACGTCTCACATGCTAGATAGTGCTCTGCACATTCGCAATAACTCCCCACCGTGCTTTTTCCGTGTTATGACGTCAGAGACTCGGTACGCTCAACGGTCGACGTTCGAATGCACGGTCCGTGTGCTGACGGCTTTAGACTTCTGCAGAAATGTAGGACCACATGAGGCAAATATACTACGACTTATACGGTACACTAAAGGAAATGCAACACTACGCTATTATATTTTTAGATTTAGAAAAAAGTTTAACAATGCTAACTGCAATGTACTCTTCGAAATACTGAAAGTAGCAGGAATAAAATACAGGAAACTAAAGGTCATTTACAACTTGTGCAGAATCCAGAATATGGTTACAGGAATCGAGGAGAAGGGAGTGAAACAGGGTACCCTATCTCAAGGATTACTCGTACTGTAAACTGAGAAAACTATAAAGGAAAACAAAAACCAATTTTGAAAGGGAATAAAAGTATGTGAGACTACAAGGCAGTATGCAGCACAATAACACAAGGGAATTTAAGTGTGTGTAACTACAACGCGATATGTACCACTGCATTACTACTAAAATATTTAATTTCATTCCTTTTCACGAAAGCGATATCTGAAATTTCTTCTTCATGTATGATCAGTTTCAATACTCTGTAAACTTTATAAAAGAAACTTGAAAAATAAATTAATTTAAATTAAATATTATCTGAAAAATAAAAGAAACTTAAAAAATAAATTAATTTAAATTAAATATTATCCGAAACGATTAAAAACCATTTTTAAAATCAGCGCAGTTGTCACACTGATAATATCAGCTACTCATTTTTATATCGAGTCACTGAAAATGTCTTAATGGATAGAAGAAAGCGATAGGAGGACAAAAAATCTTTGATAACAACAGCGGACCGTTAGAGACATGGGATTAGTAATCTTGATGTTGTATAGCTGCGAGTGAGAAAAGGTGTAAGTGTATGTGGCTCTGGCGTAGCAAACGAATATATGTGCAGCGCTTTCTTGTGGGTGCGAGAGGCACTGCAATTTCTAAATGCTACGGTACGTTGATGACTTTTATTGGTGCTCCGACAGCAATCAAAGAGACAGCGGTGTTTGGCCACAGTAAATATAAGGAATCTTTGCAACTGGAGACGGGATATAACTGTACTGTTGCCGCCGAGCTATCATTTCGCGGTTGCAGCACTTCAAACTTTTAACTTTGTAAAACTCTTCAGAGTGTATTGAGTAGCATGAACAGTATAACCTCTGCGTGAACATTAATTTTAGTTTCGTAGTCGCTATTATTCCATTGTACCAAGTTCTTGAACAGGGTCCATGGCCGATTATCCTAGGTTCCGAGTGTCCATTATAAATGAATTTCTTTGAGCTGAATGTTCAAATTGTTGCTCATTGATTAAAGTCATTAAATAACTTTTGAATTACAACAACAACTAATTTTTGAAATCAGTACTTAAACAAACTATTGGAATCAGTGAATCTGCCAGATCAGAATATATTTTACTTCTTACTTAACAGTATGAGTTAATTTTATGTGCTTTTGATAATTTTATGCGGTATTTCATGGGTGACATGGTACTTCAAAATCATTAACGTTTAAATCTAGTAAGGTTCAGCGCTAACTTCAAGAGTTTAGAAAATTCTGTCTATCAAAATTCGTAACAATAAAGATTATTGCTGAGGTCAAGCTACGTCATTATTATGTATCGTGTACTACCGTAATTCTTTCAATTTTCATTCCGTTCCTCATTATTTCCTTCAACTTAACTAAATATTTCGTGATGACTTGAATACAAAACATCACTCCCGTGCAGGTGATGAATTACGTCATCAATATGTGCGTTACTCATTTTTAAATGAATTTGAGTCCGATTATAAGCAACTGCTTTCAGAAATAAAACGTCCTATGTAGGTCTGGCGACGGGATTATTTCATCTCGTGATTGGAATTTCATTAAAATGTTAATTTTAAATAATAATAAATTCCGCTAACGATTCAAAACCCATCTATGTAATTATATCTCTTGCACTCAGTCTTTATCATGGCACTGTATTACCTTACCACTTTGGTGATATTCAGGAGGACAACGATTCGAACCCCAATCCGGCCACACAGATTTAGGATTTTCCGTAATTTCCCGAAATCGCTCCAGGCAAAAGCCAGGACAGTTCCTTCAAAAAGGACACGGCCAACGTCTTCCCCGTCCTGCCGTAATCTGAGCTTCTTCTCCATATCTACTGATATCATTATCAACGTGGTGCTAAACTCCAATCTTCCTTTTTTTTCATTTAGATGACTATATGATTAGATGTACACTTTTCACATCGTTTGGCTCAGTTCACTTCGGAATTGATGCCTTTCCAGTTAATTAGGCACACATAATCACAGTCGGTTATACCGTACGACGTAGGTCGTCGAGGTTTGCCAAAGACATCGAGATGCATTCTCAAAAGAACTTGACGGACCAGCTGAACGGAATGGATATTATCTGCAAAAGATTAAGATGACCTTCAACGAAAGTAAAAGAGAGGCAATGGAGTGTAGTCGAATTACATAAGGTGGTGTCGAGGGAACTAGTTTAGGAAATGAGACACGAAGAGCAGTAAATGAATTCTGCTATTTGGAAAGCAAAATAATTGATTATGGTCGAAGTAGAGACGACGGAAAACGAAGACTCACAACAGCAAGAAAAGTATTTCCGACGAAGAGAAATTTATTAACATCGATCGTTGGTTTAAATGTTAGGGAGTTTTTATAAAGGTGTTTGTCTCGATTGCAGAGACTTGGGCGCTAAATAGTTCAGTTACGTAGAAAGTAGCAGCTTGTGTTGCTACAGAACAATACTGAGGATCGGATAGGTACATATGATGACAAACGAAAAGGTACTGAATCGAGTTAGGGAAGAAAGGAGTTGATGGCACAACTTAATTAATAATTGATAGAACACTTCTTGAGGTACCAAAGGATAGTGAATTTGGTAATGGAGAGAAGTGAGCAGAGACGACACTTGCACAGAACAGTCTACCATGGAGAGACGAACCGAACCAGTATTCCGACTGAAAAAAAGAAAGGAAGATTACAGTTTATCGTCCTGATGACGTCGAGGTCGTTAGACATGTAGCACAAGCTCTCATAGTTTCATGGATGGGGAAGAAAATTGGTGGTGCCCTTTCAAAGGAACCATCCCGGCACTTGCCTGGAGAAATTTGGGAAATCACGGAAAACTCAAATATGGACGGCCGGACGCGGATTTGAACCGTCTTCCTCCCGAATATGAGACCATTGTGCTAGCACTGAAGAGACCACAACAAGACCACGGCGTGTTCCACTTTAAAATACAGTTTCGGTATTAGGAATACTAGAGTACGGCATATCTTTGGTATAAGTAGGAACAAGCCATTCAAAAATAGTTAATTTGACACTGGAAGGAGCAGTAAGGAGAAAAACTTTAAGAGACATAAGATAATTGAGTAAAGATGCCGAGAATATTATTAATGTGGATATCCAGAGATGAAACAGTTAGGATGAAAGTGAGAGGTGGATGAGGCATCATAGCCGGCCGAAGTGGCCGTGCGGTTAAAGGCGCTGCAGTCTGGAACCGCAAGACCGCTACGTTCGCAGGTTCGAATCCTGCCTCGGGCATGGATGTTTGTGATGTCCTTAGGTTAGTTAGGTTTAACTAGTTCTAAGTTCTAGGGGACTAATGACCTCAGCAGTTGAGTCCCATAGTGCTCAGAGCCATTTTTTTTTTTTTTGAGGCATCATACTATTTAGTAAACATTTTTACAGAGTCCTTAATGACTAGTTGGGTGAACATCAGTTTGAGAACAAAGAAAATTATTTGGGTTTAATGTCCTATCGAAGACGAGGTCATTAAAAACGGAGCACAAGCTCCGAATAGAGGAGGGTGGGAATGGAAACTGTCCACTTTCTTTTCGAGGGAGCCACACCGGCATTTTCATTATGCTATTTAGAGAAACATTTGAAGTGAGGCCAGTGTCTTAACCACTGCGCCACCCTGTTGACCAAACAGCTCTTTCCCCACCAGTACAGCACTGCATTAAAGAGCTTTGTAGCTTGACCATCCGGTACGAAGATCTTAGATTGGCAATACGTGTGTAGCACTTGTTTGTTAACAACTTTTGTTTCAAAATGGTTCAAATATCTCTGAGCACTATGGGACTTAACTTCTGAGGTCATCAGTCCCCTAGAACTTAGAACTACTTAAACCTAACTACCCTAAGGACATCACACAAATCCATGCTCCAGGCAGGATTCTAACCTGCGACCGTAGCGGTCGTGCGGTTCCAGACTGTAGCGCCTAGAACCGCTCGGCCATTTTGTTTCATAACATGTAACTACTTGTTATTTGGCATTGCCACGAAAAGTAATCCACGGTTGTTGTTTATGTCCCGTCCGCTGTGGAGTTTCCCGTCGTTCACAATTGATGACTGGTTGTCAAATTTGGAACATTACCCGTTACAGGAATCAGCAGATAGACATATATGTGTGGTATATAAGGATGTGGTGCCCGAAAAGCCGAACGAAAATGCAGAGAAATGTTTCGCAACAGGCTTCGTTCTGGTTCAAAAAAATTATCTTCGTGGTTAGGAACTTAATAGAAACTGGATCGTTAACAGAGATTTGGCCAAGATTCTCGAACAAAATTGGCCATACATTATAAATTAAGAGTGTTGGATTATACCGGGGAAGATACAGCAATAAGTACCCATCAGGTTTCAGGAATTACTGCAACCAATCGCCGTTTTTTCTTCAATTTTTATTCATTCATGACCGGTTTCGAATCGTCTGGCGATTCATCATCAGTGATACACGTTATTTTGGAGTGTGGTGGGGGTCGGGCATCCCACAATACTGCAAACTAAATTGTATCATCTGATGATGAATCGCCAGGCAATTCGAAACCGGTCATGAATAAATAAAAATTGAAGAAAAAACGGCGATTGGTTGCAGTAATTCCTGAAACCTTTAACAAGACAGTCGCAGTGTTCCAAATCCAGAATGCATAAAACTTTAAAGTACCCATCACTTTGCTCGTGAAATGCCTACTCCATGAATAAGTGTGGCGGGTACTGGCTGAAAAGTAATTAGATTTCAATTATAAATAACGCGTGTAAGTAATGGGGCCAATTCATTTTTAACCCGGAATTCAATTATTCCGATGGATTGTATTGCGTTGTTTGGACCCTAAAGATCTCTACGTGCAATGAGATACATCTAAGTAGGTAGCTGAGAAACATTTAGATTACTTTTTTTATATCTACAGTAATTCGAATACTGTATCATCCGGGATCACCAATAGCAGAGCGTCCATTTAAAATTTATTCTTTATCTTTTGTTATTAAAAGGGCAGCCGAATGAAAATCACACAGATGGGAAAAAACGCAACCTCCTGCAGCATCTCGACTACACTGCAGAACTATCGCTGGGAAACCCTTACACAGTCTCCACACAGTCCCGAACTCTCCCCATACGACTTCCATAGTTTTGTTGCCACGAAGGAAGACATTCGTGGATGTCGATTTGCGCGCCTGGGTACAGTCACTGTTTCGTAGGCATCCGTAAACATTTTTCCATGAAGGTACTGACCGTCTTGTCTCACAGTGGGATAAATCTGTTAGCAGGTATGGCGATTACTGTTAAAATAATAAACAGTTTGCTTACTTTTTATCCATCTAGGCCCATGTTAAACTTCATTTATTCAATCTTCTGACAACGAATAGCAAACTTCTCAATAATAATGTCACGACACAGTGACATTGTTGTCAATAAGACAGAGGAAATAGTTATTTTTGGTAGATTCTTCTTACTTAGGGCAGTTACAGAGTTTTCCTATGTCCTTTAACACATCCACACATCAAGGGTTTGGTTCGAGAGGGCGGTGAGAGATTCTTGTTTCTTGACCCCCCCCCTCCCGCGTCCTAACACAAATACGCCGGCCGGAGTGGCCGAGCGGTTCTAGGCTCTTCAGCCGGGAACCGCAAGACCGCTACTGTCGCTGGTTCGAATCCTGCCTCGGGCATGGACGTGTGTGATGTCCTTAGGTTAGTTAGGTTTAAGTAGTTCTAAGTTCTAGGGAACTGATGACCTCAGCTCTTAAGTCCCATAGTGCTCAGAGCCATTTGAACCATTATAACACAAATACAATTTGACGAAATAAACCTCGGGTGAACAGCCTGGTATGAGTGTGCTTAGGAAGAATCACAACAAATACAATTTGCTCTCAGTATCACTTTTAACATACCACAGATGCCTAGGATTTTAATAATAATAATAACCAATAAAGATCCTGCAAGAATTAGGGCTAGATGAGAAGACCCACAGCCTTATCCAACAGACTTTAAGCAACACCAGGTCACGAGTAAAGTTCAGACGAACGCTATCAAATATTTTTGGAATCAGATCGTGAGTAAGACAGCGAGATGGTCTGTCCCCTGTGCTCTTCAACTGTCCGCTGGAAAAGGTAATAAGAGAGTGGCGGAAGGAGTTAGCTCGAGAGGGGATTCGAAATGGTATCTCTCTGGGACAGAAGTGCAATGGGCTCAATGTTGATTGCCTGGCATTTCCCGATGACCTAGCACTTCTATCAGATTCAATAGAAACTTCAGTG
The DNA here is from genome assembly GCF_021461385.2 of Schistocerca piceifrons. Lineage (NCBI taxonomy): Eukaryota > Metazoa > Arthropoda > Insecta > Orthoptera > Acrididae > Schistocerca > Schistocerca piceifrons. The sequence continues at coordinate 638,922,133 of NC_060140.1, read as the reverse complement.
AAAGAACTCAAAGTTCTCAGACAGCAAGCTGCAAAGGTTGGGCTTCACGTACCGTTTAAAAAAAGCAGTATGTGACTAGCATAGGTAAATCTCCTAGTATACTGTATCTAGACCAGGGAGATATCAAGAAAACCAACAGGTTTAAGTACTTGGGAGAATCGCTGGAACCTAATCTATCTGCAGGAACAGCACTATCAACTCGAGTCAACAAGCTAGAGCTGGCGTACCAGCTGACCAAGAACACTTAGAATAAAAAATGTCTCTCCTGTAACCCTAAACTGAAGCACTGCCAGCCGGCCGCGGTGGCCGTACGGTTCTAGGCGCGTCAGTCCGGAACCGCGTGACTGCTACGGTCGCAGGTTCGAATCCTGCCACGGGCATGGTTGTTTGTGATGTCCTTAGGTTAGTTAGGTTTAAGTAGTTCTAAGTTCTAGGGGACTGATGACCTCAAATGTTAAGACCCGTAGTTCTCAGAGCCATTTGAAGCACTACCAGACAATCATCCGTCCTGAAACCTTAAATGCTTCAGAATGTTTAATACTCAGTAGGAAGGGACTTACTGAAAATCTCGACATCCAGAAGAGAAAGATAATGAGGAAGATACTGCGGCCAATCAAGGAAGGCGACAGTTATAAAAGGGGAACCAACCGAGAGCTCTACGAGTACTGTGAAAGAATCACACATGTAGCTAGGAAAAGACGTCTAGCATTTTACGGACACCTTTACAGGATGCATCGTGACAGACTGACCATCCAGCTTCTCTGTTACTGGCAAAAGAGGAAGACCAAGTCACCGTGATTGATGGAAGTCGAGAAAGATCTTCAGGAATTGGGAATAACAGAAGGAAACTTGAAGGACCGGACAGTAGTCAGGAAGAAGCTTAGACAAAAGAGGTTCTAGGACAGACTACCAGGAAAGAAGATTGGTGCCCTCTGTACACAGGAGAGGAAGGAACAACACAGCCAGAGAATGCGTAACTACTGGTCAAACCTCAAAGCCCACTCCAAACGTAACAATTAAATGTTGTGGTCCTTAGTTGGCCTATACGAAATAATAAGAAGAAAAAGAATAACCACTGAGTATACAGGGAGATTCAGCTACCCTACCATTGTGTTTAATGCAACCCGCAAAACCCTCAAATGTGATCCGTAAGATTTTCATACTCTCTCGTTCGTTACGTGCAAACTGCACTGCCGGAAAAAAATTAGTACACCTGAAAAGATGTCGTCCAACTTGGTCCGATGACGGCATTTGCCACCTGGGGAATGGTAGTTGTACTGATAATGGTTTCAACGTCATGCGCCAACAAATAGTGTAGTGGCATAGTTACCCGAGCGCCATCTGTATCTACCCGTTAATAGGAAATGCTAACAAGGTGGTAATCATGCCATGAAGACGAAGAAAGCAGATCCTGCCTGTATGCACGTGAAGGTCATTTTCAGGTATGATGTAGACCTGGTGAGTGCTGTCACGTAGAGTGCATTCGTCCAATACACACTGGTCCCATCCCAGGACTTCTCCTTTTGTGCTCCTGGTGGGGTCGTCAATCAGCGCTCGGTATGTGCAGAATGTTGTTAGACTCGTTCTTCTGCCCTTCTTCCAACAGGCAGGTGAGGTTTTGTTCCCACAGTTTAATTCTTGCCCACACACTGCGTGTGCTACTCAGCGTTCTCTGCAAGACGTGCCAGCATGATGTCCAATCGAGCATGGGTGGGACGAGAAGTGACTTGAGCGACGCGTCATCCAAACGACTCTTACAGAATTACGTGACCAGGCCGAGCAGGCATGGCCCAACGTATCCTAGGACAATAATCGCCACCTGTACGATCGGCTGGATGCCAGAGTCAGCGTCTGCGCTGCCATCCATGGAGGCTACAACGCAACTACTATGGGTGTTTCACCATGGGTCGATAACTAGTACCTCAGAGCCGCTTGTGCTATTGATCTGCATGTATTCATTTCATGTACTCCATATGCACCGTTGAAACAATAAATCTTGAGTGAACTGAAACCTCTAAAAGGGTGTACTATTTTTTTCCTGTGTGATCAAAAGTATCCGGACACCCCAAAATCATACGTTTTTCATATTAGGTGCATTGTGCTGCCACCTACTGCCAGGTACTCAGTAGTCATTAGACATCGTGAGAGAGCAGAATGGAGTGCTCCACGGAACTCACGGACTTCGAACGTGGTCAGGTGATTGGGTGTCACTTGCGTCATACGCCTGTACGAGAGATTTTCGCACTCCTAAATATCCCTAGGTCCACTGTTTCCGATGTGATAGTGATGTGGAAACGCGAAGGGACACGTACAGCACAAAAGGGTACAGGCTGACCTCGTCTGTTGACTGACAGAGACCGTCGACACATGAAGAGGGTCGTAATGTGTAATGAGCAGACGTCTATCCAGACCATCACACAACTGCGTCAGTATCCACTGCAAGTACTATGACAGGCGGGAGGTGAGAAAACTTGGACTTCATGGTCGAGCGGCTGCTCATAAGCCACACATCACGCCGGTAAATGTCAAACGACGCCTCGCTTGGTGTAAGGAGCGTAAACAACGGACGATTGAACAGTATAAAAACGTTGTGTGGAGTGACGAATCACGGTACACAATGTGGCGATCCGATGGCAGGGTGTGGGTATGGTGAATGCCCAGTGAACGTCATCTGCCAGCGTGTGTAGTGCCAGCAGTAAAATTTGGAGGCAGTGGTGTTATGGTGTAGTCGTGTTTTTCATGGAGAGAGCTTGCACCCCTTGTTGTCTTGCGTGGCATTATCACAGCACAGGCCTACATTAATGATTTAGGCACCTTCTTGCTTCCCACTGTTGAAGAGCAATTCGGGGATGGTGATTGCATCTTTCAACACTGTCGAGCACTGTTCATAATGCACGGCATGTGGCGGAATGGTTACACGACAGTAACATCCGTGTAATCGACTGGCCTGCACAGATCCCTGACCTGAATCCTATAGAACACCTTTGGGATGTTTGGAAAGCCGACTTCGTGCCAGGCCTCACCGACCGACATCGATACCTCTCGTCCGTGCAGCACTCCGTGAAGAAAGGGCTGCAATTCCTCAAGAAACCGTCCAGCACCTGATTGAACGTATGCCTGCGAGAGTGGAAGCTGTCATCAGTTCTAAGGGTGGACCAACTCCATATTGAATTCCAGCATAAAAGCACCACAAACTTGTAAGGCACTTTCAGCCTGTTGTCCGGATACTTTTGATCACATAGTGTATAAATGAACGAGACCTTTTTTGTGGGAAATATAATAAAGTTAAATTTTTTTACTGGGATTCGTTTTCGGTGGAGACCGTAGTTTTCGAATTAGTCAAGAAAAACATACAAAAGTGACCTTAAAAAATGCGTTTTTCATGAATAACTGAAAACCCGTGGGCTCCATCCAAAATGTATCCCAGCACAAAATTAACTGCATTAATTTTTTGTTTAAGACTAATAGTTTGCTAGTAGCGAGCGAGAGAATATGAAAATCTTGGACGTGGTGTTGTGGGCTGCATAAAACACAACCGTAGGGAAGCCGAATTACCCTGTATACAATGTTTCAATATAATCATAATAATATATTTTACATTTGTGCTTAGTACCTCGTTTTAGCTTAACTTGCAAGAATTTGCAATTCTGAAAAATACATCATTTTAGATGAAACTGTCAAAATTTGGAAAGTTCACATGTTACACAGATGACTTGAGAAATGTAATAGCAACAAACTCAAACACACTAGGTAACGTCATAATTTACACGATATAAAATCGTAAGATGCTATCACTATTATTTGTATTTCACTCCGGTGTTGGACGGAGGTCTGCTGACTATGGCTAGGCAAGTGTGTAAATGGGAGAAATACTGTTTCTTTCTGATCAGCAAGTTAGTGTTTCCATTATGGTTTTTATTTTCTTTCCTAGAGGGCATGTTTCCTCCTTCCATCACGCTTTACTCAGCTTCTTGTTCTGCCTGTGGACGCACGAACTATGACGGGTTTGTTGTTGATAACAGGTACAGTCATGGACAAACAGTTGAAGAGAAAAATCAGTGCAGTAGGTTGAAAACGTAACACTCATAAATTTCAATCATGTGAATGTATCACTAGCTTCTCCTAAGAAAATTTAGAAAATTATACATTCATTCAAAAATAAAAGCTCATCTGGCTTTCATGATGTGTGTAAAGATTTGTTCCTCTGTAATAAGCTCTATCTTATCTTAAATATGTAACGCGTCACTGGCTCACTGCAGATGCCCAGAGACACTGAAATGTGTTGTTATTACACCCCTCTTTAAGAAAGGTGATAAGACAGATATCAATAGCTAATTTTTGAAAAGATGATGTATTCTGGAACAGCATTTCTCCTTAGTAACAATAATATGCTCAGCAAATCACAGTTTGAGTTTCAGAAGAGTTTCTCTACTGAGAATGCTTTTCACGTGTTCACCCACCAAATTTGACAACCATTAAGTAATGAAACAGCGCCGCTTGGTATTTTCTGCAACCTACTTAAGTCATTTGACTGTGAGAATCACAGTTTTCTCCTAGACTGATTGAAGTTGTATGGGATTGATAGAATAGCCAACAAATGGATGATGTCATATCCAACCAAAGGAATTCGGAACTTTGCACTTAGCAGTTCCACCAATATAGTCCGGGTACATAATTCCGACTGGGGAGAAATCACTTATGCGGTTTCCCAAGGCTCTCTCTTAAGTCCACTATTGTTCTTCACACATGTAAATGACCTTCCGTCTAAAATACATCAGACAGAGTTACTTATATTTGCAGATGACACTTGTATTGTAATCAGTCCAAGCATACATGCAGAAAGAGAGAAAATGGTAAACATTAGGGGTACTACACAAATGATACGTTTAACACATAGTGAGGAAATAATAAATAGTGTGGGAACTTCCCACTGACGAGAATTTAAAGTGAAAAAAGCACATTTTGGAACTCCTAGAACAACATAGTTCAGCCACATCGGCGCTTCAGGAAATCTTGGGGAGAGACAAATTAGTAAACTAACGTATTTCACATGTTTTCATTCAGGAATATCATATGGAATACTGTCCTAAGGTAACTCATTTTTCAGGAAGGAAGTCTTCATAGTGGCCGAGCGGTTATAGGCGCTTCAGTCCGGAACCGCGCTGCTGCTACGGTCGCAGGTTCGAATCCTGCCTCAGGCATGGATGTGTGTGATGTTCTTAGGTTAGTAAGATTTAAGTACTTCTAAGTCCAGGGGACTGATGACCTCAGATGTTAAGTCCCATAGTGCTTAGAGCCTTCTGAACCATTTTGAAGTCTTCATAGCTCAAAAACGTGCTCTAAGAATAACGTGTGGTGCTCATGCGTGATCATCTTGTAGACGTCTTTTTAAGGAGTTGGGCACTCTGACTACTGCTTGACAATGCATTTATTCCCCCATAAAGTTTACTGTGTGTAATTCACTACACTTCAATAGGAACACGGATGTACATAATTGCAGTACCAGAAGGGAAAATCACATTCTTTACACCACACTAAGATTGTCTTCAACACAAAAATGGGTGCATAACGCTGCAACTAAACTTCTTGATCACTTACTCAGTGATATGAAATGTGTGACAAAGAGAAAAATAAAAATTTAAAACAAACTGGAGAAGTTCCTCCTTGACAGCTCCTTCTGTTCCGAAGAAGAATTTGTATTATTGTGATGTGGAAAAGGTGGTGGGTATGAATTACTAACTCGTATCTGTATATTAAAAAAACCTTTAGAGATTCTCAGTATGTAAACATACTTACAGATTGTGTGGGTGAAATCTTATGGGACTTAACTGCTAAGGTCATCAGTCCCTAAGCTTCCACACTACTTAACCTAAATTATCCTAAGGACAAACACACACACACACCCATGCCCGAGGGAGGACTCGAACCTCCGGCGGGACCAGCCGCACAGCCCATGACTGCAGCGCTCCGGACCGCTCGGCTAATCCCGCGCGGCATACTTACAGATTAATGAGCGATGCGAATGTAACGTGATTCGTTCCATATCATTGCAATTTACCGTGCAAAATGATCCACGGAACACGAAATTAACTACTCAGCTTGTGAACGGGCGCCACAGCCTGACCAGAATGTCTTCTGCAGCTGGTCAGACTGGAAGCACATCCATACCGGTTAGTCCTCAGGCGAGCAACTGGGAATTGTTCCCTGCTAAACACATCTTGCAATTTTCTAGCATTCCTTGCCGTTTTCAGGATATTTGGTTTCTTCACTTCTTCATCTTCTGAATGTTAACTGAGAAAGTTTGAAATCGATATCCGCCCTTCAGCAAAAATGGTTGCAAGAGAGGCCATTGGAGGGTATCTGGGGCATACCTTTTCGAGGTTGAGGTCTGTGGCAGGGGAGACGAGCTCTCGCATCCACACGGAGGCCGGCTCGGGGCTGGCCAGCAGCCAGGCACCTGGAGCGGCCGCCGACAGGCAGAGGGCCAGTAGCAGCAGCAGCGGCGCCGGCAGGCTGCTCCTCATGCTGCTCCACCTACCGGCACGGGCGACGCCGCAAGGCACGGGAACGCGAGCTGCCCCCTCTCCCCAACTGGATGCGCGCTGGTGGAGATCACGCCGTCTTCTTGCACCGAGGAACGTGCTACTCACTTCAAGAAACACTGCACTTAATACCGTTGTTACTAACAAATGTGTATGAAATCATTCAGCTACCTAAAAGCTGATGTAATAGTAATATAAGCTGTGACACTGAATCCCAGTGGTTTCTTTGTACGCTGTACTTACACAAGACACAAGGGTGGGTCAAATGAAAACCTCAAATTTTTTTAAAAAAAATTATTTATTGTGTAGAAGTGGTACAAAGCTGTATCACTTTTCAACATAATCTCCCCCACGCTCAATGCAAGTCCTCCAGCCGTTACAAAGTGCATAAATTCCCTTAAAAAAAAATTCTTTTGGTAGTCTGTGCAACCACTCATGCACCGCGTGGCGTACCTCTTCATCAGAAAGGAACTTCTTTCCTCCCATTGTTTCTTTGAGTGGTCCAAACACATGGAAATCCAGAATGAGATTTTCACTCTGCAGCGGAGTGTGCGCCGATATGAAACTTCCTGGCAGATTAAAACTGTGTGCCGGACCGAGACTCGAACTCGGGACCCTTGCCTTTCGCGGGCAAGTGCTCTACCAACTGAGCTATCCAAGCACGACTCACGGCCCGTCCTCACAGCTCTACTTCTGCCAGTACCTCGTCTCCTACCTTCCAAACATCACAGAAGCTCTCCTGCGAACCTTGCACAACTGGCACCGCTGAAAGTTTTAATCTGCCAGGAAGTTTCATATCGGCGCACACTCCACTGCAGAGTGAAAACCTCATTCTGGAAACATCCCCCAGGCTGTGGCTAAGCCACGTCTCCGCAATATCCTTTCTTTCAGGGGTATTAGTTCTGCAGGTTCGCAGGAGAGCTTCTGTAAAGTCTGGAAGGTAGGAGACGAGGTACTGGCAGAAGTAAAGCTGTGAGGACGGGGCATGAGTCGTGCTTGGGTAGCTCAGTTGGTAGAGCACTTGCCCGCGAAACGCAAAGGTCCCGAGTTCGAGTCTCGGTCCGGTACACAGTTTTAATCTGCCAGGAAATTTCACATGAAAATCACTTGGCGCAAGGTCTGGTGAGTATGGTGGATGAGGAAGACACTCAAAATGCAGGTCTGTGATTCTTGCAACTGTTGTAGGACAGTGTGGGGCCTAGCATTATCGTTGCAAAACGACACCTACTGACAGCAATCCAAGCCGCTTTGATTTGATTACAGGCCGCAGATGAATTTTTAGGAGATCTGTGTAAGATGCACTGGTGACTGTGGTCACTCTAGGCATATAATGCTCCAAAATGACGCCTGTTTCGTCCCAAAAGAGAGTCAGCATAACCTTCCCTGCTGATGGTTCTGTTCAAAACGTCTTTGCTTTTGGTGATGACGAATGGCACCATTCCTTGCTCGCTCTCTTCATTTCTGGTTGGTGGAAGTGAACCCAGGTTTCATCCCCAGTAACGATTCTTGCAAGCAAGCCCTCACCTTCTCGTTCAAAGCTCTGAAGAAGTTCTTCACAAGCATCAACACGTCGTTCTCTCACTTCAGGAGTCAGCTGCCTTGGCACCCATCTTGGAGAAACATTGTGAAACTGGAGCACATCATGCACAATGTGGTGTGCTGACCCATGACTAATCTGTAAACATGCTGCAATGTCATTGAGTGTCACTCGGCTGTTTTCCTTCACTATGGCGTCAACTGCTGCAATGTTCTGTGGAGTCACAACTCGTTGTGCCTGACCTGGACGAGGAGCATCTTCCACTGAAGTCACACCATTTTCGGACTTCCTACTCCATTAGTAGACTTGCTTCTGTGACAAACATGCATCACCGTACTGGATCTTCATTCGTCGATGAATTTCAATAGGTTTCACACCTTCACTACGCAAAAACGGAATAACACAACGCTGTTCTTCCCTGGTGCAACCCGCAAGTTGGGCGGCCATCTTTGTACTGATACTGTGACGGTATGTGTGCATCTGCACTATGCTGCCACCTACAGGCCATTCTGCACGCTGTTTGTAGCACGCTTATCAACTTACAGGATAACGGCGCGAAATTTCGATTTGTTATTACAAATTTAAGGTTTTCATTTGACTCACTCTCTATTTCCTTACTGACATATTTTTTCCAAAATATTCGAAGAAATTATGTACTCAAAAGTTGTCGCACACGTAAGTGGATTGTGTAGATCATGTTACTCTCTTAGAAAAACTCAAGTTTTATGGAGTTGGTTTGGATAATACTTGACAAACAGAACGGGAAATTTTGTGCTGAAAATTAATACAATTCCAGAAAGGTAGACAATTTTAATGAACAGGGTAAAATGATAAAGGAAGTCTCACGTGGTTCAATTTTGTATCCACTTCTGTCCCTTATATACGTAGATGACCTTCCACGTAACATTCAGCAAGCAAAATTGCTACTTTTGCGGATAATACTAACGTTATAATAAATCCCATTTGAGCGAAAACAAGAGAAGAGTTGGCAAATGATACTTTCCAAGAATTATTAAATGGTTCTCCGAAGAAGAATTCCCCCTAAATTTTGAAAAGCCACACTACTTTCACTTCTGTACAACAAATAGTCACCAACAACTGACGTAGCACTTGATCAGGAGTCAGTAAATGGAGTAGAACGCTCCAAATGTTTTGGCGTACTTGTTGATGAAAACTCGAGCTGGAAAAAGCATATTACTAAGCTTCTCAAACAATTAAGTTCAGCTAATTTTCTTTTTCGTGTAACTGCTAATCTTGGAAACAAACGTATCAACCTGATAACGTATTTTGCGTATTCCCATTCTGTAATGTTTTCCAGCATAATTTTCTGGTGTAACTCATTACTTAGAAAGAAAGTATTCATTGCACGTAACTGAGTAGTAAGAATAAGATGTGGTGTTTATGTAGATATCTCTTCAAGGAACTAGACATTTTAACTGCGCCGTCACAATACATATATTCGCTACTGAAATTCGTCATAAATAATCCATCACAATTTGAGAAGAACGGTGAATTTGACATCTAGAACACTACTGGGAAAAATGACCTTTACTGCCCATTGTTAAACTTGTCAGTGGCTCAGAAACGGGTTCAATATTCAGCAATAAAAATTTTTCATCATTTGGACAATAATATATCCGAAAGGAAGCGAAGCAAGTTTTAAATCTGATTTAAAATCATGTCCACTGGATCTAATTACGACTTATGTCCGCAGTGTGAAACAAAGAATAATGAATTCCCTTGTCCTCATGTTTAAGTATATGTATGAATCAAAGAATAAAATTTGCAAATCGACAATTAGCCAAATGCCTTTATGTTACAAATCATTTTGTTATCAACGTAGAAACAGTAGAAACAAACAAGGGTAAGTTAGATGGTACAACAATATAATAAAAAATTCGAATAAAATTAATCAAACAGAAAATAACCACCAAAAACATCACTGGTATGGCCATATCATAAAAATGAAAAGCAGTTAAACAGCGAAAACCAATTTTCATAGATAAGGGGACGCGATCAGACCGGCAAAAGTTGGCTAAAAATAGTGAAGACAAAAGCTGGGAGGAAAGACTTGAAGTACAAGGAATTCCACAAACAGTAAATTTATGACGCTAATAAGAAATGATAAACATTTGTATCACACAGGATATTAATAACAAAAAATGTGATATAATAATATTAGACAATCACTTTAGGGATCACATGGAGCACAGTGATTACAGATGAGAAACATAATAAGGTAATGAAAGCAGAAAATAAAGTGAGGAGCTGGAAATAATACTTGAAGAACTATTATAGTTTCCAGAAGAAATTAAACTAATTGCAAATGGGAACAATGCAAAAAGATGATCTGGAGAGTCCTTATTACTAAATTTTAAATGGCTTTGCATGAAATGGTGAAATTCTAGTGGCACTCTAGTTGATTTCAGGTCAAAGAACCGAGCAAAAGAAACACACAATTGTGAGCAAAATTTATGTAACTAAGTAAGTTCCAAAAAGTTTTGAAAAGAATGTAATTATTAAACTTCTGAAGTAAGCAAGTGGGGACAAGTTCGGAACTTACTATAGATTCAGCTTCTTCATAAGAATAAAAACACCCACACAAGTACTTTGTTGGAAGAGGAAGTTGAGGACCAGTTTGGTTATTTGTGCTAAGTTTTGGAGCAGCCAAACTTGACACTCTGCTTCCTTTAACTTGTGTATGAGGAAATTATACCTTCAGTTGAAATGAAGTTTCTGTTTCTTCAATAATGGTGTGGTAATTACCATGAACGTACTTTGAAAGGAACACCCATACATTCCAATACCGTTCCCTATAAACCGACATGAAAAAGTATATTGTTATGATGATGAATTATGTATGTTTTTTATGCCAATGTTACAAGAACCACTAGAGATCTTCTGTTAAAGGTGTTGGTTATTTCTGTAATTTTTCATAAATGATTTGCGAACAATCTCTGACTAGTTGAAACGTCTGTAACATTCATTAAGAACTTTAACTAATTTTTTACAGCTGTTAAAAAAATATAGGAAAAAGTCCTTTCGGTCTCCAGCAGCTGGCGGAGCCATACTGGAAAAACAAAATGACATGTGTGCAAGACACTATGTACAAACAACATGCTGTAATTATATTCTTGCTACGCTTTTGGTGCAGTTCACAGAAGTACTGTTATGCGATGGGTAAAGAGAGTTATAGCGTCAGGAATGACAGAAACTGAGCATCATGACGGCCACACACGGAACATCCTGTCACAGCTACTGTACCAAACATGACAAATCGTGTGAATGCCATATTTGTGCGGACCAACCCGTCACAACTGGACAATTGTCCTTAAAACTATCGGTGAACGTTGGCATCCTGTATTATGATTGGAACTCTTTACGCAAAATGGTGTTCAAGATGGACACTTCGAATGCTCAAAACGGACCACACAATTCAAACAAAAACCGTCCCATCTGATATGTTGGAGCTGTATGAGATCAATGAAAAGACCTATCTGTCGAAGATCGTTACAGGTGATGGAGCCTGAGTGCATCACTTTGAGCTTCGAAAGTGTTCCTAGGTACATTACGTCTTCCCACCTCTCGCCATATGAATGCACCGAAGAACACCGTCAACATGATGTTTTGGTGGTCCAGTTGCTATGGTATAGGGAGGCATACTGTTACATGGGCGTACTTACCTCCAAATGTTTGAAAATGGTACACTCAATAGTCAACGTTATTGCGACAGTGTACACCTTTTCCAAGTGCGTCTTTTCAGGGTTGCACTAGGCCTGACTTCATTTCTATTGACGACAATGCGTAACGACATCGTACGTACAGGTGGGGGACCTCTTGGAACGAGAGGATACTCGACGAATTGACCGGTCTGCACTTTCCTCCGACTTATATCGCATCGAGCATGTGTCGGATGCCTTAGGGAGACTTTTGCAGCACGTTCAAACGCACCACCAAAGAGCATTCAGCAGTTGTCAACCGCACTGGTGGAGTAATGGAGCGCCCTAACAAAAACCTTTTACCAACCTTTTGGCCAGCATGAGAATATGTTGCAGAGCATTCATTGCTGTCCACGGTGATCATACACTCTATTAAGAGCCTTGTCCTATCTTTTGTAATGTCCACTGACCACCATAAATACTGACTTCAGTCTAATTATTGTTTCTGAATAAAAGTCTCATTTCTGTTCGTCTCACTGCGTATTTCTTTCGGGTACTTTCTAGACAATACTGTAGCAGTTCTTTCTACGTGTCGTCCAAGTTTTATCGAGCTATGTTACTTGGTAATAACACATATCGTGAAAGTTGTTTTCGTCCTGTAGCTATGACACTGATGTGTAAAACTGGAATTGTGTTCGATGTACTAAAGGTGTAAGATACTAACTACAGTCTCTGTTACATTACTAGTAATAATATTTGAACAATATTTTAGGATTTAAATCACAATTAAATAAAACAGAGAAGAAAATAATTAAATTTTGTTCTCTCTGTAAAATTAAAATCATTAAAATAGAATTTGAGTCATAGTACAAGTTCTTTGAAAAAGTGCTTAGCAAAATTGTAGTAACATCTATTAATCAAAATATAATAATGTCTGCTAGTCAAAATTCAGCTAAGTTTCGTCCTATTGTATGGCTAACTTATCGTCTAATACACACTCTAAGATAAAAACAAACGGCGCACCAAGAAGGAATTATCCGAATGCAACGAAAAAATGACGTACCTTGAAGGGATTATTCGATTGATATGTTGTATGTGTACAAAAAAAACAAATGATTAAAATTTCAGAAGAATTACATAATTTATTCAAGAGTAAGAGTTTCACAAATTGACCGGTCATAACGCGCTGGTCTGCCTCTGACGCTTATACAAGCAGCTGTTCGGCTTGGCATTGATTGATAGAGTTGTTTGATGCCCTCCGGGATACTTCAGGGATATCGTACCAAATTCTGTTCAATTGAAGCGTTAGATCGTCAAAGTCCCGATATGGTTGAAGGGCCCTTCCTATAATGATCCAGAAGTTCTCAACTGCAGAAAGAGCCGGCGACTTTGTTGACTAAGTCAGCATTTGGAAAGTACGAAGACAGGCAGTGCATGCTCTCACCATGTGACAGGTAATAAAAAATGGTGTACAATATTCTTGATGTACCGCTGTGCTGCAAGGGTGCCACAGATGACAACCAAAGGGGCCCTGCTATGAAATGAAGTGGCATCCCTCACTCTCAGGTGTTGGGCGACAGACATGTTGATACCTAACTGCTGTCTGGAGTGTTTTCAATCATGTCTTCGGCCTGGAATCTCATTGACTGGAGTAGAATTGTCTTCAGTGATGAGTCCCACTTCGAACTGAGCCTCGATGACTAGCGCCCCATTTTGTTGGCCTTCATGGTAAGCCACCCTGGGCTTATATTTCAGCAAGACATTGCCTTTTCGCACACGGCGAGAGTTTATACTACTTCTCTTCGTGCTTGCCAATCCCTACCATGGCAAGCAACGTCGCTGATTTTCTCGCCAGTTGACACTATTTGAAGCATTCTGGGAAGGACCCTACAACCAGCTCGAGATTTTGACGATGTAAAGCACCAATTGGACAGAATTTGGCACTATGCTACTCATTAGGACATTAAACAACTCTGTCAATCGTGCCAAGCCGAACAACTGCTTGTATAAGAGCCAGAGGTGGATCAACGTTTTACTGACTTGCTCAATTCGTGAAGCTCTTTCTCTTGAATAAATCATCCAATTTTTCTTAAATTCCTATCATTTTTTTTTGTCTGTACATGTACATCACAACTACCGATTTCTATACCATTCGCATATCTCCTTCGTAGTGCATCGTTTTTTGTGTCTTGGACTGTATTTCAGTCCATGCTCAGCATCAGAATAAAGAGATTTACTGATGGTTTTAAAATGATGCAGAGAATTAGAATATGAAATAATTTTAAAGAAGTAAAGACTACCTGACAGTGCTATGGGCACGAAGAGTAGAAAATATTTTACGTTAATAACATGTTGAACATAAAATTTAATTAAAAGTAAATATCCCAGCAAAAGAAAACGAATGTATAAATGCACAAAGTACTAACATTGATATTTGAATGCATTTTTTAAATTAGTTCATCTATTAAATATTTTAATAATTTCAAACACTGAGGCACTTAATATCTGGTTCTGTATGTGCTTTTAGGTTAGGCATTAGATTACCAGGAAGAATAAAATAGCAAAGCACCAATGATATACAAGGGACTATAGATCACATGAATTGTCCCATCCTTTCAAAAAACACAGATACTGTAATGTGTCAGAAGGAACCAAGTAAGTTGTCATAGACTGAGTATAAGTAATTGTTTCATAGCTTAGTGGATAGTTTGATAATGAGCTTAGGCTTAAACTAGTCACCAAGTATTAAGAATCAACTTGAGTAATTTAACTTGCAATGTGTTAGCTTCAAGGATAGGATGTAAGCCAGATACGTGTCCAATCCGTGCAGTAGATTAACGACAGTTTCCCTGGTGCACTGTCCAGCCTGGCAATGACTGCAGTGTTTAGGCAGTTTTCCACGATCGTTTAGACAAATTATGGGGTGATCTCAAATCTCCTTATGAGAAATACGACACACAAAAATTTGAAATACGGTAACACATGGGAGAAAGATTGTAAGATTCACAGACAGACTGCGCACACGACTTTCCTGCGTTAGGTTAACTGATGACATGGCGACAGCGAGGGCATCAGACCACAAAAGTTGAAAATAAATGAAAAATTGTAAAATCTTGAAAGCAGACGACCCCATACGACCGTACACACGGTAGAAAAGAGGGAGACAGTAAATTTTATACACTATATTAAGTTTGAGAAATTTTGTGAATGATAGAGCCACATTTATTGAATGATGACCAAAAGCACATGGTAAATATAACTTTTTCGTAATGTTGGGACAGTTTAAAATAATCCAACGGATTTTATCCATGGATTCGATATTGTGAATGAGATGCGGATCAACCATTCCACGGCAGATAGGAAGCAGAAATCAAAGCAATAGGCGGAAGTCAGTGGCGCTGCATCAAAAAAACTAAAGTAAAAGCCAGTATTTTCTGAGACTCAAAAAGGAGTCTTTTTATTGAATATCTTGTATAGGATACAACAAATACAAGCGAATAGTAAGCAAGTCATCAGGACCAAGTAGATTAAAAGGTACTTAAAATACAGGCTTCAAAAGAAGATTAAAGAATTAATTTTTGGTTCATTCAGTGTATACATAAATTCTGACGCTTGAACTTGCATATATTTACACATGTAAAGAAACTGTTGAGGTGACAGTAGAGATGGTGCAACTGTAGACAGTGCATAGCGAACCTTCGAAAATCACATTTGAGGAATAGAATCTAGTCACTGAAAAAATGTTGGACAAAGTTCATTCGTCCAAAACAGGGCAAAGTCGAAAAAATAATTCACTTTTTTTTATCTAAAATACACAATCTTACACTTGCAGGAAAGAACATTTCACCTCGATATCCTAAAATTCACCTATATCAGTGGAGTTGTAAACTAGGTGAAATAAAGAAAGGAGGTCATACGACACTGTATGACCTAAGACTTCATATCTCGCGAAAATTTCAGTATTGGTATAATACTTTCGTCGACTGTAATATAAGATCGCGTAAGATGTATGTGCCCACTTTTGAATATTTTTAAACATTGAAACAATGCTAATATGGTCACTACAAAAATGTACAGGAATTGCAGGTTTTGTAGTGGTTGATTTGTTCGATGAAGGTTTCCGATATAATCATCATCAGATAATCAAAATATAAACAGCATCTACTAGTGAGTATCATGGAGTCATGTACCTTGAAGTTACATTACTGCATGTTAATCTCGTCTTCAGCTTCAAATCACATGAGTCCTTTACTCAGATGATTAGCTGACGATCACTGTATCCAAATGCAGCATTAAACAAATCTGTCACCAAAAAACCTTTGACTCCTTTATATTCTTTGTGGAATACGTACTAGTATTGTTTCAACGTTTTCGTTATTTTCCTTTTGTTAACAGATAGAGATAGATCTTTGGAGAGAAAAAATAATATTTTGTTGCGAAGACATAACATGCCTTTTAGCAACCACTGGTTTCTTTAGTACAGTACTTGTCACGTATTTCTTTAAAAACTTGACGCGTACCTTGGACCTTACTCGAATTCCGACCGAGAGAGGAATCCTTGGGTTTCCCGTGAACGAAACGTGATGGCCTCACGTGCAGCGTCGGCGGTTGCGGCGACAGTACGCAGGTGCCAGCGGACGCAGAGGTGGTGGCTCAGCTACCGGGGACGGAGTGACGGGAGCAGGCGTGGCGCGGGGCGGCAGCGGCAGCGGCACTCGGCCACCACCAATTGGGCCGATTTGCCGCCGCCAGCTGCGTTGACGAGCTGCATCCGGCGGCTACCCAGCCGCGACTCACACGCCGTCTCCTCAGCAATGAACCCTCTCCCAGTGACCAGTCACCAGCTGCGCTTTACAAAACAAGAAAGGCGTAGAACGAAAGCTCGTTTTACTAGGATGGTGCGCAAGTTCGTAGCGCTTTTGTTTTGATGTTGGTATTCCGGTTTATATGTGTTCATTTACCGATTGTCGTTTTTCTTTTGTAGTTCACCATTGCTATTTGAGTTTACATGTGGCCACTTTGGCATCTGGAGATAGTGAGTGTAGCCGTGGACCTTAGAAAATGGAGTGCCAAGTGGAGAAACCCGAACATATCCGACATATTCGTTTGTTTGAGTTCAGTAGAGGGGTGGCAGCAGCGGAGACAGCCAGAAACATTTACGGCGTGTGTGAGGTTAATGCCATTGGACAGAGCACGGCACGAAATTGGTTTTCTGGTTTTAAGGAGGGCCGTTTTGACATTAGTGACTCTCCACATTCAGGAAGACTTTCGGGATTTGACGAAGATCGTTTAGACGCATTAATCCACAGTTATCCACGTCACTGTACTCGAAAACTGGCAAATGCGATGAACTGTGATCATCCAACCATCATGCCGCATTTGCATGCAATGAGGAAGGTTCAAAAATTGAATGTGTGGGTACCTCATACTTTAAACCAAAATCACAAAAATCACCGGGTGACCCATATGTTTATCTCTGCTTCTTCGTCGTCAACTGGCTCTTCAACAACACCGACCATTCCTATCCTGTATCGTTACTGGTGACGAGAAATAGTGTCTTTATGCTAACGAGAGGAGAAGGAAAGAATCGTTGAGCCCAAACAAAGCAGCCGCAAAAAGACTTGCGTGCATCCGCAAGACATAATGTTATTTATCTAGTGGGACAGCGGGTGTGTGATGTACTACTTATTGCTTCCCCGAGCTGTTATCACTGCTGACATTCACTGTCAGCAGCTGAGACGTCTTGCAGATGCGGTCCAAGAACAACGAACAGGAAGACTTCGCGAAGCCATGCTACTCCACGATAATGCCCACCCACATTCTCCT
This sequence comes from Schistocerca piceifrons, assembly GCF_021461385.2. Lineage (NCBI taxonomy): Eukaryota > Metazoa > Arthropoda > Insecta > Orthoptera > Acrididae > Schistocerca > Schistocerca piceifrons. Next base: position 638,904,569 of record NC_060140.1, on the reverse strand, counting down.
ACATTAAGAAAAACGCTATACTGGAGTTGGGTTGGGAAGTCATTCTGCGCGCACTTTATTCATACGATATTGCGCCCTCACGTTTTCACCTTCATCACTCTTTATGGAACAGTCTACAAGGAACTTCCTTCCCGGATGAAAATGCGCTCCGAGTGTGGCTAGACGAGTTCTTCGTCTCAAAACCACAATCGCGAAATCTAAAAGGATTGGAACACTGCTGTAGATAGTGAAGGAGAATATGTTATTGATGACTAAAGTCTCTGTTATGTGTATCTGTTGTGTTTATTAAACTTATGGAAAAACGTTACGAAGTTATGCACCAAGCCAGTATTATGACTATCCATTATATCATACGCGACTGCGGCCGGCCGTTGTAGCCGAGCTGTTCCAGGCGCTTCACTCCGGAACCGCACGACCGCTGCAGTCGCAGGTTCGAATCCTCCCTCGGGCAAGGGTGTGTGTGATGTCCTTCGGTTAGTTAGGTTTAAGTAGTTCTAAGTTCTAGGGGACTGATGACCTCAGAAGTTAAGTCCCATAGTGCTCACAGCCATTTGAACCGTACGTGACTGCGTTTTTATCGCGAACAGCACGAACACCGCTGGCAACGCTGCTATCTTTGCACGTGAGGCTATAAAATACTCTAAGAACAAGGCTACACAGCACTCTAAATTATAATAAAGGGGAAATCAGCTGCAGGTACATGAAGCACCTGAAAACCAAATAATTACAACGGAGTGGGAAGACAAAGTTTTCATTGAAGTCAAAGACTAAATGGTGATCTTGAAAAGGCTGTAGCTTTTGCTCTGAGATACGTTGTTGTGGTCTTCAGTCTGAAGACTGGTTTCATGCAGCTCTCCACACTACTCTACCCAAATAGCGAAGCGCATATACTAATTTACGTGTCTCATATTCTAATATAATTCCCTCAACATCACCGGATATAATTCTACGCCATTATTCGTGTTTTGTTTTCGTTCATGTTCAGTGTCCATTCCACTCAGCAGTTTTTCCAAGTCCCGTTCTGTCTCTCACAGAACAACAATGTCATCACCAAAACTTAGAGTTTTTATTTCGTCTCCCTGGACTCCAACTCCATAATTTTCTTTGGTTTCCTTTACTGTTTGCTCAATGTACAGATTGAATAACATCGCGGATAGGGTACAACCCTGTCTCAGTCACTGCTTCCCTTTCATGCCCCTCGACTTCTACAGCTCCTGTCTGGTTTCTGTACAAGTTGTAAGTCTACAAATGCTATAAATACAGGTTTGCCTTTCCTTAACCTCTCTTCTAAGATACGTCGTAGGGTCAACATTACCTCGATTGTTCCTGCATTTCTCTGAAACTGATCTTCCCCGAGGTCGGCTTCTACCAGTTTTTCTATTCTTCTCTACACAACTGGGTTTATAATGTTGTAACCTTAACTTATTAAACTGATAGTCTGGTAACATTCACAAATGTCAGCATCTGCTTTCTTTGGAATTGGACTTATTATATTCTTCTTGAAGTCCGACGATGTACAGGGTGTTACAAAAAGGTACGGCCAAACTTTCAGGAAACATTCCTCACACACAAAGAAAGAAAATATGTTATGTGGACATGTGTCCGGAAACGCTTACTTTCCATGTTAGAGGTCATTTTATTACTTCCTTCAAATCACATTAATCATGGAATGGAAACACACAGCAACAGAACGTACCAGCGTGACTTCAACACTTTATTACAGGAAATGTTCAAAATGTCCTCCGTTAGCGAGGATACATGCATCCACCCCCCGTCGCATGGAATCCCTGATGCGCTGATGCAGCCCTGGAGAATGGCGTATTGTGTCACAGTCGTCCACAATTCGAGCACGAAGAGTATCTACATTTGGTACCGGGGTTGCATAGACAAGAGCTTTCAAATGCCCCCCTAAATGAAAGTCAAGAGGGTTGAGGTCAGGAGAGCGTGGAGGCCATGGAATTGGTCCGCCTCTACCAATCCATCGGTCACCGAATCTGTTGTTGAGAAGCGTACGAACACTTCGACTGAAATGTGCAGGAGCTCCATAGTGCATGAACCACATGTTGTGTCGTACTTATAAAGGCACGTGCTCTAGCAGCACAGGTAGAGTATCCCGTATGAAATCATGATAACGTGCTCCATTGAGCGTAGGTGGAAGAACATGGGGCCCAATCAAGACATCACCAACAATGCCTGCCCAAACGTTCACAGAAAATCTGTGTTGATGACGTGATTGCACAATTTCGTGCGGATTCTCGTCAGCCCACACATGTTGATTGTGAAAATTTACAATTTGATCACGGTGGAATGAAGCCTCATCCGTAAAGAGAACATTTGCACTGAAATGAGGATTGACACATTGTTGGATGAACCATTCGCAGAAGTGTACCCGTGGAGGCCAATCAGCTGCTGACAGTGCCTGCACGCGCTGTACATGGTACGGAAACAACTGGTTCTCCCGTAGCACTCTCCATACAGTGACGTGGTCTACGTTACCTTGTACAGCAACAACTTCTCTGACGCTGACATTATGGTTATCGTCAACTGCACGGAGAATTGCGTCGTCCATTGCGGGTCTCCTCGTCGTTCTAGGTCTTCCCCAGTCGCAAGTCATAGGCTGGAATGTTCCGTGCTCCCTAAGACGCCGATCAATTGCTTCGAACGTCTTCTTGCCGGGACACCTTCGTTCTGGAAATCTGTCTCGATACAAACGTACCGCGCCACGGCTATTGCCCCGTGCTAATCCACACATCAAATGGGCGTCTGCCAACTCCGCATTTGTAAACATTACACTGACTGCAAAACCACGTTCGTGATGAACACTAACCTGTTGATGCTACGTACTGATGTGCTTGATGCTAGTACTGTAGAGCAATGAGTCGCATGTCAACACAAGCACGGAAGTCAACATTACCTTCCTTCAACTGGGCCAACTGGCGGTGATTCGAGGAAGTACCGTACATACTGACGAAACTAAATTGAGCTCTAACATGGAAATTAAGCGTTTCCGGACACATGTCCACATAACATCTTTTCTTTATTTGTGTGTGAGGAATGTTTCCTGAAAGTTTAGCCGTACCTTTTTGTAACACCCTGTATTACCTGTCTCATATATCTTGAACATTAGATCTACGGGTTTTGTCATGGGTATCTCGTCAAAGGCCATCAGTAGTTCTGGTGGAATTTCGTCTACTTCCGGGACACTGTTTCGACTTAGGTGTCTCAGTGCTCCGTCGAATTCTTCTCGCAGTATCATATCCCATCTAATCTTCATCCATGTCCTCTTCCACTTCTTTAACACTGCCCTCAAGTACATTCCCCTTGTATAGACCCTCTATATACTCGTTCCACCTTTCAGCTTTTACTTCTTTGGTTAGGACTGCTTTTCCATCTGCGCTCTTGATATTCATACATCTACTTTTCTTTTCTCCAGAGGCCTCCTTAATTTTCCATAAGGCGGTATCTATCTTTCTCCTAGTAATATCTGCTTCTGTATCCTTACATTTGTCCTCTAGCCATTCCTGCTTAGCCATTTTGCACTTCCTATCAGTCTTGTGTCTGACAATTAGTGTACTTGAATTAACCGCGTACATTGCAGCAAATGTCAACTGTCTGCGGGATGAGCCTTATACATCCTAATCAACGCAGTGCTTTAAATGCGAACATGTTGGGCGCACAACCATGGGATGCAAATAGGAGCGCCCTTTGGTTTATGCCGTTTGACTGCTCACAACGTTAATACCTCATGCATGGCTCCGTCTATGTGTCTGAATTCCACACAACAACATCCAGTGAAGTAGAGGATGTTCAGTCTTCATAGAAGAGAAAAGGACATAGAAAATCAAAGTTACCCAACGCATTTCTCACTCTAATATCATTCGTCTCAGTAATGAAGTAGCCTGAATCGAAGACCAATACTTGCAGTCAGACAGTGAAAGCTGAAGGAAACTCGAAAATCTTCGCCTTTAAATGTACTACGAATCCTTACGGCTCGGAAAGAAACAAAAGTGTTGGTCGACTGCATTGCTAAGAAGTACAAGGCACGCCCGCAGCAGGTCAAAAAATGAAGCAAAAGTACAACCTTACCAACGTCTTCAACAGCTAAGCAAAGCACCAATAAAAAGGGGCTAAACTATCCAGTACAAAATCCTTAGACTATGCAACCTTAATTCTGTCTGATAGGTCAGATGGTCTAAATTACGTATTTAGATTACCTGACTGAGACAAGTGGAAGGTTCCACACACTAGCTACCCCCGCCTCCTCACGTCCTTCTACCCGAAAGACCCCGTTAGCTGCGAACTCTCCACCTCTGTGGAATGATATGGGGAGAGAAGTAGGAAAATTTCACACTTAAGATGGCTGCCACATTACAGTGGAACATCACCGAGCGAGTCTGGCGCAATGGTTAGCACACTGGATTCGCATTCGGGAGGACGAGGGTTCAATACCGCGTCCGGCCATCCTGATTTAGGTTTTCCGTGATCGCCCTAAATCGCTCCAGGCAAATGCCGGGATGGTTCCTTTGAAAGGGCAAGGCCGACTTCCTTCCCCGTCCTTCCCTAACCCGATGAGACCGATGATCTCGCTGTTTGGTCTCTTCCCTCAAACAACCCCAATCCCACAGTGGAACATCGTGGCTTCAAAACGCATGTGGAGGGACTGCGAATTCAAAAACAGAGAAGGCCAATGTGTATATGCCTCCAAGAGGCACAATTTAAGTCTCCTGGCACCGCAGTGCTACATGGCTGCAGCCTATGCCAAAAGAATTCCCTTAGTGGAGAGAGATCTAAGTGAGGAGTGGCTGTTTTTTTTAAACAATGCATACGGCTTCTCTACTCTCCTTCCCAACATCAGTCACCAGCACCCGATGTACACAGTGGGGCGTGCTGAAAAGTAATGCCTGTCAATGTTTTATTCTGCCCTTCACGTCGGTTGAGGTATTACAGGGCATGCATATTCCTCGGTCGACTTTCCCACTGCTCTGATGCAAGTTGCAGCCCTCTGCAGGGCTCCGAACTGTAGCGTGTGACATAGTGGTTTGGAACGTAGCTGCGTCGGTGTGTGAGAAACAGCGCCGTATAATCGTATTCCTAACCGCAGAAAACGTGACTCTACTTGAAATCCATAGAAGAATGAAAGCTGTGTACGGTGATGACTGTATTGATATCAGTAATGTGCGACGTCGGACCTTTCGGGTTCGTAATGAAGAAAACTGTGGTGCTAACCTCAGAGTGTGTAAAAGAGCTTACAGTACTTCAAAAACTTAAAATAACACCTTCGACGACTTCACTTTCATAGTGATGAAGCAGTTCAAGCAGAGGTGAGGCTCCGTCAACAAAGACAAACATTCTACCGTGACGTTATCAACAAACTGGCGTCTCACTGGGAGGAATGTATTCTCCGCAAAGATGACTGTGTTGAGAATTGAATATGTAGACATGGAGAATAAAGATTCAGAGTATTAATAAAGTCTGTTTTATTTAAAAAGCCTTGAGAGTTGTCGCATAAAAAAGTCAGAGGCATTACTTTTCAGCATCCTCTACTGTGTATCGTATGATAACAATATCTTCCTCCTAACTGCCTCACATAAAGTTCCAGGCTAAAAAAACTCCCACTGAAGTCATTCTGGAGCTCCCCCAAGAATTCCTGGTATGTGGAGATTTGGAACTACCCGGTAGGTTTCTTAAAGTAACTGCCCAGGGGTACAGCTGTTTATAGAGCTTCCTACTGTTTCCAAATACGTGTCAGTTCAAAAGGGGTAAAGTATAAAGATGATTGATACAACAAAGTTGTCACGGATTGTCTGTGTTTTACGTTAACAATATCTACGATTCTGGTTTGTGGTCTCTGATGTATTATTGGGACTCTTCGTCCACACATGGGTGCCAACGTTCGGTCAATACTGGCCAACAGTTAAGCGGCAACTCCCACACATTCAGCTGAATTCTTATAGAACCAACATAAGCATGTGTGACGAACAGATCACAGCCGGTGCCTGTGCGGTTTTTAACGAGAATAATTACATTCTGTCATAGTAAAACAAAAACCGAAAATATGAAAAATAAGACGTGAGCAATGACTGTAACACATAAATACAAATAGTCCAGTCTCAGGTGATCCATTATGTGACATTCAGAATTCAAAAAATTAATTAAATAAACAATGTTTGGAAAATTAAGTTCAGAGTCAGTCTTCGTGTGGTTTAATACGTCCTTTACTATACGTAGGATAAGTTCAATGTTGAACAATTCCGAAATCAATTGGAGTTATGTATAGCCCACAAGTTTCAGAGAACAGAAAAACGCTCTAAAATTTTTGGTTAAGTAGTATATAGCTTATGGTTAAATTTGTATCTGAATTTGAAATAAACTGTATGTTATGCGGATTAAATATGAAAACTCTGACTGAGAGACTAGACAGATTACGACATAACCCAACCAGCGAGTCGAATATACACTGTAGTTTTTGAGTGACCATAAGTTTACGAAATTAATGCTTAAGAAACTACTTAGCTAAAGTAGCTTTCTCCTGAATTAAGTTTACCATCCTTCCATGAGGTTTCGGAATTGCAGCCAGATCATGTTGACTTATTGCCAGCCGGAATATTGTGGCAAGAAGTCAACAAAATCCGGCTGCAATCCCGAAACCTCAGCGAATATTCAGTACGCCGGGAAAACTTCAAGAATCACAAGTTTATCATCTTTTCATTATACCGATTCAAATTTTGCAAAATGACTACAATACCGATGCACAAAAGGATACCAAGATTTTATTTCATAGAATAACTTGCAGTTTTTTACTTTGCATACTAAATGCTTCTATTATAATTTATACCAAGTAACCATCTATTCATAGGAAGTTAACATGGCTTTCTGACTGTAAGCCATGGGAAAATATGTTTCATTCAGATCTCCAAACAGAACAAAAACATTTATTGGATTAACGTCTAATGCATGTTTTCAAAAACCGAATCACTTACTTTGTAATACTCATAGAAAAGAGACGTAATTCACCATCTCGTCCAACCAGCGACTAAGTTTTCAGTCATAACAAAAACTTACGACATTATGCTCCAGACGTTTCGGAAATGTTAAAACAAGATGCAAGTATTAATCAGGAGTCTCCACCGTTAAAGAATTATCGGAATATCATATGGATTAAGATCAATGACGAGAACAAGCATTATTGCAAGGTAAACAAATAGATCAACTTATACAAAAAAAAACAGCACAGTTACAGAGCTTACTAACAATGTCTACATTAATAATCAATCTTTTTTTTTTTTTTTTTTTTTAGATATGTGCGTGTATTTATACCCTGAACAGGTACGATTCCGAAAGAGATTCAGCAATTGTGTGTCTGTTTAGTTGTAATCCATCCTCAGTGACTTGCGATTTTTGTAATTCCTCATAGTTAAGAGTCCACAAATATATTTCTTGTCGGTAAAGTTCCAAAAACTCGAGAACTTTCATGCTATTCTACAGATTCTGAGACATTGTGTTATCATACATCCCATCTGGAACTGCAAGCGGCAAACCAACTCCTGTTTCTAAATAACAACCGAAATAAACAATGTTGGTTTATCGTTATTGGCCCAACGCCATTTAATGTTTGGTCGAAATACCGACAAGCGACGGAGCAGCACCAGCATTGGGACCAACTTTGGCACCAATACCGTATCATCGACCCATCCATTGGACAAACACTATTGGCTCCAGTGTTGGCCCCATTGTGTGGATCCGGCCTTATGTTCGCTTTTTGCCAGTGAGGTGCTTGTTAGTGGATAGAGTGGTCCTTTGTTGTATTTTAATACGTTTTATTTCTTAATTTTACTGCCGAATTCCGGGAATCGAGAGTTTTGATGGAAGCACTTGTTAGTGGCAAGCGAGGAGTCAGGGATTCTGCTTCCGTTAGTCATGCAGGGAGAAATACTCGTTAGAGAAACACGCCAGTTAACGGTATGTACCCTGACGCAACCACAGCTGTGCGCACGTAAAGTGACGCTTATCGCTGTCTTTCGGAACTGACTAAGACTAAAGGTTGATAGTTTTTAAACAGATTTTTTAGTTCTCACATCGTCTATAGCAGTTTTAAAGCTGCTCCGCCATGCTGTTTAGAGCCAATAAAATATTCGTTCAGGATCCAAGTTCTTTGAAACACTGCGTCATCCGTTTGAATAGTCTTTGGTCACAGATGCTAGTAACAACAAATACGCAGACGGGAACATGCTGTACAATCTTAAAAGAAAGAGGGACGATTGTCACGTGGTCTAAAACTATGACTGTGGTTTTTTGTTGAAGAAACATAATCTGTATCAGTCGCTTGGAAGAGACGTTAACGCTTCTGTTGCATCAAAAAGACACTCCTCATGATCTCTTGTAAGATGATACCGATGACTGCGACGCTCTCAAGCGCACCGGGCGTATATATGTCCTGATTCTGTACAGCTGCCAGCGCTTAAGCTGCAACCCTTGCCGATGATGTCCACAACTGGCCATGTTCCCGAGAGCAGTTTAAAAAAATCCATCGAAGATAACCCCTTTCCGTAAATTAGTAACAAGCACATATTTCTTAGTGGATACCTCGCAGGTGAAGTGAACTGCTAAGACACGAAAAGTATTCTCAGTGCTCGATATGGAGATCTGGAGATCGCAGTTGGATAGTCCAAGCTTACTATCTCGATAAAAAAAAAAAACAGTTAGGTCGTCTTGCCAGAAAACCTGTCTGACACTTTCATAGACTGCAGTTGACGTAATCATGCCCTTTACTCAGTGGGTGCAAATTCTAACGCATATGGGCGTATAAAAAATACAAATATACCACGCGCATACCCTGACGACACATACAGGCGCTCGATAATTCAAACAGATCGGAAGTAATTATCGGAAGTTAGCATTTTGAAGCCAACGTTGTTTTTGGAGGATGATGTGCGGATGAAACTTAACTGAGTAGATCAGAGGGGAACCTAATTCCAGTGGTTTCACTCTTTTTTTATAGCAAAAAATGTGGGCTATCGCAAATACGATGGGGAAGTTCGGCCACCGAGATGCAAATCTTTTCAATTGATGCCACACTGGGCAACTTGCGTGACGATGATGATGAAATAATGATGTATGGAAATCTCTGACCCGGCCGGAAATCGAACCCGTGCCCGCTGACCAGTCAGCTAAGGATGAGCAGCACTTAATGTTCATTCCCAACTGGCACGTCCTTGCGCAAATCCATGAGAGAATCGTAAGCGTACTGTGTTTTCTGTGAGCTGTCAGATCATTGGCTCAAGACTGTAGGACAATGAGGCTATCTATGAACTTACCACAATACTGAACACGAATAACAGTTGTTTTCAATTTGGCATACATTCAGACTACAGATTTATCCAATATAGAACCTTCAGGTTTCAGTAAGGTTACTCGATGTGTTTTCGATAGATGCAGTCAATCCAATTTTATCAGCAAATCCTTGACTGACAGTCTCAAATTATAAAAAATGACCATTAAGTCTATGACAGTCCAAGCTTTCGAGACGCCTAATGTCACATCTGATTCAAGCCGCGTCGGTACACTACACTTTTTCGTGACACTCAGCAACTTCTCAAGATTCAGATATATTTAGAAAGACACAAAAATTACAATTAGATGATCCCAGAAAAAAGTTGAATTTTCTAATCAGATTAATCATAAGAGCAGACCAGTATTAACTAACAGTTAACCCCGCTGCACCAGTACGTATTTCTCCATCACTTGTCCGCACAGCTTCGAAGGTCGGTTGGAACGTTACCGGCAGACTTTCATACATCTCCAAAAGCTATTCAACGGTGAATTTAATCACTCTGAAAAAACCTTCCGCAGTGTTTGGGACCTAGAAACTATTATAATAACCAAGGGTTAAGCTCTCGCTATGAGTAAAAGAGATTCTCCACTACTGGAAGAGTTTCACTCATCACGCATCATCGAAGGCGGGTGGCAAATTTTTCACTTGCCCCGAAAGCAAGTAGTCTTCATACTTACAAACATTAGTAATGCCCATCATCGCTTCGTATCACCGAAAATAATACTTTAAAATATGATATTTTCAAGGCTGTGTACAAGGCCCAGATGTTAGACTACAGTAGATGGAGGATTGGAGTTGCGTGTCCCATCGACAGCGCGGCTATTGGAGACGGTGCATTAGAGTGGGGGATGCAGAAATAACCCCCTCGGGAACATCACTTACAAGGAAACCAAGCGTACTCGTCGTCACCGATTTCTACCAACTTTCTGTTATGTGCAGGGATAGGCCAGAAATGAAAGTGACAGAAGTAGGAGCTCCAGATAGTCGAGCGATTAGAAAAAAGAATAAAGAACGGTAATCATAGGGCCGTGAGTTCGAGTCCCTTAGGGAGAGCTGCTTTTTTTAAATTTTCCTCTTTTACGTTACTTACACTAGAAATAAACCGCAGTAATGCTCGATATGTGTATTTATTGATACTTTCACTGAAGGCGTGAAAAAGAAAGGCAAAGGAATATCTTGGCCTGCCAATAAATTTCCAAGAAATGATTGTACTTACAGCTTCCATGAGGAATCTGCAAATAACATTTCCAAGAAGGAATTGCAATTAAAGCGTTCGATTAGCCAGGTAAGTAGAGAATCCTCATTCGGGGACATAAATCAAGATACTCTTTTATAACTTTACGTATAACTGCCAACAGTCTACACATGCTTACAAAAGGATTTGGATTGGATCAAGGATTCAAAAAACGGTGTAAGAGTGTCCAGTAAAATATAGAATGTCGTCATTACGCAATTAAAATCTAGGAAACTTACAACAGGCTTACAGAAAAAAAAGAAAAAAATCTGACTGGTGTGACGAAGCCATACATGCAGGAGAACAAATTTTTTCTGTTAATTGATATAACTACACGACAATATATTTCAAGATGCACCATTCCCATCGTGCAGTATTAAAATGATTGCTCCCCCCCCCCCCCCCTACCTCAAACGCAATTCACTAATGGAACCTCGCGGTATCTGTTTTTATGATCAGATAAAGAACATAATTAAAAAAGATTCAAAACTGTCCTTATCTCATCGAGAAAGGAAAAGAAATCACTTCCCGAGAAGACTGCAACAAAATACAGTCAATCCTCGGCAGTGTTTTGAGGGGTTTGCTGCCATACTGTGATGAGAGATAACCATTTTTAGGATGTAAATCAAGTTTGTTTCTCTACAGAAATTTTAAAACAACCATGTATTTGTAAAAATGTGGCGTTGATAACGTGAGCAAGATGTAAACGAAATTACCTCTTCCCTTGTCTTTACGACGAATATCACCCCAGCAGGTGTAAATCCTCAACTTTAAAATAATAAAAGTAATTTTATATATGAAATTCTCGTGAACATCTAGCAGTCGCTTTATTTGCAATGCTGCATTTTCCTTTGCCTTTCCTTATCATGACTTTCATGAAAATATTAATGAATATAGTATACTGAGCATTATTTCGGTTTACTTGCAGTGTCAGTAACGTAAAAAATTAAGTGCGAGTAGGACTCACCCACTGACGGTTCTGTACAAATTTAAAAACGCATAAATATATGGTTCACCCATCCTGGGAAACATGAGTCTCAACGATTTTTGCCTGTTATCGATGAATCCCAAGATCGCACCAAAATTTCAATAGTAGTTTGTCAGACTACATCTGTCGTACAAAAGAAGCGAGCAGGGGACTTCAGTTTATATGAGTAGAGACAGAAGACTGCATTTAAAAAATCTTATTTGCTTACTAGCACATGATTACAAATTACGTTTTATGTTTGCATGCAGTAATGTTCGTATGTTAAGCATTTTATGGAAGATAAATGCAATGTATATTCAAATGGCAAAAGATATTTTTATGTGATGTAACTAAAATTTAATAAGTTCCAGGTTTTTTATTTTACTTGTACTGTAAGTTTGTGGTTTTTTTTATTATTGCTTGCTTATTCTTAAATTGAGAACAATTGTGTGAGGAGAAATGACCAAGTTTAATGTCGCAATATTTCTAACCACATTACATCTTTTCACACAGTTTTCAACTCGCCAACATAAAAACAGCGTGATGGATAACGCACCTTGCCATCATCAAAAGTGAAATAAGTTTATACACAACAATGTTAAATATTAACTCTCTGAAAGGACATTAATCTTAAGCAAAACATTATGAATGTTTAATTGGATTTGGAAAGCCACCTCCACAACGGCGTAGCGAAACCGAGCTGTGGGAGTTGCGCCAGCGACCACTTAAAGGGGTGGAGGGAAAGAGGACAGCAACCCTGGGCCAGGTGATTCAAGCTGGAGAGCCACCTGTAGCGAGGGCATCGGTACAAGGGCAGAGAAGAAGCTTTAGAAAACTGTGTTAAGAAATTCCAATGGAGATGAACAAAAGCAAGTGACTCATTTTCGTCCAGCGAGTGCAACACACGGAAAGGTCAATGTACTTTAGGTGTCTAGAACGGGCACAAAACGTCCGATTGGCGGAAACTGACTAGGAAGGAGGAAACTACTGAAGTTTCGATGCAGTTTGATAAAGGGACATTGCGACTGGTAGAGAAAATGGCTCTGAGCACTATGGGACTTAACATCTGTGGTCATCAGTCCCCTAGAACTTAGAACTACTTAAACTTAACTAACCTAAGGACATCACACACATCCATGCTCGAGGCTGGATTCGAACCTGCGGGCGCACGGTTCCAGACTGTAGCGCCTAGAACCGCTCGGCCACTCCAGCCGGCGACTGGTAGAGAGCGTTTTTACAAAATGAGAGGAACACTTCTATTGGTCGAAAAAATCCGTGACGTGAAATAGGAACCCAAGTGGAGGTAGGCAGTTCTGCCATGAGAGGACAAGAGAGAAATTTAGTAGGGACTCTCCTCTGAACTGGCGTCAAGTGCAGGACGGAGCACTTAAAGCTCCGTAGGATGCAGTGAAGAAATTGGTGTGGACATTGCGTTCACAGTGGCTGCCCTCCAGCGAAAATTAGCTGTAGCAACGTTTAGCTCCAACTGTGGAGAAATGAACCAGCCAAATTAGTTAATTGTTCTTACGAGAACTAAGAGGGCACTATAATATGCACGCTGGTCCAACTATGTGCATGTATGTCGCCACATATTAAGACTAGGGCTGAGTAGATGTTTTCTCGCATAATGAGAAACATAGGCAAAGTTTCTGCTGGAAAGTTCAGCAAAGACCAGATTAGTTTTGTAGGAATTTCAGTGGGAGAGAGCGGCCTTGCAGACAGCAGCACGTTGCAGCTTAAGGTAAATACGGCGTAAATTTTGTTGATTCACCAGCTTGCATCCACTGTAAACTCGAGCGGCCTTGGGTAATTTTCCGCTCAAATTTGTCACTTGACTAGCCATCCACCGTAGACTTGATTGTCATCCTAAATAGTACCGAACTTTGAACTGGAATCGGACGATTTTCGTAGTACTGACCAACATCATAACTTATGTTTAGGAGCAATTTTGTAAAGAAACGTCCAATTAAACTTTCATAATACTGTGCTTAGAATTAATGTAAAGAAAGTTCCAATTAAACATTCATAATGTTGTGCTTAAGATTAATGTTCTTTCAGAGAGTTAATATTTAACATTGTTGTGTATAAACTTATTTCACTTTTGATGATGGCAAGATGCGTTATCCAATGCGCTGTTTTTATGTTGGCGAGTTGAAAACTGTGTGAAAAGATGTAATGTGGTGAGAAATATTGCGACATTAAACTTGTCATTTCTCCTCATGCAGTTGTTCTCAATTCAAGAATAAGCAAGCAATAACAAAAAAAAAAAAACACGACCTTACAAATGGCGACCCTGCCAGGATGGAAATTGGTCTGCCTGGTTGACAAGTAGTCAAATTAGTAATAAAAACAAATTTTTGAATTTTGAAAAAAAATGTTTATTGTTGTTTTGCGATGCAGGTATCCAATGTATGTAGTTGTATAATGGAAAAATACAGTAAATGTGTCATCCAAAGTGTAGAAAGGTTGTATTGATTCGTAGAATCAAAGTATCATTGAGTAGAAGTAGATTGTGCCTGACCTGGCTGGCAAGCGCGAAGTTATTCACGGCGCTGTTGAGTTAGGGTGAAATTCCACAAACAGTGAACAGTGTTGCTAATGTTGTGTACATAGTTTAAGAAACTTTCTACGATTTTTTGGAAACGTGTAAGATTCTATAACTTGATGTTGACGAGAGCGCAGGCTCGCGCAGTTCGAGAAAGACAGAGGTTAGCTAAACGATCGAAAATGGCGGAAGAACGGAGAGTATCGCAGATAGGAGAAAGTTAAGATCTTGACAGGATAGAAATTGATGTAGAACCAAAGGTATCGAGTACAAATCACGAAACGGAATGTAGTGATAGTTCAGAGGGAATGGTAGCAGTTTCAAGATTGGTTTCACAGTCAGCGGATGCGAAAAAACAAACTAATGACGGATCTAGTGGGTCAGAAATAGTCAGAGGACGAGCGACTTCGGTATGTTGAACCGAATATAGTAATTTCGAACCAAAGGGGACAGTTTCCAACAGAAAGAATGTGTGTAATTGTGTCCACACTGTGCACGGAAGTCGGTGAAACGCCACGTGACAGACACGAACGGGAAAATTTTCATCGAATAGTCGCAGGTGACGAGGGCCAAGAATCGGTAGTGTGTTTGCGTTATTGAAGCGACTCACTATGGTCCTAAAACAAACGAGTGAAACAAGAAATGCAAGGTTAGAAGATCTAAAGACCGAAACGGCAAAGCTAAAAACAGAGACAAATGCTGCCTTAGGTAGTCTCCAATTCGAAACTTACGCGGGGTTCAAAAAAGTCCGCGAAGATCAGCAGAAATTACGAACAGAAGGCAATTAACAGTTCACTGAAATCCGTAGAGAGGCGGGAGACTCACGCGAGCTGATACAAACGTTAAGGGCTGACCAGAAAAAGATGCGTTCTGACGTTGACCAAGTGCAGGATGCAGTGTGTAACGTTAGTAAAATAGTGAATAAGTTAGCACGTAAGACGTCTGGTAAGACGCATCAAATCGTGGAAGAGCTCAATGTCAGAAAACGTGTCACGCGAGTCGCATTAAAAAGATTTGACACACGCATTGAAAACATAGTCTCGAAAAATCAGAAACAGTTTGAAGACCTTCGCACAGAATTGAAACAGTGTATCGAGAATCGTACAGAAAGTAGTAGCGGGAAACCAGAATTGGTAGTATCATTCGACATAGTAATACACAGTAATCCAGAAAGGAAAAAATCAGTTGTGCAATCTTCCGTAGCAGTAGCGTGAACACAAAATCGTCATGAAATTCCAGTCGTTTATTCACAAGAGGTTGCATTTAGTAATCACCAAAGCGAAAGAAAAACAAATAGTAAAGGAACAGTTAACTCAGAGGAGCGAAGTAGGTGATGTGCAGTCACACCACACATGGGAGCGAGAAACAGTAGACGCCCGCATTCCAGCAGAGCGGCAGCCAACCCTCCGAAAGTACGTGGGTGACGCGAGAGCGGAGCAAAATGCGGCGACACATGTACCAATTCCACAATGTCCGAATCACAGCACAACCGGTTACAGACCGCAAGCTAATGTGAATCTAATATAAAGGCAAAACACGGAACCAGTAACGGGAAATGTAAACGAATCTTTCAATCCGATACATGAGGAACGGTACAGTGTAGGCAACTGCACACAACTGCGTAGATACGATGCTAAATGGGATATAAATATGTCATCTCAAGACCCAAATGTGGTAGAACGAGTACACGAAAATATGACACAAGTGATAGAAACGGGCCATGTTGTGAAAACACAAACGCCGTATGGTGGAAGAGAAAAATTTGACAGTGATCTCTTTTTGACAGTCAGAAAATTCCAACATTACAAAGAAAGCGGGAACGGCTTACATCCACGCACGTTGATAAATCAATTTCAGATCGGTTTACCAGAGCATTGGCCGCTTAGCCATAAACTTGACTTCATTTGTGGGCATATGGGCGGAGCAATAGCGGAAATCATGCAGAGCGTAGTGGCGAACTGTCATTCATATGAACAATCTAAAACTGCATTCTTGGAGCGGTTCCGGTCGACAGAGAAACAAAACAGGATAAAGTATGAATTGTTGCAGAAAGAGTTGTTGGAACATTCCGGAGGAAAGAAACCCGTGAGATTTTTGGAAGATATGACAAAGAAAAATCTGTTTAGATAATCGATACAATGATGGGTAACTGATACGGATGTGCACAATGAAGTTACCGTTACGTTATAAGCAATCATTGGTTAGTAGGGCTGGAGACAACATACAAACATTTAAAGGAATGTTGTAGGAACTTGACTTCATCTTCAGCGAAGATGACGCAAGAAAACAACGTACAAGCAGAGAAAACAGTAGTAGGGGGAGCAACAGTAACCGATCAGGTTTTAATAATAATTCCAACGCTGAGAATAACATAGGAAAAGGCAATGGTGTAAGTAGGCTGTGTATAAAAATCACTGGCTGTGCTGTGTGCAGTGTGTGGCTAGTTTGCATTGTTGTCTGCCATTGTAGTGTTGGGCAGCGGCAGCTGGATGTGAACAGCGCGTAGCGTTGCGCAGTTGGAGGTGAGCCGCCAGCAGTGGTGGATGTGGGGAGAGAGATGGCGGAGTTTTGTAATTTGTCATGAACTGCTATATATATTATGACTATTAAGGTAAATACATTGTTTGTTCTCTATTAAAATCTTTCATTTGCTAACTATGCCTATCAGTAGTTAGTGCCTTCCGTAGTTTGAATCTTTTATTTAGCTGGCAGTAGTGGCGCTCGCTGTATTGCAGTAGTTCGAGTAACCAAGATTTTTGTGAGGTAAGCGATTTGTGAAATGCATAGGTTAATGTTAGTCAGGGCCATTCTTTTGTAGGGATTTTTGAAAGTCAGATTGCGTTGCGCTAAAAATATTGTGTGTCAGGTTAAGCACAGTCCTGTATAATTGTTCAAAAGGGGATGTTTCCTATGGCGACCCTGCCAGGATACCTCACTGGAATCTTCTGATTTTTCCTTGTAGTATGTGTAATTAGCGTAGTTTTTGTTTATTGCTAGCGCATAATTGTAGAGCGAATCTCCTTTGTAGTTGCAGTCTTTCATTGTTGTACAGTAAAACAGTTGTGACATGCATGTAGATTTGCACCAAGTATTTAAGTAGACATTATTTCCATTTCTATGTTAATGTGTTATCTTATTTTGCTCTTCAAATTGTGTTTTTCTGTGTTGTCGTGTGAAATATTGTGACAATAATGGCGTATGAAAAACGTAATACTAGGCTCCAAAGTAAACTGAGAAATGACAGTGAAGACGAAAGCAGTGTGTTAGCGCCACCGTGTAATGAATTAACTAATGTTCAACATAGTAATTTGGTAATTGTGCATAGGGAAATGGAGCGGGTGGCAAACAATGGAGTAGGCAGTGAAACAATTAGTGAACTGGGAAGCATTACCGATCGATCGCTCGGCAACAGCACGCCTCAGGAATCCGAAATGACAGGACACAATTTTGCAAATACTGTAGATTCAGGTTTTGCGTCCTCACCGTTTTCTCAGATAAGTCAAGACACATTTACTGCTTATCAAAATGTGAATGTTGCCGGTGCAAATGCACTGCCGAAAAGCGTAGAGGAACAGATTCCAGACACTAATGCATTGTTATTACAGCTAATGCAACAAATGGAACAAAATCAGAGACAAACACAGCAAAAGCTTCAAACGTTAGACACAATGGAACAAAATCAGAGACAAACACAGCAAAAGCTTCAAAAGTTAGACACAATGGAACAAAATCGTCAAAAGTTAGACACCACACTTGAACAAACACGTGAAGATTTAACTAGAGTTACATAAAATCGAATCGAAATGTCAAAAAGTCTGTAATGACGTAAAAACACAAATTTGTGACCATTTCCAACCTATTTTTTCGCGTCATGAAAATGCATTACAGAATCACGAAGCAGCCATAAAAGAACTGCAAACTATTGTTCATGAAAATCACGACACCTTGCAAGCTAAAATTGACTCAGTTGCATCTACAGATTACGCAACTTGCAAAAACTCAGGAAAACTTAAAGGACACAATAGATACTCTGAAAATTGGTTCAGAAAGACACATGGAGGAAATTAGTTCATTATCAGAGAAAGTAGTTGAACTTGCGGATCAGCTAAATAATTTGTCTACCAAGGTAGATGATAATCTGAATGACACAAAACCGGTAGTCTTTAATGACACAGAAGAGTGTGAACAAATTAGGAAATTCAAACAAAATCAGAATCAAATTAATACGCAACACCAAAGAGAAATCCGCGAAGTACAAGATCAGCTGACACAGGTAATACAAGAATTACGTATTTCAGAGGACACTCGCGCCCCAATACGGGAAGAGGGACATAGAAATACGGAACAGCCACAAAATAATAACACAGCGCATTTCGGAAATTATGAAAGAGATTGGCAAGGTGCACCTAATTTTTAAATGGAACCGCCGAAACGACGTAACAATGACCGATATGCGACTCGCCGACATGATGACTTTGACTATAAGCTGTTCATTACTACACGTAAATTCAAAACATTTAAGAATTCTGGCAACGACATTCATCCACAAGCATGGCTCCATCAATTCTCTCATTGTTTTCCTCCCAACTGGTCGTTAGAACACAGATTAGAATTTATGTGTGGCTATTTAGAGAATGAACCAGCTGTAAGAATGCGATCGGTCATTCACGATTGTCACAGTGAAGGAGAATTTTACCATGCCTTCCTCTCAGCATATTGGTCTCAAGCTACACAAGACCGAGTAAAACATAGCATCATGATGATGAAACACTTTGAACAATCTGAATTTTCCAGTCTTGTCAAATATTTTGAAGACATGTTGCATAAGAATCAGTATCTTTCAAACCCATACAGCCCCTCAGAACTCATCCGCATTTGCTTAATCAAATTACCTGAACATTTACGACATATTATTTTGGCAGGACGTTGCAAGGAGGACACTGAGGCTTTTCAGGGACTCTTACAAGAATTGGAAATTGACTCAGACAGTCGTGGGATGCGAAAACGGGAGCACAACAATTACAGGTCGCATCCATCACAATTCCGCGATGACAGAAATAGTAACTGGACGCGACAGGACTGTTCTCACAACACAAATCGTGACCAAAACAGACACCACCCATATGACAACCGTTGGCAGAGTAGTAATAATTACAGGGAAAGATCACCTCTCCGCGGTAATGAATATGACAGAGATAACCATAGAAACAGACAATATGGGTACCAAAACAATTATTATCAAGGGAGACAGAATAACTTCAGATGCAACGGTCCAACGCGCAGTTACGATTCCAGGAGAAATTCTCCACCACATGACAGAGAGAAAAGAAACTATGTAAACTACCGACATAACGACAGACCTGAATTTCATCAGAACTGGCGGGATTCTAACAGAGCTGGGCCCTTTCAGCAGGGCGAATTTGTAGAAGTTAGGTCTCCTAATCCCAATAACGACGCACACCAACAGAGAGACAGACAATGACTCGCACTGCAGGCAGCCGCTTGCGCCCGCTGGCTCCGAAAAAAATAACATAAGACGCTAGCCTTGAGAAAAATTTTAGCATTCTTTACCGATGTATACAACATGATAATTGCTTTGAAGTTGACACTCTGTACACTAGGAAGAGTAAAGGTTTACGCCACATTTCACATGTAAAACCGTTTATTGAAAGATAATCTGCTTTTTAACTTTGTCTTTGCCATAAAACGATTCACTTCACGTTACTAGTATGCTTTAGAAACTGTTACCATGCAACAATGTTTGAAGTTAAATATCCAGTCAAGAACCAAGAGAACTTATTTAAACAGAAATTACGAATGCATTGTTATTGCGAACAGACGACACAGTGTTATTGTGTGTGTACATTCTTGCTTGTTAGTTACACGATCACGTAACGACCAAAAGCTCACATACTTAGAACATTTATCAGTACTGCTAATGAGATTTTAATGCAACATTTTGATTTACTTGAAAATACATTCAGGATTTAAAGTACTTTCTGTGAGATACCAGATGACACAGTGGTTAGTTTATGTGACAGCTACACGATTTTATCACGACGCTACTAGTGAGTGACAATTTACAATGTTGCTTTTGCGCTGTATCTGTTTTATATCTGCACAGTTTTTCTGAATTCTTCTGGAAAGTAAAACATGTTTTAGTAATAACTTTTGTGGTATAGCTACAATGAGACAGCCTTTTTGTAGCACAACAATACGTTACAGCACAGTACTTTCTTCATCATGGCAATAAGCGTAATAACTAAGATATCTATACGCAAAGCATTTCACTTTTGTTTATCATGAGGTAAGTACATTGACTTCTGCAGAACTTAACTTTCGGAGGACAATAACTACGACACTTCCACAGAGATTATCTTACAGCAAGACGCACATTTAGCGCTACAGGACACGTATTTGAGTGATTAATTTTGCACTTAAATCATTTATTTTTAAAGATATTTAAAGTACAATGATACAAAGGTTTTCCGTGACACATTTCATTCCATTGCTGTAATCTGTAAGACCTGAGGGTATTATTCATTAATCCTCAGGGGGGTACACGCTTACTTTGTGTACCATGTGTTTGGCAAGCACAAGGAGCCCCAGCTAATATGGTATTTGCTTATACAACTTTACACATCGGTACCATATTTCTCTAACACAGAATTACACAGCTATCTGATCATTTAACTGAGAGAGACAAACATGTCTTTTTTACTACGTCAGTGACACATGTTTACGCAATTACACAGTTGGATAATTTCACACTTATGAAATTGTATTTTGTCTGCACTTTGTAAACTGTTCATATCTTTTTGGAACCATTGTGATATTATGAGAGCTTTGAATGATATATTTGGTATGGGATCACGATTTTTAATTAAGTTTGAGGTAAATGACACTACTGAAATGAGCAGAGAATTTTTTTTAGGTTTTGAAACTATTGGAGGAAGCTACGACGATTTTGAGATTTGGCTGAGGTTTGATGATGTTATTATTACGATGATGATGTGTATTATGCTGTTGCAGTATGTTTATGATTAATAAGCTGATGCTATATGAGTTATTTGAGTATGCTACGTATTTCTTATGATGAAATATTGAAGAAGTGTCGACGAATATGTATATGTGTAATAAGGTAAGGAATAATGAGTAGTGGTTAGGGCCTCTGACTTGTGAAAATGGATGTTGGAAATCAAGAATCATACTTTAAGAGTTATGAAATGTGTGTAAATGTGTGAATGTATCACAATGCCCCTGAAAATTTTTTGGACACTTTTATATTTACAGGATTTAGTTTCTACATTTGTAACGCAAATTCTCGACCTATGAAATTTTTATATGAGACTGTCACTGTAGCGGAAACTGCTGTCGTAAATATTTCGTTAAGAAAGGTAAGTGACCTTGATGTAATGCATTTTTGGCGCTCAGCTAGGAGGTAGTCGTCTGACAAAAGAAAGGCCATTATACTCGCCATTGACATTCCTTTAGAGAAAGCATCGCAAATACGACACGCTCATTACTTGGAAAGATACATTTGCACACCTGATTATGACAAGCGTCTTTCTACGAGAGTTGAGAGAATTTCTACTAACTTATGAAATGTCACATGACTATTGAATGATATTATTATGCTTTGGTTTGCGTAATTGCTTATTTCATTTGATATCTGGTTTACAGCTGTGTTGCAGCATTGGTTTTATAAAATAAAATTAAATGCATTTGCTAATGTGAACACTTTCTGTCAACAGATCTATTAAATAATTATTTTATGATCCACATTCTTCGAAAAAGGAGCTCTTGGAATGGAAAGAACTATAAGAAGGGACTAATAACAGTAACTGCATATATAATTTTCTTTTCAAGTACTTGGTAACTTTTTTCGTAGAATAACTTCTTGTGGTGCACCACTTTAATTACATAGACATTAAGATGTGAATATACATTTCTCTTGTCTGCATTGTTGTCTTTAGTGTACTATTTTTTCTGCTTGAGCTTTGTCATGTTTAGGTACTAGTTATATCATTTGCTGCTGCTGATTGCCAGGCATAATGTTACGGAATTGGACTTTGTATTACGCTATTAAGCCAGTTTTACTACGGATTTATTTTTCTTGTTTGCTGCACAGTGCCTTATATTAGTTGTAATATTGCAATTGCTTTGCCTATTTAAATTTTTTGTCATTGATGTTTGTGTTAATTGTTTTGTGCTGCTGCATTGCATCGTCCCTTAGTTTAGCATCTGAGCTCAGTAGATTTAAGTTAGCTTAAGAGGGGGTAGCCTATAAGAGAATGAGTTGCAATGAATTTGAAGAAATGCACTGAGAGGCTATACGAGAAAAGTACAGAAAGCAGGTATAGATAGGACTTTTGGAAATAATGAAGAACGAAGGGAGATCTCCGAGAAGTAAAGAAAGTTTTGTTTGCAAAATACTGCAGTAAAACAAACCCTGTCCTTTCCTTGTATTATTCCGCTATATGTTTGTGTACCCTTGGATATTTATGTTTTTCCTGTATTTATATGTTTATCTGATAAGACTTATGATATAGAATTTCTCTAATACTAAGCTACATTCACTATGATGAGGAATACTGTTATCCTCAAATATAATTGGCATTAATAATACGTTATTTACCTTGTAAATATGCTTAGACGTTATTTATTCTGTTTTGTTTTAATGCTCATGTGTGAAGTTGATGTTTCAATATTTATTCTGATCTTTTATGCATCTACCTATCTCATAATTCCTGTAACATTGATGTATATGTTTATTTCTATTCTGTTGTAAAACCTGTACTACAAATGTTATCTGTATTGTTATGTTCTTTAATGATGTATTTTGTACCTTTGTAATTGCATTCTTATGTTATAAAATTGTAATTGACACCAGTTCATCATATTATTAACTTGTAAGTTACATTTCACTGCGCACGTTTCTGTTGGTCATAGTATATGGACAATATGTGAGAAGTAGGGACTGTTAGTGTTTGCACGTGTGTTAATAATTCAGCAAGGGACTGGATAACAGCATTGCTGGTTCTAAGGACAATTCCAAAAACTTTGTGAGTGCACAAGTGGTGGTTATGGACTTGCTATATTATCCGCAAGACTCTTCAATGGTGATTGTGCACCTGCACAGTCACAACAGATGGCTGCTGGCCATCTCTACAAGGACTACAATGGGTCTGCATCTTTGATGACCCACCAGTACCATTATCTCTACAAGGACTACAGTGGGTCTGCATCTTTGATGACCCACCAGTACCATTATCTCTACATGGACTACAGTGGGTCTACATCTTTGATGATCCATCAATATCATTATTTCTACAAGGACTGCAGTGGGTCTGCACCTCTGGTGGCCCACCAATACCATACTCTCTACCAGGACTACAGTGGGTCTACTCTGTGATGACCTACCTACCAATAGTCTTCAAAACTTCGAATGACTCTGCTGTGGGTTTGCTCTGTTGTGGCCCATTACCTGTCTGCATGTCAAGAGTCAGCACTGTCGTTCCATTGGAAGGACAACACTACTTCTTCAAGACTGCATGGAAATCCACTACTTCCGTGTGCATTTTCTTTTACTGCAACGTTACTGTGATGAATGATCAGGACTGTCTTTATGGACTGTGAGAAAATTTTAGCTTTTGACCAACATTGTATCAATAAGTGTGTGCATTTGATATCTTTGTTATTGTAATTATGAAAAATTTTATCAAATCATTATTGGCCACTGCCCAAAACAATTTGTAAAATTTTTTGTGGGGAGCATGGGGGCTATGTAAGTAGGCTGTGTATAAAAATCACTGGCTGTGCTGTGTGCAGTCTGTGGCTAGTTTGCATTGTTGTCTGCCATTGTAGTGTTGGGCAGCGGCAGCTGGATGTGAACAGCGCGTAGCGTTGCGCAGTTGGAGGTGAGCCGCCAGCAGTGGTGGATGTGGGGAGAGAGATGGCGGAGTTTTGTAATTTGTCATGAACTGCTATATATATTATGACTATTAAGGTAAATACATTGTAGTAGTTCGAGTAACCAAGATTTTTGTGAGCTAAGCGATTTGTGAAATGCATAGGTTAATGTTAGTCAGGGCCATTCTTTTGTAGGGATTTTTGAAAGTCAGATTGCGTTGCGCTAAAAATAATGTGTGTCAGGTTAAGCACAGTCCTGTATAATTGTTCAAAAGGGGACGTTTCAATTGTTTTGTAAGGAGTAGGGGAGGACAATAATAACTATGGTTTTGGTAACGCACAGAGAGCCGGCCGGTGTGGCCGTGCGGTTCTAGGCGCATCAGTCTGGAACCGTGTGACCTCTATGGTCGCAGGTTCGAATCCTGCCTTGGGCATGAATGTGTGTGATGTTTATAGGTTAGTTAGGTTTAAGTAGTTCTAAATTCTAGGGGACTGATGACCACAGATGTTAAGTCCCATAGTTCTCAGAGTCATTTGAAGCATTTTTGAACGCACAGAGGGCAAATAACAATTATAGTTTCGGGGGACCGAGAAATTATAATGGGAGATTTGGTCCTAGAAACTACGGTGATAACTATGATCGGAGATACAATCCCCTTGCAAATGAAGGCGGAAGGTTTAGAGGTTTTCAGCAGCCAAATCCAGGTTATTGAAGTGGAAGTGGAATGGCCAGAACGCAGAAAGGATGGGAAAATCAAACTTCAGGGGGACAAAACATGCGAAAAGAACCGATAGAGGAAGTCGGGGAGAGGCCACCAAACCCAGGTAAAAGACAAAATTGACTAGATGAGCGGTACGAAGACCAATCACAAGAAATTCGATCGAATAATGAAGTTAAATGTATAATCAAACAAGTAAATAGACTTAGTTTTGATAAGCAAGATTTTAAAGTAGGATTAAGGGGAGATCGAATACAACACCAGCATGCTGGGATTCAATTTGACTGGGAATCGACCGAAGATGATGACAAACGGTGAATAAAGACAGTAGTACAAAAATTGATGATGATGACCAAGCTGTAGAAGATGTTTATACGAAACAGAGAAAGTAATAGTATGCCATGAGGATAAAGCACCATTAATAACACCAATAGTGATACCTAGTTAGAAGTGAATTCCCACCAGTTACTAAAGTGAAACATAGACATTTTGTAATTTAGCACCAGGCGATGGGAAGGTTACAGCGTTGAAAATGAAATTCTTTTATATATGAAAAGGTTAGACAAAAGATTAATTAAATAACATAAATTTCGTAAGGAGGTAAATTAGTAATGATGATGAAAAGACAGGAAAGTAACAACTAATATAACTCTTCTGCAAACGAAATGTGTTCTGGGGAAAGAATTGAACGGAAGAAGAAAAATACTGATCAGCATGTGGATAGTTTAACGAAATAGTAGTAGATCCTCTCTTAAAGACGTAGTGTGAAGGAGCAAGTTGATTTATGTAGAAGAAAATAAGTGAAGAAGTAGGTAGGAAATAGATGATTAAGAGGGAAGGAGATAGGCATTTTAATTTTTGTTCCGTCAAGGATGGTGAACAAATAATTGAAGAGATATTTTGGGGAATATGTGAAACATATAGGATTTGTGGAAGATACCACAATCCGATATAGAAGTAGAAAGATGAAAGAAAGAAGAATAAGAAGTTGTTAGGAGGTAACTATTAGGAAAGAGAATTGAAATATTAAGATATGCAAGAAACATGTTACTTCGTGACAGGAGGTAGAACAGTAGGAGCCTATGGTTACCCAGAAAAGATTCTATATGGAAGAATACAATGAGGGAAGATAGGAATTTAAAAGTTTGCGATGGAAAAATTAGGAGGAAGGGATAAGTACGAAGTTAAAAACAATACAAAAGAACAATAGAGACGGTTTTTGAAGGACAAAAAAAAATAAAAATAAAGAAGTGTATTCTCAGGTTCTGTTACAGCTAAGGACAAAATGAAGAGATTGCAGAGAAAAAGACGCTGGAGTCGGAGTCAAGGTGCTAAGTTTTTAAAACAACATAATATATATACCTGTAGTTAGAAAAAAAAGAAAGGGTTACTTACATATATTTATCGTCATCACCATCAATCTCACTCTTACTATCCATCGTGATGAGGTGAGGAAACCATGACCTTTATCTTATAGTAGAATTAAGTTAAATGAAAAAAAGGGGGAAGCTAATTTTGATAGAATGAATGATACTTTTTGTAAAGTCATATAAAGACTTTGTTTCATGTTTGGAAAGTTGATAGTGTAAACTTGATAGTGGAAGCTAAGGATGTAAGGAAAGTAAGATTGTCACATGTTGGAGATGAAGTCGGCAGCCAAGGTGCAGTATCACTGCGGCCATATCGACAACGAGACTGAGGAGAGCGGTTAGAGGAAGGAACACTGAGTGTAACTGCCTGGTACGTCAGCTTACGAGATGACAAAAGAAGGGGCCTTGGTGGAAACGACGTTCCTAGAGGATAACTCCTCTGTGGAAACGTTTGGAGAGATACAACGCAGCCTGAATGCAAGCAACGTGTACTCTGAAGTGAGCTTTATTCCTGCGAAAACCACCCAAAAGCTTACTAACAATGGTTTTGGAGAAAGTGTTAGTCACTTGGAACTTCTATCGCAAGCTATTCAAACCTACATAAGAAGGGAAAAAGAATGTCCACCGAACCGGAACAGAGGCGGAAATATTACGACGAGGACGAGCAGAAGTTTAGATTCATCACAGGAAGAGGAAGAAACGCGTTCCTGTAACTCAATGTGCAGAATAGCGGAAACTATCATCAGACCATACGAAATTCACCATCCCTGACAACACATGGGACGGAGCAGGAAAAGGATGGTAGTCTGTTCAACTTATCTAGGTGAACAACCGATTACAATGAAGAATCGACAACAACTGTGAAGAAGTCGCCATAAGAACGGATAAAAGATAACGATGTTAAACAGATCTTCAATCCTAACTCCTGGTCCAGAGGAGAACGAAGACACAACTAAGAAGACAGCAAGAAGCACCAAGAACAGAAGACACAACGCAGAAGATTTGGAAGAAAGAAGAGCCTGGACCAGAAGAGATCCAGAAACCTTTTCAAATCCCTTCCTATAAAAGTTCATTATAACATTTAACTATCAGCGAGAATATAATTTAACTGTTCTAACAGCATATATATTCAATGTTCTTTATGGCAGATTGCAACGCTTTCAAACGGAATACCAGAAAGATGGAAGAGAACAAGTCAAAAAAAAAAAAAAAAAAAAAAATGGTCCAAATGGCTTTGAGCACTATGGGACTTAACATATATGGTCATCAGTCCCCTAGAACTTAGAACTACTTAAACCTAACTAACATAAAGATATCACACAACACCCAGCCATCACGAGGCAGAGAAAATCCCTGACCCCGCCGGGAATCGAACCCCGGAACCCGAGCGGGGGAAGCGAGAATGCTACCGACGAAATGACCCACGGTGAAGTGGCATAAGGATTCGACGAATGTGGAAGCGGACCTTTCTTGTTTCCGACCATCATTCCGTTCTCGATGGGAACACGGCGAGGCACGGGCATCCGTCATGCCACACTCAACGGAAACGCAGCGAGACGCATACCAAGCGTCATACCATACTCAAAGGAGACACGGTGAGGCACACAGCCGACCGTCATTCCACGTTCGATGGAAACACGTCGAAACACTTGAAGAAAAAGTGAACTATAGTACAGATAGGAGAGAGAACTGTCTGTGACAGACTACTCTCTAGAAAAAAAAGGGACAACAATTTAAATTCTTATCCTATTTAAAGATATGTTAATGTAAACTTTTCCCTGTGTTAGTGATAAAGTTTTATTAATGAAGTTCGCTTGCTCATTTTGACATGTAAATAAAATTTTCTTATATTGCAGTTTTTTTCAACTTGTTTAAGTTAGTAAAAAAATACTATTAACAATTTAGAGTGTAATGTGTACATACAAATACATAGGATAAATAAACAAGAATGACTGTAGCTATTGTAGGATGTCAATGTAAAGTTTGTAATATAAAAATTAGGTTTATAAATTCAGTGTTTGTGAAAGTCAATGTTAATAATTTTTGTAAAATCATGATGTGTAGAATTAAGATTTCTGGAGAATATAAATAGAGCCACAAATAGGATTATAGCTGTAAAAGCATGAGATCGGTTGAGAAACAGCTTATAAATTTAATTGTAAGAATTAAACATGTTTTCGATTATGAGTAATCCAAAAGAAAAAGTAACATTTTTTTATAAAGTGGGGAAGATAATATTAAATGAAGGTTTCCTTAACTTCAGTACATATCCATCGTCTTTTAACATAAATTAACTGAATAAAATAGAACAGTCTCAAAATAAAAAGGACAATTTTCAACTGATACAAATTTATAAATATACGCACATTGTTTGAATTTCAGTAACAATTTTATTATAGTCAACTACCTTTAAAAGAAAAAAAATTTTTCACTAGTTCAATAGAATTGTTCAAAAGGCCAGAAAATCAGGTGCGAGGTAAATAAAGGAGACTGAATAGGACCACTGCGTAAATTACACTGAAATTTAGAGTAGGAAGTTGGTCAGTAGACATTTCAATTGCTAGTCAACAGTTGAACCTATTTTGAATTGTCTTCAATCAGTTACTCAACCATTGATTGACCCAGTACATAATTGAAGACGGAAGGAGGAGGATATGTAAGGTGGCAGAATAAATGGTCAGATATGCACCTTACAAGAGACCTTGACAAATCGCAATGAGAAGGTGAAGATGACACCTAACATAAATCGACAGTTATGAGAACATTTGCCTATCAATATGTAATGCAAAAAGGGATGGCAGTCAATCAATGGTCATTAACACACCATTCCTATACAATTCATATCTTGGAGCGGAAGGTAGAACAGGGAACGCGAGTAGAGTCGCTTTTGGATTTGGAAAGCCAGCTCCACAATGGCGTGTTAATTACCGTCGATTGACTGCCATCCCTTTTTGCATTACATATTGATAGGCAAATGTTCTCATAACTGTCGATTTATGTTAGCTGTCATTTTCACCTTCTCATTGATATTTGTAGAGGTCTCATGTAAGGTGCAAATCTGACCATTTATTCTGCCACCTTACAGTACTGTTAAAACTTGCTTCCTGCCGAATTTCATGATTCTAGGACAACGGGAAAATACCTTAAAGGTTTTGATGAATGAGTCTGCGAGTATTAAAACATGTGACATGAATGGCTGAACCTTTTTATTGCATTGACTTAGAAGCTTGAATTTTTTTACACCGCCAAATGACCGAAGATTTTAATAAGGGACAAAAATTTGAACTTGAGACGCCAACCACTTCCAGAGAGAAAGGGGTCATGAAATACGGACAAACAGACGGATAAAAAAAAGACCAAAAAATACTATTTTTCGTGTGATATAATTACAAATTAACAATGTTCGGATTTTTTCCGTTATCTGTGCTGTGACACCTGGCTTCTTGCTGAATTTTATAATTCTGAGTCAATGGAAGGCACCCTATAGGTTTTGATTAATAAGTTTTCGAGTATCAAAATTTGTGACAAAAATGGCTGTACCTTTTGACTGCATTGACTTAGAAACTTAAAATTCTTACACCACCAAGGGACCATAGACCTTAGCATGTGACATAAATTCGAACTTGGTATGGTAAACTGACAAATTTCTTGATTCTAGGTCAATTGGATACACCTCATAGGTTTTGATGAGTAAGTTTTCGAGTATCAAAATATGTCACATAAATGACCGTATTTTTTGATTGCACTGTCTTTGAAGCTTAAAATTTTTACGCTGCCAAGGGGCCATAGATCTCAATATGTGACAGAAATTTGTACTTCAGACTTCTATGCCCTTCTGAGAAAAAGTGTTTTTAACTTAGTCGGATGGACAGACAGACGAACAACAAAACTATTATATAAGGGTTTCGTATTTACGGACTGTAGTGGACTGACAAAGCAGCCAGTCCACAGTGACGGGTAGCCGAAAGAAAGGCACGCGTACACACACGCCGACTGACGTGAATTCTGGAACAGGATAAGTAGTGAATTCTAATAAGAAAAGTATGCAGCTCCTCGAATACTTAACTTTTATTTCTTGTTGGTTTACAACGTTCTTGATGAGACATTTCATACGATAACTATCAAACTATGTAAGGCTAATGGCGCCTTGCTAGGTCGTAGCCATGGACTTAGCTGAAGGCTATTCTAACTGTCTCGGCAAATGAGAGGAAGGCTTCGTGAGTGTAGTCGCTAGCAAAGTCGTCGTACAACTGGGGACGAGTGCTCTATCGTATCTCGAGACCTGCCTTGTGGTGGCGCTCGGTCTGCGATCACACAGTGGCGACACGCGGGTCCGACATGTACTAAATGGACCGCGGCCGATTAAAGCTACCACCTAGCAAGTGTGGTGTCTGGCGGTGACACCACACGGACTAAGGCACGGAACCTTAAAAAAGAAAATGAAAGAAGAAGAATGGTTAGCCCCGAGGGCCTCGAACCCACGGACCTCGAATTACCGTATCCCAGAGGGACTCAAAATCAAAGCCCTCGAATTACCATTTTGTACAAAACATCGCTCATGCCTCGCGAAGCACCCGCCATAAATATTATTTATTTATTTATTTATTTATTTTTTACAAACGATCGGCCATCTGGATGTCCTACTTCTGTCACTCGCATTTATCGCCAAGCCCTGTATATATCTTCCCATTCTTAGTGGGAAGGAACGGATGTGGAATTGTTAAGTGGAGGATGGAAGTTAGCGGATCTTTGCACCAACAGATTACTTCCTCATTCAATGATTCAATGGTGTACTCGAGATTGGTCCCAACTTTAGACCCATAGTATCCGCAGTACTTGTGAGATTTCGTCTACATACCTACACAGTCATTATGGATAGCTAATCATCCAGTGATTTCTTCCTCTTTCCCCTGATAAAGAAACCATCAAAGCTCTCTGCCAGGTCATTAGTCGTTTGAAAAAATACACTGCAGCAAAAAAAATTAGCACATCCTTTTAAAGGTTTTTAATTTACTCAAGATATATTGTTGTAACAGCACATGTGGAATATATGAACTAATTACATTTAAGAGCAATACCAAAAGCGGTACTAGGTGCTGAAACATCCATATCAGTACGTGCTGTAGT
The DNA here is from genome assembly GCF_021461385.2 of Schistocerca piceifrons. NCBI lineage: Eukaryota > Metazoa > Arthropoda > Insecta > Orthoptera > Acrididae > Schistocerca > Schistocerca piceifrons. The sequence goes on along the minus strand of NC_060140.1, from coordinate 638,873,364 downwards.
GTCCAAAGGCGGCAATGAAGGTGCTGATATTGGCATCCAGTCGACCGTAAAGATAGGGACTACTGTCCTGGGATACGTTATGCCATGGCTGCTCGACCTTTCCACAAATCCGGAAATCGTGCCGGCCAAAAATGTTGCTCCTCGCCTTGCACAGCACGTTGAGTTTCATGGACAGTTTGTGGGCGAGCATTATCCTTTTGGAGCAGCACATCAGCTTTCTGTTGCAACGGCAAAAGGACGCGTCTAATAACATTCTACACTTACCGAGCACTGGATAGCGGCGCCTCCAGGAACACCGAAGATGAACGAGAGTTGTAGCTTATCGCATCCCAGATCATAAGGTGTCGGGTGGGGCCACTGCGCCTTGGACGAATGTACTCCATGAGCCGGCACTCACCAGGTCTACGTCGTACGTGCAAACGACCATCACTTGCATGCACGCAGAATTTACTTTCATTGCTGAAGACCACGGCGCATCATTCCATCTTCCTAGTGATCCTTTGACGACACCAGTGGAGCTGTATACGTCGATGCTATGGCGAGAGTGGAAGATGGGCTAGAGGTGTGCGCGCTCATAGTTCCACAGCTAATGACCGGTTCGCAACAGTTCGTGTCGATGCGTCTGCGCTCACAAACCCTCTTATCTGTGCTGTGTGAGCTGTACGATCTGCTACTGCTGCTCTTAGAATACGACATTCCTGGCCAGCGTCTGCGCTATGTGGGCGTTCAGAACGTTGTCAATGGGTGTGAAGTTTTTCACGTGACCGCTGATACCAGCGTCGTGGCACAAATGACGCAGCACGTCCAACTTGTGTGTGTAATTCTCTAGAAGGACTATCCCGCCACTTGGAAGGCCACAATTTGACTCCTTTAAAACCGCTCAGTTGGCTGTAGGAAGCGCGATTGCCTGTTTGCTTCACACGTTTGCATTGCCTTCTGGCTGTGAGAATTCCCTGTTAAATGGTACATATGGTGCTGTGACAGCTGTACGACTACGCTATCTGTTGGTGGACGACGGTGAAACTATTATCAGTACATCTACTGTCCTCCAGGTGGCATACGCCGTCATCGCATCTAAATCGATGTCGTCTTTCCAGGTGTACTAATTTTATTTCTTTCCGGCAGTATATATCGCGCTGAAAATTCAATATGTAAAGAAGAATACCATCATTATGGTGACAGATTGATTTTTTTACAGGTGGTAAAACGTTACGACTATAGCAAGTACGTTTGATCGATAGTAGTGACACGTGTAAGACTCGTTCGACCGATGCATTACATCAAATAATGAGTATGGAACAAGTAATGAAGTGAATACAGAGAATAATACTTAATCTCATGTTAGTAAACTGTCGAAGTGTCTGTAGCAAGATCCTCGAGTTAATCTCCGAAATAAACAGTAGCAATGCCAATATTGTATTAGGTACTGAAAGCTGGTTGAAACCAGATATAAAAAGTAGTGAAATTTTGAACTCGGATCGGACAATGTTTAGGAAGGATAGGACTGATGCTATGGGAGGTGGTGTGTTCATTGCACTTAAAAGCTGTTTAAACGCAGTTGAGATTGATACTGTGTCGGACTGTGAAATAGTCTGGATAAATCTGTCAATCAGACAAGGATTGACCATTGTATTAGGAAGTTTTTATAGACCACCAGTATCCGCAACAGACGTCGCAGGACGTTTCAGGGAAAGTATTGAGTACATAGGAAGTAAATATCCAAATTATCCATTAGTTGTAGACCGAGACTTTAATCTAGCTTCCATTGACTTGGAAAATTACACGTTTATAACAGGGGGCAGAAGTAAAGATTCGTGTGAAGTTATTCTAGGAGCTCTCTCAAAATACAACCTTGAGCAATTGGTTAGAAAACCAACTCGAGATGGGAACATATTAGCTATCTTGGCGACAAACAGACCTGATCTTTTTGAATAAGTTAATCTAGAAGAAGGTATTAGCGACCATATTTTCGTTGTGGTTTCTATGTCAGTGGAAGATGTAAAAAAAACCAAAGAAACAGGGTAGAATTTTCTTGTTTGGGAAAGCAAATAAGAGTTTAATTAATGAATATCTTCATAGTCAGCTCCAAACATTCACTGCGGGACACAAAGACATTGAACATCTTTGGTCGGAATTTAAAGGTATTGTCCACCATGTGCCTCGCAAAAGTATAGGGGAGGGAAAGGATCCACATTGGTACAACAAACATATTAGGAAATTGCTGAGAAAGCAGAGAATTTTGCACAGTCGTTTGACAAACAGAAATTATGCGAAATGAAAGCAGCTGTCAGAAGGACTGTGAGAGATTCTTTTAACAAATTTGAAAGCAACATTTTATCTGCAGATTCTAAAAATAGCTCCAAAAAATTTTGGTCGTACGTAAAATATATGAACGCTACGAATAATCCAATACCTTCTCTTGCTGACAGTACGTGGAACGTAACTGATGATGATAAACAGAAGGCCGAAATTCTAAACCTAGCTTTCAAAAATTAAGAAGGCAACACCATTTGGCATTTCCCCTTTCAATTATCGAACAAACGAAATAATGGCTGACATAGTGTTTAGTGTATCTGGGATTGTAAAACAGTTAAGATACTTAGACGCCAGGAAGGCATCTGGCCCAGACGGTATCCCCGTAAGATTTTATGGTGATTATGCTACAAATACAGCACCATTCTTATCCACCATCCATCAGAGGTCATTGGAACAGCGGAAAGTTCCACGGGACTGGAAGAAGGCCCAGGTCACAGCAATCTGTAAAAAGGGTAGAGAATCGGATGCACATAATTACCAGCCAATTTCACTGACATCGATTTGTTGTAGAATCATGGAACATATTTTGTGTTCAGACATAATGACCTTTCTAGACTCTGAGAAGCTCATCTACAGAAACCAGCACGGTTTTAGGAAACAGCGGTCATCCGAGACAAAGCTGGCCCTCTTTGTGCATGATATACAACAGGCTCTAGATACCGGCTCCCAGGTTGATGCCATATTTCTCGACTTTCGAAAGGCGTTCGACTCAGTTCCGCACTGTCGCTTGCTCCAAAAAGTGCGCGCATACGGTCTATCCGATCACATATGCGGTTGGATAGAAAGTTTTCTAACAGACAAGGAGCAGTATGTCGTCCTGAATGGGGTGACTTCAACAGAAACAAGCGTAATTTCAGGTGTGCCCCAGGGCAGCTTAATAGGTCCGTTGCTTTTTACGATTTGCATAAACGATCTGGTTGATGGTATTGACAGCAGCATTAGACTATTTGCCGATGATGCTGTAGTCTACAGGGAAGTAGCATCACACGAAAGTTGTGAACCAATCACTGAGGATTTGCAGAAAATAAATGCGTGTAGTAATGACGCAGTTATCTCTCAATATTAGTAAGTGTAACCTACTGCGTACAACAAGGCGAAAATCCCCATTAATGTAGGAGTACAAAATTAATGCCCAGTCTTTGGAAGCGGTAACGTCCGTCAAGTATCTGGGTGTGACTGTTGGAAATGATCTCAAATGGAACGACCAGATTACACAAGTAACAGGTAAGGTGAACTCTAGATTGCGGTTTATTGGTAGAATCCTGAAGCGATGCAGTCCTTCAGCAAAGGAAATAGCTTACAGTACCTTAGTTCGTCTGTATGGGACCCTTACCAGTTGGGTCTGCTTCAAGAGATTGAGAAGGTCCAAAGAAGAGCGGCAAGATTCGTGACTGGTACATTTAGCCATCCCGAGAGCGTTACAAATCTCATAGAAAGTTTGAAGTGGAACACTTGCAGATAGACGACCTGCTAAACAGAAGGGGCTGCTCACTAAATTCCAAAATCGGAGCTTCACCGAGGATGTAGAGCATATATTATTACCACCAACTTTCAAATAGTGCAATGATCACCATTCAAAGATAAGGGAAATAAGAGGTCGTACTGAGGCGTTCAGACAGTCGTTTTTCCGTCGCGCAATACGCGAGTGGAACAGAGGGGGGGGGGGGGGGGGGGGGGGGGGGGGAATATGACTTTGGCGCGAATTGTGCCCTCCGCCACACACTTCTTGCGGCTAGCGGAGTATATATGTAGATGTTATTTTTTTTTTATTTATTAATTTGGCCAGCTATGGACCGCATACAACTTAAGACTTATGGTGTTTCTTTTTCTTCCGTTCTTCCCAGTACTTCATTTTCTCGCCAACTGCTCGTCTCTGTTCATCTGTCCACACTCTCTTGGGTCGAGGTTTTGGCTCATCTTCTTCATAGTTTGCGTTTTCTATAAGTAGCCTAAAGTGATTCCTGTCACGTATTATTTCTTCTGTAACACCTATTTTGTTGGCGTCTTTCTTTACTGGTTCTATCCACCTTACAGTTTTTTTCAGTTTACTAACGTAAATAAAAATTTTCTTTGTAATCCGTGTTTTTTCCATTCTTTTTAAATGTACATAAAATTTTAGCCGTCTCTTCCTCATTGTATCTGTGATCTTTTCTGTATTTTTGTATAGGTCTTCATTTCTCCTTTTAATCCACCTATTTTCCTTGTTTTTCTCAGGTCCTAGAATTTTTCTTAGTATTTTTCTCTCTCTTTTTTCTAGTTCTCTTAATTCACCTTTCTTATTCAATTTTAGGCACTCTGATCCATACGTTGCTTGTGTCCTAATAACTGAATTATAATGTTTAATCTTCGCTTGAATGGATATTGATTTCTTATTGTAGCAGTTTTGTGTTAATTTATATGAAAATTCTAACTTTTTTTATTCTTTCTTTATTTGTTGTGTTATCCAGTCCATTGGCTTGGATCCACTCCCCCAGGTATTTGAATCTATCAACTCTTTTAATTTTTCCATACTTTGTTTTCATGAAGTTTTGTATATATATTAAAATCTGTTTCTTCAAAATAATAATAGTATTAATGGAGGATGCTGCTCTGCCCTGATAGGTTCAGTAATATCTTCCGACGACTAGCCGTCTGATGCATGCCTGCACAGCATTGTTTACCCTTTGCAACGTAAATTGCTAAAGAAAAAGAGAACGAGAATGTACTGTGTGACCTGGCGAGCCGCAGTTGTCGCTGTGGTGACCGACTGTGTTGACGACGCGACAGAAATCGATGGGCTGGCCCCGGTGGTGGCCGCTTTCGCTCGCAGGTGCGTGCCGACGCGGCTCTGCGCATGCTAGTCGCCTGTCCAGCTGAGCACCTCGAACGTCTCCTCCGAACGTTGTGATTGTAAGTACAGCTCCAAACTGATTGTGTGTAGATTGGAACGTTTTGTTCAAGTTATTTGCGCAATTAGTTGAGAGGACATTTTAAAGTGACATACATAAAGTATACTATGAAACTGTCAAGTAATGATCTGTAAAGCGCTGAATATACATCAGTCAGTCGCAAGGCTACCTCGGTCAGCAGATTTGCTCCTTCTACCCTTACAGGGGCTCCCTAAAGTTTCATAATGTTTCCGTAATGTATGGACTTAGGCCTTAATGACTGGTGCCGTTAATGTGTAATGTTTAATGTTTATACTGGTCTGATATGGCTCCATTTCATCCCAGCTTATTGACCTGAAGTTACACCGAACATCCTCAGAAGTTTCATGCTCTTCGAGGCTATGTGAGCATCGACCTCGAAAGCGCAGTTACTTTTTGAACACATATAGCTAAACTCCACGCGAAAGACTACATTGTTATACAGACCCGCTGGCCTATCATCCGGTTAAGCAATTTATGTATTACATTCATTTTTAAAAGTGGAAAACATAACTGTGTAGATATTTTGAACAAATGGCCCTCCGACAACCAATAGGTGGGGGGTCACCCTGCTGCCGACAACGTCATCCACAAATAACTTGCAGTTTATGCAAACAGTTTTTAACTGCTCTACATTTAACCTCCAAATCGACCCGTTGAGGGCACAGAAATTTATGTGCTTGATCTCTGCTACAGTCCTAAGAATGTTTCGGATAGAATACAAAGAAAGCTGTGTGCACGTGGCCGTACGCAATGCAGAGTAAACGTAGCCACAGCATAAATTCCTTTCCTGATGGGAAACATAATTTTTGTCATTGTGACTCCAGAAATAATAGTTACTCAAGGTCAGTCAGTGTATGAATTTGATACTGTGAAATGGAGCTATGAGCTTTGACAAAAGTGAAAACTTAAACGTCGAAGGATACAAGAAGACATCGAGACTGAAAAATGAAGTTAAATGTCAAGAACAGCACATAAAACGCCAACTGTTTCCTATTGCAAGTTAACTGTTCAGCTGTCGCGTATTACAGCTACAGGTACAACTTGTAATACTTGCTTCGATGTTACTACCTCTGACTTTCGGCAGCCGACTGTTCTATTTAAGACCGCATTGGAGAGTGCTAGAACGATTAATTGATGTACCGTTAACGAACATATCAAATTAACGATAAGCAGATCTTGAATGCGGCTAATATCATGGATACACGAATAAAACACAGCGCCGGAACCTAGAAATATCTCTAATGTGAATAATGGCTTTCGGCGCCAGTAAAGTTGTATTTTAAATTGTTAACCGTAAGGTTGTGATTTTGACTCAGAACTGTCAAAACTGATACCACAGGACATCATTATTTACAATATTTATAGAACTAAAACCGTACGTCATAGTAATAAATTGTCCACTAGAGATTCATCGCAGGACACTTTACCTATATGAAGTTTGCATGACTTTCGAGACATTTAGTCACACAGAACTGCTTTCAAAATTAGCATCGCACTACGTGTCATTGACATGCGTGAAAAAAGAAACAATCATCAAACACACACGTTCTGAAATAAAATTACACGTATAACATATTAAAGATCTATTTTACTAGCCGCCGGCCGAAGTGGCCGTGCGGTTCTAGGCGCTGCAGTCTGGAACCGCGAGACCGCTACGGTCGCAGGTTCGAATCCTGCCTCGGGCATGGATGTGTGTGATGTCCTTAGGTTAGTTAGGTTTAACTAGTTCTAAGTTCTAGGGGACTAATGACCTCAGAAGTTGAGTCCCATAGTGCTCAGAGCCATTTGAACCATTTTTTTTTTTTTTTTTTTTTTTTTTTTTTTACTAGCCGTATGAACCGTTGCCAGTTTAACTCTACTGGAGAATTACGCTGACGATGAAAGTTTCAATTTGCACGAAATAGTATGTGCTTCGGGAATAACTGGTTTGGCTTCTTATTTGTGCGACCGAGTCAGCTTCGAATGTCTGAAGTGTGCCAATGTCTTTCACATTAGCATATCTGACTTCCTATAATAAATGGCAGGAAGGCCCAAATAATTACAATAATTCATAGCGATGTCAGAGAGATAGTCCTAATGATGGCTAAACAGACATCGCCCAAGCCGGTTATTCGCCTTCATACAATCAGACTCACCCGCACTCCCACAATAAAAGTTGTAACTAACACACGAAGGGTATTAGTGGTAGAAAATAAAAGAAAATGACATAATGTTTGAACAGAAATTAGTGAATATTCTCATTCAAAGACACTTACATTGATACAAGCATCTTAACAGATCGTGGCTAGAAGGAGAATAAGAGGGCAGTAACAAGTGAAGTATTTCGGACAAAAAATGGAGATTGCTCTACAACAATAAGTTGTTTTCTAAACTGATTACTCCAGACTTAACCCCATTATGACTGTATGTTTCACATACATGAGTCTTTTCTTCATCACAAATAACACATTTGTAGTCAGACTATTACATTTGATCTAAAAAAGTAGTTCTATTAAAACAAGGCAAAAAAGAGAAAAGTAGTAATACGTTGTTGTAATCTGAAATCATCATTGCTCCAAAGAAGTCATCAGATGTGATGAGAGATTATAAATTATTGCTACTTAAATACATAGAGTAGAAATATCTATGGAGAGAGCATTCAAATGCGCAGAATTGATTTTGTTTTGTCAATAATCATTGCAACTGTGGTCACGTGACGCGGACAAAGTATCTTTGTCCGCAATGCGTCCTATAAATTTTTTGTGTCATTATAATACTAGTACAGGCATATTCCGTTCGTTGGTCCTGTGTATTTGGTATAGATGTTTTGTCGACACCATAACAATTTGCATTTGATACCTGGATTAAACTGGGCTCTTAGGTTTGAAGAGAAATATCTACGGGCGTCACGACACGGCACCGTTATGTCAGCCTGTATTTACGCTACACATTAGTTTGCTGAGCCCAGTGCCGGAAGGTGAAAGTGAGATTTCGAGTCGCCATCTGTGATACAAAAAGTCAGTGTGTAGGGCCTAGTATCAGTATTGGGGAATTAACGACGACAAAGTTTATTAATGACAAAAGTAAACTTCATAGCATTTTGTTCTTGGCCGCGGGTGAAACAACATTTTAAAACATCGGCATTAATTTGCTAGGGAAAAAATATATACGTACAAACACATCAAACAATAGCTGTAAAGGAATAAATAGAGCCTCTTTACCTTAACCATTTTTTTCTTGTATAACTAATAAAATCACAACCATTCGCATTTTCCTCCTTCATTAAAGCCATTTCACTTAAAATGTTAAATTGCTTTGTCAGCTTATGTTCCAATTTATATACGATGTACGATAAATCGTACATTGTAGGTGGCCACTCTGTTCTGCTATTGTTAAACCTAAATAATGTTTCGCTTTCAGGTATCTGACCTGGCTTGTGTTAAGAACACTCAGTGAAAAAAACATCGAAGTCGTCATGTAACATTTCCAGTTTGCGACGAAAGTAAAGCACAATAAGAAAATAAAGAGTACGAAGAAATAGAAGCACAAATTCTACTACTACAGCATTAGTGTTTGCAGAAGACGACACCGGGAAAACTTTCTTCTCGTGGCGTGAGATGGCGCATGGTTCATTGACGAACTGTGTGAATGTCGTCATTTGAAATGCATTCTGGAACGTCACTTTGCATGGCGTGAGGTGACTTGATGGCCAGTGTGAATTGGCCTTAAACGACCAACGTCGTCCCAAGATCACGTGATAATTCCAGCTTAATGTTGACAACATTTGCAGAACGCAGTGCTCACTCCAGAAATATTTCTGATCTGTGCTTAACTGGTAGAACAGTGATGTATGCATCCCGTACCTAACATAACAGCATTAGAGTAATGTAAGTACTTTTCTGCTGTAGACCTAGGTTTGATGTATATTGGTGACCGGTAGACACACAATGTATTAATGTTTGGTAGTAGTTGTCCAAATACTTTTGATCATATTTCGTTGGCAAGTGTAGATCACACAGTGTAGAATGTACATCTGAAAGGGGAGGCACTTCGTCAATGTTGGAGTGTTGTCTATTGCAAGTTCCAGAGGATTCTACTATGCAAACCAAAATTACTAATGTCCTCTTTCTGGCATTAATTTTATACAGATTACACTCTGCTCACAAGGACAGCGTCTTCGATTCTCACTGCTCGCAATTTTTTTTCATTCCCTGCAATATTAAACTATTAATTATACAATTTAAATATACTTTAACGGGTCATATAGTATAACGTAACTGTCAATCTCTATATATAAACATGAATGTATGTATGTCTGCCCTCTCTGCGTTCCCAAATCATTCATCCGATTGCGATGAAATTTTGGTGATTTGTTCTCCGTACGCCCACAAAGGTTCCTAGGCGAAAAAAAAGGAAGAAATAAAGAAATAATACACATTCTTGAGGAGGTATGACGTCATAAACAACGAAATGCCACCGCGGGAAAATACTCAGATTTATGCATCCACTATTTTAGAATGAGAGCACTTAGCGACTAGCAACAAACGTTACATACAATTTGAAAACTTTACGAAAATTTTTCTCGCTGACACCCCCCACAAAATAATGAAAGAAAAAAAAGGTGGTCGCTTACTACATTTTCTCAGTACATACCGAAAATCTGCCGCAGTAGGCATGACGTTTTAATGTATTTTTTCGTTACTATTAACTCCAATCGCAACATATTTCGCATACAGTATCCACATACATCAATAAATGCGCCGGCAAATTTATGTCTCTTTACGACATATAATTCAGGCGATATGACGAGGTAAACATCGAGATGCGTGAAAAAGTGCCGCGTCAGGCATGACTTTTTTTCTATTATTTCTTCACTACTAACACTATTCGCAACACGTTTCGTAAACGTGTTAAAAAAAGTATATAAAACCACGCAGAGCAGTACATCGCAAAACAATAACGGAGCAGACGACAATGGCTACCTTGTACAACACAGCTACGTAATGTTGGCAGCAGTCGAAACTGCGTGCCTCCCGACGTTTACCGACTTCTGCCGATTCAGAACTAGGGAGAGGTCTGCCATCTAAAAGTTTACACACTGTACCTTTGCTAACAGCACAACATCGCTTGCAGTGCCTTTCCTGGACTCGTGACCAAAACGTTTGGACGCTAGACGACTGGAACCGTGACCTGAACAGATGAGTCCAGATTTCAGTTGTTAAGCGCTGATGGTAGGATTCGTGTGTGGTGCAAACCCCAAGAAGCCCTGGACACAGGCTGTCAACAAGGCATTGTGCAAGAGGGTGGTGGCTTCATAATGGTGTGGGCTGTATTAACATGTTCGGGTATGTGATGACCACTTACAGCCATTCATGTACATCATGTTCCCCAAAAACGATGGAATTTTTACGGCTGACAGTACGCCACGTCATCAGGCCTCAATTTTTCGCGACTGGCTTGAAAAACAGTCTGTACAATTCGAGTGAATGATTTGGCCTTCCAGATCGTCCGAAATGAATCCCATTGGACATTTATGGAACATAACTGAGAGCTTAGTTCGTACACAAAATCCTGCACTAGCAACACTTTCTCAATTGCAGATGGTTTTAGACGCAGCATAGTTCAATCAGCATAGCTCAATATTTCTGCAGAGGACTTCCAACGACTTGCTGAGTCCATGCCACTTCGAGTTGCTGCACTGTGTAGGGCAAAGGGCGACCTGACACGATATTAGGAGGTACCCCATGACTTTTGTCACCTCATTGGATTTATTTTCTCCTACATGCATCTCATGAAATGACGACAATGGGAGAATAGAGTTAATATGGGTGTTACCAAACATATAATGTTTCCATGGTAACAGGAACAGATGTTAAGTGATGGTAGCAGCGCAATGAAATGTAAATACAAATTTTTCTTACTTGGGGCTAGTAACAGATAAGTTTAATCATTTCTAGTAAATGACTAAGAGACTAGTTATATAAAATTAGAAGAGCGCGTGTCTCAAGACTAGTGTCTCTGGCTGGTCCCTGAACTGTCTGGTATGTTGACTTGAGAGAGAGGACCACCGTTCTTGCAGTTTGCAAGGTTGGAGGTTAATGGTTTGTATAGTTGTCCACACACACACACGCGTGCGTTAGTAGCAGTATGAGCCATAACGGACAGTAGCAGCACTACGACGGACCAATGGCTCAACAAACAGAAGTATAGCGGATCCAGAAAGGAGCACATCGCAGTAGAGGAAGCAGCGGTAGTGGCACAGGTGTGCACGGCCACAGGAGTTTTCTTCGCATTTTATTTATTTAAAATAAAATGCGTAACTGTCATATTCCTATCACAATGGTGGTGTTGGTAGCAGCACAGATGGATGGGGGAAATTTTTTACAGTGTAATTTAGCGATGTCCTGTGCGTGTGTGTGTGTGTGTGTGTGTGTACATTTTTCTCTCTATCAATGTTCCTATTTGGATTTCTGCTGTTATTTACATCTCTGCTGTAATCTTATGCTGTAGCGCTCCTCTAAGGCAGCCTGATAGTCATGTATGTAATCCATCATATTTGACCTTAAGTCGTTTTTGTGTGATGCCAGAGATATGTATGCGTACACATTTTTATGTAAATAATACATATCTTTGACCATTATATCACTTTATGACACGCTAAAGGTATGTAAGTGCACATAATTATCTTTCATTTTCAAATGAAATAATGCAGCTTCGTCCCATTTATGTGCATCGTTTTAATACCTCACAATAATTTATTGAAGAGAATAGGGAGTGGGTGAGGGAACATAGAGCACATTTGAGCGTGTTCCATCATCTTCTATTTTTGATTGGGTGAAGATAGGGCAGAAGCATTTTAAATTTCCCTCTAGCAAAACTGGGCTAGTTTCACCATCTTGGATGATGATTGGTTGTTTCATTTTAATACTACACTGTGATTGTCTGGAGGGAGAAGGGGGGAGGAGAGAGCCAGAAGGGGAGAGCAGGTGAGGAGGAAGTGTGGCTTGATGACATCATGCGTTCAAGGTCATTGGTCCCTGTCGCTGAAGGTAGGTTACCCACACTAACACTTGCACTTTCCAAGGTCATTTAATTGCAACATAAGCTAGATAGTAACTTGATATACTAGTAACATGTATTTTTAATTGTCGTTATAGTAATTCATGAAGTACAAAGCTTTTTCACACACTAACAAAAATCTATGCCATGTAATTTATTTCCAACTGTCAGCAGTCAGTAAGTTTGATCAATGCCAATTTACTAAATCCTCTTTCACCCCTAGCAACAGTCACTGGTAGGATACTGAAAATCCTGGGTGCAATGCAAAGTTCAGGAAACACAGGTTATAACCTCAGCTCATAAATTTCATTCAGAAGAAATAGAACCTATTTGTATTCTGTTGTCTTTGTCAAATCCGAGAGGTTGCTGCGCACAGTGACTTAAACATTTGAATTTCTTTGGTGAGATTATCACTCAGATCATCAGGATACATTCTAATTAGTTTCTATATTGTATTTATTCCGACAATAACTTCAAAAGTTGCAAAAATGATTCTCATTTCTTCATAGCGAAAATACAGATGAGAAACAATTTTGTCTGTGATTATGGCAAAAACTTCTTTTTGAAACTGTTGTTCCTCGATGTTATCTGGGAGTGTGTTAAGTGCTCCACAATTACCCGAATCAGATTTATCAAAGGAAATCTTCCGTTTCCTTCCTCTCTTTTTTGAAAAAAAAAACTGCTCGGTTCTAATTTAGTAGCCATTTTTTAGCTCTGCTTAAGGATTGAGGCCAGAGAGCTCTTACGTCCTTAACTATGGCATCGATATTTTTCATTTCAGTATCAGGAGAAATATCTTTTGACTGCAGAATCAAGCTTCTTACATTTATATGGTCCAAAATGTCCCCTCACACATTCAAGAGACTCATTGTTTCAAACTTGGAGAAATAATTGATCAGCGCATTTACTTATGCTACCCCTTCTTGAGACAAACTGCATTGACTTTTTGTGTATTTCAAAGCTTTTATTACTTCTGATAATTGTTCAGCCTTAGGCTTCGCTGCCTCAATTCTTGCGCTTTTTCAGATAGGCGCTGAAGAGATCGATCGCCAGTGTTTTTAATAATCCTTCTAATCTCTGTGGGCTTCCACTGAAAAACTGTACAGCTGGTTCAGATGGTTCAAGAATGTACGTACTTTATTGTTTCTAGTACCATGTAACCCTACTAATTTCAGAGTATGAACTGCACGATGAGTAAATGTTGCCAGCGGATAAATGTCTCTAATTTTTGACTACACACCTTTTATTTACCTTGTTATATTTAACCCATTACACAAAGCACTGACCATGACAATAAATCGGTTTCATGCTTGTTAAATACATCTATGGTAGCATTAGTAATTGCATCATCCGTCTTTTTCTGCATAAGAAAATATTGCAGAAACCCCTCATTAATTTTCCATTTATTTTCGTTTTTATGAAAAAATACCTGAAAATCAGAATGTTCTGTTCGTTTTTAGACACATCAGGATTATCATTGCAAATAAATGAAGAAAAGCAGAACTTCTTGCCTTGATTCTAAAATTTTCTTTAATATATTATCCCTACATAAACATAGAAACTCACTGTGTGTTCTGCAAGATAAATAGTGCGCTATCTTTTCATGTTTCTCCCGATAGCTTTTGATATTAATGGTATCCCTTCTTAAAAATGGGCCATACTTAGCCAATAACTCGGCAAACCCCAACAAAATACCATTATCTGACGCCCTAATTGCTGACTACTTCGCCTAAAACGCAAATTTCGTGAGATTAAAAAGACAGTAACATCTAAAATTCTTTTTAATTGCTCGCGTAATAAGTCTCTTTCTTTCAGCAATATCTTCAGGAACGTGGAACGCGCAGTGTTATTCGCTTGCCTTTGTTCATAATCTATGTATGCTAAATAATCATTTTTGTGCGACAAACTATTCTCGCGATCAGTTGCTTTCGTGCAGTCAACCTAAATGTAACAGGCGTGTTGTGATCATTCTGCACTAGTAAACATGGTCAACAGAAGAGCTTTTAACTGGCTGTCACTCCGCACTAACCAATTTCTTTGTCTATAAACTGTTGGACTCCGCAAAGGTAAATATTTGAAAAAACCCTTTCTAATAATTTTGTCTCTAAATGGATATGGCCATTGCCCAGCGTCACTTGGATTCCAGCCACAGTCATTACATCCATCAGATTCAGACTTTTGTTCGCTTACCTCTTCTGCGTTAGGCGGCTAAATGCCTACATCAGATGCTGTTAGTTTAGGTTTCTGCTCAGAACAAATCTCTGCTTCTGCTAACACCGAAGGATTACACACATGCGACACTGGATTATCTTTTGGTAAAAATAGCCATCTATTAGTTGTTTTATTTTCTCTAGCTCTTTCACAAATTTTTCACAGCTCTAACGTTTTTCTTATCACTTGTATGCACCAGATTTATATGCTATGCATATAAACCCAACACTATCCTGGAAATAAATAATTAAAATACCTACTGAAATATGTTTGCACAAATAAGGAAAGCTTTAAATAATGGAGAAAATAGTATTAATAAATTATTTTTGAAAAATTTGTAACCTATCTAAAAATAAAAACAATATAAACAGGATTGCGTAACAGATTCACAGATACCTGTAGTACTTGCAAAAGCAAAGAAGCCTCATTTTCGCAAAAACTACAACTTGCACATTGCTGTCACTCCTAATGTTCACTGAATTAATTAGAACAAGCACAGCTCTTATATCCGAAACACACTGCATGTAGAACACCAGCAAGCTGACGATAACAACCGAAAACCACACCCGCCAGTTTTGTTGCCAACGCTATTTTTATGATAGCAGCAAGTTTCTAAATTTCAGCAGGCCTATTAATGAAACAACGCTACCAGTATTCTTGTCACCAAAGGGGTTTTAGAAACTCTCTCAGTGCATAATTAAATATATTTAATCTCTAAAGAAGTTATGATTGGCCTAATTATTGCTGACAAACCCGTCACACGCTGGACATGGGGATTTATCGTTTAATTTGACGATAGCGCTGTTCAGTCATCACCACAGTTGATTACCAGTTTGCGTTCTGAAATTTATTTCGATAGTTAGAAGCAGATAGGTTATAAAGCTTGTCCAGTTTTTCTTGAGTCGTGTTAGAGGCCAGCGTGGCGGACGATGTGGAAGCACTACAGTAACCGCAGGACGAAGAATGTTGTGCGGGAAACATCAACAGTGCTGACAATATGTGCAGATTGCGCAACATTCTGACAACTTGCTGAGAAGGAAATGACGCATGCAAGTAACAATTTTTCGTAAAAGTACTTTAAAGCGACGTTCATGTTCACGTGTGGTACTTATTTGTAGCAATGAAACTGATAGGAACTTCCTGGCAGATTGAAACTGTGTGCCCGACCGAGACTCGAACTCGGGACCTTTGCCTTTCGCGGGCAAGTGCTCTACCAACTGAGCTACCGAAGCACGACTCACGCCCGGTACTCACAGCTTTACTTCTGCCAGTACCTCGTCTCCTACCTTCCAAACTTTACAGAAGCTCTCCTGCGAACCTTGCAGAACTAGCACTCCTGAAAGGAGGAGAGCTTCTGTAAAGTTTGGAAGGTAGGAGACGAGGTACTGCAGAAGTAAAGCTGTGAGTACCGGGCGTGAGTCGTGCTTCGGTAGCTCAGTTGGTAGAGCACTTGCCCGCGAAAGGCAAAGGTCCCGAGTTCGAGTCTCGGTCGGGCACACAGTTTTAATCTGCCAGGAAGTTTCATATCAGCGCACACTCCGCTGCAGAGTGAAAATCTCATTCTGGAAACTGATAGGAAATTAAATTGAGGCCACAGCTCAAGTCAAAGAATAATCAGAATCATGCGTAATAGCTACTGCAGCGCCGATCAGTGCCGGCTTCCGTAGATTGGCAGCAACGTAAAGCGTCACGAAAACTTACAACGAGTGCTTTGTGTTGCAAGGGGACACTGCCCCCAAAAAATTGGACACGCTATAAAATCGTGTTGTTTTTATATGGTTTTAAATTTATTAAATAACAAAAGCGTCGCTAGCAACATTGAACGTAAGTGCTTGTACGGTAGCTCAGTACAGTTCGGCGAAAACTTCGATCTTAAAAAAAAACACAACTGAATAAGGGAGAAAAATACATGTAGAGAAATAATGTTTTCCCTCGCCCCACCCCCACCTTCACCCACCAAAATCCCGGGGGCCTCCCACATTTATCTGTCAGATAAATAACGAAAAAAACACAACAGCGGTATTTTCGTTGCAGTATTCTCATATATAACATTATCCACAGGAAGCGTCACTGTGCCTTGTCCTATCCCATGACTGCTTCGACCAGTATCAGTATACCTACAGAATCCAGCACACAAAGACTAGATCATAGCCACAGGAGACGAGATTAACACTTTCGCACTCTCGTCTTCATATGGTCTTGTAACAGAGCAATAGCGTCTGAACTTGGCGTTCCAAGACATGCACCTTTCATTAGAGATGCCCTTAATTAGCTAGTAAGGCAGATCCATTTTATATCTGTGTGAGGCCAAGGCCTCATATGTGAAATTTAGTCAAGTCAGTCATCTACATATTTGGTTTACCTTACTTTCCTTGTTTTTACTTGAACTAATCAAAGCGTATTTAATGCCTCTTGGAAATTCCTTATTAACCCTATTTTTCTAAAGAGACAGAGATGCCCTGCTTTCCGTTTGTGTCTTAATTTGGTTGATTTGTTCAACAGCCACATCTACACAGCCCAAAAAAATAGCATATCATCTACAAAAGCAGAGTTGTAGGTTCATTTCTATGTAGTGAAGCGTGACTCAGTTCCAGATCTTATTACTGCTCAGTTCTTTGCGCCATTCGCGGACTAGTTGCTCAAGAATCCGGCTGAACGGACATGAGAAACCAATTTCCTACCTCACGTTAATCGTACTTGCATTAAATTCCTTCCAGAATTTCATTTTTCATAAGATAACTCGAAAGCTAAGATTATGGCTACAGATTACTTATTGCTGGACTTCAGATATGAGAGAGCTAGCTAGTTTCTAATTCAACTGATGTTATGCACGCATGTTACAGGATTTTCCTTCCATCGTAGTCACAGCTGCTAACGATGCTCTCTGGCCGGCCGGACCAGGTGCGCAGCATGGTGCTGGCGTCCAGTAGGGCACCTCATCTCGCTGCCATCTCGGAGTGCGTCAGGACTGACGTCACTGTCGTCTCCTACAAGTATGACGCCGCCTCATTGGACCATATACTGCGTGAGTACGCGAAAACCAATATGGAAGTTAATGACAGAACAACGAGAAATACACTGTAGGAAAAAAAGAAAGACCAAAAAGGAGTTGTGCGACACAAACGAAAGCCGTTAGGCGTGTTTCCGCGTCTGAAAGATGATAGCTATTCAAATTTCGCGCCAGTCGCGTGAGAGTGGCGCTAGTAGCGCCACAGCGAGGATGCAAATCAGGTTTGCTTTAAATACACGCTCTAACGGCCATGAGCCTTAGTTACTTTTGACATTAGACGTGGTGAGTTGATTTTAGTCGAGAATGCGTTTAAGGCAACAAAGATGCCATTATCAACTCCCACTGAATTCAGAATGAGATTTTCACTCTGCAGCGGAATGTGCGCTGATGTGAAACTTCCTGGCAGATTAAAACTGTGTGCCCGACCGAGACTCGAACTCGGGACCTTTGCCTTTCGCGGGCAAGTGCTCTACCAAGTAAAGCTGTGAGCACCGGGCGTGAGTCGTGCTTCGGTAGGTCAGTTGGTAGAGCACTTGCCCGCGAAAGGCAAAGGTCCTGAGTTCGAGTCTCGGTCGGGCACACAATTTTAATCTGCTAGGAAGTTTTCAACTCCCACTGAGTTTGAACGAGTTGTGTAATAGGGCTACGAGGAACTGGATGTTCCTTCTGCGATACTGCAGGAAGACTTGGCAAGAATGCAGTCACTGCACACGACTGCTGCCAGCGGTGGTCACGAGAATACATGGTCGCAAGAAGACCGGGCTCCGGACGGCCTTGTGTCACCACCGACAGGGTCGCGTCGTACTGCATCTGTAGCAACAATTTGAGCAGTAATTGACAGAAAAGTGACACAACCAGCTGTTATAAAACTGTTACTACTGGGAGCCAGATGCCCTGAACATGTATTCCACTGACCCTGAACCACCACCATTTGCGACATCAGTGGGCAGGGTGGAGGTCTGTTGTGTTTTTTTAATGAAAGCTGGTTCTATTCCGGTGCCAGCAATGGCCGTGTGCTGCTTAAAGGAGGCCACTTGAGGACAAGCACTCAATCTGTCTGCATGCTAGACACACTGGACCTACACCTAGAGTTATAGTCTGGAGTGTGATTTCATATGACAGCAGGAGCACTCTCCTGATTATCCCACGCTCTCTGGTTGCAAAGTTGTTCGTCACTCTGGTGGTTCGACCTGTTCTGCTCCCACTCATGAACACCATTCCAGGGGGGTGTTTTCCAGCAGGATAACGCTCGACCACATACCGCTGTTTAACCCAACATGCTCTACAGCGTCGACATGTTGCATTGGCCTGCTCGATCACGAGATCTGTCTCCAATGGAGCAAATATGTGACATCAACGGACAACGACTCCAGCGTCATCGACAAAAAGCATTAACTGTGCATGTATTGACCCATCAAGTGCAGCAGGCATTGAACTCCATCCGACAAACTGACATCCGGCTGTACAACAGAACGGATGCACATTTGCGTGCTTCTATTCAACATTGTGGCAGTTAGGCCGGTTATTAATGTACCAGCATTTCATATCTGCAATGGCTTTCCTTACGCTTACATTGACCTATCTTGCAATATCAATCACTTAAATATGTTACCTAGACAATTGTATTTCCGAAGTTTCATTACTGTATATTAATTGTTTTTTCGTGTTGCGATTTTTGTCGCTAGTGTTTGTTAATACAAACCACGACTCAAAACACAATTACGTTCGCAATTTGTGTGAGCTGCGCAGTGAGCGCACTTGGCCCTTCACTTACAGTAAGCTTGCCTTCAACCTAGCTCCGACCAGCTTGCTGCGGGCGGCCGCTTGAGCGCCAATGGGCAAGCATGATTCTTCAACGTTTTCGGTATCTTATGGCACGCACGCTACAGAACGTCGTCTCCATGAGCTGAATGAAAAGGGTGTAGTACTAGCTAGTGTGAGGTGTCAGTTGAGCACTAATGACGCTGTGAGATCTGAACCCAGTGACCTATACAGTGAACAGATCGATGCCCAAGAGACCAAGCGAATGAAAAAGTGAAGTCACGTAACGGATAACTAATTAAATATCTGAGTTAAACAAGGGCGGCCCAATTACACATGAAATATGGGTACCAAAACTCACATAGATATACTGATAAAGGTTTCCATCAAATTATATCACGAAATTCATGAAATTAAAGGTCACTATACGAAACTGATTTATTACTGTATGCATTAATGTTATTCTAGCCACTGAATAAACAGCTCCTGTCCAGTTTCTGTGTTGTTTTGCGGTTTTTATATGTGCAGCTTTTTGTCCCCGCTACGAATAGTGGCTTTACGAAGTATCCGACATTATATGCCCATTGCGTTCGTTTTGTTCGCTAGGGAAAGGGTTGAGATGGATTACATTCACTGACAGCAGCACTTTCTGTCCGGTTTCAAACCAATGACAGTGTGTGACGCTCATCTTCAGTCCTTGTCGGTCAGGACTTTTTTACAACTGTTCTTACACCATATTAAATGGCAGCCAGTTCTGCACCATTCCTTGTAGACACGCTAGACATCTTGCGTTGATACACCCACAAACCCGACAACTTCATTCACGGCGTGGTCACGGACACGTTTAAACGCGATAGCTCCTTTCTGCCATTCTGTCACATCCCCACGTCGCCCCCGTTTACTGCAGTGATTCTGTACAACCGACTATTACGTACATACAGCCTCACTTCCTTGACTTACATCAGTGATGAAGGGACACGTGGCCACCTGGTGCTGGTTCTACACCATCAACATTGCTCCAAAGCGACCAGTATACTCTTCCAAGGGCATGTCTAACAGTCTGTCTGGTCAGCTAGTGACAAACATTTGTTAGGGTTCCCTTGCATCAATTTCATTATCGCAACTGAAATCATTCGTCATTATTTTAACACTTAGGATTCTAGTCTTGTACGTAGCTGCCATTACATTTGAAATGGCTGAAATACACTGGTGTCCAAAATTGAAGCAATAAACCGAAATTTGACAAGATTGCGTTTATTTTGCCACAAAACAGTATAACCAGGTGATAGTAAAGCACAAACGGTATAAGGAATACAGAACGTAAATAGCTGCAACACGCATAACGGTAGACAAAAATGTTTCTCGTTTTATCCAACTTGACGGATTTACACAAACATTCCGACAACTGGTTAATGCGTTCAGTATGAGGTGTGACCATTTCTGGCACCAATACCGGCCTGACAAGCGACAGAGCGTGCTGTGTATGTCATCAATGTCATGTTGAGGCAATAACGCCAATTTTTCCTGCAGCGCTGCTCGCAAATCTTGGAGCGTGGTTGGTGGATGCTGACATGATGCAGCCCGTGTCCCTAGTGCATCCCAGACGTGTTCTGTGGTATTCAAATCTGGAGAGGGAGCAGGCCACGCCATGCGTGCGGTATCTTCCGTTTCCAAGAAAACATCAACTACGCGTACTCTATGAGGTCGAGTATTATCGTCCAGCAATGCGAAGTCTGGGCCCACCAGCACCTCGCAAAAACCGCACATGAGTTCCCAAGATCTCGTCACGATACCTGACAGCAATTAAACCTTGCCGATTTAAGAGTAAAATTTCACGAAGATGTGTTCGAGTGGTCAACATAATCCCTGCCCACACCATTAGGGATCATACTCGGTGTCAGTCTCTTTCCACAATGTTTCGGTCCCGAAATCGTGCACCACGGTCCCTGCAGATGCGAATGCGTCGAGAATCACTGTCCAGACAAAATCGTGACTCATCGGTGAAAGAAACATTGGCCCGCTGTTCGACCGTCCAGGCGGCATGTTAATGGCTCCATTCTAGACGTTCCCTTCTATGGAGACGCGTCAGAGGTACACATA
This sequence comes from Schistocerca piceifrons, assembly GCF_021461385.2. NCBI lineage: Eukaryota > Metazoa > Arthropoda > Insecta > Orthoptera > Acrididae > Schistocerca > Schistocerca piceifrons. The sequence continues at coordinate 638,852,019 of NC_060140.1, read as the reverse complement.
CAGTATGTCTCCGACAATAAAGGCCACTCTGCTGAAGTCTTCTGTACACCGTTTGCCTCGTTACAACACTCCCAGTGGAAGCTGCGAGATCAGATGCCAGTTGCTGCGCAGTACTAAGGCGGTAACGTAGTGCCCTTAACAGCCAAATAACGTTCTCTCTTTCTGATGTTGCACGTGGTCGGCCCCGCCTTGGTCTTCGGGATACAGTTGAGATCTCTATAAAATGTCGCCACATCCGAAAAACAACAGATCGATTCACATTAAGCCACCGTGCCACATCAGTTTGCGATTTTCCTGCTTCCACTCTTCCCATAGCATTCCACCGCAGACAGCCCTGAAGGCGTCTTCTCTGTGCCATACTGCACCATCTGTGACTGTGTACACAGCGATTGTGGATGTAGGACTAGCGGGCAAACACTGTCCCGGTTGATAGGTGACCTGACGTCATCGTCGGTGTGGTTGTCCGTTGACCAGAATGACATCTTCCGTGCAGAACACGATCGTACGGACATCTGATGACAATTCCTATGATTATATCGTGAATTAGACACAGAATGGGGAAAAAGTGATTTGTTGATTTAATTTTGGACATCGGCATATGTCGTTTTTTGGAAGTAGTAACTCGTGTGTAGAAATATATAGTCGTAATTTCAAAACTTTTTTAGCTTTATTAGACTTCCTACTTTAAATATACATATTTTGGCATTGCTACTGTTAAATCTGAATTACAAATGATATTTCAGTTTATGTAATAATCACAGATAAAAACTGAGAAGGACTTCTGTTATTCAAATACTACCTCGGGAAGTAAACAGGCGATCTTTCTGTTTAAATTTCTTTTGAAGCCAGTTTAAATCCAAAGGAACACACAAAACACAAGAACAATGCAAAATTTTGCATTCGTTGTTGGTACAGTGTGATACAAATTTAAACATTACACTCACAGGAATCATATGCTTGAATTGATTTCCTGATTTACAAGCAGGCGAACTTTTCATACAAGCAGGTGAACCTTTCATAACAACAGTATGCGAAAACAACACTGTATATGTGAAATTTGAACCATCATCAGGTTCAAAAATGGTTCTGAGCACTATGGGACTTAACATCTATGGTCATCAGTCCCCTAGAACTTAGAACTACTTAAACCTAACTAACCTAAGGACAGCACACAATACCCAGTCATCACGAGGCAGAGAAAATCCCATCATCAGGTATTTCTTTCTCATCATCTGCATAATCGACAAGGACTCTGTAAATCATTTGCTGTAGACGTTTCTTCTCTTTACTGCATAGTTTGTGCACAAAATCAATACAAGCGTACACAAAACACACGACACAGAGAGAACTTGAACATCAGCTAACGTCTAAAAAACAGGAGACGATAAAAAATATTTCAAAAACGACAAGTTTTTCCGTCTAACAAAATCTATGAATCATGCGGATCTAACACGTTTGCGGGAGCCGTAATTATACGTTTGACACCGTGGAGAATTACCATAATTGGCGTGACGTAGTACTGTGTTCGCCGCATATCCCCATTGCCCGCAAGCGCCGTAATATTACGTCAGCCGCACGCTGTAAGTGATAATTGCTGAGACAATGTACCAATGTTCGTCAAACTCGACTCATAGAAATCCATATGACATCTGTTCACCATAACACTGAAGAACGAAATCGACGAAGCTGCAGAAAACTTCTAAAACTGTTCCGTGGGACAAATACAATAGCCGGCCGAAGTGGCCGTGCGGTTAAAGGCGCTGTAGTCTGGAACCGCAAGACCGCTACGGTCGCAGGTTCGAATCCCGCCTCGGGCATGGACGTTTGTGATGTCCTTAGGTTAGTTAGGTTTAACTAGTTCTAAGTTCTAGGGGACTAATGACCTCAGCAGTTGAGTCCCATAGTGCTCAGAGCCATTTTTTGAACAAACACAATAGACAGTAAGGAATAATTATGTACGGTAACTATGTCTTTCAACATGGTATTCGACTGACATGTCTTTCAACTGAAACGTCTACAGCACACAATTTGTTCTACGTGTATTTTATTATTCTCTAACTTACAGGAATTTTTGTGATTGCTGCCACTCACTGCAATTCTTAAAGCGTGATTATCGGGTTGTTGTTGTTGTGGTCTTCAGTCCTGAGACTGGTTTGATGCAGCTCTCCATGCTACTGTATCCTGTGCAAGCTCCTTCATCTCCCAGTACCTACTGCTTGGTCTCCCTCTACGATTTTTACCCTCCACGCTGCTCTCCAGTACTAAATTAGTGATTCCTTGATGCCTTAGAACATGTCCTACCAATCTATCCCTTCTTCTAGTCAAGTTGTGCCACAAAGTCCTCTTCTCCCCAAATCTATTCAATACCTCCTCATTAATTATGTGATCTACCCATCTAATCTTCAGCATTCTTCTGTAGCACCACATTTCGAAAGCTTCTATTCTCTTCTTGTCTAAACTATTTACCGTCCATGTGTCACTTCCATACATGGCTACACTCCATACAAATACTTTCAGGAACGACTTCCTGACACTTAAATCTATACTCGATGTTAACAAATTTCTCTTCTTCAGAAACGCTTTCCTTCCCATTGCCAGTCTACATTTTATATCCTCTCTACTTCGACCATCATCTGTTATTTTGCTCCCCAAATAGCAGAACTCCCTTACCACTTTAAGTGTCTCATTTACTAATCTAATTCCTTCAGCATCACCCGACTTAATTCGACTACATTTCATTATCCTCCTTTTGCTTTTGTTAATGTTCGTCTTATATCCTCCTTTCAAGACACTATCCATTCCGTTCAACTGCTCTTCCAAGGCCTTTGCTGTCTCTGACAGAATTACAATGTCATCGGCGAACCTCAAAGTTTTTATTTCTTCTCCATGGATTTTAATACCTACTCCAAACCGGCCAGTGAAGCCGAGTGGTTCTAGGCGCGTCAGTCTGGAACCGAGCGACCGCTACGGTCGCAGGTTCGAATCCCGCCTCGGGCATGGATGTGTGTGATGTCCTTGGGTTAGTTAGGTTTAAGTAGTTCTAAGTTCTAGGGGATTGATGACCTCAGATGTTAAGTCCCATAGTGCTCACAGCCATTTGAACCGTTGAACCTACTCCAAATTTTTCTTTTGTTTTCTTCACTGCTTGCTCAATATACAGATTGAATAACATCGGGGAGAGGCTACAACCCTGTTTCACTCCCTTCCCAACCACCGTTTGCCTTTCATGCCCCTCAACTCTTATAAATGCCATTTGGTTTCTAAACAAATTGTAAATAGCCTTTCGCTCCCTGTATTTTACCCCTGCCACCTTCAGAATTTGAAAGAGAGTATTCCAGTCAACTTTGTCAAAAGCTTTCTCTAAGTCTACAAATGCTAGAATCGTAGGTTTGCTTTTCCTTAATCTAGCTTCTAAGATAAGTCGTAGGGTCACTGTTGCCTCACGTGTTCCAATATTTCTACGGAATCCAAACTGATCTTCCCTGAGGTCGGCTTCTACTAGTTTTTCCATTCGTCTGTAAAGAATTCGCGTTAGTATTTTGCAGCCGTGACTTATAAAACTGATAGTTCGATAATTTTTACATATGTCAACATCTGCTTTCTTTGGGATTGGAATTATTATATTCTTCTTGAAGTCTGAGGGTATTTCGCCTGTCTCATACATCTTGCTCACCAGATGGTAGAGTTTTGTCAGGACTGGCTCTCCCAAGGCCGTTAGTAGTTCTAATGGAATCTTGTCTAATCCCGGGGCCTTTTTTCGGCTTAGGTCTTTCAGTGCTGTGTCAAATTCTTCACGCAGTATTATACCTACCATTTCATCTTCATCTACATCCTCTTCCATTTCCATAATATTGTCCTCAAGTACATCGCCCTTGTATAGACCCTCTATATACTCCTTCCACCTTTCTGCTTTCCCTTCTTTGCTTAGAACTGGGTTTCCATCTGAGCTCTTAATATTCATACAAGTGGTTCTCTTTTCTCCAAAGGTCTCTTTAATTTTCCTGTAGGCGGTATCTATCTTACCCCTAGTGAGATAAGCCTCTATATTCTTACATTTATCCACTAGCCATCCCTGCTCAGCCATTTTGCACTTCCTGTCGATCTCATTTTTGAGACGTTTGTATTCCTTTTTGCCTGCTTCATTTACTGCATTTTTATATTTTCTCCTTTCATCAATTAAATTCAATATTTCTTCTGTTACCCAAGGATTTCTACTAGCCCTCGTCTTTTTACCTACTTGATCCTCTGCTGTCTTCACTACTTCATCCCTCAAAGCTACCCATTCTTCTTCTACTGTATTTCTTTCCCCCATTCCTACCATTTGTTCCCTTACGCTTTCCTTGAAACTCTGTACAACCTCTGGTTTAGTCAATTTATCCAGGTCCCGTCTCCTTAAATTCCCACCTTGTAAGTATAAGCAGCTATTTAGACATGAGCTATTCAGGTTGTACGTCATTCTACCACATGACTCCTATTCCCTGCCACTGGAAGCGTAAGAAAGATTCCAGTCATTTAGTGTCGTGTCTCTTGATTACAATTAGTCCATGGCGGAAAATGAATCCGTGCAGGTATTTCGTGAAGTTTCTGATATGTACCTCCAAACAGTCTCATTCCTTTAGTAATTCTATGGTTGACATACAGGGATTTGACAAAATCGTGGAAACATAAGAAACACAACTCATTATCAAGCCTAAAACGGTGTAGGAAAATGGTTAGTATTCAAAACGTGCTCCAGTCGTCTTGGAAAGGATAAACGCAGGTCCTGTATGGTTTTCATGGGAATCATACCACTCTTCCTGCAGAACAGGAGCAATTTCAGGTGATAATGATAGAGGTTTGCAGCCACACACACTTCTCTCCAAAGAGAGCTCCCTTCGCGTTGCTTTGGTACTGACGGGATTGACAAAAATGACATTCAGTTCTGCAGTGACTTCTGCAGCTGACGTCCTCTTATTTTTGTCACAATCCTGCTCAATGACCGCCTGTCTCGATCACTTAACATGCATTTCCGTTCACACTATGACTTTGCAGATGATGTTTTTCAGCTTTCCCTGCATGAGGCATAAGTCTGTGATACGGTGCCTCTTGTAACACCAAATACTTTGGCTGTCTTGGTGACGGAGGTACCCACCGTACGTGGACCGACGATTTGCCCACGTTAACGTAGCGAATGCACTGAAACTACACATAACATTGTTCTGACCACGGCTGACACGTGTAGCGTATAGAGGACATTGCACGGGAGCCACTTGTGTCCAAACACAATAGCGCAACCTGCAGGCTTGGCTAGCATCTGCATTTACGTTCTAGCATCCATTTCTCGCTGCTTTTCTGTATTTTTGTCCAACTCCTGTAACGTGTCTGTATCAAGCTTACGTAACGCCATGTATTTCCTTGTACAGAAATAACACTACACACGTGAATTCCGGTCTGCCTTCGTTGTTATCCCTCTTCGCAGCTGTTCTTGTGGAATCCATAAAATTCGCTTTATATTTCACACATACACTACCGGCCATTAGAATTGCCACACCACGAAGATGACGTGCTACAGACGCGAAATTTAACCGACAGGAAGAAGATGCTGTGATATGCAAATGATTAGCTTTTCAGAGCATTCACACAAGGTTGACGCCGGTGGCGACACCTACAACGTGCTGACATGAGGATAGTCTCCAACCGATTTCTCATACACAAACAGCAGTTGACCGGCGTTGCCTGGTGAAACGTTCTTGTGATGCCTCGTGTAAGGAGGAGAAATGCGTACCATCACGTTTCCGACTTTGATAAAGGTCGGATTGTAGCCTATCGCGATTGCGGTTTATCGTATCGCGACATTGCTGCTCGCGTTGGTCGAGATCCAATGACTGTTATCAGAATATGGAATCGGTGGGTTCAGGAGAGTAATACGGAACGCCGTGCTGGATCCCAAAGGCCTAATATCACTAGCAGTCGAGATGACAGGCATCTTATCCGCATGGCTGTAACGGATCGTACAGCCACGTCTCGATCCCTGAGTCAACAGATGGGGACGTTTGCAAGACAACAACCACCTGCAAGAACAGTTCGACGACGTTTGCAGCGGCATGGACTATCAGCTCGGAGACCATGGCTGCGGTTACCCTTGACGCTGCATCACAGATAGGAGCGCCTGCGATGGTGTGCTCAACGACGAACCTGGGTGCACGAATGGCAAAACGTCATTTTTTCGGATGAATCCAGGTTATGTTTACAGTATCATGATGGTCGCATCCGTGTTTGGCGACATCGCGGTGAACGCACATTGGAGGCGTGTATTCGTCATCGCCATACTGGCGTATCACCCGGCGTGATGGTATGGGGTGCCATTGCTTACACGTCTCGGTCACCTCTTGTTTGCATTGACGGCACTTTGAACAGTGGACGTTACATTTCAGACGTGTTACGACCCGTGGCTCTACTCTTCATTCGATCCCTGCGAAACCCTACATTTCAGCAGGATAATGCACGACCGCATGTTGCAGGTCCTGTACGGGCCTTTCTGGATACAGAAGATGTTCGACTGCTGCCCTGGCCAGTACATTCTCCAGATCTCTCACCAATTGAAAACGTCTGGTCAATGGTGGCCGAGCAACTGGCTCGTCACAATCCGCCAGTCACTACTCTTGATGAACTGTGGTATCGTGTTGAAGCTGCATGGGTAGCTGTACCTGTACACGCCATCCAAGCTCTGTTTGACTCAATGCCCAGGCGTATCAAGGCCGTTATTACGGCCAGAGGTGGTTGTTCGGGGTACTGATTTCTCAGGATCTATGCACCCAAAGTGCGTGAAAATGTAAACACAAGTCAGTTCTAGTATAATATATTTGTCCAATGAAAACCCGTTTATCATCTGCATTTCTTCTTGGTGTAGCAATTTTAATGGCCAGTTGTGTGGTTACAATAAAAGTGACATGTTTATGTTATCTATGCTTTTTCCACAGAACTAGTCCAAAGAAATCTTGGAAAAACACGAGTGGAGAGAATTGCAATGATGATGCACTGCTCAGAAACGGATATCTTCTTGTCCTCTGTTGGTGGGAAGGTATGTATTCTGGCTTCTCTTTAAACTTTATAAAAACTCTACTGTCCGAGCTGTTAATGGTACCTAAATTTATTAATTAGTTAGTTCTCAGCTGCTAAAACAGAATTTTTTTTGCAACATATTTCCCTCAGGCAGACAGTGTAAAGTTCTAAGTAATGGCTTATCATTAAAAGTATCGAATATTGTGTTGCAAGCGAAGTAATTTGGCGATGTCGTGAAATCAATAATCATAAGATAATCTTAGAGTTTCTTCTTCTTTTCTTGTCTGTGTTTGAATAAAAGATGAAGTGAGAGAAGTCCTTAAATCCACAAGACATTGATACACATCGCAGTAAGAGAGATAAGAGAGCAATATGACTCCATTTGTAATAAAGTAATTATAATTTCTTCTTGATTAAAAGGTGTTGAGCGTAGTCGGCAATAAAGTTGATTCTGATGTCAGGATCTTCCTGAGACAGCTGATCACAATTCACATGGACAGAACAACAGGGCGTTGTCGACTCGATTTTCTCAATGCTGCTCCAGCACTGCATCCCAACGGTCTCTTCATGGCCAAACAGCTGGAAATTCTTCTTGGGGTGAGTTTCTTTTTGTGTTTTGGTACAATTTGTATAAATGGATATTTATTTATTAGTTGGAACCACTTCCATGGCTGGAGCGTAATCTCGATACTGGCAGTGGAAGCATAGGAAGGGAGCTCCACCCAACACATATCTCCGAACAAGACCAACTTCATAAATTACTAGTTACTTGTTCCAAGATTCATGATAAACGTTATGATATGGAGTATCTACTACTACTACATCTACTACATTTATACTCCGCAACCCACCCAACGGCGTGTGGCGGAGGGGACTTTACATGCCACTGTCATTACCTCCCTTTATCAATGGAACTAACGTAGAACACTTATGTAGCCTATAACTAAATAAAAATAGATGTTGGGCACTTACGTTTTTCCTTTAATGACTAATTATCTCTACTCAAGAATTCTTCTATGGTACAGAAAGTGTTGATAAGAAGAAAACTCCTTAATCTACATTTAAAAACTCAGACATTTTATTTCCATTAATAGACTGTTAAAGAGTTTTATAGCTTGCTTATTTAACCCCTTTCTATGCCAAAGTTAAACTCATCAGATCATTTTCCCTTCTAGTGTTGTACTTGTTATTATCTCTGTTACTCTCAAACTCACAATGGATTTTTGATAACAGATTTCATAACTGAATAATTGTACTGTGAGGCTGCGTTTAATATTCCCAGATACTTAAAGAGATAAGCACAAGATGTACTGGTGTGAACTCCACACATAACTGTATGAATCATGTTTGCCTAAGCGAGGAGCTATCCCAGAATATTGTACAGTAACACATCAACGAACGAACATTTTGGAGGTGGTGGTGGTGGTGGTTAGTGTTTAACGTCCCGTCGACAACGAGGTCATTAGAGACGGAGCGCAGCTCGGGTTAGGGAAGGATTGGGAAGGAAATCGGCCGTGCCCTTTCAAAGGAACCATCCCGGCGTTTGCCTGAAACGATTTAGGGAAAGCACGGAAAACCTAAATCAGGATGGCCGAAGACGGGATTGAACCGTCGTCCTCCCGAATGCGAGTCCAGTGTGCTAACCACTGCGCCACCTCACTCGGTGAACATTTGGACTATAGCACAAAATGATCGAACGCATGAAATAGTGGCTAGTGGGCTGCATGTCGGTTTTCTTATGAACTTCTCTGAGAATTTCTTCAAGTGTTTATCTGCACTTAGAAGTTGTCAAGAAAGCTGCAACCCAACAATAAACCTATTTGTTCGTAGTGGGAATGGTAGTAAGCCTTCTCTCAAGCAGCTCCAGGCCGTCGTGACTCAGCACTGGTCCCCTGCTCTCTGTCAGTCTTGAAACGGTCCAAAGTAAATACTTCAGTTAAACCGTCCGGCTTTCGAACTAAGGTAGGAAGATTAGTCATTGGAGGCGGAGCACAAGCTCGGAATGTTTCAGGAATAAGAGAGGAAAGCGGCCTTTCTCCTCCAAAGGAACCATTTCGGCATTTGTCTGGAGCGAGTTTAGGGAAATGACAGAAAACCTAAATCCAGATGGCCTACCGCTGATTTGACCTGTTGTCCTCTCGAATACGAGTCCAGTGTGCTAACCACTGCGCAACCTCGCTTGGTCTGGCGTCGAGAAAGGCTCATTATTTTCAGATATATCTGAAATAGAGCTCTTTTCGCCCGAACGCCTGGCTGCAAGGGATGACAGTGGGGAGTGAACACGATGTGAGAATGAATGAGAAAAACTAATCCTTTACGATGCTAAGCTTCACGCATGTTGACATTCTTGCTTCTACAGTTAGAGCATTGACCTAGTGACACAGTCTACAAGACAACCAGCAGGTGATCAAAATTTTATTTTTATTTTTATTTACACGACAAGTTCCGTAGTACCAAATTGAGGAACAAATATCCAAGGTCATGGAGCGTGTCAGTACATGAAATTACAACATAAAAGTAACAACAAATAAAAATAAAATGTTTATGAATCCAAAAAAAGTCAAGCCCTAAGTTTAAGTAAATGCAGTCAACAATATAACATGTGAATCAGCTTAATTTTTCAAGGACTCCTCAGCAGAATAGAAGGAGTGATCCACGAGGAAACTCTTCAGTTTCGGTTTGAAAGCGCCTGGATTAGTGCTAAGATTTTTGAATTCTGGTGGTGGCTTATTGAAGATAGCTCCAGCAGTATGCTGCACACCTTTTTGCACAAGAGTTAAGGAAGTCCGATCCAAATGTGGTTGGATTTCTGCCGAGAATTAGCTGAGTGAAAGCTGCTTATTCTTGGGAATAAGCTGATATTGTTGACAAGAAACGACAGTAAGGAATATATATATTGAGAGGCCAATGTCAAAGTACCCAGACAACTGAACAGGGTTTGACAAGAGGTCCGCAAACTTACACCACTTACTGCTCGAACCGCTCGTTTCTGAGCCAAAAATATCCTTTTAGAAGGGGAAGAGTTACCCAATATAAAATACCATACGACATAAGCGAATGAAAATAAGCAAAGTAGATTAATTTTCGTGTCGAACAATCACTTTCTTCAGATACCGCTGAACTGGTAAAAATGGCAGCATTAAGTCTTTGAACAAGATCTTGAACGTGGGCTTTCCACGGCAGTTTACTATCCATCTGAACACCTAGAAATTAGAATTGTTCAGTTTCACTAATCATTAAAACGTCGGATTTTGTTGAATTGTGTGTTAAGGATACTGTAAAAACTGAGTCTTGCTGTGACTTAGCGTTAGTTTATTTTCTACGACTTATGTCATGAGATACATTACTTGAAACCGAGCCAATGTTGCCCACAACACACTTTACTACCAAGCTAGTAACATCAGCAAACAGAAATGGCTCTGAGCACTATGGGACTTAACAGCTATGGTCATCAGTCCCCTAGAACTTATAACTGCTTAAACCTAACTAACCTAAGGACATCACACAACACCCAGTCATCACGAGGCAGAGCAAACAGAAATATTTAAGAATTACCCATAATACTAGAGGGGATATATCATTTATATAAATAAGGAACAAGAGTGGCCCCAACACTGATCCATGTCCCCCCCCCCCCCCACCCCCATTTGACCGTACCCCACTCAGGCCCCACATCACAGCCATTCTCAACACTGTGAATAATGACCTTTTCTGTCTGTTGTTTAAGTAAGAGGTGAACCAATTGTCAGCTGCTTCCCGTATTCCTAATGGTCCAACTTCTGGAGCAATATTTTGTGATCAACACAATCAAACGACTTAGTTAAATCAAAAAATATGCCTGGCTCTCGAAACCTTTTGTTTAACCTATCCAGTACCTCACAGAGAAAAGAGAATATATAATTTTCTGTTGTTAAACGACTTCTAAAGCCGAACTGTACATTTGATAGCAAATTATGTGATATAAAATGATCAATTATCCTTACGTACACAGCCTTTTCAATAACTTTAGTAAACACTGATGGCATAGAAATATATTTAACATTGTCTACATTATCCCTTTCTCCCTTTTTATAAAGCCGTTTTACTACTGAGTACTTTAATCGTACTCCTAAAGAAAAAATTCCTAAAGAAAAAATTACAAATGTTGTTAAATATGGGGCTAACCTGTGCAACACAGTACTTAAATATTCTGCTAGGCACTCCATCATATCCATGAGAGTCCTTCGTCTTCAGTGATTTGATTATTGACTCAATCTGCCCATTGTCATTATTACAGAGGAATATTTCAGACATCAGTCTCGGAAAGAGAGTTATATGATTCCCTGCAGAAACTAAATTTTTATTTAATTCACCAGCAATACCCAGAAAATGATTTTTAAATACTGTACATATTTATGATTTATCAGTAGCAGAAATATTTTTACTACGAACCGACTTTATATCGTCGATATTGTGCTTCTGACCAGACACTTCCTTCACAACTGACCATATGGTTTTAATTTTAACCTGTGAATTAGCTATTCTATTTCCATACCACATACTCTTTGCCTTCCTAATAAAATTTTTAAGTATCTTATAATAATGTTTGTAATGGGCTATTGTAACTTGATTGTGACTACGTCTAACATTTTGATGTAATTCCCACTTTGTTCTACATGATATCCTTATCCCACTAGGCAACCACCCAGGCTGCATTTTACTGCCAGTACTCGGTTTAGAACGTTGTAATGCTCTCAAAGAGCATGAGGAATGTGTTAAGGAAAGCATTATTTTGTGATCCATTTTATCGGCACTATAAACATCCTGCCACGCTTGTTCCTTCACGAGGTTTAAAAAACTCTCTATTGCCGTTGAATTAGCTTTCCTTCATAGTATGTAATTATATGTGACATTAGTTTGAGTACAAAAGCCTTTTCTTGTTGGAATGTCGTGTGACGAGAGCCTCCCGTCGGACAGACCGTTCGCCTGATGCAAGTCTTTCGATTTGACGCCACTTCGGCGACTTGCGCCTCGATGGGGATGAAATGATGATTAGGACAACACAACACCCAGTCCCTGAGCAGAGAAAATCTCCGACCCAGCCGGGAATCGAACCCGGGCCCTTAGGACTGACAGTCTGTCGCGCTGACCACTCAGCTACCGGGGGCGGACCTTTTAGTGTTAAAATTTGTTCATCATAATCTATGCAAGCTTCATAATGTCGATACTATTGGTACACTAATCACCATCTCTTATTGCATTAATTTCTTGTGCAAAATATTTACATACGAAATGAATATCGTGTGTGAGTCTGTGATCATTGTGTATAAAACTGCCTAGTCCACTTATTAACTTTTATTTATTTATTACCACGTTTCAGCTACTGCCATCGTCAGATATCAAAAAAGCTTAGGACTTATAAAGGAAACCTCTGTATCAGTACTAAATACTATACCCAATCCACATTACTTTATTGACTAAGTCATTTCAATACGCATTCTTCAAGTAGCAAGAATTAATCTTGCCTGGTCCGCTCCTCCCTCCGTATGACATGTTTTCGACACTCCGACATTTTTGTTTCAGGACTCTCGACAGTGTGCATGGCGTCATTCTGAAAGTTTTCGCTACATCCTTTTCTCTCACTCTACATTCCACGGCCTTAGTAACATGATTCATTTCTGCGTGAACCAAACATTTGTATTTCTTTGAAGTCATTTTCGCAGCTGATTTATGTACCTTCATACGTTGTGCATTGTCGGGTTAACAATGGAGTTTCGTGAGAAGTTGAATGATGAAAGAAGTAAGGAAACCACTAAACAATTAGAATTACTGAATGTTAGATAGCCGCTAACTTCCATGTATTGTGTTTGCAAAGGTCTGTCATAACGATCGCCTCGATTTATTGAGTTTTACGAAAACATATGATTTCTTCGATTTGTGGGGACAGTTGCGCACTCTTGGCTTCTGCCACAGGGTAGCGCCTGCGTTGTATGTGCAGTGGCAGCGGATGTGTCACTGGACGTGGGAGATGCCGGTGCTGTAGAGGACGGTGGTTGAGCAACATCTTCGGGCCTAACGTACAGCCCCGGCTCTGAAGGTGGCGATGGTGGGCAAACCGGGGGTTCTGATCCTGGCGCAATTTCAAGGGTGACCAAATTCATATGTTTGAAGAAAAAACACTTGTTTCACAAAGCGCTTAGAGTAGAGCGCACGTTGTTCTAACGAGTATTTATTTGATTTTGAAACACATCCCAGTGGTTTTGAAACACACCCTGAGCTGATTCCTGAGAGTATCCAAAGTTGACTTTTCATTACATGTATAATGTACATGACGTCTCTGACAGGGGAATCCTGTTGCATTTAGAAAAAAAGGTCTTTCCCGCAGAGAAAAGGGGACGGGGCTACATGAGTTAAGCCGAATAAACCCGAAGGTTAGAACGTCAAGCGACGATCGCTGTCTATGTCGTTGACTGGCTGTGCGAATCATCAGCGTAATTATAATATTTAGCGAAATTCATAGAACGAAACTACCGTAGTGGAAATAAATGATTAAGAGGAATAACTAGTAAGACATATTGCATAGTACCTTAGCGTTGTAATTGTCCTGTCCTTCAGCAAACAAGCCGTATTACTAAATGATAAACATCCAAATAACATAGAGTTAAAGTCCACTGAATGCAGCGTTAGGCATTTGTACATCACATGTGGTTCGGAACAAAGGAAAATAAAGAAAATGTTAAAAGATCCTGGCTTGTTTATTCGAAAATAGAAAATGCAATTTACTATGCTGTCTGCAAACCATACTCCAGCACTTCTACATCAGCTTTGTGTGCAGAGGATCTTCAGAAAGATTATCTGAGCATGACGCGTCATAAACACACAAATAATGTTTTATCAAATGGAAAACCAGTCGGCAGCAAATGAAATTGTCTCAAGGCATCAATCGCAACACTGAGCGATTAATTCACTCTGGGAAAGAAAAATGGAGACACATATTACATGTTGTAATGGACACTATCATGTATCTTGCAATAAACTGTATTCCTTTTCGAGGTTCTAAAGAAACACCGAGTGGCATCGCTGAAAATTTTCCTCAGCCTAGCCAAAAAAATTTTCTTAATTAGATAACTATGCTCGCCAAATACAGTTCTACTCTCAAGGAGACCATGTAAAAAAAAGAACAGGTATGCTGTCTTTCAAAAACAATACAAAATGACATCATCGATATAGGGGAAAGTCGGGAAAGAGTACGAGGTTTTCTGACAGTAAATTATTGCTAGTTTATTTGGGAACAGCGTATATCAGTTACAGCTGCTTGACTTTTAACATTAACCTTAAATGTCAACATACGTAAGATACTGCTCGTTTGTAGTCTTAGCCGCATCGTCTGGTAAGATTAGGCGACATGTGATTACGCTGTAATCACAAGAAAATTAACCATGTCCTTCATAACTTGTAGACTTCACCACACCCTGGGGAATTCAAAACATCAGATCCCTCCTTGGATTTGGACCTGGTTGTTCCTGAAGATGACGCGGTTAAGTCCAGATTAGCCCTAGAGATTCTGCGTTATTGGTACTGGTATTTTGCCTCTTCTTGGTTTTGTCTGGTTTAGCTTGTTTATCTAAGGTTGCATTTTTCACTAATTTTTTTTTTACTTCTCTTCTTTGTGTGGGTCGATCATGTTTCGGTAGCGGATAAATACTGGACAGGCCTACACCTGTTCGTACATGAGAGCCCTGAACTTCATTTGTGTTACGTTCCTGGTTTTTTCCTGGTGACTGCACAGACAAATCATCTGTCACTGAGGAGAAGCATTTGCCCGTGTCCTCCTGTTAAACTCATTTGCCCTTTTGAGTTGTTGATGATTTGACTCTCCCTGTGATGTCTGAGGGAACAAGGTCCTGTACTGTGAAGACAACCGGATTGAGTGGAAATACTCCCGTTCATTCGAAGGATTTGTCAGATATCTGCATTGCTGCTACTGTAAAATATGCAGCTCGCAACACAACAAAGCACTCTAATTCTGTCTGCCTAATTGGTCTTAAAAAATTTCACAAATTGTTTCACTGTTTCTCGTGCCATGGTTTGTTCCTCACAGAACGGTGATTCTTTTGGCAAACAATTTTATTATCTAAAGCGTGCGTAGATAGTGCTTACTGCATACGATACACAACGATTACATAATTTGAAACAAAAACTTATATATACTTCTACAACCTATACATCTAGCAGGGCTCTTCAAGATTACTTGTAATGGCGTCAATACAGAACCAACAGCTGAATGTTGTTTTTCGTTGTCGTTAAGTGTTGCGAATGTAGAGAAAATGCTACTGCGAACTCATACCAGAAAGCGTAAGACAAATTTATACACCCGACCTTACCCTGATGGCAAACTAAGTTAGAAATACTATTATCACTGAGATCAAAGAGACTAACTACTTCACCATCATGTTTGACTGCACTCCACATGTATCTCACACAGAAGAAATGAGCCAGGTAATTCGTTATATAAAAATAACAGAAACTGAATGTGAAATAAAGGAAGCTTTATTGATTTCATAGAAGTAGACGGAAAGACTGGAGAATAGGAGTATTTCACACAGCGAATCCTAGAAAAACTAAAAGCTGATTTTTTGGACCTCGTGGACAATTTTACGATAATGGCTCTAATATGGCCGGCATATATTACGAAGGCCAGTCCAGAGTTGTGGAAATAAACTAGCTGGCAGAGTTTGCACCGTGTCTAGCTCATTCTTTAAATCTTGTGGGCGTGCATTCAGCGTCATCGTAATCAGAAGCAGTTAGCCTATTTGGGCATCCAAAAAAAAATATTATCTCTTTGTTGGATCCACGATGTGGTGGAAAATAACGCAAAAGTGTACGAAAACCAACTTAAAAGGATGCAGTCAAACAAGACGGTCGGCTAAACACCTAGTTGTTACAGCTATATTAAATAATTTACCGTAAGTTGTCAAAGCTCTGTTAGAAACTGAAGATTCTCCTCTTGCCGCAGAGTCTACGCACGAAGCAGTTCATCTGCTACACCCGGTGACAGATTTTAAATTTATCTTCAACGTAACTATTCGGGCTATTATCCTTCGAGAGATTAATAGAGTGTACGTCGAAATACAAATTCCACTGAAAAGATGAATGAAATAAGTATTAGTGCCGGTGGTGTTGAGAAAGATCTGAAATCGTTAAAACTGAACAAAGCTCCAAGGCCCGATGGAATCCCTATCAGATTATATACCGAAATTGCGGCTGAGTTAGCCCCACTTCTAATTAGCTCCTCTTCTGACTATAATCTATTGTAGGTCCCTCGCACAAAAAGTGCCCACTTTTTGGAGAAGAGTACAGGTGACGCTTGTCTACAAGGAGCGTAGTAGAAGTGATCCACAAAACTAACGTCCAATATCCTTGACATCGATTTATTGTAGAATATTAGAACATATTCTGAGCTCAGACATAATAAGGTATCGACAAAATGACCTCCTCAATGCCAACCAGCATGGATTCCGAAAACATCGATCATGTGAAACCCAACTCGCACTTTTCTCACATGAACTTTTCTCACATGACATACTGAAAGCTTCGGATCAAGACAGGCAGGCAGACGCAGTATTCCTTGATTTACGAAAAGCGTTTGAGTCAGTGCTACACCTACGCGCATTGTCGAAAGTACGATCATAAGGGGTATCAAGTGAAATTCCTGACTGCATTGAGGACTTTTTGGTAGGGAGGACACAGCATGTTATCTTGGATGGTGAGTCATATTCAGAAGTAGAAGTAACTTCTGATGTGTCCCATGGAAGTGTGTTGGGACCCTTGCTGTTCATGCTGTATATTAATGACCTTGAAGACAATATTAATAGTACCCTCAGACTTTTTGCATGTGATGTAATTATCTATGATGAAGAACTGTCTGAAACGAACTACACAAATATTCAGATCTTTATAAGATTTCAACATGGTGCAAAGATTGGCAAGTTATTTTAAATGTTCGGAAATATAAAAATGTGCACTTCAAAAAACGAAAAAAACGTAGTATTCTGGGACTGTAATATCAATGAGTCATTGTTGGAATCGACCAACTCGTAGAAATACCTGGGTGGACACTTTGTAAGGACATGGAATGGATGATTGCATAGGCTCAGTCGTTGATAAAGCAGATGATAGACTTTGGTTTATTGGTAGAATACTGGGGTATTGCAATCAGCCTACAAAGGAGACTGCTTACAAATTAGTCGTGCAACCGGTTCTAGAATATTGCTCAATTGTATGGAATCTGTACCAGATAGAGTTAATAGGGGATACTGAGTGTATACAAAGACGGCCAGCAGTAATGGTCACAGGTTTGTTTAATCCATGGGAGAGTGAAATGAAGATACTGAGCGAACTGAACTGAAAAATTCTTGAAGATAGGCATAAACTGTCCCGAGAAAGTCTATTAACAAAGTTTCAAAAATCGGTTTTAAATGATGACTCGAGGAATATACTACAGCCTCCTAGGTTTCACTCACATAGGGCAGGTGAGGATAAGATTAGAATAATTGTTGCACGATCAGAGGCATTCACACAATCATTCATCCCGCGCTCCATACGTGGATGGAATGGGAAGAAACCCTAATAATTCGTACAATGGGACGTAAGCTCTGCCATACACTTCACAGTAGTATGCAGAGTATAGATATAGATGTACAAAAAAGGCCATTATCATTTTGCGTTCCGTGGCGCCAATGCAAGACCTCAAGGTCTTGTTAAAGATCCTACAAGAATTGTGAGAAAAACCAACAGAACATTGGATCAAAGCAGCTACACCTGTATCAAAAAAAGTTGGAAATCGAGCAAATCCTCAAAATCAAACAAACTTCCAGAAAGAAAAGGCATTACGACGAACTCTGCGAGGTCGAATCAAGAACAATAGATTAGATTGGGCTGTTTTCCTAAGATGTAAAAGTAGTATTTGGCAAAATATTAACACAGACTGAAAGAAGGATAGAGAGCGCAAAGAGTCTATATGAAAATTTCGCCTCCCTCAGTGGTCACGCGTTTTTTCATATGTCGACTGGGGATCTGCAGAAAAATGTAGCCGATCTAGCACGAAAATATTCTAAATACTTGAATGCAGTTGATTTTTGCCAGGAACTCACCGTATTCAAAAAGCCAGTAACCAAAATTAATGAAACATCAAATGCTTTCGACTTCTTACAACATCTGTGCAAGCATGACTCACAAGAAGCGTTTCCTAATGTTCGTATAACTTTAAGAATGTACTGCACATTATCGAAGATATTTGCATGCTCTGAGCGAAGCTTCAGTAAGCTGAAAATAATTATCTGGGCTTGCCATCCTAGCTACTGAAAATAAAACTGCCTACGAGACGAACTTCGATGAGCTAATAGATTATTTCGCAGAAAGGGAAGCACGCTGTGTAAAGCTGTAGGAAGATCAGAGAGAAAAAATGCTGAGACCTAAAAACTGACGAAAAGTATACTGTCTTGCTTGTCTGTTGTCTTTACTGGTAGTATGTTTCCTGTATTTAATTTTATGGTATAAGGCGCAAATTTGTTGGAGGGCCCTTATAGTCCCGGTCTCAAAAATTCCCACCCAGTATATAATTGCGTGTTCATGGCGCCACCAACAAGCTTCTTTCTCGCTTCAGAAAAACTGTACATTCGGGGCTGCGTAAGTATGCCCGTTTGCACAGGTCGATGAACATAACTTTCTTTCCTTCCTCTCCCACCAGGAGAGACATCGTTCAGACAGGCCGTTACATGGTCTGGTAGAGGCCCTGGTAAAGCAGCTGCGAGGCGGACGAAAGTAGACCTGTTTCGCCGTGGTAGAGGCAGCTCCGAGTCGGAGCAAAATAAACCTGTTCCGCCGCAATCAGGCCTGTGGAAGTGGGTGGTGGTGGGGGCAGCATTGAGGCTGCCAAGCAAGATTGCACAAACGCTTCTACGATGTGTATGAGAAAAGTAATGAGACTGATTTTTTTACCTGTCTAAGTTTTCATTTTTTTCAAACAACCTTGTCCTCCTCAAAGTAGTTTCCTCTGGTAGCTCTACACCCATGGGGCAGCTGTTCCTAGTGTTGGTAGGAGCACTCAAAGACTTCAAGTCCCAAAATGACGTCCTTCAAAGACATTTTTCGATTTAGAGAAAAGGAAAAGGTGCAAGGACTCAGATCAGGTGAACAGGTGAGCTGTGGAACAACAGGAATGCTTTCTGAGGTCTGCCCCATGACATGTGGCATTGTCATGATGCAGCACCCACTTGTATGCAGTGTCTGGTCTAATTTACTTCATGCTTTTCCTGAGCCTTTCAAGGACATCTTTGTAAAACACTTGGTTGACGGTTTGTCCTGGTGGAACAAATTCTTAATGCACTATCCTCCTAATGTCAGAAAAGCAAACAGCATTGTTCTGATCTTTGACTTTCTCATTCGAGCTTTTTTCACTTGAGGAGATGTCTCAGTGTTCCACTCTTCACTTTGCCACTTCGCCAGAGAATCGTACCCAAAAATCCAGGATTCATCACCTGTGATAACATGGTTGAAACATTCGTGGTCATTGGCGATCCTCTCAAGAAAATCAATGCACACGTTTCTTCAAATGTCCTGCTGAGTTTTGATGTTTTTCGGCACCTTTTTGGCACAGACCTTTCGAATGTGCAAAATTTTGGTCAAAATCTAATGTCGCCCATCATTTTTTTTTTTTATGCGTCAGTCTGATCTCACAAGAACACACACACACGTTTGGCGTTTTCGTGGGTCCCTGAAGGTGAAGGTTTCCCTGAGAGAGGTTCATATTCAATGTGTTCTCGACTTTCCAAAAATGATTTCTGCCAAAGAAATACTTGAGCATTGGCTAATGAATTTTCCCCATGGACCTCTTTCAACTTTTCCAATGTCACTCTCACAGATCACTCAAATTTAACACAAAATTTGATGGCATAACGTTGCTCTAAATTCCACTGTTCCATTTTCGGAACACAAAGAAAAACACAGCTGCACTGATGGCACTCTCAGAAAATACCATGATGGCTGAACGGAGCTGAAACTCGGACTGAGCATGTGGAAGGGGTGTAGGGCCTACGTAGTCGTCTACACAAGTTGAACAACACAGTGTTGCCAGATCGCTGTCTCATTACTTTTCCTCACACACCTCACCATTTTCAAGATGGGTCGTGAAATAGACGCACAACCAATATTGCTGATGTCAATGTGAAACACAGCTTGCTCTGTTCATCCGCAAGATCTACAAGGCAGTAGATATCAGTACCAAGAGTGATGCCTTGTTCCTTGACTTCCAGAAGGCGTTCAGTACAGTTCCGCACAGACGTCTGATGAACGAAATATGTTACGGAATAACAGTGCAGTTTTGAGTATGGATTGAAGAATTCCTGACAAATGGAACACGGCATATCGTTTGTACTGGTGAAGTAGCTTGAGGTGCAGGGGAACTCTACCTATCATCGCACCTCAGCGTAATATCGCACCCTTCTAAATAACTGCTGGGCGGGAATAGCTTCATCAGATGTGTAACAGAAACCATTCAGTACTGTGTCATCTTTGGTTGGATGTGCAGCGTCGTTCAGTTTGTGTAATTCTTCGAAAGTTTTGTGCACAGCAAAAGTTGGTAATTTACAAGAATGATTGCCTATCGAAGTTGGAGCGCTCCAAACGATACATATCGAAGTTGCGATAGTAAATAAATTATGGAGGTCTCGTGGCGCGCGTTACGAGTATGTTTGAAGGTGTCACTAGAGAACGACAAAAGAAAAGCGTTAGAAAAGCACTGGTAAATTGAAAGGACACGACTTACCTTAGTCGTCTTCGGTGTTATCGTCTTGTGACAGTCTGTGCGATGTATAAGCTGCAGCAAGAAGACCTTTTTTGCCATACCCGGGGTAATATGGCTTGCAGAGTGTAATCACGAATCCAGCACGACACAAGAATTCTGCTCGTCTCAATCGATAATTTAGAGGACCCGAACCACGTATTTTTCCTGATGCTGCTTCGCTTTCCACATAGTCCGCAATGAAATTGCAATGGAATGTCAGTGTCTGCACTCCTCTTACGCAGTTTCACAGACTTCACAGCACCACAGCCAATACAGTCTCTCGTGTCGTCGTCGGGCAGAAGTTCATATTTCCGGGAAAAAGTCAAACATTTGTCTAGACTGCATATGCATGAAATGAGAGTTCTCCATGTGAGGCAATCCGCAAACGAACCTTGAGAAGCAGCACTCATTACACTCGCTATGAAGGGAAAATGTCACAATCAATTATGGCCGGAACGTAATGTACTGAAACTGAAGAAACAACGCAAGCAGAAAAAAATTCTTTACGAACACTTTTTAATAAAGAGACAACCATTGCTGGCTGGAAATGGCTCCGCTCATTTATGTGGAGACACTTAGAGCTTAGTGTAAGAAAACCTCAACAAGCATCAGTTAGGATTTAGCAGGGAAAGTGTTCAGCAGTTTTTTGACGTTTATGAATCCCTTCTAGAAAAGATAAATTTTGACCCTAAGAGACTTTACAATTGTGATGAGACTGGTCTGACAGTTCTACAGCATAAGAAGAGGAGGATATTAGTGTTTAACGTCCCGTCGACAACGAGGTCATTAGAGATGGAGCGCAAGCTCGGGTGAGGGAAGGATGGGGAAGGAAATCGGCCGTGCCCTTTCAAAGAAACCATCCTGGCATTTGCCTGAAGCGATTTAGGGAAATCACGGAAAACCTAAATCAGGATGGCCGGAGACGGGATTGAACCGTCGTCCTCCCGAATGCGAGTCCAACAGCATAAGACAAAGTTATTGGATTGAAAGGTAAATGGAAAGTTGGCTCTGAATCCTCAGCATAGAGAGGATCATTAGTAACAGTTGTTACTTGCATGAGTGCGACGAGTCACTTTATACCTTCTTTATTTGTATTTCCACGAAAAAAAAAAATAATAAACCAGAGCTATTAGATGGGGCAACGAATGGAAGCATGACTGTCTGCCACAAATCAGGATGGATGTAATCTGAAAGTTTCCTTTCTATATCAGCTTTTAGAAAGTGTGAAACCTACCAAGGAAGACCCCTTCATCCTGGTCTTAGATGGCCACTATTCACATATAAGAAACTTACCCGTACTTGAGTCAGCTAGGGAAAATGGTGTACACATTGTGAGTTTACCACCTCACTGTTGTCATAAGGTGCAACCTCTTGATGGAACATTTATGTTTCCCCTGAAAACTTAGATATGCACAGGAAATAGAAAACTGGTTGAAAAATCATATAGGTAGAGTGGTGAGTCCTTTCCAGATTGCAAAGCTGTTTGCTGAAGCTTACAAAAAGTCAGCCACAGTAGCTACAGCAAACATGGTTTTAGAATAACTGAACAGAAACATTTTCCAAGACCATGATTTTTCAGTGGCTGACTATCATGTCCACTGGTCAACAAGACGACCCACCTTAAAATGACAGTTATCTGGCTGAAACAAGTCACATCAGGCAGGAACTACTTGAGCCCCAGCCTGGACCTAGTGGCTCCCAACCACCTGTAAACAAGAGTGGTACACACATTGTTCAAGGACAGGCCAAGTGTGAAACATCCTCACCATCTGCAAATGACTGCAGTATTTTTCTGATGGATATAAGCCGCTTGCCACAACTGAAGGACCAAACTGTTCATTCGAAGAAAAGAGGATGACCAAGCTGCCCAGCAACTGTACTGACAAGTACACTGTATAAAATGAAGCTCATTGAAGACATTTCCAAAAAAATCGAACAAAAATGTTGCAAAAACTATTCTTGCTGATAGATAAAACAAAAATAATCAGCTCATTGCAAAACATAAAAGGAAAAAAATCATGCATGAAAAGAAAACTATTGTAATTAAGAAAAGGAATGTCTCACATAGGCCATTATTGGAGACATCCTCAGAATCAGATGAAGATTCTGATAAACCACTGACAGTGTCTGCAGATGATGAAAGTGAAAATGACTGTGAGCTTCATTTGACTGACAGGCCCGAAGAAAAATGGATAACTTGTACTAAATGTCGCATGTGGTGTCATGAACAATGTTCTGGAGCTACTGACTATAAAACCTTTATTTGTCATTTCTGTTTGGAAGGATAAATTCCAACTTTTTATAATGTGAGCAGTGTATGACATTTTTATATGTGAAATTGCATGACAGCACTGTATTTGTGCATGTAATTAAATATAATAATGTTCTAAAATTTTCAATTAATTTATTTTCGCTCCTTAATTCTATTTTAAAATTGTTAGAGCTAGTATCTCTAATATCGCACACGATGATATTAGGAGGACCCCTGATGCTATATTAGGGATACTTTTTTCCAAACTGCCTAAACGTACTTGGTGTGGTTTTTTATTTTTGAATTATTTATTTGATGAGACATTCACTTAATTATTTTGGATAAGGGGCAACAATAAACAGCTTACTTAAAAATTAAAAAAGCAACTTAATAAAAGTAATAACAGCAAAATTTTACCCAGAAATAAAAATGGTTGTGATATTAGGCGTAGTTCCCCTACCCAAAGGGAGACTTATAGGACCATTACTGTTCACAATTTATATAAATGATCTAGTGGCTTATGTCAGAAGCTCCATGAGTCAGTTCATGGATGATGCTGTTGTATATAGAGAAGTCGCAACACTAGAAAATTGTTGTGAAAAGCAGGAAGACCTGAAGAGGGTCAACCACTTGGTACAAGGAAGAGTGTAAATAAATGGAATGTATTGCACATAAATATGCAAGAAGACTGGTCATTCAGTGATCAAAAACTGAAAGGTCATATCCATTAAATATCTAGATGTATGCGTATGGGGCGATTACTCACTCAAAACTAATCATAGGTAATATAGTTGCCAAACAGAGTTCTTGACAGATCATCAAGAAGTGTAGGAAACCTACTAAGCAGGTGTCATATAAAATCATCGGCAGACTGATACTTGAGTAGGTCTATTGCACTTCAGTCTGGGCCCTTTACCAGGTAGGATTAATAGAGAAAATGGCATATATTCTTTCTGACATGCTAATTATATATACTTTCTCATAGCTGTCCACAAGAGGGGAGAGGGCAGCAAGAGGGGATGCTTGCAACCCCCTTCCCTCCCTGGAATCAAGAGTACAGAATTTTTATTCACATATTGACTGTATAACCATCAGTGTTCTGGGATAGAATAAGTTTCTTGTATCACCTATAAAATTTCATTCTTGAGGCATAACACATCTCAAAACTGTCTAACTTATGTACATAAAAAAATTGTAATTTTAGAGACACCCCCTCCCTGGATAAATTTCTGTGGATGCCCAGACTTAAAAACACACTTCAGTCTCCTGTGTCTATTTGTCAACAGCAGAGATAGTGGAAGCTCTTCGTACCAACATCCTAATCATAACACAACAGGGGGTATTGTGTTAGGTAGCTCACTGCATGCAGATACTGGTCAATCTTCCTCTTACTTGCGTAAAACAGAATATCTGAATATAGTAGCTTTCCATAACTCTTAATTTTTACAATAAACATGATGCTTCTGCTTTACTTTTTCTGCAGTGTAACCATGTCTACTGAAACACGATTTCCTTTCTTGACACATCTAATGGCTTTATACACCTCATCTGGCTTTACTTGTGGAATGACATTATTAACTGTCTCTACTTCTGATTCATCTTTTGGGCTATATTAAATTTTAAATAAATTTTCCAATGGTTCTACAATGGGCCAGGCCAAGATTTGTGCTCCCACAGCATGCTCACACTCTATGAGCGCAGCAGAATCTGATCAGTGCTTTGGATTTCCCACCACTGCAGTGTTCTGAGCAGATGTCTGAGTGAGATGGTTGTATGCTGAAGACTGCACATGTGGGAAACTCTGAATGACATGTTTGCAACACAATTCAACTGTTTCTAAGAGTGAAAATTGCCGTGTACATCTAAAAGCGGGTTTTTATCATGTATGTTTATTTTCAGCTTTTATTTTTCTGCCAATGCAGTAACTTTTATTATTTTATTAAATAAGTTCGTTTAAGGGTGCTAATATGATGAACAGAGCTACAAAATGCTTTACATACAGGCATTTGACATTAAGTTGTGATGTTTATAAATTTACATACATTTTGATTTTATAATGAATAATATACATACATCAATTCAAATCTAAATGTTGGTGGGACATGGTCAATTTAATAACAGAAAAAAAGGTTTGCAAACTTGTGTTGAACTGAACATTGAAATAATTGTTCCCATTCATCACTGAACAATGTGTCTGCTCCAATAGCTGAGGGGTCAGCATGACGGATTGATGTCCTACGGGCCTGGGTTCGATTCTCAGCTGGGATGGAGATTTTCTCCACTCAGGGATTGGGTGTTGTGTTGTCTTCATCAACATTTCATCCCCATCTGCCATGCAGGCCACCCAATGTGGCATTGAATGTAATAAGATCTGCACCAAGGTGACCAGACCTACACCGCAAGGGGCCTCCCGGCCAATGACGTCAAACACTCATTTCCACTTCCATTGAACAATGTGGTCTTCACTTTTTATTTTTTAGACAAGTGCTTGGGTGCTGTAGTATTCCTAATGCAGAATGCAAATCTAATTTAACACAACTGGCGTCTGGGTGCAGCCTCCATTTTCCTCTTCCTCCTCATCCCTCAGCACCACTTGTTCCAGTGCTTGGAGCACTAGGCAGGAGTGTGGCTGAAGAGCTTGCGCTCATGGATCACTGTTTGGGCAGATCTATTCTACAATTTTTTCTCCTTGCCATCCACCATTTTAATTGATAATGCTATTGATTTAAATTGTTTTATTTGTGAAATTTTCATTGTTTAAATAAATTTCCAGACAGATTTGTTTAATTCAACATACTCTACTGTGCTCTTCTCCTGTTACTGTTTCTTGAAACCCTCACTCTCTTTTATACTGCCTTGTTCCATTTTTTATTTTATTTTCTTTTTCTTTCTTCTTTACTCCAGTATTTTTTGCTGTTTGCCTGAATATCTTTCATCTATCTCTTTCTTTTATTGTCCAACATTCTGTACTATTTGCTTAGTTTTTTTCTGTTATATCTCGTCAAATAAATTCTCACAATGTAGATTTTAAGCTTTTTGCCTAGTGACTGTGGTTCCTTCTACTTTTATATAATTTTTCCCATGCATATTATGAGTCTGTTATCAGTTTGAATTCATAACGGGTTTTAGAACTGTTACCCCTTATACAGCTCCTTATTGTTTGATAAAATGTAGTCAGTTGCATTTTTAGTTCAATTTGGTCTTCACAGAGGTCATTTCCTATTTAGAATTACACACATTAAAAAAAGTTTTGCATCACCTCAGTTCTGAGAGTTCCGGAACCTGTACAGAAAATTGGAATAGAGATCAATGTAAACATCATTTCTGCCCTTTTTATTGCTCATGAAAACCACACATTGCATGTTGTACCACCATACAGCGAGACCTTGAGAGGTGGTGGTCCAGTTTGCTGTACACACCGGTACCTCTAATACCCAGTAGCACATCCTCTTGCATTGATGCATACCTGTATCTTTCATGACATACTATTCACAAGTTCATCAAGGCACTGTTGGTCCAGCTTGTCCCACTCCTCCACGGCGATTTGGCGTAGGTCCCTCAGAGTTGTTGGTGGGTCATGCCATCTATAAACAGCCCTTTCCAGTCTATTCCAGGCATGTTCGATAGGGTTCATGTCTGGAGAACATGCTGGTCACTCTAGTCGAGCGATGTCGTCACCCTGAAAGAAGTCATTCACAAGATGTGCACGATGGGGGCATGAAGTGTCATCCATGCAGATGAATGCCTCACCAATATGCTGCCAATAAGGTTGCACTATTGGTCGGAGGATGGCATTCACATATCGTACAGCCATTACGGCACCTTCCATGACCACCAGCAGCGTATGTTGGCCCCACATAATGCCACCCCAAAACAGCAGGGAACCTCCACCTTGCTGCTCTCCCTGGACAGTATATCTCATGCATTCAGCCTGACCGGGTTGCCTCCAAACACGTCTCTGATTGTCTGCTTGAAGGCGTATTTGACACTCATCGGTGAAGAGAACATAATGTCAATCCTGAGCGGTCCATTCGGCATGTTGTTGGGCCCATCTGTACCATGCTGCATGGTGTCATGGTTGCAAAGATGAACCTTGTCATGGACGTCAGGAGTGAAGTTGTGCATCATGCAGCCTACTACGTACAGTTTGAGCTGTAACATGACATCCTGTGGCTGCACTAAAAGCATTATTCAACATGATGGTGTTGCTGTCAGGGTTCCTCTGAGCCATAATCCATAGGTAGCGGTCATCTGCTGCATTAGTAGCCCTTGGGTGGCCAGAATGAGGCATATCATCGACAGTTCCTGTCTCTCTGTATCTCCTCCATGTCCAAGCAACATCGCTTTGCTTCACTCTGAGATGCCTGGACACTTACCTCGTTGAGAGCCCTTTCTGGTACAAAATAACAAGGCGGATGTGATCGAACCACGGTATTGACCCTTTAGGCATGGTTGAACCTCCTTCTTGTTGGAATGACTGGAACTGATCAGCTGTCAGACCTCCTCCATCTAATAGGTGCTGCTCATACGTGGTTGTTTACATCTTTGGGTGGGTCTGGTGACATCTCTGAACAGTCAATGTCTATCTTCAAGAGTTCTGGGAACTGTGGTGATGCAAAACTTTTTTTGTTGTTATATCTATATTTATCATCTTCTGTTAATCTTTTTGTATCAGTTCTACTCCCTCACCAGAACCATCAGAATTCGAAAATAGCAGTGCACAGATCTGAATGATTTAGATGAAATGTATTTCATTTTTAAACAAATTGTCCTCTTCAGACTTTCTGGCTAATGAGTCTCTTTCTCTTTGGCTTCATTTCTTTTATCAAGCATCCTACCAGTCACTTGCATTCCTTCAGTATTTGTAATATTGTTTCTAATTTTCTTGCTTATGATGAAGCCTACTCATAAATTTACTCTCTGTTTTATTCCTGTGTAACAAAATACATGACCTGATTGTATTTCTATCCAGTATTCACATTTGGACCACACTTCTGATAACTCTGCTACGTCCCTTTGAAAAATGCTTCTTCTTTCTCCGTTACATCAAATGTCCATCATCATCTTGTAACTTCAATATATCTGATATTTTACTGTACTTATGTTTAATTTTACATAACTCCCCATCTCTTTCTCCAGTTCAGTCATAAGATTCAGGAACATACTACCTAGTAATTTGCCTCTGATCCCAGATCATGCTGCCTTCAAGAAATGATTAAAGCTTTTGCTTTTTCCTACTATCTACTTTATCAGCACCTACCAGCTGGCTGTGTATTCTGCAACAGCAAACCAGTATCTCAGTCAAATTGTTGACACTCTCCTCTCTTTCCTCATCACTACCTCTTCCTTCTGTTTCAGCCTACATTGCTTTATCTCACATTATCTCTTTTGACAATTTTTCCCTGATATTTTGACAGGTCGCCAAATGAATCTTCTCTAGATCTGATTCTTCCAGTACTGTTGTCACATATTTCTGTTAATGCCACCCGACAGGAACATTCTGCTATGAAAAATGTACCTAACATGAAGTTATTAAGAGTCAAATTACTTTAGTGGCTACATTCAGTTCTAAAGCTATTATTACTGTGTGTCCTAGTAACTTGTAGTAATACTGTTTTCAGTACAATGTTAACTGGAAAGACAATCTTTATGAATGAAACTTCATGGCAGATTAAAACTGTGTGCCGGACTGAGACTCAAACTCGGGACCTTTTCCTTTCATGGGAAAGTGCTCTACCAACTGAGGTACCCAAGCATGACTCCTGTCCCGTCCTCACAGCTTTACTTCTGCCAGTATCTCGTCTCATACCTTCCAAACTTTACACAAGCTCTCCTGCGAACCTTACAGAACTAGCACTCCTGAAAAAATGGATATTGCTGAGATATGGCTTAGCCACAGCCTGGGGGATGTTTCCAGAATGAGATTTTCACTCTGCAGCGGAGTGTGCGCTGATATGTGCACTGAACTGTAGCTCAGTTGGTAGAGCACTTGCCCGCGAAAGGCAAAGGTCCCAAGTTCGAGTCTCAGTCCGGCACACAGTTTTAATCTGCCAGGAAGTTTCATATCAGTGCACACTCCGCTGCAGAGTGAAAATCTCATTCTCAATGTTTATGAATATAAATGAATTTAATAGCTGCTACTTTTTTTTCCCCATGGTGTCTACTGACAATTACTGTTATGCATTTAACAGGTATCTTCAACACAGGCATTTATTATGAAGAATACTTAACAACATATCTTTTTATAACACTTGAATTCATGTAAGTTTGCATTTTGTTCCTTTATAATTTTATTAAATTGGAGCTCGTTGAAGACCTTTGTATATGATTATCACACAAAACACTAATAAAAAAAAGACTAAGCCCACAAGAAAATGGCCAGATGTTAGTAGGACTCATGCTCTGAGGGCTCCTTACAAACTTAATTATGTATATAGAAAGTACATCGCTTCCTTCATGTGGGAGACAGTTCATCCCTCCCTTCATGTTGGAGACAGTTGATCCCCATCCCCTGCTCCTGCTCATTGATTTTGACAATCTTTGTCTCTTTGTCTTTGTCTGTTGTTGACATTGTTAATGGCAAAATATCAGTCCCAGGTATTCCAAGACTTTTTAAAATTTTTCTGCATTTTGCCAGGTTTCATGATTCTAGGTCAATACAAAGGAGCAGGTTGGGATTAACTGAACCTTAGAGTTAATTGGACCACCACATTAATTAACAATTCAAGAGGGAATTTTTTTGTGCCATAAAATTGTTTCCTTAGATCTGATGTACATTTGACCTAATATGGCTGCTTTTTGTTGGCTAAATTTGCAGATATACATATATAATTGTGAAATCCATTGGAAGGAGTAATATTTTTTTTTTAATTTAGCAAATTCTCCAAAAATTTTAATTACTAGTAGTATACAATTTTGTTTGTTTGAGATAAATTCAGTGCTTATTGCTTTATGATACTGCGTGAAATATGAGCTGTGCTCGGAGCCATTTTCCTGCTATTTTGAAGATTTTTGATAAAGTGAAGGTAGCTGGGCCAGTAAGTTTTGGGGTCAGGTGTATTGGTTCAGTTAACCCTAGAAAGTTGTTGATGAATGAGTATTATGAATAATTTCACAGGAACACCCACCAGTGCCCCCAGAATTACCATATAAGACATTGCAGCTCTCTGAGGGTAGCATCTCCTTTGGATTTTACTGTCTCCAACGTCTTGAAAGGATTTAGTCTCATTGGTACTGAACCTTTCAATTCAAATGTATTTACAGACTGAGTTTTTTTGGTCATTACATGCAAAGGACAGCACATGATGCACTGGAATAAGATGAAAGCAAACCTGCAGATGACAATGTGATGCATCTTGAGCATCAAACAAGATCAGCAAACAGAAATTGCACATCCTGTGTGAGTTTGGACATAATCTAAGATTGGTGCAAGTAAAACTACAAGAGGTAGAAAGAAAGAAAATAAACTGTCCTTACCAGTGCATCAGTTAGACAACATCCAGACATAGCAGCAAATGACAGAAGATCAAAGCAGTTGCCAAAAAAGCATACATTCCATGAAGTAAAGACTTCACTCAAATGCCAATTACTGGAAGAGAGCAGCAACAGTTCTGAAGATGCTGATCATGTCCAGTACATTGATTTCTGTAATACTGATTTTTACACAAGTGGTGATGAAAATGTTGAAACAGTGCAGAAGAGAACATTATTGTAGTCAAAGTAAAGGGAGTGGTCACTGTTATATTGTACAGTATTGTCTGTGAAGCAAATTTTTTTAAGAGAGCTGTTTCTACTCCAAAATTTGAAGCTGCAAAAGAAGATGATATCTTGGTTGCTTCAAATGAAGTAGTAGTGAAACTGCAGAGTCCAACACATGGCACTAGGACTCACAATGAAAACATGATCCAATTCTTCAGTTTCTCCCGGCATATTTCTTGCTCAAACAGTCCACATGTGTACTGTTGATCCATAGTGCCCAACGGGCACAATATTTCGGCGATCAGACATGTCATCATAATCAGGTGTGCTGACAAACTGAGCTCCTGAGGGCGGGTGGCTGTCTTAAATTCCTCCCCCTGCAAGGTGTTCTCTCCATAGTCTGTGTCCGTGGCTGCACATTGGTGGTCACTGAGATGCTATTGTCGGCATCTGTCATGGCGTTGGTGTAATTGCCTCGTCCGCCCTGGTTGCCCGTTCATTTTCTTGGTTGAGTTTTTTAATTAAACTCTATGCTGGTTCCCATGCCTTGCTGAGGTTATAGCCATCAAAGATCATTTGCAAGAACATCAGATACACACTCGACTTAGGTGCCCCAACAAATCGGTGGTCGCAGAGCACTGTTTGTCCGAAAATCACGAAATGGACTACCAACATACCAGGGTCTTGGCACAGACATCTATATACTGGGACAGCATCGTTAGAGAGTCTATCAAAATTCGTACCAGGGATGGACTCCATCAACCAAGATACCTCTGCAAGGCATGGGAAACAGCATTGAGTCTAATTAAAGAGACGCTCAGCAAAGAAAACGAACGGGTGGCTAGGCGGATGAGGTAATTCCACCGACGCCACCACAGACGCTGACGCCAGTGTCTCAGAAACTGCCATTGCATGGCTATGGGTGCAGACAATGGAGAGAACACCTCGTAGGAGAGGGGATTTATGACGGCCGCCGGCCCTCAGTAGCTCAGTTCATCAATGCACCTGACAATGGCAACATGTCTGATCACTGAAATATTGTGCCTGTTGGACACTATGGACTGGCAGTACACCCGTGGACTGTTTGAGCGAAACATGATCTGTTTCTAGACAGATATCACTAAATTCATTGTGCAGTAGCTTTGTTATTTCCATGATTTTTTCCATTAATATACTCACGAATGTGTGTTTAGCATTGTTACTAATGTCATTCAATAAATTTTTATATTAGGGTACTGTAATGCATTTATTTAACCAAGAGGTCCAGTTAACCCTGACATATGGTCCAGTTAACCCAGCCACCCTATTTAGATAAATAGTTAACCCAGCCACCCTATTTAGAAAAATAGGGTCAAAATTCTTCTCCAGTTCTATAAAATCTGTGTGAGATACTGGAAAAAAGAAAGTGCCCATAGATTTTATATGGTTTTTCCTCCAGAGCCATGAATAATTTTAAAAAACCATTCTTTAAGTAAAATTTCAAGGGAAGAAATATATAAGTATAGTTAACGCCAATTTCCCCTATAGGTTTCGATGAGTGAGTTTGTTAGTATCAAAATAGCTGACATAAATGGTCACATCTGTTTACTGGATTAACTTAGAAGCTTAAGTTTTTTTACTTTGTCAAGTGATTATAGACCTTATGAAGTGACATAAATGTCAAATTGAAACATGCACCCATTCCTGAGAAAAAGGGATTTTAATAGATGGACAGACAGACGGACACTCAGATAAACAATGACAAAAAATTTTTGCCTTTACATATGTCTGCTTGTGTCTGTATATTTGCGGATGGATATGTGTGTGTGTGTGTGTGTGTGTGTGTGTGTGTGTGTGTGTGTGTGTGTGTGTGTGTGCGAGTGTATACCTGTCCTTTTTTCCTCCTAAGGTAAGTCTTTCCGCTCCCGGGATTGGAATGACTCCTTACCCTCTCCCTTAAAACCCACATCCTTTCTTCTTTTCTTCTCCTTCCCTCTTTCCTGATGAAACAACCGTTGGTTGTGAAAGCTTGAATTTTGTGTGTGTGTTTGTGTTTATTTGTGTGTTTATCTACATACCAACACTTTCGTTTGGTAAGTTACATCATCTTTGTTTTTACATATATAAGTAACAGATCTGACATATTTTGCATTTTCTGTACACAGGTTCCTGTTGGTTTGTATCGAGATTTTGATGGTGCTGATGATGTTAGCCAGATTTACTTTTTTGTTGATCAGCTGAAGCTGCGATTGCAGTCCGAGGAGAACAAGCTAGATGGTTATGAGAAACTTCGTGTGGTGGGCAAAGGTGAATGTTTACTTTGTATTACTATTATTGTTCCTGATGTGAATCCATAGCATAGGCGAAAAACAAGAATGGAATCAAACAGTGTTTTGTTTCTTCAACACTAGTTACATTTCCTTATAGTTATTGGCTATCCAGTTTTTTCTAGAGTTGGTATCAATGAAACTTCTACAAAATTATTTTACACTTACGGGAGTGAAAAGTGTCACACCATAAACACATTGACCAAATGCTGCCAAACTGATACTCTACAATTTCCATACCTATGAAATATTTTGTGAAGATTTCATCCCAGAGAATGTGCACATTCAGCTTATTGCAATCCTTAAGACTTGGAGAAAGGTTGAAACTTTGGTGTAGATGACATGGGAACATCATATAGGATGCAAATGGTTGGCTGTGGTGCTGTGACTGCAGGTCAAGTCTTGATGATGTGGACTCAAGACAATAGTGTGGCAGGAAGGACAGGCATGGATCCTCCAAGAAAGACTACACCAGAAGACTGTAGCACTGTTCAACTATCATTGACAAATAGAACTGACAACATCTAAAATCCAAGCAGAGGTTTCAAGCAGAGAGTTACTGGGAACTGTTGGGAACAGTGTACTTAAAGCTGGGTTGAGACCTAGTGTTGCCATGCATTTGTAGTGATGCAGATTGACAAACAAAGCACTAACTAGAAGCCTGTCTGAAATAGCTGTAACTGAATGGCTAACAAAGGACTAACTACAAGACAGTGTGAAATAGCTGTAACTGAAGGGCTTTGGTTTACTCTAGACTTGAATGATTCTCAATGTATTAGTACATTATTTTGTTAGTCAAGCTGGGTCACTACATCAGCTTCCTTCTCCTACTTTTTAAAACCCCTAGCCCCCGGTACATCAGGGTGTTTTTTACAGAACAGCAAACCTTTTTTCTGCCTGTGGGACAACTTTGTCCACCCATCACTCATGCTGCCATGCAGTGGCTCATACAAGCTCCTACAGAGTGGACCACACATCTTAAAATTCTGTGGGGTGGATGAGATGAAATGGTTTCAGTCAAGTGGTTGGAGGTGGCACACTTGGACATGAAAGTGACTGTGGACACTGCTACATGACCACCCATCACACTGCCAACTAAACAACATAGTGCAGAGAAACACACGCAGACCAGCTGCCACCAGTGGGACCTCCCAGTGGTTCCAAAGACTACCAGATCTGGGTAAACTATAAAATACCAGCTGCCTGCCATGCCTGAGGCTCCGAGTTTTAAAAATAAAGAAGGGAGGTAGTGCTGATGTATGGACACAGACTGACTAACAAAGGACTGTCTTTTGACAGTGTGAAATAACTGTAACTGAAGGACTCTGATTTACTCTAGACTGACACAATCCTCAGTGTGTTTGTGTATTATTTTGTCCTGAGGTATAGTGTTGTTATTGAAGGTTATAGTGTATAAAAATTTTGTCCTACATGTAGTTTACCACTGACACCATGCCACAGACAACTCAGACTTGTGTGATGTAGAGCCGCACTCAACTGGAACATTGAGTGGCATCTGTAGTCTTCATCATTGAGTCTTGCCTTGTTTGTAGTGGACAGATTGTGTTGAATGTGTCAGTAAACTACTTAGTAACAGGGATTTTCAAGACCCTTACTTCTTCGTATTGTGAAATCATGGTATAAGCAGCTGTTAAGTATGGTGAATATGACAACAGTATTGGTTTGGTACTTTTTGAAGGGTGACTGAATGCTCACCAGTGTTGGGCAAGAATGGTAAATCCTGCTCTCACACCCTTCCTGACAATGGTGCTAAATGGCATATTCCAGCAAGGTACTTATAGATCCCCTACTGCCAGCCAATTCCCCTGAATTGTCACTGGTAGAACGTAACTGGAATGCACTGAGAAGACATATATTTTTGTATAGACTTCAGCTAGCAATTTTCATGCACTGACAAAATATATGTTGGTAAGCATGGCAAGATATTTCTAAAATGACATTCAGAAGCTGTTTCATTTCATTGTACAGTGAATACAAGAATGTACACTGATGTTGATGTTGGACACCTGTTCGAAATGGAATGAAAGTTTAATGGCAAATATCCAGCTGGTGCTTCAGAGTGTAGCACTTTCCATTTCTGTAAGTGTGTATGTACATAATTCTTGTTCTTTTAAGTGTTGCTTGCTGACTCATAGATTTTTCCAAAACTGACATACTGACTGTTAAATCTCTATTTTATTTGCAACAGGAGCATTTGGCAGTGCAGTATTATATCGCAAGGTTGCTGATGATACATTGGTTGTTATGAAGGAAGTGAACATGACAGAATTAAATGCAGTAGAAAGACAAGCAGCTCTCAATGAAGTTCAAGTACTTTCCATGCTTCATCATCCAAATATTATCAGGTAGTAAAAAAAGAATTTTATAGGCATGTGAAATGAAGTAGTAAATTGTTGATTGTGAAATCTTAAATAATGTAACTGAGATAACCAAAGGCAGATATTACAGTATTTTTCTTATATGAACTGAACCTAACTGCTCAACATTTTAATATCAACATTTGACCATTATGGATAAATTGTTTATTATTACTTTTGCACCTAAACTACTAAAGATATTTGGGTACACAATTCACTTCTCATTGATGTCTATAATACTCTTCAACCCTCTTTGGGGATTTAATAGCAGTAAATACCACAAAGCCATATATCAAAAACTCTAGATACATCCAACCAGGATATCAAACAGAAAAGCAATATTACAGTCCCCATGAAAAAACACCTTTCAGAATAGAAATAAATTACAGGTTTCCCTCCATCATCCAGCTTCATTGTCAGCAAACTGTTCTGACCCCACAGAAAACTTTGTGTATAGTAGGATCATTGATCACTGTAATAATAAGAATATTCTTTGTAAAGTTCAGTTTAGATTTCAAAAAGGGACTTTAAATGAATGCAATCATTTTTGTTTGTTAAACCGCTTTGAGAAAGCATAGATAATAAATGTTGCAAGTTAGGATCTAAATCTTTTGAGGACATGAGTTTTACAGAGGGAAGCAAAGCATTATGGCTTCTGTTAGACAACAAGAATGTGGCTTAGATCATGTTCATATGACCAAGAACATAAATAATACTAGTGTGGCATCTGCATCCCCCAACTAAGGTACCACGACTTGTGAAACATTACAGGGAACTGTGCTAGATACTTGACTAGTCCCTAATTTATAAAATGATAGTGTCTTTCAACACATTTAACTCTGTTCACAGATGGCAGGAAAAATGATGATGGTGTTCTCTGTACAATGAACCTAATACTAAGCCTATATTCATCAGATTTCCTAACAAGTTTGAATTCATTTTTGAATGTAGCTCTCTTAAGAAGATAATTAAATATAATACTGGCAAGTCATTAAAGAGGCCTTGGATTTGTAAAAAATAGCCAGAACAATAATGACCCAGAAATCCCTTCTTAGCACCATAACATGTTAAGAAAAGTTGTAAAAAAATTCAAGAGTATGGACATCTCATCGTAAACTGACAGATAAGATTACATAACTGAATATATGTGGAATACACTTAAAAGAAAGATAGGAAAAAGTTGTAGAAGGTGGCATTATTTCTGTTCAAGAGACATTATGAAAAACAGCACGTGCAGCAGATGTTTTTAATAACTGCTTTTTAAGAGTAGATGAAGAAATTGTTGTAGATAGTTCAGAAGAGAAAGCAAAACAGTTAACTAAAGAAGCAATACAGAGAACATTTGACTAATTAGAAATTAATCCCACATCCCTGTATGAAATAACTAAGATCTTCAGGGGTCTAAAAAGTAAACATTCATAATTTCAACAAGACACTAAATAGGTGTAGCCCTATTATATGTAATTTTCTTAGTCACCAGTGTACTGCATGATTAGCTCTG
Source organism: Schistocerca piceifrons (assembly GCF_021461385.2). Lineage (NCBI taxonomy): Eukaryota > Metazoa > Arthropoda > Insecta > Orthoptera > Acrididae > Schistocerca > Schistocerca piceifrons. Next base: position 638,815,022 of record NC_060140.1, on the reverse strand, counting down.
GGCGTTAGGCCTCACTACAAAAAGGGTGACACCACACATGTCAGTAATTACTGCCTAGTGACACTCCTTACGTAATTTCTTAAAATTTTTGATAGGATAATATACTCTAGTATTGTCATCCACCTGTGTAGTAATAGACTACTTAGCCGATCACAGTCTGGATTTCAAAAGGGCCGTTCTACTGAGTCAGCTATTTATACATTTACTAAACACATAATTAAATCTTTAAATGATAAAACATACAAACTGGGATTTTCTGTGATTTATTTATTTTGTCGATCATAATATTCTAGTGTGGAAGTTAAGTTTTTATGGAATATGTACTTCAGCAAATTTTTGGTTCAGTTTGTATATAGGAAACAGAATTCAGAAAGTTATCCTAGGCTGCTCAAGTAATATAAATAGGGATGCCTCAACATCTGCATGAGGAGGGATTGCAATGACAGTCTCACAGGATTAGTCCACTACAATTACTCCTTTATGTTAAAGATCTGCATTTTATTTGAATCAGGAGGCAAAATTAGTCCTGTTTAGAGATGATACAAGCATTATTGTGAAGCGAATCAAATAATTGTCAGCATAGAAAATAGTAAATTATGTTTTTGTGAAAGGTTTTGCACAAACAGGGTAGCTTTAAACACTGAAAAAACAAAGTTCATTAAGTTTTGTACTGTCACAAAATCCTGTCTCCTATTAATCTAGTGTATCAACAACAGATAATAAACAGTGTACAAAACTATAAATTCTTAGGTTTACATGTTGATGAAAACTTAAATTAACGTGTAGCAGATCTCCAAAATTTTTTGATTTGGCTACTTTTACCATAAGAATAATTACCAATTTTGGGGATATAGAATTCATTAACATATTTTCATTAATTAAATTTTTATTGTGTAGTATTCTTGGGTAACTATTCATTGCACAAAAGAAAGTAATTAGAATTATGTGTATAGAGGTAACAAACATCCATGTTGCAGGTATCTCTTAAAGCATCTGGGATACTAACCATTGCCTCAACATACATTTATTCAACTATGAAGTTTGCTATTAACCCTTAACTGCTCTAGTGGGGTCCCGGAGAACCCCAGACGATAGAATACAATACATAGTACGTGAACGGAACAACAGATGGCACCTGTGTTCTTGGTAATTCTCAGTGAAGTGCTGCCTTTTAACACAGAGTGTTGAATGCAGTGTTTCCAGTATTATTGTGTGAGATAAAGAAAAGAGGTCTTAGAATACCCCACCAGAGTATTAACGTAAGTTGTTTTTGACTATCTCAATTAGTGTTTTACGCAACTGAAATCTTAGAGTACTTCGAAAACAGAACACTTTCCATGATAACATTAATTGTTAAGGTTATGTGAATATGAATGCATTATTTTTCAGAATGGCATCATTGAAGTCATTAACAGATGACAAGTTGGAAAGAATAGTGAATGATCCTGCGTTTTTGCAATCTGATGAGGAAACCACAGCAGATGAGGATGAATTTATACTAAGTGATCATGATTCCACCTCTGAAGCTACATCAGAAAGTAGTTGTGAAGAATCAGATGAAGAGGCGTGTATTAGACCTTCCGCTGACAAATATTTTTTTGGAAAAAAGCAGTGCTATAAGTGGTCAAAAGAAGCTCCTCCTACAACTCGTACCCGTGCTCACAATATAGTTAGTCATCTTCCAGGTGGTAAACGTGAAGCAAAAATGATTGATTCAACTGACATATTATCTGCTTGGGAACTGTTCATTAGTGAAGATTTATTGCAACTAATACTCACCAATACAAATGTCAAGATACATGACATGTCAAACAAATACAGAGCTCCTAAGCCAGCATTCATAAAGCTGCTAGATATAATAGAACTGAGAGCATTTCTGGGTCTGCTTCATTTATCTGGAGTAATGAAATCCAATCACGAAAATGTTGTTGGACTTTTTGCTAATGATGGAACTGGTCGTGATGTGTTTCGAGCCACTGTGAGCGTTCAGAGATGTTTATTCATTTTGTCTTGTTTGCGATTCGATTGTGCTGCTACAAGAGATGCTAGGAAGGCTGATGACAGACTTACAGCTGTTAGAGATGTGTGGGAACTCTTTATAGACAAATGTCAAAAGAATTATACTCCAGGAGAGTTCGTGACAATCGATGAAATTGTAGTACCCTTTCGTGGTAGGTGCACATTTCGCATGTATATGCCCAAGAAGCCAGCCAAATATGGCCTCAAAGTTATGTGCCTTTGTGACTCATGAACATTCTATTTATGCAATGCATTTGTTTACACAGGAAAAAGGACAAATAAATTTGAAATTAATAACACCAATAGAGGGAAGCAATAGACATGTAACAGTAGACAATTGGTTCATGTCACTTGAACTCTGTGATCAACTGGAAGCCAAAAAGTTGACTGTCTTAGGCACTCCAAAGCAAAACAAACCACAGATCCCAGAAGAATTCAAACCAAACAGATTGCGCCCGTAGAATCTGCATTATTTGGGCACAACGAAGGAAAGACAATTTGTTCTTATGTTCCTCGGAAAAGTCGACCTGTTGTGTTACTTTCATCTATGCATCACAATCAGAAAATTAGAACTCAACAGAAAAAACCTGAAATGATCATTGATTACAATGCCACAAAAGGAGGAGCGGACGCACTGGACCAAATGTGCCCCAACTATTCGTTATCAAGGGGAACACGCAGATGACCAATGTCTGTATTTTACGCCATTCTAAACATAGTAGGAGTCAATGCTGCTGTCTTGCTTCAGTGCAGTGAACAACTTGATGAAACAAATGATTTAAAAAGAAGAGAATTGCTAAAAAAGCTTGGAATGGACTTAGTAAAGCTCCATATACAACGTCGAGATGTCTGACCCCTTTCTTGTGAACTGAGAGACGTTGTTGTTAAACTTGGTGGTACTCCTCTTACCTCAACATTTTCAGAGCCAGGACCCACGAGGAAAGCAAGATGCTACATGTGCACAAGAAATGTGGACAAGAAAACCAAAAAAATGCTCAAAACATGTTCGCCCCAACCACAGATTTTCAGTGTGCCAAAATTGTTTGTATTCATATCTCAAATATGTAAAAATGTTTATAATATTCAGTGATAAAAGTGCAAATCAAAATAAAATTTCCTTAATTTACAGTTTCATTTTTCTTATTGGGGTCCTCCGAGGCCCCACTAGAGTATTAGAGTATGAGCATTTCACTAGAGTAGTTAAGGGTTAAATATCTATCTGAGTTTGAGAGTAACAGAGGTATTTACAAGTACAGCAGCTGAAGGAAAAATGATCTGCATTACCATTTAATCAAGCTAACTTGAGCACCGAAAGGGGTGAAATTAGCAGCTACAAAACCCTTCAACAGTCTATCCATGGAAAAATAAAAAATCTGCTCAAAAAGCAGTGTGAGGAAAACAGACATATAGAAAAGATATTACTTATGCAAGATTTCACAACCAGTGGCTCCTTCTTCTGAAAGAAGGATTGAAAGAAAAACTTTCGTTTTCTTCCTGCCAGGTAAGTCTCCCCCGACCCTGGGTTCTCTGTGACTTTTCTAAACTGTACCCCTTTTCCTAAGCCTCTCCAGTCCTTTTCCTTCACCCCTCTTCCTTCCCCTTCAACACTTCCATCAGAAGAAGGAACCAGTGGCTCCAAAAGTTTGCATACATAATACCTTTTATATACATGTGATCTCCTGCCATTTCTTGCTGAGCAGATTTTTGTTATCTATTCAACTACATTATATTTTCAATAATTGATTGTTTTTGTTGCTATACCATGAAAAAATGTCTGACAGATAGAAAGTGTGGTTTCAAATGTTGGTTTAAGATGTTTCTCCTTACCAACTCCTTCTGTACCACAGAGGAATACTTGAATACAGGTGATTTGTCATAATTAGTCATTATGAAAAACTAAATGGTTAGCATATAACTATATAAAAATTATTTTTATGTATGACAATATTATGAAAAGGATAGATTGCTACCTCACCACATAGTGTAGTGTTGAGTCACAGTCAGGCACAACAAAAAGATTGCTAAACAAGTAAGCTCTTGATCAAAAGGCTTTCTTATGAAGTAGAGAACAAAGACACATGCATTCATATAAACACCACTGACATGAACATGACCAATTTTTGTATGGCCTCAGTAACCAGAGGCAGTTGTTATGTTTGTGTGAGTTGTGCTTGAGTGAATGTGTGTGATATTATGTCTACCTCAGAAGAAGGCCCTTTGGCTGAAAGCTTAGTTGTTTAGCATCTTTTTGATGGGCTTGTTGTGATTCAACATCTCCACTATATGGTGAGTAGCAATTTATCCTTTTCATAATGCTGTCATTATTCCATCCTGGAATTTCCTTTTTTTATTTTTATATATATTTTTAAGTTGTATACAAGTTTTTGTGTTTGCTCTGTTGATATGTTCCACAACCTAATGTTTATCTTGAGTCTGATCTGTGGAATAAAGAACTAACTGACTAAATCTCTCTTCTCTGGTGGCCTGTAAGCCATAATTTGTAAAATGTTTCCATCAGCTGCTGCTAGTAATGAGGGGCAACTACTGTGAGATGTTGTTGTTGTTGTGGTCTTCAGTCCTGAGACTGGTTTGATGCAGCTCTCAATGCCACCCTATCCTGTTCAAGCTTCTTCATCTCCCAGTACTTACTGCAACCTACATCCTTCTGAATCTGCTTAGTGTATTCATCTCTTGGTCTCCCTCTACGATTTTTGCCCTCCATGCTGCCCTCCAGTTCTAAATTTGTGATCCCTTGATGCCTCACAACATGTCCTACTAACCAGTCCCTTCTTTTTGTCAAGTTGTGCCACAAGCTCCTCTTCTCCCCAATTCTATTCAATACTTCGTTATTAGTTATGTGATCTACCCATCTAATCTTCAGCATTCTTCTGTAGCACCACATTTCAAAAGCTTCTATTCTCTTCTTGTCCAAACTATTTATCGTCCATGTTTCACTTTCATACATGGCTACACTCCATACAAATACTTTCAGAAATGACTTCCTGACACTTAAATCTATACTCGATGTTAACAAATTCCTCTTCTTCAGAAACGCTTTCCTTGCCATTGCCAGTCTACATTTTATATCTTCTCTACTTCGAGCATCATCAGTTATTTTGCTCCCCAAATAGCAAAACTCTTTTACTACTTAAAGTGTTTCATTTCCTAATCTAATTCCCTCAGCATCACCCGACTTAATTAGGCTACATTCCACTATCCTTGTTTTGCTTTTGTTGATGTTCATCTTATACCCTCCTTTCAAGACACCGTCCATTCCATTTAACTGCTCTTCCAACTCCTTTGCTCTCTCTGATAGAATTACAATGTCATCAGCAAACCTCAAAGTTTTTATTTCTTCTCCATGGATTTTAATACCTACTCTGAATTTTTCTTTTGTTTCCTTTACTGCTTGCTCAACATACAGATTGAATATCGGGGAGAGGCTACAACCCTCTCTTACTCCCTTCCCAACCACTGCTTCCCTTTCATGCCCCTCGACTCTTATAACTGCCATCTGGTTTCTGTACAAATTGTAAATAGCCTTTCACTCCCTGTATTTTACCCCTGCCACCTTCAGAATTTGAAAGAGAGTATTGCAGTCAACATTGTCAAAAGCTTTCTCTAAGTCTACAAATGCCAGAAATGTAGGTTTGCCTTTCCTTAATCTTTCTTCTAAGATAAGTCGTAAGGTCAGTATTGCCTTACGTGTTCCAATATTTCTACAGAATCCAAACTGATCTTCCCCAAGGTCGGCTTCTACCAGTTTTTCCATTCGTGAGATAGACCATCAATATTTTGTTTCTCATAATAGCAAATGAATGTTCAAGTGACATCTCTATGGTGTATATCAATTTGCCAGGAAATTTACTTTGGTCATAACTATTATTATTGTAAGGTGACAATCTGCATTTGGTCTAAGCTTGAGAATATGCTTTGAGGCACATCTGCAGATTGAATTGCATTTTAACACTCATGATTCAATTGGAGATATAGATATCATGCTGTAGTGAACTACACTGAGAATACACACTTGCTGTTACCTCCAGCAGACAGATGGCTGCACCTAGAAATTTTCTGTGGTCAAAAGTATATTGAGAAAGATTACTTGAAAAAATGCAAGTCATAAGGATTATGCAGGATTTTTTAAAGTGGTTTACATAACATTTGACCTGACCTTGACCAAAATCATATCTTTCTTGTCATACTTCTAACTATAATAAAGCAATGAGAGATTATATCATATTACTGCATACCACACAGTTAAATTTGGTATCCACTGTTAGTAGTGTGTCTAAAAAATGGGCTAGCTGAAGAAGTGATGATAACTAGTGTTTTATTGTTGGCTCATATTAGAATTAGTTTGCAGCAACCCTTAGAAATAACTGTGTTTTGTCAGCAGTATTTGTCGTTCTTAGTGTCTCAGATGATCACATCCAATGGCAGTCCATACCATCATGACTATCAAATATCCAATGCGGCATTCTAAAATGTATACTCTAAAAGCATCAGTTTCTCCATTATTTTGTTCTGTGTATTGGTATTAGTCACTTTAATTCAAGATTAAGGCAAACTGTGCAGGGATGCAAAAAATGGTTGGTCACTCAGTATTTTTTCCTTCATTATCCATTTTAATGTCGTGTATCACATTAGTATGGTCTCCTCTTCTTCATAGTAGAAAATTATGACAGCACGTTATGCCACTGTCAGTGCCTGTCATGTTTTTTGGAATCATACAACTCTACTATGATTGCACCACTATTAGTTAAAGAACTGTCAATTGGCAGAGCCATAACATCTCTTAGCACTACTATTTTAGAGAAACAGTTTGTGCCAATTGTTTCTAGCATTCATCTGACCCATAAGACTGAATTAAAATTTCATAACTCTGATGTTGCTGATCAAAACCCTATAGCAGTCTAGTTGCGTTCAGAGAAATACTGTAATCTGATCAGTGTACTGGACATGTACATTATTAATCTCCTACTAGCTCCTTATAACATGTTCAGCATTCTCAGCAATTAAAAAAGTTTTGGGGTAAGAGTTCATGGATACAAATGTCAAGAAGTCACTTAAAAGTCAATCAGCTTCCGCAGATATAATACAGTTGAAACCTCACCAAGACAGTTTCTTCGACCAGCTCATCTATCAATTAAATATGAATTCCCATGTGAAACTCAGTACTGCCCATTTGGGTTGAATCCATGTGCCCTTGACACTGAAAAACAAGACTGACAGAAAATTATCAATACACTGAAGACGGTGCTGCCAAATCATGCATACCTGTACTGAAAAGCCAAAGTTTATCTAAGATATTTCAAAAGTGTCAGTAACAGCTCATATCCTGGGCACATAAAATCTATCTCCTACCCTCTATGAGGGTCCTTACTGACTCCCTGAGATCAGTGCAAGTATAATAATTTCTCGAATATTTGAAGCCCTTTAGTTAGTCAGTATGGAGGTTACAAAATAATTCTACAGTTTTACAGCCACAGATTATCTCTATGTTTTGGTTCCTTCTACAGCCAACAAATCTCACAGCCCTCTGCTCGTAGCTGCTGCTAGGGGTAATACTTCTAACCTAATTTTGATAACTAATGACCTTGAAAGCTCTCAGTGTATCATAGAAAATCTGTATACTGGCTGTGTCAAGGGCTAGCTACAAAACACCAACAAAATATACACTGTGCAAGAGAAGCCTCCACTTGTGCCACAATTTGCTTAGCTTTGGGGAAAAACCCTTAACTCTAATATTGTGTACAAAGGAGTTATTCCCACTTCCACCTAGCACAGCACATCTTTGTAATATCTACCACATGCATTTATACATCTCAACGACTATTGTGATCTCTTGCATCATAATTTATGTATTTAAAATTACTCTCCACATTGAATCAAGATCTTATGAATACTCATAAACATTCCTCACTGGCTTAGACAAGGTATATTACACTGAAATCAATTTGAGCACATGTGATATGATTGCTTCTTTTACAGATATTTGGGAAGTTTTGAACGTGAAGGCATTTTGATGATTGAAATGGAATATGCAGATGGTGGAACGTTGGCTCAGATGCTCTCCCAGCGCACTGTTCATCTTAATGAGAGAGAAATACTTCTACTGTTTCAGCAGATTGTTAGTGCAATACAGTATATGCATCACCACAACATACTTCATAGGTAGTAAAGTGCATACATTTATCTTATAGCTAAAACATAATTGTAATAAAATCTCATATTTAGAGTGCACCGCTGTTGCTTGATGCTCACAATGACTCTGCTTTTGGCCACAACCTGAAGGTGACCATTTATCTGGTTGGTGATCAGGTCCACATAACAGGCTGTACAAAAGCTGTAGAAGACCTAGTGGAAGATATGACTGCTTTCACAAGTGGCTTTGCCTCTGATCTAAAATGATAGGGCACGCCTTTGGCATGATTGGGATAGGATGTGCCATTTGGGTGTAAAGAACAGGTTGCACTTAATCTTCAATAGGTATATGACTCATGTGGAAAAGAGCTGTAAATATGTGTGGCATCAGGATGGATCAGGATATGTCACTCATTGGGTGGGCAATGGAATACCACTTTTGGAGTGGTAGAAGGATTCAGGGTAGAATAACTCTCATTTCTGAGGATCATGAAAAGTGTAGTGAAAACCCTCATTTAAATTTTTCAATGGATTAAAAAATGTAAATCATGGGAAAATTTAAACAATAGAAAATGAATTTTTAATACTGTAATGTTGTTGTTGTTGTGGTCTTCAGTCCTGAGACTGGTTTGAAGCAGCCTTCCATGCTACTCTATCCTGTGCAAGCTTCTTCATCTCACAGTACCTTCTGCAGCCTACATCCTTCTGAATCTGCTTAGTGTATTCATCTCTTGGTCTCCCTCTATGACTTTTACCCTCCACGCTGCCCTCCAATACTAAATTGGTGATCCCTCAATGTCTCAGAACATGTCCTACCAACCGATCCCTTCTTCTAGTCAAGTTGTGTCATAAGCTCCTCTTCTTCCCAATTCTATTCAGTACCTCCTCATTAGTTATGTGATCTACCCATCTAATCTTCTTCATTCTTCTGTAGCACCACATTTCGAAAGCTTCAATTCTCTTCTTGTTTAAACTATTTATTGTCCACATTTCACTTCCATACATGGCTACACTCCATACAAATACTTTAAGAAATGACTTCCTGACATTTAAATCTATACTCAATGTTAACAAATTTTTCTTCTTCAGAAACTCTTTCTGTGCCATTGCCAGTCTACATTTTATATCCTCTCTACTTCAACCATCATCAGTTATTTTGCTCCCCAAATAGCAAAACTCCTTTACTACTTAAAGTGTCTCATTTCCTAATCTAATTCCCGCAGCATCACCCGACTTAATTCGACTGCATTCCATTATCCTCGTTTTGCTTTTGTTGATGTTCTTCTTATACCCTCCTTTCAAGACACTGTCCATTCCATTCAACTGCTCTTCCAAGCCCTTGCTGTCTCTGACAGAATTACAATGTCATCAGTGAACCTCAAAGTTTTTATTTCTTCTCCATGGATTTTAATACCTACTCCGAACTTTTCTTTTGTTTCCTTTATTGCTTGCTCAAAATACAGATTGAATAACATTGGGGCTAGGCTACAACCCTGTCTCAATCCCTTCCTAATGATTGCTTCCCTTTCATACCCCTCGACCCTTATAACTGCCATCTGCTTTCTGTACATATTGTAAATATCCTTTCGCTCCCTGTATTTTACCTCTGCCACCTTCAGAATTTGAAAGAGAGTATTCCAATCAACATTCTTAAAAGCTTTCTCTAAGTCTACAAATGCTAGAAATGTAGGTTTACCTTTCCTTAATCTTTCTTCTAAGATAAGTCGTAGGGTCAGTATTGCCTCACGCGTTCCAACAATTCTACGGAATCCAAACTGATCTTCCCCGAGGTCAACATCTACCAGTTTTTCCATTCATCTTTAAAGTATTCACATTTGTATTTTGCAGCTGTGACATATTAAACTGATAGTTCGGTAATTTTCACATTTGTCAACACCTGCTTTCTTTGGGATTGGTATTATTATATTCTTCTTGAAGTCTGAGGGTATTTCACCTGTCTCATACATCTTGCTCACCAGATGGTAGAGTTTTGTCAGGACTGGCTCTCCCAAGGCTGTCAGTAGTTCTAATGGAATGTTGTCTACTCCGGGGGCCTTGTTTCGACTCAGGTCTCTCAGTGCTCTGTCAAACTCTTCACGGAGTATCGTATCTCCCATTTCATCTTCATCTACATCCTCTTCCATTTCCATAATATAGTCCTCAAGTACATCACCCTTGTATAGACCCTCTATATACTCCTTCCACCTTTCTGCTTTCCCTTCTTTGCTTAGAACTGGGTTTCCATCTGAGCTCTTAATATTCATACAAGTAGTTCTCTTTTCTCCAAAGGTCTCTTTAATTTTCCTGTAGGCAGTATCTATCTTACCCCTAGTGAGATAAGCCTCTACATCCTTACATTTGTCCTCTAGCCATCCCTGCTTAGCCATTTTGCACTTCCTGTCTATCTCATTTTTGAGACGTTTGTATTCCTTTTTGCCTGCTTCATTTACTGCATTTTTATATTTTCTCCTTTCATCAATTAAATTCAATATTTCTTCTGTTATCCAAGGGTTTCTACTGGCCCTCATCTTTTTACCTATTTGATCCTCTGCTGCCTTCACTATTTCATCCCTCAAAGCTACCCATTCTTCTTCTACTGTATTTCTTTCCCCCATACCTGTGAATTGTTCCCTTATGGTCTCCCTGAAACTCTGTACAACATCTGGTTCTTTCAGTTTATCCAGGTCCCATCTCCTTAAATTCCCACCTTTTTGCAGTTTCTTCAGTTTTAATCTACAGTTCATAACCAATAGATTGTGGTCAGAGTCCACATCTGCCCCTGGAAATGTCTTACAATTTAAAACCTGGTTCCTAAATCTCTGTCTTACAATTATATAATCTATCTGATACCTTTTAGTATTCCAGGGTTCTTCCATGTATACAACCTTCTTTCATGATTCTTGAACCAAGTGTTAGCTATGATTAAGTTATGCTCTGCACAAAATTCTACCAGGCGGCTTCCTCTTTCATTTCTTAGCCCCAATCCATATTCACCTACTATGTTTCCTTCTCTTCCTTTTCCTACTCTCGAATTCCAGTCACCCATGACTATTAAATTTTCGTCCCCCTTCACTACCTGAATAATTTCTTTTTTTTTCATCATACATTTCATCAATTTCTTCATCATCTGCAGAGCTAGTTGGCGTATAAACTTGTACTACTGTGGTAGGCGTGGGCTTCGTGTCTATCTTGGCTACAATAATGTGTTCTCTATGCTGTTTGTAGTAGCTTACCAGTACTCCTATTTTTTTTATTCATTGTTAAACCTACTCCTGCATTACCCCTATTTGACTTTGTATTTATAACCCTGTATTCTCCTGACCAAAAGTCTTGTTCCTCCTGCCACTGAACTTCACTAATTCCCATTATATCTAACTTTAACCTATCCATTTCCCATTTTAAATTTTCTAACCTACCTGCCCCATTAAGGGATCTGACATTCCATGCTCCGATCTGTAGAACGCCAGTTTTCTTCCTCCTGATAACGACGTCCTGTTGAGTAGTCCAGAATATTTTACCCAAGAGGACGCCATCATCATTTAATCATACAGTAAAGCTGCATGCCCTCGGGAAAAATTACGGCTGTAGTTTCCCCTTGCTTTCAGCCATTTGCAGTACCACAAGTGCAAGGCCGTTTTGGTTAATCTTACAAGGCCAGATCAGTCAATCATCCAGACTGTTGCCCCTGCAATTACTGAAAAGGCTGCTGCCCCTCTCCAGGAACCAAACATTTGTCTGGCCTCTCAACAGATACCCCTCCGTTGTGGTTGCACCTATGTTACGGCTATCTGTATCGTTGAGGCACGCAAGCCTCCCCACCAAGGGCAAGGTCCATGGTTCATGGGGGGGGAGTACTGTAATATACTTTATAAAATGTGAGTAATCCATTTTATTAATTGTATTAGTCTTTAAATTCAAATTCTTGATTTTACATATGTTTGATATTTCCTGAATACGATAGTAGTTTTTACTTTTTTAGCAAAAAATTCAGAACTGTGCTTTGTTTCAGTTTCTGGTGATTTTTTCTATTTTATTATCTAGTTCATGAAGTTTTGATGTCTACCTCTGTAACATAAATATATTTTTCTAATATAATCACTAATGCATTTAGTAAAACTTTAGCGGAAGTCAAAAGCGGTTAAGACATGGACATATGCTGCATTCACACGAAAGGTGTAAGAAAATTCAATGCCCAAACTGACAGATATGCTGATGGAGACAACAACAAACATAATTTGTTAAGCAGTCAGATGTCAGGAAGGTAAACTGAATGAGTGCAGAGTATCCAGTAGGTCACCAAGTGTGTTTGAGAATAGAACAGTGTTAAATATGTTTCTGTCCTTTATTGTTCTGATCATTATCACAATAAATGTTCGAAATGAGCACCACCTACTTCAGCAAATAGCTATTACCAGATCAGCACATTCTGTATGTGTGTGGCTGCTGCAAGAATTATTGCAACTAATTTCTCTTATTAGTTCACCTTGGTAGAGGACAATACAGTTTCGTGCAGTCCCAGAGAGAGAAGTCCAGTGGAGTGAAGTCCAGGGATCTAGCAGGTCGATGTACAGGTTGTACCCAGTCTGCCTTCAGTTTTTGAAAATACAGATTGATGCTGCACATAGTGATTCTGTAAAACATGCCATGACACTACCAAACAGAAATCACATCCTCCCTCTGATAGTGGTACCTCCTCCAGTAAAGCTGGCAATTGTTCATTCAAGAACTGTCTGTATGTTGGCCTCTTGCTGAAAAGGCAAGATTTAGGGCCCATAAAAATAGTTGACAGTGATTCTAACCCACATGTTTACAATGCATTGTCTCTGATGACCTCAAGTAAATGTCGTTCATGGGTTTCAAGCCACCTATATGTGCAAGTTGTGACAAGTGTACATGCTTTATATGTAAATTGAGCCTCATCCATAAACAGAACAACTGAAGGTGTTTGTTAGCCAGTTCTGGAAACTGGAATACAGACTCCACCAAGATGGATAATCATCTGGTTCCAGGGCTTATATATTGGTAGAACAAACTTTTCACATAGCACATTCCATATAAACTATGGTGAACATCAAACTCAGCTGTGATTGCTCAGTGCTTGCCTCAGACCTGTTCACAAATCATAACAGCATGTCTTCTTTGAAGCTACGTGTGAAAACCATCCACTATCTGCCTGCATTCAGCCTGTGTATGATTAATATGCAAGTATTGTTGATTCACTAAAGGATTAAACTTCACGTGTAATAATGGAGACATCTTCTTGCACAAAAATATTCGTGTTACATTCACTGAACTCTTGGACCATTGCTTTGGCTGCACCATAAACAAAAGCAGTGCTGCAGTTTTCTCCATGTGTAGTACTCCATGTTATGTATTATTTTATTTATTTATTTTTATTTTTTATTTATTTATTTGGTCCTGTTGATTACATATTATACAGCCAGTGTACAAGTAATATAGGACAAGTCAATTGATGCAATTACAGTAGTACATTAACATTTATACATCACATTGCACAGACCTTGGGTTATTTTACAAGAACAATTACTTGCATGCAATATTAAAGCCTGCATTATGACAAAAACAGTTTAAGTGATTGTTTCAAATAGTAGAATAAGTGTCAGTGCATATTTTTATGCTACTGACATATATAAGGAAGTAAATTTTCTTCATGGTCATGGTTTGAATGAATACAAGTTTTAGAGCACAACATGTTGTTTACTGGGTCAGTACAAACATCCAGACATCGCAACACTATTTACCTTGTATCATCTTTGGTATAACAATGTTTGAAGAGCATACATTTTAAATATTTCCTCCACCCCATGGGTACTTACACATACTCAGTATGCTCAGTCAGTAAATGTTTCCAACATCTGGTTGCTTACCAAAATGTACTTGTTGTTGACTCCATTGTGATATCTGTCAGTCTGGGTGTTAACATTTTTGAACACCTTGTGTATGACACTAAACTGTAGACAAGAGGTACATCTATTACTTCAAATTGTAAAACTTGCTACACCATACAATACAAAATTATTTTATTAGAAAAATATGCAAAATAGAAGATAGCAGTTTGCAACAGGTGATGTTAACAGCTTATATAGTATGATGAAATCTGTCAGAGAATTGCATTAGATAAATGTCATTATGTATCTAAAACGTAAGTACATGGAAGGTAACTGTGAGGAAACCATGGTTAACAGAACAGATACTTCAATTGATTGACAAAAGAATGAAGCACAGTGGAATTTAGGAATAAAGAAACACAAGTCACTTAGGAATCAAATAAACAGGAATTTCAGAAAAGTTGAGGTGAAATAGTTGGAAGAAAAATATGAAGAAATCAAAAAAGAAGCTATTGTTGGAAGAACTAATTCAACATATTGAAAAGTTGAAACAATATTTGGTTAAATTAGAAAACAAGGGTAGTAACATTATGAGTGTAATGGGAATTCAACTGTGAAATGTAGAAGAGAGAGCAGATAGATGCGAGGAGTGCACTGATAGCTTCTATAAAGGCAGGACATGACTGATGATGTGACAGAAGGAGAAATAGCAGTCAATAGTGAAGAGGTAAAGGATCTAATATTAGAATCACAATTTAAAAGAGCTTTGGAAGACTTAAAATCAAATAAAGCAGAAGGGATATATAACCCTCAGAATTTCTCAAATCATTGTAGGAAGTTGTAGCAAGATGGCTATCCATGTTGATGTGGAGAATGTATGTGACTGGCAATATACCAACAGTCTTTTGGAAAAAAACACCATCCACACAGTTCCAAAAATTGGGAAAGCTGACATGTACGAGACTTTTTGCTCAATCTGCTTGACAGCTCTTGCATCCAAACTGCTGAGTAGAGTGATATGTAGAAGAATAGAAAAGAAAACTGAGGTTCTCTTACCTGATGATCAGTTTGGCTTTAGGAAATATAAAAGCACCAGAAACGCAGTTCTGATGTTGCAGTTTATAATGGAAGCAACAGTGAAGAAAAACCAAGACACATTCATAGGATTTGTCAAACTGGTAAAAGCATTTGACAATGTAAAATAACGCAAGAAGTTCAAAATTCTGAGGAAAATAGGGGTAAGCTGTAGGGAAAGACAAGTGATGTACCATATATACAAGAACTAAGAGGAAGCAATATGAGCTCATATTAAAAAGTGTGTAATACAGGGATTTAGTCTTTCACCCCTACTGTGGAGTGGGATTACAATTCAAGGTGAAAGGATATCAGTGATGAGATTAGCTGATGACATTGCTATCTTCAGAGAAAGTGAACAAGAATTACAGAATCTGTTGAATGGAATGAACAGTCTAATGAGTACAGACTATGGACTGAGATTAAAACAAAGAAAGCCAAAAGTAGCAGAAATTAGAATACTGAGAAACTTAACATCAGAATCGGTGACCATGAAGTAGATCAAGTTAAGAAATTCTGCTACCTAGGCAGTAAAATAATGAATAATGGACAGAGAAAAGAGGGGATAAAAAGCAGACTAGCACTGGCAAAAAGGAAATTCGTCATCAAGAGAAGTCTGTTAGCAGCAAACACAGGTTTTAATTTGAGGAAGAAATTTCTGAGAATATATGTTTGAAGCACAACATTGTACGGACCATGGGAAAACCAGAACAGAAGAGAACCAAAGCATTTGAGATATTGCACTACAGAAGAATGTTGAAAATTAGGTGGACTGATGAAGTAAGGAATGAGGAGGTTCCCCACGGAATCAGTGAGGAAAGGAATAAATGGGAAACACTACCAAGAAGAAGGGGCAGATGATGTGACATCTGTTACTACATTAGGGAATTGTTTTCATGGTACTAGTGGGAGCTGTAAAGTGTAAAAACTGTAGAGGAAGAGAGAGATTCAAATATATCCATCAAATAATTAAGGATGCAGGTTTCAATCATTACTATGAGTTTAAAAGATTGGCGCAGGAGACGAATTTGGGGCACACTGCATCAGACCAGTTAGAAGACTGATCACTCACTCACACACACACACACACACACACACACACACACACACACAAAGAAGAAAGAGAAGATGATGATGGATGATGATGAACAGAGTCTAACCAACACCACAGAAATAGGACAGTCTTCAAAAGGACCACAGAAAGTGTGTGACAATTATTATTGTAAATTTGTAAATGTTGTTTAACTCACAGAAATTGAGGCTGTACTGTGCTGTGCTGTGCTGTTACCTCCCAAAATAATCAATGCCTCAGAAATATCTAAATATTCTAAAGATCTTTGTTCCATACATAATTTAATAACATCTCCCTACAATCAAAGTTATTGCATTTTGCATATAATTTCCCAACAAACCCCATATATTTTCTGCAAGGGGCAGCAAATCTAATTTGTATATTACCCAGGAGAGGCACTACCAGAGCTTGTTGCTAGGAGACAAGAACTGTTCCAGCTTGTAATATTTCTACTGATTCAGAGCAAGGGATCTGAGCTCCCAAGAATGTTACCTGTGTAATGTTTGTAAACATTATTTGTTTTCCCCTGCCATGCCTGCATTATTTTATGATAAGTACACCTTTTTTCATGAACATTGTTTCTTTAAGAGTAAATAGTATGAAATTCATGATTACATTACTGTATAAGAAAATGCAGATTAACATTATGAACATAGAAAGTTTAAAGGGATTGATAAAGAGTGTTGTAAATGGCTGGAAAATGTTAACTATGGGAACATGAATGTAGGGCTTTTACTGCAGTTGGAGCCCTGGTAAATTCTTCTGGTCCAGTGTAATATTGCATAACAAGATGGGAAGGGATGGTGCTCCTTTGTTCTGATTCATGGAAGTGGTTATCAGCAGTGACTAGTAGGGATACAGATGGCAATGGGCTGGTGTTGGTTGAGGTATAATGAAAGAAGTGGTTTCTCTTCAATGTGGAAAATTAGGCTGCAGACAATGGGTTGAGGGCATTGGTCAAAGAAAGCAAGATTATTTTTATGGATGCGCAGTAACTAGCTACAACTGGGTGTTCAGTATGTTTAGGACAGTGGATTTTGGTACGCATTAGAATGAAGATTTGTGGGGGTATATCTGAGGGTAAGGAAAAATATGGATTTAGGGGAGAGGATGTGGGGTGAACCTAAGGATTTCAATAGGGATAGGAGGCTATGCTGAGCATCTGAGATTAAATCACTAGGACAGGGTTTGTGAATAAAAGTTATTGTTCATCATAAAGAGTGTTGCATTTGAAAGAAATATAACTTTAAAAAATAATACCACAAATGAATAAATGGTCAACAGGATACAAATACAGTGAACCTTAACAGGTCAGAATATAAAACATACATAAACACAGTGTAGGAATCTGAAACATCTCTTTAACATGGAAACTTCCATCACAAATAGAATGTGGGTGAACCTAATGTAAGTTGGATTATATCACAAGAGAGGCTATAGAAAATCAAATATTTTGTGTAATGGACACATAGCATTTAGGGTAGTAATGGGGCAAGTGGAGGCTGGTCAGAGTGTCACAGTTGAATAAGAAGTGGAAAGCAACAAATAATGAATGTATGCTGACATGAATAAAATACACTTTTTGTGTGTCCATATCCTGGAATTAGCTTCCATATAAAGGCAGAAAATAAGAGCATGAAAGTCATACCAATGTTGCAGGATTTGGAAATTATAGATATTTGTAGGAAGTCACTGTATTGAAAAATGATAAAACATCACCATCTCTAGATTTCAGTTGCTATTTGAAGACTGTGTAAATATTTGAAATAATAATTACTACTAATAAAACACTTACACTCATTTCAGAAACTTTTTGATGTGTATAGTGACAAATAAAAAGATCACCTTTCCACACTCCATACTTACATCTGAGACTCACCTGGAAGCCATACTGACTTATTATTATATTTCTCAAGTAATTCATACACTGTGATTCCATATATGATCAAAATTTTACTTCGAGACAGCTTTGGCTACACACTATCATGTCTTCATAATTTCCGATCTTAAAGTGGGCTAGTGCCTGTGAACAACAAAGTTCAGTGGCAGGAAGAACAGAACATCTGGTCAATTGAATACAGGGTTATGAATACAAAGTCATGTAGGGATAATGTGGGAGTGGGTTTAATAATGAATAAGAAAATAGGAATGCAGGTAAGCTACTATGAAAAGCATATTGAATGCATCATCATACCCAAAATAGACATGAAGCCCACACCTGCCACAGTAGCATGAGCTCATATGACGACTAGCTCCACAGATGATACAGAGATTCGAGAGATATGTGATGAGACTAAAGTAATTGTGCAGGTAGTTAAAGGAGACAACATTTAATTGTGATGGAGGACTGGAATTCAATAGTAGTAAAAGGAAGAGAAGAAAAAATAGCAGGTGAATATCAATTGGGGGAAAGGAACAAAAGAGGAAGCCACCAGGTGGAATTTTGCACAGAGCATAATTTAATCAGTTAATTTAAGAATCATGAAAGAAGGTTGTAACAAGGAAGAGACCTGGAAACATCTGAAGGTCTCAGATTGATTATATAATGGTTAGACAGAGATTTCAGAACCAGTTTTTAAATTGTAAGACATCTCCAGGGGTAGACATGGATTCTGAACACAATTTATTTGATGTGAACTGTAGAAAAAAAAAAAAAAAAAAAAGGGTGGGAAATTAAGGAGATAGGAGCTGGGTAACTTATAAAAAGCAGAGGTTGCTGAGAGTTTCAGAAGGAGCATTAGGCAACATTGGCAGAACAGAGGAAAGGAATACAGTAGACGATGAGTGGGTAGCTGTAAGAGATGAAATAGTGAAGGTAGCAAGGGATCAAATAAGTAAAATTCAAGGCCTAGTAGAATTCCTTGGATAACACCAAAGATATCAAATTTAACTGGCCAAATTTAAAATGCAGCAAATGAAGTGAATGAAAGGGAATACATACTTCAAAAAACTGAGATTGACAGGAAGTGGAAATTGGATAAGCAGAAATGGTTGGAGGACAAATGTAAGGATTTAGAAGCATATTTAACTACAGGAAATTGAAGAGACTGCCTACAGGAAAATTAAATCAACTTTTGGAGAAAAGAGAAGCAGATGTATGAATATCAAGAGCACGGATGGGAAAACAGTACTGCACGAAGAAGGGAAAGCTCAAAGGTGGAAGTAGTATATAGAGGGTAAATACAAGGGAGATGAACTTGAAGGCTATATTATAGAGATGGAAGAGGATATAGATGAAGATGAGAAGGGAGACATGATACTGTGAGAAGAATTTGACAGAGCTACTGATAGCCTTGGGGGAGCCAGCCATGATGGAACTTTTCCATCTGTTGTGCAAGTTGTAGGAGACATGCAAAGTACCCTCAGACTTCAAGAAGAATGTCATAATTCCAATTCCAAAGAAAGAAATTCATGACAGGTGTGAAAATTATAAAACAATTGGTTTAATAAGTCATGGCTTTAAAATACTAACATCAATTCTTTACAGAATGGAAAAACTGGTAGAAGCCGGCCTCAAGGAAGGTCAGTCTAGATCCCAGAGAAATGTAGGAACCTAAATACGGGGAGAAAAAGGCTATTTACAACTTGCGTAGAAACCAGATGGTAGTTATAGGAGTCGAGGGGCATGAAAGGGAAGCAGTGGTTGAGAATGGAGTGAGACAGGGTTGTAGCCTATCCCCAATCTTATTTAGTCTGTATATTGTCTTAGAAGATAGGTTAAGAAAAGGTAGAACTATGTTTATAGCATTTTTAGGCTTAGAGAAAGCTTTTGACAATGTTGACTAGAATAATCTCTTTGAAATTATGGAGGTGGGACAGGTAAAATACAGGGAGTGAAAGGCTATTTACAACTTGTGTAGAAAGCAGATGGCAGTTATAGGAGTCGAGGGGTATGACAGGGAAGCAGTGGTTGAGAATGGAGTGAGACAGCGTTGTAGCTTATCCCCAATCTTATTTAGTCTGTATATTGGGTAAGCAGTAAAGGAAACCAAAGAAAAATTTGGAGTAAGAGTTGAAATACAGGGAGAAGAAATAAAAACTCTGAGGTTTGATGATGATATTTTTATACTGCCAGAGACAGCAAAAGACTTGGAAGAACAATGGAATGGAATGGACAGTGCCATGAATGGAGAGTATAAGATGAACATCAACAAAAACTGAACAAGAATAATGGAATGTAGTAAAATTCAATCAGGTGATAGTAAGGCAATCAGATTAGGATATGAGTCACTTAAAGTGGTGGTAAGTTTTTTATTTGGGCAGCTAAATAACTGATGATGGCCGAGGTAGAGAGGATATAAAATATGGACTGGCAAAGGCAAAAAAAGTGTTTCTGAAGAAGAGAAATTTGTTAACATCAAATACAGACTAAAATGTTAGGAAGTCTTTCCTGAAGGTATTTATCTGGAGTCTAGCCATCCATGGAGGTGAAATATGGACAATAAACAGTTTAGACAAGAAGAGAAGACAAGCTTTTGAAATGTAGTGCTGAATGCTGAAGATTAGCTAGGTATACCACATAACTAATGAAGAGGTACTGAATAGAATTGGGGAGACAAGAAATGTGTGGCACAACTGGACTTAAAGAAGGGTACTTTGATAGGACACATTCTTAGTTATCAAGCGATCACCAATTTAGTACTGGAAGGCTGTGAGGGGGGGGGGGGGGGGGGGGGGGGGTAAAAATTGTAGAGGGATACTAAGAGATATATACAGTAAGCAGATTCAGAAGAATGCTGGTTGTAGTAGGTGCTCAGAGATGGAGAGGCTTGCGCAGGATATAGTAGCACGGAGAGCTGGACTGGAGACCACACCAACAACAACTTCTGACTATCCACATGTTTGAAACTATGTTGATAAATCTGTGATGTAATGATATTATGACCATTAACATGGAAACACACTGACCTTACACTATGCTAAAAAAGAAAAATACTGTACACTATTTTCATTAGCAGCAGTCACATAATAGAGGGGACTTCTTCAAAAGGGGGATTACTTCAAATACTGTTAGCATACAGATACTGAGAATCTATAAATGCAACTAATACTTTGAAATAACACTTAAGGGGCATAAAATGATAATGATAATATAAAAAACAGAATAAGGAAAACAACCTTCCATCATACAGGGAAGACATGAAGTGTTTCGATAAGTACATAAAGTACAAATTTCACATTGGAACTAATTGTATTAAGCTTGTAATTATTTCATAAAACATTCACACACACACACACACACACACACACACACACACACACACACACACATTCAGAAAGAGAGAGAGAGAGGGGGGGGGGGGTTACCAAAGAAAAATCACCAGACAACAGTATGTTTTCAGAAGTTGTTATTTTATTTAGATGAGCAGTTTCAGCATCTCATTAATACCAACTTCAGGCCACTGCATGTTAAAATTGACTAGTGCACATGTTGTAAAAAGATATATCACAGTTGACAGTTAAAGAAAATGAAACCTAATTGTAGAAGCCCATAAAACCTACAAAATGCAATATGCAGCATTAAAAAGAGTAACTGTGCAACAAAGCACAAGAAATTAAAATATTTATGCATACTGGTTAGCACTGAAAGTTACTAATTTGTAATGTGACATAACAGAATTCTAGTAGAACATCCCAAACATTTGGAAAAAAATGATGAAATAGACAATATACAAAATCAGAAGCACAAATGAATAAAGCCTGTCTAGTTTTTTCCCTTTTTCATTCCTTTCTACTTTATTTATTATTTATAAATATTTTTTGTTTAAAAAGCCTTCATAGTTCTTGTAGGTGAGAAACACCCTAGTTCTCAGGAAAACCTATCCTCATCCCAGTAAAAATGTTACAATGTAGCCCATGGAGTAAACAATAATGTGCATATCTGTTGCCTAAGTATTATCAACTCTAGTGATGTAGCAGAATTAGTTGTCACCATATCCAAAAACACAACCAGAGGCAAAACCCCAATGGTTGACAAATTACTAAGAAAATAATGGTAAGCAAAAATCTTGCAAGGAATACTCAAGTAACACCTAGAGGGGATAATATTATATACCAAAGGAAAAAATAAAAATATATGATCTAGTGTTCCTTAAACATCAATTAACCAGTGTGAAAATACTAGGGTGGAACAAACAAGGACCCCAAATACCATATTAACCATGTGGAGTCTTCCAAAAATCTCAGTAGACTATATAATTACTATTTCTTTGGTAATACAAGATATCATAACATCTACCTATTTATATAATGACAAAAACCATCCAACTAGGAGCTAACATATAGCAAGCTGTATGGCAAAAGGTAGCTTTGAGACAGGAAAGGTTTAAAGTATGGTGAGTGTACAAAATCAGTAAGACTACAAAGTATAAGCTCACTAATTAAGGAACATACTGGCGACAAAAGGAGCAGTATCTGTCAGTGAAAAAAGAGAGTTTAAATGACCTCATACCATAAACCAGTCATGGAAATGGACCAATAGTATCTGCCTGCCAATTAATTGATGTTTAAGGGACACCAAGTCATATATTTTTACTTTTTGATTTGGTATATAGTATTATCCCCCTAGGTATTTTGTGAGTATTCCTCACAATATTTCTGCTTGCTGTTGTTCACTTAATAATTTGTCAGCTGTTGAGTTTTGCCTCTGGTTGCATTTTATGATAGTGTGACAAGTAATTATCATATATCAGTAATGGTGATAATACTTAGGCAATATTAAATTAAAAGGAAGGTCAGCATTGGTCGTAATTATTATAACCTTTAATCACTAATAAATTGCGTGGATACACAAAC
This sequence comes from Schistocerca piceifrons, assembly GCF_021461385.2. Classification (NCBI taxonomy): domain Eukaryota; kingdom Metazoa; phylum Arthropoda; class Insecta; order Orthoptera; family Acrididae; genus Schistocerca; species Schistocerca piceifrons. The sequence goes on along the minus strand of NC_060140.1, from coordinate 638,792,066 downwards.
GTAGAAACAATAGCTGGTTACATGCTACCAATTCCATATCGGTCATTCGACTGCCATGCCGTGACATGCGGCCGGTGCCGTTCGTAGCTAGGTGGCGCTCCCGCGCTTAGCCGAGTTGCGGAGCGCCTCTATCGCCGTTTGCGCGTACTGACGTGGCGGCACTATTAAATGTCGTGGCACTGTCACAACACTTTTCCCCCCTTGAAAAGAAACACTCACTTACTGGGAGACACGGACAGCGCAGAGACATCCATGGCCTCTTGGGAGGCCCCAAGAAGATCCCGCGGAGAAACACGAGAGTACGGTCGAAAATGTCCAGGACAGAAGCCCGTGCATGGAATGTGTTTCCTGGATGAGATGATGGGTGAAAGCTCCGGAGCAGCATCCATAGGTGTCATGGACCTGGGGGTGTGCTCCAGTGAGATGGGTCCCAGAGAAGGCGGCGTCGCGACTGGGGCCGGTTCTGGCATACTCGGAAGCGGTAGCGACGTCGGCTGCAGCAACACGCATGGGAGATCGGCAGCAGCGACAGGACTGGCTTCTCGGGCTGCTGGAGGCGAAGGAAGGGGCGGTGGCACCGGCATGGCCACCACTCGTGGGTGCATCTGCTCGTAATGGCGAACAACCATGCCGTCATCCGTACATATTTCACAAAGCCGGCAGCCGCAAAGAGCCTTGACCACCCCTGGAATCCATTTAGGGCGAGATCCATACCCCGTGCCCACATGTTGGGGCCCACCGAGTATTTTCCGGCACGAGGGGACACAGTACAAGGCCTGACAGGGTGAAGCAGGTGCAGTAGAGTGCGCGGTTGGCGGCCATGCAAGAGTTCAGCAGGGCTGCGATCACCCAGAGGCGTGAAGCGATAAGAACTCAGAAAATGCAACAGAGCGTCATCTGTGGAAAAATCAGTAAGGAATTTTTTCATCTGGCTTTCGAAAGTGCGGACAAGGCGCTCGACATCCGCATTCGATTGCGGACGGAAGGGCGGTGCTGTAACATGATGAATCCCGTGTCCAGTACAAAAATCACAGAAGGCCTGCAAAGAGAACTGAGGGCTATTGTCCGTGACGATCGTGGATGGAAGACCTTCTAGCACAGCAAAGATTTTGGACAAAGCCAGGATCATCGCTGCAGTGGTGGGCGACGGACATCAAACAACAAACGGAAACTTTGAGAAGGCGTCAATCAACAGCAGCCAATAAGTGCCGAGGAAGGGGCCGGCAAAGTCAGTGTGCACCCGTTCCCATGGCTGCGCTGGGTCAGGCCATGGAGAGGGCATTGTACGGGGTGCAGCCAGTTGTTGAGCACACTGACCACACGCAGCGACCATGTGGGCGATGTCCAAATCAATACCGGGCCAATAAACGTGCCTGCGGGCCAGGGACTTAGTCCGAGAAATCCCCCAATGGCCTTCATGCAACAGTTTAAGAACATCTTTGCGAAGAGAGGCTGGCACCACGACCCGTGGAGATGCGCCATCCATGGTGAGAAGAACAACACCATCACAAACAGACAGATGAAGGTGCAAGGCATGGTAGTTGCGAAGGGGATCCGATGCCCGCCCTCGCCTAGAAACGCCTGAAGTTCTTTTACTGTAGATGGCTGGGGTAGAGCGGTAATGGCCGCAACATGCTGACATAGAGGACGTATACCCTCATGGGACAAGTGGAAACCAAGGTACACGATGGAGGGTTGGAAGAACTGTGACTTGTCCAGACTGCACTTCAACCCAGCCTAATGCAGAACCCGAACAGTGAACGCAAATTGTGAAGGTGCTCCTCAGTGGAGGTCCCCGTGACAACAATGTCATCCAGATAGTTTATGCAGCCGGGAACGGAAGCCCTGAGCTGTTCCAAAAACTGCTGAAAAATGGCCGGCGCACTAGCGACGCCAAACGGTAACCGCTGGTACTGATACAACCCACAAGGAGCGTTGATGACGAGAAATTCCTTGGAAGACGCATCCAATGGAAACTGATGGTATGCCTCCAATAAGTCAAGTTTGGAAAAGAACTGGCCCCCAGCGAGCTTGGTAAATAACTTCTCAAGACGGGGAAGAGGATAAGTGTCAATGAGGCTCTGAGCATTGACAGTGGCTTTAAAATCACCACACAATCGCAGACTCCCGTTTGGTTTAGAAACCACCATGATTGGCGATTCCCATTCGCTGGAGGTAACAGGAAGGAGAATCCCTGAAGCTGTTAACCTGTCAATCTCAGCCTTGACAGGTGCACGCAACGCCACCGGAATAGGGCGTGCCCGGAAAAACTTAGGGCGAGCTGTAGGTTTAAGAGTAATGTGGGCTTCAAAATCCTTGGCACGACCCAGACCAGCAGAGAACACGGACGAGAATTCAGAACACAATCCATCCAGCTGTTGATACGGAATATCCTCAGATATGAGGTGCACATCATCATCAATGGAGAACCCGAACAACTGGAAAGCATCATAACCGAACAGGTTTTCAGTGCCCGCATGATCCACCACATACAACATGAGGGGCCTAACAACAGACATGTAGGCAGTGGAAGCATCAAACTGGCCAACGATAGGAATTTTCTGTTTATTATAAGTTCTCAGATTTCGCGTAACTGGAGACAAGGGAGGGGAGCCCAACTCCAAATACGTGTGAGAATTAATGAGAGTTACTGCAGAGCCAGTGTCCACTTGCATGCGAATGTCTTTATCCAGAACACGAACAGTAACAAACAACTTATTTGTTTGAGAAAGCACACATTTAACATCCATGTCCGATGCCTCGTCCTCATCAACAGGAACTTTAGGGGAATGACACACAGAAGCAATGTGGCCTTTTTTCCTACATGAATTACATGTGGCCCAATGTTTTGGACACGCGGCCCTGTCATGCTGTATGAAACAACGTGGACAAGAAGGAAGTGCAGAACGAACCTGCTTCTGTGGTTGCTGTTTTCGCTGGCCCAACGCGACATTGTTGACGCGAGTGAACCACCGCCACATCGTCAGTCCCCTGGGAAACAGGTAAAGTGTCCGTGTCGAAAGTGGTCTGTATAGCGCCTACATCACACCATGCGTCTATTTGCGCACCAGCAGCATGAGACACTTCAAAAGATTGAGTGATGCTTAGAACTTCTGACAACGACGGGTTTGGCAGTTGTAAGGCACGTTGCCGAACTTCTTTATCAGAAGCAAGCCGTAGAATAGCATCCCTAACCATTGAATCAGCATAAGACTCATGATGAGTGTCCGTGACAAACTGACATTTCCTACTCAGACCATGTAGTTCCGTCGCCCAAGCCCGGTAAGATTGATGGAGCTGTTTACGACACTGGTAGAACGCCACGCGGGAGGCAACGATGTGGGTGTTTTTTTGATAATAGTTAGGCAATAAGTCACACATTTCTTGGAAGGACAGAGAGGCAGGTTCCCGCAGCGGGGCTAACTGAGATAGCAGCTGATAGATCCATGGGGAAATCCAAGATAGAAATAACGACTTACACATAGGAGTGTCGACAACACTGAAAGCCAAGAAGGGTTGCCAGAAACGCTTCTCATAATCCTCCCAGTCTTCAGCGGCCTCGTTGTAAGGAGGGAACGGAGGCAGAGAAGAGGAAGACAGACGATGAGTAAGTGACGTCGACAACGCCTGAATAGCAGTTGTCAGCTGTGTTTGTTGTTCAATGAGCGCTTGCATAAGCTGTTCCATGTCTGCACTGACATGAACACACAAATCCACAACACAGGAACAAAAATATCCGACCTCATCGCCAAAAAGTCTTATAACCTTTAATCACTAATAAATTGCGTGGATATACAAACGTAGAAACAATAGCTGGTTACATGCTACCAATTCCGTATCGGTCATTTGACTGCCGTGCCGTGACATGTGGTCGGCACCGTTCGTAGCTAGGTGGCGCTCCCGCGCTCAGCCGAGTTGCAGAGTGCCTCTATCGCCGTTTGCGCGTACTGACGTGGCAGCACTATTAAATGTCGTGGCACTGTCACAACAGTAATATTGTTGTTTCATTGATAGCAAAATGAATTTAATGTGTACAGCACTGAAGATGATCACTATGTGATCAAAAATCGATTTTGCTATCAATAAAAGATCAATATTATGACCAACGCTGACCTTCCTTTTAATTTAATTCATTTCATTCATTTATTGGTCCATTTGATTCATTACATACTTAAACAGTACATTGAATATAGGACAAGTCAAAATTGCGAAAGGAGCAGAAAAACACACACACACACACACACACACACACACACACACACACAGAGAGAGAGAGAGATAGAGAGAGAGAGAGAGAGAGAGAGAGAGAGAGAGAGAGAGAGAGCATGACAAAATTAATTACAGATAACAATCATAAATTACAAGTGACATATATAGCAATTTGAATTTATCCATTATTACATAATCATTGTTTACAAGGCTATTTTTTGTAATTTAAAAATTCTTTTACAGAGTAAAAACATTTTTCCACTAGAAATGACTTAACATTATGTTTAAAAAAATTTTATGTTGCTGTGATCTTAAATCACTGAGTAGGCTGTTATATAGCTGAACTGTTATCTGTGATACACTTTTTTGGTACAGTGCTGTTCTACACTGTGACATGTGGATATTATTTGTGTTTCTTGTGTTGTAAATGTGTATATGCTTATTTTGTTGAAGATGTCTAGTTTGGTTTAAAAAATACTTATTTGCAATCAGGATACACTCATATATGTAAAGGCTCGGTAGGCTCATTATATTCATCTGGATGAAATGTGGTCTACATGTTTCCAGTTTTCTTAGGTTGCAGATAGCCCTGATTGCTCTTTTCTGCATCCTAAAGATCTTTATGCTGGTGGCCTAATATATATGGTTGTTGTGCACACAGCACTGCATGGAGTCACCAATCGCTTAGGCAATAGATATGCACACTATTGTGCACACCACAGGTTACATCACGATGTTTTAATTGGAATGAGGATAGATTTCTCTAAGAACTAGGGTGTTCCTCACCTACAAGAATTACAAATAATTTTACACAACAGATTTAGAAAACAAAAATAATTCATAGTAAAAAAGAAATAAAATAAAAAAGGAAAGAAAAGGAAGAAACTAGACAAGCTTTATTTGTTTGTGCTCCTTAATTTGTATAATCTATTCCTTTTTTTAAAAAAAAAAAGTTTGGCTTGTTCTATTATATATGGTAACTCTGTGATGTCAAATTGGTTAGTTTTGATGCTAATCAGTGTGTGTACATATTCTGCTTTGGTATACTTTGTGTGCAAAGGTACTCTTCTTAACACTGCATAATGCATTTTGTAGGTTTTTAAGAACTTTCATTATTATGTTTCATTTTCTGTAATGTCAACAGTCGTATATTTGATATAAACAACATGTATAACTGTTGTTTTTAACATACAATGGCCTGAAGATGGTGTTAATGATGTGCAAAACTGGTTGCCTAAATAAAGTAACAACTTCTGAAAACATATGGCTGTTTGGTAATTTTTCTTTGGTTAATATCTGACCAGGCACTGTCCCACATCCAAGATGGAGCAACAGAGATTGACATAGAAGAAGTGATGCAAGGAATTGATGTGGATCATGAAGAGGCATAGACAGGGGTAAAGGAGAACACAACAAAGAAGCCTCTTTTTCATTACATGATACAGCAGCAGGCTGAGAAAACTGAGAAAGATCTTCCTTTATAACTTTTATTATGTTTCATTTTCTCCTAAATTGAGGAATACCCACTGTCTTTTCTTTCCTATTCTCCTTCATCCACTCCTCACTAGCTTCAATATGTTGGTTGTCACTTTGTGCCACACAGATTATATCCATGTGGAAAACCAAGATGCAGACTTTCTTGTACAAGAGAGGACCCAGAAGTAAGCAGGATCCCTATTGCAAAAATGTAATAGTTTTGACAAAAAATTATTGTTAACACATTGCTCTATAATTTGTACAGAGAGTTTTTATAGTGTCAAGGAATACTTAAATCACCAGCATTCAATATTCAATAGCTTATCTCCTTCATGGTAATGACCCAAAATGCTCATTAAAAACTAAATTGTATTCATCTGTTATTCTAATTTAACATATTATGAATGTTGTTACACGTATGGTTTCATGTTATATGTAATAATATTTTATTTATATACATATAACTGCAAATCTTTTCATATCCTATTTTCTATGTAAGGCAATGTATGACAAATCCTATATCATTTTTGTAATGATGAGATACAAGGATGCTAAATAAATAAATAAAAATAAATAAATAAATAAATGGGTGCTCAACTGATTAAAAATATAGTGTGTAGTGAAGGCATAAAGCACAAGATCCCATTACTACCACCCCTCTACTATTGGTAAGAAAATCTAGTTACTTTTGGGCATCACATTCTGTTGTACTCATTTCACTGGTATATCCAGTAGACTGAATGCAGGACCACTTGTGAAACCTAATGTCTCACAAATGAATGTCACTGTAACAACTGCATGACCTTTTATGCTTGTAATTATGACCACTGACCAACTGTCCACTTGCATAAATGACCACCAATAAAATACAACAAGAGCAAATTTGATCATCCAGTTGAGAGTAAGTTGCTCAACATAACTAGGTGCAGTCAGATAGCTTCTTCACATCTTGTGGACTCTGCACCTTCTCCTTTCCACTACTTCTTCTCTGTATTCTAATGATGAAACTGTCTATTCAAAACTTTTCTGTTGTCCCACAGTCCTCTTGCTCTCAGCTTCTGCTAATGTCTATTCTCCATCTACCTCCACATCTAATCTTATTGCATTTCCAACACTATACTTCATGATTTGCTGTCTGGTACTCTTCCCCATCATATTGGTATGCCCATAGGCCTGCAAACCACGTTTTTTCACTGTTCATCTTCTAACAGCTGCTCACACATTGTTTGTTGTTTAAATTAGTTGTTGGCTCTTTATCCCCTTAGTGGTGGAAGTTCCTTAGAGTGGTGGTGCTCGTAGCAAAAAAAAAAAAAAAATAAAAAAAATAAAATAAAAAAAAAATAAAATAAAAAAAAAATAAAAAAAAAAGACAATGTGAGAAACAGCTTGCTTAGGTAAAGTTACAGTTAACTAGTCTGTTTCTCAGATTGTTATTTGCTCTAGGGCACCACCACCTGAAAGGACTTTTGCAATAAGGGGAATAAAGAGACAACAACAAATGTGTATGTAAACATGAACACCCATCTTGAGACAAACTTGTCAGTTTAAAACCAGTGATTGTGCCATTTGTGTAAATAAATAGTATTAGTATGGGTGGCTGGTTGGTGTTTCCTTCTTTGGAAGAATCCACCCAAAATTATTTTGTATTTGTAGAGAGAAATACAATATTCATTTCACTGCAATTGTTTCTACAGAGACTTAAAAACTGCAAATGTTTTCCTCACAAAGGATAACATAATAAAAGTTGGTGACTTTGGCATTTCAAAAATGATGTCAACTCGAGGACAAGCTCATACTGTTGTTGGAACACCATACTACATCAGCCCAGAAATGGTAAGTATAGTCAAACCATATTGCAAACCTCCTAAAAAATCTAACTTCAGCAAATATTCAGTTATATGACATTTTGGGGATGTAAACTGCAAGTTATTCACTTTTTCCATTCATTAGTAGTGGCTAAATATTCTCAAGTTTCCCTTCATTGCAGAAAAAGTATCCACTGCAAAGAAATATGCAATAAGAATAATACTCTTAGGTGTCCATACATAAATATCTTGTAAAAAGATGGCATGATCTTCATGGTATGCCTATTGTTTTGTAAAGTTTGGTGTCAAAAGTTGTAGTTGTTCAGTGTTTATTTAACCAGTAATATTCATAAATATAGTATTAGCAGAGAAGAATATGTATTCTATGCCCACTGGTCTTAGAATGACACAGGAAGGAGATAAATTTACTGTCATTTAATGCTTTGACTGTTAACTCAATGTAAACTAAAATCACATTTTCTTAGCTATTCATTCTCCATCATAGAAAAATTCCTTAACAGTGGATTTTATCTATTTGTCCTGTATATTTACACCACCACAGTATACTAGGTATTGGAAAAGTTAAATATATTGGTACTGTAAATGCCTACATAATTTATCTGAAGAATACTTTGGTGATATATGTGATGCAGTTTAAAATGAGTAATACACAGGGTGTCTAGTTTAACTTCCAGTTTCAAAATTCTGTAGAAAGAAAAACACTCCTCAGAATGACAACAAATTTGAACAGCATGTTATTGAAACAAAAGGGGGGACAGGGGTGAAGTGACCAATAGGTGATTCTGTAAGCATCAGAATATAACACCAACAGACGTGCAGCAAACAACTGTTCCTCAGTTAGTGCCCAAGGTCCTCAACATTACTGTCTCCATGATGGATTGCATGTTATTCATAAGGCTTTTTTGCAAGAATGTTGACTGTATGCCTGTAGGCCCGCAGATGTTCTGGAAACTGAAGGGTATGAAAAAAGTAACTGGTCCAATGTCTGATAAGAGTCTGGAGAAAATGGTTACAAACTTCAAAAAGACAGGTTTTTTGAAGTGCAATGTGGCAGAGAGGGACAGCAGTTGATCTGATTTTTGTCAAAGATGTGGCCACAGCATTGCAGGAAGGGTCAAGCAGTGGTGTGCAAACATGCAGTGCACAGGAAATTGCCTGAGTGTGGGACATGCCTGGGAGCACAGTGCATAAATTCCTATGAAACATCCTGCATTGCTATCCATACAAAATCACCCATGTTCCGGAGTCGCTTCCTGCTGACCTACCAGTAAGACAAATGGTCACTTTGATCTTTCTTGTTCACATGGAAGTGGACAATGAACAGCCATTCTATGGACAGATGAAGCCCATTTCTATCTCTAAGGACATGTCAACTCGCAGAAATGCAGAATATGGGCAATGGAAAAGCCACATGCACATCAACTGGTACTACTTCATTTTGCAAAAGCTGTGGGTCCTGTTACTCGTAGAATCATTGACAAACAATATGAGAGTCTTTTGCACACAAACTTCATTCAAACCCCTCAACAGGATGGTTGTGTGGCTAGGGTCATTTTTATGCAACATGACACTCTTCTGCACATTACACTGCCAGTGAAGCAGCTGCTGGAGTGGCGTTTTGGAAATGCTAGAATTATCAGCCATCATATCTCTACAGCCTGGCCATCCAGAAACACCTATAATCCATGTGACTTCTGGCTGTGGAGCTATCTGAAAAATATTCAGTGATCCTATTACAAATGTAGCTGAACTGAAGGAATGCATTGCGCAATGCATTCTGAACATGACCCCCGAGACACTCTGACCTGTTGTGGAACATACTGTTTCTCGATTTCAACTTGTGACAAAAAACGGCACAGAGTGTTGAAGGTGTCTTGCACCAGTCTCACGGCAATTGGAAAATAATTTCATTTTGGTTTCTGTGTGGTTTTTGGGCCCAGGACAATTCAAAACTGATGACATCTCACTTGTTATTTATTTTTTGGCCCCAGGAAAATTGAAAACCAGTGTCAGTTTGCTTTTTATACAGTTCTTGGCCTTAGAACATTTAAAAACTGATTTTGCCATCCAATATGGTATGACCTAACCATGGTGCATCAGATTACTTAACTAACAGAGTCAGAACTGTTGCTTGCCAAACTTGTGCAGTCATGCACATTGAACAGAATGGATCATGTAATATGCAACTCATACCAACCAAAGTCACCATATTGCAGTTCATCTGTAATTTACAGCCAACCCCAATTATTTTAAGATGCTTAAAGCACCATCTATTGGTAAATATTGGTAACACTTTCATGTCTTTTTTTTTCCTTGTGACATTTCCCCCTACATCAATAAAATGCTGTTCAAATTTGACATCATTCTGAGCAGTGGTTATCTTTGTGCACCATTTTGAAACTGGAACTCTAGTTATGGGCACCCTATATACTGTATGTATAAATTAGAATTTCCACTATCCAGCCTAATGTGCAGAATGTCAAACAGGATAACAAAAGTTTTATAAATTCTCTCTTCTGATCACACCTGTACCAATTAAAATACCTTTTTTTTTACCAAAACCTGATGTTATTAAAATTTTCTGACTTCCTGCATAATACATGCTAGTTATAAGTGTACATACTGCACCTTTCAAAAATTATTACAGCAAGTATAAAGTGATCTACATTGTAAAATGTGAATGTATGATTAAACATGAGAAAAGCTAGGCCTAGCAGAAAAGATGAAACTTACAAGCTTTTTACAGTAAGTGATATCAGCTGGCATTGCTTCCTCGTGCTCTTTAATGGACTGCAGCACCACCATAGCCATCTTGCATCCTTCCAGATACGTGATGACATGTCTTCTGTCACCTAATTTACCTCCTCCTTTTATGTTATTTCCTCCTGTATCACCATTTCCAAGATATTGTCAGTTAGCTCATCAACTTTGTCATTTGCCATCCATTCTGTGACATCCTCTGCATCAACATCCTCACAGCCTGGTACATTTTCGAGCAGTGAAATGATATCATGGTTTTCATGTTCTACTTCTATTTCACACATGGATTCAAAGTTAAAATGTCCACCTTCAAGATGTCGAAGTATTTCCTAAGACCTTATAAGTGATATGTTCTCTTCCCATGATATCCAGCAAGTCAGTTCTTTTCAGAATGGTTACACAGTCTTCATTATTATCAGTCACAGAATATCAACAATTGGAGATGATAATGGAGACATTTCTTCTTTAGCATTTCAAAGATATCCTGGTCCATCGACTAGCAAAGAGCAGTTACATTGGTGGTAAAAATAATGCTTTGATATCTCCATCGGTGAGTTTGTCACTAGCACAATGCAAAGGTGCCTTATCAAGAAGCAGCAAAGCTTTCCTCAGAAAACTGTTGTCACTGAAACATTTCTCTACAGCCAGAACAAATTCATTTTGCAGCCAGGTTTTAAAGATTTCTGAATTCATTCACCCTTTCTTTTGATGACTGTAATGTAGGGGCAGTTATCCCTGATTTTTCAGGTTTTTGGAAGTTCTAGTCTCCTGTGGTTTCCATATTAATTTAAGCCAAAGCTAGTATATGCCAGTTACTTTAATGCAAGCAAATATAGTAATTCATTTCTTACTTTTCTTTGTAGTCAAGTGCCACAGCTGCCTTTCTTGAAGCAAACATTTTCATAGAGAGCATCTTTTAATTTCATCCACTCTCATTGCAACTCACCAGATATTCCCTCATCATTTAATTTCAAACTATAGTCTTCAAACAGTGGCACAGCCTCTTTGTCAGCAGATAAAGCCTCTCCACTAATGGTAATCTGGTGAATACCAAATCGTTTTCCCACTGAGCCAATCAACCATCATGACAGTAAATTCTGTATCTTCTCCTTCTATTTGTTATTGAAATTGTAATGCTTTTTCCTGAAATATCAGCTCAGTAATGGATGAACCTTTTCCTCTAAATTGTTCATGCTACAAAAATAAGGCTTCCTAAACTTCTTTATATGAGGGTTATCCCAAAAGTAAGGTCTCTTATTTTTTATAAGTATATACAACTGTTTATTTCTACAATGGTTTACATCAGTTTACAGCTTGAATATTTAGCTATTTTTCGACATACGTAATCACCATTTCTGTCGATGTGGGTGGGTGATTATGTTCCACTGAAACTGTTGTGGGAGAGCAACGGTTTGCCGAGCGATATGTGGGCAAGTGTTGTCATGGAGAATGTGTACACCTTTGCTCAACAATCCTGTTCTCCAGTTCTGAATTGCCTGTTTGAGCTTTTTCTGAGTCTCACAGTACCTGTCAGCATTAATTGTGGTCCCAGCTATTCAGCTCCAATAACGAGGTGAAAGAAGAGGTTCATAACTTTCTGAACAGCATGGCAGCGAGCTAGTATGACATGGGCATACAAAAACTGCCACAGCGTCTACAAAAATGCATCAACAGAATTGGTGGTTATGTCAAAAAATAGCTAAATGTTCAACCTGTAAACTGATGTAAACCATTGTAAAAATAAACAGGTCTATGCACTTATAAATAAATAGGAGACCTTACTTTTGGGATTACCCTCATACTTAGCTTTCAAAGTTGTCTTCCTTACTTTTATTCTACTTTCACTAGCTTGCATAGCACACCACTTTACAATTTCTGCTCAGTGTTTCTTCTTCTCTCCAAAAGCACTTTTTCCTGCCCATAGCGCCAAAGCAATAGTTTCAGCTACTACCTCAGAATTCAGTCACATATAGCACATATCTTCTGATCCATAGTCACTATAAGTTTTTTTTTTCATTTATCACTAATTTTGGACTGTTTAATTAAAACACAAAGATCACACAAAACAATAATTTATCAATGCACACATTTTGGACATCTGATATGCAACAGAGAAACAAAGAATACTGGATTGCTGACTTTGCTGATTTCTATGTGTGTTCACTTGTGAGCTCTGGAAGAGAACTTTTAAGTACCATTTGTTGAAGAGGGTTCTGGTAATTTATCCAATATTAAAAATACAGTATGTACCTTATAACTGTTTCTCGAGATGTGCTACACAACAAACACAAAATATGCATGAAATATTTTGAAAGGCCACACAGCATTGTGGCCAGTACCAACTTGATAAGGCTTTGAAAAGGACAGTACATAGAGTAAATTAATCCTCATTTTATTACGGAGAAATTTTATTATGATACTGATTAAATAGGGTGAATTATGTAGGCCAAATAGTACGGAGGCAGGATAAACACAATCCACAACTTTGTTGTGGGATATTGCAGGATATTGCTGTTTCAGCCCCTTCAGTTTTATGAACTTCTGATAGGTGGTGGCGCTAATGGAGCCTTCAGAATGACAACAGTAGTGTAGGTGCATTCCAAGCAGGGAACTGTCATTTTGCAGAAACTAAAACACCACAGATATTCATAGGTGCTTGCAGATGTGTATGGAGATCTGACAGTGAACAAAAGCATGGTGAATCATTGGACAAGGCATCTGCCAACACTGCAACAAGGTCACACAAACCCACCCACTCTCCAATGTGCCAGCTGGCCACACACAATGTTCTAACATGCTGACGCTCTCATTTAAGGTGATCAGTGGATTACAACCAGATACCTCACTGCACAACTGGATGTCTCTGTTGGTTGTGCTCACAGACTTGTCCACCAGTGTGTGCCCTCTGGGTTCCTCACCACCTAACAGAAGACCTTAAAGAGCATGTTTTTTGTCAAACATTATTACAGGTGGCGAAACAGTGGTTCGTCACCTCAAACCAGGAACAAAACAGCAAACTGTGGAGTGACATTACACCAGCTCTCCTCTGAAGAAAAGATTCAGAGCTGCATCTTCAGCTGGTAAAGCATCCTCAGCTGGCAGTCATGACAATGGTCTTCCGGGACTCTGTAGAACTTTTACTATTTGATGTCCTTGCTCATGGTGCAACAGACAATGCCAGGCCTCACATAAGTTTGCTGAGCCAAGAGGAGCTCACAAAACGTCATGGGAATGTTCTTCCTCATCCACCCTACAGTCCAAATCTCTTGTCTTCAAACTTCCATCTGTTTAGCACAATGAAGAATGTACTCCACAGGAAGCAGTACATGGATGATGGGAAGGTTATTTGATGCAGGTAGTCATTGGCTCCAACATCAACCAGTAGAGTAATACCATGCAGGCACACAGACACCCACCTTAAGGTTATGTCGAGAAATAGGGTTTTGCAGCCAAAAGGCTGGGGAGTAATATGATATACTGGAATCCTGAATAAAACCAACCTGCTGTCAAAAAGGTGTTGTTTTACTTATTGTATGCCTCTCATATACTGAAGCACCAAAGAAAATGGTATGGTTATGCATATTCAAACACAGAGATATGTAAACAGGCAGAATATGGTGCTGTAGTCAGCAATGCCTATATAAGACAAGTGTCTGGTGCAATTGTTAGACTGGTTACTGCTGCTACAATGACAGGTTACCAAGATTTCAGTGAGTTTGACTGTGGTATTATAGTTGACACATGAGTGATGGCACACAGCATCTCTGAGGTAGCATTGAAGTGGGTATTTTCCTGTACGCTCATTTCATGAGTAAAACATCAAACCTCTGACATCACTGCGGCCAGAAAAAGATCCTGCAAGAATGGGGCCAATGACAACTGAAGATGTGATGAAGTAAGTTGAGATATTTTTACTGTCTTTCTTGTTTTGTCATCTGCCTCCTTAAATTCATTTTCATTTTTGTCTAATTACCATTACCATACATGAGTATATTCTGCATTTTCATAAAAGAGAAATATAGCACCAGATCTAATTTTGTGCTTAGTTTTTTGTATGTAATTAATTTCCTACTTTATTTTGACTGTGCCTAGTTAATATCACTTGTTATAGGGTGAAATCAGTAATTGTTTCATGACTTAAATTCTATTGTTGATTCATAAACAAATATAAGTTCTGTAGTAATCATAAACATTTGGAAGAAGAATTACTAGGATTCTTTGAGTATTTATTTGGCTCTATTCGAAAATATTTTAGCAAAGCCAGCAATTAATTAATTCCAAAATAATTATCAGATATGTCAAAAGCATTGTTTTCATAACTATATCCATTAATTTAATTATTTAAGCAAATAATTTGGCCTAACCTTTGTGATAGAAGAAACTGTTAAAGAGGAAGAATTTTTCGATGTATTCAGTTCATTGAATGAGTTATGTTTTAATTGTAATTTCCATAAATTAAACATCAAACAATGTATAGTTTCAGTGCTTATTATTGTGAGGCTATATAAAGGCCTGATTTTTGCTCCTGAGACAGTCAGTCCACTTATGTACTGTTTCAAGTGGATTTAGTGTCCGCCCCTGGTATTTGAGTGGTCAGCGTGACAGAGTGTCAATCCAAAGGGCCTGGGTTCAATTCCCGGCTGGGTCGGATATTTCTCTACTCAGGGACTGGGTGTTGTCATTTCATGCCCATCAACACGCAGGTTGCCAAAGTGGCGTTAAATCGAAAGACTTGCACCCGGCGAACGGTCTACCCGACAGGAGGCCCCAGTCACACTACATTTATTTAGTGGAATTAGTGTAACACAATAGGCCGTGTGTTAAAACAATGACAGTGTCTGTTCAATTTATTTGAGAAATAGTGTCAAAAGTACCTTATTATTCTGCGAGAACTGTGAACTGTGTGGTTAGGTATTTACTGCTCATAGATGTTCAACAGCAAACTATTGTAGCAGTATGTTGATGTTTGTCTGCAACTTATTAATGAAGCTTAACATTTACCAATAGTGAACTGGCCATATAACTGTGTAATATCGTGGGGCTGTGAACAGTGAAAGTAAAGAACTGTGAAACACAACTGTGCAACTGTTGGCTGCATCATTTACGATAGACAGTGTTGAACTATCCCCCCCCCCTCCCCCCATTTTTCAGCCAGTATAACAGTGCAGTATGTCGACCGACACTGAGGACTATCAATGAAGAAATAAAGCAGGCGAACATCACAAAGAGAATCATTCAACATGACAGAAGTGCAACTCTTCTGCAGATCACTGCAGATTTCAGTGCTAGGCCATCAACAAGTGTCTGCATGTGAACCATTCAATGAAACATCATCAATGTGGGCTTTTGGAGCTGAAGGCCCACTCATGTTCCATTGATGACTGCATGGCACAAAGCTCTACGCCTTGCCTGGGTCTGTCAACACCAACACTGGGCTGTTGATGACTGCAAACATGTTTCCTGGTTGGCTGAGTCTCATTTCAAATTGTATTGAGCAAATGGACGTGTACTTATGGAGACAACGTCATGAATCCATGGACTCTGTATGTCAACAGGAGTCTGTTCAGGCTCATTGAGGCTCTGTAGTGGTGTGGGGTGTGGACAGTTGGAATGGTTGGGACCCCTGGTATGTCTAGATATGACTCTGACAGGTAATGCATACATAAGCATAGCGTCTGGTCACGTGCATCCATTCTTGTCCATTGTGCATTCCGACAGACTTGGACAATTCCAGCAGGACATGTCCAGAATTGCTTCAGAGTGGCTCCAGAAACACTCTTCTGAGTTTAAACACTTCCACTGGCCACTAAACTCGGAGACATTAACATTATTGAGCATATCTGAGATGCCTTGCAATGTGCTATTCAGAAGAGATCTCCACCCCTCATACTCTTTTGAATTTATGGGCAACCCTGTAGGATTCTTGGTGTCAGCCCCCTCCAGCACTACTTCAGATGTTAGTTGAGTCGATACCATGTCATGTTGTGGCTCTTCTGCCTGCTCGTGGCATCCTACACAATATTAGAATGATGTACCAGTTTCTTTGGTTCTTCAGTATATATAATGATATGGACATGGCAATTTGTAATTATCATATGGTCAAAATTGGCCAATAGTGATGAAAAAACATTTTATTCAAATAAGATAGCTTCAATGGGGGCAACAACATATTCCGTTAGAGCTTTATGGTCTTGATTGCTTTTATGGTCTCAGTTAATTTGTTAAATGTTCTAAGCCCATGTGAAATGCTTTCTTGTGGCACAGATAGGTTTTACTAATGATTGTGTGTTACATTTTTGTTCAGTCTGGTATTATGTTTATGAATATCACATTTCTTTCATGCTTTCTGTCTGGTCAGGTAGATTTGGTTCAATCAAAACAATAGCTTACTAAAGTATGTGATACAGGATGGAAGAAAACCTCAGTAGGAGAAGGAACTGAGCTTTACCCTTTCAAAGGCATCATCCTGGCATTCATCTTAAGCAATTTAAGGAGATCATAAAAGAACCTAAATCTGGATGGCTGGGCAGAAAGTCAACTGCAATCGTCCTGAATATTGGTCCAGTCTTGTACCACTGCACTGTCTTTCTGAGCTGTGTGATAACTGACAATGGACTTCAGGAAATGCCGTGATGACATATTTACATGACTCCCGAATTTTACTTTAATTAACTATTGTAATGTCCCTTTTTAGGATTATAAATATCCTGGTGAGTACAAGACAGTCTTCACAAAATATTATTCCATGCATTAGTTTGAAGTTAATGCAAGCAGAATGAACTGTTCCCATACCAGTGAAAGATTCCAGAGCTCTTAGGACACAACACTTACTCCACTTACATTTGACTGCTGCTACTATTCTGTGAGTGGTCTCCTTTACTCCTCAATCATTCACCAATTATTTAAATACTCATTTAAAGTCATTTTGTAGCATTATACTGAGGTTGTTTCTGAGCTTCTTTGCAATGATTCATGATTAGTTGAAACAACATGTTTTAGGATCTATTCATATAATAAAGAATATTTTTAAATTAAACTTTTATTCAGCTTACAAATGGCTAATACTCAATTCGCACTTGTCCCAGATAGGTGGCTTTGTTTTGTAATTTGGCTTTGGAAGGCTTCTTTCAGAATGTTCCTCAAATGCCCATGACACATTCTTGTCATTGTCATCAGTGACACTGACCTTTTGTTCTTCAACCCAGATTTTAATCTTGGTGACAAGAAAACATTATTTGTAGTGACATTTGAGAACTATGAGGATTTAGGAGAGGGCAGTAATCTAATTTTTTACACAAATCTTGAGATGTAACACAGTAGACTGGGCAGGCTGATTGTTATGGCAATGAAAACATAAGTCGTCTTGCCTTGACTATAGTCTCAGTGCATTTTGTAATGCAACATTCTCAAACATAGCTATGTTGGTTAGCTGTTTTAACAGTACAGTTCTGTAGAGATTGAGAAAAAAAGTGGAGCTATCACTCTGACATTGGTTCAAAACTGTTACACTTTTCCTGTAATGGAAATCCTTTCACCATCCATAACATGACTGAGTTTCTGTCTCTTAGACATAAACCACACATTCATTTTCTTTGCATGATTTTAAGTCTTTTTTATCTTGTTCAAGGGGTTTCTTATAAACAGTCTGCTAAGTCTCGTAACAGTTGAGTGCATTGAGAACACATCCCAATTAAACAATTTATAACAGTTTTATTAAAAAGTACATAAACCAAAATACTCCCCCTTTGGAGTAAATTTAGTCATTGCAGGTTTGTGACAGTTCATAGTTGGCACTGAATTTATTAAAGTCCTCCTTAAGCTGAAAGTTGTAATGATGAAACAATCGAAGTTAATATGAACTTGGTTGCAGAACAAAGTAACATAACGAAGGTTAATATCCAATACCAAGTTCCTGGGTATCTCTAATGATGTAGAGACCAAGTACCAGTGATGGCGAAGGCAGACACCGGTGGCTCTGTTGTTTGGTGGTGGCTGTCATGGCATGGCATCATACATAATAAAGGTTCCAATTAAGGCTCTGAGGAACTGCAGACGCAGTTGATGCCTGGCCAAGACGTTGATAGAAGATGCCTTGGAGTAGCTCTGTGCCACCCTTAATGTCCAGGCCACATAGAGATGCCAGAGCAACTCTTTGCGATTATGTCATCCACAGAGGCAAACAGATTGAGCTCTATTATCTGTTGATGTAATCCCTTTGAGGTTAGGCCACTTGTTATACCATTGCTGTGAGAAGGGTTGCCTGTCTGTAGAACATACAGCCTGTACACAGTATATATCCCCCTCTCCAAGGATGAGAGGTGTAGCACATCTTAACATCTGAAGAATCTGGCACTTCTTTGTTGGCCACCTGTGGAGTGGAGACCTCGGCAGGATGATGTTGACTTCCATTGGACTTGGTGTCTGGAATGATGCTGGGTTGTGCTTGCCAGAGGACAGAGGGTGTGGACCCTGTTGTTGCAGCACTTTTGCTGTGTTGTTCCAGGTTCTGAGAGGAGGGACATCCAATTCTGGAACAACAGGTTGTGGGTTTCTTTGCAGTTACCTTCCTTGTGTCCATATCTGACTGTCCAACATGTGTGATTGCCCTTTTCAGAGATTTCCATTCCTCTTCAGCTTAACTGCCTACTCTGGTGTTACTTATCATAGAATCCACATCCTTAGTGAACTTCAATTGTGCCTCATCATTCCTCAGTATTTCAGTATCCTACTTCCTTCCACATTGATCATTTCAGATGATTCTCTTAAACTTCAGTCTACTCTTCATAATTATTAAATTGTGATCTTATATGCACCTAGGTAAGCCTTACAATTCAAAATCTGAATTCATTATCTCTGTCTGACCATGCTATTGTTGATATTACCTTATATTCATCTGTCCAGAAGTTCTTTCCATTTCACTTCACTCATCTCTAATACATCTATTCTGAGCCTTTCTGATTGCCTTTTCAGATTTTCTGGCTTTCTTACCGTGTTCATATGTCTAACATTTCATGCTTTGACTCATAGAATGTTATCCCATTTTTTTCTCATGGTCACTTCCACCTTGGCAGTCCCCTCCTAGAGATCCAAAAGCCAGACTAATCTGGAATCTTTTGCCAGTGGTAAAATGACACTTTTCAATTACAGGCTACATATCCTGTGGATACACATTGTGTCTTTAATGCAGTGTTTTCCATTGCCTTCTGCATCCTCATGCCATTGATCATTGTTATTTGATTCACCTTTTATGGACCATTTCAAACCCCTAAGGGAAGAGAGTGCCCTGAACCTTTTTACACTCCTCTGCCCTCTTTGACAAGGCCATTGGCAGAGCAAGAGCAACAACTTATGCTGGAAATCTTAGGGCCACAATTGCTGCTGATTTTGATTCAAAATTTGAGCAGTGGCTGGGTTCCAAGCTGGGACGCAGGATGTTTTGATTAATAATCAAAGATGCTACCTGTAGACCATGGTTTCAACTCAATAACTGATTGATCACAGTGGAGGGGACCAAAAGGTGAGGTTATCATTCCCATCAGATTAGGGAAGGATGGGGAAGGAAGTTGGCTGTGCCTTTTCAAAGGGATCATCCCAGTATTTGCCTCAAGCGATTTAAGGAAATCATGGAAAACCTAAATCAGAATGGCCGGACGCGGTTTTGAACCATCATCCTCATATAGGAACCTTAAATGTCATCCTATAAATTATCTTTCAGTGTGTAATGTGCATGCACACAAGGCTGCCTTATTTGTTTGTTGGTTTTGACCTAATGAACCCATACTATGACCCAAATCAAACGACAATTTTGTCTATGAACAACCTCACTGTTGCCACAATATTCATCATGAGACAATCCACAGCTGAGTTAAATACTGTATTGTGACGTGCAGTGCCATATGGATACAACAGAGTACTTATGCAACTGCACAGACCTAAATATGATCAAGTATTGGTTGAAAATAGTCATATCACGCAGTGACAAAATAAACAACAATTAATTTTAAAGATGAGTTTTTTATATATAACTTTGTGTCTAATGGAAGATATGTCTCTCAGCCTATAGTTACTTGTCTATTTTACCCATTTTCCCACCTTTCTTGCACAGGAATGGCTGTAGAACTTTTGAATCTAAAAAGAGATCCATTTGTTGATAATTATGGTAATGACATTATTATATTTTCGGCATATAACTTCTGCATAATTGCATGAATGTAATCAGTGTCTGCTCAATAGATTTTTAGCTCCCTTCTTGCTTCTGTGTCTTTCCCACAAAGGCAGTATAGTATCAATAGGACTGGCAGAACTGAAAGATTACTTAGGTTTTCACTGTCATATGTTAATATTGTGGTTGTACATGTGTTACTATTTTCACCACTTTCTCTTTATTTGTTTTCAGATTGTTTGATAAGCTATTTTTGTAATCATCCTACTACATTCTTTAACCAAGTCCCAGTGGTTTCAGATAAATGTATAAGGCTTTTAACAAAAAGCTATATTAATGGATGTGTGTGGTATGTATGTGAATATGTGTGATTGTGCAAAGGGAAACTAAAATACAGCTAAATTTATTCAAATAATTAAAAAATAAGCCCATGTGCAGTTAAAAAATGGTGGCATATTCACACTGAAGCACTGTAAAGGACTGTCAAACCTGTAGTAGCACTTTTTATCAAAACTTAAAAGTGTGTGAAATATGACTACGAGTTCTGCTGCTGATGTCATCACTCCTATCATCAACAACAATTTGGCATGCACTACTTGATGAAGAATTTATCCAGACTTTGCCTTGATTACAGTTTTCAAAAATAAACATCCATGCTGTTACTGCAGGTTTTCTAATTATATCTATCAAGCTTCTATCAGGTCTTTGTGTTGATCTTTTATTATCTCTTGAAATCCAGCAGAGTACTGGCTGGCTACATGTCTGGCTTATCTTCATTTTGTTCTGATTACAGTCCATCTCGTTTTCCTGTACCTCCCAATAAATTTAACATGTATTCACCCATATCTCACTGAGAAATCCTCATTTTGAAAGGTTGTGCTTTAAGTCTGTATCTCATTGTCATCAGTCATACCTGATAATATACGTACCAGAGTCACTAAAATCTTAGTTTTAAAACTGTCTATTTTACAAACTACCTTTTGTGCCATTTTTCCTCATCTTTTTATTTCTTTTACCATCTATTTAAGCATTGCCCTCAAGTGACCTAAACCAAATGTTAATCAACTAGTCCTATGGTTTCACTGTTCATTTGTACTAGGTATTTTCTGATGTGCTCATATACAATACTATGATTTCATTGTAATTGATTTTCAGACCTACTTTCAGACTGCACTAATAAGTTACATGAAGTTAATCTGCACCAGATGTAAACAGCGTTATGCCAAAACAATAGGATGGTAATGTGTTAGGCCAGAAATGAAGTTTTCCCTTGTTGTAATCTTCATGGATTGTAGATTTTTCTAAATTATTTTTGCTTTGACCAGTTCAAAACTCTAAAGTTATTTGTGTAGAATATAAGTTCTAGACAGTAGAGAAAAGAACAGCAATTGATCACAAAATCTGTTGTTTTATTACAGCAGATCTAGATTTCAATTTCTACATAGTGATCTTCAGTGCATAAAGCAACAGTTGACATTAGTCCGAAGTGTCACATAATAAAAAATATTTGTTGGTGTAGAACATGCAGATATGCTCTAAACCAACCAGTATTGTTTGTTATAAGTCACTTTGGACTAATGTCAACTGTTGCTGATGTAATACTTGCAGTCTATATCTGCTGTAACATTTTGCAGTTGATTGCTGTTATTTCCTCCATCGTCTATATTGAAAGTTCACTGTGCACAAGGGGATCATATGGATTCCAGTCAGATTAATATAACTGCTAGTTCTACTTGTGAAGTCCTCTCTATCATCATCAACAATGATTTGATATCCACTACTGGATAAATGGCCTGTCCATAGTTTGTCTGTCATTGCAGTCTGCTTATATGAAGTGTGAATAAGTTACCCCATGGTTTACTACACAGGTGAAATTGTGGCCTCCATAATCACTAAGCAGATTAAAATTTTCAAAGAACAGGTGGCCACAATTTCAATGAAGATTACACCTAAAGAAAGATCATGGTATTCAGTGAATCTTCACCATTATAAAATCACTTATGTCATATTGTGAGTCTTGAGCTTCACAGCATATATTCAGGAATGCAAAGAAACTTAGAAGATGGCTAATGCAGATTGGCAAGTTTGCTGATGTTGTGATACATCTCCGACCTAGATTTTTATTGAGGTAATATTATACAGATGGATACAGCAATAACGAAAATTTGCTCTGTTGTGTTATTGGACAGTAGTTTTTTTTTCTTTTTTCTATGATGGTATAATTTAATTTTTAAGTGAAAACTCTTAAAGCTTTTTAAATCAAAAAAGTTATTAGCTTTCTAAATCTTTATTTTTCATGTCTGCATATTTGCAGCCCTCTGCCACTAGAGGGCTTTGAATTGTAGCATGTAACATGGCAGTGTGCAACATAACTATGTCATCTGTTACCAAAACTTAAAGTACATCTTTGAGGATTACACTTTGATATTGATGAAGCAGTGCAAGAAGAGGTAAGGTTGTGGCTTCATCAACAAAGTCAAATATTCTATAGCAACAGTACAAACAAATTTGTCTTTTGCTGGGAGAAATGTATTCATTGCAAGTGTGACTATGCTGAGAAATAAAAATGTAGACATTGAAGTATAACATGAGTTCTCCAGAACAAAATGTTACACTGTTATCCTCTTAGGCCAACAGAAGACGCTTGTGAAAGCAGAAAACATATTTTATGTAGTTTGTACATAGCAAACAAACAACTGTGTGTTATTTATGTTGATATGTACAGAAATAAGGAACAAATTGTGGACACAAGACATCAGCAAAGTGCAAAGGACTATTTGAGGTGATGTCATAAGATGTGCTGTATATATTTTACTCAAGTTAATGTGAGATCTGTTCAACCAGTTGTGTAGTGGTTTTATTTGAGCAACAAACTACAGAAGAGTTCTTTCAGAGGTGGTTACATCATTTCAGTAATGGTGAGTTGACATAGTTATGAGCTCTCTTACAGCCCTTGTCCACCTGCAGGTGATGAAGAAGTTTGCACAGTATAATTAGTGGAACTGAGTAGCAGGTCCAAGCTTGAAGAAAATACAACAAGACAACTGTCATGACTGAAAAAGGTAATGTTTATTACAAACAACATTGCAGTGACAGATCAGTTGAGAATTGAGAGCTCAGTTACAACCCATAATAAGAGAATCCTACATTGTACTACTTTAACATGAAGAATAAAGATGTAGAATGTTTATGACAATATTATGAAAGGAATAGGTTGCCATTTGCCACATAATGGAGATGTTGAGTCACACATAGGCACAAAAAAGATTGTCATACATTTAAGTTTTTGGCCAAAAAGTCTTTAATCCATGTTAGACAACATACACATACATACCTATGCAAATGCAACTCACATTCATATGGCCACTGTCTCTGGCTGCCACAGTCTCAGTAGAAGGAAGAAGGCCTTTTTGGCTGAGAGCTTACTTGTTTGACAGTCTTTTCGTTGTGCCTGTCTGTGACTCAACATCACCACTCTATGCTGAGTAGCTATCAATCCTTTTCTTAATATTGTCATTATTACATCCCAGATTTTCTATTGTTTGAGGTAGAATGTTAATAACATTTGTTCTGTTTAAAAAGCTTCAACAGCTTTCACATAAAGAAATTCAGGGACATTACTTTTCAGTACACCCATGTAGACTATATGACATGTGATGTGTATATTTTGAAAATTTAATCCTTTACATTTGTTATATTAGAGGTCACATTCACCAGTCCCTCCATCCTCGCTGTTGCGTGAAAGCAACACTCAGTAATATAAACCAGCCATGGCTCATCATCCATACACAATAGCTAGAATTTAGTAGACCATACATATGGACTGTTCAGTACTCATTATGTATTTATTACTCTAATAAACTGATAAACTGTTCCTTGATTTTGCAGTGTGAAGGCAAACAGTATGGACAGAAGTCTGACATTTGGGCTCTTGGCTGCATATTATATGAAATGGCATGCCTACAGAAAACATTTGAAGGTTCAAATCTACCAGCACTTGTCAACAAAATCATGAAGGTAAAACTAACTATTCACATACAACAAAATAATTCTTCAATCACTTCTCCTTTTAAAAACAGTTTCTTGTAAAGAATGCGAACTTACAGCAGATAACGATAAGTCCTAAATTTACACATTATGATTGACTATGACTGTAGGTAGTCTAAAGAATATGAAGACATGTGTGTGTGTGTGTGTGTGTGTGTGTGTGTGTGTGTGTGTGTGTGTGTGTATGTGTGTGTGTGTGTGTGTGAGTGATGTAAGCAGGTTTTCACTATGAATATTGTTTATAATGGGGTCAGCTCAAAGAACAGATGTAAAAGCAGAAAAAAATTGGCAGACTCTTCTATACATGAAATGATTAGTAATAGAGTATCAAGTGTCAGAGCAAATGGTAGAGCCAGAAATAACGTATTGAATTTTTGTTCTTTTACAAGAGATATTATTTTCTTGAAAAGGTACATATGAATGTCGATCAGAGATTAGCCTTAAAAGCTTAACACTTCGAGGAAACTCTGAGGCTGCATTGTGCCACAATAATGCTGAATTTAGTTTGCTCTTAGGCAATCAATTCTTTGATGTTTACTACATGAGGAATTTAGTCTGTGTAAAACTGTTGGCTCAGATCACACTAGGAAATATCATCAGTTCTTTTTTCTGTTTACTTTTCCAGCTGCACATTAAAAGGAGAACCTTTGATCTTTTAAATATTGTACTGACTCTTTCAGTCACATCCTCATAAGGAGCATGCAAATGATTTATAAAGCTGTAGTTAGCTCTGTAGGTAGTACATCAGTATTCATGTAATAAAACATTATGTGACACTATTTAACTGTTGATGAAAAAAATATCAGACGTTATGTGAGAGTCATCCTTCTAGACCTTCTTCCTTTTCTGTGGATGTTGTCGTCCTTTCTATTTCATCTATACCTTTCAAAAATCACCTGAAGTAGAGTCAGATACATCAAAACTATAAGACATCTTTATGTCAAAGAAAAGCCCACTCCTAGAAGCAGATACAGAAGGGAAAGTGAGTACATTCACTAAACACTGCCAAGCAGTTATTTGTGTGTGTGTGTGTGTGTGTGTGTGTGTGTGTGTGTGTGACTCACATTAGCTCACATATGACAACAGTATTCTAATCATTTTTCAGAAAAGTGACATTTAATGACATAATAAAATATCCAAAATTTCTTTTTCTTTGTGAGTATGTTGGAAACTAAATGCTGCCAATTGGTCCCTTTAACGTATCTTCACACAATAAAAGCCTTCATTACAAAATTCCTTTAGTTCATATTTTGGAATTTGCATGTTCATATTCAGGTACACCTGTGTCAAAAGTGTATACACTTAATATATCTTATTTAAAATGAAAAAGTAATAACATTCTTTCAAATTGATCTGGGCCAAAGAACTTGCTTCTGAACGATACCTAGAAGCAAATGCAAACTAGAATGGAATGTTATCAGGTGATAAATTTCCCAGCCCCCCAAATATTTTATGAAAACAGTGAATGTTGTCTAAGTCCACAAGTACAGACTGATTCTGGCTCTCAAATTAGGTAATTAGAAAAAAACTGTCCTAATATTGACCACACACAATGCATTATAGGAGGAGTATTGCTTGAATAGCAATATCTTTTGTAGCATATCCTTATCTTCCAGTACCAATCTCCCTGTTAATACAGCTTTCCATTTCTTTCTAATCTGTCTCTAAACACTCATGTCTTCATCATGACAGTCAGTTGTATGGACAAGGTTTTTTGTCAGTGATAAGCTGAGATGACAAACTACACATTATGTAGACAGTCAAGTTATCATTTTCTGTCTTTTTAGGGGCAATTTCAACCTATCCCATCAGGTTATTCTGCAGGCTTTCGACAGCTAGTTCATGATCTTTTACAAAGAGATCCAGTGTTTCGACCATCAGCTGCTGAGATATTAGAGTCCAGACTACCCCCATTACTGGACAATGCTCTCAATACAGCATCAGCAGTAAACGTCTCAAGCAGGTACAATTTATTAATACACAGATGCAGATTTTCTGTGGTCCTCTTATTATGTTTAAACTATTTAGCATTAGTAATTCAACTTTGATATTAATCTTATAAGTTTGAATCACCTCATAAAGAAGTAAGATGGTAACTTTGGTACATATTGTGCTCCTGGATAACCTTGTGGAAAGTTAACTCTGCAGTATCAAATAATCAAAAATTATGTTGAGATGTTTCACCAAATAAACGTTTTTTGAAGGTTGCTAAAAATCAGCAATTAAAAACATGACAACTGAAGAATACTCTTATTGTAAAAGCAGTTAATGCATTTCCCGATGAAAAAAGTGAAGCATCCAGAAGGGGAGGAGGAAAGGAAATGAAATTTCAAGGGGTTGAGAGAATGTTTTATGTAATTTAAAGGTTACAAAGTTGAGTCAGATTCGTGAAGAACTTGGAAATATAAACCCACTTACCAGTATGATATTGCATGCCACCCTGGCACAGATGCATGTGCTGATTCATTTGGGAAAGATGTCACAAGACCATTATATCCTCTTCTGAGGTAAGCTGGCCCACACCTGTTGCAACTGGTCCTTGATATCTTGGACGCTGGTGCTGGGACAGAGTTGACATCTGACCTAGTCTCACACCTGTTCTATTTTGCACAGATCTGAGGATCTTGCTGGCCATGGGAGCACCTCAACACTATGCAGACAGATCATGGAGATGCATGCCTTGTTTGGACAAACATTGTCCTGTTGAAAAGATGGTGCCATGATACTGTCACACAAGAGGTAACACTTGAGGATGCTGGATGTCTTTGACATACTATTATGTCATCAGAGTTCCCTCAATCATTACTAGCCATGAGCAGAAGTCATACTCAATAACTGCCCACAGCATAACACTAGGAGTAACACTGCTATGTCTCTCCAAAACACTGCAAGAATGGAAGATGCCCCAGGTTGCCACCATATTCACCGATAATGGTCCCTCAGGATAGTGCAGAACTGAAATCCAATGATAACACAATATGAAGCCATTCATTAGCAGCCCATGCTGCCCGGCCAATGCACAACTCCAAATCCAACTGTTTGTGTAGTGATGTTAATGGCACCCTATGCATGGAATGGTAATACCCTAGTCCAGTTGCCATTAATCTCTAACCAATGGTGCAGGATGACACAGACTGTTACAAGGAGTGGACACTATTGTTCTCAGATGGCAGGTGCAGATATGAAGAGGCTACAACGTGTTTCGTGCGCAATACAGTGACCCTTTCTTGTGCTGGTTAGATGTGGTCGAGTGGAACATTTTCAATGAGTATGCCTGCCCTCACATTCCCATGCTGTCCAACATTCAGATGATGTCAAATCTAAATGCCAAACAAATGCAAAATATGAATGGGAGACTTAGTAGATGGTAAGTCTCCCCTGACCCAGGGTTCTGGATGACTTTTTTGACCTGTATTCCTTTCCCTAAACTGCTCCAGTCCTTTTCCTTCACCTCTCTTCCTTCCACTTCAACTCTTCTTCTAGAAGGGGCCACTGGTTCCAAAAGTTTGTAAAAGTTAAATCCTTTTGTGTGTGTGTTCCCCTGACACTGGTTGGTGAGTAGATTTTTTATCTATCCGAGTAGATTTTTTATCTATCCATTTACATTATATTATCAGTAATTGATTATTTTCATTGTTAAAACAAAAGTATTGTTATTTTAATATGATTACAGTCTGGAAACAGCATTGTAACTGAACTTTATGATACCAGTACTTAATGAGTCTTCAATTAGTATAATTTCTTTTAATGTGAAGCCAAAAGATTATCTGGCTCAAACATATTGAGGAAATCTAGAAGTGTACAGTTTACAACTAAGATTGTGGTTTATGTCTTTTGTATTCAGTTAGTGTAATTTCTTTCAGTGTGAAGCCAAAGGATTATATGGCTCAAACATATTGAGGAAACTTAGAAGTATACAGTCTGCAACTGTAATTGTGGTTTATGTCTTTTGACATGCAAAGGAATGGTTTGCATTGATTTCTTCAATTGGTGTGCAACAACAAATTTCTACAAATTTAATTTTGACTACATAATCTGACTGCACTAAATGTCATGGATACTGTGATTCACAGATTTATTGTATAATCATTTTCATGCAGTGTAGTGGTGCATTACCAGTCATAAAAAAAAAAACTTCATTTGCACTTGTATTTAATTTGTTTAAAAATACAATTGCATCAAGATTCAATTGTTGTGTCAAACTGAAGAGTGTTCATTACCTGATTAATGTTTACCTGAAAGATATTAGTTTGATAATGTTATGCTTGACGAGTGTGTTAATATAAATATTGGTTAAATGCTGTAGAGCACTTATAATGTTTTATTTTTCTGTTTGTGCTCCAAAATGAAGCAGCAACAAAAAACATCAAAGGTATGGAATTTGCAATTGCTAAATACAATGTAATACTCACTCTTGAATTTAGAAAAACAAGCTTTTTAAAGATTGTGTTTGATGGAAGTAAAGTTATTATGAATATTATGATAACCAAGATGAATGTACCTGTGGAAGTGAGACAATTGACTATTATTAGTTCTATCATTAGTATTCTTTGGAGCTGAGTAATGCCTGGAGCAGTAAAACAGTGTTGTCAGAGTTAGATGTGTATTCTAGGGTCAGTCTTGTTTTTTTATGCTGGCAAGTTAATATTTCCGAGGGATTTTTATTTAAGACCCCTAATAATCATGGCTCACTGAGTCAACCTAGATAAAAACTTGAACTTAGAACTCAAACTGCATTTCCTTCTTCAAACTTTTTTAGAAAAGCGTGCTAACACTAGGTGTATTTTCTGGAGCACTGAATTATGCTGTAGTAACATCCATTTACATAAGTAGAGCTGAGCAAATAATCTCTAACCCTACATCCATTGCCATCTTCCCCATTTTTCAAAACTTTCTGAGATATTAGCTTATCAAAGAACAGTGAGCCACATTTCTGACTGTAACCTTTTAAGAACTACTCTGTAATGGCTCATCAACAGAGAAAGCAATAAATAATCACACAAACTTCATTGTGGTGGAATGAAACAAGAATCACTGTTCTGTAGGAATTTTCCATGACCTCACCTAGGTCATTAAATTCTGCAAGAGAATCTAAAACACTATGGCATAAAAGGAATTCACCTTCTATGGATGGTGTCATGTACAAGGGCCACTCAAAAAGTAATGCAACACATTTCTTTTGCTTGACTAATTTCGGTTGAAAAAATATGAAATTTGCTGTGGGACATCATGGAATATACCTGAATGAGATTTTCACTCTGCAGCGGAGTGTGCACTGACATGAAACTTCCTGGCAGATTAAAACTGTGTGCTGGACTGAGACTTGAACTCAGGACCTTTGCCTTTCACAGGCAAGTGCTCTACCATCTGAGCTACCCAAGCATGACTCACGCCCCATCCTCACAGCTTTACTTCTGCCAGTAAAAGAAAAAGGTCCTGAGTTCGAGTCTTGGTCTGGCACACAGTTTTAATCTGCCAGGAAATTTCATGGAATATTCCTGTTTCAGTTCCTATTTCTCTAAGTTCTGATAGGTGGCAGCACTATATGTAGCCTTTAAAATGACATTTCAAGGAGAGAGCTGACATTGAGTTTGTTTTGGGAGAAAACTAGAGCATCACAGATATTCATACATGCTTGTGGAATATCTACAGAGACCTGGCACTGAACAAAAGGATGGCGAGTCATTGGCGAGGCGTCTGTCATCATCACAACTAGGTCACACAAACCTGTCTGATCTCCACCATACTGTGCACAGCTGTATTCCTTCAGTGTTGGAATGTATGGAAACTCTCATTCGAGGTGTTCAATGGATCAGAATCAAACACCTTGTTGCACAGCTGGACATCTCTGTTGGTAGTGCTCACAAGACTTCATAGGACTGTTGTTCCTCATCCACCCTACAGCCCAGATCTTGCACCTTATGGCTTCTATCTGTTTGCCCCAGTGAAGAATGCTCTCTGCAGGAAACAGTAAATGAATGATGGGGAGATTATTGATGCAACAAGACATTGGTTCTAACATCAACCAGTAGAAGGGTGCCATGCAGGCACCCAGGGCCTCCCAGTAAGGTGGTATAAGGCCATTGAATTTAACAGAGATTATGTTGACAAATAGGGTTTTGTAGCCAAAAGAGAGGTGAATAACATGGCTTGTTGAAATTCTGAATACAATAAACCTTCTTTCAGTAAAGAAAAATATAATTGTATTACATTACCGAATGCCTCTCACATTAAGAACAGAAAACAGAGGAAAAGAAAAGGGGGGAAAATGCTGTTCTGGCCAGAGAGGGCCACTCTGGCCCAACAAAACACCATGCCACCCTCAGCCAATGGCATTATCGAAATGTGATGTGGAGCAGCATGTGGTCAGCACACCTCTCTCCTGGCTGTTGTTGTGTTAACAGACCTCATGCCAGCTCCTCAGCTGGCACTATGAGACTGAATTCACTCCTTTCCAGTTTTCCAACCAAGTAAAAACTGCTGACCATACTGGGATATCTGACAGAATTTTCTCAGGTGTTGTGATCATTTTTTTTCATATTTAGCCAAAGATTATAGGCATGTGAATAATTTCTTTTATTTCATAACTTGCCAGATATTTTGAGTTGAAGATATAATTTTAGATCACTGAACCAAAAAAGTGACATCTCTATTCACATTACTAACATAAAACGATGTAATTTGTACATACTATTGAAATATTCTTATCATTTAACATCAAAGTGCTCTACCTTAAAATAACTAAGTGGATAAATATAATTCATTTTAAGATTTGTGTACTTAGGGCACAACAAGTTTTCAAACTCACC
Organism: Schistocerca piceifrons; assembly: GCF_021461385.2. Lineage (NCBI taxonomy): Eukaryota > Metazoa > Arthropoda > Insecta > Orthoptera > Acrididae > Schistocerca > Schistocerca piceifrons. The sequence continues at coordinate 638,760,777 of NC_060140.1, read as the reverse complement.
AAATCAGTTACTGGTGTGTCAAGCCTGGCAGTTCTAGAATCTTCTCCACTCTTGGAAAAAATTTTTAGATGCCCGTGAGTATATGAGAAAACTTTTCAACATCATGTTCAAACTGTTGTCACTGGAATTAAATATCAATAGTTGCTGATAGCAATGACAAATCATACTTCAAACCAGATGCTCTTCACACTAACATAATTCTTAACTTGAAACATGATGCTTTATCTACATCTACATCTACATTGATACTCCGCAAGCCACCCAACGGTGTGTAGCGGAGGGCACTTTACGTGCCACTATCATTACCTCCCTTTCCTGTTCCAGTCGCGTATGGTTCGCGGGAAGAACGACTGTCTGAAAGCCTCCGTGCGCGCTCTAATCTCTCTAATTTTACATTCGTGATCTCCTCGGGAAGTATAAGTAGGGGGAAGCAATATATTCGATACCTCATCCAGAAACGCACCCTCTCGAAACCTGGCGAGCAAGCTACACCGCGATGCAGAGCGCCTCTCTTGCAGAGTCTGCCACTTGAGTTTATTAAACATCTCCGTAACGCTATCACGGTTACCAAATAACCCAGTGACGAAACGCGCCGCTCTTCTTTGGATCTTCTCTATCTCCTCCGTCAACCCGACCTGGTACGGATCCCACACTGATGAGCAACACTCAAGTATAGGTCGAACGAGTGTTTTGTAAGCCACCTCCTTTGTTGATGGACTACATTTTCTAAGCACTCTCCCAATGAATCTCAACCTGGTACCCGCCTTACCAACAATTAGTTTTATATGATCATTCCACTTCAAATCGTTCCGTACGCATACTCCCAGATATTTTACAGAAGTAACTGCTACCAGTGTTTGTTCCGCTATCATATAATCATACAATAAAGGATCCTTCTTTCTATGTATTCGCAATATATTACATTTGTCTATGTTAAGGGTCAGTTGCCACTCCCTGCACCAAGTGCCTATCCGCTGCAGATCTTCCTGTATTTCGCTACAATTTTCTAATGCAGCAACTTCTCTGTATACTACAGCATCATCCGCGAAAAGCCGCATGGAACTTCCGACACTATCTACTAAGTCATTTATATATATTGTGAAAAGCAATGGTCCCATAACACTCCCCTGTGGCACGCCAGAGGTTACTTTAACGTCTGTAGACGTCTCTCCATTGATAACAACATGCTGTGTTCTGTTTGCTAAAAACTCTTCAATCCAGCCACACAGCTGGTCTGATATTCCGTAGGCTCTTACTTTGTTTATCAGGCGACAGTGCGGAACTGTATCGAACGCCTTCCGGAAGTCAAGAAAAATAGCATCTACCTGGGAGCCTGTATCTAATATTTTCTGGGTCTCATGAACAAATAAGGCGAGTTGGGTCTCACACGATCGCTGTTTCCGGAATCCATGTTGATTCCTACATAGTAGATTCTGGGTTTCCAGAAATGACATGATACGCGAGCAAAAAACATGTTCTAAAATTCTACAAGAGATCGACGTAAGAGATATAGGTCTATAGTTTTGCGCATCTGCTCGACGACCCTTCTTGAAGACTGGGACTATCTGTGCTCTTTTCCAATCATTTGGAACCCTCCGTTCCTCTAGAGACTTGCGGTACACGGCTGTTAGAAGGGGGGCAAGTTCTTTCGCGTACTCTGTGTAGAATCGAATTGGTATCCCGTCAGGTCCAGTGGACTTTCCTCTATTGAGTGATTCCAGTTGCTTTTCTATTCCTTGGACACTTATTTCGATGTCAGCCATTTTTTCGTTTGTGCGAGGATTTAGAGAAGGAACTGCAGTGCGGTCTTCCTCTGTGAAACAGCTTTGGAAAAAGGTGTTTAGTATTTCAGCTTTACGCGTGTCATCCTCTGTTTCAATGCCATCATCATCCCGTAGTGTCTGGATATGCTGTTTCGAGCCACTTACTGATTTAACGTAAGACCAGAACTTCCTAGGATTTTCTGTCAAGTCGGTACATAGAATTTTACTTTCGAATTCAATGAACGCTTCACGCATAGCCCTCCTTACGCTAACTTTGACATCGTTTAGCTTCAGTTTGTCTGAGAGGTTTTGGCTGCGTTTAAACTTGGAGTGGAGCTCTCTTTGCTTTCGCAGTAGTTTCCTAACTTTGTTGTTGTACCACGGTGGGTTTTTCCCGTCCCTCACAGTTTTACTCGGCACGTACCTGTCTAAAACGCATTTTACGATTGCCTTGAACTTTTTCCATAAACACTCAACATTGTCAGTGTCGGAACAGAAATTTTCGTTTTGATCTGTTAGGTAGTCTGAAATCTGCCTTCTATTACTCTTGCTAAACAGATAAACCTTCCTCCCTTTTTTTATATTCCTATTAACTTCCATATTCAGGGATGCTGCAACGGCCTTATGATCACTGATTCCCTGTTCTGTACATACAGATTCGAAAAGTTCGGGTCTGTTTGTTATCAGTAGGTCCAAGATGTTATCTCCACGAGTCGGTTCTCTGTTTAATTGCTCGAGGTAATTTTCGGATAGTGCACTCAGTATAATGTCACTCGATGCTCTGTCCCTACCACCCGTCCTAAACATCTGAGTGTCCCAGTCTATATCTGGTAAATGAGTAAAAAAAGTAACCAAAACTGGACTATTCAGTGCTGATCTATGAAACACGAATGTTCAAATAAGGATCTGTATTTATATTTTTATAAAATTAAGGAACCCATCTCTGTGTATTTGTAAACGACAAGTTCACAGCTATGTGAAAAATCTCACACATATTTCACCCATACAGGCATGGAATAGAAACTGCACCTGAAGGCTGAGAACCCATACACAGTAACAAATGTTACTGAAATGAAACTTCCTGGCAGATTAAAACTGTGTGCCCGACCGAGACTCGAACTCGGGACCTTTGCCTTTCGCGGGCAGACGAGGTACTGGCAGAAGTAAGGCTGTGAGTACCGGCCGTGAGTCGTGCTTTGGTAGCTCAGTTGGTAGAGCACTTGCCCGTGAAAGGCAAAGGTCCCGAGTTCGAGTCTCGGTCGGGCACACAGTTTTAATCTGCCAGGAAGTTTCATATCAGCGCACACTCCGCTGCAGAGTGAAAATCTCATTCTGGAAATGTTACTGAAGTTGGTAAACTTGCTGCAGATATCCTCAATTGGGCTACAAACATTAGAACAGTTTATCAGCCTTTTTCACCTTTCCATAAGCAACTCTACAGTCCATTGTTTCCAAATCAGAGTAATAAAGTAATTTTTAATGAAATTACACTTAAAATTTCTTTCCATCAACAAATACAGTAATTCCTCTAGTCTTTCACAATTCTCTGACTTTTCCAGTAAATTCAGTTTCCCGGAAAATTCTAGGTCTACCAGACAAGTCAGCACCCTGTTTACCACCTTACTCATCTGCTCAAGAAGAAAGGTCAAAGGCTCTGAATATATTTTCATGTTTTGTTAGGTTTTAGCAATTTATATTGCAGAATAATGAAATAGCAGACTGTTACAGCATTTATTCAGTAAAATACAGGTGTCTGCTTGGAGCTCAAAGAATTTATGCAGCTTGCCTGTTCTTCAAATAGCAGGTGTTTCTGAGCACGGGAAAGAGACAGATATGGAGGCATCTTCCTTCAAATGCAAAATGATTATTAATGGAAACTACTTTTTCAATTTAGTTTGTTGTTTGTTCCAGAGTCATATGCCCAATATCACATTACAATACTAGATGTGTCAGTATATCACTAAATCAATTTCTCTTTCTGGAGCTTCAGTGAACATATATTAGCCATCTATCTAATTGGACAGTAGCTTATATCTCCTGTGATCCTGACACGTGGAAATTAATTCTTGCTTCACCAGTGGAGGAAAGAACCATATACATTTTATATTGCTAAAATTAATGTTAGTAAGCGTTTCTGTGCCTGTATATGAACTGTGTCTTGTTTCTCTTGCATATGTTTGGTCTAAACATAGCTAAGGAGCAGTGACAGGCCTCCGAAATACAAGACTTGACTTCACAAGTGCTTTTGGTGGGCTCGGTTTCAAGTGCTTCATCCAATGAACCTCATCTCAGATTGTCTGAGATGACACTGAAATCAATAAAATGTATGTGACAACAACACCCAAACTACTGTCCATTTGCTAAAGCTTGTTCATCAGGTTCATAACCTCTTCAAAGAAGAGCTTTTAACACCAGTTTCTCAGGTGACTACATCTGTGTATAAATACACTCTGAGAAAGAAAGAAAAAAGAAGAAGATTGCATCATGGAGAAATTATCCAAATGGGATGGAAATCATAAGATGTAATGTACATGTACAGGCAAACCAATGATTATAATTTCGGAACAATTTGCTGTTTGCTGATTTATTGGAGACAAAGAGGTTCACAAATTGAGCAAGTTAATCACATGTTGGTCCATCTCTGGCCCTTAACCAAGCAATTATTTGGCTGCATGTCAATTGACAGAGTTGTTGGACACCCTCTTGAGGGATATCATGCCAAATTCTGTCCAGTTGGCACATTAGATCATCAGAATTCTGAGATGGTTGGAGGACACTGCCCATAATGCTTCAAATGTTTTTGATTCACGAGAAATCTGGCAACCTAGGTGGCCGTGGCAGGGCTTAGAAAGTGTGAAGACAGTGATAGAACTCTTTCCATGTGTGGGCAGGTATTATCTTGTTGAAATGTGGACCCAGGATGACTTGCCCTGAAGGGCAACAAAATGGGGCATAGAATATTGTCAGTGGACTATTGCAACTGAAAGGCTGCCATGGATGACAACCAAACAAGCCCTGCTATGAAATGAAATGGAACCCCAGACCATCATTCCTCATTGTTGAGCCATATGGCAAGCCATGCTGGGCTTACATTTCAACAAGATAAAGCCTGCCCACACATGGCTAGAGTTTCTACTGCTTGTCTTTATACTTTTCAAACCCTATTGGCCAGCAAGATTGCCAGATCTCTCCCCAATTGAGAACATTTGGACCATTATGGGCATTGACCTCCAACCATCTTGGGATTTTAATGATCTAATGTGCCAGTTGCACAGAATTTGGGACAATATCCCTCAGGAGGACATCTGAAGCTCTTTCTCTCAAATAAATCATTCAATTTTTTTGTAATAGAAATCATTTGTTTGTCTCTAAATGTATGTCACATCTATTTATTTCTGCTACATTTTGATAATTCCTTTGTGGTCAGTCTTTTCCTTTTTTTCTTTTTAGTGTATATTCAGCAAATCTTTGCCTCTTGCATAATGTTCATAAGTTATGTAAGTAACTGGTAGGTAGGTAGTGATTGTAGCAGTGGTTACAGTAAAGAAGTAATGTTTTGGTACAACTCCCATGAAGTTTAGATATTTAATAAACTTTCGTGGAATGCAGAAAGTAATTGGTTTTAACTGGGTTACAACAGTCTAGATTGCAATAATATTTTGTTAATGACAGGTTTCGACTTCATGTAGATCTCATCTTCAGAAAATGACCAACCAGTTGTGATCTGAACTGTTATTTTAAGCAAGTTGTGTCACCACATCAGTGTTACTTCTCTGGACCAGACCTGAATTTATAAATGATTTTACCATAAAATAACCTTTCATATCCAAAAATCAGTAATATGAGAGAATAAGTGTTTTATGAATATGTAACACTATTTAACAAAATCCTATTTGTAATTGTTAAACTAGGTGGCACAATAGTAAGACACTTAACTTCCATTGTTCAAAGCCCCATTCTGAAATTCTGCTATAGGCTTTCTGTGATTTCCTAAATCTCTTTAGGTGAGTGTCAGGATGGTTCCTTTGAAAGGACGTGGCTGACTTTCTTCTTCATCCTTCCCCAATCTGAGTTTCTGCTCCATTTCTGATAGCCTTATTGTTGAGGGAGATTAAACCATAATTTTTCTCCTTTGTTATTTGTATTCTAGAAGAAGTACTGAAAGTTACAACACATAATGTTCAAATATTCTTTACAATCCAATCCAATCCACTCTCCTCCACTCTTATCCCCCTTCCCCCCCTCTCACTCTCTCTCTCTCTCTCTCTCTCTCTCTCTCTCTCTCTCTCTCTCTCTCTCTCTCTCTCTCTCTCACCCCCCCCCCCCCCCCCCCCACACACACACACAAACACACACACACATTAATGCATATATGCACACCTCAGTTTGCAAAACACACTCTCAAATCTAGCAAGCAATGAGTGAGTAGGGGCAGTTTTATTGAAAGGTAACTATTTAGTTTCCTCTTATGTTATATTTTATTGCAGTGTAATCTGCCTTTGTTGAAAACAAATGCCCTTCATCATCACTTTCTGGTAGAGGCTGTTGCAGAATTTGTATTTATTGCATGGTGATATTTTGCAATATTTATTATAATAGTCTCAGTTGCAATTTGTCACACTTGATAATTAATTTTGATCACATTAATGGTTATCTTCAGATCTAAAAATAAAATGAAATATGACATTAATAAATAACTGTTCTGTAGATAACACAGACTGGAATTATTTAAACTTTGAAATTTTCTTAAAATTATGCCAAGATAATGAGATAATATAGATTGACAGTATTTATATGTAAGATTCTTAAAATTGTATATGATTAATCACAGGTTGTCAGAAGTCTAATATTTTTTTTTTTTAAGAACATATTCATAAGCTGTATCATAAAAGGGACAGCACTGGAGTACATCTGGATGGCATCTGAGGTGCATTTACTGTTTGTATACATCAGGCGCAGTCTGCCTGCAACCACACTGTGACTCAACCATACTGCCAGCAAGTGCAGTGAATTGCTTAACTTTTCTTCTGCCAACAGATACCACAGCAAAGTTGGAGAGCTACTGCTTATTAGTCCATCTAAGTATATTGCCAAAACTCTTGAAATATGCTGAATTCTTGAACTCACACTGGAGAGTGAGTATTGTATTTGGTTGTTTCAGGTGGAATCCATATATTTCAAGTTCCTCGAGATGTTCAGAAAACATCCCTTAGGTGCCATGTGTAAAAATCAAGATGTGTCTATTGGTACTACTGAGTGTTTAGATTCATTTTGATGAACTCCATATGCTGTTCCATTATTTTGTAGTGACATGTTCTTTAAATCATTTTATTGATGATGGAATTCTCTTGTATAAAATATTTTGGAGGTAAAATAGTCGTCTATTTGGACCTTTGGGCAGGGAGTACTTATCTGGATGCTGTTATCAGAAAATAAAAGCTTTCACTCTACAGGTGTGAGTATGATCATTTACATCCCTCAGTTTGGTACATAGATTAGAGAATTTAAAACAAGATATGGATATGTTGAAGGTAGATATAGTGAGGATTAGCGAAATGCAGTGCAGGAAGAAAGGGACTTGTGGTAATGTGAATACAGATTTACAAACACAAAATCAGGTAAGTATAACACAGAAATAGGTCTAACAATGAATAAGAAAATAGTAATGTGGGTAAATTAATATGAATAATGTAATGAATAGATTAACACAGCCAAAATAGACAGGAAGCCAAAACTCACAACAGTAGCAAAAGTTTAAATACAAACTACCTCCACAGATGGAAGGAATGTATGACAACATAAAGGAAACTAACAGTGTAAGGGAAAGGTAAATTACTGCTTATCATTAAGATGACACATTAAGTTGCAGGCAGGCACAGCTAAAAGACACTTACACATTCACAAACTCATTCATTCACATAAGCAAGCACACCTCACATGCACGAGACTGCCATCTCTGGCAGCTTAGAATTCTGGTAGCAGTTGCTGGAGATGGAGATCATGTGTCCATGAGGTGTGCTTGCTTGTGTGAATGAATACGTGTGAGTTTCTTTTTCTGGCAAAGGCTGTGGCCAAAGGGGCTGATGTTTAAGTGCATTTTAGTTGTGACTGTCTGCAATGTAATGTGTCATCTTTATGGTAAGCTGCAGTTTATCTTTTCCTTACATTACTGATATTCCAACTTGGAATTTTCATTGTTCCACAAAGGAAATTATTCAGAAGTTAAAGGAGACAAAAATTTAATTGTGACAGGGAACTGAAATTCAATAGTATGAAAAGGAAGAGAAGAAAAAAATCATAGGAGAACATTGACTTAGAGAAGAGAATGAAGGGGAAGATGACTAGTAGAATTTTACAAAGAGTATAATTCATCATTGCTAATCCTAAGTTTAAGAATAATGATAGAAAGATGTTTATGTGGATGACATCAGATAGAGTATGTAATGGCAAAACAGGGATTTCAAAACCAGATTTTACACAGCAAAACATTTCTAGAGACAGATGTGGAATCTGTCCATAATTTATTGAGTGTGGACTCCAAAATAAAACTGAAGAAACTGCAGAAAGGTAGAAAATTAAGATGAACTGGGTAGACTGTAAGAACTAGAGGTTGCTGATAGTTTCAAAGGTAGTGTGGTGGACTTGAGTATTAATATTTGTAAATTATACCTCTGAACTTTGTTTACAGTCTTATTACTTAGAAACTGTTATCATCTCTGATCTTGTTCACATCTACAATGTGTTGAGTGTTTGTTACACATATAAATACATCATTTCTGGTCTTTTATGGACCTTCTACCATAAACCATATTGGTGACCTCGGCATGATTAATAAGAGACAGAATGCATTTGTGGTTAGTGAAGTGTAAAAATGATCGTCAACACCAACGATGCAAATCCAACGCCCACATCAGTATGGAATGAAGCGGATATTGCTCATGTTTCAGTGAAGATTACACCTGTCTGGAAGAAAAACATAAAGGTATGGTTCCTTCAAGCTGAAGCACAGTTCACCGCATTGGGTATCACTAACAAAACAATTCAATCATGTTGTTGCGTCACTGGAAGCAGATGTTGGAGAATTAATTTCTGACTTTTTGACTCAACCATTATCTACCATTCCATTCACAGAGCTTAAAACAAGACTAATTCAGGAATTTCAGGAGTCAGAAAACAGAAAAGTAACAAAATTATTTAATGAAGAGGAATTAGGTGAGAAAAAGCCAACTCAGCTCTTACATGAGATGCGAACCTCAGCTGGTATGCAGGTCAAGGATGATTTTTTGAGAACCATATTTATGGAGCGGCTTCCTGTCACCACACGTTCTATATGAGCTACAAGTAAAGATGATCTTGACACCACAGCCACTATGGCTGACAAAATTGTCAAATTTTCACAAACAAGATCAAATATATGTGCTCAGACCTCGCAGACATCATCTGCTATTGCAGTCAATAAAGTAAATGATACCAGTAATGATAGAATCTCCAAACTAAAAACGAAGATTGCTGAATTAACCTCAACAATCAGAGAATTGAAAACACTGTCATGTTCAAGAGGCAGCTCATGTTCATCTCGCTCCTCACCAAGTAGATCATGAGACAGGTCACGGCCAGCCCAGCATTTTAATCTTAATGGAGCACTATGTTGGTATCACTTTAAATATCGCCACAGGCCAAAGAAATGTCAGAGCCCATGCTCGTTTCGATGATCTCCCACCCAAAATTCCAACAAACAGTCAAACTCAAATGCTCCACACTAGCAGTGGCAGGTGATCAGAGCCATCTTTCACACTGTCTATTTCTCACAGCAGAAGTAGCGGAAGTCATTACTTAATTGACACTGGAGCTGATATTTCTCTGATTCCACCTTGGAATAGTGATTATATCATAAACATTATTACTCAGTTTGGGTTTATGGCGCAACTTCACATGGAGTTTCATAATTGCAGATGTGCAATCTCCGATTATTGGAGCCGACTTCATTCACCATTATAATCTTTTATTAGACCTCAAGAACAGATGACTCATTCACTTGGTAACATCAGCAGGAACATCCAGCACATTGCTTCAGGTCTCGGGCATAGAAACTGTTCATGTAATGCCACCAGATCAAAAATATGCTGCCATTCTAAAGAAATTTCCCAACTTTCTTCAAGAAGACATCCATTTTGACCTCCCAGATACCACTGTTTTTCATATGATTGTAACAGAAGGACATCCTGCAGCAGCAAAGGCATGATGACTACCACCAGATAAACTTTAAGCAGCTAAATCAGAGTTCCAGCAGATGATTAATATGAAAATCTGCCAGCCATCAAAGAGCACCTGGACAGGCCCCCTTCACTTAGTTCTATTGAAAGACAAATCCTGGAGGCCTTGCAGAGACTACTGTACTCTCAATAAAATCACCAAGCTGGACAGGTATCCTATTCGTAATCTTCAAGATTTTAACAACCAACTATATGGAAAACAAATATTTTTGAAAATAGATCCGGTCAGAGCTTATCATCACATCCCTGTATGTCCAGATGATGTACCTAAGACCACAGTGATAACTACATTTGGTTTGTTTGAGTTTTTGCAACTTTCATTTGGACTCTGAAACACAGCACAAACTTTTCAAAGGTATATCGACAATATACTGAGAGACCTCGATTTCGTGTACTGTTATATAGATGACATTCTAGTGGCATCACAAGATGAAGAAGAGCACAAGAAGAATCTTCAATTGCTTTTCGAATGGCTCAGTAAATTCAACATCAGAATCAATCAGAAAAAAATGCATTTTTGGTTCAATAAAAGTACCTTTCCTGTGATATGTGGTAACTGCAGAGGGAATTAGACCAGATCAAGTACAAACCATTGTTGACTATCTGCTACCTACAACAATAAAAGAACTGCACAGATTTCTTGGCCTCATTAATTTTTACTGAAGAGCACTACCAAATTCACCCAGTAAACAAGCAGAGCTTTTGAACCTACTCTGTGGGACTAAGAAGAATGATAACAGAAAAATTAATTGAACAGAAAATCTTCGACAAGCCTTCACTGACCTAAAAAATAGCTTGGCCATTTCAGCACTTCTGGCTCATACATCTTCAAATCTACCTCTAATTTTATTGGTTGACGCCTCAGATTATACTATTGATGCATCTTTACAACAAATCAAAGTCAATAATCTGCAGCCATTAGCATTCTTCTCCAAGAAACTGACAAATACAGAGAGGAATTACTCAACGTATGAGAGAGAACTCCTCACTGCCTACTCAGCAGTGAAGCACTTTCAGTACATGCTTGAAGGATGTGATTTTCCAATTTATACTGACTACAAGCCACTCACCTTCATGTTCAAGCAACATTTGGACGAAGCTTCTCCACGTCGGATCCGACACATTACTTTCGTCAGACAGTTCACCACAGACATACGTTACACTACAAGGAAGGGGAAACCTCGCAGCTGACACTTGTTCACAAATTGCTTCAATCAGTATACCTCCAACTGTTACCATGGAACAAATTGTGGAAAGCCAATGATGTGACGAAGAGCTTCCACACATCAAGAATACCATGTCCCTTGCACTTCAAACAATAATGTTGCCAAATGGTAAAGAACTTGTTTGTGACATAGCTGGAGATATGATTCGCTCATATGTACATCAACAACTACAACAAGCAATTTTTAACTCGCTACACAATCTTGCTCACCCTGGTGTTCAAACAACCATTAATTTGTTTGCAAAGCACTTCATTTGGCCATCACAAAACAAAGACATGAAGGCCTAGACTTTATCATGTATTCCTTGCCAATGAAGTAAAGTCTGGAGACAAACCAATAGCACAGTGGGACATTATCCTCAAATGACAACAAGATTCAGTCACATTAACATGAACATAGTTGGGCCCCTATCTCCTTTACAAGGATATCACTATTTACTAACAATTATTGATCATTTTTTCTGATGCCAAGAAGCAGTTCCATTAGCTGACATCACAGCAAAAGTAGTTTCATTTGCCATAGTCTCAACATGGATATCTCATTTTGGCATGACTCATATCATAACTACGGATCACAGAAGGAAGTTTGAATGTCAACCTTTCAAATGTCTCACAAGCACACTGGGCACCTGCTGCATATGGAAAAATTGAATGATGGCATAGTCAGTTAAAATCTGCTTTGAAAGGACAGATGTCTGAAAATTAGGTTCCAAAGCTTCCTCTGGTCCTGTTAGTGCTTCACTCCTACATAATCTCATAAGTCAATACCTCACCAGTGGAAATGACTTATGGTTCAGCAATTACCTTACCAGGAGCATTTCTCAATGAACAGAAATTATCAACTGACATCCCAACCTTCGTCTTCAGATTGAAGGAACAAATGAGGAGCCTAAGACCAGTTGCAACAGAACATCACAACCACAAGAAGACCTTTATTCACCCACAACTGATGAAAAGCAAGTTTGCCTTTGTTCAATATGATGCTGTCAGAACACACTTCAGCGAACATATGATGGGCCGTATCTAGTCCTGTCTCACGATGACAAGCACTTCAAGGTGGAGATTCTAACAGGAAAACAAACTATTAGCACTAATTGATTGAAATCGGCCTTCCTTCTGACAGACTATTCATCAGACAACATGGAAGACAGCAGGAGACACCACTCCGGATATTCCATCACATTCCATTCCAAAGACTGTCAACCTCCAGAAGACAACAGACAGCAATCAAGCCAGTGTGCCTTCACCACGGAACACCAGATCAAGTTGAAAGGTTACCTTCCCTCAAAAATACATGGACACTGTCACTGTGGAGGGAGTGTGTGGCGGACTCAAGTGTTAATATTTGTAAATTATATCTCTGAATTTTGTTTACATTCTTATCACTTAGAAACTGTTATCATCTCTGATCTTGCTCACATCTACAATGTTTTGAGTTTCATTAAACATATAAATACATCATTTCTTGCGTTTTATGGACCTTCTACCATAAACCATAGTCGTATTAGGCACTGGTTGACTGAAACAGGGGAAAGGAATAAAACAAAGATGAATGAGTAGCTTTGAGAGATGAGGTAGGGAAGCAGCAAAGGATCAAATAGGCAAAAAGCCAAAGCTAAGCAGTGGGTAACATGCTGGACATTGAATTTAATTCACAAAACTGGAAAATATAAAATTGCAGAAAATGAGGCAGACAAATGGGAATAGAAATGTCTAAAAATGAGACTGTCAGAAAGTGCAACTTAGCAAACCAGGAATGAATAGACAACAAATGCAAGGGTATAGAAGAATGCATGACTAGGGGAAAGATAGATGTTACCCAGTGGAAAATTAGAGATCTTTGGAGAAAAGAAAAGCAGCAGCATGAATATCATTAGCTCTAATATCATGTCAGTTCCAAGCAATGAAGGTAAGCTTGAAGGGTGGGAGGTACATATAGGAGAGAGAAACTAACTTGAAGACAGTGTTATAGTGAGGGGAGAGGAAGTAGGTGACGGTGGGTTGGGAGATATAACACAGAAAGAGCAATTTGACAGAGCAGTAAAAGATCTAAATTGAAACAAGGCACCTGTAGTAGGCCCTATTCCCTCAGAATTATTGTGATTCCTGGAGGAACATACCATTGAAAAATTATTCCTTATACATACATCAAAAAAACTTTTGCATCACCCTGGTTCCCAGAAGTCCTGAAGATAAATGTTGACTGTGAATACTGTATCACAGACACAGTCTCTTTGGCTGTTCAGAGATGTCGCTAAACCCACACAAATATGTAAAAAACCATGCATGAGCAGCGCCTACTAGATGGAGGGGTCCGACAGCCAGTCATTCCACCAGGAAGGAGGTACATGGCTCATGTTGTCTGTAGTTCAACCATGCCTAGACGGTCAATACCGCAGATTGATCATATCCACATTGTTACTTTGTGCCAGGAAGGGCTCTCAACAAGGGAAGTGTCCAGGCATCTCAGAGTGAAACAAAGCGATGTTGTTTGGACATGGAAGAGATACAGAGAGAGAGGAACTGTCAATGACATGCCTCACTCAGTCTGCCCAAGGGCTACTACTGCAGTGCATGACCATTACCTATGGATGATAGGTCGGATGAACCCTGACAGCAACGCCACCATGTTGAATAAAGCTTTTCGTGCAGCCACAGGACATTGTGTTGTGACTCAAACTGAGCGCAATAGGCTGCATGATGTGCAACTTCACTCCCGACGTCCACAGTGAGGCCCATCTTTCCAACCACAACACCATGCGGCACATTACAGGTGGGCCCAACAACATGCCAAATGGACCACTCAGGGCTGGCATCCTGTTCTCTTCACTGATGAGTGTCACATATGCCCTCAATCAGACAATGATCGGAGACGTGTTTGGAGGCAACCCAGTCAGGTTGCATACCTAAGACGACATACTGTCCAGTGAGTGCAGCAAGGTTGAGGTTCCTTGCTGTTTTGGGGTGGCATTATGCGAGGCCAACATACGCCGCTGATGGTCATGGAAGGTGCCATAACCGCTGTATGATATGTGTATGCCATCCTCCGACCGATAGTGCAACCATATTCACAGCATGTTGACGGTGCAGTCGTCTTCATGGACAACAATACACGCCCCCCATTGTGCACATCTTGGGAATGACTTCCTTCAGGATAATGACATCACTCGACTAGAGTGGCCAGCATGTTCTCCAGCCATGAACACCATCAAACATGCCTAGGATAGATTTAAAAGGGCTGTTTATGGATGACAAGATCCACCAACCATTCTGAGGGATCTATGCCGAATCACTGTTGAAGAGTGGGACAATCTGGATCAATGGTTCCTTGACGAACTTATGGACAGTATGCCAGGCATGCATCAATGCAAGAGGACATGCTACTGGGTATTAGAGGGACCGGTGTGTACAGCAATCTGGACCAGCACCTTTGAAGGTCTCACTGTATGGTGGTACAACATGCTATGTGTGGTTTTCATGAGCAATAAAAAGTGTGGAAATGATGTTTATGTTGATTTCTATTCCAGATTTCTGTACAGGTTCTGGAACTCTTGGAACCGAGGTGATGCAAAACGTTTTTGATGTGTGTAATATGAAAGCTTTTTGAGAAAGGCTGAATACCCTCAGTTTTCAAGAACAATGTAATTATCCCATTTCCAAAGAAAGCAAGTGCAGGCAGGTGTGAATATAAGTAAATTATCAGTTGAATATGTCATGACTGCAAAATACTGACATGAGTTTCATACAGAAGAATGGAATACCTTGTGGAAATTGATCTCAGAGAAGACCAGTTTAGGTTCCCAAGAAATGGATGAACTTTAGTGGCTATACTGACCCTACAAATTCTTGTAGAAGACTGGCTGAAGAAAGATGTTTATAGCATTTGTAGATTTAGAGAAAGCTCCTAACAATGGATGAGTGGCACACACTCTTTGTAATTCTGAAGGCAGCAGGATTAAAAGACAGGGAGTGAATGAGTATTCACAGCCCATATAGAAACCACACTGCAGTTATAATGGTAGAAAGATGTGAAAGGGAAGCAGCAGTTGAGAAGGGATTGAGACAAGGTTGTAGCCCTTCCCCAATGTTATTCAATTTGTACAGTGAGCAAACTGTAAATGAAACAAAGGACACACAGGGAAAAAAAATTAAAGCTGAGGGGAAAGACATGAGTCTATGAGGTTTGTCAGTGAGATGGTAACTCTATCAGAGACAGCAAAAGGTCTCAGATGAGCAGTTGAACAGAATTATTGTGTCCTGAAAAATGTTCTAAGATGAACATCACCAAAAGTGAAACAAGAATTCTGGGATGTATTTGAATTAAATCAGGTCATTCTGAGGGACTAAGATTAGAAAATGAAGCACTAAAAGTTTTTTGAGCTTCACTTTTCCCTGCCCTTTTTCCTTAACCCAGAATTTAATCAGTTAATGTTTCCACAATCATGTATGCACAGAATCTCTGTCTGTGACAGTTTTAGTACCCATAAACTAATTTGTTTCAGATCAGTCTTGTATGACCTGAGAGTATTTGAAGATAATATTGCCATTACTCCAATTCAGTTGCCTCCAAGAAGTCACATAAAAGAAGTTGCCTGCAGTAACACACATTTCATTGTGCTTACCTCAGGTGACCATTACTTCATTACATACAACTGCATGAAAGTATAAAACATGTTTATTTTTCAAAATACACACTATCTTTCAATAATGCTATAAATTTTCTGTAAATCAACATTTTACATCAAACCCTTCTCATTTCTAATTGAAAGCTTTGAAATATTTTTATCTTCACTACATGGAATAGAACTGACTTATCACAATTTATTTAAACATCATATGACGCCATTTCCAGATGTAACATACACTGTAAATCAAATTCTATAGGCAAATAATGATAATATGAAAATACAGTTCATACCTGTAATGTCTATGTTAAAAAAATGAATGCTGCTAAAAGCACCAACCATTTTAGAATTAAGATTTTTGTGAATGTGTGATGACACTTGACTTGACATTAACTCATTTCTTACAGAGAGTAAATTGTAGCTGATGTTGACAAATCCTTATGCTATGATTCGTACTTTTTTGTTGTATTATAAATTTCATGAAATTTGTTCAGATGTTGATCTAATTATACTGCATAAAATTTCTAAAATACAAGACTGAAAAGGCAACTGATGGAATTACAATAAAATGCAAGACACAGAACTCAGTGAAAAAAATTATAGCACACTTCTTTCTGGATTGATAATGAATTGTGGTACTTTACGTTTTTAAAACCTGATCAATCCATAAATGTGAACAGATATTACAAGTCCCTCAAGACATTAAAGAAAGAAGATTGGAAAGCTTTTAGAGGATGTCTGCTTGTTGAATTATAAAACTTGGTGTAATACTGCACGCAAAACATTTGAATGTTCTGAATCATCCTGCCCATACTCTGGAACTAGTATCAAATAACTCACTTCCAGTCAGCATTTTGAAGGAGAACATGGATGTGAAATATTTTTCAATAAATAATACTTTAGCAGGTCAAGCATTACTCTAAAAGAAGTTGTTAGCAGGAATGTATGCTGTAAGCACTTGGCTGATATCCTGCTCCTTTCAGGCTTGGAGCTTAATAGTGACTGTGTGGAAAATTAGTGGTATACAAAATGTATAATAAGCCATGTATACTTTATGAATACATATGCACTTAGCTGACTGCATAGTAGGCAGGAAAGAAATACCCATCATATGATGACCTGTGTGAATCATGGTCACTTGGAGCTTAGGCGTCTTAAACTTTTACTGTCTGCAAGTATTGGAATATAGCTGTCATCTAATATGGATAGTGTCTCAAAAATTTGTTTCTATTTAAATTGAATGGATCTTGTTTGAATGCATCTTTGGCCACCAACTAATAGCTTTACTCATCAGCTAGTGCCCATGGATAGTTGAACGGAAGCAGTAGTGTCATGGCCATTATAAATACTGTAGTTTTGTCTGTGCAGGTGCCCTCTATAATGTGCTCCAGACAAACAGTTTTCCACAGTGTACTGTACAATGACCTGACTGATATGCTATTACCATCATTGGTTTGATGTATGTTTGCTGTTAATGAGTGAAAACCATCAAAAAATTTCAAAAACGGTCACGAGCTACACCTTGCATCTGTTTGGTCTACAAGATCAACTGTCTGTAGTACAACCTACCTACTAAAAGTACTTGTACAACCATTATATGATCATTGGTGGTAGTTCATGATGCTTATCTTAACTTCAAACTTTCTCTTGATACTCACAATAAGTACTTCATAATGTAAGATTATTTTTATATGGTCTTCAGTCACCAGTTATTGTTTCAGTAGCCTGATTACTTAATGTGGTTTGTCTTTCATGATTTCTAATATCATTTACATACCCCCATGAACCATGCACCTTGCTGTTGGTGGGGAGGCTTGCGTTCCTCAGTGATACAGATGGCTGTACCGTAGGTGCAACCACAACGGAGGGATATCTGTTGAGAGGCCAGACAAATGTGTGGTTCCTGAAGAGGGGTACCAGCCTTTTCAGTATTTGCAGGGGCAACAGTCAGGATGATTGACTGATCTGGCCTTGTAACACTAACCAAAACGGCCTTGCTGTGCTGGTACTGTGTACGGCTGAAAGCAAGGGGAAACTAGAGCCGTAATTTTTCCCGAGGGCATGCAGCTTTACTGTATGGTTAAATGATGATGGCGTCCTCTTGGGTAAATATTCCATAGGTAAAATAGTCCCCCATTCAGATATCCAGGCGGGGACTACTCAAGAGGACATCGTTATCAGGAGAAAGAAAACTGGCATTCTACGGATTGGAGCATGGAATGTCAGATCCTTAATCGGGTAGGTAGGTTAGAAAATGTAAAAAGGGAAATGGATAGGTTAAAGTTAGATATAATGGGAATTAGTGAAGTTCGGTGGCAGGAGGAACAAGACTTTTGGTCAGGTGAATATAGGCTTATAAATACAAAATCAAATAGGGGTAATGCAGGAGTAGGTTTAATAATGAATAAAAAAATAGGAGTGCAAGTAAGCTACTATAAACAACATAGTGAATGCATTATTGTGGCCAAGATAGACACAAAGCCTATGCCTATTACTGTAGTACAAGTTTATATGCCAACTAGCTCTGTAGACGATGAAGGAATCGATAAAATGTATGATGAGATAAAAGGAATTATTCAGGTAGTGAAGGAAGATGAAAATTTAATAGTCATGGGTGACTGGAACTCGAGAGTAGGAAAAGGAAGAGAAGGAAACATAGTAGGTGAATATGGACTGGGGGTAAGAAATGAAAGAGGAAGCCGTCTGGTAGAATTTTGCACAGAGCATAACTTAATCATAACTAACACTTGGTTCAAGAATCATAAAAGAAGGTTGTATACATGGAAGAATCCCAGAGATACTAAAAGGTATCAGTTAGATTATATAATGGTAAGACAGAGATTTAGGAACCAGGTTTTAAATTGTAAGACATTTCCAGGGGCAGATGTGGACTCTGACCACAATCTATTGGTTATGAACTGTACATTAAAACTGAAGAAACTGCAAAAAGTTGGGAATTTAAGGAGATGGGACCTGGATAAGCTGACTAAACCAGAGGTTGTACAGAGTTTCAGGGAGAGCATAAGGGAACAATCGACAGGAATGGGGGAAAGAAATACAGTATAAGAAGAATGGGTAGCTCTGAGGGATGAAGTAGTGAAGGAAACAGAGGATCAAGTAGGTAAAAAGACGAGGGCTAATAGAAATCCTTGGGTAACAGAAGAAATATTGAATTTAATTGATGAAAGGATAAAATATAAAAATGCAGTAAATGAAGCAGGCAAAAAGGAATACAAACATCTCAAAAATGAGATCAACAGGAAGAGCAAAATGGCTAGGCAGGGATGACTAGAGGACAAATGTAACGATGTAGAGGCTTATCTCACGAGGGGTAAGATGGATACTGCCTACAGGAAAATTAAAGAGACCTTTGGAGAAAAGAGAGCCACTTGTATGGATATCAAGAGCTCAGATGGAAACCCAGTTCCAAGCATAGAAGGGAAAGCAGAAAGTTGGAAGGAGTATATAAAGGGTCTATACAAGGGCGATGTACTTGAGGACAATATTATGGAAATGGAAGAGGATGTAGATGAAGATGAAATGGGAGATATGATACTCCGTGAAGAGTTTGACAGAGCACTGAAAGACCTGTGTCAAAACAAGGCCCCGGGAGTAGACAACATTCCATTAGAACTACTGACGGCCTTGGGAGAGCCAGTCCTGACAAAACTCTACCATTTGGTGAGCAAGATGTATGAGACAGGCGAAATACCCTCAGACTTCAAGAAGAATATAATAATTCCAATCCCAAAGTAAGCAGGTGTTGACAGATGTGAAAATTGCCGAACATTTGTAGACTTAGAGAAAACTTTTGACAATGTTGACTGGAATACTCTCTTTCAAATTCTGAAGGTTGCAGGGAGCGAAAGGCTATTTTCAATTTGTACAGAAATCAGATGGCAATTATAAGACTTGAGGGGCATCAAAGAAAGGGAAGCAGTGGTTGGGAAGGGAGTGAGACAGGGTTGTAGCCTCTACCCGACATTATTCAATCTGTATATTGAGCAAGCAGTAAAGGAAACAAAAGAAAAATTCGGAGTAGGTATTAAAATCGATGGAGAAGAAATAAAAACTTTGAGTTTCACTGATGACATTGTAATTCTGTCAGAGACATCAAAGGACTTGGAAGAGCAGCTGAACGGAATGGACAGTGTCATGAAAGGAGGATATAAGATGAACTACAACAAAAGCAAAATGAGGATGATGGAATGTAGTCAAATTAATTCATGTGATGCTGAGTGAATTAGATTAGGAAATGAGACACTTAAAGTAGTAAAGGAGTTTTGCTATTTGGGAAGCAAAATAACTGATGATGATCAAAGTAGAGAAGATATAAAATGTAGACTGGCAATGGCAAGGAAAGTGTTTCTGAAGAAGAGAAATTTGTTAACATCGAGTATAGATTTAAGTGTCAGGAAGTCGTTCCTGAAAGTATTTAATGGAGTGTAGCTGTGTATGGAAGTGAAACATGGACAATAAACGGTTTGGACATGAAGAGAATAGAAGCTTTTGAAATATGGTGCTACAGAAGAAAGCTGAAGATTAGATGGGTAGATCACATAATTAATGAGGAGGTATTGAATAGAATTGGGGAGAAGAGGAGTTTGTGGCACAACTTGACAAGAAGAAGGGACCAATTGGTAGGACATGTTCTGAGGCATCAAGGGATCACAAATTTAGCATTGGAGGGCAGCGTGGAGGGTAAAAATCGTAGAGGTAGAGCAAGAGATGAAAAGACTAAGCAGATTCAGAAGGATGTAGGTTGCAGTAGGTACTGGGAGATGAAGAAGCTTGCACAGGATAGAGTAGCATGGAGAGCTGCATCAAACCAGTCTCAGGACTGATGACCACAACAACAACAAAATCATTTAAGAAAAAATCAAACAATAGACAATCCAGGGTGGAATGTAATTATATTATGGAAAGGACAGCTGATACTCACCATATAGTGGAGATGCTGAGTCGCAGGTATACACAACAAAAGTACTGTCACAAAATAAGTTTTTGGCCAACAAGGTTTTTGTCAAAAATAGATGATAGACACACACATACACTCAAGCAAATACAAACACATTTGACCACAGCCTCTGACAGCTGAAGCCATGCTACGTGCAGCAGCAGCAGCAGCAGTGCGTGATGGAGGAGGCAACTGGGTGGGGGTAAGGAGGAGGCTGGGGTGGGAAGGATAGTGGGCTAGGATCGGGGGACAATGAAGTGCTCCTGGGCAGCATGCAGGGATGAGGTGGAGAGAGGGTATGGCAGCTAAATGCAGTCAGGAGGTTAGATGGCGGGTGGCAGACAGGTGGGGGAGGGGAGGGCAGCGTAAAAGGAGAGAAGTAAAAAGACTGGGTGTGTTGGTGGAATAGAGGGCTATATAGTGCTAGAATGGGAACAGGGGAGGGGAGGACAATGACTGACGAAGGTTGAGGCCAGGACAGTTATGGGCACATAGGATATATTGCAGAGAGACTTCCCATCTGTGCAATTCAGAAAAACTTATATTGGTGGGAGGGATCCACATGGCACAGACTGTAAGGCAGTCATTGAAATGAAGAGTGTCATGTTTGGAGGCATGTTCAGCAACAAGGTGGTCCAGCTGTGCACCTGCATGGCACCATCCTATGCCAACCTATTCACGGGCCATCTAGAGGAATCTTTCCCAAACACCCAGAATCACAGACCCCTCACCTGGTTCATATTTGTTGATGACATCTTTGCAAACTGGATTGAGGATGAGGACATCCTATCGACATTCCTCCAGAACCTCAACAGCTTCTCACCCATTCACTTCAACTGGTCCTACGCAGCCCAGAAAGCCACTTTCCTAGATGCTGACCTCCAACTCAAAGATGGCTATATGAGTACCTCTGTCCATATCAGACATACTAACCACCAGCAAAACCTCTACCTTGACAGCTCCCACCCGTTACCCACCAAGAAGTCCCTTCCATACAGCCTAGCCACCCATGGTCATTGCATCTGCAGTGACAAACAGTCCCTCTTGAAAAATACTGAGGGTCCCACTGAGGCCTCTATAGACCATAATTATCCTCCCAGCATTGTGCAAAAACAAATTCCTGTGCCTTATCTTTCCAGTCAGCCACCATCTCTCAGAGTCTCATTGTCCACTTGCAGAGGAGCATTCCCCTCCTAACTGAGTACCACCCAGGACTGGAACAACTGAATTACGTTCTCTGCCAGGGTTTTGACTACCTCTCATCATGCCCTGAGATGAGAAATGTCCTGCCCACTATCCTTCCCTCCCCTCCCACTGTGGAATTCTGCCATCCACTGAACCTACACAATATACTCCCCATCCCTACACAACCCCTGCTCCCAACCCCTTACCTCATGGCTCATTTCCCTGTAATAGATGCAAGACCTGTCCCATACATTCTCCCACCACCACCTACTCCAGTCTAGTCATGAACATCACCTATCCCATCAGAGGCAGGGCTACTTGTGAAACCAGCCATATGATCTACAAGCTAAGTTGCAACAACTGTGCTACATTCAATGTGGGCATGACATCCAACAAGCTGTCTGAATGAATGGCCACCGACAAACTGTGGCCAAGAAACAACTGGACCATCCTGTTGCTGAGCATGCCTCCAAACATGACATTCTTCATTTCAATGACTGCTTCAAAGCCTGTGCCATATGGATCCTTCCCATCAACACCAGCTTTTCTGAACTGCGCAGGTGGTAACACTGCAATATATCCTACATTTGCATAACTGTCCTGTCCTCAACCATCATTAGTCATTTTCCTCACCCATCAAGCCCCTCCCCTGTTCCCATTCTAGCACGATACAACCCTCTATTCCACCACTACATCCAGTCTTTTTACATCTCTCCTTCTCCACTAGCCCTCCCACCCCCCCCCCCCCCAACCTTTCCTCTACCCTCCATCTAACCTCCCGACTGCACCTAGCTGCCATACCCTCTACACCTTGTCCCTGCATGCTCCCCAGCAGCACTTCACTATCCCCCACACCTAACCTGCTATCCCTCCCCTCCCCACACCAGCATCCTCCTTACCCCCACCCAGTTGCCTCTTCCAATGTGCACTGCTGCTGCTGATGTTAGTGTGGCTTCAGCTGCCAGAGGCTGTGGTCATGTGTGTGTGAGTTGCATTTGCATGAGTGTAAGTGTGTGTCTGTTGTCTATGTCTGACAAAGGCCTAGTTGGCCAAAAGCTTATTTTTTGACAATCATGTAAGGAAATGGTGATCAAATGATTATTCAAGATATACCACCAGACAGTCGGATGATATGCACATAATCTTGAAGATGTTCATAATCCTAAAGGTGTTCATCGTAGATATGTGTGAGAATTATCATACATTTGGCTTAGTATAACAACAGTGTAAATTTCTGGATTGATATATTAGGCTTATCACTCAAATTGAGAATATTGTGGTTGACAATCAGTCTGGCTGGCACCAAAGAGGGTATTTTTACATTGTGTCTGACAATGGAGACAAGATTGAAGAAAAATCAAGACACCTTCATAGGGATCTGCTGACCTAAAAAGAGCTCTTGGCAACTTAAAATGGTGCAAGATATTTGAAAATTTCAGGAAAACAAGTATAAGCTATAGGGAAAGACAGGTAATATTCAGTATTTACAAGAACCATGAGAAAATAATGGGAAGGGAATGTTGATCCTATTGTACAACTAATCACAAAAAACAGTATTTTAAATTTGAAAATATTATTTGGAAACTTCCATTTGTTATAGGACAAAAATCACAAACCCAAACAAAACAATTGATAGCCAGACCCCCATTCCTCTGTACATTTCAAAATGTCATTTGTTTTCAAAGAAAAATAAAGTCAACACAAGGAAGAACTGTTTAAATGTAAATATAACCCTCATCATCCCACCCCTCAGTACCTATGTCAATTATAAGGCTCATTCAGTAAGTACTGCAACACATTTTTTTTCCTAAAATCAGGTCTACTGGTCAATGTAAGAGCCAACATCTTGCTGCTCCATAACCACCATGTCATGCAAGTCAGTGGAGTGATTTCTTCATTATGCCAAATAGATGGAAAATGGAAGGAATGGGATCTGGCTGTAGGTTGGATGAGAGACAAAAGACCAATGAAGTTTTGCGAACTCCTCTCAGGTGAACAGACTTGTGTGAGGCCTTGTATTATCATGGAGAAGGAGCAGTTTGTTTGCATTTTTGTGGTGATGAACATGCTGAAATAGTTTCTTCAATTTACTGTGGGTAGCACAGTATACTTCAGAGTTGATTGTTGCACCATGGGGGAGGACATCAAACAGAATAACCCATACAGAGTCCCAGAAGACCTTTGCCATGGCTTTACCAGCTGAGGGTGCAGCTTCGAGCTTTTTCTTAGGAGACGAGGAGGCATGACATCACTCTATGGATTACTGTTTTGTTTCCAGTTCAAAGTGATGGATACACGTTTCACAGCCTCTGATAGTGTTTGACAAAAAACTGTCATGACCAGCTACACAACATGCAAGCAATTCTGGGCAGATGTTTCTTCATTGCTCTTTATGGTCTTCTTTTAGGCAATGAGGAACCCAGCAGGTACACACTTTTGAGTACCACAGCTGATGAGTGTTCCAGAGACATTCAATTGAGCATCAGGGTGTTTGATTGTGATCCATTGATCACCTTGAATGAGAGTGTTTGCATGATCCAACATAGCAGAAGTCACAGCTATGTGTGGTTGGCCAGCATGTGGAAGATCAGACAGGTTTGCATGACTTTGTTGCAATGATGATAGATGACTTGCCCAATGACTTACTGAGTTTTTGTTCACTGCCAAGTCTCCATAGACCTTCTGCAAGTGCCTATGAATATCTTTGATGCTCTGGTTTTCAGCCAAAAGAAACTCAAAGACAGCTCTCTGCTTGGACTGCACCTCCATTACAGATGCCATTTTGAAGGCTATGTATAGTGCCACCACCTATCAGAACTTCATGAAACTATACGGGCTAAAACAGGAATATTCCGCGTAGTCTCACAACAAATTCTGCATTTTTCAACTGAAATTGGCCGAGAAAAAAGATGTGTTATGTTACTTATTGAACACCCTTGTACTTGCACTTTTTGGGGAATTTCACAACTTGACCTAATCAGATAACTTTGTTTGGTGAGACTCTTGGAGTTGTGGGTAGGCTATCCTGTAACCACTGGTGTTTGAATTCACTTGGATATAGGCAGGTAGCAATCTGTCAAGTGAGATGTTAGTTGGCACATCCTTAATGCTTAGAGTGAAATATTTTGTTTGTCACTTCAGGACTTCATAGGAGCCCTCATATGGAGGCACTAGTTTGACTTTAACTTAATCATTTCTCACAAATACATGAGTCATATTACACAGATCTTCACTAACGAATGGTGTTTTCTTTGCCTTCTGAATGGTGTAATTGATCCATACATTGACGTAACTGAGAACTGAATGCTGTTATATCTACTTCTTGTTTGTTTTCCAACCTCACAATGAAATCACCAAGAAATGTTACAGTTGTGCCATACAGCAACTCAGGAGCTATTGAGTTATATCTTCTCTCACACAGCAACACAGTCGTAGGATAGTTTTAACAATGACATGACTCCGTTTATTTCTACCATGTGCTCTGATGGCTGCCTTCAGTGACTCTAGATGATGTGTGGTAATTTAGAATCACAAATCTTAGCTAGCGCATGGAACAGCTCTGATTGGAACAGTGTTCATTTGTCAGTCACTATTTGGTTAGCTGCTCCAAACCTAGTGATTCAGGAGCTGCAAAGCTCTCGTGCTATGGCTGCTACTCAAGCATCATGCAGTGGAATGACTTCTGCCCAGTTACTGAACCAATTGATGCTCATTGAACAGTATATGAAATCATCTGAGGGAGGCAGTAGACTGATCAGATTAATGTTTACAATGTTTACCACCTTAAATCATCCATCTGTGCTTGGAAACTGACCAGTAGCAGATTTAGTAATTGTGTCTAGTCATGTTGTTCTTTTGGCATGGTATGCACAATTCTATTCTGCAAACCACCCCAAATTACATGGAAGAGGTTACATTTCATTGTACCAGTTATTAAGGTTTCTTCCCATTACATTCACATATGGTGCATGGGGAGAATGATTGTTTGAATACCTCTGTGGGTGCTGTAATTATTCTAATCCTGTCCTGATGATCCCTATGTGGGTGACATGTAGGAGGTTGTAATATATTCATAGAGTCATAATTTAAAGCCAGTTCTTGAAATTTGTTAGTAGACTTATCCAGATAGTTTATGTCTATCTTCAAGAGCCTTCCAATTCAGTTTCCACAACATCACTGCAACACTCTCCCATAGGTTGAACAAACCTGTGACCATCTGTGGTAAATTTCTCTGTGTAAGTTCAGTATCCCCTGTTAGTCCTTTTGGTACAGGTATCACTCACTTCAGCAATATTCTAGAACTGTTCCCATGATTGATTTGTAAGTAATCTACTTTGTACACTGATTGCATTTCCCAAATATTCTACCAATAAACTGAAGTCTACCACCTACTTCACTCACAACTAAGTCTACATGATTATTCACTTTCATATCCCTACAATGTGTTACACCCAGGTGTTTGTATGAGTTGGCTGATTCCAGCTGTGGCATTGCTATTATAATCATAGGACACTACATTTTTTCGTGGAGTGCATGGTCTTACATTTCTGGACATTTAAAGCAAGTTATTAATCTTTCCACCACTCTGAAATCATATGAAGATCTGTCTGAATATTTATGCAGTTTCTTTCTGACAGTACTTCATCACAGATAGCTGCATCATCTGCAAAAAGTCTGAGGCTACTATTACTATTGTCCTCAAGGTCTATATACAAATTGAACAGCAAGGGTCCAAACACAGTTTCCTGTAGGGTGTGCCACAGCCAGGGTCTAAACACAGTTCCCTGTGGCACACCCAAAGTTACTTCTACATACAACAATGATTCTGTATCCCAGATAACACACTGTGTCCTTCCTACCAAAAAGTCCTCAATCCAGTCACAAATTTCACTTGATACCCCAGATGATCAAACTTTTGACAGTAAGCGCAGGTATGGTACTGAGTCAAATGCTTTTCAGAACTCGAGACATACAGCATCACCTGACTGCATTGATCCAAAGCTTTCAGTATGTCTTGATGTCTTGTGAGAAAGGCAGGTGTTGGGTTTCACAGGATCAGAGTTGTTGGAATCCATGCTGGTTAGCATTGAGGAGGTAATTCTGTTCAAGATACCTCACTATGCTTGAGCTATGAATATGTTGTAAGATTCTACAGCAAATCAATGTCAAGGATACTGAATGGTAGTTTTGTGGATCATTTCTCCTACTCTACTTGAACATGGGTGTGATCTGTGTTTTTTTTTTTTTTTTTTTTTTCTTTTTTATGAGAACTGGGCATGGTTTTTTGTTTGTGGGATCTACGATAGCTTATAGATAGGAGAGGGGCTAACTCAACCACAGGTTCAGTATAGAATCTGAAATGAATTCCAGGGGGCCTGGAGCTTTGTTCTGTTTTAATTATTTCAGCTGTTTCTCAACACCACTGACATTAATATATATTTCATTCATCTTTTCATTGGTACAAAGATTAAATTTGGACAATTCTTCTGTGTTTTCTTTTGTAAAGGAATATTTGAAAACAGAGTTCAGCATTTCAGTTTTTGCTTTGCTACTCTCAGTTTCAGTTCCTGTCTCATTTGCTAGGATATGGACACTAACTTTGGTGCCACTACAGCCTTTACACGCAGCCAGAATTTCTTTGGGTTCTGTGAAAGATCGCTTGGCAATATTCTGCTCTGGCAGTTTTCAGTGGTACGAGGATTAAATTGGGACAATTCTTCTGGGTTTTCCTTTGTAAAGGAACATTTGGAAGCAGATTTAAGCATTTCAGCTTTTGCCTTGCTACCATCAGTTTCAGTTCCTGTCTTATTTGCTAAGGATGAACACTAACTTTGGTACCACTAATAGCCTTTACACATAGCCAGAATTTCTTTGAATTTTGTGAAAGATCATTTGACAGTATTCTGCTATGGTAGTTACTGAAAGCTTCACACATTGCTCTCTTTGCAGCCAAACATGTTTCATTCAGCATCTCTGTATCTATAGCCCTGTGCTTTGTTTTACACCTGTTATGTAGTATTCTCTGCTTTTTTAGAAGTTTCTTTACAATGACTGTGACCATGGTGGGCCCCTCACACTATGAGGTGTTCTACTGGATATATTTCTACCCAATCCATGATCAAGTATTCTTTTAAACTTGAGCTGTAGTACCTCTAAATGCTCCTGCACTGTGCTGAAAGTTTCAAGTTCTTCTTTGAGGTAGAACCCTACTGATTTTTTAATCTATATTACTGGACATATATATCTTTCTGCTTGTTAGAGTTGCCCTTCATACTTTGTTAATCATTGTTTCCACAACCACATAATGATCACTGATACCCTTTATGATGTGGACATCCTCTAAACGGTCAGATCTATTTGTTGCTATTAGATCCAATATATTTCCATCATGAGTGGGGTACCGAACTATCTGCTCTGCATAGTTTTCAGAGAAGGCATTTATTAATGTTTCACAGGATGTCTTATCATGCCCACCACTAACAAAACTGTAATTCTGCCTGTTGATAGATGGATGATTAAAGTCTCCACCAATGATTACACTATGATTGGAGAACTTATGTACATGCAAAGTGAGGTTTTTCCTATGGTTTTTGATTACATTAGGAGATGGGTCTGATGGGTGATAGAAAGATGCAATTACGATTGTATGGCCCCCCCCCCCCCCCCCCCCTGATACAGAGTCTAAACCAAACAGTCTCACATATAGCTTCAGTTTCTATTTTAGTGGATTCAAATTTCTTGTTTACTGTGACAAATACATCAACTCCATTTCCCATTAGCCTAGCCCTTCGACATATACTTAAATGTTCTCCAAATTCTAGCAGCTATCAATTTCATATTTCAACCAATTTTATGGTCCTAGTATTATGTGAGCTTCTCTGCTTTTCACAAGTGCTTCAAACTCTGGCACTTTGTTTTGAATGCTTTGGCAGCTAACCGCTACAATTTTAACACTCTCACCTGTGGGAAGCATTTCTTGTGGTCTTACACTGATACTTTTGGGTTTCCAGGAAGTCATAGC
The DNA here is from genome assembly GCF_021461385.2 of Schistocerca piceifrons. Lineage (NCBI taxonomy): Eukaryota > Metazoa > Arthropoda > Insecta > Orthoptera > Acrididae > Schistocerca > Schistocerca piceifrons. The sequence goes on along the minus strand of NC_060140.1, from coordinate 638,731,728 downwards.
TAGCTCGTCACAGAACTTCCAAAGTTTCTGGTTCAGTCATTCCATTTGACTGAGAACCAATGGGTCATGATCAGTTCTGGGGACAATGTTGCAAACTGTGAGCTTCACTTAAACTCAGTGCACAAGGCTGGTCTTCTCAATCTTCTCTGCCAGCCACTCGACTGATACAAGTATGACCTCAGAAGCCAGGAGTCAGGCACCATTTGTTCCAACAAGCACTGATTTGCTTGCACCCAGTTCCCTCAATGATTGCTGGAGTAGCCTCTTCAACATGTTGGCTGAGGCCCTCAGGCATACACAATGAATGCACATGGTGCCCTTGCTTGTCTCTTGCTGCCGTTTGCCTTAGAGGTACCATTGTTCACTGTACATTTGAACTGCTGATGATTAATAGACTCCTACCCTTTTGCATTTGCCTCCTCTTGACACCAGACCAAAGAGGCTTCTCTGAAACAGGTGAAGTGAGTCTCACTGGTTCAGTTTCAGTTTCAATGAAGGACAACACCTCCAAATTGTTCGTCAGGCAGGTTGGTATGACACCCTGAGTCCTCTCTGGTCCCAGTCCACCCTATACAAAATACTGCAGGTTGGTGTGACACCCTGAGTCCTCCCTGGTCCCTGTCCACCCAATACAGAATACCTAGCTCTACCACTCAAATGCTACTCGCAGTCAAGTGGATGAGTAGCAACATATCCATACTTTCTGCAGTGGAGACACAATACACAGAAAAAGATAGTACTTGAGGTACCTCTAGTACCACAGATGTACAACACTTAAAAGCTCTTCCAATGTGCTAATTTGCAGCAGCTGCCAATTTTTTGAGGGTAGCCAGGGTGATTTCCAGCAGTTTATGAATGTCAAACAAGGCTGCATTTTGGCTGGTGCAATGGACAGTGACCAAATGACTTTAAAATAAGCCTGCTGATTGGATTTTATATCTATTGAGCTACAAAAATTACTAATTCCCTATAATAATTGTAGCAAATACACAAAATGAGATTTCTATTCAGGCAACAGAAAAACCTGTGGTGAAAGTTACTAATTTCCTAAAACTTTTTGGTGTTAATTGCAGTTATTAGGAAACAAAAATAGAGTTAATTTATGATAAATATAGATCATATACAGGTCTTCATTTGACCTCAAGACATTGAAATAGCTTGACAACTACAAACTGGATCAAAAAAAAGTTATAATTTCAATTTGTCTAATTTGGGGAACATCCAATGATACCACACTCAACCCCCACCCTACCCCATGTCTGAGTGGCAGGGGGAAACTTCAAAATCTTCTACTGAATTATGATTCTACGGAAAAATCTGTACGTGTTTTGTTCAAAACAATTTTCTTCATTTCACTACAGATGGCACTGTAATTGGAGGAATAGAAATGGGTACACAAACATAATTTATGACATGCTACTCATGACACAGCTCTTGGATATACAATAGCACTTGGGACCCCACCTTGATGCTGTGAGGGTAGGACAGGCCAGTATTACATAACTTTTAATTGGAAACCACATTCACAACATTGTATTCCTCTGATATATCAAACAGGGTACTATTTGATATGCCACCATGGCCATGCAGTGAACTACCTCATATCATAACAGGTAAAACACTGTGATTGGAGCTCATGTACCATGCAGATGTAGAACAGATAGCAGCTCTGAACATTACAGCACTTGCACAGTATTTATTACTTGCCCACTCACCTATTATTTGGAGAACAGACTTGCAAGTGAATGATGAATGTTGGAATCACAGAAGAAAAAATTGAAATGATCCTGATTTATGGAGAATGTAGGAGAAATGTTGAGGCTACTATTACCTTGTATACTGAGTGTTTTCCAGAGAAAGCTCACTTTCATTCTTTCTTTTACAAGGTTGCAAATGCCTTTATGTTTGATGACAGTGAACACACCAGCAAAAGGAAATGAGCAAACATGTTGCAGGAGCAGATAACGAAATAGCCGTACTATCGGCATGCCACCACAACCCATGGACAAGTGCCTGACAATTATACCATTATTCTGGTATGTCCATAGGTAGTATTGACACAATACTGCATCTTAATAAGTGTCATTCATAACACATGTCAATGCATCAAGAACTTCATGGTACTGATTTCCTTAACTCTCAGTTAAGGTTTGTGAATGGCCATGTCAACAAATGCAAAGGACCACCACACTCTTTGCCAAGGTATTATTTTGCTATGATGCTACACTCACAAATCATGGTTGTGTTAACCAGCATAATGTTTGTTTCTAGAGTGTAGGCAATCCTCACTGTTTACAGCAAGTTGATCATCAATGTCCTTGGTCGGTTAGCAAATGGGGTGGCATCATGGGGAACAACCTCATTGGTCCATATTTTATTGATGGCACATTGAATGGATACAAATACTGAACGTTTTTGAAACAGGAACTACTATATAACTGCAGGATGTTGCCCTAGATGTTTGACAAAGTATATGGTTTCGACATGACAGTTGTCCAGTGTGGTATCCAATTGCAGTGCGGTATCCAATTGAAGCACTGGAGGTGTTAGACTGTGTTTACACTGGTCGGTGGGTAGGCGGAGCTGGCCCTTTAACTGGCCTACTAGGTAACTGGATTTGTTATCACTTGATTTCCTTCTGTGGGGATATTTAAAAGATAAAGTGTACCGGCAAGTGCAGACAGGCTATGAAGACATGGTTGCCTGCATCAGAAACGCCTATACTGACATTCCCACAGATATGCTTCTGTCCTGTGTTCGGTCATTTGAAAAGTGGATCATTAAGTGTATTGAAGTTGGCAGTACTATGTTTAAACAGTAACTCTAATTCGAAAAGTCAAGTAGTGTTTGCCTAAGGTCACACCCACAGTGGTGAGTCAAGTAGTCCCCTGTTTGATATGTCAGAAGAATTCAACATTATGAATGAGGTTTCAAATTAGAAGTTATGACATATTGACCTGTCCTACCCTCGCAGCATGGAGATGGGGCCCATGGGCCACTGGGTATTCGAGGGCTATTGGGTAGAATATTATAAATTACAATTGTGTCCCCATTTCTGTTCCTCCTATTACAGCACTATCTGTGGTGAAATGAAGAAAATGCTCCATACAAAACGTATGTAGACTGTGCTGCAGAATTGTAATCAGCCGTAAAAAATGGGGGTTCCCACTGAAGATTTCAAAGTTGCCCCCTGCCACCCATGAACGGCAGTACAAATAGTCACAGGTTTGTTTGACTCATGGTAGAGTGTCACTGAGAGCGTGAAAAAACCTGGACTGGCAGCTGTTTGATGGTAGATGTTAACTATCCTTTGAAAGCCTACTTACGAAGTCTAAAAAACTCTCTCAAGTGAGGATTCTATGAACATACTACAATCCCCTATATATCACTACCATTGGGAGTTTAGACTAATCACAGCCTGCACAGACAGTTAATCAGTATTTCTGCAAGGGGCATTCAGTACATAATGTAACACATTTTTTCTTAAATAATAATAATAATAATAATAATAATAAAGATTTTATTGTCTTTAGGCCATTACAGCAATTGACAACATCAAATGAAGCTACAATTTATAATATAGTGTGATAAGGTATTGACTACTGAAATATTTTAGCTTATATTACAATAAATATACAGTGGGTCATCTGTTGGATTACTGCATTTTACAGTTGAAGAATTCATTGATATCATAGAACGGGTGGGCAATAAACCATTCATGCAGTCTTTCTTTGAATGTATGTTCAGGAAGATCCTGTATGGCATGTGGCAGCTTATTAAATAGCTTGTGCCCTGTGACTTCATAGCTATTTATTGATTTTGATAGTCTGTGGTAAGGCGTGTATGTGTGTTTGATGCTTCTTGTGTTGTAACAATGTACATTTTCTCTACGTTTCACATCTTGTAGGTTCTTCTTCGTAAAGATTAAGACATTGTATATATAGAGGTTTATTACAGTCATAATTTTTTGTTTAGTAAATAAGGGTTTGCAGTGAGCCTTATGTGAAGAATTTGTAATTATCCTAATGGCTTTCTTCTGCAATAATAGGATGTCATGTATATGACTACAGTTACCCCACAAAATAATGCCATAGGATATTATGCTCTGGAAAAATGCAAAATAAGATGATCTGATGTATGTTTCAGGTACACAATTTCTGAGTTGTCTTAATAAATAAATTACTCTAGATAGTTTACTACTAATATACACTCCTGGAAATGGAAAAAAGAACACATTGACACCGGTGTGTCAGACCCACCATACTTGCTCCGGACACTGCGAGAGGGCTGTACAAGCAATGATCACACGCACGGCACAGCGGACACACCAGGAACCGCGGTGTTGGCCGTCGAATGGCGCTAGCTGCGCAGCATTTGTGCACCGCCGCCGTCAGTGTCAGCCAGTTTGCTGTGGCATACGGAGCTCCATCGCAGTCTTTAACACTGGTAGCATGCCGCGACAGCGTGGACGTGAACCGTATGTGCAGTTGACGGACTTTGAGCGAGGGCGTATAGTGGGCATGCGGGAGGCCGGGTGGACGTACCGCCGAATTGCTCAACACGTGGGGCGTGAGGTCTCCACAGTACATCGATGTTGTCGCCAGTGGTCGGCGGAAGGTGCACGTGCCCGTCGACCTGGGACCGGACCGCAGCGACGCACGGATGCATGCCAAGACCGTAGGATCCTACGCAGTGCCGTAGGGGGCCGCACCGCCACTTCCCAGCAAATTAGAGACACTGTTGCTCCTGGGGTATCTGCGAGGACCATTCGCAACCGTCTCCATGAAGCTGGGCTACGGTCCCACGCACCGTTAGGCCATCTTCCGCTCACGCCCCAACATCGTGCAGCCCGCCTCCAGTGGTGTCGCGACAGGCGTGAATAGAGGGACGAATGGAAACATGTCGTCTTCAGCGATGAGAGTCGCTTCTGCCTTGGTGCCAATGATGGTCGTGTGCGTGTTTGGCGCCGTGCAGGTGAGCGCCACAATCAGGACTGCATACGACCGAGGCACACAGGGCCAACACCCGGCATCATGGTGTGGGGAGCGATCTCCTACACTGGCCGTACACCACTGGTGATCGTCGAGGGGACACTGAATAGTGCACGGTACATCCAAACCGTCATCGAACCCATCGTTCTACCATTCCTAGACCGGCAAGGGAACTTGCTGTTTCAACAGGACAATGCATGTCCTCGTGTATCCCGTGCCACCCAACGTGCTCTAGAAGGTGTAAGTCAACTACCCTGGCCAGCAAGATCTCCGGATCTGTCCCCCATTGAGCATGTTTGGGACTGGATGAAGCGTCGTCTCACGCGGTCTGCACGTCCAGCACGAACGCTGGTCCAACTGAGGCGCCAGGTGGAAATGGCATAGCAAGCTGTTCCACAGGACTACATCCAGCATCTCTACGATCGTCTCCATGGGAGAATAGCAGCCTGCATTGCTGCGAAAGGTGGATATACACTGTACTAGTGCCGACATTGTGCATGCTCTGTTGCCTGTGTCTATGTGCCTGTGGTTCTGTCAGTGTGATCATGTGATGTATCTGACCCCAGGAATGTGTCAATAAAGTTTCCCCTTCCTGGGACAATGAATTCACGGTGTTCTTATTTCAATTTCCAGGAGTGTAGTTTACATGTTGGCCCCAGGATAACTTTTCGTCTAAATAAACTCCCAGGAATTTAACAGAACTAGGGTCATCAGATAGTGGCTTGTCTCTTAGAGTGAAGATTATCTGCTGAGTTTTATTTTCATTTAGCAGGAAACTATTTGCTCTGAACCAATATGCTGCATGAGTGAGTGTATTTTCAGCACAGGTTTTAAGATCATTAAGACTGTTACTGCTATGGAGAAAAGTCGTATCATCTGCATACAATACAGTGGTGGATCTAATAAACGAGGGGAGGTCATTGATCATTATCAGAAACAGGAAGGGCCCCAGTACAGATCCCTGAGGCACACCTACTTTAACATTTTCTATGTTTGACATTTCCTTACCAACACAAACTACCTGTTTACGGTTGTTGAGATAAGCTTTTAATAGTCTGAGACTGTTTTCTTCGATGCCGCAGCTTTATTTATTCAGGATTCCTATACACCATATTATTCCCCACTCTTTTGGCTGCAAAGCCAACAACCTTACGACAGTGGTAACACCGTTTCCCAACAGGTCACCAAAGTTAAGCACTGATGGGCTTGGCTAGAACTTGGATTGGTAACCGTCCAGTCTGCCAAGCACTGTTGGCAAGCAGGCAAGCAGGGTGCACTCAGCCCTTATGAGGCCAATTGAGGAGGTACTTGGTTGGTAAGTACTGGCTCCGGTCATGAAAAATGGCAACAGCTGGGAGAGCAATGTGCTGACCACATGCCCCTCCATATCCACACCTGATGTTGCCTGTGGGTTGAGGATGACATTGTGGTTAGACGGTACCATTCGGCCTTGAAGGTCTGTTTGGACAGAGTTTAGCTTTAGTTTTCGACTACAAAATCCTATTTTTAAACTTAAGCTCCATTCAGTGCAATGAACTTACACTGTCTTATTGGGATGGCCTATATGCCCACATGATACCACTCTATTGGTTGACATCAGAACCAGCATCTTGCTCCCCATGATCCAAGTACAGCTTTCCATGTAGCACGTCTTTCTTTGGGCCAAACAGATGGAAGTCGAGAAGTGTGAGATGCAGGTTGTAGGGGGGGCTGAAAAAGAAATGTCCAGTGAAGTTTTATGAGCTCCCCTCAGGTGTGCAGACTTGTGTGAGGCCTTGCACTGTCATGGAGAAGAAGAAATTTGTTTACATTTTTTTGGAGATGGAAACACTGAAGTAGTTTCTTCAGTTTCCTGAGGGTAGCACAATTTACTTCAGCATTGATCATTGCACCATGAGGGAGGACATCAAACAGAATAAACCTTTCAGAGTCCCAGAAGACTGTCGTCATGTCTTTACTGGCTAAGAGTGCAGCTTTGAACTTTTTCTTTGGAGGACAGGTGGTGTGGGCACCACTCCGTGGCTCGCTGTTTTGTGTCCACTTTGAAGTAATGAACCTACATTTCAGCACCAGTGACAGAGTTCAACAAATAATTGTCTTGATCAGCCTTGTAATTGGTGATCAATTCTACACAGATAGCCTGTCGTTGCTCTTTACAATCTTCTGCTGGCAGTGAGGAACCCAGCAGGCACACACCTTGAGTACCCTAACTGGTGGATGAGTGTGCCACCACCACCACCAGAGACATCAATCTGAGCAGAAAGGTGTTTGATTGTGATCCATCAATCACCTCAAATGAGACTTTCTGCACATTCCAATATTACAGGAGTCACAGCTGTGTACAGCTGGCTGACATGCAGGAGATCGGACAGGCGGGCGCAACCTTGTTGCGATGATGACAGATGCCTCACCCAATGACTCACATTGGTTTTGTTCACTGCCAAGTCTCCATAGATGTTCTGCAAGCACTTACGAATATCTGCAGTGTGCTGATATTCCACCAAAAGAAACCCAATGACAGCTCTCTGCTTGGGATGCACCTCTGATACAGACTCCATTTTGGAGACGACTTATATTGCTGCCTCCTATTGGAACTTCATGAAACTGTAGGGGATGAAGTGGAAATACTTCACAATGTGCCACAATAAATTCCGAATTTTTCAACTGAATTTCAAAGGAAAAAAAAAAAAAATGTTGCATCACTTATTGGACGTCCCTCATAATGCATTCCAATGCACATGGAATACCAGATACCAGGGGCTGTATACTTTGCCTTGACTTCATAGTAGTTTTTCAGAATATAGATGTAGCTCTCAAAGTTAACACTCTTTTAACATGAACTATACATGATTTTATCTTTAGTGTGTCTTAAATGACATATTCCATTATTTAATTTTCTTGTTTCTGTCACGTTTTAGGCAATTTCTTTTTTTATTTATTTTCTAGAGCTTGTTGTTTACACATGGGGTGAAGGAAAGAAAGGACAACTTGGACATGGTGATACAGAGCTGTGGAAGTCACAGCCAGAACCAGTTGAGGCTCTTAAAGGAAAGTCCATACATAGGTATGTGAATGTTTTTGTGAACTCTGAGATCTTATTTTTGACAAAGCTGTTTATGCTGAAAATATGTTACTTGTAACTGTCATATTCATTTTCAGGTGTCACAAGTATGATTTCTTCCACCTCTCATGATCCTATCTTCCTTATATGAGAAAAAGCATATCTCCTGACCTTTGAATGTAAACACATGCTTTTGTTACTGCACCATTTCTACAGCGTCATTTCATCCATGGGCCATGATAAAGAAGTAACTTCTACCAATCATAGTGCCTCTATCACCAACGTGATTTGTTTGAAAGCAGCATGTTTGTTTCACAAAGCTGGCACTTACACAGCTCACTCATGCTCAATAATGATGCTTCATCACTATGGTATTGTAGGATATAAAAGAGTGGTAAGGGGATGCTGTAGTGAACTTGCTATTTGAAGAAGGCTTCTGATTTTTGCCAACTGAGGACTGGAGCAATACATGACAGTGGAGGAAGCAAGCAAATAAGGTGGAGGACATGCATAGCTCACGTGCCCCTCCGGACAGTACTTTTTCTGGTCCCAAGTTTTGATTGATATGATCTGCTATGTGATAGAAAATAATTCACAAATATGCCCTCTGTGGCTGAATAATAATATTACAGGATAGGATATATATTACATAAAAACTGTATGAGACATGGGGGTCATATCTTGCACTTATAATAAAACTCTCATCTTGAGTGCAAATATTTCTTTTATTTCTTTCATCCTTAAGTGTTTCATAGGATTTTGTCCTTTTAAAAATGGTGTAATGCCAAAACACCTGTGGTCAAGTCGATAGTTTTACTGTAATTACAAGAGTTGTTAGTCACTGTGCTTGTAGACAGTTACATTCTGTTTGTGTAATACAACAACATAATTTTTCACTGTAACATTCATAAATAAACTCTTCTTTACTGCATCCAGTAAAAGAAAGCCTTTTTCTTGCCGTTTCTGGAATTTATAAAATACCTTGTAAATATGGTAGCATTTACATTGGTCAGTTAATATGAACACTCCAGAGAACACTGACACCACACTAAATACTGTGGTTCCAACAAATATGCTGTTTCTGAATGTGGTCTCACAAACAAACATAAGATTATGTTTGATGAAATGGAAATATTATCTCATGCGTCTACCTACAGGGATTCCATTATCAAAGAAGCTGTTGAGATCAGAATGTGTAACAATGTCTTTAACTGGGATGCACAATTATTGCTGTGAAGTACTAGAAACTGAAAGGCTACAGAGACACTGACTGAGTGATCCACGATATAATGAAATCAGCATTGCTACCAATGTTGTTCAGACACAAATGTTGACGATCTCTGGTAACATATGGAAGTTACATAAGTTTGCGATGTTTTCATGACATAATTCTGCTAACTAAATAAAGTATATAAAGGCCAACTGAAATCTGATGATGAAACCAGAGGAAACTGTCAAAAGTTTAGGATTGAAGTTCAATCTGACATGGCAAGAATGTCATGAAGAATTTATTCTGTTCAGGTAAACTGAATTGTCATGCAAACAAATGTATGCTCTGCCACCAGTCATCAACTGCATTGCTCAAGCCTCTGGTGTCATAAGACCATTGGAAGTAGTCCTGACATATGTATTAGGTATTTGGTTATTATTCTAGTGTTAATGAAACTCTGGCGTGTACTACTGCATTGAAAATCTTAAAATTCTTTGCTAATCACTTCACTACATGTTTAACCAATTAATTTTTGTATCAGATCTCATTGTACATTCAGTTTTTCTGTGTATCTTTTTTATTGCACTTACATATAAAGTTAAAATTTATCAGTATACATAGAAAAAATTACAGAAAGCTAATTTTTCATGGGAAGAGAGTGCACAGTTTTGGCAGTTGTACCAGGAGCACAGGAGCTTCTCCCTGTGATTCTGACTAGATTGGGAACTGAACCTGAAATTTAGCTTTAGTAGAGAATCCTCTAATAGATGACATATCCTAGCAAGCTTCTCAGAACAACCAAAAGTTTCAGTGTACATGTTGTTTCCTACACTTCAAAGTTCAGTACATGAGCTTCTGCTAACAACATATAACTAAGGTCAGAAGTAATGGAAGGGAATTATCCAAAGCTGCCTGCAGAGTGGATTCTCTCACTCTGCAGTGGATTGGATGTAGGCCAGATTTAAACACACAAGTCCATCAATGATACTAAAATAGCTCATATGGTGCAATGAGCATAACAAGCAAGTGTCCAAACTCAACTACATGGTACTACATGGTTTAGGTGATAGTTGAACAGGAATGCAACTGGTTCACTGCAAAAATATTAAGTATCAGTATTACCAAGACTCATGTATACAGTTTCAAACAAACAGAAAAGACCTGGTAGAACCAGAATCAGAGATTCATGGCCCTACAGTAAATGAAAAACAGTGTGTAAACTTTCTTGGTGTACGACTAGATAGCAAGTTAAAATTGAGTCAACACATAAATAAACTAATCAGTAAACTCAATTCAGTACATTTTGCTGTCAAAAGTATCAGCATTATGGCCTAAAGACAAGTATGTTGGTTTATTTTGCATTTTTCCTTTTCTGCTGTCTAAATGAGTCATCTTCCAGGGGCAGTGCACCTGAAGTAAATGACGTATTTATGCAGAAGCAATCTAAGCATTAATAATATTGCCTCACAGAGATCTCGTTAAGGATCTTGGAAATTTACACTTTGTTCCCAGTAAATTTGGTACTTGATAGTATTTATTACTAGAGATAAAAATCTACTTAAGTTTCACTGTGACTTGCACAGTGAGTTACAAAAAAAGACACAAAATTATTTTCATGTAAACTTTGTTTCTTTCTCTAGAGTTCCAAGTAAATTTATACTCTCTCATTCAATCTCCCATCTGACACGTATAAAGAACATTGAAAATTAAAAACATATCAGTACCTCTTTAGCCACTTCTTCCACATATTATTTAACTGTCTTGATCAAGAATTTAAATTCCTGTTTTTCTACATGGCCTATAGCAATGTTGGTTGCAAATTTACGTTGCAAGTAGGGATGTACTGCAGATATGCCTCTTAGTTACAAATCTTGATAGCTACTTTATTTGAGAAACAGCAATGTAAATCAGTAAACGCTAAGCCATATTTGACACAATGACACAGCTTTTTGTGAAAGTGCTGTGCTCCTTTTGAATGAAAGTGGACATATTTCTCAAAATAAATATTTTTTTCTAAACCCTTTAGTCTTATTTGGAATGTTTCTAATTGTATTGTAAAAGATTTTGGCTGCACAGCAAGATTTTGTACTGCAGACAGCCCACCTCTGACACATATGGGATGAGGGATGTAAAATAACAATCAAGAAAAAAAGATGTCTGTCTGCAATGCTCCAAAGATGGTTGAATGATTCACAGCCAACATATCTGAATCCCATAAAGTTTGGTTACGGGTGAATTCTCCTAATTTTATAGAACAATTAACATGCTGTGGGAACAGGATTCTTATATATTTAGAAATTTTATGTTATCAACAAATTCGAAGGTTTTTTTTTTTTTTTTTTTTTTTTTTTTTTTTTTTTTTTTTTTTTTTTTTTTTTTTTTTTTTTTTGCCCCCCCCCCCCCCCCACAAGGGGAAGTGGTGGTATTGATTTTGATGTAGTTTCTGTAGATGAAGTTGTTTCAGAAGCTATTAAAAATGTTTTGTTTTTGCACTAGAGTTGATAGCATTTATGTTAATGGATACTTCACTGTATCTCTGTGTTTCCAGGGGTAATGGCTTGGCTGAGCACTAAATTGTGTTGACAGTTTGTAATCAATTTATTCAAAATACTCTGAATTCCTTTCATGTCTATCTTACTATAAAATAATGTAGCTTACTGGTACTTTGTTAAACCTTTATGAGAACTTTTAGCAAAGAAGTGATTAATGATATACAACACATATCATACAAAGTATTATTCAGTTTATTTCATTATATAATCTAGAATGTAACTGAAATCACAGGAAAATTCTTCTAGGGTCAATTACACTCCTGGAAATGCGAAAAAGAACACATTGACACCGGAGTGTCAGACCCACCATACTTGCTCCGGACACTGCGAGAGGGCTGTACTAGCAATGATCACACGCACGGCACAGTGGACACACCAGGAACTGCGGTGTTGGCCGTCGAATGGCACTAGCTGCGCAGCATTTGTGCATCGCCGCCGTCAGTGTCAGCCAGTTTGCCGTGGCATACGGAGCTCCATCGCAGTCTTTAACACTGGTAGCATGCCGCGACAGCGTGGACGTGAACCGTATGTGCAGTTGACGGACTTTGAGCGAGGGCGTATAGTGGGCATGCGGGAGGCCGGGTGGACGTACCGCCGAATTGCTCAACACGTGGGGCGTGAGGTCTCCACAGTACATCGATGTTGTCGCCAGTGGTCGGCGGAAGGTGCACGTGCCCGTCGACCTGGGACCGGACCGCAGCGACGCACGGATGCACGCCAAGACTGTAGGATCCTACGCAGTGCCGTAGGGGACCGCACCGCCACTTCCCACAAAATCAGGGCCACTGTTGCTCCTGGGGTATCGGCAAGGACCATTCGCAACCGTCTCCATGAAGCTGGGCTACGGTCCCGCACACCGTTAGGCAGTCTTCCGCTCACGCCCCAACATCGTGCAGCCCGCCTCCAGTGGTGTCGCGACAGGCGTGAATGGAGGGACGAATGGAGACATGTCGTCTTCAGCGATGAGAGTCGCTTCTGCCTTGGTGCCAATGATGGTCGTATGCGTGTTTGGCGCCGTGCAGGTGAGCGCCACAATCAGGACTGCATACGACCGAGGCACACAGGGCCAACACCCGGCATCATGGTGTGGGGAGCGATCTCCTACACTGGCCATACACCACTGGTGATCGTCGAGGGGACACTGAATAGTGCACGGTACATCCAAACCGTCATCGAACCCATCGTTCTACCATTCCTAGACCGGCAAGGGAACTTGCTGTTCCAACAGGACAATGCACGTCCGCATGTATCCCGTGCCACCCAACGTGCTCTAGAAGGTGTAAGTCAACTACCCTGGTCAGCAAGATCTCCGGATCTGTCCCCCATTGAGCATGTTTGGGACTGGATGAAGCGTCGTCTCACGCGGTCTGCACGTCCAGCACGAACGCTGGTCCAACTGAGGCACCAGGTGGAAATGGCATGGCAAGCCATTCCACAGGACTACATCCAGCATCTCTACGATTGTCTCCATGGGAGAATAGCAGCCTGCATTGCTGTGAAAGGTGGATATACACTGTACTAGTGCCGACATTGTGCATGCTCTGTTGCCTGTGTCTATGTGCCTGTGGTTCTGTCAGTGTGATCATGTGATGTATCTGACCCCAGGAATGTGTCAATAAAGTTTCCCCTTCCTGGGACAATGAATTCACGGTGTTCTTATTTCAATTTCCAGGAGTGTATATAAAATGGTTGATCACAGATTAGCACAAAAATGAATTATAATCAAGCTGAACTCTGAAATCTGCATTGTGCTAACATTACTCTCAGATTATTTTGGTGTGAAGTAGGATCAAATATGACTAGCAAAATTTCACAGATTGAGTCAAAACTCACACACTGTTGAAACTGGAAATAACTTTTTCAATCTGTAAAGCTAGGTTAAGGAGAACATTGGCACTGTCAGTAATTAGTGCAGATAGTGAATACTGCCATAAGAGCACATGCAGAGGACTCCTAATCGGTGTAAAAATGTTTAAAGGCATATCATGGATACTTAGTGGCAGAGTGAGAAAGGGAATTTTCAACTGTTTACAGTGAACAGTCTCATGTATGGAGTTTGAAATGACAGCAGTAAATAATGACTGAATCTCTCTTACAACAATTGTATCTAGAAATGAATACCAGTATCTATACAGTTTCTATTAAATTTTTAACTACCAAACATGTGCTTAAATTGCTAAGAAACTGGAAATAACTTTTTCAGTCTGTAAAGCTAGGTTAAGGAGAACATTGGCACTGTCAGCAATTAGTGCAGACAGTAAACACAGCCATAAGAGCACACCTAGATGGAGAGAAATAGTAAGCATGTACCCTTTATTTCAATAATGAACACCTGTTCATTGGCTGTTTCCTAAAAAGATGTCTCTCAGTTGATCAGTGATTACATGCTGGACTATGATACTGAAGGGTTGGGGCTGAAATGTGGCTCACAGTTAACATTTCTTTCACTTACCACCTCTTTTATGTTTAGAAATGTTCATTAATGTGCAAAATGCTAAGTAGTGTTGTGGTTTGGCAACAAAAGTTAAACTATTGGCCCCTACACATCTGCATGGATAAGTATATTCACAGATCTGGAGAAGGCAATGGCACACCACCTCAAAAATGACTATGCCCAGTAAATCATTGTGGTGGTCAAACCAAGACCAATGCAATCACAATGACTCTTAACGTCTGGCTGCAAATGGTCCAGAAAATAATGTTCCTGTGACACCTCCATCTTATTATGAGCCTGCAATGGCTCCAAAACTAGTTAAACGAGTAATAAATTGTACCAAATTAAAAAAAGTGGCCAACTGCATCTCAAATATAAATAAACCACAAATTTAAAACATTCACAATGGGTATAATGATAATTTGACTTTACTATTTATCCTGCTACTATTTATAATATTTTGACTGACCTTATCTTAAGATGTCTCCATTGGACTTGGTACCTTGAAGGAAGGAAGATTTCCATTTCCACCTGTGACTGTACTCTATGGTGGCCTGAAATGGTGAGCTTCAAAACTGACACAGTGTGTGTTTTGAGTTGTATATGTTATAATGTTTTCAAGGGTTGATTTTCTGTCACGAAGTTCTCCAATGGAGACATTTATCAAGAAAGCAAGATGTACCGTGAACTTTAATCCCTTGTGCTAGAGTCAGGAGTTTCTCAAATTTGCTGATATGTGAACTGCAGTTTTAATTACAAAATAAGTATAGAGGGACAGTTTTCATAATGATCCTTTATGAAAGTTTGTAATTGTATTCTGGGCTACGACCCTGATTTTTAGCTACTATTTACCAGTAGTAATGATGTAACAACTCAAGTTTCCTTAAGTACCTCTCCCTGACAGTGCAAATGTTCATCCAGTCTTACAAAGTGGTGTATGTGAAATGTGCTTCTAAGAGAAAAATTAGCCATAAGCCTAGCTAAACTTGATCCAATTGTACCCGAAGGAATTTTGCACACTGCATTTCATTTAATAGGGGACCATAAATCACTAATTCTGGTGCTACCAGGTCTTTTCTGTTTATTTCAAACTGTATACATGAGTCTTTGTAATACTGATACTTACAGTATTTGCAGTGAACCAGTTGCATTCCTTTTCAGCTATCATCTGAGCCATGTAGGGTAAGGCTGAGTTTGGACACTTGTTTATTAATGCTTGTTTTACTAATTATGATTATTAGTCCATACTAATGTAAAATTGTAAGTACCAGTTGTCATTCTCTTTTTGTAATCCAAGAGCTCTCTAATTTGTGTTAAAATCTATTCTTGACTTAAGTTTCATACCTTTCTAATGTAAGCTATGATGTTCATTGTCCTTAGGCCACCTTCTGAAGAAGACAAATTTAAATTTGTTGAAACCTAGGTAAAGAATTCTTTATCCATTGAAACTGGTCGGCTGTTTATAATTTTATTATGTGGAACCATTGCTGTTGTGCAGCTATGTTTAAACTACTGCTTGTTTTACTGGCAAAAATTTTTTAAACTGTCCCAGTTTTTTATTCATGTTTTTATGTTACTTTACAGCAGTTTTCCAATCTTTCATTTATTATTATTATTATTTTATTCTGACTTTGGTTGTGGGAGGAACTGCTCTCTGGCACTCGCAAACTTCCCATTCACGTTATGTACTGCTACTAATTTTTCTTTTGAATACCTTGCATCACACTTTTGATTTAAAAAAATTATCCCAAGATGAAGTATCTAGGCAACAGATATTTACCTTCACAAGTCACATGCATCTCTCCTACTTTTCCCCCCATTTCTTTCTTTTCCTCACACTGCTACACAGTAACAACACTTTAATATGGAAGTTTGTCTTTTAGTACAGGTATAGTAATTCTTCTTAAATTTTATGCAAAGTTGCTCATTTCTATCATAATATTGTTACATTCCATCCTGGATTTTCCTTAGTTTCAATAAAGGAGAGATAAGTATGTAGACAAATTTAATACTTAGGTACTGCTGATGATCTTGAACACTTTCATTACAGAGTTGGAGCAGGAGATGGCTACAGTGTATTTGTAAGTGACTCTGGAATGCTAATGACATGTGGAGATGGCACATTTGGTTGTTTGGGTCATGGTGACTGGAATAATTGCTTGCGACCAAAGCTTGTTGGTATGTAGTATAATCCATATGTAATTTCAGTAGAAAACTCTGATGGTTACATCTCACTGAACATGTCAGCAAGCTCTGTTATATATTGCAGGATGGCTGTGTTCAGATCTGCTACTCGTAACTCTAAAAAATCTCAGTAATCTACTTCACCTGTGCATATTTCTCAACCAAATGATTTAGAGATAATTCTTTTCTATCTTTAATAATGTAAGAAAAGACATGTCAAGTTGCAGACAGACACAATTAGACACTTACATAAAGTGTTTGGTCACAGCCTTCATCAGTAAAACAGAGACAACACACCATTTGCATACACACAAGCAAGGAAACCTCATGCACACACAACTGTCAATTCCAGCATCTTGGGTCAGCATTCTGCCTCGAGATGCTGGAATTGGCAGTTGCTGTGCAGTGCTTGCTTGTGTCTGTGAATAATGTGCGCATCTCTCTTTTACTGATAAAGGTTGTGGCTGAAAGCTTTATGTAAGTGTCTTTTAATTGTGCCTGTCTGCAACTTGACATGTCTTCTTTATGGTAAGTAGCAATCTGTCTTTTCCAACACTGTTGATATTCCTATCTGGAGTTTCCATTGTTTGACTTTTCTATCATTGTTTGATTGACACATTTGTAGGAACAGACAGCATTTTTTTTTTTTGTTCTATGTGATACAGCCAGAACAATATGTAACTTTTCTTATAAGCACTGCCACATGAACAAGACTGCCCAAAGGTACCCATGGAGTGAATACACGGTAACGACTTCAGCAACACACACTTCCTCAGGAAGTACAAAAGAGAGGATATACATTTTTATCAAAATGAATATTCATTCAAGAAAGCTATAAAATAAAAATATAGAGCTGCTGACAAGTACTTATCTTGTGGTGGTGAAATTTCTATTCTAGATCTAACAACTCTTTCCTCAGGGAGGAGGAAGAGGTAGGTTGGGGAAGGTTGAAAAGGAAATGCCTACCAGCATTCAATCCCCAAAATAAGAAGGACCAACCTATTGTGGGGGCAGAGGGAAATTAAGATCTATTTACTAAAGTTAGCACAGTGTTTACCCCTGTACTACCTGTGACTAACGTCTCTGACACCTCCCACCCCTTTTCACTTTTTTTTCTCCTTGTCCACACAACTGATGAGACCCAGTCATTTTGGAGTCATTGTTACCTACCCTTATTTTGTAAGCTTCTCTAACCCATCCATCTCTCCTCCCTGAGGAAGGAACTGTCAGTTCCAAAAGCTAGGGTGGTGTATTTTCTATTCCGTCTGTTGATTGTGCTGAAATGTTGTCTCCTGAAGGTAAGTATGGTCAGTAACTCTGTCTCATAATTTAATTGTATATACACATTTCCAGAGAGCCAACTATGAATGTCAGAAGTGATAAATGTGGGCATGTGCATAATACACTGCTGGCCATTAAAAATTTCAAACACCATAAAGATGACATACAAGATGTGTGAAATTGGCATGATGTGTGATACATGCCTTGATATGCAAATGATTAGTGTTGCAGTACACTCACACAAAACTGGTATTATTAACACCATATACTTTTTGTGTATAAGCAGTTTTCACATTCAGAACTTCCATTTGAATGGTGGTCGTTTGTGAGGAGATTGTGTTATGCCTTATGTAAGAAGGAGAAATGTTTACCAACATGTTAGAATTTGAAAGCGACAGGATCATGGTGTGTCAGGAATGTGCTTTATTGTTCCACAAAATTGCTGATTGAGTTGGGCAGGATCCCTCACTATCATGCAAAAATGGAATTGATGGGCTCAGGAGGACCATACTCAACACCATGCAGGGTCTCAACAGCCCCATGCATCTAGCAACTGAGAGGACAGGCCAGCTGTTTGCTTGGCTCTTCAGGATTGTACAGTCATTTTATATAACTTGAGTTAGTAAATACGATTATCTGCAGCAACAACAGCATCCAAGTGAAAAGTGTGACTATAAGTGGAACAACACAGACTTCACACAGCAGCAGAGAGAGATACCCTGACAGTGGTGTGCCCAATGACAATACTGGATGCAGGAATGGCACCATGTCATCATTTCAGGTATGTCCCAGTTCTGTGTAGAGCCTCAAAGTAGACAGTACCTTTATGTGGGGGCTTCAAGGTACTATGTTATAGCCATGCCAAATCATCAACAGTGGGAATTATAACGTCTGAAGAGCAAAAATCAATTGAGGCCAGAAGACAAGCTAGAACATCAGTTGAGCATGTAATCAAGAGTTCAAATGAAAAGAGATTTCCCTAAACCTGCAAATGTCTAAGCGGCCAAATATCCACATGTCAAGCTGCTAAGCTAGTAAATGCATTACTAACATGAGTCAGTGGCTGCCTTAATTTGGCACCTAAGGAACAAGTAGCTGTCTATAGAACACACGACGTGGGTGCCACATGTCGACAGCCATTGTAGCCAGTTTGCTGGCTGCCGACATAATTGGTTGCACATCCTCCATTGCCATGGTATTATTGGCAGGTGTGGATACCAAATCCATCTCCTCTTTAGTGGGCACATAACGGCAAAAGAGCCCAGGTCTATGTCTTAAATGTCTGAGGAGGGAAGAGGGAGAAACTGAAAGCACAGCCAGCAGTTCAAAATGTAGTAACTGTTCTTTGTCGTGGTGGCATTGGATGGAGTGGTTCAAGCTCTATTGGTTGCTCCACCAGCAGTGTGGAAGAGGAATGTGATGTGATCTTAATCATTATCAGGGTGCAGGGGTCCTGTTGCCTCATATTTGAGGGAAATGGGGGGAAGGGGGGGGGGACTGATGGGGTTATTCATACAAAGTGATGACCTGAAGGTGGCTTCTGAAGTGGTGGCAAATTATGCTCCTGTAATGGCCATAATTGATTTCTGTGTCTCATGCACCTATTGTCCCTAACTGTGACCTCAAATAGCTGGCAACCCCTGTACTGGACTATCACCCCTGCTGTCCATCCCAGTTGACATCAAATCATGTGGACCCAAACCAACACATCCTTCCAGAAATGAGGCATACAATGGAACTGCTGAAGGTGGGGGGTAGGACACAAAAGATTAAATAACCCATGGGGCTGTTGTCCATGCAGGAGCTATGCTGGACTACACCCAATTACCATGATGGTGGGTACGTGGCCAAGTGTGAAAGAGTCTCCTCTTCTGGCATAATTTGCACTGCCTTTCTAATTTGGGTCTTACAAGACTGGACCAGCTGCTCTGCCATGCTGGATACCATTGAAACTACATATGGCCTGAAATTCTGACATCGTTAACTGGGAGCCATTGTTAGAGACCAAGGTGACTGGTACATCATCTATGGCAAAAACAGTTGTGAGCACCCTGTGCTGGTGGGTATCCGTGCTGTATAGGGGAAGTTTGACAGGCATCCACCAGTATCAACCACATCTCCCCAGGAAAGGGACTGGCAAAAGTCCTCTTGTACTCTATTCTATAGCTAAGCTGGTTGAGACCACAACAAAAACTTCTGGAGAGGGTTCGCTTGGCTCTGTGGACAGATATGACACTGCACATCTGATATGGGTGCTTATTGCAGGCCAATATACATGCTACTGAGCTAACACTTTCATGTGAGACACTCCCAGTGAGAAGAACGCAACAAGTGAAGGATGCATGAGTGGAGTTAGAGAAATACTACCGTTCTCCATTGTAAGCAACATTACTCCATGAAGTACATTGAGCTGGTCTTTTTACTGAAATAAGATCAAAAATTAGGATGGGCATCCTTAAGAGGATGTACAGACCATCCTGAATGAACTACTTCAGCAGTGCTGCACAGCACTGGGTTGTGACTTGTGGATACCACTGCTTCCTTGGTGATGATGGAAAAATCATGCAGAATCATTTGTAATGCATCATTAAACACAAAATAAACTATAAAACCTCATTTTGGGATCCATGAGCAACCTGGACAACACATCATCAGTCACATGCTGTGTGGAGGGCCAAAAATGGATATCATAAAAATAATTGGTAATAAATAGCACCCAATGCTGCAGTCCTTGAGCTGGCTTATTAGAGAAGCCAGCCGTATGGCTAAACAATGATACCAACAGTTAATCATTCATTACTAAGTGAAATTTTGAGCCAGACAGGAAAATGTGAAACTTCTTTAACATCATAGACTATGGACAGTGCCTCTTCCCTGTTTGGGAGTAATTCTTTTGGGCAGCTGAGAGGGTCTTAGATGCAAAAGCAATCAGCTGTTCTGACCTGTCCACATTTGTTTGGGGCAGTATGGCACTGATCCCATACTGTGATGCATCAGTAGCCTGTGTTAGGCTTTTCTTGAGACCAAATAGTAAGGCAAGGACTGGTGTGTAAATGAAGTTTTAACTGTGTAAAAGCATGCTGAAAAATGTTGGACCAAACAAATTTTACACCTTTCTTACAAAACTGATTGAGAGGTTGTGAGACCCCTGATGCATCTGGTATGAATTTGTTGTAATTTACTGTGACAAGGAATTACTGCAGCTCCTTTAAAGTTCCAAGGGGCAGGCAGTTCATCAGTTGCCGCAACATGGTCATCAAGTAGTTTAATGCCTTCCCTATTTAAGACATGCGCTAAATACTTGACACCAGCTGTAAAAAAAGTACACTTTTCCAACTTACAATGCAAACCACTACCCTTCACTGCCTGAAACAATGCCAGTAAGTTTTGTTGATGCTCTTCTGGGTGGCATCTGTGACTATTAAATCATCCAGGTAGGTTGCACACTTTGGGAATGGCAAACTTTCTGCTCAATAAAATGCTGAAAAATTCCTGGAGCTGATGCAACACAAAAAGATAACTTGGTAAATTTTTAGAGGCCAAATGGTGTATTAATAATGAGCACCCGCTGTGACTTACTATCAAGTAGGCATCTCGCAAATCAGTCTTTGAAAAATAGTGTCCACCAGCCAGCTGCATAAATAAGTCCTCAATGCAAGGAATTGGATAAACCTCCACTTCACTCTAGGCATTAATTGCAGTTCTGAAATCGTCACACAAGTGAATTGCCCTCAGGGTTTTTTAACCACAACTAATGGCATTGCTCACTGACTTGATGCTACAAGCAAAATAACCTCTAAGTCCTGGAGTTTGTCTAATTCAGCTTTAATGACCTCTCTCATGCCAAATGTCAAGTATGGCAAAACTTAGGGGGCATGGAAGGATTAAGCTGAATATTGGTCAGGAAATCTCTTGCTTTACCCAATGTTGGCTCAAACAACTGTTTATGGAGTTGCAAAAGCAACTCAAGGCCATGAAAAGGAATGACTGCAGATGCTAAATTATTGTGATCAGTAATTTAGAAATCATGATATAAAAGAATCCAGCCCAAAAATATTCAACACCGAGGTGGAATTGGATACTAATAATGTTACTTGGCTTCCCACATTTTTATTTTTTACCACTGCAACTGGTTGATCTCTAAAAAGCATATGTTGATGGCTATAGGAGATCACTGTTTTGGAAACTGCTTGTGACCTATTGATACCCAGATACGTAGCCACAATGATCAACAAGCTGCAGCCACAATATCGAGCTGTAACTTAACAGATCATCCCAAAATAAACAATTGCAACTCAAGCACATGAGCCATCTGCCAGATGTGAGCTTGATGTGGAAAGTACATTAATAGAAAACTGGTCAACATTGCGAACAGGACATTGCATAGCACAAATGGTAGCAATATGGCCACTGTGGTTGTTTTTGTACCAAAATTAATTTAAATGCAGACATTTCCACCACTTATGTTAGATGAGGAAACTGGAGAAAGCCCTAGAATCTAAGGAACTGCCCAATGCTGAGAGAGGATGGGCATTACTGTCTGCTACACCAGTCCAAGAATTGCAATGACCACTGTGCAGTTTGCAAGAAAATCAGTCTGTCAGCAGAGAAATCTGATTTCTGGCATCCACTGTATTAAGGTGCTTAACAGGGCATGGTGAGACCACTTATTAACAACTAAAGGTGACCCAGGCACATCAGACCCCAGGAATGAGACCCTGCTGTGTTACCTGACAATTTACTGTGGGAATAACTACAATCCACTTCTGCTACTTGGCATTCATCAACAAAAGCTTCCTGAGCCACTGCAGATAGCTCGTATGACCATACTAACTGTGTCACATCGGCTAGAGAAGGGTCAGATAGCTCTAAGACCTTCACTTGAAATGACTTACCTGGAGCCAAGTGAATCTCCATAAGGTATGCCAAACTGACTACAATTGAACTTACAATCACCAAACAAACTCTGGAATTCCACTATCCATTCCATGTATAACTCATTAACCTGCTTTCATTGCTGATTTAACTTAAGCCACACTACCACAACATGTGATTTATGCTCAAAACATGCAACCAAGGCCATACACAACTCATCAAATTTCAGTGAAGCGAGGTCCATAGCATACAAAGCTTTTGCACCTAATTATAAAGAAAGAATCTCAAAGAGAGTAGGTATGCATTCATATCTACTGGTTGAATCACTTTTCTTACCTTGTGGAAGAGTGAGAATTGTCTCAGGTAGCTGCCCCATCTCTGTGTACCAACAGCAAAAGGTGCAAAAGCCAGAGGGAGCAAAAGGTCCAAAAATCAGAGGGGGCTGGAATCAGTGGCATCTGTTGCCATGGTTGCACTCGTGAATATCTGCAGATGCTCAGCATGTAATTGCTACTGCTGCTGTTGCTGTTGTTGCAATTGCAACTGTTGCTACCATAAATCCATAAATAAGTCCTCCGTTATGATGCAACCCAACCAATAAATGTATGAGTCAGACTCATCACCACTTTACTATATCCTAGGAATGCCAAGCTCTCAGCAGTGGGAATTATAATGCCAAAAGAGAAAAAAACCAATCAAGACCAAAAACACAAGTGAGAATGTCAGCTGTTCATGTAATCAAGAGCTAAACAAGAAGACATACACTTTAAGATACAAATGATTAAGTGACTGAATATCCACATGTCAAGCTAGTAAACATATAACTGACTTGAGTCAATGCCCCGTTCTTGGTGTCTCAGAAACCAGATGCTGTCTCCAGTACACATGATGGAGGAGACATTTCCTATTGACAGCCATCATATCCAGTTTGTTGGCTGATAACATCGTAGGTTACTCCATTGCCATGACATTATTGGCAGGCACAGATACTAAAGAAATAGAACAAATGTTACTAGATTGTATTCTTCACTGTCACACAGAATCAGCAGACTGAATGTTCCTCATGCATCCTGATCTGTGTCAATACAGTGAGTGGTCACGTTGCCTTTGCTTGCACAGCCTCCATATCTCTCACTAATTGAAAACATCTGCTCATGGGTTGCCATGAGACTGGCAAGACCCCACTTACCTAACCAGGTTAGAACCATTGTTGGAAGGTACGAGTATTAAATCTCTCTCCCTGTGTACCATCAAGTACCTACAGATTTCGTCATGTATTCTTCCTGCTATATAGTACCATGTACTATAAGCAAATTTTCATTTTTGCTATATTTCTTGGTGTTACAATTTTAATGACCAGCAGTGTATGTGTGTATGATACAATTACTTACTCGAGAAAGGTAATTATGCCAGTTATTTCAATGGAAGACAGGTAACTTGTGAGTGCATCACAAGAAAAGTAATGAAACAGCCTTACAGAATATTATAACGTAAGGCTATCTAAAGTCAGATATAAAAAATGTTTCTTTTATTGTACAAAAATCACTTAGTTTGAAAATATTGCTGATGGGCTCCTGTACAACAAAAGTTTTAACTGTCATCCAATGGATCACAATTAAGCACTAACCAGTAGCAGTCTATGATCTTGTTTTGTGGCAGTAAAGCTTCTTATTGAATATTAATTTGTCAAGTGTCACCTAAAATCAATTCAGCAATGACCCTACAATTATATAATTTTCATTGTGTCTTAGGTAGCTGCACATATGAACAGCTCTGATGTTAGAATTGTAACACTTTGCAAAGAACACAGCAAAATATTGAAGCAAGTAATCCAAAAAACGAAGCAGCTTTATTATGAGAAAAAGATGATTACATCAGGCAACACAATAAAAACTGTGTGGGGTATGGTGAAGACAGAGACAGGCGGTGCCAAAAAGGAAGAGGAACAGATAGCTCTAAAAATAAATGAGACTTTGCTAACAAGTACTAGTAGTGTGGCAAACCTCTTAAACAAGAACTTCATTTCTGTTACTGGCAGCTTGGGGTTATAAGGTTCGGTGATAGGACAATGGAGTACCTGAGAACAGTCTTTAAAAATAACTTCAGTAAAATGGAAATGACACTCATGTCTCCCAAAGAAGTAGCATCCATCATAAAATCATTAAAATCTAAGTATTCCAGTGGGTGTGATAATATATCAATGAAGTTAATAAAAGAGTGCTGCTGTGAGTTCAGTTCTATCTTAAGTTATTTGTGTAATCAATCTCTTATCAGTAGAACATTTCCCAGACTGGCTAAAATATGCTGAAGTTAAGCATCTTTACAAGGAGGGGGATAAAGAGATACCAACAAACTGTCAACCAATTTCACTTCTGCCAGCTTTCTCAAAAATATTTGGAAAGATTGTGTTCAAGCGTCTCCTTAAGCACCTGACTGCAAATAACATATTGTCCAAGTCACAGTTTGGATTTCTGAAGGATTCTGATATAGAGAAAGCTTTTTACACTTGCAGTGAGAATGTACTTAATTCATTAGATGATAAATTAGAGGCTACTGGCATTTTCTGTGACCTATCACAAGCTTTTGAATGTGTAAACCACAGCATTCTCTTACGTAAATTAGAATATTATGGTGTCACCGGCAATGCTGCAAAATGGTTTGAGTCTTATCTGCATAATAGGAAACAAAGGGTATCATTGTGAAATACCTGTGCAGTAAGCAGTCAGTCTTCATCTGCCTGGGAATTAAGTACATATGGTGTTCCTCAAGGTTCCATCTTGGGTCCATTGCTTTTTCTTGTGTACATTAATGACCTCTCATCTGTTACATTGTCATATGCTAAGTTTGTTTTGTTTGCATATGATACAAACATTGCAATAAGTAGCAAGTCAGGTACAGATTTAGAAATAGCTGCTAATCAAATTTTCACTGACATTAATAAGTGTTTTAAAGCTAATTCACTGTCATTAAACTTCGAGAAGACCTGCTATATGCAGTTCAGAACCTGTAAGAGATTTCCTTCCAGCATGAGTATAACATATGAAGACATGCAGATCGAAGAGTTGACAGTGTTAAATTTCTGGTCTTACAACTTGATAATAAATTCAGTTGGGAAGGGAATACCACAGAATTGCTTAAGTGCCTAAACAAGTCTGTATTTGCTGCAAGAATGATGTCAGATGTAGGAGATATAAATATAAAAAAACTTGCATACTTTGCTTACTTTCATTCTATTATGTCATATGGGATCATATTCTGGAGCAACTCATCAAACCGAGCAAAAGTTTTTAGGGTGCAAAAGTGTGTAATAAGAATCATTTGTGATGTAAATTCAAGAACATCTTGTAGAAACCTGTTCAATGAACTTTGTATTCTAACCACTGCTTCTCAGGATATTTGTTCCTTAATGAAATTTGTTGCAGGTAATACATCTCTATTCCCAACCAATAGCTCAATACATAGCATCAATTCTAGGAATAAGAGCAATCTACATAATGACCTAAAATCACTTACTTTGGTCCAAAAAGGGATCCAATATTCAGGAACACAAATTTTCAATAAATTTCCAGCAACCATTATAAACTTGATTTCAGATAAAGCACTGTTTAAACAGAGTTTGAAAGACTTTTTGATAGGCAACGCCTTCTACACCATAGATGAGTATCTTAACAGAGACTGTTAAGCCAGCTTAAGTAAAAATATCTGTTAGATTTTAGTTTTGCCAAAACTTGGTCGCAACAGCCAGGACTAGGTATTTTGTGTATGATAAATTTATTAATAGTGCAGAGCAGTATTTCATTCTGACAGTGTGTTAGTTCTGTAAATATTTGCTGTTCCAGTTTACTGCATTGTATTAACCTATTTGACTACCTCCTGACAAATGACCAGGGTAGTACTATATTCAAATGTTTCATGATTTTATGTTATACTTTCTGACATGTTCCACATCCACAAGAATCATCTCATTTTTTGGGTCTATGGAATCTAACCTAATCTAATCTAATCTGTGGTCATATCTGGATCATTCCAGTGATTGGCAGAGAATGTTGTGTAGATTAATCTGGTTCACGTGGTTTCAATAAAAATCAAATAGGGGTAATGCAGGAGTAGGTTTAATAATGAACAGGAAAATAGGAATGCAGGTAAGCTACTACAAACAGCATAGTGAATGCATTATTGTGGCCAAGATAGATACGAAGCCCATGCCTACCACAGTAGTACAAGTTTATATGCCATCTAGCTCCGCAGATGACGAAGAGATTGATGAAATGTATGATGAGATAAAAGAAATTATTCAGATAGTCATGGGTGACTGGAATTCGATAGTAGGAAAAGGGAGAGAAGGAAACATAGTAGGTGAATATGGATTGGCGGGAAGAAATGAAAGAGGAAGCCGCCTGGTAGAATTTTGCACAGAGTATAACTTAATCATAGCTAACACTTGGTTCAAGAATCATAAAAGAAGGTTGTATACATGGAAGAATCCTGGAGATACTGACAGGTTTCAGATAAATTATATAATGGTAAGACAGAGATTCAGGAATCCGGTTTTAAATTGTAAGACTTTTCCATGGGCAGATGTGGGCTCTGGCCACAAACTATTGGTTATGAACTGTAGATTAAAACTAAAGAAACTGCAAAAAGGTGGGAATTTGAGGAGATGGGGCCTGGATAAACTGAAAGAACCAGAGATTGTAGAGAGCTTCAGGGAGAGTATTAGGAAACGATTGACAAGAATGGGGGAAAGAAATACAGTAGAAGAAGGATGGGTAGCTTTCAGAGACGAAATAGTGAAGGTAGCCGAGGATCAAGTAGGTAAAAAGACGAGGGCTAATAGAAATCCTTGGGTAAAGAAGAAATATTAAATTTAATTGATGAAAAGAGAAAATATAAAAATGCAGTAAATGAAGCAGGCAAAAACGAATGCAAACATCTCAAAAATGAGATCGACAGGAAGTGCAAAATGGCTAAGCAGGAGTGGTTAGAGGACAAAAGTAAGGATGTAGAGGCTTATCTCACTAGGGGTAAGACAGATACTGCCTATAGGAAAATTAAAGAGACCCTTGGAGAAAAGAGAACCCCTTGCATGGTTATCAAGAGCTCACATGGAAACTCAGTTCTAAGCAAAGAAGGGAAAGCAGAAAGGTGGAAGGAGTATATAGAGGGTCTATACAAGGGCGATGTTCTTAAGGACAATATTATAGAAATGGAAGAGAATGTAGATGAAGATGAAATGGGAGATATGATATTGCGTGAAGAGTATGACAGAGCACTGAAAGACCTAAGTCGAAACAAGGCCTCGGGAGTAGACAACACTCCATTAGAACTACTGGCAGCCTTGGGAGAGCCAGTCCTGACAAAACTCTATCATCTGGTGAGCAAGATGTATGAGACAGGTGAAATACCCTCAGACTTAAAAAAGAATATAATAATTCCAATCCCAAAGAAAGCAGGTGCTGACAGATGTGAAAATTACCAAACTATCAGTTTAATAAGTCACAGCTGCAAAATACTAACGCGAATTCTTTACAGGCGAATGGAAAAACTGGTAGATGCTGACCTCGGGGAAGATCAGTTTGGATTCAGTAGAAATGTAGGAACATGTGAGGCAATACTGACCCTATGACTTATCTTAGAAAATAGATTAAGGAAAGGCAAACCTACATTTCTAGCATTTGTAGACTTAGAGAAAGCTTTTGACAATGTTGACTGGAATACTCTCTTTCAAATTCTGAAGGTGGCAGGGGTAAAATACAAGGAGCGAAAGGCTATTTACAATTTGTACAGAAACCAGATGGCAGTTATAAGAGTTGAGGGACATGAAAGGGAAGCAGTGGTTGGGAAGGGAGTCAGACAGGGTTGTAGTCTCTCCCCAATGTTATTCAATCTGCATATTCAGCAAACACTAAAGGAAACAAAAGAAAAGTTTGGAGTAGGAATTAAAATCCATGGAGAAGAAATAAAAACTTTGAGGTTCGCTGATGACATTGAAATTCTGTCAGAAACAATAAAAGACCTGGAAGAGCAGCTGAATGGAATGGACAGTGTCTTGAAAGGAGGATATAAGATGAACATCAACAAAAGCAAAATGAGGATAATGGAATGTAGTCGTATTAAATCGGGTGATGCTAAGGGATTTAGATTAGGAAATGAGATGCTTAAAGTAGTAAATGAGTATTGCTATCTGGGGAGCAAAATAACTGATGATGGTCAAAGTAGAGAGGACATAAAATGTAGACTGACAATGGCAAGGAAAGCATTTCCAAAGAAGAGAAATTTGTTAACATCGAGTATAGATTTAAGTGTCAGAAAGGCGTTTCTGAAAGTATTTGTATGGAGTGTAGCCATGTATGGAAGTGAAACGTGGACGATAAATAGTTTAGACAAGAAGAGAATAGAAGCTTTCGAAATGTGGTGCTACAGAAGAATGCTGAAGATTAGATGGGTAGATCATATAAGTAATGAGGAGGTATTGAATAGAATTGGAGAGAAGAGAAATTTGTGGCACAACTTGACTAGAAGAAGGGACTGGTTGATAGGACATATTCTGAGACATCAAGGAATCACCAGTTTAGTATTGGAGGGCAGCGTGGAGGGTAAAGATCCTAGAGGGAGACCAAGAGATGAATACACTAAACAGATTCAGAAGGACATAGGTTGCAGTAGGTATGGGAGATGAAGAACCTTGCACAGGATAGAGTAGCATGGAGAGCTGCATCAAATCAGTCTCTGGACTGAAGACCACAGCAACAACAACAACAATGTGGTTTCAACAAATTTCATAATTTGCAGAATTGTCTCAAGAACTGGTTCCCTGTTTCTAGTTGAAAGGAAGACATGAACCAAGGACTTTGACAGTTCTGTTCTGTGGCTAGCTAAGATGTGCTCTCTCAGGCTTCTGCCACAAGGTTGATGACTGTAGGATCCTCATAAATGGGTCAGGTGTGCACTTCACATCAGATGCTGATTCCCAAGTAACTGCCTGGTCATGGGCAGTGAACAACGTCTTTTTTTGATTAAGTGGCCCTCCATCCATTCCAGATAACAAAGCAGTAGGAAACCTGGAAATTAACTGTTGTATTATTTGCAACAAAGCACTAGAGCTTGAAGCACCCCTAGAAGCTGTGGAACTCACATAATACAATGTACAGAAAGCTGATTAAAACCTAGAACTAATAGCAGTGAGATTTTTGGAGAAAATCAAAGAGTATATTGAAATGATAGGCTAATGGGAAATGGAGGTGATATATTTGTCTCAGTAGACAAAAAACTCAAATCGATTGAGACACAAATGAAGCTGCATGCAAGATTGTTTGGGGAAGACTCATTATCAGGGGTAGCCATAAACTTGTTTATAACTGACTCCTTCTACCAACCACCATACTTGTCATCGTGTTCACCTTCTTTGTTTGTTGTCCTCGGTGTCAATGTACTAGTTGAAAAATTGGGGGGTGGAAGTGTAGTATTGCCTACAGTAAATTATGTAGCCAACAGGTGCACATTTGCGTTTCACAGTTCTTTACTTTCACTTATGTCAACCACCCAATAATATACAGTTATATGGTGAGAGCACTATTGTTTAACCTTTGATAAGCCCCATTAATAGGTTTCAGCTGAACATCCACATACTGCTACAATAGTTTATTATTGAACATTTCTGAGCAGTAAGGACGTAACCAAATAGTTCACAGTTATTGAAGAATAGGAAGTTATGTATGGAGCAGACACTGTCATTTTTTAACACATGGCCTAATTGTGTAACCCTTATTTCACATTTAAGTTGAAGCATTGTTGTTGTTCTAACCAACACAGGTTTCTCGTCTGTTACTTGGCTAAGAACTGACTGTCTTGGGATCAATATCCTCACAATAATAGGTGCTAAAACTACACATTTTTCAAAGTTAAATTTACAGAAATTACAATTAAAATTTAACTCATTAAATTAACTGAATACATTGAAAGATTCTATCTTTTCAACAGTTTCTTTTACTATGAGGGTTAAGCCGAATTATTTGTTTAAAACATGAAACTAACGTATATCATTATGCAAACAATACTTTTGACAAAACTTTTAATTATTTTGGAATTAATCAAGGGCTGACTTTGTTAACATGTTTTACAATAGAGCCAAATAGATCCTTTAAGAATACTATTAGTTGTTCCTCCAAATATTTATAATTAGTACAGAATTTATATTTGTTTATTAGCCAACAATAGAAATTAAGTTACGAAACAATCACTGATTTCACCCAATAACAAAAGCATTAACTAGGAATAGTCAAAATAAATTAGAAAATCACTTACATACATAAAACAAAGCACAAAATTAGATATGGTGTTATATTCTTTAAAAATGAGGGACAACCTTTCTCTTTTATGAAAATGCAGATTATACTCACATATGTTAATGGTAATTAATTCAAAAATGAATTTTAAGGAGGCAGATGACAAAACAAAATAGGAAGTAAAAATATTCCAGCTTGCTTAATCACAGACTCACTCACAGATGTAACCAAAAGCTTGAAAGAAATCTTCAGTTCACTGGTACCACATTAAATTCTACAATGCACAGTCATCATTGGACGAGGCTTCAGTCATGTGACAATCAACTGGGATAAATACAGATCATCATTAAATGTCTTCTCTGACAACTTTTGTATGGATATGATATGGAACGATTGCTTTGCTTAGTTGTAGATAACCAGATGGTAGACTTTGGTTCATCAGGAGCATACTTGGGCACTGTAGCCAGTCTACAAAGGAGATCATTTACAAAACACTTATGCATTCCATCTTAGAATATTGTTAAAGTTTGGAGACCCATACTAAATAGGACCAATGTGGGTGCTGAATGTACACTGAAGTGACAAAGTCATGGGATAGCAATATGTACACATACAGATGGCAGTAGTATTGCATGTGCAAGGTATAAGAGGGCAAGTGCATTGGCAGAGCTGTCATTTGTACTCTGGTGATTCCTGTGAAAGGTTTCTAACATTATTATTACTCCATGGTGGGAATTAACAGACTTTGAACACAGAATGGGACATCCTATTTTGTAAATCATTACAGAATTCAGTATTCCAAGATTCAAGGTAGCAAGACTGTGCCAAGAATCAAATTTAAGGTACTGCCTCGCACCACAAACTACACAGTGGCTAATGGCCTTCATTTAATGACCAGTAGTAGTGGAATTTGTGTAGAGTTGTCAGTGTTAACAGACAAACAACACTGTGTGTAATAACCACAGAAATCTATGTGTGACAAATGACAAATGTATCATTTTGGACAGTGTGGCAAAAGTTGGTGTCATTGGACTATGACCAATGTGAGTGCCTTTGTTAACATCAATCAATTGCAATGCCTCTCCTGGGCCCAAGACCATATTTGTTGGCCCCTGATCGAGTGGAAATCCACGCCCTGGTGAGATGAGTCCCAATTCCAGTTGGTAGGATTTGAGTGTGGCATAGACCCCCTGATGCCATGAACCAAGCCGGCCGGAGTGGCTATGCAGTTCTAGGTGCTGCAGTATGGAGCTGTGCGACCGCTAGGTCACAGGTTCGAATCCTGCCTCGAGCATGGATGGGTGTGATGTCCTTAGGTTAGTTAGGTTTAATTAGTTCTAAGTTCTAGGCAACTGATGACCTCAGAAGTTAAGTCGCATAGTGCTCAGAGCCATTTGAAGCATTTGAACCAAGCCATGAACCAAAGTTGTCAACAAGGCACTGAGAAAGCTGGTGGTGGCTCCCTAATGATGTGGACTGTGTTTATATAGAATAGACTGGGTCTTCTGGTCCAACTGAACTGATCATTGACTGGAAATGGTTATGTTCAGCTGCTTTAGGGCCATTTGTAGCATACAAATGTGGAATTTTTATAGATGACAATGCACCATGTCGCGAGGCCACAATTCTTCATAATTGGTTTGAAGAACAACCTGGGCAATTTGAGCCAGTGATCTGGCCACTCAGACGACCTGACATGAATCCCATTGAACGTTTATGGGACATAATCAAGAGGTCAGTTCATGCTCAGAATCCTGCACAGGAAAAACTTATGCAATTATGGTCAGCTATAAAGGTAGCATGGCTCAATATTTCTGGAGGGAACTTCCAACAACTTATTGAATACTTGCTATACTGAGTTCCTACACACCACGCAAAAGGAGTTTCGATATGATATTAGGAGGTGCCATATGACTTTTGACATCTCATTGTATACAAAGAACATGTGCTGTTACAGCATTTCCATTTTCAGATCATGACTCTGTATCTTTAAACTATACAAGTAGGTTCTGTATTGATAATAGTAATATTCCTAAGCCTGTCCCAAAAGTTATAATCACCAGGCCTGTCACAGATGACAAAATTGTTCAGCTCTGTAAGTCCCTTGCTGAGAGAGACTGGTTCAACCAATGTCATGGTGACACAAGTTATAGTCTTAGTGCTGATTTGTCAGGGAAACTATTATTTGAGAGATTTTTTAAAACATTTCTGACACAATTTAATGACAATATCCCCATAAAGAAATGCAAATTAACTGACAAAGGCTTTACAAACAGGGCTACAAACAGACAAAATTCATGGTTCACTAAACAATTATCAAGTATGAAAAACCAAGTTATGGTGTTGCACAATATATGTAGCAATCAGAAAACAGAACATGCCAGATTAGCCTATATAAAATGCAGGAATGAGTATAAAAAAGCCATTGTGGAAGCCAAAAAAGCACATAATTTCAATACCATTGATAATTCTACAAATAAGTGCAAAGCTGCATGGAAATTAATAAATGATGTTGCTAAAGATGTAAGAAGCAAAAAAATTAATATAAGTCCCCAAAAATTCAATGATTTCTTTATTAAATCTGTTGAAAATGTAGGAAATACTATAATCAAACCTGATATCAATTCATCAGAGTTACTTTCTAAAAATGTTTGCAGAACACCAACAGACACAGGTACGTTTATGTTCTCCGAGGTCTCACCTAGTCATGTCCTAAGCATTGTAAAACGGATGAAATCTTCAGACAGTGTAGATATATACGACATATCCTGTAATTTACTAAAGAAAGTAATAGACTATATTGTGTACCCCTTAACATTCTGTATAAATAAATGCATATCTGAAGGATATTTTCCCGAAGAACTCAAAGTGGCTAGGGTAATTCCAATATATAAAAAGGGAGATATGGACTCACCTTGCAGTTACAGACCAATCTCCATAGTCCCAGCTTTTTCTAAAATACTGGAATGTGTAATTTACCAACAGCTATCTGTCTATTTTGAAAAATTAGGAATAATTAGTGAATCTCAGTATGGTTTTAGGAAAAAGTTGTCTACTGTGGATGCTATAGACTTTGTAGTCAAATACTTACATCAAGTGTTTGAGGATAAGGGCTATGCTCAACTCACATTTTGTGATCTAAGCAAAGCTTTTGACTGTGTAAAGCATAAGCCACTCCTAGAAAAACTGGAATTCTATGGCATTAGACATAACAGCCTTAAATTAATAAAATCATATCTTCAGAATCGTAAGCAAGTTGTTTGTGTAGGTAGAGAAATGTCGAGTATAGAGCAAGTCAAGGTAGGTGTTCCGCAGGGATCTGTGTTGGGCCCCTTTTTGTTCCTGATAATGATAAATGATCTGCCGTCATTTATCAAGTCCACCACGGTGTTGTATGCAGATGACACAACATTTCTTCATGCTAGTGAGGATTTCAATAGCCTTAAAACTTGTGCAGCAAAGACAATTGACCAAGCATCCTATTGGTTCAAGGCAAATGGATTCCTGCTGAATGAAAACAAAACACAGCAGATGGTCTGTAGTCTTAGAGACAAGCTTCTGTCAGACGATCCAAGTTATGTCAAATTTTTGGGGGTATACATTGATGATAAATTATCTTGGGGTCAACATGTACAATATATTAGTGGTAAATTGTCTAGAGTTATTTACCTGTTAAGGCGACTTATGGATTGTGTTCCTGAAAAATATGTTAGAACATCCTATTTTTCATTCTTTCAGAGTATAATAACATATGGAATTATTTTGTGGGGGAACTCTAGCTGTGTACATGACATATTAATACTGCAAAAAAAAGCTATTAGGATAATAACTGGTTCTGCATATAAGGCACACTGTAAACCATTGTTCTGTGAACAGAAAATCATGACTGTTATAAACTTGTACATATACTATGTTCTAATTTATACGAAGAAGAAATTACCAGAAACAAAAACCAGAGAAAATGTACACAGCCACAATACAAGAAGGAATAGGTGCCTCTATATTCCTTACCACAGGTTGTCAAAGTCACTCAACAGCTACGAAATCATGGGGTACAAATTATTTAATAAACTTCCTCAATCTGTTCAAGAATTACCTGAACAATTATTCAAACAAACAATTCATGACTGGCTAGTCCTCCACCCATTCTATGACATAAGAGAATTTATCAACTGTAATATAATACTATAATGTTAACAAGAAACCTGTTGTTTCTTTCAAACTATTAATTGTATTTTAGTATGTATATGACGTTGTCTATTGCTGTAATGGCCGAATGACAATAAAATTATTATTATTATTCTTATTATTATTATCATGATGGTCACAGATTTACTTCACCCAGATGTTAAAGGAACTGCCAAACAACCAGAGATACATGCAAACTATGCCATGAAAGCCTACTTAGTAAGTTTCAAGAACCAACTTCTATGTATCTACATCTACATCTATACTCTGCAAACCACTGTGAGGTGCAGAGCAGAGGGGACATCTCATTATACCAGGTATTGGGTTTTCTTCCTGTTCTGTTCATGTATGGAGTGCAGGAGGAATGATTGTTTGGACGCCTCTGTGCATCCTGTAGTTATTCTAATCTTATTTTCATGATCCCTCTGTGAATGATACATAGGGGACTGTAGTATATCCCTAGAGTAATCATTTACAGCCATTTCTTGAAACTTTGTGAATAGGCTTTCTCAGGATAGTTTATGTCTTTCTTCAAGAGTCTGGTGGTTCAGTTCCTTCAGTATATCTGTGACACTCTCCCAACAAACCTGTAACCATTAATGCTGCCCTTCTCTGTATACTTTCAGTATCCCCTATCAGACCTATGTGGTACAAGATCCTTAAACTTGAGCAATGTTCTAGAAGCAGTCGCATTAGAGATTTGTTAGCAATCTCTTTTGCAGACTGGTTGCACTTCCCTGACATTCCATTGATAAACCAAAGTCTACAACCTACTTTATCCACAACTGAATGTATGTGATCATTCCATTTCATATCACTACAAAGTGCTACATCCGGGTTCTTGTGAGAGTTGGCCAATTCCAACAGTGACTCATTGATATTATGGTCATAGGATACTGTATTTTTTCATTTTGTGAAATGCAAAACTTTACATTTCTGAACATTTAGAGCAAATTGCCAATCTCTGCACCACGCTGGATTCTTATCAAGATCTGACTGAATATTTCTGCAACTTCTCTCAGGTGATACTTCATTAAGGATAACTGCATCATCTGCGAAAAGCCTGATTTTTGAACAGCAGGGGTCCCAGCACACTTCCCTGTGGCACACCCGAAGTTACTTCTAAATCTGACAGTGATTCTCCATCCAAGATAATATGCTGTGTCTTCCCTACCAAAAAGTCCTGAATCCAGTCACCAATTTCACTTGATACCCCATATGATCATACTTTAGACAATAAGCATAGGTGTGGTACTGAGTCAAATGCTTTATGGAAATCAAGCAACTCTGTACCTGCCTGGTTGCCATGATTCAAAGCTTTCAGTATCTCATGTGAGAAAAGTGC
This sequence comes from Schistocerca piceifrons, assembly GCF_021461385.2. Taxonomy (NCBI): domain Eukaryota; kingdom Metazoa; phylum Arthropoda; class Insecta; order Orthoptera; family Acrididae; genus Schistocerca; species Schistocerca piceifrons. The sequence goes on along the minus strand of NC_060140.1, from coordinate 638,695,322 downwards.
GAGTTGGGTTTCATATCATCGATGTTTTCAAAATCCATGCTGGTTGGCATTGAGGAGGTCATCTTGTTCAAGATTCCTCATTACGTTTGAACTCAGAATATGTTCTAAAACTCTATGACAAACCAATGTCAAGGATACTGGATGGTATTTTTGTGGATCACTTCTACTATCCTTCTTCTAGACGTGTATATTACTTGTTACTTGAAAGTTTGCTAAATGCTTCCATGTACACAGTAATAATATGTTATGTAGAATCATTTAAATCTCTGTTTTTTATCAATTATCGTATTTTCATATGACAGTTTACACAACAGAAAACACTGAAGTACCTATCACTTGCATATTATTATTGTTGATTGTAAGTTACACAAATTTTGATACATAAAGTCAGCACAGAACAAAGTATTGAAATTATTAATCATAGGTGTTAATTGATTAATCATAAATTGTATGTTGTTGCAAATCATGCGAAATTACAAGTTACGAGCTCAAATTATATTTATGTACCAGTTTCTTCATTAAAAGTGTAGATTGAACAGTGTACTAAAAAATATAAGGCAATTATATTTCATGATTTGGCCATAGGATTTTGAAAAGACATTTCCAAAACTAGCCATTGCTAAATTAAATGTAGATGATACCTTTATCATCAGCTTTAAAAATGCAAAATTATTTGGAATAAGTACTGAATCTCAGCTGAAAAGGTGTGAACATGCAAAAATACTGACAAACAGAATGTCATCAGAATGTTACATGCTTAGAGTCCTGTCATTAGAGTGTGACAGATAATGTCTTTTAGTAGCGTATTATTCACATGTACAATTCACTCTGAGTAGTGGAATTCTTTTATGGGAACAAAGGCAAAACGTGTGATCCTAGTTTTCAAACTACAGAAGAGGGGAATAATTATAATGACCACAAATAGTAATTGAGCTCACTGTAAGAATCTATTCAAAAGACAGGGGATGTTAACCACTTCATATGAATACATAAAAAATACTGTAGCATTGAGCATTACTGCTCAGACAGCTCTGTCTATAGGCATGGAACAAGATCTAGACTGAACTTACATTCACCACTATAAATTAAAAACACAGAACACCAATTTCTAGCAAAAAATAAAACTACTGAATAAGTCACTCAAAGTAATGAAAGAAATTATTAAAGAAATATATTTAAAAATGCAGTTCAAAAGTACCTTTTGGGCAATACATTCATTACAGAGAAGGATTATTTAGAAAAAAATAGATTAGTGGTTTGGCAAAAAAAGTAATATAACTAAATAATAATAATAAAACATCTATCATTACACTTTCATAAATTTTCAACCTTATTCTCAAAACCCTGCAAATATAATACTAGCATCTTCTTCTCTTTCTGTGCTCAACATCTCACTCATTACAGAGGAATGCTGACTCAGTTTTCAAGGCTAGTAAATGGGAAGTTGTGGTACACAAAATGGAAAAAAATTTTTTCATTATGGTCATGATGTCAGCTAATAGCATGTGTAGTGTTACATTATGGAATGATGTGTGTGGGATTTGGTATGACCAGAGTGAGTAATGAATGAATAGTGTAACACTGAAGGAATATAGTAGCACTAGCCTTTTTCATTATTAAATAATTTCTTAGCAGGACAGTACTGCACACTAATGATAAACCAACTGAGATTGTGCTGTTTTAAACAAACTGGCCTTGTATGGGAGGATAGAGACTCATATCTCCATCTGGCCGTCCTGATTTAGATCTTCTGTGGCTTCCCTAAATTATTTCAAGCGAATGCCAGAATGGAACATTATAATGAAAAGGAAAGTTGCTACTCACCATATAGCGGAGATGCTGAGTTGTAGGTAGGCACAACAAAAAGACTCTCACAATTAGCTTTCAGCGCTCGCAAATGCTGTGCGTGCATTTGCCTGATTTTGTGTGTGTGTGTGTGTGTGTGTGTGTGTGTGTGTGTGTGTGTGTGTGTGTGTGTGTGTGTGTTTGTGTGTGTGTGTGTTTTGTGTGTTTGTTGTCTATTGTTGACAAAGTCCTTAATGGCCGAAAGCTTTAATTGTGAGAGTCTTTTTGTTGCGCCCATCTGCAACTCAGCATCTCTGCTATGTGGTGAGTAGCAACTTTCCTTTTCATAGTAATGTTACATTCCATACTGGATTTTCCATTGTTTGAGAAATGCCAGAATGGTTCGTATTATAAGGACCTGGCGAACTATTTGCCCCATCTTTGTCTAACTAGAACTGTAAGTATATAAATGACTGTACAAATAATCTTATTTTTTGTGTTCTTAAATTGTAATACCATGTGTCCAATATACTTTGTAAAAGTGATCCATAGATGAATAGAACTACTACCACCACTACTACTGCTGCTGCTGCAATTACTGTATGTAACTGTGATCTCTTGGGAAGAAGGTTGTAACCAACAAGTGAAAAAATTTAGTTATTGACTGGCAGTAGAGATATGCTACCACACTGTCTTAAAATAAGGATCAAACTGTTTTCACAATTGTGGGTTCATTGAACTGACACACTCAAAAGAAGTGTGAGGTGGAGAACGAAAAAAATAGAAACAGAGCAGACAATTTATTTTGAGACCACATGAGTGCTGTAAACTAAACACATTCTGTATATCTATATCTACATCTACATCTACACTCTTCAAGCATCCTTGTGGTGTGTGACAGAGGGTATTTCCAGTACCACTTGTTTTCTCCCTTCTCTGTTTCATTATTAAAATGTACCTGAGAAGAATGACTGTTGATGAGCTCTAATTTTCTCTGATTTTTCTCATTGTAACCACTCCACCGGACACATCTGGAAGAAAGTTATAATACAATGCCTGACTCTTTTTGGACATACAGTCTGGAAATTTCAAGAGTAAACCTCTCCATGATGCATAACATCCCTCTTGTAGCACCTGCCACTGGGAGTTTGGTGAGCATCTCTGTAACACTCTTGCAGTAACTAAATGATCCCATGACAATGACCTTTCAGTATCTCTTCAGTTAATTGCTCTTGGTAAGGGTCAATGGCCAATGAAGAATACTCAAGAATCAGTTGAACAAGTATTTCCTAAGCAGCTTCTTTTGTGCATGAACTGCATTTGCTTAAGATTTCCCCAATGACCCTCAGGCTGGCACCTGCTTTTCCTATAGTTGGTGTTATATTGTCATTCCACTTAAGGTTACTCTGGGAGCAATGGAATAAGTAAGGTTTTACCCTAATACCCCCCACCCCCCAACCCCCAGTCCCTCCCACAAATAAATTTTGGGGAACTTTGTTTACTATGAGGGTGGTTTGAAAAGTTCTTGGAAGAGAGTAGAAAAAAAGTACTTACATCACTGAAACATTTTTTTTACTTTTGAAGGTAGTCTCCTTGTAGATTAATGCAGTTGGTCCAATGATGTTCCAGTACCTTGACCCCATCTCAAAAATGAGTTTCCTGCAGGCCTGCAAAATAGTTGCCAACTCTGGCTATCAATTCTTTATTTGAAGTGAATCTTCATCCACCAACAAAAATTTCCAGTTTTGGGAAGAGATGGAAGTCTGACAGAGGCATATCAAGTGAATGCAGTGGGCGTGGCAACAATTCATACCTTAGTCCATGTAATTTTGCCATGACAATGGCGCACGATTTTGATCCAGCATTTAGAATCGTGGCACCCATTTTGCAGATAATTTTTTCATTTCTAATTCTTCAGTTAAAATGTGATATACCCTTTTAGATGACATCTGGCAAGCATGGGCAATTTCATGCACTTGCAATCGGCAACCTTCCATGACCATTTTGTGCACTTTTGCAATGATTTCTGGAGTAGTGACACATCTTGGCTGACCACTGCGTGAATCATCATCCAAGCTCTCCCAAACAAATTTAAATTCGTTTGTCCACTTGGTAACAGTTGAATATGAAGGAGCAGAGTCCCCCAGTGTATTCTGTAAATCGGCATTAATGTCCATTGCTTTCATACCTTTCTTTACAAAGTACTTAATCACTGCTCAGATCTTGATTTTTTTTTCCATCTTCACAAATCAGTACACGGGAACAACAGTTGCCACAGCTCTCTTCCAAGAGCACTGATGGGGCACGTGTTTACAGGCAATAGTCCATTGAATATCATGTGAATAACTCATTGTGCTAGTGCTGACCTCTCGTAGTGACTCCAAGAACTTTTCTAACTGCCATTGTATTGAACCTTTACAGAACAAATATGAAAACAGTAGATATCCACACACTATAATTCAAGTTACAAATGAAATAAAACCACCATCAGGAGCACTTCTTGTAGAACAAACAATACCCACAATTTTGTAAAGTGATGCTACATGCTACAGCAAATATGTCTTTCAAATTCTCCTACACTTATCACTCAAAAATTTTTCAGTAACGCCATCCAAGTTAAAAGAATGACAAGTTTCATGTACAAAACTGCTAAAGCATGCACTTTAGACTTGGACAATGAGTTTCTAAGAAACATTTTCATTAGTTTCGAGTTAGAACATGATCTTTCCACTGTATCAAAAGAAAAATCATCCTTAAAAATGAGAAAATACCAATAGCCAGATAAATCATTTTCTTCTATCATTCCACAGACAATGATGAAGATTAATTCTCCTGCGGTAGTTGATTTACTGACTCAATTACCAAAAATTAGCTTCAAAAAATTCACCACCAACCTTTACATGAAAATCATGTGCTACCAAGAATGATTATAATGTGATTTACTCTGGTGCCCAAATCTTTCATGCCGTATTTGAAGAGTATCAGTAGCTCCTTTTACAACAAAAGACTTTTCTCGATTAATCACCTCCACTGCAAATTTTTTTTTTTTCCATTATGCAGATGACACATTTGCAATCTGACCCCATGGAAGGGACAAACTCCTTGACATCCTTACATATTCGAACTCCATACATCCCAACATCAAATTCACAATGGAGAACAAAGCAGGAGGAAGATTACCATTACTGGAAATCTTGGTCAACAAAAGATCTGATGGCATCCTGGGACACAGTGTGTATCAAAAGAAAACATGCACTGACCTGTATTTGCATGCAGACAGCTGCCACCAGCCTTTGCAGAGGACTGGGGTACTCAAAACACTAGTACACAAGGTGCGCACCATTTCAGATACAGAGAGTCTGCCCCAGAAGCTGGAACTCCTCAGAACTGTATTCTGAGAAATCAGATACCCACAATGGTTCACTCTCCACTGCACAACAGTACAACCAGTGGGGATGGAAGAAGTCATGAAGGAAGAGGCAGCCACTGCCTTTATACAATATGCTGGTGCACTATCAGGAAAAATTGGATGCATATCAAAGAAGTATCAAGTAAGAACTGTCTTTCACACATCCAATAATACATAAGCATTATTGGCAAGTGTTGAAGATGATCTAGGTTTGCAGAAGGCTGGCATCATTCTGGGAAGACATATATTGGACAGATAGCATGCACCATTGAAAATCATTGGTGAGAACACCAAAGGTACCCTCGATTGATGTATCCCAACAAGTTAGCAGTTGCAGAGCATGCATGGAGTACAAGTGTACCACGATCTTGGCACAGACTTCCAAATAATGGAACAACATAGTTAGAGAGGCCATAGAAAGTTGCACCAGGGACAATCTCATCAACTAACATTGCAGTTGTAGTCTTAGTAAGGCTTGGGAACCAGGACTGAGTTTAATTAAGAAGACTCTCAGTAACAAAGTGATCTGGCAACCATGGCGGACAGAGAACTTACATCATTGCTATCACAGACATTGGCTCTAGATCCTCTGCAACTGCTGACACGTGGGGATAGACTGTGGAGGGAGCAGGTTGTGAGGACAGGGGATATTAGTCAGAGGCTTACCCTCAGGAGCTCAGTTTGTCATCACATCTGATTATGGTGACAAATCTGATCACCAAAATAATGTGCCCGTTGGACACTACAAACTGGCAGTACACCTGTTGACTGTTCAATGAACAAATACACTGGGAGAAACTGAAGAATCATCACTGATATGCTGTCTCTGTAAAACAAAAATATTTTACCATTGTTTTTGATACTTTGGTGAATACCTTTTTCTCCAGTCTTTCTAACAGAGAATAAATTAAAAGCACCATCTGTACTGTACCAAAAATCTTCAAAATATCATCTAGTACACCTTTTTCCATCAAAAGTTTCAACATCAGTTTGACCACTTCCAAATACTTTGATGTGCACATTATTCTTAGCTCTGTTCATTTTCTTTGGTGCGTCAAACCAATCTCACCAGTTTGTTATATGATGTGTAGCACCACTATCAATGAACCATTCCTCACATCTTCATGCACCCCTACCTTCTACCTTCTTCCTTCTTCCTTCCTTCTTCCTTCTACCTTCCTCCTAAAATTCACAAACCCAGTCATCCCAGCCGTCTCATTGTAGCTGGTTACCAAGCCCCCACAGAACGTATCTCTGCCTACGTAGATCAACACCTTTAACCCATTACATGCAGTCTCCCATCCTTCATCAAAGACACCAACCACTTTCTCAAATGCCTGGAATCCTTACCCAGTCTGTTACCCTCAGAAACCATCCTTGTAACCATTGATTCCACTTCCTTATACACAAATATTCTGCACGTCCAGGGCCTCGCTGCGATGGAGCACTTCCTTTCACGCTGATCACCTGCCACCCTACCTAAAACCTCTTTCCTCATTACCTTAGCCAGCTTCATCCTGACCCACAACTTCTTCACTTTCGAAGGCCAGACATACCAACAATTAAAGGGAACAGTCATGGGTACCAGGATGGCCCCCTCGTACGCCAACCTATTCATGGGCCGCTTAGAGGAAGCCTTCTTGGTTACCCAGGCCTGCCAACCCAAAGTTTGGTACAGATTCATTGATGACATTTTCTTGATCTGGACTCACAGTGAAGAAGAACTCCAGAATTTCCTCTCCAACCTCAACTCCTTTGGTTCTATCAGATTCACCTGGTCCTACTCCAAATCCCATGCCACTTTCCTTGACATTGACCTCCACCTGTCCAATGGCCAGCTTCACAAGTCCATCCACATCAAACCCACCAACAAGTAACAGTACCTCCATTATGACAGCTGCCACCCATTTCACATCAAACGGTCCCTTTCCTACAGCCTAGGTCTTCATGGCAAACGATTCTGCTCCAGTCCGGAATCCCTGAACCATTACATCAACAACCTGAAAACAGCTTTCGCATCCCGCAACTACCCTCCCGACCTGGTACAGAAGCAAATAACCAGAGCAAACTTCCTCATCCCCTCAAACCCAGAACCTCCCACAGAAGAACCACAAAAGTGCCCCACTTGTGACAGGATACTTTCCGGGACTGGATCAGACTCTGAATGTGGCTCTCCAGCAGGGATACGACTTCCTCAAATCCTGCCCTGAAATGAGATCCATCCTTCATGAAATCCTCCCTACTCCACCAAGAGTGTCTTTCCGCCATCCACCTAACCTTCGTAACCTCTTAGTTCATCCTTATTAAATCCCCAAACCACCTTCCCTACCCTCTTGTAACCGCCCCCAGTGTAAAACCTGTCCCATGCTCCCTCCCACCACCACCTACTCCAGTCCTGTAACCCAGAAGGTGTACACGATCAAAGGCAGAGCCACATGTGAAAGCACCCACGTGATTTACCAACTGACCTGCCTACACTGTGAAGCTTTCTATGTGGGAATGACCAGCAACAGACTGTCCATTCGCATGAATGGACACAGGCAGACAGTGTTTGTTGGTAATGAGGATCACCCTGTGGCTAAACATGCCTTGGTGCACGGCCAGCACATTTTGGCACAGTGTTACACCATCCGGGTTATCTGGATACTTCCCACCAACACCAACCTGTCAGAAACCCGGAGATGGGAACTTGCCCTTCAGTATATCCTCTCTTCTCGTTATCCGCCAGGCCTCAATCTCCACTAATTTCTCATTTCAATTTGCCGCCGCTCATGCCTCACCTGTCTTTCAACAACAGCTTTGCCTCTGTACTTCCGCCTCGACTGACATCTCTGCCCAAACTGTTTGCCTTTACAAATGTCTGCTTGTGTCTGTGTATTTGCGGATGGATATGTGTGTATGTGCGAATGTATACCTGTCCTTTTTTCCCCCTAAGGTAAGTCTTTCCGCTCCCGGGATTGGAATGACTCCTTACCCTCTCCCTTAAAACCCACATCCTTTTGTCTTTCCCTCTCCTTCCCTCTTTCCTGACGAAGCAACCATTGGTGGCGAAAGCTAGAATTTTGTGTGTATGTATGTGTTTGTCTGTGTTTCTATCGACCTGCCATCGCTTATATATATAAAAAAACAAAGATGATGTGACTTACCAAATGAAAGTGCTGGCAGGTCGACAGACTCACAAACAAACACCAACATACACACAAAATTCAAGCTTTCGCAACAAACTGTTGCCTCATCAGGAAAGAGGGAAGGAGAGGGAAAGACGAAATGATGTGGGTTTTAAGGGAGAGGGTAAGGAGTCATTCCAATCCCGGGAGCGGAAAGACTTACCTTAGGGGGAAAAAAGGATGGGTATACACTCGCACACACACACACACACACACACACACACACACACACACACACATATCCATCCACACATATACAGGCACAAACAGACATATTTAAAGACATATGAGACTGTCTCATTATATATGCTGAAACCAGAGTGAATAACTGTGTTGCATCTGTAAACTAAATCACATTCAAGAGTTCATAATAAATTACTGTGCCTATCAGTGAAACTCATAAGTATCCAATTAATTAACCAGGTTAATACTCACTAATTCATCTTATATATGTATATTAAGTTACATAGATCAATAACAGTAATGGGAAATCTGTGGTAGAACATAAAAAATGCAGGTAGTGAACACATCACCACATTTAAAGTTTCTTACTCTAAAGAAGAGTGGCAGTTCTATAACTTGGCAACAGTCACATTTACTTTTTATGTGGTCTAAATCACTCATTACTTCATCTAAATGTGAATGATTGTCAGATACAGTACCTGTTTCACCAACACTGTTTACTACTTTATTTGAAAAGTTGTCTTCAAAGGACATAAATGACTCACAAATTTATATTTACAAGGGCTATCCAGAAACTAACAGATATTTTGGTCCATTTGAGTGGTGGGTGGGGCTACAGCTGCCATCTTGGTGCCATAATGATCCTATTCTCAATATACATCCAGTGGTGGTAACATGTTGTCTGTGTCTCTGCTGCTTTGCTTTCTGTGATGTGTTAAGATGTCTACTGCAAGAGAAAATCCTGTCACTTGTAAGGTGCTTTCTGTGACTAGGTTTTTATTGGCAAAAAATTGCAAACCAAGTGAAATATGTTGAACACATACGACATTACAGTGGATGATACAGAACAAGCATCAGGGAAAACTTAGCACAAAAGTTTTGCTTTTTCACAACAATGCTGTCCATACATGGCTAATCATACCTGAGAGCTCCTACGGGGGATAGGTGGTGTTTGATTATCCACCATACAGCGTGGATCTGGTGCCAAGAGACTATTGCTTCTTCCCAGCAATGAAGACATGGCTCACTACACATCATTTTGATATTGACACCAAACTGCATGCCAGAATAATCAGTGGTTGCATTTGCAGGCAGTAGATTTCTACATAGATGGTATTGAGAAACGTGTGACATGATATAATAAATGCCTCAATTTGAATGGTGATGGTGTAGAAAAGTAGCTTGAGAGTTTACCTTTAAAATGTATGTAATAAAATTTTCTTTTTCCTTTCATTAATTTTTTTTTAATTTAGAAAAGTCTGTTACTTTATGGATAACACTTGTATTATGCCCCTTTCAAGCGTTGTAGGTATATATAATGAGTATGATCATACTAGCACATTCAAAATATTGACTCTCATTATCCATCATTGTAGGTGGATGTACAAATGGTCATGAGCTCATTCAAATTGTAAGGTTGTTTGTTGGAGGGAACATATTAACTGCATGGCAACATGGTAATAATAATAGTGAAGGCCATTATTGCAATTTGACATTAGATGAACACTCAGACACTTGCACATGCTTGTTCTTATTTTTGGGGTGACAATGTCAACTGCTTGTATTCAGATACATCATGATGGTTCATGATGTACTTTCTCACTTACTGACCTCTAATAAGCTGTGTGTATTTGTAAGAATAAGTCAACTCCTTGAAGAAATGCAGTTTAAGTGAAGTCTACCATATATTGAGCCTGTTTTCCAGTTGCACCAGGCACTGGTGGAAGATCATAGCAGTGATCACATCTCGTAACACTTAAAACTGAGCAAAAGAGACAATTCACGTATGGGAGAAATGTTATAGAAGTTGATGAACTATCTGAAGAGTCCTTTGTTTTATGCAAGTGAGTTTTGGACACAGAAAACTCCTTTTGCTGACCCTCAGGATCATTCTCCCCATGTCTGTCAGGGTAGGGGCATCTATAGCCTCCCAGGCTTTTTGACACATTTCACATTCTCTACTATTTCATATTATCATTCAGTTCTGTATCCAAGTAGAGGTACATGGGGTAGAAGTCTTTAGTAAACCAAAAAATACATCATTCTCCATGACAGTCGTACTGTAATTAGGAGAAATACGTGATATTGCTGGTGCTGCACAAGGCTGAAAGCAATGGGTAACTACAGCCATAATATTTCCCAAGGACATGCAGCTCTTCGGTATGGTTAAATGGGGATGGCATCCTCTTGCATAAAATATTCCAGAGGTAAAACAATCCCCCATTCAAATCTCTGAGTGGAGACTATTCAGGAGGATGTCATCATCAGGTAAAACAAAATTGGGATTCTATGGTCAAAGTGTAGAATGTTAGATCCCTTAAACAGGCAGGTATGTTAAAAAATTTAAAAAGGAAAATGGATAGGTTGAAGTTAGATATTATGGGAACTAGTGAAGTTTGGTGGCAGGAAGAACAGGACTTTGTCAGGTGAATACAGGGTTATAAATACGAAGTCAAATAGGGGTAATGCAGGTGTGAGTTTAATAACGAATAAGAAAATAGGAATGCGCTAAGCTACTATGAACAATATATGGAATGTAGTGACTACATTATCATAGCCAAGATAGACACAAAGCCCATGCCTACCACAGTAGTAAAAGTTTACATGCCAGCTAGCCCCACAGATGACAAAGAGACTGATGAAATGTATGATGAGGTAAAAGAAATTATTCAGATAGTTAAAGAAAATGAAAATTTAATTGTGATAGGGACCAGAATTCGATAATAAGGAAAGGAGGAGAAGGAAAAATAGTAGTTGAATATGGCATGGGGAAAAGGAATGAAAGAGATTTTAACAGGGTGCAATTTAATCACCACACTTGGTTTAAGAATTATAAAAGAAGGCTGTATACTCATAACAGACCTGGAGACACCAGAAAGTTTCAGATTGATTATACAATCATCGGACAGAGATTTAGGAACCAGGTGTTAAACTATGAGGCATCCAGGGGCAGGTGTGGACTTGAACACAATTTATTGGTTATGACTGTAAACTGGTAAAAAGCAGGAAAAATAAGTTGAAAGAACCAGAGGTTGCTGAGAGCTTCAGGAAGAGCATCAGGTAATGGCTGACTATAATAGGGAAAAGAATGCACTAGAAGACAAATGGATAGCTTTAATAGATGAAATAGTGAAGGCAGCAGAAGATCATATAGGTAAAAAGACAAGGTCTAGCAGAAATCCTTGGGTAACACAAGAGATATTGAATTTGACTGATGAAAGGAGAAGATATAAAAACATAACAAATGAAGAAGGCAAAAGGGACTGTAACATTTAATAAATGAAATTGACAGGAAGTGCAAAATTGCAAAGCGGAAATGGCTAGAGGACAAATGTAAGGATTTAGAAGCATATTTCACTAAGGAATAGGTAGATACCACCCATAGGAAAATTAAAGAGGCCTTTGGGGAAAAGAGAAGCAGTTGTACGAATATCAAGAGTTCAGATGGAAAACCAGTCCTAAGCAAAGAAAGGGAAGCTGAAAGGTGGAAGGAGAATATAGAGGGCCTTTACAAGGGAGATGATCTTGAAAGCAGTATTATAGAAAGGGAAGTAGACACAGATAAAGATGAGATGGGAGATATGATACTGTGAGAATAATTTAACAAAGCTCTGAATGATCTAGGTTTAAACAAGGCCCCTGGAGGAGACGACATTCCATCAGAACTACTGATAGCCTTTGGAGAGCCAGCCATGACAAAACTCTTCCATCTGGTGCACAAGATGTATGAGACAGGTGAAATACCTCAAACTTCAAGAAGAATGTGGTAATTCCAGTTCCAAAGAAAGCTGTTGCTCACATGTGTGAAAATTACCAAACTATCAGTTTAATAAGTCATGGTTGCAAGATACTAACACAAATTCTTTACAGAAGAATGGAAAAACTGGTACAAGCAGACCTTTGGGAAGATCAGTTTTGATTCTGGAGAAATACAGAAACACACAAGGCAATATCAACCCTCTGACTTATCTTAGAAGATATCTTAAGGAAAGGCAAACCTACATTTCTAGCATTTGTAGACTTAGAGAAAGTTTTTGACAATGTTGAGTGGAATACTCCTTTGAAATCCTGAAGGTAGCATCAGTAAAATACAGGGAGAAAATGGCTATTTACAACTTGTACAGAAATGAGAGGGCAGTAATAAGAGTCAAGGGGTGTGAAAGGGAAGCAGTGGTTGGGAAGGGAGTGAGATAGGGTTTTAGTCTATCTGTGATGTTATTCAGTTTATATACTGAACAAGTAGTAAAGAAGACCAAAGAAAAATTTGGAGAAGGAATTAAAGTTCAGGGAGAAGAAGTAAAAACTTTGAGGTTTCTCAGTGACATGACAATTTTGTCAGAGACAGAAAAGGATGTGGAAGAGCAGTTGAATGGAATTGACAGTGTTTTGAAAGGAGGATATAAGATGAACAGCAACAAAAGTGGAACAAGGATAATGGAATGTAGTCAAATTAAATCAGGTGATGCTAAGGGAATCAGATGAGGAAACAAGTCTCTTGAAGTAGTAGATAAGTTTTGCTGTTTTGGAAGCAAAATAACTGATGGTGGCTGAAGTAGAGTTGATATAAAATGTAGGTTGGCTATGGTAAGACAAGCATTTCTGAGGAAGAGAAATCTGTTAACATCAAAGTATAGATTTATGTATTAGGAAGTCTTTTCTGAAGGTCTTCATCTGGAGTGTAGCACTGTATGGAAGTGAAACATGGACGATAAACAGTTTATATAAAAATAGAATAGAGGCTTTCAAAATGTGACACTACAGAAGAATGCTGAAGATTAGATAGGTCGATCACATAACTAATGAGGAAGTACTGAACAGAACTGGGGAGACAAGAAACTTGTGGCACAGCTTGATCAAAAGATGGGATCAGTTGACTGGACACATTCTGAGACTTTGAGGGATCACCAGATTAGAATTGGAGGGAGGTTTGGAGGGGGGTAAAAATCATAGAGGGAGACAAGGAGATGAATACAATAAGCAGAGCCAGAAAGATGTAGTTTGCAGCAGTTACTTGGAGATAAAGAGGCTTGCACAGGATAAAATAACATGGCGAGCTGTGTCAAACGAGTCTTTGGACTGAAGACCACAATAACAACAGGGTATTATTTCAAGATACATGATCGTCTCATCCTTCCCAAGGTATGTACAGGCATAGAAAATCTGCAATATATTCCTCTCTGGTGGATGGATGGATAGATGGATGGATGGATGAATGGATGGATGGATGGAGAGGCTTGTATGGGCACACGACGGCTAGGTCTTCAGTGCCCCCTCAGTAACAGATTGACACGGGTGTCAAGAAAATACTCAGAACAGTAAGATAAAACAGAACGTAAAACACAGGTAACAAGGTTGGAAAAATATGTGCCTACCCACACCAAAACATGGGACGAAGCATGCAGTCAGCAGTAAAACATGGACAACACAAGAAAAAAGTGGTAGAGGGAGCTAAAACAATGTAGCATATGGAAGTGGCTGGCTGACCGCAAGCAAAAAGGGAGGAGCCAGCCACTTTGCAATACACTAAAACCTCAAGCCTAAAAGTTCAGGCCAGAGTCCAGACACATCGCAAATCTTTAAAACCCTAGACACATACGTCTCATCATTAGCTAAAACACAGGGCAGATCCCCAGCAACTTGTGCTTCTGCCCTTGCATCACTGTATAAAATGCAGTCTGTTAAAATGTGCCAGACAGAGATGTGCACACCACAAACATCACAAAATGGGGGATCCTCCCCCCATAATAGAAAACTATGTGTGAGAGGACAGTGCCCAATCTAAAGGCGCGTGAGGGTCACTTCCTCCCACCTGAGCAACCAGCAGGAGGAACACCATGGCTGAGTTGTTGTCTTCACCAACCGCAATTTATTGGCCATCACCACCAGCCATTCTTCCTCCCACAACTCCATGCACTTCTTGTGGAGTGCAGAAATGACACACTGCAAGGGAATAGGACACTGGATCACATCCTGTTCTCTGCAAGCCTCCTTGGCAGCCCGATCGGCCTGTTCATTGCCCCATATACCTACATGACCAGGCACCCAGCAGAAGGACACCTCCTTACCCTGCCATTGGAGCAAGTACAGTTGGTCATATATCAGCTGGACCATCTCCTCAGTTGGGTATAGATTCTGCAATGATTGTAAGGCACTAAGAGAATCGGAGCACAGGAGAAATCGATTGCCCCAAACACGATTCATCTGCTCCAGTGCCTTCAGGATCGCGTGGAGCAGGAGAAGCAATCCTGTGCGTGAATCCAATAGGGCTGCATCACTTGTTGCTGGTTATGAAATAGCTGTGCCAGAGGAAGCTGAGCAACGGTATGGTATGCAGGTGTGTATGGTGTGGACAAAGTTTTATACGCCTGATGCACCGTAAGTAGCCGCCGCCGCATATGAAGTGGCAGTTCACCAGCCTCTGCACAGAGGCTGGTTCTGAATGCCCCAGTGGTCAACTGAAGCCCAACATCTTTAAGTAAGAAGGTCTCACAGACCCATACACCATGCACCCATAATCGAGCCGACATCACACAAACGCCCTGTAAAACTGGAGCAGACAAGTCTTGTCGGCTCCCCATGTACTCTGGCTAAGACATTTTAAAATACTTAAAGCCTTAAGTGACCATCATTTCAGGTCTTAAAGAGGAGGTAACCACGTAAGCTTCAAGTCAAAAATGAGCCCCAGAAATCTCACCATGTCTTTAAAAGTAAGGACAGTGTCCCTCATCCTCAATGCAGGAAAGGTTAAATTCGAATGAGAATGGTGAAAAAGAACACACACAGACTTCTCGGCGGAACACTTAAAACCACTCTTCTGTGTCCAATCATCCAAACATCTAAGAGTAAGTTGCAACTGACGCGTTGTCGTTGCAAGGCTTGAAGAAGAGCAAAACAAAGAGAAATCATCTACAAACAAGGAATACTGGACAGGACTTTTCACTATAGAGGTAATGCTATTAATAGCTATGGAAAAGATAGTCACACTTAAAACGCTACCCTGAGGGACACTGTTCTTCTGCTCAAAGTGGTCAGACAGGACGTCACCAATTCGGTATCTAAAATATTGTGGCAAGAGGAAAGACTGAATAAAAAGAGAAAGACAACCACAAAAATCCTATTCGTGAAGCTGCTCCAGGGTGAGACGCCTCCAAGTGGTATTGTAGGCCTTCTCGATGTCAAAAAATACACCTAGAAAGTGATGACGGCATAGGAAAGCTTGTTGTATAGCCGCCTCCAGGAGGGCAAGGTTATCGAAAGTGGAATGAAACCTCCTGAACCCACACTGAAAGTGACTAAAAAGTTGCTGGGATTCTAACATCCAGACAAGGTGGCGGTTGACCATCTGCTCCAAGGTCTTTCCCATGTAACTTGTGAGGGCAACACTACGGTAGCTACTCGGGCTCGTGCTGTCTTTCCCAGGTCTTAAAAAAGGAATTAAAACTGCCTCATGCCATGAGTCAAGAAAGTGACCTGATGCCGAAATGGCGTCAAAAAGTGTGAGGAGGATTTCTTTGTTGTGCCTTGTGAGGTGCCGTAGCATACTGTAATGGATCCTGTCGTGACCAGGGGATGCGTCATGACCTGCAGACAATGCAGACTCCAGCTCCCACATAGAGAATGGGCAGTTGTAAACTTCATTAGAGGTGGACTGGAAGTCCAGACTACACCTCTCAGCAACCGCTCTATGGCACTGGAAACACGGATTCTGACTGGTTGTTGCAGTAGCCATGGTAAAATACTCTGCCATAGTCTGGGCAATGTCTTGCGGATCCATATGGAGAGTGCTGTTATTCATTACAGAAGCCATGGGGCACCTCCTTCCTCTCCTATAAATTCTCCTGATGGTCTCCCACACAATGGAACTTTTGGTGGAATGATTAATGGTGTTCAGGAACTGTTGCCACGACCTCTTCTTGCTCTCTCGAATAATGTGGTGACATTTTTCCCCCACCACCCAAAAGGCTGCAAGATTCTCAGCAGTTGGCTGACCCCGGATCCTAGCAGTTGGCTGACCCCGGAACCTACACAGAGCCACATGCCTGGTCCTGATTGCAGAGTGGCATTCAGCACTGCACCAAGGGATGGGTTGTCTCTTTTGGTGGCCTGTGGACTGTGGACTGGATGCTGCAGTGGCATGGTAGACCATTTTGGTAATATGATCAACTCACACCTCAAAATTCTCACAGTGTTCAAACCGGACCAACTGGCTATAAAGTGTCCAGTCGGCCCCACTGAGCACCCATAGTGGTGGTCTCCTTTTGGGGCCCATGCCATCTGGCAGATGAATCCAGATTGGGAAGTGATCACTGCCATGCAAGTCAGCGACCACTTCCCATTGAGCACTGGCAGCAAGAGCTGGAGAGCAAAGCGAGAGATCAATGGCAGAGAATGACCCAGTCACTGTGCAGAAGTTAGTGCTCTGTCCTGCATTACGCAAGTAGGCACATGATGACAGGAGAAGCCTCTCAATTGCTCTACCCCTGGGACAGGTAATTGCAGAGCCCCAAAGCACATTGTGGGCATTAAAATCACCACAAATAAGAAGGTCGGTGAGGACCACTTCATCAAGTGCATGATGTGGGGGCAAGTAAAGAGAACACACAGTCAATGGATGACGCATGTGCATGGACACAGCGATGGCTTGTAAACTCGTCGTAAGCAAGAGGGGCGAGGAGTGGTAGTCCGTCCTGATGAAAATACCTATGCCTCCTCTAGCTCTCTCTTCACGCAGGTCATCCTTTTTGTGGAGTGTATAGCCTCGTAGCTCAGGGGAGTAAGATGGATGGAAATAAGTCTCCTGGAGACACAGACACAGAGGTCTACCCTGAAGGAGTAGACGAAGTATCTCCACATGCGTCGTGAACCCCTGCAAGTTCTCTGGGGAAGAGTCAAATGAAGCCTCACATAAAACAACATCTGCATGGTCAGATGGTTTACCACGTGATTTGACCCACTGTTACTGCTGTATAGGAGCTTTTTGCAGTTTGGTGGTCTTTGGGGGAGCCAAAGTGGGAGTGGTAATGGCCGTACTGGGCTTCGGAACAGCCTCAGCTGTTGGAGGCGCCAGGGGCTGGCCCAAGTTTGCCACTGTACCTTTGTCTGCCATTCAAGTAGGGGTGACAGGCTCTGAAACACTGGCTGCATTGCAAGTGCATTGACATCTGCAGGTGTTAGTGCCAAGACTCACCGCCTCTGTCTGTGTAGAGGCACTTTTGGAGTAGGCTTCTGAACCACGGATGCAAAAGATGTAGCAAATGTGGGAGGTTGCATCAACTTGTAGATCTTTTCGGCCTCACCATAGGGGATATGCTTGGTTGTTTTTATTTCCTGGAGTTTGGGTTCCTCTAAAAATATTCAGCAGTCCCTACTCCATACAGGGTGGTTTCCAGAGAAATTGATACAGGTGGCTGGAGACGAGCAACTAACTCCTTCATGAGCAGCCTTACCACAGTTGCCACAAGTTGCTTCGCCTTTACACCCTAAGGTGGTATGCCCAAAATGCTGGCATTTAAAACAGAGCATTGGGCTCGGGAAATAAGGTCTCACACTAAGGCGAAGGAAGCCAGCTTTAACATGTTCAGGAAGTTTCGTGCTACTGAAGGTCAGAATAAAGGAGTCAGATTTGACAAGATTGCCATCAACCCTCTTCATGATATGTTGGACATCAACAATACCTTCCGGAGCCCCCTCATATTGCAGTTCTTCCTTGGGAATGTCAACTAGATCCCGGCATGTCACAACACCTTTGCTATAATTCAAGGTGCTGTGCAGTTCAGTGTCTATGGCATACTCCCCAAGGCATTTAGCAGATTGGAAGTTAGTTGCTTGCTGGGAAGCGGAAGTTTCCACTAGCAAGGCCCCATTACATAAGCGCTTCACCAATTTTAAGGAGCCACAGATCACCTCCAAACCCTTTTGTATATAGAAGGGCAAAACCTTCTCGAAACTACCCTCCTTCCATTTCACAATGAGGAACAAGAAGGGCCAGAGTCAGTGGGACTGACTGCACGAGCCCTCTTACGAGACTGGGTGTTAGAACCTTCCAGCAGCCCATCCTTTCCACTGGGAGGAAGAAAAGAGGATTTTGAAGGATTCATCTTGGTCCCACAAGCAGCTAGGGAACTAGAAGTCCACCTAGACAGCCCCATGTGCCTAGGTAAGCCTTATACAACTGAGGTGCGGCAAGTTCCCCAGAGGTTGCCCGCTAACAACTGTTCCAGCTCAACAACCATGCATACTATTAGCATGCAGCACACCTTGAGATTGAGGGGTTGTTTACAGAGGTTTATTCCATCCTCGCGATCCAGGCAGTCAAGCCAAGATCCCCATTCCCCGAGACTCACAACGTTCCACTGCTGCACCGCACAGTGGTCGCAGAAGTATGCTCAGAGCTTACGGTGAATGGGGACTGGCGGTGCTTACCAGTCCCCAGCTCACCAAGCCCATACCCGGCACCTGAATGCCGAGCCCCTGAGGGCTCCTCTCTGGTATCTGGGACCTTAAGACGAAGGGTGTTTGATACCAAACTCGCCGTGTTGGCCTTTTGTTTCCTTGGCCTGCCCTGCCATACTGGATAATGAAACATGACCACTAAATAAATGCTTGGAATCTACACTTTGCCAAATAAAATGGTTCTCTTTATGAAGATATGCCAAGTAAAATGGTTCTCTTTATGAAGATACCGATTCAAAATTATATTTTAACCAACCTATTTGGAAACTAAAATTATCAGAAGTTGAATTAAAAACTTGTACTAATAATTGTTATGTCACGTATTAATTAAATATGCCAGTCTGTCACATCTTCACATGTCCACCTGGCATGATGGATATTAAGAATCAATACTTTGAATGTGTTTATGTGATCTCACTGATTTTATACATGTCAGCACACTTGAAACTGGCCTATAAGATTGGAACAAGTTAGTTTTGCATATGCACTGAATAACACATTATGGACAAGGAAAATCGTTGACAGGTTATCATTTCCAACAATATTTTAACTAATTTACAAGCTCTATATATATCCTTTGTAAAAATATGAAATTTTTGTTTCCATTTAACTATGTTCTCTGCTGTAGTGGCTATAACTGTTGTTGCTGCTGTGCAGGTTGCATATTTTATTGCCACAAACACTAATAAACTTTTCATTATTTTTTTAGAGAATCTGCTAAGTGTTGATGTCATCATGCTAGCTTCTGCTGCTCAGCATGTTGTGATCCTCAGTGCAGATGGTGATTTATTCTCATGGGGAAGAGGTGATGGTGGAAGACTCGGCATTGGAACTGAGGACGATCGGTTTGCATCAATATTTAATTGGCCATTTCTTCTTCTGTTAAAATGTAGCATTTTGTCTATTGTGTTCTCATTGCATATAAAGCAGTTGTTGATATCTTCATGTTTGATAATAACTGAGCAACTGTCAAACTTCCACAGGAGCCATGCCCAAATTTTTGGAGTCGATTTTTGAGAAAACACAGGCTTCCGAAGTATTGTCAGTTGTCCATTTGTTACAAAGAAAAAATATATAACATTGATATGGCACAGGTTAGCGGGTGAGAGGAGTGGTCAGATACTGGCCCATAAATATCAGCAACTTAGTATAAACAATATTTATCATACAATTCAAAAATTTCTTTCATCAAGACATTAATCACACTAGCCTGTGGGAACAGTGCTAAATTACTGTAGGCCCAGACCATAGACCTTCAAGTCCACAAAAGACAAGCATACATAAATATTCCAGAGTTCAGATGTGATGTGTGTATCCTTAAATAAAATGGGCATTTAATCCAAAAGCATTAAAAGGTACAATTTAGGAAAATGTGATGTATGTCACCTTGGAGAAATGCAAGACTTTACTTAGACTGAAACAAAAGATATAATATAAACATGATGCATGTCACCTTTAAGAAAACAGAAATTTACTTAGATAAAATCCAAAGATATAATATGGCTTAGATGTGATGTATGCCACTTTTAAGAAAACAGAAATTTACCTAACATAATCAGAAGACATAATATAGCTTGTACATGATATATACCACTTTAAAAAAAAATGGTAATTTACTTAATGGAACCCAAAGATATAATATACTGTAGATGTCATCCCAGGATTAAGAAAATACAACACATTTAATTAAAACAACCCCAAATTATACGCTAACTGGATATGAGGTGCAGCACCCTTAAGGGAAGCAAGTATTCTTTTGCTAAAACAATTTACATGCATGTCACATGCAGAAAATTACATAACACTGTTTCAATAGGATGGAATAACATATCTGTAACAGCCAGTGCTAGTTATGAAAGATGTGACTCCAAGTTGGGCCAAAAATAACTGTACAATACAAGATAATCACAAAAGCAATCTATCAAAATTTTTCAATAACCACCACTCCACACTGGAGCCTTAGCAATAGAGGCTTGATATCAATTACTGAAGTGGTGTAACCAAATAACAGGGAGTAGATTTTGATTAAGGCATAAGTTTAAATTATGGCAGTAAGAATGCCTACTGCTGAGATGATGTTAGTTAGCCTTAAAACAAAATAACGAATCCTAAAGATAATGATATTGGAAGAATCTAAATTACTCACTGGGTCAATTACATGTAACCCTCAACAACCGATAAGTAAGCACTTTAATTGTAGTTGACAATACCAATCATGAGACAACATGCTGCTATACAAGGCAGAATGGTGTGAGTGGTACACAAATTTAAACAGAGCCAATGACCAGCCATTGCCTGGCCTCAACTAACTTCCATTAACTTACAAGTGGGCTTCTGCACATATATTAGAGGACATAGCATATTACTGTAATTAAGTAAAAGATAAGGAATGGCATTCAGACACCATGGGAACAAAGTATTGACATCAGTAGACACAGTCCTGTGTGAATTTATAGTCACTGCAGTTGCCTCTGAACATGAACTGACTTCATGCAAATGACAGGCACATAAATCTTGTACAGATCAGTGACTCATGTGCCCTCAGACAGCCTAATAATGTCAGTTAAACACAGTCACAAAATATCTTAACACCAACAATGGCAATTAAGGAACACCATCAAGGCCAAAATTAAATTCAAACTTTATTTGACTGGTGTTATACAAGAGATACTGGAGAGATAAGATTTGACTCATCTACATTATTGAGCACTACCTGCACATAAATTGTGTGTCTCAGAATATCTGACAAAACACACACACACACACACACACACACACACACACACACACACGTGCACACACAAGCACAGGCACACTATATAAATCACAAGGTTCAATAACCACTATACAGGCGGATGCACTTACACTAGGTGTACTACCCTACTGTGACACTGGTAGTGAATAGGAATGCAGGCGTATCCACAGGCTTGTTAACTACACATTTCCAAAAGTGAGCTTCTTGTAAGCCTTTCATTTCCACAACTGTGGCAGTAAATAGCTAGATATACCAAATGTTCTGTGAATACTAACAGAAGTACAGGTATCTCAAATCCATGCCATACAAACACTGTTTACTGCCACCAGTATCCATCAGCAAAGTTCATTACAACAGCCCTTCAGAGCTACTCAGCACACACTGTCTCTCCATGCTACTCATGCAGGCCCTTCCAACCTCTCCCTTCACTAACGACATGACCTCCAGTCATCAGACCACTGCCAAAGACGCTGCTACGCTGGTTATACCAAAACACGTGACTAAATAATTGATATACCCACTGCATGACACAGATATATTTCATTTATCTTACATACAGTACAATTTATTCCTCTCTTTTACAAATAAGGAAATTAATCATGTTTTGCCAACCTCTGATAACCAAGAGTTGGCACTCTCCATACACTAAGTTGTGCCTCCATACATCTTACATACACCTTAAACTCCCCAAGTTTACCCTATACACCAAACACTAATATCCCACAAATTCTTATAAACTTCACACGGAAATTAGACATATATACACACATTTGTACACACCTATTAAACTCTTTCTTCTATGAACAATTACAGCTCTGTCATGTTTTGTAGCCCTAGTAATTTTGTCAATACAGGATACACATTTGGGTGTGGACTGTCAGAAGAGGTTTTTTTTATTTCTCCATTGACTTTAATAGATTTCTCATCAAGCTACAGTCCCAGATCTATATATATATATATATAAACCAAAGATGAGGTGACTTACCGACTATCGACCTGCCAGCGCTTTTGTTCGGTAAGTCACCTCATCTTTGGTTTTAATATAATTTTTCCCACGTGGAATGTTTCCTTCCATTATATATATATATATATATATATATATATATATATATATATATATATATATATATATATATATATATATATATAGATAGATAGATAGATAGATAATCTTATAACTCCCATCCTATCACTTTTTTCTTTCATTTATCATCTTCTCTGTATAAGTCTTCACTGCATCCTCTCTTTTTACTGTGGTTACCAGTTGACCTGGTGGAAATCCACCACCTCAATGAGAAACAACTTCAGCTTGCTTCCTGTCATTCATTCTAATGGTGAGTACCCTGCAAGCATTACTCTTAACTCTATTTGATATGCCTTCAAATGATCTGACAAACTCCAACCACTTACAATGTTTGTTATTTAAATACATTCTACACAGGCAGCTAATTTGTTGTATATAGTACTCACACAGGTTACATGTTGGTTGGTATACTGATGTATTTATGTGTTTGATACCTTGATTATTCATGAAATCATTCTACACTCTATATGTAATTTGTGATCTGTTGTCAGACAATAGCCTCTCTGGCTAGAAATCCTTTTCCAGTTTGAGAATAAGAGTTTTCCTGTTAGCCTTCTATATTGAATACAGTTTGATAATCTTTGAAAACAAATCAATAACCATAAATATATTCTTCATACCACCTCAACCATTTGGGAGTGGCCCAAAATTGTTTACAGCCAATAGCTCACTAACTTTGCTATGGATGGTACCTCGAATTTCCCCCTGATGTGAGGTAGTGCAATGTCTCTCCCACTTGAATTTGTCACAAGTGGCCAACTGAGCACACACCCATCTTGCTAGTTTTTTATGTGCACATACCCCTCAATGATTTCTACACTCTTTTGCCGAAAACGAGGTAGAGAGGGCGAGCAACAATGGATGCCCCAGGAATGAACTCAGAAAAGCCTGCAGTTCTTGCAACAAGGGATGCAGCAGATCTGTAGCAGCTCTGACAAGACTCTCCATGGGTTGGATGACATGCTGCGGGATGGTGTGGCCCAAATACGCAACAGACGGTTGGAAAAATTTAGACTTTGACAGATTGCAGTGCAGACTCACAGGTGCCCTGAGATTGTGCAGGTGGTCACTCGTAATACGTCTGGTAATGACAACGTCATCCACGTAGTTGAAACAGTGCAGAGTAATGGACATGACCTCTTCCAGATAGTGATGAAAAATTGTGGAGGCACTTGCCACCCAAAGCAAAAGCCGTTGGTATTGATACAGGCCAAAAGATGTATTAAGAACTGTGATAAATTGGACATCTCATCCAGAGGTAACTGGTGACAAGGGATGTGTCCTGTTCAGTAGAGGAAATGGGAAATGCCTATACACTTTTGATCCTAACAAACCACTGACAGTACAAAGTGGAGGCAGCCCTTGCCCATTGGAATGCAGATAGCTCAGAGCAGCCACTGGCATTTGCATCCAAAACTCTCAGTTCAGCAAATGTCCATTAATCCAGGGTGAGAAGATGGCTCTGGCCATTCTGTATGCTGTCACCAAATTTCATGTTTTCTTGTATTGTATGAAATTGTAACTAATTATCAAGCTCAAGCCATTAATTTTGTTAGTTAGTTGATCTGCCCAGGTATCCAGTAAGGGAGCCCACATGTTGCAGAAGTGAGCCTTGCTCCTCTCCAAATACAACTATGACATTCACTTTCTCCTCGATGGGTGTTATGCCAGTGCAGACACCTTATCCCAGATGCCTGTTGGCCTAGACCCCAAGTTTAATCAAGAAGTGCTCATGTGTTTTCATTTGGATGTCTCCTCCCACCAAATAGTCGATGGGTTTCTGATCATTGGTGCCCAAGTTGCCAAGGCAACAGCACCTGTCTCTGTCCTCAAGCCGGTAGTTTTCCTTCACCAGAAGATTCAGTTTTTCCATCCTCTGGGCCATGCTTCCAATTACCATCATTACAGCTTTGTCTTGTGCCATTTTCTCTTGGTCTGAGATGGTGTCCTCCTCTCCACAGTCTGTGCAGCTGCCATGGTGGTTATTCTCACAAGTTCACATTGTGAGGTCTTACAGCTGTTACATGAGGGTCACTGGGGTGTTTCCTGGCTTGCAGTCATGTGTATTAGTCCAGCATTGACTGGGAGCTGGTTCATTTGTTTGCTGTATGTCCCCAGTGTGCTAGTCAACTGGCAGTTCCCAAGGCTTCATTCCACCTAAGGCCTCAAGCAACTCAGCCCTGGGAACACATCCATGTGGATTTTGTGGGTTTGTTTCTGAATGTGTTTTGGCTGATCATCATTGAAGTGTTTTCGCAACTACCATTGGTGTTACAGTGCTCCTTAGCCACTACTAAAGTCACTAATCAGGCTCTCTCAAAAATGTTTTCTGTCAAAGATCTCACAGTTACTCTCATTTCTGATAACAGACCTTAGTTCCTGTCTCAGGTGTTTCATGATTTCAGCATGTGGTCGGGCATTTGACATGTTCACTCCCTTTCCTTTCAGCCCCAATCTAACAGGGAAGTGGTGTGCATGGTTCAAACCTTACAACCCAGATGAATAAATATCTGCAGGACTTCCCCACTGAGAAGTACTGCAGTTTTTTCTGGTGGCTTACTAGATGACGCTTATTGGTTCCCATAGCCTTGCTGAACTTCTCCACAGGTGTCAACTGAGGACACTGTTCCATATCCTCCATCCAGGACCTTGCACACCATCTTCTGCCACTGTGAAGAGATTTCCACTAGGTATAGCACTTTGGGTGTGTTGTTTTGGTTGACACCCCCACTGTTTGCCAGCAGTCATCATGTGTCAGAATGGCCATTGTGTCTTCACCATCCAGAATGGAGAGCAAAAGTTCCAGTGCAGTGCCAACAAAAGCAGTTCTGCATCTGGATGGGCACTTACCTCCTCTCTCGTGCTCACCACATCACTAACTGCTGTGCCCCTGTTGCTGGTTGTTGCCTATCTGCTGGTGTTCCAGCCTCCTCTTCTGTGTGTGTTAGAACCTCCACCCAATGAGCTTATGACTTTGCAGCCCTCAGCAGCAGCTCCAGTGGCCCTCCAGACAGCGGGCATGCCCCTTGCCAGTTCAATGTCTCCTGCACAGCCTCAGCCTGTGGTGGAGTTGCCTCCACCTTCCACACTGCCGCTGGACATCACCTTGGATCCCGGCTTCTATTGCCCATTGCCGATGCTGTTGTCTAGTGCTCCAAGGCATGGCTGTCGAGATACTCCTCATGCAAGCCACTTTCACCCATATTCTAAGGTCTCCAGTGGCTGGGAGTTGCTCTCCCCTCTTGTGTCTGAAGCCTCCAGAGGCTGCCATTGATGGATGTGTGTGCAATTCTCCTCTGTGCACTCTACTGGCTGACTGACAGCTTATAGGCTCAGCCAGCCTTGCCCTCAGTTACATGTTGACATTTCAACTAGGATTATCAGACCAGTAGTGTAGCCACTCTGCCACAAGCATCTTTTGTAACAAGTTATTTCTAAATGTAAAAACCGGTGGGTCTGTCATTGTCTCTGTGTGCTTGTTGGAATATACATATGTGACTTTGTCTGCTGTTCTTTGCAATAGTGTATGTAAACTGATGAAGGTTATTAGTGGTTATCATTTGTATTTCTTAAAAAAATTGCTTTCTCTGTGTTTTCACTGTCTTCAATATCTGGTTACTGAAGCTTACATGTTATCAGTAGTATTACTTAAAACAATAGTTTTTCTGTATCAACAATATATCTGTCAGTAATTTTGTTTATTCTGTATAAAACTTGCAACATGACATGTCTGATAACATCAAACTAACCTAATTAAGCAATAAATTGGAAATAATGACCAGTTCAAACTAAAATTAAAAACATACCTCTTTAGTCATTCCTTTGGCAAATTGTCTGATTATCCAGATCTAAGATTTGACAAGTTCTGTCAGCTACATACTAATTAGTGGTAAATACATGGCTTACATCTAAATTTGTATGAAGATCTTCCACATTCTTCTACTCAGAATTGAAAGTTTTGTGCTGACGGATCACAGTTTCTAAACACTTTGCCATCACATTCTTTACAGAGAAATGTATTTCTGTCTTACCCTTTTTGTTCAATGCAAGTGATCAAGAATACTGTAATAGCCTCTGGCTCACTGTTCCCTATTTCTGTATTCATTGAATTAAAAAGTTTTGGGCCCTTCTTTTTGCAAGTAGCATGTTCCCCTTGCAGGTGAGTTGTTTCACCAACTACTCAAGATAATTTTCAGAAAACAGGTTTTGCACAATGTCACAATATTCTTAGCCCCTCCTTCCTATTCTTAACTTGTGCTTTACTCAGTCTAAAAATGGAAATTTGAATCTCCTCCTAGATCTATGGCATGAATAAAACACTTGTACACAATATTTTTCAAACTTTTACCAAAGAGTTTCTTCATCACATCAGTATTTGATGTGAATAAATTGAAGAAAAAATCAAATTACTGTTTTGTGTTTGTCACTTATGTTTGACTAGATTATCGTACATTCCAACTTTGTATTATTATGGAGCTATAACAATAAATACACTGTCACAATTTATGTCTAGCTCATGTTTGCAGGATGTATCCTGCTCAGAATTTAATATTTCATTACTATTTATTTCTGGTGTCATGCAATTCATTTTTCCAGGTGTTAAGTGCACATTGTTACTATTAATTAGTGAGAATGATTTAGAGAATTTACCCTGAATTCTTTGACAGTAGGTAAAATGTTTTATCTATGGCTAGTTTCCACATCTTTACAATTGACCCATTCATGGCTCTGTAGTTACAACATGTAGCTATTTCATGCATGTACAAAGATGTTTCTCCTACTGAAACATCCTCATGTGCACACCATATATAAACTCCTACTTTTCCATTTTTCCCCAGTGCAGTTATTCTGTTTAGTGTTGTATACAATCTGCTTTACAGGTACTCCAACCCTTCACTTTGCTAAAACTACTCCAGTAAACAGAAGTCATTCATGCCCCTATGCCTCCTAAAACACCATTGAATTTATGTGCTCAATCTGTTTTATATCACCACTCATGACATAAGGAACAGATGCAGAGCAGTGGATAGCCACAAAGCAAATATGGAAAACACAGACACAGTCACCCAGACTCTCTCTCTCTCTCTCTCTCTCTCTCTCTCTCTCTCTCTCTCTCTCTCTCGCTCTCTCTCTGACACACACATGTATGTTGGTGCTTGCATGGTAAAACAAAATGTAAGAGAAAGTACAGGTGACGATTTCAGTAGGGAAAAGAGAAAAGAAGTATGGCAGTGTATATGCCAGCTAAAATGAGAAGGAAGAAAGGAACAAGGGGAATAACAGGCTTATATGGAGGGCTAGAAGTGGAATGAAGTGAGAATAGGAGTGTGGGGAGGCATGGAGGATGGTGACTAGGTAAAAATGTGTGCCAAACTGAGACTCTAACTCAGAAACTTTTGCTTTCTGGAAACAAATCCCTGTGTCATAGCTCAGCCATTTCTCCATGATAACCATTTTCCAGGAGTGCTAGCCCCCTTAAGGTATGCAAGGAGAACATTTATGAAGGCAGGAGAGAGGTATTGGTGGGAGCTGTGAGGGCAAATCATGAGTCATGCCTGAATAGGTCAGCCAGTACAGCATTTTCTCGTGATAAGCAATTTTGAGACCTGGATGAACAAATGTTTTTAATCTGCCAAGAAGTTTAAAATCTGTGCACACACCACTGAAGACTGAAAATTCATTCTGGGAACATATGGATGTGCATCAGTTTAGCAGGCAGCCACTGACTAACATACAAAAACGCTAGCTTTTCAAGAAAAGTGATACTTTACAAAGGTTTGTGAGGAGAGGGGGGAAGGTACATCCTGAGATTCAGGCTAAGGGAGGTACAGTAGGACAAGATGAAAAGATTCACCAGTGGGATCACAGCAGTTCACAAAAAGTGTAAGAGAAGAAAATATTTTGATAAGGAAATGATGAAATGCATATAAAAAATATAAATTGGAAGGTAAGGCCAAAATTCAATAAAAAAGACATCAACTGAAACTACGAAACACTAGTGATACAGGCAGAGAAACTAGCAGTGCAGGCAAACAACAGATTATAGCATAAAGGCAGCATGGTGGGAAAAGAGATATGAGGTGAAAAGTAAAGTAAAGTAGACAGCTGACAGACAGAAAAACTTAAGCTTGAAGCCATAAGAATGATGGCAACCACCATGATGTAAGATGGGTTTCCACCTGTGAAGCTCTGAGTTACTAGTGCTGGGAGGAACATTATGAAGTACTTGTAAAGTGAAGTAAATATTGGACAATGCTATTGCACTGCAGATTAAACTTGCAAAATATTATTGTTCCATTGATAACATGTGTTCCTTCATCTCTATTAATGGTTTAGCACTCCAATGCCTACACAGAAAACTAACTGGAGGTTATGTGGTAAGTGCTATGTCAGATGAAACTGCTACAGCAAGAACAAACATTATTCATGGAACATAGTACTTCATGGAGAAACATGTAAGATACAATGTATAGGTTGTGTGTAACATTGAACATATTGACTGGACAACAGTAATACAGGTTACAAAATAGGCCAAACATTCCTTTGTGATCACTTAAATAAAACTGTTTCTTGGCGGCTCATCAGAGCATGCCAGGGGGCTGACCTAGGTGGCCTCTATAAGGAGACCTGTGAACAGTATGGACGTGTGATCTCCGAAATCGCATGCATCATAAGTGAAGGTACATCACTCCTCCCTTCCAGGGGTAGAATACCATATACATAAAACACTAAGCACAGAAAAATACATGGTACAGGAAAATGTGTGGTAGAGAAGAAATGTATACTACAGAAAAAGCACTGGTACACTATCTGGTCAAAAGTATCCGGACACCCCCAAAAACCAGAATGGTGCACTCCGTGGAACATCATGGACTTCGAACGTCGGCAGGTGATTGGGTGTCACTTGTGTCATACGTATGTACATGAGAGTTCCACACTCCTAACCATCCCTAGGTCCACTGTTTCCAATGCAATAGTGAAGTGGAAACATGAAGGGACACGTACAGCACAAAAGCCTACTGGCCGACCTTATCTGTTGACTGATAGAGACTGCCGACAGTTGAAGAAGGTCGTAATGCGTAATAGGCAGACATCTATCCAGACCATCACACAGGAATTCCATGCTGCATCAGGACCACTGCAAGTACTGACAGTTAGGCAGGAGGTGAGAAAACTTGGATTTCATGGTCAGGCAGCTGCTCATAAGCCACACATCACACCAGTAAATGCTAAACAACACCTCACTTGGTGTAAGGAGCATAAACATTGGACAATTGAACAGTGGAAAAACGTTATGTGGAGTGACAAATCATGGTGCACAATGTGGCAATCCGATGGCAGGGTGTGGGTATGGCGAATGTCCGGTGAACGTCATCTGCCAGCATGTGTAGAGCCAACAGTAAAATTCAGAGGCGGCGGTGTTATGGTGTGGTCATGTTTTTCATGGAGGGGGCTTGCACCACTTGTTGTTTGGTGTGGCACTATCACAGCACAGGCCTACACTGATGTTTTAAGCACCTTCTTACTTCCCACTCTTGAAGAGCAATTCAGGGATGGCAATTGCATCTTTCAACACAATTGAGCACCTGTTCATAATGTACGGCCTGTGGTGGAGCAGTTACATGACAATAACATCCCTGTAATCGACTGGCCTGTACAGAGTCCTGACGTGAATCCTATAGAGCACCTTTGGGATGTTTTGGAATGCCGACTTTGTACCAGGCCTCACTGACTGACATCGATACCTCTCCTCAGTGCAGCACTCCATGAAGAATGGGCTGCCATTCCCCAGGAAACCTTTGAGTGCCTGATTGAACGTATGCCTGTGAGAGTGGAAGCTGTCATTAAGTCTAAGAGAGGGCCAAACCCATGCTGAATTCCAGCATTACCGACGGAGGATGCCACAAACTTGTAAGTCATTTTCAGCCAGGTGTGCGGATACTTTTGATCACATCCGATAAAACACTGGTACTGAAAAAGTATTGGTACCGAAAAAGCCCTGGAGCACTGGTACAAGAAACACACTGGAACCATGGGAAAAAAAAAACACTGATCTCACAAGGCACTGAGAAAACATTGATGACTGCACTGACGTCCATTTCATCGCCTGATGATGGTGACTACTGCAGAATGTCACAGGCAGACAGTGGTGATTAGGGGCAGAAGTGATGAGGGAGCAGTTTGGTGCTCCTCCACCCTCTCGTAAGAGACTGTAGGGCAGGACTGGGGACAGCATCTCCATAGCGAGCGACATCCTTGTCAAGGTCAGTGGTCAGTGCCGGAGGTGTCAGTGAGTGTGTCAGTGTTGATAGTCACACAGGACACAGCAATGGAGTTGGCAGTGGGTGCAGTGTCAGGTGCAGTAGGGGCTGCACCAGCAATGGCAGTCTAGGAGGGGGGCCAGAGGCAGGAACCCTAGACAGTGATCTGCCAGGCAGCAACCCATGATGCAGCACAAACTGGACCATCTGCAACAGTGGAACAGGCATTGGTGGCAGGGGAGGTGGTGGGCCCTCTGGAACAGACCTCACTGTGCACAGCTGGAGCTGGTCAAAGCAACAAGCTGTTCACCCATTAGGAGTACAGACAATGCACAGGCACCAACCCTGGCAACATTCGATGACACCAGACACCCAGTTCAGCAGCAGCCAAAACCAAAAGCCCAGACATGTGCACCTGGCCAGTGTCATTGCAGAGCCGGTGATGCCAGCAGATACAGCATTGAATCTAGCAGGTGAAGGAGGGTCCATGGTTGATGTCCATGCAGCAGCTCCACCAGGCTCCTGTCCCACACCAGAGTGAAGCAGTACAAATTAACAAAATGGTCTAAAGCACCTTCAGGTGAACTTCCAGATAACATACTTCCACATCTGAGTTTTATAAGTCCAAACCATGTGTTCAGCCTCATCATTAGATTGAGTATGTACAGTGGAGCTGTGAGGTGGCAAACATTACTAGCCTGACAAAAAGATGCAAATTCTTGAGAAACAAACTGGGGTCCATTATCAGTAACCACGGCATATGGAAGTCCCTCAATTACAAAAATGTTAGACAGGGCTGAAAACTGGCCACCATGGAGATGGATGACAATGCGCCATGTAGGGAAATGTGGAATACATGTTGACTACAATGAGCCAATACTGATTTAGGAAAGGCCCAGCAAAATCGACATGTAGATGTTTCCACGGGCACTGCAGCATTGACCAGGGGGAAGAGGGCACCTGTGGGGCCATCTGTTACTGAACATAGTAGGTGCAAGGAGCAATAAGGGACATTATGTCCCCATCTATATCCAGCCAGTACACATGCCAGTGGACCAAAGTTTTGGTGTAAGAGGTCCCACAATGACTGACATGCAGAAGCCGCAGTACATTACAGCATGGAATCACAACCTGTGGAACAGAGTCCTCTGTAGCTTATAAAAAACTCCATCAAACACAGAGAGGCTGTTCTGGGGGAGACATCATTAGACAAGGGATCTGAGGAACGGCTCAGGGATTTCTCTGGCCACCTGTGCTGATGTTATAGTGGCACTAGTGGTCGGGAAACCATTGACCGCTTTCTTGTTCTCAATTCTAAATAGAATCAAAGTAGGTCCTCCTGATTAAATGCCAGTTATGGCCTGATCAGAACGCATGTTGCATCATTGGCTGGTAATGGATCTGATAATGATAACAGAAGAGGAAAGAGCCCACCATTCCAAATGATGCCCTGTCTTGTCCAGCACAGAGGCCAAAAGGTTAAAAAGAGCAACCAATGGCTTGTGATCCATGATTAAATGGCACTTAGAACCATAGAATAAGACATGAAATTTCTTAAGGGCAAATACAGTGGCTAAAGCCTCCTTTTCAACCTGAGAATACCAGTGTTGAGCAGGAGATAAAGTCTTAGAAGCATAAGTAATTTGTCATTCAGACCTGTCTGTGTATTTATGCACCAACACTGCACAAAGACCATGCTAAGAGGCATCTGTAGCCAACAAGAGATGTTGACCAGGCTGAAAAGTGGCCACACACCTTGCAGATTGAAGCTTAGGTTTAAGCAAAGTGAACGCTTGGTCAAAAGCTGGGGCTCAGAAAAAAAGAGCACATTTTTATGCAAAAGCACACGCAGAGGCTGAACAACAGTGGATGCATCTGGTAAAAACTTATGGTAGTATGCAACTTTATCTAGAAATGCCTGCAGTTTCTTAAAGGATGTGAGTCGCAGCAAGCCCTTAGTTGCATCAACATGGTGATGCAACAGCTTGACTCTTGTGGTAGAAACCACAAAACCTAGGCTCTCTATTGGTGGCTGAAACACTGAGATTTGGCAAGATTGCACTTGAAACCCACAGACTGCTAAACAGGAAACAACAATAGGAGATTGCAAAGGTGGCCTTTGGTGGAAGATACAATGATATTGAGGTAATTGATGCAGCCAGTTACAGAGGCTGTGAGTTGTTTCTAAAAACACCAAAAAATTGTAGGCCTGCTAGTTATGCCAAAAGGCAAGTGTTGATATGGGTATGGAGATATGATTCTGACAAATCAATTCAGGAAAAGCAGTAGACACCTGACACTATTGCAAGCAGCTCATCAAGGCGAGGCAAGGTATCTCAGAGACTGTGCATTATCATGAAACTGAAGTTGCCACAAAGGTGAAAGTTACCTATTGGCTTCTTAACAATGACCAGTGGTGTAGCCCATTCACTGGAAGAAACAGGCCGAACGACCCTAAGCTATGTCAAGTGGTCTAATTCGGCCTTGACAGAGTCATGAAATGTGAATGACACCTGTTGTGGGAAAAAAGGGGGGGGGGGGGGGGTAGCAGGTGGACTCTTTCATGATAATGTGGGCCTGAAAAACTGGTAGCATAACAGAGCCCAGGGGAAACAGGGGCTCGAGTTGATGATATGCAACTTGATCTGACACTAAAGTTACCTCATTGGCAATGAAGAAACAGACCATTAAACACATCTAACCCAAATTGGTCTGCAGTATGGGAATGATCCACAAGAAAGGTGAGAGGGTGAACAACAGATCTGTAAGAGACATGAGCGGAAAACTGAGCTAGGATTGGAATCTGCTGTTTTCTGGAGTTAACCAACTTCCGTTAAACCTGTGTGTGTGAAGAGGAGGGGGGGAGGGGGCAGCGAGGACCAAAGTACACGTATGTTTGTGTTTACTAAAGTCACTGCAGCTCCTGTTTCCACTTACATTTTTAACAGTATATTAAACACAAACAAGTTAATAAACAATCTGTTTGGGGAAACAGTCCTTGTAGAGATACAGTTTATGTCCATTGGTGTTAATGTGCCCACCACATTTGAAGAGGAGTTACACAAAAATGAAATGTTGCCTTCTTTTGACACTTTTTGCAAACCACTCAATGCTTATGGCATGCATAATGGTCTTGTTGGATGAAGAAGTATGCGCAAGATGGAAGAGGGCCCTTGGCCACTGCAGTGAAGTGTCCTGCTGCTGTTGTGGCCATAACCGACGCTGCCTCATGCAATGCTCAGTCAAAGGTTGTACTGGATCAATGGCTTCCCCGTCATATTGAACACTTGCAGTCTGCCCCACAGACGATGATTGAGCAACTTCCAATACCTCTCCCAAGACAGCAATCTGATCACCTGCAGCCCATTACACTTCAAAGGACCGTGCTATATTGAGAACATATGTAAGCATCGAATTATCACATTGAAGTGCTTTTTCATGGACTTCCCTTTCTGGGGCAAGATGAATAATGTCATCATGCACCATTTGATCAGTGTAGGATTCTTGATGGGTACCTGTGAACAAATTTACAGTGGTGGCTCAACCCTTGTAATTCTGCAGCCAAGGCTTTGGAAGATTGGTTTGGACATTTCTGTCAATGGTTAAATTCTACACATGTTGCAATGACATGCATTCTGTCACAGTAATAGGTTGAGAAAAGCTTGCACACTTCATCAAGTGATAAGGTGGCCAGTTAGTGCAAAGGCACAAGTTGGCACAACATCTGATAACTAAGTGGTGAAAGCCAGGAAAGAAAGAAAGCCCTACACAGATTTGCTTCATCCATGCGAAAAACCTTGAAATGTTGGTGTAACCAAGTTTCATAGGGGTCCCAGTATTCAGCCAATCATCATATGATGGAAGGGATGATGGTTGCACTGACAGGAGAGTAACCTGTCACAAACACACAGATGCCACTCGATTCAGAGCAGTAGTGAGTGCTTGCTGTTGTTTCACGAAAGCTTGCTGCTGGGCAATGATATGTTGGAGTATTTCTTCCATCAAAACATTCATTGGGTGACAGAGAACTGACACAAACATGCGGAGAAAATGTAAACTTCACTCATTGCCGAGTTTGCTATAGCAAGAACAAATGTGATTCATAGAAAGTAGTACTTAATAGAGAAACACGTAAGGTACAATGAAGTACATGTTGTGTGTAGCACTGAACACATGAACCAGACAACAGTAATATAAGTTATAGAACAGGCCAAGCACTCATTTGCGATCGCTTAAATAAAACTGTTTCTTTGGCATCTCACCAGAGTATGCCAGGGGGCCAACACAAGTGGCCTTTATAAGCAGGCATGTGAACTGTACGGGCTCTTGATTTCTGAAATTGTGCAACTCATGAGTGAAGGTATATTATTAATACTAGTAGAGAACTTGTTTGATTCACTCCTCATCATCATTGCATCATAATAATGAGAAGTTCAGTACTGTTTGTGAGAAGTAATGAAAATGATGTGCGTCCAGAAAAACGAGGTTGAGCATTCAGTTAAGGTTTTGTGAATAAGCCTTAGTCCTAAAATGTATTTACAATTCTGCCACTAATGAACAATTTGAGTATTAAATAAGTCAAAATTATAACAAAATATTGAATTTCTAACTGCAACAACTCTAGTTTATATATTCTTTTTTAAGTTCTGAATAGTTTCTCTATATTACCTATGTAAAATGAGTCAAAGATTTGTTCAAACATATTGAAACGATCTGATTTCAAATTTTAGCAATTGTTCCATCTATAGCTGACTTGCTGACTGTGGGTATAACACTCAACTACAAAAAAGAAAAAAAAACCCTGTCTCTGCTTCCCAATTCTGAGTAGTTTCTCTATGTTACCTATGTAAAATTAGCCAAAGATTTGTTCAAACATATTGAAATTAATTGATTTCAGATTTTAGCAAATTGTTCCATCTATAGCTCCTTACTGACTATGGGCATGACACCCAACAACAAATAAGAAAAAAAACCCTGTCTCTGCTTTCCAATACAAATATCAAATAAGAAAATCAACAATGAATACCATCAAGTGGACTTTTCAGGAAAAAATTGTAGTCATAATTTCTATAGTACTTCTTGTAATAATCATCTGACATTGGTCTTAGACATGTGCTTTTGTGAAACAGATGTGAACCACAACAAGTGCCTCTGCCAAGGGAAACAGTAGTCAGGTCTGTGCACACTGGTATTGACTGTACAGCGATTATTACCACAGATGGTTTTCTGCTCAGCTGTGGACGTAATACTCATGACAAGCTGGGATTTTCTGTCAAGGTATCTAGATAATTATATTTTCTCGGCCATCAATCAAATTCTGCATGCAGATCTTTCTGTTCAAACTAAAATTGGCATTACTTTCTTGAAAAATTCTGTATTGTTGCATTTTGTAACTGTTGGCAAGGAAAATGATGGCAAAATATTATTGCTGAAGAGAGTGAAAAGCATTCCAGCCAAGGTTCATGATATTTCACTGGGTCCCAATCATACAGCTGTTCTCATGGATAATGGTGCAGTAATAACAATGGGGCGCAATGCAGAGGGGCAGCTAGGAAGAGGACATTGCAGAGTAACGGGGCCAGCTACTGTCAAGGTGTTGGCAGACAGAGTCATTACCGTAAGTAAAAATGTTTTGTGTGTGCATACTTTCCTATGCCTGTTTGTTCTTATATAGTGATAGTTGGAGTTGGTTTCAAATGACAACAATTGAGTTCCTCTATATCATTTATAAATAAATAGTTCTAACAAGGACCATTATCTTAGACGCTGTTGTAAGTAATAAAGTACAATCTGATGAAGTATGTGATATCTGTTTCTCAAACGCAGTCAGATGTTTTGGTGTTTACTGTTTGTTACAACTGTAATTTGGTAGATATGAGCAACAACTGTATCAAATGAATTGTGTGAAAAAATAAATATCTTTATGTGGTATAAAAATGAGCCAAAATGTCTGTGGATGGTATTATTCATTTTGATCTCTATTTTTCATGAGTTTTCACTGACATAACATTTTGCTTCTACAGCTTGTGAAATTGCCACTGAGAGGTAACTAGGATTTTTTAAATTATTGCATTCTGTGTAAACAAAAGAATAGATCAAATTATATACCATGATGTTTTGTATTTAGGCAGCAGATAAAAATGGAACTCCTGAAATTGCATGCAGCTGTAGTTTCATTGTAAGTGAGGAACTTACATACATCATTGGAGCAGATGTCAACCAATCTAATCTCTTTATTTTGCATGTGCAATTTTTTTAGTCTGATGTAAATGACATAGAAGCTATCTGCATATAGAATAAAATATGCAAATACAATAAATACATTCCAACAAATATAACATCCATGCAACTGACTAAAATTCAGTATATGAATTTTATTTTTTATCCAGTGATAAATTCTGCCTTCTTCTGATTAGTTCTATATTTTTTTTATTTTAATTATTACTACCTCAGCTACAGTAGGCATAAATTTTAAATTTTTGATGGTATTCCAAGGCAAGTTTCAGGTTGTTTCCATTAGTAAGGGAAGAGCTAGTTTCCAGCTGTGCTTGTTATGTTTGACTTTTTGCTTCACTTCTAATTACCTTGTTGTCAGTGAGAACAACTCCAGTCTCGCTTCCTTCTTTCATTAATGATTACCACAGTTCCATTTCTTATGTCTCTAACATTTGCCTTTAGTGACACTCTGTACTTTTTTTCTGCCACCTAAAAAGAAAAGCCTGTTTTGATAAAAAAAGGTAATAAAATATTTTTTTGAAAACTTGTGGTTTGCACACAACTGTATTGTCGTTTTACTACACGAACAGTTTCAGTCATAAACGGACCATCTTGAGTTATTTTATGACATCTTAATCAGATGTATGACAACATATAACCACTAATAAGCATAATATCTCCAACTAATATGTCAATTCAGCTATAAATCTGCAGCACATATAGCTTACAGTACACCTGTGGCAAAGCACATGGAAAGACTGAAGTGGCATGTGACCTTCAGTCATGAACACATCATGAAGTCTACCTTGTTTGATGATGTATTTATGGCTGAAGATCACATGCCACTTCAGTCTTGCCACGTGCTTTGCCACAAATGCACTGTATGTGTTTCTGATATATAGTTGAACTGTCATGTTGGTTGCTGACATGATGTTTGATACTGGTTATGGGTTCTCATACTTCTGATGATGATACCACAAAATACCTGAAGGTGGTCTATTTATGACTGAAACTGGTTGTGTAATAAAGTGACAATATAGTAGTGCGCACACCATGATTTTTTTAAAAATTTCTAAAAGCTATAAATCATTACCTCCACAGAATAATGATAAAAAGGTACACAAAACAAACTGTTGGCTACCAGATTCAATAAACTCTTTTGAAGAGTACTGAAGATTGTAATTGTAAGAAATTCATAGTCAAATTATACTTATTATGTATGTTTGTACAAGACAGTGTAGTCAATACTTCTTGACACTTTGGTGTAGATTTAAACCCACCAACCTTCAACAGTACCTGCGTTTTGACAGCTGGAATCCATTCCACATAAAAAAAATCTCCCAGGTGTCACTCAGAAATGACGTACTTCCAGTGACAGAAACTCCCTTGCCTAGTATGCTGAAAGTCACACCAAGGCCTTCATGTGAATGCAGTATCCCCTAGACGTAGTCCACAGATAGATCACCTTTGCTATCCTTCAACTCACTCCCCTCCTCCCTTCCCACAATCCTCCCACCAACCTCAAATGTTCCATTGTCTATCAAACCTTCACAATATCCAAGTCCATCACTATGCTACTCCC
This sequence comes from Schistocerca piceifrons, assembly GCF_021461385.2. Taxonomy (NCBI): domain Eukaryota; kingdom Metazoa; phylum Arthropoda; class Insecta; order Orthoptera; family Acrididae; genus Schistocerca; species Schistocerca piceifrons. The sequence goes on along the minus strand of NC_060140.1, from coordinate 638,656,428 downwards.
AATTCTGACCCCCATCCACAGGGATCATTGTTGTTGTTGTTGTGGTCATCAGTCCTGAGACTGGTTTGATGCAGCTCTCCATGCTACTCTATCCTGTGCAAGCCCCTTCATCTCCCAGTACCTACTGCAACCTACATCTTTCTGAATCTGCTTAGTGTATTCATCTCTTGGTCTCCCTCTACGAGTTTTACCCTCCAATGCTAAATTTGTGATCCCTTGATGCCTCAAAACATGTCCTATCAACCGATCCCTTTTTCTACTCAAGTTGTGCCACAAACTTCTCTTCTCCCCAATTCTATTCAATACCTCCTCATTAGTTACGTGATCTACCCACCTTATCTTCAGCATTCTTCTGTAGCACCACATTTCGAAAGCTTCTATTCTCTTCTTGTCCATACTAGTTATCGTCCATGTTTCACTTCCATACATGGCTACACTCCATACAAATACTTTCAGAAACAACTTCCTGACACTTAAATCTATACTCGATGTTAACAAATTTCTCTTCTTCAGAAACAATTTCCTTGCCATTGCCAGTCTACATTTTATATCCTCTCTACTTCGACCATCATCAGTTATTTTACTCCCTAAATAGCAAAACTCCTTTACTACTTTAAGTGTCTCATTTCCTAACCTAATTCCCTCAGCATCACCCGATTTAATTTGACTACATTCCATTATCCTCGTTTTGCTTTTGTTGATGTTCATCTTATATCCTCCTTTCAAGACACTGTCCATTCCATTCAACTGCTCTTCCAAGTCCTTTGCTGTCTCTGACAGAATTACAATGTCATCGGCGAACCTCAAAGTTTTTACTTCTTCTCCATGAATTTTAATACCTACTCCAAATTTTTCTTTTGTTTCCTTTACTGCTTGCTCAAAATACAGATTAAATAACATCGGGGAGAGGCTACAACCCTGTCTCACTCCTTTCCCAACCACTGCTTCCCTTTCATGCCCCTCGACTCTTATAACTGCCATCTGGTTTCTGTACAAATTGTAAATAGGCTTTCGCTCCATGTATTTTACCCCTGCCACCTTTAGAATGTGAAAGATAGTATTCCAGTCAACATTGTCAAAAGCTTTCTCTAAGTCTACAAATGCTAGAAACGTAGGTTTGCTTTTTCTTAATCTTTCTTCTAAGATAAGTTGTAAGGTCAGTATTGCCTCACGTGTTCCAACATTTCTACGGAATCCAAACTGATCTTCCCCGAGGTCCACTTCTACCAGTTTTTCCATTCGTCTGTAAAGAATTCGTGTTAGTATTTTGCAGCTGTGACTTATTAAACTGATAGTTCGGTAATTTTCACATCTGTCAACACCTGCTTTCTTTGGGATTGGAATTATTATATTCTTCTTGAAGTCTGAGGGTATTTCACCTGTCTCATATATCTTGCTCACCAGATGGTAGAGTTTTGTCAGGACTGGCTCTCCCAAGGCCGTCAGTAGTTCTAATGGAATGTTGTCTACTCCCGGGGCCTTGCTTCGACTCAGGTCTTTCAGTGCTCTGTCAAACTCTTCACGCAGTATCGTATCTCCCATTTCATCTTCATCTACATCCTCTTCCATTTCCATAATATTGTCGTCAAGTACATCGCCCTTGTATAAACCCTCTATATACTCCTTCCACCTTTCCGCCTTCCCTTCTTTGCTTAGAACTGGGTTGCCATCTGAGCTCTTGATATTCATAGAAGTGGTTCTCTTCTCTCCAAAGGTCTCTTTAATTTCCCTGTAGGCAGTATCTATCTTACCCCTAGTGAGACAAGCCTCTACATCCTGTGAAAGGCCCAGAGACAATAGCTACCTAATCCATCCACCCAGCATTTCCCATTCCAGTCCTGTCACAGGCTTATCCTACCCCATCAGGAACTGGGCCACCTGTGAAAGCACCAATTTCATGTACCAACCCTGCTGCATCATTGCACTGCTTTTTATATTGGTATGATGACCAACCAGCTGTCCACCAGGATGAATGGCCACTGCCAGACTGTGGCTAAGAGCAAGGTTGACCACCCTGAGGCACAACACGGAGCTGAACATAACATGCTTGACTTCAGTGGCTGCTTCACAACCCAGGCCAACTCGATCCTCCCCTCTACCACCAGATTTTCTGAACTGCAGTGATGGAAATTGTCCTTACAGCACTTACTTTGCTCCCAAAATTATTTCCACCTCAACCTACAGTAATCTACTATTCCCACACACCCCACCCAACAGTTTCCGCCCCCTCTGTGCTATCACCTCCTCCCTATTCACGTCCCATCACCCTCATTATTTGCCACCCTCTGCCAGTGCACCCACACATCTTTCCTCTTCCCTGCTCCTCTCCATTCCAATCCTCCCTGCTCCCTCACCTCTCTGCTCCACAGCTTCCGACACTGTACTTGATAACCTTCTCATGTCTCTATGTAGTCTCTGCAAGCTCCATCACACAGTGTTCTTCTCTCGCCTCACCTGTACCCTGCTACCTCTCCTCCATCCATGCCCCATTCCAGATCACCACTTGTGACAGATGCATTCCTATTTGAGCTGTCAGAGATGGTGTTCATGAGCTCTTGAGGTGTGCTTGCTTGTGTGAATGTGTACGCATTTTCTTTTCTGAAGAAGGCTTTGGTAGAAAGCTAAATATGTAACAGTGCCTGTCAACAACTCAATATGTCTTTTTTAAAGTGAGTAGCAATCTATCCTTTTCCTGATATTGTTTCCTAATGTTGTTGTGGTGCTTCTGTTTTTTAATTTTTGGGGAAATATTTTCAAAAGTAGGCACTTTGGCAGTTAATGAAATAAATGTATAACTGTTGGTATTAGAAAGTCCTCCCAGAAACTTAAATTTCTCAGTTCTCTATAAATGCACTACAGTAATCCACTACTTCTTGTTTATTATCACTGCTAAAAAAAAACATATGAAAGAAATCATGAAATGACAAAATAATATATAAGGTAGAAAATAAATGTGAAGTAGTTTGGGAGTCAAAAAACATGAAACTGGAAAAGACAGACACAAGTATAATAATACACAAATCAAAGATGGGGGTAGAATAAGAGACATTCCACCAAAATTGGCAAATTTTATACATAACTATGACTCTGGTATTGCAGAGACATTGCAACAAAATCTTCCTAAAAGACATATAATACCTAGATGTCATTCCAGAAAAAAGAAAATTCTCTATGATATCTCTACACCGTAAATATGATGTACAAAAGATAAATGGTAATGAACAATTTACAAAAGAAACACAAAATTTAAAACCACAAAATTGGCAACAACTACAAGCAGGGCTTTTAAAAGCAGCTGAAACTGTAGCACCGCAAACAAGAACACGTAAACACCCATGGTGGACACATGAGTGTGGCCAACTGATAAATCTCAGACAACAGGCGTGGCAAAATTGGTTGTGCAACAAAAATCAAAAGACCCTACCAGGAAAACATTCACAAAAGCAGTATGAACAGTCCGTAAACAACACAAAGACAAAAAATTTCAAGACATAGAAAATGATTTCAAGAAAAACAATTCTTGAAATTTCTACAGAGCATTCAATCAAAAATTAACAAAGTACTCTCCTCCATCACTCCAATTCAAAACTGAACATGGGGAAATTGCCCATACCAACACCGAAAAAGGTGAAATTCTTGCAAAATAATTTTCAAAATTACTGAATTGTGAAAAGCCTGCAGAAAAATTTGAGTTCCATCACACATAACAAAACCCAGACTCAAAGCCACCAAGTTTACAGGAGATTAAAGAGATAATTCAGTCACTGAAAATTAACAAAGCATCAGGAGAAGACCAAGTCATCGCAGAATTATGGAAAAATGCAGGAGAAAATCTTATTGCAAAACTCAAAGAAATTATACATGAAATCTGGAAAACTGAAAAAATCTCCACAGATTGGAAGACAGCAATATACATCCTCTGTACAAAAAAGGAAGTAAAACAGACCCCCAACAACTATCGTGGAATCTCTTTATTGTCAATAACATACAAAATTCTGTCTAAAGCCCTACTAAACTGAGCAGAACCTCAGTTGCATTCAAAACTAGGCGAATACCAAGGTGGATTCAGAAAAGGTCGATCATGTGTAGAACAAATCCTTAACTTGAAAAACTCAATGAAATATTTTCATAGTACTTCAAACAAAAGTTGTGTCATCACTTTTGTCGACTTTAAAAAAGCATATGACAGAATAGACCGAGAATCCCTTTTTGAAGTATTAGCAGAATGTGGACTAGATCAAAAGACAACAAACATCATAAAAGAAACACTCATGGAGACCAAATCCAAAGTAAAATTTATGGGAGAATTGAGCACAGAATTTGAAATAGACACAGGAGTACAACAAGGGCACGTACTGTCCCCAGTGCTCTTCAATTGTGCTCTTGAAAAAGTTGTTAGAGAATGGAGAAAAGCAGGTGCACCAGTACACAGACTGGGACCAAGACGTAAGGGCATAGAATTATATTGTTTAGCATTTGCTGATGACATGGCACTGATCGCACAAGACATTACCGATGCACAGAAACACCTACAATTATTACAAGAGCAGGCAGCAAAAATAGGATTTGAAAAAACAAAATTTATGACTGACATCAAAGATGCACCTTCTGATCTCAAAATCAGTAATAACTACATCTCTCGAGTAAAAGAATTTAAATATTTAGGTGAATGGATTACAGAAAATTGTAATGAAAAGAAATCTGTCAGATCAAGAGTCCAGAAAATGGAGACGGCATTTCATTTAACAAAAAACATTTACAACAAAAAGAGTCTCTCTTGGAACCGCAAAATACGACACTACACAACAGTAATTAAACCCGAAGCTCTCTATGCATCTGAGACACAAAACCTTCAACACAGAACACTAAAAGAGGAATTAGAAGTGAAAGAATGTAAAATAATGAGGAAAATCCTAGAACCAAGAACTAAAGATGGTGTGCATTATCCAAAGCCCAATGCAGAAATATATAAAAATATCTCCAAAGTAACAGACACAATGCGCATGAGAAGAATCCAATTCATGGGGCATTTAGAAAGAATGGACTCAAACAGGTTAACGCACAAAATCCATACATTTTTAAAGAACAGAACTACAAGACCGAACTGGTACATACAGACAGAAAAAGACCTGAGAGAATTAGGGTCTCCAAATCTACACGATAGAAATGAAATCAGAAAAATCACAAACACATGGGGTTTTGAGGAAGAAGAGAGAAAAACTAACTGACATACATGGTCTACGCAATGAAAGCTAGCCCATTCGTTGTTTATGAAGGAATACTGGGCGAAAAGAAAGGCCAACAAATGTTGATTATGCGTGATCCTAAGTGATCCATCTGCGAAGAAAAAGAAGAAGAAGAAGGCATGTAATACCATCTCAGTCTTACATGGAAAACAGAGTGAAAATGGTAGACATAGCTCACACATCTGCTGATGATAAATTATTTTGTAAAATAAGTTTCAGACAGAAAAAAAATTGCAAGTGTTCCTCAGAGTAGTATTTTGGATCCAAATGAGTCAGTGGTTTTCCAAACAGTGTAAGACATGGAAAAATAGCTCTCTGCTAATGGCATCAGTCTCGTAATCACTGATAAAAAACCAGAGCTATTAGAAAAGGAAATGAAATCCTCAGTGCTGTTTAAAATTGGAAAGTATGTAATAAACTAACATTGAACATAAAGAAAACAAACAGTATGCACTTCTGCGTAGAGGGAAAATAAAACTGTCACATTAAACATAGAAGATAAATTTATAGATTGTGTTCAAATACAGAGTTTTAAGGTTTGAATATTGAATGTCAGTTGAAATGAAATGAACATACAAAGATAGTGGCAAAAAGAATATCATCAGCATGCTTTTAGAGTTCTGTCATCAACTTGTAACAGCGAGTGTATTGTGATGACATACTATTCCTACATACTCAGTTGTTAGCTATGGAATTCTTTTCTGTTTATCGAAGGCATGAAATGTTGACTCAGTTTGGAAGTAAGAGAAAAGGGTTGTAACAATGATAACGGGAAGTAATAGTTGGGCTCCTTATGAAAGTCTATACGGGATGTAGAGCGGAGTGTGTAAGCATTGGAAGAGGGGCAGTGAAATAAAAGAGTTTATTAAAGATAACTTGGGGGATGTTCTTGATACCTGGATGCAGAAAGGAGGTGGATGTAGAGGTTGGCTACTAGCCTAACAGTTGAACACAGAAATGGACAGAGCAGAAAATGGAAGAGCTGGGAATTTATGTTCATATGGCTGGTCGCCATTACTGGTGAGTGGACACAGACAGCACATGGCTGTCCGCTCTGTATGAAAACTCAATCAGAAGAGCATCTGCTTTGTATGACAGCTACAACAAAAGAGAGTTGACCAGCACCTCTCTGCCCTCCAGGACCCTCCAGCAACTGCACATCTGACTCATATCCCACATCCCCTATTGATTAACTTGGTGGTATGGGTACACCAGTTTTCTCATCAGAGATGCCAGAATGGGTGAACTGATGCCGTCTTCAGCAGATTTTACTGGAATATACTGCTTCTGTTCTGAAGGATGGGCTGGGCTGGCACATAGGCACTGATGAAGTTATTCTGGGAGGAAAGATTCAATGGAAAATGATATTTGAAATAAAATTTTGCAAAAAATCTCAAATATTCTCAGACTGACTGCCTCTACAGAACTATTTAAAATGGCGTCCTTAATGCACCAAATAAATACATATACCAGTCTGATCTGTATGTCAGGGAAGATATTACCAACCATTTCATTAAAAGTTGTATACATAACCATGGGATAAGAACTTGTTTGGACTTACATTTACCAAGGAAATACAAACAAAAAACTGGAAACAGCACTTTCTAACAAGAAATAAAACTGTGTAATACACTGCCCAATGAGGCGAAAAGCTTACTAAAGTCAGGTAAAACATTCTTCATAAGTAAGTCATACTACACCATTACAGATAATGTAGAGGACTCAGAGAAATGGTTAGTAATGAAATGAGATAACTATAACACTCTGTCAATCACAGTGCAGTGCTTTTATAAAAAAAAAAATTGTGTGCCAAGATTTATAGGTACAAATCTGCATGGATAAGAAAACTATTATCCACATTGCATACACAAGACAATTATCCACATCTGCAGAAACTCAAGCTTAGGTAAGCAGTTTTATCTGCCACTTCTCTGGTAAAAGGCTTATGTCTGGCCTGAAATTTCATCTGCTGATGTGTACACTCAGCTTTGATGTGAATTAAGGCTAGACCTATTTCAATGGCAGTCATATCAAATTCAAATTAATTTTCATTTTGTTTATAGGAGTAGTACAAAACATATTTCTTCCATGCATATGGAGAAAGTTGTTTGATGATTTTCATATTTTAAGCACGGGCCTCATAATAAAGATAACCATTATCATGTGAACATCAATTACCACAGTACTAAGTTATTTCAAAATGTTACTATTCTCAGTGTAAAAACCATTATATAGTGCACTTTTAAATGCAACTAACACAAACATTGATATATTCACTGATTTTATACTGAATGTTTCACTGATGTGCAAAGCTTAAGGACACATGTAACTTTCATGTTACATGTTGCTACCAAGTACTATAGGCCAATAACACTTGGACCATACACAGAAAGAAATACTACAGGAGAGTACAAAAGGTAACTGAAAGAAATATGCAATGTGATGGAACAGAAATTCAAAAACAATAATTACACTGAAGTCATCACAATTTATGACAGTCTTCTGGTCATTACAAAAGATGGGACATGGTTCTTAAAAGAATGTGTGATGATTACAAACAGCAGTGCATGCTCTGCAACATGCTGCCACACTGTCCACAAGGTTGGTAAGAAGTTCTTGTAGTAGGACGTTCCATTCCTCTAGCAGCACAGTTGACATCTGTTGGTTGGTCCTTGTGGCATGTGGACATGATGCAATAAATCTCCAGAATGCATCTCATATGTGCTGGATGGAATTTAAGTTAGGAAGCTAGGCAGGCCAATCCATTTGCCAAATATCCCATCATTCCAGGCTCTCCTTCACCTGCACTGCCCACTATGGTTGCACATTGTCATCCATAAACATGAAGTCAGGGCGGAATATGCTGTGTCATCCAAACAAGTTACAGCAAGGGCAAAAGCACCACAGATGCAAATATGTGAGCTGGTGCCAGTGCCATAGAGACTCACCACTTGCGCAAGTTCCACCATTGCCATGGGCGATGTTGAGGGTGAAGAATGCCTCAGCCAATTGATGTCTGAGTACAATCTGCCAATGACCAGATGACAATGGACAGAAGCCTACTTGGAAGATAGACGAGCAGCTGTTGCCTACTTGGTTGTAGATCATCATCCAGGGTTGACATAGACATAGGCATTTAGTGAACTCTTGGAAGTGAAAGGACAGTTGTTGTAAATTGCATTTGCTATGTACTGTGAAGTTTATCTACAACTATTTGCACTTAGCCATTGAGGGCTTTTTTTTGCGTTATCTTACAAGCAGTGTTGCCAACTTCCTTGTTCACAAGTCACAAGGATAAGTAAACCTTTCCAACTCATTTGTGTGACTTCGTTACTAATCTGATGGAGGGTTGTGGAACCTTCATTCTCCTCCTGTTACCTGACCCAGGGGCATAGCTGTGTAATAGTGGCAGGGAGAAATTGTCTTAGTGATGTACTCTATGAAAAGACATTTCACAAACTCAGCCTACCGTAACAACAGTGGGAACTTGGCCTCCACAGCAGTAGTGACGAAACCTTTACAAAACTGGCAATAAGGGTTTACAAAATAATGTACCTCTGAAAAGATACACTTGGGAAAGTAGTGCATTGTCACAACAAGACTGACTGCTGAGCGTACCATGTTCAAAGATTTGGAGGTCAGTACACCCATGCAACTTATGCCTCCTCATAACATAACATCTGGAACAAAAAAACAATCATGTTTCTCAGTGCATTATGCATTCCCACCATATGAGAGTATGTCCAGAATCACTTCTCAGACAGAATCTGCTCTCATCCAAGAAAAACATGTGACCCTCAATCCTCCGTGGTACAGTCTCTAAGCTCTCAGCACCATTGCAGACAGTGCCACTGATGTGCAGATATGAGTGGAACACAATGTACTGGTCTTTGTACAAAGAGGCCACCCCCATGCAGCCACCGTGCCATTGTGGAGCGCAAGATTGCCTGCCTTGTAGTCCTGTTAAATGTGGTTGCAACTGCACTCATTTTTTTTTATGTGGATCCCTTCATGCCTATTCACAATGCTGTGGTCTTCTAATGTAATTGACTATGATCAACCATGTCCTCTCCTTTGAATTGGAGTGCCGGTGGTTCAGAATGCTCCTCATGCACATAAAACAGTGCTGTATATAAAACCAGAATCCTGAGCTACATCCATCACAGGTGGTCCTTATTTCAATTCCCTGATGATTCTTATGTGAGGAATATAAATGTTGACTGTGGTTCATGTTGTAATGAAGAACACCACCTCAGTTCACCATCACAACTTGCTGATTCACACTCAAGTGTCTTCTCCTGTTCCTTCAGCTGTAGTCACTCTGCCTCCATATCATGTGATGTTCAGCTTTTGTGCACAACTGGGTAACCTCAGCCAAAATGCCCCCATACTTTCTTTCATTTCCACTGAGTAGTTAATATATTATGTTGCTTTATCTATCTTTTTCTTAAGTTTTTCAGATCAGTGTATTTATGGTGACTATGATTAACAAGCTGGAGTGAGATTATGAAACAAAGATTCCAAAGAACAGCTCATCCTAGAAGAGCCTATTTATCACATTGCAGTATTTCTTTTTTTTTTAATTGCATAACTGAGCTCTGTTGCTGCAAAAGAAATGCGATTTACCCAGATGTAGGGCAGATGCTTATAGGATGTATATAGAATGTATGAGGGTGAGTCAAATGAAAACCTTAAATATTTTTAAAAATATTATTTATTGTGCAGAAGTGGTACAGAGCTGTATCACTTTTCAACATAATCTCCCCCACACTCAATGCAAGTCCTCCAGTGCTTACAAAGTGCATAAATTCCTTTAGAAAAAAATTCTTCTGGTAGTCCGCACAAACACTTATGCACCGCATGGCATACCTCTTCATCAGAACAGAACTTCTTTCTCCCATTGCGTGTTTGAGAGGTCTGGTGAGTATGTTGGTTGAGGAAGACATTCAAAATGCAGGTGTGTGATTGTTGCAACTGTTGTACTGGCAGTGTGGGGCGTTGCATTGTCATGCTGCTAAAGGACACCTGCTGAGAGCAATCGACATCACTTTGATTTGATTGCAGGCCACAGATGATTTTTAGGTTCAAAAATGGTTCAAATGGCTCTGAGCACTATGGGACTCAACTGCTGAGGTCATTAGTCCCCTAGAACGTAGAACTAGTTAAACCTAACTAACCTAAGGACATCACACACATCCATGCCCGAGGCAGGATTCGAACCTGCGACCGTAGCGGTCTTGCAGTTCCAGACTGCAGCGCCAGAACCGCGCAGCCACTTCAGCCGACTGATTTTTAGGAGATCTGTGTATGATGCACTGGTGGCAGTGGTCCCTCTAGGCATGTAATGCTCCAAAATGACGCCTTTTTCATCCCAAAAGAGAGTCAGCATAACCTTCCCTGCTGATGGTTCTGTTCAAAACTTTTTTGTTTTGGTGATGATGAATGGCACCATTCCTTGCTTGCTCTCTTCATCTCCGGTTGATGGAAATGAACCCAGGTTTCATCCCCAGTAATGATTCTTGCAAGGAAGCCATCACCTTCTCATTCAAAGCTCTGAAGAAGTGCTTCACAAGCATCAACACGTCATTCTCTCATTTCAGGAGTCAGCTGCCTTGGCTCACATCTTGCAGACACATTGTGAAACTGGAGCACATCATGCACAATGTGGCGTGCTGACCCATGACTAATCCATAAACATGCTGCAATGTCATTCAGTGTCACTCGGTGGTTTTCCTTCACTATGGCTTCAACTGCTGCAATGTTCTGTGGAGTCACAACTCATTGTGCCTGACCTGGACAAGGAGCATCTTCCACTGAAGTCACACCATTTGCAAACTTCCTACTCCATTCATAGACTTGCTGCTATGGCAAACATGCTTCACCATACTGAACCTTCATTCATTGATGAATTTCAATAGATTTCACACCTTCACTATGCAAAAACCAAATAACAGAATGCTGTTCTTCCCTGGTGCAGGTCACAAGTGGGGCGGCCATCTTTTTACTGATACTGCGATGGTATGTGTGCATCTGCACTATGCTGCCACTTACAGGCCATTCTGAATGCTGTTTGTAGCACGCTTACCAACTTACAGGATAACGGCATGAAATTTCGATTTGTTATTACAAATTTAAGGTTTTCATTTGATTCACCCTTGTACATTTAAAAATATGGTAAACCAGGAGAGCATGTCACTGCCCACAGCCCTTGCAGGCAGATGTTATCAACACTTACCTCCTTCTCCAAGGCACTATAAAGTCAAACCTATACAGTGGTATTCCATCCACTGCAACAAAAAAATTAAAAAAGAAACTGTCGTTGTAAAGTTCAATGAAATGTCTTACAAAAATTCATGTTTCTTAAAAAAGTAGACATCTGGGGGTGAATAATCAAGTGGGCAGGCATGCCACAGATTGTAGACACCTGCTGTGAACAACCAAATGGGCTGGCATAGCAGAGTCTTCTGATCTATCAGCTGTTAAAGCAAATCTCTATGTTGTATGGTGTGAGAGATGTGGTTCTGTTGCAAAATGTTAACTTATTATTAATATCTTAATTATCTATGTCACTTTTGGTTCTGTTGCTAAAAACAAGATAGTGGATACTGTAGCAATCTTGCTTCTTCCTTGAGCCTCACTACTATATGGATGCATATTATATGTACTCTGATTTTTATTGTGAAATAACAACTTACTTAAAATCTTTTACACATTATTTTGGTAGAAATATACCTAAACCTCTTCTATGCTAATGATAGAATCTTTTGTATATTTTTTTGCCTTTTAAATATGTTAGAAGTGGTTGGTTTGGTGATGCAGCAGTCACACACCAATATCATGTTATTGTTTTTGCAGTTCAATATTTGTAAGTTGAGCCTGAAATCTGTGTTCTTAACAAAGACCAATCATTACTGTTATTATTACTGTCATTATTATGCAAATAATTTCTTTGCATTGAAATTTAACAGTAACAAAGGTCTTGCATCACCAAGCTTGCTGCTTACCAATGATGGCTTCTGGCTCTGATGCAATTATTAGCCTAATAACAAGAGGTAACTTATTCAAGTAAAATTCAATTGCTGTGTCATAAGAAAGGATCTTACACCTAAATCCCAGTTTGATGATTACATGTTTCCACCGTCTTCTTGTTGGCAATTTAAAGTGCCCTTCCTTTGCCAATATGTTACTATCTTATTTAACTTTCAAAAATTAACACAATAGAAAGGCAGGAAGGTATCATTTTACTGCACCTTAGATGATCACTGACCTCATACTCTTAGCATCATTCAGAATGCATGGGACAGGCTGCACAAAATTGGTCATGGGAACACCTAGTCACTAGGTGCAGGTCCCTTGGGTGCAGCTAAAGTGATCATAGCCATAAGGTAAGGATGGAAACAGACTTCTGTTTTACTTGGGCCTTGCAGACATTCCAAGAACACCGACAGATTTCAGGCTTTCAGCTAATTTTACAATGTATGTATGGTGCCAATTAGGGGTGCTAACTTATAAAAAATATTTGGGGGGGGGGGGGTCTTGCCCCGGGATATTTTCTAAATTTTATATGAAAAATAGTGAATTTTAAAGTTTTTTAAAGCATTTTAGAGTCATATGATCAATATTAGACCCCCTAAAACTGGACTCTCGATAACTCAAGACTCCAGGAAACTCAACAAGTCTAATACATTTTTTGGGTTTGAAAAAAGAAACAAAACATAAACATGCATGTTATTTTCGTAAGGAGCTAATTCAATTTGCAGTAATAATCATGCTTATAGGCTATTACAGAGCAGTGAATATATAGCTCTGAAAAGACAGAAATTATATTTAAATGAATTCTAAACTATCATTAAAAGAATAAAACATAAAATATTGCTGTTGCACAGTAAGAGCACTTTGATTAATAAGTGAAATATCTCATTAAAGCTTACTTTGAATGAGGCTCAGGGTTCATAAAATAAAAACAATATCTCAAAGTTAATGTTTTAATACAGTTAAAAAAGTTAATACAGTATGCCTAACCACTTTCAGTCAAAAAGTATGTAAATAGTGGGTTGTAATTGGGTCTTGCACCTTAAAAATATCTAAGTATTTGAAAATAACTAATACAGTACTATAGTAATATAATAAATTAGTACTAAACTAGTACTAATATTTCGAAACTAAAAATTTAACATTATGTATGTATTTAATTCTCTATTTTATAAAGATTTTTAGTATTGCTCTAAATGCCATTATTAGGGATAGAGTGTCTTTAGAAAGGTGCAAATGTTGGCCGTCTGACTGGATTACTGAATATGAAGTCATTGATACCGTATTTACTCGAATCTAAGCCGCACTCGAATCTAAGCCGAACCTGAAAAATGAGACTCGAAATCAAGGAAAAAAATTTTCCCGAATTTAAGCCGCACCTGAAATTTGAGACTTGAAATTCAAGGGGGAGAGAAAAGTTTTAGGCCACACCTCCAAATCGAAACAAAGTTGGTCCATTGTAATATGAGACACAATTTAGGTCGAATGAATGACGATACAGCTACAGTAGTTTGGTTCGAGTCGTAGGCTTAGCAGTTAAGCTTTACCAGGTAGCCATTGCTATGCGTCAGTTGCTCTGTCCATATTTATATGGGTACCCTTCCTTTTTCACGTGCTGCGTCTGGTTTGAATCGATTGCTTATTTTTCTTTGATCTAATAAGTGCCGTTCTCTTTGTTATAGGTGTTTACGTCACTCTAAGCTGAAAATGCATTACTGTACTGTGTGATGCATTGTTTGTCGCCTTCTGATAATGTGTGTGTATGACCTGTCGCTGCTCGCGGCATGGCTTGCTTTTGTGCACGCTACCACCACTTACAATTAAAAAACAAAAGAGAGGAATCGTCTCATTAGCGAAACAATGGCAAGAGACTGCTATTTGTTGTTATTTATACTGGTGCTTTCTTCGATAATGATCAACAAGAACCAAATAATAGATTGCATATGATAGAAGATGTTCTGAACGAGAGTTTAGCGAAAATTTTTCTCCATTTGAAAATCTTTGCAGACGCCTCTTTAGTACATTACATTCTGCACACAAATTAGTCATCTTAAGATTTAAAAATCTAGTCAATTGCCGTGCTTCATTTCTGACTGTACCACTATTAGGCATAAGAATAATACGAATATAAACATGACATGATATGTACATTCTTCCGCGTTTGCTATTGTCTCACTCTAGTTTCGTAGTTTATTAGGCAGACAGGATTAAAATGAGATAGCAGCAAACATGAAACAGTACGTGGCAAAATGTTTATATTTGTATTATTCTTATGGTGAAGAGAATACTGCATGTGATTCACAATACATAAAAGTTCCTATTAGCAACCATCTCTTCTCACAGGTAGGAGAAAATTCAGAATGTAGAGTGGGCCAAATTGACAAACATCCCAAACAGTCTTGCCAGTCGGATTTTCATAGTACATTGAAATAATGCTACATTCAAAGATGAACAATACGGAATTTGTATTTACTTTGTTGGATAATGTATGAAAATGCAGTGGTCGAAACTCGGGGCGGAGAAAAAAGCTCATATTCCACCTTTTTTTTAAAATTTATTTACTGACGCAGAGGTTTTGGCGCCCGTATTTATCTTTGTGACTGCAAAGCATGCCTGTGTAGCGCTACATATATTCGACGGCAGAACATAGTTGTGGTGGCACCTACAAACATTTTTCAGAACTTCCGCTTACTTTGCACTCGATTCTAAGCCGCAGGCGGTTTTATGGATAACACAAACTGGGAAAAAAAGTGCGGCTTAGATTCGAGTAAATACGGTAACTGGTCAGATATCCAATTCATCCAAAACATCTCGGTGGACGTGAAGAACAGCCAAGTTGTTCAATCGCTTCTGTCCCATTGTTGATCAGAGATATGACTTCAGACATCTAAGTGCACTAAATGACTGTTATGCTGTTGTTGTCATCATTGAACTACTTGGAGAATCTTAATGCACTTCACTACTTCACATAACATTTCTCCAACTGCAGGCTCTTGTGTAATGTACTTTCTTACATCAAACATGTTTTTAAGACCAGTTGTCTTTTATTAAGAATATCAGCTAACATATTCAAGTGTAAGCACAGTCTCTCAATGTCTAGGTAATTTTTTAAAAACTCAGTTGATTTTTCCAAATTTGTTTCCCTTCTGTTTACTAAAAGCAGGCACTCTTGTTCAATTGCAATGACCTGTGTGTGTCCAGTTGAAGCAAACTGCTCAGTAATGCAAGATTGCACCATTTGACAAACTTCAATGTAAATATCTTTGTAGTATTCCTTTGGGGTTTTGAAAGTGTGCGGTGCGGTGAGCTGGTTTCATTGTTTTCCTACTTCTTTGGTATACTTTGATCCCAAGGAAGCGAAGGATCATCAACTTGGGAAGGTTTTTCTTTTAAACACAATTCCCAATAGTCTTCAAAACTATCACGCCTTCCATTCAGTATACAAATCAAGCCCCCATATATTTTTTCCAGATCAGCAACGCTTAGTTGATGGCATTGGATTTTTTCATTGACGTCCTCTACTGGGTTCATTGCATGGCAATAAAGATGTAAAAAGAAATAAGCCTTGAATTGTAACATTGACTCAAAGTAGCCTGCACATTTGTCCTCTGCAGAAAATTTTTCAAAAAGCTCTAGAAGTTCTTCAAAGTTTTTCAGTATTCTCAAGATACTAGAAGCTCGCATAGTCCATCGAAAGAGGCCGTAGACCAGCTTGTTCATTGGTGCTCTCACAGCATATGCTTCCGAAAAGTCCCATCCTTTTGTTGGATTTCCTTAGGCTGTTTACTAAGTCGTTGGCTAAAGCCATAATATCCATCATAGACATAAGAAGGCAGAGACTGTCTACAACTGCCAAGTCTAAACTGTGAGCAGTGCCGTGCACATAATGTGCTTTTAGTTGTATATCCAAAACTAACTTTTTCAGTCCTTTGAACTTATCTCTCATATTTGAAGCACCATCATAGCACTGTCTTCTTAAGTTATCCATTGACAAATGAAGAAGAGCAAAAACATCTTTTAAAATACTAAACAGAGTTTGTGATTCAGTGTTGGGGGTCTTGTATAAGCCAATAAAGTCTTCATTGATGATTAAGCAATCATCGACAGTACGAATACAGAACATTTGTTCATGAATCGAAGAATCACTTGTTTCGTAAACCATAATAGAAAAATGTTCAGTCTTCTTGATTGAAGCCAATACCTTTCTCAACACAGACTTTCCTAGTAGATCAATGATCTTGTTTTGAATATCATGGGATGTCCACTTACACCCCGAATGCCCTAACCAATCTTTAAACTCAGGTATGTCATTCTTTCAGAGTTCCAACAATCAAAAAAATTTGAGTTTACATCTTTGTGCCCTCTAATTGCTAGTCCTTGTTGGCATAGAAATTCCACTGTAGTAAAAATTGTCTCAAGAGCTAAACGGCCTTTCTTCGTATCACTATCTAATGTTCATTCAATTTGGAGGCCACACTTTGGTTAGTGATGGAATTTAGTTACAGAACACCTTCTTTATGCGTAAATGTATTTTCATGAAGACAGAATTTTTCTAAAGCCTTTTTCCAGTTAGAAAATCCTAAGGAAGTAAATGCATCTTCTTTTTTTGAAGGAAATTGTAATAGATTTTTAGCATCTGCCTCTTTGCAGGTTTTGCAAAAACCTTTTTTGGTAGATGCTTCATATTCTAGCCATTTATATTTGATCAACCAAGACTTCTGAAATGATCTTGCCTTACTGGATTGTCCAGGTTTTGCTGTGAATGGTTCTTGCCTGAAAACGACGAAGCAATTGACGACACAATAATTGTTGGAGGATGACTTGCAGCATCATCAACTTCCAAGTGCACCTTTTTGGTAACAAATTTATTCATTGAAAACTTAATTCACAATACACCAAGAGACTAAAGTAAATGAATAAAATATAGTCATATAAAATAGTCCACTAGACACTACAGTCGGAACACTAAACCTGTCTTCAGCATGCACTGAACAAAACTATCCACACTGAATGACTGTGACAGCAGGATGGGCTTTATTTAGCCACGCTGGCCCACTGGCCCCAGACTTTACCCAACTGTTCATGCACTGGGTCAAATTCTAAGTGTGTAATGCTATCATGATTCACACCACTCATTTTCAGTTAACGTGCTTACTACTGTAATAATTATTTGTTTTAACTCGTTACTGAGTACTGAGTTTAAAACGTAATATCGTCAAACAAGGAAAATAAAAAATTCCAACATAATTTTGTGATTTTACAAAACATAATATAACTAATAATTTTCTTAAATTTTTGAGGGGTCTTGGGCCCCCTTAAGCCCCTTGGAGTCGGCGCCTGTGGTGCCAATTCACCTAGTCTTGTTCATTGACCCCTGATAATGCAGTGTGACAAAAGCATAGAATAAAATTGATATTGGCTTTCAATTTTTCACTACAAAGCAGTTGCTATGTATTATTGTGGATGTCTACAGATGACCCACAGATATCCACATGCTTTTTTCTGCAAGATAACAATTACCGCATATATCCATGGATATTTGCATTCATGTAGACCTCTATCTATAGCGTATGGCAGTCTTCACGGGTGGATGCTGACCCTGTTTTTCAGGTGGGTGGTGGGGAGGACATGAAGACATGTACAGGTCTGGAATCAGTTTTACAAACAGACAGGAATTAGTGCAAGGGGAATATCAGGAGTTGATAGGTCAGAAGTCACCAGTGGGTGCCCTTAATGTGTGCAGCAATGAAAAACATAACTGTGTTTCATGCTATAAGTTATCTGGAGTAAATTGTATGTAAATCAAAGAACATTATACAATAGTGGCCAAGCAGATGAGGTAGTGCAGTTATTAAGGCACACACCTTGCATATCTGAGGATGGAGTTTGCTATGTCCAGCCATCCTGAGTCAGTTTCCTGTGGGTTTCATAAATCATGTCAGGTAAATGTCAAGATGGTTCTTTCATGATCATGACCAAGCACCTGTCCTATCCTCATAAAATCATACTTAAATATTGTGTGTGTAGGTATATTTTTGAGTTATTTGTTTTCACTGTATGTGATGGCTAATCCTGTTTCATAATAAGATGATCCCAGGATGAATAACTATTAGAGTCATTCAAAAACAAGTGAACTAGAGGATGTAAAATAAAAACCACTGAAGGGATCATAGTGCCACTGCATGGGTAGGAGACGTGGTCCCTATAAGAGTGCTGTGGCCCCAAACTTGCTGCTAGAGGGGCATGAGCCCACACCCACATAGTGACAGAAGAAGTACATGCATGTGTCGACTGTCTGCTGCACTCAGTAGTGCTGAAAACAGATAAATGGAGGCTCCAAAAAAATAGCACATGAGTGTAGGGCATTTCCTTACACCAGAAGGAGTGTGGGAATGGAAGATCATTGAAAAATGGCACAAATGTAAGGGAAACATTGTATTTCCATTGCAGTTCTGACACTAAATCAAACCTCTGGGGCAATGGCTGCCAACATAGCTCACCACACTTCAACAATGAGGGCATCTACCTAGACAATGGTATCAGTAATGTGGTGTGAAGTTCCAGATCATGCACCATCAGCCAACAACATCAATCATTTCTTGAATTCCTTGTGCCATACCTTGACCCTCATAACAGACATACAGTGATCTTCACATGCTTGTGCCATTTTTTGATGAATTTCAGTTTCACACACTCCTTTTGTTGTCAGGAAACACACTACACACCTTTGTTCACCTTATGAAGCCTCCATTTCTCTGTCTTCAGCATGGCTTGAGTGCAGTGGATGGCTGATGCCTGTACGTGCTTGCTATGTCTTTCTTTTTTTCAGGAATGTTTTTATTGCTATTACCAGACACAATTTCATTTCTCTCTACTTTAATATCATCAGTTATTTAGTTGCCCAAATAAAAATACTTCTTATCTACTTTTAGCTTTTTATTTCTCAGTCTAATTCCCTCAGCACTGCCTGATTTAATTCAACTTTGTTCCATTACCTTTCTTTTACTTTATTTGGTGTTCATCTTATAACCTCTTTACAAGACACAATCCATTCTGTTCAACAGTTCTTCCAAGTTGTTTGCCATCTCAGACAAAATTACAGTGTCACAGTTTTTAGTTCTCCTTCCTGAACTTTTATTCTGTTTCCTAGTTTCTCCTTTGTTTCCCTTACAGTTTGTTCAAGGTACAGATTGAATAACATCAGGGATAGACTACAAGCTGTCTCACCCACTTGTCAGCTATTGCTTCCCTTTCATGTTCTTTGACTCTTATAACTGCAGTCTGGTTTCTAGACAAGTTAAGAATAACCTTTTGCTCCATTTATTTTAACCCTGCCACCTTCAGAATTTCAAAGAATGTAGCACAGTTGACATTGTCACATGCTTTCTCTAAATCTACAAGTACAAATGGCATATTCAAATGTTTGCCTTTCCTTAACCTGTCTTCTAAGATAAGTCAAAGAGTTAGTATTGTCATCCATGAGTTTGGTCTCTACCAGTTTTTCCATTCTTCTGTACAAAAATTCATATTAGTTTTGTGCAACCATGATTTATTAAACTGATAATTTGGTATTTTTCACACTGGTCAGCACATGCTTTGGAACTGGAATTACTACATTAATTTTGAAGTGCGTGGGTATTTCACATGTCCCATACATCTTACAAATGAAGTGGAATAGTTTTGTCATGGCTGGCTTGCCAAAGGATCTCAGTGATTCTGAGGGAATGCTGTCTGCTCCTGCTGCGTTGCTTTGACTTCAGTGGTTCACTGATCTGTCAATCTTTCCTTGCACTATCGTACCTCCCCTTACATATTTATTTATAGTTTGTTCACAATATTCTGGACAATCAGCAAACACAGAATTAATGAGAGGAATACGGGTGATTCCTTGTGATTATGTACAATGAAGTGGAACTGACAGTCGAAGTTTTTCCCCTCTGTAGAACACATATATGTGTTGAACATTTGTATGATGTTCAGGTGTAGTTTAAGGTCAAGCACAATGCATAGTAGCCTACCAATAAGCTGATACCTCCTTATTGTGAACTGGTGTCATTGTACCATCTGACTTGTACTTTTTTGATTTGATCAAGCTTTAACGGTTACTATGCACTTTGAGTTTTGAATCATTTGTCAAAACACTAATACAGTTTAGGTTTATTAACTTGGTTCACCTAGCAATTATAAACCAAATGTTATAACCATGTTTTGTGTTCTTTCCTAATAAGATAATTGTTAATCTTCTGAGATGGCTATGCATTAATGTGTCAAGTCTATAGCATTGTGAAGGAAAGTGTTGTCTCTTTTCGACCTGTGTTCATTCTGAGTAGAGTCTTGATCAGTCTCAGTGCACACTGCTGGCACTTATCTGCACTCATCCACACTCATCCACTATCAGCATACCACAAATAGTCACAGTTCCCTGTGGTGCTTATTCTACAGCCTGAATTACCAACAGTGCTCATTAACCACACTAAGAATGAGCTAAATATCTGCCACTAGAACTCACTACTCATGTAGCACATGCACACAAAGCACTTTCCTCTTTTCTTTGTTGCTTGTCTTACCAAAACTGGACTTTTCATGATGTGACCATGGAGTCATGCCCACAGTGAATGCAATATGCCACACAGAAACATATGATGCAGAGCAGTGCGAAACTGTACATAATGGAGCAGAGTGCTCATAGGTGTGCAGCATGGTTCCAGTTTTCATGGGTGCATGTCAACAAAAATTATGGTCGAAACTCTGAAAATTTCAAGTATTGCTTTCATAGTTGTTTGTCATGAGCTGAAAGGGGAAAAACATAGTAAACATCATCAGTGGATGACACGAGTGCTGAAATATTGAAAGATGTATGGTGGATGTAATCTTTTAAGTGATTTATGTTTTGATAGTGCTGAGTAGGATATCAATGACAAGATTCCTTTTATGACATTGCTACCCTCACTGAAAGTGGAAAGATTTACAAGACATGCTGTACTGAATAGAATGACCAGATTACAGTACTAATCAGAATAAGGACTGAGAGTAAACCAAAGAAAGACAAAACTAGTGAGGAGTAGCAGAAATGAGATTAGTGAGAAACCTAGGGTACATATATGGTACAGCCGAACCACTGGCACATCACTTCCTACTGCTCACAGGTAGTCTTGCTACATTTCCACTGCAGCCTCACTGCTGGCACAGCACTGCTTGCTGGTCATGCAGCATTTCATTTTCCCACCAGGAACTTTTACCTTGTGGCTGTTAAAATTGGTAGCTGAGCGGATTACTTGCAGTGTATGAGGCAAAAACTGTGTTGGTTCATTCATACAAAAATGTGTTATTCACAACAAGAAAGAAGAAGGTCTGGATACACCCTTTGAATATAGATAATAGTATTGCAAGTGCTAACAACAGCTAAAAATTTATTCAGAGCACTTTTTCTGATACTTAATGAATGTAATTAACAGATATTCCAGTTTATTTTAAATATTATACGACAAGAATTGCTTAAGAAATGAAGATTCAACCCGAAATTATTGGCATAATTTTTCTTGAAGAGGATTCATAGGTCTGTTCACTCTGAAGTAATATTTCATCAATTTTTATCTGCATTTACTTCATCAATGACAATAACAAATTTCTGAAAATATAATGTAATGTGATAGATTAAAAAAAAACTATACTTGCCAAGCAGTGGTAAGAGAACACACATATAAAAGGTATTAAAGTTTGCAAGCTTTCGGTGTCAGTACATCCTTCTTCTGGCCGAAAGGTTGAAGAGGAAGGAAGAAGGGTGCAGGAAAAGGAATGATGAGGTCTAGGAAAAGGGGTGAAGTTCATAAGAGTTATGCAGAATCCCAGATCAGGGAAGACTTATCTGACAGGATGAGAAGGAAAGGCTCCCTCCTTCCTCTTCAAACCTTCTGCCAGAAGAAGGCACCATTGGCTCCGAAAACTTGCAAACTTCAATACATTTTATAAGAGTGTTCTTCTGCAGCTGCTTGGTGAGTAGATTTTTTTTATCTACACAGTTACATCATACAATAAAACATTAATCTACCACTTTTAGATCTTTGTTGTGTTATTTTAATGAAAAAATGGTAGGTGAAGCAGAGGAACTAATTTCCAAAAATTGTTAAACCTAATATTAACCATCATGAAGCAGTTATAATTATCCTTTTGCTTCTGGTTTCAGATAGCTTTGAGTCCAGAAATAGTTGAGATAAATTCTTGTTTAAAAATCATTACTTATAGTTCTCACATCATTAGCGTCTGTTTATTGTGGTTTCAGTAGTAGGATACAGGGAAGTTACAACAAAACTAACTCTCGATACCCTATTTACAAAGTTTCAAATGCTAGTATTAAGTGAGGAATCTAGGAATGTACTCCAATAGCCTAAAGCTCTTGTAGTGTGTAAAGGGACATCCTCCTCTTGCATTACTTTTCCTCAACAGTAGTAGTCGATACCAGTAAAATTTTTTGAATTTTGGAAAGGTCAGTATTACCTCAGCTGTTTTTCTGAAAAGTTTCATATAATTTTACAAACAATATGTTATATTTCAAGCTAAAATTTATGAAAAGGAATTACTTTATTTTCATTGTTACAATTGATATGTATTACCTTTGAACGTACAGTTGAAATGGCATTTTTTTTCTTTCTAAAAAAAAAAAAATGAAATTATGGAATTATGGGCCCACTTAAAATTTCTATAATTAATTATGCCACATAGTACTGTTTATTATTTTTACTTCTGGATTCATTTATCAAATAATAATTAAAACTAATGGAGATTCATTTGTCAAGAAAACTTGTAAACTGTTTGCAATATTGTTATTTCCACTGAGTGAGAGAGTAATAAGCATGCCTCTGATGTGATCAGAGGTAGAGGTATTTTTGTATTTTGGGTGAACAATGGAATTTTAGGCTTAGTTAATTTGAAAATTCAAAAGACTGTGATGTGGTAAAATGTGACAAAATAAATTAACGCAAAAATGAAAATTCTGCAACAACATTCTTCAAAATTATGTAGATCAATTTGGCAATGAGGACCTAAAATACGAAAATTGCAGCTTCTAGAATCAGACCCCTAGGAATGAAGAACTGGAGCCAACTTAGAAAAGATAAGTAAAATAAAAAGTTTATCATAAATCTTACTCCTTTCAAATCTTCAGGAAAGACTTTACCATAGTGGACAGTGTCAGCAACAAAGAACAAGGGGGTAGATTACAAGTGGTTGTGAAGATAAGTTAATCTAATTATAGCTTGCACAGTGGCATTTAACAAGTCATTTCCCTGATTCTCTATAATGTAATATAGGGTACTGTGAGAAACATCCTCTGCCACAGACTTCACATTAGCTTGCAGAGTATGGATGTAGTTGGAGATGTAGAGGTAGATATACACTGTTGGAGAAACTGCACAATGAGGAGCAGTCAGACACGGCACTGACAGAGTGACCTTGAAGCTGCCAACCATGGCTTAAGTTTCAGGACATGGAATGGTGGTCTTATGGCATGAAACAGACTGCTGGAAAGGCAGAACAGAAGAGAATCAAAGTGTTTGAGATGTGGTGCTACAGAAGCATGTTGAAAATTTGTTGGACTGGCAAGATAAGGAAAGACGTGGTTCCCTGCAGAATCTGGGAAGAAAGGAACATATGGAAGTAGGAACAGGATGATAGGACGTGTGTTATGCATCAGGGAATAGCCTCTACAGTACTAGATGGAACTTTAGAGAGTAAAAGGTCTAGGGAAAGACAGAGATTGGAACACATCCAGTAAATAACAGGATGCAGCATGAGAGTACTACTATAAGATGAAAAGGTTTGCATAAGAGAGGAATTTGTGGCAGGCTGTATTAGACCAGTCAGAAGTCGGTTGACTCCCAAAACACTGATCGTAAGTTCAATATTTTTATTGCATGTCATCAGGCTTTGAACATTGATCTGTTTGACTGAGACCATAGGCATGCACAAGGGGGATTTCCCATTCCCCAACCTGCTCACCAGTGTGAGGACTACTGAGTTTTTATCCATTATAGAATATTCATTCATCAAGAATAACCATCAGTTCTCTGGATATGATAATTTTTGTGTCATGTACAAGATTTAGTTCTTGTTGCTTGACACATTTCTGAACTGAACAACTCATTTATGTAAGAAATGGCTATGTTATAATCTTGCCACCCCTCTATAAATTTCTGTGGATGCCCATGGTTGAAGCAGTAATAAAGAAACAATAACTAAGTCTAGAAATGCGGTATGTTTGAAAGAGAAAATGGCAATAGCAGTGTGTTTTTTGGATTTGTGTAAATGTTTTATGTATCTATTTAAAATATCCAAGCGAAGCATCTCAGTAAATGTTCCTGAAGTGTGCATGGCTCATAATGATACACTGAAAAAATTATATTCTTAATCTCAAGTTTCCTTTATTAGCAGTACAACTTACGAGATAAAATTGTTAACAGATTGTGGAAAAGAGCCATAGTACTGATAGGGAAGCACATCATATCTTTCTTGAAGGGGTGACTGGGCTACCTGATTTGAGAACATAGAAGTGTAGGGGTCAGAGTTAATTGGCAGGCAGCTGGTGCTTCAGAATTGTACTGAACAGCATTGTACCCAGGAATATGTTTGCATTGTGTTTTCATTTATTTTTTTATGTAATCATTATATTTCAGATTCTACAGTGCCATTTGTTCTCAATACAGGTCTATTAAGTTTCCCAATTTCTGATGATTCCACTTGACACTCATTTTGAGACAGAAGTTAAATAAATTTACATACCTGCTACTCCTGTCAGTACATTACCCCCTCGTTCTGGCTTGGTAGTTAGAAACTCCCCTTTGATGACCAGCACTGCACAGAACTTGTTTCCTGTTGTTCAAAAATGGCAGAGTGGCATGGTTTGCCTTCCACATTGGATATTGTGTGATGTGGATATTGTGTGATGCTCCACACCTCTTTTCTTGGTTTCATGAAATGCAGTGTGGCATATCTGGTATGGTCACAACTAAACCTGTTCTTTATTACATGTCATATTAAAATCAAAGTACTAAAGAGTGCTCATATACAATAAGATATATATATTAAACAATGGAAAATCCAGGATGGAATGTAACAATATTATGAAAATGAAAGTCACCACTCAC
Organism: Schistocerca piceifrons; assembly: GCF_021461385.2. Lineage (NCBI taxonomy): Eukaryota > Metazoa > Arthropoda > Insecta > Orthoptera > Acrididae > Schistocerca > Schistocerca piceifrons. Next base: position 638,631,011 of record NC_060140.1, on the reverse strand, counting down.
TATATAGTGGAGATGCTGAGTCACAGATAGCCAGAACAGAAAGACTGTCACAAATAAGCTATTGGCCAGCAAGGCCTTTGTCAAAAATACATATACATCTATTTTTGATGGAGGCCTTGCTAGCTGAAAGCTTATTTGTGATAATCTTCTTGTTGTGCCTATCTGTAACTCAGTATCTCCACTATATGGTCAGTTGCAACTTTCCTTTTGATAATATTGTAAGGTATAGGTATTGTTGTACTTCCACTTTCTTTAGAAAGTTTGCATGATATGTAATTTATTTGCAACAATAATACATTTAATGTGTTGGCTGCAATATTTTTTATCTGCATAGTTCATTTGTCTAAATTTTTTCAATAATGCTAAATTTTTATTAAAGCTACTTATAAAATTATAATATTGCTAAGTGTTATTAGGAAAAATTACAGAAAAGTAACTTTATGAAGAGGGGTGGGGGGGGGGGGGGGGCTGTGAAAATTCTACCAGGGACGTAGGATCATGTTGATAGGACCCTGGTTAGCTATTTGTTTCCAACACATGTTTGCTAAATTGCTTTTATGACTGTCAATTTTAACATATAGAAGTCATGAAAATTATGCTGTTCATCCATTAATATGAACAGGTGTGAATTTTTTAATGAGTGTTATGGAAGACACTAAAATTGGAAAAGCATTTTCTTGAATTTATCTCTCATCTTCCCACTTTTAAGAAATATGTGTCAAAGTCACTTTTTTTATGGTTATCTTGTTGATGTCCAATAGGATTTAATCAGTTGTCACTTTTTTGTTATACCAGTGTTTCAATTTTTAGGTTCAATCTACATGTTGGTGTTGCGATTTTCAGTCCAAAGACTGGTTTGATGCAGCTCTCCATGCTACTCTATCTATCTTGCTATCCTGTGCAAGCCTCTTCATCTGTGAATAACTGCTGAAACCTACTGCCTTCTCTATCTGCTTACTGTATTCCTCTCTTGGTTTCCCTCTATGATTTTTACTCCCCATACTTCCCTCCAGTACTAAATTGCTGATCCCTTGATATTTTAGAATGTGTCCTGTCAACTGATCCCTTCTTTTAGTCAAGTTGTGCCACAAATTTCTTGTCTCCCCAGTTCTTTTTATTATCCCTTCATTAACTGCAACTTGAGTATTTACAGTTTTTTGAAGGTATAAAGTAAATTACTGTACATATTGCACAATCTGTCTTAAAAACTCAATTTTTTGCACCTCTTTGTAGTATGTTTATTCCTTTTGATATTTAATGCTGAAAATAAAAATCCATTTTATCTGAACTGCAGTCTACACAATCACAATGAAAGAGAGAAAAATAATTTTCATTTAGATTTTGCTTCCTTGTAAAGGTTTCTGAGCGATGTTATGGTATTTACTCTGGTTCTAAGTCACTGTGAATATCAAATAACTCAAAAGGGAAATTAAAAAACACACCTTATTTCCCACTTTCTCTTAAAACTATCTGAATATTTAGATTTACGATTAAATGTTCCATTAACTATATGATGGGTACTGGTAGTAATATCCTTAGTAAAGTTGAATGTCATGTGGTAATATAATGTACAATAAATGTGGCTCTGTGTTTATGGATATAGGTAATGATTATCTTGAAAGATATCGGTTTAATCAAATAAATATCAAGCTTTCAATAGGATATAAAGAGCAGTACAAATAAGGATGCAGCTCATTCAGTTACAGTGACTTGTTTGTCTTTTGTTAATGTCAGTGTGTATTTTATATATCTAAAAACAAAGATGATGTGACTTACCAAACGAAAACACTGGCATGTCGATAGACGCACAAACAAACACAAACATACACACAAAATTCAAGCTTTCGCAACCAACGGTTGCTTCGTCAGGAAAGAGGGAAGGAGAGGGAAAGACAAAAGGATGTGCATTTTAAGGGAGAGGGTAAGGAGTCATTCCAATCCCGGGAGCGGAGACCCTCTCCCTTAAAACCCACATCTTTTCGTCTTTCCCTCTCCTTCCCTCTTTCCTGACAAAGCAACCGTTGGTTGCGAAAGCTTGAATTTTGTGTGTATGTTTGTGTTTGTTTGTGCGTCTATCGACATGCCAGCACTTTCGTTTGGTAAGTCACATCATCTTTGTTTTTAGATGTATTTTTCCCATGTGGAATGTTTCCCTCTGTTATAGTCAGTGTGTACTTTGTCTCATTAAATGTCCCTGCATGTTCTCCTTCTGGATAGGATGTATATGACACAATGAATTAATGAATAACAGTTCAATGTCTTGTCTTGGTCACTGTATGTGACAAAATTTGGTGGTCTGTACTCAATCGTTTGTTGAGGATCAAAACTTTAATTATTTATGAATCTCTTTGATTTTACATTTACCCATATAGGATAAACGTTACTGCAGTGCCAATTTATATCTTTATTTTGAAACAGTATTATAACAAAAGGAGTTCCAGGATGAGGACAGCAAACAAAAATAAGGAAAAGAAACCACCCATCTGCACAAGGTGTTATCCTGTAGTATTTCTCTATTTACAGTTCAAGAACACACAGTGCATAACGTTAACAACTGCACCACTGTGCAGACACTTTTAGTGCAATACATACCCAAAGAAAGATAATTGGGAGTAAGAAGTCAAACTATAATCGAATACCCTGTAACAAGTCACTAGAGACCACAGAGAGAGAGAGAGAGAGAGAGAGAGAGAGAGAGAGAGAGAGAGAGAGGGAGGAGGAGGGAATGTTGTGGGGGTGAATGTACTTACACTAGAAAATGAGCATTATTGTAACTTGAAAGCTAGAGAAATTTTCTAACCACTTATATGTGTCTACCTGCCATATGTCATTTATCTACAGGGTGCATGAGAACTCCATCAACAAAATTTATAAATTTATTCAGGGATATTTTCTGAATATTTTGGTGTAATGGACCTATAATCTCCTGAGGCTCACTACAGGGTATTTGCCTATTGTTTCATTTCTTAATTCCATTTATTCTTGTATCTGTATAGCACTGAAAATATCTGGACAACAGTGCAAATTTTGTTTTGAAACAAACTAGCTCTATTCACTCCTTGTACTTGCTGTGGATAACTTTAATGCTCACTTTACTCTTCATATCCCAAGCTTGAAGTAATTTTTGCTCAGTTCTGCCTTAGTGTTGCTTTTTCCACAGTGTTAGCTGTACTTTAATGGAGATACACAGCTGTATGGATAGGTTTACTGATAAAGAGTTAGTTAGTCTGTACCTTGAACATGGATATATTGAATGGAATGGGAGAGTAGCATAATGATACCATGCTGAGCTGTTCTTGGAGTAATGGAAACTTCACAGTGCTTTTGTATTTGATGATATTACATTGTGTTTTTTGCTGTACTTTCAGTTATAGCACATTACAGGCTCTTTTACTATTGTGATAATATTTTCACAGAATCAAATGTAATTAGGTTCACAAACTGAACAAATAATAATTACATTACTGCTTTATAATGAGCCACAAGAGACCGTGAATTCCTAACACCAGAATACTCAGAAGGTATCTCTGAACAACCTCTGAAATTTTGTGACTGGGTGGTCGCATGTCTTAACTTTTGATTGTATGTTTACATTTTCTAACCTTATGAGTAAATAATGGTTAATTAGGTCCATTATTTTATTCTCCTCCATGCCTGACAGGTTGACTGAAAGCATTACAAAATTATTCATTTCCTTAATGTTCTCTGCTCTTTGTCAAACTGTTTTTCAATTCTGTTTGCTTTCCACTTTGTTTTCTTTTGTTTCTATCTACATACTTTCACATTCACATATAATGTTTCATTATTCCACCTGCCATTTCTTGATTATTGTCTCTTATTTAAATAAATTACTGATTATAAAAGCCCCCAAAACATTATCAGCATAAGAAATGCTATGAGTTTTATTCTCTTTTCCAGTTTGTAAAATGTGGTCCAACATATACTGTGGTAGGCACAAGTGAGAATGCTGTGTACTTCTGGGGAACAAGATTTTTTGCACCCGCTGGCGTGGTACGTTCTTTTAGGATTAAAGATGTGTAGGAAATACTTTGTATACTTATCACTGAACACTGGAAATTAATTGTGATTAAAATTATTATTTGTATGCTATGACAGTCTGTCATTGTAAAAGATTAGTTATGTGCTTTATATACTTTACTGTAACTCTTAACTTTAAAAATGAACAAAATAAAAGATTCCGATGGCCAATAGGCTACTGAATAAGGAAACCAAAGGAATCTCAAACAAAAATGTCAAAAATACTGATCAAACATGTTCAGTGATTAATGGCTAAGAATAGTGAATATAGAAGAAACTTCTCATAACTGTACTTTGACATGGGCAAGATAATTTTTATACTGCATGTCAAGGAAAATTTGGAAAACATTTTTTTAGTAAATGGTTATAAAACTGTCTTAAAGTGCTTTTAGACTGCAGCCTAGTTTATAATTTAGAATCATACTCTAGTTCCATGAGTTCTATATGTAATGAATGATTTACTGAAGTCACATACACAGGCAAAATTTTTCACCTTTGCATGCATTTTGTTGGTGAACAGTTTGTCAAATTTGGTCTGAAAATTTCTTAGAACTGAAGTTCACCAAACTAGAATTATAATAGTTCTTGAAGATAAATGTGTTATTTTGTGCTGCAACCATATTATAATACATGTTGTAATTATATTTGGTAAATTACTGGGTGGGTAGGCTGGACTTTAGGTGAAGGATCACTCCCTTGGATTTTTGATCAAAATGGTTGTTGTAATTTTCCAGATAATTTCCTGCAAATGTCACATTAAATTTAATTTCTTGACTGGTTTAGTAGTTTATGCCACAATAAATGTTAAAGAAATAACAGCCATAAAGAGATAGAGGTTCTTCCATGTGACATTAGAAACAGTTGGACTTATTTTATTCAACATGCACATCCAGATTGTGGATGTATACCAGGGAAACAAAACGTCCCATTACTGACCCTTGAGGTATGCTATAGTTGATTGGGCATTCTTCTGACAGATATTACAAGACTATTTGTGTTTTTGTCTACATGCCTAATGGACACTTTTTGCTTGCAGTCATTGAGAAATGAACAGATCTGTTCATTAGCCAGTCCCCTAATGCCATAGTACTCAAGCTTTTTTAGATTCTGTGATTAACCATGTCAAAAACCTTAGATAAGTCTAACAATATACCTGCCATTTGCTTTGTTTTGTCAATAGCTTTTAGAGCAGTGGTTATGCATTCATAGGTTTGCTGTCTCAGTTGATTTCTTACTTTCGAAACCATGTTGAGATACAGCAAATACTCCATTTTTGTTTATGAACTTTATTAACTTACTGTACATTAATTTTCCAGTGCTTTGTAAAACAGGATGTTCATGTAATGGGGTGTTAGTTTATCACTTTACCTTTATCACCAGCTTTGAATATTGGAATAGCTTTGCATGTTTTTAGCTGATCAAGAAAGAAGCCCATCTCTGATGAGCAGTTACGTATGTAAGTGAGAGGTTCAATAATATTTTGGAGGGAGAGCTGTAAGATTCTGTTCGGTATGCAGTCAACTGCTGCTGAGTATGTTGCTTTTAGACATGTAACAGTCTTGATTGTTTCGTCCCTCTTCACATGATCACAGACACTGATAATTTACAGCTGTTTATCTTCCCTGTTGGCTGCTGATTTCCAACAACATTAGGTTTTTTTAAACTTTTAGCTATTCCAATGAAATAGCTGCTGAGCATATTTTCTGTTTCACTTGTTTCTGTAAAATTTTTATTGTCATGTAACAAGACAATGTTATCATTGATTTACTTGTTTTTGCTTGTTGCTTTTTTTTGTATGATGTCCCACAAAGCTTTTACTTTACTTGTAGAATTTTTAATATGCATATCATTGTGCATTTTTTTGCCTGTTTCATGACCTTTTGTCGAATTTTTGTGTATGTTTTGTAGTGAGTATGCATACTTGCTGTGACATTATTGTCCTTGAAGATTTGATACAGTACTATTTTCTTCGGATGAGAAGTTCTAATTCCTTTAGTAATCCACTCTTGACTCTTGCATTATTTCTGATATTTATCATTTCTAGAGGAAAGGCTGTATTAAAATGCTGTATCAGTTCTTCTAGAAATATGTTGAATTTTGCACCAATACTTTCCATTTATGCACAGTAGAACAGTCTTCATTGTACGGTAATGGATTAAAGAAATTTATGTTTTTCTGACAGAAGATCCTATATTTAAACTTAGGTATGTTGTTGTTTGCCTGCCCTCCTACAGTGGTGATGCTCATTATTAAAATTTTGTGTCCACTGAAACCTATACTTAACACTTTTACAGACAACTTAAATTTCTCTTTATCAGTCAGGATTTGATTGAAGGCTGTCTGAGTGATTGCTGCAAGGCTTACTGTGGCAGTAGGTTTTGTGATCTGAGAGACTGACATGAGTGGCTCTCTGTTTATAATTACTGAGAAGGTCTATGTTAAAGTCACCACAAATTATAACATCATATCTTGTTGCATGTACTTTATTAAGGAACAATTCCATTTTTTGTAGAAATACCTCAAACTATCAAATTTAATTTGTCTCCAAGACTTTTCACAACTTGATGTGTAATATTAGCTATGTTAGTAACTTCTATATCATCTTTGGCCAGTTTGTGGATTCTCCCATAGTGGCTAATTGGTTTATAATAGCAGTCAACCAGAGATAAATTTTGTAGGGAAACATATTATGTTCAGGTATTATCAAGCTAGTGCTCAGAAAGACACATTACAGGAATCTCTTTTAGTTCATGGATTATTAGCATATTTAAATCGTCAACTTTTTTGCGTAGGGCCTGAACATTTTTGTGAAAGATCTTCATTCCTGATGTTGAGGGAATATCTACACTACCACTTACCTTCATAGCTTCTGGCAATAAAAAATTCCCTTGAATAACTTAGCTGTCTCATGTTCCATCTAACTGGCTATGCTGAACCATCTCCCACTGCTGGGGTGGTTGCAGTTTCTGTTGGTGAGGTTGGTGTTGGTCCTTGTGACATTGTTGCTATTGAAGTTTCTTCTGATGCGTGCATGGTTTCAATTGAGGTTGCAGGTTATGTAACAGAATGTGATTTTTCAATCATTGGGACATTATTTTAAGACAAATGAAACAGGCTTTTGGATGTACTGATTGACATCTTGAACCTCTCTTTCCTCTGTGTAGTTTGTTAGTTCTAGATTTTCAGATATCTTCTTTTCTGTTACCCTGAACCTCTGACCATTTGTAGTCCGCAATGTTCCAGTTACTGTCTTTCCTATGCTTTATGCTTTTTTTCCCACTGATCAGTTATAGTTTGTACTGTTTCAGTGATTGTCTTTGCTGTGCTTTCTGCTTTCTCCTTTCTTATTCTCATGCCCATAGTTTTCTAAGACTTAATTAACACTTGGGATTCTTATTTTGTTATCACTAATAAGTAAAAAGAGTGTTTCAGACATCTGTTTCTTTCCATCTCTGTTTAAATGGAAGCCTTGTAAAGTAATATTGTTTCAACCTAATGCTTCCATTTAAATATTAACAGCAATTCTCCATTTGCTTTCATTTCTTAACTCATTGATTTTCTGTACCATATGCTATTTGTTGCCTCTGGTTTTTAGTTTAGATGTCATACGACATGTCATTTTGGGATAGGATGGATTATTACATTCATTTTATGGCTAAGTTTCAGTACAGTTTCTAATGCTTTTTAACCTAATGCAGCTGATTTCATATTATCTAGAAATAAAGAAGATAACTCATTGAAAACCAGAAGTGCTGTCTCATCAAAAGGTACAGAACATTGTTAGCTTTCAGAATGAAATTCATTCCTACCTTTTGGTGAGTCATTTCCTTTATTCCCTAATAATTCATAATTCTCAACCAGAACTTTCCACACACTATTATACAGCTGATTTCAAGGAATTCACATCAGCAAATTAATTTTGAAGTACTTTGTACAACTGTGGATCATCAACAGTGTTCTCTCAGATGTGCATATAAGTAATCATATAAAGCTTAACCCCCCATGAACCATGGACCTTGGCGTTGGTGGGGAGGCTTGCGTGCCTCAACGATACAGATAGCCGTACCGTAGGTGCAACCACAACGGAGGGGTATCTGTTGAGAGGCCAGACAAACATGTGGTTCCTGAAGAGGGGCAGCAGCCTTTTCAGTAGTTGCAGGGGTAACAGTCTGGATGATTGACTGATCTGGCTTTGTAACACTAGCCAAAACGGCCTTGCTGTTGTGGTACTGTGAACGGCTGAAAGCAAGGGGAAACTACAGGCGTAATTTTTCCCGAGGGCATGCAGCTTTACTGTATAGTTAAATGATGATGGCATCCTCTTGGGTAAAATATTCTGGAGGTAAAATAGTCCCCCATTCGGATTTCCGGGTGGATACTACTCAGGAGGACGTCATTCTCAGGAGAAAGAAAACTGGCATTCTACGGATCGGAGCATGGAATGTCAGATCCCTTAATCAGGCAGGTAAGTTAAAAAATGTAAAAAGGGAAATGGATAGGTTAAAGTTAGGTATAGTGGAAATTAGTGAAGTTCGGTGGCAGGAGGAACAAGACTTTTGGTCAGGTGAATACAGGGTTATAAATACAAAATCAAATAGGCGTAATGCAGGAGTAGGTTTAATAATGAATAAAAAAATAGGAGTACGGGTAAGCTATTACAAACAGCATAGTGAACGCATTATTGTGGCCAAGATAGGCACGAAGCCCATGCCTACTACAGTAGTACAAGTTTATATGCCAACTACCTCTGGAGATGACAAAGAAATTGGTGAAATGTATGAGGAGATAAAAGAAATTATTCAAATAGTGAAGGGAGATGGAAATTTAATAGTCATGGGTGACTTGAATTCAAGCATAGGAAAAGGGAGAGAAGGAAACATAGTGGGTGAATATGGATTGGGGCTAAGAAATGAAAGAGGAATCCGTCTGGTAGAATTTTGCACAGAGCATAACTTAATCATAGCTAACACTTGGTTCAAGAATCATGAAAGAAGGTTGTATACATGGAAGAATCCTGAAGATACTAAAAGGTATCAGATAGATTATATAATGGTAAGACAGAGATTTAGGAACCAGATTTTAAATTGTAGGACATTTCCAGGGGCAGATGTGGACTCTGACCACAACCTATTGGTTATGAAGTGTGGATTAAAACTGAAGAAACTGCAAAAAAGTGGCAATTTAAGGAGATGGGACCTGGATAAACTGACTAAACCAGAGGTTGTACAGAGTTTCAGGGAGAGCATAAGGGAACAACTGACAGGAATGGGGGAAAGAAATACAGTAGAAAAAGAATGGGTAGCTTTGAGGGATGAAGTAGTGAAGGCAGCAGAGGATCAAGTAGGTAAAAAGATGAGGGTTAGTAGAAATCCTTGGGTAACAGAAGAAATATTGAATTTAACTGATGAAAGGAGAAAATATAAAAATGCAGTAAATGAAGCAGGCAAAAAGGAATACAAACGTCTCAAAAATGAGATCAACAGGAAGTGCAAAATGGCTAAGCAGGCATGGCTAGAGGACAAATGTAAGGATGTAGAGGCTTATCTCACTAGGGATAAGATAGATACTGCCTACAGGAAAATTAAAGAGACCTTTGGAGAAAAGAGAGCAACTTGTATGAATATCAAGAGCTCAGATGAAAACCCAGTTCTAAGCGAAGAAGGGAAAGCAGAAAGATGGAAGGAGTATATAGAGGGTCTATACAAGGGCGATGTACTTGAGCACAATATTATGGAAATGGAAGAGGATATAGATGAAGATGAAATGGGAGATACAATACCGCGTGAAGAGTTTGACAGAGCACTGAAAGACCTGAGTCGAAACAAGGCCCCGGATGTAGACAACATTCCATTAGAACTACTGACGGCCTTGGGAGAGCCAGTCCTGACAAAACTCTACCATCTGGTGAGCAAGATGTACGAGACAGGCGAAATACCCTCAGACTTCAGGAAGAATATAATTATTCCAATCCCAAAGAAAGCAGGTGTTGACAGATGTGAAAATTACTGAACTATCAGTTTAATAAGCCACAGCTGCAAAATACTAACGCGAATTCTTTACAGATGAATGGAAAAACTGGTAGAAGCCGACCTCAGGGAAGATCAGTTTAGATTCCGTAGAAATGTTGCAACATGTGAGGCAATACTGATCTTATGACTTATCTTAGAAGAAAGATTAAGGAAAGGCAAACCAACGTTTCTAGCATTTGTAGACTTAGAGAAAGCTTTTGACAATGTTGACTGGAATACTCTCTTCCAAATTCTAAAGGTGGCAGGGGTAAAATACAGGGAGCGAAAGCCTATTTACAATTTGTACAGAAACCAGATGGCAGTTATAAGAGTCGAGGGACATGAGAGGGAAGCAGTGGTTGGGAAGGGAGTGAGACAGGGTTGTAGTCTCTCCCCAATGTTAGTCAATCTGTATATTGAGCAAGCAGTAAAGGAAACAAAAGAAAAATTTGGGGTAGGTATTAAAATCCAGGGAGAAGAAATAAAAACATTGAGGTTTGCCGATGAGATTGTAATTCTGTCAGAGATAGCAAAGGACTTGGAAGAGCAGTTGAACGGAATGGATAGTGTCTTGAAAGGAGGATATAAGATGAAGATCAACAAAAATAAAACGAGGATAATGGAATGTAGTCGAATTAAGTCGGGTGATGCTGAGGAAATTAGATTAGGAAATGAGACACTTAAAGTAGTAAAGGAGTTTTGCTATTTGGGGAGCAAAATAACTGATGATGGTCGAAGTAGAGAGGATATAAAATGTAGGCTGGCAATGGCAAGGAAAACGTTTCTAAAGGAGAGAAATTTGTTAAAATTGAGTATAGATTTAAGTGTCAGGAAGTTGTTTCTGAAAGTATTTGTATGGAGTGTAGCCATGTATGGAAGTGAAACATGCACAATAAATAGTTTGGACAAGAAGAGAATAGAAGCTTTCGAAATGTGGTGCTACAGAAGATTGTTGAAGATTAGGTGGGTAGATCATGTAACTAATGACGAGGTATTGAATAGGATTGGGGAGAAGAGAAGTTTGTGGCCCAACTTGACTAGAAGAAGGGATCGGTTGGTAGGACATGTCCTGAGGCATCAAGGGGTCACAAATTTAGCATTGGAGGGCAGCGTGGAGGGTAAAAATCGTAGAGGGAAACCAAGAGATGAATACACTAAGCAGATTCAGAAGGATGTAGGTTGCAGTAGGTACTGGGAGATGAAGGAGCTTGCACAGGATGGATTAGCATGGAGAGCTGCATCAAACCATGCTCAGGACTGAAGACCACAACAACAACAACAATAAAGCTTAAGATAATTTGAACCACAACAGCAGCATCTGTTTTCCCGAGATTCTCTCCCTTCCTGCAAGTAACGTTCGCAGACTTGTAAATATCCTTTTTTATTCTTATTCATTTTCTTTTTATACTCATATGCAATGGATCTATACTGCGAACATGTTGCTCAAGTGTGGCACTGGAGATACTATTAAGTACGTAGCAAACACTCAGACATCCTGAAGAAGGGGAGCTTACCGAGCCCCTCCCCCTGCTGTGCCCTTACAATCTGGAGTTCAGAGTTTCTGTTTACATATTTTGTAATAATTACCAATTTTCTGGCACATAATAAGTTTCTTGTGTCATATACAAAATTTAGCTTCATGGCATGACACATCTCAATATCGACTAACTCATTTATATCAAAAATGGCAATGTGAATTTTAAAATTTTCCCAGCGAATTGACTGTTCAAACAAATTTTGGGCTTGAACGACGATCGGCTGCAAGCCCGAAATTTGTTTGAACAAAAATGGCAATGTTGAACTCTCCCCTCCCCCCCCCCCCCCTCTCCCCATGATAAATTTATGTGGACACACATGAATAATTACAATAGGAAAAGAAGATAATAGTGATTGTTAAGAATATTTATTTAGAAAAAGGAAAATACAAATACATCTCTCTTTACACAGTGAACACATTCATGGGATGGAAATAATGGACTAAATGTTGTGTAGTAAAAATATAATACTGATTGTTGAGATCACTGTCAACACAGTCAAAACTATTGATATAAATATAGCACATTCCAACACATCTCCTTACAGTTATATCACAATCAAATTACATTCAATATTTATCAAAATTTTACAGATTATCCTTGCTCAAAGATTTGGTAAAAATATCTGCTACATTGCTTTCTGAATCTGCTTTACAAATGTCTATAGTTCCATTCATATAACATTCATTCACAGAATGGCAATGTGCTTCCATTTACTTTGAATTTTTAGTAAGGTTAATAATAAATAATTAAAATATTCAGTACTGGGTGCCCCTGAGTTTTAACAGACTTCTCAGATTTTGCATCAAGAACTTTACATTCACTTGTTTAGTTATTCGTTTCCAGGTTTTATTCTTATTTAAACTTCTGATTTTCTTATCCCTTGCTCACTTCCAATTTCTGACTTGTTGCTATTCGTTGTCTCCTCAAAATTTTGTGTACTGTTAGAAGTTTACATAAATGGAGTTAGTCATGACATAATAATTAAATATATCAGGCACTCTGTGTTTTCTGGCTGACCTTTTCAACTCTTGTTCCTGTTTTTATTTATAATTGCTTGGACACCCTTTGATACCTTTTTCTTCCACTTGCTCATATACTGATCTATTTTCTATGCTTTTGCACTCAGAATCACTAAAATATTCACTCCCTCAATCAGAGTCCCTAATATCAACACATCTGACATTATCTTCCACAGTATAAACATATCTCGCAATGACAACTTTGTTGTTAATCAGTACTCTTTATCCAACTTCACTGTACCCTATTAAAATTCCCAAGTCTACTTAATGACCTCACTTTAACTTTATAAGTTGCTCTGACACTCATACAAAGACCCTAATTCCATAGAACTTAAAATGTTCAACATTAGGTTTCTTCCCAAACAATATCGCACAAGTTTTTCTTTCAATAATATTAGATAAGTTCTGCTTTTAAAGTATGCAGCTGCAAAAACCACTTCAGGCCAAAATCTCTTATTTTCTCTCACTTCAGCTGACAGGCATCTTGACATATCAATAACAGATTTGTTTTATCTTTCAGCTGTACCATTTAATTTATGTACACAGGAAGGACTTGCATTTAAAGTGATTCCTTTCTGACTTGTAAAATGACGCACATATACATTTAAATATTATTTTCCATTTTCACATCTCAATTTCTTAATAGTTTTATCAGTTAAATTTTCAATTTCATTAACATATTGCACAAAACAATCATAAACTTGATTTTTAGATAACATGTAGACTCTGTCTGTTTTATTCTAATCATCAATAAAAGTGAGAAAATATCTTTCCCCAGCAAACCTTGAGTTGAGTGAGGTCCATTCAGATCACTATGAATAATCTCTAATGTTTCTGTTGCTTTGCTTCTATTATTTTCAAAAGGTAAATTGTGTGTTTGCTTTCAATACATACACGATAAATTTTGGATCTAAATTCATTGGCAGTCCATCTGTTAACTGGTGTTTACACAACATATTCAAATAATTAAAATTTACATGTCCAAGTGTACAATGCCATTTGTCCTTTACTACAAGCTATCCACATCACTGACACTATCTACATTAATCTCTTTCTTGTTAATTTTGCTTGTCATTTTACACAGCCTATCTTCTTCCTAAGCAATCACAATTAAATTATAGTCTTTATTAAAAATCTTTGAGATATTGCCTAAAGATACAATTTCATGTTTTTCTGTTACTTTAGCATAGCTAATCAAATTTCTGCCAATGCCTTTGACATAAAATAAATTTTTCATTTCAGTTGGAATCATGTCATTATAATCTGTAAAATAACTAATTATGTTTCTTATTTTTTTAATTTGCGAAACTTTACCATATGCAGTTTATACATTCACAGGCTCGTTTGAAGTTATGCATCATAAAAATAATTTTCATTATTAAAAACATGATCTGTGCCACTACAATCTAATAATCAACACTGTGCGACAATGAAAATTTAAATCAAATGGAAATAGCCAATTCCTATCAATTCTAATGTGCTGATCACGAATATCAAACAGGCAATTCAAAGTTAGCTTTGGTTTTCATATTGCACTCTTTTATTACAGTGAGATAACTATATACAGATTTTTATGTTAAGTTTAAAATCAAATATTGTAATAGTTTGTCAAAGCAGTGCTTTTATGTATTGGTAATGAGCTTCCTTCTATTCCAGTTGGGCATGGTGTGCATAAGAAAGAGTCATACCAAAACATGACAATTTTACCAGAATCCATCAAGTATAATGACTCTCAGTGGCAGATTTGAGGTGACTTGAAAGCGGTAGCACTGCTATTAGGTATACAGTTAGGGTATACTAAATATTGCTGCTTTCTCTGTGAATGGGATAGCCGAGCTCATGTATATCATTACAGTAAACATGACTGGCCCACCAGAAAATCTCTTCAACCAGGTATAGAAAACATTAAGCGTGAATCTCTAGTAGACCCTAAAAATATTCTGCTCCCACCCTTGCACATCAAGTTGGGTCTCATGAAAAACTTTGTTAAGGGAATGAACAAAGATGGTGATGTATTTAAGTACTTAAGGCAAAAATTCCCTTACTTAAGTGATGCCAAAGTAAAGGAGGGCATCTTTATAGCCCCACAGATTCGAGAGATTGTAGATAACATGTTGTTATCTTATGAAAAACTTGATTGCAACATGTCATTGAAAATGCATTTCTCACATAATCATCTTGACTTCTTCCCCAAAAATTGTGATGCAGTAAGTGATGAACATGGGGAGCAATTTCAAGATATTGCCACATTTGAGAAGAAGTATGCTGGAAAGTGGAGCCCTACTATTTTAGCAGATTACTGCTGGTTTGTCATAAGGGATGTTCCCGAGTATGTGTATAAATGTCAAGGCAAGCAAAAATGGTCATCTTGTGAATTTATCTCGGAACAAAACATGTAATGGTATATGCTGTATATATGGACATTTAACATTTGTAATCCTTTATATACATTGGTGACCAGTTAATTTATGTATTCCTTTTTTGTGCTTTATATAGTTCTGGTACAAAGTAGACTTACAAAGTATTTTCATTGATGTAATACTATCTTCATTTTTTCTTAATATTTTACTTTTGTACTTCCAGAATGGCACTGAAATTTATCAATGCGTAACACATAACATAATTCAAGTAGTTATTCCCTTAAAATTTGTTGTGCTGAATCTTGGAATAGGAATGCATATTTAGTTTGTGAGTTATTTATACAAAAATGTAGATTACTTAAAAAAAAAAAAAAACTATACCTTAATATTTATGAAGATGATGATTTTGTATCATTTTATACTGAAATAAACATAACTAACTCAAAATCATGCAATTTACACACTTTCACTTAAAATTTGTTGTTCAGTGCAATCAGTCTGAACATTGTTACCTGATTCTACATTATTACACACCACTGTAGGCTTTACCTCCATTACAAAACTGTTCATGCTTGTTCCATTCTGTTGAAATTCTCAGTGTCCTGGGTAATGACTGCTTCTTGGACCATAATATTCACTTCTAGCACATGACCAGTTGTTGCTGCCCCAACTGTGCTAACCACTTTGCCCATGTTCGAAACCACTGTGACTGCATCCATGGTGATGTCCATGAATCTCTACTTGTTCTTGTCTGGTGACATATCCGTAATGCAACTGCTCCCACTAGCTCTTACCAGTTTTCTTTTCAGTGTGAAATGCATTGAATTTTACTTTTTCACTTCCATCCTTGTCCTTTAAATCTGTCATCTAAACTTTACTTCTAACATGCCCAACTGTCTGATTTTCTTCTTGCAAAACATTGCTCAAGTCCTGAAATTGCTCAAGGATTCCAGCAAGGTTCTCAATATGTTGTTTAGCTTCTCATTTTCTGATACTTTTGTACCCACTGTTTTAATTCATTCACCATTGTTTTTTCAAAAATACTGAAGGATGTTGTTGTGTCACTCTATAGTCTTTTCACCTAAGTTTGTCCAACTAGTTTCTGGGTGCAATTTGTTGTGCTGTTGATTCCTCAGAATATAATTCATAAAACTTTTTCACTATCTCAAATGCAGCTTCATTATCACTCTAGTTGCTTGTTTGAAATTGCTCTGTATATGTAATTCACTGTAGTCAGATTTTCTTCATCCCAAATATCCACCTTGTCCATGCTCATTTTTGCTCTTGAAGCCACTGTATAGCATTTCTTCATTTTCAGATACCTTTCCATTCTCCATTTCCAGTTCCCCTGGTCTTCTCCATCTAACACCAGTTTATTAATGTCAGCCATGTCCAATTTCACAAAGCACACTCTTGAATAACAATCTTCTTTTTAGTTCACAACCAATCTCTGCTTTTCCAAATGACACCCTTCTTTTGCAGTTTATGGCCACTAACTGCTACTACAATGTTAAGTATATTTATTTAGGAAAACATAAATAAAAATACATCTGTTTTTACAAAGTGAACACATTCATGACATGGAAGTAACTGACTAACTGTTATGCAGTAAAAATATAATACATGTTCTTGAGATCACTATTGTCACAGTCAATACTATCAATGTAATTGTACCACATTCCAACAAGGTTAATATTTGACAAACATTGTATGTCTTATTAAGTTTCCTTTAATTTACGTCTATGGTCACAATCTTTTTTGTTTAACAGATTACTGATTTCAGTCTTTAATGACAATCATCAGATCTGTTTCATAAAAACAAAGTCCTGATGTAGTGCTGCCATAATGGCATCATCAAATGTTAAACGCGGACAATGCCACTTTGGCTGCAGTACATTAGGACTTTGTTTTTATGAAACAGATCTGATGATGGTCATTAAAGACCAAAACCAGTAATCTGTTAAACAAAAAAGATTGTGACCATAGATGTAAATTAAACGAAACTTATTACATATATGGGTCACTGTGTTTTTTCGCGACGATGTCGCAGCTTGTGAAAGTATGCCTTATTTTCATTATATGTAACAGTTTTGAATATGGTGACACTAAATTAACTACAATGTGACATTTTGTTTAGATAAATATTTATTTCTCAGACATTTAATGCTATCAGAAGGAAAATTCACTAGTGAAAACTACAAAATTATGAGAGATAACTGATGACCAGTATCTACTCTCTGGAGAAAAAGATGTAGTACTGATGATAGACACATATAGAAGTACATGAAACTTCTTATCATTCAGAACTATTAATTCATTCTTCAGGGAGGAGAGATGGGGATAAGAACCTTCAACATCGCAGCCTGTCATCAATCGTTGGTTAATGTATTAAAAAACTGAAAACCCGCCTCGATTGCGAAAACACTAGGTGCTTTTTTCGCAATCGAGGCAGGTTTTTAGTTTTTTAATAGAGATGGGTATATTGGGTCAAGTTAGAAAGGAAGGAGAGGTGACTCAGATCTAAGAATTAGAGGCGTCCACCTGCTATGAGGACAGAGGAGAGACAGAGATGAAGAGAGAGAGAGAGAGAGAGAGAGAGAGAGAGAGAGAGAGAGAGAGAGAAAGTAGGCCAAAGACAGGTCACTGGTAGGCACTGTACCATTTACTTTTTCCATTTTCACAGTAATGAGAGATGGTTTAGTGTGCACAGGAGATCATCCTTTAATCTGGTGTTATGGATATAGTACACACTATTTTTTATCATAATGGGAGGACTTGTTTACTAGAACATGTCAGAGATTGAAATTACACTGATGGAAAAAAGACTGCCGTACCAAAAAATATTTAATGTACTGTAATGAAGTTTTGGGAATACATTTTTGTACATAACATATCCATCATTAACACTGCAGGATCACAGTATAATGCAAGTGTGAGATAAGCCATTGGAAATGTGAAATGCTTGTACATTAATAACTGGTATAACTTCCAGAATGTTGAATGCAATCATGCAAACATGCCTTCATTGTGTTGTACAAGTGCCAGATGTCAGTTTGTGGGGTGGAGTTCCACACCTGTTGCATTTGGTTGGTCAATACAGGGACAGTTCATGCTGTTTGCGGATAATGCTGGAGTTGTCATCCGATGATGTCCCATATGTGCTTGATTGGAGACAGATTTAGTGATCAAGCAAGCCAATGCAGCATGTTGAGCCAGTGTGGAGTATCTTGGGTTACAACAGCAGTATGTGAGTACATGTTATCCTGCTGGAAAAAACCATTTGGAATGCTGCCCATGAATGACAGCACAACAGGTCAAATCACCAGACTGACGTACAAATTTGTAGTTAGGAAGCATGACATAAACATGAGAGTACTCCTACTGCCATGCAAAATCACACCCCAGACCATAACTTCTTGTGTAGGTCCAGTGTGTCTAGCCCACAAACTGGTTGATTGCAGGCCCTCAACTGGCCTCCTTCTAACCAAAATATGGCCATCACTGGCACTGAGGCAGAACCAGCTTTTGTTAGAAAAGACAACAGGCCTCCACCCTGCCCTCCAAGCAGCTTTTGATTGACACCACTGAAGTCAAAATGGAAGTGGTTTGGGGTCAGTGTGCACAACACTGGGCGTCTGGCTTGGAGCTGTCCTTCAAGTAATTGATTTGTAACAGTTCAATGTGTAACTGTAGTGCCAGCTCATGCTCAAATTTTTGCTGCCAATGCAGTATGATGCACCAGCACCACATGCTGAACACAATGGTCTTCCCACTTGTACCAAGTGGCCATCTGGAGCCTGGTATTCTTGTGACTACATTCTCATGTCCATCACTGCTAGCAATTGTGTAAAATGGCTACATTCCTGCCAAGACTTTCTGCAGTATCACAGAACGAAAATCAAGCTTCTCGTAGGTCTAGTACACAACATCATTCAAACTCATTGAGGTGTTGATATTGGCATCTTTGTCACTTTGAAGGCATTTTTGTCTAACATCAGCTCACCACATCCAATCCCAAAGGTAAGTAATGCTCTCAACTGTTACAGTATTTATTTAAAGTGAACCACATTTGCATTCTCATAGTGGTGCTACTAGTACCACTCTTATGTGACTGGCACAAAATCAAAACAGACATCACTTTTCCAATGTAGAAATGTCTGCCAACTTACATTTACATTGTACAACTCCTTCTTGCTAATGAAATTTTTTTCTGTCGGTGCTTTATGAAATTATGATCATAATTTCCAGCTGTTTGAAAATGACATGACACACTATTCTTGGAATATGGGTATCACTGTTCTTCTCAGTGCCATGAAGACTATCTCTCAAATTGACATGTCATCCTAGAAAGGAAACAGCCAAAGTAACTGATTTCAAGAAAGTAATGTTTTTAAGACATGACATCATTATCAAGGAAAATGTTGCTGATAACAAGTGTTTTAGTGTCTGTACAATATAATGTTCTCATTTCAGCTTATTATACATTGATGAAATGTATGATGAGATAAAAGAAATTATTCAGATAGTGAAGGGAGACAAAAATTTAATAGTCATGGGAGGCTGGAATTCGATTGTAGGAAAAGGGAGAGAAGGAAATGTAGTAGGTGAATATGGATTGGGGGTAAGAAATGAAAGAGGAAGACACCTGGTAGAATTTTGCACAAAGCACAGATTAATCATAGCTAACACTTGGTTCAAGAATCATGAAAGAAGGTTGTATACATGGAAGAAGCCTGGAGAAACTGACAGGTTTCAGATAGATTATATAATGGTAAGACAGAGATTTAGGAACCAGGTTTTAAATCGTAGGACATTTCCAGGGGCAAATGTGGGCTCTGACCACAACCTATTGGTTATGAACTGTAGATTAAAACTGAAGAAATTGCAAAAAGGTGAGAATTTAAGGAGATGGGACCTGGATAAACTGACTAAACCAGAGGTTGTACAGAGTTTCAGGGACAGCATAAGGGAACAATTGACAGGAAGGGGGAAAGAAATACAGTAGAAGAAGAATGGATAGCTTTGAGGGATGAAGTAGTGAAGGCAGCAGAGGATCAAGTAGGTAAAAAATTGAGGGCTAGTAGAAATCCTTGGGTTGTTGTTGTTGTGGTCTTCAGTCCCGAGACTGGTTTGATGCAACTCTCCATTCTACTGTATCCTGTGCAAGCTTCTTCATCTCCCAGTACCTACTGCAGCCTACACCCTTCTGAATCTGTTTAGTCTGTTAGTTTTTACCCTCCACGCTCCCCTCCAATACTAACTTGGTGATCCTTTGATGCCTCAGAACATGTCCTACCAACCAATCCCTTCTTCTAGTCAAGTTTTGCCACCAACTCCTCTTCTCACCAAATCTATTCAATACATCCTCATTAGTTATGTGATCTACCCATCTAATCTTCAGCATTCTTCTGTAGTACCACATTTTGAAAGTTTCTATTCTCTTCTTGTCCAAACTATTTATCGTCCATGTCTCACTTCGATACATGGCTACACTCCAAACAAATACTTTCAGAAACACTTCCTGACACTTAAATCTATACTCAATGTTAACAAATTCCTCTTCTTCAGAAATGCTTTCCTTGCCATTGCCAGTCTACATTTTATACCCTCTCTACTTCGACCATCATCAGTTATTTTGCTCCGTAAATAGCAAAACTCCCTTACTACTTTAAGTGTCTCATTTCCTAATCTAATTCCCTCAGCATCACCCGACTTAATTTGACTACATTCCATTATCCTCATTTTGCTTTTGTTGATGTTCATCTTATATACTCCTGTCAAGACACTATCCATTCCGAACCTCAAAGTTTTTATTTCTTCTCCATGGATGCTGAAAGTTTCGAGTTCCTCATCTAGATATGACTACTTTTTTAATCTAGTTTAAAATGAACATATATATCTTTCTGCTCATTTTAGTTGTCCTTTGTACTTTGGTAATCATTGTTACCACAGTCACATCATGGTCAGTGATACCAGTTTTGATGTGGGTATCCTCAAAGAGGTCATGTCTGTTTGTTGCCATTAGATCCAATACATTTTCATCATGAGTGGGGTTCCTAACTATCTATTCTAGGTGGTTTTAAGGGAAGGCACTGGTATCTGTAAGAAGTATATTATTAAATTTGATGTGAAAAGACAATGGCACAGACAAAGGTCATATGGTTCAAAAATTACTATCTGCTTATGCTACCAAAAATCAATTGAATAATGTATTTTAAAAGACTATGGCTCCTACCATATTTTGAAATGGGACTATGGCATTTGCTGTCCCACAACAGCAAATTTATGTGTGAGAAATTAAGTGGTGTAACTTTTTTTTTTGTAGATCTGAATGGAATATACAGAGTAAAACTATGTTGAAAATTGGGATTTTTATGCTGTTGTTTTGACAGTTAGAATAGTGTGCTGCCCATAAGTTTACTCCATTCTCTATTGAGACTGATACAAACATCAAGTACCATTTGCCTCAGTGGTGCTTGTTTCCAAAGAAAGTAGCATAAGCTTCTGTTCCAATCAAACAGGTTGTAATCTCCCCCTCTCTTCTTTGCTGTTGTTCTTACTATCGTCAATCGTAAAGTCTTTTTTAAAAAAATATGAGAGGAGTAAGATTTACAATAAACTTTTTACTTATCTTCTTTTCTTGTAGTTGGCTCCAGTTCTTCATGCTGAAATTTTCTCATTTTAGGTTCCCATATTCCAATTGACATGAAAAATTTTGATGAATGCCTGTGCAGATATTTTTTGATCTTTATTTGTTTCACATTTTACTATACCCTTCGGTCTTTTGAATTTTCACATTGGCTAAGTGGAAATTACAGTGTTCTTCCAAAATACAAAAACGCATCCGATCATGTCAGAGGCATGCCCACTACTACACTCTGTGGTAATAACAATATTCAAAAGGGTTTACAGTTTTTCTTGGCAAATGAATTTCTAGTTATTTATATTATTATTTTATAAATGAATCCAGAAATAAACATAATAAACAGTGCCAAATTGCGTAACTAATAATCGAAATTTTCAGTGTGGCAAATATTTCGTAACAAAAATAAAGTAATTCAATTTGATAGTTTTTTGCTTGAAATATAACATATTATGTGTAAAATTATATGAAATTTTTCAGATAAACAGTTGAGATAATATTGATCTGTCCAAAATTGAAAAATTGGTTCTGGTATTGACTACTTCTGTTGAGGAAAAGTAATGCTAGAGGAGGTTGTCCCTTTACAAGGTGAAGAAAAAAGTCTGTTTATTTTTACTCCTTACTTTCTTGTCTGATACATATCTGCAGTTCAGGCACTAGAAATATCATAGGATGATTCTAAAAATGCATGTGGCTGTTGTTTTTTTATGTTGTTCAAGAGATTTTTGGTAGTGTAAGCATCTATATGTTTGGTATTTAAATTACTTCCTCTTCATGAACCATGGTCATTTCTATGGTTGGTTTGCTTGTGTGCCTCAACAATGCAGAAAACCATATTATGGATGCAACACCTTTAGTATCTAGCTAGACTAACATATTATTCCTGAAGAGGGATAGCTCGAATGCTACGGCTTTGTAACAATGGACATTGTGGCCTTTATATGTTGGTGCTACAAATGCCAGAAATCAAGGGGAAACTACAACTGTTATAATTCATCAGAACATGAAGTATATATTTTTAAATGATGATGACATTCTCTTGCACAGAAAGAGTTTCCCATTTGAGTTTCTAAAAGGGGAATAATCAGGAGGTTGTTCTCATTAAGGAAAATCTGTGGTTCTATGAGTTGATATGTGGAACTTTAGATTCCTTGATGTGGTAGGCAGACTAGAGAATTTTAAAAGGGAAATGGAGAGGCTGAAATTAGATATAGTGGGAATTGGTGAAGTGTGGTAGCAAGACTTCTCGTCAGAGGAGTATAGGGTTATCAGTATATAATGAAATAGAGGTGGGCAATGAGGAACTAAGTCTAATAATGAATAATAAAACAGAAATGCCAATGGGTTACTGTGAACAGCATAGTGGATCCATGCATAGAAAATTCAACAGCAACTAAGACAGTACTAGTTTATATGCCTACTGTCTTCATAGAAAATGAAAAGATTGAAATACTGGATGACAACATAAAAGAAATTATTCACATTGTTAAGGGAGAAAATTTAGTTGTGATTGGGGACTAGTATTCAATTATTGGGAAAAGAAGAAACGAAAAAATAATAGGAGAACATGGACTGGAGAAAAGGAACAAAAGGGGAAGCAGCCTAATGGTATTTCGCACAGAGCATAATTTAATCAATAGTAACACTTGGTTTAATATTAAATAAATTTAAAAAAAGGCTATATGTATGGAAGAGACATAGAGACATCTGATGATTTGGGTTATATTGTTTACTGGTAAGAGATAGATTTCAATACCAGACTTTAAATGGAAAAACATTTCCAGGGGCAGATGGAGCCTATGATCATAATTTATTGGCAATGGCTGCAGATTAAAACCAGAGAAAACGCAGAAAGGTATCAATTAAGGTGATGAGATGTGGATAAGTTAAAAGAACCAGATGCTGTTGTGAGATACAAACAGAGAAATAGCTAATAATTGACAGAAAAAGGCAAAGGCATAGAATAGAAGGTGAATTTGTCACTTTGAGAGATGAATTAGTGAAGGCATACAATGGTCAAACAAATGAAAAATTAATTTTAGTTAAGTGAAGTTAATTTTAGTAGAAATTATTGGCTCATATGAGATATGGATGATAGACAAACATCTGTATGAATATTAAGAGCTCAGATACCTAGACAGTATTAAGGAAAGAAAGGAAGTTGAATGACTGAAAGAATATATGGAAGAGCTACACAACAGAGGTGGAACTGAAGAAAAATTACAGAAAAGTAAGTACATTTAAATGAAATGGGAGTTATGATTCTGTGAGAATAACTTGTTAAAACACTGAAGGACCAGACTGAAACAAGGGCCATGTAGTTGAGAACATTTCCTTGGAATTAAGAGATCCTCAAGAGAGAGCCAGCCATAACAGAGCTAGTCAAACTGGTATTCAATATATAAGAGCCAGGCAAAATACCCTCAGACTTCAAGAGGTATGTAATAATTCCAATTTCAAAGATTACAGTTGTTGACAGGTGTGAATATTGTTGAAACATGTTGTTGACACTAATATTTACCTTATAAGACAGGTTGAAAGAAAGTTAACTTACATTTACAATGAATGTTAATCAGAAAAAGCTTATGACACTGTTGATTGGAAAATGTTCTTTGAAATTGAAATGGTAGCAGGGATAAAATACAGGGAGTGAATGGTTATTTACAATGTAACAAAGAGCACTCCAGGTTATAAGAGTCAAAGAACATGAAAGGGAAGCAGTAGAGAGGCAGGGAGTGAGGCAGGGATTATTTGAGAGGACACTTCCTGAGTTATCAAGGAATTGTAAATTTGGCAATGTATGTATGTGGAGGGAGGTCAAAGGTAAAAGTTGTAGAGAGAGAACAAGATTGACTACAGTAATCAGGTTAAACACGTTATGTAGAAATGAAAAGTCTTGCACAAGAGAGACTAGCCTAGAGAGCTGCATTAAACCAATCTTTGAACTAAAGACCACAACAACAATAACAACAAGTGGATAAGGATCATAATATTCTGAAATGTACTACTACAAATTTGCAACTCACCAAACACAAAGATATAGTGTCCTACTAGTACAGTAACAATGCATCACAATTGGAATTAGCAACATCTTTGTCTCCCCTTCACCCAGCATCAGGAGGGGTTAGGACATTTATGCCAATTCTCCACTTTCTCCTGAATTCTTTGTCTATAACTTTTTCGTTCCAGGCAAGATTCCTTCTTCTTAAACAGGTCTTGATTGAGTTAATCCATCTTGGTCTGGGTTTCCCTCTTGCCCTCAAATGTGGCCCATTGGTGTCAGTAACATATACAAATACCTGGGTCTCTCAGTCTCTGAGGGTACAAATAGGATAATCACATTGGGTCAGTCATAGGTAAAGCAGATAGCAGATTTCATTGATAGGATAATGAGAAAATGCAGTTAGTCTATAAAGGAGACAGTTCACAAAACCAGCACAAAGCCTATCCTACAGTATTGCTCAAGTGTGCAGGATCTATAATGAGTAGGACTAAATGGGTATATTGACAGTATACAAAGAGATGAATAGTCACAGGTCCCTCCCAGAGGACACCACCTTACATAAAAAAGGCGGAGCGGGGAATTCAACAGAAGTCTCGGAAACTGGAAAACATGTATCATAACCCCACAAAAGGAAACAGATAAATGATCTGACAGTAGCATCATGGAATGTGAGAACAATGCTTCAGCCTGGAAAAATGAAAGAAATAGCCAATGAAATGTTAAAATTTAAATATGATGTCATGGGGCTACAGGAAATAAGATGGCAAGGGAATGGGCACATAGATAACCTGAGTACTCATTGGTATATAGTGGACCAGAAGAAAGAACAAGCCAACTTGGAACAGGGTTTATAATAACTAGGGAAGTTAGGAAAAGCCTTCTAGAAGTTGAACCCATAAATGAAAAGATTAGCAGACTCAGACTAAGAGGGAGATTTAGGAATATATCAATAGTGAATGCACAGGCACCAACAGAGGAGAAACAGGATACAATTAAATAACAATTCTATGAAGACCAGAAAAAGTATGCTGCGCAGTACCTAAATATGACCTGATGCTAGTAATAGGTGATTTTAATGCAAAAATAGGGAGAAATGAACATCCATTTGAAGTTTCTGGAAAATATTCACTACATGAAGAAAACAATGAGAATGGAGACTTACTATGCCAAATCACAGCAAGGAATAATATGAATATTAAAAGTACCTGCTTCCCACACAAAAGGATCCATCTGAGTACTTGGAAGTCTGTAGTCAATGGAGTAGTCAATCAGATTGACCATATTTTAGTGATTTCACACCACTCCATGTCAGTTGCAGATGTATGGAGCTGCAGTGGATCAAAGTGTGACTCAGATCACTTTGTGATCAAATCAGTCTTGAGAGAGAAACTGTCACTATAGTTCAATTCTTTTATCTTGGCGGTTCATGCATGCTCGCCCAGACGTGGGAGATTGCTGCGTTACCAATTGTACACGCCAAGAGAAGCAGCGCCATAGTATAGTTCGCAAACTTACGTTTAGTGGGGAGTGTCATCATTGCACTGCTCGCCTGTGCAGACACATGGTGTTTCGACTGCTTTGACACACTTTATCATTCGATTTCACAAAATCTATTTGGCCCAAAAATTTGATTTTTACACATCTTCTTGACTGATACCTTGCCCCATAAATGACTTAATTTTGTTTTGATGTTCAACGCAGTTATTGTGCAGCATTAGATGTAGTAAACAATTGCACGAAATTTTGAAGAGTTTGCAGAGGTAAAAGTCCATAGTGTATGCTTTCTGTATGGCCTATTTTAGTTGCCACTAGAAATTTCAAAAAATTACATTCAAACGAATAAAATTCATGAAGTAAGACACTTGGATATTGTTCTTAAAATAAAGAAAATATTAAGCACTGATCAAGGTTTGAACTCAGAACCTTTTGCTTAGTTGCCATACGCTAACATAGCTCGTCATTAAATATATATCCTGGAGGACTTTAAAATATCATGCAAAATACCGACAAACATTGTTGGTATGATTATGAATTATTCCCATTTCGTCGAAGTACAATAAGAAATAAACAATTACCGCTGTTCTTTATTGCGAAAAAGCGGTTAGTGAGAATGATACAAACAACTTTCCTTGCTATCACCTGAATTAGGAGGCTTATTGCTTGTTTGGTTTAATTAATTAATAGAATATGAAGCAATTGGTATAAAGAATGCTTTTTCCAAACTTTCCATAAAAGAAAGTATGCTATCAAGACATTGCTTTTGTTCAGTTACTTTATTTATGACTGAACATTTCTAAAACTGAAGACACTCATCCGTGCTCTGCACTGCAGTCCAGCTCTGGCAATGTCGTTCTCTGTTCATTGGCTGACTGTGTTTTGTGACGTCAGATGCGCAGAACGAACCTAAACTCGGCCGGGTTCATAAATGACGTGCACTTTAATAACAGAATATGAAAGATGATGAAATGGAATACAGACAAACTGAAAATCCCTTATGAAGTAAAAAAAAAAAAAAAAAAAATATCAAGTAACACTAAGCAGAAAGTTGAGCAATGAAGAGACCACAGTAGTAGAAGGTGAAAAGTGGAACAGGATTGAAAAAGCCATTTAAGATGCTGCAGAGGAAATAATAGGCATAAGAAGGAATAGAAAAACCCAGGAATGGTTTGATGAAGATTGCATGTCAACAATGCAGAAAAAGAACATGGCAAGAACAAAAGTGCTACAGAGACAAACCAGAAATAGTGTGGAACAATGTAGAGAATTAAGGAGAAGAGCTAACAGACTGTGCAAGAGATAGAAAAGAGAGTGGACTAAGAAGAAATTTCAGGATATAGAAGAGTTAAAGGAACAGAGTGAAATAAGGAAGTTCTATGATGCTGTAGGCAAAATGAAGAATAGATTTCAGATAAAAACAATGGCCTGTTCCAGCAAAGATGGGAAAATGATAAGGGAGGAAGAACAAATAGTGGGAATATGGGCAGAGTATTTCAAATATACACTAAGCATCAGCCTAGAAGATGAAGAGACAGCTGCAAAGGAGGAAAGAGTGGAGCTGGAAGTATACAATGATACCAATGAGCCAAGAAAGCCAACACTACAAAAGGTCTCCCATGGTGTGCACAAGACAAAAACAATCAAGCCCCTGAGGAAGACAGCATAGTCACTGAATTTATAAAAACTGGTGGTGAGGCTGTAATAAAGGAACTGCACACATTAATATCAGATATATGAGAAACAGAAACTATGCCACATAATTGGAAAACTGCAATAATAATCCCCATTTATAAGAAGGGGACAGAACAGCATGTGAAAACTATAGAGGTGTAACACTCCTAAGCACAGCTATAAGATCTTCACAAGTATATTAAATTAAAGGATACAGAAGTGTGCAGAAGGCATACTAGGGGAATATCAGTGTGGCTTTCGACCAGACAGAGGAACAACTGGAATGAGATTTTTCACTCTGCTGCAGAGCGTGTGCTGATATGAAACTTCCTGGCAGATTAGAACTGTGTGCCGGACTGAGACTCGAACTAGGGACCTTTACTTTTTGCGGGCAAGTGCCCTATCATCTGAGCTACCCAAGCACGACTCATGCCCTGTCCTCACAGCTTCACTTCTGCCAGTGCTTCATATCCTACCTTCCAAACCTTACATAAGCTCTCCTGGTGGAGCACTTGCCCGCGAAAGGCAAAGGTGCCGAGTTCGAGTCTTGGTCCAGCACACAGTTTTAATCTGCCAGGAAGTTTCAGAGGAACAATTGATTGAATATTTGTGATAAGACAAATGATGGAAAAGTTCTATGAATATGATGTAGATCTGCATTTCCTATTCATCGACTTCAGACAAGCCTTTGACAGCATAAATTGGCAAGAACTGTACAGAGTACTGGAAGAAGTTGGTATATGTGCTAAACTAATAAGAGTAATCAGAATGACAATGACTGAGACAAGAGCAAAAGTAAAGGTCCTTAGCAGAAAAAGTGAAAGCTTTGACTTTAATAAAGGCATGAAGCAAGGTGATAGTCTCTCCACTGTCATATTCAATATAGCCCTCCATAGTGCAGTAAAAATCAACAAAAGAGGCACCATATTTATGAAAACTAGCCAGCATACGCTGATGACATTACTATGGTAGGAAGAAGTATCAATACACTCCAAGAAACATACCAGGCAATGGAAACAGAAGCCTTAAAAAGTGGTCTCATAGGAAAAGAAAACAAAACAAAATATATTGTAATGTCATAATCTGAGGCCAGAAGAACCCTAAAATCCTAAACATCAATGGGAAATGCTTTGAAGGAGTGTCCTCTTTTAACTACTTGGGAACCCTAATAACAAATGATAACAGTATTTGAAAGGCTGAAAGGGAAAGAATACAAGCAGCAAACAGAGCTTACTTTGCAAATATGCAACTTTTCAGGAATAGCCTTGTTACAAGAAAAACAAAACTGCTAATATATAATTCCCTAGTCCACCCAGTTATCACATAGGGGTCAGAGGTATGGACATTGACAGAACATGATAAAAATGCACTAAGAACCATTGAGTGGAAAATACTATGCTAAACCAATGGGCCAATAAGGGAGGAAGAAGGCTGGAGAATACGCTGCAATGCCGAATTACAAAAGTTAATACAAGGTTGAGACGTAATAAAATTTGTGAAATCACAGCAAATACAATGGCTAGGACACTTGGAGAGAATGGCAGAGGATAGAATTCCAAAGAAAATCATGAAAGGTGTGATCCATTCAGCTAGACGAAAAGGGAGACCTGGAAGAAGATGGATTGACAATGTAATAATGGATCTCACCAGTATGGGAGTCTGGGGTGGAAAAGAGCTGCAAATAACTGGGAAGTGTGGAGGAAGATGGTTGAAGAAGCCAAGGCTTATCAAGGGCTGTAGTGCTACTGAAGAAAAATAGTCGCAGGTGTATTTGTCCTATGGCAGAATATTACAAAAACGCTGAAAAACCTTATCTGCTGAACATTACCTCAACCAGTGCCAACCTGATTCCAGGCCTATGATGCTCTTCCTGCTCAGCTTTATTAACTTTATACTTATCAACAACTACTTTACATTTGAGGGGCGGACTTACAAACAGATCAGGGACAATGTCATGGGAACCAGAATGGCTCCTTCCTATGCCTATCTCTTCATGGGTTGCTTGAAGGGGGCTTTCCTTGGATCAATTAGCCTTCAGCCTCTTGTTTGGGTTAGATAGATTCATGCATCTTTGCCATATGGACTCATAGTGAGGCTGACCTTTTACAAATTTTGGAATCTCCAAATACATTATCCCAATTAAATTTCACATGGTCCTATTCCAAACCCCATGCCACTTTCCTTGATGTTGACATCATTCTCACTTAGGTTATTGTTGTTGTTGTGGTCTTCAGTCCTGAGACTGGTTTGATGCAGCTCTCCATGCTACTCTATCCTGTGCAAGCTTCTTCATCTCCCAGTAGCTACTGCAACCTACATCCTTCTGAATCTGCTTCGTGTATTCATCTCTTGGTCTCCCTCTACGATTTTTACCCTCCATGCTGCCCTCCAATGCTAAATTGATGATCCCTTGATGCCTCAGAACATGTCATACCAACCAATCCCTTCTTCTAGTCAAGTTGTGCCACAAACTTCTCTTCTCCCCAATCCTATTCAATACTTCCTCATTAGTTATGTGATCTACCCATCTAATCTTCAGCATTCTTCTGTAGCACCACATTTTGAAATCTTCTATTCTCTTCTTGTCCAAACTATTTATCGTCCATGTTTCACTTCCATACATGGCTACACACCATACAAATGCTTTCAGAAACGACTTCCTGACACTTAAACCTATACTCGATGTTAACAAATTTCTCTTCTTCAGAAATGCTTTCCTTGCCATTGCCAGTCTGCATTTTATATCCTCTCTACTTCGACCATCATCAGTTATTTTGCTCCCCAAATGGCAAAACTCCTTTACTACTTTAAGTGTCTCATTTCCTAATCTAATTCCCTCAGCATCACCCGATTTAATTCGACTACATTCCATTATCCTTGTTTTGCTTTTGTTGATGTTCATCTTATATCCTCCTTTCAAGACACTATCCATTCCGTTCAACTGCTCTTCCAAGTCCTTTGCTGTCTCTGACAGAATTACAATGTCATCGGTGAAACTCAAAGTTTTTATTTCTTCTTGATGGATTTTAATACCTACTCCAAATTTTTCTTTTGTTTCCTTCACTGCTTGCTCAATATACAGATTGAATAACATTTGGGGTAGGCTACAACCCTGCCTCACTCCCTTCCCAACCACTGCTTCCCTTTCATGTCCTCGACTCTTATAACTGCCATCTGGTTTCTGTACAAATTGTAAATAGCTTTTCGCTCCCTGTATTTTACCCCTGCCACCTTGAGAATTTGAAAGAGAGTATCTCACTTAGGATCAACAAAAAAACTTCTGATCATGTTAAACCTACTAACAAGCAACAGTACTTGCATTCTGACAACACTTTGCGTTTCAAACATTCCATGCCATACGGCCTTGGAATTCGAGGCAAATGTACTTGTCCAGGTGCAGAGCTCTTTACAGCAATACACGACCATTCTCAACTCACAGAAACCCCTACAGCCTAGCTCAGAATCAGATTTACTAGGACTTCACATCCAATCCTGGTACTGCTGTTGCCTCCAAAAACCAACTTGGTGGTACACCTATTGTCACTCAATACTGTTCTCGTCTTCAATGTATTAATTAGCTATTCAACTAGGCACCTTCCTAAAATCATGGCCTGAAATGAAGTCCATTCTGTCTGACATTTTTTCAACCACACTTAGAATAACTTTTTGTCCCCCCCCACTCCTCCCATCCCCTTCCTCCACCCAGTTTCCTCAGTATTCTGGTTGCTCCTTCTGCAGCCATTTCCCTACCCTCTGGCTCCTACCTCACTAACCATCCCTGCTGTAAGACTTGCTCTATGCACCCTCTTACGACCACCTATACCACCCCCATAACTTGCAAAACATATACTATCAAAGGGAGAGCCACTAGCGAAATGACATGTCATGTACCAGCTGTATGTAAACACTGTCTGCTCTTCTACACTGATATGTCTGCCATGAAGTTATCATTTTGCATGAATGTGCACAGAGGTGTATACTGAAGAGCCACTTGTGAAATGACACATCTCATGTACCAGCTGTATGTAAACACTGTTTGGCCTTCTATATTGGTATGTCTACCACCAACTTATCAGTTTGGATGAACATGTGCAGAGGGTGTATACTGGTAACAGACAATGTAGCAGACAATGTAACTGTTGCAGGGTATGTCCTACAACAAGGCAGCAGTTGTGATCTCAGTTCCTATTTCACCACACCATCTGAATCCCCCCCAACATCAGTTTCTCAGAATAACTTAAGTGGGAACCAGCTTTGCAACATGTTCTTGGCTCTTATCAGCCACCTGACATTAATTTATATTAATTTCTTTTTAGTTTTATATATCTTTTATTTTGTGACCAGCTTATTGCCCCCCCCCCCCCCCCCCCCCATTTTCCACCTCACATGTCTACCTTACATAATGCAGTTATCTTTTTGCTCTTGTAAACTGTTACATGATGTTTTGTCAGTAATCTCTGCTTTGCTTATTACCCTACCTTCAACCTTCCCAGGTTTCCAAATCTCATCCCCAGCAATCAGTTTTTCCTTTTCATTCTGTGCAGTCAGTCTCCCTTGATATGTGGTACTGGGTGACTTTTCCATAGCTCTCCCCATTTCCTGAACGATGCCAGTAGTTTTCCTTCATTCCCTTTCCTTCCCCTTCCCTTCAAACCTTCTGCCTGAACAAGGAATCACTGATTCTGACAGCTTGCGCATTTCCCTAACCTTTATGCATGTTTTCTCCTGCCACCACTTAGTGAGTAGATTTTTTTATCTGTCCAATTACATTTCCAGAAATAGCTTTGAGCATATTTATAAAAATTCCAATAACTGCAGCATCTTGTCAATGCAGTTTCATCAAATGAAACATGTTGTTAAAAAACCATTTTAGGTGAAATATAGGTGAAGTAGACTGTCAGATTCAGTTACCTTGATTACAGAATATGATAAAGCTGCTAAATATAACTTCAATGACCTAAGCAATGAGTTTGCTTCACTCAAAACAAACGAATGGAGACTAAAATTATGATAAAAACATAATTTTGTTCAAGGGATATGTTCTAAAGACTTATCTATCGCCATTTTTCTTTTATTTTCAACTAACAGACAGACCTGACTTGCCTGGGTATTCATACTCAAAATTTCCTATTAAAATGGAAAAAAGTTACATATGTTTGCAATGTAATATCGAAAATATTTCCTTTCCACGTATTCATGAATACACCCTAGAACAATTGGAGAAACAAATATGCATGATGTACAAATGTATAAGAACAGCTGTTCCATATGTCTACAATGCAATTTTGTAAATGTCTCTGTGGCAATGCCTATTCATGGTTATTGTTTTCACCTAGCCCAACTGCAAATTTCATGCATGATGTAGCATTTTGTCACACATCTCAGTGTTTATGATATCATATCTCTTGAACTATATGGTATACAAAGACATACTTGTGGTGGCACATTCAGCGGCATATGTAGATATTGTTTGTGGAATGAGAACAGCATGAATGGTAACAGGTTTGTCTGATTCACAGGACAGTTTCACAGAGGTGTTGAAAGAACTGAATTTGCAGATTCTTGAAGATTGATGGAAACTGCCCTGAGAAAGTCTCCCAACAAAAGTTAAAAGAATTAGTTTTAAATGATAACTCTAGTAATATACTAAAAACCCCTATATATTGCTCCCTTAGGGATTGTGGAGAGAAGATTAGATTAATTACATCTCAAACAGACATTTGGACAATCATTCTTCCTACGCTCCATATGTAAATGGAATGGGAAAAGCCCTAATAATGGATACAGTAGGATGTACCCTCTGCCATCCACTTGACAGTGGTTTGCAGAGTGTAGGTATAGACATAGATGTAGATGTTTCATACCAACCAGTTCCTTCTTTTAGTTTAGTTGCGCCTCAATTTCTTTTTTCCCAACTTCAGTTTATTTGTTATTCAATCTACCCATCTAATCTTCAGCATTCTTCTACAGCATGACATTTCAAAAGTTTCTGTCTTATTCTTGCCTAAACTGCCTTTTGTCCACATTTCAATTCCATACCAGGCAACACTCCAAACAAATACCCTCAGAAAAGACATCATAACACTTGGGTCTATATTAGATATTAACAAAGTCCACTTTTCAGGAAAGCTTTTCATTGTATTGCTAGTGTGCATCTTATGTCTCCCATTCTTTGACTACAATCATTTATTTTTCTGCCTAAATAAGAAAACTCATGTACTACTTTTAGTGTTTCATTCCATAATCTCATTTCCCCAAGATCACACGATTAACTTTGACTACATTCTATTGTCCTTGTATTACTTTTATTGATGTTCATCTCATAATCTCTTTTGAAACAGAATCCAGTCCACTGAACTGCTCTTCCAATTCATTAGCCATTTCTGGCAGATTTACAATGTCATCAGCAAACCACAATAGTTAGTATGTTGTATTCCTGAACTTCAATTCCCTTTCAAAATTTCTCTTTGGTTTCCTTCACAGCTTGCTCAGTGAACAGACTAAATAACATTGGGGATAGGTTGTGCCCCTGTCTCACTCCCTTCTTGACTACTGGTTTCATTTCCTTTGAGTCTTATAAGTGCTGTCTATTTTCTGTATAAGTTACAGAAACGGTCTTTTGGTTTCTTTATTTTATACTTGTTACCTTTAAAATTTCAAAGAGTGGAGCCCAGTCCCCATTGTCAAAAACTTTCTCAAAATGCTATAAACATAGTTTTTCCTTACCTTATCATATCTTATAACATAAATTGTAGCTTCAGTATTGTCTTCTGCATTTCAGTATTTCTCTGGAACCTAAAAAGTTCTTCTCCAAGATCCGGCTCTGCTAGTCTTCCAATTTCTGTGTAAATAATTCACATCTGTAATTTGCAAACATCACTTATGGTTTTGTAATATTTACACCTATCAGCACCTGCCATCTTAGGAATTGGTGTTATTGTATTCGTCCTGAAATCTGAGTGTATTTTGCCTCTGCTAAATATCTTGCACACTGGGTAGAATAATTTTGTCATGGCTGGCCCTCCCAAGAATCTCTT
Source organism: Schistocerca piceifrons (assembly GCF_021461385.2). Taxonomy (NCBI): domain Eukaryota; kingdom Metazoa; phylum Arthropoda; class Insecta; order Orthoptera; family Acrididae; genus Schistocerca; species Schistocerca piceifrons. Next base: position 638,596,196 of record NC_060140.1, on the reverse strand, counting down.
ATAATTCTGCAGTAATGTCATCTGCTCTTTCATTGCTCTGTCAAATTCTTCTCGAATTACCAAATCTCCCATCTCATCTTCATCATTTCCTCTTCCCTTTCAAAACTAGCTATTTGTTTTCTATAATATTCGTTTCCCTTGTTACAGGCAAATATTGCCTAGCATTCCCCCTGAAATACTCAAAGACCTCTGGTTGCTTCAGTTCATTTAGGTACCATGTCCTTAACTTCTTTTTGCAGTTGCTTCAGTTTTAGTCTGCAGTTCAAAACCAATAAGTTATTTTCTACATCCTCCTCTTGATATGTTTTACAGTTTAAAATCTGGTTTTGAAACCTGTATTATCATTATATAATCACTCTGAAACCTTTCAGTGCCCAACTTTCTTACAGGATTCTTAAATCAAGTGTTTTTGAAGATTAAATTATGCTCTGTGTGACATTCCAACAGGTTGCTTCCACTTTCATTCATTTCCTGTCTCCTGCTCTTTTTTCCATCCTTTATCTACTACCAAATTCCAGTCACCCATCAAAATTAGTGTTTCATCTCACTTAATTATCTGATTAATTTCCTTTGCCTTCTCGTATATCCCTTCAATCCATTCATCATCTGTGGAGCTAGTTGGCATAGAAACTTATGACTCTTTGGGGTCTGTTGGCTTGGTTTTTTGTCTTTCAGGGCAGTGATAATGCATTCATTATGCTGTTCGCAGTACCTAACCAGTCCGCCCCCAGTAGCTGAGTTGTCAGCGTGACGGACTGTCAATCCTAAGGGCCCGGGTTTGATTCCTGGCTGAGTCGGAGATTTTCTCCATTCAGGGACTGGGTGTTGTGTTGTCCTAATCATCTTCATTTCATCCCCATCAACACACAAGTCGCCGAAGTGGCGTCAAATCAAAAGACTTGCACCAGGCGAGTGGTCTACCCGACAGGAGGCCCTAGTCACGAGACATTTCAGTACCTAACCCACATTTCTGTTTTCTTATTCATTATTAGACTTACTCCTGCCTTACCCCTTGTGTTGACCTGACTGATACTCATGTTCTTAACACTACTGCACTTCACTAATTCCCACTATATCTAACCTTAACCTAATTCATTTCCCTTTTAAATTCTCTAATGTACCTACCTGATTAAGAGATTGAACATTCCACACTCCAGCTCATAGAAAGCCAGTTTTGTTTCTCCTGATGAAGACATCCTCTTGAATAGTTATTGCCCAGAAATCCAAATGAGGGACTACTGTAACTCCCAAATATTTTATGTGACAGGATGATATCGTCATTTAATCATGCAGGAGAGAAGCATGCCCTTGGGAGAAGAAAGCCATGGCTGTAGTTTCACTTTCCTTTCTGTTGTTTACAGTACCAGCACAAGTCATGGCTGTAGTTTCACTTTCCTTTCTGTTGTTCACAGTATCAGCACAGCAAGGCCATGTTTGCTAAAGTTACAAGACCAGATTGGTCAATCGTGCAGACTGTTGCCCTTGCAACTACTGAAAAGACTGATGCCCCTCTGTAGGAGCCCTGTGTTAGAGTGACTCTTCACAGACACTCCTTTGCCAGCAGCATCTATGGTATGGCTATTGTATCGTTTCATCTATATATCTCATTTAACTAACGTTTTTCAATAATGCTTCATTTGTATTAAACCTACCTTACAAATTATAGAATTTTCTAAATATATGTTGAAAAAATACAGAAAGGTAGTTTCTAATGGGGTGATGTGGAGTGGGGGACATATCCTTGACATTTTTGCCGAGGGCTTATGATCACTTGGGTACGACTCTGTCTGACTGAATTAAAATGTCGTCACAAACCTCAAAGTTTTTACTTATCCTCCCTGAACTTGAAGTCCCTTACCAAACCTGTTTATTTCATTTACTGCTTGCTCAGTCTACAGATCAAATGTCAGAGATAGTATAGAATCCTGTCTCACTCTCTTCTAAGCTACTGCTTTCCTTTAATGTCATTTGATTCTTATGACTGGTTTCTGTAAAAGTTGTAAATAACCTTTCACTCCCTGTATTTTATCTCTGCTGCCCTGAAAATTTCAAAGAGTGTAGTCCAGTCAATGTTCTCAAAATATTCATCTAAATCTACAAATGCTATAAATGTAGGTATACCTTTCTTCAACTTGCCCTCTAAGATAAGACATTGGGTCAATATTGCACCACATGATACCACGTTTCTCCAGAACCCACTCAGATCTTCCCTGTGTTCAGCATCCCTAAGTTTCTCCATTCTTCTGTAAATAATTTCTACCAACAAATTGGAACCATGACTTATTAAATGAATGGTTCTGTAGAATTCACGCCTGTCAGCACATGTCCACTTTGGAAATGGAAGTATTAGATTCTTAGTGAAGTCTGAAGGTATCTCTCTTGTCACACATCTTGCACACCAGGTGGAATAGTTTTATCATTGCTGGCTCTGCTAAGGATCTCAGTTATTCTGAAGGAGTATCCTCTACACCAGAGGCCTTATATCTACTTACGTTTTTCAACATTCTGTCAGATTCTTCTTTCAATATTGTATCTCCTATGGCATCTTCCCCTACTTCTTCTTCTCTTTCTACAATATTGGTCTCAAGTTAGTTTCCTTTATGTAGATCTTCCATGTGTTTCCTCCACCATTTAGCTTTCCCTTCTTTGCTCAGTACTGTTTTGCCATCTGTGCTCTTGATATTCATATAGCTGCCTCTCGTTTCTTGAAACGTCTCTGTAATATTCCTACAGGTAGCATCTATCCTTCCTCCTCTAGCCATGCATGTTTCTAAAGCCTTCCATTTTCCTCTTGCTATTCCTGCTTAGCTATTTTACATTTTCTGTCAATCTCATTTTTTAGGCATCTGTATTCCATTTATCCTGCTTTCTTTTGCAAATTTTTTATATTTTTTCCTTCTGTTATCCAAGCATTTCCACTGGGTCTTGTCTTTCTACCTATGTGATCCTCTGCTGCATTCACTATTTCATCTCTCAAAGCCACCATTCTTCTTCTGTTGTATTCCTTCCCTTGTTTCAGTAAAAATTACCTAATGCTCCATCTGAAACATCCAACAATCTTTGGTTGTTTCAGTTTATCCAGGTTCATTTTCCCTAATTTCCTTTTTCTCTGTAATTTCTTCAGTTTTAATCTGCAGTTCATAAGCAATAAATTGTGGTCATAGTCCACTTCTGCCCCTGGAAATGTTTTTCAGTTTAAAATCTGGTTTCAAAATCTATGTGTTACCATTACATAATCATTCTGAAACCTTTTAGTGGCTCCAGGTCTCATCCATTATACACCATTGTCCCCAACAATTTTTCCTTCTCTGTATTTTCTTACTGTCATATTCCAGTCACCCATCACAATTGAATTTTCATCTCTCTTAACTGTCTGAATAATCTCCTTTATCTCGTCACACATCCTTCTAATACCCTCATCCTTTACACAGATAGCTGTCACACAAACTTGTACTGCTTTTGTGGGTGTTGGTTTCATCCCTTCATCCCTATCTTGGCTACGATAATGTGTTCACTATGCTGCTCATAATGGCTTACCCTCATTCCTAATTTCTTATCCATTATTAGGCATACTTCTGCATTAACTGTATTGACCCAATCAGAAGTCAAGCACTTAATGCCACTACACTTCACTAAGTCTCACTATATCTAAGTTCAGCCTGTCAATCTCCCTTTTTAAATTCTCTAACCCTTCAAATTGATCAAAAAATGTAACATTCTGCATTCTGATTCTTAGAATGCCAGTTTTGTGTTTTCTGACAACCACTTTCTCCTAATTAGTCCCTGCCCAGAGATCCAAAAGCGGGTTTAAGTTCTGTCACTCATTCAGAATATTGCCCTCACAACTCCTAAAAAGCCTGTTGCCCATCCTTGGGAACTAGGGATTAGTCTGACCTCTCGACAGATACCCCTCCATTGTGATTGCACCTACAGCACAGTACAGCTTCTGTATTCTTGAGGTGTGCAAGCCTCCTCCTCTTGGCAAGGCAAGGTTGGTGGTACATTTTATGTTAGTGGAGACCAGCAAATAAATATTGGTGTCAGTTTTGTCAGAACAATCTTCGGGGGAGGAAGGGGGGGGGGGGTGTATCTACTGGAAGTGAATGACAGCTTATAGTTTGGTTAGATAGTTTTATGTTCCACAGATCATTTGCATGACAGATTGTAATGATGTGGAATGAGTCATATGACATCCACATTGCAAATTAATTTGTAAATGTGGCTGTGTACTGAACATTTATGTTTTATTTATTTCTTATTAAATATACAGATGTGAGTTAGTAATTCCTGCCCATAAAATAACAAAAATTCCTATACAGAATAGAAGAAGTTGTCAAGGACAAACTTTGTCAGATTGTTTTGAAATTTTACTTCACTGTCTGTCAGACATTTTATATCACTATGTAAGCTACCAAAAAATTTAATTGCAGGGCTGTGAACCCCTTTTCAAGAATTTATAAAAGCTGGTTGGTAAAAAAAAAATTCAACAGTGTGTAGAACCTGGTGTTTCTTTATTCAATCATTTCCTTTCATTGTTGCTGGGAGAAGAAGCTCCAGGTTCTTAAAACTACTGATTATCTCAGATTTTGTATCAGTCTTTCATTTTGTTGCCATCAACTAGATTGGCATATTTTCTATATTTATTTAGTTACAATTTCAATGTATCTATTTTTTTCCTTGCAGATGCTTTTAGTTACAGAAGACTTATTGTTTTAATTTATCTTTTGGAATAGTTGATTAATTGCTCGAGCCATTGTGGTCTGTATGTCATCATTTGCTGTTTTGATTTTTCTTCTTTTTCCATAAATTTCAAATTTTGATACTTTTTTGCAGGATGGAAACAAGGCAGCAGATGCTTCTGCAGCATGGCATACATCACAGGTATTTGATTTCACAGCTGTAATAACAATAATGGAAATAAATGCAAAATGAGGGAAAGACAGCCACTTAACTATAGTGTTCTGATGTATGGAACATTGAAACATGTAACAGGAAAAACTATTCACACTAGCTTTGGAGATCTTGCTCTTTCTCTAGTAAAAATACACATTCACACAGACATCCAAATGCACATTCCCATGGTCACAGTGAGACTGATTACTGTTTATTGATTATTGAAAATAGTTGTTTATGCTGAAGGAAGTGGGGAGGGTGTAAGGTAGGACACAAGGAGGGAGCAGAAGAAAAGAGGCAGGTCTTTCAACAGATGACTCAGCAGCTGCACAAGATTAAAGAGTGAAGAGGAGAGAGCACAAAAGAGATACACAGGACAAGGAAGGAGTGGTGTTGACAGAATAGAGAAGGCTAGTGGAGGTTTAGGCCAGGGTGATTTCAATAATGCAGGGTGTGCTGGAGAGACAGTTCCCAACTGCATAGTTCTGAGAAACTTTTGCTGGAAGAGCAATTAGAATTCTGAGGAGGAGACAAATAAGCAGGACATCTGATTGTACTTGGGGTAGGAGCATGAAACTGAAAATAGAAGAATGCAATAATGAACAGCACTGGTATGCAGAAGGCATCTGCAAGCATTACACTGACTCCAGAATATGTATCTCCACGAAATTTTTTTGTAAAAAAGATCTAGAGATAAACAACTACCTGGGTAGATCTGCATATGGGGAAAGCTGTTATAAGAAGAACAATAAATAAAACCCATGTTATAAGAACCAGAAACTTAAATAATGTGTAACAATGTGAATAAAAACAACAAACATGGAAAGACTAGATTATTACTCACTGTAAAGATGACACTTTGATTAGCAGACAAGCTTAACAAAACGACTGTTACACGTTAAGCTTTCAGCCAAAGCCTTCATCAGAAAAGGAGACACACACATTCACACAATCAAGCACATGTCCACACACACATGACTGCTATCTCTGGGTGCTCAAGCCAGACTTAAACTGAAACACACCAAATAGGAGCAACAATTTGTAGTGGAGCGGGGAATGTGGTGGTATAGTAGAGTATGGGTGAGGGAAGAGGAAACAGTGCTGTGTGATGGACCTTATAGAGACTAGAGGTGGCAGACAAGGCTACCTGGTGCAGCTTCGGGAAACTGTGGAGGAGGGAGGGAAAGGAAAAAAATGTAGCAGAAAGGTGAGGAGCAGGAAGAGAAAAAGATTAATGGTTGCATTGATAAAGAGAACTGTGCAATGATTATGGGGGCATGAGTTGGGAGGAGGTAATAGGACAGAGGTAGAAACTGTGGGTGGAGAGTGTGGGTACAGTAGGTTACTGTAGGTTGAAGCCAGGGTGATTCTGGGAGTGGAGAATGTGTTGTAAGGATAACTACCATCTGAAAAGCTGGTGGTGGAGGGGAGGATCCAGATGACCCAGGTTGTGAAGCAATTGTTGAAATCTAGCATGTTATGTTCAGCTGCATGTTGTGCAGCTGGATGATCCACATTGCTCTGCAGCAGAGCTGGTACATAACATGGCTGCTTTCACAGGTGGCCCAGCCTCTGACAGGACTGGAGTAGAAAGTCATCCTCACCCTCTTACCTCCTGGATCTCTGTTCATTACTGTTGATGCCACATCCCTGTACACTAGCATCCCTCATGTCCATGATCTTTCTGCTACTGAACACATTCTCTCCCAACTTCCTTCACACTTCAAACCCACTCCCTGATTCCCTATACACCTTACTAACTATATCCTAATACACAGCTTCTCCTTTCAAGGGAAATTATACAAACAAATCCACAGCACAGTCATGGGCACTCGCATAGCACCCTCCTATGCCAACCTGTTTATGGGCTGTTCTGAGTACCCCTTCCTAATCTCCCAAACCCTTGATTTGGTTCAGGTTCATTGATGGAATCTTCTTGATCTGGGCTCAAGGCCAGGACAGCCTATCCTTCAAAACCTCGACACTTTCTCTTTCATTCACTTCACTTCGTCCTTCTCAGCACACTATGCCAACTTCCTGGAAGATGAGTTCCTCCTATCTAAGTGCTTCATACACACCTCTGAGCACATTAAATCCACCAACCACCTGCATTTCAACAGCTGTCATCTCTTTTACACCAAAACATTGCTCCCATACAGCTTGTCCACCCAGGGATGGCGTATCTGCAGTGACAAGAACTCCCTTGCACATATGCTGAGGGTCGCACCAAGGCCTTCAGAGACAGTCACTACCCTCCAGACCTAGTTCGCAAACAGATATCCCATGACATTTCCCCTCACACCCCAATCCTTCCACCAACCTCAAGAACCAGCCACAAAAGAGTACCCCCTTTGCCACCCAGTACCACCCTAGATTTCACGGCTTTGATTACCTATCATCATACCCTGAAACAAGGCACATCCTACTTGAGATCCTTTCCACCCCTTCTAAAGTGGTGTTTGGTCACCCACTCAACCTCTGCAACTTCCTAGTCCATCCCAACTCCACTCCCAATCCCAACCCTCTGCCACAAGAATCATATCCCTTTGAAAGAGCCATATGCAAGACCTGCCCAATTCACCCACCCAGCACATCCTTTTCTGGTCCTGTCATTCGATTATCCTATCACATCAGAGGCCAAGACTCCTGTGAAAGCAGCTATGTCATGTACCAGCTTTGCTGCAGTCATTGCCTAACTTTTTATATTGATGTGACTACCAACCAGCTTTCCACCAGAATGAATGGTCACCTTCAAACTGTGGCCAAGAGCAAAGGGAACCACACTGTTGCACAACATGTAGCTGAACATAACATGCTAGGTTTCAATGGCTGCTTCACAACCTATGACATCTGGATCCCCCCCCCCCCCCCCCCCCCCCCTCCACCACCAACTGCTTAGATGGGAGTTATCCTTACAACACATTCTCCACTCCCAGATTCATCCCGGCCTCAACTTATGATAACCTACGTTTCCCATTCCCTTCACCCAACAGTTTCTGCCCCCACTTTCTTATCACAGCTCACGTCCCCATCCTCATTGTGCACTGCTGTATGTCAATTCACTGACCAATCTTTTTTCCCTTTCTACTCCTCTCCTTTCTACTCCCTGTTTTCCCTTGCTTTCATTGCTGCACTGGGTAGCCTTCTTTGTCAACTCTAGTCCCTGAATGCTCAGCCAGGCAGCACCATTTCTTCTTTCCCAACCAGTACCCTGTTAACCCTTCCTGTTTCCCACTCCACCAGGGATTGTTGCTCCCATTTGGTGCATTTCAGTTTTAGTCTGGCCTGAGCAGTCAGAGATAGTGATCATGTGTGTGTGAGGTATGTTAGCTTGTGTGAATGTATGTGTTTTTCTCCTGTCTGACAAAGGCTTTGGGTTAATGTGTAACAGTCTTTTCATGTATGTTAACCAACATGTCATCTTAATGGTGAGTAGCAATCTGTCTTTTCCATGTTTGTTGATACACCAACCTGGATTTCTCATTGTTAATGTAAATAAAAAGCTAGGTACAGAAGAAGTAATTATGAGCATAAAATACCACACCAAATGCCACTGAATTGGTTTACATGCTTACATCATAAACTGATGTTGGAAAGGAAATAAATACAAGATAATTAGGGACTTAAAAATATATAAATAAATAAATAAATACTGCAACAATATATTGTAGTGGTGAAGATACGGATAATTTGTTTATTTTTGTATGAAATGTTTCAAGAAATACACGTCATTTATCTTAGAATGTTGTGTAACTGTCACTGCAGTATATCCTATGTTCCCGTAACCCTCTTGGCCTCAACCTTCGTTAGTCATTGTCCTCTCCCATCCAGCCACTACTCTGTTCCCATTCCAGCACTACACAGCCCTCATTTCTCTGTCACACTGTCGTTTTACTTCTCTCATTTTCTACTATCCCCCTCCCCCACCCCACCTCTCCACTCCCTCCATCTATCCTCCCAACTGCACATAACTACCCTACCCTCTTTCCACCTCATCCCTCTGCACTCCCAACTTCACGTCACTGTCTTCCATGCCTACCATACTATCCCTCCCCCTCCCCACCACAGCCTCCTCCTTACCTCACAGTGTGGCCTCAGTTCCCTGAGACTGCAGTCATCTGTGTGTGAGTTATGTTTGCACAAGTGTGTATGTGCATGTTTGCCTTCTATTTTGATGAAGGCCTTACTGGCCAAAAGCTATATTTGTGACAGTCTTTCTGTAGTGACTGTCTGCAACTCAGCATCTCTACTATATGGTGAGTAGCAATTTTCCTTTTCACAATATTGTTACATTCCATCCTGGATTTTCCATTGTTTAAAAATGCTATTGAAACATTTTTGAAATCAGTAGCTTTAAACCATTGTGTCCAGCTTTAACCTTGGTAACAATCCCTATTTAAGGCCTAAAATTTCCCTTTAATTATTTTTTGTTTGGATATAAAATGGGTTTGTTGGCCAACAGCTGTTGTTAAACATCTACTGTACAGTTTGTGTGGCCATTTTTATGGTTGAACCAGAGTCTGGTAGACAGTTAACTTTATATGTGTGTCACACTGTAAGCAGCTGCTTCTGGCTCAATCAGCTGCAGGCTCAAGAACTGATAGCTCATAAGCCTAAATACCACGATTTGATACAGGACTGGCTTGGTATGCACATATATCTTTCCTAGTGTTCTCACCCACTTAGCAGGTTTGACTCACTCACAGTGGATCATATCTTAAATTTTTAACAGGAACATCTAGCTGCTCTGTACACAATGCTCTGCCACACACCTAGTTGTGAACTGTAGAGTGATTATGTAGATGCAGATGTCATTGAGTTACACAAATGGAGGTTCTACACAGTGTGAAGAAAATGATTCAGTCTGAAAACCAGTTCTTGTTGTTATCTACATTACATTTCAGATAGGTGGGGCAGCTTTGATATGCTTTCATTGAAAACTGGGCTCTAGAACAACACTGAGACTTCAAATTTCAGAACAGCATCTCTTTTCAAAGTTCTGATACACGAAAGGTTCAGTGTTGACAGCTGGGACATACAGAAACAGTTTATTATTATTATTATTATTATTATTATTATTTAGAATTCTTAAAACAACTTATATCAGCCCAGACTGCATCATTAATCACTTTGTCTACAATTTATGTGTATATTTGGACTCAGAATGTGATTTCCATGTAACTTTGATGTTTAGGCCTATATTAAACAAATTTTGCCTATCAGTATTTGAGAGCTCATTCAAGTCTCTGCAAAGTAAATGCATTGTTTGAAGTATTAGATAAAAGAAGCAGCTAAGCAGGATAAGAGAACAAGTATTGGGTTTTTTCCAAGCAGTTATTTTTTCTCCTGATACAGAAATAAAAAGTAATCTAGAAGTAATTCCAATAACTATATATTTGTATGGATATGGTGTCTGTTCTTTTGGACATGTCCGAATGAACAGAGACCACTGATGATCTGCAGCCGTCTAGAATGAAATTAGAATTATATATTAATACCTTCAGCTGCTGATGGGTGTTGATATATACCAACGGGGACAGGGGAAATGTGTGCCCCCGACCGGGACTCGAACCCGGGATCCCCTGCTTACATGGGGGATGCTCTATCCATCTGAGCCACCAAGGGCACAATGGATAGTCCGACTGCAGGGACTATCTCACGCCCGCCTTGTGCGAGACCCACAGTCTCACTTTATATGTTCACACACTACATTTGTAGTGTCCCTACCCAACACAGTCATTACTCATGGAAGACACCCTTACCAAATTCCATAAGAGTTCGGGTAATATGTGTGCATCTGCACAGAAGAAGAAGGTCATGGCCGGTATTGCCAGAACTATATATTGTGCATGCATGCATCATGCTTTGCGGTTCTATGCTCATGTCCATGAATTACGGTGTTCAACCTGAAATTCAATATTGCTTACTTTTAATTGGTGCTGTCGTCTCTGAACCAGTAAATGAGTCACCAAGATATTTTGGTCAGTTGGAGCTGATGGCATTTCCTATTGAGTAGCATCAGTGTACGTTTCTGAAGATAGGCAGATGTAGCAATGGTTAAAATCTTATTGATTTGTGTATTGATGCAGTTATAGGAATATATAGAGGGTCTATACAATGGAGATTTACTTGAAGGCAATATTATGGAAATGGAAGAGGACTTAGATAGAGATGAAATGGGAGATATGATACTGCATGAAGAGTTTGAAAGAGCACTGGAAGACCTAAGTCTAAACAAGGCCCCGGGAGCACACAACATTCCATTAGAACTACTGATAGCCTTGGGACAGCCAGCCCTGACAAAACTCTACCATCTGGTGAGCAAGATGTATGAGACAGGCAAAATACCCTCAGACTTCAAGAAGAATATAATAATTCCAATCCCAAAGAAAGCAGGTATTCACAGATGTTAAAATTACCAAACTGTCAGTTTAATAAGTGGCAAAATACTAACACGAATTCTTTACAGATGAATTGAAAAACTGGTAGAAGCTGACCTCAGGGAAGATCAGTTTGGATTTCGTACAAATGTTTGAAAACGTGAGGCAATACTGACCCTATGACTTATCTTAGAAGATAGATTAAGGAAAGGCAAACCTATGTTTCTAGCATTTGTAGGCTTAGAGAAAGCTTTTGACAATGTTGATTGGAATACTCTCTTTTAGATTCTGAAGGTGGCAGGGGTCAAATACAAGGAGTGAAAGACTATTTACAATCTGTACAGAAACCAGATGGCAGTTATAAGAGTAGAGGGGCATGAAAGGGAAGCAGTGGTTGGGAACTGAGTGAGACAGGGTTGTAGCCTATCCCCAATGTTATTCAATCTGTATATTTAGCAAGCAGTAAAGAAAACAAAAGAAAAATTTGGAGTAGGAATTGAAATCCATGGAAAAGAAATAAAAACTTGAGGTTTGCTGATGACATTGTGATTCTGTCAGAGACAGCAAAGGACCTGGAAGAGCAGCTGAACGGAATGAGCAGTGTCTTGAAAGGAGAATTTAAGATGAACATCAACAAAAGCAAAACAAGGATAATGGCATGTAGCTGAATTAAATTGGGTGATGCTGAGGGAAGTAGATTGGGCAATGAGACACTTAAAGTAGCAAATGAGTTTTGCTACTTGGGAAGCAAAATAACTAATGGTGGTCAATGTAGATAGGATATAAAAGGTAGAGTAGCAATACCAAGGAAAGTGTTTCTGAGGAAGAGAAATTTGTTAACATCGAGTATAGATTTAAGTGTCATAAAGTAGTTTCTGAAAGTATTGTATCGAGTGTTGCCATGTATGGAAGTGAAACATGGACTAAAAATAGTTTAGAAAAGAAGGGAATAGAAGCTTTCGAAATGTGGTGCTACAGAACAATGCTGAAGATTAGATGGGTAGATCACATAACTAATGAGGAGGTATTGAATAGATTTGGGGAGAAGAGGAGTTGGTGGCACAACTTGGCTAGAAGAAGGGATCGGTTGGTAGGACATGTTCTGAGGCATCAAAGGATCACCAATTTAGTATTGGAGGGCAGCGTGGAGGGTGAAAATCATAGAGGGAGACGAAGAGATGAATACACTAAACAGATTCAGAAGGATGTAGGTTGCAGTAGGTACTGTGAGATGAAGAAGCTTGCACAGGATAGAGCAGCATGGAGAGCTGCATCAAACCAGTCTCTGGACTGAAGCTACAACAACACCAGACAGAAAGAAAATATTCTGCATATATGACTGGATTGCTTTACTAAAATACATAAAAACTAAAGTATATGCACATAAAAAGGCATATATTTAAACAAGACACTTCAAAACATGTTTGTAATGTCACTGCATCGTAATTCAATTTTTGTAACAAATGAACACTAATGCAGATATCAAAAAGCCATAGACCATTTAGCTACTGTATCAGGAACACTGCTACCAATTTTGTACTTATCGTAAGACCTAATATTGAAGGTTGTAGAACTTATTGCAGGTAAGATCTTGATAACAAGTCTTAACTATTACAATTCATTCAATAGTTTCTGAGGTAAAATGGTTTTTCTCATCAATCTAAAGGAAATTCAAAATTGAAAATAACATTTCCACAACAGCATTTGTGCCTGGTACAGCAAGAGCAAAACTCACAGGAGTCTATATTTTTTTACATGAATTACCTGTACTTTTATGTGTATGGAATACATCACATCATCTCTTATCTGTTTACAAATTAGCTTTTCCCATTCCTCAAGTTTCTTGGATACAATGTTGTTCTCGTGTCTATCTCATCAAGCAATACATCTTCATACATCTGAAATATTGCACCTGAATCCACCATCTTAAGAATTTTCAGACAATTTAAAAGTCCAGCCTAAGAAACAGAATTTTTCAGTGTTATCCAATGAAATGATTGCAGAGGCTGAAATGGAGAAGTCCACTTTTCTAAATAAGTCACAAAAGCATCATCAAATAAATTGGTAATTGACTTGTATTTTGACTGAGTGAAAAAAAATCTCTCATTTTGAAGTTAATTAAAATTGAAGAAATAACTGAAGTTTGAAATTTACTACATTTCCTGTTACTGATTTTTTGTTTAAGCTGATGCAACTCCTCAGCTGATTCTGCAGCTGAAATCATGGTTCTTTCCAACTTTTGGATTGAATTTGAAAACATTTTCAATTGGCTTTGTGTAAAATGAAACCAAAGAAGGACTGTGTGTTTTCAAAAACTGTTTCAGCAAAGTAGGATGCCTATCCTGATACAGTAAATAAGATTTAAAAGGATAATACTTATCAATAACCCTTATAACTCCTGGCAACAATGATGGCCACCTAATTTTAATACTGCCTAGAACTTGTGTTCAGTATCAGTGAAATCACAGAATGATTTCAGTTCTTCCACGTGCAAAGTGTAAATATGAAAAATACTGAACAATTTTATTCACTATTGTTTCTATGTCAATGGGAAGAATGTCTGCATTTGTTTGTGTACCACATGGGCTGCACAACCAATGCCTTGAATGTTCATCTTGAGAACACTGTTCAGTTTGGAATAAACATTGTTTGTTCCTGCCCTCTTGTATCTACCAAAGTTGGTATTACAGTTACTTGAACAAAATGTGACAATCTTGTCAACTATATTTTGCCTTTTTTTTTAACTAGCCAGAATATAGGTAGCTAATAATTCTGTCATTTCTGTACCAGGGTTCTGAAGACAGATCACTTTGGACTGGACACCTTTGATTGGAATTAAATACTTAGCTGGAATCAGCATTAGCTTTATGCTTCTGTGATTTGATGCATCAACCACCACAGACATATACTTATCATCTTCCATTCAATGCTTCTGTTATTTGATGCATCAACCATCACAGACACATTCTTTCCATCTTTTTAAGTTCGGACTGCACTTCATGCACTGCGTATAGCAAAAAATTTGATTCGCATTTTGTCCTCGAACATATTAATTTCTTCTCAAATAGGTCTCTGATTAGAAAAGGCATGCAGTCCATTGAATGGAAAGGATGATTGTGTCCCATGGTATGGAATGCAAACAGTCCTTCTGCCAGAGCAATCCGTTTATCTTCCTCTGTTTGTAGTTTACTCATACTTACAAAGGAAGTTATGCTACTAGACGTTCTTGCAGTAACTGCCACGAGATGCTTCTTTTTCTCTATGTGCTGTGATATATCACCACATCCTCTATGTTCAATGGAAAAACACTGAACAACTCAATGTACATTCTACCTTCATACTCATAGTTTCCTTCAAGAAAGGGAACTCTTCTTTCATGGTTTTCAAGAAAGAGCATGTTGTTTTCCCCAAATTAATGGGCACAAGTTAGATTCACACACAGCAAGCAACAAACAGTAGAGCACACTAAAGCAAGCTTGTCAAACCAAATGTTGAAGCTGCTGTCTGCATCTCATTGTTATCGGAAACAGTCTGAAGAGATCATGTCAGTTCCATCTACTGCAAATTTGTATCATCTAACAGTGAATAGCTGATTCGTAACAGCAAATACAATTGAACCCTGATAGCTGTATAACACTGTTACATCTGTCCGTTGTTTCTGCAGTAGACAAGGTTACTGCTAATTATGAATAATCAGGACATTTGGCCTCACTGAATATTTTGTGGGAAAATGAAAAAGGAAGTCCCATTAAAAACAGGACGTCTGGGTACCCTAATTAGATGTTGTCAAGCATCCATCTCTTATAAGACTGTGAACAATAGTACAATAAAATCTAAACTCAATGCCATGATGATTTCATTGGTGTCATGAAAGTCACATGTGCCCCATGCCTTTCCCTCATGGACCCATGGAGCAAACAACTCCACCCAGCAGGTAGAAGTGCCAGTCCATGGCCCACATTGCCAGCAGTACAGGATCCCTACAATTTTGATTTGCACAAACCATCAAAAAACCTCCCAAAAGTCAGATGGTTCCTACTTACTAACTACCTTAACTCATGAACATCTTTCATTGGCCAATGAATATCAAGATTGTGGGATGTCTCATTCTACAAAAGATATGTTACACCTCAACATTACCTAATTAATCACTTATTTTATAATGTACCAGAATGTTTGGGCTTGGGATGTAAATTCTAAACACTAATGTTCTTGTTAAACAGCCTTTAACTTTTTGAGTATATAGACCACTGATACTATTCAGTGTAAATGTAAATTTACCACTATACCTAGTTTGGACTATTAGATGAAAAAAGCAGATGAATGGTGTAAAAGGCAGAGCAGTAGATTTCTTGAAAATGCCTGCTTCTCTGTTTATGTATACAATAAAGTAATCTAGAACTAATTCACATAATTATCAGTGGGAGAATATTAGGGCTAGTTGTTACTGGTTGTTAAAATTCTTCTGTTTCTGCCAGATAATATACGACTGACTCATTTCATGTTATTGAAGACTCTCCTTCATGATGGAATACATATAAAATGAGGTGTTAATGAATGTATGACTGACTGAATCAATAAGTGAATAAAACATTATCATGAGGAAGGCCACAATAGCATCCAAGCAGTTGTAGAACTGATGAATTTAAAAAATGGTATCAAAAGTTGTGTTTCAAAGTCTTTTAGACGAAAGAGGACTGTGCACCACAATGTTTATGGTATACTTTTACTACAAGTACTATATAAGCATTTAATAAGTTAGCAGGGCAAATACAATAAGTGTTTTAAATTTTTTTACTTCTAGTTAGTAGAGCACCAGCAATAAATGGATCTCATTTCTATTCCCTTAGGGTTATCATGCAGTAATCACCAGTGCTGAGTTTCCAGTGGTACACTTGGAGATGGATCCCCTTTAACTTTTTGAGTCATCAGAGGGGGAAAAATCTACATTTTATTTATATTTAAAGGCAGAAAAATTATACATCAATGACAATATTAGCAAAATATATTTCATCTGTATCTGGGGCATTTGTACATAATATGTTGATATTCCATTCAGGTGTCATGGCAGCCAATCTCACAGTCTTTGAAAACATGACTAGAATATTGTACTTTACAATATTAATTGACCTTTACAATATTACTCAAATCACTCCACATGTGTATGTTAAGAGTCATGGAATTAAATAACAGTCTTATGCAGTCAGCTTTTAAAATAGATTTTGTCATCCAGTAATATCGTAATGTTGTTTTTCCACTTCTGATTTCCAGTGTTGAAGAGATTAAGGTGAAGTGTTGAATTCTATTAGAGTTGCAGAGTCAAATCATGGTGTAAGTTTATGCACTATTTCTCATCTTCTGTGAATAAAAAGGTTAATTTGTTTGAGGGTGATGATGAAAATGGCAGAGGTTATGAAAGTAAGGAAAAGAGCGGAAATGAAATCATGTGTCCTGAAAATATGCCATTCACATGTGGACCTATCTTTGTAAACAGAGTTGATTATGATCTTCCAGATTATTGGACAATAGAATGGAAAGAAGATTTCTGTAAGAAGAACGAGTGTTGGATGGTAATAAATTAAAAAAACTGGGATGCAAGAGTAGAAGAAAATTGGAAAATTTGGGCCTGAAAAAGTAAACAAGGAATAAATATTTGACAACAGTGATAAAAAATTTCTGTGTCATGCTTTGGAGCATGTAAAACAGACCAGATGACATCTCTCCAGAAAAATTATTAAACATCAAGAAAGCTCAGCCCATAAAGCTGCTTTGAAAATATTATCTGCAGTAAGTGAAAAGTCTTTGGAAAAAGTCTGTGTTAAAGCACTGGAGAATGACAAGTCAGTAACATTTGTAAATAATATATTTCAGCTATCAGTCATCCTTTGGAATTTTTATTGGCAGATCTAGATTTCAGCTAGAAACTACCGTATTTACTCGAATCTAAGCCGCACTTTTTTCCGGTTTTTGTAATCCAAAAAACCGCCTGCGGCTTAGAATTGAGTGCAAAGCAAGCGGAAGTTCTGAAAAATGTTGGTGGGTGCCGCCACAACTAACTTCTGCCATCGAATATATGTAGTGCTACACAGGCATGTTTTGTAGGCACAAAGATAAATACTGGCACCAAATCCTCTGCATCAGTAAATAAATTAAAGAAAAAAAAAGGTGGGAGACGAGTTTTTTCTCCACCTCGAGTTTCGACCACTGCATTTTCATACATTATCCAACGAAGTAAATACAAATTCTGTATTGTTCATCTTTGAATGTAACAGCATTTCAATGTACTATGAAAATCCGACTGGCAAGGCTGTTCGGGATGTTTGTCAATATGCCCAACTCGATGTTCTGAATTTTTTCCTACCTGTGAGAAGAGATGGTTGCTAATAGGAACTTTTATGAATTGTGAATCACATGCAGTATTCTCTTCACCATAAGAATAATAAGAATATAAACATTTTGCCTTGTATTGTTTCGTGTTTGCTGCTATCTCATTTAAGTCCTGTCTGCCTAATAAACAACGAAACTAGAGTGAGACAAACAGCAAACGTGGGAGAACATACATATCGTGTCATGTTTATATTCGAATTATTCTTATGCCTAATAGTGATACAGTCAGAAATTAAGCACAGCAATTGACAAGATTTTTAAATCTAAGATGACTCTAATTTCTGTGCAGAATGTAATGTACTAAAGAGGTGCCTGCAAAGATACTCAAACGGAGAAAAATCTTCGCTAAACTCTCGTTCAGAACATCTTCCATCATACGCAGTCTATTATTTGGTTCTTGTTGATCATTATCAAAGAAAGCAGCAGTGTAAGTAACAACAAATAGCAGTCTCTGCGACAGGCTGTAAACACGCACCATCAGAATGCGACAAAGAATGCATGTCACAGTACAGTAATGAATTTTCAGCTTAGAGTGACGTAAACACCTATAACAAAGAAAACGGCGTGTAAGAAAAATAAGCAATCAATACAAACCAGACAAAGCACGTGAAAAAGGAAGGGTACCCTTAATAACACGGATGGGACACCTGACGCATAGCAATGGCTACCTGGTAAAGCTTAACTGCTAAGCTTATGACTCGAAACAAACTACTGTAGCTGTATTGTCATTCATTCGACCTAAATTGTGTCTCATATTACAATGGACCAACTTTGTTTCGATTTGGAGATGCGGCCTAAAACTTTTCTCTCCCCTTGAATTTCGAGTCTCATTTTTCAGGTGCGGCTTAGATTCGAGTGCGGCTTAGATTCGAGTAAATATGGTAGCCATTCTCAATGCACTATCATTTTTGGTTAATGCATGTAATGCCTGTTGGTTATTGAATACTCATTCAATGAACTGTGGACAAAGCCTGACCAACAGGCATTACATGCATTAACCAAAAGTCATAGTGCATTGACAATGGCTAGTTTATAGTTGAAATCTAGATCTGCCAATAAAAATTCCAAAGGACAACTGATAGCTGAAATTTTTACAAATTAAAATAATGGTCACTGCATGCAACAGCCTTTGAATGGAGGGTAACCTGATGAAGTCAATAACAGCTAATGTTTTCAGAGCTGCCTACAAAGTAGCCAAAAGGAATCCACTGATACATGATCTCAAGTCAGAAATTGATGTCCATAAATTAAATGTAGTGGACATGGGTGTATTCTTTCTTCCTGGTTTGCATGTGTCAACATATTAAGTCAAACTGTTTGCTGAAATAAAAGTCAGAGTCATCAAAAATATAATTGAATCATCAGTAAAATTTCCTTGATTCTTGATGAAAGTTTAACAATCAGCCAGATTTCTCCCCGATTATTTATATTCAAACAGTGCTACCTGATATGACTGAACCAAATAATATCTCCCCCACAAAATACCAGAGAACTAAGAAGACATGCAGAAGAACTTGAAACTCAAATCCTTAAAAGTGTCACAGTCTTGGGTACTCAGTGGGTTTTCTATAGCTTTTGAAATGTTTCAGCTGTTTGGAGAAATTATAAGGTGCTAGTTTCACATTTTAGTAGTGCTAAGAGTGATATGACCAGAGACAACACTGATAAGAAAATGTATGGAGATCTTCACCAGTATTGACTGTATTTTGGATTTTTAGATCTGGATTTAATGTGGGAACTGCTGTAGTAGTTGTTTGACCTCAGTTTAGAGCTGCAGGCTCATAATATCACTCTTTTTTTTTTTTAAAAAAAAAAAAAAAAAAAAAGACTCAGAGTGATTGAAGAGAAAAAGAACAAATGCAGTTGAAGGAAATGAAAAAAGATATATTGTTGGACCAAGCACATTGACCCAACATCATTTTATGAAAGGTTGTGCAAGTGAATGGGTGGTAGACTATGAAGTGATGGTGATGATATTTATTCATGCACTAAAAAACTGCATCCGTCACATTTGTCTGACAGTTCTGCATCAACTTGTCAGGAAAACATAAAAATTATGTCAAAGATTCAGATTTTCTGAAAAAATAGTAACCAGAGGTTTTCGGGAGTTCCTAGAAAAAAAAAAAGGAATATCCAGCTTCTCTACTGCCTTTGATAAACTCAGCTAATTGTGTAGCAAAATCCACCACTGAATGTGAGAGGGGTTTTAACAAATTAATTTAGTTCAATGGCAGTAAAAGCATTACTGCAACTGAGGACTGTTGAAAACTTGATTTTCTTCAACTCGTAGGACCTCTTTTACAACCATATAACCCAATTCTTTATGTGGATACCTGGTTCCTGAAAGGAAGGTAGTTGACTATAGACAGCAAAATCATGGCACAGAAGCATGAGAAACCTGATAGTGATATTCTGATGCTGATTAGGAACCTGCTCTAAACAACCAGGTTCATCTGCAAAGTACCTGTTTTAACATTAATTCCAGATATATATAAATCTGGACTAGTTGATTACGTTAAGGTACTCATTAAAAGTGTGTTATAATTTCTTACAGCAGTAATTTGTAAGTGTTAGGCATTGGCACAGGTCACAGAGTATCACTTAATTTTTTTCCAGAAAATCAGCACTGATAATAATTTTTAAAAATTAAAGATATTATTACTACCAAATATTATAACAACACTGTGACCAAATGTTATCATGCGTAATCAGAAAAAATATGAAGGATGTAATCCTAGAGTATAACATCTAATAGAAGTTGAGGCAATTATAACAAAGATTCAGAATAAAAAGATATTAAAGTACATTTTTCATTTACAATTCACTGATAAAACATTCTTCTTTCTTCCAGAGAGGATCTCATTATTTCACAGCATTGAATGTTTCCACTGTTACTAACAGTCAACAGTCAGAATTGATACTTGAACCTCAAGAAATACTTGCGTAAGTAAAGAAAATTGTTTTTAAAACTGGTGTAATAGAACAATAGATGTTAAACTTGTAAGTTTTGGTTTCAGCAGGAAAATCAATGAAAATATAACTGACTAGCAACTCACTTTGAATGTAATATATTTGCAATCCCATATGTTAGAGAACCTATGCCCATAGGAATACTGACATTTTTGGTTGTATAGATTTATAATGTTTTTATCTGTTTTGTAGTGCCTATGACTTAAGAGTAAGTTCCATATTTTGAGTGTCAGAGTGGTCTTTCTTTAACTGTTTAAAGATTTTGTTATAAGGTGTCAGGTAGTTTTCTTGCATCTGACAGATATTACAAGAGGATGATGTGTTAACTACACAGTGTAGTACAGAGTAATAGAAGTAATCCAATGGTCACTAAAATAATCAGGAGACCTGACTCACAGAACAATTACATCCAATCACAGTTGGTGTCATCTTGAATAATTTAATCCACAGAGGATCATATATTTCTTTAAGAATACTTCTTATTCCAAAATATATTCTTTAATATTGCATGTGCATAACATGAAGAGTCGATATCTATGGATTACAGTACATGATGTTTCTTCTCAACTTCTCCAGGGCCTGCATGTTACACACACACACACACACACACACACACACACACACACACACACACACACAGAGAGAGAGAGAGAGAGAGAGAGAGAGAGAGAGAGAGAGAGAGAGATCCTGGGAAGTGATACAATGTAGGACAGTGTTTGGTAGTAGCTAATGAATGGAACCTCTAAGTGGTACTATGATAACTGTGTCACACCTTCAAAGCATCATTCATGTCCTGATAAATTTAACATAGTGCATCAAATTTTCTGTATAAATAATACAGTGCTAAGCAGCAAGATATGCATTTCATCACTATCAGCTCAATGAAACTTTTACTTTCATGTAAGAATCTATGATCAAGAAATGTTTAAAATAAAGATGTAGCTCAATAAACATAGACAAAATCTGTAGCTGCCATATGCCAGGAGAGTTCAGATGTCTATAGCTGAAAGGCCTACTGAGTTGTAAAATCTCTGGCTCCTTCTCTCAGATAAATAGAGTAGGTATAATTTGACAAGATATAAGGAGTTTGGAACCCTGAGGCTTTGTTGATGAGTCAAAGAACAGATTAAATGACAAACAGTGGCGGTAATTTTCAAGTTTGATGTATTCTGTTCTACTGTTTTTGTCAGTGGCATAGGGTTCTTGTGGCTTCCTTGCCTAATATTAATAAATTATCAATTCTTTCAACCCTTTCTTCTCTTATGTTTGAGACAAAGGAACTGCAGTTTGCTCAGTTTCTAGTGCCTATTACATTTTGAAAATCTGTTTATGTGAATCAGCTGGCAGACAGGCTACTTTGTTTTCACTTGATTATGTGGAAATAGTGTGTATCCTGCCATGTCGTGTAAAGTTTCCCCATGAATCTTTGATTACATCAACTGTATGAGAACTTAAACAGTTAACAGATGAGGAAATTAATGTTTTGTTGTGACTTTTCATCTTATTTTTGTGGCTCTCTTCCATTCAACTTATGCAGACAACAAAATTAGAAATATTCTAGAAATTTACCGTAAGTTTGTGAATGGTTCTGACAGCTCACATTCACAGAACTCATATGGTTTGTTATAACTTATCACATATATTAAGAATATACACTGACATAAACAGAAACGTACAAACTGTTATGGATCTTCATGTGTCTAGAGAATATCTTTTAAATAAGAATACTTTAATGGGATGGATAAAAAATAATAATAGGATATTCATATTGAAATATATGAAAAATGATGTATTAGTGAGGAGGAGTTAGTGCTTTAAGTACATGTAATATGCACAGCACATCACAACTCGTTTTGTATCAGTTTATGTCTGTTTTTCTTTCTTCTTCTTTAACTGAAATATGTCACATGCAAAATGTCGGCAATTAATAATGCAACAGGTAATATTTCAGACTCTATGCATCTCCAAATCACATAGAGAAAGGACACTTGCTTACACTCTGTGGCCTCTTCCCACTAAGGGTCAGTGTGATGGTTTTGGTGGAGACTACAGCACCGCTTGGTCATGTTCTGGCACAAGATGCAGATAGTGATAACTCTGCTGATGAATCTACATATCAAAGCAACCTACAACGTAATTCATTGTCTTCTACTGAATATGACAGCTTTGGACCGGTAAGTCATATGTCTTCCTCTGTGAGACTTGATGAACCGAATATCTTGAAATATTGTGGCATAATAAATGAGGGAATGTTATTATTTTGAATGGTTTCCACAGTATTGTTGTCTGTATTAACCTTTTATAAGAACAACTATTAATTCTTTCTGACATTACACGTTTATCTATTTATGCAGAAAAAGATTAATTCACTTTATGAGAATGGATTCTCCTATATGGACTTCAATATTTTTGATTGAGTTGAATTTTGGAATAAAAAGAGATTTGTTTCCCATGTTTCTCAACTGAGAGAGTTGGCACTACTGTTAACAATCTGAACCAGGGCTCCAGTCGTCATCTGGCCACTCAGTTTTGAGGTTCTCATGGTTTTCTAAATTGGTTAAGGTAAATTCTAGGATGCTTTCTTTGAAATGGACACAGCCAATCCACTTTCTTGTGTTTCATTAATGCAAACTCGAATGATCTCATAATGGAAAGTTAAAATTAATTTTCTCCTGTCCTTCCTTATGCAAGGTGGGTCTGTCCCAGCCTAGGTTTGGTGCACCCTGTTCCTGTGTCCAGGCTTCCTCGGTTAACTCCGCTTTCCTCCCTGGAAAATGAGTATATTCTCCTGAAATCTGGGAGTGCTGTGATATGTTTTATGTGTCTTGATTAGGGGTAGTAGTGCACACAGTAGCTGCCTCTACACTACTAGCGGAAAATAAACAATTTTTATAGGGAAAAGTGATTGCTTGAAGCATATTTTGAATGTAAGTTTGTTCCTTTATATATCCTTCATCTGGGTAATTGAAGATTTCATGATCTGAGGTTTTGTATTTATATTATCACATAAAATCTCATCATGCATAACAGGCCACAGTTTACCAATTGTAAACATTGTCTAGCATCAAGTAATATTCATAAAAACTATATATAAAAGTTACATTCATTATGAATAAGTTAATTAATACATCCTGCAGTTAAGTGAATACTAAGTTCTTATTGTAAGTGGCAATAACTAACATCTTATGTTGCATCATGCACCTGAGGTGCTAAGCTGTAGGCCTTGTTTTTGCAGTTCATAAGTAACAAAAATCTGTGAAGTGTAGAGTGTATTAGGTGATCAAGTTATATTTGAAAGTGTTTAGTCTGAATTATAATGTGTGATAAGTTTGGGTGTTGCCATAGTGTAGTCAGACAGGGAATGGTACATGTAAATTGTGGGTTGGAATTCCACTGGGGAGAATTGTAGTGGAGAAAGACAAGTTAATCACTGAACAGGAGGCAAAGATTTCTGCCCTTCATATTGAATTACATTACATGAAATATGAACTAGATAAAGGGTAAACAGACTGTGGGAACTGGGTAGAGGTAACAAACAATGTGTGAAAGGGGAACAGCTCTTCAACTACATGTAAGCTTATAGCATCTAATAAGCTTGATTTGTTACCTGAAATAGGAGAGGAAGAACCTTATCCAGCTGTAAATCACAGTAGGGTCCAGCAGACTTCTAACAAAGAAACTCTGTGTAGGTCAGTAACAAAAGAGATTAGGTAGTAGCCATGACAGGGGTGTAGGCCAGGTGGTACAGGACAATTTAGGAACAGCAGACCAGGTCACAAGTATTGTGAAACAAAGTGCTAATGCTAGCCAGGTGACAAATGACATAGATAACTTTCGTAAGGATTTTGATAAAGAGGATCAAGTGATGACAGTATCTGGAGCAGGAAACATCCTGGAGATCTGAATGGGATAGGAATAGAAACTTCAGACACACATATGAGTTTTGTAGCTGTCGTACAGCATCATGCTAAGACCTGGTTTAACACTGCTATGAGCTATGTGAAAACAGAGTTGGGCAGGTTACTGCTGACTGAAACGAACTCTTATGTGAGTGCCATGCCGGTTACTGCAGTTCAGAGATAGGTATATACTAGACACAGCTTATACCTGAATAAAAGATGGAAATATAGTTTGGCTGAGAGTCTTGCAGAAAATGTATGGGGGTGTGGGGCCACCATTACACAAAGCAAGATCCGTGTAGTTACTCATGCCAGAGGGTACCTCTTTTACGATCAGAATATAGAAGTGCGTGCTTGTGAATTAACACTGAAGAATAGTGCACTTACAACTGTAGCTGAACAGAGATCCCCACTGGGAAATTTTGATCCATATACAAGGCACGTGGATTCCTAAGTATGCTGTCTGCCAGACAGCAGCAAGCGTTTAATAGTGAAAGAAATGAAAACAAAAGAAGAGCCCCACAAAATGCGTAAGAGTGCAAAGAGAAGTAATGAGCTACTTGCAAGGCAGTGAAGGCCCAAGAGATGCCTACTGGCCATTGTGTCATCCTCTGTCTTGCAATGACATGTAGATGTGCTATTTTTTTTTTTTTTTTTTTTGGGGGGGGGGGGGGCAGCATGTGGTCAGCACAGCTCTCTCCCAGCTGTTTTGCAGACTTTCCAGACTATGGATTCGCTACTTCTTAGTCAAGTAGGCCCTCAGTTGGCATCATGAGGCTGAGTGCTCCCCAGTCCTCCTACTGTGGAAAGACCCTTAGCTGTACCAGGAATTGAACCCAGGTCCTTCATATGGTAGCTAACTATGCTGCCCACTCAGCTACAGAGAAGAACACAGAAAAAGTAAGGTTAGCTTATCTGTGAGGATATTAGAGGACTGAATAATAAGGTAGAAGAAATTCTTACATGTAAGAGAAATTTGGAGAGCTCTGGGAAGATAGACACACTGTGCCTATCTGTGCACCACATAACCATAGGGTTAGAGACTCAATATAAAAGATTACACTCTTGCATCATGCTCATGTAGGACTAATATGAGAAAACAAGTAGGTTTTGTTGTGATCAGCTCATGGAAATGTGTGCTTATGAATTAACACTGAAAAGTACTTCACTTATAATTGTAACTGTATAGAGATCCTGAATAGGAAATTTGGAACTGTTTGTGTAGCATATGGATTCCTTACTGTGCTATCTGTCAGACAGTAGCAAGCATTCAATAGTATTTTATGATTTCAGTGTAGATTTTCTAAAGGATTTTGATAGGAAAAATGACCTATAAAAATCTTATTTGGATCCTACAATTTGATCTCACTAATTAACTTTCTAACACGGGTGGAAAAAGACAGCAGGATCATAATTGACAATGTTTTCTTTGATAGAGCCCACAGCAATAAAATAACTGTATACCAAGTAACAAGTGCTCTCTCTGACCATGGTGCACAGTTAGTTAGGATGAATAAAATAGTGCCTTAAGGTATAGATACTCCTCAGTGGAAATCAGTTAGAACAACTAACGATACCTGGACAAACATTTTTAAGATTTGTTTACAACAGATGCCTTGGGATGGAATTTATAATGAACCAAATCCTGACATAAAATTTAATCTATTCCATGATAAATCATATCATTATTTGAAAATAAATATCTGCATAAGCTAAACAGAAATGACATCAAAAGCCACATAGAAAACCCTGGATTATTTGAGAGATCAAAGTATCTTTTGAAATAAAAAGGAAAATGTAATTCTTGGCAAGAACAAGTAAAGATCCTGCAGCAGTTGCACACTACAAAATCTACTCAAAATGGCATTTTGTCAAAAATCAATAATTCCAGCAACAAACTTAAGGCTGAAATGTAATGAAGTGAAAGACAGGACAACTGACCAGATCACAGGATAATATCACTATTGATTTGAATGGGAGGGCTATAAATGATGAGTCAGAGGTAGCACATGTGTTTAATAATCAATTCTTAAATGTAGTAGGAAATATAGAGACCAACAGTTCAAGAGCAAAGTCACAGCAGTACCTTGAAAAATCAACTCATAAAATCATCTGAAATTAAGAAAATTATACATCCTCTCAAAAAATATAAAAAAATTCATATGGATTTGATGGTATTTCCATCAGAGTACTAAAGATTTGTTCCCATATAATAATATCTGTTTCATCTGAAACATGTAATGCATCACTTACTCAAGGAATTTTCCCAGAGAGATTTAAATATCCTATTGTTAAAAACCTCTATAAGAAAGATGATAGGAGAAATATGAACAACTACCAACCAGTGTCACCACTGATTTTGTTTCCAAAGCTTTTGAGAAGGTGAGGTGATGTATTCTAGAATATCATCCCACCTGAAAAACAATAATATCCTCTGTAAATCACAGTTTGGATATCAGAAAAGTTGCTTTACCTAGACTGCCAATTACAAGTTCACTTACAAAATTTTGTGAGCATTAATGTGAGGGGGCAATCAAATGAAAACTGCACACTTTCCACATCGGTGCACGGAATGGTTCCATTCAAAAGTAACCATCATATGCATCCACACATTTGTCCCACTGGGGGGGGGGGGGGGGGGGAAGTTTTGTAAAACGGTCAGCTGCTGACGGATCCACAACCACAACTATTCTTGCACTTCATCACCCATCTGAAACCGGTTTCCTTGTATGTCTTTCTCCAGACTGCCAAAGATGTGAAAATCAGGTGGTGAAAGATCCAGGCTGTGTAGAGGATGTTGCAGTGTTTCCCAACCAAATTGCTGAAGAGTAGCCTTTGTTCAATTGGCGGCAGTGTGAGAGATGTGAAAACCACACTGTGAAAGATCTGGGTTGTACGGAGGATGTTGCAGTGTTTCCCAACCAAGCCTTCATTCAATTGAAAGCGATAGGGCAGGCATTATTGTCCAACAGAATGATTCCATCTGACAGCAATCCTGGGCATTTTCTGTGCAGAAGATGTTGCAATGTTTCCCAAGCAAATTGCTGAGGAGTAGCCTTCATCCGATTGGCAATGTGAGGGCATTATCAAGTAATGGCAGGAGAGAACATACCGAAAGCTAAACAAACTGTGCAAGCTTTCAGAGCCAGTGGCTCCTTCTTCTGGTAGAAGGGTTGAAGAGGAAGGAAGAGGATGAAGAAAAAGGATTGGCAAGATTTAGGCAATGGGAGGAGTTCAGAAAAGTTGTCCAGAATCCTGGGTCAAAAGAGACTTACCAGACTGGATGAGAAAGAAACACTGATTGTTGATTTGAGAACCTGAGAACTCAAAGGTGGAAGATAGGGTAATAATCAAAACATCATGCAAGAGTTTATAGGAGTGAAACACTAAGTGTGTTGTATGTGGGGGAGGTACAGGGCAGGGAACAATAGACAGGTCTGAAAACAAAAAAAAATATAGAAAACTGAAAGGGGGTGAAGAAAGGAGCAGTTACCAAGAAAAAATGCTGAGATCAACAAAATTAATGTAAAGGCCAGATGGGTGGTGAGAACCAAGGACTTTTTGTAACGCCAGTTCCCACCTGCAGAATTCTGGAAAACTGGTGTCTGGGGCAAGGATTCAGATGGTAGATATGATGAAACAGACACCAAGGTCAAAACTGTCAACAGGATATTGTTTAGTGGCAATATACATCCTCTGTCTATGCCCATTTTTCCTAACTGATAACTCGATGGTAGTCATACCAATGGAAACACTGAACAGGGTTAACATAGCGGTTACATGACGTGTCATTTCACAGGTGACTCTCCCTTTGATAGTATATGTTTTGCCACTTATTGGGTAAATGGTGGTGGTAGTAGGGAACATAGTGCACGTTTTGCAGCAGTGACAGTGACAATGGTAGGAGCCATAGGGTAGGGAAATGGGTGCAGAAGGAGGATTGAGTTTGACCAGGCTATTGCAGAGATTTAGGTGAGGGATGGAGGATGTGGAGTTGCTCTCCCTTTGATAGTATATGTTTTGCCACTTATTGGGTAAATGGTGGTGGTAGTAGGGAACATAGGGCACGTTTTGCAGCAGTGACAGTGACAATGGTAGGAGCCATAGGGTAGGGAAATGGGTGCAGAAGGAGGATTGAGTTTGACCAGGCTATTGCAGAGATTTAGGTGAGGGATGGAGGATGTGGAGTTGCTGAAGAGCTATTCTAGGTGTGGTACCAAAATGTCAGGCAGAATGGACTTCATTTCAGGGCATGATTTTCGGAGTTACAGCCTTGTTGAAGTAACTGATTAATATGCTCAAGATGATTATAGCACTGAGGGACAAGAGATGTACTCCTAAGTTGTTTTTTGAGGGATCAGCAGTACCAGGATTGGATGTGGTGACCCAGAAAAACTAGTCTGGTGGGGTAATTAAGTCCACTGAAGCCTGAGGTGAGAATGAGAAGTATTGCCTCAAGTGTCAAGGCTGTCTGGGAGACACTGAAAGGATGGCAATTGACAACATGTAAGTACTGTTGTTTGTTAGCAGGTTTAATGTGAACAGAAGTGTGTAGCTGAACCTGTGAGGATGAGGTCAACATTACAGAAAGTAGCATGGGATTCGAAATAGGACCATGTGAAATTTAACTGGGAGAATTTATTTAGAGATTCCAAAAACTGTAAAAGGTCAGCTTCATCATGAGTCCATATGTCATCAATGTATGTAAACCAAACCAAATCTGAAGGCTTATGGATCCCAGGAAAGCCTCCTCCAAGTGACCCATGAAAAGGTAGGTATAGAAAGGAGCCATCCTGGTTCCCATGGCCGGGCCCCTGATCTGTTTGTATTCATCCACTGAAAGTTTCAAGTTCCTTGTTGAGATATGACACTGCTGATTTTTTTATCTACGTTACTGAATGTATTATCTTTCTTCTTGTTCTAGTTGCCCTTTGTACTATGAGTTGTGGCATGGAATGTCTGAAGTTAAATTTGAAAAGAGAAATACTGAGGAAGCTTAATCTAGATATAGTGGGGGGGGGGGGGGGGGGTCAGTGAAGTGAAACGGAAAGAAGACAAGGATTTCTGGTAAGACAATTATACAGGGGAAGGAGTGGAAGAAAGGATTGTGGGAGAATATGAGCTTGGTACTAGGAACGAGAGAGAATAGAGGCTAATGGAATTCTGCAATAAATTTCAACTAGTAATAGTGAATACCCTGTTCAAGAAACACAAGAAGAGGAGGTATGCTTGGAAATGGCCGATAGATATGGCAAAATTTCAGTCAGATTACATTCTGGTCTGACAGTCATTCCAAAATTATATATTGGATTATAAGGTGTGCCCAGGGGCAGATATAAATTTAGATTACAATTTTGTAATTATGATGAGTAGGCTGATGATTAAGAGCTAATCATGAAGAATCAGTGGCTAAAGAAGCATGATATGGAAGTACTAAAGAATAAACAGATACCCTTGAAGTTCTCTGCAGCTATACATATTGTGATAAAGAATATCTCAGTAGGTAGTTTAGTTTAAGAGTATCCCAGTAGGCAGTTTAGCTGAAAAGGGATGGACATCTCTGAAAAGGGCAATCACAGAAGTTGGAAAAAACATAAATACAAAGAAGATTAACTGAATCATGTGTAACAGAAGAAATACTTCACCTGATTGATGAAACAAGGAAGTTCAGAAATGTCCAGGGAGATTCAGAATTACAGAAATATAAATCACTTAAGTATGAAATAAATAGGAAGTGCAGGGAAGCTGAGACAGAATGGCTGCATTAAAAATGTAAAGAAATCAAAAAAGAAATAATTGCTGAAAGGACTGACTCAGCATATAGAAAAATCAAAGCAACCTGCTGTTAAATTAAAAGCAAGGGTGGTACCATTATGAGTGCAATGGGAATTCCACTTTTAAATGATGAGGGGAGAGTAGATAGGTGGAAAGAGCACACTGAGGACTTGTGTGATGGGGAAGACCTGTCTGATGACATGATATAAGAAACAATACGAGTCAATACAGAAGAGGTATTAGAATCAGAACACAAAAAAGCTTTGGAAGACTTAAGATCAAATAAGGCATAAAGGATGGACAACATTCCATCAGAATTTCTAAAATCATTGGGGGAAGTGGCCACAAAATGACTATTAACATTGGTGTGTAGATTGTATGAGACTGGCAACATACCATAAGACTTTCAGAAAACATCATCGACACACTTCTGTAGATTGTTAAGAGCTCACAAGTGTGAGAATTACCACACAATCAGCTTAACAGTGCATGCATCCAAATTGTTGACAAGAATAATATATGGAACAATGGAAAAGAAAATTGAGGATCTGTTAGCTGACAATCAGTTTGACTTTAGGAAAGGTAAAGGTACCAGAGAGGCAGTTCTGACAACATTGTGGTGGATTATGGAAGAAAGGCTAAAGAAAAATGAAGGCATTTACATAGGATTTGTCAACCTGGAGAAACAGTTTAATAAAAGCAAATTGTGCAAGATGTTCAAAATTCCGAGAAAAACAGGGGTAAGCTATAGGGAAACACAGCTTATATACAATATGTAAAAGAACCAAAAAACAAACACTCTCTGGACAGGCCATGAAGGCCCAATGGTACCGACTGGCCACTATGTCACTCTCAGCCCTTAGGCACCACCGGATGCGGATACAGAGGGGCGTGCGGTCAACGCACCACTCTCCTGGCCATTGCCCCTCAGTGTTCATGACCAGTGCCACTACTTCTCAAGCAAGTAGTTCCTCAATGGCCTCACAAAGGCTGAGTGCACCCTGCCTGCCAACAGTATTTAGCAGACCCATGCAGTGACCCATCCAAGTGGTATCCTAACCCAACAGCGCTTAAGTTTGGTGAATTGACAGAAACTGCTGTTATCACTGCGGCAAAGCTGCTGGCTGTACAAGAACCAAAAGGGAACAATAAGAGTGGAAGACCAAGAATGAAGTGCTCAGATTAAAAAGGACATTAGACAGGCTCTGAGCACTATGGGACTTAACATCTATGGTCATCAGTCCCCGACATTAGACAGGGATATAATATTTTGCCCCTACTGTTCAACTCACACATCAAAGAAGCAATGATGGAAATAAGGGAGAGTTCAAGAAAGGGATTAAAAATCAAGATGAAAGGAAATTAATTATAAGATTTGCTGATGACATGGCTGTCCTGAGTGAAAGTGAAGAAGAATTACAGGAGCTGTTGAATTGGATGCATAGTCTAATGAGCACAGAATAGGGATTAAGAGTAAATTGAAGAAAGACAAAAGTAATGAGAAGTAGTAGAAATTAGAACAGCAAGAAACTTAACATTAGGATTGGTGATCATGAAGTACATGAAGTTAAGGAATTCTGCTGTCTAGGCAGCAAAATAACCCACGATGGATGGAGCAAGGAGGACATGAAAAACAGACTAGCACTGGCAAGGAGGGCATTCCTGACCAAGAGAAATCTGCTAGTATCAAACATATGCCTTAATTTGAAGAAGAAATTTCTGAGAATTTGCATTTGGAACACAACATTGCACGACAGTGAAACATGGACTGTGAAAAAACTGGTACAGAAGAGAATTCAAGCATTTAAGATGTGGTGTTACAGAAAAATGTTGAAAATTAGATGGACTGGCAAGGTAAGGAATGAGGAGGTTCTCCTGAGAATTGACAAGGAAAGGAATGTATGGAAAACACTGACCAGAGGAAGGGACATGATGACAGGACATCTGTTAAGACATCACAAAGTAACTTCTGTGGTACTAGAGGCAGCTGTAGGGGGCAGAGAAAAATATTAGAGGAAGACGGAGATTGGAATATATCCAACAAGTAATTGAGGACGTAAGTCACAAGTGCTACTCTGAGATGAAGAGATTGGCACAGGAGAGGAATTTGTGGCAGGCCACATCAAACCAGTCAGAAGACTGATGACTCAAAAAAGAGAAAGGTCATACTTTTGTTAATAAGTGCTGGAGCAGTACTGAATGAGATGATCTTTTGAAATAGTGAGTTTACAGCCTTTTGAATGCCTTATAATACATCTTTTTTCAGTATACAATTAATAATTACTAAGTGTTTTAAATAATTTTTAAATAGTGCAACACAACACTAATAATGCCAGGTCTCAACTTATTCATATTTATTTTCACTGTCCACAATGATGATGATTAACCTTTAGTTAGTGAGCTGCACACCTGTAAGAAAATATTTTATTAAATTACAGAGACTTCTAGGAGTTTAAGTTAAACAAATAGGTGGCATTTTACAGTAATAATGATGAATAACTGAACTTTTAAAAATTGGCTACTCAGCTGTAACCCAGCACAGACTGACTGTACAATCATAACTCAGTGAAGGTGCAACCAAGACTTTTTATATTCTGATAATTTTGCAAACATGTACTTACAATATCATGGCTCAGAAAAATTCAGCTTGGAAAACAACTTGGAGATTTCATATGTGCATGTGTCTGTACTTGCACATGTGAAACAAAGAAGAACAGAAAGAAATATAGAAACATTATTTTATCTTAGGTGTGGTATTATACTGAATGGGATGATATCATCTTATTATGTCCGAAAGTAAGAAAATTTTGTGTCTGCAGTTTATCTTGACCCATGGCTTTCAGAATGATGTGTGGGAAAAGTGGTATTTATTTATATTCATATTGCATAGATCTGTTTAGGCATGTGAGACACTAGAATGCAGAAAGAGTAAAAAATATATAAATTACACAGAATTTGTAACAAAGGAAAATACAGTTAATTTTCAAAAACAGATGCAGGGAAAATGAAAACACAAAACTGGAACAAACACTAAGGCAAAGTGGAAAAAAGACATCATACAAGGATTAGGACATGTTGTACAACAATACATAACATATTAACAATAAAAATATAAGCTTAAAAACTATACATATCTGTTTAAAAAATTCATCTAGTGAATAACAAAGTTTTATCAAGTAAATACACATTTACTTTCCGGAATGAAATTTCACTCTGTAGCAGAGTCTGCACTGATTTCACATCTTTATTATTAAATAATAACTATTACCTTGCAGACTTCTATTGTTTTTTGGCAGTTAATTAAATATTTTTACTGGGATACTATACACCAGTGTGTACCTGGGGTTACATTTTTAAATCACAGTAGTGATCAGCCTTTCTTTTTGTATTGTGTTCAGGGTACATTTTATTGGTTTCATAGTGCGCAGGACTGTCAACCACGAAGCTCATAATTGAATTAATAAATTGGGAAGAGGTGGTAACTATCCCAAGTTTCTTAAAAAGATTATGACTGGAGGGTCTTGGGGGCAGCTTTGTAGCCTTTTTCTGCAACAAGATAATATTTTTTGGTGTTGGAGAATTTACCTGGAAGATAAGTCTGCAACACGTTATAGAGGGGAATTATCAAAAGTAAGTGGGCTGTGTGACTGTAAGGTCTCCAAAATGTGTAGTTGTCCTAATGGATAAATAGCCAAAGGCAAGCCTTTTATGGCCTGAAGGACATGATATTCCAGCTAACCGTAAGACTATGGTGCAGTATAACCTTTGTACTTGCTAACTGTCATATGTATCTCTCGTAGGATCTTGTGAGCATAGCTGAAGTGTACATAATTAGTTTTTCTCAGATTTAGTGAGTGACTTTACTTTGAAGCAGGTTAGGAGTTCTGAGAGTAATTTGGCGGTATCAACATCTAGGTGGTGGGAGGCTTGTTGTTTATGACAGTGCTTGCATTGACAGCAAACTTAGTGAACTTGCATATCATTTATATATATATGAGAAACAACCACCCATTTCACTGATCCCATCCAAAACTATCTTCTTGTTCTGGATGTAGGATTTTAACCAGTTTTCCATTGCCCTTATGTTATCACAATAGCATGCTGTGTTGGGAATATTTTGTGAGCCACTCAGTTAAAAGCATCAGAAAGATCACAAAATATATCAAGTATCTTCATTTATTGTTTAGGGATTCCAGTATATCATTCATGAAACAAAACACAGTTTCAGTTGTGTACATATCTTTCCGAAAGTAAACCTGTATTTCATTGATAATGTCAAAGTTTTTGAGATGCGTCACGTTCTGGAATGCAGTATGTTTTTGAGAACTTCTGTGACTGTGGTCAAGATAGAGATGAGATGATAGTTTGTACCTCACGTTGTGTATCCCTTTTTGTGGAGAGGCTTCACTAAAGCAAGCTCTGTATTTTTCTGATTCATAGATGCATTAAATATGTGGGCCAAAACTTTGCATAATTTATCTGGGCAGAATTTTAGGAGTTTACTGGAAATGTTACCTATACCTTGTGATCTTTTGCTTCTTTTTAAGGCAGTAGTTTTCTTTACTTCATTTCGAATTACGGGAGTTACAGGGTACACTTATCCCACTAATAGGGCAAAGAAAATGTTTCAGTATTTCCATGGCACTTTTTAAGAACCTGTATGCTCACCAGCACTTTAAAAATGGCCATTGGATTTCTGCAATATGTCTTGGTTTCCTGGATATTTATTACCAACATTTAAAACAATGTTTTTGTTTTTACTGGAACAGTTCAAATTTTTACCACTCCTAATTATGTCCAAAACTGTTATGATTTAGTTAAAAGATTATTTGATTTTGGAGCTAAAATTTAAGCTTTTCGATTTTTTTGTTACTTTCAAATGGTTCAGATCGCTCTGAGCACTATGGGACTTAACTTCTGAGGTCATCAGTCCCCTAGAACTTAGAACTACTTAAACCTAACTTACCTAAGGACATCACACTCATCCATGCTCAAGGCGGGATTCGAACCTGTGACCGTAGTGGTTGCACGGTTCCAGACTGTAGCGCCTAGAACCGCTCGACCACACCGACCGGCTTGGTTACTTTGCTTAATATTTTACAGTACTTTTCACAATGATTTATTGAGTAAGGTTGCCTGAACTGTTTGATGTACTTTACAAAATTTTTGCCTTTGTTTAACACTATTATGAAAAGGATAGATCGCAACTCACCATAAAGGCGACACATTGAGTTGCAGACAGGCGCAATGAAAAGACTGTTACAGTAGAACCCCTCTAATCTGTCACCTTCGGGACCGGGACCATGGTCAGAACGAAAAAAATGTCAGATTGTCAGAAAAATCTAATATTTATTGCAAAAATTATAAAAAGACATTTAGTACAAAAAATTAAACGATATAAGAACTAAAAGACGTCCAGAGCAATATAAAAAGGTGTTTTTTACACAGTGTTAAACAATGTATTAACTAAAAAACGTCTATACACATTATAATATGTATTGGTTTTAAAAGGAAAAACGACAACCAACTTACAGTACTGTACTGTACTTAATAACGTATAAACGATATATACTGTAAATTAAAAAATGTTTATAGGACTGTATATAAAAAGAAATTTTTTACAAATAAATAAACTACTGCATGTATAAACTAAGAAATAATTATACTGTATGCATTGTTTTTACAGTAAAAACGAAAACAAATTACTTTGGAAAAAGTCTGTGATACATTTGTGTTTAGCAGATGTTATTCTAGATTTAGCTGCAGTGCCCCTCCATTTTTTTCCACAAAACGTCCATTGGAGTTGAAGTCGGATTCTGCTCGATGTATTGAAGGGCGATGTCAAAAGCGTTTTTTGCATCGTTGTGTGAAATCCGGGTGGGGGGTTCGTCTTCACCATCCGAGTCCTCATTCACAGTTTCCTGGCTAACACCGGCAACAATCTGGTCGTCATTGGGATCTTCAGAAGTGTCACAGTCTTTGTCACATTCGTTGATCCACTCTTCAACTTCATTGGCAGTGACGTTCGGCTCCAGAGTTTGTAGATATTCAATGATTTCCAGTGAGTTGTTGTTTTGCTCATCTTTTTTGTATGCTCATTTTCAGTTATAACTTGTGGCCAAAGCTTACTCCACGATTTCCGCAGTGTGTCAGGTTTCAGTTCATCCCATGCTGCAGCGATTGTGTAGATAGCATCTTTGATGTTCAGAGATTTCATTGCCTGAAATAAGTTATGAAGTCCTTCAGATTTTTTCCAAGATTGAGCTGATTTACTTTCTGCGATATTGCCTTTTTAACCATTCGATGAAGCCCGGATCCATTGGTTGGATGAGTGAGGTAACATTAGGAGGCAGAAAGAGAGCTTTTATGTCCCCTTTCACCAAATTTTCCTCAGATGGATGTGATGGTGTGTTATATAACGAGAGTAGAGCACGAATGGGCAGATTTTTTTGCTTCAAGTCTAATTCGACCCTTGGTACAAACTCATTGAAAAACCAAGGTTTAAAAAGGTTACAGTCCATCCAAGCAGATTTTTGATTGCGATAACAAACCGGAAAGGAAGATAAGTTTATATTTTTGAATGCCCTTGGCTTCTTAGATTTGCCAGTGACCAACAAGGGGAGCTTGTGGGTACCTCGTACATTGCTAGAAGGAATAACAGTCTTTTATAAGTTTTGTTCCTACCACGGATTCATTTGAAGCTGTGAGCGTTTTTGTTGGCAACATTTTAAAGTTCAGCCCTGTATCGTCAATGCAATACACTTGACAGGGTAACAGTTCATTTTCTTCTACAATTTCTTGAAACTTAACAGAAAACTCTTTAGCAGCTGTGGCATCAGCAGATAGTTTTTCACCAGAAATAGAAACAAATCTAACACTATGACGAGTTTTCCAACGATCAATCCAGCCTTCACTGGCGGCAAATTTACTTTCGGCTTCCAGTTTTTTGTGCAAAACTATCGCTTTTTCTTTGAGAATTGGCCCAGATATTGGAGTTCCTTCCCTTCTTTCTTGACAAAACCGCATCCACAATGCGTTGTCAAGCAGTTCAAGTTTAGGCTTTTTTAATGCTTTGTGATTCTTCAGAGTGTTTTCACCATCAATCATAACTGTATAGGATTCAATATCTTTCCGATTCTTCCTTCAATCCATAACTGTCGTAACACTTACATTCAGTTCCTTTGCAGTTGTTTTGAGCGATTCTCCTTCTTCCAGTCTTTGTAGCACTGCTAATTTTTCATTTAGTGAAAGAGTTACATATTTACGTTTGAATCTAGACATGTTGAAAAACAGACAACTGTACATGCAATGAATCTGCAGTAATAAGTACTGTAGAGAACATGGAATAAAGCAAACAACGACGTTTCTTAATCCCAACAAACGATTAAACAGCACAGTAACGTAGTGTAACAATATGCACAGCCATAGACACCACAACAATGGCCCAACAGGTGTCCAGTCAGTGACAAGTCGGCACAGGCTCGCGAGCCTGAGCATGGTCTGACTAACCGGAGTGATGGATCATCCAAGGTCAGATTAGAGGGGTTCTACTGTACATGCTGTGCTTTTGGCCAAAGCCTGCTTCAGAAAAGAAAGGAAAACACACATTCACATCAGCGGGAACCTTCCAGTTTTATTGCAAAACAAATTGTACGAGGGCAGTTCAATAAGTAATGCAACACATTTTTTTTCTCGACCAATTTTGGTTGAAAAAACCGGAAATTTCTTTTGGAATATTTTCAAACATTCCCGCTTCGTCTCGTATAGTTTCATTGACTTCCGACAGGTGGCAGCACTGTACGGAGCTGTTAAAATGGCGTCTGTAACGGATGTGCGTTGCAAACAATGGGCAGTGATCGAGTTTCTTTTGGCGGAAAACCAGGGCATCTCAGATATTCATAGGCGCTTGCAGAATGTCTACGCTGATCTGGCAGTGGACAAAATCACGGTGAGTCGTTGGGCAAAGCGTGTGTCATCATCGCTGCAAGGTCAAGCAAGACTGTCTGATCTCGCGCGTGTGGGCCGGCCGTGCACAGCTGTGACTCCTACAATGGCGGAGCGTGCGAACGCACTCGTTCGAGATGATTGACGGATCACCATCAAACAACTCAGTGCTCAACTTGACATCTCTGTTGGTAGTGCTGTCACAATTGTTCACTAGTTGGGATATTCAAAGGTTTGTTCCCGCTGGGTCCCTCGTTGTCTAACCGAACACCATAAAGAGCAAAGGAGAACCATATGTGCGGAATTGCTTGCTCGTCATGTGGCTGAGGGTGACAATTTCTTGTCAAAGATTGTTACAGGCAATGAAACATGGGTTCATCACTTCGAACCTGAAACAAAACGGCAATCAATGGAGTGGCGCCACACCCACTCCCCTACCAAGAAAAAGTTTAAAGCCATACCCTCAGCCGGTAAAGTCATGGTTACAGTGTTCTGGGACGCTGAAGGGGCTATTCTGTTCGATGTCCTTCCCCATGGTCAAACGATCAACTCTGAAGTGTATTGTGCTACTCTTCAGAAATTGAAGAAACGACTTCAGCGTGTTCGTAGGCACAAAAATCTGAACGAACTTCTGCTTCTTCATGACAACGCAAGACCTCACACAAGTCTTCGCACCCGAGAGGAGCTCACAAAACTTCAGTGGACTGTTCTTCCTCATGCACCCTACAGCCCCGATCTCGCACCGTCGGATTTCCATATGTTTGGCCCAATGAAGGACGCAATCCGTGGGAGGCACTATGCGGATGATGAAGAAGTTATTGATGCAGTACGACGTTGGCCCCGACATCGACCAGTGGAATGGTACCGTGCAGGCATACAGGCCCTCATTTCAAGGTGGCATAAGGCCGTAGCATTGAATGGAGATTACGTTGAAAAATAGTGTTGCGTAGCTAAAAGATTGGGGAATAACCTGGTGTATTTCAATGCTGAATAAAACAACCCCTGTTTCAGAAAAAAAATGTGTTGCATTACTTATTGAACTGCCCTCGTATTTGGAATTTACATCTCTTTCACAATACATCAGTTTACATCTTCAAGATGTGATTTATAGGGCTTAATCATTTCTTTATACATTGGTCTTACTACTTTCCAGTGTTACTCAGTTTTATTCTAGCAGTTAATAGTCAGTCTCTGATCATCAGGTATGGGCAGACCGTCCAATACTTTACTGATTTACAAAAGTTTTGTTGCTTAGAGTGCTTTAATTTGGAATTAATCTGGTGAGAAAACTGACTAGTGGGGTGATGTTGTAGGTACACATCAAATTTCCCAG
Organism: Schistocerca piceifrons; assembly: GCF_021461385.2. Taxonomy (NCBI): domain Eukaryota; kingdom Metazoa; phylum Arthropoda; class Insecta; order Orthoptera; family Acrididae; genus Schistocerca; species Schistocerca piceifrons. The sequence continues at coordinate 638,556,615 of NC_060140.1, read as the reverse complement.
TACTGTATGTTGGAAAATTTACAATGAAATCCCAAAGTGCTGTTACATTTTTTTTACATTCAAACAGATGCAGTAGAAGTGAGTCTAACTGTTACACAGAGGGCTAGATTCGCTGAAGCTGTCCTACATATTTCTACAATTAACAGGATTGAACTGTTAATGGGAAATTCAATGGCAAAGGCTTCAAATGTTGCTCTGGACAAAAATTATGCACCACAGTTGCATTACATTTGCTACTGTACTTAACAAAACTAGCAACACCTTCTTTTTGCCTTTTGTTTTCTGCTGTATAATGCCATAAGATTGTGATCAGATATTAAATGTCCATCAGCTCCAGAACAGATATGGTGTTCCATGAACCACAGTGATGAGCATGGTCTATACTTTCATAGTTGTACACATTGACTGTGTGTTTATTTAGCTTATTATGCAAGCCTCTATTATTCTGGGGGAAAATTGTAAGCCACTCAGTCATCTACCGTGATAGCTGCCTCCAGTGGGTTGTGCATCCCTGAGCTATCTTACAGATATCCTATAGATCTCAAAATCCATGGCACAAGTCTAGGAAGTCTCACCAGATTATTACAAAACCTTTAAAGTCTCTGACTTCAGGCTAATGCTTGACTCTGAACCAGGGGTACAAAATCAGTTCTACACAATGCTGAGATTGTGAATGTCACTGAATTCTCATAAACAAGGTTGGTCTTCTCAAACTTCTCTGTCAATCACAATGATCCAAACATGAACTCAGAAATAGAAGACAGACATATTTTGTTCTAACACTTCTCAGTAAGCAAAGAGTATCCCACTGGCTCATTTTCAAACTTGTTTAAGGGTTCCATTTGACTCAGAACCAGGAGGCCACAAACAATTCTGGGGGAAATGCTGCAGATTGTTTCTCATTAGCAGCATAGTCTTGATGTAGTATCCTTAGTTTTCCCTGGCCCCTGCCTCCTCTTTCCATGGCCCCTAGATTTACCACTGACACGTCACCCAGTCAAATCAACAAGACATGATAGGTCTTTTAGTGATCCAGCTGCACACGACTAACAAAATTAAGACCTATTTATTTCAGTTATGAATCAAGCTACATGTAGTGATCATGACTCAGCCCTGACACTAAATTTTCACCAAAGTATCATAAAGTGTGTGTGTATGTGTGTGTGTGGGGGGGGGGGGGGGACCTTTCTGATTTCTACTGACGAAATTTGACCATTTTGCACTGCTCTGTCTGACGCAAGTTATTGTGTTTACTCGCATCTTTGTGTACTACACCAATTGGGTGCCAATTGGGTGTAAGCAGCTCTGCTGTCATTTGCTGTTGCATTCAGCTTAATAGTGGATGCCACAATTCGAACAAACACAATGCCTAAATAATTGTATTTTAAATTCACTCACAGAAATTACAGTGCACATGTGTTTAACACCCACCAAAACATAATTAAAATAGCAGGTGTGACAGTAGTGCTAAAATTATGAATGAAAGAAATAGGCAATTTATTATGTCTCTGATGCACAACACTGAAGTAACACAGTTTGGTAGAGGATTTTTGAAGTTATTTTGATCACGGAATTATGTTCTGTTCATTTACCAAGTGAATAACCAATAACCAATGTTGGCGGTAACATGCACACTCACAATAAACAATGCCTGTCGCAAAATTAACTATTCGGGCACACAGTAGCCAGTGATGGCGCAAATATACATTGGAATTATAAACTATTTAAAATGTACACAGCACATTCACAGCAAACACAGTTCTTTCCAGAACACTGTAACTACAATGTCATCTGTCCATAGCTATATTATCGTAGTTACGCAACACTGTTCATTTGGTGGTTTTACACAGTCCAACTTATCTGTTCACTTCAAACATTTTACATTCCATTACAGGAAGGAGCAGAAATGTATCTTATCATTAATCAGTTTCGTTCGCACTGATTATTTCACTACACAACATAGTCAGCACACTATTAACCAGTGGCGGCCGCTGAGGCATTTCATTGGTGGTGCCAAAAAAACCTTGTTTGGTAGCATTGAATGCATTATGGAATTTCGTCAATAATTCATATATTTCATAAGATATTATATTAAACAAAACATATAGAGAAACAGAAATAAACACTTATTACAAAAGGCCCTTCTTATGCACAGTAAGAGATTGATATATTCATAGATAACATGATAGCAAGTGATTGTACAAGAGAGAGAGAGAGAGAGAGAGAGAGAGAGAGAGAGAGAGAGAGAGGGAGAGAGTGGCCACAAATATGGACAGGGAAAAATGTGCTGTAGCTGTAAAAGATCTCAGACTATCAGACCATATGTGTCAAATACCAACAGTGAAATCAGGCATTGAATCATTCCCTAAACTACAAGCCTACAAACGACGACTATCAGAAAACAAAATAAAAAAAATTTCAAAGGAACTAGCAAAACAAAGCTGGGATGATGACTATATGGAAACCAATGTGAATATGAAATCTAAATTCTCCACATTATTTAAATTGAACTCTGAAAAGGCATTTCCAAAAGTATGCATGTCTGTATCAACATCTCACAAAAACAGGTGGATAACAGCAGGTATTATAAGTCCTCCCAAACTTTTAAATACCACAGTTCCACGAAAAAGAGTCCCAATGAAACAGAATTCTTAAATTTCTATCTCAGATACAAAAAGATCTATAGAAGGTGCTGATTGCTGCAAAATAGTCATTTAATGACAAAATAATATCTAATGCAGAGAATAAAAGCAAAGCAGTCTGGAGTGTTATAAGAAAGGAAATGGGGAGAGGCAAAGAAACGCAGAATAACATACTGCTAAGATCCACAACACTTAGCAAACTATGAAAATGAGCATTTTTCAGGTATTGCACAGAAGTTACAGCAAAAATCCCCCAAAACAAATATAACAACTGTAAATAATGATCACTAAATACAATGATGTTATTTCCAACCACAGAGAATGAAGTCAATAAAACTGTTCAAAAACTAAAAAATAAAAAGTCAGTAGGCTTAGATGAAGTACCAATGTGTGTACTGAAACAATGCATAGAGATTATACAGGGCCCTTTAACAGATATAATAAATGAATCTTTCACATAGGGGACATTTCCAGAGCAGTTAAAACAGGAAGAGTTGTACCTTTGCTTAATAAAGGTAATGCAGAAGACATAGAAAATTACTGGCCCATTTCCCTACTGTCACCATTCTCAAAAATAATAGAAGCAATTATGTAAAACAGATTAATGAATTTCCTGAATAAATACAATCTTTTAAGCGAATCAGTTTGGTTTCTGAAGTGGCAAAAATACGGAGTCAGCCATAGTAGAATTCACAAAGGTTGTACTTGATGCTCTTGAGAAAGATGAGTGTGTCACAGGCATATTTTTAGATCTTTCTAAGGCCTTTGATACAGTTGACCACAAGACTGTATTAAATAAATTAGAAGCATTAGGAATAAGAGGGGTTGCTAATGACCGGTTTCGATTATACCTAGCAGATAGGGTACAAAGAGTAGAGATAACACATACTTCAAATAGATCTAAACATTTAATAAAACACTTATCAGAACCAAAATACATTAATACAGGCATTCCACAAGGTAGCATATAAGGACCAATACTATTCCTGACATACATCAATGACTTTCCCAGTAGTGTTACTCATGGTGAAAAAATTCTCTTCGCTGATGACAGCAATATTATAGTCACAGAGAATAAGAGAATTCCTTGCAGTGGAAGCAAATGAAGCTCTCAAGGAAGTTTATGATTGGTCAATAAGCAATAAATTGACATTGAACATAAAGAATACTAATGCCATGAATTTCAGTTTGAAGAGGGAAAATGACAATGTTAAATTAAATGTAGATGGCACCTATATAGACTGTGTAACAAATGCAAAATTTCTAAGAATGAATATTGATTCTCAGTTGAAGTGGTGTGAACACACAAAGGTACTTGCAAACATAATGTCACCAGCATGTTATGCACCTAGAATCCTATCATCAGTGTGTAACATGCAGTGTCTTTTAGTTACATGCTATTCATATGTACACTCAGTTCTTAGCTATGGCATTCTTTTTTGAGGAACAAATGCACAAAATATGAACACAATTTTCAGATTACAGAAAAGAGCTATAAGAATCATAACCAAAAATGGTAGTTGAGCTCATTGTAAAGATCTGTTCAAAATGCTGGGGATATTACCTGTTCCATGTGAATACATTTACCAATCAGTTGTACATATCAAAAATAACATTGGTAATTACTGCACAAATAGTTCTGTCCATGACTATGGAACAAGAGGTAGACTCATACATATTTGCCATGAAAAAATAAACATAAAACCCAAAACAGCATATTCTACCAAGGAATAAAACTGTACAATAAATTACCAAAAGAGATAAAAGAAATTGCAAAAATACACTTATTTCAAAATGCAGCTAAAAAGTACCTGTTATGCAATACATTTCATACATTAAAGAATTACTCAGATAAAACAGAGTAGGGGTTTGGTTAAGAAAATGTTATACAAATAAATAATAATAATGATTATGAAACGTCCACCATTCCACATAACACCTTCACACTATGTTTTTTTCCCTTCTTGTGTGTGTAGTGAGGGAAATGTTATGAAACAATGTGTGTATAGTGTGTGCATTGACTGATAGTGAGATATCAGTGAACAGTGTGGCATTACATTATTTAATAAGTTATTTGTAAAAAAAGTATTGTATACCAGGAGTAAATCTAATGACTGTCTCTAACTGGAAGCCTGTAAATGTATGTGTATACGAATCAGCTTATTTTAAATTGGTCTAAACTTGTAAATACTTTGATATGTCCTATATCCATGTAAAAAGAAATATCTATGGATGAATAAAGCTGCTACTACTACTACTACTACTACTACTACTACCACCACTACTTCTACTTCTTCTTCTTCTTTTACTACTACTACTACTACTCCTACTATTTACAGCACAATTCTTCACTCGTCACAGGGTATGTTCGATCACTGTTACGTGGAAATTGTAATCAGGGGGTATTTTGATGTATAGTGTATTAAGATATTGGTGGAGATCGGGCCTGAACTACCACGTAACAATGCCACCAACCTCAGCTTACAACTGCGGCCTAGCCATTACCAAATGATTTATATGCTCTGTTTTGCTTTGAGTTGTGCTTGCTGGTTGTATCCTTTTCTTATTTTGAAATGAATGCAAAGAGCAATCTTCCTCTGTCACAGGGTTTGAATATGACTCTCACAACATCAGATGGAATCAGTGATCCATATGTATGTTATTACATCAGCTCTGCCTACCCAGGAGCATAGAACATGGATGTAAGCTGCAGGCCCTGTGAGAGGGAGGCGTGGCTTGTGTCCCTACAGTGCTCTTCTACCCTCGAGAGCCAAACTCTTTGTTTGTTTTACGTACATGGCAGAATGCCAGAGAAGTGTCTGCTGCAGTGTGAGTGCCAGTACCAGAAATAATAGGGCGCATAAACATTACTTGAACTTGTAATTTAATCAAAGCATTGTGCTAACCAAAAGCAGCAATGGTATTGGAAATCCATTTGTTGCTCCTTCTTGTTGGCAAATAAATCTGTCACTCTCAAATTGAAATCTTCAATTTTACACATGATGGAGTTTTCACAGGATAGCATCCCTAAGACACTCAGTCATTCTGCTTTCATAGTGTTTCATAGGAATGTTTTAATTATCTTGAGCATGGAAAAGCACCACTCAGCTTTCATGTCGAGATAGGTGTCATGATTAGCAGTTTCAAAACTTTAACAGTCTTGTCCAATGTCACGAAGTGCATCCTCTACAATCAGCAAAAGAAACAGAACTGCTCCAGAAACTGCTTTCAACTCAGGCCCAGCATAGAGGACTTGAAGCTCACCCTTCAACTTTCTTTTTTCCATGAATGTATATGTGTCTTTAATTTCAAGGTATTTGTCTGGAAAATCTGTGATGTATTTGTCAAACTGATTTACATCAAATAAGTTGGCTGTAAAGAGGTGTCCAGTGAACTGAAAGTGTAATTTTATTTCAGAAAGGACAGCATCACACACACACTGCCACAGCATCTCTTTTTCTATGCCCATCAAGAATTTGTGGCTTCTTGGCAAGCATCATTTCGTCAGTTTTGAAACTAATCTCATTAAGGATGGAATCAATGTCATGTCTGATGTTTTGCATTACCGCTTCAAAGTTCTGGTTGTCTTGTGTTGCTGTGGTCAGTTGGGTTATAATTTTCTGAAACCGATTAAAAAGTATGTCTGTATGAGGCATATCTTACAGAAAAATGATAGCCAGAAAATGAAATTAATATCTTGCAACCTTTGTTTGTACAAACCAGCTTTTTCAACAGTAGAAGATAGTTTTATGCTCTCACTTGTTTCAGCGACTTCCTTAACAATAATAAGATTTTTCCCCATTTTGAAAAACATCTTTTACTACTCACAAATGGTAATTCCATCTCGTCACACATTTGGGGCAAGCTTTTTTGAATAATGCTATGCAACATTTTTGATCTCTGTGGCAAGTGAGAAAAGAAAGAAGAATTACCTGAAAGACGTGAAACAAAGATGTGGGCTTTGCAATTAACAGAGGACGCCATAGACATAAGGTTCAACTGATGCATATAACAATGGATGTAGTTTGTATTTGAATATTTATCTTTAATTATCTACTCACACTGTTTGACCCTCTCAATTGATATTCTGATCACTCTCACTCTGCTTGTACAATATCTCAGATACATTTAACTTTACAAAGTCATGCCAATCAACATTAATGTAATAAATGATAAATGAAGAATCAAAATATTTTACATCTTCAATAGACAAGAAAACCCAATTACTTATGTCCAAAAGGGAAATAATATCAGTTGCATATTATTATTTTTAACAAACAGTTAATCATTACATTATAGAACAAAATAAACACTATGCTATATCACCAGAAATCCTTGTAGAACTATGAAAAAAGAAAGAAAGCAAGAAAGAAAACAGAAGAAAACCTCTTGTGTAGGTTGCAACTAGTGATGTCTTCAAGGTCTGTATATCCTGGAGAGAAGACAGTACCCATGGGAGAGTAGTACTTGGTAACTTTGTTAGCTTTGCTGAATGTCACCCATTTACAGCAGCTTCTAATCACTTGACAGGAGTCCAGTTTTCAGCTACTTATGAACAGCAACTTATCTTTTTCTGTGTCTTAGTTGTGGAATTGCATTGTGGTTAATAAAATGTTTTTCTGAAAAGAAAACAAATAACTTTGAACTAAGTTGCTTAGTTCTCTTTCAGTTTATAGATCTGTTACAGTACAGAGGTTCCAAGTCTCCTTTAAGAATTGAAGTGAATTGCATGAAAGAATTTAATGTTCTGTTATATCAAGTGACAAGACAAAGTAATAAGATGTGTAGATGCAGAGGGAAAAGAAATGTCACTCCAAAAAATGGGTCAGAAGGGTTTGAGACAGTAGATAGAAGTCAAAAGGCAAGTTGTAGATTACCAGTAATGAACTAGTAGGTCAAAGTTAAGAGTTGAATCTCCAAGCCCCTCCTCAAATCAAAAGAAAACTTCCAGGTTTCTTGATGTCTCTCATTTATAAATTTATATATTGTTTACAATTACTTCCATTGTACCATTTCAGATTCCAGATTGGATCAAAGTTGAACTGGCTCAGTCAGAAAATGCATGGAAGGGGTATCCTGAAAACTGAAGTGAATGTAAGAAAAATTGGTTTGATATTAATTTAATTTAACTGTTCTTATTCTGTAAACTATTCACTTGTATTTTGAGCCTATTTAAGTATTAATGTTTCCTAATAAATTTAATGTATGCAGAATTAAACCACCTTTATGTTATAATGTGTTGAAATATTTGTAAATCAGTATTACATGAAGTAATTAATGACACTGTACATCAGATTGCTACCACAATTGATGTATCAATAACAAAACTGTTGTATGATCACTTATGAAATAAATGGTTAAGCTTATATCTTAATTATTTAGTATGTATATGTATCTAAGTATATGTGTGTGTGTGTGTGTGTGTGTATGTATGTGTGTGTGTTACATGTATACACCATAACTCTACTGGTCTAAATTTTTAATCTCTCCTGAAACCTGTCTCCACCACTGCCCCAGGAACCTAATTTGTGTGTTACATGTATACACCATAAGTCCACTGGTCTAAATTTTTAATCTCTCCTCAAACCTGTCTCCACCACTGCCCCAGGAACCCAATTTCACTCATACTACACTGACACTCTCCTCTTGGCAGTCTCTCTCTTCTTATGTTCTCTCCCTCTCCCATTTCCAGTGCACTCATCCACATCATTGTGCAGTGCACAACTCTTCATGTCTTTGGCCAGAATGAGCTCATCTGTGTGTAAGGAGATGGGGGACAGGTGAGGGGGGAGGGTACCCGTAGCTGTGAAACAAAAGTCACCCCAAATCTACTGATGTGCTTGGTCTTATTTATGTGTGTATCAACAAATCATTGCCAAAACTACTTGGTGACTTATGACCATCACTCCTTCCACTTTTTGTGTAACCTTACATGTATAAGCTATAAGATATAATAATTTTGTGCAGAAGTGAGATTAAATGAAACCAAAAGTATTTTAATCCAAAATACTTATAAAATGGTTGGAAGACTATATATTAAATATTTAAATAATCATTATTGATACAAAAATTAAGGCTATTACATCAGCGTGCAGAAAATCAAATGAAACAATAATACAAGGTATACTACAAGCTTCTGTTATTTGACATTTCTATTACTTTGTATATGAATGTCATTAGACAGCTTCTGTTCTGGGGTGTTCATCAGAAGACAGAAAAATAATATCTAGACTAAGCTAAGAGGTCAGGCTTTGGTGCAACCATCTTCTTCAACAAACTTCCATGTGACGTAAGGCATGAAATTACGAATCTCTAAAAACTACAATGAAATTATAAATATACTAATTACACATCAGTAGCCAAACCTTCAACAAATTAACCATCTAATTTTGAGAGTTGATGAACCCAGTTATCTGCAGTACAAACAACAATGCACTACAAACACTCCTATTTTGTTATGACAAAGAGGTAACTGATTACTGACCCATTCAGTCATTCACTCATCATGTTCCATAAATCCCATCATGAAGACGAATCTACAAAGACATGAAACAAGTTGATTTATAAAGTAAAAGGAAGACATTGCCATTGTAGGCTATTGTTATAAAATATACCAACAACAAAGTATAACTTGTGCTAATCTACTTGTACTGACATTATGGGAAAATTCAGTGGTAGCATATGCAGGTCATTGCAGGCTGTTTTGGTGAAGTGTACCAACAAATAACAACTAGAATGAAAATTATGGCAGCTGCTTCTAGATTGCTTTGTATATATGTTTGCTACTCAGCTGCTGTTGATATTTAATACATCAAACAGAGCATTTATATTTTACACAGACATGTCTTAGCTCTCAAATACTGGCAAAGTCAAAAATTGTTTAATACATGCTTCAGTATCAATAGTTACATACTGAACGAAAACACCAGGAGCCATATGCGATGTTGTGCAAAACTGACTGACAGGCTCCCTATGACAGTTGCATTCTTCCAGACTCAGCTCTGTCTCCACTACTGTTTGTTACCATGTTGGTACCACAATGCATGGCATGCAGGAGTGTGTACTGTGGACAATGCTATACACTGATGACGTGATGTCAGGGAGGATCTCGAAGCTCAAGTTCAAACCTGGTATGATTGTCTACAGCAATTTTGCCTCCATTTAAACATCCACAAGACTGTATAACTCAAAATGATTCTGCCTCTTAAAAATATACAAATTAAAGGATATCTTCTTACCAAGATGGACACATTCTGATATTTTTGTTCTTGGCTACAGAGTGACTGCTATGTGAATAAGGATGTGCAAGCAAGAATCAGAGTGACCTGGATGTGTTTCAGAGATGTGACTTGTATTCTCCATGATAAGAACATGTATGTCCACCTTAAATCAAAGACATACCACACAATGGTGAGGCCATTGCATTATATGGTATTGAGTGTTGGCCTACACCTAAAAGTGCTGAACATTCACTACATGTCTTGGAGACGTGGATATTGCTTGACCATATCAATAATACAATGATCCAACAAATAGTTTCAATCAATGAGAAGATATGAGGATGGACACTTATCATTGTTGAAGGCCATAAACAATGTGGGAGACCTAAATTATGGTGGCTGGACACTATAAACCCAGACCTAGGATCAAGGAGCCTAAGTCCACAAGAAGCGTTGGACCATAAAAAATGGCTTGCCTTAACTCCCTGCAATGTAAAGGGGCTAAGAAGGAGAAGAAAAAGATCAGAGTTCATGAAAATTAGAGTCCTGAGTCCAAATATCAGTACAAATTGTAAAGTTAGCCTGGGCTGGTGTAAGCAGTTTTGGAGAAACTGATGAAGAAAAATAAAAAATTTCTGTCTGTTCTAGCTGTCCACATTGCATTTTTCACTTACCAGAACTTCGGAAAAGAGACATGATTCTGAAATTTGTAACCTCAGTGAGGTTCTTGAGCCTAGTCTTTAACAAAAGCTTATCAAGACTGCCCCACCTGTCTGATTTGAAATATAGATAACAACAAGAACTCGGATTCAGGCTGAAGCACTGTTTTCAGGTTATGTAGAACTTTCATCCATGTGAATCAACTATGGTTGCATAGTATATAGATCATGTTACCATCAAAAATTTAGGATGTGAACTGCTATATCCACGATTCACCAGACACCAGTGCACAAATCAGCAAACAGGTGAGAAATGATGACGATGCAAGATGGGAAGACGGCCTGCAGTCAGGACTCAAACCCATGCCAGAGTCAAGTAACAAGGCTGAGGAACAGCGGCCCCAACAGTACAAGAGCAAGGCAATCCAGGCTACAACAAAGTGGGATGAACTTTCAGCACAACGCTGTCAACAGATCAACAAGGACAACCACAATCCAAATTGAGCCAGAGAGAAAAACCAAAATCAAAGTAAAGTTGTTGGCAAATAGTCAGTAGTACAGTGGAGACAGAAAACAAATGCTATCACATGAAGTACATGACTGAGTGAGTGCTCAAGATGTGCCAGTATTTATGCCGGCCAGGAGGGACACTATTGGCCGGTGTATTCACATGGCGAGAGCGTGGCACAGTCACTAGGTGAGTGCAGTGCTGAGGCGACACTGCCCTCTATTGACTGTTGAAATCCATTTGTTGCAACTTATGCATACAGGCAGAAATGGCCCAGACAGTGCCATGGAAGGTGAAATGAAGGTACGGATGAAGGTGCTGTCATGTTGACTGCATGTAGGCTGAGGGGAGGAAGTGTGGTCAGCAATGTCCATCAGAACATAGTTAGAGATGGGCATTTCTGGGGGAACCACTGATCTGCAGGGAGCCAGAGGACGGGACTGGGGTGACAATGAGATGTCCACAGTAGCTGCCCGGGTTTCTAGTTGTTGTGGCAAATTGGCATCAGAAGGCAGTGGAAGATGGGGCTGCAGACAGAATGCTTGAATCCACAACCTAAGCTGGTCATGTTGATGGCACACAACCCCTTCTGTGTTTGAACCAACAAAACTTGTTGACCATGGGTGGACACTACCGTTGCTGGCATCCAAGCCTCAGCAGTCCTGTAGGAGTGTGCTCACACCACCGTACCAGAGGTGTAACGTCTGGAAGGATGCGGGTGAGGTTCTGATGGTGATGGTGACAGCAGATGAAGCTAGGTCCATGGCAGGTGACTGGGGAGGAGCTCTGCAGGGCCATGATTGTTAATCAGTGTGCTGCAATAAGTGCTCAAAAACAAAGTAAGCGCCACTCTAGTGGCAGAGCATTCGATAGCCTTCTTCATCTGCTGCTTAAAAATCTGGACCAGAAGTTCAGCTTCACCATTGGAGGAAGAGTGGAACAGAGGGTTACAGATATGCTTGTTCCCACTGGTAGCATAGAAGTCCTTGAAGCCAGAGGCCATGAATTGTGGGCCATTGTCAGAGACCAATGTGCAAGGCAATCCTTCGATGGCCAAAACTTGGGCTATATGACATAGGGGTACTTTGAATAAGCATTCACAATAAGCTATGATATAGAACCCAAAAAAGGATTGACAGGGTGCCACCTGGTGGTGGGCACAAGCTGTGCAACTACAGAACTTCTTTTTGATGTAGATGTAGAGATGTGGATCCCAGGCTAGTACACATGATGGTGTGCAGCATTGTCATTTGGGACATTCCCCAATGACTCCAGTGGAGCAAACTCAATACCCGATGATGCATTTCCACCAGAACAACCACTCAATGTCCATCTGTCTCAGTATCCAAAAAGACGACACCATCCACAACCAAGAGGCAGTGAGAAAGCTGTTTCTAAGGGTGGAGTTCTGTCATCAAATGATGAGTGAGATAGCAGGGCCAGCCATGGGTTACATAGTGAAGGACCTGTTGCAAGGTGGGGTCTCAGCATATTTCAGCATCGAAATGGAAGCAGAGGCCCTCCTTTGGTTAAAACTCAGGTCCTGACCAGCTGTAAAACTGGACAATGCATGAGCATTGGACTCCTGGGCTGTTGCCTTGTACCACATAGTATAATTGTAGCCACTGAGGAACAATGCTCAGTACTGGAGGCATTGTGCTGTTCATTCTGGGAGAATGGCCTGAATAATGCCACCAGTGGGTTCTGATCTGTAATTAGAGATAATTCTGTCCCAAAACGTTAAACATGAAATTTCTTGACTGCAAACACTATTGCCAAGGCTTCACTTTCGATCTGTGAATAGTTGTGCAGTCCCAGGGTCAGGGCCTTGGATACATATGCAATAAGCTGTTTGAAACCAACCCTATTCCTGTGTACTGATACCACTAACAAATGTTCTGGTGGCCACAATCAATGGGCAGTGGGGAGAAAAGGGCATGAGACAGCATAGTTTTCCATTTGGGAAAACCCTTGTCACAAGCTGGGGTCCAGGTACAAGGGACCCTCTTTTTACACAGTTGATTGAGGGGTTGTGCAATGTGGGCTGCATGTGATAAGAATTTAGTATAATAGTTGAGCTTGCCCCAAAAAAATACTTGTAATTCAGGTAAGTTTATTGGGCAAGGTAAAGATGTGATGGCAGCAATGATCCAATTGGTAGGCCACATACCCTCTTTGGAGAACCAATGCTCCAAGTACTCCACTCCTGCCTGAAAAAATCTGCACTTCTCCAAACACAGGCGTGCATCCTGCAGGGTGATGAACAGGGTGTGGAGGTTTGCCAAATGCTCTTGGCAGGAGGATCCTGTGACAATAAAGTCAGCCAAGTAATTGATACAAGCCAGAATGTGCTGTACCAACTGTTCCACAAATCATTGGAATATTGCAGGGACTGATGAAATGACAAAGAGGAGTCACTTTACTTAAGGCATAGTCCATATCAATTCAGGCAGGCTAGGAAAAAATCTTACCTTCATAGTCTTGGATGTTACTGAATTTGGCATATGTTAAAATGAAGGACTAAGTAAGGAACACATATTTTTTTGTTTTCTCCAAAAAAAAAAAATTCTTCTCTGAGATACAGCCCTCCAAAGATGACGCTGCACATACCATTTTGCAGATGCAAATTTTGGAAAAAATTTGGACTTCCCTGTCAAAGTTCTTTTACTATACTATTCTGAACTTCTTTTTATAATTTAAGGAAAAAAAAATTTCAAAAATGCCCGTCCATAAAATTTTGATTGTTTTCTGTTGATTAGTACCATATAGTTCTATGTCCCCTGAAACGGAGAGTTTCCAGTTTTAGGTTGAACAGGTTTTATAAACATTTGAAATTTCCGACCCAGCAGGGAATCGAACCCGGGCCCTTAGGTTTGACATTTGTCATGGTGATCACTCAGCTACCAGGGGTGGGCACTGGAGCACTTACAATCTTCAAAACATTGTGAATGGGAAGTGAGCACTGATGGCGTTGTGCTGTCCTTCAGCTGGAAACCTATATCCAGCAGCTTGTTCATTCCAAAGACTTAAAGGTTTCAATTTGTACTACTTCTGTGCACTCTGTTTTGTACTGCAATTAGCCAGTTAATGAACTAAAAATGTGTTCCACTGCTTCAGTATCTTCCTTTGATATAGATTGAACCAATAGGAACTGGAGCACTAAAAATGTCATATGATTAGGGCTTCCTGTCAGGTAGACCGTTTGTCGGGTACAAGTCTTTCGATTTGATGCCGCTTTGGTGACTTGTGCATCGATGGGAATGAAATGATGATGATTAGCAACACAACACCCAGTATCTGAGCGGAGAAAATCTCCAAACCAGCAGGGAATTGAACCTGGGCCCTTAGGTTTGACATTTGTCATGGTGATCACTCAGCTACCAGGGGTGGACACTGGAGCACTTACAATTTTCAAAACATTGTGAATAGGAAGTGAACACTGATGGCGTTGTTTCTGTCCTTCACCTGGAAACCTATATCCAGCAGCTTGTCCATGTGGTAGCATAAAGTTCACTAGAATTTCATTTAAGTCATAAGTTATAACACTCCACTCCGCTACTGCTCTGCCCTAACCTCAAAACTGGAGGCAGTTTGCAAAACAGAATTATTTTGTTATAAAGCAACAGAGCAGTGTTACCCTCTGAGAGGAATTTTGTTATGTTGACCATGTCGTTCCTAACGGAGGTGGCTTATCGGAAATGAAAGTCAAAATCACGTAAAAATTGGAATAGTAACAAACAAAATTTTGCCTAGCTATATTGTTTACAGAATAAGGGAAACGGTCGCCAGCCTAATTAGGCAAGAGAAAGAATAACGTTCTCGTTTATGAAAGTAGGTAAAGTAACTATAACGGACAAACACAACCTAGACTAGGTCACACGCAAGTGCAATGACTCGGACACACATATGCTGTAAGATTGAAGCTAACAACTGGGGCAGCACAAAAACTATTTGCAAAATTATAACACGTACAGAAAAAACCCTATCACTTTCAAGGCTTACACAAACTGAGTGGTCTTTACACTGTTAATATGCACACAAAAGAGACAAACACTTAGTAATCATGAACATATAATTTCCTACTATGCAGTTTTCCACTTTTACTACCATGAGACATAATGTTAACAAAATTGCAAGAAACTGACTCACCTTTTAGAATTTACTACAGATATCAAGGTGATCATAGCTAAGCAAAACTTTAGAAACCTCAGTCTTAAGAACTTTTAATTTTGCAGTTGGCGACAGCACTTTAATAAGCAGTTTTAATAAGAAAATTATTTTGAGCAAATAACATTTACTTTAACTCACTCTATTGTCACATTAACTTTAACTTTCTTTTTACTAAGTTCAAGAGGCATTAATTAGCAAAACTCTAGGCTTTAATTTCTTTTAGTAAGGACACTCGGTGATTACTTTAGTTCAAACAGAAAGGAACCTGAGAGGTGTTATGATGAGGAGAAAAATCAAGGTTGGTACATAAATTCAGATATAAATTACCTTATATTTGCGCACAATAACACCTCCATTAAGCTGATCCTTCACCGTACATCATTATAGTATTACGTTACAGTGATTGCGCAACGTGGTGGCAACTGCATGTTGGTAGGTGGAACCGCAGACTGAATTGCTGGACTCTGTCTTTTCTTGGTGGCGATGATAGATACAAACTCCAGAATAGTTCCAGCTATTTATCCATCCACCCGAGGCCTTGGAAAGAAGCAGGAAAAGCCTCTCTCGGAATCAGCACAATATGCACACTTTGCATAGCAGTGCACAGTTTGGTAGCTCATCCCCGACTGCTGGCTCGTCCCCGACTGGTAGTTCGCCTCCGACTGACTGCTCGTCCCCAACTGACTATCAGTTCCACCTAGGCCAACCACAATTTGCGCGCGCTACACAGTTCCGTTCCCGAGGGGAACCACTACACCTTTTACATACAGAATAACTAAGAGCTCTAAGTGAGGATCAGCAGTTAACATAATAGCAACCAAATGTATTAAATAAAACAGAACATTTTCACATATTGACACTTCTACAAAAATTATTCACACAAAATTACAATCATATACAGTAAGTATTGTTCCCTCCAAATGGGTCAAAGCATTTAAACGAGAGATATGTTACACAGCATACAATCACATCATGACATCAAAGTTGGACAAAGAAAAGAGTACACAATTTTATGTTATTGATTTAAACACATTTACAAAAGATCAACAATGTGACATTAAATAAAACAAAAGCAAAAATAAAACCATACAGCATAAGAGCTGTGGTGTTACAAAGTCTGCAATCCACCAGCCAAAGTCATACACACATACCACAAACATCCTCCTTCCCAGGTTGTGAATCTGAATATTATCCTGCTGTTTCTGAGGTGTTGGCTGAACGAACAAAATTTCTTCGTTTTTGCTCTTTAAAGGGTGTGCAATATGAGTTCACCCATCACTTTGAGTCCAAAAATGAGTCTTCTGAATTCCTTTCACAGGAGTAGTTTGTTTGGACCACTCTTCTTTGTTCTGCTCATGAAATCCTTCGATTTCCTCTTTGGATAAAAGAATGAGGACTGTGGGTGTGTAAGACTTCACGACTCTCATTAAATCCTCAGCATTCTGAATGGCAGCTGTATTTGATCTGGAAATATCATGTTTTATAGCATGGTGCGTCAGCAGGCCTCATACACCATCACAAGGCTGCTTCCCATGACCAGTAGCACTGTGTACCGAGTTAGTTGGCACAAGCGATTTACTCAATTCAGACAGCTGGTAATGATTTTTAAAATGGTCAGGAGTGCCAGTAGAAATAATGATGATCTTCTCTGTCCCTGTTTGCAGTTGAAGAATTTTGCTCATTGCTAGCAAAGCATGTGCTGAGTCATGTCCTGTGTCATCACTTACAACTGCAACACTTGTGGTCTTGTTTTTAAAATATGTCACTCCTCTAAAAATTGAAACCTGATCATTACTCCAATGATACCCTTGTACTTCTTGTGGGGGAGTTACAGACCAGTTCTTGACAAAATCATAGTGAAGCACTAAACTTAGTTCTTCAGCCTGTACGCATCCTTTCACTTCTGCAATGTGTTGTTGTTGCAATTTCTTCA
The DNA here is from genome assembly GCF_021461385.2 of Schistocerca piceifrons. Classification (NCBI taxonomy): domain Eukaryota; kingdom Metazoa; phylum Arthropoda; class Insecta; order Orthoptera; family Acrididae; genus Schistocerca; species Schistocerca piceifrons. Next base: position 638,539,483 of record NC_060140.1, on the reverse strand, counting down.
GATGCCTGTGTGTTACTGCTTTCACTGACCATTTACCAAATTCACTTTGAAGAGTGTGGTCAGTTTTTCTGTAGTGTATTCATCCATAGCTTTAGTAATTTATCTGCACTTTCTTGATGCATAGAGCTTATGACTCGACTTCACTGACCACGGCTTCTTAACAGGACGAACACCTACCTCTGTAGTTGACTGATTCAGGGTATTTAATTCTTCCTCTATTGATGCAAAATCTGCATCATCTGCACCATGGGAGGCTTCACCTTGTTCAGATACTATCATTGTTGTTATTCAGTCAAAACATTTAGAACAAAAAAAGTCGTCATCGGAAACATGTTCACTTTGAAACAGATTATTCAATTGAGAACACTTGTTCCCAACCTGAACCAAGTCCACTTTTTTGTTTGTCTTATATATCATTCTTTTATGGATATGCAAATTGTCAGTACATTTCACTCTCCTGTGGCCCCAGTCAGAAGGCATTTCAAATAGTTCTTTTCACAAAACTCATGGCAACTGTGTCAGCTGGCAAATTCTTCATGCAAACACAGAACTCACTGGCTGGTCTCAGATTTCTTAGAAGCCTCTTTAGTAAACAAATTAGCACTGGACAATTGTACAGAAACCTGCAATGAACAAGCGCGACAAAGAAACTGACAAGAAACTTAAAAAAAGTGTAAGAAATATCTGCAACAATGAAAGTGAAAAGAAATAACTGCAACTAAGAGAGTGATAAGAACTAACTGCAACAAAGATAATATAAATAAAAATCATAACAAAGAAATTAGTAAGAAACAACTTCAGTGAAGACATACATTACCCTTGAAAGTTAAATAAAAAGATTTTTTAAATTAAAACCTGTCCAACTTAAGAGTGGAAGCTCTCCTTTACAGAGAATATAGTGCTACATGATACTTGTGGCGTCTCTGACACAAAGCGGCAGTTCTTTGACTATGCTCTTTGGTTTTTCTTCTTGTCTTTGTGTTCTAGCACTATGTTTGATGACAATCTTTCTGTATTCGCTCTATTAAGTGATGAAATAAACATCATTTTGATCCTAAAATTATATTATTTTGGTTCAATGCCACATAAAACCCAAAGTGGTGGTGACCCCAACTTCAATGTTGTGCATTTGGGAATTATTTTGTGCTTATTTTCATTGTTAACGAACTTCGTGTGCGGGTTCACATTGTCTTTGGATAATGGATCTACCAGTGTTGTTTTGTGCTACTGTCACGCACCCTTTTAACTGTGCTTGCATATATACAAGTGTTCCTAATGTACATTTGGTTAAAGGTGAACAGTTACCTGGCCCCTGATATGCTAGTGGCCACTTAACCATTACCAGCCCAACACTGCCACTGTCAAATGCTACTATGCATCAGGGCCTGCCGTCCGGACAGTGCACGCTGCTTAGCAACATAGTGAACTGTAATCATGTGAAGGACGTTGTGTTTCACCTGTCAGCTATGCAGTTACATTCAGGTTTGGTTGATGTTCTTGTGAAGGACATTGTGTTTCACCCATCAGCTGGTTGATGTGCTGTTAAAGTTCAAGATTTATACTTTGAACGTTGATGCACATGGGGTTCCACATTCTTACATGCCTGACGTCATTGCACCCCCCCCCCCCCTCCACCCTCCCCCCCCGCCCCCCACCCCCCCCCCCACACACACACACTGTCTCAGCGACACCAGTCACCTCGGCCGCACCGGTTTCTGCGACCATCGCTCCGCAGTCAGTCACATCAAGTTCAACCTACCGCCTGTTCTCATAACAGCACCGGCCGTTTATTCTGTGCTGGTTTCGGGATCAGTCCCTCCTTGGCTGCATTGCAACTGCCTTCCGTCCACTGTTACAGGAGGTGCCACCAAGGGATTCCTCACATTTCATGGCTACAGTGTCATGTCCTCAGTCATTGCCTGCTGCCAACGCTCTGCACACACCATTCTGTCACACCAATGTCAGTCAACTGCCACCACTCGTGCCCCCTTCTGACCCCTCAACATGTGCCTCCCTTTGTGGGTCTATGAAATCAGCAATGGCACTGGTCACCAAATCCGTACCATGGGTGACCCACCCGTATGTCACAAAGTTCGCCGTCTTAACGCTTTCTGTTCAATGAATGAAGCCTACATGGTCTCTTCCGGAGCCGCTTCCCGGTGCTCCCTGCCTCCAATGATGCCTCATCCGCTGACAATAACTACATGGCCCCCTTCGATCTGCCTCTGCCTGTGAAACTGTCTCATGCCCAGGACCCTGACAACGTGCCCGAGATGCACACTTCATGCGCCGGACACTGCCTCCACCCGCCGCACTGGCATGAGGATTTTTTTTGTGGCTGTGTGTTAGCTCCGCCTTACTGTCCTCCGCACTGCTGCTGTGGTGTCTCAGACACAAAGCAACAGTTCTTTGACCATGCTCTTTGGTTTTTCTTCTTGTCTTTGTGTTCTAGTGCTATGTCTGACAGCCATCTTTCTGGATTTGCTCTATTAAGTGATGAAATAAATGTCATTTTGATCCTAAAAGTGTGTTATTATGGTTCAATGACACATACAACCCAGATTACTAATCTACAGAAAAAAATCTAACTCATTGGATTGGCATTTTCGAAAAAATATTTCTTTCTTTAAATTATACATAAATTTCGAAAGGCTACAGTAAAAGAACTTTGACAGATATGTCCATACCAATGTAATCAAAAAGCAATTATCTTTCAAATAAAAAAAAAAAAAAACAACTCTAACAAAATATCTAGAGCTGTTACAGAGATACAGCATTTTAAAGATTTTTACGAAATTTGCATCTTCAGAATGGTGCTTGCAGTGCCATCTTTGGAGGCCTGTGTCTCGGGGCAGGAATTTTTTTGCACAACCCAAATGGTGTTGTAAGGACAACAACGTTCTGAGATGCCTCATGTAAGGGCAGCTTGACATGCACATCAGCGAGGTTGATCTTGGAAACATATTACCCTTGAGCCAGTTTGGTGAGGAGATCTTCTTGTGAGGGAATAGGGTTGGGTTCTGCCTGTGACTGAGCATTAGTGATACCTTGGAATCCCCACACAAGCAAAGAGACTCATTCAGCTTCCAGATGATGACTAGTGACATGGTCCATGCTCTCGATTTGACAGGTTTGACATCCCCAGCTGCCTGCAGGTGATCAAGTTCCTGCTTCACAACAGCCCAAAACGCCACCGGAATCAGTCTGCGTTGTGATGGTGACCAGAACAGTCGCAGGTTGAAGTGACGGAAAGCTCGGTGGGACCCGTGGAGTGACCCACGAACAACAACACAACTGGAGTGGATGGTCACGACCAACGAAGGACAGAATGAACAAAAACATGATCGAGACAATGAAGTCACAAGAAAACCTAACAACCACGTCCACTTGTACACAGAAGAAGAAAGTAAATAAGCTGTCTAAGGTGAGGCGATGTGTTCAGAGACGTACGCAAGATTAGACTCACTGGCTGAGGGAGAGGCAGGTGCTTAAATACTCTTTCGGAGGTGCTGCTATTGGCCGCTGGAACCACGTGTTCCACTGTGGCAGCCTCACACCAAATGCGGGCCAGGAAGCGCATGCTGCGACAGCTTACAGCGCGATGGTGCAGAGACCTCTAGGGGTCTTCAACGTCCAGGATGTCTGGTGGGGATTCAAATTCTGCAGCAGGCGGTACCAGAGTCTGGCACAGTAAAAATGACACATAGCATCCAGCTGAAGGGTGATGTGCACCTAAAAGTCTGAATCCAGTTGAAAGAGTGACATAAACTCCATGCAGAGGTCGTCCAGTTCCTGAAAATGGACCACAGTAAAAACCACCTTGGTAGCTGACAGATGGTTGACAACAAAGAGTGTCAAAAACTGGTAACATATTTATAGGTTGCCACAATTGAGAACTGCCCATGAAGAGAAATCGCACCATTACCATTGGCCACCAAACTGCGTGAGGGTAGTGACATGTCAGATGAACCCAGTTGGGCATAAGTCGCCTGATTGATCAAAGTGATGGTGACCCCAGTGGCCACCTGAAAACGAATGTCTGGTGAGACATGCAAAGCTTGAGAAGCAATTTCTGTGCAAAGTGGTCACCTAGAGGGGCTACTGTCTGCAGCGAGTATACCGTGTCCTGGTGTGGTCATGGTGCCAGGTGGGGCTGAGTTTTGTGGCTGCAACATACTGAGAGGAGGTGCGCCTCCTTGTCACAGTGTGTACAGGAACCCCAGCAATCTGGACAGTCTGCTCGGGAGTGAGAGGAAAAACAATGCAGGCACGAAGGGAGTGGCCACTGTAGCCATCTTCAAGGGGTGACTGCAGGCTCAGAAATAATGGAGACATCAGTCTAAGATGAATCATGATGTTGCTGCAACCTGGCGACCATCCTACACTAATGACACTGGGGCAGCAGTGTGGTAGCACATGAATTGTTGCCACTTGCAGCCTTGCCATGTAGCCGCTTGTGCAAATTTGAATGAATAAGTGTTGCACAACATGTGCTCTAACAATGGTTTATCCAGTTTCAACGCCACTGTGTGAACCTCTGGGTAAGGTGCCAGTTGAATGACATCACGAATCAAGGAATCAATGTAAGAAGCCTTACAACCTTAATTAGCGTAAGTAAAATTTTCAGCTAAGTCCTTGTATCAGTGACCCATGAGTGGTATGACTGTCCCAGCTGTTTATGCTATTGATGAAATTCTAGCCTGGAGGCAACCACATGGTAGTGCTTGAAATAATAGTAGTCAGCAGAGCTCAGATCTCCTGAAAGGAGAGGGCAACAGAGTCAGACAGTGGTACCAATTTTTGGAAGAGATGATTAGATTAGATTTACTTTCATTCCAATTGATCTGTAGTGAGGAGATCCTCCAGGATGTAGAACTTGTCAGAAAAACAACAATACATGACAAATATTTACAACTGAAACAAATAAGCTAATGTACCATTCCACAGGTCCCAAGTGGCATGGTTGTCATTTTTTAATGAACGCTGTATGAAAGAATAATTTTACAAATACTAATGCACTGAATTTAAAATAAAAGTTTTTATTTATTTATAAGGTAATAAACGTGTAATACAACTGCTAAATATTTATTTACAGTGAACACATTACTGCACTGAACTGGTGCAGAAGTTAGATTGTACTTACCCCCCCCCCCCCATCCCCCCCTCCCCCCCCCCCCACACACACACACACTTATTTACAATGAACACAGTACTGCGCTGAAATTGTGCAGAAGTTATAATGTACTTATATACATATATACACACAAATCAGTTGGTTCTACTGAGAAATTCATGAATGGAGTAGAAGGAGTTGGCAACCAATAAATCCTTTAGGCTTCTCTTAAACTGAATTTCATTGGTTGTTAAGCTTTTTATGGCTGCTGGCAAGTTATTGAAAATGTGTGTTCCTGAATAATGCACACCTTTTGTACAAGACTAAGTGACTTTAAATCCTTGTGAAGATTATTCTTATTTCTAGTATTGATTCCATGAATTGAGCTGTTGGTTTGAAAAAGTGATATATTTTTAATGACAAATTTCATTAAGGAATAAATATATTGGGAAGCAGTAGTTAGTATCCCTAGTTCGCCTAAACACGCTTCTGCAGAATGTTCTTGAGTTCACACCACATGTAACTCTTACTGCACATTTTTGTTCCCAGAAAACTTTAGCTTGGCTTGATGAATTGCCCCAAAAAATAATCTCATATGACATTATGGAATGAAAGTAAGCATAGTATGCCAGCTTTTTCATTTTTATATCCCCTACGTCTGACACAATTTGCATTGCAAATAGAGATTTGTTAAGACACTTCAGCTGTTCTGTGGTGTGCTCCTCCCAGATGAATTTATTATCAAGCTGTAATCCCACTGTCCACTTCTTCTATCTGCTTGTCATTGTATGTTAGGCATATACTCGTGAGACACCCCTTACAAGTTCTGAACTGCATGTAGTGTGTTTTTTCAAAGTTTAGTATCATTGGCAAACAAAACAAACTTGGCTTCTAGTAATGTTACTGATGAAAGGTCATTGATATACACAAGAAAAAGTAAGGGCCCTAAAATGGAACCTTGTGGGAGCGAACATGTAATTAATTCCAGTTGGATGATGCCTGATAGCTTGATACATATCTCTTTCCTAATAACACCCCTTGCTTCCTGCCAGAGATATAAGATTTGAACCATTTTGCAGCATTTCCTGTTACACTATAATATTCTAATTTACTTAAAAGGATATTGTGATTTACACAGTCAAATGCCTTTGACACAAAATATACCAGTTGCCTGCAATTTTTTGTCTAATGAATTAAGCACATTTTCATTGTAAGTGTAGATAGCCTTCTCAATATCAGAACCCTTTAGAAATTCGAACTGTGACTTTGACAGTATGTTATTTGAGATAAGATGGTTATAAAGCCGATTGTACATTACTTTTTCTAAAATTTTTGAGAATGCTGGCAAACGTGAAATTGGATGGAAATTTGCTGATATTTCTTTATCTCCCTTCTTAAACAGTGGCTTAACTTCAGCATATTTCAACCATTCAGGAAATATTCCACTGATAAATGACTGGTTACACAGATAGCTTAATATGTTACTTAACTCTGAATGCTCAAGACAGAAAAGAGTGACCACTACAATGAATCATCTGTGACTTGAAACACTGTGAAATGTTGGTTCAGTCAGTGCAAATGTGTGTTCCAGTTCTCTGTAGCATCGCTAAAAGGAGGAAACGACAGAGGACGGAATGTGGTGTCGAGTGCAAGGGGTGCCAGTCCTGGGGTGAAGCGGCCTCCTGCACACCAAGCTTTCCACTAAGAGCTGAAGGAACTTTTGTAACAAGTCCACCTGTATCTGCTGGTCGCACATCAGCTGCTACTGATGCTGAAGTAGGCTAACCAATTTAGCTTCTGTGCAACGACTCAACTTCCGTGTTTCCTCATCGCCAATTTCTATATCCACAAGTCTCTGGATACCAGTGCACATTTCAGCAAGCATATGAGGAACAATGATGATGCAAGATAGCAAGACTGCCTGTGGTTGGGACTCAAATCCAAGCTGTAGTCAAGCAACAGGGCAGACGAACAGTGGACCCAACACAACAAGAGCAAGGCAATCTAGGGTACAACAAAGTGCAACAAACTTTCGACACAATGCTGTCAACAAATCACGGTCAACCATAATCCAGATTGAGACCAGAGAGAAAAACCAAAATTGAAGTGGAAGTGACCATACAATTACAGAACAACAGCACCACAATACATGATCCAAAAGAATGCAAACTTTGCAAATCAATATTTCAGCGACACACTAACAAGCATACAACACAAATTTAACAAAATACAGCATGTGCAAGCACTGAACTATGTTCCCAACACAATGATGCTGCAATCCACCACTTCAGAAGAAATACGCAGTGTTGTTTGGAATGTTAAAAACAAAACCTCAGCAGGGATAGATGAAGTGTCTGTATGCTTGCTGAAGGACTGAACAGACAGTATCAAAGACCCTTTAGCACACATCATAAATAAATGGGTTTCTTCCCAGAGATACTAAAGGATGCAGAGGTCCTGCCCCTACATAAGAAAGGAGACCCCTATAATATAGAAAAATGTAGGCCCATCTCTTTTCTGTCATCATTTTCAAAAGTAAAGGAAATCATAATGAAAATCAGACTCATGTGATACCTAATGAAGTACAGTCTTCTGAGTAAAGAACAGTTTGGGTTCAGACTTGGTAAAAGCACACAGCCAGTATAGCTCATTTTACAAATGTTGTTCTGAAAGCACTAGACAATGGGGATCATATAATAGGCATCTTCCTTGACTTCAGCAAAGCCTCCAGTATAGTAGACATCACAATTCTGTTAAATAAACTGCTGAATAAACTGTAATTAATATCATCTTCTCCTCATGATCATTATGTGAGCAATATGTAGGGGGTTGTAGTATATTCCTAGAGTCATCATTTAAAGCCGGTTCTTGATACTTGAAGTAGACTCAAGGGTCTGCTAGTCCAGTTTCTTCACCTCCATGTGACGCTCTCCCATGCATTTAAAAAAATAAAAAATAAATAAATAAAAAAAATAATAACTGTGACCTTTCATGCTGTTCTCTGTATAAGTTCAGTATACGCCATTAGTCCTGTTTGCTATGGGTCTCACATACTTCAGCAATTTCTAGGATGAGTCACACGTATGATTTGTAAGCGATCTCCTTTGCAGACTGATTGCATTTCCCCAGTATTCAACCATGAAATCATAATCTGTTATTAGGGTTTCTTCCTGTTCCATTCAAGTATGGAGTGTGGGAAGAATGATTGTTTGAATACCTCTGTGCATGCAGTAATTATCCTAATCTTTTCCTCGTGATCCCGGTGTGAGCGATAGGTAATAGGTAGGGGGTTGCAGTATATCCATAGAGTAATCATTTAAAGCCAGTTCTTGAAACTTTACTGATAGACTTTCTTGGGCTAGTTAATGTCTGTCTTCAAGAGTCTGCCATTTCAGTTCCTTCAGTATCTCTGTGACACTCTCCCATGGATTAAACAAAACTGTAACCCTCTGTATATTTTAGCAGGCTGATTGCACTACCCCAGTATTCTACCAAAAAACCAAAGTCTAACACACATTTTACCCAGAACTGAACCTATGTGTTCATTCCATTTCATGTCCCTATAAAGTGTTACAATCAGTTATTTGTATGAGCTGGTTGAATCCAACAATGACTCGATAATATAATAATAGGATACTACATTTTTCTGTTTTTCGAAGTGCACAGTTTTACATTTCTGAACATTTACAGCAAGTTGCCAATCTTTGCACTATGTTGAAATCTTATCAAGATCTGACTGAATATTGATGCAGGTTCTCTCAAATAGTACTTCATTACCTGACTTTACAGTTAATATTGTCTGCAAGATCATTAATATACAACATGAACAGCAAAAGTCACAAAACACTTCCCTCGGGCACACCCAAAGTTACTTGTGCATCTGACGATGACTCTCCATCCAAGATAACGTGTTGTGTTCTCCCAACCAAAAAGTTCTCAACCAGTCACAAGTTTCAATTGGTAACCCAAATGATCGTACTTTTGACAATAAGCATAGGTGTGGTACTAAGTCCAATGCTTTTTGGAAATCAAGAAACACTGCATCTACTTGGTTGCCTGGATCCAAAGGTTTCAGTATGTCATGTCACAACATTATGTTTGAGCTCAGAATATGTTCAAAGAGTCTACAACAAATCAATGGCAAGGATATTGGACAGTAGTTTTGTGGATTACTACTGTACTAAGTCCAATGCTTTTTGGAAATCAAGAAACACTGCATCTACTTGGTTGCCTGGATCCAAAGGTTTCAGTATGTCATGTCACAACATTATGTTTGAGCTCAGAATATGTTCAAAGAGTCTACAACAAATCAATGGCAAGGATATTGGACAGTAGTTTTGTGGATTACTACTATTATCCTTCTTGTAGATGGGTGTGACCTGTGCATTTTTCCAAGGACTTGGCACGATTTTTTGTTCAAGGGATCTATGATAGATTGTAGTGAGAAGAGAAACTAACTCATCTAAGAATTCAGTATAGAATCTCACGGAAATTCTATCTGGGCCTGGAGATTTGTTCAGTTTTAACACATTCAGCTGTTTCCCAATACCACTGACACTAATATATATTTAATTCATCTTTTCAGTGGTATGAGGAGCAAGTCTCCGCTGTTTTCCTTTATAAAGTAACATTTGAAAATGGAATTAAACATTTAAGCTTTTGCTTTGTTACCTTCAATTTCAGTTCCTGTCTCATTCACTAGAGACTGGACACTAACTTTGGTGCCACTAACAGCCTCTACATATGACCAGAATTTCTTTGTATTTGGTGAAATATCATTTGCAATATTCTGCTACAGTAGTCATTGAAAGCATCACGCATTGCTCTCTTTAAAGCCGAACGTGCTTAATTCAGCATCTTCTTTTACAGCCCTACGCTTTGTTTTACACCTATTACATATTAATTTCTGTTTCTTTAGAAGTTTCTTTACAGTGACTGTATACCATGAGGCTCCTCTCCCATTATGAACTGTTCTACTGGGTACATTTCTATACAGTGTATGGTCAACCATTCTTTTAAACTTGAGCCAGAGTTCCTCTACATGCTCGTGATATCTGCTGAAAGTTTCAAGTTCCTGACTGAGATAAAACTTTACTGACTTTTTTATCTAGTTTATTGAACATATATATCTTTATGCTTGTTTTAGTTGTCCAACCACATCATGACCACTGATACCAGTTTTGATGTGGACATTCTCAAAGAGGTCAGGTTTATTTGTTGCCATTAGATCCAACATATCTAGATGGTTTCCAGAAAAGGCATTTAGTAAAGTTTCATGGATGTCTTATCACTCCCAACACTAACAAAACTGTAAATTTCCCAATTAATTGTTGTATGATTGAAGTCTTCACCAATGATTACAGTATGATAGGGGAACTTATATACAAGTGAAATGAAGTTTTCTCTGAATTTCTCAGTTACATCATGAGAAGAGTCTGGTAGGCGATAAAAGGATCCAGTTATCATTTTATGCCCACCTCTGATACTGAGTCTTGCCCAAACAGTTTCACAACCAGCTGCAATTTCTATCTTGTAGGATTTGAGTTTCTTGTCCATGCAACAAATACACCACCTACATTTCCAGTTTGCCTATCCATTCGATGTACATTTAAATTTTTCCCAAAAATCTCACTGCTATGAATTTCAGATTTCAACCAGCTTTCTGTACATAATATTAGTTGAGCTTCATTGATTTTCATGAGCACTTCAAACTCTGGCTCTTTGTTATGAATGCTTTGGCAATTTACTACTATGATTTTAATACTCTCACCTGTAGCAGGCAGTTATTTCAACCTTACATCAACACTTCTGGGTTTTCTACAGCCATTATTATCTGGTTGGATGGAGAGTCACCTAATCTGAAACACCCCTTGTGTGTGAGCTGTGCGTGGATCGTGTTCCCACCATTATGTAATTTACACCCTGTTTTTAACGTACTTCCACATTACTACATTAATTTAAATTACTACTGTCACTGAGTTGCTGCTTTGCCTGACCGTGAGCGGCATTAGCAGCACATATTGATATATCCCCTCTCGTAGAGTCTTTGCTTGACTGCTATTACTTCCAATTCGTTGTCTGTCATAGAGTAGTTCATTTCAGTTGCTCAGAGTTCTGGTTGGGAGTTCAGATTGTGAGTTCGGGTCTGCCAGTGAGTTGGAACACATCTGCTGCGCAGTCTGGACCTGCCAGTTGGGAGTTTCAATGTGGCACTAGTGCAGTCGTTGGAGCAGCAGTGAGGTCTGTATCAACATGGCTCACCCGACCATTGCCGCCACACATCACTTGAGCCGGGCCACAGTCTTGGTGGATTGTCAGTCAGTCGCCCAACTGGATGATGTTTTCTGGCTCGCCGATCATTCATGAGTCGGCTATGGGTGTGTGCATTGACCATTTGGGTTGTAGCTGTGAGGTCTGCATTGGCATGGCTCGCCCGACCTTTCCGCCATGCATCACTTGAGCTGGGCCACAGTCTTGGTGATCGTCAGTTGGTCGTCCTACCGGATGATGCGTTTTGGCTCACTGATTGTTCATGAGTCGGCTGAGTGTGTGTGCATCGACTCCCTACTTGTCTTTGTGTGTGTTTAGTTACTGTTGCATATCGTTAAGGTCTTTGTGCAAGTTTTTGTCAGGTTGTGTGTAGTTGGTGTTATTTCCACTTATGTCTATTTTAGATGTTGTCGGCATTCGGAGGAGTTGGTCGGTTGCTATGGACCAGCAGAATTTCCTGCCTTGTGGCCGTTAGTGTTCTGGTTACTTGTCCAGGCCACTTTTCAGGCAGCATCCTTCCTCGCCTGTTGTTGCTGTCCAACATGGTGTGTAATTTTGACAGCTAATTCATACTCTATTGTGAATTACCACATTTGTAATCTTTTCTGTTTGAGTTCTCATGTCCTGATTGATGGGAAGCAAGTCGTTGTGTCGGTTGGTCCGTGGCTGACCCTGGGTTGGGTTCCGATGAATCAAGTATAGTTGGGTTCACCACCAGTCTAACATAAGTGAATGAGGGCAGACAGACCTCCCTGGAGGCTTTCTGAGTGCCACTGGTGTTTAATTATCTGTTGTCAGCCATTTTAAATTTTAGGCTTATGGTTACTTGTTTTTTTGTAAAATTTTGCAAATTTAATTTTTTAATTTATCTTTCAAGCTTAAACACTGTTGCCTTCTGCTTTTAAAGATTATGGTAATATGTTTTAAAAATTTTGAAGTTTAATTGTGGCCCTCAGCCATTGGTATTGCACCTTGCATATGTTGCTTCTTTAAATTATTTTATTGCTATCTTAATTGGATTTTAAGATTTCTTGTTGTTAAACATGCTGGCCTTCTGCCTTTAAGGATCTATGATAATACATTCTGAAGTTTTCAAATTTAATTGTGGTCTCAGTCATTTGTGTTGCATCTTGCATATGTTGCTTTTTTGGTTATTAAATTATTTTATTGCTGTCTTAATTGAATTTTTGATTTTTTAAGATTTCTTGTTGGCCTTCTGCCTTAAAGGTCTATGGTAATATATTCTAAAATTCTGGAATTTCATTGTGGCCCTCAACCATTTGTATTACGTCTGGTGTATGTTGTTTCTTTGAATTATTTTATTACTATCTTAATTGGATTTTTATCTTGTTAAGATTTCTTGTTGGAGGCCTTCAGCTGTGGAAGAGTTGTATTCAGTAAAGATTTGGCTCTGTGCTGCTTTGGTTGTAAGCATTATTAAATTACAATAAATGACAATTAGAAGCAGAAACTGACATCAACCCTCGGCCCTTTCCACAATCCTATTACCTGTTCTGCCCAGCGGGTTTAGGGGGCATCTCAGTGTGCACCCCACACACAGTCAGCTACCTGGGTGGCAGCCTTTGATGTGTAGTGCACACCTAACCTATTTAGGGGGACCCTTCATTTCTCAACCCTAAGCCCCAAGTCCAGGAAGTCGCAGCCTAGCTTGTCACAGAACTTTCAAAGTCTCCAGTTCAGTCCTTCCACTCCACTCAGAGCCAAAGGTCTACAATCATTTCTGAAGACAATGCTGCAAATTGCGAGCTTCGTCGAAACTCATGCAAGGCTGGTCTTCTTGACCTCCACTGCCAGTCACTGGAATGACCCGAGAATGACTCTGGAGCCCAGATGATTGGCATCATTTGTTCCAATGTGTGCCACAATCTGCAGTTGGTTGCACCCTGTTCCCTTAATGGCTGCTGGAGCAGCCTCTTCAAAAAGTTGAATGAGGCCCCTGGGCACACACACGGAATGCTCCTGGGGTCCTTTTCTGTCCCTTGCTGCCATTTCCCTAAGGGGTACCACCATTCACCATACATTTGAACTCTGACGACCACTACCCTTTTGCGTTTGCCTCCTCCTGACGCTAGACAAAACAGGTGAGGTGAGTCCCACTGGCTCAGTTTAGGTGAAAGACAGCACCTCAGACTTGTCAGTTAGGGGGATCAGTACAACACCCCAAGTCCTCCCTGGTCCCCATCCACCACGAACAGGACGCCTAGGTCTACCATTGACACGCCACTCACAGTCAAGTGGACGAGTAGTGGCAGATCCTGTACTTTCTACACAGGAGACAGGATCCACAGGGGAGGATAGTGCTTGAGGTATCTCTGGTACAGGACTCTCAGGAGCTCTTCCCTCACACCCATTCACAGCAGCTGTCAATCATTTAACAGAGGTCAGGGCGATTTTCAAGTGCTTAAGAATGTCAACCAACTCATCCCATTTTTGAGAACAGCTATCACAGTGGGGCTGCAATTTGGCTGGTGCACTGTTTTACAGGGCAGTGAACAGAGGGATTTAAGCTAAACCTGTTGATTTATCTTTTAATTCGTTGATCTAAAATGGTTGCTAATTTTCTACAAGATCTGAAGCAGATACACAAAACGAGATTTCTATTATGGCAACACAAAAACCTGTGGCAGAAATTAGTAGTTTTCTAAAATGATTTGATGTTAATTATAGTTATTAGCAAACTCGAAAACCAAGTTAGTTTACGGCAAATGCAGATAATATATAGGGCTAATACTCTTTAAGGGAAAACTAGATGTAACACAAAATGTTTCCTAGAAAATCTGCTATAGTAACTAAATCACAAACTCCGATTGCTCGTAGATTATGCAAAGGACAATGATAGCTCCCAAAAGTTCTAATTGATATACAATAAAATTCAGGGGTGATGTACACTTTGGCTGAACTGTGAACCACAGACGCTGACTTGCTACGAATTAAATTACGTAGCCAAAACATTCGTTACCACTAGCATACGAACGTAGTTTTGTAAGCGCCCCAAAATTCTGAAAAGTAACCTATTTCTCACGTAATTGGACAATGAAATTAGAGGAAGATTGTTTTGAACGAGGATACACCTACTGTCCTAAAATTTTTTAAAAGAGCACAATTAGTTTAAGCAATTGACGATAACAATACTAGTTTATCGCGGCACTCGCGAATGTTCCAAGTTGCACAGTTTATCACAATGCAAACGTATATTGGTACAATCAAAGAAAGATTATGCAGAAGAAGTGACACTAACAGTAAAATATGCCAATATAGCAGTTCACATCGACACACAATCTTGTACATGCGGTCTCACATAAAGGGAAATTCGTAAGTCGGATTTTATTTATAGCCTAAATAAAGGCATTTTTCGCTTAGCTATTTCTGTGTACACTTCCACACAGGAGGGGCGCAGAAGAAAAGTGCAGCTTAAAGTTCATCTCGATCAGTCACGAAAATGTGCAGCATCAACAAAACACGTCTTCTGTTTTACCCACAACTGAGCCTATGTGATACGATAGCCATAGGGATACTGTACTTTTCTGTTTAGTGACGTCCATAATTTTACTTTTCTGAACATTTAAAGCAAATTGTCAGTCTTGGCACCACTTTGAAATCTTATCCGGACCTAACTGACTATTTATGCAACAATGAAAATAATCAATTTTTGACTATATAGTGTAATTGGATAGATAAAAAATCTACTCACTAAGCGCTAACAGGCGAAAACACACGCAAAAGAAGATTTTACGTATCCAAGCTTTTGAGCCAGTGGCTCCTTCTTCCAGCAGAAGGGTTGATGGGGAATGAAGAGGGTTGAAGTAAAGAGATTAGAGAGGTTTAGGAAAAGGTTAGAGTTCGGATAAGTCATCCACAACACCGCGTCACGGCACGCTTACTTAACGGGATGAGAAGTAAAGACTGATTGTTGGGATCTCATGGTCTCACTATGTCACGGACTGTGCATCTAGACCAATGTGTCAGGAGTGTAAGCAGCATAGCTGCTGTTCCTCTATGGTAGTCATTGGTGGTAACGATGGCCTCTGTTTCAGATGGTCCTCAGGCTACTTCCGTAGGTTTTGGAAGTAGGCTACGGCGGCTGCGTCTTCTGGGGCAGGCTGTCTTCTGCTGGAGCACCACTCGTCCTTCAGCCACTTCTCTGGGACCTAGTAGATGTGCTCCCAGTCGCTGGGGGTGAAGATAGGGAGGGCGTTGATCGCTCTCAGCTCCTTCCACGGGTGTGGCGGAAGCAGCGTGGTTGGTGGGGAATGGGAGGCGGCGTGAAAGGATATGGGTCTTTTTACGGAACGGCCGCACACTGCACTCATCTGGGAGCGGCAGGCACAGGGGCGGCTCCTCTTCCTCAAATGCCTCTTCCTCGACGTGGGAGGAAGCGGACAGCGTCCCTTCCCCGGTTCGTGCGACTGCCTCCGCAGCGTGGGGCGGTCCAGGCGACTCGACGTCCATCGCCATCTGCATTTCTGCAGGGGCGAGTCGATGGGCGTCTGCGTGACGGCATCCACCCCCACGGGGCGCCTCACAGGGGCGGCGGGGGCGGCGGGGGCGGGGGCAGGCACCTTCTTCTTGAGAACACGCAGCTCCTCGCGTAGCTGCTGGAGCTGGCAATGAACAGCTGCGAGCTCTTCCTTAAGCGCGGCCCGTTCGGCCGCAAACGCGGCTTGGAAGCCGGCCATGGCATCAGTGGCGGCTTCGAGTCGGCGCGGCTCGCACCCCTCGCCAGAGCGGGGGTGGGGGAGGGGGGCGTCTTGGCACCAGACACCGCCGCAAGGCCTGTCGCGGCGTGCTGGCGGCGGAATTCCTTGAGATAGTCACAGCTAAGCGATATTCAAAAAGATTTCGGGCTTGCAGCCGGTCGTCGTTAGCTTCCATCCACGATATTTCGACTGGACAACTGCAAGCCATCCTCAGGTGAGCCATCGAAGACTGACGAAGACGCCCTCCGTTCCGTAATATATAGCGTGCAGAGAGTATTCCGCGCATGCGTCAAAATCATACGGACAGACGAACCGCACCGTCCGCCAGCAGCGCCCTCGCTGATGGAACTGCAGAACTCAGCTGTCTTCGGCGTTGTCAATTGCCGCGGCCATCGGAATACTCTGACGTCTTCGTCTGAAGCAGATCTTACAGATGACGGGGTTCCACCCATTACCTAGCTGGTAGCCAAAGACACGGTTGATAAGACTGTCTGTCATACGAATTTCCACTGATTCTTTTATGACGGAGTCCCAAAAGGATGTTGCTGTGGCCAAAATTGTTATCTTGTCATACTCCATTGAGTGTCCAGTGGAAATGCAATGCTCAGCAATTGTAGACTGGCTAGGTTGCAAAAGGCGAGCACAGCGTTGATGTTCAGTGCAACGTTCAACTGTTCGTAATGTTTGTCCTATATGTGACAAGCCACACTGACAAGGTACTTAAAACACTTGTACACAGAACTCATGTAGCGTCAGATGCAGATAGTTTGACTGAAGAGCTTGCCCATCTGAAGAAGGTTTTCAAAGAGAATGGATATTCTACCTGGCAAATTAGCAAGGCACTTCCAATTAAGCCAAAGAAACAGCGAGTGAAGAAAGGAGCACGCCTACTAAATCTTTAGTTTTTCTTCCCTTTGTTGGCAACATTTCCTTCAAAATTGCAAGAATCCTCCACGGTTTCGAAGTGAAAGTAATTTTCCGTTCACCATCGAAGATTTCCGACCTGCTGGGATCAGTGAAAGACGATCTGGTATTGTGGAAGGAGGGAATTTATAAAATACCTTGTCAGTGTTGCTTGTCATATATAGGACAAGCATTGCGAACAGTAGAAGAACGTTGCACTGAACAACAACGCTGTGCTCGCCTTTTGCAACCTAGCAAGTCTGCAATTGCTGAGCATTGCATTTCCACTGGACACTCAATGGACGGTTGGTTGTTTTTGGGGAACGAGACCAGACAGCGTGGTCATCGGTCTCATCGAATTATGGAAGGATGGGGAAGGAAGTCGGCCGTGCCCTTTCAGAGGAACCATCCCGGCATTTGCCTGGAGTGATCTAGGGAA
The DNA here is from genome assembly GCF_021461385.2 of Schistocerca piceifrons. Classification (NCBI taxonomy): domain Eukaryota; kingdom Metazoa; phylum Arthropoda; class Insecta; order Orthoptera; family Acrididae; genus Schistocerca; species Schistocerca piceifrons. Next base: position 638,522,040 of record NC_060140.1, on the reverse strand, counting down.
ATCACGGAAAACCTAAATCAGGATGGCCGGACGCGGGATTGAACCGTCGTCCTCCCGAATGCGAGTCCAGTGTCTAACACACTCAATGGAGTATGACAAGATAACAATTTTGGCCACAGAAACATCCTTTTGGGACTCCCGTCATAAAAGAATCAGTGGAAATTCGTATGACAGACAGTCTTATCAAAAAAAAAAAAAAAAAAAAGGTTCAAATGGCTCTGAGCACTATGGGACTTAACATGTGTGGTCATCAGTCCCCTAGAACTTATAACTACTTAAAGCTTACTAACCTAAGGACATCACACACATCCATGCCCGAGGCAGGATTCGAACCTGCGACCGTAGCAGTCGCGCGGCTCCGGACTGAGCGCCTAGAACCGCGAGACCACCGCGGCCGACAGTCTTATCAAACGTGTCATTGGCTACCAGCTAGATAATGGGTGGAACCCCGTCATCTGTAAGATCTGCTCTAGACGAAGACGTCAGAGTATTCCGATGGCCGCGGCAATTGACAACGTCGAAGACAGCTGAGTTCTGCAGTTCCACCAGCGAGGGCGCTGCTGGCGGACGGTGTGGTTCGTCTGTCCGTATGATTTTGACGCATGCGCGGAATACTCTCTGCACGCTATATATTACGGAACGGAGGGCGTCTTTGTCAGTCTTCGATGGCTCACCTGAGGATTGCTGGTAGTTCTCCAGTCGAAATATCGTGGATGGAAGCTAACGACGACCGGCTGCAAGCCCGAAATCTTTTTGAATATTTAGTTCGCCGGGAAAATTTTAAATTTCACACAGCTAAGCGAGTTTGTGGCGTGCGAGCCGCCGCAGTTCACGCATCTGCTGGTCACTACTCGTGGCTTGCTGCAACTGCGAGTGTCGTGTGCCGCCGCGCACTTCAAGCACGCGACGGCGTTCTTGCGAACACCCGCAGTGTGCCCCAGGTGCTCGCACTTGTAGCACTGCTCGTCCTTCCGTTTCCGCTGTGGGCGCTTCGGCTGTCGTCGGCGGCCGCGGTTGCTCCCCATCGCATCGAAGAGTAGCTCGAGCGCGGCTACAGTCTTGCTTCCCTTACGTCCAACCATATCGTGAGGCTAGTGGCGCACGCGAGCGACGGTAACGAAGTGAGCCGCAGCGGAGTGCGTGTGTGTGTTGAGGACTGCACCAGACGACGGAGCTCCACGACGTCTGGCAATATTGGATATAATTAGTGGAATAGAGCAGTGCATTAGGAATCTTTCGCACGATGCAGATGAGGGCGTCAGGCTAACTACCAGCCATATCCTGGCGAAAGCTAACCCACAAAAATCTAATATTAGCCAGGACGAACGACGTGGCTTACGGTTATTACGTGAGAATGAAGATTTGGTTGTCTTGCCAGCTGACGAAGGGAATGCCACCTTGGACCTGAATTCTGCAGACCACCACCTGAAGATGCTACATTTAGTAGAAGACGCCACGTACCACAAGCTTAGTCGTAATCCCACAAAGGCCATTGTCAGAAAGACAGGGAAGTTATTAAAGGATTCTGGTTCACCAGATGAAGTGGTGAAGAAATTAACGCCTCGTGCCGCCACACCTTCCAGGCTTTATTGATTACCAAAGATACACAAGGAAAGTGTTCCTCTGAGTCCCATTGTTAGTGCAATCAGTTCGCCCACCTACAGACTTGCTAAACATCTGGCCGGATTATTAGCACCAAAACTGGGACATTGTGAACACCATGTTGTCAACTCGCAGAAATTTGTTGAGACGCTCAAGAGAATGAAGATAGGCCCAAACGACCTAATGGTTAGCCTGGACGTTGTGTCACTTTCTACGAGAGTCCCAGTGCAAGATACGCTCGATCTTTTGGCCCAACATTTTCCATATGGAATCATTAAGTTGTTTCGTCACGTCCTAACGACAACGTATTTTTAGTACTGCGATGAATATTATGAGGTGGCGGACGGCACAGCCATGGGATCACCACTGGCTCCAGCAGTAGCAAATTTCTTCATGGAGCATTTTGAGGAGCAGGCTCTGCAAACTGAGATATTACAGCCGTCTTGCCTTCTACGATACGTTAATGACACCTTCTTGATATGGCCTCATGGTGAAGTTACACTGTAGCAGTTCGTCGATCACATGAATGGTGTCCATCCCAACATTAAATTTACTGTCGAGATTGAGAAGCACGGCAAGCTTCCATTCTTGGATGTTTTGGTTGCGCGACCGCTACGGTCGCAGGTTAGAATCCTGCCTCGGTCATGGATGTGTGTGATGTCCTTAGGTTAGTTAGTTTTAAGTAGTTCTAAGTTCTAGGGGGCTGATGACCTCAGAAGTTAAGTCCCATAGTGCTCAGAGCCATTTGAACCATTTCTTTTGGTTGAGCGGAAGGCAGGAGGCCGGCTTGGTCATTCAGTGTACCGGAAACCAACACACACTGATCGGTACTTGAACGCCAATAGTTTCCACCATCGTGTACACAAGAAAGCGGTCTTGAACAAGTTGGTTCATAGAGCCAAGATTATCTCTGACGACGACCACCTACAGTCTGAATTGCAGAGCGTAAAACGTGTTTTTGGGGAGAATGGATACAGCAAAAGAGACATCGCAAACGCTCTCAAGTGCCGCCGACGAAAGACATCTGGTGAATCAGTAGAAGAGGCCAAACCGACTGCATTTCTGCCATACTGTGCAGCAACTGGCAGCAGGTTTGGACGTCTGCTGCAGAAACGTGGGCTAAAACCAGTGTTCCGGCCCACCCCCAAGATACGAGATATGTTGCGCGCTGTTAAAGACGACATTGCTCTTCGAGTGTCCGGCGTATATGGTGTACACTGTGAATGTGGCAGTATGTATATCGGACCAACAATTCGCACGGTTGCGGAGCGTTGTACTGAGCACAAGCGCCATATAAAACAAAGGAAGCTTGACAAGTCGCCCATAGCGGAGCATTGCCTAGAAAACGGACATAAAATACTGTTCGAAAATACGAAAGTGTTGGCTCATGCTTCTACATATTGGGACTCCGTTATAAAGGAAGCGGCCGAGATTCGTTTAAACAACAACAGTTTCAACAGAGACCAGGGGTAAACACTTAGCAGGGCATGGGGGTGGGCGGTAGACATCGAAAGAAAGCAAAGACAGATGCGCGAGCGGCAGTTTCAAACGTGGCGCCTGCCCCTGCAGCCACCTGACATCACCGGTGCTGCCACGGGCAATAGGTCCTCTAGCTGCACGGCTTGACTTACACGAGCGCGCCACATTGGGTCTATCTGACTGGCTGTTGATGAGGCCATCATGCCTATACAAGCGAGAAACCGTAGCAGCACCGGCAATCAGTGAACTCCTGACGACGATGGCGGAGATGGTCATCGAAAGCTGGAGGATTTTATTCGAATTGACGCGGCTTGCAAACCGAGAACGTTTTATTCATGTATGACGTCGCAAAAGACTCCGAGGAAACATAACTGTAGGCCAGATTACTGAGAGATAAGACTGCTGAGGGCAGGATTAGTGAGAGTTTACCATAGTATTAACATGTTTCTCCATGACAATTACTGATTCTCAGCCACAGCACTGTATCCTATGCAGCTTTCCATGAAATGGCTGAAATACTTTTCTTCTACAAACCGACATAACACTTTTAAGTATTAATTCCACTTTCTATCAAATTTTGCACATTAGTTATTTGTGGTGCTGCAGTGCACGACTGCTCCATATGGAGGCTCAGCACCACCTCTTCTCTCCATGCCTAGACGACGCATGAGCATTCACAGGGGTGTCTTGTTGTTATACAACACGACAATGCTTCACGCAGGAAAGATGTGCTCGACACCAGACGTTCCAGAAACCAGTGATTAGTAATGGACATCGAAGACACCAAAATGGTTCAAATGGCTCTGAGCACTATGGGACTTAACATCTGTGGTCATCAGTCCCCTAGAACTTTGAACAACTTAAACCTAACTAACCTAAGGACATCACACACATCCATGCCCGAGGCAGGATTCGAACCTGCGACCGTAGCGGTCACGCGATTCCAGACTGAAGCGCCTAGAACCGCACGGCCACATCGGCCGGCTCGAAGACAGCAGTATCTACTCCCGCCCCCCTACTCCCTGCAAGAACAACTTTTTCAACAACATGAGCAAGTAGTTTTTTGAGATTCCAAAGTAAATAGAAATGCCACATAAAGGAATGAATAACCAATGAACAACCCAGTAATGGTTCCCACCTGATGTGTTATATTGCAATATGACATAAATATACATACGTCTCACATTCTCTCTTCCCTACACTTTTTGTTTGAATGTCTGATGAGTAGGCAGAGAGTATACATAATAATAAAATTTGTCCAACAACTAGACAAAATAGCAACAAAAATATTAAAATGCTTTTGTACAGACGTCCATGAAAGTAATGGCAAAAGGTACTTCATGCGGTCCATTTAAAATGTCTACAGCGCAGAGCACAGATTAATCCTACTAATATTAAAGCTAAATAATATAAATATATGGAAGTGATGTGCACAGAAAAAGTCTCATTAACAAATCATCAAGTTACTGAAAATACTTTTTACAACTATACATGCCAAAATCTAGAAAATATCATTAAGCATGAGATAAATTAATTTAATCTGTTTACGTTAATGGAAGAAAGGGAAACGAAATAAGCGCAAAATTTTTCGTGGAATTAGTTATTTCTTTAGGCGCAGTGGCAAAAATAAAACATTTCTATCTCAAGAGTAGACTTTTAGCAGTGAACATACTCATTGACAGGTGGACGTAGCAGCTGATTGTCGACACCAGGTGATAGAGACCAAGTGTCAGCAGTGAACATCGACTGTTGCGTAGTAGCCGGCAGCGTAGCCGAACGTCATCGTTTCTCACATCCTACCAGGGGTAGAAGCTAGTCACCTCAATAGCACTTCTCCGTGACGTCATTATGACATGTACTTTGGCCAACGATAAATACAAGCCCGACTGCACGTCTCTGTGATGTCAGCAATGTAGTGTTATAGTTCAATTCTTTTATCTTGGCGGCTCGCGCATGCCCGCCTAGACGCGGGAGATCGCTGCGTTGCCAGTTGCACACGACGCACGCGCCAAGAGAAGCAGCGTCATAATGGCATAGTTCGCAAGCTTACGTTTAGGGGGGAGCGCGCAGTTCATGAAGTAAAGCCACCACGGCCGCATTAACCCTTTCGCTGCTACAAAGACGTGCTCCCTGCATTCCGCGCTGTGGGCGATTTTGTTCCGACATTGTGTTCCGACTGCTTTGACACTCTTTATCATTCGATTCCACAAAAACTATTTGGCTCAAAAATTAGATTTTTACCTATCTTCTTGACTGATACCATCCCCCCATAAATGACTTAATTTTGTTTCGATGTTCAACGCAGTTATTATGCAGCATTAAATATAGTAAACCATTGCACGAAATTTTGAAGAGTTTGCAGAGGTAAAGTCCATAGAGTATACTTTCCGGATGGTCGATTTTAGTTGCCACAATGTTGAGAATGAAATGTGGACAAGATACCTATATATTTCATTTAAGTACCACATAAGTGTCGTATGTAATATTGAGAAATATTCCACCTTTCGCGACTGTATCAAAAGTTTTACTTACACTGGGCACGTTTGGCTTTATTTTAAAGCACTTCAATCAATCAAAAGGAAGTAGACAAAATACATTAAACAAAACTGTGGACTTACAAAAACATTAGGACTTGGATATACCGTCTGTCAGTGAAGTGCTCAGAGCTATGTCAAATATAATTTTGTGTGTGGCACACACAAACAGCATTTATTTGCTAAAACACTGATGAGCCAACACAAACGTTGAATATTGTGCTACCGCAGCACAAAACTACGTAAGGTGAGTTGGCAATGGAGGACACAAAATACAGTCCTCTTATGATGCTTCAAAAGAGAGAAACGCGTTTGGTCTAAAAAGTCGGTTATTACAGTTGCAGAAGAGGGATATATTTCAATACCATTGGTAAACCTGCGACTGTGGAACAAAAACAAGAAATAGAACATGAATACCATTGTGTATGTGCCATACCTTTCACCGATGGAAGTGCTTTAAAATAAAGCCAAACACGCCCTGTGTAAATAAAACTTTTATTACAGTCGCGAAAGACGGAATATTTCTCAATATTACATACGACACCTATGTGGTACTTAAATTAAATGAGATTTTGTTATACAGTAAATATTGTATGAAATTTAGGTATCTTGTCCACATTTCATTCTCAACATTGTGGCAACTAAAATCGACCATACGGAAAGTATACGCTATGGACTTTTACCTCTGCAAACTCTTCAAAATTTCGTGCAATGGTTTACTACATTTAATGCTGCACATCAAAACAAAATTAAGTCATTTATGGGGGGAAGGTATCAGTCAAGAAGACGTGTAAAAATGTGGTGACAGGAAATGCTGTTTTTCCACCTGCGGCGCACAGTCGGTAATCGGCAGTAACTGGGTTGGTCGGCGTGTTGGCGCCGGCCGCGGTGGTATAGCGGTTCTAGGCGCTCAGTCCGGAACCGCGCGACTGCTACGGTCGCAGGTTCGAATCCTGCCTCGGGCGTGGATGTGTGTGATGTCCTTAGGTTAGTTAGGTTTAAGTAGTTCTAAGTTCTAGGGGACTGATGACCACAGATGTTAAGTCCCATAGTGGTCAGGGCCAAATGCAAAAATCGGCGTGTTGGCACCTGCTATGCGAACCATAGTCAGTGGTCTCCAGCAGTGCAGGCGAGATGTAAATGTAGCAACTGCGCAGCCCTTTCCATATATGGTTGGCTCCGTGAGGCAAGCAGCATTGCCTTCAAGAACTCATGGCTGTAGTAAAGATTTGATTACATCACGCTTTCAAATTCTACTCGTGTGATTATATTTTCTCATATAAAATTAACCACGACTTACATGGTTTGCGTTCCCTGTACTTTAAAATACTGTTACATGATTTTCAATATCGGTATATTCGAAATTAACAACATAAACGTATAACGACCGAGTCTGTACTGCACATTGTTTGTCATACATAGAATACATGTATAATACATTAAAGCACTTTGTAATTACTTTTTCTGTTATTATACGATTTAATATGCATATATGCATATATAAAGAAGAAACGGTAAGATCTACATGTCAAACAAAATATGGTATACAGGATTCCTTTAGTAAGCTACATTTCAATTTAATATTGGCACCCATATAATGATGCAAATAAATAGTTATTATCTATTCTTAAATACTGCTATTGTGACTTGTTTGTCTTTTCCCTATCACACTAGTAATGAAAGGGAGCAATTTTTAATTATCAAATGTGTTACTATCTTACATCACTACGGTTATATAAAGATTGAAACCTTCGTAGCCCTTTTTGTAGCTACATAACATGTAGCTGTTTTTGTGTGCTTTCTCTCCTACGCAAGTCTTTTTTTTTGTTCTTGGAATAGTTTTTTAGCAGCACATTCAACCAAATGTCTATGCTACTGCCAGAAATTTCCATTACAGATTTACCACATTCACAGGTTATCTGGGATAATGTCTTCAGAAATCCCTTGGTGTTTTCACAATTTACGAACATTGTCTCATATGTGTGTGAAACAGGAACCTAAAATATTTGGGTCGTATAGAGTCCAATTTCAATTGAGAATTGGGAGGGTTATTTTAGACACCGCAATTCAGACTGTGAAAGTAGCTTACTTCTGCTGGCAACTGAAAGGCGAGAGTGGAATCTGTCATCATAAGATTTTTACGTGTCACACATGCTAATCTATTACATATCTTAAAGCTAACGTACCCAGCAATAAATACAATCACTTCTAAATTACAGGAGTCTATATCCATTTCTGTGGCTTCTGCTGTTATTTCACCAGTTTCCACAGGAAGATATGGCTCAATATTTATACCCTATAACGAGGATGCATTAATATCCTAAAAATATAAGAGGCATCCATAGATTTGACTTTCTTCGACTGCAATTTTAACAAACTTGTAACTTTTAATTTTCTTTCAGATTCTATAATCTGTTGAGATGACACATTGTAATTACAATCACTCATTCTTCTATATTTTCCAAATCGCTGTTTTAGATCATCTGTCTGGAATGTCCCTAACATTACAAAATGCAGTCCTAAATCACTGAACAGATATTCACCAAACATAACTAACGTGTCAGTAGTGTGTAATAAATCCATGAATGTTTATCTGCTGAGTTTCCCACAGTTCTTGGGAACATTAATTACAAGCATATCATCGCAAATTTGCAACCAAGTACAGAGTGACTGCAAGTACTTGATATTTTCTTAAATCAAGGAACTGATGGGATCTGCATACTTATCTCTTAAATGAACCCCCTTTTAAGGATGCTAACATTAACCGGCATCCACCAGTTTCTTATTGTTTGTAACCTCTCTTTAGTGCCATCACCATCAATCCCTACTAAAGTTGATACAGGGACTATTGTTGTTTCGTCAAATAGAGACACAACAAGAAGAGTTTGCCTTTCTAAGCTATTCGGCTAGGGAACCCTGAACGAAAAACCAGGAGCATGTTTTATATTGTCAAGTTTTTGTTTCTCGTATATTTGTCAGATGTGGGTGAATTTACATTGTTTTATGTTAGTTAACTCAGACATAGATGGATAAACTTACGTTATTCTTTCCATTCAACCAGTTCTTTCTAAGATTTTTGCATAAGAATTTTTTTTACAGCTATCACAAGGGTGATTTATGTATGACTGATAGACTGAATGAGTTTAAGGTTCCGTCGGCATCGAGGTCATTAAAGATGGAGCACAAGCTCGGATAGTACCAAGGATGGAGGTGGAAATCGATCGTGCCCTTTGAAAGGAATCAAACCTGGCATTTGCCTGGAGCGATTTAGGGAAACCAGAAATCCTAAATCTGGATGCCCCGGTGCGGGACTGAACCGTCGTTCTCCCGAATGCGAGTCCAGTGTGCTAACCACTGCCGGCCGGTGTGGCCGAGCGGTTCTAGGCGCTTCAGTCTGGAACCGCGCAACCGCTAGGATCGCAGGTTCGAATCCTGCCTCGGGCATGGATGTGTGTGATGTCCTTAAGTTAGATAGGTTTAAGTAGTTCTAAGTTCTTGGGGACTGATGACCTCAGATGTTAAGACCCATAGTGCTCAGAGCTATTTGACCCATTTTGCTAATCACTGCGCCCCCCCCCTCTCAGTGATTTATGTAAGCATGAATTGTTATATCATTGCATAATGTTTTATGCAGCGTGACATTGAACTTATTATTATCAGTAATGAGACATAAAACATTATAAACAATTGCATAAAGTATTCTTAGGATATTCACTGTAGTTATTTGTAAAAATTTAGCATATATGTTTCTTACAGGAACTAGTGAAACTACATCTTTGTTCTTAGACATAACTGGTTTAATCGTGAATGTTTGGACAGTAGAAGGTGCTTTCATATCTGCTGAAATACTGCCCAGTCCTACCAATCTATTAGCCTTGCTTGTAATTTATGGATAAACAAAAATTTCGTCCAGTAAAAGGCACCTAAATTTTCATGTGGTTCAAAGGCATCATGCTTAGTTTGCAAATAATTTTTAAGAGACTCGTTTATTCCACTGTTAATAACTGATAAATTAAACTTTTTCAAATGATTTGGTTGTGCAAAAAAATAATTTTCATCTCCTGCAAAATTTATAAGCTGCTGGGAATGAAAAGTAAAAACTGCAAGCAGTGGGAAGCAATTCTGAGGAGTACCACGGCGAGTGTGCACTGCCTGCCTTCCTGGCAGCGGACAAGGCGACGCGTGGCGGTACCACGACTGTTACCGGAACCCCCACTCCGCGACGTCGGCCATGCTGCAGACATGGAAACAATAATGTGGCTCAGTGTCCAGATGCCCAGCAGGAAATGAAAATACGTGTAGCACGTGTCGCTCCTACTTTTGTTAAGTGTGGAATTATGGCATGCCAGAAGAAAGAAAATTTCACAGTTAATTATGAAAGCCTACACTGGTGCTAACCTAATACATATTACGCATTTCAACACAAATAACAAAAAAAAATCTACTAAATAAAACGCTGTTAATAAAGACTTTAGTGGCGCAGTGGTTAGCACACTGGACTCGCATTCAGGAGGTTGACAGTTCAATCCAGCGCCCGGTCATCTTGATTTAGGTTTTTCATGATTTCCCTAAATCGCTTCAGGCAAATGCCGGGATGATTCCTTTGAAAGAACGCGGCCGACTTCCTTCCCCGTCCCTGCTTAATCCGATGACTTAGCTGTTCGGTCTCTTCCGCCAAATCAACCCAACCCCATAAAGACCTGACAGTCCTTTTAGTTGCAAGTACCACACAGGCCAAATTTTCAGCCAAAGCCTTCTTCAGAAGGAAGCGCAGCGCACATACACATTCGTACAATCATACACACGAAATTCACGCACGCGTGACCGCTGTCTCCAGCTGTTCTAGTCAGAATCTTTTTTAAAGGGAGGGGGTGGGAGGAAATGTGAACAATATAATAACTATCTGCGGGAGGAATTTAGGGCATCAGACACTGCCCCAGCAATCAGCGCGGTTACGTAGCCGTGTGTTGTGCGGGGACGGGACCGTTGATACGGTGTTGGTAGGACGTCGGAGCGTTTGCGGTTTGGAAGGCAACGAAAAACGCAGGAAAGAAGAACAAGAACGGGCACTGAGTAAAGTAAGGCAAATCTAAAGTTAAATGACAGAAATAAAACAATTACTCGTACAATAAAAGTAAACATTGCAACAATAAATCATGTACACAAAAGAATATATTGATTAAATTGCTCCACTTTCGAATGAAATGTGATTCCATTAAACTTCAAATTACTGTCGGTTAGGTTATTAAACCCAAACGCACGCTGGGATTTTTGATGAAACAACTACATCTCCACACGATAAAAGCATCCAACACGTAATGACACCTCCCTTCTTTTTTACCTCCATGGTATAAACGTGCCGAATAACATCTTTGACTTTATAATGAAATTCGATAAGATAAAAAGACGCAACCTTCAGCATGTCAGTTCTTTTAATGACTTAATAACAAAAAAGCATAGTTTTGAACATTAATAAATTAAATTATAAAAGTCATGCTCTTCTGCTTTTCGAAAAACAGTAGGAAATAAATTCGGATTTCAGTATTCGGTGTGTGTATACAACAACAGTGACTTCTCTTGCAGTTATAACTTCAATGTAGATGCAATTACTTATGCACAGTTTGCATGCGAAAATTCTGGAATTCTGTAGCAGTATACTTCACGACTTTGGTCTTTTAGAGTAACTGAATCGTAATGTCAATGTATCGTGGTTCAACGAAAATTTAAACACAGACACTATCCAATACATAATGCAGACTACGTCATTTACTCAAGTAATTGATATTATTCTTATTAAAAATGATTCAAATGGCTCTGAGCACTATGGGACTTAACTGCTGTGGTCATCAGTCCCCTAGACCTTAGAACTACTTAAACCTAACTAATCTAAGGACATCAGACAAATCCATGCCCGAGGCAGGATTCGAACCTGCGACCGTAGCGGTCACGCGGCTCCAGACTGTTGCGCCTAGAACCGCACGGCCACTCCGGCCGGCTTATTCTTATTATTCTGAACATGAAATGTATTCGCAGTTGTATGAACAACCATCAGCTGCGTAATGGAATGCCGAGAATGAAAGTAATAACAGCTGTTGCCGCCGCAGTGCCTGCGTATATGTCTGAAGGAACTTTGCATCGTAATTCAGAATAATACAGGCACGTGATCCGCCAACACCGGGCTTGCGACTTTCAAGTAAAGTGTCTCCCCTATACGAGAATATACGTAATGAATGTACCAGTACAGGTTGTAGACAGATGGTTGACGACATATGCAAGTTTGGGTCTAGCCTTGAGTAGTGCGCGGATAGCCTAATGGTAAGGCGACCTCTCGCAATAAGCATAAACTCCGGCTTCGACTCACAGTCCGGCAAGAATATTTATTGTCACCATTCCATTATGCAATTGATGGTTTTTCATATTCTCAACAGCGAATACATTTCTGTATTTCGTAACGCCTGTAGTCGCCGCAGTGTCTGTTCCTTTGGACATACATGCATGTCCGAAGGACTACCTCAGACAACTCACCTTCGCAGTCAGAGTCGGTGATTCGCTTTCTACGGCACGACCTATCCGTGCAGGAGTTCCACAGGGTTCGGTGCTTGGGCCGGTCCTTTACTCCGACTTCACATCGGACCTCCCTTCACCACCACTCGTAGAAAAAGCCATTTATGCTGATGACACAATGCTTTGCACAAGGGAAAAATGGCTCGAAGTACTTGTCCCACGCCTGCAGAGTGCCTGCTACGCCTTAGAAGACTGGGCGGCGAAGTGGCGTATTCGGTTTAATCCGCAGAAAACGCAAACTATCATCTTCACCAAGAGGCGACCTGGTCCTCGCCGGCTTCGTCATCTTCGGAACCTTCGGCTCTATGGAACCGAACTGCAGTGGAAGGACTCCGGTAAATACCTCGGAGTGACTATGGACATGCAGCTTACATGGAAGCTCCACGTCGACGACATCCGCGCCAAAGTGTCTCAAAGGATAGCGGCACTTTACCCCTTCATAAACGAAGGTTCGGACCTCTCGATAGCAAACGATCTACTGATATTCAGAATGTATATCCGCCCCATTTTTGACTACGCCTGCGAGGTATGGGGCAACACGGCAAAGACACATCTTCATCGCCTTCAATCGCTACAAAATAAGGTACTTCGTCGTGTTTTCCACGTTCCCCCGCAGTTCCCGCACCGGTACATCCATGAAGCCGCAGATGAACTGGAAGTGCCACAACGACACATCAACAGATAGCACGAAGATTCTACACCAGGACTGGAACTTCCGCCAATCCCCTGATACGAAACCTTGGAGCGCCGCATCAGCCAAGGGAACGCTATGCGCGACCCGTTGCCATGCTGGAACGGTAATGTAAATAATCCGAAATAAGACGGAATCTGCACCAAAGACAGGAGATAATTCCTGCCCGCCCACACCCAAGACACACAAGTAAATAAAGATGTTACACACAACCCCACCGCCCAGAGAGAAGTAGGAAATGCTCCTGAGTAAACCCTACACAACCCAGCTGTCGCAGATCAGCCTGAAGCAAAGCGGAAGTAGTAGCATCGTAATTCGCAGTAAGACAGGCACTGCAATATTATTATTATTCTGCATTTATGTTCTGCTGTATAGTATGAATATGTTTGTGTGTGTGTGTGTGTGTGTGTGTGTGTGTGTGTGTGTGCGTGTGTGTGTGTATGTATGTGTATGTATACTGGTCTTATTAACTAGCGAGGGGCCGACCGGGGTGGCCGAGCGGTTCTAGGAGCTACAGTCCGGAACCGCGCGACCGCTACGGTCGCAGGTTCGAATCCTGCCTCGGGCATGGATGTGTGTGATGTCCTTAGGTTGTTTAGGTTTAAGTAGTTCCAAGTTCTAGGGGACTGATGACCTCAGGTGTTAAGTCCCATAGTGCTCAGAGCCATTTGAACCATTTTTGAACTAGCGAGGGTGTGAGACAGTGCACTAACAGTAAAGTTGTTTATCAGTGCAAGTAATTACCAATTGAATAGACAACAAGCGTTCTTTGTGTGCGTCAGGTCAGCAGTAAAGAGCATGGCATCAAAGCATAAGATACTGCGAAGATGTAGTATAGCTGTTGCTGCAGAATTTATATTTATGTTCGTGAAATGGTAGCAAGTGTAAGTCATTCAGTTTACAGTGTATTTAAAGGAACGTAAAAATTCAACTGATTTAGGCTTTCAGAGCACTCATCGAAATTACATGATAAATCGCTCGTATGAGGAGGGGTCCATGATAGCGATCAGTGGCAGGAGGTATTGATACCGAGATTGCCAGCGGTATATCGTTCTTGTTTTGTGCGCTGAATGAACTCGTGATAAAAGGAACTACTTGATGACACCAAGGACTGGAGCTATACAATGGCATAAGAGGTCATAGGCAAATGATACTTGCTGCTATAAATTACTTACCACTAAAAGGAAACTCTGGATTAACCAATTACTCTGACAGTGTTGCACGGGGACGACCAAGAATTCACTTGTGCATTGCTCTCGCTTGTGTGCGGAGTTCTGTCATCCGGCCGCATACTCTCCCCGCTATCACTCCACGCTGTCAGCATGAGAATAGTGGGAATCTCCGAACGCACTGAATTTTGGTGGCAATGCAGTCGTGCAAAGAACACTGAACGTGTTACATGCACCTTTGTTTCATATTTCATAAAACATAGATCACAGACAAAAACGGTTCAGTATTATTTAATTATTTTTGGCTTTCTGAAGACATCATAAAATATATATCTGGTACAAACTATCGGCATACGGACAGACACAGGGAATATTGCAGATTTTTGTGACTCAGCTTGCCGTATATTCATGACTCAATTAGGTTCATAAATGAAAAAGTTTTTAACGCACATATATTGATTGAAACATTCTATCATGTTTGAACCTCATTACGGAGACGTAGAAATTCTTCCTAAGGGAAGCAATACAGAACTACTGGGCAGTTGTATCGTAAAAGAATCTGTCTGTTGAACGAGAATTGCGTTACAGACCGATCAGTTCCGTCGGCGAATGTTCAGGGGCGCTTCAACTTATTGTGAAACGACAAAAGATTTGGAAAACGGCTCGCAAACAGAGGTAAGCTTAGTAGTATCCTCAAAGCGTTTAGAAAACTATTAGTGTAATTCTTTCGACTCTACAATGAAGTCTTCAAATTTAGCATTTTCTTTCACGCCAGTGTGCTCAGGGAAACGGAGGGTTTTACGGTCAGAAGTTGTCTCTCCTAATGTGAGTTTGTTTTTAAATGCATCCCCACCAAATAATATATAATTGGTTTCCACCTAGCAGTGTCTTGTTGTGGATACTGTACAGTCAAGTGCACTTAAAGTGAGAGGTCTGCAATCTCTTCTGGATGTTCTAATTTTCGTTTCTGCTGCTCTTTTTCCTTCATAACCGTAACAAAAGCAAGTTTTAAACCGAAAAATCGTTCGAAGTATGCTCCTTGACTTAACAAACGTAAAATATATGCTACATTCCCCATACTCTTAGGTCAGTTCCATCAATAACTGTTGCAACTGACGACGTAATAGTGCGCGCAGCTTCAGAATATTTGCTATTGGTACCTTCAATTACATCACGTGTTCCACGCCTGCTAATTAAGCGCAAAGTGCTTCTTGGTGTACAGAACAATGAACCCCATACAGATCGTCTGGCCACGCGGAGGGGTCGCGCGGTTTAAGCCGCCCTGTCACAGATTGCGCGGCCCCTCCCGCCGGAGGTTCGGGTTCTCCCTCAGGCATGGGAGTATGTTGTTCTTAGCATAAGTTAGTTTAAGTCTATGGACGGATGACCTCAGAAGTTTGGTCCCTTAGGAATACAAACACACACACACACAAATCGTCCGGTGATCGTTGTTTTCTTTTGCCCTTTCTTCGTCAAGTATATCTTTTAATTTCTTTCTGCCTTGTGATGTCATGCCCTTCCATACCAGATTCGCAGTACCCGTCTAATATGCGACTGCATAATAGATTTTGAGAATTTTCACCCCTCCCGTTTGTGGTTCCCTTACATTTTTAAAGGTTGGGGCGGTAGATCGCTAGAGTACCCCTTTTTGTGCAAAAGCAATTGGACCTATGAATTTCCTTTATACCAAAGATAAATAGTGGAGGATAAATAGCATGGACACAATGATACTGGAAAACTGAAGAAAGATGTGCCAATCACAAAATGCCACTCCAAATGTCGGAAGAAACTGTATCGCATCGCACTGCTAAATGAAATGTCGCTCTGTACCGAGCATTTCCGAGAAGGATCGGATAAATCGGATACGTGCGGGGACAGGCCGAGCCTCTGACCGCATGCGTGCTGCACATCGTGCACTCGTGAAGTTTCGCATGCCGTGGCCGACCCTGGTATTGCACCTATTGTGCACAGTATCGTTTAATCGCTAGAGTTGGCAGTGACCTCTGCTGTCCAGTACTAGAAAGATTAAAAAGCCAAGAAAATATGGACGCTCTGATCTGGGACTGTAGATGTGAACAGCACGCACATAAAGACAATAAATGAATTTATTTTCAACAGAAGCAACAGCTGCAAATTACATTAATTTCCGTTAGTAGCCAAAAATTTTAAGACATCTGTAGCTGAAAAGGTAAATCAGTTTTATGACAAAAACACAGCTTGATACATGAAATCTGCACTTGGAACTTTGTAGGAGAATGAATAAATTATGATAGTTCGATTTTGCTGAAATTACAAGATTTAAGGTTTTCTCAACACAAACTCTTTCAGACAAGCCATGATGAACAGCTTGGATGACTAGCTTGCAAAACCAAACTAGTCTGAGTATAACTCCCACGTCCGAAATATCCTTATTCATTACACGTATTACATGCCTGTGATAATTTACATTGTGCATTTGCAGTAGGGTGCAATTGGTGTGACACCTGTGTTTTGGTTGCCAGGGATTGGCAGAACTCGGATGTTAGTTGGAAGCTTACCTTCTGACTTTCTTATCTGTTCCTTGCTGTTACTGCATTTCGTGATTTTCTTCTTTGCTGACTAGTGATGGATATTCCGTATTGCTCGCCAATTGTGTAGTCTGGTCCGACGTTCAGCAACAGTATGGACCATTGCAGGGACCTCTGCAATGTTGACATCTGCCTCACGTTGTGATTTGTTATTTTATCTTGGAGGACACGCAGAAAATAATCCCCGCATAATTCAGGAAACTACCCTGTGATAACAGCAGGGCGTGATTTGGCTGGGGTAAGCGGGACCACGCCCAGGTTCCTCCGAGAACAAGCAGCCAATTATAGATGAAGAAAAACAGTAAAATTTGCAATGGAGAGGATAAGTGGAAAAATTAGTAAAAGGGACGAGTCAAGTAAAGTCTTCTGCCACATTAAAATGATGAAAGATGATTCTGGAAATCACTGAGAGGTAAACATATTCTAATCATTTACTTCGTTTTCTCGCTGGCTCAGTAGTGTGTACTTGCATTGGCTGTACATACGCTAAAACTGGAGCGATACAAAGAAGATGACCATGGCCCCTGAGCAAGGATGACCCACAAGATCGTGAAGCGTGGAAAAAATGGTGGTGGAGTGACAGACTATGATCCCAGATCTCTGGGCTTCGATCCCCGGTCAGTCCTAGGGTTTTCGTCTGTCACTTTTTACTTCTTTCGCCAAGGCAATGTTTGTTAATGTGAAAAAATGCCGAAATGCACTGTGGTTCGGAATCTGCGCTATACTGTAGATCCCATTTAATTGGGTGAGTAAGTCAGTTTGATGATCAGAGGGAGTAAACGGCATATAACACTTCTAACAGGTGCATTCCTAGTAAAGAACTGTAGTGTTCAAACCGACCTTCAGGCTGAGTGCAGCTTTACGATTACCTTTTTACCCACGTCAAAGATCAGAGTGCACTAAGACTCGAGTATCTGCTAATTGAATCTACACTCCTGGAAATGGAAAAAAGAACACATTGACACCGGTGTGTCAGACCCACCATACTTGCTCCGGACACTGCGAGAGGGCTGTACAAGCAATGATCACACGCACGGCACAGCGGACACACCAGGAACCGCGGTGTTGGCCGTCGAATGGCGCTAGCTGCGCAGCATTTGTACACCACCGCCGTCAGTGTCAGCCAATTTGCCGTGGCATACGGAGCTCCATCGCAGTCTTTAACACTGGTAGCATGCCGCGACAGCGTGGACGTGAACCGTATGTGCAGTTGACGGACTTTGAGCGAGGGCGTATAGTGGGCATGCGGGAGGCCGGGTGGACGTACCGCCGAATTGCTCAACACGTGGGGCGTGAGGTCTCCACAGTACATCGATGTTGTCGCCAGTGGTCGGCGGAAGGTGCACGTGCCCGTCGACCTGGGACCGGACCGCAGCGACGCACGGATGCACGCCAAGACCGTAGGATCCTACGCAGTGCCATAGGGGACCGCACCGCCACTTCCCAGCAAATTAGGGACACTGTTGCTCCTGGGGCATCGGCGAGGACCATTCGCAACCGTCTCCATGAAGCTGGGCTACGGTCCCGCACACCGTTAGGCCGTATTCCGCTCACGCCCCAACATCGTGCAGCCCGCCTCCAGTGGTGTCGCGACAGGCGTGAATGGAGGGACGAATGGAGATGTGTCGTCTTCAGCGATGAGAGTCGCTTCTGCCTTGGTGCCAATGATGGTCGTATGCGTGTTTGGCGCCGTGCAGGTGAGCGCCACAATCAGGACTGCATACGACCGAGGCACACAGGGCCAACACCCGGCATCATGGTGTGGGGAGCGATCTCCTACACTGGCCGTACACCACTGGTGATCGTCGAGGGGACACTGACTAGTGCACTGTACATCCAAACCGTCATCGAACCCATCGTTCTACCATTCCTAGACCGGCAAGGGAACTTGCTGTTCCAACAGGACAATGCACGTCCGCATGTATCCCGTGCCACCCAACGTGCTCTAGAAGGTGTAAGTCAACTACCCTGGCCAGCAAGATCTCCGGATCTGTCCCCCATTGAGCATGTTTGGGACTGGATGAAGCGTCGTCTCACGCGGTCTGCACGTCCAGCACGAACGCTGGTCCAACTGAGGCGCCAGGTGGAAATGGCATGGCAAGCCGTTCCACAGGACTATATCCAGCATCTCTACGATCGTCTCCATGGGAGAATAGCAGCCTGCATTGCTGCGAAAGGTGGATATACACTGTACTAGTGCCGACATTGTGCATGCTCTGTTGCCTGTGTCTATGTGCCTGTGATTCTGTCAGTGTGATCATGTGATGTATCTGACCCCAGGAATGTGTCAATAAAGTTTCCCCTTCCTGGGACAATGAATTCACGGTGTTCGTATTTCAATTTCCAGGAGTGTATATAACGAAGGAGATTAGATTTGAGTAAATGTTGCCAGATCCTTTTTAAATTTAAGCAACTTAAGAGTCAAATGAAGGAGCAACCCTGTAACAGTTGGGAGCAGATATTTTTGGCCACAGATTGCTACGGTGGCAGGATTTAAAAAGTTGTTTCATGAGTACTTCCAAGGTAACGCTGAAGAGACTAAACCAGACGCGTTGGTCTGGTAGATGCCACGCCATTTATGCACGTAGGGGGGGGAGATTCATTGAATTTCTTAAGGACCTGAGAAGAGCGATTCAGTCAGAACGTATCAGTTGACTAATATCCAACATTTCTGAAACATGGACCATTTTCTAACAAACGAATAAACACAGTAAAGACATACATCGACGAGCTATGCGAGGATAAGGGGGGTTGATGGAGCCCATAACTAGACTTCGAATCACATTGTATTTATCCAACGATTGACAGTGCTTATTCGGAAAGAAATAATTTGTTTTAACAAATGAATTATGTTATAGATGCAAACTGAGCAATACTACCTTAGTTTATTTCTCTACCTTTGGTGAACATTTTAAAAATAAAGCACTTAATTTTTTTCTACGATCTTTCTCATCTGTTTCCAGCACAGATGATTTAATTAAGGACTTACGTTAAAGAATAAATATCGAAATTCTAACGCGAAAGACTTAGCAGCGCTGATATCGAGCTATCTTGACGTATACACAAACGTCCTGATGTATGTAATAGAACTTACAACTGTTGAAAAAGCTTTTTTGTTACTAAATATATTTTAAAAAATTACTTATGCTCTACACTTAGTGAAGAACAGTCATCTAATCTAAGGGAAGAGCTGTCCTTATGGTCACAGGATTGTTTTACTGACGAGCGAGAGTAACGGAGATGTTGAGTAATCTTAAACGGCAGGACGTTAAGCAAGACGCCGTATATCTCGCTAGAACATACTATGAGAAACTGTGAAGGGGAAAGTTTTGCTGACTTGGGAATGGAGTGAGGTAGGCTTGAAAGAGGGGGACTATGCCTCGTTTTACGAACTTGAATCAGTACCCCCACGTCTTCGCTACGGCACAGAACTCCTACAGGACGCCATATACGAATAAACGTGTGTAGATGAGCGGATAGTGGGCTTCTAAATCGTCTGCCAACGAGAGACAACAGTAAACATACACTCATTTTCAGAAAAAAACAGCACTTTGAACGACTACAAATAGGACGTTCATATTCACACGACATGTACGGTGGTATGTTCTGCAAAAATGATTAGCATTTCAGTCACTTCGGTTCAACACGAGCCTTGTTGACTAGTAGGCATCCATAATAGATAAGCTTAAACATACACTCAGTTTCAGAGGAAAACAGGACACCCTGAACGACTAGAGGTAGGACGTTCACATTCACAGGAAATTTACGTTGATATGTTCTGCAGAAATAATTAGCGTTTGTTACTTCGGCTCAGCATGAGCCTAGTTGTCTAGTACGTACGGGGTCCACCATGGGCCTTGATAACTCGTTCTATGGGTGATGGCAACGACGCGTATAAAGCGCGAATGGCGTCCTGTGAGATAGCCATCCATGGTTCCAAAGTTCATCTGTGGTGGTTGGCATTGGGTCACAGCACTGCACCGGCTGGCAACAAGTCTGGTGAATTTGTAGGCCACGGTAAAAGACTGGCATCCTATGACACCAAGAGCGGATGGGTTCGTGCAGCCCATGTAGCCGTGCATTGTCTTGGTGGAAAATGGCATCTGGGGTGTTGTACAGAAGGTATGGCTAAGGGTCGCAGGATTCATTCACGTAGGCCGCACTTGTCGCAGTGTCCTGGATACGCACCAGCTGTGATTTGTGGTTGTACTTAATAGCACCCCACACCATAAGGCCTTGAGTTGGCGCTGTATGTCTTGTGCAATGCAGTCGCTGCGGTTCCACTCCCCCTGCCTGCGGCGAACCCAAATACGACCATCATTTTCAAACAAACAGAACCTGGATGCGTCCAAAAACACTGTCTAATGCCATGCCTGTACGCAGTCATGTCGTCCCATAAAACATTGCTGTCAAGCATGTTTCTGGACACTCGTCAAAGATAGGCGGAGAAGTGGACGACGTGTACCTAACCCATGCCATAATAAACGGCGATGAACTGTCAACCCTGATAGTGACTGTTGCACCAGAGCCGAGGAGGACGCAGATCTGTCATGCAATGTCATTCGGATGAGGCATCGGTCTTCTCGGGGAATGATCTGTGACGCATCTCATCGTATTCTGCGGCCTTCCATGAACCATTCTGCACACACCCGTTGCACTGTCGAAACACTTCGTCACTTCGTCCCACACAAGCAGCAGTTTCCCGGATGGACGCACATTCTCGCGTGCTAATAATGCACCCTCTTTCAAACTTACTAATTTGACGGTACGATTCGCGCACACGTCTGCGAGGCATCCTACACGTCTGTTCAAGTCACGCTGATACATTACCTTCGGTTTGCAACAACGACAAGAGCCGCAGGCACCGGTAGGTGGTGTTGCGCCGCGGTATTAATGTTGACCTTGAATCCGCGGTCCGACATGGTTCAAATTCTGCGCGACATACTGATGTGCATATCCTGCGAATATGAACGTACTATCTCTGCTCGTTCAAGACGTTCCATTTTTTATGGGCATAAGTGTATTAAGAGCACTAATTCATCCACACATGAAAATACCGCCACCACACTCCTGGTCGTTGATCTAAGTGGCAGGCATCGCCTTTCGACGTTTTCGAGGTATTCGAGCTCTACTTGTCCTGTACCCCTCGTATACTTCGACCACCACATTTCCGACCACGTTTAGCGGACCAGATAAGACCTCCGCCTCACCTACGGGGTTGTTAGTAACTACGCGAGGCGATGCGACGTATACAATCGAGCCGGCAGGAACTACCACAGCGTCTGCGGTTGCCAGCTTCACCTCTCAGACGACACGAGAACAGGTCACAAGGACAGAAAAAGTGTTGTAAGACGTCAAAGGGGTGCTCAAGGAACTCAACACAAGATCTCGGCCCCTCTCAACGGGGCAATGAAGTAGGAGCCGTTCTGCGGAAGTCGAGGATGCCTCGTTCAGACCCCGGAGAAAGTCTAACAACGGACGTGTCCTGACAAGGGAACCTCCCCATCGCACCCCCCTCAGATTTAGTTATAACTTGGCACAGTGGATAGGCCTTGAAAAACTGAACACAGATCAATTGAGAAAACAGGAAGAAGTTGTGTGGAACTGTGAAAAAATAAGCAAAATATACAAACTGGTCATCAGTCTTGGCCACATATGCAACATAAAGGAGAACGGGAGCTTAGGAGCGCCGTGGTCACGTGGTAGAGTGAGCAGCTGTAGACGGGGAGGTCCTTGGTTCAAGTCTTCCCACGAGTGAAAATTTTACTTTCTTTATTTTCGCATAGTTATTATCTGTCCGTTCGTTCATTGACGTCTCTGTTCACTGTAATAAGTTTAGTGTCTGTGTTTTGCGACCGCATCGCAAAACCGTGCGATTAGTAGACGAAAGAACGTGCCTCTCCAATCGGAACCGAAAACATTTGATCGCAAGGTCATAGGTCAACCGATTCCTCCACAGGAAAACACATCTGATATATTCTATACGACACTGGTGACGGCATGTGCGTCATATGACAGGAATATGTTGTCGACCCACCAAACTTGTACACTTGGCGAATGGGTAAAAAGATTCTTCTACCTTGCCCGATTTAGGTTTTCTTGTGGATGTGATAATCACTCCCAAAAAAGTGATGAAAACATAAGAGTTTGTCACATAAACTGAAAATAAAAAATTAAAGTTTTCACTCGATGGAAGATTTGAACCAAGGACCTTTCGTTCCGCAACTGCTCAGGTTACCACGAGACCATGGCGCGCCTGCGGTCCTAGCGTCCTTAATGTTGCATATGTTGCCATGAACTACTCAGTTTGTATATTTTGCTTATTTTTTCACAGTTCCACACAACTTCTTCCTGTTTTCTCAATTGATCTGTGTTCAGTTTTTCAAGGCCTATCCACTGTGCCAACTTATAACTAAATCTGAGGGTGGTGCGATGGGGAGGTTCCCTTGTGAGAAACTTCCTGTCCCAACCTGCCCGGTGTAGTCATCTTATCTTACCTTCTCTTTTCAAGAAAATAGTGATTAATCAGTTGGTCTTTCCAACTCGCTAGCTCTGCCTAACAAGTCAGGAAATTATCTCCCAAAAACCGATATCTCATACATCACCAAATACATAAGTCAGACGGGCATAGCCTTATGGTGCTTCTAACATACAAATTTATGGATACTCAGACGGGGAGGAAGTCAAACATCACTTGGATTGCGATGGATCCACAACCGCTTCAAGTCTCCGCACCGGACCCTTTCTGCCGCTCCCGCTGCTTTCCGAGTTGTCGTGGCGTCTTCGCAGTGAGCCACATCCGCTGCTGCTCTTCCAGCACCCGTTCACTGGGCGCCGCTTCGCAGTGGTTACCACTGGTTGTCTCGAGCTCCTCTCCTCGTAGGACCGTGCTGAACGCTCTGTCCTGTTCCTCGATATATTATCCAGGACAGATAGCTTTCAGTTATCAAGCTGTGAAGACATTCTCTCACAGAAGCGTACTTTGTTTAGTTACAATAATAAACAGTTGCGTCGTAAAGGTGTGTTTAGTCACTCCTCAGCAGAGAACCAATTTGCATCGCAACTCAAAACTCCAGGCGACTTATTTCCATGCGCAATATGGTAGTGTTTATGTGTCCATGCTAATGTCTGCACTCTGTGACGTGCAGTGAGTAGAGGCACACGTGCGGGTGGTGGCTTCTACAATCTCCAGCAGAGATCGGTCTGGATGGTGTGACTGCTCACTTGTCGTTGTTGTTCAATATCGATTCTCGAACTGTTTGGTGAACTGTGGCGAGTATATCTGTTGTTACAACCTGCAAGTAGTTGACGTAGACATCCGCAACCTACACTGACTATCACAGAGGCTGTCTTCTCCAAAGGAGATACTCAAGGCAGACCCTTGTCAAAGGGGCAAGTGAAATACCCCTGCTTGCTCCACGGTGGAGACTAAGTATCCTGTGTGCCAGGTATCCATGAAGTGTGCACGTTTGAAATCCAATGTTGCCTTGCTTCTTGTGCATCCTGCATGTAATCTTCACGCCGGTAGTCAGTACAACGTCTGAAAAAATTTCTGTTAATGACGTGCTATTCCATTCGCCGTGGCATGCACTAGATATTTGTAATACAGTTTATCTTAAAGGTTCTAACACCCAGGATGTTCATTCACAGAAAGAATTTACCGACTTGTGAGGTTTCTTCTTCTCCTGTTCTACATGGGAATGTAGTCAGGCGGATAACCTCGTACAGGAAATACCTGTATCACACAAGGGAGTGCAACACTTTAGATTGGAGTGTCGGTAGTTCGAGGTGGCCATTAAGATTTATTCCATATTACATACACTAATGACTGTAACATGGCACAGAACATAGCGACCGTTGTGACATCTGCCTCCAGACTTAGGCGATCGGCGCTTCCTAAATCATCTCTTCGGCGTTGATGTGCTTTGAAAACCTCATCATGTAATGAGTGATTCAATTTCCATGAAAGTAGAGTGTTCCTTCCCGGGTGCCTCTTGTGGTAGCCATAGTTGTTTTAGACGCAAAGTATTCATCTGTCACAATAGCAGCTGGAATGTCGCACCAGCCACGTTACACAGAAACAAGTGTCTACAATGGATCACGCGTACTCTGAAGGAATACCAAAAGGTAGTGATTTTGAGACCCAATTTCACTGTTTGTTGTCAAAAGGTCTACTTTCATGTGGAAATTTATGCAACAGAAGCGCTCATTTCAGCCGTATTCTTCCAGCAATTTGGGCATACTGCTGTCATGTAGTCCATTACTGTGATGAAATTCCCATTTTAGGCTCTTGGTAAAATATTGTTACATACAAGTAAGTCACACATTGACTCAAGCTCCAGGTGGTTGCTCATCTCTTGTGGCAAACATTTTGAATGGGTTTTTAACTTTTTAACTGTACTCGGTTTTCTCTTGTGGCAAACATTTTGAATGGGTTTTTAATTTTTTAACTGTACTCGGTTTTCATCCACGGGGTCGCCCGAAGAATCTCAAGATACTGGTCTCAACAAGTGACTCAGCAGCAGGCGAAGTCAGTACCACGATCTTCTGCTGCTGAAGTTCACAGTGCAACGGTTCGGCAGCACAGATCACGAATCATCTTTCAGTACCACCACGCGTTAATTCGAGCAACCATTACACGTATAGGGGTGTGGTGATGGACAGAAAAATAGTTTCAAGCGACATCTCTCAATAGTAAGGTTAGTACATCGGCCAGCAACCAATGCAATAAAGACACAGTCACTGTCACTTCGAAAGCAACATCCGAACAGCAACAGACACACAAACATACACTTCTAGCTGGTAGTCCGAAATCTATACAATACGTGATCCATTTTCATTTGAGTGCTTGGAGCGCTTGTTGACGCCAACAGCTTTTTTCCAGGTCCAGGTATCAGAAAACCTCAGATCTCACAGTAGATAGCGCAAGTACCACTCAAGTGGTAACTGTGGATACTCTAGTCCTGACATTCGCCACATCTACATCTACATCTACATTTATACTCAGCAAGCCACCCAACGGTGTGTGGCGGAGGGCACTTTACGTGCCACTGTCATTACCTCCCTTTACTGTTCCAGTCGCGTATGGTTCGCAGGAAGAACGACTGTCTGAAAGCCTCCGTGCGCGCTCTAATCTCTCTAATTTTACATTCGTGATCTCCACGGGAGGTATAAGTAGGGGGAAGCAATATATTCGATACCTCATCCAGAAACGCACCCTCTCGAAACCTGGCGAGCAAGCTACACCGCGATGCAGAGCGCCTCTCTTGCAGAGTCTGCCACTTGAGTTTGTTAAACATCTCCGTAACGCTATCACGGTTACCAAATAACCCTGTGACGAAACGCGCCGCTCTTCTTAGGATCTTCTCTATCTCCTCCGTCAACCCGATCTGATACGGATCCCACACTGATGAGCAATACTCAAGTATAGGTCGAACGAGTGTTTTGTAAGCCACCTCCTTTGTTGATGGACTACATTTTCTAAGGGCTCTCCCAATAAATCTCAACCTGGTACCTGCCTTACCAAAAATTAATTTTATATGATCATTCCACTTCAAATCGTTCCGCATGCATACTCCCAGATATTTTACAGAAGTAACTGCTACCAGTGTTTGTTCCGCTATCATATATAATAAAGGATCCTTCTTTCTATGTATTCGCAATACATTACATTTGTCTATGTTAAGGGTCAGTTGCCACTCCCTGCACCAAGTGCTGCAGATCTTCCTGCATTTCGCTACAATTTTCTAATGCTGCAACTACTCTGTATACTACAGCATCATCCGCGAAAAGCCGCATGGAACTTCCGACACTATCTACTAGGTCATTTATATATATTGTGAAAAAGCAATGGTCCCATAACACTCCCCTGTGGGACGCCAGAGGTTACTTTAACGTCTGTAGACGTCTCTCCATTGATAACAACATGCTGTGTTCTGTTTGCTAAAAGCTCTTCAATCCAGCCACACAGCTGGTCTGATATTCCGCAGGCTCTTCCTTTGTTTATCAGGCGACAGTGCGGAACTGTATCGAACGCCTTCCGGAAGTCAAGAAAATTAGCATCTACCTGGGAGCCTGTATCTAATATTTTCTGGGTCTCATGAACAAATAAAGCGAGTTGGGTCTCACACGATCGCTGTTTCCGGAATCCATGTTGATTCCTACATAGTAGATTCTGGGTTTCCAAAAACGACATGATACTCGAGCAAAAAACATGTTCTAAAATTCTACAACAGATCGACGTCAGAGATATAGGTCTCTAGTTTTGCTCATCTACTCGACGACCCTTCTTGAAGACTGGGACTACCTGTGCTCTTTTCCAATCATTTGGAACCTTCCGTTCCTTTAGAGACTTGCGGTACACAGCTGTTAGAAGAGGGGCGAGTTCTTTCGCGTATTCTGTGTAGAATCGAATTGGTATCCCGTCAGGTCCAGTGGACTTTCCTATGTTGAGTGATTCCACTTGCTTTTCTATTCCTTGGACACTTATTTCGATGTCAGCCATTTTTTCGTTTGTGCGAGGATTTAGAGAAGGAACTGCAGTGCGGTCTTCCTCTGAGAAACAGCTTTGGAAAAAGGTGTTTAGTATTTCAGCTTTACGCGTGTCATCCTCTGTTTCAATGCCATCATCACCCCGGAGTGTCTGGATATGCTGTTTCGAGTCACTTAATGATTTAACGTAAGACCAGAACTTCCTAGGATTTTCTGTCAAGTCAGTACATAGAGTTTTACTTTCGAATTCACTGAACGCTTCACGCATAGCCCTCCTTACGCTAACTTTGAAATCGTTTAGCTTCTGTTTGTCTGAGAGGTTTTGGCTGCGTTTAAACTTGGAGTGAAGCTCTCTTTGCTTTCGCAGTAGTTTCCTAACTTTGTTGTTGTACCACGGTGGGTTTTTCCCGTCCCTCACAGGTTTACTCGGCACGTACCTGTCTAAAACGCATTTTACGATTGCCTTGAACTTTTTCCATAAACACTCAACATTGTCAGTGTCGGGACAGAAATTTTCGTTTTGATCTGTTAGGTAGTCTGAAATCTGCCTTCTATTACTCTTGCTAAACAGATAAACCTCCCCCCCTTTTTTATATTCCTATTAACTTCCATATTCAGGGATGCTGCAACAGCCTTATGAACACTGATTCCCTGCTCTGCACTTACAGAGTCGAAAAGCTCGGGTCTGTTTGTTATCAGTAGGTCCAAGATGTTATCTCCACGAGTCGGTTCTCTGTTTAATTGCTCGAGGTAATTTTCGGATAGTGCACTCAGTATAATGTCACTCGGTGCTCTGTCCCTACCACCCGTCCTAAACATCTGAGTGTCCCAGTCTATATCTGGTAAATTGAAATCCCCACCTAAGACTATAACATGTTGAGAAAATTTATGTGAAATGTATTCCAAATTTTCTCTCAGTTGTTCTGCCACTAATGCTGCTGAGTCTGGAGGACGGTAAAAGGAGCCAATTATTAACCTAGCTCGGTTGTTGAGTGTAACCTCCACCCATAATAATTCACAGGAACCATCCACTTCTACTTCACTACAGGATAAACTACTACTAACAGCGACGAACACTCCACCACCGGTTGCATGCAATCTATCCTTTCTAAACACCGTCTGTACCTTTGTAAAAATTTCGGTAGAATTTATCTCTGGCTTCAGCCAGCTTTCTGTACCTATAACGATTTCAGCTTCGGTGCTTTCTATCAGCGCTTGAAGTTCCGGTACTTTACCAACGCAGCTTCGACAGTTTACAATTACAATACCGATTGCTGCTTGGTCCCCGCATGTCCTGACTTTGCCCCGCACCTGTTGAGGCTGTTACCCTTTCTGTACTTGCCCAAGGCCTTCTAACCTAAAAACCGCCCAGCCCACGCCACACAACCCCTGCTACCCGTGAAGCCGCTTGTTGTGTGTAGTGGATTCCTGACCTATCCAGCGGAAC
The DNA here is from genome assembly GCF_021461385.2 of Schistocerca piceifrons. Lineage (NCBI taxonomy): Eukaryota > Metazoa > Arthropoda > Insecta > Orthoptera > Acrididae > Schistocerca > Schistocerca piceifrons. Next base: position 638,493,496 of record NC_060140.1, on the reverse strand, counting down.
CCGAAACCCCACCACCCTATGGTGCAAGTCGAGGAATCTGTAGCCCACACGGTCGCAGAACCGTCTCAGCCTCTGATTCAGACCCTCCACTCGGCTCTGTACCAAAGGTCCGCAGTCAGTCCTGAAGACGATGCTGCAGATGGTGAGCCCTGCTTTCATCCCGCTAGCGAGACTGGCAGTCTTCACCAAATCAGATAGCCACCAGAAGCCAGAGAGGATTTCCTCCGATCCATAGCGACACACATCATTGGTGCTGACATGAGCGACTACCTGCAGATGGGTGCACCCTGTACCCTTCATGGCATCCGGAAGGACCCTTTCCACATCTGGAATGACTCCCCCCGGTATGCACATGGAGTGCACATTGGTTTTCTTCCCCTGTCTTGCTGCCATATCCCTAAGGGGCCCCATTACGCGCCCAACGTTGGAGCTCCCAACTACCAGTAAGCCCACCCTCTGCGACCGCCCGGATCTTGCAGACTGAGGGGCAACCTCTGGAACAGGACAAGCAACCATGTCAGGCCGAAGATCAGTATCAGCCCGAGACAGAGCCTGAAACCGGTTCGTCAGACAAACTAGAGAGGCCTTCCGTTCAACCCTCTGGAATGTCTTTCGCCCCCTGCCACACCTTGAGACGACCTCCCACTCTACAGTCGTAGTCCGATTGGGGGATGCGTGGGACGAGCTGGCCGTCCCCGACAAACCCCCATCCGGACCCCCACAGTAATGCCCATTGGCAACAGCCTCAAGCTGTGTGACCGAAGCCAACACTGCCTGAAGCTGGGAGCGAAGGGCTGCCAACTCAGCCTGCATCCGAACACAGCAGTTGCAGTCCCTATCCATGCTAAAAACTGTTGTGCAAAGAACGTCTGAACTAATCTACAGAGAGCGCAAACAAATGGACACAAAATTTAAACGGTTATTAAAATACAAGATTGCCTAGTAAATGCAGTAATGCTGCTACTTGCGCACTGCTGACACACTGCATCCGGTGATCTATGGGAGCTCATCAGACACTGGTCCCTGTACCAGACTTCTTCTGGACTTCAAACAGGTCAAGAGCATTGGACTGAAGCTGCATTCGAAACAGTAAATTGTGGAAGGAACTCTAGTTATAAAATCATTAGTAATATATTTCATAATCAACTAAGATAACAATGGACATACAGTATCTGCGGCTGTCCAGTAGTACGGGGCACTGCTGGAGTTTTGAGGTGGAGAGCCATCTACTACAGAATCCTCAACGCTGGCGCATCTCGAGAAATCTGCACCACTACCATCTGCAGCCAGGTCAACACCAGGGTGTTACAGCACTACCAAAACCAACTGCGTCATGTTGGTCGTCACGAGGCCACGGCGCTTTTCAACCAAATCACATTCCAGTATCCTTCGGGCACGAAGCTCGAAGAGAGGTACGTAATGGCATTGACTTCTCATCAACGAGACACTGGCTGCTAAGTAACGGAGTATGTCATGTACTCCACATTTTGGGTTGCATTTCTTTCGTGATATGCGGATTAAGAATGGTGTATTCTACTTCAGATTTCGTCATACAGCTATCTCAGTATCATTGTCAGCCAAGGACCTGATGTTTGTCGTTTGATGTCTCTTTGGTTATTTCTAGCGTTTGAACCTATCACAGTTGTGCTGGGATCTCGTGCTACACTGTTTTTAGTGTAAGCTCCGCAACTGTTACTCCAACTTTGTCTCTATATTATTCATCTGTTTCTCGGTATTGTAATTAACTTTTGGTAAGAAGACCTACTTTATCGGATAGCTCGTTTTGTAATCATTGTCTTCATTTAATTTTACACACAACGCCGAGGCTGTCTTGCAATATTTTAAAATCTGAACGAAATGTTGTCCATTATTTAACAGTGTCTGTGAGTACAATTTTGTGCTACAGTCGTTTGCAGCGCTGGACGAAAACAGGTTATTAACAAATCTGACAGGTCTTCTCGGCTTTCAGTTATGAAATACATTTGTTTTCTTTGTTTATCTATGGTAAATCTCAGTTCGCTTCTTGGCCCTATAGGCAAATCTAAAAACGACGAATTCGTAGCTGGGCCTTGTAATGTTTGTAGATACTTGTCGAGAACTTTGCTTCTGGCAGTACTTGCAAGTATGAGAAATTACCGTCCCCTGCAGTCCAGACCCTGCACAAAACTGTTGGTTCCCACGTAAATGTTTGGATTAATGCGTTTTGAGATGAGGGGTAGTAAAGAGCGGACCACTTCTAGCACGACCACACGTAGTAAAGCACCATGGTGTTGACCGTGTTTAACTGAGATCTATGTAAATATGTTGCTATTAAGCGGACACCGTCCAGATAAATGGAACTACTCGCCATATTCAAATTTTAGCAGTTTCGCCGGCCGCGGTGGCCGAGCAGTTCTAAGCGCTTCAGTCCGGAACCGCGCGACTGCTAAGGTCGCAGGTTCGAATCCTGCCTCGGGCATGGATGTATGTGATGTCCTTAGATTAGTTAAGTTCTAGGGGACTGATGACCTCAGATGTTAAGTCCCAAAGTACTCAGAGCCATTTGAACCATTTTTAGTAGTTTCTGACGGCCTGCCAAAACGAGAAGAACACTGGGAAATGAAGGTACAACATCACGATCCTGTTTGATTTATGAGTGTCAAAAACGAATTTTGCCACGAACGTGTACTCCTGATTTGAAAGTCATCCTGTAATCATTTACGTCTTTCAATTTTGCCTCCTCTATTACAATGAACTGTGTAAAACAGAAATGATAGTCACGCACGTAACTTCCTGTCAAGTATTTTCACCTCTGCGTTGAAAAATGCTCCGAAACTTTGGGCGAGTAAAACACGAGTTTAGCTTACTTAGAGTTTCGACGAAGAAGTTGATTCCGGGACTTCATAAATCAGATGAAAAGGTTGGTAACATGTCCTTGAAAAGTGGTCTGACATCACCCCACATAGCTCTGAGTAAATGTGTAAATTACGTAGTGTTACGACGTGAACAGTTTAAGGAAGTGATGTAGCAGACAAACGTATCACTACTCACTACAAATATTGTTCCATTAAATGTTTTGTGCACTATTTTTGTAGTATAATAATGGCAGGTAAGGCAATTAAAATGGAAAAAGGATTCTGTCTCTGGCCGGCCGTTGTGGGGGAGCGGTTCTAGGCGCTTCAGTCTGGAACCGCGCGACCAGATGTTAAGTTCCATAGTGCTCAGAGACATTTGAACCATTTTTTGATCCTGTTTCTGAAATATTTGTTTGTTTGTGAAAGTTCTCCTAAGAAAGCCACATAACTATGCTGTGATCATTCTTGGTATTTTTGCTGTAGTTTCTGAACCGAGCTATTTTGAACTGTTCGCCGAAGTAGCTACCGCGTCAGCACGACGGGTTGCTAACCGAAGAGGTCCGGCTTCGATTCCCGGCTGTGTAGGAGATTTCCTCTGCTCGGGAACTGGTTGTTGTGTTGTCAATACATTCGTATCGTCATTACTGACAAGAAGACCCCCTCAAACAAGTTGTCTTGTTGTCTTGCCGTCTGATTTGTCATGAACTGAAAGCCAATAAATTGAAATAAATAACTTTTTTAAGGTATTTAACTATTTCTGTTAAAACTTTTTATTTATACGTGAATCGATATTTTCTATTTTAAGAGGAATTTGGAAAATGGATGCTAGTTCGGAAATAAAAAATAATTCTTCGTATTACGAATGTACATATAAATGATACCTTTGCAGCATTCCTGACGACTGAAAAAATTGCGCCTGTTGATAATGACTCATATGTCATGTGATTAAGATAATGAATTCGTATTCCGTTAAGTGGGGTTCCAATACCCGTTCGGAAACCCTGATTCAAGTTTCCAAGTGATTTGGGGCAAATGCCAAGATGGCTCCTTAACAAAGAGTACGGTCGATTTCTCTCGTCATCCTTGCCCCGTCCGAAGCAAAGGAAAGGCGATTAGAATTTGCCTATCTTTCACCCAGCATACAAGAAGTGCAACGCTGTCTAATCGTCATTCTTCCCCGCGATATGTTTTGGTATGTCAAGAATGAGAAAGTGGGCTAATATCTATGAGAGGCGACCACTTTTGAATCTGTATTTGGTTGATACTGATGCGTATAAATAGCTGTGCTATGCATGTTACATTTAAACCAAAAGAATTTGATTTTAGAACTTACAGAAGTCAAAGCTACTTTAAGATGACGGCTTGTCCTTCAGGGAGGGGATAGTAGCCAATTTGAAGATAAAGCTCAATTCCCTTAATCTATTTCGGGACAAAAAACGTCTGACAGTACAAATGAGGCTTGTGCCGATATAGCTGCTTTAGAATTGTCGTCTGATCATGCTGGGCTTGTTACTACCACGGAAGGTACGGGATCCATTTAATTTTGGCCCGCATCGTGGGATTCTGCTCATTTGCACATGAAAACGTTTGTGGATGGCAGGATACGTTCGGGGCCCGAAGATAACACTACTTAGTGTCGAAACTGGTAGCATGTTTTAAAAAGAATAAGTGACGTTGGATTCTTATATAACCGCTGTTTTTTTATCATTGTTCAAATACTACATGTCCGGCTGCAGTCCCACTTGATGGATTACCATATCTCTGAGATATGGGTGACGTCTTTTAGCAGGATGACGCACTACCGAGTGGTACCTTGCTGTCTCGACCCGACAATAGAGGGATTGTTAGACCGTTACCGTGGCCAGCACGTCTCCAGATCTTTCACCCACAATAAATACCTGGTCAAGGTTTGCCAAGAGGCGAGCATGCCACCACTCGACAGCCACTACGATTGCTAAATTCTGGCATAGAGCTGAGGCAGCAAAACACGACATACTTGTATCTGTCATTCAATCTCGGTTTGGCTCGATGCCTAGCAAGGCCAGAGCTGTAGTTGCTGCCGGGTGCCACACCTGTACACTTAATTTCATACCCGGTTTACCGTAATTTCCCTACAAAACTTCCTGCTATACTGTTTGCACATAATAACCAAAAGTTAGTTACTTGCTACCCTTCTCCATGCTGCAATTTTTGTAGCCAGGAATGAAATCTATGCTACTATATAAAGACTGTGAAAACGAGTGGTTTCCCTTTCTTTCTTTCTGTCAGTTTCAGCTGTGATAGCCTGGAGTAGTTGTTAGATCGGTTACTGCTGATACACTGGCAGGTTATCAAGATTTAAGTGATTTTGAAGGGACACAGCATCTCCGAGGTAGCGATGAAGTGGGGATTTTCACGAGTGTACCGTGATTATCAGGAATCCGGTAAAACTTCAAATATCCGACATCGCGGCGGCCGGAAAAAGATCCCGCAAGAACAGGGCAACCGACTAAAGAGGATCGTTCAACGTGACAGAGGTGCAACCGTTCCGCAAAATTATTGTAGATTTCAATGCTGAGCCATCAACAAGTGTCAGCATGTGAACCATTCAACGAAACATCATCGATAAGGGCTTTCGGTGCCGAAGGCCCTCTCGTGTACCCTTGATGACCGCACGACACAATGCTTTACGCCTCGCCTGGGCCCGTCAACATCGACATTGGACTTTTGATGACTGGAAACATGTTGCGAGGTTGGACGAGTCTCGTTTCAAATTGTATCAAGCGGATGGACGTGTACGTGCATGGACACAACCCCATGAATCCAGGGGACTATTCAACCTAGTGGAGGCTCTGTAATAGTGTGGAGAGTGTGCAGTTGATTGATATGGGAACCCCGATATGTCTAGATACGACTCTGACAGGTGACGCGTACGTAAGCATCCTGTCCGATCACCTGCATCCATTCATGTCCATTGTGCATTCCGACGGACTTCGGAAACTCTGCAGAACAATGCGACACTCCACACGTTCAGAATTGCTACAGAGTGGCTTCAGAAACACTCTTCCGAGTTAAAACGCTTCCGCTGGCCACGAAACTCCCCAGACGTGAACATTATTGAGCATATCTGGGATGCCTTGCAATGTGCTGTTCAGAGGAGATTTCCATCCTCTGGTACTCTTACGGCTTTATGGAGAGCCCTGCAGGATTCATGGTGTCAATTCCCTCCCGCACTACTTCAGACATTAGTCGACATTACATTACATTACATTTATCGTTTTCCGTGGATCCCTTGGAGAGGAGTCTCTGGGATGTGGAGACCATGCTTCTGCGCGCTCGCAGGGGCCCCACACGATGTTACGATGTTAGGTAGGTACACCACTTTTTTGGATGTTCAGTATATATAATCCTAATCGTACGAAGCCTATCGATTCACAGATAAAAACTATGCGAAATATGTCGTTGAAGCTACTGACAGATCCAGCAGCTGGAGAGGACTCTCTCACACTCCACAAAGCTGTGATACCAACCGATTTATCGATTAATTTAAAACGACTTCAGTTCCTAATGAAGGTTTCGTTTGCAGTAACGATAAACGAAGCTCAAAGAAAGACAAAGGGTTAAGTGGAAAGAGGGGCTGCGTGCAGGGGTGGGGGAAGGAAATGGAGAGTGAGATGGGGGAGAAGGTGATGCACTAAGAGAGGGAAAGGGCATGAGACTGACAAAGAGAGAGGGAAGGAGGAGCTGGGCAGAGAGGGTGGAGGAAGGAGTTTAGGACGGATATCCAATTCCCAAACATATTTAGCAATTGCGAAGCATTGCCAGGTTCGCTAATAATAATGTATGGCCAAGAAACATGTGGGTACAGCGACGGATGAGCCGCCCTAGTGCACTTTCCCAGTAATAAAATTGGAGCTTTGCACTTGGAGATAAGAAGTAGTTTAATAGCAGATTGTCATGTCATTCATTCATTTATTCTGAGCTATCGACGATGTGACTAGTAACGGAAACAGGCAAAAGTGATTATTGATAGATAAAAATGATTTACACCGGCGCTGTTATAGCCTGTGTTGAGGCAGAGCATGAAGGCTCGGGAGCACGCAGGCTGGCGACATAGCTTACACGCGTGGTCGTGGGAGCGCTATCGCATTATCTCCCGGACTACCGGCGCGGCCACCACTGCGCGTGTAGGAGCCGGTGACTACGCAGTGGCGCCGACAGCAGCCCCTCTCTGCGGTAGCCATGGGCGTCGCCGAGACCCTGCAGATGCCCAGCTTCAAGCTGCAGGTACCGCGAGCCTTTACTGTAACGGTAGATCATGGTTACTAGAATACACGGTAAGTACCAGGGGCGCTCAATAAGTAATGTAATACTTTTTCCTCAGACAATTTCGGCTGAAAAAATTTCGGAATTTATCGTGAGACATCGGGGATATTTCCGCGTTAGCCCCTGTAGTTTCGTGTTGTTCCGGTAGGTGGCGGTTCTACAAATAGCCTTTAAAGTGGCATCTGTGATGGACATGCGTTCTAAGCAGTGAGAAGTCATTGAGTTTCTTTTTGTGGAAAACCAGAGCCATTCATAGCCACTTACAGAACGTCTACAGAGATCTAAGAGTGAACAAAAGCACAGTCAGTTATTGGGCGAGGAGTCTGTCATCATCGCTACAAGGTCGCGCAAACCTGTTCTGTCTTCCGTATGCCGGCCGGCCAAACACAGCTATGACAACATCAGTGTCGAACGTGCGGACATTCTCATTCGAGGTGATCGACGGATCACAAACAAACACTTCCCTGCTCAACTGTACGACTTTGTTGGCAGTGCTTGGCCGGCCACGGTGGCCGAGCGGTTCTAGGCGCTTCAGTCCGGAACTGCGCGACTGCCACGGTCGCAGATTCGAGTCCTGCCTCTGGCATGGATGTGTGCGATGTCCTTCAGTTAGTTAGGTTTAAGTAGTTATAAGTCCTATGGGACTGATGACCTCAGATGTTAAGTCCCATACTGCTCAGAGTCATTTGAACCATTTTTGGCAGTGCTGGCACACTCGTCCACCAGTTGAGTTACTCAAAGGTGTGTGCCTGTTGGGTTCCTCGCCGCCTAACAGAAGACCATGAAGAGCAACGAAGGACCGTCTGTGCGGAATTACTTGTCCGTTGTGGGGCTGATGGTGACACTGCTTTGTCGAACATCGTCACAGGCGATGAAACATGCATTCATCACTTCGAACCGGAAACAAAACGCCAATCCATGGAGTGCAACACACCACCTCTCTCTGAAGAAAAAGTTAAAAGCCTCATCCTCAGTCAGTAAAGTCAAGCGGAAGTTCTTCTGGAAATCTTTTATGTCCTCCCTCATGGTGCAACGATCAACTCAGAAGTGTATTGTGCTACCCTCAGGAAATTCAAGAAACGCCATCAGCGTTTTCATAGCCACAAGAAATGCAAACGAACTTCTCCTTCTCCATGACAACGCAAGACCCACACAAGTTTTCCCACCAGAGAGGAGCTGAAAAAACTTCATTGGACTGTTATCATCCACCCTACAGCCCAGATTTCGCAATTTCTGACTTTTATCTGTCCGGCCCAATGAAGGATGCGGGAACCAGTACATGGATATGGGGAAGTTATTAATGCAGCAAGAGGTTGGCTCTGACGTCGACCAGTAGAGAGGTACTGTGCGGGAATACAGGCCTTGCCAATAAGGTGGCGTAAGGCCGTCGACTTGAACGGATGTTCTTTGAGGAGTGACAAAATAACTGACCCTCTCGCCTCGCAACACCACACAGAAGCGTGCCAGTAAATTTCCTCGTATAAAACAGCTTAAACGACTGGTTGCCTTGCTAGTGAATTAATATGTTAAATATCTGATGCTAACCGTATGATTGGAAACAGTTTATAAAAGGTTTGAAATTCTTTTTAAAGTTCGTTGGAACTCCTCAGGTACTCTCCTTGTAAAACACAGGATGAATATTGTCCTGATTACTTGCACTCCATTTCAAGAAAAACCTAGTTTTCCCGAATTTCAATGATTATGTGTCGTACAATGACATAATTTCGCAAGTAAATTAAACGATGTATGTAGATATTGTCTGCTAGATGTGTTGCGAATAGTGTTAATAGAACACAAAAAATAAATTAACGCGTAAAAACTAATGCTGAATTTTTCTGCATGAACAGCGAAAATGTTTGTGTGGAGAAGGGTGAGGTTGGGGATTGGAGGGTGCACCTGAGAAAGAGTCTGGTAAAGGTTTGAAATTATGTGTAAAGTTAGTTGGATATCGCTAAATGCTCGAATTCTCAAATGCTGGATGTAAATAGTTTCAGTAATTTCCGCGTCGTGATCTATGCTGCCTCAGTACATATACACAGTTTCTGAATATAACACCTGCCTTACTACGTCAAACCTTCAACATAAGACTTCCACCTCCTCCACCACCAATTCTCTGTCTATCTCCTCCTACCAAATTCTCTGTCCATTTTCTCCATCCTCCGCTCTATCTGCTCGTTCCCTCTCTGTCCGTCTAGTCCTCCTCCTCTAGGTCTCCATGTCCTCTTTCCTCTTCTCTCTGTTCATCTCCTCCTCTTTTCCTTTTCTGACCATCTGTTCCTCTTTCGTCTCAGTCCATCTCCTTCCCTTTCTCTGTCTATTTCCTCCTACCCTTCTCTCTGTCCATATCCTCCTCCCCATCTCTCTGCCCATCTCTTTATCCACTCTCTCTCTGTCCATATCTTCCTGTTTCCTTCCTGAGGCCATCTCCTCCTCTCCCCTCTCTCTGTCCATCTTCTCCTCCTCTTCTCTTTCCATCTCCTCCTTCCCTCTTCTCTCTGCCTGCACTTTCCTCCCTTCTCTTTGTCTACCTCCTCCTTGTCATTTCTATCTCCTCCTCTCCCCTCTTTCTGTCCATCTCTTCCTCCTCTTTCCATCTCCTCCTTCCCTCTTCTCTCTGCCAAACCTATGTTCCCTTCTCTCTCTCTGCCTATCTCCTCCTTCTCGTTTCTGAGTCCATCTCCTCCTCTCCAGTGTCTCTGTCTGTCTTCTCCTCCTCCTCCTCCTCCTCCTCTTTTCTCTGACCACCCATTTGCTCCCTTCTCTCTCTCTCTCTGCCTATCTCCTCCTTGTCCATTCTGAGTCCATCTCCTCCTCTCCCCGTCTTTGTCCATCTCCTCCTCCTCCTCTTCTATTTCCATCTCCTCCTTCCCTCTTCTCTCTCCCAACCTTTGCGGCTGGTTCTTACACCTGGCTGGCTGCTGGTTCTTACACCCACAATATTTCTTTCCAGATAGTAAATAATACATGCACCAAGTTTTGTTGAAATCGTTCAAACGGTTTCGGGCGTAAATTTTTATCCGTGGCTTTGCCGACGTACGAACACGTCACATATATTTAACGTAGTTCACACGTAATTGTACACAAATTTTACCAGTATCTCTAACGAATTTCGTCCTGCAGTTTCGTTGCAACGTAGCTCTGTGTTCATGGCATCATTATCTCCTGAACTACGAGTCGTGGAATGATATAATTTTTTAAGTACATCCCGTGGTATATTTGGATACTGCCTGCGAAATGTGTTGCGAATAGAGTAGGTAGTAACGGAGTAATATGTTAAAACGGCATGCATAAAGATGTAGTTTCTCGAGCTGCTCAAGGCGTATGACGTCATATTTCCTAAACTACGTGTTGTACAGTGATATATTTTTGGGAGCACATTCAGTGGTACATGTGAAAACTGTCTCCTAAATGTGTTGCAAACACAGGTAGTAGTAAAAAATAATAAATTAAAAGGTCATGTCTGATGCGACAGTTTTAATACCTGAACAGCCGAACTGTAGTAACTGATAAACTTATTTTCGTTTCATCGTTTTGTGGGGGTTGTCACCTAGAAAAAGTCATGTAATGGTTTGAAATTACGTGTAAAGTTGGTTGCAAGTCTCTACGTGCTCTCATTCACAAACATTGAATGAATTTAATCTGGCGATTTGCACATTGTGAGCTACGCTTCTTTTATACCCCTACCCGCTACCACTTCGGGAGGTAGGTGGTTCCTACCATCACACCGGTATTTTCCAGACAGTAAGTATATGTGTACCAAGTTTGGCTTAAATAGATGTTGTGGTTTAGGAGGAAATGCGGAACATACATCATCCATATTTACGATATGTATCAGTACCGAGAATAAAATTTTTGTTCGCCCTGCAAACCATCAGATATGGACTCTTCAACGGGGATGGGGTGCCACGGTTAGCCATTTACAATATATACAGGCTTAGTGCTGACACATATTAAACTCATGCACAATTGTGAATACCATCGTGACTTTTCGTGTTATACTGTATTATTATTATTATTATTAACTTATTTATTGGGCAAATAGACAAATAAAATTGTCTTTATTTAAAAACATATAGCTTTATAAGATATACAACATAAAGTAACAGCCTTTCTTCAGACGACCATTCGTTACTGACAGTCAGAAAAATAATCTCAAATACACTATGTGATCAAAAGTATCCGGACACCTGACTGAAAATGACTTATAAGTTTGTGGTGCCCTCCATGGAATGCTGGAATTCAATAACGTGTTGGCCCACCCTAAGCGTTGATCATATCTTCCACTCTCCCAGGCATACGTGCAATCAGGTGCCGGAAGGTACCTAGGGGAATAACAGCCCATTCTCCATGGGGTGCAGCACAGAGGAGAGGAAACGACGTTGGACGCGAGGCTTTCGAAAACATCCCGAAGGTGTTCTATAGGATTCAGGTCAGGACTCTGCGCAGGCCACTCCATTATGGGGATGTTATTGTCGTGTAGCCACTCCGACACAGGACGTGTATTATGAACAGGTGCTCGAACGTGTTGAAAGATGAAATCGCCATCCCCCAATTGCTCTTCAACAGCTGGGCGCAAGAAGGTGCTTAAAACATCAATGTAGGTCTGTGCTATGATAGTGCCACGCAGAACAAAAAGGAGTGCAAGCCCCACTCCATGAAAAATATGACCACACCATAACACCACTGCCTCCGAATTTTACTGTTGGCACTACACCCGGTGGCAGATGACATTTACTGGGCATTCGCGATACCCACAACTGCCATTGGATCGCCACATTGTGTACCACGACTCGTTACTCCACACAACGTTTTTCCACTGGTCAATCGTCCAATGCTTACGCTCCTTACACCAAGCAAGGCGTCGTTTGTCGTTTACTGGCGTGATGTATGGCTTATGAGCAGCCGCTCGACCATGAAATCCAAGATTTATCACCTCCCGCTTAACTGTCATAGTAGCTGCAGTGGGTCCTGATGCATTCTGGAATTCATGTGTGATGGTCTGGATAGATGTCTGCCTATTACATGTTACAGCCCTCATCAACTGTTGGCGGTCTCTGGCAGTCAACAGACGAGGTTGCCCTGTACGGTTTTGTGCTGTACATGTCCCTTCACGTTTCCATTTCATCATCACACCAGAAACAGTGGACCTAGGCATGTTTAGGGGTGTGGAAATCTCACGTACAGACATATGACACAAGTGACACCCAATCACCTGACCATGTTCGACGTCTGTGAGTTCTGCGGAACGCCCCATTCTGCTCTCTCACGATGTCTAATGACTACTGAGGTCGCTGATATGGAGTACCTGGCAGTAGATGGCAGCACAATGCACCTAATATGAAAAACGAACGATCCTGTAAATCAATATTCTTATACCTAAGTTCTTTTATTTCTTTTCCATAATTTCTAATAACTGCATTTACAGCATTGTTTGTTTTCATAGTTAATGTTTTCTCTACACTTAGTTTTATTGGTTAGGAATACATTTCTCTGTAAAAACTCTTCTACTTCGTTGCGATATGTAGGCTTTTTTGCCTGAATTTTTCTCTCAACATTAGGCTCATTACTAACCCGCAAATAAAATCTGGAGGATGACTGACGCAACAGTATCGCCATTCGACTTGTGTTTGGGATTGTAACCAAAATCATTATAAATGCTGTTGTCACTTAACTAGGATAAATGAATTAATAAAAGTGAAAGTTCGAGGTCTATTCTAGAAAGACAAAACAGCTATTCCTTTTTTTATTCTACATATAATTTCTCAACTTTGTTTTCAGAGGTCAAGTGATACACAACAATCATGTTCAATTGCTTTTCACACTCAATAACAAAATATTTAACTCTTGGACATATTGAATTGACAATTATTAAAATCGCTATTTTACATATGAAAAATTTTTATTGTGAGAAAGAATGATTAAAATCTTCATCAGCTCATTTAAATCTATGATGTCATAGCTGGTCAACGCACTGATTTGGTCGAGAATAAATTTACTTTTCGAACCAATGAAAAAAATCTCATGTACTCAATGTGAGGGTAGGTTAGTATCCCAGTTTTAGATATTCAATGGTCAAAGTGTGTGCAAGTTGGAGTGAGCAAAATCTCTACTCAACATTTACTGTGACCTAATGCACAATGGTAATTTACCAAGCGGCATCTGCAATGGTGTTGTCTCCATGCTGGATCTGAAATACTAATTCCCTACTCTAGCCTTGACTGAATTCACTCAGTCCCAACTTTCCTGCATTCCGGAGAATGTTAATTTTTCCCTAGTCAATATAATGGCTGTTGCACACTCTCTAAGGGTGAAGTGATGTGCACAATTTCTTTGCCCCCAAAAATTCCCACAGGAATAATTAACTATATCTTTGCTGTCTGTCGCCATGATATGTGAAGCATATCATTCACACTTCGCAGAAAGCAAAGCTCTCAACGCCCTCAATATTTTCCACACACCAGTGCGGTCTGCTGTGAGATGAGAGAGATAAGTAGAAATTTTACTTCTCAAAATGCTTTTATATAATGGGGATCTCCGCACCGTGTTGCATCTGCGTCACCCAGTATGGCTTCAGCCAATCGCCGTCTTGTTAGAGGTGAATTTTATTTTTCTTTCTGTGTCACAGCCTAGCCCTGTTAAAGCTGTCCAGCCACTTATCATCAGTCCCGGCCGTATTTACGTTAAAAGGAATAAAGTATTGTCCTGGCCTTATCCCTTTCTGTGCTGAAGCTGGCAGTTCTCTTGTTAAATGGGGTTTTCTGATGCTCTTAACCACCTGCTCGGTTCGTCTCCAAAACGCATTTCACTTTAACTTATTTATTCAGGCCACTGACTGTATCGGTAGGTATTGTTTTGTTAGTTTTTGGTACATGAGATTACTGCAATTGCTTTTTGTTGATATAATATAATTATTATTTTCTGAGGATCTCATACTGTATTCTACTGTCATTAAGATCAAGCTCATGTAAGGTCTGTAAAATCCGGACATCTTACACATGCCGTACCTTCCGAATGAAGTTTGTGCTGCTGTGATCAATGGTTAAGCCATTGCTCATTGCAGTGCAAAATTATAAATTCAATTAATTTTAATCATTGTCCAGCTACTTGTCTATCTTATGCTAGATGATGTCGTTTTAACATTATATTTTGATTTGAAATGTATTACTTTACATGACATTTTCTATTTAGATTATTATTATGTGGCTTTACAGTCCTTTATAGCAGTTATTTGACTAATCTTACAAAATTTTTCTCTAGAACTTGTGGTTAAGTTGTATTAAAATGGTTCATTTGCCCTTTGGATTCTTTCTTTACAATAACTCCAGGTATTCCACAATTCTCAAACATTCATGATGTTGATGATTGTGTAAGATGAGTGAAGTTAAGGAAGCATTTGTTTCTCTTATCTTGCCTCAACATGTAAATACTACATCAATATTGAATTGTCATCATATTTAAAATAGTTAATATTTTTGCATAACACAAACTTTATATTCATTCACACAATTTATAATTAAAAACACATGTTTCCAAAATATTTGCAATACACTATTTTTTATTAACATATTTTTAGATTGAATGGGCATATACAAATTTATACATGAAATACAAAATATAAAGCATGGTACATTTATGAATATACTTTAACAATTTACAAATCGAATTATAGAATACAAATGAAACACATAATTTATAAATTCTCATTGGTGCAGGTACGACTGAATATTTACAGGCATCTCCACTCCTTGCTGAAGTGATTATCTGTAGCACTCTTTAAAATATTACAATGAATTCGTCACACACATCACTTTCTTTCTTAACACACTTTACACTTTAATGTTTGGGCTGTGTTTGCTTACCGATGCTGCTGTCGATCAGTGGTGGTTGATTCTGCTAGTCAGTTGTACACATGAGATTACTACAATTGCCTTTTGTTGATATAATATAATTATTATTTTCTGAGGAACTCATACTGTATTGTTCTGTCGTTACGGATCAAGCACATGTGAGGTCCGTAAAATACAGATGCCTTACAGGTTTTCTGCAGTGGTTAACAGAAGTCATTATCGAACAGCAAACCATTATTTTTCACCGAAAACAATTCGAAATATACTTACAAGATCCCCATATTCACTAGCAACTCTAGCGTAATTCAGTACTTAATTGTCAGTGGCTGATAGGAACTCATACACAGCTGATAGGAGCTCATACACACGTGAACAACATCATATTCGCTCAAAACAGCAATTACAACTCAGTAGATTAAGGTAAAGTTCTGCTGCTGGGTGGATGCTGGCTCGATTGTGACGTCAATGCTACAACATTGGTGCTACATACACCTCCCGTGATACTTAATGCGTATTATAGTAAACGTGGGTACGATTATGCCACGACCTTGCTGGTTACACATCACTGGGATGGCCTGATGACAATGAAAAAGCTCACTTACCTGATGGGCGTCCGCAGAAATTTTTCCTGGGCTGGGCTCTATAATTGCCAGTTTTAAGACAAATGACTTGTTGAGTTTCGAGACCAGTTGTGGTCTAAGAACGAAATTTTATAGGTGACACTAAAAACTTAATTACATCCCAGAGAACTGATGGTTATATACACAGTATATGAGGAAAAACTCTCTACTCCAGATTCCAAGGGGGTGAATGTGGGTTGGGGAGGGGGGGGGGGGCTAATGCTTCCTCTTCCCCACCTCTCCCTTCCCCATCCACATCCCCTCCTGGCGGACGTCTGTTACCTGTACACGAAGACTTTGATCCCCACTAGATGAGGATATCAAGCTGCTTCGTGTTTGGAACAGCGCCCGTTGGTGGTCAGCTTGAAACTTGAGATGTGATTGACTACTTCAAGGTCACTCTAGCAGCTCCTTGCGGTTCCTTTAGCACCATATGCTGTTATTAGTTTTTCTTGACACTCAAAGATAATTGCAGTCGGTTTTGAACGCTAATGGGCCTGTGATCAGAATCGTGTATCATTACAACCAGTTTATGCTCGATAACATTGGATACATTTTAAAAAAAAAGTTAGAACCACGTGGGCCGATACACGGGTGAGCCTGATTGTGGTTTGTAGGCAAATGCTGGACTGGTCCTCAAATTTCGCCTCAGAGAATACAGTACACAAAGATTTAAAATACAATAACACACAGAACGATGTTTACAGGTTCACAGAGAGATAGTACACATGACATCCCTTGATTAGTGTGGCGTTAGTTGGGAATCCAGCCACAAAGCCAAATAATAAAATAAATTTTTCCACACACTGAAAGAGCGTATCCTGTACTAGACAGTATAAACACTACGGACACGAAAATAAAATCACTGTTACATCTAAATTATGATTTTTTTTCGATAAGGTATCAGAACGAAAATCTACATGTGGCAGATGTAGTACGTAAAGTAGATGTAGATAAAAACTGACTAAATATTACCTCACAGTGAGTATAAAAGTGGAAAGTTTGTTGTGACTTCCACAACAGTCTGAAGAAGCTCGCCAAACAATTTTTAAGCTCTTTGTGGAATTGTGAAAGTGTCCATAGAGTGGACGGTCTGTTTCCAAAAGTCCAAGCCGTAACTCCTCTCCTTCTCCCTTGCCAGTAACCATATTTTTCTTGCCGATGAATTGCTCTCACTCGCGTCCGACGACGCAGAAATTGCTAAACTTCATGTCTATAAGCAGTTGTGCATACAGTTGTGCATACAGTGTGGTTGCACATACAGTGTGTTAACTATAAGTTGGCCGATTTCAGAAGGTTGCAGCAGGGAGCAGAGAGAGCCGGCTCGGCCCCACGAAGGCCACCACGGGGTGAGGAACCGTGCAGGGGAAACAAGTCACACCCACTCCATGCACTGCAGGCATCATAAACTGCTCTTAATGCTTTCGCTGAAGAACTCACGCGCGGGAGTAAAAACTACTTAAATTTTCTTCTTAAATGAAACTGAACTCGTTTACGTACTGACATGTTTAATAAATCTTATATATTGACATGTAGCACTTGTGTGCACATAGCCTATCGCAAGGAAAGGAAACAGTAAGAGATACGGTAGAATACAACAAAGTATAACAGCAGACAAAAAAGACTACGCAAATGACTACCGGGCAACGCTTTCCGACTTCTACCGATTCAGAACTAGGAAGCGGATCAGCCAACTCTAGCAAACTGTAGGTACTGTAATTCGTCGGCATGTCATCAGAAATAAAGTCTTAGATTTAGCTGTACGTGATGCCGTGTTACTCACTAGTCTGCCACCAGGTTCCACCGCAATGGAGTGGCAATAAGGCGGAGAATGAAATGGGAGTAGATGGAAACCCCTGTGGTTCAGTTGCATCTCCTTCTGAGGGCTGGCCGCCGGCTTGTCGGTTTCCGCGACCGGCGATAGTTAAACCCTTAACGAAGGAAGTACCGGTACACGATGCAGGTCTCTGATGTGGCTCGATGAAATGCAGCAGACAAAGTAAACAAAATTACGTTGTTTAATTCACTTCTTTGACCCAGCTTGACATGACTGTGTATAGGCAAAGATCGAAGAGCCAGATGCTGTCTAAATGTGACCTTTACATTGGGTGTCAAACGACTGACAAGGATATTTCAGAAAACGGTATTTTATGTTTCGAACATTACCTGTTGCGGGCAACATGTGGGACTAAGACGGGGAATGAAGTGAACAACCAAAGTTTTGCTGTAATTCTCGCGCTCTTCGTATAGAGCGTCTTGAATTTCATCACGTGATTTGATATTTATTAAATCTGTAAGTAACATTTCTAACATTCGAGGCTATTTAAAGTTTCGCAGACGTAGCGCATTTAGTGTATTGTTCATTTTTTTTTAAAAGCGCAGTTTACTGATTCTCTCACTACCTTACACCGTGTTACCTCTTACATTTATATTGTGTTATCAGTCTGGTCACTAACACACCCTTCCGTGAAAAGCGTTGGATGTGAATGTTACTTAGATCCTTTCAGCACTAGTATTTTGTAAAAGACGTCAATTTTGTTTGCTACAAGTCTATATAAGAGAGAAATAAAGTGATTGGGATAATAATGTAGCTTGTTTTCATTTTAAGGGATGGACAGTATAACTCTTCAGACAGTAATTTCCACGACTGTCGAAGCAGGCAGTCTGTTAGGAGAGATGACGTGACTTCATACAGTAAAGGTGGTGGTACGTCACAAACATGTTTCTGTCTAGAAAACACCTTCTAAAGCAAGAATAATCAGCCATTTATTGTGGTGGCCCTGCATTTGTCAGTCTGATACAAGCTGAGATATATTGTCATGTTAACGGAGCATTTAGTGTCATAAGTGGCGTTTTTGCGATGTTATCCACTGTTGAAAATTACAGTTTATTGGTAGATGGACAAGTGAAGATCTGACGTGTTTTTCTGTACACTGGTCATCAAAGCTAATTAATAAACGAGAAAAGTGACATCCACGCTCTTAAAAACAGGCTTATAGTGTAGAAAAGGCAAAGGCCCCGAGTTCGAGTCTCGGTCCGGCACACAGTTTTAATCTGCCAGGAAGTTTAAGGCTTATAGTGTTTAATGTATTATCTGTCTCCTTCTGTTTTAAGTGCAGTATCCGGAGAAATTACTTTTCTCTGCTGACAGCTTTTTGCAAGTTTCTTTTGTATTGCTTTTCCTCCAGCTTTAACCTCTCATAAGCATTCATACGTTACATGGCTTTATTCATCTGGTCTATCATTTTCTTCATTACTATCTTTATATCGCTTTCCTTTCTTGAACTGCACAAACATTTAAGTAAGTTTTCGAATGCTTTTATAATTGTTTCTCTGTTCCTAGTTACTTTGGCTTCTGATATCTTAACGCATAATATGTGCTCCATACTTAACTTAAATTTGTGTTTTCTTTCTTCATACTTTCATTGTTTTCTGTTGTTGCTCTTGTCATATTTTCATTGTATCTTCTCACATCCTCCCGAATACGTTTCGAGGAATTCTGTACAATTAAGCATATTCTACTAACACCATAACGTCGTTTGAGGTTACTGACTCTGACTCTCATTCCCTCAGTAACAGCAGCCTCGTTTCGATTTTCCTTTGTTCCCTTATAACCTGTAATTTGTTTTACTTGTGTGTGTGTGTGTGTGTGTGTGTGTGTGTGTGTGTTTGTGTGTGTTCATAGAGGGAGAAAAAGAGAAACAGGGATGAGTGGCAGGAGGGAGGAAAGAGGGTTGGAGAGGGAGTGGGGTGAGGAAGAACACAAGAGAGCCTGTGCGATGCGCGGTATACTTCCGTGTGTTGGAGAAGTGGTGGTCAACGTTTAATTACTTCTTTGTTGACGCTACAGAAGACACGTCACTTCCGAGTAAACAGCATCTCGATCGGCGGTTTGCATGCACAAAGGGAGCAATGGAACTTCCTAAAACGACGCAGGAGCAGGCTACGAGGCCATCGATTTCTGGAGTTTTCCGAAGGAAAACACCCCGCGCTCGTTAACCGCCTGTGCTCCCGTGACAATGCCTCGTTAATGCTGCCCAAGTGGCTCGCTTACTGTAGCAGCTGCCTACATCTGACGTGCGACGTCAAATCGAGTGTATAGTTTCCGCAAAAAGATGAACCCACCATTCAGAGTGTGTATCACCCAAACCCGTCTAACCCAGATCTGCCCCGTGCAATTAATCAGTAATATAAGGTGACATGTGGGATCGCGAATTCCTAGAATTTCAATTTTGCATTCAGATAGTCCAATTAACTATCGCGATTACTCTTAACTGCTGGGTAACGTGTCTTCGTGGTAAGTAAACACCTGTGAGTAATCAACTGAGAGGCTCATGAGGGTATCAGCCAAAGCGAAACTTTTAACTGATCACTATTCATTTCCGGAATACGCGGACACGCACGCATGCAACTTATCCATTTTGTGTACAACTACTCCATGAATATTTATTCGGTAGCTGATCATGC
This sequence comes from Schistocerca piceifrons, assembly GCF_021461385.2. Taxonomy (NCBI): domain Eukaryota; kingdom Metazoa; phylum Arthropoda; class Insecta; order Orthoptera; family Acrididae; genus Schistocerca; species Schistocerca piceifrons. The sequence goes on along the minus strand of NC_060140.1, from coordinate 638,473,423 downwards.
CATGTGATGGTTATGGCATAAAAAACGAAATGTTGTTGATGATGATGATGGCAGTGGTGATGTCTCCGTCTTCTCCTTCTTAAGTGTTGGTTTGTAGCAATGTTGGTTTGTAGCAGTATCCCATTACACTCTCCTGCTTTTACTGCCTCTTCATTTCTGCATACGTAGCGCATCGCACATGATACATAATCTGCTGTGTGCATGGCATTCTTGGTCGATTCCTACCTCCCGTCTTTAGCTCCTTCTGCTATCGTTCCACGGATGCTATTGTTTCTTGAAAATTAAGCTACGATTTTGTTGCGCCTCCTGAGAGGTCTGGTTTCCTGCACTCTTCTCAACACTTCTTCAGTGGTAATTTTCTCTCACCATTTGATCTTCGTCATCCTTCCTGTAGCACCAAATCTTCAGAGCTTACAGCCGTTTTCTGCCTTATTTTCCCATTGTTCGAGTTTGATCTCGACTGTGAATTTAACTGTTATTGGCAGATGTCTCTTTCAAAAGTCCTTGTCGTGACTGCTTAACTGCCTCCGAATGTCAGTGAAGTTGCAATGACGTCATATGACGAAACCATCCATAAACTCAAACGATAACCACGTGCTGTTCAGTAAAGAGATATTCTATTTACATGCCTGAGTCCAGAGGCGGATGCATGTGGGAGGCACACGGGTCGACTCTTCACCCCCCCCCCCCCCCCCCCACCCTTGCCGAGTCTCCCGCATTGCCACCCGCCGCGCCCGCCAGTCAGCCCGCACGCTATTCGTTCGTTTCTTTCGTCAGTCGACTCGACTGAATCGAGTTATCGAGTAGTTTTACTTTCATATGGAGCACGCGCATCCGCGTCATCGTATTTTATACGTTTCTGTATGGCACATAGCTAGCTAACACATACTTACGAGAAAAGTCGCGGCCATTCGAGTGATCTCGATTCGTTATTCTGTCTGGCATTTGTTCGAGAAAAGTCGCCAGTATTCTACTGTTTTCTTGTTCAAAGAACCTTCGATACGTAGCGTTATAAATACGGACTATTCGCCGAATAGGAAACTAGTTTACATTCAGAAGCAGATATATTAAGACTGAAGAATGAATAAGTAAGAAGTCCTAGTTGTAGCAAGAGCAAGTGTGAAGATTAATCAAGAGTGAGAGTGATCAGTTGATTGTGAAGTATTAATAATAGGAATTCATAGTAATTTCTCAGTAAAAATATTCGTTACAACATATTGTAAAGAGTGTATGTTTACTATTACTACAAATTTTTACTATATATTTCTACTAATAAGCTAACAATAGTTTCCCATATTCCCATACCTACCTCGTTTATGTCATAAGATGGTATTGTCTTGTATATGTGTATAAACAGTTTAAATAAAACTTTCTTAAACTTTGCATGTCACTTGATTATTTTTTATTACAGTAAAAGCAAAGGTAGCTCAAGACATCTTTAGCGCCCCCCCCCCCCCCCCCCAGATTTTTCTGTATCCACCACTGTCTGAGTCCACTGTGGTACATCTCTAATAACGACATTTATTACTAAGTATTTCATCTTCTGAAGACGTACTGTTGTGGTATGTAATGCTTTCGTTTCTTTTTCTGGGTCATCAGTCATCCATCTGGTTTGAAGAAGGCCATGTCGACCCTCACCATCTTAGAATAGAACTTTTGCTCTACATCTTCATTATTTGTTGGATACATTCCAATCTTTATCGTCTTCTACAGTTTTTATGTCCGCAGCTCGTGGTTTCGGGTTAGCGTTCTCGCTTCCCGGGCACGGGGTCCCGGGATTTTCACATCCTTCGAGATGACAGGGTGTTTTTGTGTCGTCTTCATCATTATGATTCATCCCCATTACGGAAGGAGGAAGGCAATTGCAAACCACCCCCGCTAGGACCTTACGTAGTACAGCGGTGCTGGTCTCCCGCATCGTCCCCTACGCTCTGTCAAGCATTATGGGACTTCATCATCACAGATTTTATCCTCTACTGTGTTAACCTCTGATATCGTAACACACCTCCTATCATCCTCCCTCCTATTTGTCAATGTGTGTTATACAGGATGATTCAGCTGGCTCTATCCTCGTCGCTTTACGCAGGCTGCGATGTTATACCTGGTCCTCAAAAATCACGCGCGAAATCGTCATACTCTCTCACTCGCTAAGCGCAAACTATTAGTTCTGCAGAAAAATGCACAGGACCTTTTGTAAGAATTCTAATGTAGTTAAATTTCGCACTCGGGTAATTTTTCGCTAGAGGCCGTAGTTTTTGAGTTGTTCAAGAAAAACATACAAAAGTTACCTTAAAAGCCACACACAGCCACCAGCGGTCAGGATTTCTAGTCTGTTGTTCATGGCACTCTCTCCTACCACTGTACAAAAATTTACAACTGCATGAATTACTTCTAACATTCGACCACCTTTTGTGTTCATTGACTGGCCGTATTAAGTCATCGGCTTTGCCGAGCACTTAAAAATTGTAGAACTTACGCTGACGTTTGTGTAAATCTTGTAAATTTTGACAGCATAAAATATCTACAATTACATCGTTGTATTCGTCAGGCCTTCTGACTACGAAACTACTGTGCATGTAAGGGTAAAGTTTGGATTGAATTGTCAACGTCATTAGTTTTATCGTGACGTTTAATGAAAATCGTTTTTCTTTCGTTACCCTCGCATACACGTTTAAATTAATAATGTTAACGAAATAGACAACTATGCAGGTGGCAAAATAGGTCGAATACCGGAAACAGTTCATGTAGTCGGAAATATTTGCACGGAGGAAGTAGGGAGTGCCACTACAACTTACTAGAAACGCTGATTGGTGAACGATGAGCGTGGGAGTGGAGGTGCGTTTGAACATCACTTTTGTACGTTTTTCTTGAATATCTCGAAAACTATGGCCCCCAGCAAAAACGTATCCCAGTACAAAATTTAAATACATGTTTTTTTCTGTAGAACTATCAGTTCGCGCGTAGCGAGTGAAAAGTTATGAAAATCTTACGAGTGGTTTTTAAGGCCAGATATAACATCGCGGGGTGTATAAACCGACATCGGTAGGGGCTGCTGAATCACGCTGTACGTTCCTTTCTTCGCCGACTCTGAGGGCAATGTCCTGACTTCTTATGAGTCCATCTAATATTCAACATCTCAAACGCTTCAATTCTCATCTTTTCTGGTTCCCACACAGTCCATGATTCACTAATAAACAGTGCTGTGCTTCAGCACAGCAGTTTCAGTATTTCTTCCTCAAATTAAGAACTATGTTCGATACTAGCAGATTTTCTTTGGTTAGGATTTCCCTCTTTACTTAAGCTAGTCTGCTTTTTATTTTGGGTCGAAGAAAGCAGAATTCTTTCACTTCGTCTACTTCAATTCATTAATTGTGATGATAAGATAACGCTAAACTCATTTCTGATACTCCTCATTACTTTCATCTTTCTTCGGTTTACTTTCAGTCCATGATCTGTACCCAACAGATTGTTCATTCTAGGCAAGAGGACCTTATTTTCTCCTTCACTTTCACAGAGGACAGCAATGTACTTAACGAATGTTATCACTAATATCAACTCTGAATTTCAATCCAACTCTTGAAACTTTCATTTATTTGAGTCATTGCTTTATTCGATGTGTACACTAACGGAAAAAATATCACAACGCCAAAAAATAATTAATGTAGAGTAATGAAATTTCTGGAATACATTTGTCTGTGTAACTTATTTAAGTGATTAATATTGCAAGATCCCTGGTTAATTTAAGCGTGATATAAGCTATCGCAGATGTGAAATGCTGGTACATTAATAACCGGTTTAACAGCCAGAATGCATGCAAGCATGCAAACGTGCATGCATTGCGCTGTGTAAGTGCCAGATGTCAATTTTTGTGATGGAATTACGTGCCTGTTGCACTTAGTCGGCCAATACGGGGACGGTTAATATTGGTTGTGGATGAAGCTGCAGTTGTCGTCCGATGATGTCTCACATGTGCTCGATTGGAAACTGATCTGGTGATCGTGCAGACCACGGCAACATGTCGACATTCTGTAGAGCATGTTGGGGTACAACAGTGATATGTGGGTGAGAGTTATCAAGTTGGAAAACATCCGCTGGAATGCTGTTCATGAATGACAGCACAAATGTAAATGACAGCACAAATGTAAGCGATATTCACTGAAGTTGTCTCCAGCTGCACAGAAGATAAAGATACAGAATCTTAACCAGACAAAGCAACGAACTGGCTTTAGAAGTGAGAAAACCACAATGGTTCATTTGCAAGTTGGTAACGAAATTCACCACTTTTTCTGAGATTTTTCATTTTCTTCCTGACTCCTTTGATGTACTCCATCACTATTTCCTCTACTATGCCAATCTCAGAGTAGGATTTACACGCATGGCATTCTTAGAGTGTGATTAAGATTTTGACTCCGTTACAACGAAATCTGAGCAGACCTAGAGAAACAAAGCACTGTTCAACACAAGTTAGCGTATTGAGGATCATTATGAATCGTACAGGTTCGGTGAAATTCATCAAGATAATCAGATTTTAAACTGCCACAGAGCTACATTCCTTACATGGATGACTGAGCAGAACTCATCATTCCATCAAGGTGTAGGCTGCCTTCTGAGATGATCTGAAGACTTCGGGATAGATGAGTCAGCGGCATGGTTTAAAATACAGCACAATTAAGGATGGCAAGGAAAGGTCATGACATGCCTTCGACCTCTGTCAACCGTTCCACCTGTTCTCGAAAAGTGTGAAAAGCCGTTTGTTCGTTGGAAAAATACTCTGTTTGGTCCAGAGTCTCTATAGAAACCCTACTCACTTTTCGGCGTTGGTGTCGCTTTTAATCATATTATTTGTCAACGTGATGTTTTGTATTCTAGCGGAGACCATAGTCAATACTAATGTGGCTAGCTCTACTAGCGTTTTGTGTGGTTCATAGAAATCTAATGAATGCTCTGCATCACAAACGGAACGGAGGTAGTTATCAAATCCGAATGAAAGTGAGCAGAGGCGACTAATTACTCTTTATTGTATGGTCAAAAATAGTGTATTTAATTTAATACTTTCCAATATGGATACTACGTTACTTCCGCGACTATTGCAACTTGAAATGAAAAATTAAGCACGGTTATGTAGTCACTTATCGTTATTTCTCAGCTTCACTACACGGTTTTACTCCCTAAATCTGAGATAGATAGAACATGTACAGCTACATAAATGATGTTCAGTTTCAGCTAAACTTTACGAAGAAACTTCACCTGTTAAAATTGAGTTAGAAGAAATTGCAGATTCTGTTGTATCAGTGAGAATACGTATGAATTAAATACATCACGTTACTACCAAAATGGATCAGTTACATAAATTACATCATGAAATGAAATCGTGGTAAATATATGCCCTAATCATGTCATAATTTATTCCCGTTTGTTGTTGCGTGTCTAAATGTGTTTGCTTTTATAGCCCTGTAGACCTCGATATGGAGAAAGCCATAAAATTTAATTGGTCGCGCATTACGTCGAAAAATATGGGGTACGAGAAGCAAAGTCGACTCAGTTAGCTGTGTATATAGAAACATAAGTAAGTGTACTGTGCTTTTACGGTAATTATCCTCTACCTCACTGATAGAGCCAACACAATTTACGAAGGCTGTCCTGTATATTTTTCGCACCCGCAGACAATTCAGTTACTGTAAACACTATAGCCATATAATGGGGGTACGATGTAAAGCTGTCGTAATGTATTACAGCGTAGTACTGACGCTGGGTTTCTTCAAAGTCACTTACTATTTTTTATTTAATCTTGTATCGATTGATCGCCTTGATTCTGTCCTTGATGTTTTAATATCTTACGCCAAATATTTTAATAATTGTGTATCTACTGCACTGTTTGTGCTCTATGTTTGGTTTTACGTGTTATCCTCTTCGTTTACCGTTCCAACTTTCCCCTCTACGTTCCTTCCGGTGGTAAGTTAAATATTTCAAAAGGCTTTGGAAAACTGTTTCTCTTCGGAATTTTATTCAGATTTATCTCCTCCCCCGCTGTTTCTAGTACCTCTATATTTCATACTTGATAAAGCGAATTGTCTTTTTTCATTTTATAGTGTGGTTAATATTATTCAGTTTTGGAGTGTATTTTACATTACAAGTGTTTCACCCTCTTTATTAAAGACTTTTGAGGATTTTCTACCAGTTTATTTTACTGAACATTTTCAAAGGCTTCCTCTATTTTCAGAAATACCGTGGAACCATTATTTAATTACGTTTCCTAGCCTCGGTTCGTAAAAACGGAACTCTTACAGGATCGCTTTGTTGTTCGTCTGTAAGTTTGTCTTTCTGCGCAACTGTTAAGAAGTCTTTTTCTCAGGAACAGGTGGACTATCAAGTTTAAATTTATGTCACTTATTAATGTCTATGGTCACTTGGCGGTATAAAATATTTAAGCTTCGAAGTCATTGCAGTTAAAAGATACGCCCATTTATACCACATATTTTACACTCGAAAACTCACTCATAAAACCTGTAGGGTACTTCACGTTGACATAGAACCATGAAGTTTGCCAAGACGGAAGGTTTCAGAAGAAAATGTATGATTATATAACACGAAAAAATCCTTTTTGTCCGTCCCTTTTTCTCTGAAAGAGGTTGGCGAATCAAGTTCAAATTTACGTCACATACTAAGGTCTGTGGCCTCTTTGCAGTGTAAAAATTTTAAGCTCCTTAGTCAATCCAGCCTAAAATTAAGATCATTTATGTCACAATTTTTGTACTCGAAAAATCAGTCCTCAAAATCTATAGGGTAATTCTCGTTGCACTAGAATCATAAAATTTGGCAAAATGCAAGGTTACACAATACAAGCAAAGGAAAAATCCGCAATTGTTAATGTACAATTATATCACACGAAAAAAATTGTTATTTGTTATCCTACTTCAAACTTGAAATAAAACGTCCTCCAAAGTCTTGGAATATCTTGCCACTATAATTGTCAATAACAGATGAAAATCATCAATATCCTCGGTTCCCGGAATGGATAAACTGCATGAATACTGGGTGAGTACTACTTGCACCTGACCCATTTTCTTTTCTTTATACTTTTTTCCGCTACAAAGAGTGAAAAAAATCATTTGTGGAACATTTAAATTTTTATTATTAAACTGATCTTCACACAATACACTCTTCTATTTTTTTTTTCTTTTCCGTCTTACCAAATGAAGTAATGACCTCCATCGATTTTTATAAATGCGAAGATACATTTTTGGCTGCCGATGACTTGTTTCAGCTCGTACCATTCAGGATCCACAAAAAGTCTCACCATGCCAGTGGCAAAACCTACTTATTAAACATCAAATTCTTGATTTTCGTCATTCCATGGGGTAACTGTTCTCAGTCATACTAACTTGAGATCTACAGTTATCATTTATTTTCCTTTTCTTTCACGCGTAATATTGGCATTACAACATTTAGTTACTGATATTTCCACTTTTTTCTTCTGGTATGTAGCGTTTCATTTTCCTGAAAATCTCCCTCCAACCATCAAGATTTCGATTCTCCGCAGTTTTTCTGAATCGCCTCAGATGAATAAGCAAATCTTCTATTGAAAATACACTTCTGTTTCAATTTCCCGTTTTTGTCCAGTTCTAGCTCATGTACCGACCCTAATGATTTCATTGTCGACAAGAAGTTAAACCCTAACTTTCCTCACATTATTCAGACAACATAGATTTCCTATAACATTCAAATTTTTAAACTGGGTAACTAAACACTTCTAATTTGGCTCTTATGTCCTCCTGTTGATGTACTTTCACGGAACAGATACTAAAGGTTTCCTGTCGCATCTTTGGCATTTTAGGGTATCCTTCTTTTGAGAATAAGGTGATGCGTTTTAGAAGATATCGGTAACTCTTCCTAGCCCTGCATGTACTTGTGATAGTGTTTGTACTTTTAAACATTTCGTTCTTTTTGTTTCTCTTTTCTTCTACTGAATTATCGTTACTACTGTCGTGGACAACAGATAAATGTCTGACCCAAATCATTGTATCTAATTAGTCTGTACTACGATCTAGTATCCTGTCCTTTTTACTGATGCATTTTCTCATTCTAATGAGATGACAAAGCACGCGAGCGGGAATTTCATGTGCTCATCGAATCTGCTGACAAGACTCACTACTTCTCAACTTAATGTTCTGCTACTGTTCTGATAATGCTCTGCGTTCCAAGTAAATTAAGGGGCATTGACAACTACACCAGTTCTGCCAAACGGTAGATCAGATTATGAACTTAAAAAAAAGCACCGATCAAAAAAGAGACAAAGAAACATCACACTGGATATATTCCTAATTTCATTTGACAAAATTATTTTACTAAACCCCAAACAAAATACATAAGTGTGGAAAACAAGGATAACAAAAGTAAATACCAAATATACATCGTGACCCTTAAGAATTCTCAGCACAATCTAAAAACGAGTTTCTAGGCCTGATACCTTCTCATTAACTGTAAATTCACCTGGTGGGCTCTGGAGTGAAAACAGTACACGTATAATTCCAATCATTTCGTTCCTAAAAATGGTGGATAAAATGGTTATTTGAAACGTCTCATCCAACCGTCCTATCATAGATGTATTCCTTGAATACCGTAGTTTCGTTTAGCATCGTGATTTTTCCAGAACTATAAAAAGCACACACTTGTTCAAAACATAATGCTCCAACACTGAGCGCATGTAAACTGTTGCCACATTCAATTTGACGTCTTCGGAGTGGCAGAGTTGTCGAGCGATTGTCAGAATCAGTTTTCTCCCCCGAACCAAGCAGTTCATTCTTTTAGAAATCGTATCACGTAAATCCTGTCAGGAAGGAGAGCTTTCAGCGATGTCTGACAAGTCAAGTTATGCATCAAAAAGGGCTGAGGTCGCCACTACTTGCTACACTGACAACAAGTTATGACTAGCACTAATCTACTCAAAGTTATAAGTTCTATACATGTGTACTTGAAGAAGAACAGCTACGTCAAGGAAAGTATTTAGGTAAAATAAAATGTGCGTATGGCATATTTTGGCCGGAGTTTTCGGGGAGTTCGGCCGCCTGTTGCTAGTCGCTACTTCGGTGACTTGCGTGTCGATGATGAGGACAACACGACACTCAGTTCCCGAGCAGAGAAAATCTGCGACCCGGTCGTGAATCGAAACAAGGTCTCTCGCATGGCATTAAGCTCCCTGGCCACTCAGCTTTATCGTACTGAAAAACAATGAATTTCATTTTTATACAAGCGTTGATGTACAAATTAAGCACTACCAACAAATATTTGAAAGTATTACATGAAAGAAGAAATGATTTAAAAAATCTAAGCAAACGAGAAAGAGAGGCAATGCCAGTGTACTCTTGTATCCACAAGAATTTATACATTTTCTTTTAACAGACATATGAATGTTGTTGCAGAACGTTTTGTGTTTGTCTGTTTTCAGTTTACATGAACTCAACGGCATGGTTATCAGCAATCACATGAAAATTAGTAGGAAAGAATGTGGTTAAAAATAGCAAAAAATTTCGAAAACAATAACCGGAACATTTTATTCTCTTCGGTGTGCAAATGGTTCTCCAAACTGCTGACAACGATGATGAAGGCGGTTGCAAAGGGACGCATCAAAGTCGTAGAAGCTCCAGTATTCCATGAAATTAACTAAAGCTGCAGCTGGCGCCCATGTTTGGGAACCAAGTCCACGCAATTGTCAAATGCATCATCACAAACTTCTTTCTTTTAGGTACCTCGCAGAAATCCATTGGTGACCAAGCTGACCAGTCAGTAGGACCTTAATGTTTCAGTCAGCATTACTCACGCGTGGTCGCTGATGTCTTGGTTCACGGCTCTGTACGACCGCTACGGTCGAAGGTTCGAATCCTGCCTCTGGCATGGATGTGTGTGATGTCCTTAGGTTAGTTAGGTTTAAATAGTTCTAAGTCTAGGGGACCGATGACCTCAGGTGTTAAGTTCCATAGTGCTCAGGGCCATTTGAACCATTTCGAACCACGGCTCTATATGACTGCGCTTATGTGTGGTTTGCATTTTGATCCCAGTTTCAGATTTGTTAGTAATTTCCATCTTTCTTACCTAGGTGCTCCTGGAAACCTCTGCACGTTGTTTCGTTATGTCTTATTAAATACGATATGTAATTACAAATCAACCAAGTCAGAGTTCTCACTTCCGTGCACGGAAAGGATCGAACGGTTAGTTAAATCATCTTTTTCTTCGGTGGTGGTGTTGATTTACTAGATTTACGCATCGCTGTATCGTGCATTTCCAAACGTTTGGTTTTCGAACAGCCAACTATTCCGTGCATGGCGGTGTCTCTCATATTGAATTATTACTTTACAAAAGAAAGTTTTCTCTATTTTGTGTGGCGCTTTTTGGTGGTAATTGAAAAATAAATTTTGGTAAGAGGAAGTCAACTGGAGTGCCATTAATTAAAGGAAGCAGCCAAGTGAAAAAAAGATAATGTTAAATTATCACACGGCACAGATGAATTTACCATTAAGAGAGAGAAAATTAAAATTCAAGATTTTATCTAACCTGCTTTGATACCGTGGAGTGGGCTGCCCGCTCACATCTTTTGTTGGCCGCATGCCGATCATTAATATTACGCATTAAGAACAGAAGTGCTACACGGAAACTGTGTTTACAGATCGGCTTAATAGATCTCAGGGACGCACGAGTGACTGCTGTAAATTCGAAAATCAATGATGTTCGGCAGCGGCCAGCGAATTTGTCGGCCGTCTTGCAGTTCTCCTAGCTGAAACAGAAAAATTGGCAGGCAGGATTATTGTTGTTGAAATGAAACTTTGATAAACAAGAACAATTATTCATATATTCATATATTGCTGCTACTTTTACATAGAAAAAATTAGAGAAAATTTTTCAAGTACAACTGCCTGTTACAAAATCATTCGAGAGAGCGATGATTAAGAGAGAGCAATCGATAAGAGCGGAGACTTCAATAGAGAGCGGGCCTCAGAAGAGAAAGAGATATCGAGAGGGAGAGAGCCAGACGCCACTCGTGTTTATATACAAGGAGACAACTGAAGGCAACTTTACTGTCATTTTTCCCCAGTCTCTTCCTGTTCTGGAAGCTTCGTGCGTGGAAAACTGTTCGAGACACTTCGCTGCGTTCCTTTCCGTCGCGGCTGATCACACAAAATTTGGTTGTTGACATCGCATGCGCCGCGTCTGATGCATTATTTGTCAATTAAAAATTACAATAGCTCTCTTTCGCTAATTTTAACATCTGTATGCTCTCTCACCTTTAAAAATTAATTAAAATTTCATATTATAAGACAATTTAAAGACAATACACGGAATTAATACAAAAATACAGCGTTTCTTACGTACGTTAACATAAATTATTTTAGTTTTTGGGACTTTAATTTATTTACACATAAAAAGAAAGTTTCACTATGGCAGTATTGACAGTATGGATTCGCTTCTAGGTTGATCTTGTCCCTTCGCTCGCGGGTGAGTAAACGGTCTTTGACGAAGGTACAAGCACCACAGAGGGCGTCCGAAGCTATACAATGATCAGGGAGATTTTTCCATGTAGTCTTCCGCTGTACATCCAGCATGTGCCGTGTTACTCATTTAACTGATAATAAAATTTATTTAGTACTCTTGGTACTATCATTGGAAGTGTTAACTGTTCTCTGGCCAGGCGGAACAGCATCTCACCCCTCAGAAACCGCCCTACGTATGTTTTTATTCTGGAAACAAGTCGATTTTTCAGAGGAAGTATCTGTGATATGTACCACACCATGGAAAATACATAGGTATTAACGCATTTGACATATTATTTTATTTTTAAGTGTTTTTGGTGGAAGTGTATCAAGGCTTCCCTTTTTTCTGTAAAATTTGTTTGCGCTCTCGTTCACGAACTCATCTATTCTTTTTCTTAATCGAATTCTATCACACCTTTAAGTATTTTTACTTCGTTACAATCCTCAAAGGATGAGTGCCGAAGTGTATGTGATTAGTTAAGTTTGCTTTTGCTGGCCTCAGTAGCTGCTCCATATTCCAATCCGTAAGTTTCCAAAATACGTTTCGTGCGTATCACTTCAGCGTTATTTTCACTATTGTCGTTAATTCATCTGCGTACGCTTTGAATGTAAAGTTGCTGTTTCCAATCTGTTTGCTACGTAGCGTACGTATTAATAGCTCTAAGCATAATACACTACTGGTCATTAAAATTGCTACACCAAGAAGAAATGCAGATGATAAACGGGTATCCATTGGCCAAATATATTACACAAGAACTGACATTTGATTACATTTTCACGCAATTTGGGTGCATAGATCCAGAGAAATCAGTACCCAGAACAACCACCTCTGGCCGTAATAACGGCCTTGATACGCCTGGGCAATGAGTCAAACAGAGCTTGGATAACGTGTACAGGTACAGCTGCCCATGCAGCTTCAACACGATACCACAGTTCATCAAGAGTAGTGAATGGGCGTATTGTGACGAGCCAGTTGCTCGGCCCAATTGACCAGACGTTTTCAATTGGTAAGGGATTTGGAGAATGTGCTGGCCAGGGCAGCAGTCGAACATTTTTCTGTATCCAGAAAGACCCGTACAGGACTAGCAACATGCGGTCGTGCATTATCCTGCTGAAATGTAGGGTTTCGCAGGGATCGAATGAAGGGTAGAGCCACGGCTCGTAAAACATCTGAAATGTAACGTCCACTGTTCAAAGTGCCGTCAATGCGAACAAGAAGTGACAGAGACGTGTAACCAGTGGCACCCTATAGCATCACGCCGGGTGATACGCCAGTATGGCGATGACGAATACACGCTTCCAATGTGCGTTCGCCGCGATGTCGCCAAACACGGATGGGACCATCATGAAGCTGTAAACAGAACCTGGATTCATCCGAAAAAATGACGTTTTGCCATTCGTGCACCCGTACACAATCGCAGGCGCTCCTGTCTGTGATGCAGCGTCCAGGATACCCGCAGCCGTGGTCTCCGAGCTGACAGTTCATGCTGCTGCAAACGTCGTCGAACTGTTCGTGCAGATGGTTGTTGTCTTGCAAACGTCCCCAGCTGTTGACTCAGGGATCGAGACGTGGCTGCACGATCCGTTACAGCCATGCGGATAAGATGCCTGTCATCTCGACTGCTAGTGATACGAGGTCGTTGGGATCCAGCACGGCCATCCGTATTACCCTCCTGAAGCCACCGATTCCATATTCTCCTAACAGTCATTGGATCTCGACCAACGCGAGCAGCAATGTCGTGATACGATAAACCGCAATCGCGATAGGCTACAATCCGACCTTTATCAAAGTCGGAAACGTGATGGTACAGTACGCATTTCTCCTCCTTACACGAGGCATCACAACAACGTTTCTCCAGCAACGCCGGCCAACTGCTATTTGTGTATGAGAAATCGGTTGGAAACTTTCCTCATGTTAGCACGTGGTAGATGTCGCCACCGGCGCCAACCTTGTGTGAATGCTCTGAAAAGCTAATCATTTGCATATCACAGCATCTTCTTCCTGTCGGTAAAATTTCGCGTCTGTAGCACGTCACCTTTGTGGTGTAGGACTTCCAGTGCTCACATCTGTTAGACAAGGGTGCCTGTTGACCATGGTTTTATTTATACACTACTGGATTAAGTCCTTCTGTTAGGTATCCGTTCACTCGGGCCCTTGAAACCATGCAGTTGCCGGTAGAACTGTGTGAAATATTGATTCCGGGATCGAAAGTGAAGCATCACTCTTGCCAAGAATTCGTGGCTCACTTCGTCGAACGCAAGGTCTAAGTCAATACTGAGGAAGCCGGGGCTATGTTGTTGATTTATGTGGACGTGTGAAACACAGTCTCGCAATAACCTGATTCCACTGAGGATGCTTCTGCCAGGAACGCCACATGTCTGACCTGGTCTAATAATGTCTCGTAGTAATCTCTTTATTTTCACTGTGAGAATTTGTACTGTTGCCTTCCAATCTGTGCAAAGCAATATAATTGGATGGTAATCTAATATTGTGCACGTTGTTGGGTGTTTCGTCACAAGTACTATTATTCCGGATCTCTAACCGTGTCTAGCTTCCTGTTTTCGATTATGTCTTTGTGACTTCAAAAAATTCGTTAGCTATCATATGCCAATATTTTGTGTGAAATATCATGCCTCTGGTCGGGTCCTTGGAATATTCCTCAATTGGATGTCGCTGATACCACGTTTTAAACGATGATTTTGGATTCATGTCGCCAGAAAAGTGTTAGGGGCATCCGGTGGTGAGCGTATTTCCTATTGTACATATTTCTCAAAAACTGTTTGCTCAAATCAAACCAAAATTGAAACGCGCTTAAGTTGTTATATCTTCCACTAAGTGTATCACTGCTACTACAGTAGCATTATTACCATAGAAACGTGTGGGACCTAAAAAACTGGCATTTAAAATATCTAAATATTTGTCACACTATTATTTGGTTGCCGTAGCTCCACTACATTTCAGTGAAAGGGATGTAATTAATTTATGTACTGCTTTTCATTGACATAGGTGTATTAGCTTCATACTTTCTGGAAATTGCGTTTAAAGGGTATGGTAGAATCTGATCAACCAACATTCAAAGCTAAAACTTGCCAGGTCCATAGTTGTAATCGTTGCGGCCTTCTGTTCCTCCCAGCTTACGTTTGGAGGCCCTCTTTTGAGTTCTGGTCTCTCTTGTCACTTGCGGGGTATTTTTTCTCAGCCTCCTGCACCATAGCTGGTCAAGTGACAGAAAAGCGTTCTTCATTTTCAATCCAGGCTCTGTGCCCGGACCTCTGAAAACTTTCAGCCTGATGACTGACACATCATTTAAACAAAACACTGTATCCATGACACCAGTTTTTTCGTGGTCTTGAGCCTCGTAAATACTGTTTTAGGCAAGCATACTGACACTCAATTACTGAAATCCCATGGATGCGTTTAGTAAGCATGTTTTTACTAGTTACCTCTCGAGATGAGATTTCCTTCGCCCGTGGACAAGGTGTTGTCTTGTCTTCATCATCACCGACTTTTCCTTTTTTTTTCGTAGAGAGGTTTTATGACATCTGCTGATGATATCGGTAGAGGATGGTTGTATATATATATATATATATATATATATATATATATATATATATATATATATATATATATATATGAATACAGATAAATATAAAAAGATTATTTCTTGAAATCAAGTATTTTCTTCAGATCACTGCGACAAATCAAGTATCTTCTTCGGATCACTACGACGAAAGGAACGTAATCAGAAGGCTGAATTCATGTTAAACTGCTACCTTCACTCACTTAGCATCTGGCTGACCGATTTGAAAAGCAATGCCCAAAGAATAAATAAAAACAGAGAATGTCTGCTGCAGCTGGGATAAGAGCAGCTGAACAAACAACAGACAAACGGAGGCTAGCCAAAAAATGGTTCAGGTGGCTCTAAGTACTATGGGAGGTCATCATTCCCCTAGACGTAGAACTAATTAAATCTAACTAACCTACGGACAGCACGCACATCCATGCCCGAGGCAGGATTCGAACCTGCGATCGTAGCAGCAGCGCGGTTGGTTGGTTGGTTGTTGTGGGGAAGGAGACCAGACAGCGAGGTCATCGGTCTCATCGGATTAGGGAAGGGTGGGGAAGGAAGTCGGCCGTGCCCTTTGAAAGGAACCATCCCGGCATTTACCTGGAGCGATTTAGGGAAATCACGGAAAACCTAAATCAGGATGGCCGGACGCGGGATTGAACCGTCGTCCTCCCGAATGCGAGTCCAGTGTCTAACCACTGCGCCACCTCGTTCGGTAGCAGCGCGGTTCCGGACTGAAGCGATTAGAACCGCTCGGCCACAACGGCCGGCGGAGGCTACTCGTTGTTTAAAAAAGGCTCTGTCTTTCCTATCAGTATACACTCACCACACATAAACCATACACATTCTTGAAACTTCCTGGCAGATTAAAGCTGTGTGCCGGACCGGGACTCGAACTCGGGACCTTTGCCTTTCGCAGGCAACTGCTCTACAATGTGAGCTACCCAAACACGACTCATACCCCGTCCTCAAGCTTTACTTCTGCCAGTACCTCGACTCCTACCTTCAAACTTACTTCATACATATTCTCGTTCAGAAACGGTCAGGGAATAACTTAACACCAAAATGTTGTTGTAGTTGTTGTGGTCTTCAGTCCTGAGACTGGTTTGATGCAGCTCTCCATGCTACTCTATCCTGTGCAAGCTTTTTCATCTCCCAATACTTACTGCAACCTACATCCTTCTGAATCTGCTTAGTGTATTCATCTCTTGGTCTCCCCCTACGATTTTTACCCTCCACGCTGCCCTTCAATACTAAATTGGTGATCCCTTGATGCCTCAGAACATGTCCTACCAACCGATCCCTTCTTCTGGTCAAGTTGTGCCACAAACTTCTCTTCTCCCCAATCCTATTCAGTACTTCCTCAATAAAAAAAATTGTTATTATGACGAATTTCCACATCTTAGTTCCCTAAGTGTTCATGACTTCTGGCAGTCTGCCATTTCTGATTAAAATACTTCTTGTGATGTAGTGGACACGATTTTTGTCTACACGATCTGTGTTTTGAAGGTATGGTTTCCCGTGCAGTGGAGCTATAACTTTGACTCAGAGCGGACGGGTGCACGCGTGCCATGTCCGTAATGCGTGTCGCACCGCAGACAGCACGTACGTCCCTGGCCGGTAATTGTGATACCATGCTCTGATGGCGCGTCATAGGTGGGGCTGTCGCGGGCCGTCGGTGACGATCAATGGCGAGAATGCAGCATTCTGTTTCAGCTGTGCGACACCTCGAAGTTCGCTCATCGGACCGGCTTCATTTCAATGAAAACGATTCCTGTGCCTGAGAAATCGACGAAAGATAGTCTACTGGATAAGGTGGGTGCTGGAGAAAGTTAAACATGTTTTCGAAAGCAGCGTACCTTACCTTTGCGGAATATTCCAGAAGACCGTTCCGACGCGAACCAGTTCAAACTAGAAGCAGTTTCCGCTCTCGTGATAGAACATATAGATAATAAATTCGTCAATGATTGAAATTAATCAGCTTGTACAAAACAATTGTAGGAATACAACGATATTGCTGCAAGCATGAGAGAGTCTACTTTCTCGGCAAGTCGGAGCTTCACTACAGCAAGTAACGGGTTGAGAAAGGTTTGTTTCTGATGTTTTATTAAGAAAGAAATGTCTGTAGACGTCTCTTGTGGTGAAATGTGGATGTATGCACCTTACGTTTTGATGGGACGCTTATTAATCGTTATCATTTTTATGATAATCATCATCATCGTAATTATGATCACCATAATGATGAATTGGTTGCAGTTTTCCTGGCACACTAGTTTCGTTTATTGAGGAAGACATCCTGCTGCCATTTAAGTTAATTTTCTGTCATCTATATCTTGCTTAATCAAATCCCTTCATTCTTTGATTAGTCTCTTGGTCTCTTATTTTTTTCTCTTCTCCGGCATAACGTACCTGTCTCTTTCCGTCCATTTCTTTTATGATGAAGGAAAAAATTTCACAAATTTTCACATGGACTTGGTAACCTAGTTTATTATTTCTCGTGTCGTTTGCCAAACCATATTTCTTACGAATTTGTTTTATCGGTTTCAGCTCAATGTTTTTTTTTTACTTTTTTAAAATAAACATTGCTAGACGGAATGTTGTCATTTCACAAAGAAGGTGTTGTATAGCAGTTATTACGGTTTAAAAAGAACTTAATTGTCCATGAGCAGGTTTTTCACAATGTGGTGAAATTGTGCTGATGATGTGTTTCTATATATATCACGTCATCGATTTATTAAAACTAGTGTACTTGTTCAAATCTTTCCCAACACAAAATTAACAACAATAAGCATGTCCCTTCGACTGGTTCCACTTGTCCTGATGATATAATATTTTAATATACTAACCTAGCCATTCACTTTGTAGACTATTTTCATTATCTCCCCGTGCTAGAATATCATCAGCAAATCCAAGCTCTCAGAAGTATATTTTTTGGATTTATTAACTATTTTATTCCATACTGACATAACAGTGTTGGTAGATATTACGTCTTTATCTGCCTTGAATGGTTGCTACCTCGAATCACCTATTTAGATACAGCGTTGGCAGTGTTCATTTAAAAATTTAAATTTGTTAATTATTTGGTAAAAAGTTTTCTAAAGACCGTATATGTATCAATCGCTAATAAACTAGAAGTCGACGAGATGTTTACTACTTAACTTCTTTCTTTCTCGCTTGGAGTGAAACAGTTTCGAAATGACACTTCGTGACTTATCTGATATTTGTTCGATCCGAATGCAGATAGATATTGCACCATTTGTTTGTGTTTTTCACAAATGTTGGGTTTTTACGTTTACACTTTTTACAGCATTTTGAACACGATTTCATGAAACACTGAGCTCTAGTGCAGTCCTGTTTATCGGAGGACGATGTTTTCACATTTGAAGTATCTGCTTGCACATACAATAAATGAGGTTTATTTGTTAGTACTAACAAAAGGACGAACGAATAGAATTTGAACATTTTGGTTAAGTGAATGCGACACGAAGTGGTTCTATTAGTGTGATACAGTTAACGTTTATATTTGCGTTCTATTACAGCCTGTAAAGCTCTGCTTGTGCACTGCATACTTTCACTGTTGCATTACTTACACCAGTCTGAGGATAAGTTAAATGTTGCGCTCTGTAACATAATATATAACTAGGTTATAAAGTATTCGTCTCTTGTATTTTTAGTAGTGCCTTATTTTCGAGACCGTCATTTATATGCTGTCACGCTTTACCACCTGAAGTTAGGAGACAACGATTCACAGGAGAACTTCAGTGACAGAGTGTCTGCAGCAACCTCTTCCTCCACAGATCCGACTCGTCCAGAGGTGTTTGACCTTCCGCGTCCTTCTGAGAGATTTTTCCCTACGTTTTGCCCATATAGAATATACAGGTAGAGCAGACGGATCTGGGACAGTATATCCTGTCACCGACCCACGCCCACACGGGCATATGAGTACGTTCGTGCCGTGCCTCAACCCCCCCCCCCCTCCCTCCCTCACAGCCCCGTCACACAGTTCTGGCTGGAAATGGATGAGGGCCTTTATGGGTGTCCCTAGAAAATAATCCAGCCTGGGAGGCGACCAGTTTCCGTGATCGGCCAGAAACGCCGAGTATCTAGCAGTAGCCTAACCGCACAGATTTTTACTGTGGAACGGCAGAAAGGCTGACACCCGACGAAGTTAAGGAAGTCGCTTACAAACTTCTCGTTCGAGTGCTTCTTTTGTTAACGATTTGTATGAATGGAAGAGATAGAGAAGATTCGAAGAACAGCTTTGTGATCCGAATAGGGTTAATCATTCAGCGTGGGAGCGTTATTTAAATGCATGATAAACTCCAGTGTGGAACTCTACAAGAGCATACATTTGATAGGGTATACAGTTGACACAATCGATTTAATGTAGTAAATACAGCGTTCCTGCTTGTTTATGGCTAGGAATATGTCAAGTTCGTTATCGTTTTGCAATTTTGTTTGAAAATGAGATACTACTACGTGACTGTTATCGACATGATTATCGTCATACAAAGCTACATGGTTCTTAACACATTCACTGTCGGCATGTGAAACACTTTTTACACGCATTACGCAAGCGTGCAGAGGAAAACAGGTTAAGATTAAATAGGAGTAAGTAGAGCGATGTTGTTATGGCAGTTTCTTTCGTACATCATTAGCAGAAGAAACAAAAAGGGCGCGTCAGTAATATATTGTCCGCCCCCGGTAGCTGAGTGGTCAGCGCAACAGAATGTCAATCCAAAGGGCCCGGGTTCGTTTCCGGCTGGGTCGTAGATTTTCCCCGCTCAGGGACTGGGTGTTGTGTTGTCCTAATCATCATCATTTCATCCCCATCGACGTGCAATTCGCCAAAGTGGCGTCAAGTCGAAAGACTTGCACCCGGCGAACGGTCTACCCGTCGGGAGGCCCTCGTCACACTACATTTATTTAGTAATACGTTTCACTTGAATCCTTAAGTATGTAACGAAATTAATTTCAAGTTTATGATAAAGAAGACTGGGTATGACCTTTTACGTGGACATGTCTTAACATTGTTAAGTAGGTCAGCTAGAAATTCATCAAAATTCGCTCCTTTCTATTGCACGTTTTCAGTGAATGTCAAACGAGAATAAACCTTCTTGCATGAAATTACAACTAAATTTTCGAAGGGGAAGCTTGTCAATTTGGTTTCAGCTAAAGATCAAATCAGCGTGACCAAATTTGTATAGATCTCCAACAAAGTGGAAATTGTTATGAGACACCTTCCTGTTTTCATCGAGCATGGTGTGAGACGTATGCACGGCACACTCGTCTTAGACTTCATTCCACACTCCTCTTCTAAATGTTAAGTCGTAATTTAACTGTCCTGGTGTTTGCGAATGAACTCGTGGGTTGGGGATATCGCCTATGCCATGTCATCAAAATATCTTGAGTTCCCGTTTCGAACCTACCCAATGAATAATTTTGGAACAAACCAACAACACAGGCAGCTGATGACTTCCGGCATAGCAAGTTGCCCTCATCATGCTAAGGACTTTGGCAATGAGGCCGGAGGGGCAAATAGAGTATCAGGGCAACCTCTTGCCCTTGGGATGGGAAACTGCCCCTAAAAGAAGGAAGAATCAGCAGTTATCAACGGCATGAGAATGCAGTCAATGGAAACCACTGCATTAAAGATACAAGAATATGTAGCCACAGGACATGTGGCTCTTAGTTGAAAAAAAGTGTCATGGTAATCTCTCTATTAGCAAAAGATTGTAGATTAGTTCCCTTCTCGGATCTCCGTGAGGGGCAGCAAAGAAGGTGGTGATCATGCGAAAAAGATTGAATAACCAACGACTGCATAAGATTATACGAGTCTGAGCACTAAGTATTGGAGGTTTGAACGTAGTAGGGAAGTTAGAAAACCTGAAAAGAGAAGTGCAAAGGCTCAATCTAGATACAGAGGGGGTCAGTGCAATGAAATGAAAAGAAGATAACGAGACGAATATAGGGCAATATCAACAGCAGCAGAAAATGGTAAAACTGGGGCAGGATTCGTTATGAATAGAAAGGTAGGGCACAGAGTTACACTACTGGCCATTAAAATTGCTACACGAAAAAGAAATGCAGATGACAAACGGGTATTAAATGGACAAATATATTATACTAGAACTGACATGTGATTACATTTTCACGCAACTTGGGTGCACAGATCCTGAGAAATCAGTACCCAGAACAACCACCTATGGCCGTAATAACGGCCTTGATACGAAGGGGGCTTTGAGTTAAACAGAGTTTGGATGGCGTGTACAGGTACAGCTGCCCATGCAGCTTCAACACGATACCACAGTTTATCAAGAGTAGTGACTGGTGTATTGTGACGAGCCAGTTGCTCGGCCATCATTGACCAGACGTTTTCAGTTGGTGAGAGATCTGGAGAATGTGCTGGCCAGGGCAGTTGTCGAACATTTTCTGTATCCAGAAAGGCCCGTACAGGACCTGTACCATGCGGTCGTGCATTATCCTGCTGAAATGTAGGGTTTCGCAGGGATCGAATGAAGGGTAGAGCCACGGCTCGTAACACATCTGAAATGTAACGTCCACTGTTCAAAGTGCCGTCAATGCGAACAAGAGGTGACCGAGACGTGACCGAGACGGTCGCATCCGAGTATGGCGATGACGAATACACGCTTCTAATGTGCGTGCTCCGCGATGTCGCCAAACACGGATGCGACCATCATGATGCTGTAAACAGAACCTAGATTCATCCGAAAAAATGAAGTTTTGCCATTGGTTCGCGATCCTTCTGTGATGCAGCGTCGAGGATACCCGCAGCCATTGTCTCCGAGCTGATAGTCGATGCTGCTGCAAACGTCGTCGAACTGTTAGTGCAGATGGTTGTTGTCTTGCAAACGTCCCCATCTGTTGACTCAGGGATCGAGACGTGGCTGCACGATCCGTTACAGCCATGCGGATAAGATGCCTGTCATCTCGACTGCTAGTGATACGAGGCCGTTGGGATCCAGCACGGCGATCCGCATTACCCTCCTGAACCCACCGACTCCATATTCTGCTAACAGTCATTGGATCTACATCAACACGAGCAGCAATGTCGCGATACGATAAACCGCAATCGCGATAGGCTACAATCCGACCTTTATCAAAGTCGGAATCGTGATGGTACGCATTTCTCCTCCTTACACGAGGCATCACAACAACGTTTCTCCAGGCAACGCAGGTCAACTGCTGTTTGTGTTTGAGAAATCGGTTGGAAACTTTCCTCGTGTCTGCACGTTGTAGGTATCGCCACCGGCGCCAACCTTGTGTGAATGCTCCGAAAAGCTAATCATTTGCATATCACAGCATCTTCTTCCTGTCGGTTAAATTTCGCGTCTGTAGCACGTCACCTTCGTGGTGTAGCAATTTTAATCCAGTAGTGTATAAATAAAACCATGGTCAACAGGCACCCTTGTCTAACAGATGTGAGCACTGGAAGTCCTTCTGTTAGGTATCCGTTCACTGTGGCCCTTGAAATCAATGGAGTTACCGGTAGAACTGTGTGAAATATTGATTCCGGGATCGAAAGTGAAGCATAACTCCGCTAAGAATTCGTGGCTCACTTCGTCGAACGCAAGGTCTAAGTCAATACTGACGAAGCCGTGGCTATGTTGATTTATGTGGATGTGTGAAACACAGTCTCGCAATAACCTGATTCCACTGAGGATGCTTCTGCCAGGAACGCTACATGTCTGGCCTGGTCTGATAATGTCACGTAGTACTCTCTTTATTTTCACTGTGAGAATTTGCACTATTGCCTTCCAATCTGTGCAAAGCAATATAATTGGATGGTAATCGAATATTGTGCACGTTGTTGGGCCTGTAGGATATGGTGGGAAAATATGTGGTTCGTAAACTGGTACCGTGGTCTAGACAGACCTGTAGTACGAAAATTTTTCTACGGTCACAAAAATTGGTCATTAAAATATGACACTACGTCTTTTACAAGCATGGAAACAAAACAGAATAAATAAACAATGGATTATCAGATTTAGCAACGAACTATTGTTAATAATTTCTGCACGACAGGTGAGCGCAAGGCGAAAGACCGCGTACAGATAAGAAAACGCGAACTCTTCTACACGTGGTGTGTCACATGCTGCGCTGACGTGACGTCTGCGTATGCCAGATTCTTTTTCAACAGCTTTTGGGGAGTATTCTTTTCGTTCACTCATACGAGAGAAATATTGGTCTACATTCAGCTATGGTTTGTGGTGCTATACATTATCTCCCAGCAATGCAACAACAGTATTGGATAAATGAGCTGTGTTCTGCATGGAAACACGTTTCAATAAAGCCATGCAGCTTCGCGTGAGTTGCCATTCGTGTGGCCGTTCTCAAAAATATATTTGCCTGTCACAAAATGAGTATTCGACCACAAGTAAACAGAGTTCTCATCGGCTAATTCACTGCCAATACGCACATGAACCGCTGAAGACAGAATGAACTCAAATGTACACGACTGTCTAATATAAACTGAATTCCCAGCAACACCGCCATTGATGATACAATGGCTGCATCAGGAAATTGATTTATTTCTGATTAATTACCTAAAAATTGAACTTGTTATTGTTTGGAGACTTAGCTGGTTTTTTTACCTTGAATTAATTAGTCCTAAGCTTTTATTATATCGATAACTGAAAAAAATCAAGGATATTTGGAAATATGCTGATACTGATTTTTTCCCTTGTTTTTGTGTGAGGAATACGCATCCAGAGATTGATAAAGTATTTATTTACCACCCTGTAGATGGAATCAGATTTCAATAAGAATTTTATAATGTTTATTTCCTGTTTATCGGAATTTAAAGATGTTTAGTCATGGCATTTTATGATTGTCTATTTTTATTGATGTACATCTGTATTATCTCGCTATTTTTGATGTTTTGTGCTTAGGGATATGAATTTCCCGTGACAATAATTATAAGGACAAAATACTTGCTTAAAAGGAATTTGTTTCATTCTGGAAACATCACCCAGGCTGTGGCAAGCCATGTCTCCGCAATATCCTTTCTTCCAGGAGTGCTAGTGTCGCCAGGAGAGCTTCTGTGAAGTTTGGAAGGTAGGAGACGAGGTACTGGCGGAATTAAAGCTGAGAGCACGGGGCGTGAGTCGTGCTTGGGTAGCTTGCTCGTCCGCAGCTCGTGGTCTCGTGGTAACGTTCTCGCTTTCCGAGCCCGGAGTCCCTTGTTCGATTACCGGCGGGGTCAGGGATTTTCACGTGCCCCGAGATGACTGGGTGTTGTTGTGTCGTCTTCTTCATCATCTTCATTCATCCCCTCTAAGGTCACAGGAAGGCAACGGCAAACCACCTCCGTTAGGACCTTGCCTAGTTCGGCGGTGGGGGTCTCCCGCATCGTTCCCCTATGCTCTGTCAAGAAGCATGGGACTTCATTTCCAAACAAAATCTGACGCCGGCATGGTAGCTCAACGTGTTCGGTCGGAGAGCTGGCTAGTCTCTGTAATAAAAAAAAAAAAAACTGAGTGAAGGGATCAAAAACGAACTTCAACATCTCATGTGACGGTCGCTACGATCAAATACAACGAACCATAATAAACAAAAAATGCAAAAAAAGTCGGTAGAGTACTTGCCGGCGAAAGTCAAAGGTCCCGAGTTCGAGTCTCGCTCCTACACACAGTTTTAATCCGTCAGGAAATTTCAGATCAGCGCACACTCCGCTGCAGAGTGAAAGTTTCATTCTGGAAATATTCTGCAGATTAAAAAGAATTTGTTCAATAATTGCGTTGCGTCGATCATCTTCTTACGACAACTAAGACAGTGATCTTATTTTGTGAGAAAATTCACGGAAACAACAAACGTTAGGCACACCGGGACAGCCATTCTCTCATCTTTACGGCTCATTCTTTTCCAAGCCTTTCACTACGCTTACGGTGAGACACGCTCAACGGTACATCAGTATTTTGCACTTGATATCCTACTGTCGTACCGAAAACAGATATTCGTGTCTGACCTAAAAAAGCAGTTCTGGTCAACATTGCGTGACCGAAGTCGGAACAGAGATAAGCAACGTAGGCAAACGTAATGACCACGACATTCGTGCAGCGATCGTCTCTTTAGGTGCAAGAACTCTTTGTTTTCCTTTCGAAGATGAAAGATTAAGCCTCACGTAATGTGCAAATTCTGTCTACATCTCAAGATGCGAGCAATGCCGCCGACAGAAATTCTGTGAATTTTTTTCCCACGAGGAAACCATTATTTTTCGTCTTTCACGTTGCACAACGTAACTATAGGCTTGCATATCGAAGTCTACGTATGCTTAGTTTTCTCCACCAGTTTTCTCATTTATTTAAGCATCAAATTCAAATATTTTTTATTATGAGCCGTCGAAGAAAGAAAGTGCAGTTTCTTTTGTCATCGGATTCTTACTTAAGTCTCGCAGACAGTCTCGTTCCAAATTAATTTTCAACTGAGTTTTTGAATTTGTAACGTGGAGGAAGTGACTTCCTTCTGTGTGGAGAATAAACAAGCTACGTCTTATTCAGCGGTATAGAGATGATGCTCCTGCTCGTTTAAGACATACTCATGATTATCAAGGATCTTGAATGTATCACTGAACATATGCGTTTGATATGTTAGAAATACAGGTTGTTAGGGTTAGAAGTGCAGGTATTTTTATCGGTGAGTGATGACAGTGTGCTGAATAACATTAAATCAGTATTAACTTCATTTGCAGACTAATAATTATACCTATTGAAGTAGTATGTTTTTAGGTCGTTTAGTACCTCCAAGTATATGTGGCAGTGCAAAAGTTAATGTTTGTTTTCCTCTGTGCAGCAGGGGTAGTCTATACAGACAGGCGTTGTCCACTTAGTGTTGCAATTACTACCATGCGGACAAAATCAGCTAGTGAATTATGTGACGTGTTTGCGGAAAAACTGTTAAATGCAGAGGAAAAAAACTAGCACAGAGACGGTGCCAATGATCACAATATCTGCATTTATACTACAAACACACTATATATCAGAGAATGTGTTATTCAGATGAAAAATCAAACGTCAACCGAAGGAAATTCAAAGAGGTTGTTAGAGGTCATTGTGACAAAAATAAGTCTCTCTTGCTTGGTAACCCCAGAGACCACTGTCAACTGCATCACAGTAGGCACCTGTTACAGTAACACGTTGTTCCATAAGGTGATTCTTACTGAAAGACTGTATTATTAAACGTTTTATATATCATAATTAATGAGATGTAATATTTCGCTATTATTATCGCTAAGCAACGCTTTAATCACTACATAATATCTGTTTTCAGTATTCTTAGTGTGTATTTTTTCTGGAAGATTTCACACATGGACTGTGAGTACCAGTGAAATTTAGCCCTCAACTTGATCAGTCTTTTACGTTTCGTTAATATGTCTTCATAAACTAAGTTACTAACACACGCTGGTGTAGTGACGCTTGACCGGTAGGTATGCATTGCAGACTCCAGTTGGAGAAAGAAAAGTTCATTGTCAAAATAGAGAACTAAAGGAGAGGCGACGCACAGTGGGCCAATTCGCTTCAGAACCTGGACGTAATAGAAAAAGGGATGAAAATCCCATAAAACTCTGTTCTTTTTACATTATTTATGTCGATGATTCGGAATCCGGTGTCGGAATTACAAAATTCAAAATGGCGGATCCAATTAGGCGAATGAGAAATTATAAATTTAGTGGACTAGAGTAAAACTTCGGATATAAATTTTTTCGAGGCCGCTGATAACGAACTGGATGAGTAAATTGCCGTGCTGAATTTCTTTGTTCGATACTTTACATTTTTCAATCGAAATCATATTCGTCACGTGCGTTGCTTTCAGAAGGGTCGTTGTTGGCTTGTCTACTTGGAAATGGTTCAAAAAGCAGATCTTTTACAGTAGGTTGCTTCTGTTTATCTTCTACAATTGACACTTTCTGGACTTGGAGATGAACGGATCCGAAGATGCCAGACACCGATGGAATACGACATACATTGTTTTCTCACAGCAATACTTGTGAGTAAAATCTTCTCCTTAATACCAGGGTCCTTATTCTGAGCTTCCCGTGCACCTCCGGATAACTGACTATTAGGCAACGAAGCAGCTTCGATTATGGAATATCCTTGCATCAAAACTACATGGACTGACGTCGCCCCTCGGCCATATTGTTAGTCCGGAGAA
This sequence comes from Schistocerca piceifrons, assembly GCF_021461385.2. Taxonomy (NCBI): domain Eukaryota; kingdom Metazoa; phylum Arthropoda; class Insecta; order Orthoptera; family Acrididae; genus Schistocerca; species Schistocerca piceifrons. The sequence continues at coordinate 638,446,161 of NC_060140.1, read as the reverse complement.
GTTGGCACCCGACTTCTGAGAAATATATATTTTTTATAGTTGTTGATAGATAAATTTTAGTTCTAGAGTTCTTTGTACAAAATTTAAATTGTCCCTCAGCATTTCACAAAAAAAAAACAATATTGCAAGAATAAAAATGGTTCAAATGGCTCTGAGCACTATGGGACTTAACTTCTGAGGTCATCAGTCCCCTAGAACTTAGAACTACTTAAACCTAACTAACCTAAGGACATCACATACATCCATGCCCGAGGCAGGATTCGAACCTGCCACCGTAGCGGTAGCGCGGTTCCTGACTGTAGCGCCTAGAACCGCTTGGCCACTTCGGCCGGCTTGCAAGAACAAATTTTAATCTGGTAAAAAATTTGTACCAGTTTGTGAAAAAAATTATGCTCACAATTTCGCATATCTGTATAAGAATTCTACACGAAACCATAATGACATTTTTGTGCAGATAACAGTTAATGAGATAATTGCAACTCTCAGAAATCCATTTTTACCGTGTAACACCGCCATACGGTACAGAAAGGACCGTCCACTAAAACGTTGCAAATACGGGCACATAAATGCATTTCAGCTCGTTTACTGCACTATTAAGGTAGGAGGAGAGCCACATAGAAAAGTGGAGCCAGGCAGAGGAAATTTTGTAGCCAATGATTTTGTATAATATCTGTAGTAGTTAAAAGTATATGTACGTCATTACACTGATTAAAAATTTGATAAACATGTCGTCTGGAATGCTGCCCATTTTAATTTATCCTGACAACAAGGCAAGTTTGCTGTCGTATATTAAAAAGGTCATACACACAATATTAGAAAAAAAAAATCGTTCTCCGATTCACTGCTCACCGTCAATTGTCACAGCACGTACCACATCGTCTTTTACGGACTATAAAATGCACTTTTTTCTTCGAAAAATAGCCACCAAAATTCAGGTGCGTCTTACACTCGAAATTAATATAAAAATGTCCAGTGTTTGATTTAAAATTCTCGCCTGTTTTAAAAATGGCCATATATTCGATGCCACGGGAAACGTGTCCTCTACCTGGCAATATTGGATTCAACTTGCACCAACAGTGCACCGATGTGGCGAACATAAGTTTCAGGGATTCACAAACTTGCTAATACTGTATCCCTCCCGCCCCGCCATCACAAACCCAGAACACTGTCTAGCCTATGATGCGACATTGCAGTCTACGGTGCCAATGAATCTGAATTGAAAGTGATTCGTGTTATCGGTAAGAGAACAGTTTTTTGTTAGTAACTAGTTTCGTAATGGAAGAAAATTAGAGGTATTTATATGATGCGGCCTTTAAACTGAAAGTAACAGCATATGCAGAAGAACATGGAGACAGAGCAGTTGACCGGCATTTCGGCCCTCCACCAACAGAAAAAAACCAGTCATGATTGGTGGGTTAGTAAAGAAGAACTGAGAAAATGAGGAAAACTAAATAGGTAAATAGAGGATTGAATGCAAAATAGCCAAATCTGGAAGGTGTACTGAAATGGAGTCAAGGTTACCGTCAAAATGGCATTGGAATTAACAAAAAAATGATGCCAGTATACACTTGTAAGGTAGCGCTACAGTGTAACTTAATAGACTCTAAGGGTGGAGTTGGTTGGGCTACAGGTTTATAAAGGGTCATGGACTTAGCCTCAGAGCCAAACACAAAATATTCCAGAAAATGCTACAAGAGTATGAAGAGAAAACATTACGTTTCCATCGGTTAATTATTCAACATAGAAAGAAACCAATGTGGAACTAAGCCAAATAGCGAATATGGACGGAACTCCTCTGACATTCCATATGTCGAGTAACAGAGCTGTTGCTGTGAAAGATGCTAGAACTGTACCTATAAAAACAAGTGAACATGAAAAAAATAAAATGCACTGCACTGTTGTAATTTCGTGTTCTGCTGACGGTTCTAAACTTAATCAAATGATCATTTTCAAGCGCAAAACAATGCCAAAAGTTTCTGGAATAACGCGTGGTGTTGTTGCTCATGTATATGACAAGAACTGATATGAAATTATGGTTTAACAGTGTGGGAGAGAAGGAAAGGTGCTTTATTGAAGAAGAGTTCTCTCCCTGTAATAGATCGAATGGAACAAATAGATGATGGATGAAACCCAACATGAATTCACGCCGAACGGAGCTTTAAAACGATCTACAATGAATCAATTGTGTCAGCGGATAAAATAGTCGTGGCCTACAGCGACAAAAAACGTTATTTTAACCCCATGCGGGTCCGGGGGTTAGAATAGGCCTGAGTTATCCCTGCCTGTCGTAAGAGGCGGCTAAAAGGAGTCTCACACTTTTCGGCCCTATAAGTTCAGGTCCCATTCTATGATTTGACCTGCCACTTTCCAAATTCTACAGAACTGTGGGCCATATGGGGAAGGTCGCCTTGCGTGGTGCATGAGTTATCCGTAGTGCCCTTAGATTCGACCTCCTTTTGTCATGTCCACCTGCAATTCAAATATTTGTGCGAGGACAGTAAGTCATCTTCTAGCGTTGTCTCCTCTCCTCTTTCGCCCTCATGATAGTATTGGATTTCTCTACGCTCATTGTCCAGCACGGTGGCAGTCCGTTGTGGTGGGGCCGTCATGTACCCATTTGATGGTAGTCCCTGACAACACAGGGATCACACACTGCTTATGCCTGAGCTGTAAACTCCCCACCTATGATAAGGAGTAGATGCTTGTCTTCCTGGGGCATCAGGACTTCCGGCAATGGCCATAATGCCAGGTGGCCTTTGCTGTGGTTGGTTTGCGCCCGTGGGGAGAAGCCCTGATTGGAATGGGTGGCATCAGGGTGGATGACTGGCAATGAAGCGGTCTAAGTCATATCTTGCTGGTGACCATACAGCCCCAGCAGTCTCTAAGAAGGGCCAGATCGAGTACAATGCTGACGGATATGACTAAATCGTTTCCCTCCCTCGCTACACCATGGGAGGAACGTATGGCTACAGAAAGAAGAGAGCCGTATTCGCCTTGGTATTTAGTCTGTAGCAGAATGGACAAGGACTCCTTTCTACCTATGAAGCCTCAATTTTTTGTTGAACATCTTGAGGAATAGTTTGGGAAAGTGACAGCGCTGTCCAAGAAGAGAAGCGGTGTAGCCTTGATGTAGACAGCATCCCCATCCCAATACCGGGCGTTACTCGCTTGTGACTGGCTAGGTGATATTCCTGTTTCTGTCACTCTCCATAAAAGCTTCAGCATGGTCCTGGGTATTATTTTCCATCACGATCTCCTCTTGCAGTCTGACCACGAGCTCCGCGCCAATCTAGAACGACAGGGTGTTCATTTCATATGGCGCGTTTGTAGAGGACCCAAAGACAATAGGGTTCCTACCAGTGCCTTCATCTTGGCCGTTGAGGGCGATTCACTGCCTGAAAAGGTCAAGGTGAAGGTTTACCGCTGTGACGTTAAACCATAGTCCCTCCCCCAATGTGGTGCTTTCAATGCTGAAATTAGGGCACATGTCTTTCCACTGCACTTCCAACGCCACATGTCGAGACTGCGGACGTCCACTGCCTTCTCCCACCTGTATCAACTGCAGAGAGCAACACGCCCCATGCTCGCCAAACTGCACAGTACCCCAAAAGGAGCGGATAATCATGGAGTACAAGACCCTGGACCGGTTGACTTACCAAGAGGCTGAACGTAAATTTGAACGATTACATCCCATTCGTTTGAGGTCTACATATGCTGCAGCTACATTACCATCTCCATCACAAGTACCAGTCGTACCACACTCTGTGCCACGAACAATGGGCCCTCTGGGCCTCCAGAATACAAATGTCCCCTTGTTGGTAGAGGGAAAATCTCCTTCCGTTGCTCCCAAAGCACCGACTTTGGGAGCAAGGTTGCCCCCCTCCCCCCCCCCCCCGCCCCAATGCAGGGAACATCGGTCCGCTCCCCCCAGCTGGAGAGGCAACAGTGGCTCCTCTCGTGTGGAAGGGGTCCCTTAGGATCCTCTCTCCCAAGGTCTCCACTAAAGCCACAGCAGACATAAGGAGCCATTAGCTGCTGGACAGAGAGCTTCACAGTCTTCCTCCATGCCTGAAGCTACTTCAGAGAAGTTCTCCCTGCAAGCCCTTAAAAAGAAGCGACAGGGCAAGAAAACTAAGAAGTCTACTAAGAAAAAGGACCCTCTAGTGGCCCCAACACCACCACTCCCTACCATTTCTGCACTTATGGATATGGTGGAGAGCACAGCTTCCCCTCAGGACCTGGATCTCACTGATGCCTCATCCACAATAGGAATAGATGCAAATTCTCCATCAGTGGCAGCAGGTGACTATGAGGCGTAACCTGCCTCCTTGCACGCTTCATGCCTTCCCAGCCTTACGACAACGTCATCCTCCAGTAGAATTTCTGTGGTTTTTTCCACCACGTGGCTGAGCTATGGCAACTGTTAAGTTTTACAACTGCTTCCTGCATTTTCATCCAGGTAACCTGGTTCCCGCCAATGTAGACCCCTGTCCTTCGCGGTTATAGGAGATATTACAAGAACTGTAGCGACTATGATAGAGGGTCAGTGAAGTTTGTGTCTACGTCCTGAACCTAGCATGCGGTGAACCTGGGCCTCTTCAAGCCCCTTTTGAAGCTGTGGCTGTCAGGATAAGGCCGACGCATGAAATAACTGTGTGCAACTTATATATTCCTCCAGACGGTGCAGTACCCCTGAAGGCATTGGCAGCAGTGATTCATCAACTCCATAAACCTTTCCCACTTTTGAGAGATTTTAACTTCCATCCTCCCTTGTGGGGCGGCACTGTACTTACTGGCCGAGGTAGAGATGTCGAAACATTCCTGTCTCAACTAGACCTCTGCCTCTTAAATAATGGGGACCCCACACATTTCACTGTGGCTCAGGGCATTTACTCGGCCATTGATTTATCCCTCTGCAACCCAGGCCTTCTCCCATCTGTCCACTGGAGAGCTCACGATGACTTGTATGGTAGTGACCACATTCCCATCTTCCTGTCACTCCCCCAACGCCATTACGCCAGACGTCTACCAAGATGGGCTTTAAACAAGGCAGGCTAGGGAAGCTTTCACCTGTGCTGTCACTGCTGAAATCTCCACCACATGGTACCATTGATGTGGTAGTTGAGCAGATCACTAGAACGATCATTTCTGTGGCGGAAAACACGATACCTTGTTCTTTGGGGTGTCCCCGGCGAAAGTCAGTACTTTGGTGGTCGCCGGAAATCGCTGAGGCCATTAATAAGAGTCAGCGAGCTCTACAGCGGCATAAGCGCCACCCTTCCCTAAAGCACGTAATAGCTTTTAATCGGCTCCGTACCCGCGTTCGCCAACTTATAAAAAGACGGAAGCAGGCGTTTTGGGAGGGGTACGTCTCGACCATTTGGTGCCATACGTCACCTTCCCAAGTCAGGACGAAGATCAGACGTGTTTGTGGGTACCAGACCCCGAAAGGTGTTACTGGCATTAACATCAAAGGCGTGTTATCTTACCGACGCAAACACAATTGTCGAGAACTTTGCTGAGCACTATGCTTGAGCTTCCACGTCAGCATTTCGCACCCTCAAACGGCGGATGGAAAGCCCTCTCGTTCTCTGAACGTCACAGTGTACTGTATAATGCTCCATTTACAGAGTGAGAGCTCCTCAGCGTCCTTGCACATTGCCCCTGCACAGCTCCTGTGCCAGATCGGATCCACAGTTAGATGATCAAACATCTCTCGCCCAACTACAAGCGACATCCCCTTGTTATCTTCAACCGGATCTTGTGCAGTGACGTCTTTCCATTGCAGTGACGGGAGAGCACCATCATTCCAGTGCTCAAACCCGGTAAAAACTCGCTTGATGTGGATAGCTATCGGCCCATCAGCCTCACCAACGTTCTTTGTAAGCTGTTAGGATGTATGGTAAGTCGGCGGTTGTATTGGGTCCTGGAGTCACGTATCCTACTGGCACCATGCCTGGGTGGTTTCCGCCAGGGTCGCTCTACCATTGATAATGTAGTTTTCCTCGAGTCTGCCATCCGAACAGCCTTTTCCAGAAGCCAACAACTGGTTGCTGTCTTTTTTGATTTACGAAATGTTTACTACACGACTCGGTGACATCATATCCTTTCGGACCTAAGGGGCCTGCTCCCGATTTTTATCCAAAATTTCCTATCGCTCCGTACTTTCCAAGTTGGTGACACCCATACTTCCCCCATATCTAGGAGAATTGGGTTCTGCAGGGCTCTGTATTGAGTGTATCTCTATTTTTAGTGGCCATTAAAGGTCTAGCAGCAGCTGTCGGGCTGTCGGTCTCACCTTCTCTGTATTCAGACGACTTCCGCGTTTCGTACTGCACCTCCAGTACTGGTGCTGCCGAGCGGCGCCTACAAGGAGCCATCCACAAGGCTCAGCCATGGGCTCTAGCCCACGGCTTCCAGTTCTCAGTTTTCAGCCGCGAAGTTGTGTGTCATGCACTCCCGTCGGCGTCGTATCGTTCATCCAGAACGAGAACTTTACCTTAATGACGATCCACTCACTGTAGTGGAGACATACCGATTCTTAGGACTGGTTTTCGACGCCCAATTCACGTGACTTCCTCATCTTCGTCAGCTGAAGCGGAAGTGCTGGCAGCACCTCAATGCCCTCCGCTGCTTGAGCAACACCAACTGAGGTGCACATCGCTCTAGGCTGCTGCAGCTCTACAGAGCCCTTGTTCAATCCCGCCTTGATTATGGGAGTGTGGTTTACGGTTCGGCCACGCCCTCAGCGTTGCGTTTACTCGACCAGTGCACCACTGTGGCGTTCGCCTAGCGACGGGAGCTTTTAGAAAGAGGCCAGTGACCAGTGTCCTGGTGGAGGCCGGTGTCCCTCCTTTGAAGGTCAGGCTTGCACAACTGCTCGCCTGTTGCGTTGCACACGTTCGTAGTTCTCCTGCGTATCCGAATTACCGTCTCCTTTTCCCAACCACGGAAGTTCATCTCCAGCATCGGTGGCCCAGGTCAGTGCTTACGATTGCGGTTCGCGTCCAGTCCCTGAACTGGAGTGCTTCCCATTACCACCTCTCCTAGAGGTACATTTACTTACACCTCCACGGTGTATACCTAGGCCGCAGATTCTTCTGGACCTTTTACATATTCCTAAGGACTCTTTTAACCCGGCGGCTCCCCGCTATCACTTCATCTTGATTCTCGACATGTGCCTGGGCCATGAAGTTTACATCGACGGCTCGATGGCTGATGGTCACGTAAGCCTTGCGTATGTTCATGGAAGACATATTGAATAGCACTCCTTGCCAGATGGCTGCAGTGTTTTCGCTGCAGATCTGGCGGCCATATCTGTGCTCTTGAGCACATCCGCTCATTTTTTGGCGAGTCATTTCTCCTGTATACTGACTCCTTGAGCAGCCTACAAGCTATCGACCAGTGCTACCCACGCCATCCTTTGGTAACGTCCATCCAGGAGTCCATCTAAGCCCTGGAACGGACCCGTCATTCAGTGGTGTTTGCGTGGACCCCAGGTCACGTCGGAATCCCGGGCAACGAACTTGCCGACAGGCTGGACAAACAGGCTATGTGGAAACCGCTTCTGGAGATGGGCATCTCCGAAACTGACCAGCATTCTGTCTTACGCCGCAGGGTTTTTCGGCTTTGGGAGACAGAATGGCATAACAGTACACACAACAAACTGCTTTTCATTAAGGAGACTACGCATGTGTGGAAGTCTCCCGTGCAGTCCTCTCGCAAGGAATCGGTTGTCCTCTGCCAGCTTCGCACTGGCCATACGCGGCTAACGCATGGTTACGTCCTCCGTCGCGAGGACCCACCTCGGTGTGCTGTGGCTCACAAATGACGGTCGTCCACCTCTTGCTCGACTGCCCACTTTTAGCCGCTCTGCGGTGGACTTTTAAGTTTCCCAGCACCCTACCTTCGATGTTGGGAGGCAATGCCTCAACAGCAGCTTCATTTTTACGGTTTCTTGGTGAGGATGCGTTTTATCATTTGATCTAAGTTTTAGCGCATGTCGTTTGTCCCTCTGTGTCCTCCACCCTAGTGCTTTTAGCGTAGAGGTTTTAATGTGTTGCAGAGTGGCTGGCTTCTCCTTTTTATTCTCATGGACAGCCAGCCATGGTAATTTGCTTTCTTGTTTTAATCTCTGCAACCTGTTTCTTGCGTCTCTCTGTGGTTTCCTTGCCCAGTTTTCGCCATTTTTGTATTTGTTGCCCTTCTGTCGTTCTCGTGGTTTTTTCCTTTCTTCCAGTTGTGTTTTGTATGTCTCTGTTGTTTTACTCCCACTCTTGTGGAATTATTTTAATCGGAACGAGGGACCGATGACCTAGCAGTTTGGTCTCTCCCCGCTCTTTTCAACCAACCAACCAACCATTATTTTAAATCTTTCAAGAAGTGTGGCATAAGTAATGCCCTTGATGGCAGCGAAGACCATCTTATATATGACGAGGACAACGAAGATGACAAAGACGAACAAGAAGAAGAAGAAGAATGTTCAGTTGAAGATTTTCAGGTATTTTATAAGTCAGTTCGGTTTTATAAACTACGAATTTTTTTGTATGGCTTTGCAACCTAATAATAAAAATGGTAAAATGTTATTTCTTTCACTCAGTTGGTTAAAAATTAAGGTACGTCCTATAGTCCGTAGCGTCTTACAGTCCTTAAGATACGGTATCGACTTGGGAGAGGGATGACACCGCAGCATTGGGAAAATACGCACCAATCCAATCTATACAAGATGTCATGGGACCTATGTCCAGGTCTTGTTGTGAGTTGGCCCACTGAGTTCCCGATCATATTGTATACCAATGTTCTGCGTTAAACTCAAAATCTCTCCGGAGCTTCTGACGGGTAGAAACGCCAAGTCAGCGGCCCCTATGAGAGGAGTGGTTCTGTGTGCTGGAAGAGGGTTTCACCCTTCCTCTTCTGTCTCCAGTCGTCATAAACAACCGAGTATGTCACTAGCTGTGCTGTGCAGACTGTCCACGTTCGTGCCGAAGACAGCATCTCAATTAGTAGACCTTGGGGGTGTGCTGCACGGGCCGGTTCTAGGCCCACTGCTGAGCTCTCTGTATACAGCCGATGTCGTTCGTCGTCGTTTACAGGCGTCATGCGACATCCTAGGAGCCTGGGCTAGGAAATGGCGGCTCCAGTTAAATGCTGCGAAAAGCCAGATTGTCAAAATAATGCGACTTAGATTGTCTATGGATCTTCAGCCGTTGCGCATCATGGGAGGTCCCATACCCTGGTCTCGCGCGGCTAAGTATCTAGATGTAATTCTTGATAGGAACCTTACCTGGACGCCACACGTTCCTGAGATCTGGGGGAAAGCGCATGCCCATTTGAAGGCGCCTTACCCCCTGTTAACTACGGAACCAACGTTTTCTCGACACTGTGGGATTACGCTATATCTAGCACTGATCCGACCACTGCTAGAATATACGTCCGCAGTGTGGGGAAACGCAGGCGATACCCATATTCGTCAGCTCCAAGTGGTGCAAGGTAGAGCTCTGCAACTCTGCTTGCATTTACCGCGATATTACCCGACCTGGGCCTTGCACGAGGAACCAGCCATAAAACAGACTGCCAGGCGGTTCTATGAAACGTCGCGGAAGTCTGACAATCGGCTGGTTTCAAGTCTGGGAAACCAGCAGCACAGACGATGGACCACCACGTGGCCCAGTCTGCTTCGGCTGTGTGCTAGGCTCAAAACAAACGCATCAGTGCATACGATGCAGAGACGACAGACAAAACAGTCAGGTGCAAACTAAGCACACTTCGAGGGAATGCAGGAACAGTTTTCCAAAACAGCCTGCGCAAAACTGACAGTTAGGTCTGTTCGAATTCAAATGGCTCTAAGAACTATGGGACTTAACATCTGAAGTCATGAGTCCCCTAGACTTAGAACTACTTAAACCTAACGACATCACACACATCCATGCCCGAGGCAGGATTCGAACCTGCGACCGCAGCAGGAGCGCGGTTCCGGACTGAAGCGCCTAGAACGGCTCGACCACAACGGCCGGCAGTTAGGCCTGTCGATTAGGAAAAGAGCTGGTACGCTGTGCAGATTTTGGTGGTTCAAGCCAGCATTTCTCAAAATAATTCATGTTCTGAGCTGTCTAAAACTTTCAGGCATAAGTGACTGTATCTTTTACGGCGGCAGGCCTCAATAGATTCTCCTCGATTTTCAAGTCGCACCACCTGTGGGATATGTTAGCCGGTAATATTAGATGACCTTCCAGTTAACTGGTATGATAGTTGTCTCACACGATTATCTAGGGTTGCGACAGAAGTACTTTGCACATCATTGTGCGCGATCATTTCAGCATACTAGATTGTTTCCGTTTCTTGCAGTCTACGAATGTAAAATCGCACTGCTGAACTACTGAGTAACAAATCTACAATCCTTGATTACTCGCTTTTCCTTGGTCTTTATTTGAACCATTATTCTGTAAATGGATGTATTTCAAACGAGTTTTAGAAATATGTCATTCGAGAACGGTTTTATTATGTTATTTAGCTCTTGGCCGCCAATGAACATTGTCTGAAACACTTGGTGACGTTACGGTTAACAAGTACAGTGGTGACTGAGGAAAGCGCACTGCGTTGCATGTGTTTTAAGGAAAGTTGTGCATATACTATCAAGTGGTTCAGCGTGTTCTCGTGAAATATCACGTTAAAAACTCGCGGGAAGCCGACCTAGGCGCCCTCGCCACCAGGTGCCATAATATTATGGTCGACTAATGCAGTCGTGTTGACGACTACTGGATGCCTGACGATACCATTTGGGCTTAATTAACGTAATTCTGCTCCGTAAGAATCACCTGTAATCATCACAGGTCAACTGACGTGATCAGCTTGTGTGGCATTATAACTGCCCAATTAGACATCGTACAAAAACCTGTAAACAGTACGAAAACATTGTGGCCTATGTCCCATTGCCATTGACTAAAATAATTAACCGTGTGTGATTCTGACCACTTTATTCACAAAGGAAATAAAATGGATCTTGACCACATAGCGGTCCACGATGTGAATGACACTCTAACTGCATCGAAATTTTTATGCTTTATCTGTAGAGAATCCAGACTCAGCCTCGTGACAAGTTGGTTGCCAACAGTGCTAACAAACTGTACTCGCTTATGAGACAATTTAATCATATTCTCTAACTGTGTTTCGCACTTAGCATTTTCGCTTTGTCCGAAAATCGTTTTACGTTAATCCGTCACCAAGAAGCGAACAAGACGATTCTGTAGCACTTCTCTACCCATTTGAATGACCTCACTATGAACAGAGCATTAAATAAGGAAAAAGAGGATGAAGGAATGTGTGTGGGTTCTGAGGATGATGATATCCGACAATAATATACACGTCAAAACAAGTTCTGCATCACCCCAGTTCCCAAAACTCCTGAAGATAGACTTAACTGTGGATATTGTATCATAGACACAGTTCCTTTGACTGTTCAGAGATGTCATTAAACCCGCCCAAAGATGTAAACAATTATGCATGAGCAGCGCCTATTAGACGGGTGGCGGGGTCCGACAGCCGATCACCACCAGGATGGAAGTACACGGCCCGTGTTGTCTGTAGTTCAACCATGCCTAGAGGGTCAATAACGCGATTCGATCACGTCCGCATTGTTACTTTGTGCTAGGAAGGGCTCTCAACAAGGGAAATATCCAAGCGTCTCGAAGTGAATCAAAGCGATTTTGTTAAGACATAGAGAATATACAGAAAGACAGGAACTGTCGATGACATGCCACGCTCAGGCCGCCCAAGGGCTACTACTACAGTGGATGAACGCTACCTAACGGATTACAGCTCGGAGGAACCCTGACAGCAACGCCACCATGTTGAATAATGCTTTTCGTGCAGCCACAGTACGTCGTGTTAAGACTCAAATTGTGCGCAATAGGCTGCATAATGTGCAACTTCACTTTCGACGCACTTGGCGAGGTCCATCTTTGCTACCACGACACCATGCAGCGCGTTACAGATGGGACCAACAACATGCTGAATGGACCATTCAGGAATGGCATCACGTTCTCTTCACCGATGAGTGTCGCATATGCCTCCAACCAGACAATTGTCGGTGACGTGTTTGGAGGCAATCCGGTCAGGCTGAATGCCTTAGACACACTGTCCAACGAGTGCACATCAATTTTGCAGAATGAAAGGTCCATTCAATACCCATTCCTCCCCAACGAAGCGTTTGCGGACCTATGTTCATATAACATTTTTGGTTCAGAATTACTTATACTGCCATTGTGTAAAATATTGACCTTTCCTCCCCAAACACCCTGTATATGCAGACTAAAGCGACGAACGAAAATTTGTACCACTAGGCAGAGGTGCTAAAGGCTAACCACTACACGACTCAGGCACAGTATTGTTCGACTTTAGAGGGAATACCAAGTGGTATGAGGCGTGAATGGGGATGTGCATTGAGGAGGGAGGCTGCTAGGGTAGTCCGTTCAGTTGTACAAAGCCACTGTGTCAGTGTGCCGCAGTGGTGTGACCAGGAGATCTGGGTTCGAATCCTGGCGTTGGTTCATATTTTCATTCGTCGCTTCTGTCTTCATATGTACAACAGAGAAAATTTGCCTTCATTGTCACTGTTGTTCATATTCTGTACTTCATGCCTCAACTGCAAACAGCAAATATGGATCGAAACAATCTCATGAAATGAGGTTCCTGTCCAGCAACATCTGATGATGTAAGTATGAACTATATTTTGTCTGGCTATAGAATGAGTTCGGCGTTTTCGATACTGTTTTGTTAGCCTAGAAAATTTCTCTCATTACCAACGCATTGAAATGATGAAATGTTAGTAACAGTATAGTGGTTTTGTTCATTGCATTAGAGTTTAATCACTGACCACAGATTTACCAAGCAGAGATGGAAATACTGACGCTAAACGTTTGAAAATAAGGAAAAAAAGACTTATAACATCCTGTCAATGACGAGATCGAAAGTCACTGTCGCTTTTCGAGATTCAGAATGAAGAATATGGAACCTCAGTAGACAAAAGACTCAATTTGATAACAATGAAACGTCTTAGAACGAAGACAAGTCCTAAAATCATTAGGAATCACTTTTTACATTAGAAAATGTAAAACAGTCCACCAACATGTTTCACATATCTGGTTTCTGAAAATTTAAATAGCTTACATACATTCAGAACCCAGTGCTATCCAAGAAACTTGAGTGTAAATGAACACAACTTTGGAATACAGGATAAGACACATCGATGTTGTGTGTAAGCGCAGGCACTATTACTGACAGCAATTAAAATTCAGACATCCTGCAGAGTACATGTTGTATTACTATACATTCGGTTGAATGTCTCGTAGCTCTTTCTTATCGCGTCATAAATTTGCGAGGCTGTAGCAACGTGGGAAGGGACGAGATAATTGTGACCTCATTGCACGTGCCGTTCGCGTACATCAGCCCATCGACCAGTGTACACACGAGTCCTGTCGTGCGGTCTATCACTAACGAGCCGATCGTACCCTAAGCCGGCCTTAAAGTGGCGGCAATTAAGGAGGCACTTGAGGGCCTGGGAGAAGGGGCGCTTGCAGCAGAGAAGCACGCGACCGACTTCTCGGCCTTCCGAACCCGACGGCAAACTTGGAGGCAATGAGGAAGGCCATCATCCCACTCAGTAAGGTACGCTCTAAGACTTCACAGTCGTTATTATTAATTGTATCTATGTTCACTCTATTACTACACTGATTCCCTTCTGCAGTTCATCTACTAAAAATTCATATTGGTACACTGAGGTGAGAAAAGTCTTGTGATACCTCCCAGTATTGTGTTGGACCTCCTTTTGCATGTTGTAGTGCCGCGATTTGACTCATGGACTCAACAAGTCGTTGGATGTCTCCTGCAGAATTACTGAGGCATGCTGACTCTATAGCCGTTCATAATTGCGAAGCTGTTGCGTTGCAGGATTTTGTGCACGATCTGGCGTCTCGATTATGTACCAAGAATGTTCGATGGGATTCATGTCGGGCGATTTGGTTGGCCAAATCATTCGCTGAGATTGTCCAGATGTTCTTACTTGGTACACTGTCATCCACAAAAATTCCATTGTTGTTTGGGAACATGAAGTCCATCAATGGCTACAAAAGGTCTCCAAGTAGGTGAATAAAACCATTCCCAGTGAATGGTCGGTTCAGTTGCACCAGAGGACCCAGTGCATTCCCTGTAAACACAGCCCACACCATTATGGAAATACTACCAGCTTGCTCAGTGCCTTGTTGAGAACTTGCGCCCCTGGCTTCTGGATTCACAGCACACTCTAACCCCTACATCAGCTCTTACAAATTGAAATCGGGACTCATTTGACTAAGTCACGGTTTTCCAGTCGTCTAGGGTCCAACCGATATGGTCACGAAACCCAGGAGAGGATCTGCAGGAAATGTCTTGCTATTATCAAAGGCACTCTCATCGGTCGTCTGTTGGCAAATGACTCTGAGCACTATGGGACTTAACATCTGTGGTCATCAGTCCCCTAGAACTTAGAACTATTTAAACCTAACTAACCTAAGGACTTCACACACATCCATGCCCGAGGCAGGATTCGAACCTGCGACCGCAGCGGACTGAGCGCCTAGAACCGCTCGGCCACCGTGGCCGGCGGTCGTCTGTTGCCGTAGTCCATTAACGCCATATTTCGCCGCACTGTCCTAAAGGATACGCTCATCGTACGTCCCATATTGATTTCTGGAATTATTTCAGGCAGAATTGTTTGTCTGGTAGCAATGACAACTCGACACAATCGTCCCTGACTCTATAGCCGTTCATAATTGTGAAAGTGTTGCCGCTGCAGGATTTTGTGCACGATCTGACCTCTCGATTAAGTCCCACGAACATTCGATGGGATTCATGTCGGGCGATCTGGTTGGCCAAATCATTCGCTGAGATTGTCCAGATGTGGAGCAAGAATGATGCAATGAATGTTGCTGTTGATCACTGTAATGGAAACTAGGAAACTTAAATAAGATTTAATATAGTACACTGGTATGTAAAACTTAAGGACTAAAGTAACTTTCGCATGATGCGTCACTGCCAACTAAGATAGCTCGATGAAGCTGTTATCATACACTTAGAAAATGTAACAGGTCTTCTAAGGAGACTGCCTACACTATGCTTGTCCGTCCTCTTTTAGAATACTACTGCGCGTTGTGGGATCCTTACCAGATAGGACTGACGGAATACATCGAAAAAGTCCAAAGAAACACGGCACGTTTTGTATTATCGCGAAATATGGGAGAGAGTGTCACAGAAATGATACAGGATTTGGGCTGGAAATCATTAAAAGAGGCGTTTTTCTTTGCGACGGAACCTTCTCACCAAATTCCAATCACCGACTTTCTCCTCCGAACGAGAAAATATTTTGTTGACACTGACCTACATAGAGAGGAACGATCACCACGATAAAATAAGGGAAATCAGGGCTCGTGTGGAAAGATATAGGTGTTCATTCTTTCCGCGCGCTATACGAGATTGGAATAACAGAGAGTTGTGAAGGTGGTTCGATGAATCCTCTGCCAGGCACTTGAATGTCATTTGCAGAGTATCCATGTAGATGTAGATACACAGAAAGAACTGTTATAGTGTAGTAAAGAGGGTAATTGTGTAAAAACGCAATGAGACGAACAGGAATGGCACTTTTATTCAAAGAAAAACTGCATTGAAGTAACCTGGGTTTATGATGGTCCCCTGGACGTTACAATAGGGAGTGTGATCACCACGGCATGCTCTGCGATGTACTCGCGTGCTGACGTCAATATTGGTGAGGAGTTTTTGTGGCAGGGCGTTCCATTCTTCCACCAGCGGAACTGATAACTGCTGGATGATCGTCCGTGCCTGTAGACGCGCTGCAATGCGTCTTCCCAACATGTTCCATACATGATGGATAGGATTTAAATCGGGGAATGGGACAGGCCAGTTATTCTCCGCGTAGCCTCTCGTTCTAAGAGCTTTGCTGTTCGATGCGGTCGCGCATTTTCGTGCATAAAACTTATGCCATTAGCGAAGACACACACGGAGGAGGAGTACAGTGTCACGATAACGCTCAACGGTGATTGTACTGTGTTGAAAGGTTTGTAGGCTAGTACACCAATGAAATATGATTTTGGAACATGCCTTGTTCGAAAATTACGAATGAGCCCGAAGAAAACGGATGACTCATAGCACGAGTTCAGAAAATATCGTTCTTATGAAACATAACCAGCTCCTTTTGTCCTGAAGTAATGAATGCTATTGACAGAGGATCTCAGATTGATTCCATACTTATAGTGTTCTCGTAGCCTTTTGATGCCGTTCCTTACAATTCTATCAAATCAAATCGCATGCCTTTGGGGTAAAGTCTCAGTTGTGTGACTGGAGTCGTCATTTCTTGTCAGAGAGGTCACATTTTGCAAAATGATTTAGACAAAATTCCGTGTGGTGCGAGAAGTGGCAAGTGGGCCCAAATAATTAAAAGTGTGATATCGCCTACATGAATACTAAGAGGAATCCGTTGAATTTCTGTTTCACGATAAATCACACAAGTCTAAATCCTATCGTTTCAACTAAATACTTACGGGTAACAATTACGAACAACTTGGACTGGGATTATCACATGGCTAATGATACAGGGAAGGCGGACCAAAGACTGCCCTTTATTGACAGAAGGCTTAAATGATGCAAGAAATCCATTAAAGAGACTGCCTATATTACGCCTGCCAGTCCTTTGTTGGAGTACTGCTTTGCGTTATGCGATCCTTATCAAATAGGATTTATGGAGGAAGACATCGAAAAAGTTCGAAGAAGGGTAACTCGTTTTGTATTATTGCGAAATAAAGGAGAGAGTTTTACGGATGTGATATGTGAGTTGGGGTGTCAGTCACAAAACAAAGGCGTTTTACGTTGCGGCGAGATAATTTTACGTAATTTCAATCACCAACTTTCTCCTCCGAATGCGGAAATACAAGGGTGAGTCAAATGAAAACCTTAAATTTGTAATAACAAATCGAAATTTCGTGCCGTTATCCTGTAAGTTGGTAAGTGTGCTACAAACAGCGTGCACAGTGGCCTACAGGTGGCAGCATAGTGCAGATGCACACATACCGTCGCACTATCAGTGTAAAGACGGCCGCCCCACTTGCGACTTGCACCATGGAAGAACAGCGTTCTGTTATTCGGTTTTTGTTTAGTGAAGGTGTGAAACCTATTGAAGTTCATCGACGAATGAAGGTTCAGCACGGTGATGCATGTCTGTCACAGCAGCAAGTCTGCGAATGGAGTAGGAAGTTCGCAAATGGTGTGACATCAGTGGAAGATGCTCCTCGTCCAGGTCAGGCACAACGAGTTGTGACTCCGCAGAACATTGCAGCAGTTGAAGCCATAGTGAAGGGAAACCGCCAAGTGACATTGAATGACACTGCAGCATGTTTACAGATTAGTCATGGATCAGCACACCACATTGCGCATGATGTGCTCCAGTTTCACAAAGTGTCTGCAAGATGGGTGCCATGGCAGCTGACTCCTGAAATGAGAGAACGACGAGTTGATGCTTGTGAAGAACTTCTTCGGCGCTTCGAACGAGAAGGTGATGGCTTCCCTGCAAGAATAGTTACTGGGGACGAAACCTGGGTTCACTTCCACCAACCAGAAACGAAGAGAGCGAAAAAGGAATGGCGCCATTTCTCCTCACCAAGTGATTTCCATGTGTTTGGACCACTCAAAGTTCTGTTCTGATGAAGAGGTACACCACGCGGTGGATGAGTGGGTTGCGCGGACTACCAAAAGGTTTTTTTTTTGTAAAGGGATTTATGCACTTTGTAAGGGCTGGAGGACTTGACAGCTTTGTACCACTTCTGCACAATAAATAATATTTAAAAAAAATATTTAAGGTTTTCATTTGACTCACACTCGTATGTTGACCCTCCCCTATATGGAGAGAAATGATCATCGCAATAATAGAAAAGAAATCAGGGCCGTAGTGGGAAGATTTAAATGTTCATTTTCCCTCGCCGTTTTCGAGTGTGGAACGACAGAGAAACAGTGTGAAAGTGGTTCATTGAATCCTCTGCCAGGACTTAACAGTGGGGCGCAGAGTAGTCTTATAGATGCAGACACCTCCCCACACCACAACATCTTCACTACCAAAACGATCACGTTAGACAGTGTTACTGGACGCATTACATGTTCCCACGTCTCGCTTTATGAAGGTGCGTCCAGTATTATCGAACACGATCGTTTTGGTGGCCCGGGTGTTATGGTTTAGAGAGGCGTAATGTTGCATGGGCGTACTGACATCCAAATACCTGAAAACGGTATAGTCACCGGTCAGAGTTATTGTCACCGTACTCCTTCCCCCCTGTGTGTATTTTCAGGGGTGCTGTCTTCATTTTTATCGATGTTAATGCACGAGCGCATCGAACTGTGCAGATTGGAGGAGCTCTTGCAACGAGAGGACATTTGGCGAGTGGATTGGCCTGCTTGTTCCTCCCACTTAAATCCCATCGAAGACGTGTGGTATGCGTTGGCGAGACGTACTTCAGCAAGTCTAGATGCACCAATGATCGTCCAACAGTCGTCAACCGCTCTGGGAGAGAAATGGAACGCCATTAACAACCTTGTGGCAAACATTGGAGCACATTGCAGAACATGCGTAGCCGCCTGTGGTGCTCACACACCCTGTTAAGAACGATGTTCCGCCTTTTGTAATGTCCAGAGGACGATCATGAATCGCGGTGACTTCAGAGTAAATACTGTCTTTGAATAAAAGTGTCGTTTCTGTTCGTCTCACTGGGTATTTATTTCGGTTACTTTCTGTACTACACTGTAGCGGTTCTTTCCATGTATGGTCCACGTTTCAACGAGCTGTGCTACTTGGCAGTCATACATCATGCAAAAATTACTTTCGTCCTTAAGTTTACCACATCAGTGTATTTTGAGTAGGAAACGGCGGTAGTTGCGCGGGGAATTAATGGGAAGAGAACGAAAGTATTAATCATAATAATAGTACTAATAGGGGTGCTACTAATGGTGAGGATGGTAATCCTACTAATATTAGTAGATGAGTGGCAGTGGAAGGAAGTGGAATACGAGTTCGAATGGAACAATGTAGTGAGTAGTGATAGTAGTGTGTTTCTTTATCATGACGAAGTAAATGATTGCGTGTGAGCTACTGTATCGTTCTGGATTCTCCTCTGTAGTGCAGACCATCGGAAATTATTACATAAGGAGCGATTAAAAATTTTGCGTTTGAAGGCGTTGCTGCACCGAATATACAACGTAGCGCAATTCCGATGCGGGTAGATGAGCACCGGCTTCTATAAAAGGCATTAGTGTGGCATTCGTGCCTACCGAAGTGAGTGCGGTAAACGCGGAAACTTGAACAATGATGACGCCTTTACCACATGTGTCCAAATGGGACCAACGTTTTGTTATTCTTTTCTTGCCTGACGATGACAAACACCGGTAGACGTCCTTGGGAGAATGAAGAATGTGCACGGGGTGGCAAGTCTGTCGAAAACTGCCGCTGGAGTATGGTGCACCAAGCTCCGTGCAGGTCGCGATTCCACACAAGACGTCTGTCGATCTGGGAGGCCAAGTAGAAGTTGCGCCAACGCAAGTGGTAGATATTCGGGCACCAGCCTTACTGTCCTGATCTCTCCCCATGTGATTATCACCCCTTCGATCCCTTAAAAAGTGGTGTTGGAGGCTCGACGATTCCAGTCGGACGATGATGTTCAGGAGACATTTACGAACTTCTTCATTCAGCAGGATACGGTGTTTTGCCGAATATCTTCAGCCTGGTGCATCGGTGGGACGATTTCGTCATTGCTCAAG
This sequence comes from Schistocerca piceifrons, assembly GCF_021461385.2. Taxonomy (NCBI): domain Eukaryota; kingdom Metazoa; phylum Arthropoda; class Insecta; order Orthoptera; family Acrididae; genus Schistocerca; species Schistocerca piceifrons. Next base: position 638,426,319 of record NC_060140.1, on the reverse strand, counting down.
GAGATTTTACACGTTTCACATACCGATTATGCACTGTACGGCATTCGAACGGAAACTTTTTTTATCGCCCTCTACAATTAATGTAAACATGAAGGTAAGATACCATACATCATCAACAGAGCTCAGTTGTCTTCTCAATGTCGGAAATAATTTTCCTTAAATGTAAGTAATATTTCTTGCAAGGAGAGAGAGAGAGAGAGAGAGAGAGAGAGAGAGAGCGAGTGGCGATATTCGTCCATGATTCGTTTCTCACATCTGAAACTTCAGCTGCACAAATTTACATACCTTCGAAAACTATAATGGTTTCTCATACACTACTGGCCATTAAAATTGCTACACTACGAAGATGACGTGCTACAGACGCGAAATTTAACCGACGGGAAGAACATGCTGTGATATGCTTTTCAGAGCATTCACACAAGGTTGGTGCCGGTGGCGACACTTACAACGTGCTGGCATGAGGAAAGTTTTCAACCGATTTCTCATACACAAACAGCAGTTGACCAGCATTGCCTGGTGAAACGTTGTTGTGATGCCTCGTGTAAGGAGGAGAAATGCGTAAAATCACGGTTCCTACTTTGATAAAGGTCGGATTGTAGCTTATCGTGATTGCGGTTTTTCGTACCGCGACATTGCTGCTCGAGTTGGTCGAGATCCAATGACTGTTAGCAGAATATGGAATCGGTGGGTTCAGGAGGGTAATACGGAACGCCATGCTGGATCCCAACGGCGTCGTATCACTAGAAGTCGAGATGATAGGCAACTTATCCGCATGGCTGTAACGGATCGTGCAGCCACGTCTCGATCCCTATAGTCAACAGATGGGGACTTTTGCAAGACAACAACCATCTGCACGAACAGTTCGACGACGTTTGCAGCAGCATGGACTATCAGCTCGGAGACCATGGCTGCGGTTACCCTTGACGCTGCATCACAGACACGAACGCCTGCGATGGAGTACTCAACGACGAACCTTGGTGCACGAATGGCAAAACGTCATTTTTTCGGATGAATCCAGGTTCTGTTTACAGTATCAAGATGGTCGCATCCGTGTTAGGCGTCATCGCGTTGAACGCACATTGGGAACGTGTATTCGTCATCGCCATACTGGCATATCACCAGTCGTGATAGTATGGGTTGCCACTGGTTACGGGTCTCGGTCACCTCTTGTATGCATTGACGGCACTTTGAACAGTGGACGTTACATTTCAGATGTGTTACGACCCGTGGCTCTGCCCTTCATTCGATCCCTGCGAAACCCTACATTTCAGCAGGAAAATACACGACCGCATGTTGCAGGTCTTGTACGGGCCTTTCTGGATACAGAAAATGTTCGACTGCTGTCCTAGCCAGACATTCTCCAGATCTCTAACCAAATGAAAACGTCTGGTGAATGGTGGCCGAGCAACTGGCTCGTCACAATACGTCAGTCACTACTCTTGATGAATTGTGGTATCGTGTTGAAGCTGCATGGGCAGCTGAATCTGTACACGCCATCCAAGCTCTGTTTGACTCAATTCCCAGGCGTATCAAGGCCGTTATTACGGCCAGAGGTGGTTGTTCTGGGTACTGATTTCTCATGGTCTACGCACCCAAATTGCGTGAAAATGTAATCACATGACAGTTCTAGTATAATATATTTGTCCAATGAATATCCGTTTATCATCTCCATTTCTTCTTCGTGTTGCAATTTTAATGGCCATTGCTGGAAAAAAATTAGTACACCTGGAGAGACGAGGCCGGCCGGTGTGGCCGAGCGGTTCTAGGCGCTTCAGTCTGGAACCGCGTGATCGCTACGGTCGCAGGTTCGAATCCTGCCTCGGGCATGGATGTGTGTGATGTCTTCAGGTTAGTTAGGTTTAAGTAGTTCTAAGTTCTAGGGGACTGATGGCCTCAGATATTAAGTCCCATAGTACTCAGAGCCATTTGAACCATCTTTTTTTTTTGGAGAGATGATGTGGATTTTCATCCGATGACAAGATATTCCACCTGGGGATAATGGTAGTACTGATAACGGTTTCAATGTCGTACGCTAAAACAGTGGCATATTTACCTGAGCGCCATCTGAGCCTTCCGTTTATTAGGCAATGCTCACATCTACAAGGCTCAGTGTGGTGCAAACATGTGAAGAAAGCAGGCAACCATGCCACGGAGACGCACGCGTACTTGTTACAGACAGTTGAACGAGTTTGAAGGGATAAAATTGTGACCTTCCAAGGCACAGGTTGGTCCTTTCTCAGTATTACCACACAAGTTGGACGTGCTGCGTGAGTTGCGCAACGATGTTGGAATTAGTGGTCACGTGAACATTCTCACTCCCGTAAACGAGGTTCTGAATGTGCACGCAGCGCAGGATCGTCGTACTGTAAGGGTACCAATGCCAATCATACAGCTACCACAGCATAGATAAAAGGGCTGGCGATTCCAGAGATGTCAACACGAACTGCTGTGAACTGATTATTAGCAGGGGGACTATGGGCACGCACACTACTAACTAGTTATCCACTCACGCCACAGCATGGACGAGCACGGCTTGACTGGTGTCGTCAGAGGATCGCTTAGGAGATGGAATATCGCGCCGTTATCTTCAGCGATGAAAGCAGATTCTGCCTGCATTCATGTGATGGTCGTTTGTGCGTACGGTGTAGACCTGGTGGGCGGTGTCTCATAGAATGCATTCGTCCAAGACCTATTAGCTGTAGCTCTCATTCACCTTTGGTGTCTCTGAAAGGGATGCTAACCAGTGGCCAGTACGTGCAGAATGTTGTTAGACCCGTGTTTTACTGTTCTTGCAACGGTAAGGTGATGTGCTGTTCGAACAGGATAATGCTCTCCCACACGCTGCCCATGAAACTCAAGTGCTCTGCAAGACGTGTAGCAACTTCCCTGGCCAGCACGATTTCTGGACTTATCTCCAATCGAGCACGTTTGGGATAAGACGGGACTAGAAGTGAGTCGTCAATCAAGAGGCCTTAGAGAACTACGTGAAGAGATCGAGCAGGCATGGCATGTCCGAGGACAGTACTCGCCATCTGCATGATCGACTGGAAGCCAGAGTCAGTACCTACAGTGCCGCTTGTGGAGGCTACACCACGAACTAATGGAGGTATTTCAGTATTGGTCGGTACTTGGTACCTCAGAGCTGCATGTGCTATTGATCTATAAATGTTGTTATTTAATGTACACCATGTGCACAATTGCAACAATAAATCTTAAGTACACTGGAATTCTCAAAACGGTGTACTAATTTTTTTCAGCAGTGTATTTACTGCATAGCCGCCTTGACGATGCACTTAGACCCCGCCCCCCTCTCCCCCTTCTTCATCCTCCTCGAAGACTTCACTGCAGATATGTCGGTATGTCGGGTGACGGACGTTGGAGTATCGTACTGACAAATCGAAAAGACAGTTGGCTACAAGACAGTTGGCTACCTGCAGGGACTGTAGGCCGAATAGTGATGAGATGAACTCAGCACACGATCTTAGGATTCTTCCAGTGTTTCTGATGAACAAAGTCATGACAGCTTATGAAATCTTGGTAGATGTTACGAGCAGGGCTTAACCACGAACTGTACGGAACAGATTACTCGAAGCCGGGTTGAGACCACAAGCTGCCGTCCATTGTTTACCGCTGGCACCAGACCACAGACAAAGGAGACTCGCGTAGTGTAGTCAGAGTCAACTGGTACTTTGAGTGGCATTCTGTGGTGTTCAGTGATGAGTTTCGCTTCTGTTTTTGGTGATAAGATCGGCACCAACCGGCCCATATACGATCTGGGCCTCGAAAAACAGCGACTCTCGAGACCCAGACCACTTCAGGTTCTAGAACCTTGGTGTGAAGAGCTAATGTATATAATAGCAGGACTGTTTTACTTGGCAATTCTCGGAAGGAGGCTGAATGCTCGCAGGTACATGTATATGCCGTGAATGGTAAACCCTTCTGTCACACCTTTCATGATCGATGTACCAAATTACACATTCTAGTAGGATAATGTTAATACATACACCACAGTTCACTCAACAGACATCTTGGGGATTGTGTGAATCCTTGGCTAATCTGTTCGATCCCCTGATTTGTTACCCACAGAGCGGTGGAAGACATTATTTCAAACTAATCTCCAGTCATAAATCTTTATAAAAAGACACGGTATGAGTGTCAGGCATGGCAAGAAGTTCCTCAAGATGACATTCAGAGGTGGTTTATTTTCAACACACAACGAGATCAAGAATGTGTTATTTTTCTGATGGACATCTCCACGAAGTTTGATAATTATCAAAAAGGTTCAAATGACTCTTATCACTATGGGACTTAACATCTGAGGTCATCAGTCCCCTAGAACTTAGAACTACTTAAACATAACTAACCTAAGGACATCACACACATCCATGGCCGAGACAGGATTCGAACCTGCGACCGTAGCGGCCACGCGGTTCCAGACTGTAGCGCCTAGAACCGCTCGGCCATCCCGGGCGCCGATAATTATCAGACTGGTCCTTTAGAGTGTAGCACTTTTCATTTCCTTAAGTGTGTACAAATATATAAGATGTAACAAAAATTCCCTTTACAGACTTTGAGGACTATTTCTTTAGACCAAACCAAGAAAAAATGTCGAGTACATATTAGCTCTAAAATGCACTTGTCCATCTGCGATATTGTGAATCACATCTCTTTTACTGCAAGCTCTTTGCTTTCCATATTTTTGGAGGAGGTAGTATGGTCCAAACAAACAAAAAAATTTCAGTAAATATGGGATCTAAAACACATATTTCAAGTATTATGAGCACTCGTTCATCTACGCTACTGTGAAGTAAATCTCTGCTGTTGAGCAAGTGCTCATTGCTCTTCAGGAGTGCATTTTACAGTTAATTTCACTAGACTTTTTTTCTTGTTTTGGTCCTCACTACCACCTCCCTAAATATGGGAAACGAAGAGCTTGCAGTAGAAGAGATATGCTTCACAGTATCGAACATGGAGAAGTACTCATAGCTCTTAAAGTGTGCATTTTAGAACCAGTCTACCAGACTTTTGTTTCTGTCTTCAAAGTCCGTAAAAGTTTTTTAATAAGAGGTGGAGCCCCTCCACGCCCACACCGGCATGATGGCCAACACAAAAGGTCTACTGCCATCTCTGCATAAGGGTTAGTATTCACTAAAGTGAGGTGTCGCAGGATGTGGGTACTGCGATGTTTGCGTACGTCTGGTTAGGATTAACCATTAATACGCGCTCATCTGGAGATAGATTGGTCGAAATCTGACGAAGGGTAGCGGTTTGAAGGGCAGAGGAAAAAAAGTGCCAAAGCAAGAGCCAAGGGAAAAAAACCTCTGCGAAAGTTATGTCGGGCGGCAAGAGCAGTAGCGGTTGTCTTGCTGCCTGCGATAGGTTGTACAAGGATAGGCTTTGTTAGTAGTGGGTATCATGCATGTCGATACCTTGACGTTGTGCGTTTGTGCTGCTCGGCGGCTGGCGCTGGGTGCTGGTACAGAGTCCTTGTTCAGCGTCCTGCAACCTGCAACAGTTAGGTTTGTTATCGGTCTTGTGTCCGATAGGTCATATACCGGAGGCACAGTGTGAGGGAGTGTTGGTAGATTGTTCGTGCGTCTGTGGGCGAGCTCATCGGTGTCCCTGCTGTGGGATGTTGGTTGGCTCTAATAGCAGCTGGTAGTTGCCAGTCAGTGTTGCTGATATGCAGGGGCTTACCGGCGTTTGTCGCTGTTTGCGTATGTTAGTTTACCATAGGTGGTTATGCCCTAGCTAGCAGTGTCTTTGGCCGCTTGTGTTTCCACCTGTGGTTGTGATCGAAGTTTCCCAGAGTAAGGATGAAAGGATTGTTCGAGTGTCTCGAGTTCCTGTATAGTCGTGTGGCGTGTTTCTTGAATACTTCCTTGAGGGCATCAAGGCGGTATTTATGGTGAAGATCCACGGTGCGTGTGTAGCGTGGAGCATTGCTGATGATTCGTAGCACCTTGTTCTGTATGATCTGCAGGCGGCGCAGTCGTGTGGGAGCTGCATATCCCCAGACGGGAGCTGCGTACGTCATCAGAGATCTAATCAGTGTCATGTATAAGGACCTCGACACCCTCCTATTCAGTGTGCTTGCCCTGTTGAGCATTGGGTAAAGCTGTTTGAGCCTCGCGTGCGCTCGGTTGGCAACGTATTCGATGTGGTCCCCCCATGTAAGTTTCCGGTCCAGCCAGACACCAAGGTATCTGACTTTCTCTCGGAAACGTATTGGGCGTGTATGTAGTGTTATCGGTCTACAGTGTTGGTGTTTGCGCAGTAGTTTCGGTCTGCGTGTGAACAGAACTGCTTCGCACTTGTCGACGTTTACTTTAATACGCCATCGCTCCAGCCAAGGCTCAGCTGTTCTGAGTGCTGTCTGTATTCGTGAGTTGATGTTCGACGGTTTCCAGTCTTGCGCGAGGATGGCTGTGTCATCCGCGTAGACGGCTAACGTCGTGTTTCGTGTCGCTGGGAAGTCATTAATGTACAGGTTAAACAAGATGGGCCCTAGGATGCTTCCTTGGTGTACTCCAGCTTGGTTGGTTGGTTGGGTGGTTTGGGGAAGGAGACCAGACAGCGAGGTCATCGGTCTCATCGGATTAGGGAAGGACGGGGAAGGAAGTCGGCCGTGCCCTTTGAAAGGAACCATCCCGGCATTTGCCTGGAGCGATTTAGGGAAATCACGGAAAACCTAAATCAGGATGGCCGGACGCGGGATTGAACCGTCGTCCTCCCGAATGCGAGTCCAGTGTCTAACCACTGCGCCACCTCGCTCGGTGGTACTCCAGCTTGGATACCGTGTTGTGTTGATTGTTTATCCTGCACCTTAGTGTTGAAACATCTGTTCGTGAGATATGAGTGTATGAGACGCACGAGTCCGTCCGGGAAACCAACTTCGCTTAGTTTGCGTATGAGTCCGTTGTGCCAGAGACGATCGAAAGCCTTTTCGATGTCTAGGAACACGGCCCCTGTGGCTTTATTCATGTTGTAGCCGTGTGTTATATGTTCGACTACGCGGAGGAGTTGTTGTGTTGTCGAGTGGTGATTCCTAAAGCCGAATTGCTCCGGTCTTAGGGTGTCGTTGGCGATGCAATGCCTAGTGATACGTTTTAGTATTACCTTCTCAACAATCTTGCTGAGCGAGCACAGCAGACTGATAGGTCGGTAATTTTGTGGGAGGGAGTGGTCTTTCCCTGGCTTCCTGAACATCAGGACCTTGGCCGCCTTCCAAAAGTCAGGGAAGTGTTGGTGTGTCAGGATGGCATTCGTTAAGTGTGTGAGGTATTCTACGGCTTTATCCGTGAACTCCTGGAGGACACGGTTTTGAATGCCATCAGGCCCAGGGGCTTTTCTAGGGTTGGTGTGCTTGATAGCCCATGTGACTTCATTTGTGCTAGTACGTCTTATTTCGTTGCGCGAGGGCTGGGCTACAAGTCGTGTAATCTCCTGGTCCGTTTCAAGTGTGAATACTGGGTCTGAAGGAACAAGATTCGGCATGAAAGACGCTGCAAGTGTTGTGGCCATAAGCTCTGCCTTCTCCGTCGCGGAGTAGGCTGGCCCGTCTGGTCCTTGTAGCGTGGGAATGTAATGTTTCTCCCTGGTGAAGTGTCTCGCCAGCTGCCACACGCCAGGACATGTGGTATCCAGCCCAGCGAGTTTCTGTTCCCATTGTTCGTTTCTGAATGTTTGAATTTTATTCCGTATTATGCCCTGGAGTCTGTTGACGTGCAGTTTATAGAACGGGCGCCTGGTACGCTGCCAGTATCTCCTGAGGCGGTTCCTCATTGAGATAAGGCCTAGGATTTCCTGGGGCAGGGCCGTCGAGTGTTGTCTTGGTGTTGTAAATGGAATGGCCTCAGTCATTGCGTCTTTGACGGCAGTTGTGAGAGCCTCCACAGCCTCATCGATTTGCTGTGTGTTGTTAATTTCGTGGGTGTCAGGAATGCGACTATCAAGCGTTTCCTTGAACAGTGTCCAATTCGCACGCTTGTAGTTGAGCATCCTGCGTGGTTCGATGTCCTGCAGTGTCTCTTCCATGTGCAGTATTACAGGCATGTGGTCTGAGTCCAGATCGTTTTCAACCGTTAGGTTGAGTGTACATGCGATGCCCTTTATGAGGACTATGTCTAACACGTCTGGCCTATGTCGGGCCTGTGTAGGCACGAACGTGGGAACGTCCGGTCCAAGTATAATGTAGTTTCGGCCTAGCGCGTGTTCGTACAGTTTCTTGCCGTTGGAGGTTCGTATTCGTGAGTTCCAATCAGGGTGTTTTGCGTTGAGGTCTCCAGCGGCTATTACCCGCGGTGCTATGTTGAGTACTGTGCTGATATCGCGTGTTACTATGTTATTAGGAGGATTGTATAGCGATACCAGTGTGGTGTTGGCTCCGTTGAACTTGACCCTGACGGCCGTAGCCTCTAGTCTTTCAAGTGCTGGGAGCTCGATGTTCGTGTGGTCTATGTCTCTGTGTATGATGATTGCCGTGCCGCCTCCCCTCCTGCCATCCGCTCGGTCGGTACGATAGACGCAATAACCTGGGAAGTTCAGTTGTTTGCGAGGCGTAAGCAGTGTTTCGTTCACAAGAGCGATTCGGATACCCTTTCGCTCCATGAACGCGGCCATCTCGGCTTTTTTGCTTGTGATCCCGTTGGCATTCCAAAACAGGATCTGTGTGATTGTGTTTAAGTCTGCGTTTCGGGGCTGGTGTGGTGTATTATCCATGTAGTAGTGTGAAAAGCGGTGTGATAGTGGCTTGGAAGCTAGTCCAGTTGAGCGTACCCGACATGAACTGCATGAAGAGTTGTGAGACACACCCCATAATCTTCGTGACTATTTCGGTAGTCGTGCGTCCGGGGAATAATGTTTCCATTATTCTCTGGAATGTTGTCGTAATGTTGGTCATGTCGGCCTGCGAGTTATTGGTCGTGTTAGCGGCCGCTTGTTCCAGTGTTGGCGTTTGGTGAGGGCTGGCCTGCGAGTCGGTTGTTCGTGTGGCAGTTGTGGTCGCCTGTGTATTCTCTGTGGTGAGTGGGTGTGTAATGTGGGTTGTTGAGTATTTGAGTATTTTAGTTGCACCATATATACATCAGATGTAATGTGCAGATTGTGATATAAAATGTATACAGTGGATAAATTAACTACATTGGTATGCCATTGACAATGGAATTGTGTGTTCTGAAAACAGTTACGCTGTAACAGTCGAGATGTTAATACTTGTTTGGGAAAAAGTTTTTTTTCCGCTTAGTGAGAGGAGTGTCGAGAAGAATTAAGATTATGTGTTTTGTTCAGACCGATGCCGCAACTGCGAGGGGCTTTCAATAAGTAAAGAAAGACTTTTTTCTGGAAAAAGCACAGGTTTATTCAGCATTCCACTGCACCATGTTATTCCCCACTCTTTTGGCTTCCGAACAGTGCAATGCGGCGGGCTTAAGGCAGCTGATAGGTCGGGCTTTATGCCCTCGTGGTACCACTCTAATGGTCGACGCAGGAGCCAACGTCTTGCTGCAGCAATAACTTCCCCGTCATCCACGTACTGCTTCCCGCGGAGTGCATCCTCCAGTGGGTCAAACAGATGGAAGTTTAAAGGCGCGATACCCGGGCTGTGGGGTGGATGACGAAGTGGTCCATCGAAGTTTTGTGCGCTCCTCTGGGGTGCGCAGAGTTGTTTGAGGCCTTGCGTTGTCATGGAGAAACAGAGGTTTGATTGTGATCCGTCGATAGCCTCGAATGAGAGTGTCCGCACGTTACAACATTGTAGGAATTACAGCTCCGTACTGCCGACCAAAATGCGGAAGATCGGACAGGTTTGCGCGAGTTTGTTGCGATAATAACAGAAGCCTCACCTGCCTCTCACCGTGTTTTTGTTCACTGCCAGGTCGCCGTAACCATTCTGCAGTTGCCTATGAATAGCTGCAAAGATCTGGATTTCCGCCAAAAGAAACTCAATGACAGCTCCCTGCTTGAAGCTCACCACCTATATGGACGCCATTTTTAAGGTTACGTATAGCGCCTACATCTAGCGAAACGAAACAATAGCGGTTAAAGGGGGAATATTCCGCATTTTTTCAACTGAAATTGGTCGAGAAAAAACAAATGAGATATTAATACCTCTTTGAGAAACAATTTTTCCTATTTTTACAAAAAACGAGGCGAGTGACGAGAATATTTGAAGTTATAGGTTTTGCCCAGGCTGCTGCTCCAATTATTAGGTAGTATATTTTATGTAAATTAGTGTCTGGTCCATCCTTTACTGAAAATAAAACATTCATGTCTATCTGAAAAACTATTTCATAATTTTGGAAGTTCGCCTATTTTTACTTTTTTCGGTTCTAACAAAGAATTTGATTTCAGTTACACTGTAAGGCCATACAGTCAATCTGGACACCTTTTCATTGTTTTTATTGTTTCACGATACATGTTCCTCTTTGCGAAAACACGGATGCTAGTCACAAAGTTTTCGCCGGCCATAAACGTACACTATGTGATCAAACGTATCCGGACACCTGGCTGAAAATGACTTACAAGTTCGTGGCGCCCTCCATCGGCAATGCAGGAATTCAGTATGGTGTTGGCCTTGATGACAGCTTCCGCTCTCGCAGGCATATGTTCAATTAGATGCTGGAAGGTATCTTGGGGAATGGCAGGCCACTCTTTAAGGAGTGCTGCACTGAGGAGGGGTTTCGATGTCGCTCGGTGAGGCCTGGCACGAATTCGGCGTTCCAAAACATCCCAAAGGTGTTCTATAGGATTCAGGTCAGGACTCTGCGCAGGCCAGTCCAAAACAGGGATGTTTTTGTCGTGTAACCACTCCGCCACAAGCAGTGCATTATGAACAGGTGCTCGATCGTGTTGAAAGATGCAATCGCTATCGCCGAATTGCTTTTCAACAGTGGGAAGCAAGAACGTGCTTAAAACATCAGTGTAGGCCTGTGCTCTGATAGTGCCACACAACACAACAAGGAGTGCAAGCCCCCTCTATGAAAAACACAACCACACCGTAACACCACAGCCATTGAATTTTATTATTGGCACGACACACGCTGGCAGATGACGTTCACTGGGCATTTGCCATACTCACACACTGCTGTCGGATCGCCACATTGTGTACCGTGATTCTTCACTCCACACAACGTTTTTCCACTATTCAACCGTCCAATGTTTACGCTCCTTACCCCAAGCAAGGCGTCATTTGGCATTTACCGCAGTGATGTGTGGCTTATGAGTAGCCTCTTGATCGTGAAATCCGAGTTTCCCCACCTCCCACCTAACTGTCATAGTACTTGCAGTAGTTTCTGATGCAGTATGGAATTCCTGTCTGGATAGATGTCTGCCTATTACACATTACGACCCTCTTCAATTGTCAGTGGTCTCTTTCAGTCATCAGTCGAGGGAGGTCGACCTGTATGCTTTTGTACTGTACGTGTCCCTTCCTTGTTTCCACTTCACAATGACAACAGAAACAGTGGACCTAGGTATGTTTAGGAGTGTGCAAATCATGCATACAGATGTATGACACGAGTGACACCCAATCACCTGAGCCGCCCGGTGTAACCGAGCGGTTGTAGGCGCTTCAGTCCGGAACTGCGCTGCTGCTAAGGTCGCAGGTTCGAATCCTGCCTCGGGCAAGGATGTGTGTGATGTCCTTAGGTTAGTTAGGTTTAAGTAGTTCTAAGTTCTAGGGGACTGATGACCTCAGATGTTAAGTCCCATTGTGCTCAGAGCCATTTGAACTAATCACCTGATCACATTCAAAGTCTGTGAGTTCTGTGGAATGCCTCTTTCTGCTCCCTCACGATGTCTAATGACTACTGAAGTCGCTGATATGGAGTACCTGGCTGTAGGTGGCAGCACAATCCACCTAGTATGAAAAATGTTTGTTTTTTGGGGTATCCGGATACTTTTGATCACATAGTGTTGTAAGGTGGCAGAATAAATGGTCAGATTCGCACCTTACATGAGATGTTTACAAATCGCAATGAGAAAGTGAAGATGACACCTAACGTAGATCGACGGTTATGAGAACATTAGACTATAAATAAGGTTATGAGAACATTTGACTATAAATATGTTATCCAAAAAGGGATGACAGTCAATCAACGGTAATTAACACACCATTCCTATACAATGCATGTCTTTGAGCGGAAGGTAGAACAGGGAACGCAAGTCGAGTCGCTTTTAGTTTTAAAAAGCCAGCTCCACAATGGTGTAGCGAAGCCGTGCTGTGGGAGTTATGCCAGAAACCACTTAAAGGGGTGGCAGGAAAGAGGGCAGCGACCCCGGGCCAGGTGATTCAAGCTGGAGGGCTTCCTATAGAGGGGCATCTGGACAAGGTCAGAGAAGAAGCTTTAGAAAACTGCGTTTCGGAATTCTGATGGGATACAAACAAAAGAGTGACGCATTTTCGTCCAGCGAGTAGGACACACGGAAAAGTCAATGTACTTTAGGCCTCTAGAACAGGCACAAAACGTCCGATTGGCAGAAACGCACTAGGAAGGAGAAAAATACTGAAGTTTCGATGCAGTTTGATAGAAGGGACATTGCAGTTGGTAGAGAGAGTTTCTACAAAATAAGAAGAACACTCCTATTGGTCGAAAAAAGCCATGACTTGAAAAAGGAACACCAGTGCGGGGAGGCAGTTCTGCCAGGAGTAGGACAAGAGCGAAATTTTCAGAGAGACTTCTCTGAACTGGCGTCAAGTGCAGAACAGAGCGCTTAACGCTCCGTACAACGCAGAGAAGAAATTTGTGTGGACATTGTGTTCACAGCAGCTGCACTACAGCTAAAGAATTAGCTGTAGCAACGTTTAGCTCCAACTGTGGAAAACGAAGCAGCCAAATTAATCAGTTGTTCTCGCAAGAACTAAGAGGGCACTATAATATGCATGCTTCTCCAACCATGCGCGTGTATATCGCCACATAATAAGACTAGGGCTGAGTACATGTTTTCTCACATAACGAGAAACATAGGCAAAGTTTCTGCTGGGAAATTCAGCAAAGGCCAGATTAGTTTTGTAGGAATTTCAGTGGGAGAGAGTGGCCTTGCAGACAGCAGCACATCGCAGCTTACGGTAAACACCACGTGCAGAGGCGTGACGTTGTTGGTTCACCAGCTTGCGTCCACTGTAAACTCGAGCGGCCTTAGGTAATCTTGCACTCAAATTTGTCACTTGACTAACCATTCACCTTAGGCTTGATTGTCATCCTAAATAGTACCGAACTTTGAACTAGAATCGGACGATTTTCGTGGTATTGACCAACACCATAACGTATGTGTAGGAGCATTTTTGTAAAGATAAGTCCAATTAAACTTTCATATTACTGTGCTTAGGAATAATGTAAAGAAACTTCAAATTAAACTTTCATAATATTGTGCTTAGGATTAATGTTGTTTCAGAGGGTTAATATTTAAAATTGTTGTCTATAAAATTATTTCACTTTTTGATGTTGGAAAGATGCGTTATCTACTACACTGGCCGGCCGGAGTGGCCGAGTGGTTCTAGGAGCTTCAGTCTGGAACTGCGCGACCGGTATGGTCGCAGGTTCGAATCCTGCCTCGGGCATGGATGTGTGTGTTGTCCTTAGGTTAGTTAGGTTTAAGTGGTTCTAAGATCTAGGGGACTGATGACCATAGCTGTTAAGTCCCATAGTGCTCAGAGCGATTTGAACCACTATGCTGTTTTTCTGTTGGTGAGTTGAAAACTGTGTGAAAAGCTGTAATTTGGTGAGAAATATTGCGACATTAAACTTGTCATTTCACCTCACACAGTTGTTCTCAATTCTAGAATAAAAAGAAAAACAAAACCCTACCCTTACAGTGTATATCAAATAGGCAAGAAGACAAGCAAACCGCAAAACAGTTTATTTAGCAACTCAGAGTGGTCATAATTATTCAGGATACCAATTCTACCGATAAGAGACCTAATTCCATGTAACTAAAAGATACGAGCGAATTAGTTACCAGGAAAAGTATACTCGTAAATGAGTCCATTGTCAGGGGCGTTTCTGGAAGCAGTGGTGGCTTCCCTAATGTGTTTTTGTAATCAACTGTAGCTGTTGCGCTATCGATCAGTGTCTAAAAGGCCTGATTTAATCGCATAATGCTTGCGTGAAGATAGATACGGAGTGTTTAACTGCGGAACATAGCAACAAAGTCCACATTATATTGCATTCATTACAGTTGGTGGAATTCACGTACCGCACTTCATTTTAATATCTTACTGGTCGCCAATTTTTGGAACTTTAATTATGTTGTACATTGTAACACTACGTGAAAAAAGCGAAGCTGTATCAAGACAGGTTATCTTCCATCATTTTTCTCTAATTATCTGTGTCTACATCTGTATAATCGTAGATCAGTTCTTGCCTCCCAGTGACAGACGTTAAGATGGAGCCTTTTTAAAAATTACTCCCTGTCCCTCTCTGCACTGTGGTTAACAGAAAATTCTCGACAGCTTTCTGTGAAGACAAGGGAAACTTCTGTTTGATTTATTATTTCAGTGAGAATTTTCAGCGGGACATTATGGTTTCCTTCTGAGAAATTCTGCAATTATTTTTAGCATAGTAACGGAGATAAAAACATGCAAATACATCACCTGTTTACGTCAAAGAAATGTGATGGCGGCCGTCGGAGTGTGTGCTCCAGCTTCTGTTACTGTTTACTATTATGTGTTTCACCCTGACGCACATCTCCCTATGTCTAGTGTCTAATTTCTCTTGAGCCATTCCCATCCTTGTTCTTGCTTACAGCCGTAGGCGTCCTCCTAGGTTTTTCTGCACCTCATCGTACTGATTACCTCTCTATCTCCATTCTTTCTTTCACCATCATTATACTGTAAAATTTTTGTTGTTGTGGGCTTCAATTCCAAGATTGCTTTGATGCAGCTCGCCATACTTCTCTGTCCTGCACAAGCCTCTTCAACTCCGAATAGCTAATGCAACATAAATCCTTCTGAATCTGCTTACTTTATTCATCTCTTGGTGTACTTCGACGATTTTTACCCCTTTTCCCCACTTCCCTCCAACACTAAACTGGGGATCCCTTGATGTCTCAGAATGTGTGCTATCAACCGATGCCTTCTTCTAATCAGGTTGTGCCACAGATTTTTTTTCTCCCTCGTTCTGTTCAGCATCTCCTAATCAGTTAGTGCGCCACTCATTTAATCTTCAGCATTCCTCTGTAGCTCCACATTTCGAAAACTTTCATTCTTTTCTTGTCTAAACTGTTTATCGTCCATGTTTCACTTCTATACTTGGCTACGCTCCAGAGAAATACCTTCAGAAAATACTTTTAACACTTACATCAATATTCGATATCAACGAATTTCTCTTCTTCAGAAAAGCTCTCCTTTCAATTGCCAATCTTCATTTTGTATCCTTTCTCCTTCGGCCATCATTATTATTTTGCTACGCAAAGAGCAAAACCTACCTACTACTTTAAGTGTCTCGTTTCCCCGTTCTTAATCTAAATCCCTCAGCATCACTTGATTTAAGTCGACTATATTCCATTATCCTTTCTTCGCTTTTATTTATGTTCATCTTATAGCCTCCTTTCAAGACACTGTCCGTTCCGTTGAACTGCTCTTTAAGTCTTTTGCTGTCTCTGAGGATATTAGAATGTCATTGGCTAACCTCAAGGTTTTTATATGTTCTCCTTGAACTTTAATTCCTAAGCCAAATTTTTCTTTGGTTCCCTTTACTGCTTGGCTCAATGTACAGATTGAATAACATTTGGGATCCCTTCTCATCTACTGATTCCCTTTCGTGCCCCACGACTCTTACAACTGCCGTCTGGTTTTTGTACAAGTTGTAAATAGCTTTCGCTTCCTGTACTTTACTACTTCTACCTTGAGAATTTCAGCAAGCGTATTCCATTCAAAATCGTCAAAAGCTTTCCCTAAGTCTACAAATTTGACTTTACTTAACAAATCTTCTAAGAGAAGTGGTAGGGTCAGTATTGCGTCGCGCGTTCCTCCATTTCTCCGGAATCCGAACTGATCTTCCCGTTGTTGGCTTCTGCCAGTTTCTTTTGTAAAGAATTTGTCTTAGTATTTTACAACGGTGACTGATTAATCTGATAGTTCGGTAATTTTCACACCTATCAGCACCTGCTTTCTTTGGACGTGGAATTATTAGTCTTCTTGAAGGCTGAGTTTATTTTGCCTGTTTCATACATCTTGCATATCAGATGGAATGTTTTTACAATGGCTGGGTCGTCCAAGGCTCTAAGTAGTTCTGACGGAATGTCATCAACTCCAGGGGTCTTATTTCTACTTAAGTCTTTCAGTGCTCTGCCAAATTATTCTCGCAGTATTATATCTCCCCTTGTCATCTGCATCTATGTTCTCTTTAGTTTCTGTAATATTGCCTTCAGGTTCATCTCCATTGTATGGACTTTCTATATGCTCTCATCTACATCTACATGATACTCTGCAAGCTACATAATTCTGAGTGGCGGAGGGACTTTCGGTGTAGTGCGTTGGATGAATGATTGCCGGTAAACCTGTGTATTTGCTCTAATTTCTGGAATTTTCTCCTCCTGGTCAATAAGCGAGATGTATATGGGGGGGAAGTAATATGTTGTCCGACTACTCCTGAAAAGTGCTGTCCCGAAATTTCAATAGTAAATCTCTCCGTGATGCACAGCGCCTCTCTTGTAACGAAACGCTCTCTCGCCAGCTAAACGAGCCCGTGACGAAACGCGCCGCACTTCGTTGGATCATCTCTATCTTCTCTATCAGTCCTACCAGATAGGAATCTCAGATAGAGGAACAGTACTCAAGAATCGGACGAACAAGCTCCTTATAAGCCGCTTGTTTCGTGGATGAGTTACGTTTCCTTAAAAGTCTTCTGATGAATCCGACTCTGGTGTCTGCTTTTCCCACTATCTGTTTTATGTGGTCACTCCAGTTAAGTTCACTCTGGATAGTTACGACTAGATATTTTACGTGCACTTTTTTCCAGTCGTTAGGTACCTTTCGTTGCTCAAGCGATCTACGATAAATTGCTGCTAGAATGGGAGCAAGTTTTTTCCTAAGCGATTGCAGCTGCTTTTCAATTCCGCGATCGGTTGTCTCAGTATCTGCCATTTCGACGTTCGCACGACGATTGAAAGGAGGGACAGTGTTACGATCTTCCGCGGTGAAACAACTTCGGAAGACCGAATTCAGTATTTCGGCCTTCTCTCTGTTATCTTCCGTTCGGTGCCGGTGTGGTTGCTGGATTTTGACCCACTTATTGATTTTACATACGACCAAAATCTCTTAGGGTTTTTACTCAGGTCGGTTGACAACGTCTTACTTTCAGAATCATCGAACGCTTCTCTCATTGCTCTCCTTACGCTCATTTTAACTTCGTTCAGTTTTTGTTTGTCTCTTGAATTTTAATGAAGTGCTCTTTCTTCACTTAGCGCTTTTCTAACACGGCTATTAAAACATGATGAATCCTTCCCATCCCTTAAAAACTCACTCGGAACATACTTGTCTAGGGCATATTGAACGATGCCTTTGAATTTTATCCATTTGTTCTCCACGTCTTCGTCCTCATCATCAAATATTTGATGCTGACTTCTGAGATATCCTGAAATTTGTATCCTGTCCCCCTTGCTGAACAAATATGTCTTCCTACCTTTCTTAATATTCCTTGTAAGACCCGTCGTCATAGATGCTGTCACATCCTTATGATCGCTGATACCTTCCTCTACGTTAACTGATTCGGTAAGTTCAGGTCTGTTTGTTGTCAGGAGGTCTAAGATGTTACCGTGACGAGTTGGTTCTCTAACTATCTGCTCAAGGTAATTTTCGGACAAGACCTACAGAACAATGCCACACGAATCCCTGTCTCTGGCACCAATTTTTGATGGCATAACGCACCCAATCCATACTTTGTTAGTTGAAGTCACCCCCCATCACAACGGTATGATCAGGAAAATTACTAATGATATTCTACAAGTTCTGTCTGAACCGCTCTACAACAACAGATCCTGACCCAGGTGGCCTATAAAAGTATCCGATCACCATTTTTGACTGTTCTTTGATACTCAGTTTCGCCCAGATTAATTCACCAACGGAATCCGTGATAACACCACTATATTTTAGCGAATTTTTTACTGCAATAAACACGCCGCTACCATTGGCGACTAACATATCCTGACGATAAATATTCCAATCTGAACTTAGGATTTCGTTGTCAATGACGTTTGGTTTCAACCAGCTATTATTCCCAATAGTATCTGTGCATTATAACCTACAGTAAACGATAATAATTCTGGGACCTTTCCTTGGATGCTCCTGCAGTTTACTAAAATCATATTAATCTTTTCTATCTCTGATCTGCAAGGACCAAGATTCTCTGAGATCACTGTGGCTGATTTAACAGGTAAATCGTCTTTGATCGCAAGGGAGGGGTTCTCTAACCTAAAAATGCCCCATGTGCACGCCACACGTACTCCGTTACACTAGTAGCCACTTCCCGCGTCTACTGCACACCTGACCTATTAAGGGGGACCCTACAATTCTGCACCCGATAGCGGAGTCGAGAAATTCGCATTCGATATCGTCACAGAGTCGTCTGAGCCTCTGGTTTAAACATTCCACTGTGCATCCGACCCGAGGACCACGATCAACCCTAGATACGATGCTACAAATGGACAGCTTAGCCTGCACCACGAGTGCGTTGCTAGTTGCCTTCACCAAATCAGCCAGCCGCCGAAAGAAGCCGAGGATGACCTCAGAACCCAAGCCGCAGGCGTCATTCGTGCCGACATGTGCCACTACATTCAGCTTGTTACACTCAGTGTGCCAGCAAGGTCTCCGACCACATCACGGATGAGACCTCCCAGCAAACATACCGAATGCACACTGGAATTCTTTCCCGTTTTGCCTGCTATCTCCCTGAGCGTCTCCATCACCCGCCTAACATTGTAGATCCCAATGACTTGCATACCCATCCTCTGTACTTGTCCGGAGTGGGCAGGAAAATCGACCGCTGGCTCAACAGGAGAGGCATCCCGTACTGGCTCAGAGTTATCATCAACACTGGGTAGCACCTCGTACCTGCTGCTAAGACGTAGGGAGCCAGCCGCATGGCCTGCTCCCTCTTTCGCCTTCCGCCCAGTGACACGCGAACCCACCACTGTCTGCCACCCACTCGTGGACGGACCGGTCAGGTGTCGCGTACCAGAAGCCGGAGCGATGTCCGGGTCACCAGTGGCACCAAAGGTGTCGCAGTTCCCGTCACTGTCAACTTTGAGCATTAGCTAGAAGTTGTCGACGGTAGCCAACGCAGCTTCCACCTGTTTACGGACAGCAGCCAACTCCCCTGGTGTCTGTTTACAACAAGCACAGTCCCTAGCCATATCGTACTGTGAAAAAAATAGATATAAGGTCTCAAATGGCGCCATTGATTTTGAAATGTATACAAAATATGCCAAAGGAGAATAAAGTAACATTAAAAGTTGCTGTGCAGATTTCTCACTGTACTCTGAGAGCGCAAGCTATTAAACAGAAAGAAACTTCTCTGCAGAAGTTGATCTATTTACAGACTCCTGTTTACTGAAAAGTTACTGCACGAGATAAATATTCAAACTAGAATGCACTGATCTAAGCTGTATGTTGTCAACTAGCACAAAATTAAAAGTTTATGGCGTGACGGAGTTTCTGCTGACGGGAAAATTTACACTAGAAAGCCGCCCTACACAAGGATATTCTCAAGGCTTACGTAAAAACAAAAACTATGTATGACTAAATTTCGAACCACTAGTCTACTCAGTAAAATACTCACGTATAGTTCACTTATTTGCATAAGCACTTGAGAAAAAATAGACTAAATTAATTTACTGTTTATCAGACAGATGCTGCTGCTCCGCGTTTTCTCGGCTTGCCGGCTGCCGCTACACTCATTCTACCTTCCAGCTTTTCCTTCTTTGCATGGTACTGGTTTCTCATCCGAGTTCTTGATATTCATACAACTGCTTCTCTTTTCTCGGAATGGCTTTCTAATTTTCCTGTTGGTGGTACCTATATTTCCCCAAGTGCTATGTGATTCTAAATATATATATGCCATTTATGCGTAGCCATTTTGTACTTCGTGTCAGTTAAATTTTTAGACGTTTGTATTCCCTTTTGTCTGTTCCGTGTGCTACATTTTTATGTTTTCTTCTTTCATCAATTCAATTCAATATTTCCTGTGAAATCCAAAGATTCCTCATAGCCCTAATTGTGTTAGCTATTTGATCCTTTGCTGCTTTTACTCTTTCATCAAAGCTACCCAGTCATCTTCTACTATATTCCTTTCCCCTGTTTTAGTCGATCATTGCCTCATGCTCCCCTGAAACTCTCAACAACCTCTTGTTCTTTCAATTGATACAAGTCCCATCTCCTTACTTTCCTTTCTGCAGTATCTTCAGTTTCAATCTACAGTTCATGGTCAAAAGTGTGGTCAGAGTCCACACCTTCCCCTGGAAATGCCTTACAATTTAAAATCCGGTTTAGAAATCTCTGTCTAACCATTATCTAATGAACATGAAACCTTACGGTATCTCCAGGTCTCTTCTACGTATGAATCCTTATTTCATGAGTCTTAAACCAAGTGTTAGCGATAATTAATTTATGCTCTGTGCATAATTATACCAGACGGCTTCCTGTTTCGTTCCTTTCCTTCCGGTCCATATTCATCTGCTATTTTTCCTTCTCTTCCTTTTCCCACCATCGAATTCCAGTTTCCCATCGCAATTAATTTTTCGTCTCCGTTAACTATCTGAATAATTTCTTTTATCTCCTTATACATTGCTTCAATCTCTTCATCAGCGGAGATAGTTGGCACATAAACTTATGCTACTTTGGTGAGTTTGGGCTGTAAAACTGCCGATATCATAAACTGCTAGAACGCATTAAGTGCACATTCGTACACTGCAAGCCGACCAGTCCAGGGCCTGAGACTCTTGATGTGAAAAGATGTAACCGTGTAGATAGTTACAATGCTGCCCCTTGTTATTTCTTAGTTTAAGAAAATAGCAGAAAATGTGCTTACCAATAGGCGCAATTGGTTTGCTGTTAACTTACGTTGCAAGATAAATGTGTGTGCTAAAGGAAAAAGATTAGAAGACATTCAGATAAACTGCTCAAAATAGTTTTTACTACCTGATTATCTACTAAGACGTGTGGAATTAAATTCAAGAGAAGCGTGGCATCAAAGAATAAGCTTTATAAAACAGAAATATAATTTTTGTGCGAAATTAAAATTAAACATTAACCGAAATATAGGTAGTCAGTTCGAAAATGTACCTCCCTGATACTGGAGCCTGCTGTTAGATGACATTCATTTATTTTCTTTTGGGTGGGCCCCACAGCCTCAATAAATTTGAAAAAAAAACATGATTCCACCAGACTGTATTTTTTTCAAATTACTTTATTTGCACTACTTGTTTCAAACACGCCATTTTCAACATACCATAACGCAAATAAAAAATGAAACAAGAACGTGAAAGTCGCATAATTACATTTGATTTAGTCTTAAACAAACATAGTACCTTGTAGCAACTGTTACTGTAGGTAAGTATTATGTTTGTTCAACGCTGTATCCAATGTAATTATATGACTTTCACGTTTCTGCTCTCTCTATTTTAAATGTTTTTACTGTGGTGTCTTGTGCATTTTTAGACGCACTTGAAAATGCACAGTGTATGAAATTAGTAGTACAAATAAAGTAATTTAAGACAGCCTGGTGAAATCATGTCATTTTTGAAAAAAAAATGACATTCAGTATCGGTGTTGATCAACTTGTTTGCATCCACCTTGATTTGCTGTCGAGTGGGCGGTCGATACGTTATTGCTCCAGCCTGTCCCACTCACTGATGCTGAACTTCCTGAGACCGGTCAGTTTGTGATGCACTGCAAGTTTCAACTGGTTCCGAGCATGTTCAGCTGAGGCCATGTTAGTATATACTGGAGGCCATTCCAGTCGCCTTCCTGCTGACCTCGTGAAGAGTGAGTGACTGAGAATTGCATTGGTACCTGGCCACTACTGTAATCTTCTACGACTAATCCTGTCATCTGCGACGAGAACCCAATACCACTGGTCAAGTTTGTATTTCTGTAGGTCATCTTCTTTGCGTTGCATGGTGCTGTGGGTTTTATGCTGTTGTTGGTAAAGGACAGTTGGTGGTTAAACTGACCTTGTTGAGATGGTTGCGTACTCTCGCGGAGAGTGGATCTGTTGTGCCCTCCTTGGCTTACCTACGAGCCATCCGAGTTAATCAAGGAAACGTCTTTGAAGTTCACTTTTGTACGTTATTCTTGAATAACTCGAAAACAGTGGCCTCCAGTGAAAACCTGTCCTTACAGAATTTAACTACATTAAATTTCCTACAAAAGGTCCTGTTTATTTTTTCTGTAGTGCTAATAGTTTGCACTTAGCGAGCGAGAGAACAAGAAAATATCGCTTGTGGTTTTTGAAGGCGCTGTGGATTGCATAAAACCTATAGGTAGGTACAGCTTTATCACTCTTTATGTAAGTAACAGTTATCCGTTAATGATTGTTGGCAAAGCACCCTCTAGTGAACTGCTCTGAGAATGCACATATTACTTCTATCTCCATTATACTTTTACCTCCATTAGAGAGGTAGTCAAGGTAGCACTGAGAAAGAGATTTCAGATCAAAAACACACTTATTAAGCAAGTTATGAGAAAGATTTAAAACATTTCTTAGTAGAAACTTACACTCCTGGAAATTGAAATAAGAACACCGTGAATTCATTGTCCCAGGAAGGGGAAACTTTATTGACACATTCCTGGGGTCAGATACATCACATGATCACACTGACAGAACCACAGGCACATAGACACAGGCAACAGAGCATGCACAATGTCGGCACTAGTACAGTGTATATCCACCTTTCGCAGCAATGCAGGCTGCTATTCTCCCATGGGGACGATCGTAGAGATGCTGGATGTAGTCCTGTGGAACGGCTTGCCATGCCATTTCCACCTGGCGCCTCAGTTGGACCAGCGTTCGTGCTGGACGTGCAGACCGCGTGAGACGACGCTTCATCCAGTCCCAAACATGCTCAATGGGGGACAGATCCGGAGATCTTGCTGGCCAGGGTAGTTGACTTACACCTTCTAGAGCACGTTGGGTGGCACGGGATACATGCGGACGTGCATTGTCCTATTGGAACAGCAAGTTCCCTTGCCGGTCTAGGAATGGTAGAACGATGGGTTCGATGACGGTTTGGATGTACCGTGCACTATTCAGTGTCCCCTCGACGATCACCAGTGGTGTACGGCCAGTGTAGGAGATCGCTCCCCACACCATGATGCCGGGTGTTGGCCCTGTGTGCCTCGGTCGTATGCAGTCCTGATTGTGGCGCTCACCTGCACGGCGCCAAACACGCATACGACCATCATTGGCACCAAGGCAGAAGCGACTCTCATCGCTGAAGACGACACGTCTCCATTCGTCCCTCCATTCACGCCTGTCGCGACACCACTGGAGGCGGGCTGCACGATGTTGGGGCGTGAGCGGAAGACGGCCTAACGGTGTGCGGGACCGTAGCTCAGCTTCATGGAGACGGTTGCGAATGATCCTCGCCGATACCCCAGGAGCAACAGTGTCCCTAATTTGCTGGGAAGTGGCGGTGCGGTCCCCTACGGCACTGCGTAGGATCCTACGGTCTTGGCGTGCATCCGTGCGTCGCTGCGGTCCGGTCCCAGGTCGACGGGCACGTGCACCTTCCGCCGACCACTGGCGACAACATCGATGTACTGTGGAGACCTCACGCCCCACGTGTTGAGCAATTCGGCGGTACGTCCACCCGGCCTCCCGCATGCCCACTATACGCCCTCGCTCAGAGTCCGTCAGCTGTACATACGGTTCACGTCCACGCTGTCGCGGCATGCTACCAGTGTTAAAGACTGCGATGGAGCTCCGTATGCCACGGCAAACTGGCTGACACTGACGGCGGCGGTGCACAAATGCTGCGCAGCTAGCGCCATTCGACGGCCAACACCGCGGTTCCTGGTGTGTCCGCTGTGCCGTGCGTGTGATCATTGCTTGTACAGCCCTCTCGCAGTGTCCGGAGCAAGTATGGTGGGTCTGACACACCGGTGTCAATGTGTTCTTTTTTCCATTTCCAGGAGTGTATTATGAGCCAACTATGTTTGAAATACTGAGCAGAGCGTACCCCACAGTATATCTTCTCTAGAGATCCAAAATAAGATCAGAAGATAATTTCTAGGGACAGTTTAAGTGGTTGTGCATGAGGCTGCGTTATCTTCAATACCGTGCATAGTAGAAATAAATTGTATGCCGTGTTTATCACACAGACCTATACCTAACGAATAACAAGAAATAAGCAAAAAAACGATTCTTCCAGAGTTATTATGATTTAAATGGTATCAGAATTGCCGTGGTGGGCCCAGTGTAAATGGAAGAACATAACTACCATACTAGAATTTTATGATGAAACAAAGCCTAATGTCTACATATCTGGAATATGCAAACAGTGGTGGGTGGGAATTAGTAAATTATATGTGTTTAAAAACCAATTGTAAATGGTATGGTGTCCACCTAGCCATATTCACATATGGATGTATAACTTGAATGTAAAATAACTCGTTCGTTAGAAATACGATTAATCGTATAAATTATTCATGAACTATTGGTTCAATTTTCTCAAGATGGCTCTACTCTGGTGATATCACGTCATTCAACAAAATATTTGAAACAGTTTTTCGTAATGGGTAACACTTCCTCGCCAGCGCTTAAAAATAGTGCCTTACATCACTTTATACGTCTAAGTATCTAACAAAATTTCATTAGCGTCTATATCATCAGAAGGTAGCCCTTCGTCGCGAATGATGAAGGTACAGCCAGGAAAATTTCACGAACACCAGAAAAAAAGTTCTTTTTGTATTCTTGCAGCAAGCTGGGAGTGCCTGAAGTAATCATTTAAACGAGATGCATGTGACATACTAGATTTTATAGCTGTTCCTCCGCTTCTCGGCCACCAATATGACGATGCTGTCATTGTTGCTGGGGTCATACGTTGCTGCTTCGGATAACACATATTATGAAATTATCGTGGAATGATTGTTTGTATTGTAAGTACCATCACACATTTTTAGTCTATTTGAATATCGTATGGTTTTATTGAATAACAATGAAATTTATTCGAAAAGTTCGATAGAAGACTCGAAACAACAGTGAAAGCGGAAATAACCCGGTAAGTATTGTAAGGCCATCAGTAACATTGTAACGTGACAATGTTCGAAGTACGAGAGCCCTACAAAATCACACTTGCTGGTTGTCTGGCATTACCATTTTGCTCTTAATGTACTACACCGCCTGAAAAAAAAGTTGAGCACACAAAGGGAGAGGAGGAAAGATAAGGATCTTCACAGGTTGAGAGAGAACGTGATGTTACTCCAGTGATTACAAATGTGTCAAATTTACAAAGAACTTGATATTATGACCCCGCTTATCAGGACGACGATGCACCCTTTTGGCCTGAACGCAGGTACAGATTCACTTGGGAATGGTGTCATGGAGCGTTGAATGCTCTCCTGAGGCAAGCTGGCCCACAACTTTTATAACTGCCCCTCAGTTATAGATAATGGCTCTGGGATGGAGTTGACAACCAAGCTGCCCCCACATATGTTATATCGGGGACAGGTCTGGGGATCTTGCTGAGCAAGGAAATATCTCAGCATGACGCAGACGTTTATAGAGACGTGGACACTGTCTTGAAAAGTAGCAGCACGATACTGTTGAATGAGAAGTAATACATGAGGACGCAGGATGTCAGTAATGAGCCGTTCTGCCGTCAGAGTTCCCTCAGTCACTATCGGACATGACCTGAAGTCAAAACCAATTGCTCTATACACCATGACAGCCAGGAGTAAAACCGCTGTGACTCTCCAAACATTGAAAGAATGGGATCTCTCCGCAAGTTGTCACCATACTCGCTGACTATGGTCGTCCGTGGTAGCGCCGAGTCGCGACTCATCGATGAACACAATGTGTTGACATTCATCAGCAGTCCATGCTTCCCATTCACGGCACCGCTCCAGACGCAGTTGTTTATGTTGTGGCGTTAACGGCAGCCTAAGCTTGGGACGCTAATACACAAGTCCGGCTGCCGGTAAATTCCGTCCAGTGGTGCGAGATGACACAAAATGTTGCAGGGAGTCCATTACTTGTCCTAGGATGGCAGCCGCAGATTTGATGCGAAGCAGTTACAACGTGCTTGGTGCACAATACGGCGGTCCGTCCTTATGGCGATCAGACGTGGTCGCTCAGGACCTTGACGACAATTAAGCCCGCCCTCACGTTGCCACGCAGTCCTACATCGGCCCACTGTCACATCCGAATCCCTCACAAATCCAGATAGTGGACGATTCGACCACTCGGCCAAATAGAGACCTACAGTGAACCCTCTTTCAACCTCTGTCAGTTTGCGGCAACGCTGTTGTCTCATAGGAGTATACGGCATCCCCGTGATCACTCAGTACCTATGGCTGTTCACGCCTCTTGTATACTGTACCATGTTTGGTAACAACACTAATTACAAACAACTCTAGTGCACTCTGGTGGACATCCTACCTGTCACAAAGAATTCCAGCTCTGATAATTTACATACGCGTCGATGGATGGTTGTGTGTGTGTGTGTGTGTGTGTGCGCGCGTGTGTGTACGAAGTTACATTGACATCCGGCCATGTCTTATGGGTGTTCCACATGCTGTAAGCAGAACATGTGAATGTGAGGGCTGTAGCACAGATGTTAAGTACAACCACTCTAAGATAAGGCCGAACGATGCGCCATGGTGACATTAATACTGAAAATTAGCAGTACAACATGAAAGGATAAACTTAAAAAATAAAAACTGGCTTCATTAACACATTACATAAGATGGAATTAAACGACCTCCCTTAGTATCAAAAACTAATGTCTATCATAAACCTTAATGTAATATAAAAAGGAAAGCTAATTAAGTAACGTACTACATTTTGTGGTAGAGTATATCATTTTGTGCCCCCAACAGTTATGTTGGCAGGCGACGAGGTATAGCTGTCCTGACTGTGCTACTTTAGACACACAGTATTCAAGTCACAGAGATGCAGAATGGAACACCAAGCACATGTGGATGGCAAACTCTTATCAAAATCACCGGCAGATTAATGGCCAGGAATAGTTAATCTGTGAGGGCTGCGGAGAACACTCCAGGGAAAGAAGAGACATTCAGCAAGAATATGGATGAGATAACCACCTGCCCGGATTATAATCTTGTCTTAAATTCTTGAAAATTTCTCAACATAGTCTTCAATAAGCTGCCGATCGATGTAACCGAGCGGTTACAGGCGCTTTAGTCCGGAACCGCGCTGCTGCTGCGGTCGCAGGTTCGAATCCTGCCTCGGGCATGGATGTGTGTGATGTCCTTAGGTTAGTTAGGTTTAAATAGTTCTAAGTCTAGGGGACTGATGACCTCAGATGTTAAATCCCATAGTGCTCAGAGCCATTTGAACCATTTGTTGCATGAATTACCCTCTCAGGTTTTGGCTCGTGTTGGTAACTAAGAAGTGCGTGCGGTAGTAAGTTTCAGTATATTAGACAAGCCTTGAAAGTATACCCTATGTATGATAATAGAATGAATTCGTGACACGACGGACTTAAGCAGCAGGCAAAGTGAGTGCATGTGACTGCAACCGTTTAGCGTGTGGCGCTGGAATGAAGAGCTTGATGAATGGGTATCGCTGGCGAGGGGGGGGGGGGGGAGGTGAGTTACCCCTGAGTTATTTATGTGGCAGCCTGGGCTCATGGAGAAGAGAATAGATAAGCGAGTTCCCTTGGTCTACGCAAAACCTTGTGGGTAATGTCGACCCTTGATGGCCGCAGTGTTTAAGAGGTTGGTCATTGAATCCAGCCAAAATCAGGTTAGACGGAATGCATTAATTCCACCATTTTATTTATATAATTGAGATGAGCTCATCGGCGCTTGGTTCTGGCGAATTAATTAAATACGTCGATGTTGCTGGTTCAAATGGCTCTGAGCACTATGGGACTCAACTGCTGAGGTCATTAGTCCCCTAGAACTTAGAACTAGTTAAATCTAACTAACCTAAGGACATCACAAACATCCATGCCCGAGGCCGGATTCGAACCTGCGACCGTAGCGGTCTTGCGGTTCCAGACTGCAGCGCCTTTAACCGCACGGCCACTTCGGCCGGCACGCCGATGTTGTTGTTGAGGCCGTCAGTCCACAGATTGGTTTGACGCAGCTCACCATGTTACTCTATCCTGTCCATGCTTCTTCATCTCCCAGTACCTATTGCGACATACATCCTTCTGAATCTGCTTAGTGTGTTCATCTTTTCGTCTCCCTCTACGATTTTTACCCTCCACGCTGCCCTCCAGTACTAAATTGGTGATCCCTTGATGCCTCAGAACATGTCCTACCAACCGATCCCTCCTTCTTGTCGAGTTGTGCCACAAACTCCTCTTCTCCCCAATTCTATTCAATACCTCCTCATTAGTTATGTGATCTACCCATCTAATCTTCAGCATTCTTCTGTAGCACCACATTTCGAAAGCGTCTATTCTCTTCTTGTCTAAACTATTTATCGCCATGCTTCACATCCATACGTGGCTATACTCCATACAAATACATTGAGAAAAGACTTCCTGACACTTAAATCCATATTTGGTGTTAACAAATTCCTCTTCTTCAGAAACGCTTTCCTTGGCATTGCCAGTCTACATTTTACATCCTCTCTACTTTGACCATTATCAGTTATTTTGCTCCCCAAATAGCAAAACTCATCTACTACTTTAAGTGTCTCATTTCCTGATCTAATTCCCTCAGCATCACCTAATTTAATTATACTACATTCCATTATCCTCTTTTTGATTTTGTTGATGTTCATCTTACAGCCTCCTTTCAAGACACTGTCCATTCAGTTCAACTGCTCTTGCAGGTCCTTTGCTGTCTCTGACAGAGTTACAATGTTATCGGTAAACCTCAAGGTTTTTGTTTCTGCTTCATGGATTTTAATTCCTACTTCGAATTTTTCTTGTGTTTCCTTTACTGCTTACTCAATATACAGATTGAATAATATCGGAGACAGGTTACAATGCTGTCCCGCTCCCTTCTCAACCGCTGTTTCCCTTTCGTGCCCCTCGATTCTTACAACTGCCATCTGGTTTCTGTTCAAATTGTAAATAACATTTCGCTCTCTGTATTTTACCCCTGCTACCTTCAGAATTTGAAAGAGAGTATTCCAGACAACGTTGTTAAAAGCTTTCTCTAAGTCTACAAATGCTAGAAACGTAGGTTTGCCTTTCCATTATCTATCTTCTAAGAAAAGTCGTAGGGTCAGTAGTGCCTCACGTGTTCCAATATTTCTACGGAATGCAAACTGATCTTCCCCAAGGTCGGCTTCTACCAGTTTTTCCATTCGTCTGTAAAGAATTCGTATCAGTATTTTGCAGCCTGACTTATTAAACTGATAGTTCGGTAATTTTCACACCTGTTAACACCTGCTTTCCTTGGGATTGGAATTATTATATTCTTCGTGAAGTCTGAGGGTATTTCGCTTGTCCCATACATCTTGCTCACCAGATGCTAGTTTTGTCACGACTGGCTCTCCCAAGGCTATCAGTAGTTCTAATGGAATGTTTTCTGCTCCCGGGCCTTGTTTCGACTTAGGTCTTCCAGTGCTCTGTCAAATTCTTCATGCAGTATCATATCTCCCATTTCATCTTCACCTCAGAAACGTATACTGAGGCTACTTGATAGGAAATGCCACCAGCTACAACTGACCAAAATATCATGGTGATTGGTTTACTGGTTCAGGGTCGACAGCGCCAATGAAAAGTAAGTAATATCGAATTCCAGGTTGAACGCCGTAATTCAGGGACATGAGCATAGAACGTCAACAGCATGATGCAAGCATGCACAATATCTTTCACACTATGTAAAAGATTTTGTAAATAAGATTGGATTCAGGGTAAAATAAAAATTTATTTTAAACGGTGATTGATAATATGAATATAATTCAAAAGTAACGTGAAATATGTGAAGATTGACACCATCAATAAAAAGCAGTTGTAAAATATTAGGTCGTATTAATCAGTAGATTAATATTTAGATATATTTTCTTTATTTAAAGTTGAACTGTGATTTATTTTCAATGAATATTCTTAGGAATTTATGTTATTTACTAGCGATTCTTCAAAAACATTAATACATTTAATCACACTATGTAAGCATGGAAGTAGTTGCCAGGGAGTAACTGATGAAATCATAACCAAATTCCTTTTAACAAATGGGAATTTTATTCACTTTAATAGTGCCTAAAAGCATTTTCTTATAAGAAACAGATTTAAAATTATAATCAGATAGCACCCTCTAAAGATCAAAGTTACAATTTATTCAGAGGCAGAAAGAAACAAGTTTTGACTGTATGAGCTTTCGCGCAGAGAACCTTGCCGCTCCCTTTTGACACGGCCTTAGTTACGACCGCTCACAACAGCCTCTGAAAGACTACACTGGTGCAAATCTGCAGCACACCAGATAACGTTAAACTAATAGTTTTAACAATTTACACAGGCACACAAACTATGCACCCCCCGTAGGAGGGATGGAAATGGTACAAAACACTAACAGTTAAAATATTAACCTTGCCACCGAAGGTGCAACTTGATTTTAACTTCCAAGAAAAGTCTTACTGTGAAAGGGTGGCAACTTTATATACTAAAATGATCATTTAAATAAAAGCCCATGAAATGCAATCTTATATAAAATTCTACAAGGTTGGCCAAACAATAGTTAAGATGCTCTACAGTACACAGATACCGCCTCTCAAGATCATAGGCAATAATATCAAAGTTTCCAAAGATCAAAACATATTTCAGGTACTAGGCCGTTACACTCCAAGCAATAAATTCGTTAACACACTAAATCCGACAAACATGGCTGAGGCAGCTACTAACGTACGGTAGATTGATAGGGAGATTACCGATCAACCCGAACCGCAGGTTGCTCTAACCCGCCCCTACTCCACAAGGGAAAAACGGACCACCGAATTTATAAACAACCACCTTCCCGCGGGTGGGCAAACGGAGAAGAATGGTGGAACGACCCCAAAGCAAAACGGCTGGTGACCTCACCAAGAAAACAAGTAGAGTTTAACAAAAGTAAATCAAACAACATATCACCAATCACTTAACTTCTCATAAACTGCGATTGCTCTAGAAGACCTGGCGCAGCACCCCCAAATCGCTCTCCCGAATCGTCCGCTGCCAGCCGCTTCAACGGACGCAGGAAGGCGCACCGATCTCCCGTCTCACGGCGTCGCAGCTCGCACCGGCCAGACTGATGTCGTGGGTTGACTCCTGTTGCACTTGCGTCGACCGCGGAGTCACTATCCCTCGCTATACGTCGTTGCCCACTGGACTCACGTGGCGACCTCACATACACCGACGCTCAAGACGGACAAGTCATCTTGTGTCTCAGTGCGCGACAGACCAAAACCGATCGATCCAACCGCCAATGATCGCTGCCTGAGCAAACTAGAGCAGACTGGCGGCCTAACGCGCAGACTCAAATGAAGGAACTAAGCCCCGACCGGGCGACCACTCGGTTAGTTCTCTTACTGGCGGAGTGGAAAGACTCTCATTTTGCCAGCTTTAAAAGTTGATCCGAACGACAGACATACTAGCACGCCGAACGACAGACACATGCTAACTGCCTAACATATACGGACGAGAGACAGACTAGCAAGCTGGGGACGGGAGACTGACCCAGACTGACCGACTGGCGAGTCCATAGCGCCCCTTAAATGCACGTGACAGGCAACCTTTTCCCTTTGCCACCAGAGGGAGACACCAAAGCTGCGATTGCCACAGCGACGCCACCGCCAGAAACGGAGGGCGACAGCTTCGCACTACGCGCTGCGGTGTGCTCTTCAAAACAGCAATTTTTACCACGGCTCAAAAGTGTTTGTGAATGACTGATAGACTTTGCAGTTTGGCCTCACACTGACAGTTATGGAAAGAAAAAAAATGCTATTCTAATAAGCTTAATGCAATGATGCTCTGTATTTCAGTAAATGGCCTCTATCCAAAGTTTGCGCTGTGCGGCTGAAGTAAATTTGTGTGGGGAGGAGGCAAGAGTATTTAAGGCAACATGTTCCGAGCCTCGTGGTCTATTTGGTTTTAGTGCTTAGAGGAGGTTAGAAATTCGACTTCGGAGCTTGTTAAAATTTAAGCAGTGCGAAAGAGGTAGTAGAACCTTGTTTCCTAGCAGGTCAAAATATAATTCAACCCAGACATTTTCGTAAGTGTTGAAATTTTTACAAGATAACGAATTTTATCTTAGCAATAAACTTCGACGTTGTGCAGCATTTTCTATTTTGAGGGTGTGATTTTTACACAGTAACACGAGCAGCTACAAAAAAAATTCAAATGGCTCTGAGCACTATGGGGCTTAACATCTATGGTCATCAGTCCCCTAGAACTTAGAACTACATAAACCTAACTAACCTAAGGACATCACACAACACCCAGTCATCATGAGGCAGAGAAAATCCCTTACCCCGCCGGGAATCGAACCCGGGAAACCGGGCGCGGGAAGCGAGAACGCTACCACTCGACCACGAGCTGCGGACGATCAGCTACAGAAGAAGAACCAACTTTTAAATTGTAGGGTGCCACTTAAACATTTCACAAGTCAGAATGACTTCGTAATTAATTTTCAAACAGTCTGTGTGGAAATGTACTCCCTTGAATGAGTACTGCTATGGATGAGCTGCTACAATTCAAAAATACCCTCGTGTCCGTGACTGTATTGAGAAATTTTCGAAGAAACGCATACTCACTAGGAATTTAGATCTGTTTGGGTAATCTGAACTATATAATACAACCTACGTACTTCTTTAAGACTTACAGTTGGTTTTAATTAATAACATTTATTTGACCATCACTGTTTGTAACCAAACAATTAAAGAATGAAATACATTATGCAGTCAAGTTATTCACTCTGTGTCACCTGCTCTTACATTTTGAGGGTTATTATTTGTAGAACAGATTCAATGAAACAGCTGCTTTAACCTGCAGTGCAAACGGATCTGTTGCTAAGAGCAGGGTTAAATATAAGCATGTGTGATCTGTCTGTGAGATATCAGTGACGACCTGTCACTGTTTAGTTGAGAATCATTCGTGTTACCCCATCAGGATGTTGTTAGGAGTCGTTTCCCATAAGTAGTTTTTCTGAAAGCAGGTTGGTTTTATTCTGGATTTCAATACATGATGTTATTCTTCACTCTCTTGGCCCCAAAACCCTGGTTTTCAACATAAACCGACTGCCTTACGCCACTTTACTGGGAAGACCTCTATGCTCGCGTAGTACTATTTTACTGGTCGACATCCGAGCCAACGTCTTGCTGCATGAATGAACTCCCCATCAACCACATATTGCTTCCCGCAGATTGTATCCTTCATCGTGCCAAACAGATGGAAATCAGAAGGTGCAAGATCCGGGCTATAGAGTGGATGAGGAACAGCAGTCTAATCAAGTTTTATGAGCTACTCGCAGATGGGAAGACTTGTGTGAGGGCCTGCATTGTCGTGGAGAGGGAGAAGTTTGTTCGCATTTCCGTGGTGACTAACACGCCGAAGTCGTTTCTTCAGTTTCCTGAAGGTAGCACAATAAAATTCGGAGTTGGTTGTTGCACCATGAGGGAGCGTATTATGCAGAATAACTCCTTCAGAGCCACAGAAGACTGTATCCATGACTTTACTGGCTGAGGGTAGGCTTTGAACTTTTTCTTCGGAGGAGAGGTGGTGTGGAGTCACTCCATGAATTGCCGCTTTGTTTGCGGATCTAAGTGATGAACCCATGTCATGTCCTGTGACGATGTTCGACAAAAGTTATCACGATCAGTCTCGTAACGCAAAAGCAATTCTGGACAGATGGTCCTTCGTCGTTGTTTATGGCCTTCTCACAGGCGGCAGGGAGCCCAGTGGGCACAGACGTTGAGTGGTCCAACTGGTGGACGACTGTGTCAGCACTACTAACAAGACATACAGTTGTGCAGCGAGGTGTTTGAGTGTGATACATCGATCACGTCGAATGGGAGTGTTCGTTCGTTCCAACATTGCAAGAGTAACAGCTGTGTGGGGCCGGCCGGCATCCGGAAGATCGACCGTTTTGCGCGACCTTGTATCTATGATAACAGACGGCTCGCCCAACAACTCACCGTGCTTTTTTTCACTGTCAGATCTCCGTAGACATTCCGCAAATGCCTATGAAGGTCTGCGATTCTCTGGGTTTCCGCCAAAAGAAACTAAATGACTGCTCCCTTCTTGGAAAGAACGTACGTTACAGACGCCGCTTTGAAGGCTAGATATAGCACCGCCACCTATCGGAACTTTACGAAACTATAGGGGTTGAAACGGGGATATTCCACGACGTCCCACAAAAAATTCCGTATTTTTTCAGTAGAAATTGGCCAAGAAAACAAATGTGCTGCATCACTTCTTGAACGCCCCTTGTGCAAATTACAGGAGAGTACAATGCAGAAGTGAATGGAAATGAGCGTTTGGCGTCACTGGCCTGGAGGCCCCTTACGGGGCAGGTCCAGCCGCCTTGGTGCAGGTCTTATTAAATTCGACGCCACATTGGGCGACCTGCGTGCCGGATGGGGATGAAACGGTGAGGAAGACAACACAACACCCAGTCCCTGAGCGGACAAAATCCCCGACCCAGCCGGGAATCGAACCCGGGCCCATTAGGACAGCAGTCCGTCACGCTGACCAATTTTTTTCTCGTTGTTGATCGTTGTGTTTGGTCGTAGGGGACGTCACATGACATCCGTTAAAGTTCGTTTGTTGATCGTTCCACTCAGTTTTTTATTACAGAGGCCTAGCAGCTCTCTGACCAAACACGCTGAGCTAACGTGCCGGCTACCATTCAGCTATCGCGGTGACAACGCAGAAGTGATTTCTCCAAAGTCTTATTATAAGCGAGTATTGAAGATTAGGAGTGAGCCCAGTTTCCTAGAACTGTAGTGGTTTTGATATCAGACCCTCATATGGTGACTGTCGCTGGCCACCTTGCGTCTTGGACAACTCGGCAAGTACCGTAGCTCTAGGACGGTGTTCCTTTGGAGCGCAGCACCTTTGGTGTTCCCTTAGCATGAGGCGCCCTGTGATTGGTGGCCTCCTGTTTGCAGCGGGTGCCGCCGTGGCAGCCAGTGTCGCCGCCGCCGTCGTCTTGGGTGGGCTGCAGTCTGGTGCGGCCGTCCCCACTGCCGCCGCCGCCGCCGCCGCTCTCACCACTACCCTCCGGTCGGCTGGCACGCTGGGGCCGCGGCGCGCGAGAATACTGCCAGGCCAGCACCCTGCACGGCCTCAAGTACGTCGGCGACAACCACTTGCACCTGGCCGAGAGGTAAGCCGGCACCTCTGCAATAAATGATTGTTGCCATCTATATCGACAAATCGTCGCTTATTCGACTTTAAACCTCTAGGAAAATAATTTGTTTATATATTATTTAGTCATTATTCTTCAGATACTGGCCACGAATTCCCCTCCTGCGCCAACCTCTTCATCTAGAAGTAGCACTTGCACCCTCCATTCTCAGTTATTTGCTGGATGTATTACATTCTCTGTGATGTCTTAACAGATGCCCTAACATTCCCGTCCCTTCTTCTTGTCAGTATTTTCTATATGTTCCTTTCCTCGCTGATTCTCTGGAGAACCTCCTAGTTCCTTACCTTATTAGCCCACCAAATTTCCGAAATTCTTCTGTAATACTAGATCCCAAATGTTTGAATACTCTTCCGTTTTTGCACAGTCCGTGTTTCACTTCCATACAATGCTATGCTTCAAACTTATATTCTCTGAAGTTTCTTCCTCAAACTGATTCCTACAATATGTGATCAAAAGTATCCAAGTTCGTGGCGCCCTAAATTAGTAATGCTGGAATTCAGTACGGTGTTGGCCCACACTTGATTTTCATGACAGCTTCCTCTCTCTCTCGCAGGCATACGTTCAATCACGTGTTGGCAGGTTTCCTGGGGAATAACAGGCCATTCTTCACGGAGTGCTGCATGGAGGAGAGGTATCGATGTCGGTCGGTGAGGCCTGGCACGAAGTCGTCATTCCAAAACATCTCAAAGGTGTTCTATAGGATTCAGGTCAGGACTCCGTGCAGGCCAGTCCATTACAGGGATGTTACTGTCGTGTAACCAGTCCACCACAGGCTGTGCATTATGAACAAGTGCCGAATGGTGTTGAAAGATGCAATCACCATTCGAATTGCTCTTCAACAGTGGGAAGCAAGAAGGTGCTTAAAACATCAGTGTAGGCCTGTGCTGTGATAGTGCCACGCAAAACAACAAGGGTCGCAAGCCCCGTTTATGAAAAACACGACGACACCCTAACACCACCACCTCCGAATTTTACTGTTGGCGCTACACACGCTGGCAGATGACGTTCGCCGGGCATTCCCCATGCCCACACCCTCCCATCGGATCGCCACATTGTGTACCATGATTCGTCACTCCACACAACCTTTTTCCACTGTTCTATCGTCCAATGTTTACGCTCCTTACACCAAGCGAGGTGTCATTTGGCATTTACCGACATGATGTGTAGCTTATGAGCAGTCGCTCGACCGTGAAATCCATGTTTTGTCACAGTACTTGCAGTGGATCCTGATGCAGTTTGGATTTCCTGTGAGATGGTCTAGATAGATGTCTGCCTATTACACATTACGACCCTCTTCAATTGTCGGTGGTCTCTGTTAGTCGACAGACGAGGTTGGCCTATACGCTTTTGTGCTGTGTGTATCCCTTCACGTTTCCACTTCATTATCATATCGGAAACAATGGAACTAGGGATGTTTAGGTGTGTGGAAATCTCGCATACAGACGTATGTAACAAGTGACACCCAATCACCTGACCAAATTCGAAGTCCGTTTTTTTTTCCGTGGAGCGCCCCACTCTGCTCTCTCACGATGTCGAATGACTACTTAGGTCGCTGATATGGAGTACCTGGCAGTAGGTGGCAGCATAATGCACCTAATATGAAAAACGTATGTTTTTGGGGATGTCCGGATACTTTTCATCAGATAGCGTGTCTTTGATATCAGTAGATGTCTCTTGGTCAGAAATGTCCTTTTTGCCTGTGCTAAACTGCTTTCTATGTCCTCCTTGCTCCGTCCGTCATGGGTTCTTTTGCTTCTATTTCCTGTTGACTAATTTTCATGTTAGTTTTATTTTGTTTTCACTTCCGCCGTTGCTCATTATTTTGTTCGGTTTACTTTCAGTCCATATTCTCTACTGATTGGATTGTTTATTCCATTTAGCATGTCTTGTATTTCTTCTTCAGTTTCACTGAGGATAGCATTGTCTTCAGCGAATCTTATCATTGATATCCTTTCATCCAGAATTTTAATCCCACCCTCCAACCTTTCTTTTAGTATCGTCATTGCTTCCTCGATGTATTTATTGAACTGCAGGGGCGAAACAGTGCATCCATCTCCTTAAGCACTGGTCGAAGTTCAACATTGTCTTGCCGGACAGTTAGGCTCTAAAGGTACAGAAAAAGTCTACAGATTGATCTTTTGTAAGTTTCTAATTAAGGAACATTTCTATAGAAGACTGGAGTACAAAAGCATAGATAAAAGCTAGAACCCTAGTATCTTTAAGACTGCTTAATGTCACACTCATACTCATTATCACATTATTATCAACACTAGACTAGGCATTTAGGGAACTACCATTATTCTCTCCATATGCCCCTTCTGCCACACGACTGAATATATCACTCTTCTATCCTAAAAATACGCTCATAATAATTTTAAATAACTTCTGCCATAATAATATTTTATCCAGCCTTTTAATTGTTTGTATCAGATAAAAATATTTATATGTAGTAGAAGTAGTGATTTTATTTATCTGAAAAATCACCTGTGATACCCTTGGTCCAGGGGAAGCAATTTTGAGAGTTAATCAAACCGTCATGGGTCCGGGTTCCAATCTCGCCACTGTTTATGTTTTGAATGAAAATCATCAGCAATAGCGGTCGAAAGCTTCTGGCGTAAGTAGTAACCCTCGTTCTGCTACAGATCTTGTCAGAGAGGATGGAGGAACGGGTAGAGTTTCAGAGCACTCTTCTGCCCTAGCGGTAGGACACTGATCTTAAAAGGCGAAGAATCGGCAATTGTCAACGGCATAAGGATTCAGAAGGCCACGAAAACCACTGCATTAAAGACGCATATGTGTATCCACAGGTCATGTGGTCTCCAACTGAAAAATCGTCCTTATCTCTCCAGTGCCTAAAGATTCGGGTCTATTCCCCCATTCGTAACTCCGGGAGGAGACTGCATAAGAAAAAGATTGAGTAACCAAAGAAAGGGCAACGTTCTACGAGTCTGGGCGTGGACTGTCAGAAGTTTGAACATCGTAGGGAATCTAGAAAGTATCAAAAGGGAAATCTAGATAAAGTGGTGGTCAGTGAAGTGCAACGAAAAGAAGATACGGCTTTCTGGTCAGACGATTATAGGGTATTATCAACAGCAGCAGAAAATGGTATAACGGAGGATTCCTTGTGAATAGAAGGTGGGGCAGAGAGTGAGCTACTGTGAAGAGTTTAGTGAGAAGGTTGTTCCCATGAAAATCGACAGAAAATCAACGCCGAGAATAGTTCAGGTATACATGCCGACGTCGCAGACAGAAGAGAAGAGATAGAAAAAGTATATGTGGATAGCGAACGGGTAATTCAGTACGTAAAATGAGATGAAAATATATTAAGCATAGAATAATCGAATGCGGTTGTAGGGAGAAGAGTAGAAGAAAGGTTGCGGGAGAATAGGGGTTTGGCAATAGGAATGGGTTGGAATCCGTCGATCATCTAGAATGAGAACGTCGGCACGCTCCAACACTGGAGGAATTACAAACTGTGTGCGTCCGGTCTAACGCGGGAGATCGGATAGGTTTCCGCAATATATTTTAGCTAGTAATGGCGCATAATCTTGTCAAGAATCAAAAGAGTGGGAAGCACACTTGGTGAAGACCGATAGATACTGAAAGATTCCACTTTGGTTCCATAAGATCATTCAGAGATTCCGAAATCAGATATCGGATTGTAAGGCGTGCACAGGTACAGATATAGACTGGACCTCAATTCGGTGATGAAGCGTAGCCTGAAGTTTAAGAGATTTGACAGGAAGAATCAATGGGCATATAAGTGGGATATGGAAATACTAAGGAATGAAGACATACTCTTGAAGTTCTCTGAGGCTATAGACACTGTAATAATGAATAGCTCAGTAGGCAGTTCAGTTCAAGTGAAATGGACATTCTGAAAAGGGCAATCACAGAAGCTGAAAAGAAAAGCGTAGATACCATGAAGGTAACTGCGAAGCAGCCATGGACAACAGAAAAATACGGGACCTGTTTCATAAGTAATGAATCACGTTTCCTTCTGAAAGCCGGTTAGGATCCGTCGATTGCCTAGAATGAGAACGTCGGCACGCTCCAACACTGCACGAATCACAGCTGTGTGCGGCCAGTCTAACGCGGGAGATCGGACAGTTTTGTGCAGCCTTGTCACCATGATGACAAACGCCTCGCCCAACGACTCATTATGCTTTGGTTCACTGTCAGGCCTCTGCAGACATTCTGAAAGCATCTAAGAATATCTGCGATGCTTGGTTTTCTTCCAACAGAAACTCAATGCCAGTTCTCTGCTTGGTAGGCACCTCCGTTACATACACCAATTTGAAGGCTACGCATAGCGCTGCCACGTATCGGAACCCCATGGAACTATAGGGGCTGAAGCGGGAATATTCCACGATATCCCACAACAACAAAAAATGGCTTTGAGCACTATGGGACTTAGCATCTGTGGTCATCAGTCCCCTAGACTTAGAACTACTTAAACCTAACTAACCTAAGGACATCATACACATCCATGCCCGAGGCAGGATTTGAACCTGCGACCGTAGCAGTAGCACGGTTCCAGACTGAAGCACCTAGAACCGCTCGGCCTCCGCGGCTGGCTATCCCACAACAAATTACATATTTTGAGCCGAAATTAGCGTAGAAAACAAATGTGCTATATTACTTATTGAACAGTCCTCGTACTTCAGTTGATCGACGACAGAAGGAAGTACAAAAATGTTCAGGGAAATTCAGGGGTCCAGAATCACAGTTCACTAAGGAATAAAATGAATAGGAAGTGCAGGGAAGCTAAGGTTACATGGCTGCATTAACAGTGTGAAGAAATCGAAAAATAAGTGGCTGTCGGAAGGACTGCCTCAGCTTATAGAAAAGTCAAATCAACCTTAAGTGAAATTAAGAGCAAGGCGGTAACATTAAGAGTGTACTAGTAATTCTACTGGTAAGTTCAGAGGAGACAACTAGTAGTTGGAAAGAGTGCACCGAAGCCCTCCGTGAGGGAGAGCACTTGTCTGACGACGTGATAGAAGAATAAACAGGAGTAGACGGGGAAGACATAGGGGATCCAAGTGTTAGAATCAGAATTTAAAAGACCTTTGAGGGATTAAAATCGAACAAGGCAGAAGGGGTAGATAACATTCCATCGGTATTTCTAAAATAGTTGTTGAGAACTGGCAATAAAACGACTATTCACGTTGATGTGTAGAATGTGTGAGATTGGATATTACACAAAAAGGCTTTCAGAAAAATATCATCCACACAATTCGGAAACTAGAAGGAGCCGACAAGGGCGAAAAATTATCACACAATCGGCTTAACAGCTCATGCATCCAAGTTCCTCACAATAATTATTTGCAGAAGGTTGGAAAAGAAAACTGATGATCTGGTAGATGACTATCAGTTTCGCTTTAGGAACGGTAAGTGCAGCAGAAAGGCTATTCTTAATTTGCAGTTGATAATGGAAGCAAGAAAAATGAAGACACGTTCAAAGGATTTATCGAACTGCGAAAATTGCTCGACAATATCAAATGGTGCGAGATGTTCGAAATTTTGAGGAAAATAGGGGTAAGCTGTAGAGGAAGACGGGTAATAGGCAACATGTACAACAACGAAGAGACAACAGTAAGGGTGGAAATCAAGAACGAAGAGCTTGGATTAAACAGAGTGTAAGGCAGGGATGTAATATTACGTCCATACTGTTCAATCTATACGTCGAAGAAGCAATGACGGAAAGGAAAGAAAGATTCAAGAGTGGAATTAAAGTGTAGGTTGAAAGGAGATCAATGATAAGATTGGCTGATGACATTGATATCCTCAGTGCTAGTGAAGGAGAATTACAGAATATGTTAAATGGAGTGAACAGTCTAATGGATACAGAATACGGATTGAGAGTAAATCGAAGATTGACGAAGGTAATGAAAAGTAGTTGAAATGAGAATAGCTTGAAACTTGTCATCGGAACTTGAGATCATGAAATAGAAGAAGTTAAGGAATTCAGCTACCTAGGCAGCGAAATGATCGATGTTGGACAGCGCAAGGAGGACATAAAGAGCAAATAGTACTGACAAAGAGGGCATTACTGCTCAAGAGAAGTCTATTAGTGTCAGACATAGGCCAAAATTTGGCGAAGAAATTTCTGAGAATGTATGTTTGG
This sequence comes from Schistocerca piceifrons, assembly GCF_021461385.2. Taxonomy (NCBI): domain Eukaryota; kingdom Metazoa; phylum Arthropoda; class Insecta; order Orthoptera; family Acrididae; genus Schistocerca; species Schistocerca piceifrons. The sequence goes on along the minus strand of NC_060140.1, from coordinate 638,384,707 downwards.
AGATTAGTGCTGTATCGTAAGGAAACATGGACTTCGACAAAACCGGAACTGAAGAGAATGTAAGTATCTGAGATGTTGTGCAACAGAAGAATGCTGAAAATTAGGTGGTCTGATAAAGTAGGGAATGAAGAGCGTCTCCGCAGAATCGCAAGGAAATGAATAAGTGATAAACACTGACAAGAAGGAGGGATAGGATGGTAGGACATCTGTTAACGACATCAGGGAATAACTTCCATGGTACTAGCTGGACCTGTACAGGGCAAAACCTGTAGAGGAAGACAGAAAATGGAATACATAATCGAGGACTTAGGGTGCATTAGCTACTCTGAGATGAAAATGTTGACCTGGCCCTGGAGGGTATTTCCTGGCAGGTCGCATCAAACCAGTCAGAAGACTGATTACTCAGAAGGAAAGGATCGCTTTCACAAGGATGTTGGGCATATCGTGATACTCGTACTACAATTTGAGAATTACAAAAGTTGCGTAAGTGATGTGCACTAGCGTTTACATACTTAGACGTTTACATACTTAGAGGTCTAGTTACACAAGGATGGGCTGCATAATCGGTGGCGGCCTTGTGGTAGGAGCCATCCTGGCATGTGTCTGAAGTAATTCAGGGAAACCAGGGGAAACTTAATTTAGGATTCTTGGATGGAGAGTACAAAATACAAGGTCAGTTTATTTTAACCCTTGTTAATTTATGTGGTTTAACCTTAGTGTATAATACTATTTTACAGAGAAGTTATTGACCATTGTAAAAGGCTAGTACCACACTGCTTGATTTCTTTCGTCTAAATAGTGTACACAATACTCACATTAGACATACATTGCTTCATACTATACCAAAACAGACAGGACGCATCGATGATGTCTAGTTTTCATTTTGTGTACCTTAACATCTCATTTGCTAGCCTGGAAACCTAACTCAGCAGGTGAAATGTTATATTCAGAAAGAGGATAAGTTGTTAGTATTATCAGTGCATAGCTTTCGGCGTACATTTTTCCGGAAAGAAAAAAGTGAAAGAAAAATTATTGTGTGAAAGTGTTACCTGAAGTGATATAAGTTTTGTTATTTGTCATAGATAAATTGGAAATAAACGATTTGTGTTTAATGAAAGTGTATTCAGAAAAATCCTTTATTAGTGTCAAGGTCGTGAGTATAACGTTTTAGTTGGTAACTAGTTCCAGCTACAGCAATTAGACTTATTCAGATCTGTAATACATCGGGAACCACATCTAAGAAAATAACACTGTATAAACAGTCAATATAAAATGGTTCATACAAAATGTAAGTACAAAGGAAAAAAAAAGTTAGAAACATCGTCATAACTTTGTTTACACTGCATTCCACATCATATAACTTGATAAAATCATAATGCACGTATAAACGATATACATCATTACTTGATGTACAGTGATAAACAACAGTTTGGACTGAATGGATTAACCAAAAAAGAGCGTAGAATTAAAATCAGGTACCTGAGCACACAGCACCATATGAGTATCATAGTGATCTGGTTACAGACTCCTACAGTCATCAGGAGAGGTCCGGGAGGGATATGATGGTGAGGTCCCAGTTACTCTTAATAGTGCCAGGAAAGCATCATTGACAATAACACATTTATTGGGCAGTAATACAGGATTGTCTTCCAAAACACTGTGCCCCAACCAGACCCGTGGAGTAGCACCTCATCAGCATTGGAATGCTGGCGAGCTTGCAGTAACACGAGCACAGGGCCGTCAGGTGGCGGCTGTTACATCACAGAGCAGCCGTAGACCACGGAATCGAGCGGCCACCGGCTCTGCGTATCGATCTCCAAAGTGCTCTCGTGGACACGGAAGATTTGTACTCAGGAGTCTCGTCCCCGATCCAGACGAAGTACTCTCTGGCACCCTGGGACCGGTTCTCCGTTCCCGTTTAGGAAACAGAAGTCACCAGCACTAGTGTAAGCCTCACGAATGGGGTGAGCAGCAGTGGTGCCTAACCACTGGAAGGTGGATGATGGACAGCATTAAGGTCACGCCGGTAAAGCCTCCAGCAGGCCTGGAGGGTGATGAAGTGCTCTGCGTCCCATCAGTGTTGTCTCGGGAGATGGTAGTGCAGCTGGCGGTAGCAGCGTCCTCACAGCCAAACTCATAACTCCATAGACGTTCAAAGACAGCTAGGCATACCGAGGGTAGACCTCCACAGACTCCTCTCTTGCTAGACAGCTGGCGCTCCCCGTGCGCTCTGCGACGATAGGGATGGCTATGACATTATGTATCCTGGTTTTTCCTTGGCTATTTGCTCTCCTAGTGACTTCAGACTTTCCCAAGTTACCTTCCAAAAGCTCTTTTCTGCTGGCTCGACACCTGATTCAAGGTGCGTTGTACCTAGTCTTTCTTACGAAATTCTGCTTTGTCAATAGTGTTACGGTATCTCTCGGCTCTCAAGCTATCATATGCTCTACTTGCAGACTTCAGTGCTCAGTCGCTCCCCTGTGTTGCTATAGCTTCCATGTTTGCCGCAGCCTGCTCAGCATTTTTCCCTAGCTGGCAGTCTACTAGTCATTGACACAGACGGTTCAGCTGCCGGCAGCCGCTGAAGTAGAACTTGGAAGAATTTGTAATCTCTGTCGGGAATACTATCCTGGGGGATAATTTCTCCCCCTTCCTTCATAAAATTTGTCTCTAATATTTATTTGGGGTATCCATAATAAACACATCTTACATACTAGAGCTGGATAAAATGTAGTGCACACGCTGCCGTAAGATGAAGGATGTTCATCAAATGGAATGCGTGCTGTCTGTGGCTGACAGCAGAATGTCATTTGAAATAATGCAGTGTGCGGTGACCGCTGTGTTTAAGTCAGTTACAATGTTTACTGTGTGAAAATACGGCAGGTCAATTTATGCACCCTAACAGACGGTCACTGCAGTCTACTACTGCAATTTCTTGCGACATCACCTTCGTTCCATATTGAGAAGAACGCGATGGCACCTTCCCGGCACAGCATCCTCCAGAGTACATGGGGGGGGGGAGGGGGGGAGGAGAGATACTGGTACATAATATACCATATTCACCTGGTAAGAGTCCACGTGTTTACGACGTGTTCACCGAAATGAAGGATCCTTTTCGTGGCACGCGCTTCAGAACAAGAGAAGACGCATCCAAGTCCTAAGGCGGTCCTTGAGAGACATCAAGAGAGATAACCGCGCTGATGGGTACGACGCCTTCCATCTGTGTGAGGAGTACGTGATCGGAATAAGGGACGATTACATTGAGGGCGTGTAATACAGTGAAAGTCTGTCAATAAATTCTGGTATGAATTATAACAGTGTTTCCACTACTTTTTATCCAACCCATGCATTCTGCACGAGTAGTTACACATTATACAACTTCCGTTACTCTTCCACTACCATACAACTAATTTACATGATTTTCAATGGCTGGTATTTTGAATCGGTAAAGAAGGTCTTTGCAGAAGTCATTTCTTACTCACTAACACAATTATTCCCATATTTATAGGTTCATCTATTAGTTTGCGTGTACTCCCGTTAATATGAGCTTTATTTACAAACCAATCAACGGGTATCTGATGCACAGGCAAATCTGAACGGAGCTCTGAGTTTCGTTTAAAACAGAAGTATATTACACAAACCTCAATCAAAACCTCTACAGCGCTGGTAGATGTCACATTTATAGTCGTGATACTATGATATCTATCACGTTATTCCTGTGTGTGCTGGAACATATATTGGGCTGTAATTCTCCCTCTTTGCGTTTCTGCTAGTTCGTCTAGTGAGCATAGACAGACTGTATTCAGGATATAATTCAGCAAGGTCAAGTTTTGGGAAGCCAGCACCTCTAGCGGCTTGTTGGGCAAGTACAACATAGGTTGTTCCCATACAAGTGTGTCATTTCAGTGATCGTAGCTGGTAGGCGAAATGTCATGCTTGCTAAGAGACAAGTCGTACCATTTGTTATTAGTCCGCTATCCTGTAATTCCACTCTATTCATACCTGTTAGTTTCCTGTGTTCGTAACATTTCACAACAACTACTTCTGGCGAAAACACTGAGTAGACGCAGTGGGTCACAGAGTGGCAGTCGACTGTGAGGTCCAGTGGCCTTCAGCTATAGTCATCGATCTCCAAAGTGCTGTTGTGGACGACGAAGATTTGCGCTCAGCAATCTCGAGCCAGGTCCATCTCAGGTACTCACTGACACGCAGGGATCGGTTCTCACCTTTGATTGGGAAACAGGAACCAACAGAATTGGTGTCAGATTCAGGAGTGGATGGAACAACAACGTTACCTACCTATTCGAAGGCGCATGACGAACAGTGTCGAAGTCACCCGGGCCAAGCCTCCAGTAGGCCTGCAGGGTGATGGTGTCCTATGTTCCCCATCAGTGTTGAGTAGCTGAGAGCAGCAGCATCCCTCCAACTGGACTTACTTATTCGTGCATTTTATCTATTTTTATGTAAGAAGTTGTGCACGTGTAAAAATATCTTTCATCCCGAGTAAGCTATGATCCTGTGTTGTCGACATATATGGCTAGCTATGTGGCTGACATTAAATAAGAATAATCTTCTCAACATTACAGGATGCTTCAGTACTGATGTAAAAGCCAAGGTACATTTCAGAATGGCTTCTATGATTCTATACTGCAGACTAGTACCAGTGTATTATTAGACTAAGCTCATTTAAAGTTAATGTAGGAATGGATATTAAAAGTATAACTCTTCTCTCATCGATATTAAGTCAATATCAATAGAAAATATAATTACTTATTTACGAAATTTCTATCCAGTGAAAATTTCTATCTTTTTGTGTAAAATTTATTACAATGTCACAGAGATTAAGCTACAAGCGAAGTGAGCAATGCATTTTATTATCTACACTGACATTCTGTTATGAAAATAATTGTAGTATCCTTTCCTTTTTGTCTTTGCCAAATTAAATTAGTTATGTATAAGTTATAACCCACCTAGAATAACTGTATCCTTCAGTCTTAGGCAATTGTCTTTAAAAACAAAATTTATTTCTATTTTTAAACTAGATAGTCGTGATACCACTAGAACTCTTTCACTTAAACTGTCCGCAGTAACAGCTACCTAGAGTATGTTCTATATGTTTGCTCTCACCTGAAAAGCCTTTCAGGGTATTATTTTTCAGTATTTTTCAGTCTTAGTTTAACAAAACGTTATCGAAGCGCAATTTATTTTTAGTTATGAGCCAGGAATCCAATTTCATTTTAAGTACCTTGCTCTATTTCATTTCTTTTAATTTCAGTATCCAGTACAACCAATAGCCAGTACACGCATGTACTTCACCCTGCCTTTATGTGAAATCTACACTACAGTTACAAAATCATTGTTTTTTAAATTTTCTAAATTTTCTTGGATGTTATACCTATTTTTAGATGCGAATTTAATAAGTAAAAACGACACCAAAAAAACGAGATTTAAACTCGACGGAGCACAGCGCCTCCTGCCCACGTTAACTTATTTAAAGTATCATGTGACCACACTTATAAAAGATCACTCTTTATTATTAAAATCAGTATAGCGCATCTATATACTAGAAGGTAAGAGAAGCATACCACAGAAGTATTTTTATATATATAGTAGTAGCTGAGTAGCACTGTGGTGTAGTGGTTATGATACTAAACTACTGCATGGAGGGTCGTGAGTTCAAAACTCATATGGACTGTACAATTTTAAATTATATATTATGATACTAAACTGTTGCATGGAAGGTCGTGAGTTCAAAACTCACCTGGACTGTACAATTTTAATTTCTATATTCGGTTCGAGTACATTCTAGAAGTCTCCACAAATGTCAAGAATCATTCTACTGGAATGTTCTGCAGTTATATATATACTGTACGTGGTCTGGCCGGAGGCAGTTCGCTCCGCGCTCTTGAATGTGCAAGTGCTGAATAAACCTTCGTTAATTGAAGTTAGTGTTCGTCATTCATCTCCTTAAACCTTCTTCTACGTGTCATTATTCTGTTGGAGGCGCTGAGTACACAGCCCTTAGAATTCATCGTCTTGCAAGAGTGTAGTCATGACGTCATTCTCGGATGGGACCTTTCGAAAGCTTCTCAGGCAATTATAGATTGTGGTCTTTCGAAATTATGCTAGACGAGATGAGATACAGTGGACAGGAAGATGCGTATCAGAGTGTGTGGAGACTATGTGTGCTGGATGAAGTGATCATTTCTGCAGTCAGTGCTAGAAAGGTAACTGTCATGTGTCACACTATGCATCAACCCATGGATCTTGTAGTGGAATGGCTGGCTCTAAGCACTACGGGACTTAACTTCTGAGGTCATCAGTCCCCTAGAACTTAGAACTACTTAAACCTAACTAACCTAAGGATATCACACACATCCATGACCGAAGCAGGATTCGAACCTGCGACCGTAGCGGTCGCGCGGTTCCAGACTGTCGCGCCTAGACCACTCGGCCACTCCGGCCGGCGAAGTGGAATGTAAGAGAAGCATACCATCCCAAACACTGTCGTCTCGTTTAAGAAGGGATTTGTGAATTGTGGGTAGTTAACTGTCGCCGAGAATAGCAGATCCTTCCAAAACGCATGTGCGGAGCAAACGCTGAGCCGTTAACTGCCGAACAGCTGAGCGTCATAGAAACCTCTCCTGCCGAGTCTGTGGGTGAAATTAGCGCTACCACTACGAGACAAGATCTTTTAGCTCGACTATCACCAGATCTCGCTAAGGAACATCACAAGAAGCTACCTGTTATTCTTCAAGAGTTCTCTGAATGCTTCAATCCACAGGTGAAGAGCAAATTAGACAAATCGACGGTGAAGCACCGGATTAGCACTGGAGACCATCAACCGACAATCCAGAGAGCATACCGTGTGTCAGCAACGGAACGTTGAATAATTCGCGACGAGGTAGACAAAATGATGAAGAATGACGAACACTAACTTCACTTAACGAATGTTTATTGAACACTTGCACATACAAGAGCGCGGGGCGAACTGCCTCCGGCCAGAACACATACAGTATATATACAGCTGCAGAACATTTCAGTAGAATGATTTTTGACATTTGTGGATACTTCTAAAATGTACTCGAACCGAATATAGGAATCAAAATCGCACAATCCACGTGAGTTTTGAACTCACGCCCCTCCATGGAACAGTTTCGTGCAATAACCACTACACCACGGTGCTACTCAGCTTCTTCTGCGACATTGCTCCGCTCTTAAGAGAACAGCCTCTCGGTGTTACGTCGTCCTGGTCCGGGAACGCGTCATTGGCCCTGCATACTACGACTTCTGATGACTGATTCTCGCCATGGCGGTGATCTTCTTAGGACTTCTTTTGCTGCTACGCTCTTCGTCACCTTTCCGCTTGTTGCCTGTCGCTGGAACTTCGAATTTCTCCTGGGTTTGCAGGATCCTTATAGGGCTGCATTCGAAGGACGTGGACCGATCTCTGATTTTTCGTCGTCTTGTGTCGGGGTCGAAATCTTCAAATTCATACGTAACATAAGATAACTGTCTTACAACCTTATAAGGTCCAAAGTAGCGCCTGAGGAGCTTCTCAGAGAGACCAACCTTCCGAACAGGAGTGAAGATCCAGACGAGGTCATCAGGCTGGTAGACAACAGGGCGGTGGCTCGCGTCATACCTTCGGCGATCGTTTCCTTGAGCCTCCAGCGTGCGGAGTCGAGCTAACTGCCGAGCTTCCTTAGCTCTGAATAACGTGTGACCATTCGCGTTGCCCTTCCCTGCGTACATTCCCCGGTTAGTACTATCTGGTATGGGTCCAACACACTGGAGCAACACTCTAGAACCAGTCGCACGAGTGATTTTTAAGCAATCTTCTTTGTAGACTGATTGCACTTTCCCAGTATTCTACCAATAAACTGGAGTCTACGACCTGCTTTCCCCAAGGCATGACCTGTGTGATCATACATTTCACATCCCTACAAAGTGTTACACCGAAATATTTGATTCCAACAGTGACCCATTGACATTATAGTCATAGGATACTACGTTTTTTCGATTTGTGAAGTGCAAAATTTTACTTTTCTGAACGGTTAAAGCAAGTTACCAATTTCTGTACCACGTTGCAATCTTATCAAGATCTGACTAAATATTTATGCAGCATCATTGAGATAGTACTTCACTGCATCATCTGTAAAAAACTTGAAGTTACTATTAATATTGTCTGCAAGATCATTAACGTACAACATGAACTTCCCTGGGACACACCTGATGTTACTTCTACATCTGACGATGATTCTCCATTCAAGATAACATGCTGCATTATTCCTTCAGAATCTAGGTTTACCACTGTTTAATCAAGTCTGGTTGCTATTCATGCAACCCAATTTGACATTTTAGTTTCCAGTTTTTCTTTTGCTTTATTTAAGTGACGCAGGTGATGTAACAATTCTAATAATTGTTGAGCGTAAGACCATCTTTTCCCAACTAATATTTCCATTATTTCACATGGAAATCTAGTTATTAGTACTTCTGTTAAATGTATTTTATTTACAGTTTCATCCATACACAAAGTCTGATTTTGGTGGTATTCAACAAAGTTTCTGTCTCCGTCTCAACTGTCATTGTATGTTTTATGGTCCAAATAACCCAAATTTGATCCTCCTTTGTAGGTTACTTGACCAATACTTTGCTTTAAATGCATGATAAAAATCACCAGTCCTTCTCTTATACTAACGAAATTAGACCTAAAATCAGTTTCTTTCCATTGTTGACATTGCCTTAAATTTTTCTTCATTTTTGGGTTTTGCAGAACCATCACAAGATTCTTATATATAGATAACTTATCAAGTGCAGTTATGTTATGTCAGTTTGGTTGACGAATTAACAAATCGCATTTTCTACAAACGTTATTTTATTGCGTGAAAATGTTTTGTGACCATATTTGGATTACTTATAGTTAGTTTCTAAATATTCATTCTGATCTTTACTTACAGGTAGCAAATTTTCACTATACATAATGCAATGTTTCTGATGCTACTGTCAGTCCAATCAGTGATGATGTCCACTAGTTATCACATCAGTTTGGCGCCATATCTGAACTTCGTTTACTCTCTCTCTCTCTCTCTCTCTCTCTCTCTCATTCCACCAACCCACGCCCCTCCTCTTCTCTCCCTCCCTCTTCTCTCCCTTCCTCTCTTCCCCCTCCTCTCCCTCGCCCTGTGTGTGTATGTGTACGTGTGTGAGTCTGTATACGTATACATATATATATATATATATATATATATATATATATATATATATATATATATATATGTGTGTGTGTGTGTGTGTGTGTATGTGTGTGTGTGTGTGTGTGTGTGTGTGTGTGTGTGTGTGTATGAGAGAGAGGAGAGAGAGAAAGAGAGAGAGAGAAGAGAAGGAGAGAGTTTGTGTCGTCTGTCGTCTTCTCTGTGCAGTTCCTTTATTATGTTACGTAGTGCGTCATGGTGTAGTGTAGAATGTATAATGTGTTTTTCTACAGTTAACGTATTCTGTATGTAGTAGTCGTCGGTTTATCGTATGAGCTGTGGCCAGATTTTAATGTTTTTGAATGTGTTTCTACATTTGTTGGGTGATGGTTGTGTTCTACTAAGTGGTCAGGAAATGTGCTATTGGAGCTACTACATTTTAGAGCTCAGTAGTGGTCTGAATACCTTGTTTTAAAGTTCCTGCATATTTATCACATGTATACTAACTGACATGAGTACCACAGAAGTTCTTATATTCCTCATCAGTTGAATTTATCTTTGGGTGTTTCCTTTGTTCTGAGTATTTCTTTGTTGTGTTGTTCTGTATCTTACACTACTGGCCATTAAAATTGTTACACTACGAAGATGACGTGCTACAGACACGAAATTTAACCGACAGGAAGAAGATGCTGTGATATGCAAATGATTAGCTTTTCAGAGCATTCACACAAGGTTGGCGCCGGTGGCGACACCTACAACGTGCTGACATGAGGAAAGTATTCAACCGATTTCTCATACACAAACAGCAGTTGACCGGCGTTGCCTGGTGAAACGTTGTTGTGATGCCTCGTGTAAGGAGCAGAAATGCGTACAACCACGTTTCCGACTTTGATAAAGGTCGGATTGTAGCCTATCGCGATTGCGGTTTATCGTATCGCGACGTTGCTGCTCGCGTTGGTCGAGATCCAATGACTGTTAGGAGAATATGGAATCGGTGGCTTCAGGAGGGTAATACGGAACGCCGTGCTGGATCCCAACGGCCTCGTATCGCTAGCAGTCGAGATGATGGCTGTAACGGATCGTGCAGCCACGTCTCGATCCCTGAATCAACAGATGGGGACGTTTGCAAGACAACAACCATCTGCACGAACAGTTCGACGACGTTTGCATCAGCATGGACTATCAGCTCGGAGACCATGGCTGCGGTTACCCTTGACGCTGCATCACAGACACGAGCGCCTGCGATGGTGTACTCAACGACGAACCTGGGTGCACGAGTGGCAAAACGCCATTTTTTCGGATGAATCCAGGTTCTGTTTACAGCACCATGATGGTCGCATCCGCGTTTGGCGACATCGCGGTGAACGCAAATTGGAAGCGTGCATTCGTCATTGCCATTCTGGCGTATCACCCGGCGTGACGCTATGGGGTATCAATGGTTACACGTCTCGGTCACCTCTTGTTCGCATTGACAGCCCTGTGAACAGTGGACGCTACATTTCAGATGTGTTACGACCCGTGGCTCTACCCTTCATTCGATCCCTGCGAAACCCTACATTTCAGCAGGATAATGCACGACCGTATGTTGCAGGTCCCGTACGGGCCTTTCTGGATACAGAAAATGTTCGACTGCTGCCCTGGCAGCACATTCTCCAGATCTCTCAGGAATTGAAAACGTCTGGTCAATGGTGGTCGAGCAACTGGCTCGTCACAATACGCCAGTCACTACTCTTGATGAAGCTGCATGGGCAGCTGTACCTATACACGCCATCCAAGCTCTGTTTGACTCAATGTCCAGGCGTATCAAGGCCGTTATTACGGCCAGAGGTGGTTGTTCTGGGCACTGATTTCTCAGGATCTATGCACCCAAATTTCGTGAAAATGTAATCACATGTCAGTTCTAGTATAGTATATTTGTCCAATGAATAACCGTTTATCATCTGCATTTCTTCTTGGTGTAGCAATTTTAATGGCTAGTAGTGTATTTAAAGTCCCTGTTTCTTTAAAATGTCGCCTAGTCTGTGAACTATTTTATTACTGTAGGTGAATAGGTGCCACTTCGTTTTGTATCTGACTTCTTGCGCTGTTGTGTCTTGTGTTTAGTCATTGTTTCTGTGTTGTGTTGTGTTGTTGTGTAAGAACTTATTGTTAAAGTGGTTTACTCGTGACCTGTTTGTTTACATGTATTTTGGTTTCAAAAATCATTAAAAGGACAGTATTCGGTGAGCCCACTGGCAGTCCTGCGCGTTGGGAATAAAATTCTTTGTTGAACTGAAAGTAATTTAGTGCTGCTATATTCCTAATAGTGCTTGTTGTTTTATCAATGTGTGTGTCTCGAGTGTTACCTTTTTGGTTTAGTCCTTTTGTGCTGACACAAATAAATTCAACAGATCAGGAATATACGAACTTACGTGCAACTCAAGTCAGTCACTACAAGTGTTACAAATACGCAAGGATTTTAAAACAAAGTATGAACACCGCAGAGTTATAAAAAGTAACAGCTTCAATAGCACTTTTGCTGACCACTTAATAGCCTACAACAGTCATCCAACCAAAGCAGAAACAGATTTAAAAACACTAAAATCCAGCCACGGTCTGCAATATAAACTTTCACTACAGGAAAACTTCCACATAGCATTAGCAGAGAGAAAACATATTATAAACGGCTACACTACTCTACGCAACTGCGCACTATTTAACACAGTGAAGGAACTGTACTGAATAGAGGACGCAAACATATAAACACACACAGACACACACACACACACACACACACACACACACACACACAGAGAGAGAGAGAGAGAGAGAGAGAGAGAGAGAGAGAGCAAGGGCAGAGTAGGTAATTAAAGTTTAAATTTGGTGCCAAACTGATGTGAGAACAAACGGACGGGGAGTGGGCACACGGCAGCAACAGAAACATTATTTCTTGTAAAAATAAAAAATTGTTACACGAGAGTGAAGCTTTCCAAAAACAGGCGTCGCATTTGGGTGTGTATTTCAAAAGCTACGAACAGATACCTCGAAAATGACTGTACGTTAATACAAAATATAGTCACGCAATATTTTCATCCAATAAAATGATGTATATAGATAAAGCTATTTGTTAATTCGCCCACAAAATTCACAGTAACATCACTGAGTTGCAGATGACAAGTTACCTGTACACAGTAATGTAATGTGGTCCAACGTAACCCAAAAAATGTCGAAAAATTTAAGGGTAGTGACAACAACAGATTAAAACTGATTTCAGGCCTAATTTTGTTAAAGCAAATATTAATGGTACTTAAAAACATGTTTACTACCTACAGAATTTATTTTCATAAAAGTTGGTACTGAAACCCAATAATTTTGCCTGCGAACACTGCTACTTCAAGAGCTTCGAAAGTAAATTGTGAGTAATTCAACGTTTAGCTTTTAGTAATGTTGTGGTTGGTAGGAGAGCCAACACCGTGTTACTAGAGGAAGCCGAAAGGCACGCGTTTTAGCTCACGCAGGCTGGTGTGAGGTCTGGAACAGAACAAGGAAATTAGAATTTAGAAAAAACGGACGTAGCTGGTGGAATACTTAACGTTAATCCATTATTGGTGAACGTCGCTCTTGACGGTACATGATTCACAGTATCAATAGTAACTGGTAACGGCGCCTTGCTAGGTCGTAGCAAATGACGTAGCTGAAGGGTATGCTAAACTATCGTCTTGGCAAATGAGAGCGTATTTTGTCAGTGAACCATCGCTAGCAAAGTCGGTTGTACAACAAGTAACTTCATTATCAACGGCCCATTAAACACTAACGAAAAAGAATAAGTCATGTCATATAGGTTGCAAAGAACACTGAATTGATTGTGCCTGAAATACATTGTTGTAGCTTTAGTGATTCCACTGAAATGTCTTTTTGCGGCACGGACATCTGCACGACAGTTGTTGCAGGTTCTTCTGGCTGCTGTCGTTTCTGCTGGCGGTGGCGGCCGCCACGTACTACATCACCATCCTGTACCAGAAGTGGGACGACCCCGTGATCGTGACGCTGTCCCCTACGGCCACGCCGCTCAACGTGCTGCCGTTTCCAGCCGTGACGGTGTGCAACATGAACAGGGCCAAGCACTCCATAGCCACGAGGATCATGGAGTCCCAGTACGTAACCCTTAAATATATTGAGTAAAATTTTCCACTTGCTCCCTACTAAGTTCTCAGAAAAAAAAGTCACCAGCTATTTTGAAAGTAAAAATAACAGCCGCCACCAACTAAGTGGTATGGATTGAAATGACCGGGAGGACAATTACACGGGAATCGTTTTATTCAGTGCGCCCGTGGATGTAGTAAAACGCGATGCCTGTTTCTTTCATAGCATATGGTATGAGCCACAAGGCAGATGCAACGGGGAAAGAAAAGTCAGTCAACGTCTTTGGCTTGCCAGCAGAAAGTGGCAGCCCATATCTACGTACAAGTAATTCACATCAGACAAGGAACAGAAAGATAGACAAGGTAAACACAGCCAAACGGTACGTGTTTATGTTCTTAGATAAAAATGACTTCGTTTAGAGATAGATGTTCCCACAGGGAATCGAAGCTTGTCCTTCTTGTAGTGATACTAAACGAACATTGCAAATGTAATTACATCACAGTCGCATCTGGAACTGAGGCAAGGAACATGCTGAAACCTGCCTAGTCAGTTGTCTGTGTACCTTGGGTGAAGAGACACGTGCTGTTTATCTCGGAGGGCTGGAGGGTGGTACGTCAACAGAAATCTCTCGTTATTGGCCCAGTAAAAATGTGTAGTGTCGTGTCCATCGCATACGGCAGGGAACCTTGCGGGAAGCTTGCGAACAATAGGTGATGCAAGATGGATAAGGTTGTGTGAAGTTATGGAAGTAGGTTATGTACGCAAGAGCGAATCGTTTGGTCGAAGTGGCAGATGTCTTGGATCACTGCAGCTATACCGAGGGAGTAAAAATTCGTCCGTGGCATTTTCGTTGGAACCATTCCGCTGTTAGTTTTAAGAAATCTAAATATGGTTGGCCTGAAGGGAAGGTCACACTCCTGGAATGCGAGTTGAGCGCCTTAACCACGGTAACAGTCAATTCGGTAGGACGATCACATTACCCAGTCCTGTTTTCAGGGATGGCAATCCTCAGGTCAATTGGTGTAAAATTATGACTTCCTGGTGTAATAAGTCTGCACGAAGAATCACACACTAACTGTATCCTGAGTTCACTGAAATATTCTGAGTTTGAGAACAGTCCACCAGGCATTCACTGACCTGGATGAGGTCTCAGACGACAGTGGTTGGGCAGTGATAATCTTCTATATGAAGATGTTTGTCCAGTCATGGCACAGCGAATCACAGATATTGGCGAACATCATCGAGATGCCATTCACTATGATGGCGCAGGTAGCCAAATACAATAAGCAAAGAGGCATGCCAAAACTTTTGGGAAACATTCCTGACACGTAGAGTAAGAAAGTGTATGATATGGACAGATTAGATTAGAGATTAGATTAGTAATTGTTCCATAGATCATGAACATGACACTTCGTAATGATGTGGAACGTGTCAGGTTAATAAAAGGTGTCTATACAATATTTTACATTACACAAAATTTTACATGACACTTAATATTTTTAATTTTTTTTTCTCTTTTTTTGGGGGTTGGGGAAATTACTCACTTACTATATCCAAAAATTCATCTAATGAGTAGAAGGAGTTGCCATTAAGAAATTCTTTTAATTTCCTTTTAAATGCTATATGGCTATCTGTCAGACTTTTGATGCTATTAGATAAGTGACCAAAGACTTTTGTGGCAGCATAATTCACCCCCTTCTGAGCCAAAGTGAGATTTAATCTTGAGTAGTGAAGATCATCCTTTCTCCTGGTGTTGTAGCCATGTACACAGCTATTACTTTTGAATTCGTTCGGATTGTTAATAACAAATTTCTTAAGTGAATATCTATATTGTGAGGCTACAGTGAAGATCTCTAGCTCTTTAAACAAGTGTCTGCAGGATGATATTGGATGAGCTCCAGCAATTATTCTGATTACACGCTTTTGTGCAATGAACACTCTTTTACTCAATGATGAGTTACCCCAGAATATGGTGCCATGCGAAAGCAGAGAATGAAAATAGGCGTGGTAAGCTAATTTACTCAATTACCCTAATAGCATAAGTAGCTGAACTCAAACGTTTCAGCACACCCTCATTGTGTTTTTTCCAGTTCAACCCCTCACCAATACATACACCTAGAAATTTTGAATATTCTACCTTAGCTACCGATTTCTGATAGAAGTCTATATTTATTGATGGTGTCATTCCATTTACTATGTGGAACTGTATATACTGTGTTTTGTCAAAGTTTAATGATAGCCCATTTGCAGAGAACCACTTAATGATTTTCTGAAAAACATAGTTTACAATTTCACCAGTTAATTCTTGTCTTTTGGGAGTGATAGCTATACTTGTATCATCAGCAAGAAAGTACCAGCTTTGCATCTTCGTGAAAATAGAATGGCAAGTCATTGATATGTATTAAGAACAGCAGAGGACCCAAGACCGAACCTTGTGGCACCCCATTCTTGATTGTTCCCCAGTTTGACAAATCACCAGCTTTTTGCATATTATGTGAACTGCTTATTTCAACTTTCTGCACTCTTCCAGTTAAGTATGATTTAAATCATTTGAGCACTGTCCCATTCATACCACAGTACTTGAGCTTATCTAGAAGTATTCCATGATTTACACAATCAAAAGCCTTTGATAGATAACAAAAAATCCCAATGGGTGACTTCCGGTTACTCAGAGCATTTAATATTTCATTAGTGAAAGTATATTTTCCGTTGAAAAACCATTCTGGAAACCAAACTGACATTTTATTCAATGTTCAAATGTGTGTGAAATCGTATGGGAATTAACTGCTATGGTCATCAGTCCCTAAGCTTACACACTACTTAACTTAATTTATCCTAAGGACAAACACACATACCCATGCCCGAGGGAGGACTCGAACCTCCACCGGGACCAGCTGGACATTTTGTTAAAACTTTATTTTTACAAAGGCATGAAACTACTCTACAATACATTACTTCTTCAAGAATTTTGGATAAGGCAGTCAGAAGAGAGATTGGTCGGTGGTCGTTGACGTCAGACATATCCCATTTTTTATGCAGTGGTTTAACAATGGCGTACTTCAGTGTGCCTGGGAAAATACCCTGCTTTAGAGAGCTATTACGTAAGTGGCTAAGAATCCCACTTATTTCTTGGGAACAAATATTATCCTGCTGGAAATGCCATCAATTTCATGTGAGCTTTTATTCTTGAGAGAGTTTATTATCTTCCTAATTTCAGAAGGAGAGGTGGGTGGAATTTCAATTGTATCAAATGGTGTAAGTAAGGCCTCTTCCATTAACTGCCTTGCTTCTTGTAATGAACATTTAGATCCTATTTTCTCTACAATATTTAAAAAATGATTATTCAAAATGTTTTCGACTTCCGGCTTGTTGTTTATCAAGTTTCCATTCGCTTTGATGGTGATGACGTCATCATGTACTCTTGGTTGCCCTGTCTCCTTTGTAATAATATTCCAAATTGTTTAGATCTTGTTATCAGAGATATTAATTTCAGACATGATGCACATGCTTCTGGACTTTTTAATAACGTTTCTTAATGTAGCGCAGTAGTTTTTATAATATTGAGCTGTTTCTGGGTCATTACTCTTTCGTGTTGTTAGATACAGTTCCCTTTTGTGGTTACAAGATATTTTTATTCTTTTAGTAAGCCAAGGTTTTTTGCATGGTTCCTTCTAATTAGATTTAACTACTTTCTTGGGGAAAGAGTTTTCAAATTCTCTTAGGACACGGGTCCTAAAACGCTTTATTTCCATATCTTAGCTCACTTGATGCAAGGGGCAGTCAAATGAAAACGAGACAGATGGAAAAAATAAGTAAACTGTTTATTATGTCAAAATTATTCGTTATAACTGTTAACTGGCAACTGAGGGCTAGCCCACAAGTTGCTTCAGATACAGCTGGGAAGCCTTTACAGTAGTGAAGATCAGTACAAAGGCATCGATACTTTTAGGAAAATTACCATTGTCGGTTGGAATAGTTGCTCACAGTCTATATGCAGTAGTATGAAATACAGTATACAGACAAATGCAATCAGATGGTATCGCATTTGGTGTTATTAGTACAGTATACACTGATGTGAGAAAAAAGTTGGGATAGCGATATCCACATATACAGATGGCGGCAGTATCGCCTACACATGGTATACAAGAGCGGTGATTTGATAGAGCTGTCGTTAGTACTCAGGTGCTTCCTGTCAAAAGATTTACGACGTGACTATGGTTGCACAATGGGAATTAATATCCTTTGAACGCGGAATGATAGTTGGTGCTTGACGCATGGGACATTCCATTTCGGAAAGTGTTAGGGAATTCAACATTCCGAGATCCACAGTGTCAAAAGTGTGCCGAGAGTAGCACATTTCAGGCACTACCTCTCACCATGGACAACACAGTGGTCGAAGGGCTTCACTAAACGACAAGGAGTAGAGGCATTTGCGTAGAGTTGTCAGTCCTAACAACCAGCTCGGCCTGAAATAATCGCAGAAATATATGTGGCACTTGCGGCGGACGTATTCGTTAGGACAGGTTGCGAAATTTGGCGTTAATGGACTGTGACAGCAGACGACCGATGTCAGTTCCATTGCTAACAGTATGACTTCGCCTGCAGCGCCTCTCCTATCGTGACCATATCGGTTGGACCTTGACTAGAAAACCGTGGTCTGGTCAGATGAGCCCTGATTTCAGTTGGCAAGAACTAAGGTAGGGGTTCGAATGTGGCGTAGACCCCACGAAGTCATGGATCCAAGTTGTCAATAAGGCGCTTTGTAAGCTGGTGGTAGTTCCATAATGGTGTGGGCTGTGTTCAAAGGGAATGGACTGCGTCCTCTGGTGCAACTGAACCTATCATTGACTGGAGATTGTTATGTTCGGCTACTTGGAGACCATTTGCGGCCATCCATAGACTTCTTGTTTCCAAACAACGGTGGAATTTTTATGGATGACAGTGCATCATTTCATAACATTTTGCACAATTCGAGCGAATGTTTTGGCCACTCAGGTCCCCCGACATTATTTACATCGAACATTTGTGGGACATAATCGAGAGATCAGTTCGTGTACGAAATCCGACACCGGCAACACTTCTGGAATTAGGGACGGCGATAGAGGCAACATGATTGAATATTTCTGCAGTGGGCTTCCAACGACTCCTTGAGTCCATGGCACGTTGAGTTGCTGCACTACGCCGGGCATAAGGAGGACCGACACAATATCGGGAGATATCTTATGACTTTTGTCATCTCAGTCTATAACAAGACGTCAACGACTGGAGTGTCAGAGGATGGAATTCGGTATAAAGGCATTCGGCTCTGTGCGGTGTTAGTATGTGCACAGGTGCCTTTCCTGCAGATAGGAAATAGACACCATCAGTGACAGTGTACATAAACCACGACTGTGACATAGCCATGTGGTCAACATTTATTATGCGATGAAAAAGCAGAAATCGGTAAGTAGAAGGAAATGGGACTCCCTAATTGCCAAATCGCCAAGAAGATCAACCGTTCAGGTACAGTGATTAAAAATTTCGTTAGATTCGGAGCATGATATGGCCAAATTGGAAAATGTGGGAAAAGCAGAAAATCGAAACGGTTACTCTTGAGCAAAGCAAGGGCCACAAACAGTTATTCCTCTCAACTTGTTGCTGGTTTACGTTCGTCGGTAACTACCAGACATGTATGAAAAATTTTATCAAATCAAAGCATCTTACATTCAAGAAACGACTGCAGAAACCTGCTCTGAGACAAACATAAAAAGGGTGAATATAAGTTTGCTGAAAAACATATATCGTAGACTTGAGATTGGGTTAAAGTTCTCTTCAGTGACGTGATACTGAACTTTAATAGCCCGTATGAATTTCAGTTTGGCTGGCAGGATCTGAGAACAGAGCAGGAGGTAAGAATGAGCAGAAATTTTGTTGGTGGAAGTATTACGATTTAAGCAGCCTTTTGCGGTAACGGTAAATTACGCTTTCCCTACGTGATCAGTAGAACGAACTCTAATATGTACACTTATAATGATGTACTAGAGACAGAATGGATTAGAATGTATGAGGACCTAGGGAACGAAAATTTAACGTTTCAACAAGATAATGCATGTTTACAGGTTTCTGTACAACAGAAAAGTGGTCTGAAGATGAAGATACCGATGTCTTACCCTGCCCTGCACGTAGTCTGGATCTGAACCCCGTGGAAAATATTTGGGGAATACTTGCAAGGCGTGTTTATCGCAATGGAAGGCAATTTGAGGTCGTACGAGGTGTGATTGGAAAGTTTTATGAATGGATCCGTTACTGCTTACTGGTTCGGCGGGCAGGTACACGGAGGGTGGGAGTGAGTCATTGCCTTATTCTCGAACGCCCTCTGATAGTAAACTGCATTTCCTTTATTCAGTTCGTTGTGCCATCTGGTTGACTGCGGGTCTGTTAGGGCTTGTTGCCGGATTCTGTCTGCGTGAAAATGGACGTAAAAACGTAGCAACGAGTTATTGTGAAATTTAATTTTAAAACCGTGAAATCAGCTTCTGAGACTTTCTTTTCTTTTCCTGTAGGCCTCAATCCTTCAGGAACGCAGGGTCGACCGTGTTAGTACGGACTTGGCAATGTTAGTGGCAGAGGGTGGCCGGATGCCCTTGCTGCCGCCACCGCGAACCCCCTGGGATGGAAGTAGTGTACCCCAGCTGTATGTGTCTAGTGTAAGTCATGGAATAGTGCGAACGTGTTCAGAAGTCTGTGTGTCGTCGAACTGAGGCAGAACGTGGGCACCAGCCCGGTATTCACCTAGCGGGATGTGGAAAATCGCCTAAAAACCACATCCAGGCTGGCCAGCATACCGGCCCTCGACGTTAATCCGCCGGGCGGATTCGATCCGGGGCCGGCGCGCCTACCCGAGTCCACGAAGCAGCGCATTAGCGCTCTCGGCTACCCTGGCGGTTCAAATCAGCTTCTGAGACTTACGAACTATTAAAAACAGCTTCTGGAGATTATTGTATGAGCCAGTCAAATGTTTTTGTCTGGTTCAAAAGATTTAAAAATGGCTACGAATCATTTGAAGATGAACCACAGTCCAGCTGTCCTTCCACCTCCAAAACGAATGAAAATGTGAAAGTTGGCAACTTAGTGCACTCTGATGGTAGACTTACTATTAGGCAGATGACTGACGAACTTAATTTAAGTTTCTATGCAGTTCAGTCAATTTTAACTGAAGATCTGAACATGCGTCGAGTGTCCACAAAATTCATTCCAAAAGTGTTGTCAAGTGACCAGAGACAATACCGACTTGAAGTGTGCCAAGAACTGATTAATCGGCCTAAAAATGACCCACATTTGTTAAATTGGGTTATTACAGGTTACGAATCGTGGGTATATGGATATGATCCTGAAACAAAAGTGCAGTCTTCGCAGTGGAAGATTCCAGGTTCACCACGACCGAGAATAGCACGGCAAAGTCTGTCGAAGGTGAAGACAATGTTGGTGATTTATTTCGATTCCAGCGGTATTGTCCGTCATGAATTTACCCCTGGAGGACAGACGATTAACCAGGAATACAACAAATATGTCCATGAGGGTTTGCGCGAAAAGGTGCAGAAGAAAACGCCTGCATTGTGGAAAGACAGGAGTTCGGTGCTGCACCATGACAATGCTCCGGCTCATCGTGCCTTCTCCATCATTTAATGTTTTACCAAATTCAACATTCCTGTGCTTCCACAACCGCCATATTCCCCTGGTTTGGCCCCTGCGGACTTCTACCTGTTTCCTAAACTGAAATTTTCACTGAAAAGGAAGCGATTTGACTCGACTGAAGACATCCAGAGCGTCCTTAACATACTTCTGGAAAAAAAATTTACAGTAATGTTTCCAAAAGTGGCAACACCGTTGGAGTCGGTGTGTTTAGTCAGAAGTGGATTATTTTGAAGGAGAGGCATCACAGTAACATGTAAGTACCACCACCGTACAATTACAAGCCCATTCTTAAAACTTTCCAGTCACACCTCGTATGTGAGCTGAAAAGAGCGATACGAGATGAGTAGGTGACAGTTTCACTGTAAGAACTACAAACCTTAATAAAATCAATGCTGGAGAGAATTTTGAGGTTATTAGGAAGAACGGAGGTTGGACAAAGTACTGACAACGCAATAACACAACGGGACAGTGAGTGCCTTTGTACCGCGTTTAGGTACACTTTCACTGCACTATAGCGTAAAACGAAATACGTGATGGACACTGAACGGTTGATGCCACGTGGTCGACGCTAGCAGGTCAATGAAGTTAGTAAACCTAAGAATTACAACCTACTATGCACAGTGACGACATTTAATGTGACTAAATTTAATGTGAGAAAACGTGCCTTGTAATGCTGGTACGTTCTGTTTCTGTGCTTCTCATGATTAATGTTGCTATGAAGAGAAGTTGAAAATGAGCTCTAAAATAGAAATGAAGTGTTTCCGGACCCATGTCGATGTAATACATTTTATTCCTCTACGTGTGAGGAATGTCTGCTGAAAATTTAGCCATAACATTTTGTTACACACGATATATGTTTTATAGGTACTATAAAAGGGCGTTTCTGCTAATGTGAATGAAGAGTTAAGTGAAGGTTTCTATGATAGGTTCATGCCCGAGACTCCTTTTTAGGGGACTCGAATCAAGAGCTCCGAAATTCTGTTCGAATTTATACTAACTTTTGCTATTTGAGAGTGTCCCCATTAAATACGAGTGTTCGTAGGACAAAGAAACCTTGAGGAAAGATTAGTAAAGAAACGCGAAAGGGAAATAGTGAGTAAACCACTGAAGCAGACATATTTTAATTTCCAAATGGGATGATAACATTTGCTAATTGCGTACCATATTTACGGTCCATGATACCAGAGGGAGCTATAGGGGATAAAAACTGTAGAGGAAGTTCTTGGCATGGGAGAACATACTGCGCCATTGCAAGTGTACCTTCTTCAACAATTTGTGGCGCAACTGGCCGACGGCCTCTTCCCAAATCGCTAGTTAATTTGAACTTCCGAATCTCGATTTTCAATCTGATGCGAAAAGACGATCACTCCGCATTTCTTCAGTGCGTCGATACTCGCGAAGAGAAGCAGTACTTTTGCTGATGTTTTTATGCAACAGTTTTATGAGTAAAGACCAACTCACCTTATCCAGGCACATGTTTACTAGTTGCAAACATAATTCACACTGATATTTGCAGGAGTCAGGTCCTAGATCCACCTGAAGTACTCACTGGCATACAGGAGTTGGCTTTTCAGCCCCTGTTTAGGAGGCAGGAGCAAGCATTATAGGTGTCTAGGTGGATGATGGACAGCTTCCAGGTCACGCAGATGAAGCCTCCATCGGGCTTGCATGGTGATGGCGGCCTCCGCACCCTGTCATTGTTGTCTCTGAAGTTGCAGTGCAGCTGGCAACAGCAACGTCCTTCCAGTCGGAATCGTGGCCTTCCAGTTGGACTCGTGGTTCCCTAGACGATAAAAGACAGTTAATCATGCCTGGGGTCGAACTCCATTGTCTCCCTTCGCTCTCAATACCTCCAACTGATACAAGGGCTGAGAGTATGCATTGAACAGTCGGCATTCCGCGTTCAGCAATGAGAAATTTGTTAAGAAGGTTGAGGTATTTATGCTGGCGCTTCCCATGCAGTGGGTGGCGGTGGGGATTGGCTTCAAATGGCTCTGAGCACTATCGGACTCAACATCTGAGGTCATCAGTCCCCTAGAACTTAGAACTACTTAAACCTGACTAACCTAAGGACATCACACACATCCATGCCCGAGGCAGGATTCGAACCTGCGACCGTAGCAGTCGCGCGGTTCCGGACTGAAGTGCCTAGAACCGCTCAGCCACCGCTGCCCGGCCGGTGGGGATTGCTAAGTTACTAGGAGAGCTGACAGCGACGGAAAGCCAGGACCATGGTGGTGACTTTAGAACTTCGCAGCTTCAACTTTCAGCGGCTCTTTTCTGCTGGCTCGTCACCTAAATACTTATCGTCGTGTTGTACCTAGCCTCCCTTAAGGCACTCTGCTTTGTCTCTAGATGGTGGTATCTCTCTGCTTCCGTGATGTCATTAAGCTTCGCTTGAAGAATTGGACGCTCGTGTACTCGCTCATCATTTCTCTTTAACTGACAGTCTCGTGATGACTGGGTGCTGTGTGCTGTCCTTAGGTTAGTTAGGTTTAAGTAGTTCTAAGTTCTAGGGGACTGATGACCATAGATGTTAAGTCCCATAGTGCTCATAGCCATTTGAAACATTTTTTGAACTGGCAGTCTACTGGGCGTTGAAACAGGCGGTTCAGCTTCCGGGAACTGACAAAATAGAGATTGGATGAATTTTTAGTGTTCACCGAGGTTTTTGTGTAGTTCGAACGACGTATTGGTTTACTAGCGGCAACTGTTGACAGTTTCTGTAATTGCACACTCTGCTCTGAGCTGCACATCGGTTCAGTTCGTACCTTGATGTTGTAGGCTTACGACGTTACATTTGACACCTGTGCCATTTGACGGATGTGTTGTACGACTTTGTAGACAACGGTATGGTGCTCCGTTGAGTTCGCCGGATTCTGCACGGCCGCTATCGGCGTCTCATGGAAACCTGCAATTCAGTTGCTACGGCGCCCGTGGGGTGGTATCGCTACGTCAATTTCAGCGAACACTTTTATATTTTCATCATCCTTTTACTGACTAATAAACGCGCTTTACACTGTCATTAAGAGAAGAATGTCTTCCCTCTAAGAATGATATATATGCACTTTAAATTTCCAGAGGTCTGTTACTTATTTTTTATACATTACTCAGAGTATGAAAAAATATCCTTTTACAGCATTATATAATTCTTCTCCTAAGGTTTGTTCAGATGATGGCAGCAAATTTCTGTTGAAACAGGTCATCGTGAAGTAAATAATATTTAGCGATCTTGGCTTCAGAAGAAATTTTTTTCGATCTCTTTTAATATTGTTGTTATTTTAAAGCATTATGAATGCTTTATTGTAATTAAGAACTATTATTATTATTATTATTATTATTATTACTGGTACTGATGAAATTATTATTATTAAAACGGTATTCTTTTGTGGCACGTTAAAAGTGGTGACGGTATTTATATTTTGGGTTGGTGGGAACGGAAGATAACAAATTCTTACCCCTAACACCCCCCCTCCACCCGCCCCCCCCCCCCTCTCACCTACTTACCATCACCCTGGGACCCGAATCCTGGACTTCAGCCTGGTAATATCTTGAGTGTGCACGTTGCTTAGACGTCAGCATCGCTTACTTCTGCCACTGACTGTATGTCGTCAAGCTCCTTGCGTTAGTCCTTTTCTCGTCATCCTACCCCTTCGCACACCCATCAGCTGCCACTTGGCTCCCTGTAGCACCTCCATAAAGCATATATTTCTAGAAAATGACACCAACAAACTCCATTCGTCTCCCCACGCTTCAGAAACTCTATACCGATCCCTGTTTCTTTTTATCTCCCTGTAGCCTTCATTATGTTCTAGTTCCACTTTAAAAAATTCTCTTTCCTTTCGCCCGAATTTACACAGATATTCCTCACGTCAGAAATATGTAAGAAATATCTTCCGATGAAAAAGCTACCGAGCTTTCCCATTGCGTTCAAAATTTTCTGATAAGCTGGACGCAACATATTCAAATGGCTCTGAGCACTATGGGACTTAACATCTGAGGACATGAGTCCCCTAGAACTTAGAACTACTTAAACCTAACTAACCTAAGGACATCACACACTTCCATACTCGAGGCAGGATTCGAACGTGCGACCATAGCGGTCACGCGGTTCCAGACTGAAGCGCCTAGAACCGCTCGGCCACAACGGCCGGCAACATATTACCATAGATGGAAACCTTGAAATAATGTCTTGTGTGCCCCAGTGTGGAGTAATAGCACCGGTACTGTCAGAGTTATACATTAATGACTTATTGGGTAGTACCAGTTGCAATCTGAAGCTTTTTGTGAACGACGCAGTTGTCTGTGAGGAAATTCTGTCCTGTAAGAATTTCAGTAATATCCAGTTAGATCACGATAAATTACCCGGCTCTCAATTTAGAGCATGACCCAAGACTTAATACCGAAGTATCATTTTACTAAAGGGTTACTGAGTCACATCTAGCTAGTAACATCATATAAATATTTTTGAATAATTATACATAGCGATGCGAAGTGGAACGACGACGTAGGCTCAGCTGTACGTAAAGCAATTGGCTGACTCTGACTAACTGAATACTGCCTATCAGGTCGGACTGACAACGAACCCTGAGTATATACAAAGAAGAGTGGTGCGAATCACCATAGGCTTGTTTAACTGGCGAGAGAGGTCAACAGGAGTATGGCGTACCCTTGGAAAAACATGCCGCACATCTCGTGAAGACCCGCTTGCAAAACGTCACGTGCCTTTTTTCAGGACAAAAACTGACAGCATTCTTCAGTCCCCTATATATCTATCCCGACTGATAGTGCTGAGAAAATTACACAAATCACAGTTCACATGGAGGCATGCAAGCAGTTTTCCATGCTCTATCTGTGGATGGAAATGATAGATATATTTGCGTATGATACATTACAAAGTACACAATGCCATGCACTTAATGTTTCATAGTCGGAGTTAAACCTCTGAACATATGGATAAAACATCTCCTCTATAAAGTCTCCACAAAGACACACATCAAAGAAGTTTTGCATCACTCCGGTTCCCAGAACTCCTTAAGATAGACGTTGACTGTGGATATGATATGACAGACACAGTCCCTTTAACTGTTCAGAGATTTTACTAAACCCGCCCGAAAATGTAAACAACTATGCACGAGCAGCGTCTATTAGACGGAGGGAGTCCGACAGCCAATCAGTTCCAGTCGTTCGAACAGGAAGGAGGTACACAGATCGAGTTGTCTGTAATTCAACCATGCCTACAAGGTCAGCACGGCGGTTCGTTCGCGTCCGCGTTGTTACTTTGTGCCAGGTATGTCTCTCAACAAAGGAAGTGTCCAGGCGTCTCGGAGTGAACCAAAGCGGTGTTGTTCGGAAATGGATGAGATACAAAGCGGCAGGATCTGTCGATGACATGCCTCGCTCAGGCCGCCCAAGGGCTACTTCTGTAGTGGATGACCGCTACTTACGGATTATGGCACGGGGGAAACCTGACAGATACGCCACCACGTTGAATAATGCTTTTTGTGCAGCCACAGGACGTCGTGTTACGACTCAAACTGTGCGCAATGATGCACAAGTTCACTCCCGACGTGCATGGCGAGGTCCATCTTTGCAACCACACCACCATGCAGCGCGGTACAGATGGGACCAACAACATGCCGAATGGACCGCTCAGGATTGGCATCACATTCTCTTCACCGATGAGTGTCGCATATGCCTTCAACCAGACAATCGTCGGAGACGTATCTGGAGGCAACTCAGTCAGGCTGAACGCCTTAGACACACTGACCAGCGAGTGCAGCAAGGTGGTGGTTCCCTGCTGTTTTGGGGTTACATTATGTGGGGCAGACGTACGCCACTGGTGGTCATGAAAGGTGCCGTAATGACTGTACGATAAGTGAATGCTATCCTCCAACCGATATTGCAGCCATATCGGCAGCATATTGGCGAGGCATTCGTCTTCATGGACGACAATTCGCGCCCCCATCGTTCACATCTTGTGAATGACTTCCTTCAGGATAACGACACCGCACGACTAGAATGGCCAGAATGTTCACCAGACATGAACCCTATCGAACATGTCTGGGATACATTGAAAAGGGCTGTTTACGGACGACGTGACCCACCAACCACTCTGAAGGATCTAAGCAGATTCGCCGTTGATGAGTGGGACAATCTGGACCAACAGTGCCTTGATGCACTTGTGGATAGTATGCCACGACGAATACAGGCATGCATCAATGCAAGAGGACGCGCTACTGGGTATTGGAGGTACAGGTGTGAACAGCAATCTGTATCACCACTTCTGAAGGTCTAGCTGTATGATGGTGCAACATGCAATGTGTGGTATTCATGAACAATAAAAAGGGTAGAAATAGTGTTTATGTTGATCTCTATTCCTCGGAACCGAGGTGATGCAAAACTTTTTAGATGTGTTTACTATGACTAGTGCATCCTGACAGTTTACCGAGTTACCTAGACGAAAGGGTTACGATCACTATCAACGCGCCAGCGACTGAGGGTAATGTAGGAACAGCGAACCGCCACAAGCAGCGTCCGCACAATAAAGTACGTCATACAAATGCATCTGCACCGGACCTGTGTCATCGTTAAATACGTAACTACTATTTATGAGTACAACACAAAATATGTATTAGTAATTTATGTGTTAAACTGTTTTAATTAATTTTTTATGATTGGAAGATTTGTAGGAGGAAGACGAGCAGTATGGTTGCTGATAGTCCTTCCCCTGTCTACGACAGGAAGAACTGATATAGCTAAACGCCCCACCTTCGATGATTCGTTGATGCTAGCGATAGAAGCAATTATGAACAGGCTACACATTAATCTCTCAAGGAAATTGAAAAAGTTGCGTGCAGTAAAGTGGATAGATAGGTTGGTTTCTTGGTATATCTTTAAAATAAATATTCATTACTTATCACTTACTGAAACAGATTCTTCTTCTTATACAAGACTCTTACAAATTACAGGACAACATTAGGACCCGATATCTTGACAACCATTATAATTAAGACTTGCTTTGTAAATTTCATTACAGTCACTGTTAGGGAAGTGTGCTTCTAATTTTATAATTGTTGACAGCCTTTAAAAGTTATCTACCCGTGTGCTAGAAACTACAGCTGTCTCTAAAAACCATTGTCCTTCATTAATCCTATAAAACAATATCAGTGAAGTAATCATAATTTTAGTTTCTCTGTTCATATCTCTTAATGGGTCAGTTTCCGAATGCATGTTTTCGTTTTTGTCTCATTAGAGTTGTGGAAAACGATGAAGGAAAAGAATTGGAGATTTAAAAATAAACTGCAGCTTCAATGAAAATACAAAGGTGTTAAATTATCAGATGGGCAAGATACATGAAGTGCCAGCTACGTCTGGTAGACGTAGCAATTGTCTCTTCACTTCATAGTGCCTATGTTCCTTTCACTTTGATAGAAAAAGTAGTAAAATTTGTTTTATGGAAATAAACAATATATATGTTTAAACAAATAACGGAAAGAAGGAATAATGAGAGGGAAAAATCCTTTTGAAATGAATATATAAGTACTTGCTCGTTTCCCAGCTGTCTACAATTCACAATTAATTTACTCTTTTCCAGAGATCGTGATGACCAGACCAAATTAGAGAAGCGTTTACTAAGCACATTCTGCGATCTTGCAGAAACTGAAACTGACGTAACACCTAATATCACGAGCTCGTGGGATGCTGTAGAAAAATTCCTGGTGAAGGTATGTATGATTTTCCAAATTACTTCGAGGAGCGCAGAGGCTTACTTGAAGCAGGATTAAATACTATAGATATACATTTTATATCTTAGCAGTCGGCGAGATTTATTGTGGTGAAGTCTTAGACAAACCCACTCCATGACATCAGATAATGCAAATCAACGCAAAAACTGGTAGCACAAAGACTCAGCTCAAAATTAACTTATTCCGCCGACCTTTGTGCCTAAAGGGTGGTTTAGAACTCAGCCCTTAGTCATTCCTACTATCTGCCTCAGATGACTTCCATTCCATTTCGGCTGTAAAGTTCCATGGCAGAACAATCCACTGAGAAACAACATTAGTTAGTGTTCATGGTCGTGCTACTACCTAGAAGTTACTGGTCGCAGGGGTGATTCTGCGACTTCGATTTAATGGTTAAAATAGGACAATAACTGAGCTGTCGAACCGTGGCAGAAAGTTCTGCGGATCGATGAGTTACGGTACAAGACAGGTTACTCAGAAAGGATTCTGTGGGCCTCATGAATGACTAGCAAGCTATATTTGTCTGAACGCGTTTTGGCTGCACTATAATTCGGTAAATATAGTGCAGTTCTATAGGAGTTTGTTTCTTTGACCTTCTCGTAACACGCGGGTGATTTTGTTCAACGGCGTTCAGGAAAAATGTTTTAGACGCAATTATGGTTCAGGTTGGATTTCATTAGAAATCGTTGGGCTCAGCGACTGTGAAATGATTAAAATCACGGATGAATGCAGCTAACAGTCGAGTATCAATCCGTGTTTTATTGCACAATAAGGTATACTTCAAAATAATTTTTAAGGTCTGTTTTCTTAAAACCTGATGTAGCCTCGTTCAGCATCGCACATGGGCAAGCTCGTTCCACATTATTTCTCATTATGTGGATAGCGCTGTATTACCTAACTTCATATCTGTGTTATTTCAGTCTGCTTTTATTTATGCATTGCAAAATTTATAATTACAGACTAGGAGTTTTTGTTTCATTTTTTCGCTTTATTTTTATTTTACGTTTTTTGTGGAACTGATATAAATTGGAATTTGTAACTAAAAGGTAACTAGCACAGGGGGCGGCTTTTTCTATCTATGATGTACGCTGTGGCTGGCTGTGTAGGCTTGTAAACAGCAGCCTCAGTGTGAGTTATGCTAGGCATGACTTAAGGTCGTTTTCTGGGCCTATATGACTCGCTACTAAACTTCATACCCTGTAATCTTCAGTTGGTACAGCTGCTCAATGTTTCTTGATATAAACAGTTCAAAGGCGTGATTCCTACGTTTTCTTCTCCTATTCCTTTTAGCACTAATGATGGCGACACTGTAGCTGATGTCTAACTAGATAGGCAATAAAATGCAGATCGATAAACGACTGTTTGCAGTGTTCATCCCAATCAACACAATTGTTCCCACAGTGTTAGAGCACTAGGGTATCGGAGACTTCTTTAATATTAGCTTGATAATGGTCTACGTTGCGGGCTTTCAAACAACTACGCACCCTTAGACTCAGAGTTGAAATATGAAGTTTTGGCTGGTTTCGTTGTCTAGGGGCTGGGATACGTGGTTGCCGCATGACAGGCCAAATACTTCTGAGCCTACAGTACACGACAAGAACACACACATGAATCGAATGTCGAAGGTTTCTATAACTCGGCAATTGCGAATTATGAACGTAATATATAAATTTATAAATGAAAGACTGCAGTTAAATAAAATCTGCAGGTACTATCTTAACGACTTTAAATGATGAGTACGATAGTAGAAGTACTTCTGCGAATGCGGTAAACTGTTATTGGTGTCGATGGTCCACCAATTAGATAAAATATAAGTTGAATAACAGGGAAACAATAGATTCCTACAGCACATAATTAGTTATGAACAACAACACAGCTCGCTAGATATTCACTTCTAAACGCACACTACGCCTTCACTGCAGAAGCCACGGAAATCACACAAGAGCATAGGTCTGCATCCCGAAATATTTCTATCCTCCGTGACCACCCGAAAATTGCTCCACTGTCCAAGCCTTTCCGCCGACTGCGCGTCCATCTCGCTGTACTTTACGTGTCCAGCATCCACTCCCGTGTCCTGTGCCGTACCGCCCCGAACTGCTGCACTCCTCACCCGGACTAGCTTCCATCCTGTCTCCTCATTCACGAGCACTGTGATTGGCTAGAGCGCTCGCGTCATGTCTTCATGCCAACGCACCCACACAAACATAATGAAACACATTCGAAGTACTGGATTTAAATTTAAATAACTTGAAAAATGTAAATATACCTACGGCTGAACCATAAACACGCTCTAACACACATTATTACACACATAAACAAATTAACTAAACATATGTCGAAAGGAATAGAACAGCCGGCAGTGGTGGCCGAGCGGTTCTAGGCGCATCAGTCTCGAACCGCGCGACTGCTACGGTCGCAGGTTCGAATCCTGCCTCGGGCATGGATGTGTGTGATGTCCTTAGGTTAGTTAGGTTTAAGTAGTTCTAAGTTCTAGGGGACTGATGACCTCAGATGTTAAGTCCCATAGTGCTCAGAGCCTTTTGAACCTTTTTTGAATAGAACAAAAGGTAGGCCAGTAGCCTAATGTCTCTGTGCTTCCTGTAACACAGTAAATATTTAACTAATTTCTTCACGAATAGTATATGTCGGATATAAACAGAGACATAGATGAATATATATATTTATAAGCACACTGCTACCGTTTTTTCGTGAACTGTGGTGTACTTATGGCTTGATGCGATCGATAGTAATCGGCCACTTTGACCTCCAATAACTCATTTAGTATGCAAGTTACATGTCTTTAATTCATACCAATTTAGGTTTACACTAATAGCTTTCTAAAGACACGTCAATTGAGGAAATCGGATGAAGCGATTAAATTTTGGAAATTCGTTGTTATGTGTTACTTGTATAATGTACATTCATCAAGTGAACTTTAAACTAATAAAGATATTGAAATTTTGATTACACCATCAGAATCGTCGTGTAAATAATAGTAATGTACATGTCTCTTTTTGAGGTATCATTATTCATCTGGCTACTATTAATTTCTATACTAACAGTGAAATGTCTACCATGATGGTTTCACAAAGTCCGCCATCTTTGGCACTCCCGGCATAGACATCTCCTTCATCGATACAAAACACCGTCCTCGTCACAGCGGAATTCCCAGCCACGCGGCTGGACCATGCACTGGGGCTACCCCTCTCGTCCGGCTGGCGTCTAGCCGAGCGTTCGCCCCAACACCGAAGATTAGATTAGATTAGATTAGATTTACTTTCTTTCCAATTGATCTGTAATGAGGAGGTCGTCCAGGATGCAGAACATGTCAGAAATACAACAATACATGACAAATATTTACAACTAAAACACATAAGCTAATGTACCATTCCACAGTTCCCAAGTGGAACATCGTCATTTTTTAACGAACACTATATGAAAGAGTCATTTTACAAATACTAATGTACTAAATTTAAAATAAAAAAGTTTATTTATTTATTTATAAGGTAACAAACATGTAATACAACTACTATAATACTTATTTACAGTGAACACGTTACTGCACTGAAGTGGTGCAGAAGTACACACACACACACACACACACACACACACACACACACACACACACACACGCACATATATATATATATATATATATACACTCCTGGAAATTGAAATAAGAACACCGTGAATTCATTGTCCCAGGAAGGGGAAACTTTATTGACACATTCCTGGGGTCAGATACATCACATGATCACACTGACAGAACCACAGGCACATAGACACAGGCAACAGAGCATGCACAATGTCGGCACTAGTACAGTGTATATCCACCTTTCGCAGCAATGCAGGCTGCTATTCTCCCATGGAGACGATCGTAGAGATGCTGGATGTAGTCCTGTGGAACGGCTTGCCATGCCATTTCCACCTGGCGCCTCAGTTGGACCAGCGTTCGTGCTGGACGTGCAGACCGCGTGAGACGACGCTTCATCCAGTCCCAAACATGCTCAATGGGGGACAGATCCGGAGATCTTGCTGGCCGGGGTAGTTGACTTACACCTTCTAGAGCACGTTGGGTGGCACGGGATACATGCGGACGTGCATTGTCCTGTTGGAACAGCAAGTTCCCTTGCCGGTCTAGGAATGGTAGAACGATGGGTTCGATGACGGTTTGGATGTACCGTGCACTATTCAGTGTCCCCTCGACGATCACCAGTGGTGTACGGCCAGTGTAGGAGATCGCTCCCCACACCATGATGCCGGGTGTTGGCCCTGTGTGCCTCGGTCGTATGCAGTCCTGATTGTGGCGCTCACCTGCACGGCGCCAAACACGCATACGACCATCATTGGCACCAAGGCAGAAGCGACTCTCATCGCTGAAGACGACACGTCTCCATTCGTCCCTCCATTCACGCCTGTCGCGACACCACTGGAGGCGGGCTGCACGATGTTGGGGTGTGAGCGGAAGACGGCCTAACGGTGTGCGGGACCGTAGCCCAGCTTCATGGAGACGGTTGCGAATGGTCCTCGCCGATACCCCAGGAGCAACAGTGTCCCTAATTTGCTGGGAAGTGGCGGTGCGGTCCCCTACGGCACTGCGTAGGATCCTACGGTCTTGGCGTGCATCCGTGCGTCGCTGCGGTCCGGTCCCAGGTCGACGGGCACGTGCACCTTCCGCCGACCACTGGCGACAACGTCGATGTACTGTGGAGACCTCACGCCCCATGTGTTGAGCAATTCGGCGGTACGTCCACCCGGCCTCCCGCATGCCCACTATACGCCCTCGCTCAAAGTCCGTCAACTGCACATACAGTTCACGTCCACGCTGTCGCGGCATGCTACCAGTGTTAAAGACTGCGATGGAGCTCCGTATGCCACGGCAAACTGGCTGACACTGACGGCGGTGGTGCACAAATGCTGCGCAGCTAGCGCCATTCGACGGCCAACACCGCGGTTCCTGGTGTGTCCGCTGTGCCGTGCGTGTGATCATTGCTTGTACAGCCCTCTCGCAGTGTCTGGAGCAAGTATGGTGGGTCTGACACATCGGTGTCAATGTGTTCTTTTTTCCATTTCCAGGAGTGTATATATATAATATTTCCAGGGCGCCACAACTCGCCCGTTGTCTCACAACATCTACTACATGGCTAATCTGCAAATCACACTTATGTGACAGAGGGTTCACCGAAAAACCTTCGCACTAATTCTCTATTACCCCACTCTTGAACATCACTCGAAATAAATGAAAACATGTCCTTCGGTGCCGGCTTTCATTTCTGTTATTTTATTAAGATGATCGTTTGTCCCTCATAGGTCGGCCTCAACAAAATGTTTTCACGTTCGGAAGAGAAAGTTGATGATTGGCATTTTGTGGGAAGATTTGTTTTAATGATGTGCACCCCAAATCCTGTATCATGTCCGTGACACTCTCTCTCCTATTCCTCGAAATACAAAACGTGGTGCTCTTCTTTGAACTTTTTTTTCGATGTACTCCTTTAATTCTATCTGGTGAGGATCCTACACAGTGCAGCACGGACAAGCGTAGTGCAAGAAGTCTTTTTAGCAGCTCTATTGCATCTTCTAAGCGTTCTGCCAATAAAACGCAGTCTCTGATTCGCCTTACCCACATTTTCTGTGTTCTTCCCAGTTTATGTTGTTCGTAATAGTAATTCCTACGTATTTACTTGAATTTGTGGCTTTTAGATTTGTTTGATTTATCGTATACTGCAACTTAAACGGATTCCTTTTTTCACGCATGTAGATGACTTTCCATTTAAGGTCAATTGCCAATTTTCGCATCATGCAGACATCTTACCTAAATCGTTTTGCATTATCACAGAACAGCCTACCCTCTAACACCCTCACAAGCTTTTCATGCTGTTTCTGGCAACCCTGCATATAAGCAGTTCATCTATAGGTTTTGACATAAATAGCTATATTGTTTGGTTGCATTGATTTAGAAACTTACATTCTTTTACACCGCCAACGGACTGTAGACCTTAGTCCCCGACATATATTTCAACTTGATAGCTATATGAACAATACCCGTTCCCGAGAAAAGGTGACGTTAACAGACGACGTCAGACAGACAGATGGACAACAAATAGCAGAAAAATATTTTTTCATGTCACATAATTACAAATTAACAGTTTTACTATATTTTCTTCACTTTTACCGCGAAGCCTTGCTTCTTGTCGAATTTCATCATTCTAGTTCAAAGGGAAGTACTTTATAGGTTTCGATGAGTGAGTTTGCGAGTATCGAAATATGCGATGGAAATGGCCGTATCTGTTGATAACACTAACATAGAAGGTTAAATTCTTACACCGCCAAGCGACCGTAGATATCAGTATCTGAAATAAATTTCAACTTCGTACCTCTATCCGTTCGTGAGAAAAAGGGGTCTTCTCAGTCGGACAAACAGACAGACGGAGAACGAAGTGATCCTTTAAGGATTCCGTTTTTGCCGACTGAGGTACAGAACGCTAAAATTGTATAAGAAAAGCATTGGAAGGAGAAATCTGTGCCATCTTCTTCGAGCTTACAACTCTAATACTTCGAAAAATTCCGATATCTTATTTTATCTAATTCTTTCATCTTGAGTTGTTTCCATTATCATTTTTCATCAGGGTGCTTTACTCAGACTAATGTATATTAATGTCTGTTATTTATCATCCGATGATTATATGATAAACTGTATTGAGCTATGCAACAATGTACAGGGAATCCGCAAATCAGAATATATAAAATATCAAGGTATATTATAAAGCGCAACGATAATCTTGACTGGTAATGTGGATGACATATTCTCGCATTCACTGGCTGTCGACAAATACATCGCGGCGAGGATCGCTGCGAAGATCTACGTCAATTGAGGAAAACAATACAGTGTTGTCACTATCTCGTAAACTCAACATGAAACAGAGACAAGTTTATATTGGTATGTTGTATTAAAGCTGATGTAAGTACATTGAAAAATAAAATAAAAAATGTTTACCTGAAGTTTTCAGGCAGGAAAGACATCAGTGTTAACATCTATACTTTCAGTACCACAGTCTCTACGTAGCTACTACACCCAATATCATTAATAATTATTTTTTTAGTATCACAGTGTTCGACTGCCTCCTCTATTATTCCTCTCTACTTCTTTCAGAGACAGGTTAACTACTCTTGGTTGTTGCAGTAGATGTCCCACTGATCTGTTTCACCTTTTAATAAGTGTCTTCTGTAGACCTTTTTCTACAACTATAGTTTTTGGTATTTTATCATTTCTATAATGTTTATATTTGGCAGGTATCTGAAACGATTTCCTTCCTCTTCTTTTCTTTTTTTAAGCACAAATGACAAGAGAAACAGAAATATGGTACAAGCGTATAAAGTTATTGGTAAAATGTACTGTACCTTAGATGTGTGGATTTTGAGAAGAATGGGATATTAAACATTTCGACTGATATGCACGTGACAAGGTTCTCACAATTTAAGTCAATGAGCAGATTCACCAATCTCGTATGTATGGGCTGTTGCCTAGAGACGCTGGGTGCTGATGGCCGTAAAGCCGTCGACACACGGTCCGTGCATTAGAATGTCAACGTTGAGGGTACAGACTTTCTGACGTCATAGCGCGAAAAATCACGTTGGGGAATTTTTCCGGACGTGTAGAGCAGTATCGACCATGACAGATATTCTGAACATGCGTTTGAACGTACACTAATCAGATGGAATAACGTCACCTACGTCACGTACACGTCATCTCTTTTCATTATAGAATCTGGACACGCCATTTTGGATTTCAGTTGACGCTCATTTTTCTATATTATAACATACATCCTATGAATATATGCCACATCAGAGTACTAGTAAAGTGATATTTCGAAAACCCGTCGTTCATTGGTACGATATGGTGTGATATAGTGAAGGGAAACATACAAGACAAAATCGGATGTTACAGAAGTTAAGTGTAGCGTAATGAATAGAAATGCTGTGATAAAAAGTGGTACGTGATGTGGTGCAGGTTCGCGTCACATTACATGTATACATATTCTTTTACTCAATTTCGCGTTTTATAATATGGTCTGAAACTTTCTTATTGATCTAATACAACTATATTCTGTAATACGCGATTTTATGTAAAGATAAGTGCGCTTTCTCTCAGGAGTGGGCACGTTCAAAAAGCTTTATGCACAAGAGATATCAGTACTTGCAGTAAGTTATTTTACGCTTTCTTGTTTAGTCTTGTATTTCACACATTCTAAAGTCTGCTACTAAATAGAAACTGTGACCAAATAAGAATGATCTCAGGGTTTCACTAAAAAGTGAGAATGATGAAATAGTTTTATCTTACGTGGAAGACTATAGCAAATTTGCATCACACTATTTGTAATGCAATTTTTGCACGCTGGTGTCCTTACTGACTGTATATGAAACTTTCATTTTTTCTTTATAACATGTTCATGGATATTACAGTTTTTATTTACGTATACTACAGACAGAACAACATGACTAGCGTATGGAAAATGGAGCAAATGTGCCTTTTAATAGAGCTAACGTAGGAATTTTACGCCCTTTCATTTCGTGAACAAACGGTGTGATTGCGAGCCAGATACAGCGGACAACTGCCGCTGGAGCGCGCAACGTTTGCGTATACCTCACTGAGACTCGCAGACCGTATGCACAAGGCGCACCGTTTGCGAGCTTTCGGCAGCCCGTTGAACTCGGCACGCTCAACGATGACGTTCGAAAGTACAGCCCGCGTGCCGACGGCTTAAGGCCCTTCTCATACGGGGTAAGCTTCGCGGCAACATTCGGAGGCAGGTGGCTGGCTTCGTAGACAGCGCCAACGGCAACTCGTGCAACCCAGCTGCTCAGCAATCTCCCTCAAACGATTAAAAAACCTATTCGATAAAAAAATATCTTTCTCACCTCTTAGTCTCATTCGTCAGCTTTATTCCTTTCGTTAATAGTCATAGTTATTGTGGACAACTACTCCCTTTTTTTCTCCAGAAAAGTGCCATCAGTGACGAGTTTGGAATAATATCTAATTTCTCTTGTTGACGCATTAAAATTAGCTTCAATTGCGACAGTATCTTGAAACAGTGCATTAAGGTAGCAGCTGAGAGCAAAGCAAATCACGAGTTTGTGAAAAAGTCGTTCTTGATGTAAAACAAACGTCTGATTTCTTCGTTTATGTTGTTGGAAAATATACAGAAAATCGCACTTGACCAGCTATCGATAGCCCTCCAGATATTGCATTAATACAGTGAAACAATCTGTAGTAATTTGCGTACTGCATTTGATAAGAAAGTTTTGCGTATTAAGCATATGGAAAAATACTCTTCTCATTGTGTGCTTTCATTTAGCAAAATCTCTTTTTGATATCTCAATTCATTTATGAGATAAGACGTAGGTTATGAATATTTCATTGTCGTTTTAGTTTCTGTACACTAACAGAACTGAGCACACTACATGCAGCGTAGATCACTAGGTGTTGGTCTACATACGGCGTGTGTATGAGTGATTGCCTAATGTTGTGTCCACAATGGAACTGTCGCGTTTATAAATGAATTAATAACAGCCCAGCTATTGAGAACCTACACCTAAGGGAAGCGCTTCGTCATACTCTTAACGATTTACGATCAAATGCACAACCGTTCGGTGGCGCTCTCATTTTATTATCTTGCGACTTTAGAACAACTCTTCCAGTGATAGCTACATCAGCACCAGCTGATGATCTCACTGCTTGCCTCAAAGCATCCCGTCTGTGGAGACATGTGCGAAAAACTCACTTTAAAGACCAATACGCGCGTACATTCCCAGTGCAATGAGTCGGCAGCCACATTTCCAGAACAGCTACTGAACACTGGCAAAGCAAAAATACCAGTTGATGCTATCATAAAATGTATTTCATTCTAACTGGAATTTTACGTCATTGTGCCATCCGTGGAACTACTTTCAGAAATTTTTTTCGCAAATTGTCACCAATTATAAAAATCATAAATGGCTTTGCGAACGTGCTATTTTGGTATCAAAAAACACTGATGTCAATGCAATCAACCATGCAATTCAAGAAAAAATTGCAGGCTGACGATTCTCTTACCTATAAACCGATTGACAGCGTCATGAACGCGGAAGAAGTTCTCGATTATCCTTTAAAATTCTTAAATTCGTTGGCTCTTCCTGGTGTGCCACCATACAAATTGCTCAAAGTAGGGGTGTCAATTATTAAAGTTTCGAACATGGCTGCGTTGTCAGCGACCGTTTACAAAGTAAAATTAAAGCAATAACAGCCCTCGGTCTCAAAAACGAAGTTTTTTGACCTAGGTTTCGGCAACTATTAAGAGTGCCTTCATCAGAAGTAAAACATTCAAAAGTCTGATACTGCTGCAGCTCGACATGTGTGAGAAGGCCATAGTGGCTTACCTTCTGTGTTTCCTATTTTAAAATTTTGTAGGCGAAGCTTTATCGCTTGATATAACATGCCAGTTTGAATGTTTTACTTCTGATGAAGGTACTCTTAGTAGTTGCCGAAACCTAGGTCAAAAGACTTCATTTTTGCGAGTGAGGGCTGTTATTGCCTTAAGGGTCAATTATTCTCTTGCGTAATATTAATTCATCCCGATTGTCTAATACAACAAGACTCGCTGTGAAGAAATTGATGCTGAATGTCTTCGAGGCAACTGTTCTTAATGGAAAGTCGAAAGGAGAAGATATGCTCATTGAACTCATTCCTATCATTCCCACCGACATGCCTTTTGATTACTCCATTGAACTTGCGTTCTAAATATCCATCAACAAGGCACTAGGGCAGTCACTTCAAATGTGCGAATGGAATCTAGAGAATCCATGTTTTTCACACGGCCACATGTATGTTTCATGCTCACGAATCGGACGGCCAACTATAGACGAAAAAACAAAAAGATATTGTCTACGCTAAAGCGCTTGAATGATAAAGTCTGCAAAATAAACACGTTTCCTTTGTGCATTATTCAATTTCAGTAAATGTATTCATTATCAACAATAAAATAAATATTACTTTTTCTATCATTCCTGATTGTATTAACGCTTTCAAATTTCAAACGGTATTTCCTCAATTATTTCTTCTGAGGCAGCAGCGCGCCGGGTACCAGCTAATACAATTTAAAATACTGGATGAACGATTCCTTCCTGATGCAAACAATTATTGACTAACTGGTTTCTCAGAATTTGGAGCGCTACTGGTTGCAAATATTGATGGTAATGTGTGCGAAGTTGGGTCCGCCATATGACAAACATAATTCTGGTCATATGACACAAATGTATCGCTCGTACTATATTAGCTTCTTCTGTTAATTATGTTACAGAATGGTACATTATGTGTTATGTGTGATTTTTCATTAATGCATGTATAGCAACGCATATGCCTATATTTCTCACGGTTGGCGAACGCAGGTCGCGATAGGGTCTGCAGAGAGTCTTATCTAGCAAAATGGATATTAGTGCTGACAATGTGTCATTAAGGAGGTCTTGTCAAATAGATTTTTCTGCAACATCTTCTACTTACAGTCTGATGCAGTGACGATCGTCATTCCTGTCGAAGGTCTCTTGTGGAACTAACTACAACCGGGCAATGTTCCAAGTAAATGATGAAAAATAGTTTTCCTCGCCCCTTCAGTTTACTTAAGCACAATTCTGCGTGTTATACGCATAGTTTCAGCAACTTTATTCTTAAAATTTGTGTCACTTTCTGTGAGCCACTAGACCTGTTTTGCAGGAATACCTTTCCACCTATTCTAATCATTCTGATCTCATCCGTGCGTCGTCCATGTTGTGAGATGTTACTTGCCATCTAGGAAAATTCTTTGACTTTTTAAGCAACGTGGCAGCGACTACAGGGAACTGTGTACTGCTTCTCGCGGCGACTACAGACACCATTACATGTCCTTCATACACTGACATTGACTCGTATCACAGGTAAGATGGACATATGATGATATGAAGACCGTTTCCCATTGCACTTACTTGGAAGAAGGTGCGTCACGTTACTTGCAAATAAACTAAATTTTAGTGGTTCTTCCAGATGTTATTCGATTTACGCTGTAATGAAGTAGTTGCAAAAGGTGCATCAAGTACTGGGTGTACAGTCACAAATTAACGACAGTCAAATTCTTTTGCTATTTGATACATTATCTAGTCAGCCACAAATTACTCTGCCTACACTGATCACATTGTATATGTTAATAATATAGCTCAGGCTGGCTTCGGTTCGATTGATGTACATTAACTTAGATGCACTACCGATACATAGATATAATAGATATAAATTTTCTAGGACATCAGATCAATGAAACAGTTAATATACAGAGTTGTAATTACTTCTTCACTTTTGGCTTTTCCTTAGCGGAAAAATAACCTTTCTCAAAGTTCATTTTATGGCGTAATTTTCATTTCATGGCGCAATTCACTACTAACGTAAACGTAAAACTACAGAGCACTGTACCGGGATGTGTATCTCACGACGCGGTATCGTACACCCGCGTCACGTGATAAACACTTTCACAGCACTCATATTATTGGTCTCCACATAAACGCAACAACTCAGGACGGTCGAGGCACGTGACCAATGCGATGCACTCCGTTCCGATAATCACCAAGCCACGATGTTCGCGTTGCGCACTCTCAATCGCGGGTGTGTAGGGGATGTATATCATTATAGGAGGATTACAACTTCTGTAGTGTTTCTAAAAATTTTTGTGGTCAGTTGATTACATGGATTAAGGAAATGAGAAAGATAGAAACTGACCAGTAGTATAATTACCTATGACAGGCGTAAATTACTTCACTGATTAACTGATAGAGATTCACTTGTTTTGTTGCCAGTGCCCTTCACTAGGCTGGCCGGTGTGGCCGAGCGGTTCTAGGCGCTTCAGTCTGGAACCGCGTGACCGCTACGGTCGCAGGTTCGAATCCTGCCTCGGGCTTAGATGTGTGTAATGTCCTTAGGTTAGTTAGGTTTAAGTAGTTCTAAGTTCTAGGGGACTGATGACTACAGATGTTAAGTCCCATACTGCTCAGATCCATTTGAACCATTTTGAACCCTTCACTAGTTACGTCTTTTTTATTTTATTCTTTTCTGTGCTGTGAACTACGTTCCCTGGGCATTGTATCCAGTAGTACCGTCTCTCTTCTTTTCATGGAATGGCTTTTTGATCTCCTAAATTCATAATTGGTGTATACTTCACTTATAATTTTATTTCAGTCTTAGAGTTTTCCATCACTTCTTTCTTGTCTTCTACGACGTAAGGAGTTACGTTGTGCTGACAATAGGCAGCAACCCGTTCTCACAGCCTTCTAAAGAGACTTTATTTTGTTCTTTTACTGTTGCTACTTGTGTTTTGCAGATTCTGTACGTTGCTTAATCGCCTTTGTAGCCTATTCCAACTTTTATTACGATTCTTAGCACTTTATTCCACTTTGCAATACAACGGTTTACTCTGTAGCTGTTCCTTACTATTTTCTAGTTCATCTCTTTATATTATAGATAATGCAAAGTATTAGACACTTTTTGTAGCTGAATTCAGTTGGAAAAAGGGAAAAAAGGAGTAATAGCTATTCTTATCCGCAAGATAAACTACTTATTCCACAATTAAGCGCAAAATGACAATTAATCCTTTGACATACTTATCAGTTCTGAAAGGAAAGGGGTTTTCTTTACCGACTATTATTTTAATCAGAAATTTAGATGCGTATGCTGTCACATCGGTCGTCCGATGTTGAAACTATCTTGATCTTGTAGCTTTTCTGAAATGTGATCGAAAATATCTTACCTCTCCCTATTTTAACTGTATTTGGAAACGGATCGAGCAGGTTAACTGATAACTAATTTCTGGATATTCAGAAATGTTAGCAACACAGGCATTGGAATATCGTATTTATCAGTCGAAACAAGGCAGCGAGTTTCAATTAAAAATGTCCTCCCCTCTACGGTAATTACATAACATGTCGACGAGTACAGGTTGTGAAGCTGGAACGACGACACAAGGAAGTTTGGGTCTGGTCGTGAGTCGTGCACATATAGCCAATGCAGTTGAGACGATCACTCGCTTGAAGCGGGAAATGTGGGTTTGAGTCGTGGTCCGCACAAATTTTCACAGTCGTCATACCCTTATGCAAATGATGATTGTTTGTATTCGCAATTGCGAGTACATTTCATGTGTGTTAGACTGCACATAGGCGGCAGGACAAAAACAAATTTCTTACACCTTGTACTGAGGGAAACAGATGCGGTAAT
The DNA here is from genome assembly GCF_021461385.2 of Schistocerca piceifrons. Taxonomy (NCBI): domain Eukaryota; kingdom Metazoa; phylum Arthropoda; class Insecta; order Orthoptera; family Acrididae; genus Schistocerca; species Schistocerca piceifrons. Next base: position 638,341,712 of record NC_060140.1, on the reverse strand, counting down.
CTGGATTTTTGTTTCACAAACTTCAATGCCTTCGTCGAAAATCTAGCGATATGGTTCCGACGTACATTATCTGATCAAAAGTATTTGCGCACTTCCAAGAAACGTGGAACAGACCGTTAGATATCTTGAGTGATGGACCCGCCAGTATGAAAGCAAATGGTTCAAATGGCTCTGAGCGCTGTGAGACTTAACATCTGAGGTCATCAGTCCCCTAGAACTTAGAACGACTTAAACCTAACTAACCTAAGGACATCACACACATCCATGCCCGAGGCAGGATTCGACCCTGCAGCCTTAGCGGTCGCGCGGTTCCAGACTGAAGTGCCTAGAACCGCTCGGCCACAACGGCCGGCATTATGAAAGCAGACGGGGAGTGTTGCCAGTAGAGGAACAGTGACAGCTGAACGGGTCAGCCAGGATAGCTGAGTGACTTCGAATCTGGACTAGTCACTGTCACTTGAGTAACAGAACCACCACGGACGTTTAAACCGTTCTAAAGAGCTGCCCAAGTCGACTGTTGGTAAGGTGATTGTTAAGTGGAAATGCGAAGAAACAACCACTGCTAAACCAAAACCAGGCAGAAGTCATGTACTGACGGACACGGACCGTTGATCATAGTGGAAAGTGACTGTAAAAAGTCACATGACACATGAAGTCAGCAGAAGAAACACTCGTGAGTTCCAAAGTGCTGCCAGCAGCCCACCTAACACAATGTGCGTAGATAGTTACAAATAATGGCGTACAATGTTATCATAAACCACACGTTCTTGTAGTCGAAGCCAAGCGGGGCTTGAGGTGGTGTAAAGTGCGACGCCACTGCACAGTGCATGACTGTAAACGAGTGACTTGGAATGATGAATTACGCTAAGCTCTGTCGCAATCCGATAGAAAGTTCCGGGTCTGGCGAATGCCTCGGGAATGTTATCTGACATCACGCGTAATTCCAACTGAGAAATGCGGAAGAGGTGGTCTTACTGTGTGAGAGTGTTTCTCGTAGTTAGGGTCGGTCCTCTTGCTGCGCTTGAAAACGCTAAATGCGGAAGGATACGAACAGATTTTACAGTACTGCGCAATGTGCACAGTAGAGGAACAGCGTAACGATGCACCCTGTCATGAAGCAGCGTCTGTGAGGCAACGGTTGGTGGACAATAACATTCCTGAAACGGACTGTTCGCCCTGAGGCCCCACCCGAACGTAATGGAACACCTTTGGCATGAGTTACTACGGGGTCTTCCCTCCACACCCCAACGTCACTACCTTATTTGGCTTCGGATCTTCAGGCAGAATGGGCTGCCATTTCTACATACACATTCAGACACCTCATTGAAAGTGTCCCCAGCAGAGATCAGACCGCCATAAAGGCGAAGTGTGGACTCACCGAGTATAAACGTCCACATACAGGTGTTCGGATACTTTTGATCAGATAGTGTATTCATACCATGTGCGATTCTTGTAGCGGGATCTGTCCACGAACAGCTATTGCTTGAGTTGTATTGTTTACAGGTGGGACAACCGTGCCACGAGATGCTGGTGGTCTGTCGATATGGCGGAGAAACCAGAGATTGTAACGATCTCTTCAATCCGGCAATAACGGACGAAGGAATCTGTTGTTCATTCAACAAAGTACATCGTAATTTGTTGTTCAGGAATCCGTAAGTTGTTATATTGTTCAATATAAGATGCTTCATTACGTTTATCAAAGAGTCTTTCAAGTAGTATGCGACCATTTTTCGCTTAATGATACACTCCGGTCTCGGTAGCTATATACTTTTTACTATAGCTCCTGATCATGCGTTTTGCTTTAAAAGCATCTTTAGATCAGCTGTGTGGTAAAGAGAACTAAGTATGGAACACACTTTAGCACAACTTTTGTATAAACAATACTTTTATATGAACAATGTTTAGAGCAATACTAGTGCTTCTTAGGTTGGTTACATACCTGATGGATGCACGGTATGTGCTCAGAGTTAAAACACATTACTCACCATCAAAAATCAAACTCGCTGTCGCAGTGCGGCTCATTACAAAGTGAAAATCTTCCGCCACCATGTGGCTGTAGTGAACGGCGTACAACAAATATGAAATGATTACATATTTTTACAATAAGCTTTATATCAGAGTGGCACTTATGCGTGGCTTGTGCTAAAATGGATCATTACATAAAGTCTTCGTTTCTTAAACACATTGAAAACAGATCCCGAGTTTACTCGTGTTTCGTACGCCATCTGTTGTAGACGGATCGTTAGATAACCCGTGTTTATTACACGCTGCCTACAGACTTCGTCTAGTTCGGTGTTCACACCTGTACACAACGTAGCAAACGTTTACTTTTGCTTATTTAGCTTCGTGTGTGCGTGTAGGTTTTCGCCGACGAGTGTTCAGACGTTCCTAATGAATTTGTAGATCTGAATGACTGAAGTAATATATTAATACCTCTGAGGATGAATCATGGAAGAGTAGGAGTTATGGAGTGGTAAGGTGCCGGACTAATATTAATTTAGACATCCTATAAAACTAATTTACTAACGAACAGTTCTTACTCAGCACTTATCAAAGAAACGTATAGTCTGACTCCTAGTTTTCGAAGATGTTTTAAACTGTGACTAGATATTATGTGTCCATAAGATGTGTGATCAACTTACGCGTTACTACAATTATTCTAAACATTGTATATGTAGAAGTTCATTCCATCATTTAATGTTAGTTGCGTGTACCACAGATTTGATCTGAAGACGCTGTTAAAGTAAAATGCTTAATCAGGAGCAATAATAATAATAATAGTTAAAAAATTCTAGCTACTAGGACAAGAGTGAATTTGTGTATGACGTTAATTTGTAACCTGCTAATCGGGCTTTCGTTATATACAACAGATTCTTTACACCATGGAAATTAAAATTTATTTCTGGAAACCACTTTAAAACAAATGTTAGTGGCGGTGTTGAATCCAATAATAATTCTATTCAAATGTAAATGGACTCGACCAGATAATTCATTAAACACGCAATACAGTATGGTGGCTGTACGCCTATACATACGGTGACCAATTCTGTACCAGTACAAGACAAGAAGGTCTCCATAATCCTACATTATGCCTTTTATAATTTATGCTAAAGCCGCAAGAGAGGAGGTGGTGGACAGTGACTTTTAAAACTCTCGCACAATACTCTTTAGCATCATCAGTATCAGCCATTCCTATTAAACAGTATCTCAAGTTATTATTGACTTGATAGTACAGATGTAACAAAGCATTGTAAATGTTAAGTTAACTGATTGAAGTATTTTAGTAATCTCGAAAATAATATAACATTAATTTTAAATATTCGAACTTTGATATCTTATTATTTGTGGTTCAGTTACTCAAATCATTGAAATATGAGATCTGAAATTGTGAAAAGTCCTGACACAACTCCATACAATGAAAATAATTTACAGATTCAGAATTAGGAACTAATTCCATATTATCTATTTCTGAGATATTACGGGGGCTGTTCTAGAAAGCGTGAAACTCGTTTATTCTAACGGATGTTTATTAATCATTTTCAGATTTTACATGATCTTTTTCAAAGTACTTTCCTCCTACTTGAAGCATTTTTATAGCATCTCTAGCGGTTCTCGAACACATTGTGCAGGCCATCCTTTGTCAGGTGATTTCAGTGATATCTATGCTACCTGGATGTTGAACTTCAGCCATTTTATCGTGCCAGCCATAGATGCTCACATTTAGTTTCTTGCCAAACTACAACATGGCTGCTAGGAAATGTCACTAGAACAGAAAAGAAAATACATTTCAATTCCTCTCCCTCATAAGCATTACTTCATATGTTGACATAAAGTTCAGAACAAGAAATCAGTCTGCAATTCTTTGTCACATGCAGACTGATGGAGATTTGTTTGCCAAACTACAATATGGCGGACGATGCAAAGCACGTGAACCATGGACCTTGCCGTTGGTGGGGAGGCTTGCGTGCCTCAGCGATACAGATAGCCGTACCGTAGGTGCAACCACAACGGAGGGGTATCTGTTGAGAGGCCAGACAAACGTGTGGTTCCTGAAGAGGGGCAGCAGCCTTTTCAGTAGTTGCAAGGGCAACAGTCTGGATGATTGACTGATCTGGCCTTGTAACAATAACCAAAACGGCCTTGCTGTGCTGGTACTGCGAACGGCTGAAAGCAAGGGGAAACTACAGCCGTAATTTTTCCCGAGGGCATGCAGCTTTACTGTATGATTACATGATGATGGCGTCCTCTTGGGTAAAATATTCCGGAGGTAAAATAGTCCCCCATTCGGATCTCCGGGCGGGGACTACTCAAGAGGATGTCGTTATCAGGAGAAAGAAAACTGGCGTTCTACGGATCGGAGCGTGGAATGTCAGATCCCTTAATCGGGCAGGTAGGTTAGAAAATTTAAAAAGGGAAATGGATAGGTTGAAGTTAGATATAGTGGGAATTAGTGAAGTTCGATGGCAGGAGGAACAAGACTTCTGGTCAGGTGACTACAGGGTTATAAACACAAAATCAAATAGGGGTAATGCAGGAGTAGGTTTAATAATGAATAGGAAAATAGGAATGCGGGTAAGCTACTACAAACAGCATAGTGAACGCATTATTGTGGCCAAGATAGATACGAAGCCCACGCCTACTACAGTAGTACAAGTTTATATGCCAACTAGCTCTGCAGATGACGAAGAAATTGAAGAAATGTATGATGAAATAAAAGAAATTATTCAGATTGTGAAGGGAGACGAAAATTTAATAGTCATGGGTGACTGGAATTCGAGTGTAGGAAAAGGGAGAGAAGGAAACATAGTAGGTGAATATGGATTGGGGGACAGAAATGAAAGAGGAAGCCGCCTGGTCGAATTTTGCACAGAGCACAACATAATCATAACTAACACTTGGTTTAAGAATCATGAAAGAAGGTTGTATACATGGAAGAACCCTGGAGATACTAAAAGGTATCAGATAGATTATATAATGGTAAGACAGAGATTTAGGAACCAGGTTATAAATTGTAAGACATTTCCAGGGGCAGATGTGGACTCTGACCACAATCTATTGGTTATGAACTGTAGATTAAAACTGAAGAAACTGCAAAAAGGTGGGAATTTAAGGAGATGGGACCTGGATAAACTAAAAGAACCAGAGGTTGTACAGAGATTCAGGGGGAGCATAAGGGAGCAATTGACAGGAATGGGGGAAATAAATACAGTAGAAGAAGAATGGGTAGCTTTGAGGGATGAAGTAGTGAAGGCAGCAGAGGATCAAGTAGGTAAAAAGACGAGGGCTAGTAGAAATCCTTGGGTAACAGAAGAAATATTGAATTTAATTGATGAAAGGAGAAAATATAAAAATGCAGTAAGTGAAACAGGCAAAAAGTAATACAAACGTCTCAAAAATGAGATCGACAGGAAGTGCAAAATGGCTAAGCAGGGATGGCTAGAGGACAAATGTAAGGATGTAGAGGCCTATCTCACTAGGGGTAAGATAGATACCGCATACAGGAAAATTAAAGAGACCTTTGGAGATAAGAGAACGACTTGTATGAATATCAGGAGCTCAGATGGAAACCCAGTTCTAAGCAAAGAAGGGAAAGCAGAAAGGTGGAAGGAGTATATAGAGGGTCTATACAAGGGCGATGTACTTGAGGACAATATTATGGAAATGGAAGAGGATGTAGATGAAGATGAAATGGGAGATAAGATACTGCGTGAAGAGTTTGACAGAGCACTGAAAGACCTGAGTCGAAACAAGGCCCCCGGAGTAGACAATATTCCATTGGAACTACTGACGGCCTTGGGAGAGCCAGTCCTGACAAAACTCTACCATCTGGTGAGCAAGATGTATGAAACAGGCGAAATACCCTCAGACTTCAAGAAGAATATAATAATTCCAATCCCAAAGAAAGCTTAATAAGTCACAGCTGCAAAATACTAACACGAATTCTTTACAGACGAATGGAAAAACTAGTAGAAGCCAACCTTGGGGAAGATCAGTTTGGATTCCGTAGAAACACTGGAACACGTGAGACAATACTGACCTCACGACTTATCTTAGAAGAAAGATTAAGGAAAGGCAAACCTACGTTTCTAGCATTTGTAGACTTAGAGAAAGCTTTTGACAATGTTGACTGGAATACTCTCTTTCAAATTCTAAAGGTGGCAGGGGTAAAATACAGGGAGCGAAAGGCTATTTACAATTTGTACAGAAACCAGATGGCAGTTATAAGAGTCGAGGGACATGAAAGGGAAGCAGTGGTTGGGAAGGGAGTAAGACAGGGTTGTAGCCTCTCCCCGATGTTGTTCAATCTGTATATCGAGCAAGCAGTAAAGGAAACAAAAGAAAAATTCGGAGTAGGTATTAAAATTCATGGAGAAGAAGTAAAAACTTTGAGGTTCGCCGATGACATTGTAATTCTGTCAGAGACAGCAAAGGACTTGGAAGAGCAGTTGAATGGAATGGACACTGTCTTGAAAGGAGGATATAAGATGAACATCAACAAAAGCAAAACAATGATAATGGAATGTAGTCTAATTAAGTCGGGTGATGCTGAGGGAATTAGATTAGGAAATGAGGCACTTAAAGTAGTAAAGGAGTTTTGCTATTTGGGGAGCAAAATAACTGATGATGGTCGAAGTAGAGAGGATATAAAATGTAGGCTGGCAATGGCAAGGAAAGCGTTTCTGAAGAAGAGAAATTTGTTAACATCCAGTATTGATTTAAGTGTCAGGAAGTCATTTCTGAAAGTATTCGTATGGAGTGTAGCCATGTATGGAAGTGAAACATGGACGATAAATAGTTTGGAGAAGAAGAGAATAGAAGCTTTCGAAATGTGGTGCTACAGAAGAATGCTGAAGATTAGATGGGTAGATCACATAACTAATGAGGAAGTATTGAATAGGATTGGGGAGAAGAGAAGTTTGTGGCACAACTTGACCAGAAGAAGGGATCGGTTGGTAGGACATGTTCTGAGGCATCAAGGGATCACCAATTTAGTATTGGAGGGCAGCGTGGAGGGTAAAAATCGTAGAGGGAGACCAAGAGATGAATACACTAAGCAGATTCAGAAGGATGTAGGTTGCAGTAGGTACTGAGAGATGAAGAGGCTTGCACAGGATAGAGTAGCATGGAGAGCTGCATCAAACCAGTCTCAGGACTGAAGACCACAACAACAACAACTGCAGTTCTATATTCAGAGACCAGACTTCTACATCCAGGTTGTATAGAGATCACTGGGTGATGTGGATAAAAACAAGTCACAGGGTGCAAGAGCGGGGCAATAAGGCAGATGTAGTACACAGGTATTTTAACTGAGCCAGTAACTGCATCCCATGCTTTTTCACTAAGAAATCACCACCCAGTCGGAGGACGTTCTGGTCGTTTCCTTGCAATGTGGTTTCTCAGTTTAGGGGTGGAACTGCATGTTCCTAAATTATTGACTGACAGTAAAAAATTTGATCACCCTCACTTTTTCTGCAGACGGAACAACTTTCGCCTTTTTGGTGTTGGAGAACCCGGCGATTTCCACATGCGCTGGCTCGTTTTCCTTCGTGATCGTAATGATGTCACTGGTGATAATCGATTCCGGACACGCGTCGTCTCCATCAAAAAAGAGACGCAGCACCTCATGCCTTGTCTCGATTCGCATAGCGTTTTGTTCGGGAATCGACAGATGTTGCATCAAACAAAAATGTGTCGTATGGAGATGTCCATGCACAATGGTAAAGACACTTCTATACGAAATTCTCAACACTTTATTGATGTTCCGTAATATTATCCGGCAGTTCTCACGGACAATAAGAGCACCCGTGTTGACGTTGACTTCAGTCACAGCAGAAGCCGAAACACCAGGTCCACCTTGCTTAACACTGACACCTTCGGCTTCTTCGAAGTCCCTGAACTACCTAAATACTATTGCGGGAGGTAGTGCATCTTCACCGTATGTCTGCTGCAGCTTTCGTAAGTTTCAGTGGATGTATGGTTTAAACGAACACAGAATTTTATTCCACTGCACTGTTCTTCTCGTGTCACTTCCACTGTTTGATATGCGAAATGCAGACAGCTCTAAAAAATAGAGCGTTATTAGCAACGTGCCGATACGAGAGTGCTACAGGCTTTGGTCATTGTACATGAAAAGCCGCTCCTTCAGATATTCATGGTAGAGTTAAAAAACTGTCGCAGAAGCCAGAGAAACACTCATTCTCAGTCTTTGCTGACCAGTCCTCGTATCTGCCAAAAATTAAGAAGAAGAACCGCATATCGAAGCAAGTTGTATGCTTTACATTAATTTGACGTCTCTTACGTTCTGCCGGTTTGAGGATGCTTGCGTGTCCCTTTCATGGTGTGGCAGCACACCGGTCACTAGTGCATTGTGACAGTGAAGGGTGGGGTAGTCGGCTGAGCAGCGCTTGGTTTTCGATGTGGTCGTCAGCCGCGACCTGTCGGACCTGAACGTGACGTTCCCGGGCACGCCGGTGGACTGGACCCCCGAGGGCGGCTACCCGCCCGGCACGGACGAGGGCGCCTTCCCGCTGCGACCGCGCGGCCGTGGCACACAGCTGGGCCTCACGCTGCTGCTCGACTCGCAGGCCGACGAGTACTTCTGCTCCACCACCGCCAGCGTCGGCTTCAAGGTGAGCCGTGTGTGCCGCGCACACGCACTACCAGCTGTTAAATCATCCAATGTGAAATCTGTATCCACCCTAGTCTACTACACTACTGGCCATTAAAATTGCTACACCACGAAGATGACGTGCTACAGACGCGAAATTTAACCGACAGGAAGAATATTCTGTGATATGCTAATGATTAGCTTTTCAGAGCATTCACACAATGTTGGCACCGGTGGCGACACCTACAACGTGCTGACATGAGGAAAGATTCCAACCGATTTCTCATACACAAACAGCAGTTGACCGGCGTTGCGTGGTGAAACGTTGTTGTGATGCCTCGTGTAAGGAGGAGATATGCGTACCATTACGTTTCCGACCTTGATAAAGGTCGGATTGTAGCCTATCGCGATTGCGGTTTATCGTATCGCGACATTGCTGCTCCTGTTGGTCTAGATCCACTGACTGTTAGCAGAATATGGAATCGGCGGGTTCAGGAGGGTAATACGGATGGCCGTGCTGGATCCCAACGGCCTCGTATCACTAGCAGTCGAGATGACAGGCATCTTATCCACATGGCTGTAACGGATCGTGCAGCCACGTCTTGATCCCTGAGTCAACAGATGGGGACGTTTGCAAGACAACAACCATCTGCACGGACAGTTCGACGACGTCTGCAGCAGCATGGACTACCAGCTCGGAGACCATGGCTGCGGTTACCCTTGACGCTGAATCACAGACAGGAGCGCCTGCAATGGTGTACTCAACGACGAACCTGGGTGCACGAATGGCAAAACGTCATTTTTTCGGATGAATCCAAGATCTGTTTACAGCATCATGATGGTCGCATCCGTGTTTGGCGACATCGCGGTGAACGCACATTGGAAGCGTGTAATCGTCATTGCCATACTGGCGTATCATCCGGCATGATGGTATGGGGTGCCATTGGTTACACGTCTCGGTCACCTCTTGTTCGCATTGACGGCACTTTGAACAGTGGACGTTACATTTCGGATGTGTGACGACCCGTGGATCTACCCTTCATTCGATCCCTGCGAAACCCTACATTTCATCAGGATAATGCACGACCGTATGTTGCAGGTCCTGTACGGTCCTTTCTGGATACAGAAAATGTTCGACAACTGCCCTAGCCAGCACATTCTCCAGATCTCTCACCAATTGAAAACGTCTGGTCAATGGTGGCCGAGCAACTGGCTCGTTACAATACGCCAGTCACTACTCTTGATGAACTGTGGCATCGTGTTGAAGCTGCATGGGCAGCTGTACCTGTACACGCCATCCAAGTTCGGTTTGACTCAATTCCCAGGCGTATCAAGGCCGTTATTACGGCCGGAGGTAGTTCTTGTGGGTACTGATTTCTCACCACCCAAATTGCGTGAAACTGTTATCACATGTCAGTTCTAGTATAATATATGTGTCCAATGAATACCCGTTTATCATCTGCATTTCTTCTTGGTGCAGCAATTGTAATGGCCGGTAGTGTAGTAGCGATTGCCAGCAATAAGAGCCTTGGTATCGGCGGTGATTCGATGTGCCATACGTTCCACGAGTATCTGAAGGAAGAAGGAAAATCTAGTTTAACGTGTCGGTGACATCGAGCTCATTAGAGATGGAGCGCCAGTTCGGATGGTGTCAAATATGGGGAAGGAGATCGGCCGTGCCCTTTCAAAGGTAACATACTGGAATTTGTCTGTAGCGATTTAGGAAAATCACGGAAAACCTAAATGTGGATGGCCGACAGCGGATTTGAACAAGGTTCTGCAGATACTATGTTTTTTATAAAAACCAGTGAGTCCTACTTTGTTTCTGATATGACTCTGACTCGGCGTGCTCCCTGTCGACACGTTCGATGGAAATGGAAGTCACATTCTACATCTACATCTATATACATGCCCCGAAAGCCACCGTAAGGTACGTGGCGGAGAGTACCCCTACCACTACTTGTCATTTCCTTTCCTGTTTCACTCACAAATAGAGCGAGCGAGAAACGACTGTCTAAATGCCTCCGCATGAGCCCCTAATCCCTCTAATATTATCTTCGTGGTCCTTACGCAAAATGTGCATTGGCGGCGGTAGAGTCGCTCTACAGTCAACCTCAAAAGTCGGTTCTCGAAATATCCTCGATAGCGTTCCTGAGAAAGAAAGTCGACTACCCTCCAGGGATTCCCATTTTAGTCCGAAAGGCATCTCCATAATTCTTGCCTGTTGCTGGAACGCGCCAGTAACAAATCTAGCCCCCCGTCTCTGAGTTGCTTTGATGTTGTTTCTATAATCAGGCCTGATGCGGAGCCCAAACGCTTGAACAGTGCTCAACGATGGGTCGCAATATTGTCCTGTATGCGGTCTCTTTTACGGATGAGCCACACTTTCATAAAGTGCTCCTAATAAACCGAAGTCGATCGTTCGCCCTACTGCAGTTTTCATACGCTCATTTTATTTCAGATTGCTTTGCAGTGTTACGCGTACATTTGTAATCGAAGTGACTGTGTCAGGCAGCAATCTCCTCACAGTGTACTCAAAGATTATGGGTTTGTTTTTCCCACTCATCAGTACATTTTTATACATTTACAGCTAGCTGCCATTCATCATACCAACTAGAAATTTTGTCTGAGTCATTTTGTATCCTCTACAGTCACTCACCGCCGACACCTTCCGGTACATCACAGCATCATCAGCAAACTGCTGCTTACCCTGGGCGCCAGATCATTTATCTAAATAGATAATAACGGCGGTCTTATCACACATTCCTGTGGCACTCCTGCCGATATCTTTGCCTCTGATGAACATTCACCGTCGAGAACAACATACTTGGTTCTGTTGCTTAAGAAGTCTTGAAACCGCTCACACACCTGGGAACCTAATCCGTACGCTTGTACCTTTGTTAACAGACGGCAGTGCAGCACTGTGTCAAATGCTTAACGGAAATCTAGGAATATGGAATCCTCCTGTTATCTTCCGTCCGCGGTTCGCAGGATCTCATGTGAGAAAAGGGCAAGCTGAGTTCCGCACGAGTCATGTTTTCTGAGACCATGATGGTTTGTGGACAGAAGCTGTACCCTGTCAAGGAAATTTAGTATATTCGATCTAAATATTCACCTGCCAGCGGTCCGTATTGTTGATTTATTGTAACCTTTTCTATACGCTCGGTCGAAACTTAAAAATACAACTTTGTATCGAATAGCACTATACCCTCAAATTCAGTGTGCAACTTGCAAAATCGGCTATTGGAGACGTTTGCAATGATACAGCATGTATTCGGAAGGATTTGGATTGGACTGATGGGGTTAAAGAGATCAAACTATGAGGTGATGTGTCCCTCTATCCCATGTGCATCAATTCGGGAGGAGTCCTCAGGGAGGAAGGACACAGAAAACAAGTCCTAAGAAACTCGACTATAACCGAGAATCAATAGCACCAAGAGAAACAATCGCGTGGAAGTGAGAGAGAGATAAAGAGGGTGAAGGTGGGTGAGTTTCTCCGCGGAGAAAGCAGATGGTGGCCCACGGGATATGTGATGCGACACGAAACCACTCTCTGCATCCGACCGGTGTTTCCTCACCCCATTACCTCAAGAATACTAGCAACGCGGACAAGCTGACAAAATCTCAGGAACCGACGACCTGTGGACCAGAATAACAAAAACTAAAAGATTGGGAAGGGCAGGAGCCAGACCGAACAGCCGAACAAGGGCAGCCATGGGTCCCAATGGACCGGAGCATGAGGCGGGACACCACTCCTTTCCTTCAAGCGGCCGACGGGGACAAAGTACCCTAGCTCACCAAGGGCAGTAGAGACTACCTTCAAATTAAAACGTCAGGCCAAGTCAGCCACTTTGGCATTGTCCGCTAGCATCAGAGGTAACGTGTTCGGAAGGGAAACCTACCAAAAGCAGCTTTTTTCAGAAGACACAAATGCTTCTAAGACGGTTGAGAGAAGGTAAAAGACGAACGCCGCGCAAGCCGGGCTTCTACGAACAGAAACACGGACAATGTGATGTATTGAACTCAGACTGGCCGTTAAGTGTCGGAGAGAACGCGTAACAGGTACGAATTATTAAATGACTGCGGAAAGAATCAACCTGCCGAGGCCGCCTATTGCGAGTTGCATCAGGACACTGGCCCTGCTCCGTGGTCAACGATAATCATGTCGGACGGCATCGCAGCACCTCCTCAGTACCCCTACAGTCCCTATGTGTCTCCGGCAGATGTTTTCCTGTTCCATCGAATGAAGACAGCCGTGATACCGTACAAAGGTCAAAGCGGCTTGACGCACTCATTGAAAGGACTCCCAGTGTGCATTCTAGGCACTGTTTGGCAGGAGTGTATCACTGTCCAAGTAGTTTTTTGTCTGCACCGATATCTTCAATACATTTTTACAAATTTTTACTATATTTTCGTACAAACCTTGTATGAATGTCTAACCATTTCTGCCACAGCAACAAGTACAAGTCGCTTAGGTTGGATTTCATATCTGGAAGCAGTGCGGAACAGTCAGTTATGTTTCATTCATTCTCTCTCTAACTTTAGCCTGGGCGTAATAGTTGATGTTCTGGATGATGGGGCTGATAATGTTCGAACCTTCGTTGACCCTATATGGAAATGATAAATCCTCATTTGTCAACATCCCAATACAAGCATCCTGTTTCAAGGTACTTAACATCATGAGCAAAGGGTATTATGTACCTCACAGCATTACCCTGGGTGCAGCATTCCTTGCTGTCAGCATGCCAGAATACTTCCATAGTCTATGACAAAGACAGTACCACGCACAGCGATATATATGATTCGTTTGACTATGCAACACGTCTCTAGACCGTTCGACCCCTGTTATTCCTTCTTCGCCATCTTTTGACGAATTGCTTTGTTGACAGGAAAGAACAAAGGCAACAAAATGAAGCCGTGTGGACCCAATAATGAGAACTGTTTTTCTAGTCAAGTTCTACTCCAAGGAAACATTTCGTATGATGACCTCTGGTACCTTCATTCGGAAACATGGCGGGAAGGGTCAGAGTTGACGTCGTAGTCCATGAGGAGAAAATATGCGGATGTTCATGGATAGATCAATAATAATTTTTTGCAGATGAAAAGAATGTATTGATGTGGATGTTTCCGTACGTATCTACGTATATCCCAAACAAAATTACTTTGTGACTAAAAGGAAAGATCGTGTAACTGTCACAACACGATTCTTATTTACGCAGATTACATTCCGCAACGGCTCAATGCACGAGTTAAAAAAATTGCCAGGCCCACTGACTGTTAAATGAACATCTCGCTAGTACACCATACACTTACACGTGTAACGTATCAGCAGTTGCATAATGTCTGAATAGCTGCTGTACTGTGTATAGTAACAAACGTCGATTACACGATTACTGATATCTATTTATAAAGCTATATGTAGATATCTCTGAGACGCATCTTGCATTGGCACCTTTTCTTACGACCTGAACGCTGTTTATGTGCCAAATATGACATGAATCTTTCAAATATGTTTATAAATACACTCAATGCAACTCTTATTATGGTGATAAGTGCAGCAGGTTATCATGTTTAAGATTACGGTGAAGTAATGTACGTACGTCAAATGAACCATGAAACCAACAATAAACAATGCGAAAAATGTTATGATAATTGTAAGATGAATTTGTTTGAATTTCAACTGTTGAATAAATGTGACGCAAAAAATTATACGTAATTTTTTTCAAGATTACGGCAGTCTGTTGCTTTTAAATCCGGTTATCGACAGTGTCCAGATTCTTATTTTACGGAACGTAAATTACAAAGTCAGCGTATTGCATCTGTAGAATCAAGCATTATATTTTTTCCCATTAACGTAAATAAATAAGAAGTGTGTTATGTTACACTATTAGATGAAGAAAATAATAAGTTTAAGTCTGATACAGATAACATACAGTACATTCAGCAATTAATTCAAAATAAAGCTCCAGAATCAAGTTTGCAGATTAATTCAGAACATGTCAAGACTATTGTCAGAATCTCGACATACCGAACGTATAAAAATGATTTACAGAGGTTTAACATCTGAGGCTGGAAATGCAAATCACAGATTGGCCGAGGTATTGCTAAGGCAGGTCAATGATAGCGGATGCCAGAGCAGACCCGTGGTGAAAAGTGTTTCCACTGCCATGAGTAACAAACAGTGACGCAGTCAAGATCATTGTCAGCTATGTTTTTCGCGCTGATGTTTCGAAGGTATTGTGGCCAGGGAATTTTCGACAGCGATTATACACAGCGATATACACACGACATTTTCCTGTTACTACTAGGGTACACTATAACTGAATGAGTTAGTTCCGTCATTCCTCCATATCGGCTCTTGGCTTAGTGCTTAGCACGGTGAAAGTGATATACTTTATGTCGCTACTTACAGGTGATTAATATATTTCAGAATGCATATCCGCTCTTCGGAAAAGTGCTTATCGCTCTACGACAAGATCACAAATTCCTCAGCAAAGTTATGAAAGTGCCAAATGTTATTAATATTCGTATAAACCTGTACACGAATCGAAAGCAGCCTTGAACGCAATACTGTCTATTGCTATTGGTGAGGCTACAGTTTGATCTGGAATCCCAACCATGGTGCAAATGAGGTTTTGACATACAGGGAGTAGTAACATAGGTAAAAGCCAAGTTAATGAAATTGGTAAAAACACCGTATGGCCATTAGGGACCAAGATGCCGCAATACTGGATTTTGTTGTTGGCACACATACAGCAATCAAACCACCCAAATAATTGATTTTTAACTAACTACCCAGTTGTCCATTGAAGACTACAGTATTAGCGGATAAGAAAGACGAAGTTGTTAGTAATTAAAAAAAATTAATAAAGCATCTGTCATTTGCTGGCGGAGACTTGCCATGACATCTACAGTACGTTAGTCCTTAGCTTTGCAGCATGCATGCATGTCGAAGGAACATGCACTGCAGGGACTACAGCCATTATGAAATACATAGAATGTATTCGCAGTTCCGAATACGAGCAACCATCTGTTGTTTAAGGGAACGACGACAGTGAAAATTTGTGCCGAACCGGGGCTCGAACCCATATGTCCCGCTTTGTGCGAGCGTCGCTTTAACCGCTTTCGCTAACTGTAGACGACTCACTGCCAGATATAAAGCTCCATATGTCGTAGTTCCTGCGGCAAAACGTGTACTCGTACACAAATTATGTAACTCCCATACAGGGGAGGGCATTTTAACTGGTATCGGCGGATAAATACGATATTATATTGCTTGTTTCATTGTTGTTATCCCCTTGAATACATATCCGAAGGAACATTGTATTGTTCTTCTTAAGAACACAGGCACAGCAAGATCCTGCTTACCCGCTGATTCCAGGCGGCGACTGTCAGCATTAAAATGTTCTCCCCTGTACGTGACGGTGTACTCCTGCCGCTGTCATCTAGGCCTTTTCCTATCAGCGTTCTTAGACCGTGTTTCGCCGGCCGGGGTGGCCGAGCGGTTCTAGGCGCTACAGTCCGGAACCGCGCGACCGCTACGATCGCAGGTTCGAATCCTGCCTCGGACATTGATGTGTGTGATGTCCTTAGGTTAGTTAGGTTTAATTAGTTCTAAGTTCTAGGGGACTGATGACCTGAGAAGTTAAGTCCCATAGTGCACAGAGCCAAACCGTGTTTGACGAACACGAACACTCAGGCAATCTATTACCCCTCGACTCGCCCGCTAAATCATTCGAGCCCACAGAAAATGTCTGGGACAGTTTGGAACAGTGGGTGAAATGAAGCAGTCAACGTGCCTACACTTCGGACTTCGCATCTAATCATAAACGGATGGCTTCAGCTGCATATGAAATACACGAAGAAACGAGTTCACTATAGTCCTCCCCTAACTGAGGCAGTTATCAACTCAAGAGGCGATATTAGACATCAGTGCGATATATGCTGGGGATGGCACACTTTTTTATCCTATATGCTAACTTCGCTACCGGGCGTCAAATCGAGGAAGTCTGGGAAACTACACATCACCAGTAAGCACAACAGAGTTCAACCGAAGAGTTTAGAGTAGCTACCGTCGGAAGTATACAAGCTGCCCCTGGACGCACTTTAGACAAGTCATTACAAGAAAGTAGGTGGCGAGGACCCTTGCGGAGCCTCTCATGATTGGGATCTGGATTTGTAGTTTCCCATCAGTGCCCACGTTACATCCTTCCACCTTTTACTAGTAGACGTAGTGTTTCAGAATGGCGGGTGAGGCAGCTGACGCGCGGTGTGGGTCCGCAGATGATGCTGCAGAATCCCGTGGAGACGCCCAAGATCGCGCACATGGGCTTCGTGTTCTCTCCGGGGGAGGAGCTGCGAGTGGTGGTGTCTCCGCAGATCCTCCACGCCAGCCAACTCCTGCGCAAGGTGGCCCCCGCCAAGCGGCGCTGCGTCTTCTCCGGAGAGGCCAAGCTGCACTTCTACCGCACCTACACGCAGCGCAACTGCAAGCTCGAGTGCGAGGCCAACTACACGCTGGCTCAGTGCGGCTGCGTGCTCTCCTACATGCCTAGTGAGTAAAGATTGCGTCCAAAATGAGGGCGTGCTGCTAGTCTGGCTCTGTCTTCCACAATCGAATGAATCTGACAAAACTGATCCTATTATAAAGCAGCAGAGTAGTAAGTGCAAATCTTTCCAGAAACATGAGCAGTCGCACATTTTTACCTGTAATGTGTTGATAAAACTGAGTAATTAACTACAGTTTAACAAGTCGCCTTATGGTACCCACTCGTGTATTTTCGCAAATGATTATAGAGATGTCATCAATGTGCTGAACCTTTCTTAGTGACGATAGATGCTCTAAGTAATTGCTCAGGTAGACTTTAATTTTAAAATTTACCACCATAATTAATTTTTAAATTCCCTACCATCTTTAATTTTTTAATTTCCCATCATCCGCCATCTTGATGACGTTATTGTCCCTGGTATGTAGCCAAGCTCCTGTCACGGCGTGAATGCAACCACAAGGGCAAATGTCAAAATTTTGCTAGTTGTTGCAAATACATCTTACATGATACTTGAAGTTCTATCTAAAACACCATTTGTGTAAAATAAGCATCAAGTAGTGGCAGTAAAAATACACTCACAAAAGGAAACTTGCGAATGGCGCACTTTACGAAGCAAATGCCGTTGCAAAATGAAGAACTTCTTAGCAAGAAAAAGCTGTGACACGTTTCGAGCTCTTATCATTTGTTAAACTCTCACTCTGTGGTGACACATTGCCGTATTCCAGAGCACTCTAGCGATACATTTAAGCATTTATCATCCGTCTACTACAGTGGATGGAATTGCCAGGGTGAGAAACAAAAAAAGTATCCTTAAGGCTATGAAATCATAATTATAAAATGTCAATTAAGAATGCATCAGCCACACGGTCTGGGGCGACTCGCCACGGTTCTGGCGGCTGCCCTCGTCGGAGGTTCGAGTCCTCCCTCGGGCATGTGTGTGTGTGTGTGTGTGTGTGTGTGTGTGTGTGTGTGTGTGTGTTATCCTTAGCGTATGTTAGTTTAAGCTGGATTAAGTAATGTGTAAGCCTAGGGACGGATGACCTAAGCAATTTGCTCCCATAGGAACTTACTACAAATTTCAAATTTCTAAAAAATGGTTCAAATGTCTCTCAGCAATAGGACTTAACATCTGAGGTCATCAGTCCCCTAGAATTTAGAACTACTGAAACCTAACTAACCTAAGGACATGACACACATCCATGCCCGAGGCAGGATTCGATCCTGCAACCGTAACGGTCGTGCGGTTCCAGACTGATGCACTTAGAACCACTCGGCCACCCCGGCCGGCTCCCAATTTCTAAGAATGCATCAAAATATAATAACTGAATCGCAAAATCACTTTTAAGTTGGTATGATTGTACCTTATGGACGTCAATTATAGTTGTACTTCATAGAAGCCAGGCCCGCCGGCCGGTGTGGCCGTGCGGTTCTAGGCGCTTCAGTCTGGAACCACGTGACCGCTACGGTCGCAGGTTCGAATCCTGCCTCGGGCATGGATGTGTGTGATGTCCTTAGGTTTGTTAGGTTTAAGTAGTTCTAAGTTCTAGGGGACTGATGGCCACAGATGTTAAGTCCCATAGTGCTCAGAGCCATTTGAACCATTTTTTTTAAGCCAGGCCCCTACACTTGTGCTACATCGAGCTCGCAAGCATTCCAAGCCATAAGACTAGCTATTAACTGTTTGGAAAACGTCACTAGATAGTAACAGTTCTAAAACAAGTTATCAGTTATATTTTAAATCTGTAATGCTTTCTAATAATATAATTCTGTAAAATACTATTTCAAAATATCTGTTGAGGCAGCTCTGCTTCAGAGCCGTTAACTAAGAGCCACCCGTGTACAGGGTGCTTGAAACCAGCTCTGCTACAAAAGGCACGCTTTCTAGACATCTAGAAATCACGAAACAGAATGTGTCAACATACAGTTGCTAGACTCATGGCAAGAGTACCAGATTCCACGAGTAAGAATGAAATTTAAGCATAGTTTCCTGAAAAGATCTATTCCTCTAACTCCAGTTTGCCTTTTTGAGCTTTCGGTTGTGGAAGGCAAATGCGGAAGAGAACCAGAAGCGTAGATGCTCTTGAGAATGCTTTCAACCGAAACACAAATAATTGCAATCGAAACACAAATAACTGTGGCTTGTATGGGAATGTCTGAACAGGTTGTAAACACGTCTTGGTAGATGCAATGAAATTCTGAGAAGTTGGAGCGTTCCAACAAATTCAAGTCCCCTCCGTGACTGTAAAGAGGAACAGAACAGTTCCCACGTAACCCAGTACGTTGAATGTACGTAGACCTGTGCTCAAGGGATTATGGTAATTGAAAACTCTGTAGGCGCACCTTACTGCTGGCGAAAGAATACTGTCAGATACTGTTAGCCAAGGGTGTCCCTCATCACAGGACCGGTCTGAAGCAGCAAACTTAGACGATGCCTACTTAAGGGTGCTCAGTCAGTATACAGACACCCATTATAAGAGATTACAGACTTGTGGGCACCGAAATGGATGAATCAGTGATGGAGGAACTTTCCACGCCATGGTTTTGGGTTACCTCACTACTGTTACTTATTTGTTTAACTAAGTTTTACTAAGTTATTTCGTGAGTCACAACTTCATATATATTTTTATTTGGTGTACTTCTGCTAGCAACATTGTCGTTTCTTTCTCAATCCTCTACTGACTTTTATTTATGGTCTTCCCTCTGCCATTTCTTTATTGCAGTTTCAGACAGAAGCACTCAGAGAGGCATCTGCTATTGTTGAGAACTACTCTTTTTCATTAAACAGTCCTTGTTTGATACTTTTGCACACCAGCCTGTCTTTCACTACAGCTGCGAACGATTTCAGTGCAGAGCATCGTAACTTCGATCACTCTCCCAGAATGTCTGCCATAGGGCATGCAGGCCATTGTCTCTCTTCTGATCGGGAGACAGAGGCTGCGCAGGTCAGCCTCAGGTCACCACAATGGCACAATCCTGCGACTTTCTAGCTGCCCACGCCAACACCTAATCATTAAATTTCATTTTCAGGAGTCTTACGAACCTATTCAAGCAGATGAGTTTCAAAGTAATTCTTCTATCAGAGATATGCTTCAAACCGAATGTCTCTTCACATTCGATCCGTCTCTCACGTTGTACACCTCTAAGGATTGATCGCGAAAATTTCCGTGGTGGCAGGGTCTTAAACCGATAATAATAGGAACATAATTGACGTGATGTCGCGGGAACCGTGATATGTTTTGTTATAGTAAAGAAACAAACACCGACGGGATCACTTCTTTTATTACTGACTGCTGGCTGCGACAAACTGCTCGTTGCAGTGTCAGACCTAACGATAAATCTGCTATGCATTTTCTAACCAGTAGTAGGTAATAAACGAAGTGATAGAGACGGTATTTATTTATTTATGATAGTTAGTACCCTTGGATGCAAAAGGTAAAAGAGAATCAGAGTTCTTGTTTATCGAAGTTAATGTATCTAAGCAGAACTTATTAATCCATATATACACCACCCAAAATCGGTGCAGTATCACTCTCATCAGCGTTGATCTCGCTAGTGCCAGTACGAGCACAAACACAAATATAGCCTTGCAGTTAAAATATCGCTCCCAGGAGGACGCAAGGGGACTATTTCACTTGGACGATGTGGGTGTTATACCTCTGCATGCAATCCACTGCACGACATATCGCCAACTTCTTACGGACATAATGGCCGTAAAGAGACCAGGTAAAGTAATTTATGCCTGTCAGATTTCTGCTTCTGGCCTCTCTGCCAGTGAAGTGATATTTTTAATGTATTCAGTGCAGGCAGCCAGAGGAAATTCTTAGTAATACGGAAACTTAAAACAAGTTAACAGATGTCCTACAAAAGGATTATTCAGATATCCTACGGCAGGATATAAGCAGTGAGCTGGTATTAGACGGTAATGTAGGAGAATTCAGTGTCAGACTCACCGCACTGTAAGTCAAACATATCCCTAAATGTTATGTGAAAGTAACGAGAGCTCCTGCTACGTGACTGGCGACAGAACTAAAGTAGAAAATGAGTAAACGACACTCCGCAGCAAGAAGATTTAAGGAAATTTTGGCGTTGCGCACTTTTCTTTTCACTTTGTTCCGCAGTTCACTACATGAAATACGCAGGAAACTGCAGAACAAAGTGAAGCAAAACGTGCGCAGTGCCAAAATCAGGCTTGTCCTCTCAGTTGTATGCAGGAAGTCGAACCCTGCAGCACTGTGGAAACAACTGGGCAGCTTTGGCATAGGAAACCGAAACCTAATGCCGTTTTTCAAGGCTCTGTATACCGACTGAATAACTTTTTCTCAGCAGCAGTCAGCTCGTAAGTTGTGATAAATTATCAGCCCCAAGATAGCACCGTGCGGACAGACGTGTCTTTTTTTTAAACATGTTACTCTGCACACACACACACACACACACACACATATATATATATATATATATATATATATATATATATATATATATATATATACAGAGTGTCCCAGCTATCTTGTCCACCCAAAATATCTCTGAAACAATAACAGCTATTGGAAAACGACTTTCACCGGTGTCAATGTAGGGCTGGGACCCATGAATGTACATATTTGGAAACATTCTAAAACGAAAGTATATGTGTTTTTTAACACAAACTTATGTTTTTTTAAATGGACCTCCTATATTTTTTCTTCAGCAATCCATAGCATGTCAAAGCACATACACAATGGCGTTGATTGCATCGCAATATTCCCATTACATCCCGAGATATTAAGACGCGAAGTTGAAGCTTGAAACACCCGACATGCGATGCTAGCGCACGTCCTGAGGCCCAGGCGTGAACCCCATGCGGCCCGTAATCGCGATGTGATTGACATGCGTAATCACACTTCCATACTTATCAAGAGGTCCGAAACGAATAATACGGTCTGCTGCCATCCTGTATTAACGTCGTACATTCCAGCAGGTATTTATCCCACAGGCTAGGGGTGATGCGGTTCTGTAACGTATCTGTGTACCGCAACGTTAGTCACAAAGTTAACTTCGCTTATCGTTAATCCGTTACTAAAAAGGTAATGCCGTACAACCGATACCAAAAAACTGAAGTCCCAAAGTTAAAATTTTACTTTACTGTAGATCTAGCGCAAGTGACAGCTAATCATTCACTCGTAATAGTAAAATTCATGTTGATGATTTTAGTGAAACGAGCAAGTGGACTAAAAGTTTTACCGTTGTTTAGGTGAAAATGTTTTGATTTGGGAAGTTTAGGTAGGACACAGAAGATGAATGTAAACATGTTTAACCAATTAGTTTTATTATCACATAATTATCAATGTTATGTTTATCTAATGCGTTAGATGATAAATTGTTGCAAACAAATGTTTCTTAACACCACTGGGTAAAATGGCCCTTTGTAGAAACGTCCACTGTGATACCAGCACTACATACTAAACATAGCGTTCACATCTCATGCTCAAAGTGATGCCCATTGGCTTGCATACATAGGATCACTCTGCGGATGAAGGATGCCCTACTTTGTGCTACTGTTTCCTCTTTGATGGCTGTACAAGAATCAATAATGCGTTGCGTCATGTCCTCTGGTGTTGTTGGTTCATGTTGGTAAACAGAATCCTTCACTGCTCCCCAAAGAAAATAATCCAGCGGTGTAAGGTCCGGAGATCGGGCAGGCTACCTAACTGGGCCACCTCGTCCAATCCACCTACCAGGGAACTTACGGTTGAGAAGTCGTCGTGCTCGTAAGGCGTTATGTGCAGGGCATCCGTCATGCTGTACCACATGACCATTCTCCGGTTCAGAGGTACGTTGTCCAAGAGAACAGGAAGATTGTGTCGTATAAATCTGGAGTATTGTCTGCCATTTTGGATGCCATTTATAAAGAAAGGTCCGATAATGGTATCTCCAATAATCCCTCACCAAACACACGGACGTTGATGCACTACCTGACGGAGCCATTTTGGATTGTCTGCGGACCAATAATGCATATTCCTCATATTGACAATTCCTTTGTTGGAGAATGATGCCTCGTCGGTAAAGATAACATCTGCAAAAAAATTTGGATTAGTCAGAAGTTCTTGCTGAGCCCACCGACAAAATGTTACCCTATTGCGGAAGTCATTTCCATGAAAATCATGGTGTAAATGAACATGGTAAGGATGAGATTTATGA
Source organism: Schistocerca piceifrons (assembly GCF_021461385.2). Classification (NCBI taxonomy): domain Eukaryota; kingdom Metazoa; phylum Arthropoda; class Insecta; order Orthoptera; family Acrididae; genus Schistocerca; species Schistocerca piceifrons. Next base: position 638,318,378 of record NC_060140.1, on the reverse strand, counting down.
CGTTTAAGAATACGCTGTGCACTTGATTTCGACACACCAACTTCACGTTCTGTTTGACGTGTGCTGATTTGAGGATTCACAGCTATGGTAGCGAGCACAGCAACTTCAGCACGTTCATCTGTGCGTGTTCTAGGACGATGTCGAGGTCTTGGATTTAAGCTTCCCGTTTCACGTAGACGAGATGTGAGACGACCAAACATCCGGCGCGAAGGCGATGGCTTGTCAGGGACTCGTCTTCTGTACAGTCGTTCTGCCTGAACAGCATTTCGTCCACCTGCAACAATGTACAGTACAGGTATGTAGAGTAGGGTAGAAAACAGACATATTAACTTAATGATCATAACGTTCGCTAACAGTACTATCAACAAACAAGCAACCTCATAACGTATTTCCCGTCAACGTACCTTCTCCATAGATCAGCAGCATTTCTACCATATCTTCATGTGTGTACATTATACTGTACAGTTTAAGTTCCAAACACAACGTTTATTCACAATGTGTACTACCTCCGTGCCGTCACTAGATTACTCTGATGCACGACTACACTGGCAAGCGGTGTACTGCACACCAAAGCAACAACAAATGGGATGCTTGGAGGGTGGTGGAGTACAGGAGTTTTCATGGGTCGCAAATCATAAACAAGGCGAAGTGGTAACTGTGGCAGTAGTGAGAACTACGTTGTACACTTGCCTAGGTAGAGCCAGGCCCTGCGCGACAGACACAATGGGTCATATAACGCATTAGATAAACCTTATTTAGGGTGTGCAGGATAAATAAGACAACCTGACGGGTGTACACCGATCGGTACTGGTTCATATTGTGTACGTAGATACGTAAAACGTGCAAGAGGGAAACCATTATGTGCTTATGAGAGTTGATGGCAGCAGACAGTATTATTCGTTTCGGACCTCTTGATAAGTATGGGCGTGTGATTACACATGTCAATCACATCGCGATTACGGGCAGCATGGGGTTCACGCCTGAGCCTCAGGACGTGCGCTAGCAGCGCATGTCGGGTGTCTCAAGCGTCAACTTCGCGTCTCAATATCTCGGGATGTAATGGGAATATTGCGATGCAATCAACGCCATTGTGTATGTGCTTTGACATGCTATGGATTGCTGAAGAAAAAATATAGAAGGTCCATTAAAAAAAACACAAGTTTGTGTTAAAAAACACACATGCTTTCGTTTTAGAATGTTTCCAAATATGTACATTCATGGGCCCCAGCCCCACATTGATACCGGTGAAAGTCGTTTTCCGATAGCTGTTATTGTTCCAGAGATATTTTGGGTGGACAAGATAGCTGGGACACCCTATATATATATATATATATATATATATTACGAAAAGCAGTCGATAATTTCTGCCGAGGCAGACAGTAATAATGCAGTGATAATGCTGCCAGTACTGTTACAGCTATTACAGACGACTTGAGTCGGTCTTCGACCGATACCAAAAAACTGAAGTCCCAAAGTCACCTGATGACTATAGGCTGATCAGCATATTATCTTCAGTATCTAGAACTTCAGAAAGATTGTGCATGAACAGATAACTGGTTACCACTAAAGCTTATAAAAGTCACTATAAATATGTATCAGCCTTCCCAAAAAACCATAACACGGCAAGGTCATTAATCAAAGTGACTGACGACATCGAAAATATCCTGGAGAGGCATAAATCGACCGTTTTTTAAACACTGATTGACTTCAGCATGGCTTTTGATACCGTTGATTTGGTTTATCGATTATGAAAATATAACAGCTACCTTAGAAATAGTTGTCAGCGAATCATCTGTGCATCGTAGAAGATCATCACGTGAACGTGTCGTCTCTGGTCTCCCCCAGGGTTTAGTTCTTGGCCCATTTCTTGTCTCTCTGTCTTCTTTTGGTTGGTCTGGCGTTTTCGGTTGCAGAGCTCTCTTAATTTGATGTACCAATTCATTATGTATATGAGTGTACTTAAAACTTTAGTACACAGGGCTTATGTAGCGCCCAGCGCTGATAACCTACAGAATGAACTGGTACACCTGGAATAAATATTCTATAAGAATGGATGTACAAAAAATAAAATTAAGAGAGCTCTGCAAGTAAAAACGTCAGGCCAGTCAAAAGAAGAACACGGAGAAAGAAATGTAATCTACCGCCATTCTGCTGTATGTGAGAAATATCTCTTAAAAAACTGCAAAAATAATGAGGAACAATTAAAAATTTGTGATCTTCCTATCGCCGGCCAAGATAGCGACTCTTCTAGGATCTGTGAAGGATGATTTGCTTTCACTAAGGCAAATATGTATGAAATACCTTCTGAGACATAAGACTAACAGTACGTGCTGTAAAAGAACTTTGCACTGAACTTCAGCGATAGACTCGCCCACTACAGTCCAATAAACCTGCAGCGACTGAACATTGTATTCCAATTACCCATTTCTTGGATTAAGGAAAAGTTATTATACTGGCCACAGCCTGATCCTGCTAGGATTCAGTGGTCAAGGAAACTGTGAAAATACAATTAGCATACAACCTGCTCAATCACGACGAGAGTTTCCTGCTCGGCAGATCATGAAAACACCACATTTCACATCTGCGCTCTCAAAGGAAATATTGTTCTAGGTCTTCACTGCCAGGAATTGCAACATATGTCATCCATAATTATGGACATCAGAGGTAAACTGGTGTAAGTGGTATAGAACAAGCATTACAGGAGATCACAGAGAAGCTGCTGCGGCTCGGATTTTGTTTCCTGTAAAGTAAGTCAAATACACAATTATGAAGAGTCTTACTTTTTATATCCTTTGCTACTAGTCTCTATGTGTACTCTGTCTTTTTGAATGTTTCTGTGTAATATTACGAGGGGAATAGCACTTACGATATTTTATGTCTCAGAAATATATTTGTTATTTCCACTTAAGATATTTTCAATGTGCTTATTACAATAGTTCGTTGTCCATTTCATATATGTGTTTATCTTTGTTATTCAGGATTATTCTATAATATGTGAGTGGAAATATCAGAATTAATGGTATTGAAATCAAAGAATAAAAACAATCACGCGTATTCCATACTAGTAGATAGATTAAGGGATATATAGATATATTAGGGGTATACTGCTTTCATTTCAAAAATGTAATTAAAATAGTATTTGCTGAGCAAAGTTTAAGAAAATAAAACAAAAATGACAATTTCAACCATAGAAGCTTGCTTTTAGAAACTGAAGTACGTATAGCTTCTTTAAAAAAAATGTCAAAATTCAGCACGCATTCATTAATAAATTGAAAGAGAAGATAAAAATATGGTACGTAAATACTGAGTTCGCCTTACAATTATCTGATAATATCCTCGTCGTGTTCATTTCCTTCTGGGTCCTTCTCAGCTTGTGTTGACGTTTTCTGTAGTATACTTCTGTAGGAAAGTTAAAACATTGAAGCACACGTCTTAGTAGTTTTTATATATCTTTATACTTTTCCGTAACTATAGTTCTGACAGTATTTCGTGTAGCAGGAAGTTCTTCACGCTATACTGCCCTTCTTATTTGCTGTTGTACGTCAATATCTAGAAATGCACCATCAAAGGTTGTTTTATAGAACACAGAGCGTGAATTCTCTGCTCATATTTGTAGATGCACATTTTGGCTAACTAAAAATTTTTCTGATGATAAACTTTTGGTTATCCACTTAATTAATGGTGATGATGATTCTCTTGAGACACGTTCAAAGTGTTTGAAATGGGCCTTTTGCATGTCATACACTTCATTCAGATACTTGAAGCGTCATTGACGAGCAATTCCAATGGTATTTGAGCTCAAATTGCTTCTGGCTCGTTCAGTAACAGCCTGGACACCATATACCAATAATATTTTATGGCTGATCACTTTAAAATTGGAAAAACACACCTCAGCATCCAAATATGTGACACAGTCATGGCGAAATTATATTTCTGACCTCCACAGTTATCAGTTCATATCGTAAGTTCCTCAGATTGAGTTTCAGGCATGTTAGCCAGAGCCTACTACAGCAAAAAAGGTGACACTTCCTTAGGTTCACGACCTGCAACTGTTTCATCTCACATGCAACTATAGGATTTCTGCTCTGAAGCATCAAGGATTGTCAAATTATATGTCCAGAGCTTTCTTAGATAAAACACACTGGAATTAACATGATGTGGTGTCGGCGAACATTTCTGGAAATCTAAAATGGCAACCTTTGTTTTGATCCGGGTTCTTTTGACCGATTTTTTTAAATGGTGCTGTTTTTGTACGCTGTATCAGCTTCTGCTAAGTGAGCATCATCTGATTTAATCTGGATTGCATCTTCATTTGTTATACGAATTTTTAGTTTCACCTGAAACTCGTCACAGTTATCACAGGTATAACTAGCAGTTTCCTTGAAACGTAAGCTAAACTCTGTGTTAAAATGTCATGGTAAATCATTGCTTTGCTATTAACTCTTGCATCACTTTGTTTTCCTTGCAGTGCTCTACGTACAAAGAATACATATTTGGTACATTGAGATGGCTTCCCAGATACCGTCTTCCAGATTTCTATGCTGTATCGACTCTCGCTTGTGGGTAACATTCCGATGTGAATTTTGATACAGATCTTTCTACATCTCTACATCTACATCCATACTCCGCAAGCCACCTGACGGTGTGTGGCGGAGGGTACCTTGAGTACCTCTATCGGTTCTTCCTTCTATTCCAGTCTCGTATTGTTCGTAGAAAGAAGGATTGTCGGTATGCTTCTGTGTGGGCTCTAATCTCTCTGATTTTATCCTCATGGTCTCTTCGCGAGATATACGTAGGAGGGAGCAATATACTGCATGACTCTTCGGTGAAGGTATGTTCTCGAAACTTCAACAAAAGCCCGTACCGAGCTACTGAGCGTCTCTCCTGTAGAGTCTTCCACTGGAGTTTATCTATCATCTCCGTAACGCTTTCGCGATTACTAAATGATCCTGTAACGAAGCGCGCTGCTCTCCGTTGGATCTTCTCTATCTCTTCTATTAACCCTATCTGGTACGGATCCCACACTGCTGAGCAGTATTCAAGCAGTGGGCGAACAAGCGTACTGTAACCTACTTCCTTTGTTTTCGGATTGCATTTCCTTAGGATTCTTCCAATGAATCTCAGTCTGGCATCTGCTTTACCAACGATCAACTTTATATGATCATTCCATTTTAAATCACTCCTAATGCGTACTCCCAGATAATTTATGGAATTAACTGCTTCCAGTTGTTGACCTGCTATTTTGTAGCTAAATGATAAGGGATGTATCTTTCTATGTATTCGCAGCACATTACACTTGTCTACATTGAGATTCAATTGCCATTCTCTGCACCATGCGTCAATTCGCTGCAGATCCTCCTGCATTTCAGTACAATTTTCCATTGTTACAACCTCTCGGTATACCACAGCATTACCCGCAAAAAGCCTCAGTGAACTTCCGATGTTATCCACAAGGTCATTTATGTATATTGTGAATAGCAACGGTCCTACGGCACACCCCTGCGGCACACCTGAAATCACTCTTACTTCGGAAGACTTCTCTCCTTTGAGAATGACATGCTGCGTTCTGTTATCTAGGAACTCTTCAATCCAATCACACAATTAGTCTGATAGTCCATATGCTCTTACTTTGTTCATTAAACGACTGTGGGGAACTGTATCGAACGGCTTGCGGAAGTCAAGAAACACGGCATCTACCTGTGATCCCGTGTCTATGGCCCTCTGAGTCTCGTGGACGAATAGCGCGAGCTGGGTTTCACACGACCGTCTTTTTCTAAACCCATGCTGATTCCTACAGAGTAGATTTCTAGTCTCCAGAAAAGTCATTATACTCGAACATAATATGTGTTCCAAAATTCTACAACTGATCGACGTTAGAGATATAGGTCTTCAGTTCTGCACATCTGCTCGACGTCCCTTCTTGAAAACGGGGATGACCTGTGCCCTTTTCCAATCCTTTGGAACGCTACGGTCTTCTAGAGACCTGCGGTACACCGCTGCAAGAAGGGGGGCAAGTTCCTTCGCGTACTCTGTGTAAAATCGAACTGGTATCCCATCAGGTCCAGCGGCCGTTCCTCTTTCGAGCGATTTTAATTGTTTCTCTATCCCTCTGTCGTCTATTTTGATATCTTGTTTCTTCGTCCTTAGGTGGAACCTTCTTTCGTCTCTGATCTGATTAAACAATTCCAACAGTATTTTTTTCGGTGAACGCTGTCCTGACATAGATTTCGAGAAATACACGAAGTATTTAAGAATAATGGTTTGTAAGCTTAAAGTCTTTTCCCACGAACTTCAAACAAGTAATGAAGTCTCACGTTATGCCTAAATCCGCTCTCTTGTAGTATCCTTCAACCCACATTTTTGGGATTACGTGTGAAGCCACACATAATCTCTCAAAGTCATCGTTATTTCTTTGTTTCCAGAAACTGTTGAAAATACCCTGCCTGTCTTCAGAAGTTATGTTTTCTGAACATTTTCTTTTGCAAGAAGAAATGACTAGTAGTGGTACAGCGTACCCACCGCCATGCAATATTTGGTGGCTTGCGCGGTATGTATGTAGATGTAGATGTAGATATATATGAAAGCTTAACACAGTTTGTCGAAACAATTGCATAGGTTTTAAATGTGTACTCTGCACCTTCTTCTCTGCATCTTTTCCTTGTACTACACTTCCACTTAGTGTGGTGATGTACTCACTTCCTGCCTCCTGAAAATACCATTTTTCGTCTAGTGAGAGTACTATTGTCATCCAAGGCATTAGACACAGTGATTAATGAAGCAACCTCTCCATATTTATCAGCCATCCAATGTGATTGTACACCATCATGGTTAAAGGAAAGTTAACCGCCAATGTTCTCTGCCTCGGTACGACTGCGTTCGATCTCCACACCGTCTATTTCATAGTTGCATTTCTTGCCAATGTTCTCGTGACCCTATTAATTTATCGTCAGCTACCACATGTGAGAAAGACGCAGACCTCAAAATATAAGGCAGCAACAAAATTAATAGAGCTTAAAATGATTGATGTCACCATTAGTTGAATTTAAATCGCAGTAATTGCGTGTCAGTCTGAGGAGAGTTTGTTTACGTACATTTACGTAAATGTATATCACACAGCCAACCAGCAAGGAAACTGAAAACTGAATACCGGGGATTTTGGTTTTTCAGCAACATAACGATTCCATGAATATCATTTGTCATAAGGTAAAGACACAGCACCCAGTACATTCACAGTGTCTTTTTCCTGAGTAAATAAGGGAAATAGTATTATTCCGCAAAAGTGATGAATTTTGCTGGATGTAAATGACACATTATGATTAACAGATGTGTACTTTTGATCGATCGTACTGCAGTTATGTTAGGATCTGAGACATTTTCATTGTTATTAGTACCGTCGACTGGAGGTAAAGCATTCAGATCATAATTCTTCTAAATCGGGGAATGTACATTAAGAGCTTCGTTATTTTGCGCTATAACGAATGTCTTATAATCTTTAATTGATATGCGTGCTTACTGAGATTTATTGGTTGATGATGGATTCAGATTGCAGGATAGAATACTAGTAGTTAAAGTTCTTAAACATTTGTTTCCTTTACTAACTTTGGCGCTAATTTCACGATCCTTTGACTTCCACTAATAGAATTCATTTTATTCTTCGAGTCCGTCAAAAAATGGTACTCCAGGCATCAAATCCTACAGCAGTTTGCTATTTTCAAGTGTTTAACAATGCATATAATAATACGCAAGTAATATATCACGGAAAGGCAAACTATCTTAACAGGCGATATGATAAGGAGCGCGGTTGACTACATTCGGCTCCATCGTCGTATGATCACTGGGTTTCTGGTTACACACACGGAAGTACCACCTTGCTTAATTTATTTTCTGTGAAATACACACATGCATTAGTTTATCACTAGGAAGGTACGACTTAAACAAGCCACATGCGAGAAAAATCTCAAAATAGTAATTTTTTTTAGTTACGTTAGTTTACCTCTGACCTCCAAATTATCAACCAAATACTTCATAAGCACTGTGGCTTCGCTGACGTTGTGCTTGTTTTGTTTTACTCTTAAAGGCGTAAAGTTTTATGTATGGCTAATGCTCTTGTTATCAACAGTTTTATCGTTCACGGATGCGCGTTTACTCCACAATGCAAAATGCATTAAAAATCTTGCGATCACCTTGAGAAAGGCTGACAGCTTGTCAGCCGACATATTGGTACACGAGTTAATAATATCCCAGATGCAATCCTGAAAAATAATGGAGTATTCAATCCACCGGGAAACTTCAAGAAACATGTCCATGCTTTTCTAGTACCTTTATATTCCTATTTTTTTCTATTTATCTAATTTGCCAATCTTTCGCTATTGTTTCTTGCTCTTCATCTGCTCAGTCAACAACTTCTCCGCATTGATTTCTTACGCACTGCAGCCACACCTCCTAAAAGACGTTATTACATTCGAGAAAGAACGTAAAGAGGAAATCGTTACATAAAAACAATGTTACAAGGCTGTCATCTCTAAACTTCCGCGTATTCTTTAAAAGCATATAAAGGGCCATCAAAAGTTTCCGTTCGAAGACCGTATGCCCAGAATCGGTCTGTCAATCACGTAAAAGTGCCATGAGCGTTGAGGCAAACATCGCACCGACGCATCATGTTGAAAATACCTGTTTGATAAGACACTGTGTCCTGCTGCACGAAGAAGTCCGTAATTGCCTGTTGCACATCCTCTTCCCTTCAAGGCGGTTTTAGGAGACCGAAGGCGTGACAAACGCACGAGGAGAAACCACGACTGTAGAGCAGGTGCTCGAGTGCCTCCCTCCTTAGTTGGCGTAACTTCTGCGTTAAGCGTATGGGGAAGTGCTTCATCATGAAACAGCAGCATTCCTTGTTTCAGTTGGTTTTCGGTAGACATGCTGCCTCATTCTTCATCCGGCAACCAAGAAAAGAATAACAGTACGGCAGTCCTGTTCGGATACATTTGGTAATCAAGTCGCCATAATTCACGTTTCGGCATTTACCTCACGCATGTCGGAAATACACGAATGCAACACAAATCCCTTGCCTACATGTCGGTTGTTATATAGCCGTATCGAAGTTACGCTACGCTGCATATAAACTGCAGCAATGCCCTCAAACGGAAACCTTTTGATAACCCCTTATGTTATCGTTACTATAATTACTATCATTATATACTGCTTATGTACTGTACGCTAACAATATCTGGTTAGATTTGGTAGAGGGAATGAAAACCCAAGCTGGCCAAGTGAAATCAATGCATAAATACGTCGATGTTGTTGTTGAGACCGTCAGTCCACAGATTGGTTTGACGCAGCTCTGCATGCTACTCTATCGTGTGCGAGCTTCTACATCTCCCAGTACCTACTGCAACCTACATCCTTCTGAGTCTGTTTAGTGTATTCATCTCTTGGTCTCTCTCTACGATTTTTATCCTCCACGCTGCCCTCCAATACTAAATTGGTGATCCCTTGATGCCTTAGAATATGTCCTACCCACCGATCTCTTCTTCTAGTCAATTTGTGCCACAAATTTCTCTTCTCTCCAATTCTGTTCAATACCTCCTCATTAGTTATGTGATCTACCCATCTAATCTTCAGCACTCTTCTGTAGCACCACATTTCGAAAGCTTCTATTCTGTTCTTGCAAAAACTATTTATCGTCCACGTTTCACTTCCATGTATGGCTACACTCCATACAAATACTTTCAGAAACGACTTCCTGACACTTAAATTTATACTCGATGTTAACAAATTTCTCTTCTTCAGAAGCGCATTCCTTGCCATTGCCAGTATCCTCTCTACTTCGACCATCATCAGTTACTTGCTCCCCAAATAGCTAAACTCATTTACTACTTTAAGTGTCTCATTTCCTAATCGAATACCCCCAGCATCACCCGATTCAAATCGACTACATTCTATTATCCTCGCTTTGATTTTGTTGATGTTCATCTTACATCCTCCTTTCAGGACACTGTCCATTCCGTTAAGCTGCTCTTGTAGGTCCTTTGCTGTCCCTGACAAAATTACAATGTCATCGGTACACCTCAAAGTTTTTATTTCTTCTCCATGGATTTTAATTGCTACTCCGAATTTTTCTTTTGTTTCCTTTACTGTTTGCTGAATTGAATAACATCGGGGAGAGGCTACAACCCTGTCTCACTCCCTTCCCAACCACTGCTTCCCTTTCGTGTCCCTCGACTCTTATAACTGCCATCTGGTTTCAGTACAAATTGTAAATAGCCTTTCGCTTCCTGTATTTTACCCCTGCCACCTTCAGAATTCGAAAGAGAGTATTCCAGTCAACGTTGTCAAAAGCTTTCTCTAAGTCTACAAATGCTAGAAATGTAGGTTTGCCTTTCCTTAATCTATTTTCTAAGATAATTCATAGGGTCAGTATTGCTTCTCGTGTTCCAACATTTCTACGGAATCCAAACTGATCTTCCCCAAGGTCAGCTTCTACCAGTTTTTCCACTATACCCGGGCAAAATGAAGAGACTATTGCAAAACAATATTGAGAATGTCCACGAATACCTTGAACAACAGACCAATATGTGCACAAACAGATCGTAGCAACCAATGACAGAATCTGAAACTAAACTAGTACACAAGAATCAGAGACAGCTAAGAGTTTAAATAACGTTCAAGACAAACAATATTACATAAAAGTTGCTTAGAGCAAAGAACAGACAAAGAAACTCGAATCAGTCAGCTTCTTTGCAGTAAAAATGCGGGATGTCCATATGAAAACACCGTGATTATCAAATGCAATTTTAAAAAACTTTGAGGTATACATACTTGAGGTTTGCCGCATCATGTAAAGTAATTCAAAAAGTTTTGAACAAAAAACTGATAAACTTCCATTTGGGGTTCTTTCGTAGCCCACACACTGTCTAGACGATGGTCTGTCTCAACCCACATGTGCACAAGCATGTATGGGGTGATGAAGGTTATTGCAACCACAATTTCTGTGCGGGGATTTCCAAGATAAGGTACAGGTGAGACATAACCTCACAGGAAGAAATCCAGAAGGCTTATGTTCGGAGATCGCTGTGGCCACATCGTTGTTCCATCACGGATTAGCCATCACAGCGAAAATGTTCAATACACGAAGCCACGAACATGTAACCTCCAGCGTTGTGCTGAGAAGAAGCTAAGTGACGGCACATTACTCAAACAGATCCAGATAAACTGTTCCCATTAGTGTTTCTTCGATGAAGAATAGTGGTCTGACTATGTAGTCGTTCATCAACGCACACCACAGATTCACTTTTCGTTGTCTTTGACATGTTCCTGAAAACCATGGAGTTTTGCCGAAATGAAGAATAATATTGTGCCGATAAACCTTCCTACAAGTGTGAAAGATCTATTGATCACAGAAAACGACATTTCCTGGATTAGAGTTTGCTCTACCCCATTAGCAAATTCTGGCGACGTTGTAAGTCATTTCGCTTCAATGCTTGCACATTTTAAACTTTATAAGCGTGCAAGCGAAGTCGTTTATGCAGCAAATTGTGAGCTGCTGAGCGAGGAAAGTTTATTTCTGTCGATGGTCCCCGAACTAACTTTGGTGGGCTTTATTGGAAGGTCTATCTGTGATCTCTTCCACTATTTCATCATATGTACTTGTTATGGCGCAACGTGACTGTTTGTTTACACAACAGTTGGCTAGGAACCTGTCATACGAAGCCTCAATCGTTTAAGAGTCTGCTGGCGCCCTTTGAAATTTACTTCGGAAATTTCTGTGGACAGCAATGAGTGTTTTCGTTTTCGCACACAAGACGACGCATTGGGCTGTCTTTAGAGATGTGATAATTACTTAGAATCTGAAATGAAACCAAAGAAATCGTTTGGAAAAAAAAACCGTCACAAACGTTTAACTTTACATGATGCCGCAAACCGTAAGTACCTGTGTCTCATACATCTTTTTTTTAGCTACATTTGGAGTTTAGGGTGATTTCATGTGGAACTCTGTAATGCAGTATTTGACAGAGGAAGAAAGAGGACTCTAAAACATAGTACAAGTATTACGTAAATAGGGATGGAAAGTAGTTATCATTACCTCATATCAACTTATGCAGTACATTTCAGACAGGCCTATATAAACCAGAAAACATGCAGCGAACTATCTGAAGAACCATTTTGGATACTATTTGTGCACTGCTCGGCTCAAGTCTAAGTTATGTAACACTTCTGCTGAGATTATAATAACGATTAATGGCCGACTGCCTAGGTCTCATCTTCTGTGAACCACGTTAGATGGACAGAAATCAAACTGTTTAATTTGCGCCAGGTTTAGCAAGTTGACTATAAGTTTATACATAACATGCTTAATTTCTCTGCCGAAGTGTACTTCTTAGCAGCTGTAGAGTAAACCTTAATTACTAAGTTCAAGTGCATCTTTGACAATTTGTACGTTTCAAATTATATTATAAGATACTGACAACCATAAATGAGAGTAGTTTCTATCCTCTGCAGAAGACTCCAAGACGCCGATATGCAGCAGCATCAAGAGCGAGGCGTGTGCTAATAAGGCTCTAGGTGAGTATCACTTATAAATGGCTCTGAGCACTATGGGACTCAACTGCTGAGGTCATTAGTCCCCGAGAACTTAGAACTAGTTAAACCTAACTAACCTAAGGACATCACAAACATCCATGCCCGAGGCAGGATTTGAACCTGCGACCGTAGCGGTCTTGCGGTTCCAGACTGCAGCGCCTTTAACCACACGGCCACTTCGGCCGGCGAGTATCACTTATTCGGAGACGGAATCGATACATTGTTCGAGTAGCCAAATGCGTCTCAAGAGCATTCATTGCTGTAGTTTATCGCATCTTGGACATTAATTGCTCTAAAAAAATTGCAACTATTTCACAGCTACATTAAAAAAAAAGTATTCCTTCAACGTAAATATGAAACTATACATGCTGACATCTTGGAAATGCTGCCTCTGTAATGTATTTAGCGAATTACGTCAGGGTAACATTTTACTCCATATCCTTCTTAATGTTGTAGAACGAGTGACTTACCTCTATTCCTTGTTCTTCATTGCAGAGTGCGCACCTGTTTTTTGAGCGCCGTTGATATAATAACTGTTTCTCCGGCAAGATACATTCCGTGTGACCACAAAGTTATCTTTAATTAGATTCACGTACGCTATTCGTCTGTGTTTTCGCCGTCCAGTGGCATTTTTTAACTGAAAATGAACGGAGGAAGTTTAATATTTAACATCAAGTTGGTGACTTTGTCATTCCTGTCGGAGTGCTACACCGTATAAAGGAAGAAAGGGGAAGGACACTGTGCGTGTCATTTTCAAGGACACAATCTCGGCTTTCACCATAATCGATTTTTGTGATCTACAGAAAATGCTCCTCCCGAACACGTGTCCATTTCGATAGCTACGGTGGGTCTTTGAAGTGGAGGTAGGGGACCTGTCGAAAATTAATGTTATGTGGTTTGTTAAAGAGTAAAATGTTATCACGACGCTAGCCTAATGAACCCGACAGTACCTCCCCGAAATCGATCCCAGTCTCGTCATCTTCCCTAGCGCAGTGCGCTTTACGCTATACTATCAATCGCAAAATTGTGGCAGACTGTAGCAGTGATCAACGAAACACAGAATATCATCATGACACTTGTAAACTTAGACCAAGGCAAAATTAACTGTGCATAATTTTAAGAAGTCAGTGATGAAGTTCAAAGATAAGAGAGTAATTTCCATTATTGACAAAAGCAAAGGGGAAATACTGTGAGCGAAATAATTAGAATGGAACGTTAGGCTAGGTATGTGAGTCGTCAAGACAGGCTTGCAATTTATCATCCCTGTTTTCTCTGTCGAAAAACCGGTACGGTAAATTTAAAAATATGATAACGTCTTTTAATTCACTCTACTGCAGCACTTGCTATTATATTGATATTTGGTTTAGCCATAACTGAAAATCTTGAAATTCATGGTAGGTGCTCAGCAACATTTCGAGTTCATGTGCTCTGTACAGTGCCAATGTCACGAATTAATAGTATATTAACCTTCCATAAACAGTATTTTTAGCTTTCACAAAAAAATGATACTAAAAACGCAAGGTTCGCTGACAACATTGCTAAAAGTGTAGAAGGTTTCTTAGAAGTATTAGATATAGTGGTCAGCATACTAAGAACAGGATTCTGAGTGAAGATGCAAGAGGTGAAGGCGCAAATGATAAAAAGTAGAAGTGGGAATTTACTACAGTTCCAAATATCGGAATACTTACGAGAACTAGTTTAAGTTTTAATTACTCACGAAGAAAGGTCACAAGAAATGCTGAAAGAACGTAAGACTGTGTGTAACAGGCCAAAGCACCGTTCTTTAAGGCAATAAAGGTTTGCAAATGTCAAATACTGTTCTAAACCTAAGTGAGAAGTTGTAGAAATTGTGCTATTGGACGTCAGTGGGGAACAGATATAAATTGTGGACAACAAGGAAAACAGCAGCAGACAAAACTATTATAAGAAACTGACAAATAAACTATAATGCGCAATAGTATTATACAGAGTAGCTAGTGGAACAAGTATTCATTGAGAAGGGATGGTCTGGGGGTTGTTCTGGAGCATCGTGGTGTAGCTACTGGGAGCAATCGAACATGACAATTGCGATTAGAGTTACTTGATGAATATTGTGGGTGAGTGGCGGAACATGGAAATTCCTGCTCCAGGGACACAGTAAAATACGTAGCATCGATAACCGAGATGCTAGTGGTACAATGTATGCATAAGTCGCAGGGTTGGCTCGTGGCAGAACGAAAGTTACGATCAGTCGAAGAAATGAAGACCGTTCAAAAGAGCCGATGAGTTTGCAGTTTAACTGGCTAGTAGCAAACGAAGTGAAAGATATATTTGTTTCAAAAACGGATTGCCCAAAATATATAAACATCTCCGCAAGGGTCTTATAGATGCTAACTGTGAAGTAGTTTTCCTCTACTGATGCCTAGTCAATCTCTCTAATCTGTTTTTCTTTGTTATTGTGGGATGTGTATGGTGCGGAGAGTCCCTACTTTGCTGAACGTTATCAGTCTGAGTCCTGGTTACCTGTACAGTTTTTGTTTTGTTTATAATGCTGCAAATGAAATGACTGAAGGGCCAGAACCTCAGTGCCGGCACGCAGTCATCTCCTGTACAGTAGCACCAAAGGTGCTGCCAGGATTAACGTCTCTCTCCATCAACAGTTTTATGCCTCACTCCGTGAAATTTAACCGGAATTACGCTCTCATGATGGTGATGCGTAATTGCACGTCACTATCTCTCATCCGTTTGCATGTCTAGGATTAAGGCATGGTAAGTGCTTCTGGCAACTGCGAATCCATAGGTAACAGAAGAAATATTTCAAGTGATCGATGAGAGAAGGAAGTACAGAAATGTTTGGGGTAATTCAGGCATACAAAAATACAAGTCACTTAGAAATAAAATAAATAGGATCTGCAGGTGAGCTAAAGCAAAACATCTGCTTGTAAAATGTGAAGAAATAGAAAAAGAAATAATGGTTGGAAGAACCGACTCAGCATACAGAAAAGTGAAAACACCTACGGCGAAACTAAAAACAAGGGTGGTAACATTAAGAGTGCAATGGGAATTTCACAGTTAAATACAGAGGAGAGAGCGGATAGATGGAAAGAGTAGATTGAAGGCCTCTACGAGGGGGAAGACTTGTCTGGCGACGTGATAAAAGAACAAACAGGAGTCGACAGAGAAGAGATGGGGGATCCAGTATTCGACTCAGAATTTAAAAGGCGTTTGGAAGGTTTAAGATCAAATAAGATGCATCATAAAGCATTCCATCGGAATTTCTAAAATGGTTTGGGGAAGTGGCAACAAAACTAAAATACAAGTAGGCGTGTAGGATCTACGAGACTGGAGATATACGTTCAGATTTTCGAAAACGCAGCATTCACACAATACCAAAGATAGCAGGAGCGAGAATCATCGCAGAATCAGCTTGCTAGCTTGTACATGCAAATTACTGATGAGAATAACACACAGAATAATGGAAAAGTAAGTTGAGTATTTGTTAGATGACGATCAGTTTAGCTTTAGGAAAGGTAAAGGCGCCAGAGAATCAGTTCTGAAGTTGAGGTTGATAATGGAAGCAACACCAAAGAAAAATCAAGAGGCATTCATTGGATTTGTCGACCTGGAAAAAGAATTCGGCAATGTCAAATTGAGCAAGATGTTCGAAATTCTGAGAGTTGTGAAAGTAAACTGTAGGGAAAGACGGGTAAAATATATACAGGGCGTTACAAAAAGGTACGGCCAAACTTTCAGGAAACATTCCACACACACAAAGAAAGAAAAATATGTTATGTGGACATGTGTCCGGAAAAGCTTACTTTCCATGTTGGAGCTCATTTTATTACTTCTCTTCAAATCACATTAATCATTGAATGGAAACACACAGCAACAGAACGTACCAGCGTGACTTCAAACACTTTGTTACAGGAAATGTTCAAAATGTCCTCCGTTAGCGAGGATACATGCATCCACCCTCCGTCGCATGGAATCCCTGATGCGCTGACGCACCCCTTGAGAATGGCGTATTGTATCACAGCCGTCCACAATACGAGCACGAAGAGTCTCTACATTTGGTACCGGGGTTGCGTAGACAAGAGCTTTCAAATGCCCCCATAAATGAAAGTCAAGAGGGTTGAGGTCAGGAGAGCGTGGAGGCCATGGAATTGGTCCGCCTCTACCAATCCATCGGTCACCGAATCTGTTGTTGAGATGCGTACGAACACATCAAATGAAATGTGCAGGAGCTCCATCGTGCATGAACCACATGTTGTGTCTTACTAGTAAAGGCACATGTTCTAGCAGCACAGGTAGAGTATCCCGTATGAAATTATGATAACGTGCTCCATTGAGCGTAGGTGGAAGAACATGGGGCTCAATCAAGACATCACCAACAATGCCTGCCCAAACGTTCACAGAAAATCTGTGTTGATAACGTGATTGCACAACTGCGTGCGGATTCTCGTCAGCCCACACATGTTGATTGTGAAAATGTACAATTTGACCACGTTGGAATGAAGCCTCATCCGTAAAGAGAACATTTGCACTGAAATGAGGATTGACACATTGTTGAATGAACCATTCGCAGAAGTGTACCCGTGGAGGCCAATCAGCTGCTGATAGTGCCTGCACACGCTGTACATGGTACGGAAACAACTGGTTCTCCCATAGCACTCTCCGTACAGTGACGTGGTCAACGTTACCTTGTACAGCAGCAGCTTCTCTGACGCTGACATTAGGGTTATCGTCAACTGCACAAAGAATTGCCTCGTCCATTGCAGGTGTCCTCGTCGTTCTAGGTCTTCCCCAGTCGCGAGTCATAGGCTGGAATGTTCCGTGCTCCCTAAGACGCCGATCAATTGCTTCGAACGTCTTCCTGTCGGGTCACCTTCGTTCTGGAAATCTGTCTCGATACAAACGTACCGCGCCACGGCTATTGCCCCGTGCTAATCCATACATAAAATGGGCATCTGCCAACTCCGCATTTGTAAACATTGCACTGACTGCAAAACCACGTTTGTGATGAACACTAACCTCTTGATGCTACGTACTGATGTGCTTGATGCTAGTACTGTAGAGCAATGAGTCGCACGTCAACACAAGCACCGAAGTCAACATTACCTTTCTTCAATTGGGCCAACTGGCGGTGAGTCGATGAAGTACAGTACATACTGACGGAACTAAAATGAGCTCTAACACTGAAATTAAGCGTGCCGGACACATGTCCACATAATATCTTTACTTTATTTGTGTGTGAGGAATGTTTCCTGAAAGTTTGGCCGTACCTTTTTGTAACACCCTGTATATAACCAAGAGTGGACGACCAGGAACGACGTGCTCGGTTTAGAAAGGGTGTAAGACAGGGATGGAAATAAAATAAAGGCAGAAGAGTATTATTAATATTCAAGGATATCAATGCTGAGATTCAATGATGACATTGATATCCTCAGTGAAAGAGAAGAAGAATTACAGGATGTGTTGAAAGGAATAAACAGTCTAATGAGTACGGAATATGGATTGAGAGTAAATCGAAGATAGGCGGAAGTAATGAGAAGTAACAGAAGTGAGAACAGCGAGAAACTTAACATCAGGATTGGTGATCACGAAGTCGACAGAGTTAAGGAATTCTGCTACCTAGGCAGCAAAATAACCCATGACGGTCGGAGGAATGTGGACATAAAAAGCAGACTAGCTGTGGTATAAAGGGCCTTCCCGGCCAGAAGAAGTCTACTAGTATCACACACAGACCTTAGTTTGAGGAAGAAATTTCTGAGAATATACGTTTGGAGCACGTCACTGTATGGCAATGATACGTGGACTGTAGAAAATCCGAAAAAGAATAGAATCGAAGCATTAGAGACGGAGTGCTATAGAGAAATGTCGACAATTAGGTGGACTGTTGAGGCAAGGAATGAGGAGGTTCTCCACAGAATCGACGAGGAAAGGAATATGTGGAAAACGCTGATAAGAAGAAGGGGTAGGATGGTTGGACTTCTGTTAAGACTTCAGGGAATAACTTGCATGGTACTAGAGGGAGCTGTACAGGGCAAAGACTGTAGAGGAAGGCAGAGCCTGAACACATCTAGCAAATAATTGAGGGCATTGGTTGTAAGGGTTACTCTGAGACGAAGAGATGGGCGTAGGGGAGGAATTCGTGGTGCGCCGCATCAAACCTGTCGGGACACTGAGGACTCAAAATAAAATAAAAAAAACATGATTTAGATAGTGATACATTTTAGACGAAATTATATTATTTTTATATAGGTAAAACAATAATCGCAGTAAGCTGGCCGAAGAAAAGCATATGACGACGAGCGAAAGGCAGAAGGTGCTTAGAATGTTTTTCAGGTAAAACATTGAGTATCAACACGAGCAGTGTAGCCTACATGTATCCTTATGCAGAGAGACTAAAATCTATATTTAGAGACGTACACAATTAAAAGTTTAGTAATAAATTTTGTGGTATAAGGCCGTTGACAGTTCTTTGGGGAAAAGTCGAAACGCGTCCGGTATTAAGAAAAGGAAGTTCTCTGCCATTGGCATCATCGGATGCGATATTGGAAGGCCGTGGGGTCATCGGATGCGGTGTTGGAGAGCCGTGGGGCTCCGTTGTCAATTTTCGTGACCTGCAGCGGCTTTTACTCGGTCAAGTAGTTCTTCAATTGGTCTCAGGCTGAGTGCACTCCGCACCACATCTTCCGCCAAGAAAAACTTCCTGTTAGAACTAGAAATGTCACCTAGGCCCTCCACACGGCAGTCAGCGGCGCACTCAGCTATCGAAATGGACAGTCAGAAACCTAATGGACCCCTAAAAGAAACGGAGCACCTCCAGCATTGTCATCACATTAAAATGTATCCTTTTCGATCTTCCGTGAGCACTCTAAAATTTTGTTTATGTAGCTTTTTTTACACTCTGTATGGCAGAAGCGAAAACGCATTAGATTCTGATTTTTCATCCTGAGTACACGTTAGCAAAAGGAAACGATGGATACAAAATGAGTAATAAAGGGAGGCCAAATCTTGATCCCACTAATTGCGATGAACTCCAACGTTTCCGTAGATCATACTCAAGAATAATTCGTTGGAAAAACTGGATCACTCTGACGTTATTTTGTTATAAAATAGGCGTCGTTTAAAGCTACGACGCAGAGAGCCGGGCAGGATAAGATGGGCAGAGGCAGGAGGAGATATGAAAAGATGAACGGAGCTGGAAATTGACAGAGAGGAGCAAGTAGAAGATGGGCACACAGGGGGGAAGTTGAGATGTATTGAGAGAGAGGAGTGAGGAGGAAATGGACAGATTGAGTGTAGTAGGACAGAGTGGGCAGAGGTAGGGGAGCAGGAAATGGGCAGAGATAGGGGGGGGGGGAGGGAGGAGATAAGCGCAGAGATGGGGAGGAAGAGATAAGCAGGGAGATGGGGAGGGGAAGATGGGGACAGAGAGGGGCAAGGAGAAGATGGGCAGAAAGGTGGGCAAAGTGGAGCTGTGGAAGTCCATCGTTCTTGCTGACGTGGGACAGCAGCTGATAATGTAAATAAAGAAAATGACACATCACAGCCGTATCATCAAAGGTATTTCAGACGACTAGTTTCGGCGCAATACCCACGCCATCTTCAGGTCCACTATAAAGCGAATGGATACTATTATTTCTTGTCCATGTATAGTAGAACCCATATAATCTAATTGCCGTGGATTGCATACAACAGAAATGTATACTCTACAAGATGTTGCCACCACTTTGACTGCACGGACATCCCATCTCCCCTGTCCATCACTCTGCCCTTATCCTCTTCCCCTTCTCTCTGAACACCTCCGCCTTCCTCATTTTTGCTAGCAATATACTCACACATCTGTCCATCTCCTCTTCGCCGCCTACCTCACCTCTTTGACCTAACTGCTCTGCTGAGTGCTGTTCATCGGCGACGGAGGTTGGAATTTGCAAACGAATACCACAACTGGACGTCGACTGAGTGGTGACAGGAGGCCTTTCCAGATAGATCACGTTTTCTGCTCCATCGGACATATGGCATTTGGCGTGTACGGTGTGAAATGTGTGAAAGCGAACATCATTCAACAATTGTCTGAAGGACTGAGGCCGGAGTAGGAATCGTTATGATTTGAGGATTGTTTTCGCGGCATTTCCTGTGTGTCTTTGTCATTCTGGAAGGCACAAATGATAAACGCAAATATGAATATTTCCTTGGAGACCAAGTCCAGTGCTACAGGCAGTTTGTTTTTTCTAGGCGCGATAGCATCTACTAGCAGGACAGTAAAACGTGTCACGGAGCTCACAGTGAACGTGAGTGGCTCAAAAATGGTTCAAATGGCTCTGAGCACTATGGGACTTAACATGGGAGGTCATCAGTCACCTAGACTTAGAACTACTTAAACCTAACTAACCTAAGGACATCACACATATCCATGCCCGAGGCAGAATTCGAACCTGCGACCGTATCAGTCGCGCGGTTCCGGACTGAAGCGCCTAGAAACGCTTGGCCACCGCGGCCGGCGTACGTGAGTGGTTCGAAGAACACCAGGATAAGTACACAGTATTCCCCTGTTAATGAAACTTCGTCGATAAAAACGAAATAGAGAAGCTGTGGGACCTGCTTGATCGGGCTGTTCGCGCCATTGATCCTCAGCCAAAAAAGTTAGCGCTGCTGGCCACGGCAGTGGAGTCAACATGGTTCCACAACTCTGTCAGTACCTTCGAGAACCTCATGCACTTCTCGTAGTGATCCGCACTGCAAAAGGTGGTTGTTACAGCCTTTGGCAACTTGTCACGTTCATGTTGCAAGAGAGCGTATATCTTCATGATGGCTATCCGTCTTCCGAGATAACAGCTTCTGTATTCACAGAGCTCAACACGGACGTTTCTGATTTGTCGAACAATCGACACCTTATTACACCTTGACTGGTCAGTAAAACACCCGGTTTTGAACATATAGATCGCATGTGCGGCTTCCTATGGACATGGTATACTTGAAAAAAGTTTTAGGCACTATTGCTCGTCGAACTGAGACCATTAGCGAGGATACAGAGGATGGTAGCCTACAATGTGTTAGCGTAATCTGTCCTGGTGTCAACTAATTTTTTGTCCCGTGTACTTATTTGTCTTAGATGGCTTTCATTTAGTCAGTCATCTTGAAAATAAAGAAAACAATTCTCAGTGTTTCGCTTAGAATGGTGGCTGAGGCGGATCTGATGGTGCCCGCAGATAAGATGGAGATCAGCCTGACGCAGACGAATGATGGGCCAGAGGCTGGTCCCAGCTCAGAGCGCACCAACTGCAGCTGCCTGCCCGGCTGCTCCGAGATCAGCTACAGCAGCAGCACATTCTCTAGCAGACTCTGGGTCCACCACCTGCGATCCGAGTACACCGCGAACGTCAGCAACGTCTCCCACGTCATGTGAGTCAGGTCGCGCCTATCGACCCCTGGTTCGCTATTATTGTGCATTACTAACTCTAGTGTTTATCGTTTGAATTTGTTTTCAGAGAGAACTTGGCGCTGGTACATATCTTCTTCACCGAGTCTCAGTTCACATCCATGCTGAAAGCAGAACTGTTTGGATTCACAGAGTTCCTTTGTAAGTAACAGTACAGACGCATACTTACTGCTGGAATACTGACCATAAATGTTGTGTGTGGCCAAAGCCTCTCTAATCAAATTACAACTTTCATGGAGAGGGAGGTGAACCTAGTGTCTTTTGGCACAGCGTCCTTTCCGGGAACAGTCGCGAGGGCTCCTGCAGGACTGTGTTTATACTCTAATGACATACCTAAGAATTATGTTTCGTTGTACAAAGACAACCTGGAAAATCCACTAGCAGAATTTAGGCGAAATTAATGCTTACCTGGGAGAATAATGCTGTTGGTATATACAGCAAGTTTGCCACAATTTACGACAGTGTTGTGCTGAACTGAGTTTTTAGTGACAGGAAGTAGAAGAGAAGTCGAGCTGAGTATTACTATTGATACTTTCATTTGCGGCAGGCTCAATAATCACGAATGCTACAGCGGAGAGTCCGTCGTGGCTGCAGGACCACCAGTTTGGAAGGCGATGTGGGGCACCACAGATCCCCAGTAGTGGCCCCAGACACCTCTATGTAACTGAGATCATGATAAGGACTACGGTCCAATCACAACTTCGCCAATATCTTAATTATGACAGGCAACACAATATGTGAGATTTGAGATGAATATCGAATGATAAGACAACCCTATATGAAGAATATTCTGAAGGAATTTTACGTTTAAAATTTCATGAACGCAATATTGACAAAACTGTATACCCCCCGCCCCGAAAAAAAACGAACACCCGCTAAAGTCTACAGTTTCTCACATTAAAAAAATTGCAAAACTTATTCCAAATGCTGCAATACACGAAAGTTTAAACTTTTAATCATGTGATAGTACAAACTCAAATTTTGATAATTAATGTAACTGCTTAACTTCCGCTTTTAACAGGCCTCCGCCATAAAATGTAATGAATACCCTTAGCTGCTAACAAGCGTTGATATAAGTCAACGGGGACAGTTGAATATGTGTACCCCGACCGGGAGTCGAACCCGGGATCCCCTGCTTACATGGCAGACGCTCTAACTATATTGTTTTTTTTTTATTTTTTCATTTGTTCGATATAGTTAGTTGCGTTTGGTCTTGGCGGACGTCACAAGACATCCGTTCAAGTTGATCATTGGTTCCTTGACTCAGTTTTTTTTATTACAGAGGGCACGCAGCCCTCTGACCGAACACGCTGAGCAACCGTGCCGGCATCCATTGAGTCACTGACGACTCAGAGGATAGTGCGACTGCAGGGACTTATCTCTGGCACGCCTCCCGTGAGACCCACATTCGCAACTTATTGTCCCGCACTATATTCATAGTGCTCCTGCCCATTATACTCATTACTCGCGGTTTTACTACTGATTCCCGTAAGAGTTCGGGGACTGATCGTGCATCTGCACAGAAGAAGATGGTCAAATGGCCTGTGAGCCTTAAATATATTACAGGTAACATGTCCCAAAGAACAGATACCATCTTCATATATAAGAAATGAAGTGAGTTTATAATTTACTTAGTTTTTTCTAGTCAACGAGACTCACTCCGCAATAACAAATTATACCATATGTAACAACTAATAACCCTGGTCACCGATCACCACCGGATACAACGCAAGTAACACATAATTTCCAGCGCCCAACGCACCATTTAAACTGTCGGCGTTATTCGCGACGCTCTTTAGCCCTTCACGTCAAAGCATCACCGTGCGGAGTGGCCGCCCGGTTTGAGGCGTTATGTCACGGACTGCGGGGCCCCTCCCGCCGGAGGTTCGAGTCCTCCCTCGGGCATGGTTGTATGCGTTGTTCTTAGCATAAGTTAGTTTAAGTTAATTTAAGTAGTATCTAAGTCTAGGGAACGATGACCTAAGCAGTTTGGTCCCTTAGGAATTCACACACATTTGAACATTTTGCTAAAGCATCAGCAGCCCAAGCAAGTTATTTCTCGCGCAGTGGATTTTAAATAGCTTAGCGCAGCTTAACATAGATTCATTCTAAAGCAGGCCAGCATAACAGGCCTAGAATGAGATTTTTTTTCACTCTGCAGCGGAGTGTGCGCTGATATGAAACTCCCTGGCAGATTAAAACTGTGTGCCCGACCGAGACTCGAACTCGGGACCTTTGCCTTTCGCGGGCAAGTGCTCTACCAACAGAGCTACCGAAGCACGACTCACGCCCGGTACTCACAGCCTTACTTCTGCCAGTACCTCGTCTCCTACCTTCCAAACTTTACAGAAGCTCTCCTGCGAAACTTGCAGAACTAGCACTCCTGAAAGAAAGGATATTGCGGAGACATGGCTTAGCCGCAGCCTGGGGGATGTTTCCAGAACTTGCCCGCGAAAGGCAATGGTCCCGAGTTCGAGTCTCGGTCTGGCACACAGTTTTAATCTGCCAGGAAGTTTCATAACAGGTCTAGATTTCCATAGGTATGACGTAGTGCAATATGACTAATAACTATACTCCACTGAGGGACCGTAGTGCACCAAATCTAACTTTAGAAATACGATGCAACCCTAATGGGCGAAAAAAGAGCTTCTTGTACCAGTGTTTATAATAAAATGAAATACAACACTGACATCCAACATAGCAAGGCCGCGCAGATTGCGCTTTGCAACACTTAAGAAGATCGTCAGCTTTTTGC
Source organism: Schistocerca piceifrons (assembly GCF_021461385.2). NCBI lineage: Eukaryota > Metazoa > Arthropoda > Insecta > Orthoptera > Acrididae > Schistocerca > Schistocerca piceifrons. The sequence goes on along the minus strand of NC_060140.1, from coordinate 638,293,620 downwards.
TCACAAGCAATGTAGCCGACTCTAAACACACTTCCTGGTATTTTTCACCATAATTCACAATGCTTCTGATACTTTCGCAGGCACTACCTCTAACGGCGAAAACCCTCCGCTTTTATCGCGCATGCGGTGTCCAAAAATTGAATGACAGCAAGAATCCCCACACAAAAGTCCGTTTAATTTGAGGCGTTTGCTCTTCACAAATTTCCACAGAATTTCAGTCGTCGTTCCATAGGCAATAGCACCTCTTTTGGCTGTAAGAGTCTTTCTCTAAACCAATAGTGAACATATGCGTTACGCATGTTTCCGGAAGCGATATGATGTTTGGTGATAAATAAGAATATTTGCAGCCAAGATTGCGTGTTGAAATATTTTTATTTCCCAAGTGACCGGTTTCCACAGAGTCTAGCTGTCATCTTCGAATCTTCTGGAAATAAAATTACTGTGCATATTGCGCAATGGCTAAAAAATAAAAAAAATATTCCACACAGTAGAAACCAGACACTCGTCAAACTACTGCAGCTCGTTAAGTTATACAAGTCACACGACAAAATATACAAACTGAACTTTGTTGCACCTGAATATGGTCACACAATTTTGAGATTGTGTGTATTGTGTATTGAACCGGGCACCTAGAGACGACGCAGAGGCTTCGTCCCGCCTTAGTCCTCAGTGGTTTACAACCCGACAACAGGCCACAGCAGTCCTCCCACCCCACCGCCTCCCAACAACGAACCCAGGGTTATTGTGCGGTTCGGCCCCCAGTGGACCTCCTCAGGAACGTCACATACCAGACGAGTGTACCCCAACTGTTTGCGTGGTAGAGTAATTATGTTGTACGCGTACGTGGAGACAGTGTTTGCGCAGCAATCTCCGATATAGTGTAACAGAGGTGGTATAAGGGCAACCAGCCCGCATTTGCCGACGCAGATCTTAAACCGCCTTAAAAACCATCCACAGGCTGGCTGCCACACCGGACCTCAACACTAATCCGCCGGGCGGATTCGTGCCAGGGACCGGCACGCCTTCCCGCTCGTGAAGCAGCTTACCATTCCTACTTGGACACCCTGTATAAAGAAACCAATTACATAGAGAGAAAAGCAATAGATTAAAAACGAAGGCACCCAAACTGAAGTTATACATTGATCTGGTTGTACGCCAACTCGTAATATTTACTGAACATTCAGTAAAACTTTTTTCCAAGGTCACAGATTTTCAGTAAGCGTTTGACGTGACTAATCCTTCAGGGCAATAAAACTTCGTGGTTATCAAAAGATATGTAAAACTTACGTTACTATGAGTTGTCAATAATCGTATCATATGAGCAGTAAAAGAAAAAAAAGGAGAGTCGTATAGCATTGTTGGCTGAGAGATTACAAATAGTAGGTTGTTCTGCTTAACAGGAAAAAGTTCTTTCTTTCGCGAACGATGATCGCTTTTATAGTGATGTGTGAGAGTGGTGTCGTATGTGACTGCCTCGTGTGCAGATGACTGTAACGGATGTGAGTATAGCATTGCAGTGCATAGCGGACGGATGACATCCAGCAATATGTCATGGCTTCATTGATTGAGAAATTGCGGAGAGGTTTGGAATTTAATCCGATTTGGTGATCAGGAAAGTTATCCCACCATATCTTGTCCTGTTGCTGGCGAAATACTGGCTGTAAAAATCTCTTCCACTACTAGGATTCGCACCTGTTACATCCAAGCCTCCGGACGGGTGTGCGTTAGCGACCTCGGCTACATTTTTTTTCTCCCCACCCCCCCTCCCCATTTCCGTTACAGCCCTCCAATTCCCTCATATTTAGTTGCCTTCAGGCCTGCCTTCTGTCGCTTTAATCCTGTTTGTTAAAACATAATAACTACTTTGGAAAATGGAAGAAAATTACTAACACAACTATCTAGTTTGATGTGACTTCTTCTCTTTTGTTATGTATTTAAATTAAATTTCATCTTAATTCTGAGTTAAATGACAAGTAAAAATTTTCATTTTGTGGAACCGAAAAAGAAAAGTTATAATTCTGTAAAGCCTCTTTTGATGGTTGTATATTCCTTCATTCGTAAAATGTTAAATACCTTTTCCATCTAACAATTAAATGTGCGGTACTTGATAAGTGCAAAGAATTCTGATATTTTGTCTAAATCCAATGGTTTGTCATCTATAGAGACTGACGTTCTTGTTCCTTTTTCAGGAAAACAAGAGAAATAAATGAAATAAATTTTTATTTTTACTACCTGTATCCTTCTTCGAGATCGTAAGGTACATTTAAAATAAAGGTAATATAAAGAGTAAACGTATGAATCCTAATTACAAAATAAAAGTAGAGGATGCAGCAATCTATGCACTGGTTTTATTATTGCAGATGGAATTTGCAAAATTGTTTTGATAATTTCATTTGTTCCACAGTTCATGGTCTTATGCTGTCTGTTTAAAGTTAAATTCCGTAGATCTCGGTGTTAGTTACGGAGGAAGGTTACTAAACAGTTGCTTTAACCATAATGCCATCGAATGGAATACCATGTTCAGAAGATAAGTGTTTAGCTAGCATGTACATGATTGATCTTCTAATGTTTTCATGGGGCACATATTTTCTGATGCGTTTTTGAGTATGTTGCAGGAAGATAATGCCCACTTAGCACAATATTTCGACGATATGCCTGATGTCTAATATCATGTATGCCATGTAACCGCGCTTTAGAGAGTGGTTATACAGAAACGAGTATTAGATTAAATTCTGTAATACGAAATGTTCTAAGAGCCAAAAAACGGCAGTAGTATTTCGAAGTAATAGTTAGTTAAAATTTTACAAAGAGATATTCGAATTAGAGTAAAGCAAAGTAGTACAAAGCGAATCCAAGGAAGACATAACTGAGCTGCGATTTGTTTTGAATGTAATATATAAATCAATGCGCAGCATTGTTAGGTCTCTTTAGATATGTTTTCAGCGGTGGCGACTGTGTTCGCAGTTCTTCCTTAGTAGTCGGGATTTTGGGATTAGAAGCCTAATTAAATTGCATTCTTAGAACTGGATTAGAAATTGGAGTGGTGAAGAACAGACTATTTTGGGATAAATTCAGAGACGAAGTCAATTGGAGGTGATTGGGTGTATGAACATTGATATTCAAGTGAATTGTGATTGTACGTGTTAAACGAAACGCTACGATCGTATACTTACGATTGTGAGGAGATTTATTGACAAGACGAAAAACTTTTATGTTGAATAAGGACTTTATTCGCTGTATGTGAATTATTAAATAGTATTGGGACCGAAAATAGTTTGGACCTTATTACACTAGTATCTTTGCGCTCGTTGTCAAGGTGATTCTGCTAATAAACGAGAAGTGAAAATAGTGCCCGTTAAAAGACTAAACTTGTACTGAACAGACATTGAAAGGATTCGAACTCGTAATTAATATCGCGTCGTGAGAAGCTTAGACATTGTAAGACCCAGAGACATATTTATAATTTATCGGACATTACTGGCAAAGGACAGTTTCATGGGAAAGCAGATCTTTGGTGATAGGTACACGAAGGAATGTAGTAATGACTGACTGTTATCATACCGAAACAATACACACTTGGATCAGCTCTCCTTTCATTGATCCCCCAGTGCCATCTCTTATTAATTTAAGAAATTAATTGTGTCAATAAAACAGAAATATACGAGACATTCCCAGTATTTACTAAATTCCATAATCAGGTAGTACATAGACAATAATATCTGTGAACGTTCAAGGGTTATTGAAGGAAGATGATAACCCTTTTTACAAACACATTTAATAGGGTTCAACAAAGGCATACAGACTGCTAAAGTAACTGAATCAAATAACTCAGGGAAACAAATTAGTAAAAATAGATTGGAACTCAGCTGATATCTTACTTCAGAGGAATAAAAAAAAAAACTGTCTTTGGATCCGTCGTGATCGAAAGTGTATGAAATATCTCTGGAAAAACGTGATCTAGTTTCAACTGCTAGTTCACACGACTAGATTCACAACGTGATTCAGAGATGTTTTATGCCCGACCCACACGGCAGGGAATGGTTCTTAACTAGCCGGGACAATATATACACAAACTTTTGAGAGCAGCTCCGCTGCAGGTGGTAGGGGTGGGGGGACGGCAAAGCGATATCTGTGCAGTCGCGACGACGGTGGGTGTGCGGGCCTAGCCAGCAAGTCCCAACGTTGACGATGTAGCATGTTGGCTTTTCTTCTGAGAAGACGTCATGTGCAGGATGTGGCAACGCGGTATTCGGTTGTAAAGACTTTGCTGACTGGGGCAGCTTAGTATCACTGATGCCACGGCGACTGCTACCAACAGCTGCCTCTGTGTTCCAGCGAACACGGGAGGCCTCCTGGGGCTGTTCATGGGCTTCAGCTTCATGAGCGTCGCAGAGGCGGTGTACTTCCTGACGCTGCGGCTCTGGTGCGTCGCCTTTCGTGCGAGCCACGGCGGCCACGCCGACACCCCTGCCGACGGCAGACACTTCCAAGTGCGGCCGTACAAAAAGACAGTAGCGCCGTATCCCTTCATGAAATAGCCCGCTGAATAGTGCCTCTCATTGTAAAATAATGTAATAAATGTTAAGTTTATGGTGAGGAACTATTTCATTTCTTAATGCACTGGTGTTTCATACATGATGCATTGTTGTACAAACAACCATGTTCTATGACTGATTGTAAGCGTCGGTGGACAAATTGTTTTTTCTTTTAGATAATTTTCTTTCCATGCCGCTCGGAACACTGGACCTGGCGGGTCTTTCAGATGAACAAGCGTGTAGTGGACCTGTTTCAATAAAAAAGAAGAAACTAGACGATGTAAAGAAAACGAGCAGAAACCATTTTATAACAGTATTCGCTGGTGGCCAGCGAAGGATGGACAAGATAAATTTGATTCAAGGACACCCACCATTGTCTGGTATGATCTATGGTTGTATTCTGGATAAATTATGAATAAACTTCATAACACATTCTTTTATTGCTACAGTAAATACGAATTATACAAGAGGCGCATATCACATTCTGCCCTCTACAAACAGAACTCTAGTTGCCTCATCAGTATCATCAGGTTTGAAAAAGTGTCATCTCCAGTACATTTGAAGTGGATTACTGACCTCACTCAACGCTTATAGTATGTTGTAATGCTGTATATTATTTCTCGCTAGGGTCAGTTGCTACATAGCAACTGCGCTACACCGTGTTTAAGCCCATTGTGAAGTAAAACGCTTTTCTGTTCTCCTGAAAAATTTACGTTCTGGGACATGACACCTTTTCCATTCACCGATTCAGCTATAATTTGTCAGTGATATCCATTAAATTGTATTCACCACTCCAGACTGAAAAGTTCGTTTCATCGTGATTCAAAGAACATATTATAGTAATACTCATTTTAGTGACAATGAGTGTAAGTCATCTGAGCAACGATTACCTGTCCAGAACGTGCTAGTGAGAACGGGAGTACACACTGTTGGTCATTAAATTTACGGTGCCATGACGGTAGCAGGCAGGAAACGTCTAACTGACGTTCTCGCACATGCAAATGATTGACATTTCAGCGCAACCATGGAGGAAATAACGCCATGTACGTTTTGTGCATAAAGAAAGAGCGCACAGCGAGTTTCGTGAGAGGATAGTATCATCCTTCGTGAAAGAAGGAGAAACCTATATCAGCAAGTGCGGGAATTCGACAGCAGCAGGTCTGTCACCAACTGAGACGGCGGTTTATCTTTCTGCAATATTGCTGTTTATGTTGGTCGGATCCTACGTCTGTCGTAGGAATATGCAGTCGATGAGCTCAATAGATAAACGCCGCCAGCGACTAGCGCCCGACAGGACAGACGTACGGTTGCTTGCCTGAGCACGATGACATGACTTCGTCATGGGCCTCCTTGCAGTAAGAGGAAGATCCACAAAGTAGGCGATCGACGTCTTGAGTTCCACTGTCTGGTTGCACTGTGCCCACTGTTACAGCTTACTCTGATACTGATAGACAGACTTACTGGTAACAGTGGGCACTATCCGGCCGCTATGGCCGAGCGGTTCTAGGCGCTTGAGTCCAGAATCGCGCTGTTGCTACGGTCGCAGGTTCGAATCCTGCCACGGGCATGGATGTGTGTGATGTCCTTAGGTTAGTTAGGTTTAATTAATTCTAAGTTCTAGGGGATTGATGACCTCAGAAGTTAAGTCCCATAGTGATCAGAGCCATTTGAACCATTTTGAACAATGGGCACTGGTCTGGCATCACGTTCTCCCCTCACACGAGTCTCTGCTCTGTGTGCAGCATTGCAGTGTGTGTAAGGGGTCCAATGGGAGCATCCACGGCCAGACTCTACCACACAGCTGCCAATACAGTTATGACCTGTGAAGTCCTGTAGCTGTGCCGTACGTTTGTGGTCTACTCGACATTATCTTTCAGCAAGATAATGTAAGAATGTATGTTTTTGTGTTCTTCCGACCTACCTCTACAAAGAGCATTTTCGACAGTTGCCCTTGTAGTAGGCTGTTAAGTTCTTATATTGGTAACGCCACGTAGCGCTCTGTATGAAAATCACTGGCTGTGCTGTGTGCAGTCTGTGGCTAGTTTGCATTGTTGTCTGCCATTGTAGTGTTGGGCAGCTGGATGTTAACAGCGCATAGCGTTCGGCAGTTGGAGGTGAGCCGCCAGCAGTGGTGGATGTGGGGAGAGAGATGGCGGAGTCTTGAAATTTGTAAGACTGGATGTCATGAACTGCTATATACATTATGACTTTTGAACACTATTGAGATAAATACATTGTTTGTTCTCTATTAAAATCTTTCATTTGCTAACTATCCCTATCAGTAGTTAGTGCCTTCCGTAGTTTGAATCTTTTATTTAGCTGGCAGTAGTGGCGCTCGCTGTATTGCAGTAGTTCGAGTAACGAAGATTTTTGTGAGGTAAGTGATTTGTGAAAGGCATAGGTTAATGTTAGTCAGGGTCATTCTTTTGTAGGGATTACTGAAAGTCAGATTGCATTGCGCTAAAAAAAATATTGTGTGTCAGTTTAAGCACAGTCATGTATAATTGTTCAAAGGGGACGTTTCACCCTGGATAGAATATTCTCCACATCTCTCAACCACTAAAAACACATATGGTCACAGGTTTATGAGACACTGGCGTGCCACCACTGACCAACCAGGTTACAGCTATCGTTGGTACCAGAGGCTTGTACCAAATTCTGCACACTGTATACTGCTGTAGCACACCAACTGTACTGCATCAGAAATGCGCAGGGTAGGAATTTGTTTGCAGTAGCACCAGCTGCAGGCAGGCATGGGAGTTATGCTTAACATAATATAACACAACCGTTGCAATATTGGAAGGCGAGCTGGTCTGGCAAGATGTGGAAGCAGTTGACACAGTAGTACCGAAACGGAAGAGGGCGGAAGCCTTTCCATACTGGCGGCCAACAGAGTGTTTAGTATACGTGAGCAATGTACAGTAAATCCCAAGGAAATGCAGATGGAAGCGTGTAAATACCTAGCCATTGTAAACTTAAGTCACTTCCATTAGTATAACATCTTTATCACCACAGGGCTGTGAAGCCTCAGAGCCATCATGAATGCTGTTCATGCACCACAATTTGAACCTGCATCAACTTAGTCCACCCTGAAACTTTCCTCAAGCACCAGCCCTGGGAAGCAGCTTGCTGGGCATCAACACGGACGGGGCAGTGGGTCATTGCCGTCATATCACGTGCCTAACGTCTACTGAGCAGCGCAGGGTGCGTCAGATGTGCCACAACCCACACGCGGCCTCTCCGCTTGTCGAGGCCGCTGAGGCCTGGAGTCGCTGTCGACGGAGGCTGTTGCGCCATGAGTCACAGTCAGGCTGACGCTGCACTCTGTCAGCATTGCGGAACGGCAATGCACAGGAGGCCGCTGGGTGGCTCAGTCACGCTGCCACTTCCTGTGGTGAGCCAGGGGGGCAGCCGTTTACCCTTAATAAAGCAATTTACATTTTCTGACTGTTTCATTGGCACCACACGGCGTCCCCCTGCATCTCAAACGCACCTTCTACGAGGGCTATTCGGAAAGTGAGGAACGATCGGTCGCGAAATCGAAACCACAGTGAAAATCCGACGAGACTTTCCACAGACGTTTTAGGCAGTGTCGCAAGAATGCCCGTCAATCGCATCAAGACGCTCTTTTCAGTTGTGAGCACACTGTGAGCGAGTAAAGATGCCTAGAACAACAATGTCTCCCTCCAAGTAGGAGGGCCCGCTGAGAAGCTTCGCTAAGAAGAGCTCTGAAGACTCCTCGTACTTTATTTCGTCTGTATGCTATAATTAAGTCTAAATTCAATCCTCATTTCACATGCTGACGCAACACTAATGGCAGTTTAGTGCAAAAATATTTTCACGATAGAGTTCTAGGCTGGATGTCTACATTCGAAAGCCGTCATGCTCGTGAGTCAGCCCCTGTTCTTTGGATTTCGCAGCTACTGCTTGTAGTTTACGGTGTATACTCATGTGACAACAGCTCGCGCAGCATACGGCGTGAGGATCTTCGAAGCGTATAAACTAGCACCATTATTGAAACGTTGTAGAAAATCCAACTGAGTTATACACAAACGTTACCTTAGGAGGAAGGTTTGTTGTAATGAAAAAAAGAACTGGAAAACAGATAGTTTCAGTCACAATTGTGAAATTATTCAATGGATACCTCTTGCATTGTATCCGCCTTCTAAAGAGAAACGACTGCAAAAACTTACCCTACAGTCAGGAAGCTATAGTATACTGTGCGTCTCCGATACGAGCAAATGGCTCAAATGGCTCTAAGCACTATGGGACTTAACATATGTCATCAGTCCGCTAGACTTAGAACTACTGGTACTTAAACCTAACTGACCTAAGGACGTCACACACATGCATGCCCGAGGTAGGATTCGAACCTGCGACCGTAGCAGCAGCGTGGTTCCGGACTGAAGCGCCTAGAACCAACCGCTCGGCCACAGTGGCAAGCCCGATACGTGCTGTCAGCTTTCATATACAGACAGCATTTCGGGACTTTCACCACAGTGTAAAACATGTTTATGGAAGTTGAGGCATCAGGAAACTCGATAAACAAATTATTCGACACTACACAGTTATCAAAATGTGTATACGCTAAAAATACACTAAGGGAAAAAACTGCAACGCCAAGAAGGTGTTGTTCGACGTAACAGAAAGTTGATAGGCATGTTTCTACATCTGAAAGATGATGACTACTCAATTTTCGCGCCGGTCGCATAACAGTGGCGATAAGCGCCACTATGAGGTTGCAGTGCATCAGGTTGGGTTTAAATAAACGCTGCAACAATCGTTAGCATTAGTTACCTTTGGTATTGTACGTGGTGAATTGATGTTAGCCAAGAATGCCTTCAAGGCAACAAAGATGCCATTATCAATACTTCACTGAGATTGAACGAGGTTGTGCAATAGAGCTACAAGAAGCTGGATGTTCCTACTGCCATATTGCAGAAAAACTTGGCAGGAATGTAGCCACCTTACACGACTGCTGGCAACTGTGGTCAAGAGAATGTTCTGTCGCAAGAAAACCAGTCTCCGGACGACCACGAGGCACTACCGAGTGGGAATACAATCGTGTTCGGCGCATGTCTCTGGCGCACCGAACTGCATCTGCAGTAGCAATTAGAGTAGCAGATGGCACCAAAGTGACACAAAGAACTGTTAGAAATCGGTTACTTCAAGGACAGCTCCGACCCAGGCGTCCTGAAGCTAGAATTCCACTGACTTCAAAATACCGCCGTTTGCGACTACAGTGGTGTCAAGCGAGAAGTCATTCGAGGGCAGGGTGGGTCTTTTGTGTTTTCTGATGGAAGCTGGTTCTGCCTCGGTGCCAGTGATGGCCGTGTCTTGGTTAAGATGAAGCCAGATGAGGGCCTGCAAACAACCTGTCTGCGTGCTGGACACACTACACCTACAGCTGGAGTTACGTTCTGGGTTGCGATTTCGTATAACAGCGGGAGCACTCTCGTGGTTATCCCACACACCTTGACTGCAAGTTTGTACGCCAGTCTTGTGATTCGAGCTGTTGTGCTGCCATTCATGAACAGCATTCCAGGGGGTGTTTCCAAATGGATAACTCTCGCTGACATACCGCTGTTGTAACCCAACAAGCTCTGCAGAATATCGACATGTCGCCTTGGCCTACACGATCACCAGACCTGTCTTCAATCGAGCAGATGTGGGACAACATCGGACGACAACTCCAGCGTCATCTACTAACAGCATTGACCGTCCCTGTGTATTGACGGACCACATACAACAGGCATGGAGCCCCATTCCACAAACTGACGTCCGGTTCCTGTAAAACACAACGCATGCACGTTTGCATGCTTGCATTCAACATTCTCGATGTTACACCGGTTACGAACGAACCAACATTTCACATTTGCAATGGTTTGCCTCGCGCTTACATGAGCCTGTCATCTTGCAATGCCGATCACGTAACTGCTGTTTGTTACCCAGACAAATGTATAAGCGAAATTTGATTACTCTAATTTAATTATTTTTTTATGTTGCGATTTTTTTTCGTGTGTATATATGTCTTTTGATGCAGGCACAGAAATAAAACTATGAACGGTCACGCATTTATGCTCTTCCATACGTTTTTCACCTCCAGATTTGTTATAGAAAAACGTTATTCATTGTGTTCATTGCTTTCATAACTTTTGTCCGGAGTGGTGATCCCCTAAACGACCAACAGAATGCAGATTACTATTGTTAATGTTCTGTTTGTCGTTTAAAAGCCATTCTTGTGGAATCCTACATGGTTGTGAGATGGCTTATGATGCGAAGCTTCTCTTAAGATTTTGTTGCTGAAATTCGTTCTGACTTTTAGCAGACAGAATAAACGAAACGGAAAAAACTCTGACAGATCGCACTGTTTTCTGAGTGAAATGTGAACCAGTTAGGAATGAAACCACTGACTCAAAAGGCGAGTTCGTTACCGCCATGTCAACGACTTGCTGCTATTGAGTGTCTCTAATTACTACCACGATGCGTCCTTAGGTTGCTCGGAACGTGAATGAACGTAGCAGTCGTAGCTTAAGCACCGAGCTCAAATGATGACTTTTACTTACTCAAAGTCTGATCTTAAATGAGAATCATGTTCATTCTTTTATCAAGATCAAAACAAAGTATAAACTGAATGAATACATGTAGTTCAACACACACCCGAAACTAAGTGCAACAGTACAGATCTACCAGACGTTTCATGTAATATTGCTGTCGCAGGTTCGAATCCTACCTCGGGCATGGATGTGTGTGGTGTCCTTAGGTTAGTTAGGTTTAAGTAGTTCTAAGTTCTAGGGGACTGATGACCTCAGAAGTTAAGGCCCATAGTGCTCAGAGCCATTTGAAACATTTTCTCTCGTCCAAACTGATCGACTGGCTGCGAGATCCTCGTGTATTGGAGAGTAAGCACATCCCTAAATTTAATTAGTGGATGATCACCCACTGGGATGTTTTATTCTCATTTGAGTAACTGCGCTAAGAACCTAAACCTTTCACAGGAATATCAATCTTGACAACTATGCAACCCACACTACAAATTAATAGCAGGAGAGTTGTGTAGGTATGTTTCCTATGTAGCAATGGTTGCAACTATTCTCTTCCGGTTTAAGCGTACTACAAACTGACATTGTTATTCAACAGATGCCTTCGACTTCTTGACTAATGCTTAAAAGTCGTTGTCAGTATGAATTTATCAGGACAACCATGTGGATATAATAGAGGTGTACTTACTAGTATACTGTGTCAATTTATATCCCATTTCAATAAACGTAGTCGCACACGCTAGTGTTAACTTGTCTATCTGCCGAGGACCATCTCAATGAATTGCGAATGGTTCTGACAACTGCATGTAACGGGTGAATCCCGCTAAGTGTGTCGTCAGACTGCCGGCAATCGATACAGATATTCGAAAATGTTCTCACAAGTGTAGTCCAGAATATCAATTCATTTTAGCTATATGTTGACCACCACAGTACTCATCAGTTGAATAATCAAGGGCTCCTTCTGTGAGTGATCGATGCATTGCGTCAAGTGAAAGAGATGACAGACATCTTTTGAACGAGATATGAGCCAACTTCTTTTTCAGTTACTATAAAACTAAACTAAACTCTGTCCGAACACGCCTTGGAAGGCTCAACGGTACCGACCGGCCGCCGTGTCATTCCCAGGCCAAAGGCGTCACTGGATGCGGATATAGAGGGGCTTGTGGTCAGCACATCGCTCTCCCGGCCGTATGTCAGTTTACGTGATCGGGGCCGTGACTTCTTAATCAAATAGCTCCTCAGATGGCCACACAAGGGCTGAGTGCACCCCGCTTGCCAACAGCGCTCGGCAGACGGTATGGTCACCCATCCAAGTGATAGCCCAGCCTGAAATTCTTAACTTCGGTGATCTGACGGGAACCGGTGTTAACCATTGCGGCAAAGTCTTTGGATTTTCAGTTACTATGGTAACGCAAAATTCCTGTCAGTGATGGAACCGTCGGAAGTATAATGAAAGGCAGTTAATCCTACAATTACTTTTACACCCGGAGAGCTGCTTTAAGAACCGTTCATTTGATTGCCAATCGGAAGATCGATCGAATTTAGTTTGCGGACGATTATGGTGGCTATGAATTCTCCAGACTTATCTTTTGTCGTTGTTTGGGACAAGACCCGCTTTCGGTTGCTGGACGTCTGAGGAAATAAATGCCATTGTCAGTGGATGGGGTTATCATAATATGGTAGAGGCGATAACGAAGTCTAGCGTTGAGGTATTGTACATCTATTTCTACACTGACGTTCAGAGAAAGCAGAATACTTTGAACGACTAGAGACAGGTCGTTCATATTTTCAGGAGACGTACATTAATATGTTCTGCAGATATTATTAGCACTGCAGTCACCTCGGTTCAGCATGTGTCCTTTTGCCTTGTAGACACAGGGTCCGTCATGGGCCTTGATAACTTGTTTCAGGCGTGATGGTATTGATGCGTCGAAGGCGCGAATGGCGTCCTGTGGGATAGCCATCACTGCTGCAGTTGCCTGGTTCCAAAGTTCATCTGTGGTGATTGGCATTAGGTTACAGTGCTGCACCCGCCGTTTCACTATATCTCCCACATTTTCGATTGGCAACAAGTCTGGTGATCTGGCAAGCCAAGGAAAATGCTGACACCCTGTGACACCAAGAAGGCACATGTTCATGCAGCAACGTCTGGTCGTGCATTGTCTTGTTGAAAAATGGCGTCTGGTCTATGGTTAGAACGGATGTCATTTCACGTAAGTCACACTCGTCACAGTGTCCTACACATGCACCAACTGTGATTTGCCGTTGTACCCAAAAGCACTGCACACCATAAGGCCTTGATTTGGCGCTGTATGTCTTGTACGAATGAATCACTGAGGTGCCTCTCTCTCCGTCTGTGGTGAACCAAACTGCGGCCATCATTTTCAAACAAACAGAACCTAGATTCGGCCGAAAACACTATCAGATGCCATTCCTGTCCACAGTGACGTCGTTTCATATACCACCATCGTCTACAAGGTTTCTGCATGTTCCTCAAAGGTAGACGGAGAAGTGGACAACGTGTACGAACTCATTCCTTAATAAACGGCGACGGACTATCACCCCTGACAGCGTACGATGCGTTCCACTGTTGCGTAAAAGCCGAGGAGGACACGGACCTGACCTGCAATGCCATTCGGATGAGGTGCCGATCTTCTGGGGGGTGGTCTGGATGGTGCGACCTGACCCATCTTGTCGTGTTCTACGGCTTCGGCGAACCATTCTGCACACACCCGTTGCACTGCCGAAACACTGATGCCATTCCTGTCCCCAGTGGCGTCGTCCCATATACCAGTCCCACCCGAGCAGCAATTTCTCGGATGGATGCCCTCTTTCAGACTCACTGATTTGACGGTATGGTTCGAGCATACGTCTACGAGGCACCCTGTACATCTGCCCAATTCACACTGATCCATCACCTTCGGTTTCTACATCTACATCTACATTGATACTCCGCAAGCCACCCAACGGTGTGTGGCGGAGGGCACTTTACGTGCCACTGTCATTACCTCCCTTTCCTGTTCCAGTCGCGTATGGTTCGCGGGAAGAACGACTGTCTGAAAGCCTCCGTGCGCGCTCTAATCTCTCTAATTTTACATTCGTGATCTCCTCGGGAAGTATAAGTAGGGGGAAGCAATATATTCGATACCTCATCCAAAAACGCACCCTCTCGAAACCTGGCGTGCAAGCTACACCGCGATGCAGAGCGCCTCTCTTGCAGAGTCTGCCACTTGAGTTTATTAAGCATCTCCGTAACGCTATCACGGTTACCAAATAACCCAGTGACGAAACGCGCCGCTCTTCTTTGGATCTTCTCTATCTCCTCCGTCAACCCGACCTGGTACGGATCCCACACTGATGAGCAATACTCAAGTATAGGTCGAACGAGTGTTTTGTAAGCCACCTCCTTTGTTGATGGACTACATTTTCTAAGCACTCTCCCAATGAATCTCAACCTGGTACCCGCCTTACCAACAATTAGTTTTATATGATCATTCTACTTCAAATCGTTCCGTACGCATACTCCCAGATATTTTACAGAAGTAACTGCTACCAGTGTTTGTTCCGCTATCATATAATCATACAATAAAGGATCCTTCTTTCTATGTATTCGCAATACATTACATTTGTCTATGTTAAGGGTCAGTTGCCACTCCCTGCACCAAGTGCCTATCCGCTGCAGATCTTCCTGTATTTCGCTACAATTTTCTAATGCAGCAACTTCTCTGTATACTACAGCATCATCCGCGAAAAGCCGCATGGAACTTCCGACACTATCTACTAAGTCATTTATATATATTGTGAAAAGCAAAGGTCCCATAACACTCCCCTGTGGCACGCCAGAGGTTACTTTAACGTCTGTAGACGTCTCTCCATTGATAACAACATGCTGTGTTCTGTTTGCTAAAAACTCTTCAATCCAGCCACACAGCTGGTCTGATATTCCGTAGGCTCTTACTTTGTTTATCAGGCGACAGTGCGGAACTGTATCGAACGCCTTCCGGAAGTCAAGAAAAATAGCATCTACCTGGGAGCCTGTATCTAATATTTTCTGGGTCTCATGAACAAATAAGGCGAGTTGGGTCTCACACGATCGCTGTTTCCGGAATCCATGTTGATTCCTACATAGTAGATTCTGGGTTTCCAGAAATGACATGATACGCGAGCAAAAAACATGTTCTAAAATTCTACAAGAGATCGACGTAAGAGATATAGGTCTATAGTTTTGCGCATCTGCTCGACGACCCTTCTTGAAGACTGGGACTATCTGTGCTCTTTTCCAATCATTTGGAACCCTCCGTTCCTCTAGAGACTTGCGGTACACGGCTGTTAGAAGGGGGGCAAGTTCTTTCGCGTACTCTGTGTAGAATCGAATTGGTATCCCGTCAGGTCCAGTGGACTTTCCTCTATTGAGTGATTCCAGTTGCTTTTCTATTCCTTGGACACTTATTTCGATGTCAGCCATTTTTTCGTTTGTGCGAGGATTTAGAGAAGGAACTGCAGTGCGGTCTTCCTCTGTGAAACAGCTTTGGAAAAAGGTGTTTAGTATTTCAGCTTTACGCGTGTCATCCTCTGTTTCAATGCCATCATCATCCCGTAGTGTCTCGATATGCTGTTTCGAGCCACTTACTGATTTAACATAAGACCAGAACTTCCTAGGATTTTCTGTCAAGTCGGTACATAGAATTTTACTTTCGAATTCACTGAACGCTTCACGCATAGCCCTCCTTACGCTAACTTTGACATCGTTTAGCTTCAGTTTGTCTGAGAGGTTTTGGCTGCGTTTAAACTTGGAGTGGAGCTCTCTTTGCTTTCGCAGTAGTTTCCTAACTTTGTTGTTGTACCACGGTGGGTTTTTCCCGTCCCTCACAGTTTTACTCGGCACGTACCTGTCTAAAACGCATTTTACGATTGCCTTGAACTTTTTCCATAAACACTCAACATTGTCAGTGTCGGAACAGAAATTTTCGTTTTGATCTGTTAGGTAGTCTGAAATCTGCCTTCTATTACTCTTGCTAAACAGATAAACCTTCCTCCCTTTTTTTATATTCCTATTAACTTCCATATTCAGGGATGCTGCAACGGCCTTATGATCACTGATTCCCTGTTCTGTACATACAGAGTCGAAAAGTTCGGGTCTGTTTGTTATCAGTAGGTCCAAGATGTTATCTCCACGAGTCGGTTCTCTGTTTAATTGCTCGAGGTAATTTTCGGATAGTGAACTCAGTATAATGTCACTCGATGCTCTGTCCCTACCACCCGTCCTAAACATCTGAGTGTCCCAGTCTATATCTGGTAAATTGAAATCTCCACCTAAGACTATAACATGCTGAGAAAATTTATGTGAAATGTATTCCAAATTTTCTCTCAGTTGTTCTGCCACTAATGCTGCTGAGTCGGGAGGTCGGTAAAAGGAGCCAATTATTAATCTAGTTCGGTTGTTTAGTGTAACCTCCACCCATAATAATTCACAGGAACTATCCACTTCTACTTCACTACAGGATAAACTACTACTAACAGCGATGAACACTCCACCACCGGTTGCATGCAATCTATCCTTTCTAAACACCGTGTGTACCTTTGTAAAAATTTCGGCAGAATTTATCTCTGGCTTAAGCCAGCTTTCTGTACCTATAACGATTTCAGCTTCGGTGCTTTCTATCAGCGCTTGAAGTTCCGGTACTTTACCAACGCAGCTTCGACAGTTGACAATTACAATACCGATTGCTGCTTGGTCCCCGCATGTCCTGACTTTGCCCCGCACCCGTTGAGGCTGTTGCCCTTTCTGTACTTGCCCAAGGCCATCTAACCTAAAAAACCGCCCAGCCCACGCCACACAACCCCTGCTACCCGTGTAGCCGCTTGTTGCGTGTAGTGGACTCCTGACCTATCCAGCGGAACCCGAAACCCCACCACCCTATGGCGCAAGTCGAGGAATCTGCAGCCCACACGGTCGCAGAACCGTCTCAGCCTCTGATTCAGACCCTCCACTCGGCTCTGTACCAAAGGTCCGCAGTCAGTCCTGTCGACGATGCTGCAGATGGTGAGCTCTGCTTTCATCCCGCTAGCGAGACTGGCAGTCTTCACCAAATCAGATAGCCGCCGGAAGCCAGAGAGGATTTCCTCCGATCCATAGCGACACACATCATTGGTGCCGACATGAGCGACCACCTGCAGATGGGTGCACCCTGTACCCTTCATGGCATCCGGAAGGACCCTTTCCACATCTGGAATGACTCCCCCCGGTATGCACACGGAGTGCACATTGGTTTTCTTCCCCTCTCTTGCTGCCATTTCCCTAAGGGGTCCCATTACGCGCCTGACGTTGGAGCTCCCAACTACCAGTAAGCCCACCCTCTGCGACTGCCCGGATCTTGCAGACTGAAGGGCAACCTCTGGAACAGGACAAGCAGCCATGTCAGGCCGAAGATCAGTATCAGCCTGAGACAGAGCCTGTAACCGGTTCGTCAGACAAACTGGAGAGGCTTTCCGTTCAGCCCTCCGGAATGTCTTTCGCCCCCTGCCACACCCTGAAACGACCTCCCACTCTACCACAGGTGAGGGATCAGCCTCAATGCGGGCAGTATCCCGGGCAACCACAGTCGTAGTCCGATCAGGGGATGCGTGGGACGAGCTGGCCGTCCCCGACAAACCCCCATCCCGACCCCCACAGTGATGCCCTTTGGCAACAGCCTCAAGCTGTGTGACCGAAGCCAACACTGCCTGAAGCTGGGAGCGAAGGGATGCCAACTCAGCCTGCATCCGAACACAGCAGTTGCAGTCCCTATCCATGCTAAAAACTGTTTTGCTAAGAACGTCTGAACTAATCTACAGAGAGCGCAAACAAATCGACAAAATTTAAACGGTTATTAAAATACAAGATTGCCTAGTAAATGCAGTAATGCTGCTACTTGCGCACTGCTGACACTGCTCGGCGGCGGAGGGAGACTAAGCGAAATTACACTATTCAGGTACTAAAACACGATGCTACACTCTCAAATACTATAATACGCCCGAAATTTATGAATTAAACAATGCAAGAACCAAAAACACGCAAAGAAATTAAGAGTTAAACTATGTAACAAATGAGTGAGCTAGGAGTATACGACTTGCTGCTCAGCTGCTTATCCAACGGCGGCAGGGAGCACACTGACTGCGGCCAACCGACACTGGCCGTTCAAAACAAAACAGTAGACAAACGCGAATTTACACTATTCAGGTACTAAAACGCGATGCTACAACTCTCAAATACTATAATACGCTCGAAATTTATGAATTAAACAATGCAAGTACCAAAAACACGCAAAGAAATTAAGAATTAAACTATGTAACAAATGAGTGAGCTAGGAGTATACGACTTGCTGCTGCAGCTGCTTATCCAACGGCGGCAGGGAGCACACTAACTGCGACCAACCGACACTGGCCGTTCAAAACAAAACAGTAGACAAACGACTACGCGAATTTACACTATTCAGGTACTAAAACGCGATGCTACAACTCTCCCGAAATTTATGAATTACACAATGCAAGTACCAAAAACACGCAAAGAAATTAAGAATTAAACTATGTAACAAATGAGTGAGCTAGGAGTATACGACTTGCTGCTGCAGCTGCTTATCCAACGGCGGCAGGGTTTATAGCGACAACGAGAGCCGTAGGCACATTTTACGAGTAGGTGGTGTGGCGCCGTGATGTCGATGTTGACGTCGAACCCGAGAGTCGAAATGGTTCGAATACTAATCATTCAAATGGTTCAAATGGCTCTGAGCACTATGGGACTTAACATCTGAGGTCATCATTCCCCTAGAACTTAGAACTACTTAAACCTAACTAACCTAAGGACATCACACACATCCACGCCCGAGGCAGGATTCGAACCTGCGACGTAGCGGTTGCGCGGTTCCAGACTGAAGCGCCTACAACCGCTCGGCCACACTGGCCGGCTGCTAACCATTCCTGCAGAACATGCTAATGTGTATGTCCTGTGAATATGAATCTCGTTATCTCTGTTCGTTCAAGATGTTCTGTTTTTTTCTGAACCCTTCGGACATGGTACTCTAGAATAGGTCGCTCTAGTGTCCTACATCGGGTCTCCTTTACGGTGAACAACACCTTCCCATAATTCTCGTAATAAATCGACTTCCACCATTCACCTTCCATAGTACAATACTTACATGCTCGTTCCATTTCATATCACTTTCCAACGTTACGCCCAGATATTTAAATGACATGACTGTGTCGAACCGGTCACTACTAATGGTATATCCGAACATTATGGGTTTGTTCTTCCTTCTCATCCGCATTAAATTACATTATATACATTTAGAACTAATTGCCATTCATCACACCAATTAGAAATTTTGTCTGTCATCTTGTACCCTCCTACAGTCACTCAACATCGACACCTTACAATACGCTATGGCATCTTCAGCAAATAACAGTAGATTGCTGCCCACCCCGTCTCCCAAATCATTTATGTACAGCCGTGCTCAAAAGTATCCGAACGACATGAATTACATTTTGCCTGGTTCGCATGCAACCCACATAACGCAGCTGTCTAGCAGGTCCTCTAATCGCTCCTTGGTACAGTCGTTTGACTATTGAAAATGGTTCCAACAAGTCACCACTAGAAAAACACTGCTCTGTATCGCAATAACTCAAGACGTAAAGTAACACCACGATACTAGAAATATCGGGGAACACCTTATAACACATAACACGGTCCTTAAGGCTTGTAAGCTCACATTTATTGCAGTAAATGACATACCTGAAATGTTTCCACTCTCATTATTACGTCAGATAGGTAATGCACGTAGTAAGTTCGTCGTATTCATGATTTCCTCTTCAAAGTAATATACCGTACCTGTTATTTAACACAAATGACATTAAAAAGTTAAGTTATTCACGAACAGCTAGTTGAGAATATGCATGAACTTCAAATGACACTACGAACCGTCTCGTTCTGCATATGGATTCAAACCCAGGCCATGTAGACTAAGATTTCGTGACTGACGAAAACTAACAGCCATTCCTGACTAGGCACACAGAGAGTGATATACCTCGATTTTAGACAGTATCAGTTAGCAAATATCAACTTTAAATTACATAACGTAAACATTTTTACCGGACGCGAATTCCTATCCAGCATCTGTTGTCCCTGTTAACGAACTACGAGGGATGTTAAATATTGCTACGGCGCAAGTAACTTACTTGAAATGCCTTGAGGTAATGCTCTGTGTTAACAGGGATTCGAACCCAGAACCCAATCGGATTGATATCACAGCACAGTCAACTGTGACATATCGGATTTTCTCGGCAGTAGCTAGAACTTTTAACTGAAATGACGAAACGAAACATTAATTTTTTCCTTCCCAGGACTCCAACCCGGAACCTATCGCTGTTATATTCCAGAGAAAACGAACGTTAAATATGGGTTTGTTACACCAGCAACGACATGTGAACATGTTTGAACTAGAAATAATATGACGAAGAGTTCAGTGCTGACTGGTAATCGAACCCCACACAGGGAGTCAAAAACGTCAGATATAGTTAGTGTTGACAACGAATGGAAATGCATTAAAAATCAAAATTATTATCCACCAGCAGATAGGTGTTCTCATGCTAGAGGTTGATAATTCACGATGAAAACCATAGTACCGGGCCAGGATTCGAACCCATACACGCGCAATATGTGGAGATGTTGAGGAATCTGAACAAACAGCAAATTGTAGTCAAGCTGTATTGTCACGAAGGGATCAAATTCCGCGTTAAGAGAGGTCTGAGTTGCTTTCCCAGTTCAGAACCCATTTTATCGGCATAGAGGAGCTCAAATAAAGGATGGAGTAAGTGTCCTGTGACACTTCATAGCGTTTGTTTCATCACTAGAAATTAATAACTAGAATAAGAAAGGATACTGGTGACAGAGTTCCTATGTGTCGCCATTCCTCACTTTATTGTGGTTCAATCTAATGTCTACTTGGTAGAGAAGGAATATCATGTTTAACGTGAATTTCAGACCACAATGACATTATACTTTCTTCACTTGGCGTAGCCAGAAGCGAATAGAATCTGTCTCTCCCTATCACAAAGCACTGGCAGAAGTTGGAATCGAACCTAGACCGTCAGTATACGAACCTATCATCAATCCAACAGACCACCAAACCGTCTTCTCTATAACTAATTTTTCTATCGTAACTCCGATGCGGCACACTCGATGAGAATTCTGACACACAGGCTCCCTGTAGTGGTTAGTAGCATGTTCAGTACATTCATTTACTTGGTTGACCGAATCGCCATGAACTACCTGCCTCAGCTATCCAGTGCATACATTCGATACTATTATTAAAACACCAAAATGAAATAACGTAACTGCCACCTACACAGAACTGCCAACAGTGTAGGATGCAGAAATTTAAATGGGAAGTATTCCTTTCCATTTGAGCTACTCTGTTGCGCTACCTCTTTGTTGAAACCGTCGTGCAGTGCAAAAGAAAAGCTGTAACTGTCTGTCTCTCAGAAGTCTAGATGTGGCCATATGCATTATCTCACAGCACTGTGGAATGCGGAAGTTCAGGAGGAACTGTTGTTGAATTCTGGAGCTGCTGTAGCTACGTGGCAGGTAGTAGCATAACGGTAAGCGTTGCGCACTTTGGATAAGCCGCCGTGCGTTCTATTACATTCGCTGCTACAGTTTTTAAAACGCAATTCTGCTGTCTGCTGAAGTTATCAATTTAATGGAACTATGAACATAATTAGCTTCACTTCTCAACCCAGAACAGTCGCATGTGGAAAAAGTGCTAACTTTTGCTATTTTTTTTTCCTGGATTAATAGACTGCCAGGCAGCAGATGCATCTCGAAGCTTTTGTATTTTTCGATGGGGAGAGCGCATCGTGCCAAAATAGTCAGAAAGGTATTTTCTTCATTAGCTATCGTCTGGTAGTGGCATTTTATTCTTCTTCAAACCTTGTTTGACAGCATTAACTCAGAACAAGTTTTCTACATGCATGTAATCAATAAACTGCATGTGCATTGTCAGACTGTTATAGATAACATCAGAGAATTCGCATATGTGGTTGATGATTAATTTCTCTCTCATGTTTAGTATTGTTTTAACAACACTAAAAGAAACCTTACTTAAACTGTGCGCTGTATTGTTAGAAATGATATAAAACTGCCCACTATAACCTTACGATGAAAGTCTGTTTTAATAAAACTGAGTATATGTACACAAGCGTGCCTCTATTGGCACGAATTAGTAAAATACTACTCACTTAAATTTCGATTGGGTCTGTGTTTAATTAGTATGCTGTGGCATACTCAACAGGTATGCAAATGTGGCATTTCATAAATAAAGTTATGTATTCCTAGAAACCCAAAATTTGCTTGTCAGCAGTGGAAAGTGGCGTTACCTGTTGTGCAGCATTGTAAGTTTTTGACTAATTGCACTATGAGCTGAAAGTATTTTCTTGCGATTTGCGTATGAATTCATTTCCTTCACACTTATCACCCTGGCATGTGAGTCCTAAGTGAAAAACAATAGTGAATTTCGTATCGTTGACAGTCGATTCGAATTTCTTCAAAGACGCTTGTATTGTGAAACAGCTTGGCAGTCAGAAAGCCGTGATCTATGAGCATTAACACAACTTACGGAGTCGAGATGCCAGGAGGATTTGATGTGTGGTTTTCTTCTGACTTCGTTACAGAATTTTTACTGGAAATTCGCAGCTCCATAAAATAAACCAAAAAAAAGAAAGCTTGCACACGCTTTCCCCTACCACAGTTAGACCTAACGAATCCTTGAACCATTGCAACACGAGACAGGGGCGGTACCACAGGACTACGGACACACTGCTGCCGGCATCCTACTCTCATCATGGTATTGGTCGCTCAGCCTCATAACCGATCGTGAAAGATAATAAAAGTTGTCACTTGTGTGAAGAATAGCATTTCTTTAGTCAAAAAACTGAATTTTCTGTCTGAGTGTCTTAGTTTACATGAGGATTATATAGCACGAGTCATTCAAATGGAAAGGGAATATCAAGTGAATTTAGCGAGTCAATTCAGTACCATACGCGGAAGAGATTGCAGTGTCACAGTTTTGCCAAATGTCTGTGACGATGTTGCCAATTCTCAGCTGTGCTACGAACAGCTCTGTAGCGTTATAGGAGAATCCCGTGCTGGTGTAATAGGAGGATACAAAGAAGAGGCGCGGGGTTTGGTTAATATGCAGCGTTTTCTCCTGCCAGTTGTGTCAAACATTCAGGTCTGTAATCTTCCATCACGATTACAGTTTCCCAAAAAATATATACGAATAAAACACTTACCTTGTTACTTTGTGACAAAATATTATTTCAGTATAATACAGAGTCTTTGGAAATCAACTTTGCACACCTGTCACGAAAAGTAAGATCACAAACACTTTGCACCTCGAAATCGATTGCATCTATATGCAGTCTTGTGATCATGCAAGTAGAATTTCATGAATTGGGGGTGA
This sequence comes from Schistocerca piceifrons, assembly GCF_021461385.2. Lineage (NCBI taxonomy): Eukaryota > Metazoa > Arthropoda > Insecta > Orthoptera > Acrididae > Schistocerca > Schistocerca piceifrons. The sequence continues at coordinate 638,270,049 of NC_060140.1, read as the reverse complement.
ATGTAGAAAAATGTTGGTGCGAATGGAAGCTGTAAGAAACAAAGTTAACTAATTATTCTGCACCACGTAACAATCAATTCATTTGAAAATTCAGAAGAGAAAAAACTAAAAATTATGCCCATTAAGACAGAAACTAAGTCGCAGATGCGGGCACTGTGCAGATCTGCGCTTTTTCATTTTCAGATCTATACAAATAATGTATACTAACCAGCGTATTCATTGCTTTCGTTATGTTTTCCTCTTGTTTAGTCTTCTAATGATGAACTGCATCCACACCCATGAGTCTGATCGTTTCTTTGTATCCTTCCATCTACTATCTTTGTGCGTTATTGTTCGGTGTTCAAAAAGCAAAATATAATGCCTGCTCCCACGAGGTATTAAAACGAGGTCGCAAGAAGGCTAACGAATTATAATCAAAATACAGTGAGACGCCAGTTTGTCTGTCGTCATGGCGTTAAGTCCACAGAAGTAGTAGGGTGTTATTGCCTGCATCACCGGCATCCCGTTGTCGTTTTCTCTTATTCAGATTTTCATATTACCCTGAACACAAGACGCCTAAATAAATGTGTATATTCTTCGTGACGAAACATCCCATTCACCCTGATTCATTCGTTACGTGCATCGGCAGCAATGAGTGGTAGGAAAGATGTTGTGATGTGACGACTAACAATAACAATGGTAGTAATAACAAATCAATAATCAAAAACGTTTACTGCATTACAGTCGATTAACAAAACAACCAAGAAAGTCTGAATGTTTAATTGCGCACTACGTAGGTGTTCTTTCCACTTTCTTCTTGAATTCTGTTCTGGTTGTTTGCAGAGAGAAAAGAAAGAGCGCTGTAGCCATACATATCGCTAGTACAACGAGATATTACCTATCAACTATGCTTGCAACATCACGAGACGAATATGGCACCACTGAGCTGATATTTGAAATACACTTCTGTGTTCTCTCTCTGTCTCTCTCTCTCTCCTTTTATTTTTATTTTTTGAGGAAACCATCGAGAAGCGCAAATAACAATAAGCAATTAGGCATATAACTTGTTTACAGTTATTTTCATCGGGATACATAACGAAAAAATACAACTTTTAAGTGTATTATTGCGTAATTCCAATTATTGACAGTCTATTCGTGAGCTTGCTCGCATTTAGTGGGGTGAAACCTATCACAGAAGCAAGCAAAACACAAATATTTCTTGTACCATGCGCAACATACAAACTAAAACTCGCTGCACTGGCATGTTGTCCGATATATTGCACGGAAAACATATCTGATTCATGTTGCTAAATACAGCTCTATCAGGTATCAATTCGGATGCGTACCAAGTGTATAAGAGTATATCTCGAAATACGCAGAAAGGAGCATAGAGGTATTCGATTGAAACATTGCCATGACCAAGATCGTAACTGGGGTCGACAGCACCGTCGTCTACCACCTTCACAACTCGAACGGTGACAGTGCTCGGCCGTTTACTTACGTTTACTGGTATCAAAGCTACAGCATAAAAACACAAAAATGTTAATAACTCCAAGATCATTAATTTAGGAACCCATAGAAAGTAAAGCAGTCATCAGTCGGGAGAGTGGTTTGAACACCACAGTGCTTTAATAGACACGGTCTTGTTGGAGATGGTATGCCGTTGTATTCCTCCGACATTTGAGTTGACTTACCTAGCCAGTTAATAGGGAAACCTACAGTTTAACGTGGCTTTCGGACCACAGTGCAGCTCGGAGGCTTTCACATGAACAAACACAACACTGCCCGAGGGGAAATAAGTGTAAAATAGTACATAAAAATCGTGGGACTGCCGAGGGATCGAACCTGAGATCTTCGTATCCGAAGCCCTGATCTTTATTACCTTGCCGCCATGCAGCCTACACCGTGGTTTCTGCTTGGCATTAAAATTAGGATCTCTCGTTTGTGCCTGCGTTGGCACTTGCATGTCCCTTAGGAGACCTTACCTTTGGGATTACCCTCGTATACGTGTGTGTAAACGCCTTCCATTGCCCACTCAAAGAAGACAAGATTACACAGTCTAGCTTCAATATTACAAATACGCCTCAGCTTGTGGATGAACGCTGACTTAGGTTGATGATCATGTTGAATATTTAACAGTACTGTACCCATTGGTGTTAAACTCGTTTCAACCAATGATTCCCACAGCTACAGGAGCACTACTTGTGATACTTCTTAGACAACATACTTGCGCAGCGCTATCAGACGAAAAGATGAACCTGACACAAACTGTTGGAAGTTTGTTTTACAGCCTTCGTACCTGGATAAAGAGCTTTTCCTATTTCAGATATTTGTGAAGGTTGCTGCATAAGACGATTTAAAAAGAAACTAAATTCCTTTACCTTCGCCAATGTTTAAAGAAATCGCCTTGTTGTTGTTGTGGTCTTCAGTCCTGAGACTAGTTTGATGCAGCTCTCTATGCTACCCTATCCTGTGCAAGTTTCTTCATCTCCCAGTACCTACTGCAACCTACATCCTTCTGAATCTGCTTAGTGTATTCATCTCTAGGTCTCCCTCTACGACTTTTACCCTCCACGAGGCCCTCCAATGCTAAATTTGTGATCCATTGATGCCTCAGAACATGTCCTACCTACCGGTCCCTTTCTTCTCGTCCAGTTGTGGCACAAACTCCTCTTCTCCCCAATTCTATTCAATATCACCTCATTAGTTATGTGATCTACCCATCTAATCCTCTGCATTCTACTGTAGCATCACATTTCGAAAGCTTCTATTCTCTTCTTGTCTAAACTAATTATCGTCCACGTTTCACTTACATAAATGGCTACACTCCATACAAATACTTTCGGAAACGACTTCCTGACATTTAAATCTATACTCGATGTTAACAAATTTCTCTTCTTCAGAAACGCTTTCCTTTCCACTGCCAGTCTACATTTTATATCTTCTCTACTTCGACCATCATCAGTTATTTTGCTCCCCAAATAGCAAAACTGCTTTACTACTTTAAGTGCCTCATTTCCTAATCTAATTCCCTCAGCATCACCCGCCTTAATTCGACTACATTCCATTATCCTCGTTTTGCTTTTGTTGATGTTCATCTTATATCCTCCTTTCAAGATGATGTCCATTCCGTTCAACTGCTCTTCCAAGTCCTTTGCTGTCTCTGACAGAATTACAATGTCATCGGTGAACCTAAAAGTTTTTCTTTCTTCTCCATGGATTTTAATACCTACTCCGAATTTTTCTTTTGTTTCCTTTACTGCTTGCTCAATATACAGATTGAATAACATTGGGGAGAGGCTACAACCCTGTCTCACTCCCTTCCCAACCACTTCTTCCCTTTCATGTCCCTCGACTCTTATGACTGCCATCTGCTTTCTGTACAAATTGTAAATTGTCCTTCGCTCCCCGTATTTAACCCCTGCCACCTTTAGAATTTGGAAGAGAGTATTCCAGTCAACATTGTCAAAAGCTTTCTCTAAGTCTACAAATGCTAGAAATGTAGGTTTGCCTTTCCTTAATCTTTCTTCTAAGATAAGTCCTAAGGTCAGTATTGCCTCACGTGTTCCAGTATTTCTACGGAATCCAAACTGATCTTCCCCGATGTCGGCTTCTACCAGTTTTTCCATTCGTCTGTAAAGAATTGGTATTAGTATTTTGCAGCTGTGACTTATTAAACTGATAGTTCGGTAATTTTCACATCTGTCAACACCTGCTTTCTTTGGGATTGGTATTATTGTATTCTTCTTGAAGCCTGAGGGTACTTCGCCCGTCTCATACATCTTGCTTTCAACCTTCGCAGTACCAGCACAGCAAGGCCGTTTTGGTCTTAACGGCAGTAAATCGTGGTTTGTGAATCGTTTAACGGCCGTACTCTGCCGCATTTCGCTGGTTGGAAGGCAAAAAACTTGCTGAAACATTTCACAGAAGGAAAAGGTGGACGAAATGTCTCCCACTGAAGGTCATGTTGTTTTATTTAAATGACTACAAAATCAGGTAAAACGAACAGTCAGGTTGTCAGCATAAGAACATTACTGTTGTCAATATGATGTTGCACCGCCCAGGGCCTGTATTGATAAGGGGCCCGTTTAGGGTTCAAATGGATCTGAGCACTATGGGATTTAACATCTATGGTCATCAGTCCCCTAGAACTTAGAACTACTTAAATCTAACTAACCTAAGGACATCACACAACACACAGTCATCACGAGGCAGAGAAAATGCCTGACCCCGGTGGGGATCGAACCCGGGAACCCGGGCGCGGGAAGCGAGAATGCTACCGCACGACCACGATCTGCGGGCGCCCGTTTCGGGCAGGCATATTGTACACAGAAGTGGAAGAGAGAGCACCACTAAACTCTACAATCCGTATGCATTGCATACACACAGTAATTACTGTTACAGTGTACTTATGGAGCCCAATGAGTGAATTGCATATTTTCCAGTGAGAAAGAACACTGGCAAACAGTCTTCGCTACATTAGGTTACTTAAACTGGTGTCACTCTGAGCTAGAATTTATGGTCAGCGACTAAGTGTAAGGACGGGACGGATGCGGGTTTTGCAACTGTGAAATACTTCCGTACATTATATAAGCGAATATTAAATTTGAATTAATATTGCGAAAAGTTTGGACTAGGATAGCTTAGAATGAACATCTTTCTGTTTATTGCAAAGGAAAACAATTGATTTTCTAAAACTTTCTCTGTGATACACAACTTGAAACAGGTCACGTCGACCAAATCATATGGAAGAACTGACATCGACGTATATCGGAAGGCAGTAAGATCCCTTGGCTTTTGGTTTGGCAGTATTCGACAGCCGTTTCTAGGCGCAAGTAAATGAAGAAAGGCAGCGCGTTTTTGTTATCAAGTAACGTCTTCATCAATTACCTTAGTTTTAATGTGATCTACGAGTAATTGCTGATGTTTGATATTAACATGAAAAGGATTCCGTAGCCAGGGAAACAACCTGTTCTTGGGCAACTACTTCTATAATGACCAAAAGGCCTTAAAAGATCTTCAAGCAAATGCATTCCATCAGCGGTATGACAAAAATGATAGTAACAATGACGGTAATAATAGAATTATCCGGTAACTTCACACTTCACAGTGGATTTTCTCGAACTAAGAAATTTTCTGAATTAGTGAAAATTTCAAAATGGCTTCACATCGAGGCTATGATGCATAGAAGAGTCTTTACATCCTACTGACATGAGAACAGCATAATCTCTACGTCAGAAGCGTGCTTCTAATTAACCATTAAATAGACTCACGTTTTTCCCACCGTGACTAGTTTTGTAAGCTAAGCACATCATCCATTACAGCACACTCCTGGGGCTGGGAAATGTGGCCACAATGGTCTGGTGGAACGATCTATCACAGATGCAATGCGTGGGTTCAGGCATTTACTTTTAAGAGGCACAAACAGATTTACTTTACCTCTGGTAACCTCAAGATAAAGATGTTATAACCCAGAATCCGCGTTAAACAACACGTTCCTTCATTCCCAACTGGGCAGAGCCGGTTTACGTTGGGAAATGGTAAAGGTGGAGGTCATGGTAAACAGAAATACTGTCTCCAGTAAACTTACTTACATTAGAAAATTTTATTTTATTTGATGAACCGATAGCCACTTAAAGGAACAGGGCTCTTATTTTACTTGCACTTGATTGACGTAGAGACGTTGAAAAATTTGGTGTTGGACTGTGATTCGAATTCGTATCTCCTCTTTCGAGGATCTGAGTCTCTCGGAACAGTATAGTTCAATCATTTCGTTCCTTTTCCCTAGACTGCAATCTTCTCTAGTTCTCCTCCAAAGGTAAGTATGTGGATCCGAATCCTGATCCAGTACAAAAATATTCATAATTTCATTTCAAGCACTATCACGTGCACACCGGCCTGCTAGTGAAAATTAACGTGCATTTTTAATGTCTGTTCATGTGTTGCCAAGAATTTCTGGTCAAACACGCGCACATCTTACTGTTGGTGAGTAAGAAATTGATACTTAAGCTATATTCGTGAACGATAAAGAAGAACGATAGGAGTGCAGTTCGATTATCGCTCAGGCACAAAATTTTGTATCCTTATTTTAGATTCAAACACCAAGCAGCTGGTAGGAAAACCCGATACGTAACATTTGATTTTACTTAGCTAACAATCCGATTACGTGTTGTGTTCGTATCTCCGCCACAGAACTTCGCATCATGCGCTTCATCTTGAAATGCATACACACTTTGTCACTTCTGAATTGAGTTATATCAGACATCTTTCGTGGTTAGTTAACAGGGATGAAAGGGTCTTGATAGGAGTCCCGGGTTATTACAAAAACTGTCGTCTTTTATTTTCAAGTTTAGATTTGGTTACTGATATTGGCGTAAATTTAGATAATTCATGACTTTTCGTGGCTAGTCAGAAATATGATTAGATTAGGTTCATACTTGTTCCATAGATCATGAGTACAGCATTTCATAATGACGTGGAACGTGTCATTTTAATGAAAGATTTCTTTACATACCAGTATTCAATTTCTTTACAACAATTTTTTACCTGTCTCATTCATTTTTATTTTTATCTCTCTCTCTCTCTCTCTCTCTCTCTCTTTCTCTCTCTCTTTCTCTCTCTCTCTCTCTCTCTCTCACACACACACATTCTCTTTTTATTTTTATTTGTTTGTTGTGCTCGACTATCAGCAAGGCACGAAATCATCCGTGAATGAGTTTCTTAGTTTTGAGTACGAAAGAAATATAAAAACAACTATGAGAGTTACTGATTTATGATGCTTAGTTAGCAGTCAGTTCTGAATATTATTAGTAACTACGCTACAGTCCCTAAACCTAGTTACAGAAATGCGAATCAGACGCATTACGTATTCCAGGTCATACCAGCCGCGTCTTTGAGACACCAGCTATGGTCACTTCCCAGTCCACTGCAGGATCAGATTGGTTTGTCTTCTTCCTGCTGGTACTGTAACTGAGATTTGGCAACAAGGCAAGGTATGTTTGGCAACACTGTGATAGACGAGTTTCTTCCTGGTGTGCACGGAATTAAGCCTCAAAGTTCCATTGAATAATCTGAGTTATTACCGCTTGAGGTGTAACACAAGATTGTAAATTTACGGTTTTCAGCCCAGAAAAGTCGTTCCACGTGGAAGTCGCAACTAATCTCATCCTGTAAATAGCGGTTTACGAGTTCTAGTCACTATTGGCCTTGTAAGAGGAAGGCAGAGCACATGCTTCTTCGCTGGCCATGTGGTGATGTGCCGACCTGTCGAAAAGCGTCTGTTATGATTCGCGGTTCAAGTCTCGCTGAGTGTGACTTTTTTATCCCATCAGTGAAAGAGCTACAAGCAATCAGATCAAACATCGATAAGCAAATTGCAAGAAATACTTTCAGCTCATAGTGCAATGGTCAAAAACTTACAATGTTGCACGACAGGTAACGCCACTTTCCGCTGCTGACAAGCAAATTTTGGGTTTCTAGGAATACATAACTTTATTTATGAAATGCCACATTTGCATACCTGTTGAGTATGACACAGCATACTAATTAAACACAGAACCAATCAAAATTTAAGTGAGTAGTATTTTACTAATTCGTGCCAATAGAGGCACGCTTGCGTACAGATACTCAGTTTTATTAAAACAGACTTTCATCGTAAGGTTATAGTGGGCAGTTTTATATCATTTCTTACAATACAGTGCACAATTTACGTAAGGTTTCTTTTAGTGTTGTTAAAACAATACTAAACATGAGATAGAAATTAATCATCAACGACATATGCGAATTCTCTGATGTTATCTATAACGGTTTGACAATGCACATGCAGTTTATTGATTACATGCATGAAGAAAACTTCTTCTGAGTTAAAGCTGTCAAACAAGGTTTGAAGAAGAATAAAATGCCACTACCAGACGATAGCTAATGAAGAAAATACCTTTCTGACTATTTTGGCACGATGCGCTCTCCCCATAGAAAAATACAAAAGCTTCGAGATGCATCTGCTGCCTGGCAGTCTATTAAACCAGGAAAAAAAAAATTCCGCAGAAGTTAGCACTTTTTCCACATGCGACTGTTCTGGGTTGAGAAGTGAAGCTAATTATGTTCATAGTTCCATTAAATTGATAACTTCAGCAGACAGCAGAATTGCGTTTTAAAAACTGTAGCAGCGAATGTAATAGAACTCACGGCGGCTTATCCAAAGTGCGCAACGCTTACCGTTATGCTACTACCTGCCACGTAGCTACAGCAGCTCCAGAATTCAACAACAGTTCCTCCTGAACTTCCGCATTCCACAGTGCTGTGAGATAATGCATATGGCCAGATCTAGACTTCTGAGAGACAGACAATTACAGCTTTTCTTTTGCACTGCACGACGGTTTCAACGAAGGGGTAGCGCAACAGAGTAGCTCAAATGGAAAGGAATACTTCCCATTTAAATTTCTGCATCCTACACTGTTGGCAGTTCTGTGTAGGTGGCAGTTACGTTATTTTATTTTGGTGTTTAATTATAGTATCGAATGGATAGCCGAGGCAGCTAGTTCGTGGCGATTCGGTCAACCAAGTAAATGAATGTACTGAACATGCTACCAACCACTACAGGGAGCCTGTGTGTCAGAATTCTCATCGAGTGTGCCGCATCGGAGTTACGATAGAAAAATTAGTTATAGAGAAGAAGGTTTGGTGGTCTGTTGGATTGATGATAGGTTCGTATACTGACGGTCTAGGTTCGATTCCAACTTCTGCCAGTGCTTTTGATAGGGAGAGACAGATTCTATTCGCTTCTGGCTACGCCAAGTGGAGAAGGTGTAATGGTATTATGGTCTGAAATTTACGTTAAACATGATATTCCTTCTCTACCAAGTAGACATTAGGTTGAACCTCTATCACCAGTATCCTTTCTTAGTCTAGTTATTAATTTCTAGTGATGAAACAAACGCTATGTAGTGTCACAGGACACTTACTCCATCCTTTATTTGAGCTTCTGTATGCCGATAAAATGGTTTCTGATCTGGGAAAGCAACTCAGACCGCCCTTAACTCGGAATTTGTTCCCTCCGTGACAATACAGCTTGACTACAATTTGTTGTTTGTTCAGAACTGCAGATTCCTCAACATCTCCCATATTGCGCGTGAATGGGTTCGAATCCTGGCCCGGTACTAAGGTTTTCATTGTGAATTATCAACCTCTAGCATGAGAACACCTATCTGCTGGTGGATAATAATTTTGATTTTTAATACATTTCCATTCGTTGTCAACAGTAACTATATGTGATGTTTTTGACTCCCTGTGGGCCATATAACTATTTGCGAGATCACTGTAAGTTCAAGGATGTTATTCCGAGCTGCTGGTGCAGAAAACTTCGGTAGCTGACGTCTGTTTGTGTGTAGTCAACAACGATATGTGTGGGGTTCGATTACCAGTCAGCACTGAACTCTTCATCATATTATTTCTAGTTCAAACATGCTCACGTGTCGCTGCTGGTGTAACAAACCCATATTTAACGTTCGTTTTCTCTAGAATATATCAGTGATAGGTGCCGTGTTGGAGTCCATTAAAAATGTTTACGTTATGTAATTTAAAGTTGATATTTACTAACTGATACTGTCTAAAATCGAGGTATATCACTCTCTGTATGCCTAGTCAGGAATGGCTATTAGTTTTCGTCAGTCACGAAGTCCTAGTCTACGTGACCTGGGTTTGAATCCATATGCAGAACGAGACGGTTCGTCGTGTCATTTGAAGTTCATGCATATTCTCAACTAGCTGCTCGTGAATAACTTAACTTTTTAATGTCATTTGTGTTAAATAACAGGTACGGTATATTAGAGGACCTGCTAGACAGCTGCGTTATGTGGGTTGCATGCATATCAGGGGAAATGCAATTCATGTCGTTCGGATACTTTTGAACATGACTGTACATAGCGAGCAACTGCGGTCCTATCGCGCTTCCCTGGGGCACTCCTGACGATTCTCGTTTCTGATGAGCTGAACACTCGTCGTCGATGGCAACGTACTGGGTTCTTTTACGTAAGAAGTCTTCGAGCTACTCATATATCTGGGGACCTATTTCACATGATCGCCCCTTCGTTGACAGTCTGCAGTGGGCAACGTGTCAAATGTATTCGAGAAATCTAAAAGTATGAAATTTGCCTGTATCCTTCACCCATAGTAAGCAGAATATCACGTGAAAAAGGTGAAAACTGAGTTTCGCATGAGTGTTGCTTTCTGAAACGGTAATAATTCGTCGAAATAAGGTTCTCGGTCTCAAGAAAATTTATTATATTCGTACTGAGATTTCCTAAGTATTCAGCAGCATACCTGTGTCCTAATCCAGCATGCAATAACCACTCACAGATGGAAGGTGGCAAGATACAGCACTAGCTGTGGACAGTATGTAAAGTGACTACCAAGTCTTTCGCGACGGAGTTCTTGCATAAAAGGGGTAAAACTGATGAACATGACGGAGGTAGTCATCGAAAGCTCGGGATTTTATCCAAATTTGACGGGGCAAGTAAACCGAGAACTTGTTATCCAAGTATATAAAGTGTGCCAGTATGGCGTGGAGGAAGGAGGGGGGACGGCCGATACAGTCGTAGTCGTAATGCGGAAACGGAGCTGTTTATGTGACATCCAAAAGGGTATCAGCATTACAGGCTTTCGAGCCAAGGGTCGAAGCATTTCCCAAATGGCTAAGTTTGTAAACCGTTCGCGTACTGCTGTTGTTAAAGTTCACTGTGAATGTCAAAATGGCGCTATCCACAATCGACGCCAAGTCAACTTTGGTGCACCACAGGCCATTTATAACGGCTGCAATAGACGTGTCCGGGCGAACAAATGTGTAATTGTTGAGCACCTGACCGTCCAGATGAAGAAAAGCGCTACCAACAGTTCTCCTCAACGTCCATTCAGTGAACGATGCGTATGACCCTCCACACCTGGCGCTTGGTTCATGCATCCATGCTGGTTACTGTTGATCAGCGACGGAGGACGAAATTAGCACGCCAGTACCGCAGATGTGCGTCCACTGATTGGCCACAGGTGACCTTTTCACGTGACTCACATTTTATGCTGCATTAGAGAGATGGCCGTTGACGTGTACAACGTGAAACATCTGAAAGTAAAGAGTGTGATTTCCTGATGAATGTTTCTTTGCCATTGCATATCCGATCTTGTCATTCTGAGAAGCACAATGAATCAAAATACGAATGCATATATCCTTGTGGACCGTGTCCATCCCTGCATACAGTTTGTTTCTCCTCGGCACGATGGCATCTACTAACAGACAATGCAACACGTCATGTACGTTGCGTTGTACGTGTATGGTTTAAAGAACAGTAGGATGAGTTTATTGTACTCTCCTGGCCACCAATCGAGAATGTGTTGAACCACTTCAATTGTACTGTTCACGCTAGGGATTTTCTACTGAGAAACCTAGAGCAGCTGGGCACGTTACTGGATTCGGCCTGGCTCCACATCCCCGTCGGTACCTTCCAGAAACTCATTGGCTCTCTACCTGCACGTCTTGCGGCAGTCCACGTTCCAAAGGTGATTATTCAGACTTTTGCCAGGTGGTCGGCGTGACTGGGGAGTGCATGTGTTTACAATGAACAGCCTTGTTACAGTCTTCTTTACTCAGTGCAGGCGTCTCGTCAATTGAACACATGAGACCTGGACTTACGTACAGACATCGAAAAAATAACGGTGTTAGTGCAGTATAACCACAAAAATTAAAATTTCTTGAAGGGCAGTGTGATGCACGGCATTGGTGCTGGTATCCTGTCGGTGTAACGCTATTGGATACAGGGGGAGGGTTACGGGTGTGAGAGAAGGTAATTCCGGGAATAATTTCATTGCCCGCGGGACTGGATGCTGACGTCAGCGATTCCGGCAAAATATGATGCTGATATCATGTGTTCTAAGGATGCTGATGCTGATGTCAGCGGAATTGTTACACGTTGTCTCCTTGCGCCTTTCTTACATCATCAGCTAATACGACACACTAAATTTCAATCTAGTTATCTCCTAAACGTCATTTCAAAATCAACCTTTGTTAAAGTAACAAATCATAAATTAAATAACCATGGCCAGAAAACCATGTTTGTCAGTTTGTCTTTTCTTAGGGGACTGCAATTCGTAAGAATGTAATACACAATTACGTGCAGTAGCGGCTGTTGTGTAAGATTGGTTCAAATGGCTCTGAGCGCTATGGGACTTAACATCTTAGGTCATCAGTCCCCTAGAACTTAGAACTACTTAAACCTAACTAACCTAAGGACATCACACACATCCATGCCCGAGGCAGGATTCGAACCTGAGACCGTAGCAGTCGCGCGGTTCCAGACTGTAGCGCCTAGAACCGCTCGGCCACCCCGGCCGGCTTTGTGTAAGAACCCAAGAGCACGTGAATATCCTAATTTTTGGCACCTTACAGGTTTATTGGTTATTTTTCTTTGAATGTTGTTACACGTGATGTAGATACAGTAATCTGAAATACACGGCACTAAATCTACGTCAATATGCGACATTCCTACACCAGTAGACAGCGTGGAACGCGGCATCAGGATTAGCTCTCCACGGTTTAACCCTCTATTGCCCTAATTATTATTTCCTGTAGAAAAAAAATATTTATATGCACAGAATGTTAGAGAATAATGTATTTAACACATATAAGGTGAATTTTTGTTTTTGAAATAATTTATTTTTTAAAAATAGTTCTGTGACTGGAGGTCATTGTGGGCAGTTACATTATTTGTTCAGTCTTCTACAAATAATTTAGTATTTCTAATTCGAGACAAGAATGGAGCTGCATGTTACGGTAAAATTGAAATTAAGTAAAGAATAATGAGATAACAATTAATTACAGATAAAAACATATGCAATATAATAATTAAAAAAATACAAACTTAAAAATTCCAGAATGAGATTTTCACTCTGCAGCGGAGTGTGCGCTGATATGAAACTTCCTGGCAGATTAAAACTGTGTGCCCGACCGAGACTCGAACTCGGGACCTTTGCCTTTCGCGGGCAAGAAGCTCTCCTGCGAACCTTGCAGAACTAGCACTCCTGAAAGAAAGGATATTGCGGAGACATGGCTTAGCCACAGTCTAGGGGATGTTTCCAGAATGAGATTTTCACTCTGCAGCGGAGTGTGCGCTGATATGAAACTTCCTGGCAGATTAAAACTGTGTGCCCGACCGAGACTCGAACTCGGGACCTTTGCAGGAGAGCTTCTGTAAAGTTTGGAAGGTAGGAGACGAGGTACTGGCAGAAGTAAAGCTGTGAGTACCTGCCGTGAGTCGTGCTTCGGTAGCTCAGTTGGTAGAGCACTTGCCCGCGAAAGGCAAAGGTCCCGAGTTCGAGTCTCGGTCGGGCACACAGTTTTAATCTGCCAGGAAGTTTCAAACTTAAAAATTGATTTTAATGTCAGCAATTTTCTGGTTATTTTTAGTTTCTGACATGAACTACTGAGTATGAAAATAATAAAAAAAAAAACAGAATTTGGTGTGAAGCAAAGATGCACTTTACATTTTGTGCAAAACGCTTTTGGTGCACCATTACATCCTGGTTTTTTGCAACGACCTCTTTTTTCTGAAAATTGAGGCCAGTGGCCAATTCCACCCTTCCTCACTTCTTTTTCAGGCAGTGGTGCTGCTGACCCAGTCTTCTTCTTCAACTGAATTGCAGTTTCCATTGACGAACTTCTAGGTCCTCCCCTTTTTTTCTGTCCATCCTTATTCTGTTTGCAAAGACAAGCAGCAACAGTAGCTTTGAAGTCCAATAGGCTGAGCTGATCTAATTTCCTCACATTACACTCTGTACAATCTCTTCTGTATAGCAGCCAAGCATTGACTACAGTCAGATCAAGCAAGTGAAATACAATTCTCAAATACCATTTCTTCGACCGGATCTTGATGCGATACAATGCTATCAGTGAGTCCAACAGATCAATACCACCCATGCACTGATTGTAATAATGAACAATACTGGGGCATTCAACATTTAATTTTTCTTTCTTTGTACGGTCCCATCTCTCCACTGTTGATGTTGGATGAGCACCAGCAAAAGTACTGAGCAAATGAACAGGCTTGTTATCATACCATTTTACTGCACTCAAAGTAATGCCATCAATTTTAGATAAATGTTCCTCATAACTCCCTCGACCCCTCTTTTTCATGACTTTGCCAGAAGTGAACATACAGCCTTTGAGCCGATTAGGTCTCACAGTTCCTAAAGACTGAATACCCATCTTTTCTAGTTCAACTTCTAACCGAACTCCTGTGAACCAATTATCAAAATACATGTGTTTAGGTATTACAGAAGCCTATCTGAGAACAACATTTCCACTCACACCTACATCAGGTAAGGGTGGGTCATGTTTCACTTTCCCTAAATATATCTCTAAATTATGTGCAATTCCATGTGAATCACACAAGACAGATGCTTTGTGACCCCACTTTTTAGGTTTATTTTTGACATAATTTTTCAAGGTGTCTCTTCCCTTGAAAGGAATCATCTGTTCATCCACTGACAAATTTTCAACCAATGGCTCCAGAAAGGGTCTGATCTTGTACAATGCGTCAGCTTGATCTATAGTTTCGTTATCATTGAAATGGAGTCCTAATTTTAGCTGCTCCCACCTATTGAGGCTCATTACATCAGCAACAGTTGGAATCCGAATAGTAGTTTTCCAATACATACGAGACGATGGAAGTCCATAAATGGACATGTACATACAACAACCAAAAATTGTTCAATCTCATTTTTATCAGTGTTTATTGGTTTAGAAATGTCTTTCGGTATTGCATATAAGTTGGTTTGATCTACAGCATTTTCCACCATTTTATCATCTAACAACTGCCTAAAATAGGTCATAGGTAGGTGAGGTTCTTCCGGTGCACAAGGGAGACAACACTTCCATGGTTGAACAGGACGAATAATACGATTGCTAGAACGTCTCCAATCATAATGGACTTGAAATTCATCACTAACATTCTCGTTATCACTTTGATTATTCACAAGTACAGCAATATCACCGTCCTCTGCACTATCATTATCACTCTCGCCTATAATTATGTCACCTTGACGCTTTTCTACTATCTCAATATCATCCTCACTATCTGAATCTAAGACAGAATCTTCTGATTCATACCAGGAGTCGTTCTAACTTCATATTCTTCACCTTTCTTACGTTTTACATAAAACTTATTGGGCTCCAAGACTCTGTAACAAAGTGAGGTTATGATTCCATTATTGCCCAAGGTGACTTCAGAGAAACGGACCCAAATTTGCTCATAGCACATGCAATATTTATCATTACATGAAATGCAGTGTTTATAATGAAGAATGATACTTACATTTCTAACTAAGTATTTTTGTTTCTTGAAAAATGACAATAGCATCACTGTAAATAATAGCTAAACTTGCACCAGCACAGGTAGACGACAAATGACTGCAGTCCAACATTCAATGCTATCTACCAAAGATAATATTATTCTGGTGACAGTGCAAACAACCTAAATATAAAGCAGCCATATTGTAACACTCAAGTCACACTGGTCAAGGAAGAAATAACGATCCCAATGCGAAATATTACGATAAAATTTGATGTGACTTCAGAGTCACAGTGGGCAGTAAAGGGTTAAGGAGCTTTTGCACATGCCCAACTGGCATGACGTAATTGCCTTACGGCCCAATTTGACAAACAACATCCCAGATTTTCGGCGTGATCATCTGGCCCTTACCATTCAACTAGAAGTTTACGGCGATGTTACCAGATCGTATCAGACTGCAGCAAACTTTTATCCCCGTTTCCTTGACATAAATTGCGTTAGACTGTAGCATACACCTCAGATACGCCAGTTCATTCATCATATAATAAAATTAGATCTGAAATCGGTATATATCATAGTTACAGTGATGTTGTTGTTGTTGTGGTCTTCAGTCCTGAGATTGGTTTGATGCAGCTCTCCATTGGAAAGAGAGTATTCCAATCAACATTGTCAAAAGCTAGAATCGTAGGTTTGCCTTTCCTTAATCTATTTTCTAAGATAAGTCATAGGGTCAGTATTACCTCACGTGTTCCCATATTTCTACGGAATCCAAACCGATCTTCCCCGAGGTCGGATTCTACCAGTTTTTCCATTCGTCTGTAGAGAATTCGCGTTAGTATTTTGCATCCGTGACTTGTTAAACTGATTGTTCGGTAATTTTCACATCTGTCAGCACCTGCTTTCTTTGGGATTGGAATTATTATATTCTTCTTGAAGTCTGAGGGCATTTCGCCAGTATCATACATCTTGCTCACCAGTTGGTAGACTTTTGTCGGGACTGGCTCTCCCTAGGCCGTCAGTAGTTCTAATGGAATGTTGTCTACTCCTGGGGCCTTGTTTCGACGCAGGTCTTTCAGTGCTCTGTTAAACTCATCACACAGTACCGTATCTCCCATTTCATTTTTATCTACATCCTCTTCCATTTCCGTAGTATTATCCTCAAGTACATCACCCTTGTATAGACCCTCTATATACTCCTTCCACCTTTCTGCTTTACCTTCTTTGTTTAGAACTGGGTCTCAATCTGAGCTCTTGATATTCATACTAGTGGTTCTCTTTTCTCTAAAGGTCTCTTTAATTGTTCTGTAGGCAGTATCTATCTTACCCCTAGTGAGATAAGCCTCTACATCCTTACATTTGTCCTCTAGCCATCCCTGCTTAGCCATTTTGCACTTCGTGTCGATATCATTTTTCAGACGTTTGTATTCCTTTTTGCCTGCTTCATTTACTGCATTTTTATATTTTCTCCTTTCCTCAATTAAATTCAATATTTCTTCTGTTACCCAAGGATTTCTACTAGCTCTCGTCTTTTACCTACTAGATCCTGTGCTGCCTTCACTACTTCATCTCTCAAAGCTACCCATTCTTCTTCTACTGTATTTCTTTCCCCCAATCCTGTCAATTGTTCCCTTATGCTCTCCCTGAAACTCTGCACAACCTCTGGTTTAGTCAGTTTATCCAGGTCCCATCTCCTTAAATTCCCACCTTTTTGCAGTTTCTTCAGTTTTAATCTATAGATTAATCTATAGTTATATAAAAACCTATTTTGTGGGGTTATGGATGAGTTACGCTATATTAAGTTTTGAATTTTATCATGCAGTTATCCATTCGAGGCGCTCAGACCGTAAAGCACATAATCGTCGATTGTGAGACTGTAGCATTTATTCATGTTTCTGACATCTGTTGATCTTATGTTGCGTCCGGTTTATGTGTCCTGTAGGCCCACATTATACATATGAACATTGCCGAAGAGTTGTCTCCCTGGTTTCTCTGATATTCACTAAAATGTGGGATCCAAACGGCTCGTTTGTACTCTAGTCACGTTACCGTGTTAGTAGATAGAAGTACTCGAGTTTAATCATTTCCACACGCGGCGGTTTATGTTTGCAGCTGGTTATTTACTGTACAGGAACAGGCTTTCGCGTGAGGTGTCAAAAGTTAGCCGCAAAAGAACTAGGACCTCGTAGACTATATCCTTTGACTGAGAAAGTGGCAAAATCAAATAAGCATGACTATAAGTAAATATTTAACAAAGGAGTGTATCGTAACACTAAGTTGTTGTGGGGGTGCAGTCTACGAATGTCTTATTTTCAGCCTGGAAGTTAATTCATTAATTAATATAATTGTTAGTGATCTTGTACGTTTGTAGGAAAAATTAAAAAAAGCACAGACTCCCACTTACACAAAAATGCAAAAATGGGAATAGCAGAAGCTTAAACATTATTCTGTCCTTGCCCTAAACTGTACTTAATTATGCACAAAACATCAAAATTCCACAAAAACAATTCTTTCTCTTTTGAAACAAGGTATGCATATTATTATTTCTTTACTTTCTCAGACGTTAAGTCTGGTTAAAAATGGAAAGTGACGCGGACCTTGATCAAGCGTCACTTCCTTTTAACTGTACGGTATATGTTACATTGCATTTAGGAACTTTCGGGTAATTGAACAAGTGTCAATAATTACAGATTTCTGTTGTTGTATATATAAGTTTGGATGTAGCTGTATTGCATTGATGTACTGGTGGATATTGTGTGGTATGACTCCTGTAATTGATAGTATAATTAGTATAATGTCAACTTTATCCTGATGCCACATGTCCTTGACTTGCTCAGCCAGTTGGATGTATTTTTCAATTTTTTCTCCTGTTTTTTTTTTGTATATTTGTTGTATTGGGTATGGATATTTCGATTAGTTGTGTTAATTTCTTCTCTTTATTGGTGAGTATGATGTCAGGTTTGTTATGTGGTGTTGTTTTATCTGTTATAATGGTTCTGTTCCAGTATAATTTGTATTCATCGTTCTCCAGTACATTTTGTGGTGCATACTTGTATGTGGGAACATGTTGTTTTATAAGTTTATGTTGTAAGGCAAGCTGTTGATGTATTGTTTTTGCTACATTGTCATGTCTTCTGGGGTATTCTGTATTTGCTAGTATTGTACATCCGCTTGTGGTGTGATCTACTGTTTCTATTTGTTGTTTGCAAAGTCTGCATTTATCTGTTGTGGTATTGGGATCTTTAATATCATGCTTGCTGTAATATCTGGTGTTTATTGTTTGATACTGTATTGCAATCATGAATCCTTCCGTCTCACTGTATTATTGCCTTTTCTTAGCCATGTGTTGGATGCGTCTTGATCGATGTGTGGCTGTGTTAGATGATACGGGTGCTTGCCATGTAGTGTTTTCTTTTTCCAATTTACTTTCTTGGTATCTGTTGATGTTATGCGATCTAAAGGGTTGTAGAAGTGGTTATGAAATTGCAGTGGTGTAGCCGATGTATTTATATGAGTGATTGCTTTGTGTATTTTGCTAGTTTCTGCTCATTCTATAAAGAATTTTCTTAAATTGTCTACCTGTCCATAATGTAGGTTTTTTATGTCGATAAATCCCCTTCCTCCTTCCTTTCTGCTTAATGTGAATCTTTCAGTTGCTGAATGTATGTGATGTATTCTATATTTGTGGCATTGTGATCGTGTAAGTGTATTGAGTGCTTCTAGGCCTGTGTTACTCCATTTCACCAATCCAAATGAGTAGGTCAATATTGGTATAGCATAAGTATTTATAGCTTTTGTCTTGTTTCTTGCTGTCAATTCTGTTTTCAGTATTTTTGTTAGTCTTTGTCTATATTTTTCTTTTAGTCCTCCTTTAATATTTGTATTATCTATTCCTATTTTTGTCTGTATCCTAGATATTTATAGGCATCTGTTTTTTCCATCGCTTCTATGCAGTCGCTGTGGTTATCTAATATGCAATCTTCTTGTTTAGTGTGTTTTCCCTTGACTACGCTATTTTTCTTACATTTGTCTGTTCCAAAAGCCATATTTATATTATTGCTGAATACTTCTGTTATCTTTAGTAATTGGTTGAGTTGTTGATTTGTTGCTGCCAGTAGTTTTAGATCATCCATGTTTAGCAAATGTGTGATTTTGTGTGGGTATGTTCCAGTAATATTGTATCCATAATTTGTATTATTTAGCATGTTGGATAGTGGGTTCAGAGCAAGGCAGAACCAGAAAGGACTTAATGAGTCTCCTTGGTATATTCCACCCTTAATCTGTATTGGCTGTGATGTGATATTATTTAAATTTGGTTGGAGATTAAGTGTGGTTTTCCAATTTTTCATTACTATGTTTAGGAACTCTATCAATTTAGGATCTACTTTGTATATTTCCAATATTTGTAGTAACCATGAGTGGGGTACACTATCAAAAGCTTTATGATAAACAATGTATGCATAGTGTAGCGACCTTTGTTTAGTTTTAGCTTGATATGTCACCTCTGCATCTATTATCAGTTGCTCTTCACATTCTCATGCTCCTTTGCAACAGCTGTTTTGTTCTTCGTTTATAATTTTGTTCTGTGTTGTATGTGTCTTTAATTTCTGTGTAATGACTGAAGTTAATATTTTGTATATTGTTGGTAGGCATGTTATGGGGCGATAACTAGCTGGGTTTGCTGTGTCTGCTTGATCTTTAGGTTTCAGATAAGTTATTCCATGTGTAAGTGTATCAGGGAATGTGTATGGGTCTGCAATGTAACTGTTAAATAATTTAAATAGATGTGAATGTGTTGAGGTGAATTTCTTTAGCCAGAAATTTGCTATTTTATCTTTTGCAGGGGCCTTCCAATTGTGAGTAGAAATAACTGCTTGGGTGACTTCATGTTGCAAAATTATCACTTCAGGCATTTGTGGTATCATCTTGTGTGTATCTGTTTCTGCTTGTATCCACCGTGCATACCTGTTATGCTGTACCGGGTCTGACCATATGTTGCTCCAGAAGTGTTCCATGTCTGTTATGTTTGGTGGATTGTCTATCTTAATGTGTGTGTTATCTATTGTCTGGTAAAATTTCTTTTGGTTTGTGTTGAATGTTTGGTTTCGTTTCCTTCTATTTTCACTTTTTTTTGTATCTTCTAAGTCGTTTGGCCAATGCTTGCAATTTCTGCTTCTTTTCATCTAATTGCTCTATCGCTTCTTGTTGTGAGATTTTTACCTAACCTTTTTCGTTTTTTTTTCTGACATTTCATTTCTTATAAATTGCGTTAGCTGTCCGATGTCTTTTCTCGGTTTTTCTATTCTGATCTGTAGCCTGTGTTGCCATGCTGGTTTTGTGGGTTTCTTCTGTTTCTTCTGATCTCTGCCTAGTGTGTATATTTAGTGTAGTGAGTGCTCCTATATAAACCAGTAGTTGTAACTCTTTCATAGTTGTGTTTTCATTTATTTTGTTGTGTATGATTGTGTTGATAGTCTTTATTGTTGTTTCGACTTGTGGGTTATTTGGTGGTCTATGCAAGAATGGTCTAATGTCTGTATTTGTGTCTTTGTATTCTATATACGTCAGCTGAAATTTTTCTCCTATATCTAACAAGTGTGTCACTTTGTGTTCTATTTGTGCTTGTTCTAGTGGCTGTCTTTAGATTTCGTTTTCTTCTGACTGTTTAATTGATACGTGTTGTTCTTTGTTTGTTTGCTCTGGGATGTTTGAGTCCATTACTGTATTTTCTTCTTCTTCTGATTGCATATTATTTTGTTCCAGTATTTGTTGTACTTGCTGTTTGATGCTTTCTAATTCTGACGGGGGTATCCTGTTATTTTTGATTATTACACGGATCTGATCAGCTAGTCGTTGTTCTGTTAAAAATTTTAATTCTGGGTATCTGGTAATAAATGTTGTGTATACTTGTGATCTGTATCCAGTTGTGTTGGTTCATAGGTTTGTTGCTTGGTATTAACAGAACATGAGGTGTCGATTAACTTCATCTGACAATCTCATCCTCTGTCTTTGTTTTCCTTCTAGGTTGGTTGCAGGAAGCATATACTGCAAAACACCTCTATTTGGATTTGAATCATTTTCCAGTTGGCTAGCAGAGGCGTTACCATTGTGGGCGGGCATACGATTCAAGCGTCATCCCCGACCATGACGGTGCTTGTCCGAGGCTTCTTTAGTTCTATCCTGAACCAACTAATCACACTATTAGTGGTTTGTTCTTTTCGTCGCCTTTTACGACTGGCAGAACATACCGCAGGCCTATTCTTTTCCTGGGCCTCCACAGGAACTATTATTATTATTATTATTTTTATTACTATTACTATTATTATTATTATTTGCAGTGGCTGTAGTTGTATAAATATGTTGATAAGCATAACTGTTATACAGCATATGCTACTGTTAATTTCACACTCTCATATTTATTTGAATCTAAAAAATTTGTGAAGACCCTGAACCTATACTCACGAACCACCTAATTACATGGCCGAATACTAACACTTATATTTCCACTGCTAACCCGCTTAACGATTCGACTTAACTCATCTGAGAACTGCAGCGCCGCTATTTATAACCGACTCATGAACCAGTACAAGCCACCTTGAGAAATGTCACTTGTGAATCTCTCAAACTCAAATAGGTTATCAGTATTTTGCTGCTTTGGTAAAGACTATGATGTTAAAACAAGTGGTAGTTCCTTCCACTTACACCCGTAACAGATATCTTTACTTACTGCGATCCCTAGCTAAATTTCAAAGAATTGCTGGAATCAGTTCAAACTTCCTACAAAGATCTGGGGTAATTAGTAATAATTTTTCCAGGGTATTCGAGGGAATATTGGTCTATTGTTGTTTGTGGCTCCCGTGGGTTAAGCGTAACTACACATTAAACATGCCCCAAATCAACACGACCATTCGGTTGTTTCCTAGCCGTAGATTTCCCACAGTATTAAATCCGGCCTTTCGTCACCACATCGTGGAGGGTGATTGGCTATGGTCTGCATGCCATCGCGTTCTCACATCCGATGTAGTTTCATATTCATATTTCTGGAACGGTTTTAGTGGGGTTTTCGCTGGTTGGTACCGCTGCAAACGTTTGAAGATGACTAACTTCGACGATGGCGAAACGGTGACGACCTATGAGCCGAAAAGCATCCCTACTTCGTCCATGTCGTAGTAGCAGATCAAGCTAAAAAAATTAATTTTTCATTCTGGGAAAGATCTGCTTGTACAGTTTGGACAAGTACGATGTCATAGCAAGTGAAGTTTGATCTAAAAATCTCACAGTATTTCTTTTATAATAATATAAGCAATCTATTCAGTTTTTAATCCAAGTACGCTACTGTACAATACACAATAAAACGTCTACAAAGAAAGACTTCAAGAGAGTGAGATAACGGGTCCTATGTACATGAGTATAGTTTTGTTAAGTTACAATGTATATCAGGACAAGTTTTATTCACTGATTACACACCCTATTGAAAAGCGTCTTTACTCTTGCAGTATTCTGTTGCTGATAAAACACTTCGTCTATTCCTTTGTTTCCCCCACGCTTTCTGCAAACATAACACCGAAGTTTACCTTGTAGCTTTGTTCCAATTAGTCACGATTAACTCCGACACAACTGCACTCGAATGGAGTCACGTAGTTTTCTCCCACACTGTTGAGCGAGCTGTTTGTTAGTAACTACGGGCACGAGCAGGATTCCTCTCCGTTCACTCAGTTAACTGGCTCATAACGTATTTGCTACAGCTTACAAATTTTGTTACTAAGGATGAATGATCACGAAGGATTAGCCTTCCCTCATTGAGCACGAACACGCTTGTGCGACCTGAATGCTTCTGCGTGTGGGAATTGTCTCAAGAAAGACTATCTCTCTGCCTGCACAGACTGTTCTGTGTCCGCTGCTTCGCAGGTAAATACCTAGTCCGCTGCTTCACAGGTAAATATCTAATCTTTAAACTAAGATTTTGTGATGAAACTCACTTTTTTCAGAGCTTTAGCGAATAGTCTACCCACTAGCACCACTTGGCTGCTCACTAACATTCCAGTTCGCTGAAGATTTTGTAATACTTCTTCGTGCTTCATTTGTTTCTTCTGAAGCTGAACAAAAAAGCTCCGTTAAGGAAGTTTTGTAGTGAAATTCGGGGTTGTAACATGCTCATGATTTTTATTAGAAACATGTACTATGGTTTTGTATGTGATCCTCAAAGAGATGAGCACGCAGATGAGGTTAGGTACCACGAAAATAACTTTAGCGAGCTATGTAATAATGTAAAGAAGGTCCTGCAGAACCTAACATTCTAGAAAATGAGACTCGAAGGAAAGAGCTGACTGGTCGTTTCACAAATATGCTGAAACATGACTAGACTTTTTAAGAAATACCTGACACTTCCTGGCTGATCAAAACAGTGTGGCATGTTGGAACTCGAATCAGGGAGTTTTGCTAACGTGAATGAACATTTCTTAGACACCTTGCTGCGAAAATATGAAGATATAAGCATGAATAAAGGAAATGGATGAATATGAACATATTTGCGTATTTATTTTATTTTTTATAAATTTTCCACTTTTGGATGTGTAGTTATCGCCGTAGGGAACTTAAATACACGAACCGGAAATGATGGTTGACGAAACACACTTTATTGCTAATAACACTGCACAAGCTAAAAGCACATATTTACAGTTCAGTCGTTAAGTCAGAGTGCTGGAAACAAAGAGTGCCAGGGAGGTTACTTTGTCAGAGGTTCTACGTTTGTAATGCTTTTTGATTGCTTCACCATCTGCAGTCTCCACAAAGCCCCCCCCCCTCCTCCCATAGTACGGAGCACAGCTGAAAGAAAGAACATTGCCTTCACTCAGTCCTGAATGTAATCCTGTAATTACCATGGTGGACGGCGGGGGTGGCCGAAACAGGAGTGCTGTGCTTCGTCTGGACGCGTGGGTGTGAACACAGCTGGAGGCAATATTTGTTGTTCGTTGAGGTGCGGTGAAGAGGAGAGAGGCTTCCCTGGTGTGTTCACAGTGAATGGCGCGTGAGTGAGTCGATCGTCGTTGTAGGGGTCGCCAGCTTATTGGCTAGAAACCCCTTTGCCAGGATGAATGCAGAGCAACCTGGGTGATGTCGCTAGACACAATAGAATGAAATACTACTTCATTTATTTCTCTGTGTACAACTAACTGCCGTATCTTCAGCGGCGGCTGGTGACTTAGCAAGTAAGCGAAGAACCTACTCAACTCAGTGGCTGGCTCAGGTTGCTATAGCTCGCTACATCAGCCCTGCACGGAGGACAGTGACTCCTAGTAAACCAGGTTGCCGCCTGTGCTGTGGAAGGCACGTCCTGTCGGAAGCTCTGTGCGGAGATGTGACCACGGCATATGTACGTTGTGTCTCACACGCCGTTCTGAGAGTCCTCTGACATTCACAGGTCACTGCCCGTGTTGTCCCACCAGATGGACCACGACGTAGGATGCTGTGAGGTCGTGTTGAATGCTGATCCTGGTCCACAGGTCGGTAGGCCATCTGTCCCAAGCGAAGCTGGATCTTAGAGCAGTCTGTGTCCCTGGCTGGCACGTTGATGGTAGGCCAGTGGACTATCCATCAGCGGGGGCTGCTACTAGATGCTGTCTTTTATCACCCGCGGCTACCGATCGGTATTCATCTCGTAAGAGTATGACCGGTACTGTAGCAGTCTCATACACAAGGTATCACAATACAATCATCAGGGAATCGAGTGTGAACGACATGAATTCCATCAATCCTACTGATTGGAGTATTTATGGTTTCGAGGAGAGGCTTTGTTTTTTTGACGCCATTCGTCATGACTGAATCGGTTCCGCTCTGTACGAGTTGTGTTCCGTTCTTCTACATTTGTTTCAGCTGTTTCTTTCAGTGTGTTAACTGCTGTGGTGAACCCCCTGAGATGCATTGTTGTGTCCGTCCTCTGTAGCGTTTCTTACACGATGTTATGAGGGTAACTGAGACAGGTTGGTCTGCAATCATCAAACAATATTCTGCTGAGCTTGCAACAGAAGTGTTGATATCGCTCTCTTGTGAGTGATAAACTGTGTCGTAATGTTTACTCCTGGCAGCTACCTCATGTTGATACTTCCGTGTGCTTGAGTAATGCTGTTCCGTTCGATCTCAGAAAATTCCCTTACTGAAAGACTTCCCTTCAATAGAAAAAAATTACGAAATATGTTCTTTCTTAACCTAGTCAACTATCTTCCGTTTTTATATTTTTTCTGAACCTCTGGTTCCTGTAACCACAAAAAAATCTTATTCCGTTTTAATATTGTCTTGTTACATTGTATTCATACACTGTCCACTCCAAAATTTCTTGTTTCCTCGCATGAATCTACTCCATGGAAATTTCGTGAATAGTTGCTTCTTTTGAAAGAGTTATTAAAATATAAACTCAGTTTTCCTGTTCCCTAGCTGTTGGTTCTGGAGCCATTGCAAATGCAGTGATAAATGAAAAGAAAGCTGATTAGGAATTAGAATGTCAGGATTGCTAGTTCTGCAACATCTGCAGGAGAGCTTCTGTTATGTTTGGAAGGTGGGAGACGAGGTACTGGCAGAAGTAAAGCTGTGTTTGGGTAGCTCAGTTGGTAGAGCACTTGCCCGTGCTGAGTTTGAGTCTTGGTCCGGCACACAGTTATAATCTGCCAGGAAGTTTCATATCAGTGCACACACTGCTGCACAGTGAAGTTCTCATTCCTAAAAAAAAGAGATAATTTGCCAATGGAAAAGAGAACTGACGATGGAATGAAAAAACTGAAAAGAAGCAAAAAATAATCGATTTCTGTCCAAGTAATTTTGATAGTGAAACTAGCTAAGTAATTAAAAATGAAATACTTTCTTAGAGTATTCATGATTGATGAATTACCCAATAAACCAAAAGGTGTTGAATGTGGATGATAAATTTAGATATTTCTAATTATGTTGGTTCTCACTGGATCTGTTGTTATAAAAATAAAAAACAATTTGTGTGTGATTCATTTGGCGGAAATATTCCTGAAAAGCTGGATAACATCCTGGTTCAAGTGAGTTGTGTATAATGTTCAATGAATTCAAAGTTTTGATGAACTAACTTGTGGTCATTTATGTATATTTATTTGAAAACTGTTGTCAGATAATAATAACTTTAATGATGTATTAAATTTAATAAATGACATTTTTTGAAGTAAACTGCACCAGCCTAAAGATGGATGAATACTGAAATAATAAACTTAGGGAAAGTAAAATATGAATTAGAATAAAAATTTATTCAATAATCGAAAGTTTAATTATACTGATTTACTTTATTAAGTAAGGAATTATCTAACATTTATAAACTAACTAAAGGGGATATGATTTTTAAATTTGGAAGATTAGTGGATTTCAAAGATGGTTATGGTGCAGTTACCAAATAATATTTTGCAAATGAGTTAGTGTCAGCTAAACCGACTTATCAATCTTGTTACAAAATCTGAATACACAAGTGTTCTAATGTAGCTCAGTAACTATGTCACTACAGCACATTTTAATGAAAAGAATAATTAATGTATAAATCTAATCTAATTACTTTACAAGAAAGGAAGTAAAGGAAGGTTTTTAAAATTACTTTTCAAAGACAGATTCAACACATACCTAAGTCAAGACTTCCAGCATAAGAAGACACTCATCATTCTGCCAATGGCCTTGTCATAGAGGGTGGAGAAGCAGACAGAGGTTCAGGGCACTCTCTTGTGCTAGGGGTGTGAAACTACCCCTAAAGGTGGAAGAATCAGCAATGATCAATGGCATGAGGAAGCAGAAGAAAGTGGAAACCACTGCATTAAAGACATGTAACATGTATCCACAGGACATGTGGCCTGTAGTTGAAGAAGTGTCATTTGCAAAAGATTTCAGAATAGTCCCCCATTTGGATTTCCAGGAGGAGACTGCCAAGGGGAAGGTCACCACGAGAAAAGATTGGATAATCATAGAAAGGATAATGTTCTAAGAGTTGGGGCATGGTATTTCAGAAGCTTCAACGTGATAGGTAAACAAGAAAAGGCTCATTCTAGACAAAGTAGAGGTCATTGAAGTGAAGTGAAAGAAGACACATATTTCTGGCCAGATGAGTATGGGATAATATCAACAGCAGCAGAAAATGGTATAACAGGAGTGGGATTCGCTGAATAGGAAGATAGGGCGGAGAGTGTGCTACTGTGAACAGTTCAGTAATAGGGTTGTTCTTATCAGAATCGACAGCAAACCAACACTGACAATAGTAATTCAGGTATACATGCCAACGTCGCAAGCTGAAGATAAAGAGATAGAGAAATTGTATGAGGATAGTGAAGGGGTAATATAATATGTAAAGGGGGGTGAAGATCTATTAGTTATGGGAGACTGGAATGCAATTGTATGCGAAGGAGTAGAAGAAAAGGCTACAGGAGAATATCAGCTTGGGAGAAGGAAGGTGAGAGGAGAAAGACTAATTGAGTTCTGCAACAAGTTTCAGCTAGTAATAGCGAATACTTTGTTCAAGAATCACAAGAGGAGGTGGTATACTTGGAAAAAGCCAGGTGATATTGGAAGATTTCAGTTATACTACATCATGGTCAGACACAGATTCTGAAATCAGATACTGGATTTTAAGGCGTTCACAGGAACAGACACAGATCACAATATAGTAGACATTAGCCACGAAGTGGGATACAATAGTACTAAGGAATGACAAGATATGGTTGAAGTTCTCTAAGGCTATAGTTACAACAATAAGGAGTTGTTCACTTGGTAGTACAGTTGAAGAGGAATGGACACCTCTAAAAACGGTCATCACAGAAGTTGAGAAGGAATACATAGATATAAAGAAGGTAAACGCGAAGAAACCATGGATAACAGTAGAAATAATTTAATTGATGAAAGGAGGAAGTACAAAAATGTTCCAAGAAACTTAGGAATACAAAAATACAAATCGCAGAGGAATGAAATAAATAGGAGGGGCAAGGAAGCTAAGACGAAGTGGCAGCAGGAAAATATTGAAGACATCGAAAAAGAAATGATTTTTGGAAGGACAGACTCAGTATACAGGAAAGTCAGAAAACCTTCGGTGACATTAGAAGCTAGGGTAATAACATTAAGAGTTTAACGGGAATTCAACTGTTAAATGCAGAGAAGAGAGCGGATAGGTGGAAAGAATACACTGAAACCCCTACGAGGGGAGAAATTCGTCTGATGTGATAGAAGAAGCGACAGTAGTAGATTTAGAAGAGATATAGGACCCAGTATTAGAATCAGAATTTAAAAGAGCATTGGAGGACTTAAGATTAAATAAGGCAAAAGGGACAGATAACAATCCATCAGAATTTCTAAAATCATTGGGGGAAGTGGCAACAAAACGACTATTCACGTTGGTGTGTAGAATATATGAGTCTGGCAATATACCATCTGACTTTAGGAAAAGCATCATCCATACAATTCCGAAGACGGCAAGAGCTGACAAGTGCGAGAATTATCACACAATCAGCTTAACAGCTCATGCATCGAAGCTGCTTACAAGAATAATATACAGAAGAATGGAAAAGAAAATTGAGGATAGGGTAGATGACGAACACTTTTGGCTGTAGTAACGGTAAGGGCACGAGAGAGGCAATTCTGATGTTGCGGTTAATAGTGGAAACAATGGTAAAGATGGCTTTGTAGGCATCGTAATTTAATAGTGGTCGACTACAAATGACCAATGAATCATACAATAATACCTAAGGTGTACGTTTGATTTTCAACAAACTGTACTACCTAGTGTACATGGCTGTAGAGGTATGACACTATTAGTTACGTAAGCCCATCCGCCATGGCTAAATCATATCACATCTGATGGGAAAATTCGGTTCCTAATTGTCATTAGGCCAAAAACTGCATAGAAAGAAAGCATCACTCACATCGATTTTTAATTGCCGTGAGGCAAAAACCGGATAAAAAGCTTAATTCAAAATCAAATCGGATTATTACTTTCCACGTGACTGGCGCAAAACATGTTCAATGTGCCGTCCATCTTTTTCTGCAAGAAGTTGAAATCGAGAAGAAGCATGTTTAACAACTGACCAAAGTGTTACTGGGGCCACATTCAGAATGTATTGCAAAATGTGTCTTCAAGCAGTTAAGTTTGCAAACGGAACACTGAACACAACATCTTTAAGTCACACGGATAAAGATCAGATGATTGGCGTGGCCAGACTGTAGGGAAATTGCCGCTGATAATTCAAGTATTTCCGAAATGGCGCTTCAGCAGCTGCTTAACTGGATTTTCAATGTGCGAAGGTGCGCCATCCTGCGTAAAAATGATGTCATCCACACATCCACACTGTTGGAGAGCTGGAATGACTTGCTTGAGCAAAAGACACTCATAGTGCTAACCAGTGATGACACAGGTAATGGGACCGGATGTACCCATCTCTTCGAAAAACATGGCTGTTTGATAAATGTTGTCATAAACCCGCACCACACAGTGACCTTTTCAGAATGAAGTGGTACTGCTTGATGTGGGTGTGGATTTTCCTTTACCCATATTCGACTCTCGTGTGTATTGGCATATCCTGTCAGATTGACATTGGCTTTGTCTGTTCACATAACCTTCTATGACAAATCATTGTCCACTTCCATGCGAGCAAGAAATTCGAAATGACAGGTTTCTCTGGCAGGTACTTCAACTGGAAGCAACTTGTGCACATGGGTAGTTTTAAATGGATAGCAAAGAAGGATGTTCTGTAGGATTTTACGCACCATGCTGACGAGTATGTCCAATGTTCGGGCAATTCTCAGTGCACTACACGTTTGTACACCACCACTCGTCTCCTACTTCATAGCTGTGGTCACTGCTTCCTCTGATGTCGAATCAATTCATTTCCTCCCTCTACCAGACTGCATACCAAAAAAACCTGTCTTTTCTAATTTTCGAATTTCCAAATCACTTACTCCATATCCATGGCAGTCATCAGACCAACGCTTTTTTTCAAACCTGTCAGTATCTGGAACTTCTGCAGAGCGACATATGTACAGTCACGATTCCAATAATACAGCTTTACAAGTAGAGAGCGATCCTGCAATGAGACATTCATGGCAACCGTTGCAGTTGCCAAAGGAGGGAAATCTGTGTATCCGGCACCTTTATATCAACTTGAACGGATCGTGCACGTGGCAGGTGTTTTCATTTACGTATTCTGACACAAACAGCGCCCTCTATTGATCAATTTACACATTTTTTTTCGTCTGCCATACATTTTCCCCCTTCTCCAAAAATATTCTGTTGCAATTTGATGTCATTCTGACCAGAGTGCTATTTCTACTGTGGTTTGAAAGTTTAATTATAATATTCCTGTACTTGGAACTGCTTCCCTGTATGAGAAACGTTTTTTATTAGCATTTTTAATTTTTTATTTTAATTTCCTTTTCAATGTACTCATATTCTAATGTAAGATGAATAGCATATTTCATTTTGGTATATTCAAGGTTATAATTGTCTAAAGACTGTGTAAAATATGTCTTACTCAACATAAATTTCTCGACTCTATCTGCTCGGATAATGAAACATATCATTTGTAGTTAAAACCAGTCATCTTTATTCACAAAGAGTAAGTTTACCTTTGGAAAACAATCAAATAGATATATTAGTTTAAGATTTTCAAGAGGTGTAAATTTTCATTGGATTTTCTCAATCTTTGTCAACCAAGGCTAAGTTTGCCTTGGTCAACAATCAACTTCAAACTGAATTTTTATAACTTTTCGTTTTTTTCACTTTTTAGCAATCTGATAAAAATTATTTTAACAAATGGCAAGTCTAAACAGTCTAAAAGTCTACAAATTGAAAATTATAGTAAAAGAATTAGGACTTAAAAGCTATTTGAAACTGAGAGAAACTTGTTTATCTTATTAATAACCATAATATTAACCAAGAAAAGAACACTTATATTAATGAAGAACTGAACAATAATATTTATGATGAAGTGAATGGATTAAAAACTAATCAACAAAACTTATTCAATGACCAATTTGATATGTAAAAACTTAAATTCTAACCAAATAAATGAATCATATATAACAAATTAAACTTATGAAGAAACAGTTGTTCATTGTATTAAAAAGGAAAATCTAGTTAGTGAATTTCAATGGAAAGATTTAATTTCAAGACATTATAAGACATCTAAAAATTTATAAGAGAATTTCTTGATCAATTAGATGTGGTATATATATTAAGAAATCATGAAATATCTGCAAATTTTATTGGGGAATTAAAAGATCAGTTACACTGGAATAATATATTAAGATATCAGAGATTAACTGAAAATTTTATAAGAGAATTTCATGATCAATTATATTGGAATAATATACCAAGATATCAAAATCTGTATGAAGATTTTATGTCAGAATTTCAGGTTACATTAGACTGGAGTGAAGTAACAGGTGTACAAAAATTGTCTGAGAAATTTGTAAGAGAATTCAAAGTTAAATTGGATTGGAAAGCTACATCGAGCAGACAAAAATTATCTGAAGATTTTATGAGAGAATTATGTGATAAATTAGACAGATAAAAAATTATAAGCGAACAAAAATTGTCTACAGAATTTCTGAGATAATTTCAAAATATATTAAATTGGGGTTATGTATCAGCCTATCAGAATTTTTCGGAATATTTTGTGAAAGAATGTGAAGATAAATTAGATTGGGATTAATATGAAGTGATCAAGTATTGTCAGAAGATTTTATAAGATGAATTTAAAAATGAAGTTAATTGGGAATATATTTTAATATATCAAGAACTACCAGAATTATTCTTGCAAGAAGTATTCAAACCTTATGAAATAATACATTCTTCAGAATGTATCGGATGTTCTATAAGCTTAAGAGATCAAAATCTTGAGTTTGTAAAAATAAACTGTAATCATATTTTTCGTAAAGAATTTTTTGATGAACGGTTAAAGGAAAAAAATAATTGTTCATTCTGTAGTAAAGTTATTAAAAATATAAACTTAGTTTTCCTGAAGCAACAGACTAAGCAGTCTTTAGCCTTTGACTAGATTTATTGTATCGTTAACCAATGGTTATTGTGAATAGCAATTAAAAATATTATAATAATTGTGTCAAAAACAATTGATAATTGTTAAAAATTGTTTCATTTTAGATTTTTTGTCCATTGGAAAATCTTTATTTTATTATTAAAGTTGAGGTTTTCTTGGGAATGCCCATATAGGAGTGGGTTTATAAAAATATCGTAGCACTGAAGTTAAATTCCTGTAATCTTTCAGACTTTCCCTATTCTTGTTATATCAATTTTATTAACTCTGTTTTTCAAATACTCTTACTACCAATGAGTAACATAAGATTATATATATATATATATATATATATATATATATATATATATATATATATATATATATATATATAAAGATTTCATAGGAAAAGAAAGTAATATATATATATACTACTTTCTTTTCCTACAAAATCTTTGGAAAATGGATCTTCTAATACTAATCCATATTTTTTTATGTGGTAGGTTTTCACTCAATAGTGGTTTATTTTTCTATCTTTAAAATCTTTGCAATATCTATGATTTATTTTACACTTAATGCTTCTGTTTGGGATATACATGTTTTCTCAAATTTCTGTAGTTGTTATTGTACTTAATTGATACATTCTATTAAATTTTGTTTATGTCTGTAAGAAGAACATCTTATATTTAAAGTTCTTTATGATGTACTTCCTATTTTTATATGGCTTGGATACGTTGTTTTGACTATCAGCCTACTGGCTTAAATTATTACTAATTTGTACTAAAAAATTTTTATCAAACAGTTGAGTTTTTGTGGGCGAGCTATATAGATGAGGTACCTAAAAAGTTAAATTTTTATGATGGGTCAGGATGGACACCAGATCATTAATAAATTTCATTGATGCTTTTGTTTAGTTTATATAAATGAAGATATTTCTCGTATTGCTGTGGCCGGCCAGGGTGGCTGAGTGGTTCTAGGCGCTACAGTCTGGAACCACATGACTGCTATGGTCACAGGTTCGAATCCTGCCTGGGACATGGATGCATGTGATGTCCTTAGGTTAGTTAGGTTTAAGTAGTTCTAAGTTCTAGGGGGCTGATGACCTCAGAAGTTAAGTCCCATAGTGCTCAGAGCCATTTGAACCATTTACAATTGTTGTTTGTAATATCAACATCTGCTGAAAGGAAAAAAGCTCTAAAAACGTTGTATGATAATATTTACTTGCTTATTCATGATGATATAGAACTTACCTAAGTGAGTGATGATGTACTCACAGAAGTCTTAATGTTATTTCAATACACATACAGTGTTGAAACAACTGGTGAACTAAGTGAAGAAATCTGAAAATTTATGACTAAGCCTATATGTTGTGTTACATTCACTTGATAATTATAGAACTATGTAGTATCTATAAATGGAATAAAAAGAAGATAAAATGATTCTATAAAGAAGCAACTATAAATTATTGGGAATAACAGAATAAGCACTTCAATTGTAGCAAAAAATATATCGATTTTAAATTTGATAACAATAATCCCAATATTTTTATTTCAGATAAAATACGATTACATAAAAATTAAGTGTGCAGTCACTGTTGTCCAAGCAATCTATATGGAAAAGGAAATGTGGTATGTTATACATTTTTTCCAAATATGAGTAATGATCAAGTGTAAATAAATATTGATAGTGATGAGTTGTGGTACTTAGAGGTTGATGGAAATACACAAAAACATCAGACAAATCTATTTGAAGTTATTGTTCATAAGTGGATCACACACTATAGTCTGGGAGAAGCCTTTGGTATTCATAGCTCAGTAGCATTTTTCCACTGCTTAGCGACTACAAGCAGGCAGCCAACGACAACTGGTAGCAAGGGCCACCTTGCTGCTCTGAAACCAGTCCCGCACGCTTATGTAACTTACCAGTGTCTCGCGTGCAGCCCATGCAGTCATTCGTCGTTTGTCTGAATAGTTGAATTTCCAGTTTATGTCGATTTTGTTGTTTTTAGTGTTTATTTGTTTGTTTTGTTGTAAACAGTGTCTAGTGTGACGTATAGTGCCAGCCCAACACAAGAACTGAAACAGAGGGAAAAAAGTGAGCTACACATGCAGGCCCGTGAATTCGTGTGCTCTGTGAGGGATTACTTAGAGAAACAAATGGACAAGGGTGAGCTCTTAATTCATGTTGTTTAGGTTGTGAAGAGAACTGTAGCAGCGTTGAAAATGAGCAAGAACACTGGTGAAAAGATAGGGAAAGAACAGTATAGTAGAGGTTGTGACGAGAGTGGCACAACAAAGCTGCACACATCAGGAAAGAAGCGACCGAGAAATAAGCAAGTGACAGCTTCGGACGATATTCAGAAAGATGCTATTCGTCGTCATATATACAGCTACTGTAAGTGGAGGTGACATCCCACTCTATCTATATTACTGGTGTCGCTTCAGAAAGACCATCCTTTTAAAGGGAGCAAATTTTAATTGTGTGCAGTGCTGAAAGACACAGGATTCAGCTATTCACTGTTTAACAGATGCAAACTATTAATGGAAAGGGCAGATGTAGTTGCATCGCGGTGCAGATTGCTGTGCAGGATCATGGGTGTGAAATTCGAAAATATAGTGTGGTTGGATGAAACTTTGGTCAATGCCAGCCATACCGCCAAGGGGACAATGAAAGTGCCCGTTGACAAAGGAGGCCGAATTATTGTCTTAAATGCAGGAACATCGAAAGGTTTTGTGCCAAACAGCTTGAAAATGTTTCGGTCAAAAAAGGCTGGAGATAACCACAAAATAATGAACAGTGTAGTATTTCAAGAGTGGTTCGAGACATCGCTTATGATGAATATGGCAAGTCTATCAGTGATTGTTATGGACAATGCGTCTTATCATTCTGTTGTTCACGGTAAGGCACCAACTTTGACAACAAAGAATGACGATATCATTCAGTGGTTGAAACGGCGAAAACTAGATTTCAGAGAAGATTTATAGAAGGCGGAATTGCTCGAAATTGTGGCACAAAAGAAACCCCTATTTACAACATATGTAATAGATGAGATCGTTAAAAGGTATGCACATCGTTCGGCTTCCTCCACACCATTGTCACTTCAATGCAATTGAAGGCATGTGATTGCAGATAAAAATTACGTTTCTGCAAACAACAAAAAATTCGAGATCTCTGAAGTTGAAACTGTCCTTCCAGCAGTGACCAATAAAGTGGTAAGTGAGACGTGGACTAAAATTGTAAACAGCACTGCAAGTGCCATCAGAGAGGTGGCCAAAACTGATGGGGTTGTGGAAGAATGCATCGAAAATTTAATTATACATCTGGGAGAGAGCAGTGATAGTTGCAGTAGTACTGAGGATGACAATGTCAAATCAGACTCTGACAGTGATGTGAGTGATGTTTTTCCATTTCAACAACTACAACGTATTCAGGAATGTAAGGAAGGATCTTGCCATTGACCAACAACCAGATCATCATATTATGAGTACTTTCTTCAGATTATAACTCTTAATACAGTGACCAATTATTCTGTAGCTTGTAGTATAACAAATTAATAATGTTAACACTTAACAATGGAAACTAAAACTGCTAATGTTCAACAACTTGAAAAAATAGTTTTGAGTTCAGTTGTGAAGTTTAACATATAACTTTACGATATTTCAGAATCTTAGAGACATGTACTAAATATCTCTTATCAGTTTTCAAGTTAATATATTTCAAGCAGCAAATTTAAATAAATTCATGTGTACAAATACGACTTGCATTTTGTCGTGCTTTTATTTCTGCTGCTAGAGAATGCATGCAGTAGACAGGGCGCCACATGCAGTGAGCCACGTTCGGCAACAGCGCAATCTGGCCAGTGAAACTGTCAGTACCAATCACTCGTCTCATAGACTATATGTTTAGTTCATTCAAATGTTTATGAATTAATAATGTATTTGTACTATAATGGTTCACATTTAGAATTATTTCAAGATGATATCGATGGTATTCAAGGTTTATATGGTAAAAAAATATAAACACAAGCGACTATACTAAACTGTACAGCAGTTTTGCCACCAAGTAATACAAATGACTCACTCGAAGCATTATATGAAATTACTTGCATATTGAATTTTTTTACAAGAAACGGGTGTAGACAGGTAATAACTAATTGCTCAACAATCTTTCTACAAGGTTTACAAAAATAGATCAATTTTATCAAAGTGCTAAAAATTTTATTTGTTTTTGACATGATGTATTTGATGGGACAAGAATAAAATGATGTTTTTTTATTTTTTGACATGATGTATTTGATGGATTTACAGATGTTAGAATAAAATTCCCGCCCCCCTCCCATGAACCATGGACCTTGCCGTTGGTGGGGGTCTTGCATGCCTCAATGATACAGATAGTCGTACCATAGGTGCAACCACAATGGAGGGGTATCTGTTGAGAGGCCAGACAAATGTGTGGCTCCTGAAGAGGGGCAGCAGCCTTTTCAACAGTTGCAGGGGCAACAGTCTGGATGATTGACTGATCTGGCATTGGAACACTAACCAAAACTGCCTTGCTGTTGTGGTACTGCGAACAGCTGAAGGCAAGGGGAAACTACAGCCATAATTTTTCCCGAGGGCATGCAGCTTTAGTGTTGATTAAATGATGATGGAATCTTCTTGCGTAAAATATTGTGGAGGTAAAATAGTCCCCCGTTCGGCTCTCTGGGTGGGGACTACTGAAGAGGACGTCGTTATCAGGAGAAAGAAACCTGGCGTTCTACTGGTTAGAGCATGGAATGTCAGATCCCTTAATGGGGCAGGTAGGTTAGAAAATTTAAAAAGGGAAATGGATAGGGAATTGGTGACGTTCAGTGGAGTTCGGTGGCAGGAGGAACAAGACTTTTGGGCAGGGGAATACAGGGTTATAAATACAAAATCAAATAGGAGTAATGCTGGAGTAGATTTAATAATGAAAAAAAATAGGAGTGTGGGTAAGCTACTACAAACAGCATAGTGAACGGATTATTGTGGTCAAGACAGACATGAAGCCCATGCCTACTACAGTAGTACAAGTTTATATGCAAACTAGCTCCGCAGATGATGAAAAAATTGATGAAATGTATGATGAGAAAAAGTAAAATATTCAGGTAGTGAAGGGAGACGAAAATTTAATACTTATGGGTGACTGAAATTCAACAGTAGGAAAGGGAAGAGAAGGAAACGTAGTAAGAGAATATGGATTATGGCTAAGAAATGAAAGAGAAAGCTGCCTGGTAGAATTTTGCACAGAGCGTAACATAATCATAGCTAACACTTGGTTCAAGAATCATGAAAGAAGATTGTATACATGGAAGAACCCTGGAGATACTAGAACGTTTCAGATAGATTATATAATGGTAAGACAGAGGGGAAAATGTGGACTCTGACCACAATCTGTTGGTTATGAACTGTAGATTAAG
Source organism: Schistocerca piceifrons (assembly GCF_021461385.2). NCBI lineage: Eukaryota > Metazoa > Arthropoda > Insecta > Orthoptera > Acrididae > Schistocerca > Schistocerca piceifrons. Next base: position 638,232,295 of record NC_060140.1, on the reverse strand, counting down.
AGTGAAGAAATTGCAAAAAGGTGTGAATTTATGGAATGGGATCTGGAAAAACTGACAGAACCAGACGTTGTAGAGAGTTTCAGGGAGAACACTAGGAAACGATTGACAAGAATGGGGGAAAGAAATACAAAAGTAGAAGAATGGGTAGCTGTGAAGGATGAAATAGTGAAGGCACCAGACGATCAAGTAGGTAAAAAGATGAGGGCTAGTAGAAATCCTTGGGAAACAGAAGAGATACTGAATTTAATTGATGAAAGGAGAAAATATAAAAATGCAGAAAATGAAGCAGGGAAAAAGGAATACAAACATCTCAAAAATCAGATCTACAGGAAGTGCAAAATGGCTAAGCAGGAATGGCTAGAGGACAAATGTTAGGATGTAGAGGCTTATCTCACTGGGGGTAAGATAGATACTGCCTACAGGAAAATTAAATAGATCCTTGGAGAACAGAGAACCACTTACATGAATATCATGAGCTCAGATGAAAACCCAGTTCTAACCAAAGAAGGAAAAACAGAAAGGTGGAATGAGTATATAGAGGGTCTACACAGGGGCGATGTTCTTGAAGACAATATTATGGAATTGGAAATGGAAGAGGAGGTAGATGAAGATGAAATGGGAGATATGATATTGCGTGAAGAGTTTGACAGAGCACTGAAAGACCTGAGTCGAAACAAGGCCCCAGCAATAGACAACATTCCATCAGAACTACTGACAGCCTTGGTAGAGCCAGTCGTGAAAATTACCAAACTATCAGTTTATTAAGTCACAGCTGCAAAATACTAACGCGAATTCCTTACAGATGAATGGAAAAACTGGTAGAAGTCGACCGTGGGGATGATCAGTTTGGATTCCATAGAAATGTTGGACCACATGAGGCAATATTGACCCTACGATTTATCTTAGAAGAAAGATTAAGGAAAGGCAAACCTACGTTTCTAGAATTTATAGACTTAGAGAACGCGTTTGACAATGTTGACTGGAATACTCTCTTTCCAATTCTGAAGGTGGCAGGATAAAATACATGGAGCGTAAGGCTATTTACAATTTGCACAGAAAGTGGATGGCAGTTATAAGGTTCGAGGGACTTGAAAGAGAAGCAGTGGTTGGTAAGCGAGTGAGTCAGGGTTGTAGCCTCTCCCTGATGCTATTCAATTCGTATATTGAGCAAGCAATAAAAGAAACAAAAGAAAAATTCGGAGTAGGTATTAAAATCCATGGAGAAGAAATATAAACTTTGAGGCTCACCGATGACATTGTAATTCTGTCAGAGACAGCAATGGACATGGAAGAACAGCTCAATGCAATGGACAGTGTTTTGAAAGGAGGATATAAGATGAACACCAACAAAAGCAAAACGAGGATAATGGAATGTATTCGAATTAAATCGGGTGATGCTGAGGTTGTTAGATTAGGAAATGAAATGCTTAAAGAAGTAAATGAGTTTTGTCATTTGGGGAGCAAAATAATTGATGATGGTCGAAGTAGTGAGGACATAAAATGTAGACTGCGAATGGCAAGGAAAGCATTTCGAAGAAGAGAAATTTGTCAACATCGAGTATTTGTATGGAGTGTAGCCATGTATGGAAGTGAAACGCGGACAATAAATAGTTTGGACAAGAAGAGAATAGAAGCTTTCGAAATGTGGTGCTAGAGAAGAACGCTGAAGATTGGATGGGTAGATCACATAACTAATGAGGAGGTATTGACTAGTATTGGGGAGAAGAAAAATTTGTGACACAACTTGACTAGAAGAAGGGATAGCTTGGTAGGACATACTCTGAGGCAGCAAGGGATCACCAATTTAGTACTGGCTTGGAGGGTAAAAATCGTAGAGGGAGACCAAGAGGTGAAGACACTAAACAGATTCACAAGGATGTAGGTTGCAGTAGGTACTGGGAGGTGAAGAAGCATAGAGTAGCATGCAGAGCTGCATCAAACCAGTCTCAGGACTGAAGTCCACAACAAAAACAAACAGAATAAAATGCTGAATATTCAGAATCTTAACTGGTATGGGTTAGTGTAAAAAATTTTATTAAACAATCTAGAGAAAATTTATTCTGGTAGAACATTTTCAGAGGAATGTGGTCATAAATATAAATCATGAGGCATTGTAAGTAGACAATTACCAGGTTTAGCTACAGGATTCACTTCTGCCTTTAGGTATGGTAATGGATTATTGTAGTTTTTCAAGGATCACACTATTTATGAATATAAATATTCACAAGAAAGTTAGTTAAAGCTGCTACAATGAATTTTCTTTATTTGATATTAACTCTAATAAGTCATTGGAATTACTTCCTAGTTTGTAAATGAATATAAAAGTGTACAATGAAAAACGAATTCCATGTGCATGTGGAAAAATATTTCTAAATTTATTAGAAAAATTTTTTACAACAAATTCCTAGTGAAGAACATTCGATAATATCATTCTTGATGAATGATGATGAGAAGTAAAAACTGATACATCTACAAAGAAATGTAAACTTTGTCAGTAAATTGTTTTTTTCAGAAATACATCCTATAAAGTTATCCACATTATTTAATGTAAGGAACGTGTTTTAGAAAATATGAGGAATATGAAAGAACAGTCATCCCATACTTAACCAATTAATGAGAGTTCTTTCCATTCAAATTTTAAAATCATTGTTTTTTTACAAATGTAATAAATTTTACTTTTAATAGATGGACAACTAAAATGCAGAAATTAATGGTTATCCAACTTCATGATTATTCTGAAAGTAATAATTTGAAGGGTTATAGTAAGTTAAATAAATCTGATGTTGTTATATTTATCAAAAGACACTGAGGTAGAACTTTCTGGAAACAGTAACCTCGTCTTGATGATTAAATTTTCAAAACTATACTAGGTAAACAATTGAGAAAAATATTTCCATTTTCTACCAATATCTTTGAGAACCAAAAAGAAGAAAAATAGTTAATGATTATGTAGTTGACAAAGCGTTTGCTGAAAGGTTACAAAGTATTAATTTTGAAACTAATATAAATTCAGTTGAAGCTAAACTTTTTTAACTGCAGTAAAACCTAAAGTTATGAAAAATGTTAAAGACAATCTAACACTATATCAAGGATTGAAAGTACATTTTAAACATTTTTGCGAGTACCAAATGCAGATAAGTCAAAATGTTATAGAAATTTAAGTTCTACACAATAAACTGTGGATCACAAATTAATGAGAGTTTATTTCAAAGATTAAAAATGGTAATTAAGGTATTTTATCAGGAGTGGGTATTTTTGAAACATATGGATCAGTAAGGACCTTAAAGAGAATAAGTGGTTTGCAGCTAAGTATTGACAAATATGTACCATTGAGATGATCATCTTAGATTGAATTATCAGATAACACAAAACAAACAAAGAAACATGTATTAATGTAAGAAATAATGTTTTCTGCGGTCTACAAAAACTGTATTACATCCTGTAGATAGAAACGTGTATTGAGTTAGTAAATATAAATATGTTGGTAATGATCTTCACCAGAAACCTGAAAATTTTGAATTTGGAGTAGTGGTTGATAATATTCCAAAAACATAAACTAAGGTTAATTTTTCTATTACTGGTGATAAGTTTGATGGAAAAAATGAGATTTATCCATTAAAAGCTATGTTATATGATATGTGAGAAGGAGAAACATGTAAATCACCATTACTTTAAGTAAGGGCAAAATGTGCTATTGCTATACAAACGATTTGCTAGACTTGTTTTGAGTCAAATTAATAAAAGTGAAATATACAAATTTGTCTATTTGTGCTTACTGAAATTTGATAGTAAGTAAAGATTAGATAATCACACATCAAAATGTTTAGTTAACAAACTACTATAAGTAGGAATCACAGAAAATTTTTAAAAATTATCAATATACCCAAAATTACCATATGTTATTGATGCTGGTTTTGAAAGTTTACTATTGTAGAATAATAGCTGTCAATCCAATACAGAAAATTCATGTACAATTAAATATCAAACACATAAACCAGGTGGATTGTGTTACTGTTGTTGTTGTTGTGGTCTTCAGTCCTGAGACTGGTTTGATGCAGCTCTCCATGCTACTCTATCCTGTGCAAGTTTCTTCAACTCCCAGTACCTACTGCAACCTACATCCTTCTGAATCTGCTTAGTGTATTCATCTCTTGGTCTCCCTCTACGATTTTTACCCTCCACGCTGCCCTCCAATGCTAAATTTGTGATCCCTTGATGCCTCAAAACATGTCCTACCAACCGATCCCTTCTTCTAGTCAAGTTGTGCCACAAACTTCTCTTCTCCCCAATCCCATTCAATACCTCCTCATTAGTTACGTGATCTAGCCACTTTATCTTCAGCATTCTTCTGTAGCACCACATTTCGAAAGCTTCTATTCTCTTCTTGTCCAAACTAGTTATCGTCCATGTTTCACTTCGATACATGGCTACACTCCATACAAATACTTTCAGAAAAGACTTCCTGACACTTAAATCTGTACTCGATGTTAACAAATTTCGCTTCTTGAGAAACACTTTCCTTGCCATTGCCAGTCTACATTTAATATCCTCTCTACTTCGACCATCATCGGTTATTTTACTCCCTAAATAGCAAAACTCCTTTACTACTTTAAGTGTCTCATTTCCTAATCTAATTCCCTCAGCATCAACCGACTTAATTTGACTACATTCCATTATCCTTGTTGTGCTTTTGTTGATGTTCATCTTATATCCTCCTTTCAAGACACTGTCCATTCCGTTCAACTGCTCTTCCAGGTCCTTTGCTGTCTCTGACAGAGTTACAATGTCATCGGCGAACCTCAAAGTTTTTACTTCTTCTCCATGAATTTTAATACCTACTCCGAATTTTTCTTTTGTTTCCTTTACTGCTTGCTCAATATACAGATTGAATAACATCGGGGACAGGCTACAACTCTGTCTCACTCCTTTCCCAACCACTGCTTCCCTTTCATGCCCCTCGACTCTTATAACTGCCATCTGGTTTCTGTACAAATTGTAAATAGCCTTTCGCTCCCTGTATTTTACCCCTGTCACCTACAGAATTTGAAAGAGAGTATTCCAGTTAACATTGTCAAAAGCTTTCTCTAAGTCTACAAATGCTAGAAACGTAGGTTTGCCTTTTCTTAATCTTTCTTCTAAGATTAGTCGTAAGGTCAGTATTGCCTCCCGTGTTCCAACATTTCTACGGAATCCAAACTGATCTTCCCCAAGCTCTGCTTCTACCAGTTTTTCCATTCGTCTGTAAAGAATTCGCGTTAGTATTTTGCAGCGGTGACTTATTAAACTGATAATTCGGTAATTTTCACATCTGTCAACACCTGCTTTCCTTGGGATTGGAATAATTATATTCTTCTTGACGTCTGAGGGTATTTCGCCTGTCTCATACATCTTGCTCACCAGATGGTAGAGTTTTGTCATGACTGGCTCTCCCAAGGCCATCAGTAGTTCCAATGGAATGTTGTCTATTCCCGGAGCCATGTTTCGACTCAGGTCTTTCAGTGCTCTGTGAAACTCTTCACGCAGTATCTGATCTCCCATTTCGTCTTCATCTACATCCTCTTCCATTTCCAAAATATTGTCCTGAAGTACATCGCCCTTGTATAAACTCTCTATATACTCCTTCCACCTTTCTGCGTTCCCTTCTTGGCTTAGAACTGGGTTGCCATCTGAGCTCTTGATATTCATACAAGTGGTTCTCTTCTCTCCAAAGGTCTCTTTAATTTTTCTGTAGGCAGTATCTATCTTACCCCTAGTGAGACAAGCCTCTACATCCGTACATTTGTCCTCTAACCATCCCTGCTTAGCCATTTTGCACTTCCTGTCGATATCATTTTTGAGACGTTTATATTTCTTTTTACCTGCTTCATTTACTGCATTTTTATATTTTCTCCTTTCATCAATTAAATTCAATATTTCTTCTGTTACCCAAGGATTTCTATTAGCCCTCGTCTTTTTACCTACTTGATCGTCTGCTGCCTTCACTACTTCATCCCTCAGAGCTACCCATTCTTCTTCTACTGTATTTCTTTCCCCCATTCCTGTCAATTGTTCCCTTATGCTCCCCCTGAAACTCTCTACATCCTCTGGTTCTTTCAGTTTATCCAGGTCCCATCTCCTTAAATTCCCACCTTTTTGCAGTTTCTTCAGTTTCAATCTGCAGTTCATAACCAATAGATTGTGGTCAGAATCCACATCTGCCCCAGGAAATGTCTTACAATTTAAAACCTGGTTCCTAAATCTCTTTCTTACAATTATATAATCTATCTGATACCTTTTAGTATCTCCAGGATTCTTCCAGGTATACAACCTTCTTTTATGATTCTTGAACCAAGTTTTAGCTATGATTAAGTTATGCTCTGCAAAATTCTTCAAGGCGGCTTCCTCTTTCGTTTCTTCCCCCCAATCCATATTCACCTACTATGTTTCCTTCTCTCCCTTTTCCTACTGACGAATTCGTCACCCATGACTATTAAATTTTCGTCTCCCTTCACTACCTGAATAATTTCTTTTATCTCGTCATACATTTCATCAATTTCTTCATCATCTGCAGAGCTAGTTGGCATATAAACTTGTACTACTGTAGTAGGCATGGGCTTTGTGTCTATCTTGGCCACAATAATGCGTTCACAATGCTGTTTGTAGTAGCTAACCCGCACTCCTATTTTTTTATTCATTGTTAAACCTACTCCTGCATTACCCCATTTGATTTTGTATTTATAACCCTGTAATCACCTGACCAAAAGTCTTGTTCCTCCTGCCACCGAACTTCACTAATTCCCACTACATCTAACTTTAACCTATCCATTTCCCATTTTAAATTTTCTAACCTACCTGCCTGATTAAGGGATCTGACATTCCACGCTCCGATCCGTAGAACGCCAGTTTTCTTTCTCCTGATAACGACGTCCTCCTGAGTAGTGCCCGCCTGGAGATCCGAATGCGGGACTATTTTACCTCCGGAATATTTTACCCAAGAGGACGCCATCATCATTTAATCATACTGTAGAGCTGCATTTCCTCAGGAAAAATTACGGCTGTAGTTTCCCCTTGCTTTCAGCCGTTCACAGTACCAGCACAGCAAGGCCGTTTTGGTTAATGTTACAAGGCCAGATCAGTCAATCATCCAGACTGTTGCCCCTGCAACTACTGAAAAGGCTGCTGCCCCTCTTCAGGAACCACATGTTTGTCTGGCCTCTCAACAGATACCCCTCTGTTGTGGTTGCACCTACGGTACTGCCATCTGTATCGCTGAGGCACGCAAGCCTCCCCACCAACAGCAAGGTCCATGGTTCATGGGGGGATTCTGTTACTATATCAAGTATATTAATGGACATTAAGAAGATCCTGTTGCATGCAGAGGGTCAAATTGTCATAAAAATTATTGAATGTATGACATACGCAGAAGATAATGGAAGAATTTGTTCTGAAACTGAAGAAATGAAACCATTAATGCCTCAATAACAATCAAGATACTGAGATCAAAAATTTGTACACTGTGCAAAAGTCACTACCCACAGAAAAATGAAAAGGTTCATAGTCATGATCATCTGACTAGAAAATTTATAAATCCATTATGTAATAATTGTGATCTAAAATTGTCACATTGAAGTTATTTACCTAAACTCTCAGGATGTGATTCATATCTGTAACAGAACTTGCTTATGATAAATGAGAGATAGAAGTAATACCTAAATGAAGATAGATACATCGGTTATGGCAAGATGACAGAAAATACGAAAATGAAATTTATCGATGCATTTAAATTTATGGCTTCTTTACTTGACAAACTTTCAATCAACTTTGAAGAGAGATTAGACGAAAAACATTAAAAGATTTTTACAAGGATTGCACCTTGCAGTCAGGTCTTTGGATCGATTTATTCAATCTATCGATCAAAAAAGTCGTTTATCCATATCATTATAACGATTCTTGGAAGAAATTTGAAGAGACTCAATTTGCAGCAAAGGAAAAATTTTACAGTAAACTGAATGAAAGCAAAACAAACGATGAAAGTTAAAAAATGTAACAACAGTTTGGGAAAAATATAATACTGAAAATCTTGATCTATATCTTAAACCTTATGTGTTGTTATTGGTTGATGTATTTGAAAATTTTAGAAACACTTGTATAAAAGCATATGATATAGATCTGTCTTGGAATTTTACAACCCCTGGCTTATTATTTGTCCAACGTTAAAAATTAACTGCACAGCCACTAGACTTATTACATGATTACAATACAATGCTTATGTTGGAAACAGGAATAAGATGTGGCAAATAATAAAAACATAAACGATTAGGATATAAAAAAGGTATCAAATTATCTAGCACAACAACATATATGGTTACCCCATGAGTCAATATTTACCATATGCTGGATTTTAATGGGGTGAACAAAATACTTACCATTCTAGAAAAGTAAGTGAAATTTTCGACACTTCCCCAGTTCATTATACTTTTGAAGTTGACTTAAAATTCCCAAAAGAACTACATGATTTACGTAAGGATATACAACTCAGTCCTGAAAATAAATTTCTGCCAGGAACTAAGGAAAGCAAATTAATGTTCCACTGAATGACAAACAATTATGTAGTTCGTTATAGTAATCTTAAACACTATCTATCATTAGGAATAAAACAACCAAAACATATAAAGTCTTAAAATTTAAGCAGTCTGACTGAATAAGTATATAGACTTAAATACAGAAATTAGTAATGAATCAAAAATGTTTTAGAAAAGAATTTTTAACAAATGTTGAATAATTACATGTTTGGGAACACGATGTGAAATATAGGAAACTGAATGGAGATAAAAGTAGTTTCAGATGGAGAAAAATGTGATAAATTAGTATCTAAACCAAACTTTAAGCAAAGAATTATATTTAATGTAAATCTGATTGGCATTCATATGAATAAGAGAAAAATTTTATTTCAGAAACCCATCTGCATTGGTATGAGTATACTTGGTTTGTCTAAAGAACTGATGTATGATTTACACTACAATATAATGAATCTAAATATGGAGAAAATATTGAGGTGTTATCAAGATATGGACTGTTATATATACAATATATAAACTGAAAATTTCTATTGAAAACATGAATTTGATGATTGATTACTGTGATATGAGTGTTTATCCAACACATAATTTTTGGTATTCCTCAATTAACCAAAAAAGGCCTACGAAAAATGAGTGACAGTTGTACAAAAAAAATTAAGAATTCTGAGGTTTGAGATCAGAAATGAATGTTTATAAAGTTGTTGACAAGGAAGAGAAAATATCTATGGTACTTAAGAAATATGTTATAGAATAGCTAATAAGATTATAAAGATTGTTTGTTTAACAATAGAGAACAATACACAATGATGAATTTGATTTGAAGTGAAAAATATGAAATCTGCACAGTTCATGTAAGCATGTAAGCATTGAGTCTTCATGATAACAAACGATGTGTTTTGCAAAATAAAATACATACATTACTATTCAGACATTCTTCAGTCTGAGACTGCTTAACCAGTCACTTTATGCATTATAAAAGAATGCAATACAAATTTTTCCTTATAAATGGAAACATCTGAAAAAGCAGGCAAAATTACCAATATGAATTTATTTAGAAAGATTAGTTAGTTACAAATAAATGTTTTGTGTAATTTTATCCAGTGTGAATATTTGCCTACCAGGTATGGGAAAAATAGGTTCAGAACTCGATAATTAATTTAAAATTATTTTACCAAATAGATATTTAAAATTAATTAGTAAATGGGTTTCTTCAATCTTACGAGAAGAGCATATTAAATTTCGATATAAAGGAAAGAAGACACTTAAAAATAATGATAAAAACATCATGATATTTAATTCTCTCTGCAAAATTAAAAAAAAGTCCTTTACAAATTTATAATCCATAAATGTACAACACAAAGGAGTGCAATACGTGGATAAAAACGCTGTTACAGAGTGTCATAAGAATATACAGAGATCACATCGGTATCGAAATATCTGTAAAGCACGTGTTAAGAGATATAGTAAATCTGAATTTACAGGCGAATGTGGTGGAACTGTAGGTTAAAGTAAACTAAAAGGATATAAATAATCGACAATTCATGAAAATCTTATATATAATAAAGAGGAAAGAACTAGGAAAATTCTGAATAAAGAACAGAACATACAAAAACCAGTTTTATTTATTTTCTTACGTTCGCCTTCTTCACAAACAAGATAACTTTTTTTTTATAACAAGTGAATATAGTTGTTGGTGTTGTTGTGGTCTTCAGTCCTGAGACTGGCTTGATGCAGCTCTGCATGCTACTCTATGCTTCTTCACCTCCCAGTACCTATTGCAACGTACATCCTTGTGAATCTGTTTAGTGTCTTCACCTCTTAGTCTCCCTCTACGATTTTTACCCTCCAAGACAGTACTAAATTGGTGATCCCTTGCTGCCTCAGAATATGTCCTACCAAGCTATCCCTTCTTCTAGTCAAGTTGTGTCACAAATTTGTCTTCTCCCTAGTACTAGTCAATACCTCCTCATTAGTTATGTGATCTACCCATCCAATCTTCAGCGTTCTTCTCTAGCACCACATTTCGAAAGCTTCTATTCTCTTCTTGTCCAAACTAATTATTGTCCACGTTTCACTTCAATACGTGGCTACACTCCACACAAATACTCGATGTTGACAAATTTCTCTTCTTCAGAAATGCTTTCCTTGCCATTCACAGTCTACATTTTATGTCCTCACTACTTCGACCATCATCAATTATTTTGCTCCTCAAATGACAAAACTCATTTACTTCTTTAAGCATCTCATTTCCTAATCTAATACCCTCAGCATCACCCGATTTAATTCGAATACATTCCATTACCGTCGTTTTGTTTTTGTTGGTGTTCATCTTATATCCTCCTTTCAAGACACTGCCCATTCCGTTGAGCTGCTCTGCCAGGTCCATTGCTGTCTCTGACAGAATTACAATGTCATCGGCGAACCTCAAAGTTTTTATTTCTTTTACATGGATTTTAATACCTACTCCAAATTTTTCTTTTGTTTCCTTTACTGCTTGCTCAATATACAGATTGGATAACATCAGGGATAGGCTACAACCTTGTCTCACTCCCTTACCAACCAATGCTTCCCTCTCATGCCCCTCGACTCTTACAACTGCCATCTGGCTTCTGTACAAATTGTAAATACCCTATCGCTCTCTGTATTTTACCCCTGCCACCTTCAGAATTTGAAAGAGAGTATTCTAGTCAACATTGTCAAAAGCTTTCTCTAAGTCTTGTTGACTTAGAAAAGTAGATCTGCCTTTCCTCAGTCTATCCTGTAAGATGAGTCGTAGGGTCAGTATCGCCTCACGTGTTTCAACATTTTTAAGGAATCCAAGCTGATCTTCCCTGAGGTCAGCTTCTACCAGTTTTTCCATTTGTCTGTAAGGAATTCGTGTTAGTATTTTGCAGCCGTCTCTTATTAAACTGATAGTTCGGTAATTTTCACATCTGTCAACACCTGCTTTCTTTGGGATTGGAATTATTGTATTCTTCTTGAAACCTGAGGGTATTTCCCCTGTATCATATATCTTGCTCACTAGATTGTAGATTTTTGTCAGGGCTGGCTATCAGTAGTTCTAATGGAATTTTGTCTACTCCTGGGGCCTTGTTTCGACACAGGTCTTTCAGTGCTCTGTCAAAGTCATCATGCAGTGTCATATCTCGCATTTCATCTTCATATACATTCTCTTCCATTTCCATAATATTCGCCTCATGTACATCACTCTTGTATAGACCCTCTATATACTCATTCCACCTTTCTGCTTTCGCTTCTTTGCTTAGAACTGGATTTCCATCTGAGCTCTTGATGTTCGTACAAGTGGTTCTCTTTACTCCAAAGGTCTCTTTAATTTTTCTGTAGGCAGTATCTCTCTTACCCCTAGTGAGATATACCTATACGTCCTTACATTTGTTCTCTGGCCATCCCTGTTTCGCCATTTTTCACTTCCTGTCGATCTGATTTTTGAGACGTTTGTATTACTTTTTGCCTGCTTCATTTACTGCGTTTTTATATTTTATCGTTTCATCAATTAAATTCAATATATCTTCTGTTACCCAAGGATTTCTACTAACCCTCATCTTTTTACCTACTTGATCCTCTGGTGCCTTCACTATTTCATCTTTCAAAGCTACCCATTCTTCTACTACTGTATTTCTTTCCCCCATTCTGGTCAATCGTTTCCTAGTGCTCTCCCTGAAACACTCTAAATCTTCTGGTTCTGTCAGTTTTTCCTGATCCCATCTCCTTAAATTCCCACCTTTTTCCAGTTCCTTCAGTTTTAATCTACAGTTCATTACCAATAGATTGTGGTCAGAGCCCACATCAGCCCCTGGAAATGTCTTACAATTTAAAACCTGGTTCCTCAATCTCTGTCTTACCATTATATAATCTTTCTGAAACCTTCGAGTATCTCCAAGCCTCTTCCACGTGAACAATCTTATTTTATTATTCTTGAACCAAGTGTTAGCTATGATTACGTTATGCTCTGTGCAAAATTCTACTAAGCAGCTTCCTCTTTCATTGCTTATCCCCATTCCATATTCCCCTAGTACGTTTCCTTCTCGTTCTTTTCCTACTATCGAATTCCAGTCACCCACGACTATTAAATTTTCATCTCCCTTCACTATCTAAATAATTTCTTTTATCTCATCACACATTTCATAAATTTCTGCGTCATCTGCGGATCTAGATGGCATATAAACTTGTACTACTGGTTGGCTTGGGCTTCGTGTTTATCTTGGCCACAATAATGTGTTAACTATGCTGTTTGTAGTTGCTTACCCGCACTCCTATTTTTTTATTCATTACTATATCTACTCCTGTATTCACCTGACCAGAAGACTTGTTCTACCTGCTGTCGAACGTCACTAATTCCCACTATATCTAACCATAACCTATGCATTTCCATTTTTAAATTGTCTAACTTACGTGCCCTATTAACGGATCTGACATACTACACTCCGATCCGTATTACGACAGTTTTCTTTCCTCTGATAACGTTGACCTCTTGAGTAGCCCTTGTCTGGATTTCTGAATGGGGGGCTATTGTACCTCCGGAATATTTTACCCAAGAGGACGCCATCATCATTTAACCATACAGTAAAGCTACATCCCCTCAGGGAAAATTACGGCCTTAATTTCTTCTTACTTTCAGCCAGTCGCAGTACCATCACAACAACGCCGTTTTGGTTAGTGATACAAGGCATCATCAGTCAATCATTCAGACTGTCGCCTCTGCAACTACTGAAAAGGCTACTACCCCTCCTCAGGAACCACACATTTGTCTATTCTGTCAACAGGTACCATTTCCAATGTGGTTGCACCTATGGTATGCCGTATCGCTGAGGCAAGCAAGTCGCCCCAACAATGGCAAGGTCCATCGTTCATGGGGTGGGAGACATAGTAAGAAATAATATCCAATCATCTTAATTTTCTTTGTATTTTATTATAAAACATTGATTTTCGTAGGAAAATATGTGCGTTAGACCTGGAATTTGGACGATAGTAGTAGAAAACAGGAGGTTCTAGGGAAATTTTGTAAAGAAAATGAGTAAGCACAAAAATTTTAAAGAAAAAGAATAAGCGAGTGAAACTAGCGAATGAGTTAGCTTTCAAATATTAAGCTAGATCCTGCTGATTTCTACTACTGCATTGGAATTATCTCTTTGTACTGCTCTTTGACTGTCTGCTGTCCCACAGACACAGTGTCCTTAGTCCTGTCCTACTAGTACGGCCTCCTTTCACTGACACTGTATTTCTCTTGCTCTCTTACTACTTCTTTCTTATTCATTGCTTCTGATCGCTGCTGTTTCTTCTCACTGACTCTGTTTCTCGTAGTCATTGTCATAGACGCTGTCTTTCATTATCACTGGTTCTCACTTACCTCTGCTTTGTCTTTCTCTTTATTTCTCTCTCACTGGCACTGTTTCCTTCATGCTTTTCCTAGCGCTGTTCCGTCACTGTTCATTACCTTTTCTGTCTCTCATGCTGCCATTTTTGCCTTCGCTACTGCTAGCTTCCAGTGTCTACTTCTTTTATGTCTCCCTCCCACTGCCCCTGTCCCCTTCTCTCTCAGCACAAAAAAATGTAAATATTTTACCATGCCGAAATTTTTGGGAACACATTTGAAGATGCTGCTGCATTAGATGAAGCAGTTGGTACCCCTCATTTCGGTCAGAGCCTTTTATGTGCTCCAATAGAGGCATTCTTCCGCTTCTTCTTCCTGCTCCAGCGGGGCATGTCAATCATATGAAAGGAGCTTTATGGGTCAATAAACCTTTAATAATTTACTTGTGTGAAACTGAAATAAATAAAAAGAAACTTTACATTTCAGACCGGATTCTACATGCACAAAAATTCTGCATGGGGTTCCCATAGGCCTTCACATCATGTTTCTCCGTTCTACGTCGCTTTATAAACTAGATTTACGCCGCAAGCTGGATGTTATGCTCGTATTTTTACGCATTAAGTAGGGTAACTTTGAACCTACGTACCTTGGAAACGGATTAAGATATTAAGAAAATTTTCAAGATTGTTCGAGATCAGGGTCCTAGGAATATATCTTAAAAGTTTCGACCATTTTATGGGCATAGCCATCTTGGAGGCCGCGGCTCGGTTTTGGTACCGAAAAAGTATGTTGCTCGGATTTTCTCAGGAATCGTCCACGAACTAAATGGTGTCTCCATAAGCTGCTTAAGGGGCACCACAGGACTCGTGTAATGCTTAAAGGACCAATCGATTTGCTGCAATTGCTGGAGGCATCGTGCATCATTCAAATTTTGGTCCTGTACTGTAGGATAGTTACAGTAAGTCGAACCTTCTGTTGTGTATGCGAATGGTTCCTACACAAGCGCCATCCTAAATACTTAACTCTACCTTCCTATCAACAACATAACTCGACACATGAACCCAAGAAAAATACCGTTCTTATGCACAGCGCATTGGAACGTCGTAGATGGCACATGCTGTCGCATTAGTAAGTATGTCATACCTCACCTCGACCTTAAGGTTCTTGTCTGTACACAGCAGAAACACTCGTTCCCTTCAGAGCAAAATCATTTCAGTCCCACACAGTCTTCTAGCCACTTTCTCCAAATCTTTTGCAATAACAGAGTACTGAAAAACAGCTCCACCTTTCAAAGGCAGTTACTGACATATCTGTGAAAGCAGCATTAATGTGTGCCTTTATTCCTGTAAGTACTCATCATCCCATTACAGCGATGCAATTCGGACAGGATACCAGAACGC
Source organism: Schistocerca piceifrons (assembly GCF_021461385.2). Taxonomy (NCBI): domain Eukaryota; kingdom Metazoa; phylum Arthropoda; class Insecta; order Orthoptera; family Acrididae; genus Schistocerca; species Schistocerca piceifrons. The sequence continues at coordinate 638,217,005 of NC_060140.1, read as the reverse complement.
CAGGGAATTCCAGGTCACTGTGACGACGTACCTTCCCAAAAGCATGCAGCTGAGGCAACAGTGAATTTAATAAACTGCTGTCTTTAAACAAAACGAAATGATACTAATAAAGTTTTAAGTTTTTTATACCTTCCAAACGACTGTCTGTTGGCATAGAGAAGAGCATTATATATCAAGTTCAGCGATTACCCTGAAAGTAATGATTAACGAGCACTCCATCAGGTATTAATCTCATAACAAGGAACACTGACCAGTGTGTATTATCTGACGATATTTTTATATGTTATTGAGATATGAAGGTACAGTGCAAACATCAATGCACTGACAAACTGAACAGTACAGATCATTATACTTGTTTATGAGTGCAACGTGGCAACTTTCGTTTTACTGCCTGACGGCTGTCAACACATAAGACAGATGACTTCCAGTTCAGAGGATTCTTCATAGGATTACTTGAGTCATGTGGGGAGCGGAATCGTTATCAGAATGTAATACAATATCTGTTTCATAGTCGATATTGATTGATATACAGACCTGTGGCTATGTATAGCTATATCATCTTCTGTACCAATAATAAAACCATGAAACTGTCATGTCTGTCTGTTTGAGCATGCTAATACCCAAAAGTACTACATAATTTTTTGTGAGTTTTTCACAGGTAATATGAATGAATCTTGGAGCAGAATTTAGACAGTATTCCATCAAAATTAGAAAACGAAAAAAATATATAGTAATTTAAAATTCTGACTAAAAACATCTGCTCAGCTTAGTGGTTAGGATGTTTAATCATCACGATGCAGGACACTAAAAGACCAATAGATGGTACTGTTCATTCCATAGTAAACGATAGAACCAACAGATATCGCTGTAGTGTTTTTTAAATCAGTTGCACATGTATTTTAGGAATTTAAGTAAGTGACAGGATTAAGCGCCACAGATTTATCTTTACAAATGCAAATTAACAGCAAATTAACTTGGCTAGGATATGCGGCTTTCCTGATACCGCTTTGTCTATCGAAAACTTAATGAGATTGCTTTGCTTCTTTCGATGGGTTTTCTGTATTTTCTTTGCTAGGAAAAACAAATTTGTTACGTTTGCTTTGAGATTTTCGTGCCTAGTCATTTCATTTCCCTCTGGTTTGGTTTACACATAAAAATGCTTAGAAAATGGTCGTGTCTTCCTAAATACACTAGAATACCTGAAAGATCAAGGGTTATTCAGTCTCAAGAATACAATGAAGATCGTGAGGCGAGACTTTCTGTGGCTCCAGAAGAACAGGTTGTAACTCCTTCTGAATACGAGGCGAGACGTAACTCTGATCGAGTGCGTCATGCATTATCTCGCTCCTGAGAACCCTTCACTCAGAGTCTTAAAGTAACTTCTCTTGAACATACCATCATAGAAGCATAAATTCTGACAGGAATTGGCGCATACCCCAAATCTTGCTTATTGCTAACAGTTTACCAATTCACCTTAAACGTGTACGGTTCTCAGTGAGTTTATGTTATGCCATGACCACAAATAAAGCATAATGCTAAAAGCTGCATTTGCAGTCGTGGACTTCGGTGTCAGTTGCATTTCACATGGCGAACTCTGTGTGGCTCTCTCCAATTTTAGTGAGGCAAACAAGCTCTTCATTCATTCCCCAATCATACTACTTTACTGTACACAAAGAAACTTCATAAGTGAAAAATAAATTCGACCAATACGAAGTATCCGCCACACTTATAAATAAATACCAGGGCAACACCGAATTTCTCGGCTAGTATATAATAACAAAGACTGAACTACAGATGTTATGGCATCATATTCTCAAGATGGCAAAGCTAACATTGTGAAACAGAAGTGCCGGTCTTCAGCAGTGGTTGAAAGATACTAACATTGTCAGAAGAAAGGTGGGTGTAGGAAGAAAACAGAAGAAAATAAAATAACTGAAATAGCCCCAGTAGCGGATATGAGTGAGTGGAAACTGGAAACGAAATCTCATATGGCAGATGATTCATATATGATAAATTAACGTGGATTGATTAAAGTATAAAGTGAAACAATTAATCAGTAACCTCCATCACTCCTCATACATGAAAATAAAACAGAAATCAAACTGTTTGCTATTGCCAATAATTATTTACTTTTTTTCAACCCATAATCTGCTTACCTGACAGTGTATGAACCTACTTTGGAGTTTTCTGCCCACTTCTCTTTCCATGAGATTTCAAGACACACAAATACATTCACTTTTTACAGTTCTGTTGTTATACTATATCTAGAGTACCACTTCAAAACTTTACAGCTTTACAGCTCTCTCTTGCCTGTATTTGTAGACATGAACTATAAAATGTTAGTCAGTCTGGAAAAATGGAAACAGATAAATGTAAGAGATAACAAGTTTTCTGTGCTACTATAGGATGACAAGTCCTCATTTTAAGTTGTCATTGTTGTTGTTGTTGTTGTGGTCTTCAGTCCTGAGACTGGTTTGATGCAGCTCTCCATGCTACTCTATCCTGTGCAAACTTCTTCATCTCCCAGTACCTACTGCAACCTACATCCTTCTGAATCTGCTTAGTGTATTCATCTCTTGGTCTCCCTCTACGATTTTTACCCTCCACGCTGCCGTCCAATGCTAAATTTGTGATCCCTTGATGCCTCAAAACATGTCCTACCAAACGATCCCTTCATCTAGTCAAGTTGTGCCACAAACTTCTCCCCAATGCTATTCAATACCTCCTCATTAGTTATGTGATCTACCCACCTTATCCTCAGCATTCTTCTGTAGCACCACATTTCGAAAGCTTCTATTCTCTTCTTGTCCAAACTAGTTATCGTCCATGTTTCACTTCCATACATGGCTACACTCCATACAAATACTTTAAGAAACGACTTCCTGACACTTAAATCTATACTCGATGTTAACAAATTTCTCTTCTTCAGAAACGATTTCCTTGCCATTGCCAGTCTCTATTTTATATCCTCTCTACTTCGACCATCATCGGTTATTTTACTCCCTAAATAGCAAAACTCCTTTACTACTTTAAGTGTCTCATTTCCTAATCTAATTCCCTCAGCATCACCCGATTTAATTTGACTACATTCCATTATCCTTGTTTTGCTTTTGTTGATGTTCATCTTATATCCTCCTTTCAAGACACTGTTCATTCCGTTCAATTGCTCTTCCAAGTCCTTTGCTGTCTCTGACAGAATTACAATGTCATCGGCGAACCTCAAAGTTTTTACTACTTCTCCATGAATTTTAATACCTACTCCGAATTTTTCTTTTGTTTCCCTTACTGCTTGCTCAATATACAGATTGAATAACATCGGGGACAGGCTACAACCCTGTCTCACTCCTTTCCCAACCACTGCTTCCCTTTCATGCCCCTCGACTCTTATGACTGTCATCTGGTTTCTGTACAAATTGTAAATAGCCTTTCGCTCCCTGTATTTTACCCCTGCCACCTTCAGAATTTGAAAGAGAGTATTCCAGTTAACATTGTCAAAAGCTTTCTCTAAGTCTACAAATGCTAGAAACGTAGGTTTGCCTTTTCTTAATCTTTCTTCTAAGATAAGTCGTAAGGTCAGTATTGCCTCACGTGTTCCAACATTTCTACGGCATCCAAACTGATCTTCCCCAAGCTCTGCTTCTACCAGTTTTTCCATTCGTCTGTAAAGAATTCGCGTTAGTATTTTGCAGCTGTGACTTATTAAACTGATAGTTCGGTAATTTTCACATCTGTTAACACCTGCTTTCTTTGTGATTGGAATTATTATATTCTTCTTGAAGTTTGAGGGTATTTCGCCTGTTTCATACATCTTGCTCACCAGATGGTAGAGTTTTGTCAGGACTGGCTCTCCCAAGGCCGTCAGTAGTTCCAATGGAATATTGTCTACTCCGGGGGCCTTGTTTCGACTCAGGTCTTTCAGTGCTCTGTCAAACTCTTCACGCAGTATCATATCTCCCATTTCGTCTTCATCTACATCCTCTTCCATTTGGAAAATATTGTCCTGAAGTACATCGCCCTTGTATAAACCCTCTATATACTCCTTCCACCTTTCTGCCTTCCCTTCTTGGCTTAGAACTGGGTTGCCATCTGACCTCTTGATATTCATATAAGTGGTTCTCTTATCTCCAAAGGACTCTTTAATTTTCCTGTAGGCAGTATCTATCTTACCCCTAGTGAGACAAGCCTCTACATCCTTACATTTGTCCTCTAACCATCCCTGCTTAGCCATTTTGCACTTCCTGTCGATATCATTTTTGAGACTTTTGTATTCCTTTTTGCCTGCTTCATTTACTGCATTTTTATATTTTCTCCTTTCATAAATTAAATTCAATATTTCTTCTGTTACCCAAGGATTTCTATTAGCCCTCGTCTTTTTACCTACTTGATCGTCTGCTACCTTCACTACTTCGTCCCTCAGAGCTACCCATTCTTCTTCTACTGTATTTCTTTCCCCCATTCCTGTCATTTGTTCCCTTATACTCTCCCTCAAACTCTCTACAACCTCTGGTTCTTTCAGTTTATCCAGGTCCCATCTCCTTAAATTCCCACCTTTTTGCAGTTTCTTCAGTTTCAATCTGCAGTTCATAACCAATAGATTGTGGTCAGAGTCCACATCTGCCCCTGGAAATGTCTTACGATTTAAAACCTGGTTCCTAAATCTCTGTCTTACCATTATATAATCTGTCTGATACCTTTTAGTATCTCCAGGATTCTTCCAGGTATACAACCTTCTTTTATGATTCTTGAACCAAGTGTTAGCTATGATTAAGTTATGCTCTGTGCAAAATTCTACAAGGCGGCTTCCTCTTTCATTTCTTCCCCCCAATCCATATTCACCTACTATGTTTCCTTCTCTCCCTTTTCCTACTGACGAATTCCAGTCGCCCATGACTATTAAATTTTCGTCTCCCTTCACTACCTGAATAATTTCTTTTATCTCGTCATACATTTCATCAATTTCTTCATCATCTGCAGAGCTAGTTGGCATATAAACTTGTACTACTGTAGTAGGCATGGGCTTTGCGTCTATCTTGGCCACAATAATGCATTCACTATGCTGTTTGTAGTAGCTTACCCGCACTCCTATTTTTTATTCATTATTAAACCTACTCCTGCATTACCCCTATTTGATTTTGTATTTATAACCCTGTAATCACCTGACTAAAAGTCTTGTTCCTCCTCCCACCGAACTTCACTAACTCCCACTATATCTAGCTTTAACCTATCCATTTCCCATTTTAAATTTTCTAACCTACCTGCCCGATTAAGGGATCTGACATTCCACACTCCGATCCATAGAACGCCAGTTTTCTTTCTCCTGATAACGACGTCCTCTTGAGTAGTCCCCTCCCGGAGATCCGAATGGGGGACTATTTTACCTCCGGAATATTTTACCCAAGAGTATGCCATCATCATTTAATCATACAGTAAAGCTGTAGTTTAAGTTATTAACAAATATCTCTAAATGTTGTAGACCAGTTTACTTCAATTCTTTTGACAATATTCTAACAAACATTTGGATCGACATAGGCTATATATGTTTCAGTATATATACATATATATACATATATATATATATATATATATATATATATATATATATATATGTATAATTAATATTCATTACATTTGATAGTGATATAATTATTATTTTAATCATGTATATATATATAACCTCTGAAGTGATTATCATAATAATTATATTACTATCAAATGTAATGAATATTAATTTTATTAAATTAAGACACCCAATATCAATAATGCTTTTCATTATCCTACAAACTTGGATTAATAACAGGAACAATAATGGAAAGATATTGATTACCATATATATTATTTTTAATGTTTCTTGGTGGTATATTAGTTTTATATATTTATATTACAAGAATTGCATCAAACAAAATATTTCAACCTAAATCGATATCCTCAACCCAAAATCATGAGTAAAGTAGGAACTAATCTGGCCTAAAAAAAAATATAAAAGGAAAGAAGACTTAATCTAGCAAATGAACAATAAAGCATAATCATTAAAACTAAAACCATAAAGACAAAAAAATTAGAATGATAAGAACTTAAATAAACTGAACCTCTAGCAGTAATTATTAAAGAACCAATTCAAAAACTCAGCAAAATCAAACTAAAAGAAAAATAATCAATACCAAAGTAATAACTAACTATATTCAAATCCACATATGAATAAACACAAATTATAAAAACAAAACTCGACAGAAACGTTAAAGAATGAACCAATATATGATAATCAATATCTTTCCATTATTGTTCCTGTTATTAATCCAACTAAAAAAGTTTGTAGTATAATGAAAAGCATTATTGATATTGGGTGTCTTAATTTAATAAAATTAATATTCATTACATTTGATAGTGATATAATTATTATTTTAATCACTTCAGAAGTTAGTTTATTTAAAATATCGGTTTTGGGGACTGATGATGGAAGCTTTTCCTCCTCTGAAATTTTAAAACTTCAGATATATACAGATAAAGTGGAAATGCTGTTACCATAGTCTCGAAAAATTCTTGACCGGTTTACTTCAAATTTTTGTGTGGTACTCCACTGAACATTCAGACAAACACAGTCTATATAAATATATATTTTAACATATGTAATACATAAACAGATGTGATGTATAAAGGGAAAACGTTGTTACCAAAGATCTCGAAAACTTCTGGACAAATTTCTTTGAATTTTTACACTATACTCTAATGAACATTCACACAGACATAGATTATATATTTGTTCAATGTGTGTAATACAAGTGATATACTTGTAACATGCAAAGAGAAAAGTTACAAAAATCTCAAATAAAAATATATGTAGCATATAATGGGGAAATGTTGTTACAAAAACCTCAAAAACAACCTGACAGACTAAGTTCAATTTTATATAAAATACTAAGATAAACCCTGTGACTGACTTAGGGTACATACTTTTTAAACAAATTTACACCGGTTTTCTGTCAAACTGATTGCGAGGAAGAGAACGCTGTACTGTGCTGTGAAAGTATTTGGATTCGTTTTCTTTCTTGCAGTCAATTTCAACTGTAATAGCACAACATCTAAACCATTAGACAAATCGTCTCTCATGTATATTTTCTTTCTCCTTGTATATAATTTCAAATAAAAATTGTATGCACAACAGAGAGACTTTTTTTCTTTCATGCTGTTGGTTCTACAGAAAACATGAAAGTTACATTTTGGCTAGTCAGCTGAATCCTCAAAATCTTTGTAATTCTGCCCGCTAGCAGATTAAGAATGTGCAAAGTTGTTAATGAAGCTATTGTTCTCACAGATTCAGCAGCTGTAGGGGCTTCTCTCACATATTATATACCAATGATCCGAGCCAATGTACCTATCCATTTTAACTGACTTCTACACCGAATCAAGGTTTACTTTGCAATAACAATAAACAAGGATCAATTTTAAGGGTACTGGTAGGAGAGCAGAGAGGTGGGAAGGAAACAGGCATAGGGAGGGGGAGGAGATGGGCAGAGAGGGGAATGAAGCAATGATGTGCAAAGAGAGGTATGGGAGGAGGAGGAGATGGACAGAGAGATAGGGGAGGGTGGGGGAGAAGAGATGTGCAGAGGGAGTGGAGAGGAGGTAGGAATTTAGGAGGTAAGTCCTATTTCTATCATATTTATGAACTGCAAAGAATTGTCAGGTTTACTAGTTTACTATAAAAGCAATAAACTGCTGATGGTGAGTAGTAAAATATTTTTCACTTACAGCTACTAAGCCTTGGGTGTGTAGGCATTATAGTTATAAACGAAATGTTATGGAACTTTCAAAGTAAAAGGTTTAGTCTTATTCTAAAGTCATCTGCATTCACACAGTATTTATTTCTAACTGTAACAAACTGCATGCTATAGTGTATCTGTGGTTATGATCTTCCATAGACAATTGATAGACCATTGTAGCTTATTCAGTTTATATTCGGAAATAGGACTTTTAGTGGAGTACATAGGTATTGGGGTTACAAGAGTTTGATCTCAATGGGGTTTGGGGGGGGGGGGGGGGTTCTCTTCTCTTATGTAAATAAACCATCAAATTGCCCTAGTCTAATTTAATGACACTCAAGTAAACAAGTCTCTCACTTGGGTTCTGGCAACGTTTACCTAAAACACAATTAATAGCATATAACAGTCATATTAATTAGCATAATTTATGATACAGGGTATCCACTCCAGGGTAACCTTGCTCTCATGTTTATACAGGTGGTAATGTCATATGCTGTCAGCCAAATGAGGTAACTGTCATTTTAATGCTCATGGTTAATGTTTAATATTAATGACCATACTTTCTGATCCAAACAATGGCGGCTTCTCCATCCCCACCATTGTATTCTGTTCCTCGTTCTCCTCTGCAACCAGTATCCCGACCATAATGACACTCTGGGTAAGCAGAAACCAGAGATGGGACTTCGCACAGAACAGTATTATCTAAAAGCACGCTGCCTGCTATTGCTGTTCACGATTTTGGGGTTCAATTTTTCCAATTTCCAGCACAATAGGGCACCCAAAGATATTCTCTGCAACGTATGACAACCGTCAACGTGCATGCCATGCAACTACACCAACGTATGACATTATTTACTGTTTTGGGACAATTCGTTATTGTTTTATCAATTTTCTCACACTTTTCAAGAAGATACATCTCCATCTCTGTCTACATGACTACTCTTCAATTCACAGTTAAGTGCCTGGCAGAGGGTTCATCGAACCACCTTCAAACTAGTTCTCCAGGGTTACACTCTCAAAGAGAGCGCGGGAAAAGCGAACACAAATCTTTCCTTGCAGGTTCTGATTTTTTAAATTTAATTATCATGATCATTCCTTCCTACGTGAGTGGGCTCCAAGAAAATATTTACACACTCTGAGAGAAAGTTGGTGATCGAAATTTCATGTCAAGATCCTGACGCAAATAAAAACAACATTGTTTTAATGATTGCCACCCCAATACTCATATCATATCCGTGGTACTCTCTTTTCTTTTCACTATAACACAAAACGAGCTGCCCCTCTTTCATCTTTTTCGATGGCTTCTGTCACTCCTGTGTGATGCGGATCCTACATCGTACAGCAATACTCTAGATGAGGGCGGAAAACCCTAGTGTAAGTAGTCTCTTTAGCAGACCTGTTGCATCTTCTAAGTGTTGTCCCAATAAATCGGAGCCATTGGTTTGCTTTCCCTGTGACACTGTCTATGTGATCGTTCCAGTTAAAGTTATTCGTAACTATAATCTTACAGCTTTTATCTCGTAACCGAAATTTAGCGGATTTCTTTTAGTAGCGTGGATGACTACACACTGTTCATTGTTTAGAGTCAATTGTCACTTTTCGCACAATACATATGTTTTATCTAAATCGTTCTGTAATTTGTTTTGTTCATCTGATGACTTTATATCACGGTAAATGACAATATCATCTGTAAATAATCTAAAATGGCTGTTCAGTTTGTTTCCTACGTCGTTTATGTAGATCAGGAAGAGCAGAGGGCCTATATTTGGAAAACGCCGGGTACCACTTCTGTTTTACTCGATGATTTTGCCTCGATTATTACGTACTGTAGTCTCTCTGATAGGAAATCATGAATCCAATCATACAACTGAGACGATACTCTATAGGCATGCAGTTTGATTGTAAGTCGCTTGAGAGGAACGGTGTCAAAAGCCTTCTTTCCACATAAATCAATTTGACATACCCTGTAGATAGGTCTCATTACTTCGTCGGAATAAAGAACTAGCATTTTACAAGCATCATGTTTCGAAATTCGTGATGGCTGTTTGTCAGTTAACCATTGTCTTAGACGCAACTCATAATTTTCGAACACAGCGTACGTTCCAAAATCCTACCACAAATCGATGTCAGCGATATGGATCTGTAATTCAGCGGATTTCACCTGTTTCCATTCTTGAGTATTGGTGTGACTTGTGCAACTTTCCAGTCTTTGGATACAGATATTTCGATGAGCAAGCGGTTGTATGTTATTGTTAGATATGGAGCTATTGTATCAGCACACTCTGAAAGGAACCGGACTGGTACGTACATAGTCTGGACCAAAAGCCTTGCCATTATTAAGTTATTTAAACTCTTTCATAACACCGAGGGTACCTACTTGTAACTAATGTTGGCAGTCGTTCTAAATTCAAGTTCTGGAAAATTTACTTCGTCTTCTTCGGTGAAGGAATTTGGGAAAGCTATGTTTAGTAATTCTGCTGTAGTAGCATTGTCATCCGTGATATCATCATCGTTATCCCGCAGTGAAGGTATTAATTGTTTCTTATTGCTGGTATACTTTACATACGACCAGATTTCAGACTTTCGTTATGGAAATTAATAAAATCTTTTCGCATTAAAGTTCACGCTAAATTTCGAGCCTCTGTAAAACTTCGTCAATTTTGGGGTTTTCGTTTTGTTTGAAATTTGTCACCCTTTTTTCGTTTCCTCGCAACAGTGTTCAAATGGTTCAAATGGCTCTGAGCACTATGGGACTTAACATCTGTGATAATCAGTCCCCTAGAACTTAGAACTACTTAAACCTAACCAACCTACGGACATCACACAACACCAACTCATCACGAGGCAGAGAAAAACCCTGACCCGCTGGGAATCGAACCCGGGAACCCGGGCGTGGGAATCGCAACAGTGTTCTTATCTGTTCTCTGTTCTTATCTGTTCTGTGTACCACTGGGAATCAGTACCATCTCTTATTAGTTTATTTGACATATACCTCTCAATTGCTGTCGGTACACCGAGATAGGTGGCGCAGTGGTTAGCACACTGGACTCGAATTCGGTAGGACGACGGTTCAATACCGCGTCTGGCCATCCGGATTTAGGTTTTCCGTGATTTCCCTAAATCGCTCCAGGCAAATGCCGGGATGGTTCCTATGAAAGGGCACGGCCGGCTTCCTTCCCCGTCCTTCCCTAATCCGATGAGACCGATGACCTCGCAGTTTGGTCTCTTCTCCCAAACAATCCAATCCAAATGCTGTCGGTACAATTTCCTGAATATAAACCACAGCTGGTCTCTGCATATATAGTCAGAATGAAAGGATTGGAGACTATCTCTTAGGAGTGCGTCAAGTAAATTTTTATCTGCTTGTTTCAATAGATTTAATTTTCGCACATATTTCGTGGTTTTTGATGTTACGCTATTTAGTCTACCTACAAGAAGCGTGTTATCACTAATCCCCGTATCCACCATGATATGCCTATTTGCTCGGGATTATTTGTTGCAAAGAGGTCAAGTTTCACAAACCACTTACACAATGGTGGGCTTTTGAGGTGGTTGTTCGAAATAATTTTCTGAGAACGCTTTCAGAATGATTCCCGGAGACGTTTTATGGCTAACACCGACTTTAAACGTGTATTGTCAGAAATGTATGGATGGTAGATTGAAGTCACAACCAACTTCAGTTGTATGAGTGGGGAACCTATCTGAAATGAGATTCAAGTTTTCTTCGAACTCGTTCACTAACTGAATCATGTGACTACAGTTGATACAATCTCATCTTGAGAGATTCAGCAACTGTTTAGATATTTACGATAATTTTCATTTATTTTTCCGTACCAGTTGCACATTTTTATTAAATTAGTTGTTTCGATCACTCTGGATCATCGTCAGATCTTGTAGTTACATCAGTAACCCTTGTCTACTCAGAAATAACAACCACACGTCATTGTACCGTCACTAAACCCAGCACTCGGATATTTGGTTCTGAGTGGAGAAGGCTGTTTGTTGGCGCAACGTTTAGCTCTGAAGATGATCCAGAAGGGTCGAAACATGTAATATCATAACACAGTGCAACTGAGATGGAACAGTAAACGAGAATTATCATTAATGGTCTTAGTCGGGGGCCGGTAAAACGAACCAATTATTAACTTATTTCGGCTATCAAGTATAACCTCTATCCATACTAACTCAAAGGAACTATCCATTTGCATTTCACTAGAAGGTAAAATACTTCTGTCATCAATGAGCGCGTCAGCACCAACTGTATTTCATCCATCTTTTCTCAACACGTTTTGGTCATTTGTAAAATTTCGGCTGAAATTATTTCTGTCTTTAGACAGCTTTCTGTATCTTTAATGATTCGAGCTTCAGTGCTCTCTTTTAGCGTCTGGAGCTCTGATTCTTTTCCAACACAGCTACAACAATTTACAACTACAAAACCGATTACTCATGGTCTACGTTCCTCTGTTTGTCCTGCACCCTTTTAAACTGACGGCCGTTCTGTGGTTTCCCGTAACTTTCTAACCTAAAAAACCGCCCAGTCTCCTCCATACAGCCTCCGCTACCCACCTAATCGCTTCCTGTGTCTAGTGGACCCCTGACCTATTAAGCGTCACACGGAAATCCACCACTTTGTGGTGCAAATCGAGGAACCTGCAGACTATACGGTCGCAGAACCATCTGAGCCTTTGATTGAGACCCTCCATTCGGCTGTGTACGAAACGATTACAGTCGGTTTTGTAGACGATATCGCAGACGGTGAGCTCTGTCTTCATCTCGCAAGCAAAATTGGCAGTCTTTACCACTTGAGATGGTCACAAGAAAAATTCAAATAAGGGACTTTAAATGTTTAACAAAATATAACACCACTGTTCATGCCCTACAACCACACCAACGTGTGACACTTTATTCTGTTTCGTAGCTATTCTGCAGGTTTTCTCACACTTTTCAATAAGATACATACACATACAGAACAACAATAAATAAATATTGCAACCGCAACTGAGCTGTTGCTGCACCACGGCAGGCCGTTGTGGCCCTGCGGTTCTAGGCGCTTCAGTCCGGAACCTCGCTGCTGCTACGGTCGCAGGTTAGAATACTGCCTCGGGCATGGATGTGTGTGATGTCCTTAGGTCAGTTAAGTTCAAATGGTTCAAATGGCTCTGAGCACTATGGGACTTAACATCTGAGATCATCAGTCCCCTAGAACTTAGAGCTACTTAAACCTAACTAACCTAAGGACATCAAACACATTCATGCCCGAGGCAGGATTCGAACCTGCGACCATAGCGGTCGCGCGGTTCCAGACTGAAGTGCCTAGAACCGCTCAGCCACTGCGGCCGACAGGTTGGTTAGGTTTAATTAGTTCCAAGTCCAGGGGACTGATGACCTCAGATGTTAAGTCCCATAGTGTTTAGAACCTTTTGATCCATTTGAAAGCACCACGGACAATCGGAAACCCTTGATTTGAAAAGAGCTAAATTATGGAAGAGGTCCCTCCAACCGTCCGCATTGCGTCGTGTTGATTAACCGGCAGCTACCATGCACGCGTACATGCCCTCTGTGTAGCCATCCCGCACACATTCCAGCCCCCAACCGCCACTGCCGCTGCCCTCAACTGCTATTGCGTAGCACTTGGGGGATGGAAACTTCCACCACTGCTGGGATATATTGTATTAATTTCAACATCTATGTTTAAATGAATCGCCATACTGTGTTATGTCCCCGTAGCGTGCAAAAGTATTCTACCTGATATCCTCTTTGCGTTCTCTGTCATGTGTATGGACAGTCAAATTTATGTGTGTGGATATCACAGCCCGCAGCTCGTGGTCGTGCGGTAGCGTTCTCGCTTCCCGCGCCCGGGTTCCCGGGTTCGATTCCCGGTGGGGTCAGGGATTTTCTCTGCCTCGTGATGGCTGGGTGTTGTGTGATGTCCTTAGGTTAGTTAGGTTTAAGTAGTTCTAAGTTCTAGGGGACTGATGACCATAGGTGTTAAGTCCCATAGTGCTCAGAGCCATTTGAACTATTCTTTTGTGTGGATATCACAACGCTTCAGCCAACGCCATCACGTGAAATAAGCAAATTGAGAGCCTCCCCTCCACCGGCGTATGAACGTAAGAAAGCGATGGCTGCAGCATTGATCCTCCATGCTACCCACGTTCACATATGTGTCCACGCCGGTGGGTCGGGTTGGATAGAGTGGGCAGGTAAAACCACAGTGTAGTCAGAGAAAAAATTTACTCGAGAATTCGCTTCCATTTTAGCGATGTGCAGTCTGATTAAATGTATACAGATACATTGACGCGAGAAGTGTCTACCGTTCGCGTGCTCTAACTAACCCAGCTCCACCAGCTACGACAATCGAATGAGGGCCAGCTAGCAACCCCGCGCATGTAGACGTATGGTGCTCGCACCATGCATGGATAAACGCATTAAGAGCATAGGCCTCGAACTGCCTAGACTAGAAGCAAAGTTGCTCACCCCACCCATCTCCTGCCAGTCGCCCAGTAGGAGACTAGTGAGATGGCAAATTGACTATCCGTTGATGCAGCGACGCTGAGAGAGATCATTGTGTGCCTGTCGCCAAAATGAATAATGTTGGGTTTGGACATTTCCTTATGTAATCCTCAACATACTTAATTTGCAATTCATATTAATAAAGAGATAAGACAGAGTACCTACCACACGCCATTCTATCGTTTTATATTAGCGGAGCGTATAATCGATATCAATTGTCTAATATCTGTATGCGAACCCACAGAAGCGTTAATATAGGCTCAATTCATGCTAGACCCTTAATAGCGTGAAGATGCACCATTTACATCAAATAAAACATCACTTCTATGTGACACAAACCCTTACAGGTCTTCAGATGTACGTGACCTAAAATGTTTACGAAATTCACGTCTGATTGCGGTTTGCAAATTCTGTTATCGCTCCCTCATTTTGATAGAACGATCATCGTCGAATGTATAAATTATGAACTGACTTTCCAATTATGGTATATGGATCACATTGCCTTTAAGTTTAGCTCTCGCAAGGACACTCCCAAAAACTGTCATGTGGTTTTCCTCAGCTGTTAGTACCTTCTGTCTTCATACTATTCATGAATGGTACCTGGAAAGAATATCTGCCGCAAACCTCCACAATTTCCTGTTGTCGTCATTTTACGAGACAAGTGTAAGATACTGTGATCTGTTGACGAACGTGTTTTGTTGGCCGATTCTTCGCGGATGATATCGCTTTTTCCCATATTCTCGCCTTTAAGAAATTCCCCTTTAAAACCAAAGTCTGTGATGTAGTATTTTCATCTCCAAGAGCCGTCTTATGGATTTTGAAATCTAATTTGCTTTTCACGTCCAACAATTCTCTCTCTTTTTGGCCTACAAAAGTAACCTAATTAGAAGTTCCTAGTAGTCTTATAGCCATCTACCGTATGATATAAATTGATGTGACTGCTTAGCAGGTCAGCAACAAACAATCATGTAAAGCTATGTTATCAGTAGTAGTGTTCAGTAAACCAGTTCTTTCGTGGGTGGATCTACTTTCCCTCAATATACCTGCAAAATGAATCTGAGCCTGACATATCCTTTTGCTCTATACATCCTACCTTTAGCTGGCTCCAGTTACTCACTTGCAGGTATATTACGGTGTATAATGAATCTGACGTAGTGCAGAGGATATCTAGCCTGGTTTTCTTTAGTCATCAGTCTTACGACTGGTTTGATGCGGCCCGCGTCGAATTTTTCTCTTGTGCCGCAGTGCCCGCCTTTTCATCTCAGAGTACCACTTTCAGCCTATGACCGCAACTACTCAATTATTTGTTGGATGTATTCAAATATCTGTCTTCCTCTACAGTTTATACCCTCTACAGCTCCCTCAAGTACCAATGCTGTTATTCCCTGATGTCTCAACAGATGCCCTATCATCCTGTCATTTCTCCTTGACAGTGTTTTCGATATATTACTTTCCTCACTGATTCTGCGAAGAAGCTCTTTCCTTACGTTATCAGTTCTCCTAGTTTGCAACATTTTCCTGTAGCACCACATCAGCAGTACTTCTGTTCTCTTCTGTTCCGGTTTTCCCACAGTCCATGTCTCACTGTCATACTGTGCTCCAAACGTACATTCTCAGAATTTTATTCTTTAAATTTAGAGCGTTATTTAATACTATTAGACTTCTCTTGGCCAAGGAAGCCCTTTTTGCCAGTGCTAGTCTGCTTCACATGTCCTCCTTGCTCTGTCCATTGCGGTTTTTTGCGAGATAGATAGTAGAATTCCTTAACTTCAACTACTTCGTGATCACCAACTGTGGTGTTCAGTTCCTCATTGTTCTCATTTATGCTACTTCTCGTTACTTTCATCTTTCTTCTATTTACTCTTAGTCGATATTGTGAACTCATTACAGTGTTCATATCATTCAACACATTCTGTAATTCTTCTTCACTTTCACTCAGAATAGCTATCATCAGTGAATCTAAACACTGATATCCTTACACCTTTCTTTATTTCCGTCATTGCTACTTCGACCTACGCAGTGAACAGCAGAATGAAAGATTACACCAGTGCTTTTAATCCGTGTACTTCGGGCTTGATCTTCCACCCTTATCGTTCTCTAAGTTCTTGTACATATTTTATATCTGTCGTCTTCCCCTACAGCTCACCCCTGTTATTCTCGGTATTTGGAACATCTTGTACATTTACATTCTGGAACGCTTTTTCTAAGCCGACAAATCCTATGAACGAGTCTTGCTTCCATTATCGACCGCAACATCAGAACTGCCTCTCTGGTGGATTTAGTTTTCCTAAAGCCAAACTGATCGTCCTCTAACCCATCTTCAATTTAGTTTTCCATTCCTCTGTATATTCTTGTCAGTAGCTTGAATGCATGAGCTGTTAAGCTGATTGTGTTGTAATTCTCGCACTTCCCGGCTATTGCAATTTTGGGAATTCTGTCGATTATTTTTTTCCGAAAATTTTGTTGCCACTTCTTCCAATGATTTTAGAAATTCTGCCTTATTTGATTTTAAGTCTTCCTAAGGTTTTCTGAATTCTGATTCTTATGCTGGATCCCCTATCTCTTTCCTATCAGATAAGTCCTCCCGCATATAGAGGCACCGACTTTATTCTTTCCACTTATCTCTTCTCTCCTTTGGAGTTATCATTGGAATTCCTATTTCATTCTAAGTGTTTCTGCCCTTCCTTTTAATTTCTACGAAAGCTGTTTGGAGTTTTGTGTGTGCTGAGTCAGTCCTTCCGACAATCACTTCCTTCTTCGATTTCTCCAAATTTCTCATGTTGCCATTTGTCTAGCTTCCCTGCACTTCCTATTTATTTGATTCCTAAGTTATCTACATTTCAGTATTCTTGAATGTCCCTGAACATTTTTAGTAATTTCTTCTTTCATCGATCAACTTTCTTCTATTAATCATGATTTCTTCGCTGTTACCTTCCTTATACCTATGTTTCTCTTTTCAACTTCTGTGATTGTCCTTTTTAGAGCTCATATCTGATTTAGGAATCTAGCTTGACCATGATGTAATCTAACTGACCTCCTGCTCTTGTTATTCTTGAACAGAACATTCGCCATTACCATCTGAAATTCAATCGGTCTTTCTTTTCTCTCATTCCTTACCAAGCCCTTATTTCCCTCTAACCCTTTCTTCTAACCCTATCTCCAACGACGATTAGATTTTCCTCTCCTGTTCAATATCCTAATGTACTTTCTCTATTTCTTCATCTTCTTGTTGCGACGTGGGCATATATACTTGAACTATTGTTGTTGGTGTTCCTTTGCTGTCGGTTCTGATGAGAACATCAGACTGTTCGAGTAATTCACCCTGTCCTACCTGCTTATTCTAAACTGTACACCTGTTATACTATTTTCTACTGCTGTTGGTGTTACTCTACGTTCATCTGAATAGAAATCCCTGTCCTCCATCCATTTCACGTCACTGACGCCAGCTATGTCTAAATCGAGCCTTAGCGTTTCCCTTTTCAGAATTCCTAGCTTCTCTACCACGTTCAAACTCCTTACATTCTACGCGAGGACTCGTAGAACTTTGTCTTCTCGTTGGTTATTCAGTATTTTTCACATGGTCAACTACCCATTGGCAGTCCCGTCCTGGAGATCCCATGGGGGGACTAGTAATGAATCTTTTGCCAATGGAGAGATCTTCATGACACTTTTTCAATTACAGGCCACATGTTCTACGCATACACGTTATGTATCTTTTAATTCAGTGCCTTCTGCGTCCTCATGCCCTTGATCATTGCTGATTCTTTCGCCTTTTAGCCCTAGTTTTCCATCCCAAATGCAAGAGAGTAACCCGAACCTTTGCCATTTCCTCCTTCCTCTTTGACAAGACCATTGGCAGAATGAAAGTGACTTCTTATGCCGGAAGACTTCCGTCGCTATTGCTGATGCGTAATGAGCAATATTTAGATTTATTTGCTTTCAGGTCAACTATCAAACACTGCAGCACCAAATTCCCTACAGGTTAATTCGCAAGTCGCCACTGTCTTCTTATAGGAAGCTCCATTACTTGCGACAGCCTACATCTGCACAAATACCCTTAAAGCTGCTTTGCAGTCTATGGCGGAGGGAAACGCTACCAGTATCATGGGTTACCCTTCTATGACACTCTCACGCACTGGTTGTCTGTATACTTCCATACACACTTGAATCTTCCTTGTGTCTCGTTAGAAGTACGACGTCCTTTATGTTAAATATTCAGAAAGAGTATACCAATATAATACGATTCTAGCACAACCAAAAGAAGTATACCGAATTAATATGGTTCTAGTAGCCTCATGATGCGGCTGCTTCAGTCTGGTGAAGTTGGCACCCGACTTTCAATAAATTTCAATTGTTTTTGAGAGTTCTTGTTTGATGTGCTATAATACTCGACTTCTCTGTGGAACATCTGAATCGTTCTGCAGAATTTTGCGAAGAAAGCAGTAGTACGCAAGATATTTCAATATTGTAAAGTGTGCCAATTTTCAAAAAAGAATTGTGATCACAATTCCAAATACTTCGTCTAATGTTATACTGAAATCTCTAATAGCATTTTCTCGGCAGATAGCAGTCTATGAGAAAACTGCAATCATGAGGGACCCGTTTTCACTAATTGTGCAGCTGGCTATAGGCTATAGTTCTAGAGGTCTCTGTCCATAACTTGAATTACTGTTAAGTTGGCATCCGAGTTGCCCGAACGATGTGGAGCAGTGGTTACAACACTGAACTCGTATTCGGAAGGACAATTGTTCAAATCCGCGTCCGGCTATCCAGATTCGGGTTTCTGTGATTTCCCTAAATCGCTCCATGACAATATTGGCATGGTTTCTTTGAATGTGCACAGCTGATTTCCTTCCCCATCCGTGACACAATCCAAGCTAGTGCTCCTTCTCTTATGACCTCGATGTCGAAGGGGCGTTAAGCGCAATCTTCCTTCCTTCCTTATTCCGAGTTTTGAGAAATACACCTATTTTTCCGTTCTTGATAGATTTTTGTCGTTCTAGAGTTATCTATACAAAATTGAAATACATCCCCAGAATTTCAGAAAAAAATCTTTAAAACCCTAATGACGGTTTTTTGTGCCGATATGACGAAGGCGTGCTGAAAAGTAATGCCTAAGAATATTTTACTCCGTTGTCAATACCGGTTGAAGTATTGTATGTCATGCACATTAATTGGTTGACTTTCATACTTCGCTGACGGACTTGAAACCCTCTGTGACAACATAGCTCCATATTATAGCTTGTAACATAACGACGTGTAACGTAGCTACGTCGGTGCGACAGTAGCTTTCAGGAAACTGAAAGTACGATTTTTAATAATAATTCGTCGAGATACGAGTCAGGTAAAGTTGGCACAGGTCTTTCGAGATGAATATTTGTTTTAGAGTTCTTGATAGACAAATTGTAATTTAGTTCTACAGTTCTCTGTACAAAATTTGAGTTGTTCTGTAGAATTTCGAGATAAGAAACGATACTGCCCGAGAAAACTTTAATGTTCTGAGAAAATAAATTGCCGAATTGACGAAACAATATTGATCACAATTTTGAATACTTAGGCCAGAGTTCTACAGAAAACACTCACGATCTCTTTGTCTGTAGATAACAGTTTATGATATAATTGCAATAATGGTTCAAATGGCTCTGAGCACTATGGGACTGAACATCTATGGTCATCAGTCCCCTAGAACTTAGAACTACTTAAACCTAACTAACCTAAGGACATCACACAACACCCAGTCATCACGAGGCAATAATGACGTACCCACTTTCAGTACTTGTGAAAATGGCACCCAACCTTCGAGATAAATACATTTTTTTAGAGTTCTTGATAGACATGCTACAGTTTTAGTGTCATCTGTACGCAGTTTTAATAGTTTTGCAAAATTTTATGGCAAAATTATGATCACAATTCTGAATTGCTGAATTGCTGATATAGAGGAGGGCATACTCGTTCAGATTTGGGACCTAGTTCACTGGTGATCGATTCTTTTTGCGAACCATTTTTCTTCACTGGTTCACCTCTTCTTTTTCATCTAATTGCATGCTATATGTATTTTAGATAAATTTCCTGAAAAAAGTATCAGCTACGCGGAAGTGTTACTACTGTACAATAAATTCTGTAATCATCTGATCTATAGTCGTTCACCGTTCACTTTGTCGCAGATACGCAGTTGTAGCCAAAAATACAAACAACTCACACATATGTAGCATGTAAGGTGACTCGTTCCACGTCATCTTCACGTAAATCGTACAATCTACCTACGGGACACAGAATTTAATCAAATAACTTCATGGCAGCACCTGTGGCCCAAACAGAAAAATTGCTATACCATTAACTGTTTTTTGAACTTCCTACCATCGCAAAAAAGAAGCAGAAAATAGAGAGGGAATCATCCTAGATTTCAATCTTCGTGCTCGTATTCGTATAAAATTCGATTATCAATATGCACCTTTTATCTTACTACTCATCAAAAACATAGTTACGTGTTTGCCTTTACCCAAATATGTTTCACCATAAAGGCGTGTATTAATGTTTTGACAAATTCTTTTCCACCACTGAAATAGTAATTAAGGCGGACATTAATGATGTAAATCTTACACAGTACAAGGATGAAGTAATCTTCACCTCTTGTTTCAAGTTTGTCGTTTGAAATTCGTGCAAGTTTCAGCAAAATTACCAGGTTGTCTGTAAATTTTCCTAGCTTCGGCTAGGTAGCTATTTACCGGTTCGCTATCACGTTACTAAACAAGAATTTGAGGCTCTGTTTTAGGCAGCAATGATAAACTGTGACGCACTAGGCGGTATTACGCGCGAAGCGAAGATGATACGACGTATCATAAAATGTTGGCAATAGTCGTTACTGTTTCCACGTCAAAACGTGTTTTCACTAATTCTCGCACACGGAGCAGTCACACGTCGTAATGCCACAGGATACGCACCATGACGACCCATCTGTTGTACAGGTAAGAGCAACTGGTCATGACGGACGCTCCTCGACTTAGAGGAAGAATTGTTACACTAAAGACGATTATTTGTAATAGCACAATGAATTCAAAATACGTTCTCGACTGTTGTCTTTGCACTGCACGACCTATCCATATTGACGGCCGTTACTTAAACTACGGGATATTGCATATCGGTTTTCCCGTAACTGCTGGTTGCGTGGTTTCGACGTAGTGTCTATTCCTCGAAACCCACAATAGGGTGAGGTATCTGTTTCACTCAAGACATTTTTTGAGACACCAAACACATTGATAAACTATTTTCACTTCGAGGAATAATCACTATGGTCGTACAAAATGGGGTGAAATGTATTATTGTAATATCATTAATCATTCACTGCATGTACCGAATTCGTTTTCTGGATTTTTTTCCGGTTCATACTTCAAAATTTCTTTAACGTTGGCCCCCCTACCATCATAATAATCTTTATAGATCGCTCTAAATTATTGTGGAAGTCAGACTATCAACACATGCGGCTTGGCACCGTCCAAAGAAGTTGTATCAGTTCCTGTTTTAACTTATTTTAAAATTATAGTTCTTTGATCAGAACCATAAAAATACTCTCAGCTGAGACAATTATGTTAAAAGAATCCATGACTTTCCGGTATTTAATTTGCAACGTACCTCGTTCTACGTATGACACGAGAAGTATACCAGTTTGACCATACAATGTCAATGTAAGTCCGATGTCGTTTGTTAAATGACCGCCTCACGCGTTTCCTCATTGCCTCCTATGAGTGCACAATAAATAACCGGTGCGAGAGCAGTAGCCTCCAGGTGCGATTTGCTCGCCAGCTAACCGGCCCTGCTAACCAGCAACACTCTAGTCCAATACTATACCCTACTACACGGCATGTGACTTCAATTTA
Organism: Schistocerca piceifrons; assembly: GCF_021461385.2. Lineage (NCBI taxonomy): Eukaryota > Metazoa > Arthropoda > Insecta > Orthoptera > Acrididae > Schistocerca > Schistocerca piceifrons. The sequence continues at coordinate 638,194,861 of NC_060140.1, read as the reverse complement.
TTCCATTTTCATGCTATGTTCTCCCGCTCCTGCATTCACATAACACACGTTAAATAATATTAAATATCATGCAAGAACGCAACAAGAACAGCAGAAATTTCATAGCTGCTGTCAGGAGAATTGTTATCGTTTTCCGCCGAAAATGAGTTTGTTTCTACCTACAAAATCTTTATCATCAAAGTACAGCCAGTAACAAGGTAATTCATAGCTCTTGTAAGTAATGGATTCTTACTTTTCCAAAGCATAGGCCTAAGCTTCAGCTTTATGTAGGTAGTACGTAATGTTCCTTTGATTTTGCCTGAGAGAAGGCTTTTTCTTTTTTTTTTCTTTTTTAATTTTTCGTCTCAGGTTAGCACTTGCAACCTACTTCCTCAGTCATTTGTTGAATGTACTACAGTCTCTGTATTCCTCTATAGTGTTTTTACAGTACAGCTCGCTCTAGTGCCATGGAAGCTATTCCCTGACGTTTTAACACATGTGCTGTCATCCTGTCCCCTTTTACTGTCAGTCTTTTCCATATGTTCCTTCCTTCGCCGATTCTGCGGAGAACCTTCTCATTCCTTATCTAGTAGTCTACCTGATTTTCAGCGTTCTTCTGTAGCGACAAATCTCAAACGTTTCGATTCTTTTCTGTTAAGGTTTCCCCATAGTCCACGAGTCACTAGCACACAATTCTGTGTTGCAAACGTTCATTCTCAGAAACTTATTGCTCAAATTAAGGCCTGTGTTAGATAACAGTAGACTTCATTTCACTAGGAGTGCCTCTTTGCTTGTGCTAGACTGCTTTTCACATTCTCCTTGCATTGTTTGTCACGGGTTAATTTGCTTCCGAGGTAACAGAATTCCTTAACAACATCTACTCCGTGATCTTCAGTTTTCACTTTGGGCTTCTCGCTGTTCTCATTTCTGCTACTTCTAATTTCCTTTGTCTTATCCTTATTTACTCTCAAGCCATATTATATACTCATTAGACAGCTCTTTCCATTCAACATATCCTGTAATTCTTCTTTATTTTCATTGATGACAGCAATGTCATCAGCGAATCTGTACATCAAGATCATTTCAGTCTGAATTGTAATCCTCTTCTTAAACCTCTCTTTTATATCCGTTACTGCTCCTTTCATCTACAAACTGAACCATAAGGGTGTAAGAGTGCAACCCTGTCGTGCAACCTTTTCAATCCTGGCACTTCGTTCATGGCCTTCCAGCCTTATAGTCCTCTGCTGGTTGTTGTACATAGTACACAGGGTGAGTCACCTAACGTTACCGCTGGATATATTTCGTAAACCACATCAAATACTGACGAACCGATTTCACAGACCGAACGTGAGGAGAGGGGCTAGTGTAATTGTTTAATACAAACCATAAAAAATGCACGGAAGTATGTTTTATAACACAGACCTACGTTTTTTTAAATGGAACCACGTTAGTTTTGTTAGCACATCTGAACATATAGACAAATACGTAATCATTGCCGTTTGTTGCATTGTAAAATGTTAATTACATCCGGAGATATTGTAACCTAAAGTTGACGCTTGAGTACCACTCCTCCGCTGTTCGATCGTGTGTATCGGAGAGCACCGAATTACGTAGGGATCCAAAGGGAACGGTGATTGGCCTTAGGTACAGAAGAGACTGGAACAGCACATTACGTCCACATGCTAACACCTTTTTATTGGTCTTTTTCACTGACGCACATGTACATTACCATGACGTGGAGGACGCATAAATTGGCCAGTCCGTTCTCCTGATCTTACACCTCTGGACTTCTTTCTGTGGGGTACGTTAAAGGAGAATATGCACCGTGATGTGCCTATAACCCCAGAGGATATGAAACAACGTATTGTGGCAGCCTGCGGCGACATTACACCAGATATACCGCGGCGTGTACGATATTCATTACGCCAGAGATTGCAATTGTGTGCAGCAAATGACGGCCATTACATTGAACATCTATTGACCTGACATGTCGGACACACTCTATTCCACTCCGTAATTGAAAACGGTAACCACGCGTGTACGTGTACCTCAACCCTCATGGTAATGTACATGTGCGTCAGTGAAAAAGACCAATAAAAAGGTGTTAGCATGTGGACGTAATGTGCTGTTCCAGTCTCTTCTGTACCTAAGGTCCATCGCCGTTCCCTTTGGATCCCTACGTAATTCGGTGCTCTCTGATACACACGATCGAACAGCGGAGGAGTGGTACTCAAGCGTCAACTTTAGGTTACAATATCTCCGGATGTAATTAACATTTTACAATGCAACAAACGGCACTAATTACGTATTTGTTTCTTTGTTCAGTTGTGCTAACAAAACTAACGGGGTTCCATTTAAAAAAACGTAGGTTTGTGTCAAAAAACATACTTCCGTGCATTTTTAATGGTTTGTATTAACCATTTACACTAGCCCCTCGCCTCACGTTCGGTTTGTAGAATCGATTCGTCAGTATTTGATGTGGTTTACGAAATACATCCAGCAGTAATGTTAGGTGACTCACCCTGTATTACCCGTCTTCCCTATTACTCAATCCTACTTTTTCAGAATTTCCAACACCTTGCATTAATGCATTATCTAAAGCTTTTCTTAGACCAACAAATGAACGTTCATCGATTTTTCTTCAGTTTCGCTTCCACTATCAGCCGCAACGACAGAACGGCCTCTCTTGTGCTTTTGCCTTTCCTAAAGTCAAAGTCATCGTCATCTAACAGATTCTCATTTCCCTTTTCTATTATTCTGTACATTATTCTTGTTAGTAGCTTGGATGCATGATCTGTTAAGCTGATTCTCACGCTTCTCTGCTGTTTCTGTTTTCGGAACTATGTAGATGATATTATTCTGAAAGTTTGATGATAAGTCGCCAATATCATAGATTCTACACACCAACTAGAATAGTCGTTTTGTTACCACTTTTGCCAATGATTTTAGGAACTGCCACGGATAGTTGTCTACCTCTTCTGCCATATTCGATCATAAATCTTCCAACGTTCTTTTAAATTCTGATTCTAATACTTGACCCCCTATCCCTTCTACATCAATTCCGGTTTCTTCTTCTATCACGTCATCAGTCAAGTCTTCCCCTCATGGAGACTCCCGGTATTCTTTTCCGCAAATGAGTTCTCCGCGCTTGACAGTGGGCTTTCCATTGATCTCTTAACCCTGCTAACTGCCTTAAAAAGCAATTATACACATATGCTCTCGGTGTGATACTTTAAGCACATGATGATTAGAAATTGTTAACAGTTACTATAATTTTAAATGTATATTTATTTTTTACAATACAAATAGATTTTACAATAATACTAGCCAACAATATCAATAACCGTGTAAGCTCTGTCCCTCAATGAGCTGTTTCATTTAGCGTATAAAATATCAAAGATGGGAAAGGTTAGAATAGAGTTTTAATTAGAATTCCTTTGTCAGAGTAGTTGGTATCTAATATGAGCTTTACCAACATGTTTGTTTCAATTTGAAGACTTCGTTGATCTTTTCGTTCTCACAACTTGATGGATCTGGCACGCTTACAGTTTTGCTTGTCACCGCAGCTTGGCGTTGATGGACTGCTTGTATTCTTCTGACAATATACACTGACTGTTCATTTCGTGGCAGTACTTTTCTGGCTTCAGTGTAAGGAGCAGCCAGGAGTGATGAAACAAGCAGTCTTGGTTGCAGTGTTAAAATGTTTTATTACTTCCAAGTGAGGCGCTTGACCTTTAATCAGGCATCTTCGGCTGGACCTACGGAAAAAATAAAAAATATCATTACAGTGGCGCGACCCCATTTAGTGAGATTGGATTGCCAACAGAATATAAAACAACTTACTGATGTTTGACAGCTAAAGGTACATGAGATACCGCGCATATAGCCGGCCACGGTGGCCGAGCGGTTCTCGGCGCTCCAGTCCGGAACAGCGCTGCTGGTACGGTCGCAGGTACGAATCCTGTCTCGTGCATGGATGTGTGTGATGTCCTTAGGTTTAAATAGTTCTAAGTCTAGGGGACTGATGACCTCAGATGTTGAGTCCCATAGTGCTCAGAGCCATTTGAACCATACCGTGCATACAAATACCACAGTATGTAAATATCCCCTGTCAAAGCCTTAAAAACACTGAGCGGTGTCCTATAAAATAGAGGATGACAGAAGGGTTCTTGTAAAAAGATACCTAATTTGATTTTTCCCTTGACAAGCCACACTAGAAATGAGGAAAAATCAGCAGATTAACTGATTACGGCATGTGGCGCAGTCCAATGCAAACCAAACGGGATAAGGGCTACAGAAAGTCTCTACATCAGTAACATGCCGGAGGTGTAGTCTGGCTGCGCGCATCACACTGACAAGGGGAAGGCCTCAGACACAGCCAACTGATTCGGCTCAAATTTGGCACGTCACTTGTGTACAACCTGAAACGGAGAAAACTAAGATATTTTGGGTCAACACCCCCGCGTTTTTGAGAAAATCACCCCTAAAGGTTATGACGAGCAATCGACTCAAAATTGGCGGCATCGATAGATAATTGTAAGTAGAGCATTTTTCATCATCAGGTATGGGATCCGAAAACGCATACTTTTCCAGAAATCGAGGTAAGAAACTTTTACATCTGCCCCTTCTGTACCCACATGGTAAACGCTTTTCGCCGACAGCGCCGATAGCCAGTCTCGCCCCGTCAGCCGTGCTGTGCGGACGTGAGCTGAGTTTCGTCCGCCGCGGTCTGCTGTGCTTCGGCGTGGTAAGTCGCAGTGCTTCTTGCATCGTTGCAGAACTTCTACGCATATTGAAATTTGAAATATGAATCCGTGATGGCCCACTTGAACAGACAAGATACTTTGAAACTCTCGTTTGATCGTAATTACGCCCGACCTAAACTACACGAAATCGAAGATTGGTTGGAATACGAAGTGAAAGTTGATTCAGAGGATGTGATTGGAATGCATCTTTCGATAGCAAGCAGCGTTGTATTTGTGAAATTGAGGAATGCTAACTTATGTGACAAAATAGTTGAGTCTTGCGGAGGAATTATGAAATTTAAACATTGTGATGGAAACGTAGGCGAAGTCACCGTAACACATGCAGGGTTTGGAATACGAACTATCAGGATATTCGAACTACCATTCGAAGTACCGACGGAACAAATAAACGCAGTGATAGCGCCGTACGGTAAAGTTCTCAGCAATGTTGCCGAACGGTGGTCCAACGCGCGCAAATTCCAAATTCTCAACGGAGTGAGGCAATTAAAGGTCGATTTGCACAAACATGTACCGTCATACATCAGCGTCTGTGGATACCGAGGTATCGTTATATACGACGGCCAGCCGCGGACGTGCGCGGCGTGCAACTCTCCCGGCCACGTCCGCGCGGAGTGTTTACAGCGTCGAGTGGCGCAGCTGCCGGCTGGAGAAGCGCCGCGACCGCCTGCTATGACTGCACTGCCACCGACTTAGGCTACGGCTGCCCGCGGCCAAGTATTGACCCCAAGCCCTGATGTGAATTCGGAGAACCATCCAACCCGAGAAGAAGCCCAGATTGCCACCACTGACGCAACAGAAGCTAGACCACCCGAACCTAAGGAAATCGTGACAGCTGTAACGGTTTCAACACAACAGCCACCGAAAGATATTGGGAGCCACACCAAATTATCCGACTCCTCCGCTGTTGAGAATGACATGCAAGAACCATCCCGGAATGAGCAACCTCATAGTGAACCGATTTCTCTACTGACACCATCATCCACCAAGAGCACGGTCGACAATTTAGCTCGAAACACCACCCGCTTAGAAGATTTGAAGAATGCTGAGGAAGACAACATCAGACAGCAGCCGGTGAAACCTAAACGGCAAACACGGAAACAGAGCCCTGAAGAGATTCAAGAACTGGAGAAAAAACTCTCCCGTACCAAAAAAAATTCTTGGCTGGCTCTGAGCACTATGCGACTTAACTTCTGAGGCCATCAGTCGCCTAGAACTTAGAACTAATTAAACCTAACTAACCTAAGGACATCACACACATCCATGCCCGTGGCAGGATTCGAACCTGCGACCGTAGCGGTCGCTCGGTTCCAGACTGTAGCGCCCAGAACCGCACGGCCACACTGTCCGGCAAAAAAAAAAAAAAAAAAAAAAAAAAAAAAAAAAAAAAAAAAAAAAAAAAAAAATTCTTAAAACAGATCGAAGCGGAAAGCAAGGCGTGGTAGACATCGGAAAACCAGACATCCCCAACCCGAATGAGGACGTACAGATGAACCTCGCCCCTCCAATTGAAGAACCAATGGACACTGTTGACCGCTGCGGAACTGATACGGGGACAGCATGGTCTGACGACACTGAATGCGCTTAGTTGGACTACCGAATGACGCAGGCGTATAAAATCGCCACGCTCAATGTAAACAGAATAGTTTCGGACGTAAAGTTACAATCTGTGAAGGACTACTTATATGCCGCCGACATTGACATAGCGATGTTACAAGAGGTAGTTACGACCAAAATAACGGATGTGTACGGATATGAGGCGATCTTAAACATAGGCAATGAATGTGGAACAGGAATACTGTTCAAACACGGCATACCATGTACAGCAAAAGCAATACTTGAATCTGGACGAGGCATAACTGCACAAATATATGATCTGCTTCTTGTTAATATATATGCTCCCTCTGGATTAAGCGGAAAACGAGCAGGGGGCAACCTGTTCCGGGACGAAATTGTCCCATTAATAACAGATCCTCGACTGTACATAATTTTTGGTGGAGATTTTAACTGCGTATTGCGTCCAGAGGATCAAATCCCGAACTTCAACTTTTGTGAGGAGCTGTTGCTGTTAATTAACGGGCTAGATATGATAGATGCTTGGTGCCACCTTCGCCTTCACACCCGAGGATACACGTACGTATCCAGTACTTCGGCAAGCAGACTAGACAGGCTGTATGTAACGAAAGGTTTTATCCATAATGTAACTGACTGTGAAATTTGGCCTCTTAACTTCTCGGATCACTGCGCATTTCATATAACCGCGAAGCATACTAAACAAAAAACAATCCTGGGAAGGGGCGTATGGCAGCTAAACGTGTCACTTTTGGAGGACGCAGTACTGAAACAGGAGGTCCATGCAACATGGCAGCGTTGTGGGGGCTACAGTCTGCGAAACCGCAGATAAAAAAATGCATCGCACGATATGGTCGCATGAAAGCGTACTGGCGAAAACGCACCTTGGAGCATCACTTTCTTTGCCTCCGCGAACTATATGATGACCCCATGGGATTAGTAGCAAACAGCTCTAGAATAAAACGCACTAAAGCAAGAATAACGGCGTTGGTACGACAATCACTAGAGGGGAAAAAAGTTCGATCACGTCCTCCGATTGAACTGACGCAGGAGAATACGTCCGTATATCACGTGATACGGGAAGCCAGGAGAGGTAAACAAAAGTTAATCCACACTCTCAGTGATGAACAGGGGAACGAATACGATCAACAAGTCACAGTAAAAAACTACGTGGTGCAACATTATACAGATTTTTACTCCGCATCGGCGACTGACGCGACGGCAAGTGAGCCGCTTTTATCCAACATTCAATCCACGGTCCATCCGACTGACAACGCCGACCTTGTAGCCCACATAACTGAGGAAGAAGTATGTGCCATAATCAAAGACTCGCCTACAAGGAAATCTGCTGGTTTAGATGGCCTACCCATAGAATTTTATGCTTGTTTTTGGCACATCCTAGGACCGGAATTCACCAAAATATGCAATGAATTATTGGGAGACGTGCAGATGCCATCTCAGTTTACCGAAGGAATGATTGTACTGATCCCCAAAAAACCACGTAGCGCTACGCTGAAGGATTTTCGACCACTAACACTCCTCAATTCCGACTATAAAATCTTCACCCGACTCATAAACTGTAGACTGAAGACAGTGCTGCCGAAAGTACTTGGCCCTTATCAAATGAGTGCTGTCCCAGGGAGATCAATGTCGAATGCATTATGTGAATATAGAGACATAATATATTTGTCGTGGCTATGCAAATGCAATGTTGGTCTCATGTTTTTAGACTTCGATAAGGCTTTTGACCGCATCAACCACCACTTTCTACTAACTGTAATGCAACGGATGGGATTCAGTGCTCATTTTATTCAGATCATATGCAAATGTGTAGTCGGCACTTCCTCTCGAATCAAAATTAATGGTCAGCTAAGCTCACCAGTCCCGATCAAGCAATCAGTGAGACAAGGCTGCCCCCTTTCTGTGGCACTATACGCAATCGCTGTAGAACCGTTACTGTTAAACCTGCATCACAGGTTACAAGGTCTACAGGTGTTGGGTACAAAAACCGTGTGTCACGCTTATGCTGATGACGTCAGTGTAGTAGTTAACACGCACTCAGAAATGGAAGTCGTTCAACAAATAATCCACGCTTACGCCACTTCTTCCGGAGCCAAACTCAATGAACAAAAATCGAAAATTTTACCTGTCGGACCCCATATGGAGACCATTCAAAGAACATGGCTACAATGAACAGTGAAGACGAACCACTTAGGTATGATTCTAATGGCCAACCCAAGAGAGATGACAGTAGCCAACTGGGACCATAAACTAAATATATTCAGGGCTACTCTCCGTGAACACAAAACTAGAACGCTCAATCGGATACAGAGAGCTCTATTGATTAACAGCTATGCGCTAAGCAAAATATATCACATCGCAGCAGTGTTACCAGTACCCAAGGATACAGCGCAAAAGCTTTTAGCTGTAGCGTATTGGTTCATATGGAGCGGAAACATCTTTAAAGTCGCCATGCCAACCATAGTGTTAACCCGCGCCGCTGGTGGTTTGGGCGTCAAAGACATCAAGAACCAATGCACTGCCGTATATATGGACCGAATCCGCAAAATACTGCAGTCACCCCATCCGACAATTACGAAAACGTTATTCAACAGGTTAGCCCCAACGAGCAAAAAGGCCCCAGTCGATGTTGGTCGCATCAGCGCTCAACTCGATCACGTCCGGACTTATTACCTGGAAATGAGCTATATTGAAGATACTTCACAGCTGCTTAACACCAGAAGGACCTATTACCACCTCACGAGACACCATAGGCAAAACGCAATTGAAACGAAATATCCAGCGGTCAACTGGAGTAACGTCTGGAAAAACATTAACAATCCCATCCTCCACTCCAAAGTAGTGTCCACGTGGTATGACATTGTGAACGAGAAGGTCCCCACAGGTGAAAAGTTGCACAATATCAAAATGAAGCAGAGTCCGTACTGCGATCATTGCCATACTGTAGATACCTTGGCACACATTCTCATCTGCCGCGACCAATACCACATATGGAACTGGACTAGAAAAAAACTCGCAATAATTATTAGAACCACAGACTCTGCTATAACACTTAAAGATGTACTTCAACCAGACTGCCATTTCTTTCCTGCAACAAAGCACAATAGCTATGCTTGGATCATCGGCCAGTTTGCATATTTTGCAGTTACGAATACACATGTGAGTATAGACGAGTACATACAGTATATAATGGAAGAGCACCACAACCTTAAAACGAGTCGGAACTACAAAGCTTTGTTTCAAAATTTCTTACTTCACACTTTGCCATAACGAAGCGGTAATTTTTTTTTTTTTTGGGTTGGTGCACAACACTACAGCGAGTTGATACTACTTGTGCTTCATTATAATTAAGTTGGCATTTATTTATTTATTTATTTTTATAGTACAGCAGGTGAAAGTGCCTCAGGAAAACTAATTTTGCCAGAAGCCGTAACATAAAACAAATCAGAAGTGCTTGATTGATTTCGTGTTCTTCTGTTTCACGGGTATTGGACAGACGGCAAGAAGATTTATTCAGTTACTTTATATATTATTTTAAAAAAAATAATGAAAAAAAAAATAAATAAAAAGTAGGTTAAGTTAGGGTAAAAGTGGCGGTGGCAACAGATTTTTTTTAATTTTTTAGGTTAGATAGGATTTTGGGGGTGATATGGATGATAGGGGCCAACGCCTGAAGTGGAAGAGGTCCAAGAAAAAAAAAAAAAAAAAAAAAAAAAAAAAAAAAAAAAAAAAAAAGGATAGCGCAGCGGCCAAGGTAACTGGCTGGGAATCGGAGAACCTGGGTTTGAATCTCGAAGAAACCTAGCGGATGTTCTTCCTTTCGTTTGTATTTTTCCATATCTCAATTTATAGGTATAGGAGGTTTAATAAGGTGAGTAAGTTAATAAGGAATGATGATAATAACGTAGGCAAATAAATTTCTCAAACCTCTTGTGATAGTAAACAACTAAAATGTTGCTCCAGGACACTTTACAACGGCTCTTCCAGTCACTGTTACGTGTCCTCACTTTTCTTCGAACAACTAGATGGATGGTACTTGTCATATAAATATTTGAAACAAATATACTCGCGGTACCAAGAATATATAATGAATGCAGTCTTTCGACAGCTACACTGTTCCTTCTGAAGAGTCGGCGGAAAACAAACTTGGTTGACATTTAAAAATATGTATTTTTCGGGAATTAATTTTGATGCGTACCACGCATACGATATCATTGCCTGAAAAATCGGCGCTGAATGTTGGTTATGAATTATGCTGTGAATAGTTATTGCATCCGTGCGGTGGTGCAATTCCCGCTGGGTTTCCAGAAGCACACTGCAATTCTGAAGCCTCCAATGTTTTTAACCTGGCGATAGAAATAAACATCACACGGCTGGCACACAGGTGCGCAGTTTGGCGGTATTACTTTTACTGCGCACAACGGCTGACCCTCGCATCTATAAACATTGTGTCATATATTGTAGCATTATTTTGTCCACTCCAGGAATCTAATATTAAACAAAAGTTGTTATCAGAAACGTATGGTTTTAAAACATTGTCAAGAAATATTCGTCAGTTGCCCAGATTTTGAGCAGGTAATGAAAACATTTTTCACCAAGTCTGTTAAACGATTGACCTCTTCTATAACCCGAGGACCAAATGTAACATTCGTTTCTTGTAAACAGAGGAAAACCTTAGGCAACACTTTACCAGAGGCTGTGATGGCATATTGTGCAGTGTACGAATGTGTTAATTTGCCCGCATCTCGTAGTCGTACGGTAGCGTTCTCGCTTCCCACGCCCGGGTTCCCGGGTTCGATTCCCGGCGGGGTCAGGGATTTTCTCTGCCTCGTGATGGCTGGGTGTTGTGTGCTGTCCTTAGGTTAGTTAGGTTTAAGTAGTTGTAACTTCTAGGGGACTGATGACCATAGATGTTAAGTCCCATAGTGCTCAGAGCCATTTTTTTTTGTTAATTTGTTTTTACTGCCAACTGCGACAAGGATTCGTTTTTCTCCCTAATGCTATAACGTGCGTCGAATGTACACCCGACACTCCTATACCGATTGATCGGTGTTGATCACGTAATCACGATTAAAGCCAGTCAAAAGTGACGCCGTTTGCGTGCTGAAAAGATTATGCACCTGAAAGATATGACACAACAAACAATAAATAGTTACTACGGCATAACCACGGGACCGCTACGGTCGCAGGTTCGAATCCTGCCTCGGGCATGGATGTCAGTGATGTCCTTAGGTTAGTTAGGTTTAAGTAGTTCTAAGTTCTAGGGGACTGATGACCTCAGATGTTAAGTCTCATAGTGCTCAGAGCCATTTTTGAACTACGGCATAAACTGACGAGCTAATTACTACAAACAACATACAGTACTCGTCATATGTTACTTACGGGAGAACACTGTATTCATTCACAAAACGTATTTCATTCGGCGCATTAACGATGGAAAAATCACTACATGTATCCGCTAGGTTCGCGGCAGCCTAGTGAGAGGAAAAAACTCTTTCCGATTGACTTCTATAAGGCTCGTGCTGGACACCTGCACTCTTGCTGGTTCACAACTATGAAATGATGAAGAGGCAACCGGGACAACATAACTCTCCCCGCGTGCATTCTGTCCGTGTCTCGCTGTAAACAAGCGTCGCGCGGTTGGCTATCTGTGATTCCTCGTGAGGAATTCGCAGCTCTCGTACTCGGAGTTGTTTTCATGTGACAAGGCTTAAAAGTTTAATACTTCACTAACTCACGGCGTTTGGGAAATTAGTTTGCCTATCTTATTATTATCATTCCTTATTGATTTACTTGCCTTATTAACCCTCCTATCCCTATCAATTGAGATATGGAAAAATACGAACGAAAAGAATAACATCCGATACGTTTCTTCGAGATTCGAACCCGAGTTCTCCGATTTCCAGCCAGTTACCTTATCCGTTGCGATATTTTTTTTTATCTCATTTTGTTCGCTTCTGTTCGTTGCATCTGCTCGGGGCGGACGTCGTAAGACATCCGTTTAAGTTCGTTGTTGATCGATTAGCTCAGATTTTTTTTTTTATACAGAGGGCTGCCAACCCTCTGACCGAACACGCTGAGCTACCGTGCCGGCGCTTTCGGTGAAACTCGTTTACCATGTGGGTACAGAAGCAGCAGTTGTAAAAGTTTCATACCTAGATATCTGGAAAAGTTTGCGTTTGCGGACCCCATACCCGTTGATTTTTTTTTTCTTTATTGTGATTTCATTCCCCTGCCCCATATGGGCAGGGGAGGGCTGTCAGCAGCACAATCCGCCGCTCTTCAGCCGAGTGACATGACACCTAAAACAAGAATAAAATAATACATACATAAGGAGGTAAAAAAGGGGAACATAAAACAGAGTAAGGGGAGAAAATGGAGGTAAAAATACACTGAAATGTAGACGTTCATTGGGGACAGTTAAAAAAGTCACCAGAAAGTTAAAAAACAACGTTGGCGAGTCTTAAAACACAGAGAAGACACTGGATGCGCATGCACAGGTTAAAAGTTGACCACAGTATTAAAAACACTCCGAAACAACACACTTAAAACCCACTTGGAGCACACACGACGAAGAATAAAACTACCAGGTGGGACCTGCCGAGGGAAAGGTCAGAGAGGATGGAAAAGGAGGGGAGAGCATGGGGCAGCTGGGGAAGCGGCGGGATGAAGAGAGGAGGGGCAACCGTGGGTTCACGAAGAGGCAGGAGACACATGGGGCGGCAGAGGAAAAGGGAAGACAGGGCAGGAAGGAGCGCAGAGACACGGAAAGAAGGCACAAAAGATGTAGGGGGAGTAGGAGGGGAAATCCGCTCAGAAGGAGGGAGGGGGAGGAGAGGGAGCCGTGAGGAGGAGGCAGGAAGAGGAGGTTAGAGTTGGTAGGAAGGGTAGATGTCAGGGCGAAGCTCATCATCCGGGAGTGGTAGACGGTGGAAGTTGTGTTGGGAAAGGAGATGGAGGGTGTGGAGATGGAGAGAGGGAGGGACACAACGGTAAAGGCGCGGCAACTGGTTGGGAGTGGAGAGGAAGGGAGACACCAGGGGGTGAGGGGGATCAAGGCGGCGGACAATATATAGTGTGCGGATGTGTTCAAGGAAAAGGAGAAGATGGGGGAAGGGGATGAGGTCATAGAGGATGCGCGTGGGGGAAGGAAGTCGGATGCGGAAGGAGAGGCAGAGTGCATGGCGTTCGAGGATTTGGAGGGCTTTATAAAACCGGGGAGGGGCGGAAATCCAAGCGATGCTGGCATAACAAAGGATGGGGCGGATCATGGATGTGTAGGTGTGAAGGATGGTGGAAGGATGCAGACCCCACGTCCGGCCGGACAGGAGTTTCAGGAGGTGGAGGCAGTTGTGAGCTTTGTTTTGGATGGTAAGGATATGGGGAGTCCAGGTGAGGTGGCGGTCAAGTGTGAGGCCAAGGTATTTGAGGGTAGGAGTGAGGTGGATAGGACAGCCGTAAATGGTGAGGTAGAAATCATGGAGGCGGAAGGAGCGGGTGGTGCGGCCTATGATGATTGAATGGGTCTTGGAGAGATTAACACGGAGGAACCACTGGTTGCACCAAGCGGTGAATTGGTCAAGGTGGGTTTGGAGGGTACGTTGGGACCGTTGAAGGGTAGGATAAAGGGCTAGGAAGGCGGTGTCATCAGCGAACTGGAGAAGATGAACAGGAGGGGGAGGTTTGGGCATATCAGCAGTGTACAGGAGATAGAGGAGAGGGGAAAGGACAGAACCTTGGGGCACGCCGGCAGAGGGGTAGAAAGTACGGGAGTTGGAATTGTGGATAGTCACATAGGAGGGACGATGGGAGAGGAAGGAAGCAGTGAGACGGACGAAGTTGATGGGGAGAGCATAGGTCTGGAGTTTGAAAAGGAGCCCGGGATGCCAGACACGGTCATAGGCGTTCTGGAGATCAAGGGAAACAAAGATAGCAGAGCGACGGGAGTTATGCTGGAGGGAAAGAAGATGGGTAAGGTTAAGGAGCTGGTCGTCAGCAGAGAAGGAAGGCCGGAAGCCACATTGGGTAAGAGGAAGGAGGCAGTGCTGGTTAAGGTGGCGGTGGATACGGCGAGAGAGGATGGCCTCAAAGAACTTACTGAACATGGAGGTGAGGCAGATGGGATGATAGGAAGAGGTAGCAGAGGGGGGTTTGTTAGGCTTAGGGAACAGCAGGGCACGGGAAGTCTTCCACAGGTCAGGGTAAAATCCAGTGGAGAGGAGGACATTGTACAGGGTAGCAAGGACAGAAAGGAAGGATGGAGGGGATTCCTTGAGGTGACAGTAGGTGACGCCATCATGACCAGGGACGGTGTTGCGTTTGGAGCGGAGGATGAGTGTGATGTCTTGCATGGTGATGGGAGTGTTGATGTCGGAGGGGGGTAGCCGATCCAAGTACTGGAAGCTAGGGGCGAGCGGGGGGACAGAGGTGTCAGTGTGGTCAAGCACAGTGGGGAAGAGGGAGTAATCAAAATGGGGATCGTCAGGAATGGAGAAGACCTCAGACAGGTGGGAAGCAAAATGGTTAGCCTTACTGAGGTTGTCAGGAAAGGGTCGATCGTCATGGAGGATGGGGTAATGGGGGGTGGGATGGCTACCAGTAAGGTGGTGGAAGGCTGACCAGTACTTGGAGGAGTTGACAGGGAGGGTGGAGTTGAGGCGTGTGCATGTCCGACGCCAGTCCCAGCGTTTCGTTGCTGTAAGGAGGTTCCGGATATGTCGCTGTAATTGCCGGTGGCAGGTGAGAGTATCCCGGTCACAAGTGCGGATGAAGGAGCGGTAGAGCCTGCGGGATTCACGCAGAAAAAGGACGGCCTGTGGAGGAAGCGTAGGGCGGTGAGGGTGGATGAGTTTGGTAGGGACATGAGCCTCCACAGCGTCAGTGATGGTCTTCTGAAGGAAGAGGCATGGGTGATGTCATCAGGGTGGTGGAAAGTGAGGGGGTGGCTTTCGACCTGTAAGGCAATGGATTCCCGGTAGGCATCCCAATTGACATGGTGGTAGTCATGGACAGACTTTGGAGGGGCAGGTGGGCAGGTGGCTGCAGTGGCAGGATGGGTAGAGGAGATGGTGAGAAGGTCAGGGAGATGGTCACTACCGACGGGATCGAAGACATCAACAGCAATGCGACCAAGGAGGTTGGGGGAAGCAAGGATAACATCGGGGGTGGAGTTACTTTCAGGACGGGTGTGCTGTGGGAGAGGAACAAGGTCACCATGGAGGGTGGCAAGGAACTGATGCCACCGCCGATGGGTGGCAGGGTCACGGCTGTGGATGTTTAGGTCAGCGGCGATCACATAGGTGGAGAAGGTACGGTCAACATGGGAAATGAAGTCAAAGGGGAGAGGAGCTGCGGGGCGAATATAGATAGTGGCACAGTGACGGTGAGGGATGGAAAAAAGAGGCTGAGGAGAAGATGTTCGGTTGGGTCATTGAGGAGGGGTTGTGGCCAGACAGGGAGATGCCTGAGGTGGCCAATAGCGACCCCGCCTCAAGCTAGGGGAAAGGGATTGTCAGTGCGGTGAAGGAGATAAGGGGAGAGGCGGACCACATGGTGGGGTTGGAGGAAGGTTTCATTAAGGATGAAGGAGTCAACCTGGTGGGAGAGGGTATGCATGAAGAGGTATTTGTTTGCAGGGAGGGAGCGAATGTTGAGGTAGAAGAGACGATACTGTTGACGAGCCATGGGGTTGGGTGTGGGAAGGGTGCGGGAAGGGTAGAGAGGGGCTTAAACGAGGGTGTCTAGGCGGGTGAAGGTAAAGTGGGCCTGGTTGTAGGAGTATGTGGCGTAGGTGTTTAAGTGGAAAACAGAGCGGGCAGCGAGGGAAATCTGCTGGAGTGTGTGGGGGCGCTGGAAGGGGTGGATGTTCTGCAGGACGACGGTGAGGAACCGGATGATGTCTTCTGCTGTAGGGGGAGGGCGGAGGGAATTGTTAGGGTGGATAGGTGGGTCAATGGGGCGAACGGGGACAGTGAGTTCAGGGGTGGTGGGAGGGGGCTTGGCTTTGCATTTGGAGGAATAGGTGGGGTGAGGTTCATTGCAGGTGTTGCAGGATGGGGGGAGGCGAGGTTGGGACACTGTTTGAGGAAGTGGGAGGCTTTGCAATGGGGGCAGGTGGGTGGGTTCTTGCAGTTTTGGGTGAGGTGGTCATTGTACAGAAGACAACGCTGGCAGCGGTAGGATTGAGGAGGGAACGGGACGGGTCAACAGGGTGGCGGCGGTGGAAAATCAGGGCTCCCTGCGTGAGGAGGTGGTCGATGGAGGAGGCGGACTCTGTAAAGATACGCATGAGGGGGGGGGGGCATTCAGTTCCGCCAACACCTCAGCCTCCGTGACCACAGGGCTGAGTTTTGTGATGACGGCAGTGAGGGTCGGCGGACGACGAGGCGGTTGGGGTTGACGAGGAGAGGAGGATGTAAGGAATGGGGTGAGGGATGCGTGGGGCCCAAAGGTGATGCGGGGAAGGCGCTGGAGGAGATTAGTATGGAAGGACGGAGAGGGAGACTTGATGAGGACAGAGTCTCTGCGAGGGATAAGTTGGGTGATGGGTGCACTGGGGATGTACTTCCGGATTTCAAGGGTGAGGGTGTGGGCATCCAGGATTTTCGGATCAGGGTTGGCTAGGACAAAGGTATACAGGGAGGGGGCTGGAGAGGAGGGAGGTGGGGTGGTATCCATAGCGGGGTCAGTGGGAGGTGGGGTGGGCAGTGGCTTTTTGGAGGAAGGAGTAGAGGAGAGGTCGCCACTGGGCCGTTTGGAAGATTTTTTGGCGGGTGTTGCCTGGGAGGAGGGATGAGGGACTGGATGGATGGGGAGGTGGTGGGAGGCAGGGCCCTCCTGTGAGGCAGTAGCATCGGATGAGAGGGTAGGGCGCTCTGTGGCGGCGACTGTGGCGCGGCGGGCGGAGACTCTGGCAGGGGAAGCAGTGGTAGTCACAGGGGGGTGAGGGGGAAAGTCGTCCACGGCAGGCGACAGGAGTGGGAGGGGGGTCGGGAGCAGGGACAGAGGCAGGAGCGGGAGAAGCAGCAGGGGCAGTAGCAGGGGTAGGAGCAGGAGTGATGTACAGGTGGGGATACATCGATGGAGAGGAGATAGATGGGGAGGAGACTGCGAGGAGGGGAGGTGCATGAGACGGGTGAATCCCAGAGGAAGCACTCCATGACGTTACAGTGGGGGCAAGTGAAGGAGACGTGTAGATGATGGTGGTAGTTGGGGCATCCATGATCGCAGGTGGCAGCGAAAACCGAGAGACGGCGGCAGCGACGAGCACCGAGAGGCGGCGGCAGAAGAAGCGGCGAGCACCAAGAGACGGCGACAGCGGCGGCGGCGGCTGAAGAAGCGGCGGCAGAAGAGGAAGCGGCGAGCACCGACAGACGGTGACCAAGCGGCGGCGGCGGCGGCGGCGGCGGCGGCGGCGGCGGCGGCGGCGGCGGGCAGCAGTGACGGCGTGCAGACGGGCAACAACGCGACAAGCACGGTTGGGGCTCTTCCGCGTCGAAGATACACCCTGAGAGTAGCCCAGGCAGTGCGAGTCCTCGATGAGGAAGTGAGGGAATCCAACCCCCGAATGTGATACCTGATGATGAAAAATGCTCTATTTACAATTATCCATCGATCCCTCCACTTTCGAGTCGATTGCTCGTAATAACCTTTAGGGGTGATTTTCTCAAAATTGCGGGGGTGTTGACCCAAAATATCTTAGATTCCTTCGTTTCAGGTTGTACACAAGCGATTTGCCAAATTTGAGCCAAATCGGTTGGCCGTGTCTGAGGCCTTCCCCTTGTGAGTAGGAAACCGTACAAGATCCCTAAGACTAATACAAGCAGCTCTCGGCAGATGGCGCCTGCAGGGGCTACGACAGTCTTCAATTACTTGGTTGTCATGACAACAAACCATGACATATTATAAACGACTGGTGTTCTAAAATTGCTGATAAACTGCTTACATTAAAAGCCAGAATAATCAGGCTGAATAAAAATAAACTGAAGTATATAAAAATATTGCTATAATGGGAAAGTATAAAAGTACACAGGGGAGCTCCGAATACCAATTTTGAGTGTCCCAAGTAGTATTGTAGCCGGCAACATTGTACATACTGGAAGCTCCCTAAAACCAGAATATATGTCCCTCCCCACTACCCCTGATGCACGAGATTGTGCATTGTGGTCCAATATCATTTTTAATTTCGTGTATTCTCTGTTGCTTACTGCCTCACTGTTGTGTATTGTGCTCATCAGGCCAACCTGTTTGTTCTTCCTTGGAACGTAAGATACGATCATGATATCCTCAGTAATAAAGAACTTCGAAGTGTGGACATCTTCTTTGCTTGATGTAGTATTATTTTGTTCTTATTTTTTCTCACTTTCCCCAGCACTGCAAGACGTCTTTTGAGAAGTGCTCGGCCTGATGCATATGATGTGAAGAAACTGTCCTTTTAGCTCATCATGTGTCACATCCATGACAACCCTCATACCTTGATTTTTCTCTGGTGTTTTTCCTGGTAATTTTCCTGTGTAGATTTGTGTCTTCGAAACAACTGAAGTAGCGCTGTCACAGAATGTCCATATTTTGAGGCTTTGCCCGATATATATTGTTTCAGTCGACAACATTCTTGGAAAGCCTTCAGTTGCTCATCCACGGTTACATTTAACCTAGGACTATATAGTTTTGAAAGTATTTCCACCAGCTTATCCCACAGAGCTCTTACAGATGCTAACAGTTTGTAATAATGTGCTAAAATAATTTAATGGCAATTAGCGACTTGCATTGTTGTGTAACCTTCACACATTTCAACAGTAAGGAATCATATGTTTACTTTGTCATAAGAAACCGTCATGAATGTACCTCAGGCATGTAGAAATAGAACTTGACTATGACCTATGATATTTGTACATTCTGTGAATTTTTAAGTGCCCAGGTCATGTATACCCAAGGAACAAAAGAACTACAAATTAAGTTTTAGCACGGGGGAGAAAAGGATTTTTTTAAATTTGAACTTCAAGGTATTTGCAATGGTTATAGAAATAAAGTCCTCAAGTTTGGAATAATGTCATTCAAATAGAAAAAAAGTTATGGAAGAACACAATTCCTTTTCATGTCATGTTAACCTTGCAGTAATAGCAGGGTTAATGTTGCCACCCTCGCTTTTCATTTCACATGAGGTTATTTTGACTTTTCTATATTCTGAGTCCGTCCTTCCGACGGTCATTTGTATTTCGATTTCTTCACGTCTTCCCGTTGACATTTCACCTTGACAGCTCTGAATTTGCTAATTATTTCATTCCTAAAGGATTTATATTTTTGTGTTGCTGTCTTTTCCTGCAGAATTTTGCACTTTCTTCTTTCGTCGACCAATTGATATATTTCTTCTGTAATCCAAGCAATTACCCTCCTTGTACCTATGTTTGTCTCTCCAACATCTGTTTCTTAGATATTCAACGAAGCAGACGATTGGAAATAGTTACTTCCACAAAGTATCTAAGAATATGCTTACGGAGTGATTCAAACTGGAATAACCATACAAAACTAATCGCAAGTAAGACATATGCCCGACAGATTCATTGGAAGAATCATGATTCACGGTTACAATAGCGTAAGAATACGTACCTCAGTATAATGAACTTTTACTTGTTTTGTGGTAAGTTACTTATTACCTATTAAATGAGAATGTGGTAAGATTTTTCTAACTTAATCTACATCCATGAGCACCATTTTACATGAGATCCGTGGAAGGTACGTTAGCATACCTCTTCTCTTTCGTGGCATGTATTGTGTGTTGTGGTTTTTCTGACGTATCTTCACTATGTGTCCAATGGAACGAAAAGTACATCTAATCTTATTTTACATGAGTGCCAGTAATTTGTGTTCTGTCTTGGCAGACGTACCTGCATACATAAATAAGAATTCGAGACAGATATTGCCAAAGCCACTGCGACAGTGTCAACCGTGATATGGTCAGCCTGTAGATACTAAAAAGAAGAAGTATAAACTCTAGAGTTTAACTACAGAATTCGCAAAATTCTAAAATGAAAGACACCACAGGCACTGAAGTTTCGACAGTGTCACTATTTGCTGTTCGACGGCCACGATTTTGGCGTCACATTACGGCGCTCTGGTTTGCGCATGTGGAAGCTAGTTTTCATTAACCAAGAGTAACTACGGATTCTACGATGTTTGCTCTGTTGTTCAAACAGATCGAACAGCACTCTGTGGGTGATGCTGACGACGTCATCGCAGCACCTCCTTCAGAGGAATCATACTGTAAATAAAGACAGAGTCTATTCACCAACCATCTGCATCACAGGAGGAGCGTGTGCGTCAAGCGTTAACGCAAGAAGACATCGGATACAGTCAGCCGTCGCAGTACCTGAGGCATAGCTTTTATGGATGGGGGATGGGAACAGGTTATACCTGTGTGTATGAAGTACTTTTAATATTTTGGAAGACAAATGGGACTTGTAAGTAGCCATATAAAAGTTCCATTTCCCACCCTTTTAAAAACCTGCATACATTTTTTTTCTCTTGCACTGAGAACTAGGAAGAGGCCGCGGCCCCCTTGTCCCCGGGTGTGGGTGCCCTTCCCTTGAGGCACCAGCGTAGTAAATTTGATGCGAGAACTGGACCCAACACACGACTTCGTATGCTCTGGGAGAGGCGTTTTTCAGGTCAGATTAAAGCCGTAGTAGCATATCAGCCAGAAATGTCTGTTGGAGGCCCTTGCAGATCTGTCTCACAGGATCAGGATGCAACAATGATGTCAGCAATCGGTACTGCTGCGGCACCACGCAACAGTGTCTCGTATCAGCAGCGATGCGGACGGCAGACAAATTGGACGATCTGGCTAAGCAAATGAGTGAGCTGCTAGCTCGACGCAGTTTCTATAATATAGATCGGTACTGCAGAAAAGCTCGTCGTTCTAAGTGGCGCAGTGCTGTCACCTGCAAAGTATTGGCTTCATTTGGGGATCAAGTGCACAAGTGCACTTCACCTTGCCCTTATGCAGACGGCAGTGGCAGTCTCTGACATAGGCACATCCGATTACTTGATAGTCTCTCAGCGTCTCTCTACTAGTGACGAAATTGAAATTCCTTTTTGGATACGGGTCCATATGTATGAATTTTTCCCATGGACTCAACTGCCGGCCCCCAACTTCGTTCTGGATTTCTGACGACTCGTGGATAGCTACTTATGGCATGCGATATATTGAGCTCCGTGAGGCTGCTCCGTGACTTGTCTGAAATTTCATTGTAGGGGATGTCACGGGACCAGTAATCGGAGTCGAATTCCTGGCGTGTTACCACCTGTTATCCGAGGCAGAAAATGCACAGCTAGTCGACAATGTCACCAGAATTTCTACTGCTGGATGCCGACGCAGTGCAGTGACCCATAGCGCCAATTTAGTGCAGGAGGCAGAAAGCAGACACGCCGAGTTGCTCAATCTGTTTCCAACCATTATCCTGCCACCCTGTTATCTGAGGCAGCAAATGTACAGCTCGCTTACAGTGTCACCGAACTTTCTACTAATGGATTCCGACTTAGTGCAGCGATTCATAGCGCCAAGCTATTGCAGGCGGCAAAAAGCAAATATGCGGAATTGCTCGACTAGTTTCCAGTCATTAGCCACCCACCTGGCTCGAGGGAAATACGGCACGAATCTCGCAATCGAAAAGGCGAAGTTAACTGAGTGCTCAGGGAAGATGTTATTCATCCTTCTTGTAGTCCTCGGGCTTAACTCCTCCATGTGGTACTCAAAAACGTTAGCGCTAAAACTCAGGTGGTGATTAGTCGTACTAAAACCAAGATGGCCGGCTGGAGTGGCCGAGCGGTTCTAAGCGCTACAGTCTGGAACCGCGCGACCACTTCGGTCGCAGGTTCGAATCTTGCCTCGGGCATGGATGTGTGTGACGTCCTTAGGTTAGTTAGGTTTAAGTAGTTCTAATTTCTAGGGGACTGATGACCACAGCAGTTAAGTCCCATAGTGCTCAGAGCCAATTTTTTAAAAGCAAGATGAATTCCACATGCGTATCCAGAGACTCTGTTATTGAAATACAAGTATCTTTTTAGTGATACAACTGTGTTCAGCGTATTGGACTAAGTAAAGGGTTTTATGTAAATTCCTGTGACGGATGGACATATTCCAAAGACTGCTACAGTCGCTACATTCGGGTTCTTCGAGAATCTTTATGACATTCGATTTGAGCAATGCCTTTAACAAGGTCGAGGTTCATTGACTCTGTGCTGCAGGGACTGTCATTCTGCTTTGCATACCTGGGTGATATCCTCCCCTTTTCAGCTACAGTGGCACAGCGTCAGCAACACTGTCACTGTCCACTTGTCAAATGAGATTAGGCTGCTTTTAATGTAGGGATGCAAAGCCCAGCCCATGGTGCACCTCGGGCGCACCCTGCATTGGCGTTTGCAGGTGATGCCTGTCAGACAGCTTTTGCTGCGGTTTTGTGGTTCTTGGTAAACACTTCGTCTCGCATAAGCTCCCACTTCTCAATGGAAATCGAGTGCTTATGATCTTAAGCTTCTGTCCATGTACGAAGCAATCACGTACTTTCGACCACAGTAAGAGGTCGGAGAATTTACGACCTTTTCCGATCGAGCGACAGAACGACAACAAACATTCGACACAAAAGTACAGCCGTTTATTACTGATGGCCTGAAGAGGGGCCACAAGACTGCAAATGTGGAGTAATCTTTCTAGTCAATGTTAGGTACCAAGTGAGTTGCTTTCTCTGGCGCGAAATGAATGGAGGTCATGAGGATAAAATCAGTGACATAGAACTAACGTTCAGAAATCAAAAATGGCTCTGAGTACTATGGGACTTAACGTCTGAGGTCATCAGTGCCCTAGAACTTAGACCTACTTAAACCTAACTAACGTAAGAACATCACACACATTCATGCCCGAGGCAGGATTCAAACGTGCGACCGTAGCGGTCGCGCGGTTCCAGACTGAAGCGCCTAGAACCGCTCTCCCACACCGGCCGGCCCCTTTCAGAAATGCTGAATTCCATTACAATGACTACGTCTTCACTAATGGAAATTTGTACCAAAGTGGGGACTTGAACGAGACCTTCCTGTTTTTCGCGAAGAGGCGCCTTACTCACAAAATAATCTGAGCACACATCAATGTTTGACTCTAACGTTGCTAATGATGTTGTGAATGGCTCGTATATTGCTGAGAGGGCGCTCCTAGTACTACGATCTTTTTTTTCAAGTCTTTGTCCCCTTCTTGTGAAAAGAAACTGTTACAGGATGTATGACAGAAGGCACAGTTGTCTACTGCGAGAATACATCAACAAAAATATTAAAATTGTATGTAACATACATTGCGAAACAAAATTTAAGGATCACTTTCTCGAAACCTCGTAATTATCTACTGTTCTGACGCATAAGTTTGATATTTGGCTAAAGGTGCCTAAAACCTTCTTCTATCATGGTGCAAAAGCATGGTGCCCTGCAACATGACACTAGGTCCGAGAGACATTTCAAACAGATGGGTCTCTAAAAGTGCGAAAGAAGGCCACAGCTTTGTTAGACGTTCATGTGAGCTTTAAGCTGGGTTAAGGAAGTGACATTGGCACAAAATTTCACCACAATTCTGCCCAGCGCCACCGCTGAAATTTCACACGACGGAAAGGTCGTCACAACCCCTCTCACCCACATTTCATCTCGTCTTTTGTTGCCTCTCTGTTGCAGGTAAGAACTGGACATCCAGCGTTGAAATGACGCAGTTTTCCTATGGGTGGCCGAAGGAAACATTTCAAACACACAGCTACTCAGATTCGACGCGAAAATGTCTCAGGGGGTGTTTTAAAAGGTGTGTTGACTCCCACACATTTCACTGTCGAAAAGGACAGTTTGCCGTTCTATAAGCAACAGGACGACGTTCTTGACAACTTTTGCCACTGCTGCCACCTCTTGGACGTTTCAACCCTACTCTAAGGATATAGTGGAGCTGCAACTCCATTGAAGTTGATCTGACTCCTTTGGAATGTAGTTCGAATGCAATTTTTGCTCTGGTGTACAAGGTAGAGCCACTAGGGGCCGTTCAAAACCATTCGATGAAGTTTGAACGAGATCCAAAGCAGCGGAGAGATTTTATGCTATTTCGTCGCACCTGTTCCACGTCATATTGTGGCGTGATCCCGAGGCACGGAGGGGGGGGGGGGGGGCGTTACGTTATCATCTGGGTGAATAAAATGGCAAAACGTTCTTTCTAGGACCCCTTAATTCGGCAACACTCTTGGGGCAACCCATGCACCTTTGCTGGGCACTATCAAAATATACCCGTCGGAAAATTCGATACCAGTTTAGTCTCCCAGCTACTGTAGTTCCTGAAGTTGGCGGAACTGCACGTAAGATGTGTCGAATGGGTTGCGTAAAACTCAGATGGTAGAGCAGTTACTAGGCTGAATCGGTGTCTAAGCTCTGAGAGGTACGTTTTTAAAGTGCTCAATAAAGGCGCGTAGGTTCTACCGATGGTGTTGCATAGCTGGGGGTGTTAGAGGGACCCTTTGCCGATTTGTTCAAGAACATGATAATGCAGCACTCCCCGTAAAAGTTCAGGAGTTATGTCGTCATGAACAATGAGAGACGTAAAAATCTGCTCCATCTTGTACGGCGTTTAAATTTAGTACTTATGTGCTACTAACTCTATTCACAATAAAATTTTGAGACCCTCTCCGCATATGCCGCTGAATGTACCTACAAAAATATACCATTTTACGACACATAGTTCAACAGACATGACGTTATAAACAGAGATGCTTGAAAAACTGCCACGTCATGCATGAAGTTTTGAGACGTTATTCTTTAGTACTAAGATAGCCCTACAGTCGAGGCAACTTAAAGAAATTCCTGAACCTGGCAGTGCTTTTCACAGCTTTTAACTGCTTAGCACAAAGACTGTAGGCGAAAATGGTAGCCGTCTCTAGAGCTATATAGAGGCATTGCTATAGAGAACTTTACAAAGTTGCAGTTTAAGACAGGTGAGTCAGCGGCGCCAAGCGTATTTGAGACGCATAATGTAGATATACATTTTCGCATTACGCAAATTTCTTTCTAAGGTTGTTTCTTAATTTCAAAGGTGTTTTCACAAACACATGGAAATGAAAATTATTTCATTTTACACGACAAACACAGCTCGTTTTTAGTTTTCGTCCCTAATAAAATATTGGGAAAATGAATACGCAGGCAGTGCCAGGTACATCATCTAGTAGATACGTAATATACAGGGTGGTCCATTGATAGTGACCGGGCCAAATATCCCACGAAATAAGCATCAAACTAAAAAACTACAAAGAACAAAACTCGTATTGCTTGAAGGGGGAAACCAGATGGCGCTATGGTTGGCCCGCTAGATGGCGTTGCCATAGGTCGAACGGATATCAACTGCGTTTTTTAAAAATAGGAACCCCTATTTTTTATTACACATTCGTGTAGTACGTAAATAAATATGAATGTTTTAGCAGGACCACTTTTTTCGCTTTGTGATAGATGGCGGTATGGTGTCACCGCCAGACACCACACTTGCTAGGTGGTAGCCTTTAAATCGGCCGCGGTCCATTAGTATACGTCGGACCCGCGTGTCGCCACTGTCAGTGATAGCAGACCGAGCGCCACCACACGGCAGGTCTACAGAGACGTACTGGCACTCGCCCCAGTTATACAGCCGATGTTCATAGCAATGGTTCACTGACAAATACGCTCTCATTTGCCGAGACGATAGTTAGCATGCCTTCAGCTACATTTGCTACGACCTAGCAAGGCGCCGTATTCAATTGATAATTAATATTATGAAGCATGTACCGTAACGAGAGATGTTCTACAATTGTGGATTAAAGTTAAGTATTACATCATCTACGTACTTTATTTGACATTCTCAAGATATTGTCCTGTTCCAGACCTCACGCCAGTCAGCGTGTAATTAAACGCGTGCATTTCGGCCTCCTCTAGAAAAACAGTGTTGGCTCTTCTGCCAACACTACAGGCGGCTTAATGTATGGTGCGGCGTTATGGGAGGAAGGATAATTGGCCCCCATTTTATCGATGGCAATCTAAATGGTGCAATGTATGCTGATTTCTTACGTAATGTTCTACCGATGTTACTACAAGATGTTTGACTGCATGACAGAATGGCCATGTACTTCCAACATGATGGATGTCCCGCACATAGCTCGCGTGCGGTTGCAGCGGTATTGAATAGCATATTTCACGACAGGTGGATTGGTCGTCGAAGCACCATACTATAGCCCGCACGTTCACCGGATCTGACGTCCCCGGATTTCTTTCTGTGGGGAAAGTTGAAGGATATTTGCCATCGTGAGCCACCGACAATGCCTGACAACATGTGTCAGAGCATTGTCAATGCGTATGCGAACATTACGGAAGGCGAACTACTCGCTGTTGAGTGGAATGTCGTTACACGTATTGCCAAATGCATTGAGGTTGACGGACATCATTTTGAGCATTTATTGCATTAATGTGGTATTTACAGGTAATCACGCTGTAACAGCATGCGTTCTCAGAAATGAAAAGTTCACAGAGGTACATATATCACATTGGAACAACCGAAATAAAATGTTCAAACGTACCTACGTTCTGTATTTTAATTTAAAAAACCTACCTGTTACGAACTGTTCGTCTAAAATTTTGAGCCATGTGTTTGTGACTATTACAGCGTCATCTACCACAAAGCGAAAAAAGTGGTCCAACTGAAACATTCATATTTATTTACGTACTACACGAATGTGTAATAAAAAAATGGGGGATCCTATTTTAAAAAACGCAGTTGATATCCGTTCAACGTATAGCAACGTCATCTAGCGGGCCAACCATAGCGCCATCTGGTTTCCCCTTTCAAGCTACACAAGTCTCGTTCTTTGTAGTTTTTTCGTTTGACGCTTATTTCGTGAGATATTTGGCCCGCTCACGATCAATGGACCACCCTGCATATGTCTTTTGATGTAGGCACAGAAATAAAACTATGAACGAGCACGCAGTTTTGCTATTCCATACGTTTCTTACCTCCAGAATTGTTATAGAAAAACGTTATTCATTGTGTTCATTGCTTTCATAACTTTTGTCTATTTGTCGTTCAAAAACCATTCTTGTGGAATCATGCATGGTTGTGAGATGGCTTATGATGCAAAGCTTCTCTTAAGACTTTGTTACTGAAATTCGTTCTGCCTTTAGCAGAATGAATAAACGAAACGGAAAAAATCTGACATATGGCAGTGTTTTCTGAGTGAGATGTGAACCATTGACTCAGAAGTCGAGCTCATTACCGCCAAGTCAACGACTTGCCACTATTGCGTGTCTCTAATTATTACTATGGTGCGTAAGGAAGGGAGCTCGGAGCGTGGATGAACATAGCAGACGTAGCTTAAACACCGAGCTCGAATAATGGCTTTTACATACTCAGTGTCTGATCTTAAATGATAATCATTTTCAATGTTTTATCAAGGTCAGAACAAAGTATGAACTGAATGTAGACATGTAGTTCAGCGTATACCCGAAACTAAGTGCAACAGTACAGATCTGCAAGACGTTTCACGTAATATCATCTTTCCTCGTCTACACTAATTCCCTCGTCCAAACTCATCGACTGGCTGCGAGAGCCTCGTGTACTGGAGAGTAAGCACAGACCTAAATTAAATTAGCGGATGATCACGCGCTAGGATGTTTTATTCTCATTTCAATAGCAGCGCTAAGAGCGTAAACCTTTCACAGGTATGTCAATCTCGACAACTATGCAACCCACACTACAGATTAATAGCAGGAGAGTTGTGTAGGTAAGTTTCCTATGTAGCAATGGTTGCAGCTATTTTCTTGCGGTTTAAGTGTACTACAAACTGACATTATTATTCAACAGATGCCTCCGGCTTTTTGACTAATGCCTAAAAGTCGTTGTTAGTATGAATTTATCAGGACAACCATGTGGCTATAATAGAAGTGTACTTACTAGTATACTATGTCAGTATATATCCCATTTGAATAAATTTAGTCGGAGACGCTAATGTTAACTTGTCTATCTCCCGAAGATCATCTAAATGAATTGCGAATGGTTCTGACAACTGCATGTAACCGGTGAATTCCGCCGAGTGTGTCGGCAGACTGCCGGAAATCGATAAAGATATGCTTAAATGTTCTCACAAGTGTAGTCCAGAGTATAAATTCATTTTAAATCTATGTTGACAATCACAGTACTCATCAGTTGAATAATCAAGGGCTTCTTCTGTGAGCGATCGATGCGTTGCGTCAAGAGAAAGAGATGACAGGCTTCTTTTGAACGAGGTATGTGCCAACCGCTTTTTCAGTTATTACAAAACTAAACTAAACTTCGTCCGAACACGCCTTGGAAGGCTCAACGGTACCGACCGGCCGCCGTGTTATTCTCAGGCCAAAGGCGTCACTGGATGGGGATATAGAGGGGCTTGTGGTCAGCACATCGCTCTCCCGGGCGTATATCAGTTTACGAGACCGGAGCCGCGACTTATTAATCAAGTAGCTCCTCAGTTGGCCACACAAGGGCTGAGTGCACCCCGCTTGCCAACAGCGCTCGGCAGATGGTATGGTCACCCACCCACGTGATAGCCCAGCCAAAAGCACTTAACTTCGGTGATCTGACGGGAACCGGTGTTAACCACTGCGGCAAGGTCTTTGGCTTTTCAGTTACTATGGTAACGCAAAATTCCTGTCAGTGATGGAAGCACTGGAAGTATAATGAAAGGCAGTTAATACTGCAATTAATTTTACTCCCGGAGAGCTGCTTTAAGAACTGTTCATTTGATTGCCAAACGGAAGATCGATGGAATTTAGTTTGCGGACGATTATGTTGGGTATGACTTCTCCAGACTTATCTTTCTGTCGTCGCTTGGGACAAGACCATCTGTCGGTTGTAGAACGTCTGAGGAAATAAATGTCATTGTCAGTGGATGGGGTTATCATAATATGTTAGGGTCGATAACGAAGTCTAGCGTTGAGGTACTATACATTCGTTTCTACATTCATGTTCAGAGAAAACAGAATACCTGGAACGACTAGAGAAAGGTCGTTCATATTCACAGGACACGTACGTTAGTATGTTCTGCAGATATGATTAGCACTGCAGTCACCTCGGTTCAGCATGTGCCCTTTTGCCTTGTAGACACAGGATCCATCATGGGCCTTGATAACTTGTTTCATGCGTGATGGCATTGACGCGTCTAAGGCGCGAATGGTATCCTGCGGGATGTCCATCAATTCTGCAGTCGCCTGGTTCCAAAGTTCATCTGTGGTGATTGGCAGTGCTGCACCCGCCGTTTCACGATATCTCACACATTTTCGATTGGCAACAATTCTGATGATCTGGCGGGCCAAGGAAAATGCTGACACCCTGTGACACCAAGAAGGCACATGTTCATCAAGCAGCGTCTGGTTGTGCATTGTCTTGCTGAAAAATTTCGTCTGGTGTGTGGCGCAGAAAGGATGTCATTCGCGTAGGTCACACTGGTCACAGTGTCCTGGACACGCACTAACTGTGATTTGTGGTTGTACCCAAAAGCACCACACACCATAAGGCCTTGAGTTGGCTCTGTATGTCTTGTACGAATGCAGTCACTGTGGTGCCTCTCTCCCTGTCTGTGGTGAACCAAGCTGTGGCCATCTGTTTCGAACAAACAGAAACTAGATTCGGCCGAAAACGCTATCAGATGCCATTCTTGACCACAGTGACATCGTTCTATATACCAGCCCCACACGAGCAGCAATTGCTCGGATGGATGCCCTCTTTCAAACTCACTGATCTGACAGCCTGGTTCGAGCATACGTCTGCGAGGCTTCCTGCACGTCTGCTCGAGTCACACTGATCCATCACCTTCGGTTTATAGCGACAACACCGAGCGACCGCTACGGTCGCAGGTTCGAATCCTGCCTCGGGCATGGATGTGTGTGATGTCATTAGGTTAGTTAGGTTTAATTAGTTCTAAGTTCTAGGCGACTGATGACCTCAAAGTTAAGTAGCATAGTGCTCAGAGCCATTTGAACCATTTTTTTATAGCGACAACGAGAACCGCAGGCACATTTTACCGTTAGGTGGTGTTGTGCCGTAAAGTCGATGTTGACGTCGAACCCGAGAGTCGACATGGTTCGAATGCTAATCATTCCTACAGAACATACTAATGTGTATGTCCTGTGAATATGAATGTCGTATCTCTGTTCGTTCAAGGTCTTCCGTTTTTTCTGAACTTTAGTGTACATACATATGCCACAAGCCACAAGATGGTGCGTGGCGCAGGATACCGTCTACCACTGCCAGTCTTTCCTTTCCTGTTCCACTAACAAACAGAGTGAGGTAAAAACGACTGCCTATACGTCTCCTTATGAGCCCTAATTTCTCGTATTTTATCTTAATAGTCCTTACGCGAAATGTACGTTGGCGGCAGTAGAATCGTCCTTCAGTCAGCTTCAAATGCCGCTTCTCTAAGTTTTCTCAATAGTGTTCCTCGAAAAGAACGTCGTCTTCGCTCCAGGGATTCTCACTTGACTTCCCGAAGCATCTCCGTGTTGTTCAAAGCTACCGCTAACAAATCTAGCAACACGCCTCTGAATTGCTTCGATGTCTTCCTTGAATATGACCTGGTGCTCAAGAATAGGTCGTTCTAGCCTCCTAAATCGGGTCTTCTTTACAGTGAACCATACTTTCCGATAATTCTCCCAATAAACCGACGTCCACCATTCGCCTTCCATAGTACAATCCTTACATGCTTGTTCCATTTCATATCGCTTTGCAACGTTACGTCCAGATATTTAAACGACATGACTGTGTCAAACCGGACATTACTGATGCTATATCCGAACATAATGGGTTTGTTTTTTCTTCTCATCCGCATTAAATTACTTTATTCTACACTTAGAACTAGGTGCCATTCATCACACCAATTAGAAATTTTGTCTGTCGTCTTGTAACCTCCTACAGTCACTCAACTTCGTTACCGTACCGTACACTACAGCATCTTCAGCAAATAACAGTAGATTGCTGCCCATCCCGCCTGCCAAATCATTTATGTATATAACAAGCAACTGCGGTCCTACCACACTTCGCTGGGGCACTCCTGACGATTCCCTTGTTTCTGATGAACACTCGTCATCGATGGCAACGTACTGGGTTCTATTACGTTAGAAGTCTTCGAGCTACTCATATATCTGGGAACATATTCCACATGTTCGTCCCTTCGTTGACAGTCTGCAATGGGCAAGGTGTCAAATGTGTTCAAGAAATTCAAAAACATAAAATCTGCCTGTTGCCCTTCATCCATAGTAAGCAGTATATCATGTGAGAAAAGTGCAAACTGAGTTTCGCACTAGTGATGCTAACTGAAATGGTGCTAATTCTACATCTACATCTACACGGATACTCTGCAAATCACATTTAAGTGCCTGGCAGAGGGTTTATCGAACCACCTTCCCAATTCTCTATTATTCAAAACTCGTATAGCGTGCGGAAAGAATGAACACCTATATCTTTCCGTATGAGCTCTGATTTCCCTTATTTTATCGTGGTAATCGTTCCTCCCTATGTAGGTCGGTGTCAACAAGATATTTTCGCATTCGAAGGAGAAAGTTGGTGATTAGAATTTCGTGAGAAGGTTCCGTCGCAACGAAAAACGCCTATCTTTTAATGATTTCCAGCCCAAATCCTGTATCATTTCTGTGACACTCTCTCCCATATTTCGCGATAGTACAAAACGCGCTACCTCTTTTTGAACTTTTTCGATTTACTCCGTCAGTCCTATCTGGTAAGGATAGGACACCTCGCAGCAGTCTTCTAAAAGAGGACTGACAAGCGTAGTGTAGGCAGTCTCCTTAGAAGGTCTGTTACATTTTCTAAGTGTTCTGCCAATAAAACGCAGCCTTTGGTGTGCCTTTCTCACAACATTTTCTATGTGTTCTTTACAATTTAAGTTGTTCGTAATTGTAATACCTAGGTATTTAGTAGAATTTACGGGTTTAGATTAGACTGATTCATCGTGTAACCGAAGTTTAACGAGTTTCTTTTAGCACTCATGTGGATGACCTCACACTTTTCGTCATTTAGGGTCAACTGCCACTTTTCGCACGATTCAAATATTTTTTATAAATCGCTTTGCAGTTTGTTTTGATCTTCTGACGACTTTATCAGTCGATAAACGACAGCGTTATCTGCAAACAACCGAAGACGGCTGCTCAGATTGTCTCCCAAATCATTTATATAGATAAGGAACAGCAAAGAGCCCATAACACTACCTTGGGGAACGCCTGAAATCACTTCTGTTTTACTCGATGACTTTCCGTCAATTACTACCAACTGTGACCTCTCTGACAGGAAATCGCAAATCCAGTCACATAACTGAGACGATATTCCACAAGCAGGCAATTTCACTATGAGCCGCTTGTGCGGTACAGTGTCAAAAGACTTCCGGAAATCCAAGAATACGGAATCTATCTGAAATCCCTTGTCAATAGCACTAAGCACTTCATGTGAATAAAGAGCTAGTTGTGTTTCACAGGAACGATGTTTTCTAAACCCATGTTGACTGTGTGTCAATAAACCGTTTCCTTTGAGGTAATTCATGATGTTCCAACACAATATATGTTCTAAAATCCTGCTGCTGCAATTCGTCGAAATAAGGTTCTCGGTCTCAAGAAAATTTATTATATTCGTACTGAGAATTCCGAAGTATTCAGCAGCATTCCTGTGTTCGAACGCAATAACCACTCACAGATGGAAGGTGCCAAGACGTAGCACTAGCTCTGGACGGTATATAAAGTGTGCCAGTATGGGGTGGGGGAGGGAGGGGGGACGCCGGAAACGATGCAGTCATAGTCGTAATGCGGAAACAGAGCGATTTATGTTACGTCCACAAGGGCATCAACGTTACTGGGTTTCGGGCCAAGGGTCGAAGCATTTCCCAAATGACTAAGTTTGTAAACTGTTCGCGTACCGCTATTGTTAAAGTTCACTGTGAGTGTCAAAATAGCGCTACCCACAATCGACGCCAAGTCAACTGTGGTGCACCACAGGTTATAGATACGGTGAATAACGTCTGCAATAGACGTACCCGGGCGAACAGATGTGCACTTGTTGAGCAACTGACCGTCCAGATGAACAAAAGGGCTACCAACAGTTCCCGTCAACGACAATTAAACGGACGATGCTGCGTATGACCCTCCACACCTGGCGCGTGGTTCATGTATCCATGCTGGTTGCTGTTCATCAGTGACGGAGGCTGAAATTAGCACGCCAGTACCGCAGTTGTGCGGCCACTGACTGGCGACAGGTGACCTTTTCACGTGACTCACGTTTTATGCTGCATCACAGAGATGGCCGTTGGCGTGTACAACGTGAAACATCTGAAAGTAAAGAGTGTGATTGCCTGATGAATGTTTTCGTGGCATTCCCTATGCGATGTTGTCATTCTGAGGAGCATAGTGAATCAACAGAAGAATGCATCTATCCTTGTGGACTATGTCCATCCCTGCATGCAGTTTGTTTCTCCTTTGCACGATGGCATCTGCTAACAGAACAATGCAACACGTCATGTACGTTGCGTTGTACGTTTATGGTACAGAGAACAGTAAGATGAGTTTATTGCACTCCCCTGGCAACCAATCGAGAATCTATTGAACCACGTCGATTGTACTGTTCCCGCTAGGGACTTTACACCGAGAAACCTAGCACAGCTGGCCACATTACTGGAGTGAGCATGGCTCCACATCCCCGTCCGTATCTTCCAGAAACTCAATGGATCTCTTCCTGTACGTGTTGCAGCGGTCCACTTTCGAAAGGTGATTATTCAGATTTTTGACAGGTGGTCGGGGTGACTGGACAGTGCACGTGTTTACAAAAACAGAGTTGTTAAAGTCTTCTTTGCCGGCCGCTGTGGTCGAGAGGTTCTAGGCACTTCAGTCCGGAACCGCGCTGCTGCAACGGTCGCAGTTTCGAATTTTGCCTCGGGCATGGATATGTGTGATTTCCTTAGGTTAGTTAGGTTTAAGCAGTTCTAAGTATACGAGACCGATGGCCTCAGATATTAAGTCCCATAGTGCTTAGAGCCATTTGAACCACTTGAAAGTCTCCTTTACTCAATGCAGGCGTCTCGTCAATTGAACACATGAGACCTGGACTTAAGTACAGACATCGAAGAAATAACGGTGTTCGTGTAGCGTAACCATAAAAATTAAAATTTCTTGAAAGGCAGTGTGATGCACGCCATTGGTGCTGGGAGCCTACCGGTGTAAAGCTATTGGTTATAGGGGTAAGATTACGGGGGTGAGAGAAGGTAATTCCGGGAATAATGTCATTGCCTGAGGGACTGGATGCTGGCGTCAGAGATTCCGGGAAAATATGACGCTGATATCATGTGTTCCAAGGATGCTGATGCTGATGTCAGCGGAATTGTCACACGTTTTCCCCTTGCGCCCTTCTTACATCGTCAACTAATACGACACACTAAACTTCAATATAGTTATCTCCTAAACATCATTTCAAACTAAAGCTTTGTTAAGGTAACAAATCATAAATTAAATAACCATCGCCTGAAAACTGTTTGTCAGTTTGTCACTTCTTAGGGGACTGTAATTCGTAAGAATGTAATGCACCAGTACGTGCAGTAGCGGCTGTTGTGTAAGAACACAAGAGCACGTGAATATCCTAATTTTTGGCACCTTACAGGTTTATTGGGTATTTTTCTTTGAATGTTGTTACGCGTGATGTAGATTCAGTAATCTGAAATACACGGCACTAAATCTACCGCACTATGTTACATAGCTACACCCGTAGACACAGTGGAACGCGGCATCAGGGTTACCTCTCCAAGTTTTAAGGAGCTTTTGCACATGCGCAACTGGCATGACGTAATTGCCTTAAGGCCCAATTTGACAAACAACGTGCGTGATCTTCGGCGTGCACATCTAGTCCTTACCATTCAACGAAAAGTTTACGGCAATGCTACCAGATCGTAGCATACTGCACCAACCTTTTATCCCCGTTGGCTTGACGTAAATTCCGTTAGACCGTAGCACACTCCTCAGATACGCCAGTTCATTCACCATATAATAAAATTAGAGCGGACATCGGTATATGTCATAGCTATAGTGACAGAAAAACCTATTTTGTGGGATTATGGATGAGTTACGGTTTATTAAGTTTTGAATTTTATCATACCGTTATCCATTCGAGGCGCTCAGTACCGTAAAGCACATCATCGTCGATTGTGAGACTGTACCCTTTATTCGTGCTTCTGACATCTGTTGATCTTATGTTGGGTCAGGTTCATCTATCCTGTAGGCCCATATTTTATACATGAACATTGCCGAAGAGTTTTCTCACTAAAATGTGGAATCCAAATGGCTCATTTGTACTCTAGTCACGTTACCGTATTGTTAGATAGAACTACTCGAATTTGATCATTTCCACAAGCGGGAGTTTATGTTTCCAGCTGGTTGTTTACTGTACAGGAATCGGCTTTCGTGTGCAGTGTCAACATGAACCTGTTTTATGTGCTAACAGAAAAGAAAATTACCAGGAAAAGTTATCCTCAAAGGAACGATAGCCTCGTAGACCAGATCCGTTGACTGAGAAGACTGAGAAAGTGACAAAATGAAAGAAGCATGGTTATAAGCGAATATTTAACAAAGGAGTATAACATAACACGTTTCTAGCATTTGTAGACTTAGAGAAAGCTTTTGACAATGTTGACAGGAATACTCTCTTTCAAATTGTGAAGGTGGCAGGGGTAAAACACAGGGAGCGAAGGGCTACTTACAATTTGTACAGAAACCAGATTGGAGTTTAAGAGTCGAGGGACATGAAAGGGAAGCAGTGGTTGGGAAGGGAGTGAGACAGGGTTGTAGTCTCTTCCCGATGTTATTCAATCTGTATATTGAGCAAGCAATGAAGGAAACAAAAGAAAAATTCGGAGTAGGTATTAAAATCCAAGAAATTGTAATTCTATCAGAGACAGCAAAGGACTTGGAAGAGCAGTTGAACGAAATGGACAGTGTCTTGAAAGGAGGATATAAGATGAACATTAACAAAAGCAAAACGAGGATAATGGAATGTAGTCGAGTTAACTCGGGTGATGCTGAGAGAATTAGATTAGAGAATGAGACACTTAAAGTAGTAAAGGAGTTTTGCTATTTGGGGAGCAATATAACTGATGATGGTCGAAGTAGAGAGGATATAAAATGTAAACTGGCAATGGCAAGGAAAGTGTTTCTGAAGAAGAGAAATTTGTTAACATCGTGTAATAGATTTAAGTGTCAGGAAGTAATTTCTGAAAGTATCTGTATGGAGTGTAGCCATGTATGGAAGTGAAACGTGGACGATAAATAGCTGAGACAAGAAGAGAATAGAAGCTTTCGAAATGTGGTGCTGCAGAAGAATGCTGAAGACTAGATGGGTAGATCACATAACTAATGAGGAGGTATTGAATAGAATTGGTGAGAAGAGGAGTTTGTGGCACAACTTGACTAGAAGAAGGGATCGGTTGGTAGGACATATTCTGAGGCATCGAGGGATCACCAATTTAGTATTAGAGGGTAGCGTGGAGGGTAAAAATCGTATAGGGAGACCAAGAAATGAATACACTAAGCAGATTCAGAAGGATGTAGGTTGCAGTAGGTACTGGGAGATGATGAAGCTTGCATAGGATAGAGTAGCATGGAGAGCTGCATCAAACCAGTCTCAGGACTGAAGACCACAACAACAATAACTAAGTTGTTGTGTGGGTGCAACGTACAAATGTCTCATTGTCAGCCCGGAAATTAATTCGTTAATTAATAAGCGTTAGTGATCTTGTACATTTATCCGAAAAAATAAAAAAAGCACAGAAACTCCCACTTACACAAAAATGCGAAACGGGGAATAGTGGAAGCTTAAACATTATTCCCTTCTTGCCCTAAACTGTACTTAATTATGCACAAAACATGATAATTCCACAAAAACAATTCTTTCCTTTTTCAGACAATCAATGCATATTATTATTGTTATAACTATTATTATTATTATTATTATTATTATTATTATTATTATTATTGGCAGTGGCTGTAGCTGTATAAATATGTTGATAAGCATAACTGTCATAGAGCAGATGCTACTATTAGTTTAACACTCTCAAATTTATCTGAATCTAAAAATCTGTGAAGACCCTGAATGTATACTCACTAGCCACCACTGATTAAATGGCCGAATAGTAACACTAATATTTCCACTGCTTACCCGCTTAACGATTCAACTTAACTCATCTGAGAACTGCAGCGCCCGTATGTATAACAGACACATGAGCCAGTACAAACCACCATGAGAAATGTCACTTGTGAATCTATCAAACTTTAAGAGGTTATCAGTATTTTTATTTTTGTAACTTTTCTGCTTTGGTAAAGACTAAGATGTTAAAACGAGTGATAGTTCCTTCCATTTACACCAGTAACAGGTATCTTTACTTACCGTCCACAGCTCGTGATCTCGCGGTCGTGTTCTCGCTTCCCGAGCACGGGGTCCCTGATTCGATTCCGGGCGGGGTCAGGGATTTTCACCTCCCTCGAGATGACTAGGTGTTTGTGTTGCCCTTATCATTTCATCCTCATTCATGAAAGTGGCGAGATTGAATTGAGCGAAGGTTGGGAATTTGTACGGGCGCTGATAACCGTGCAGTTGAGCGCCCCACAAACCAAACATCATCATCATCTTTACTTATTGCGATCCCTAGCTAAATTTCAAAGAATCACTTCAAACGTCCTACAAAGATCTGAAATGAGTGGTAATAATTTTGCTAGGGCATTCAAGTGAATACTGGTCTACCGTATGTTTGCGGCTCTGGTGGGTTAAGCGTAACTACACATTAAGCATATCCAAATCAACACGACCATTCGGTGGTTTCCTAGCCGTAGATTTCCCACAGTATTAAATCCGGCCTTTTGTCACCACATCGCGGAGGGTGTTTCGGTATGGTCTGCTTGCCATCAAGTTCTCACATCCGATGTAGTTTCAGATTCCTACTTCTGGAATGGTTTTATTTGGGTTTTCACTGGTTGGTACCACTGCAAACGTTTGAAGATGACTAACTTCGACGATGCCGAAACGGTAACCACCCAAGACCCGTAAAGCACCCCTACTTCGTCTATGTCATAGTAGCAGATCAAGTAAAAAAAATTAATCTTTCATTCTGGGGAAGAAGAAGTTGTACAGTTTGGACAAGTGCGATGTTATAACAAGTTATTTAAAAAATCTCACAGTATTTCTTTTAAATAATACAAGCAATCTATTCAGTTTTTAATCCAAGTACTAACATGCTAATGTACAATACACAGTAAAACGTTTACAAAGAAGGACTTTAAGAGAGAGAGATAACGGGCCTAAGTACATGCGTATAGTTTTGTTAAGTTACAATGTCTATCAGGACAAGTTTTATCCGCTGATTACAAATCCTATTGAAAAGTTTCTTTGCTCTTGCAGTATTCTGTTGCAGATAAAACGCTTTGTCTATTCCTTTGTTTCCTCCACGTTTTCTGCAAACATAACACCAAAGGTTATCGTGTAGCCTTGTTCCAAATAGTCACGATGAACTCCGACACAACTGCACTCGAATGCAGTCACGTAGAGAGTTTTCTCCCGCACTGTTGAGCGAGCTGTTTGTTAGTAACTCGGGGCACGAGCAGGATTCCTCTTCGTTCACTCAGCTAACTGGCTCATAACGTATTTGCTACAGCTTACAAATTTTATTGCTAAGTATGAATGATCACGAAGGATTAGCATTCTCTCATCGGGCAGGAACAAGCTTATGTGACCTTAATGCTGCTGCGTGTGGGAATTGCCTCGGGAAAGACCA
Source organism: Schistocerca piceifrons (assembly GCF_021461385.2). Taxonomy (NCBI): domain Eukaryota; kingdom Metazoa; phylum Arthropoda; class Insecta; order Orthoptera; family Acrididae; genus Schistocerca; species Schistocerca piceifrons. The sequence continues at coordinate 638,155,668 of NC_060140.1, read as the reverse complement.
TCTCTCTGCCTGCACAGGTTGTTCTGTGTCCGCTGCTTCGCAGGTAAATGCTTAATATTTAAACTAAGATTTTGTGATGAAACTTAGTTGTTTCAGAGCTGTAGCGAACAGTCTACGCATTAGCAGCACTTGGCTACTCACTATAATTCCAGCTCGCTGAAGATTTTGTAATACTTCTTCGTGCTTCATTTGTTTCTTTTGAAGTTCAACAGAAAGACTCCGGTAAGCAAATTTTGTAGTGAAATTCGGGGTTGCAAACGTGCTCTCGCGTTATTAGAAACATGTACCATGGTTCTGTATATGTTCCTCAAAGAGGTGAGCACACAGATGAAGTTAGGTACCACGAAAATAACTTTAGCGAGCTGAGTAATAATGTAAAGAAGGTCCTACAGAACCTAACATTCTAGAAAATAAGACCCGAAGAAAAGAGGTGACTGGTCATGGCACAAATATGCTGAAACATGATTAGACATTTTAACAAATGTCTGAAACTTCCTGACAGATCAAAACAGTGTGGCGGGGTGCAACTCTAATCAGCGGGTTTTGCGTTTCACAGGCAAATGCTCTACCACACTGAGCTACCTTTTTTTACTTTTTGGTAGTGATCTCATTACCTTTCCCTACAGACCTTCCATTCGCTCACTTTTAGTTGTCTTGCCGGATACGCTTATGTGCCTTTTCTCTTGTTTGTTAAAACATGATGATTCTCTAGTGAGATGGAAGAGATTAACTGACCAAACTATTTCTTTCGGCGTGCAAAACTTTTTATTGATTACTTCATTTAAAATTATACTTAATTGTACCAAGATCCAGTATCTCGACTTTACCTCCACCGGTACCTCTCAGCTATCTCCGAAATTCCACACGACCTCTTCTGCATACCTTGCGGAGCTAACACTCCTGAAAGATAGCTTATTATTATTTCTAGAATTAGTTTTCACTCCGCAGCGAAGCGTGTGCTGATTTTGAAACTTCCTGGCAGATAAAAGCTGTGTGGCGAATCAGGACTCGAATTCGAAACTTTTACCTGTTGCGAGCATGTGCTACACCAGCGTTTCCCTTTATTTTTGTTCTTGTCTTTCTATTTTATTATTTTTTCAATTAAGAGAGACAGTCTTAATGTTGACAAATCTTCTTTACGTAAGAGTTTCTTTGGCGCATTCCACGCCGTAACTTTTCTTAGCGAAAAAAGAAACGGTGTTGACGGAAACAATAAACATCCTCTTGGAGTTAAGGTCTTATTTAGTTTGCTTCTGTGCCATAATTGTTACAAGGCAAGAAAAAATTTTGCTAAAGTGAAAGAACATTTATTAGACACCTTGCTGCGTAAATATGAACATATAAGCGTGAATAAAGGGAATGGATGAATATGAACATATTTGTGTATTTATTTTTTCATACATTTTCCACTTTTGGATTTGTAGTTATCGCCGTAGGGAAGTTAAATACACGAACCGGAAATGATGGTTGACAAATCATATTTTATTGCTAATGACACTGCACAAGCTAAAAGCACATATTTACAGTTGAGTAGTTAAGTCAGAGTGCTGGAAGCAAAGAATGTCAGGGAGGTTACTTTGTCAGAGGTTATACGTTTGTAATGATTTTTGATTGCTTCGTAGCCTGCAGTCTCCACAAAGTCTCCGATCCCCCACCCCTTTTTCCATAGTACGCAGCACAGCTGAAAGAAAGAACATTGACTTCACTCAGTCCAGAATGTAATCCTGTAATTACCGTGGTGGACGGCGGGGTGGCCGAAACAGGTGTGCCGTGCTTCGTCCGGACGCGTGGGTGTGAACACAGCTGGAGGCAATATTTGTTGTTCGTTGAGGTGCGGTGAAGAGGATAGAGGCTTCCCTGGCGTGTTCACAGTGACTGACACGTGTGTGAGTGGATCGCCGTTGTAGGGATCGCCAGCTCATTGGCTAGAAACCCCTTTGCCAGGATGAATGCAGAGCAACCTGTGTGGCGTCGCTAGACACAATAAAACAGAATTAAATTTTACTTCATTTATTTCTCTGTGTACAACTAACTGCTGTATCTTCAGCGGCGGCTGGTGACTTAGCAAGCAGGCAAAGAATCTACTAAACTCGGTGGCTGGCTCAGGTTGCTGTAGTTCGCTGCATCAGCCCTGCAAATCTCTGTGCGGAGATGGTAGTGACCATGGCACATGTATGTTGTCTCACACGCCGATCTGAGAGTACTCTGACATTCCCAGGTCACTGCCCGTGTTGTCCCATCAGATGGACCACGGTGTAGGATGCTGTGAGGTCGTGTTGAATGCTGATCCTGGTCCACAGGTCGGTAGGCCATGTGTCCCAAGCGAAGCTGGAGCTTAGAGCAGTCTGTGTCTCTGGCTGGCACGTTGATGGTAGCCCAGTGGACTATCCATCAGCGGGGGCTGCTACTAGATGCTGTCTTTTATCACCCGCAGCTGCCGATCGCTATTCATCTCGTAAGAGTATGACCGGTACTGTAACAGTCTCATACATAAGGTATCACAATACAATCATCAGGGAATCGAGTGTGAACGACATGAACTCCATCGATCCCACTGATAGACTGACTCTATTCTAATGAGATGGAGTATTTATGGTGTCGAGGAGAGGCTCTGCTTTTTGACGTCATTCGTCATGACTGAATCGGTTCTGCTCTGTACGAGTTGTCTTCCGTTCTGCTACATTTGTTTCTGCAGTTTCTTTCAGTGTCTTAACTGCTGTGACGAGCCCCCTAGTATGCGGTGTTGCGTCCGTCTTCTTTAGCGTTTCTAACACGATTTTACGAGGGTAACGGAGGCAGGTTGGTCTGCAATCGTCAAACAACATTCCTCTGAGATTGTTCGCACTTACAAACAGAAGTGTTGACATCGCACTCTTGTGAGTGATAAACTGTGTCGTAATGTTTACTCCTAGCAGCTACCTTATGCTGATACTTCCGTATGCTTGAGGAATGCCGTTTCGTTCGAACTTAGAAAATTTCGTTGTCCTGTTCCCTTACTGAAACACTTCTCTTTAATACAAAAAAATCCCGAATTATAGTTTTCCTTAACCTAGTCAACTATTTTCCATTTTTATATTTGTTCTGAACCTTTGGTTCCCGTAACCACAAAAGAATCTTATTCCAGTTGAATATTGCTTTGGTACTTTGTTTATGCATACACTGTCCACTCCAAAATTTCTTGTTTCCTCGTACGAATCTACTCCACGGGAATTTCGTGAATAGTTGCTTCTCTTGAAAGAGTGACTTCCTTTTTGGAGTAAACTGCACAAATAAGTGCTAGTACCCAGATGTCACTAGTGGTTGATACACTGATCGTAAAAACCATTTACGTTTGTCTTGATATTTGCCGGCCGGAGTGGGCGAGCGGTTCTAGGCACTACAGTCTGGAACCGTTCGACCGCTACGGTCGCAGGTTCGAATCTTGCCTCAGGCATAGATGTGTGTGATGTCCTTAGTTAGGCTTAAGTAGTTCTAAGTTCTAGGGGACTGATGACCTCAGAAGTTAAGTCCCATAATGCTCAGAGCCATTTGACCCGTTTCTTGATATTTCCGTACATGCTGTAACGTTTGATGTACCGAAATTTGTTCTTTCTCTGAAATAATTAATTCATCTATTGCCTGTAATAAAGTGAGGTCCAAGGTAACGGTATGCGTTGTTACGAGAGTAACGGAGAAAGATTGGTCTGCACTGTCTAACAATAATCTGCTGAGCTCACTCGCACTCACACGCAGAAGTGATGTCGTGACGCTCTTATGAATGTCTAGTTGTGTCGAAATATTTGCCCCTAGAAGCTGTCTCATGTTAATACTTGCGTGTGCTCTAGCAATACCGTTCCATTCGACCCTAGATAATTTCACTCTGCTATTCCCTTACCCTATTCTGTTTCTGTACTCTGGGAACTAGTTCTGGTGACTTCTACGTGTTCAATGGCCCAACAAGTTCAACACATTCTGCTGGCTCCACCCATTGTGTCACACGATCAATCGCTCTGAGAAAGAACTTATAAGCATTTGAATCTGGAATGGGCGCAACCAAGTCTAAGTGAACACGGTGTAGTCTGCTTGTAGGGGTGTCGAATTGGTGTAGGGGCAGGGTGCGTGAGGTCCTGATTTGCTCTTCGGACATGCTGCACACGCTTGCGTCCAATGTTTACACTTTTGTTCCTACTTCTCGCCACACAAAATGTGTCTGTTGCCAATTTCGTCAAGGGTCATACCCCTAGGTGAGACAATTGGTGCAAGCAGTCAAAGACACGTCTTATTCTCTGAGCCAGGTAATCAGCGATGTTCCAACTTGAGGGTGGTGTGCGCATTGTAGAAAAGTTCTTGAATTTATAGGTCTTGTACCTGTACTACTGCAAGCTCCTCGTCCTCTATGCTCGTGGACAACGCGTTCACGGTTAGGTCCACTTCACCAACTGTTTCCCTGTTTGATTTTTCCTGCGAGGCCATCAGTGAGGGCTGCTGCCTGAGGTAGTGCTGCTGCCAGAGGTAAATAACACCTGTAGAAATTCACTGTCCCTAGAAATTTCCTCAGAGGTGTAAGTAGCGCTTCCAGAAGTTCTACAAGTTCCTGCGTGGGGTGGAGTCCTTCGTGATTTACGAGATGGCCTAGAAAAACGACTTCAGGTTGTCTTTATTATTACCATGCTCTGTCGATCTAACATATTACGAACCCTGCAAGGCTTCCACCTGTTTATGTAGGAAAGCCGAGAAAACAAGGAAGTCACATGTGTAAGAGGAGAAAACTGGAAATTGGAGTAATAACTTGTCAACGAAGCGCTACCAGGCTTCTGGGGCATTTCTAACCCATCCAGAATAACGAAAACTCATCGAGTCTGAACGGGATGATTATAGCCGCTTTGGGAATGTCTTCGCGCGCTATAGGCTAATGCTGTCTTGCAGTCTGCTTTCCTGAAAATGGCGGAATCTGCCGAACACATGGGAAAAGTGTTAGAAATTCGGGACTGGAAATCTGTTGGGTATTTTTCGCGCATTCAGAGGCTGATAGTCCCCATAAAGATTGTATGAGGTGTCCTTTTTTCGCATTAAACCTACAGGTGAGACCTACAAACTGTCCAATGGCAGCACTGTTTCCATATGCAGTAGCTCACCTGTTAGTTTTAGTCACACACAGTTTATCTGATGCTAAGCACTGCATTCCAGGTGTAGAATGTAGACTGTGCAAAGTATCGTGTCTGACTCCTAACTGTTGACTGTGTGCGTAGCGATTGATATCAGCGTCACACCATGGGGGCCACTTGTGCACTTTGAATACTACTCTGACTAACCTGAACTTTCCGTGAGGACCGTGGCTGTTACTCTCGTCACAGTGGGCTGGTATGTTACTGTTTCAATGGCTAGAATGATGTACGATGTTGCTCTTGATACTGAACTGCGTAATACTGTTGCTGATCGCGTAGTAAGTTCGTGGAATGTGCCTGCGCCTTGCATAGTAACTGAAGTATTCGGTACTGCATTCTTATCTGATAGTTGATGAAGTGTTGGCAGAAGAGCCAAAACCGTGTTGCTAGAGGAGACCGAAATGCACGCTTTTAAGCTCACGTAGATTGGCGTGAGGTCTGGAACAAGGTAAAGTAATTATCCTATAAAGAAAAGAACGTATTTCTTGGAATACTTAACTTTAATCCACAATTGGAGAACATCGCTCTTGTTTAGACATTATTACAATATAAACTGGTAATGGGGCCTTGCTAGGTCGTAGCAAATGACGTAGCTGAAGGCTATGCTAACTATCGTCTGTATCGTCGGCTGTACAACGGGGGCGAGTTCTAGGAAGTCTCTCTAGACCTGCCGTGTGGTGACGCTCGGTCTGCAATCACTGACAGTGGCGACACGCGGTTCCGACGTATACTACCGGACCGCGGCCGATTTAAAGGCTACCACCTAGCAAGTGTGGTGTCTGGCAGTGACACCACATTCCTCCCCCGCAAATCGGCGTACGGTTGTGTTATCAGGCTTCCGCCCGCCGTGGGGAGGACCCCATGTTGACGTATGCGACGAGGTGGGGACCCTAACAACAGGCGAGGCTGTGCCACCCGCACCCTGCCATTCGGTCCGAGGGGAGCTAGGAAACGCCTGAAAACCTAGTCCCGGGTGCACGCCAACATGCGGTGTATGCGCCCTTAGAGAGACAGGAGGGGCCGAAGGGTCGACCTCCATCGCGTCGGGGTACCCGACGGGCGAAGACGACATCTGGTCATCTGGTCCGGAGCGGGCAAGAGTTCCATGTCGGAGGACAGCTGGTCACGGGAAGCGATCGGCGGCGCGTGACCCAGGGAGGCGCTGGGTGGCTGCAGCGACGCATCCACTGCGGGCGGCGCCGGCGGGAGGACCGGCGGCGGCGTCGGCGGCGCGTCGCCATGGGGAAAAATGGAAGGCATCGTCGGTAACACCTGGGGATGAGGCGAGCCAGTAGATGGGTCCCCAGGGCGCTGACCGGACGGCACCGTCGCTGAAAGCAGACGGGGAGCGGCAGATCCCGTGCGACGACTGAGGCGCAGCGGATTGAGATGCCGACGCACCTCACCAGAGGCCCCCAAAACCAGATACATAGCGCGGTCGAGGCAGCGAAGAATGCGCCCTGCGAGCCAACGCCGTGAACCTCAATAGTTGCGATAGAATACAACGTCGCCTGGGGCAAAAGCAGGTGGCTGCCGCTGCACAGGAACCTGATGCAGCGGATGTAGCAAAGACATCAAGGTTCGATGAGGACGACCGTGGAGCAACTCAGCCGGCGAGCGACCATCTCGGGGCTGAGAACGATACGAGGACAAAAAGAGCAATAATGCGTCCTCCCGAGAATGCGACTCTTTCAACTTCAACATCTGTGACTTGAAAGTCCGGACCAATCGTTCAGCGGCACCGTTTGACTGAGGCGAAAACGGCGCGGATGTCAGATGTTGAATACCATTGGCCTTGCAGAATGACTGGAATTCTGCGGACAAGAATTGTGGACCATTGTCGGAAACAATAGTCTGTGGAAGACCTTCAATGGAAAAGCTAGCGGATATCGCTTGGATGGTGGCAGATGACGTCATGGAAGACATCCGGACAACAAAAGGAAAATTACTGAATGAATCTACCACAACCAACCATCGAGCATTCCAGAATGGACCAGCAAAATCGATGTGTAGGCGTTGCCAAGGGGAAGTGGCTTTCGGCCATCGCGCGGATTGTTGTGCGGCACACGCCATGCAAGAAGTGCACATATTCGTAATCGCAGCATCGATTCCGAACCTAGTACAGTACTGACGAGCAAGTTGTTTCGTTCGCACTATACCCCAATGTCCTTGGTGGAGAAGCCGTAAGACAGAGGACTGTAACGAACGTGGGACCACGACCCTGGACTGATCATCATCAGAACGCAACAACAAAACACCACGTCGAACAAAAAGTCCCTCCTTGTGAGCAAAAAATCGGCGAACCAACGGATCCTCGATCCGTGACTTTGACAAGGGCCATTGCGTAGCAACAAAACGCAAAACGGTAGCAAGGACAGGGTCAGCAGCTGTGGTTGTAGCTACACAACGAAAATCAATCGGAAACGATTCGACCACGTCATCGGTTTCCGAATCAATGAACAGGCAAGCAAGTTCGGAAGAATCGAATGCTCTATCCTCAGCAACAGGCAAACGGGACAACACACCGGCGTTCCCGTGCTGAGCAGTGGACCGATACAAGATATCGTAGCGGTACTGCGAGAGGAAAATAGACCAGCGAATGAATTTCCGCGCTGTACGCGGAGGTACAGGCGTGTCCGGATGAAAAAGCGATGTCAAAGGTTTGCGGTCTGTGATGATGGTAAAGTGACGACCATACAGGAAATCATGAAACTTTGTAACACCAAATACGAGAGCCAAAGCTTCTTTCTCGATCTGGGAATAATTTCTTTGCGCAGACGAGAGCAATTTGGACGCAAAGGCAATAGGGCGATCATGCGATCCATCTTTGTGCGCAAGCACAGCACCGATCCCGAAATCCGATGCATCTACCATCAACAAAAGGGGTTTCTGGTGATCGAATGGCGTAAGGCAAGTATTAGAAAGCAACGCCGATTTCAACTGGTGAAAGGCGCATTCGCATTCCGTCGTCCAGACGAACGGAACACCTTTACGGCGTAAGCGATGAAGCGGAGCTGAAATGGAAGAGGCATGTGGCACATATTTATGGTAGTAATTAATTTTTCCCAGCACACTCTGTAGCTGCTTCAAATTCTGCGGTGAATGCAAGTCTTGTATGGCACGGAGGTGCTCTGGACTGGGATGGATGCCTTGGGCATTAAGTACATGTCCCAGATATGGTAAAGCACGAGCAAAAAACACACATTTGTCCTTCCGTAAGCGAAGACCATTTTGTCGCAAGACCTGAAATAATGTTCTGATATTGGCTAAATGTTCTTCTTCCGTCTTTCCGGAGATCACAATATCGTCCAGATAGTTTGCTGCAGTAGGGACCGACGCACAAACAGTTTGCAGATATTGCTGAAACAATGCAGGGGCGGATGCACACCCGAATGGCAGTCTTTTGAGCCGATACAAACCAAGATGCGTGTTAACCACCAAGACGCACTGGGATTCGTCGTCCACTGGTATTTGCAAGTACGCATCTGCTAGGTCCAACTTCGAAAAATATTTACCCGGGCACAGTTTGTCAAAAAGATCTTCCGGGCGGGGTAAAGGATAAGTTGCAATCACTAGTTGTGGATTCACTGTTGCCTTGAAGTCCACACAAAGTCTCAATTTTCCGGAAGGTTTTGGCAAAATTACTAAGGGGGATGCCCAGAGAGAAGCCTGCACACGTTCAATCACACCTTGTGATTCCAAATCGTGTAATGTTCTTGCGACCTCATCACGCAATGCGTGAGGAACATTGCGCGCTCTGAAAAATTTTGGTTGCACGTTTACTTTCAGTTCCAAATGTGCTTTATAGTTCTTAGCGCAACCAAAGCCCGGTGCAAAAATGTCCGCAAATTCTTCACATAGACGAAAAATACTGTCTGAAAGCACAGATTGGTCCACTGATAGGACCTGATTGACTATAGACAAGTTAAACAACTGAAATAAATCTAAACCAAACAAGTTCACTGCAGAAGAAGAACGAAGTACGTAAAATGACACAAGTTCTGTTTTTCCCTTGTATGTGCAAGAAGGCTGCACTGTCCTAACACAGGGATATTCTGACCGGAATAGCTAGTTAACTTTACATTTGCGGCACGCAACGGAGATTTGCCCAGCTGTTGGTACGTGTCGTGATTGATTAGTGAAACCGCAGCTCCTGTATCGAGCTGGAATAGTAGCACATGGCCATGAATGTCCAAGTCCACAAAAAGTTTATTGTCCTGCTGACGACAAGAGCGACTGTCTCGTGCAACGTGAACTGACACTGGTACAGAATCACGTGCGACTTGACGGGATTTCCTGCGATGTCGATGCACACTATTTGTGGGACGAACACAGTCACTGTTACAGAGAGAGTGGCACTGGGCGGAGTGGAATGAACGACATGAATTTCCATGGGTGAAGGTTCAAGAGCCTGAGTATTCTTGGTTCGATTCCAATTCCGGCGCGAAGCAAAGGGCCTGGAATGGTTGTGAGTGTCCGATCTGAGCTTTTTCTGGCAAACACTCTGAACATGTCCTTTTTTATTACAGAAACAGCAAATAGCCTTGCGTGATGGGCAATCGTCACGTGAATGTCTAGTAGCACACCGCGGGCATGATTTCAGCACTGCATTTGCGTGCTTGCACGGCACACGTTTTGGAGAGCTTGGCGGCAGCGCGGACAGGCGCGAGGGCTGTTTACTGTTCCGTGCAGCTCGCCCGGCGGGCCGGTTAATGTGACACACAGCTGGCGAAGTTGCAAAAGATTCCTGAGCAAAGTCAAGTGTGTCTTGCCTATCTAATATGTCCATCACTTGTTGAAGGGAGGGATTGACTAGTTTCAAAATTTGCTCCTGTATACGAACATCAGAAACGTTCTGTGCAATTGCATCGCGTACCATAGTATCTGAATAAGGGAGTCCACATTCACACTCAAAAGCACAATCCATAGTAAGGCCTTGCAAAGTTGCAACCCACTCCCTATTAGTCTGACCTGCCGTACATTTTGTATGAAAGAAAGTATACCTTTTTGCAACTACATTGACTGATTGTTTGAAATATGCATCTAATGCAGACAAAATTTCTTCGTAGGACAGAGTTGCTACGTCGCGTCGGGGAAATAATTTCACTATCACATGGTACGTGTGCACCCCGACAGATGCTAACAAAAAAGGCTGCCGCTCGTTACCTTGAATTCTGTAGGCGGCGAGATGGAATCCAAATTGGCGTGACCACTCCGTCCAGCTTTCCAGTGCCGCATCAAAAGGACGAAAAGGTGGTGCAACTGCGTGTTGTGGCTGCAGTAGCGGTGGAGCGGCGGCTGCCGCATCGTTGTGCATTGCACGTTGACCCTGGACGAGCTGTCCAAGGGCATCCAAAAAGGCCTGCGTCTGCTGATTCTGCAAGCGATAAAATTCGGACAGTACATCTGGAGATTGTGGCGAAGCCATGACACAAGTAAATTAGGGCAATACGAACGCTAAATCCTCGTTGCCATATGAAGTGTTGGCAGAAGAGCCAACACCGTGTTGCTAGAGGAGGCCGAAATGCACACTTTTAAGCTCGCGTAGATTGGCGTGAGGTCTGGAACAAGGTAAAGTAATTATCCTATAAAGAAAAGAACGTAGTTCTTGGAATACTTAACTTTAATCCACAATTGTTTAGACATTATTACAATATAAACTGGTAATGGCGCCTTGCTAGGTCGTAGCAAATGACGTAGCTGAAGGCTATGCTAACTATCGTCTCGGCAAATGAGAGCGTATCTGTCAGTGAACCATTCCTAGCAATGTCGGCTGTACAACTGGGGCGAGTGCTAGGAAGTCTCTCTAGACCTGCCGTGTGGTGGCGCTCGGTCTGCAATCACTGACAGTGGCGACATGCGGTTCCGACGTATACTACCGGACCGCGGCCGATTTAAAGGCTACCACCTAGCAAGTGTGGTGTCTGGCAGTGACACCACAGTTGAATTCTTTTAAGGTTGGTTTCTTCGTATCTCACGACTGCGTCCAACAACACACGCTTCAGTCTGTGAGAGGTGAAGTTTGTAGATTTGGTGTGTGACGTTCTTCCATGAAATCGGCAGATCGGTATAGTTTCACCTGAAGTGACCTGCCTAAGTAATTTTGTCACCAGGTATGGGACACGATGAAAGAAATGAAAAAAACCCTCCTAAGATCGGTTAACTCACGTCTGCTATTATGAACTACCACGTACATTTTATCGCCAGTCGGAGATCTACCATTAATTTTGCAGTCCCGAATTGTCGAACTGGTATGTCATTAGCTGCTCTCAGTTGTGTGTGTGAAGACCCTGCTGCCAATGATGGTGCTCTGTGTGGGATGACACTGCTGCCAATCCTGTAGCCACCAAGAACTGATTCTTTGACATATGATCAAGGACGTGCAGTCAAGTATTAGGTTTAGGAATAGCCTAACTGGTTTGGTGTTTCTTTTCGTTTTCTAGTCATCTTGATTTCGCTGTGTGGTCCAGTACGCCAGTCATGGGCTACCGTCGGAGTTTGGAAACTCTCAAGGAGTTGAAAATTAGCGTGCTCTATTGCTGAAGAATATGTGAAACCGTCAAAGACAAGAACACGTCCCTGCACCAGCCGCCATGCTGATATTATTTACAGTGGAAGGGGGTCGGGCGTGTTGGTGGGTCATTATGCTGTGGTTGGTTATTGTTGCCGGGGCTCGCGCTGGCTCGGTGCCCAATGATTGTTGCGCGGTCGTGACTGCCATGGCGGGTTGGATGGTTTGAAATCCAAGGCATTGTTGTGACTTGCTATTGCCTTTTGTCGTCTCTGTTGGGTTGCATAAAGTCTGTCTTCCACATGTAACTTAAGATCAGTCGGGTCCTGTTTCCACAAAATTAGCATTGGCTGTAGTGAGTGAGGTAACTGTAGTATCCAAATGGATCGTAGTGCGACGTCTGTCAGGCGGTTAGTGTACACTGTAGCTCGCAGATGTATCGAATATTGCGAAGTTGTGTGCAGGCCAGTCTTCTTTCCACACAAAAGTTCGTGTAGCTGTTCTTCCGGTGTTTTAGTGAAACATTGTAATAGTGCAGCTTTAGCTGTCTGTTATCTGCAGGTAATGTGCGGTGCACTTATAATCAAATACATTTTCTTGAAGATGTTGCTCAATAATACTGCGAATTTCGATGCGTCGTCTGTAACGCAATGGCTCTATAGGTCATTTTATTGATGAAGAACCACGTAGACGAATGGTCGAATTGGAAATCCGAATTGGGATTGATTCATGGCTGAACTGAACACGACAGGCATTATGTCGGTGCTCCATGGGTACAAGCTTGGCGATATGGTAGGAAAGTACGCGATGTGGTAGGAACCATGGTAAACATTTTGTGTCCAACTGGTTGGGATCCGTAATCGATAGTGAACGGGCTGGCTTATCTACCGCCTAGTACGGATGGAACCAATAACGCACAAGAATGTCCGTCTAAGAAACGGGTTGCAGTGACGGAATAGTCTTGCGACTGTGATGCATCAAGATTGTATGGCGTAAAATCACCGACTAAGTCTTGTTGTTCACATCCACAAATACCTCTGACAGTGTTCGTCACATAACACATTGGAGTTGTTCTTTCATATTTTAGTCTTGCATCTAATCGTGTGAAAACGTTTTACAGATTGCAATCAGTATCTCTAGCTTGTATGATTTGTGCAACATTCGTCTGTTGTCCATGTGGTTGTCGAACATGAGTTTCCCCTTAAATTCCTGTTCGTACTGTAGTGTGAACCCTGAAAACGTACTGTAAGTTGTTCCCATTGTCACCAACGGTGTCTGTACTGAATAAAAGCGTTCTTAGTTCAGTCTATAACCGATACTTAATTTAAGACAGACCAGGGCCTTAAATTAATTATTTTCCACATCTATGGTATCAAAATATTCTAAAACGTTTCCAAAATATGCCGTCAACACACAAAGTGCCATGTTTACATTGATTACCTGGGATCCTAGTTGAGGTTAAGTACAATAAAAAATCGCTGTATGTCTCAAATGAATTACTTTACCTCAGCTGTGATGCAACAACATGTTCTAAAATGAATCACAAACTTCAAATTAAATATTTCCACATTTAAACTGTATGTATTACTTAACAAAATAATTGCAAAAATAAAAGTTTTTGTATCAAAAACCCACAAGGCTCGCATGTAAACTGTTAAAATTAAAATTTATTACTCAACTGAACGATTATGATAGCGGTATGATCATCTAAAGACCATTAGAACTCTATGATGACTGCTGAAGAGAGTGTGACGGGGAGCAGTCCGCTATGTAACGCTGACAAACACTGCTCCAGCAGTACCATAATCGAAACTGGTCACATGATTAATAAATCTTAATTTTAACAATTCACAGGCGATCCTAGATTGTCTTCACTTAAAAAATTTTATTTTAATTTCGTTCACTGTATTCCCAGGTACAATGTTCCAAAATCTGGAAAACACTTGCAGTTTGCGTATTGGTAATACTGATAACTGATACTGATACTGATAGGAACTTTTAAGTTAAGCAGCGCTTATTTATGAAGGACGTTCGTGTGCGTACCACACTTGCAACCACTATATGAACCCTAAAACTACATATTTTTCCGCTTCTAAGGTCTTTGTATAACTTATTAAAGTACACACAGCTTGTATGCTTATCATAATATGCAAGCCCTCTACGAAAACTAGAGCAAAAACAAAGTTGTATTGTATGTTAAATTTCACTCATTTACTAACTCCAAACTAAGTCTTTGGTATTACTCATTAAAATGGTCACAGCTCGCTTAGTGGTACTAATGATAAGAACTTAGGTTAAGAAGCACGCTTTACGGTTACAGAAGTGTGTTATACCTAAGTCTGCTACTGTATGTGGGGTAATTACTTTCTTTTAACAATAGTGATATATTTTTCTTATTTAACAAGGCACGGTAAATGATGAAAGGAAAGGTGCAGCAGTTAAACGTTCCTCTCAATATCCTGCTGAGTCTAGGTTCTCATTTGCAACTTTACTCTATGTTTTCACTCCAACTTCAGACGATTATCGATCCTACTCAAAGTTTCTCTTCAATAAATAGAATTTCAATGTCGTGCGAGCTATTGCCTACCGCTTTTGAAGCCAGTAAGTATACTAATCTCTCTACTAATTCATTAGGGTCGATATCTGCTAGCGATTTGCTGGAGACTGTCTTCCAGTCGTATGTCCTCATCCTGTTCTTTTCCGTAATAATTGAGACGTAGGACCTACAGGAATTAAGGAAAACGTGGGAGGGAGGACCCACCAATATAATTTTCTTTTCACGCAACCTGTTTATTTAACAATATATAATCATCAATTTTTCTCACAAGATGAACAAATTTGTGAAATGAATAAGCTTTTGTAAGAGAAATCAAAACAACAAACAACATGACAATGATTACAAGACGACCAGATTTGCAGCCCGTCCGTTATCGGGTGAAACGGTGGTGTTTACTACCGCACTGGACACAGTTTCTCTTATTAAATGCCGTTCTTCAACACATGAAAACTATATAAGTACTTCTAATGAAAGAGTATTTCAATTACTCAAACACATGACGTAACTTTTAATTTGAAAGCTGTATGTCGAAAGGTTCGGGGTTAAGATGCACATCTGTGCTTAAAGGTTAAACAGATTAGGAAACAATTATGACAATGATAAGGCTTAATTCAAAGCAAGCAACCTCTTAATTTCAGTCAGCAACAAAGGTGCGACTGGATCCCAGCCCGTCCCTTTTGACAATCTTATTCTGACTAAAGCCCTGGTGACAGTTGGCTAGCTGGCCGAGGAGGCCGAGCTGTTGTGGGCGCTACAGTCTGGAACCGCGCGACCGCTGCGTCGCAGGTTCGAATCCTGCCTCAGGCATGGATGTGTGTGATGTCCTTAGGTTAGTTAGGTTCAAGTAGTTCTACGTTCTATGGGACTGATGACCTCAGAAGTTAAGTCCCATAGTGCACAGAGCCATTTGTCAGTTGGCTGTTAATATTTTAAAAGTTAAACTGTCAGTTATGAAGACCGCTCGGAAGGACCGTTTTAAAACTTTACTTATGAACACTTATTACAAGAGAACTCTTTCGGCGGAACCACAAGATCCAGTTAAAAATACACCAATAATGACCTGGTCTTTCAAAGACAGCAACGCACAGCTTAGTACAACAGATTGTTCAGATAATAACTAATGAAATTACAATTAAAGAATTGAACCGGTTAACATCTAAATCTAACCACAAGACCCCTGTTTGTTTAATGGCAACCTATGCCTTAGTAAAATTGTTCCGACTGTATTAATGACCAGGGGCTGATTCATTAGAACATTAATGATAGGGTATAAACAGGAAAGGAATGGCAATATAATATCGGAACAAATTTTCAAACGACATCTAGTGTCTAGTACAATACTACGGCCTATATTTACGACCAAAGAGCCGACCGAGTAAAACTCCGAGGGTCGGGTACAAACCAGAAATTAATTAGGAGGTGAGGCAGGCAATGACACAAATCACCACGATGATTACAGAATGTTACTCCCCTTTATGATCAAGCAGTTCCATGGACCCACAGTGCATCGCAGCGGTTACTGAGTGGTGCCGATGAAATCCAGGCGGAAGAGGGCCACCAGGACACAAGCGGTCGTCCGACGCGAATGTTGCCAACCAATCGACGGGACGTCGGCCTGCTGTTTGTAGCTGACGCTGTCCCCGGCAAAGTGCTCCAGTGAGTCATTTAAGGTCCATTAAAGGCAACAGAACAATGCAGAACCTCGCACAGCCAAAACATTACGATAAAATGGCGTAGTACACAGAGAAAAACGCACTTGAGAATCATTTCTCGAAACGCGTCGTGTAAAATAAAAATAAAAGAAAATTATGACTCGTAACACAAAAGTGATTTATAAACAACCCTTTGTTTTCGCAGTCGCAGGCTTTTATAAACCACTTCTAATAGGTCAAATCAGAAAGCAAAATATATCAGAACGCTTCAAGTAAGTTTTTATCGTGTCTGTGTTTCAATATTTGCAATATTGACTGAAAAAAGACGCTTCGCTTGGTAATTATTTTAATTTGTTTTCTGAGGATATTATAGATCACTCGAAAACATTCGAGAACATGTGGAAATGAACAGTCAAAAATCTCGTAAACATTTTAATATTTCACGCTCAAAAATACTCTCGAATTTTCAGTTTCTCTCATCTACTCTTAAAGCTACTTAAGTACTCAACAGTACCCTGCTCCGTCACTCATTGATTTCTTTATGGAACACTATACGTTATAAACGATCTCCGTCTTTCCGTTGACTAATGATGTCACAACTTATGTACTCATTGCCCACAGTTACAACAGCAACTTCATTGACTTGAGATATAGTGAATCGACGTTCGTGTACTCCAGCTGGTCTTTTGTCGGCCCGAATCACAGATTTATATTCACATGGTGCCTATTGCTCCACTGCTGTTTTAAAGTAGTCAGCGAATTTATTGATTTTATGTAAGATCTTCTACACTTCTTCACTGACTTATCGTCTTAATCCATTTCTATTTGAAAAACTTTGGCCGGCTTCCGGTGGCTCGTCGCCAATGAAATACGCTTGCAAAAATGTACAAGATTCGTTTGGCAATGGTGACAATGTGTCCATTCTATGGGAGATTCGTCTTTTAATGCAAAACACAGAACTGAATTAATGTTCTTTGCCTCTCATGGAAGTAACACCAAATTGCGTCATGTGAAAGAAAGGATTTTACCCCAACGTATCCGTGGTTTCTCCAGTCATGTAACGAAATGATTATCGCGGAGACACTTCCAGTTTATCCACCCATAAAACCCATTCCTGGCTTACCTCTACTGAACTTCTTGACACCACAGAACTGACACACTTTGAGGGAATTACAATGGCCTGATTCACTTGCCAAACTGTAATCTCAAATTCTTCTGCTTTTTATTTATACGATAATGTTTATTTGCGAACTTCGATCGTTGCCTTTCACGAACTTCACTCTTTGTAACTGTGCTTAATTCATTTCATATCATTCCTTCGCAGTTTCTCTATTCTCTAATCCCATCTGGGGAAAATTCTGCAACACTCTCGAACAGTCTAGAAAATTGTAGGACATTCTTGAGCATCTGTGAAATTTCTGGAAGACTCTCCAACATTCTGGAGTATTGTAGAATACTCTCTAACCTTGAATATCCAGTAACGTGTTGGAATATTTTACAACGTTCTTGAACATTCTAGAAGGAACATCTTTGCCAGTTTCGGCCGTTTTAGCCCTAGATTCCCAGCTGCTCCACCGACTTCCCAAAACAAGTCTATTGGTGCGATGCCCACTTTTGACAGATATGTCTCCGAACACAACCGCTACAATTTAAAACCGAAACCATCTTGATGATATCGTGTTGGAGGTTACCATACAATATAATCACCACGGGACTGCAGGGGTGTGTCGCGGAGCTGCAGTGGCTCGCATGGACGAACCATGCTTACATTTAGCATTAATAAGTATGATTTTCGTGTTGTACGTAAGGATAAGTTCATGAAATAACTCTGGAATACATAATTATTTGTCATTTTCAGGGTTCCATGGAGACTGCAACAGATAATCTGAATGAAACGGTTCCACCTGCGTTTGAAGACATTCTGGACGTTATAGACCCAAGAGGAAAATTTCAATCAAGGCTGAATATAATTTTCTGCTACATGGGTACTTCCGTCGTTACAGTGTGTGTGGAAGTTTATTACATAGCAATGCAAACGCCTGATCACTGGTGTCACGTTCCTGGCAGAGAATACACCAACTTTTCCCGAGAGGAATGGAAGAACATTACTATCCCCAAGTAAGATTCACATCAAATCCTACATGCCTGGCAATGGATAGTGTTGATGAGTTAATGAACACGACAGCTCCAGTTGCAATTAACTTACTGACAAATATTTAATGTCCCCTCATCATCAAACTTCTGATTGTGTGGAAGTGAACCAAAATTGTCGTTGCGTTGTACATGAGAACCTTCCATGTTCAACTAATTGTTGGTTAGAGACTAAAATTGTTACAGTTAGTAAAAAAAATATGGATAACTTTGTGCTCTAATGTGATGCAGACATACGATGGACGCCTTAGGCATACGCTGGATGCCTTAAAGATCGTGAAGACGAGACGACCGTGTTAAATATTAATTACATAGGTGAAATAATTTTAGTCACAACTTCTTAGCTGATTTGCACTAATGGCGAATGCTGTCATATTATTTTAATTGAATCAACTGTGAGTTCTTGGTGAAACATAGTAAATTTACTAAAAAAAACTGTTTTTGGCCCTGGAATGTACTTGAAAATGGATTATAAGCCGACACCTAGGTTGTGCAATAACATTAATAATACAATTGTGAAACAAGGCCAAAAACAGTGTTGGTTTAGTTAAGCTATCATATTATCCCCACATTTTTTAAATTTAGTTGTCTTCATTCTTGTCATTATCTTACTCATCAGGACAGCAGTGGAGAAAAAATTTCCTCTTTATTATCAAATTTTATTTTGGTATTTAGTTTTTCTTTATAATATTAAACAGAAAAACACAAGACAAAAATTATAAAATGGAAAATCATAGTACATGTAATCGATAACGCATTTTCCTATAATAGTGACGTCTGCTCTCTTCATTAGAGTCCATGATCGTTTTCTTGTTCATAGATATTTTGAGAATTATCCTTTTATTTATTTTATAGCTATATTTTAACAGTGCATGACTTGAATGAGAGACGTAATAGAGAACAGAATTTTCTAAATTTGGCGACATGTGGTTTCCGGCTGTGTGCTGGGATGATTTTATGCCTAGATAACGTTCTGGTACGAGAAGTGAGAGGGAGGTCATTATAACGTTCTCAACAACGCGTACAGACACGTGTTTTCCTGTGTCCTGTGTTAGAGCAAATCCGCTACTATTTTTAGTTCAAAATGGTTCAAATGGCTCTGAGCACTATGAGGCTTAAATGCTGTGGTCATCAGTCCTCCAGAACTTAGAACTACTTAAACCTAACTAACCTAAGGACATCACACACATCCATGCCCGAGGCAGGATTCGAACCAGCGACCGTAGCGGTCGAGCAGTTCCAGACTGTAGCACCTAGAACCGCTCGGCCACTCCGGCCGGCTATTTTTGGTACTATAAAGTCCATTATACAGGGATATTATGGACTATCCTTATTTATGGATTCCTCCGTTACTTCTTGGTAGAACGGATCCATATTTAAAGTTTAATGACAAGTATACTGTTCTTGTTCTACTGATGTTTATGTGAAATCAGTATAACAAAAACAGCATACTTGTTATTCAATATTAAATAATGGATTACAATTACAAAGCAGTGTTGCATCAACACTCCTCCTAGGTGACTTGACAATGAGATGCTAGGTGGGCTAGCCTGCTGTCTGTGAACTGCTGTGTGGTCCGAAATATCGCTGAGGTGGCATGGTACAAGACACTAGTCGGGTGTACTGGCATGTGGGGCTACCTCATGCGGCGCCCCTCCGCTTGTTTCTGCTCAGGAGTGGTGCCCTTTCATAAGGAAGTTGTTGCGATTGAGTGTAAATTCCAACCGCTCTGGCGTAGCAGTATCTGTAGTCGACTGATGTCTACGCTAAGACCTACATAAGGCCAGTCGTCGATGCGATATGTATCACCTAGCATAGTCTACAAAATGGTTCAAATGGCTCTGAGCACTATGGGACTTAACTTCTGTGGTCATCAGTCCCCTAGAACTTAGAACTACTTAAACCTAACTAACCTAAGGACATCACACACATCCATGCCCGAGGCAGGATTCGGACCAGCGACCGTAGCGGTCACGCGGTTCCAAACTGAAGCGCTTAGAACCGCACGGCCACATCGGCCGGCCATAGTGTACAACTAGCTGCCACTTCTGCCACCTGCTTCTCTATGGGTCGCTGGTAGACCTGATGCTGCCGGTGCCAGAATGGGCGCCATCTTGCCAGGGTATCTTCATGGCTGTCATCAACCGGTTCCTGGATGCGTCTGAGGGGTCCTGCGTTCGCAACCCTCATATGGGTGCATCCTGCAATTGACTTCTTGCTGGGGGCTGCTGACTGATCGGCGATTCCTCACCTTGCTGTCGGCCAAACGCCTGACGTAGTAACGTACTTGCAAGGCCACTGACACAACGACTCTTGGTCCTTGCTGGCGTCTTGGCGATGCAATTATTCCACCTTGTGTTCGCTGACACAGGTTCTTTACCCAGGGTTGATGCACATCACTGAGACGCCACCAGTCTCTGCTGTATTGCTAAATAAAATATGATGTTTATACTGCCGTATTTTTGATTATATGGCCACTGTGAACAGACGTTTGGCACCCATCACCCTGCACACGTTCCTGAACCTTCATCCCGATATTTTATAGTGTCAATGACTGTTAGAACATCCTGAGGCTTACAGACTTGCCTACCTCTAACAGTTCGCGCCAGAAATGTGCTACCCATAAGAACTGGTGTCAGACGAGCCAAATATGTCGAATAGTGTCGTGAGTCAGCATACGACATCATCATCGGAGAATGATGAGTGTCGACAAACCATTTTAATTGTTTGCTGTTCATCTGGGTCAAGACGTCTTGCCTGTTACCGTGGCGAACAGGATTCAAAATTCGGTTTGTGCAAAGTGACTCTGTATGGATATGAGCGAATTCAGAGGGAAAACGAGGTGGCTGTATGCGGGTGTACGCCCAGTAAGATGTATACAGCGTAATTTGCTGGAGCATAATGTCTACTGAGCTCAGTCGTAACCAGCAGCTTGTATTAAATGTAGGAGACCTGTGCATTACGGCAGACTGCGAGAAGTGCGCGTGGCTGGTGCTCAGGCGTAGGGGTTAAATTTTTAAAATTGTTACAGTATATGTTAAGGTTATGTGTTTCCCTATGTTTATCCTATTATATTTTGTCCTGTTATTAGACAAAGTAAACCTGGGCAACTGAAGCGGTTCAGTCATTATTAGGTCAGAATATGTGGAAACCAAAACAGTTTTTATCACAAATTTGTTCATGTAGTTCAAAAACCGGTTTCGATTGTCATGACCATCAGATTGATATGTCTCCTTCAAACTAGTAAGAGAAACACATAAATTTTATATGCATGCTTGGCATCGTTACATAATACAAACACATGGTAAAATGCAGTATGATGAACACTCATGACCTGTGATGCAGGCCCGTTCTCATCACTCTGCGTATTAGATAAGATGTGTCAAATAAGGGCAAATAATACAGACTTGCATAGGTAGTTAGACGCTATGGAAGAGGACAGATCCTCGTCTAGTTTGTCGGTACTCACTTTAGATACTGGTGCCACTACACTAGTTTCTCCTTTCTCTGGTAAATCACGGGACGATATTTTAGCATTTGTGGATAATTTGCTGATTGCCACAAAAGTAGGTTGTTGGGCAAACGAACAGTTGTTACAAATGGTCAAATCAGGTTTAATAGGTGATACCGAAACATATGTGATGTACCATGAGGACCTTTCTTACACGAGTGCTAGTCCTGCAAGGTTTGCAGGACAGCTTCTGTGAAGTTTGGAAGGTAGGAGACGAGGTACTGACAGAAGCGAAGCTGTGAGGACAGGGCGTGGGTCGTGTTTGGGGAGCTCAGATGGTAGAGCACTTGTCCGCTAAAAGCAAAGGTCCCGAGTTCGAGTCTCGGTCCGGCACACAGTTTTAATCTGCTATGAAGTTTCATATCAGCGCACACTCCGCTGCAGAGTGAAAATCTCATTCTGGATCAGACGCATTTTACCGGGATTGCCACCTGATGTGCCGAGAAAGGTACGCAGAGTATTCACTAAGGATTTAGCTGAATCCATGGTCAAAGCAACGGCTTTAGAAGAAATAGACGCGTTAATCAGAGTCTACGATGGAGGAAGTATTTTTTTCACATGTCCAATATTACCGTTGTGTATGTCTGGGGAACATACGGCGTGATCGGCCACATTGTGGAAGGTGTGTGAAAGTAGGCAACTGGAACAGGGCAATAGGTGGAGCAGGTAGCATAATAGGAAGGGACGAAATTATAATCACCAAACGTTAAATGACAAGGGCAGCCCGAGCACCGTCGAGTGACACTCCTGGTAAATTTTAGCACGACCGAAACGTGTGCAAAGACGGAATTTTGCTTTACTGGCTTAGTGGATGAGGACAAGTTTTTACTGGGTAAAAGTGAACACACGTATGTGGAAAGTTTGGCCCTCATGGGGAGTTAGCCCTCCAAAGTATCGGTTATGTAGGGTAGCCAGTAATGACAAGCATTTCATAGATTCAGCGAAGTTAAGTTTTCAGGTGGGGACATTTCTTGGAATATATGGAAGTTTTTCATTGTATATGAGTGGTTAGTGCATGATCCTACGGTTATATTTCCTTTGTAATGATTATGCTAAAACTGAGCTTGGGAACGCATAATACAACGCGGTGGAAAATCATTCCGCCTGGGGAAAATTGTTGTCATTACCACTATGACACAAGGTTCGTACGTTAGGAAAGACGAACTGATTAAACTGCATGCAACAGCACTAAGGATCAATTCGCTTGATAAAGTACCTCAAGATATAAGAACACTTCTTTTGCTGATTTTGAGTAGAGGCCTGCTGCTTTACGTATTATGTGTGGTTGATCCACTGAGAGAAAATGATGAATAAGATAAAGCACAGTGTATTGTGTACAGGAGTATTATGCTCGTTC
Source organism: Schistocerca piceifrons (assembly GCF_021461385.2). Lineage (NCBI taxonomy): Eukaryota > Metazoa > Arthropoda > Insecta > Orthoptera > Acrididae > Schistocerca > Schistocerca piceifrons. The sequence continues at coordinate 638,132,785 of NC_060140.1, read as the reverse complement.
GGGAAATAAAAGGTGAGCAGGTACCACCCATTGGCCTAGATAAGTTTGGGACTGAAGACATGGATTTGTCTCAAGGATTGTTGCTGGCATATTTGGTGGTTTTAGATGAAGATCGTAAGTGCGGGATGAATTCCAACCGCAGACTATATCATGTGAATGACGGGGAAACATCATCCACACTATTTTGAAGATAGGAAGATCTGACAAGTGCGAGAATTATCGATGGTCAGCCTAAGAGTTCATGCATCCAGGTTGCTGACAAGAATAATATGCTGAAGAAAGGAAAAGAAAATTGAGGATCTGTTAGATGACGATCAGTTTGGCTTTAGGAAAGGCGAAGGCAACAGAGAGGCAGTTCTGACGCGGTTGATGAAGGTAACAAGACAAGAAAAATCAAGACATGTTTGCAAGATTCTTTGACCTGAAAAAATATCTAGATATTGTAAAATGGTGCAAAATGTTCAAAATTCTGTGAAAAACAAGGATTACCTATAGTGAAAGGCGGATAATGTACAACATGTACAAGAAACGGGAGGAAATGGTAAGAGTGGAGGACGAAGAACGAAGCGCTCGGATTAAAAAGAGTGTAAGACAATGTTGTAATTCGCCCCAACTGTTTAATTTGTACGTTAGGGAAGCAATGATGGAAATAAAACAATGGTTCAAGAGTAGGATTAAAACTCAAGGTGAAAGGATATCAGTGATACTTTCCTGCCATAGATTTATGGATTGACCATCATCAGCTGGAAGTAATGGTATTTATGGTTTCTTGGAGTCACTACACTGTTTGGGTTAAAGAATGTGCCAGCCACACTTAACTGTTTGTCTGACAAAGTGTTGAGGGGACTCAGGCCAGAAAATGTTGTGTATTTGGCCATCATTTTTGGAGTCGGTAAATTGTTATAGGAAAATTGTTCCAAAGTCTATGAACCACCACAGTCGCTCACACATTTATTGAAAATTAGTGTACAGACAGATCCATTGGACATCAGAATGTGAAGGTGCATTTGAAATACTGAAAGAGTTATTGACAACTAGTCTAGTACTAATCTTTCTGAATTATGAAAAGAAATCATGTTCTATGCTTTCTGTTAAGTCAGTAAATAGAAGGGAGAAATATCTGGTAGCCTATGTTTGCATCACTTAAAGGCAAGGTGGAGCCAAAGCTTTCTCTGAGCGTGTGCTGAAAAGTAATGCCTTCGAATTTTGTATTCTGTTCTCAGTATCAGTTGAGGTATTACATGTCATCCATATTATTCAGTCAGCTTTTCCGCTTTGACACTAGAGGTTGCCAAACTGTAGCATGTAACATGGTGGTGTGTAACATAACTAGCAGAGTGCTTTAATCAAGTTTCGAATTCAAAGAGTTTGTCTACAGACTGAGCACTCTCTCCCTCATTCCCTCATCATAACAATACCAGACTACACACGAGCACTTGCGGCATTTGAAACCATCCAACACCAAGGGATCACTGTCATCGATACCGTTTCCTGACTTAGTGCCATTTCATTTTCATCTGTTTGCAAAACTTGAAACAAATCTTCGAGGATTTCACTTTTATAGTGTGGAACCAGTGCAAGCGGAGTTAAGGTCGTGACACTATTAATAAATTAATCTCTTATTGGAAGAAATGTGTTTGTCACCAGGATGACTAAATTGAGAAATAAATAAGTAAACATGAAGATTAAAGATGTAAGACGTTAATAACGCTTCTTTATTTTAAACGTTTTAAGAGTTTTCATATGAAAAATTCAGAGTCATAATTTTTCAGCACCCCATCTTACCATGGAGAAGGATATATGGAGTCTGATTTATGGCATGACATATTTCCAATGTTATCTTCATGGTTACAAGTCTAAGTTAATAATGCGCAATGTGATGTGAAGCGGTCTTTGATGTGCCTTAGATAAGTGAATTCGATTTCAAACTGATCCATAGACCTGGTAGAAAACATAACAATGTGAATGACTTTAGTAGGAAAGCAGATACACTGCAGAGTGTGGATCACTCCCTTGTATGGTGGAGAAAAGTACAAACTGTTGATGACGACTGCAAACTATATGCAACCATAGTACTGTGATATGAAAGACAACAAAATAGATCTGCACACAATATTTCAAGTCGTATGGCAGGTGGAAGTGTTAAAACAAGCAATGATCAAATGTTATCCACCCATTTGGATTGCAGGACTAAACAATGTTGCATATCTGAGGATTCCTAGTGGAGGTATACACGTAGTAAGGATGCGGAACAGTATGTTAAAAGCTGTCTACCATTTACACTACAGGCTAAAGTGAACCATCAGTGATGTATTGCAAAGGTAGCTGGAAGGTAGTGAACATTTGGAAATTATTGGGTTGGATATCCTTGGTCCTTTTTCATAAACTCCAGTGTGGAAGCGCTGTATTTTGACAGTAACAGTCCGTTTCTCATGGTACGTGGGAATGATAGCTGTCCCAAATTAGAAACCTGACACAGTGAAGCAGGAATTGGTGAATGATTGGTTACTAAAGTTTGGTGTTCCTGAAATGATAATTTCAGGCAAGGGCACCAGTATTATGTTGGAGCTAATGAAGCAGCTGTGTCATTTAATTCACGTTCTTCAGTTAAGGACAAACACTTTACATTTGCAGGTAAACAGAAGAAAAGGGAGGCTCAATTCGACAATAGGGGAAATGCTAAGACATTATGCAAATAGCCATCACAATATTTGGGATACTCTGTTGCCATACGTTGTTACCAGTTATAATTCCAAGGACTAATGAAAGTACAGAGCTGACATTGTACAAAGCAGTGTATGGTCAGAAAATGTTATCGCTGTTTCAGATTATCAAAGCTAACATGGGAGAGAATAGAGAGCCAATACGAAATTTCACAAAGACACTTCGATGTATATGGAAGCAGAGACAGAAAGCAAATACAAAGGCCCTTGAAGGTCAATAAAGAATGGGATACGTGCAATGTGAAGCTACCTGAGACCCTACTGGCCAATGGGTCAAGTTAACTACCTTGTACGCCCCAGAGGGTAAAGCAAACAAATTCGTCAAGGTCCATATCAAGTAAGGGGGACGGAATAGTAAGAGGAAGGAAGTACAAAATGCACCGTCACAAGCTATGCGCACAGCGCTGTGTGCTTTAAGGTCACAGAAGTGATAGTGGATTAAAATTTGGTAGTTACTGGATGTAATTTTTATATATCTCAAGTTGTGTATCAGGGTACTGAGGGTACGTGACGTTGTTATTGTGCGACTGATGAAGAAGTCTTGAGATATTTAAGTACATTCTTTTATGAGGGTGTTCTGTTTATGTGTGTATGCACGTGTTGTTCGAGAGTATACAGAAGTATCTGGCGTGGGATGGTGGCACCACTATATGGTTACAGGTGGATAGTCAAGTATGGTTTCCCATGTGCAATGTTAATTTAGCTGTTATGATGTGCGGATGAGTTAGATTCTGGTATTCCAACCGTTTTGGGACACCTATTACCTGTGTGTTTCAAAAAATGCTAGATAACATGGGTTGTGTTTGTCGGTTTTATCGTCTAAGGAAAAGTAGGTCGTGGTTACGAGCTTTTAAAGACAGTAGTTTTAGGCCAATGAGGAGAGAATGGTTTAAGGTTTCCCTGCCTGAGGTGCCACCACCAGTGAGGATGGCTGCATCATATTACTGGTGCTGCTGTTCCTCTAGAGCTGCAGACGGTAGCTCACCTAATAGATAGCAGATTGATGGTCTTCATACGATAAAATTTCAGAACTACGCTGGCTATTCAGAGCACCAAGTTTCCCTATTATAGAAAAACTTTGCGCTCTGTCTCGCTGGCGTCGTTCATGAACATTGTTGTGTTAGAAGCAAGTGTGAAATACTTTCTTAGAGATGTCAAAGAGAGAAGGTGAAGGGAAATCAGATTAAAGTTCTACGACGACGTAATCATTAGAGAAGGAGCACAAAGTCATCTTGGTCTGACTTTGGGAAGGTCGGACAAAAATATGGAAACGCAGCGAGACATATGTGCTTGATCATAAGTGCAGAGGCTACTCAAGCTTGCAGGCTGCGCTGTCACATTTGAACACAATGGCACCTGTGCGATGTCCTTACTATGTTGAGAGCCAATGTTTGTCAGAACAATGATCTGTGTAGTTGTGTGCGTTACATACGAGCTAAGTGAATTCGAACACGGGCAAATTGTTAGGACTCGTATGGTGGGTGCTCCCGTAACCAACGGAGACGAAGTGTTTGGTGTATCAAGAGGCACCATACCGAAGATTTACACCGTATAAAGACAAAGTGGCAGAAACATCATTCGCTAAGTCACAGAGCGGACGAAATTGTGTGCTGAGCGAGTTTGACAGTCGTTGGTTGGTTGGTTGGTTTGCGGGGAAGGGGCCAAACAGCGAGATCATCGATCCCATCGGGTTAAGGAAATATTGGGAAGGAAATCGGCTGTGCCCTTTCAAATGAACAATCCCTGAACCGACTTAGGGAAATCGCGGACAACCTAAATTAGGATGGCCGGACGCGGTTTTGAACACCCGTCCTCCCGAATGCGAGTCCAGTGTGCTAACCACTGCGTTACCTCGCTCGGTGTGACAGACGTTAATTGAAGAGGACGACAGTTGCAAAACTCAGTGCAGGACTGAAATTCGCAGTTGCGAATGTTGTCAGCACTTTAACAATACGCAGTGATATCCATAAGCAGGAAATTGCAAGGCGAACTGAAATTTCAAAACCGCTTGTCAGTGATGCAAATGCCCGTAAAAGGAAAACATCATGTCAAAGCCACGAAACCTGGACCACGGAGCAATAGAAGAAAGTCATTTGGTCGGATGAGTCTTGTTTCACACAGTTTCCAACCTCCGGTTGAGTTTATGTTCTAAGAGTAAACCACGGCGTGTGTTCGGTGATGACTTAGGCAGCCATATGAATGTATTCCATGGGAGCCGTGGTTGCTCTGCAAGGTCGCTCTACTACCAACGATAACAGGATGTGACCATTTTGGATGATCAGGATCATTGAATGGTACAGTCGTTCACTAAAATCTCCGTTTATATGCCGTATCACTTCGAATAAAACACTCGAGCTTTCGATAGCTGACTCCACCATCGGCATCAGGAGTTCCAGTCACTGAATGCTATGGGTGACACAGTGTTCTGCAGAACATCGTGTCAGTCCCAGGTGTCAAAGATTTTTACTCTTAATGATGATGGAAGAGACAGCTACCGAAACCTCGAGTGTTTTATTGGAAGTGACACGGCTTGTGAACCGGGAAGATTTTACTGAAGCACGCCACCGAGAAAGACTCCGAGGATCATGGTACAGTGTTTGTTCCCCAGTGGTGATGCCTTGTCCCAAGACGACTGGGCATCTCTTCAGACAACTCTCGTTGTCCAGTAGCACGAGGATGAATTGTCCCATCTCCGCAGAGCACCAGTCACCAGATCTCAGCCGGCCAGTGTGGCCGAGCGGTTCTAGCCGCTTCAGTCGGGAACCGCGCGACCGGTACGGTCGCAGGTTCGAATCCTGCCTCGGGAATGGATGTGTGTGATGTCCTTAGGTTAGTTAGGTTTAAGTAGTTCTAAGTTCTAGGGGACTGATGACCTCAGATATTAAGTCCCACAGTGCTCAGAGCCATTTGAACCAGATCTCAATATTATTGTGCCATTTTGGACTGTTTTGGAGAGAGCTGTACGTGGTCGCCATCCACTTCCGCCGTCATTACCTTAGCTTGACAATATTTTGCAGGAAAAATGGTACAGGATTCTCTCAAAAATCATACAGGGCTTGTACTTATCCTCTCCGAGATGACTGGAACCTGTTCTGAAAGTCAGCGGGTTTCATACATCCTATTAGGCATGTCAATGTGTTGTGTTTTTCGTGCTTCCACATTATTGTCCAATCCCGTACATCGGCTTTGTCACTTCCTCAGGGGTTTTTAACATTCTACAACATCAGACGAAACAGAGGTCTGAGTGTAACTATTCTTAGTGACGCGGCCGTACAGTTTCGATTGTTTGGACGTCGCTGCCTGGATTCGTGGAGGCTTTCTGGCGCCGGATCGAATCCCCCCGGCGGATTAAGGACGAGGGCAAGTGTGCCTTCCGGGTGTATGTTTGGTTTTAGGCGGTTTCACACACCAGAACAGGTGAACACAGGGCTAGTGCCCACATCCATATCATTTACACGATTCGCAAACCTTTGGCAAACATTCACACACTTTCACGTGGAATTATACTAGATACAGACACTTGAGATACTCAGATTTTTTCACAGAGGGGATTAGAGCATGGCAGGACAGGAGCATTTCTACCGTCTACCACTAACGTTAACGAATGCTAATTAACATGTCGGCCCTGTAAAAGCAGGGAATAAGGTAAGGATAAAGAAGGTGTGTACTCTTTGTCATTCTCCTAGGTGCCAGCAAGTGTATTAACCAGTTAAATAGCTCCTAGAAGTTCGGAGGAACTCTTGCAGGTTGAAGTCGAGCACCCAAAAAATGTCTTCGAACTGAATTTTATTTGCAGGACGTTGCACAGACATTGGTACGCGATTTAAAAAAAAGAAAAAAAGAACGAGGGTGATATTTTCGACAGCATTGCTGTCTTACGTGGGAACTTTTTTCTCGAAGATAGGACAGATCCTTGAGAAACACAGTATGAAAATGCTAATTCGTCCTCCCACGGCGACAACTACCCTACAAGGTTCTAGCAATAGTATGTGTCCCAGATTCCTAATGGGAGCTGTGGCATGTTCACATGCAGGAAAATCAAAAATGGTTCAAATGGCTCTGAGCACTATGGGACTCAACTGCTGAGGTCATTAGTCCCCTAGAACTTAGAACTAGTTAAACCTAACTAACCTAAGGACATCACAAACATCCATGCCCGAGGCAGGATCCGAACCTGCGACCGTAGCGGTCTTGCGGTTCCAGACTGCAGCGCCTTTAACCGCAGCAGGAAAATCAACACCAACTATTTCTGAACGTTGTGGCGAACATCAACGGCACATATATTTGCTACAATCAAACATGTTATGTGTTTAGGAACATTGCACAGATATGAGCTACTTTATGGCTTACAGCCACTTGAAGATTTTCTTCTGTCTCTAACTTTTTCTTGGGTATATCAATAATCTTAGATCAGTAATATTATCATATGCCAAGTTTCTTTTGCTTCCAGGAGATACAAACATTTCAATAACTAGCAAATCAAGTATAGTCTTAGAAAAATATGTTAATGAAATTTTCATGAGCATTAATAAGTGTTTCCTAACCAATTGTTTGTCACTAAACTTAAAAAAAAAAACACATAACATGCAGTTCAGAAATTGTAACGGATTTCTCACCTGTCCATGCCTAAAATATTGCGAAACACATACAGATGTTAGTCTGTCTTGCATTCTTGGGATTACAGCTTCATAATAAATTCAAGTTTAAGGTAAGAGGGCAAGAGAGAGACCTAAAGCAAGGTGGATTCACTCAACAGAGACGAGTTTATGAAAAATCTGGTCTGGAACAAAACAGTAGTAGAAGAAGGATTTTGGAACGACAGAGGACAGTGGAGAATCAACTTTAATGTCCCAGTCTGGTGTGATGCTGGATAAAGGAGAAACGAAGACGACGACAACGAATAAATTCAGCTGGTAGGAGCACATCACAGAACTGTTGAAGCGCCTATTTGCAATGCGAATGTCGTCAGACCTAGGTGATATGAAAATGACAATGCTAGCATACTATCCGTACTTTCATTTCACAACGTCGTACGAATTTGTTTTATTTATTTACAACATGCCGCAACTCAATATTTGTAATTCCAAATGCCTATGTACTGCGTGTGTGTGTTGTATGGTGGTGATAATAAGAGAAGGGAGAGGGTGAGACTCAAAGGGGCCACCAAGCTTAATCTCACTATCCGATGGACGGATCACCGTCAACAGTGTCACATACGATCAAATTCTGATGATCAGGATCTTTATTCCACCGTCTCTCCTCACCTTGCCGACCAAATAGTGGCAGCGAACATTTTCCCACCACCAGGATTCTAGCCAGCTTACCGCTTGATCGAGTGTCACTGCACAAGCGTGAGTTAGCGGTCTTGGCCACCGAGATTGGTTTCAGGTGACTGTGTTTTTGGGGTAACACACAGAACCAAGCAAAAGTTTATGGGTCTAAAAAGGTGTAATAAAAATTATTTGTGGCGAGAATTCAAGAACATCCAGCAGGTGCCCTTTTTAGGAAACTAGAGACATTAACTACTACTTCCCAATTATTTATTCCTCAATGAAATATGCCATTAAATATTTTTCGTACCATCAGCTCCATCCACGGGATCAGTACTACGAATATGAAATATCTTCACAAAGATTTAAATTCACTTACTTTGGTCCAAAAAGGTGTCCATTATTCAGGAACGCACATTTTAAATAACTTGCTAGCGCCCATACAAAGTTTAACTGCTAATAAAGTTCATTTAAAGAGGCGACTAAAGGATATATTGGTGGTCAGCTCCTTCTGCTCCGCTCATGAATTTCGTAGTAGAACCAACTGACGTGTGTATGTCACTAATAACATCAAATAACTCGACTGTTAATACATGACTTTTGCACAATTCAGTGCAGTAATACGATCATTGTAAATAAGTTAATTACAAATAATTTTATGTTTGATGGTGCACGGCTACACTATCCTAAGAAATATCATATGCACCTGTGCATATTGAATATATACATGTTTTATAACAAAATTCCTAATTCCCTTTTAGATAAAAATATGTTTAATTTTTTTGCTCATTCCACATCCATGACATCATTTCACTTAGGATCAGTGGAAGATAGATCAGCATATTCATTTTTGATTGTAAATATTTATTTGTAAATGCGAAAATCTTAGGTTAGGCTTTACCGTGCCTCTGTGTGTGTTGTGTTACGATTTTTTGGAGGAACTTGTTGCACTGTCTCCAATGATCACAGGTTCCTTTCATTATCGAAACACATTACGAGTATACTGCCATATTTTGTAAAGAAATATTTGTTAATGAAATTTAACATTATACATGTGATGTGCTCCGACAGTGAAAAGAACCTGTGATCTCTGGAGACAGTGCCATAAGTTCCTCCCAAAAATTGTAGCACAACACAAATGCACACACACACACACACACACACACACACACACACACACACACACGTCATAATAACAAATGTAAATCGACCTAATGATGGAGGTTTAAACCTTTGAAACAGGTCGTGAAGATGAATATTTATTGTGTATTCTTTTTTTCTGATGTTTAATGTTCTTCAGGATCTCACCATAATAGGTCTACTGGAACGAAACTTACATGTGATCTAATCTTAGCTCCCACATCATAGTTCTATGAGACTGTATTTACGGAAGCAGTGGAATTTCGATTAGCAGAGCATGTAATAAATCGTGAGAGGTAATTTAAGTTCGACATGGAAAGGTGTCTGACACTTGCCAAAAGTAGACTACAAAGAAGTAGCCAAGTATTGCCATCACCGACACATAACGTCATAACTGAACTATTTTAGTCAATTCTTGACCTGCCATAACGAGTGTGTATCTACTCCGTATTCAGAGGGGAGAATCAGTCTTCACGAGCATCTTATTGGGAAGCGATGTCAAAATGACGTGTCTTCCGTAAAACTCGATGCGAGCATGGAACTCGATAGCAGTCAATAAAAGCTGCATCGAAGATTTATCACAGACACATCACTTTGGTGCAATTAGTTGTAACTAAATTTACCTTTCTGCAATTTTTTCCACATAGATATTGGAAACTTTGTAATTTGTAAGGTAGTCGAATTAAATAGGGTGATGTTGCGGGAATTAGATTAGGAAATGAGACGCTTAAAGTAGTAAATGAGTTTTGCTATTTGGGGAGCAAAATAACTGATAATGGTCGAAGTAGAGAGGATATAAAATGTAGACTGGCAAATTTGTGGCACAACTCTACTACAAGAAGGGATCGGTTGGTAAGGCATATTCTGAGGCATCAAGGGATCATCAATTTAGTATTGGAGGGAAGCGTGGAGGGTAACAATCGTAGAGGGATAGCAAGAGATGAATACACTAAACAGATTCAGAAGGATGTAGGTAGCAGTAGATACTGGGAGATGAATAAGCTTGCACAGGATAGAGTAGCATGGAGAGCTGCATCAAACTAGTCTCTGGACTGGAGACCACAACAACAAGGTAGGTTTAATAAAAATGAAGTCTTGTTGAAAACTATTACTTAAATAAGCTATATATACGAAAAATATGGCTGATTTTTGACAACCATTTTTTCGGTTACTACAGTATTTTCTGTTGTGATCAGAGTAAGTATTTTTGAGAAGTTTTGAACGTTAAACGAATTGTCGAATCTCTTTGTAGGCTACGCTTACGTTCTTTATTAAAGTTGAAACTACATATTTTGAATTACTGTACACTGATATGAAGTATCTACATCTACATCTACATCTACATCTATACTCCGCGAGCCACCTTACGGTGTGTGGCGGAGGGTACTTATTGTACCACTATCTGATCCCCCCTTCCCTGTTCCATTCACGAATTGTGCGTGGGAAGAACGACTGCTTGTAAGTCTCCGTATTTGCTCTAATTTCTCGGATCTTTTCGTTGTGATCATTACGCGAGATATATGTGGGCGGTAGTAATATGTTGCCCATCTCTTCCCGGAATGTGCTCTCTCGTAATTTCGATAATAAATCTCTCCGTATTGCGTAACGCCTTTCTTGAAGTGTCCGCCACTGGAGCTTGTTCAGCATCTCCGTAACGCTCTCGCGCTGACTAAATGTCCCCATGACGAATCGCGCTGCTTTTCGCTGGATCATGTCTATCTCTTCTATTAATCCAACCTGGTAAGGGTCCCATACTGATGAGCAATACTCAAGAATCGGACGAACAAGCGTTTTGTAAGCTACTTCTTTCGTCGATGAGTCACATTTTCTTAGAATTCTTCCTATGAATCTCAACCTGGCGCCTGCTTTTCCCACTATTTGTTTTATGTGATCATTCCACTTCAGATCGCTCCGGATAGTAATTCCTAAGTATTTTACGGTCGTTACCGCTTCCAATGATTTACCACCTATGGCATAATCGTACTGGAATGGATTTCTGCCCCTATGTATGCGCATTATATTACATTTATCTACGTTTAGGGAAAGCTGCCAGCTGTCGCACCATGCATTAATCCTCTGCAGGTCCTCCTGGAGTACGTACGAGTCTTCTGATGTTGCTACTTTCTTGTAGACAACCGTGTCATCTGCAAATAGCCTCACGGAGCTACCGATGTTGTCAACTAAGTCATTTATGTATATTGTAAACAATAAAGGTCCTATCACGCTTCCCTGCGGTACTCCCGAAATTACCTCTACATCTGCAGATTTTGAACCGTTAAGAATGACATGTGTTCTTTCTTCTAGGAAATCCTGAATCCAATCACAAACCTGGTCCGATATTCCGTAAGCTCGTATTTTTTTCACTAAACGTAAGTGCGGAACCGTATCAAATGCCTTCCTGAAGTCCAGGAATACGGCATCAATCTGCTCGCCAGTGTCTACGGCACTGTGAATTTCTTGGGCAAATAGGGCGAGCTGAGTTTCACATGATCTCTGTTTGCGGAATCCATGTTGGTTATGATGAAGGAGATTTGTATTATCTAAGAACGTCATAATACGAGAACACAAAACATGTTCCATTATTCTGCAACAGATTGACGTAAGCGAAATAGGCCTATAATTATTCGCATCTGATTTATGACCCTTCTTGAAAATGGGAACGACCTGCGCTTTCTTCCAGTCGCTAGGTACTTTACGTTCTTCCAGCGATCTACGATAAATTGCTGATAGAAAGGGGGCAAGTTCTTTAGCATAATCACTGTAGAATCTTAAGGGTATCTCGTCTGGTCCGGATGCTTTTCCGCTACTAAGTGATAGCAGTTGTTTTTCAATTCCGATATCGTTTATTTCAATATTTTCCATTTTGGCGTCCGTGCGACGGCTGAAGTCAGGGACCGTGTTACGATTTTCCGCAGTGAAACAGTTTCGGAACACTGAATTCAGTATTTCTGCCTTTCTTCGGTCGTCCTCTGTTTCGGTGCCATCGTGGTCAACGAGTGACTGAATAGGGGATTTAGATCCGCTTACCGATTTTACATATGACCAAAACTTTTTAGGGTTCTTGTTTAGATTGTTTGCCAATGTTTTATGTTCGAATTCGTTGAATGCTTCTCTCATTGCTCTCTTTACGCTCTTTTTCGCTTCGTTCAGCTTTTCCTTATCAGCTATGATTCGATTACTCTTAAACCTATGATGAAGCTTTCTTTGTTTCCGTAGTACCTTTCGTACATGATTGTTATACCACGGTGGATCTTTCCCCTCGCTTTGGACCTTAGTCGGTACGAACTTATCTAAGGCGTACTGGACGATGTTTCTGAATTTTTTCCATTTTTGTTCCACATCCTCTTCCTCAGAAATGAACGTTTGATGGTGGTCACTCAGATATTCTGCGATTTGTGCCCTATCACTCTTGTTAAGCAAATATATTTTCCTTCCTTTCTTGGCATTTCTTATTACACTTGTAGTCATTGATGCAACCACTGACTTATGATCACTGATACCCTCTTCTACATTCACGGAGTCGAAAAGTTCCGGTCTATTTGTTGCTATGAGGCCTAAAACGTTAGCTTCACGAGTTGGTTCTCTAACTATCTGCTCGAAGTAATTCTCGGACAAGGCAGTCAGGATAATGTCACAAGAGTCTCTGTCCCTGGCTCCAGTTCTGATTGTGTGACTATCCCATTCTATACCTGGTAGATTGAAGTCTCCCCCTATTACAATAGTATGATCACGAAACTTCTTCACGACGTTCTGCAGGTTCTCTCTGAGGCGCTCAACTACTACGGTTGCTGATGCAGGTGGTCTATAGAAGCATCCGACTATCATATCTGACCCACCTTTGATACTTAACTTAACCCAGATTATTTCACATTCGCATTCGCTAATAACTTCACTGGATATTATTGAATTCTTTACTGCTATAAATACTCCTCCACCATTGGCGTTTATCCTATCCTTGCGGTATATATTCCATTCTGTGTCTAGGATTTCGTTACTGTTCACTTCCGGTTTTAACCAACTTTCCGTTCCTAATACTATATGCGCACTATTTCCTTCAATAAGAGATACTAATTCAGGAACCTTGCCCTGGATACTCCTGCAGTTTACCAATATTACGTTAACTTTTCCTGTTTTTGGTCTCTGAGGACGGACGTTCTTTATCAACGATGATAATGTCCTCTCTGGTAAGCCGTCAGGTATTTTATCGTTTCGCCCAAGGGGGGGTCCCTCTAACCTAAAAAACCCCCGTGTGCACGCCACACGTACTCTGCTACCCTAGTAGCTGCTTCCGGTGTGTAGTGCACGCCTGACCTGTCTAGGAGGGCCCTACAGTTCTCCACCCAATAACGGAGGTCGATGAATTTGCAACCATTATAGTCGCAGAGTCGTCTGAGCCTCTGGTTTAGACCCTCCACACGGCTCCAAACTAGAGGACCGCGATCGACTCTGGGCACTATGCTGCAGATATTAAGCTCAGCTTGCACTCCGCGTGCGATGCTGGTTGTCTTCACCAAATCAGCCAGCCGCCGGAAGGAACCGAGGATGGCCTCAGAACCCAAGCGGCAGGCGTCATTCGTTCCGACATGTGCTACTATCTGCAGCCGGTCACACCCAGTGCGTTCAATAGCTGCCGGAAGGGCCTCCTCCACATTACGGACGAGACCCCCCGGCAAGCACACCGAGTGCACACTGGCATTCTTCCCCGACCTACCCGCTATTTTCCTGAGGGGCTCCATAACCCTAACGTTGGAGCTCCCTATAACTAATAGGCCCGCCCTCTGTGACTGTCGGGACCTTGCCGGAGAATCGGCCACTGGCCCAACAGGCGAGGCATCCTGTGGTGGCTCGGAAACGATGTCATCACCACTAGGAAGCACCCCGTACCTGTTGGAAAGGGGTAAGGCAGCTGCCACGCGGCCAGATCCCACCTTCGCCTTTCGGCCAGGCACGCGCGAGCCCACCACTGTCCGCCATTCACCCTGGAGTGATGGCTGACCGGTAAGATGCTCACTGCCGGAAGACGCAGCGACATCAGGGGTTCCATGTGATTCCAAGGCCACCGAAGTAGGCATAGGTCTCACCACAGTTGCCCCAACGCCACTACGAGCCGACGCCTGCGCCTCGAGCTCGATGAGCCTAACAGACAAAGCCTCCACCTGCCCCCGAAGAGTGGCCAATTCTCCTTGCGTCCGCTCACAACAACCACAGTCCCTACACATGACTATGTTTACCCTACTCTATACGGTGACAAATTCCCAAGATAATCTTCTGATGAGCTACTCTGATAATCAAGAAACACTCACTGAAATACGAGACGCGAAAACTACGCTAGGTTTTCCCAGAAAAACTATTTAAAAGCTAAGCGCAGCAAATAAGTACAAAAACGCTTTATACAAACAGTACTCGCTGCTGCTGGTGCTCTCGCTCTGGCTGTCACAAGACAACTGCTGATTCAAGTGACTAGTGGCTAACGGCCGCGAAACAAACAAAAGACGGTTTTAGGGCGCTTTCTGTTCTAAACGATCAAGAAAACACTAAGAAATCTAACACGAAAACTACGTAAAGTTTTATCAAGAACTGTTAGTTACTATGCAGAGCAGATAAACACAAATAGAATCCCTTCCTTAGTGGAAGGTCGTAAACAAAATGCAAAATAAACGCTTTATACAAACAGTACTCGCCGCTGCTGGTGCTCTCGCTCTGGCTGTCACAAGACAACTGCTGATTCAAGTGACTAGTGACTAACGGCCGCGAAACAAACAAAAGACGGTTTTAGGGCGCTTTCTGTTCTAAACGATCAAGAAAACACTAAGAAATCTAACACGAAAACTACGTAGAGTTTTATCAAGAACTGTTAGTTACTATGCAGAGCAGATAAACACAAATAGAATCCCTTCCTTAGTGGAAGGTCGTAAACAAAATGCAAAATAAACGCTTTATACAAACAGTACTCGCTGCTGCTGGTGCTCTCGCTCTGGCTGCACTTAATACAGTAGTTTCCACCAAACGAACCAATAATTGTTGTTTCTTTCGTGTGCCCCTCCACACTTTTTCGAGCTGCGATATCCCGCGATCGTCAGCCGGCCTTGAGTCACAGCATTGTTCAATAAATCTAAGGGTAACTTAAAAGAAGAACAATACTTGTACTGTAGGTTCTGTGTTACACTACAATCAGTACTTATTGAAAGTCTTAATATAGGTTTGCCTATAGCGCACATTGTCTACCTAGGGTGTCAGAATTTAATTGCAAGCATATTTCTATAATTTCGTGGTCCGTGATTTCTTGGGAATCGTCAGTGACAATGAATTTATCCATCTCGCTCGTATCAATGGACAGAGGCAGGGAGCGACGGGTGGACGGGGTGGAGGAAGCAAATTATGACGTATATCCAGTTTCCATGGGTATTAGAAACGTGTGCTTTCTCTTTTCTTTTTTTTTTCCATTTAACCAGACTGAGCCAAAGCAACGCGAGGTGGGAAAGCTAGTTATTTATAAACCAAATCCCAAATTACAAACTCATCATGAGAACCCTCTTAATATTAGTATTTACAATATAGTGAGTTCTAGATGGGGGAGGGGGGAAGAAAGAAGAGATTGGAATACATTCAATAAATAATGAATGAATTTGGAAGCCTCTGCTACTATGAGATGAAGAGTTTGGCACGGGGAAGAATTCATGTTGGACCACATGAAACCAATCAGAAGACGGATGGGAAAAGTAACCTCCTGATTTGAGTTGTTACACCTATCATTGTAAATAATAACAACTCAACACGGTACAGATTACGTTCCTGTTGCGGGTTGTTGAATAATATGTTGCGCTGGAAACGTGCAAGCCATGTCTGAGCTGATTTATGCAAAGTGATTCGGAACTAATGTGTGGTGCTGTATGGTCTCAGGCATCATGGACTTTGATGAAGGAGGAAAGAACAGAGCTTTCTGGCTATGACAAGGTCAGAGAAATCCTACAAGTACATCCCTGGGGAGAGAATTAGACGTGGTGTTATCAAAGGAACTATTCCCGTATTAGCTGTAAGCGATCTAGCGAAATCAAAGGAAATCTAAGTGTGGATTGCTGAACCCAGATCCTTCTTAATGTGAGCACAATGCTTAAACCATTTCTCCAGTTTCGTCTGCTGCCTACAATGGATTATTCTAGATACTCCAAACTGCCCTCCTTGGAAAGCAACCAATACAACAGAGAGTTGAAGCACGTGAAATCGAAAGCTTGATTAAACACATTTAGTGAGAGAGGTTGGAGGAGGAGATGGGTGGAGAGATGGGGAGGAGAAAATAAAAAGAGAAAGGAAAGAAGAGATGGACGAAACAACGACATTGCTTATCAACATGTCCCAATAACTATGCGAGTTTCTTCCCCCTGACAGTTACACAACTGAACCTGCCAAATGGGTCAGCGATTTCTTCACGATGCCTCTGGTAGGCATCTAATGGATGAAATATAGGCATGCATAAGAGCTACCCAGAATAACAGTGCACTGCAACTCATGAGAAACGTGTTGTATTCTGTGCTGTAACGTCTACAGTTTTAGTTTGTAAGTATCGCCAAATATTAATTTGGTCTTCTAAGTTTTCTTTGTACGTTTAATAAAACATTTATTAAAAATCAAGTACACCGTATTTTTCACTGATTTCTCAGTTATGTCACAATTTTCAGGATTATCAGTGACTGATACAGCCTGTAAGTCATTTGTAATTATCTTAGTGGTATTTTGCTAAGCTATGTTTTTGTATCTTCTAATCATTGTTTTCTTTTTCGTTTGAGTCACAGGGAAGACACGAGGTTCAGCAAGTGCATGATGTACAACGTGACTGGCGCAGGTGACTTCACCAATGCTTCAACTGTTCCGTGCCAGCAAGGCTGGGATTACGACGACACGTGGTACGCGCTGACAGCTGCGTCACAGATGAACTGGGTCTGTGATCAAAGTCACGTCGTCAGTAACGTCCTATTCTACGCACAGATTATCGGAGCCATACTGGGGTTATTCGTCGGATACATAGGCGACTTGTAAGAAAGTACTCACACTATAGTATATCTAAGGTAGCAGAAAAATTGTAGGATCACATACTTCTATTGAATGGGAAAAATTCAATGCTTTCTGACGGACATAAAGGACGAGCCAAAAACATTCGTCGAGAACTGGAATAGAGAGGTTATGATTAAAATATGTTGTTACTCTAGTTCTTTTTCGACTGTAATATCAACATTGTACAGTGCTACGGTCAAAATCTGTCTTCACCTTATCCACAGGATAGATTTCGCTTGAATGAGTGATACAGATGACGTACTCTGATTTTTTGGTAAAGAATTGAATACTAAAGGAGTCTGTAATAACCTAACTATGAAACTGAATATTGTAATTCAACAGACTGTGTGGAACAAATTAAGGAATGACGTTGGAGGTTCCACACAACCATCTTGACAGTTAAATATACACCGATGTGTTGGCAAGGAGTTCATGTTGACTCTAATAAAATTTTGAAATAGTCAGATATTTTAATCGCAAAGTTCTATGAATAACTTAGATGACCAAGTCAAAACTTCAAAAGGCTAACACTAAAAACGAAGTCAACACCGCAGAGAGAAATCATATTCACTGTTAGAGACTGCACGAAGCTGATCAACAGCTGAAAATTATAATTATATAGTTTATTTAGGTGTTTCAGTCAGAATATATAAGTAAATGTTACGACTAACACAATAATTAAATTTTCAGTTCCTGTTATTTTTTGCTATAGAATTTATTGATGTCCATACTTTTGTTGTTTGTCTATTCCACACTAGCGAAAAAACTCGTGATAGTGACAAAAACTAGCTCGTATGACAATACGTCGCTGTCACAAAGCCACAAAGAGATTACCAAAAATGATCATGTCCATCGAAGGTTACGTTCGTGAATCTATAACCATGTAGTTGTTGTTGTTGTGGTCTTCAACCTGAAGATTAGTACGATGTAGATCTCCATGCTATTCTATTCTGTGCAAGCCTCTTCATATCCGAATGACTACTGCAACCTACATCCTTCTGAATCTGCTTACCGTATTCATCTCTTGCTCTGTCTCTCTCTGTCTCTCTCTCTCTCTCTCTCTCTCTCTCTATGATTTTTAGGCCCCATACTTCGCACCAATACTGAATTAGTGAGCCTTTGATATCTCAGAATGTGTCCTCGATTTGTGCTACAAATTTCTAGTGTCTCCAAGTCTATTCAATACTTTCTCATTAGTTACATGATCTACCCATTTAATATTTAGCATTCTTTTGTAGCATCACATTTCAAAACGCTCTACTGTCTACACTGTTTACTTTTCACATTTCAGTTCCAAACATGGGTACATTCCAGACAAATAAATTCAAAAAAGAGTTCCTAACGCTTAAATCTGTATTCGATGTTAAATTCCTTTCCTTCACAAAGTTCTTTTGCTATCCTAATAGCAAAACTCATCTACTACAAGTGTCTCGTTTTCTAAACTAATTCCCTCAGCATTACCTGGTTGAATTCGACTACATTTCGTTATCGTTGTATTGCGTTTGTAGATGTTCATCTTGTATCCTCCTTTCAACAGAGTGTCCATTCCGTTGAACAGTTCGTGCAACAGTTCATGCTCTTCGACTCTTGTGTCTGCAGTATGGTTTCTGTACAAGTTGTATGTAGCTATTGTCTTCTTACTTTGCCCCTGATACCTTCACAATATCAAAGAGATCATTCTGGTCAAGGCTGTCAAAGGCTTTCTCTGAATCTACAAATGCTACAAACGTAAGTTTACCTTTCCTTAATCTATCTTCTAAGATAAGTCTTAGGGTCAGTATTACATCGCATGTTCTTACATTTCTCCGCAATCTAATCTGGCCTTACCCGTGGTCGGCTTCTACCAGTTTCTGCATTCGTCTGTAAAGAATTCATGTCAGCATTTTGCAACCATCACTTATTAAACTAGTAGTTCAATAATTTTCACACCTGTCAGTACCTGCTTTCTTCTTGAAGTCTGAGGATATTTGACTTATCCCATACACCTTGCACACCAGATGGAAGAATTTTTCCATGGTGCTCCCCTAAGGCTGTCAAGGCTATCAGTACACAAAATTCATTTATAATGTTGTCTTGCGATCAGTGACAGACATTAAAAACAGTTGAACATAGCAAAAGCTAGACAGCTAAGGCGCATATTAATGAGCGATCGGTTTCAACATGTGCTATGCAGAATCCAAGGACGCAAGAGAACAGTGGTCCACCCAGAACACAACACGGTTGACGATACACCGTGTATATTAGGTATCATCATATCAGGCACTCACCCAAATTGAAAAGTGCGCGGCTCTGTGAACCGTTGCTACTGTCTGGTGCCACAATTTACTGTTTGGTCACATACGATCACTTTAAACAGGAAAAGTCTCTGCGACGATCATCAAACTCCAGCACCTGACCAAAATGGAGTAACTCCCGACAAGATAGCTCACTTTCTTCTATGAAAAAGAGTGAAAAGAGTAAAAATCCAGTTCAATATGGGTAATGAGTAATTAAGTAAACGTCGTCGCCACTCCATACAGTACTGAAGAGTTAAAAAGATCGATCCACAGTTGAAGGAACACAAAGATGCTGTCTTGAATGGTACCATTACTGAACAAATAAAGCAGCTTGGTCCTGCAGACCTAAAATGGATTGTGTTGTTATTGAGCTGTTGTATTAATATCACGCACATCCCGAAACTCTGGGGAAAGCCACGGTGGTAGCCCTACTAAAACTAGGAAAAGAACCTACAAATCCTCAAAACTTCAGGCCTGTGTCACTTCCGTGTCAATTCTGCAAAACACTTGCAAGAACAGTTCTTGATAGAATTACTGGCACAACAGAGGCGCAAATCATTCCAGAACAAGAAGAAGTTATGCCTGGTAAATCATATTATCGCCAAATACACAATCTCACCCAATACCTGTAGGATGACTTTGAACGAAAGCAGGTAACTGACGTTGCTGATGCAGATCTCCTGGCTGCCTATAATACTATCAATCACCAACATATGTTCATTAAGTTTCATAACATGGTTAAGGACTTGCGAATGATAAAATTAGTGGAATGTCACCTTCAAAATAGATGTTTCCATGTGACGCCACAGGAGAGGAATAGCTGCTGGAGAAGGCAAAAGAGTGGTCTGCTCCAAGACAGTGTCCTGTCACCAGTTTGATACAACATCTATATAACAGTTTATGCAAGTCGATGATACTATCGTGACCGTACAATTAAAAAGATTAAAGAAAGTGGAAGGGAGTTTAATGCAGACACTCTATGACTTAGCCGTCTAGTACAGAGAAAATTTCCTAAAGAAAAATCACTGTAAAACTTATGTGCGTGCGTTCTATCTTAGAAATAAAAGTGATGTGGCAGACCGAGGAGTTGAACAGTGGTGACTCGTCGGTAGATTTGCGTAACCAGCTTGGCGAGAGTCCGACATTGCGGAGGCACAGTGAAAACGTTAGGGGTAAAGTATGTGCGAGGGACAGGACCACCCAAAAACTCAACAGCACGAAATGCGGAGCTCAGCATCAAATTATCAGAACATCGGCTTTCCCACTTTGTTTCTCTCCAGCACAGTATGCAACCCTACACACAGCAAAGTCTATAACGGAAAAAAGTCGCGGCACCAAATAGTAGTCGTGCAACATAAACGAAAGTTGGTAGCCGTGTTTCTACAGCTGAAAGATGATGTCTATTCAGAGTTTGCGCCTGTCGCATAAGAGTGTCGCTAGTAGCGCCACTACGAGATTGAAGATCAGGGTTGCTTTAAGTGCACGCTGTAACGACCATGAGCGTTAGTTACCTGTGAGACTGGAAGTTGTGAGTTGACGTTAGTCAAGAATGTCTTTATGGTGACGAAGAAGACATTAACAACACTTCACTGAAGTTGAACGAGGTCGTGTAATAGGGCTACGAGAAACTGGAGGTTCCTTCTGCGATACTGCGGAGACTTAGCGGGAATGTAACAACTATAAATGATTGATGGTAGTAGCGATCATGAGTACGTACGGTCACAAGAAGACTGGGCGCCAGATGGCAACATAGCACTACAGACAGGGAAGACTATCGTGTTCGCTATCGTGACGCATTGCCTTGCATCTGCAGCAGCATCCTTAGCAGAAGTTGGCAACCCAGTGACACAACGAACTCTTACAAACCGGTTACTTCAAGAAGAGCTCCGAGACAGACCCATTGTAGCGTGCATTCCACTGACCGCTATTTGAGAATTCAGTGGTTTCAAGCGAGAACTCGCTGGAGGACAGGGGGTAGGTCTGTTGTGTTTTCTGATGAAAGCTGGTTCCTCGTCGAAGCCAGTGTTCACCGTGTGTTTGTTAGAAGGAAACCAGGTGAGAGGCTACAACCAACCTGTCTGCGCACGTACATCTGAGCTATGTTCTGGGATGGGATTTCGTGTCACAGCAGGAGCGCTCTCGTGGCTGTTCCACGCACTGTGACTGCAAATTTGTACGTCAGTCCAGTGATTCAACCCGTTGCGCTGCCATTCATTAACAGCTTTCCAGGGGGTGTTTTCCAACAGGATAAGGCTCGTCCAGATACGCTGTTGTAACCCAACATTCTCTACAGAGTATCGACGTATTTCCATGGCCTGCTCTATCATCAGACGATCATCGGATGGCACTCCAGCGTCATTCAGAAACAGAATTAACCGTCCCTGTGTTGATGAAGTATAACAGGCCTTTAATTCCATCCCACAGATATTCGATACCTACACAATACAATGCATGCACATTTGTGTGCTTCCCTTCATCATTCTGGCGGCTACACCTGTTATGTACTAGCATTTCAAATTTTCATTAGCTCATCTCATGCGTACATTAACCTATGATCTTGCAATGGTAGTCATCTAAACATGACACTTAGACAAATATGTTCCCGAAATTTCATTACTCTATACTAATATTTTTTTAGTGCTGCGATTTTTTTATGTTAGTGTATGCCGTGGCAGTTAATGAGACAGTGTGCGTAGTGTCTGGCTGCCCGCGCGAAATACGTCGAGAAAAGTTATGGCAAAACTGTATGAGACACATATAAAGCCTAAAGAATAAGTGGCTGCTAGGAATCATCTATCGTTTCTGACATGGAGGCCGCTTAAGCGCTGAAGAACTGACATCACACAGTGCAATAACATCCAGCAAAAATGAGGATTTGAAGAGTGAAACTCATTGGAGTGTGGTGTAATACAATGTCATCAACATCTAATGATATGCACAAAAACAGGCAAACCTTGCACAGTGAGAGACCTTATCATAGCAAATGACAAAGCTATCCACGTGGCTGAGTACTGGACACGTGCAGTAAAGTTTCTGATGCACACACGTAAAGTAAATAAGTAAATTATTTTCTGGTGTTAGTTTATTCTCTGTAATTAGTATCCTGTGTCGTAGGTGCATTTGTATAACGAGCTCCCTAGTTAACTTTGTTAACTTCCACAGAGCACGTGAGAGATTCGTAAAAACAGTTCTCTGAAACAGAAAGTTAGGTAAGATAAAATTGTTCTCATTTATCACTCTGGACGCACAAGTGGTAGAGCACTTGCCCGCGAAAGGAAAAGGTCCCGAGTTCGAGTCTCGGTCCGGCACACAGTTTTAATCTGCCAGGAAGTTTCATTCGGTACACATGATGCAAGGTGACTGACGTTTTCGAATTACACTTCCTACCAACCACCCAGTATATTTAGTAGCCTATTTTGTGTCAATCTAAAGGTCAATAAGAAATTTGAAAGTGTATCTTCCTGCACTACAGTGTGATATTAGTATCATTAGTAGTAGTATCATTAGTAGTAGTTGTATTCATCTGTGTATCTCTTCTACAAAGATACTAGACATGTCTTGGTATTACAGTTTAAGAACAACACAAATAAAGTAGTTCACATATACAGACATTTACAGATTTACAGCTCTAGAATGACAAGTGTGGGACAGGTCGTCAGCTATGACCATGACATCCTGGAATTTGCCTATAGCGATTTAGGTAAAGCACGGAAAACCTCAATTATGATTGCTGGATGATGATTCCTTTAACCTCCTTTGATAATTTATTGCACTGTTTCATTCCTTGATAAAAATATGCTGTTTTCAGTTTTATACTAGTTTTTCTTAGTATATGCAAGTACAATCTTGTTCCACGGCCATACACTGAGCTGTTTGTACAGTAATTATAAATGTTATTTTTGATGTGTACAGCCGATTGGTAAATATATTTTCATGGTGCGGTTAACATCCCCATTGTTTTGAACAGATCTTTACAATGTGCTCGACTTCTATTTTCGGTTATTATTCTTATGGGCCTTATCTGCAGTTTGAAAACTGTGTTCATATTTTATGCATTTGTTCCATAGAAAACAATACCATAGCTCAGGATTGGGTCTACATACGAACAGAATGTATCTAAAAGACACTGGTTTTTCTACATTGATGACATGGATCAAAGGGGATAACATGCTCATGACATACTGTTTGCAGGTACCTTTGTGTGTTCACACTACTTTAATTGACAATCAGCACTGATTTATTAATTCTGCATTTGTTATAACCTGTGGAGATGCCATATAAATTTAATTTAACAATTTCATATTCCCTCAATAAACACAATGGATGGAATTTGCTTTCTATCTGTTCAATGTCATCTTATTGCATAGTGGTCAATTGTAAAATATTTTGGAGATTTAATTTGCTTTCTCTGCAACAAGTTCTCTTATTTTGTAAGTGGCTATGATATTTTTATCGTCAACCCAGAGAATTTTTTATCATGACTAACGCTACTGGGAATGTCATTGACGTGTAACAGAAATACTATTGGTTCTAAAACGCTACCCTGAGGAAGTTCTATAGTAATGTGTTGTGTCTTTGATACACGCTTTACTAAAAATTTAGATTTATTTCAGGTATGTGTTATCTCTACTCTTTATACACTATCTGCTTGTTGCGATCAGTATCAGTGAGTAGGTACCCTCTTAGTTCTAACACTTCTGGATTGTTTAGTAGAATATTATGGTCAACAGCATCAAAAGCCTTAACCAGATCTAAAAATATGCATGTGACACACTCATCTTTGTTGGGAGCATCAGGTACCACTTTTGTTAATTCCATCGCCTTAGAAACCAAACTATGATTTACTTAAAAGGTTGTATTTATTCAAGCAGTTCATTAATCTGTTTTTGAAAATTGATTCCATTAGTTTTGGGAGTGGTAACAGTGGAGAAATTGGCTGGTAATCATCTATGTCTTCCCCATGGTCTTTCTTTAACAGGGGTGAAACTCTGCCTGTTTTAAATACTCTGGAAATTTCTAGTGTGAAGGATTCGTTTATTATGTTTGTTAAGGGAGCTTGTGTACTCTATGTATTCTTTCAGTACACATATTGGTACTTCTTCTGAGCCTATTCACATTTTATTTTTCAATTATTATGTAATGTTACTGATTTCATTCTCTGTGAAAGGTAGTAACATCATAGTAATTAGTGTATAATTATTTACAGGTGTTACATTCAGTTTGGGAGATGTTTTATGTATCTTCTCTGCAATCCTTGAAAAATACTCATTTACACTGCTAGGTGGCGTGAATGATTTATTGCTTTTTAATATGTTATTTTGTCTTTGTTTTTCTCTCTCTGTTTCCTTTTTATAACAGAACATTCTGCTTTGCCTTTCATTTATTCTCTGCATTGTGTATTATTCTGTCATTAAACGCCTTGTTTGCAGCAATCAGCGCCTTCCTATAAATCTTTTTACACCTATGATAGAAACTTAAGAACTATCGCTCATTATTACTCTTTTTCTTGAAATGAGGACCCACTTGTTTTTGTGAGACATTGATGCTGATGCGGATAGTGTCAGAAGTGTCTTTTCAAATTTCAATTTAATAATATTGAGAATTCAGAGAATTTCCCATTTATTTTGGTTCCTCTGTTCACTTCATACCAGCTATTAGTTTCATGTATGACTTCTTGTTTACACCTTCACTCAAAATTATGTTGACTTTTGTACTTGAGACTCTATCTAAAACCTCTGTTGATTTGTTAAAACAGTGTCCACACTACCACTGGCAGATAAGTATATACACAAAAGGATTCATTTCGTGGTGCTTCAGGCTCTATTAATTAAATAGCTGGTAGTTCAATATGTTTGTCTTCACTTACTATACTAAGGTCATATCTCGATCTGAACTGTGTTGCCTTTCTGATATAAATGCATGATCATCTGTCTTTTGAAGTAGTCATACAGTGAGAGTTTGCTCTTTCATACAGTGACAGTGCTACATGTTCGATTTCTGTGTCTCTACACCAATGCTCAGTGACAACGAACTACTGCGCCGTTCGAAGACTGGAGTTCAGTTTCCCCATCCCTGTCCAGTTCTCCAATCAAAGATTTCTTGTAATTAAGAAGAGCTACAATATTTAAAAGGTGATTAATGTCTTGTAAAGCTTGACTTCTTTGTCTTGTGTGCACAGTTTTGGCCGAAGACCACAAATAATTCTCTGTGTGGCAGCCATAGTGGCAAGCAGATTAGTGCTGGTGTTGACACCCTCAGTGATGGTACTGTTTATCTTGGCGCAATCTTTGGCGGCAGGCGCGACTGGGCCGTTCTTTGAGTCGGCAGCATCCATAGGTAAGTCACCAAGGACCATCCAACTGTACTGCAGCACTTATTATTACATGCTAATCTATAATAATTGTTGCACTCAAATATTATGACTTACAGCTCACAGTTTCTTATGCTGTCAGCGGTGAGTTGTGTTCCTTTAAAATGAAATACATGCATGCTAAACTTTTACCATTCATTACTGAGACTTCAGATTAAATTCTATTCCGTACCACAATTGTATTTTCGTTTACAATGTTACTGCCATTACGTCTCGTTTGTTTTTTGTAGTGGTTTTCATTCCGAGGAGTCGTCTGAGGCAACTCTTCATGCATCTCTATCCTGTGCAAGGCTGTTCGTCTCCAAATGAGAGTTACAACCCACATCCTTTTGAATCTACTTACTCTAATCATCTCTTGGTCTCCCTCTACGATTTTTACGTCCCCACGCTTCCTTCAATACTAAACTGGTGATTCTTTGATGTCTCAGAATATGTCCTAATAACCTATCCCCTCTTGTATTTAAGTTATATCACAGTTTCCTTTTCTCCCCAATTCTACTCGGTACCTCCTCATTAGTTACGCGATCTATCCATCTAATCTTCAACATACTTCTGTACCACCACATTTCAAAAGATTCTGTTTTCTTCTTATATAAACTGCGTATCGTCCGAGAATCATTTCTGTACATTGCTACACTCCAGAAAAATGCTTCTAGAAGAGACTTCTCAACATTTAAATCTATATTCGATATTAACAAATTTCCCTTTTTCAGAAACGATTTCCTTGACATTGCGAGTCTACATTTTATATTCTCTCTATTTTGGCTATTGTCAGTTATCTTACCGTCCAAATAGCAAAACCCTTTTGCTACTTAAAGTGTCTCGTTTTCTAATCTAATTTCGTCAGTATCGACTGATTTCAATCGACTAAATTCCGTTACCCTTGTTTAGCTTTCGCTGATGTGCATCTTATTTTTTCTTTTTGCGATACTGTCCGTTCCACTCGTCTTTCAAGCCATTTGCTGTCTCTGAGAGAATTATAATTTTTCTGGCAAATCTCAAAGTTTTTCTTTTTTTCCCTGATTTTAATTCCTTCTCCAGATTTAGCTTTAGTTTCCTCCGCAGGTTGCTCAATCTAAATATTGAATAAGATCAGCGATAGGCAACAACTCTGTCACTTCTTTCTCAACCAATGGTTCCCTTTCATGCTCCTCAACTCAACTCAACTGTCGTCTGGTTTCTGCACAATTTGTAAATAACCTTTCACTCCCAGTGTTTTACGTCTGCTACCTTAACAATTTCAAAGAGTGTATTCTCATCAATATTATCAAAAGCTTTCCTAAGTCTACAGATGGTATAAACGTCGGTTTTAATTTTCCTAACCTGTTTTCCAACAGAAGTCGTAGCGTCAGTATTGCCTTATATGTTCGTACATTTTTCCGGAATCCAAACCGTTCTACCCTGAGATCATGTTGTGTAAATAATTCGTGTTAGTATTTCACAACCATGATTTCATAAACTGATAGTTTGCCATTTCTTTTAGTACTCAGCAGGTGCTTGCTTTGAAATTGAAATTAACTCTCTATAAAGCTCTCGATAACTACTTCTAACAGGAGAAGAGAAAATGGGTGTCTGTAAAAGTAAGATTAGCTACAGACAACGCAGGAGGAATTGGCGAGGAAATGGCAAAGATATTCGCACAACAGCAGAAAGATTTTGAAGCTATCATAGAAACTAATAAGAAACTCTAAACTAGTGAGGAAGTGTGAACATTATAATATTGTGTAGTGGAGTACAACGAAAAGCTAGATCAACTAAAGGTATAGCAATTCACATAAATAGAAAACAGAGGTCATAAAAATAGAAAGAGAAACCTTAACTCTGACAGCAGTTTATGCACTGGCGAAAGAAAACATTTAGGAGTCAGTTATTTTTTATTACACTCTACAAAAAATTAAGGATCAGTGTAGTCAAGGAGATCAAGTTATTCTATTTGGTGACCCTAATGCAAATGCAGGAAGCAATACCAAACGTTGTGGGCTATACAGAGAAGCATCTTGTAATCAGAAAGAGCAATTACTTAGAGATTTTTCTAGTTGTAATGATTTAAAATAACTAATACAGTACATTTTCAAAAAAATTTTATTCACAAATCTACTTGGATCAGTAGAGAATAAAGATCAGTTACAGATTATGTAGAGATGGACAGAAGAATACTAGGACAAGTAAAAGATACAATAGTATACAGAACTTTTGATATAGATGCTTATCTATATCTTGTGATGTGTCAAATTGACACTTTTACTAAATAAAAATCTGTTACTACACAGAAGCAAAAAGAGGTCTGTAAAGTATATTTGCTTCAGTATGAACATATTAATGGCATACATCAGAAAAGATTTATAACATTTAGCTACCATGGAAACCACTGAAGAAGATGAAGGGTATCTGTCGTTGAAAGACCTGGTTGTGGATCGGTGGTCGTGATGCAGGTGGCCATAAAAATGAGGTATCAATTAACATGGAAGATGGTAAGACGGTATTTGGATATAGATGATAGCAAAACCTTTGATGTTTAAATGAACTGAGTTGCCTAATCTGCATATTTACAATAACTGAATAAATATTAAATAAATGACTTGGCCATATTTATCAGTCGCACAAAACCTACCAGTAGGCTGTAAATAGAAGTTTGTGAGGGAATACGTACGTATGTGCTCTGGTAAAAATTTCACGTTTATTGAAGAACAGCTGAACAAACTAATAAGCTAAACAACTAATAAATGGTAGATGGTTGCTGTTATTCATAGCATACACGGCTGAGTTACAAAATTAGATTTACAACTGAGTCTTGAAGACCCAAGCATTTATGGTTAATTATTAATTATGGAAACGTCAGAGGAATCCTTCAATAGTGACATTCACGCACATACACACATATAATAGATATTCAGGAAAAATATAAGAATAATGTAAAACTTCACCAGCATGTCACAGTGATTGGCAAACGGTCGTTGCCTTGGCTTGAGTGCACGAAGCAAGAGAACAAGAATTCATCGATAAGAATAAACTGCAATAGTTGCCCCATAGAAGAAATTCTTGGAAGTTTTACCCAGAGCATCAGTAACTGTGATGTGTAACAATTCTCATAGTCGTCAAAAAAAAAAATCCTGCATAAAATGCGTGGTAAAATTCAAAATAGCTGACCAAATTGGACAGAATACATTACTGTGTGTCACAATCTGCAAACGTAAGGCTCTCAGATCCGTACTTAACACGTGCTGAGACAACGAAGACATACGGAAAATGAATTCCGAGCTGAAATCGAAATTAGCGATGTTTCAGAAATCTGTTCAATTATACTATACTCTTGGGATCATCAACGAACTAAATCAGACTGAACCGAGAAGATACATCACGACCCAACATGTTTAACAGAGGTAGAGCAGAACAATGGTTAATACGCGTGGCCAAGTGTAACGTTCCGAAATTAACCAGAAAAATTCCGTATAACGCTCAACAAGCAATGAGCGATGAGAGCAAGCAGTTAATTTTGACTGGAGCTGAAATCTACAAAAATAAGATAATGAATTAACTATGAATGGGCACACTCGCACACTCGCACTTAGTGTCGCCCGTCTCGCGTCTCCCGGAACACTGCCAAATGAACTATTTTGGAACACATGCGTCCTGTTCCTCCGGAACCTACTGTGTGGTGCCAACCAGTACAAGAGCTTCACCCAAGGCGAATGGAAACTCTTTGCTACCTGGTACATGCTTTATAGGGTTGGTTATTCTGCCACAGTGGCAGACAACTTTTACTATCACAAATCTAGGTACTGAAATTTACCATGTGCACTCTCATTCATGCTTTCCAGTCATCAGGTGAGAGGAGGAAAGGGTTTATATACTGATATACTGCACATAGATGTACTGAATATAAGCGTGCAGCTCCGATGATTTCCAAAAATATTATTAAAATGTAAGGTGAAATGAAGGTAATGTACCTTGTGGCCACTATAGACACACTCAGCTGCTCTGTCTTTTTTATGTAGTTTACAGTTTGCGCCCAGAATTGAGCTGCCAGAAGTGGTTACATTACGTTAAATGTTAAACAAAATGGTGAAGAGGCTCATGTGGAGACTCTTCAAAGAACAGATAAATATTGAAAAAGCAATTAAAAATACTGAAAAAAAGAATTGTGAAAGAAAAAGAGGTATCGCCAAAGTTGTGGATTACAAATTTGGACAGTAGAAATTGCAGGAAGAATACAAGGAAAATAACCACCACATAAAAAAATATCATTCAAAGTCTACCGTCGAAAATAAACAAATCTATGAACAGAAAAGGAATTACAGAAATTGACAGTGAAGAGAACGCATAAGAAAAGATGGGATACATACACTTGTAATACAGAGCATAATTTTCGTGGCCATCTGCATATTGCATATAAAGCTTTCAAAACTTTATATAAGATATAAAAGCATAAAATTCTACATCTACATCTACATACATAATCCGCAATCAACCATACGGTGCGTGGCGGAGGGTACCTCGTACCACAACTAGCATCTTCTCTCCCTGTCCCACTCCCAAACAGAACGAGGGAAAAAATGACTGCCTATATGCCTCTGTACGAGCCCTAATCTCTCTTATCTTATCTTTGTGGTCGTTCCGCGAAATCTAAGTTGGTGGTAGTAAAATTGTACTGCAGTCAGCCTCAAATGCTGGTTCTCTAAATTTCCTCAGTAGCGATTCACGGAAAGAACGCCTCCTTTCCTCTAGAGACTCCCACCTAAGTTCTTGTGGAAAACATGTTCAATTGGCGAGATGCTGGCGTCAGACAGAGAGGAGTGTAATCAGTGTATTATCTGTAGGTTTACAGCTGAGGACTGTATCTGTCGCTGTTTGACATCGAAGTTCCCTACAGCCGCCTCCCCTTTATTGCTCGACAATTCCCCTGCAGCCCAGGTAATAGAGATCAATATACGCTACCCCAACTGATGGATATTGCTTCTCTGTTCTAAGTACACGTCAACAGTGTCGTGAAGGAAAACCACCACGCCTAATCAACGACTGATAATGGAACATGTATACTGGGTTTTGTGAAAAGTCATTGTCATAACATCACTACCGCAAAAACTGATCCCGGAAGATTGCAGACGGGTGGCAGCTGTGGCTGTGTCCTCCTTGACGGACCATCATGAACTGACCATCTTAGAAACAGTCTTATCCTGCCCCCCATCACCCATCATCTCTCCCTCTCCTCACGGTGTGTAGGAATAAAGGCCTTTTCTATCTTTCTGTTGATGGTGCACAAAGAGATCCTTCTGGTGGCACTGGTATATTGTCTCCAGTCTGCAGAAATCACTCACAGATAGACAAAAGGCAAGAACATAATGATTCACCAACCTGTTAAATGCGTTTTTCGGAAAGACTGGACATTACATATAAATGTGTCATTCCACTAGAGAAGGTGGCCAGTGGTCAAAGTCACTGGCACAGACCTGCGTAAAGCTTTTTCCAACAGACTATCAATCACAAGAGAAACTTCCTGTATTGTTCCTTCATAAGCAGTTTAATGCCTTGTTTTTCAGCTGTAACAAATACAAGCAGTGTATGACTACAGCTTTGTACACCAACATACTCTTTGTTTTTCTATCATGACTTCGAGGACTGTGTCAGGTGCTAAACTGACATTAATATGTGTTGATCCATTGGCTCTCACAGAAAGCTTAACATTGCATGGTGTAAATTATACATCTCCTACAACACACAGGTTGTCAGAAATAAAACACAGAGGCATTGTTTCTCATTTTCAAAAATGTGGAAGGCATCGATGACAACATATGGAAACTAGAAGAATTTATAGTATTGTTGAGCATTTCCAACAGCTATCTGAAGTTGAAGACCTATACAGTTAATCTCTTCTTCTATAATGATGTGTAGCAGATGTCTCGGTGCTCTGTTTCAAAAAGCATTGTTTCCTCATTTTGCAGTCATGTACATGATTACTATTTCAGTGTTGACCATCGTTGGAACGTGCTATTCACAACACACATGAGGTAGCAGAAATAAAAAAGAATGCTGTTATCTTACTGGTGAAAAAGGAAAGTGGAGGGCATCAAAGTATATGGAAATAGGACAAGTGTGCAGCATTGAGGAATGCTTCCAAACAACTGTCTGAGGGTGATGACCTTTAAATTTAATCCCAGGTTTCACAGTGACAAGTAGTAGGTACACGGTGTTCTGTCAAGACTCTCTGCTTCTCAGGCAAGTGGTGTTAGTTAACCATTATGTGGCAATCAACAGAGTAGCAATGGATGGCTGGGATTCGAAAGACATCGTTGATATGGGATGATGCAGCGTAACATGCACAGCAGTTGACAGCGCAATCAGTTTTAGCAAATTGTACCAGTTGTTCTGTAATTTGAACGCCAGACAATGACTCAGCAGACTGCTTCCCAATTTCTTTATCGTCACTAAATCACCCCTCCACTACTTTGCATGTACCATATATTAGATTACTAATGCAGATAGATGACTGTGCAGTATGCCCTTTCAGTCAAATACATCACATATTAGATTGTGAATGGAGATCGACGACTGCGTATAATGTCCATTTGGTCATACACACCAGAGTATACCAGTTGTTCCGAAATTTCAGTGAAACAGCAGAGTGCTTCCTAGTGTCAGTATCAACGCTAAATCACCTCTCCACTATTCTGCAGGTACCATACACTAGATTGCGAGTGCAGATAGATGACTGTGCAGTGGATCCATTCAGTCATATACTCCAAAGTATACCAGACAGTGTCCTACACTGATGCAATTACGTTATCTATATATTTCCAGCACATCAATCATAGTGCAGAATTTACTATTACAACTGTCGACTCACCCGTATGGATGGGTGTCACAGTGTATTCTCGCATTTGTAAGACAAAGTTGGAGATTGACAGATCCCTAACACATTGTCCTTGACCAATCCTCCCTGCAACATGGTCGACAATTTAATGTGCACCTGACCAGAAGCACGAGGGTTCTACAGCACATGAAGGAACAGGGCGAGTTGTATCCGTAACTGCTTTTCAGTGAAGACTAGTCCGCACTAATCTTACCCACAGCACCCATGCAAATGCAAAAATTGTTCAGATGGCTCTAAGCACTATGGGACTTAACATCGGAGGTCATCAGTCCCCTAGACTTAGAACTACTTAAACCTAACTAACCTAAGGAAATAACACACATCCATACCCGAGGCAGAATTCGAGCCTGCGAGCGCAGCAGCAGTGCGGTTCCCGACTGAACCGCCTAGAACCGCTCGATCACAGCGGCCGGCCATGCAAATGCACAAGATCTTTCCAGATGTGTGCATTTCGAGGAGGGTGCACCCTTATCAGTGTATAGTAGACATGGGAGTGTTGTGGTGATATAACAGGCTGTTAAGAAGAAAGGTGCATTTCATGCTAGATGGAGCTCCAGATAGGTGGAGTTTGAAACATTTCATGTAAATTAACTATGCTATCGACTCTGAATTATTATTCCACTGTCTAGAGTCACTACCAGGAACGTACTAGCACTGGAGAATGATCGTAGATCATAAACACACACTCCTATGGCTACACAGTTCTGCAACTAAAAATGCTATATTGTTACAGCCATATGGTTTCTGAAGTATTAGTCATGCAGAATGCAACTCTCTTAATACTCTAATGTAGGATATATTTGTCAAACATCACAAATACAACCACCCTGCAAGCCATATGGTTTCTGAAGTATTAGTCATGCAGAATGCAACTCTCTTAATACTCTAATGTAGGATATATTTGTCAAACATCACAAATACAACCACCCTGCAAGTTTCCTACCCCAGTTACTAACGTGTCAAACTTTAAAACTATAAAACTTCTTCCTTCTACACTATTCTGGTGTCCTAGGAAGACATCCTCAGTGTGTTCCACCAACTCGAGCTGCTTGTAAATCAACTAGAAGGAAGTCAAGAGACTACTGTTCTGTCTATTAAGAAATTAATGGATTTTATACGTACATACCTTCAATCACACT
This sequence comes from Schistocerca piceifrons, assembly GCF_021461385.2. Lineage (NCBI taxonomy): Eukaryota > Metazoa > Arthropoda > Insecta > Orthoptera > Acrididae > Schistocerca > Schistocerca piceifrons. The sequence goes on along the minus strand of NC_060140.1, from coordinate 638,098,950 downwards.
TTCCGCATCAGTCATGTCTGTTATTAGTCATAGTACCGGTTTTGATGGTTGTGGCTATGTCTCACCAGGAAATGGAGAGAGGAGAAACCGACATGGATATTTTCGATAGCTGATACATTGAGGTACCACCCACGCCCTGCTGCACGAAAATGCACACTGACAGAGTAACCACCACAATCGGTAGCCAACGGAGAGTAACCGTGTTATTGCTATTTACAGTAGCATCACAAGAGCTCTAATAGCATTCTTCTAGCACAACGAAGCCCTGGTCTGATGTTAGGTAATTTTGCTTACTTGTAGGACAATACGGCAATTCCGTCCTAAAACCACATCTTTCGAGTACACCATCCTCGACTATTAAAGGTGATATACATTGTATCGGTCCACTCTCTACAGAACACTCTAGGGAATGGCATAAGTCTGAAAACGCCAGCACAGCCCTGGGACAAAGAAATTCCCACCAAAATTCGAAATTCCCGCCAAAACTCAAAGCTCCCTCCAAAATTCAAAATTCCCACTAATAGAGTAGGTGGAGAAGTGTGAGGGAGAAGGGGGCCCACACGCAGACTGAGAAAAACATGACGTCACCCGGGGTGGGGGTCGATAGGGGTAATTAATTGATTGATTAAATTAATTTGCATATCAATTTGATATCAAAATTGGGGTGGTGCCCCAAACCCTATTATTACTGACAACTTGTGCCATTTTCTCGACAGCTACATGTTCAATAATGACAGTTATCTTGTGAACCGAGTGTCTGGAGGAAGAAATTGCTGCTGGTGCTAATTAAAGAGGAAGCCGAAAGAGGGAAAAGAAAACGAAACATGCCCGTCAACTTAAATCTGAGGCAAGCTGCATAAAAATAAAATTTAGAAAAGACTGCAGGAATTGTAAATCTCGCCAAAATAGTTAATTCGACCAGGCCAAAATTTTAATGAAAGTTGAAATTCTACGATTTAAAATAGCACTAAGTTAACATTCAGGTTTATGACTGTCTTCAATATTTTTTGTAGGAACTCCTACAAAGATCCTGATAGGATCATGTTCACATCACCATGCAATCACAAAGGAGGTCGTTTCAATTGCTGTAATATACCAGCACATTTCTTACTAATGCCGAACATGAAGTATTCAGAGTTCTAAACAAAAGTGAAGAGCATCGACCCATTCCACTGATGACACATGTTTCTTTGCCAAAGAGATGCCGCCCAAGAACTGATAGCAGGAAGCCAACAGCAATGATAGTTAAGTATAACGATCCAGTGAATAAATATTTGGAACAAGTGTTTGCAAAATTTTTTCCAATGATGTTTGAATTCGGGCAGACTGCTCTAAATGCTATTGCTTAAGCAAATGGGTTGTTAAGGCTGTAAAGAACGCAGAGGTGGCGATCACAAGAAAGAGAAGTTTGCAGCAAAGACAGAGAAGGTTATTAGTTTCTTTTTGAGGCTAAAGGGTAGAGATCGCTGTTATTCAAAGAAGAGCCAATGATTTTACCTTTCTTCAGAAATGAGCATCAGTAAGTTTTCGTAGACAAACAATGCAAGTGTACCAAGTGAATCACAAGAAAAAGTGTTTTTCAGAAAATATTCAGCTCAAAATTTAACTTACGTTTCGGAACATCTGCCTCAGATGATTGTAGCTGCCACCTAAAAATGTCACATAGATTGGCTATAGCTGCCAAAAATGAAAAATCACAATTTATGACTAACTTGTGTGCTCAAAAATTAAAGACAAAAACTTTCCATCAACTTATGAGGGTGAAGCCCTGTAACTCAACAACCCTACGCTTTGATATGCAGCAGATTCGGGTCTTCCCAAAACTATCCCTCAGTGAGGCGTATTATTCATGTCCAATAAACTATCACACTCTCTTTGCAACAGATTCAGATAATAAAAATTCAGGCTTCTAAATCTGGACAGAAAATACAGCTGGCAAAGGTTCTGTTGAGGTTCTTTGTAATAACCTGGAAAAGTTTGAGTTCCCTATCGAGAACGACAGATTGAGGCTTTTTACAGATGTTTGTGGATGGGAAAATAAGAATTCCCTTGTGGTACATGCTTTGAATTTCTTTGTACTTAGGAAAGCTCTGCAACAGCTTATGAACATAACATTGTTTTTACAGTAAGAGACCGCTCCGTTCTTTCTGCTGACAAACTCTTTGGAGTTTTGGAGATACATCTTCGAAAAAAGTGAGAAACTGACACCCAAAAACTGCCATAGTATATGTAAATTTGTAAGTTCAGTTCACGTTTTATATGAGGTTTGGATGTGAGGGACTACAAAGCACTCAGTAAACATTTTAAAAATATGGACGGTGTCAATGATATGGAACGAATCGTGTTACAGAAGTGGGTCAACGATGAAAATGTCAGGGTCAAAATAAAAATGGAACCAACTTATCGCTGTAATGATTCATCCAAGATGTTCAGCTCCATTCCAAAAAGGGGAAAACAATGTGCTGTGTTGCTGAACCATACGCAATTTCACTGTACAGTAGAATGAGTGAAGCAAAGAAGACACATGTTAATAATTCACTTCATAAACGTTTCTGGGATGATAGGAACAGCATAGGAGATTTTAATTTCTTGCTAACATAATCGGTGTTGTTACTTTTGTAACTGGCAGTGAGAAGGATGTTTGTATGTCAGCTGGTAGTTGCTTGGAAGAAGAAGGACGACTATTCCAAATCTGAAGAGAAACCAACAGGATGGTCATTCTGAAGGTTCTGTAAATCGAAATTTTTTACCAGAAAGGCACTGTGAATTACTCGTAGATATAAAGTAATTAATCTAAAATATTTATTTGTAATAAAAAGGTTTTTAGAGTCAATTGGAAGCAAAAGGGACATTATGAACACGCTACAATCAGAATTTTTTGTGAAAACTTAAATTTTCTGTTAGCAGAAAATGTTGTTCTACAATAATAACAAAAATCAATGCTTAGATTTCCGTTTATCTCATAAATCGTTTTTATTTGAATATTTTTCAAGCTATTGGAAAAAAAGCATATTTAGTCCAACACATTCTCATTAAATTTGAAGAAGACTCTTGCAAATTGTTGCAAATTGATTTTGCTCTTTCATGCGTCGAGAAGTAAGATACAAACACAACTACTTAACATTTCAAAACTTGTGAAAAAATTTACAGGTTAGGAGTAATCAGTTGTTTGCTTCTTGAGTAAAATTTGTATTTTTATTGCATATAAAACCATTTTAAAAGGCGCTACTGATGTACGAAAGGAGAATTAAATAAATGAATAAATCACACAGGGATAAGCTTACTTGACACAGCATATAAGTTTTATGCAAGAATTTGAAGCACAATACCGAAAACCAAAGAAGAACGTTACCTGTCTTAAGAAGTGACGATCAATGACTGGTGCAACTTTTAATTTCAAGGCAGCTTATTGAAAAACAGAGAGAGTTTAACAAAGACACTCATATTGCTTTTATAGACTTCGAGAAAGCCTTTGTTAATGTTATTAGAGAAAAGTAACAAGGACTAACGGAGTACAAATGATTGTTTACAACTAATATAAGCCATCAAAAGTTTGTACATAAGTTGTTGTTGTTGTAGCCTTCAGTCCAGAGACTGGTCTGATGCAACTCTCCATGTTGCTCTATCCTGTGCAAGCTTCTTCATCTCCCAGTACTTACTGTAACCTAATCATTCTGAATCTGCTTAGCGTATTCATCTTTTGGTCTCCCTCTACGATTTTTGCCCTCCACTCTGCCCTCCAATACTAAACTGGTGACCCCTTGATGCCTCAGAACATGTCCTACCAACTGATCCCTTCTTCTAGTCAAGTTGTGCCACAAATTTCCCTTCTCCCCAATTCTATTCAATACCTCCTCATTAGTTATGCGATCCACTCATCTAATCTTGAGCATTCTTCTGAAGCACCACATTTCGAAAGCTTCTATTCTCTTCTAGTCTAAACTATTTATCGTCCATGTTTCACTTCCATACATGGCTACACTCCATACAAATACTCTCAGAAACAACTTCCTGACACTTAAATCTATACTCGATGTTAACAAATTTCTGTTCTTCAGAAACGCTTTCGTAGCCATTGCCAGTCTACATTTTATATCCTCTCTACTTCGAACATCATCAGTTATTTTGGTCCTCAAATAGCAAAACTCCTTTACTACTTTAAGTGTCTCATTTCCTAATCTAATTCCTTCAGCATCACCTGACTTAATTCGACTACATCCCATTATCCTCGTTTTGCTTTTGTTGATGTTCATCTTATATCCACCTTTCAAGACACTGTCCATTCCGTTCAACTGCTCTTCCAAGTCTTTTGGTGTCTCTGACAGAATTACAATGTCATCGGCAAACCTCAAAATTTTTATTTCTTCTCCATGGATTTTAATTCCTACTCCGAATTTTTCTTTATTTCCTTTACTGCTTTCTCAATATGGAGATTGAATAACATCGGGGATAGGCTACAACCCTGTCTCACTCCCTTCCCAATCACTGTTTCCCTTTCATGTCCCTCGACTCTTACAACTGCCATCTGGTTTCTATACAAATTGTAAGTAGCCTTTCGCTCCATGCATTTCACTCCTGCCACCTTCAGAATTTGAAAGAGAATATTACAGTCAACATTTTAAAAGGCTTTCTCTAAGTCTACAAATGCTAGAAATGTAGGTTTGCCTTTCCTTAATCTGTCTTCTAAGATAAGTCGTAAGGTCAGTTTTGCCTCACGTGCTGCAATATTTCCACGAAATCCAAACTGATCTTCCCCGACGTCGGCTTCTACCAGATTTTCCATTCTTCTGTAAAGAATTCGCGTTAGTATTTTGCAGCCGTGAATTATTAAACTGATATTTCGGTAATTTTCACATCTGTTAACATCTGCTTTCTTTGGGATTGGAATTATTATATTCTTCTTGAAGTCTGAGGATATTTCGCCTGTCTCGTACATCTTGCTCACCAGATTGTAGAGGTTTGTCAGGACTGGTTCTCCCAAAGCTATCAGTAGTTCTAATGGAATCTTGTCTACTTCCGTAGCCTTGTTTCGAATTTGGTCTTTCAGTACTCTGTCAAATTCTTCACGCAGTATCATATCGTCCATTTCTTCATTTACATCCCCTTCAATTTCCACAATACAGCCCTCAAGCACATTCTCGTTGCATAAACCCATATATACACCTTCCACATTTCTGCTTTCCCTTCTTTGCTTAGAAGTGGTTTTCCATCGGAGCTCTTTATATTCATGCAAGTGGTTCTCTTTTGTCCAAAGATCTCTTCAATTTTCATGTAGACAGTACCCATCCTACCCCTAGTGATATAAACCTCTACATCCTTACATTTGTCCTGTAGCCATTCCTGCTTAGCGATTTTGCACTTCCTGTCGATCTCATTTTTGAGACGCTTGTATTCCTTTTTGCCTACTTCTTTTACTGCATTTTTATAATTTCTGCTATCATTAATTAATTTCAATATTTCTTCTGTTACCGAAGGCTTTCTACTAGCCCTCGTCTTTTTACCTACTTGCTGCCTTCACTACTTCATCCCTCAAAGCTACCCTTTATTCTTCTACTGTATTTCTATCCCCCATTCCTATCAATTGTTCTTTTATGCTCTCCCTGAAACTCTGTACAACCTCTCGTTTAGTCAGTTTATCCAGGTTCCATCTCCTTAAATTCCCAACATTTTGCAGTTTCTTCAGTTTTAATGTACAGTTCATAACCGTTAGATTGTGGTAAGAGTCCACATCTGCCCCTGAAAATGTCTTACAATTTAAAACCTGGTGCCTAAATTGTTATATAATCTATCTAAAACCTTCCAGTATCTCCAGGCTTCTTTCAAGTATACAACCTTCTTTCATGATTCTTGAACCAAGTATTAGCTATGATTAAGTTATGCTCTGTGCCAAATTCTTTCAGGCGGCTTCCTCTTTCTTTTCTTACCCCTAATCCATATTCACCTACTACGTTTCCTTCTCTTCCTTTTCCCGCCATCGAATTCGAGTCACCCATGACTATTAAATTTTCGTCTCCCTTCACTATCTGAATAATTTCTTTTATCTCATCATACATTTCATCAAACTCTTCGTCAACTGTGGAGCTAGTTGGCATATAAACTTGTACTACTGTGGTAGTCGTGGGCTTCGTGTCTATCTTGGCCACAATAATGCGTTCACTATGCTGTTTGTAGTAGCTTAACCGCACTCGAATTTTTTTCTTCATTATTGAATCTACTGCAGCATTACCCCTATTTGATTTTGTATTTATAACCATGTATTCACCTGACCAGAAGTCTTGTTACTCCTGCCACCGACCTTCACTAATTCCCACTATATCTATATTTAGCCTATCCCTTTCGCTTTTTAAATTTTCTAACCTGCCCTATTAACGAATCTGACATTCCACTCCCCGATCCGTTGAATGCCAGTTTTCTTTCTCCTGATAACGACATCCTCTTGAGTAGTCCCCAAACGGAGATCCGAATGGGGGACTATTTTACCTCCAGAACATTTTATCCAAGAGGATTTAACCATACAGTAAAGCTGCTTGCCCTCGGAAAAAATTACGGCTCTAGTTACCAGCAGAACAAGGCCGTTTTGATTCGTGTTACAATGCCAGATCAGTCAATCATCCAGACTGTTGCCCCTTGTAATGGATCTGGGAGATGTTATTTTTTTACCGTATTTGCCGATACCGAATTGTAAATGTTTTCTTATATTTTTGTCAGAATTTATTATAATTTGTCTTATTATATGTTAATTTACTCCTGTTTTTGAGAGTAAAAGCATATTGATTACTATTAGAAAATGTATCGAAGAATAGCAAAGAGACTGATTACAAGTAGAAACTTGTGAATTGTGAAAAATATCTTTGACGTTGGAGTCGTCTTTGACTATAGTCAGTCGGCAGCTAACTCTTGGTGTGTGTTGACGGAAGAACAATGTGAAGGTCGCCGTCATAAATAATTTTGAATTATGTTACTATTATTTTTGTATTAACTAAAAAGAAGAAACTACATTTGAAGAAACTGTATTTGAAACACCAAAATGAGAGAAACACGTTGAACCACGTCATTTCTGCAGCTGACATAGATGCATTGTGGAATCATACTTAGACAACTGAAGCCAAGACTAATATCGCCTTGCAAACGTCTAACTGAAAAGGTACTGTCACGAAATATGGCAAATTTAAGTAAATAAAAAATAGTGATCATATTTTCAACTTGTGTCTTAGCCGGGATGCCATATTTCACCCTGCAACTACTGAAAAGGTTGCTGTCCCTCTTATGGAACCACACGTTTGTCTGGCCTCTCAGATACCCCTCCGTTGTGGTTGCACCTACGGTACATCTATCTGTATGGCTGAGGCACGCAAGCCTCCTCACCAACGGCAAGTTCCATGATTCAACATCTGTAATCTTAGATATGAAAAGCATATATATAAACATTTAAAAATAAATAAAGCGCTAAAACAAGGATGTAAGTTATTCTCTACGCTGTTCAATATTTACACTGACGATGCTGTTTGTACATGGAATTCTAGGATAAAAGTTGGGGTGCAACTAAAAAACTAGGTGTAGATAAAACCACTCATGTATATTTATGACTTTACGCTGGTTTTTATGAGAATATGGGTTACTAAAAGGAATTTATGAACTAAATAAGATGTGTACAGAATATGTCTTCTAGGAAATCTAAGTCAATGACATTTTGTGAACCATATTCAGTGGGAACTAGGATAGTAGTCAATGACAACAACAAAAAATACAACTGGTAGAACTTTCCAAGCGTCTTTGGTGTAAAATATCATAAAAATACGATGTTAATATGCAGATCGAGATGAATCGATTTGGCAATATCCATGGAACAATTAGTAAAAATTTAAAGCATAGAACACAGAATGAAAAGCAACTGAATTTTTTTAAAACAGTCACTTTCCTAACCATATTATATGGACGTTACTCGTAGTTATTAAATGAAAGAGAAGATAAATACGTAGTAGAAGTGATATTTCTTAGAGCAGCGAAAGGATGTGAAAGGATATATGAAATACGAGATGAAGGTATTATAAACTACTTGAAAATCTGGAAAGCAAAAAAAAAATCGTGGATGAAAACAAAAAGAATTGGAATGCACATCTATAAGGAATAGATGCATAGAGACAACCACGTCTCGGAAGGAACTTTAAACCAAAAAGGAAAAATCCTGGCAGAGAAGAAACAAATGGGAACTGTAGTGCTACCTTGTTCCGACCAGTGTGGATTTTTAAAAAGATTTAGAATTAGAAGTAAAATGTTCGCAAAAGTAGGTCACATCACGATTACGACAGCAAGAGAATAATATAGTCATGAAAATGTAAGCTTCAGAATTAATAATGAGATGATGTAAAATTTTCCTGCTTCATTTGGTATCTTAAATTGATTAAATTCTTGTTATCTCCATGAAACTCAAACAATATGCACAGACGTCGCTGTTGGAGAGCCGATAAGTTTGGTAACACAAAACCACATTTTATGTAAGGTTTCAACGCAACTTGTTTGGTTGGTTTTGGGGGATTCAAGGGACCAGACTGCGACGGTCATCGGTCCCTTCAATGCAAGGAATGCATGATAATAGCAACAATGAACGGACTTCTTTAACATTATAAATTGTAGGGTCGATGATGTACACTGACATTTGGAACGATGATGCCCTTATGGGAAGTGATTTGATCGTTGCGTCACCATACAGATCTCTTCCAACTAATTAACAGGCTGAAAATACATGAAAGGTTTTGGATTAGTGGAGGTTGGTGCCGGTTACACTGCTTTCAATGAAATATAGAGCATTTTTAAAGATTTAGTTATTATTTCATTAGTAATTATGATAACAAAAAATACAGAAGTTTATCATCTGGAAGCTCTAACAGGAAGAAGAACAAGCTTTTGCATTTTGAAAGAGTAGAAAAAAATTAACATTCCACACTTAGCTGAATATGCACAAGAGATAAACTTTCTATACAGTAAATTAATTCTTTGATATTGAGCTAGAGTGATTTCTTACATAACTGTAACAGATTATAATTGGCCTAATACGGAAACTGCAGAAGAAAGAGAAGAAGACGATTTTCGCATATACTGCATCAGTTTTTGAAATTTGTTCTTTCTTCATAATCCTCTCAGGTTCACGTTCATACACTTATTATCGTTTCATTTGTTTTAGCACAGTGAGATAAGGTGTTTGTTATTGTTCATGGCTTTACGTTCGCGTACTTATACCTTTCATCAAATCTTTCAGTGCTTCTACTGTTATCGTTAAAGTAGTGTATCACCCCTCTTGTATCCTTGGGGCTTAATTACTCGTCTCAACTAATGTTAGAGTTCTTATCCATAACATTTCATACGCTAATCACTGTAAGCCAGTTTCTCACTGTCTTGCTGCATAGTGTGTTTTTCTCATTTAACTTCTTTGCTGTATACATCACTTATAAAACCCTAAACCTTTCAAAAGCAGCTTGATATAGTTTTAATTGCTAATTCTTAAACACTTACCTAACATGTTGCAACCATGTTGTTGTTGTTATGATCTTCAGTTCGAAAACTGGCTTGCTGCGGCTCTCCACGCTTGTCTGTCCTGTGTTGGCCTCTTCATTTTTAAATAACTACTGCAACCCACATCAGTTTAAACCTGCTTATTGTATTCAGCTTAAGTTTTCCTTTACAATTTTTACCACACCCTCCCGCAGACTCATCTATTACCGAACTTACTATTTCTTCATATCACAAGGGTATTTCCTTTTAGTCAGTCTGTAGCATAAATTACTTTATTCCAGTTAGTTTCAGTACCGGTTACTCATCTAATCCTCAGTATCCTTCGGTAGCATCACATTTCAAAACTCTCTGTTCTTTTCCTTTCTGAACTGCTCATCGTCCACATTTCACTTCTGTACAACCACACTCCGAACAAATATCTTTAAGAAATACTTCCTAACCCGAAGTTTTCACTAGGAATTAACAAATTAGTCTTTCTCATAAATGTATGTCTTGAAATTGGCTGCCTAACTTCTATATCCTCTCTCTTTGGCCATCATCATGTATTTCTCTGGCCATATAATAACACTCAGATATTACTTCTAGTTTTTTATTTACTAATCTAATTCCCACGCCATCACCTATTTTAATTCGAGTGCATTACACTATACTTGTTTTACTTTTGCTGATTTTCGTCTTATAATTTATTTTCATGGGACTATCCATTCCAACTAAATGTCTCTTCGAACTCTTTTACAGTCTATGACAGAATTAGAGCCTCATCGACAGACTTCAAAGTGTTTATTTCTTCTGACTGAACTTTAATTTCCTTTTTCTATTTCTCCTTGATTTACTTAACTGCCTGCTCAATGTACACATTGAGTACCGTTGAAGTTAGTCTAGAAACATATCTCACTTCCTTGTCAGCTAGTGTTTACGTGTTACCACCTTCAACAGTCTGCTCCTTGTGCAAGTTGCAGATAACGTTTCTCTCCCAGTATTTTATCTCTGCTACCTTTAAAATTTCAGGGAGTGCAATTCAGTCACCATTGTCAAAAGGTTTCTATAAATTTACAAATGATATTGAAGTTGGATTGCCTTGGCAATACTGCGTGCGGTTGATCATTGTGAATTCTGTTGTCGCAAATAATTACGTAAATAAGAAATTAGAAGCTATTTTTAAATGTTTTCGTGTTACACATATAAGAGTCGTTACAGATGTGCAAAAGTTAGTGCTACGTTGACCAAGTTAAGACGGTATAAAGAGTATATTGTTCTTATCCTGTTTGCGAACATAGTTTTTGGCTTAATCTTAGCAGCGATTATTTTATGAAAAGAGTAACATAAGTTTTCTTTTCATCACAGTTATTTTCTATTATGGTATCTCATATTACAGCGTTAACCCCTTAGAAGTCATGGTACAATAGTGTACTCTACGGTAGCAAATACTACAGTAGTGTGTACAATGGTGTACTCTACTGTACCGAAAGGCCTGACAGACATAATCTGTTTTAAACAAGTAGTACATTGTGGTGCCACGTCCTATACTGTATCAAAAACATTAATCAGCCATGTGTGTTAAGTGTGAATGTTGCCCCAGATTAAATAGGCAGAGAGATTCTTGCAAAAGTTGTTGGTTATGGTTTCAATGTGAGGCTTGCAGCGGGGAAGATGTGGGGTCTGAGTGGGGTACTGTCAAGTGGGGGGTGCTCCAGGGATCAGTGTTGGGGCCACTCCCTGTTCGTTGTTTATATAAATGATATGCCCTTTAGTATTATGGGTAACTCTAAAATATTTCTGTTTGCTGATGACACTAGCTTGGTAGTAAAGGATGAGGTGTGCAACCTTGCCTCGGTTTCAAATAGTGCAGTACATGACCTAAGCTCATGGTTTGTAGAAAATAAACTAACGCTAAATCACAGTAAGATTCAGTTTTTACAGTTTCTAACACACAATTCAACAGAACCTTTTAATATTTTTTTGGGATAAAAAATTTAAAAACTTCTCCCACACCAGCCTGATTTAGCTTTCACACAGTTCAATACTGTTCTATCCTGATTAAATTGAGCTTAACTTAAATTCCATAAGGCAGTGAAGCAATTCTGAAATCTCGGTCTGACGAATATTGTCAGTCGATCTCCTGAAAACATTTGTAATAATTATTAACTTTCGGTGATCACATGGGGAAGACCGGAGACCTGCTGGTAAGACCGTATTAGCCTATTTTTTTGAAGTAATAAACTGGATATCTTGAGCATACAAAACGGCAGGTTCGTCCAATGTAAATCAGACGTTCCCCACTGATCCCGTGCTACACAGTGTAGTAAGCAGACACTGTCAATAATAATCAGTTAAATAATACGCGAACACACTTACTTTAGTTTAGTTCATGTATTAAATTCCTTCTCATACAGAACCTCATCAAGATGGCGACTACCTCAACAATACATACATATACATCCTCCTTCTTTCACGGCTCATCCGCAAGATCCTTCATAAGAGAAAACATAGATAGCAGAGAAGCTATTCCATGGAGTAAATGGACGCTCCAAGGAATAATAGGGCTTGAAACTACTTTGCATTGATAATCATCGTATATTAAAGTTTAGGAATCGGTAAGATAAGAAGAGATATTTCGAGATATGTACTGAGTTATATAATTTATAAAATTTCTGAAAATATCGCGGAGAGATCGCTTTTTAATTTCACAGAATGGGCATATGATTAGTGAAACTGAACAGTTAAAATTTCTAGGTGTTCAGATAGATAGTAAGCTGTCGTGGAAAGCCCACGTTCAGGATCATGTTCAAAGACTTAATACTGCCATTTTTACTATTCGAACGGTATCAGAAGTGAGTGATCGTTCGACACGAAAATTAGTCTACTTCTCTTATTTTCATTCGCTTATGTCGTATGGTATTATATTTTGGGGTAACTCTTCCCATTATGAAAGGATATTTTTTGCTCAGAAACGGGCGGTTCGGGCAATAAGTGGTGTTATTTCACGAACCCCTTGTCGACCCCTGTTCACGTGTCTGGGTATTTTGACATTGGCCTCTCAATATACATATTCCTTACTGTCATTTCTTGTTAACAATATTAGCTTATTCTCAAGAACAAGCAGCTTTCACTCGGTTAATACTCGGCAGAAATCAAACCTGCATTTGGATCGGACTTCCTTAAGTCTTGTGCAAAAGGGTGTGCAGTACACTGCTGCATCCATTTCCAATAACCTACCACTCGATTTCAAAAAACTTAGCAGTAATCCACGCGCTTTCAAATCGAAACTGAAGAGTTGCCTCATGGGTCACCCCTTCTATTCTGTCGAGGAGTTCCTCGAAAAAGTAAGCTGATTCTTATTGTATTGTTGATTGCGTATACTTAAGCTTATGGGCTGACTTTTTTCTGGTTCATACACATTTATTTTTATCTGGTATTCCATGACCTTGGAGATTTGCTCCTCAATTTGGTCCTACGGAACTTGACGTGTAAATAAAAATAAATAAATAAATATCCTTGGAGGCCATGTCCACCCCTACATGCAGTTTGTTTTCCTCAGCATGCTTGATTGGAAGGCCATGAGGATGAGTTTACCGTACTCCCCTGACCGTCAAACTCCGCGGATTTATACCCAATCGAGAATCTGTGGAACAACCTCGATCAGGTTGTACGCATTGTAGGTCCTTTGCCAAGAAGTCCAGTGCAGCAGACCACCGCAATAGAGTAGGCATGGTTTCACATCCCTGTCTCTACCTTCCAGAAACGAATTGTCTCTTCCTCCACGTCCGCGTTGCTAAAGGTGATTACTCAGAATTTTGACAGGTGGTCACATTAATGTACATGGACCGTATATGTAGAAAGTGACCTACAAATTAAAGGCGAAACCAGATCGACTCATTAATGATTTTGAGACCACAGCCAGCAAGTATTACTACGTTCACTCGTCAGAAACACTACAAAATTTCGTGCTACGAATGGTATTATGTGCTTCAAATGCAAGATAAGTTGCTGTGTGCGTAGTAGCCACAAGCAGAAAATCTGGGTATGCACGGAACGTAATGATAACTCAAGCCAAAAACCAACAAACGAAAATTGCATCAATGAGATCATTATTGTGTTAACAGATGAAGTCATCTATCTAAAACATAAATGTAAAGTGATAGTTAAGCAACAAGAAGATAGTGAAGTGAGACTGGATGGTATATTTGACGTACAGAAGAAGAAAGTGAACACTGCATCAATTTAAAATACTGCTTGGTGAACTGAAGTTTCTAACAAATTCTGGAAAACTGTAAAATCCGGAATTAGGTGCAGCTATTGCAAAAAAGACTTCATTGTTACTCTGGAACGTAGATCCCTTAGTGAAAAATGACAGGAAGTTTGCTCTGTAGCGGGTGACAACTGCAAGTACAGATCTCCAACTAACTGTCTAACGCTAAACAGCTACCTAAGCTGTCCACTAAATTAGAAAGAAATAGGACTGGCCTATTATAAAACGTGATGATATGAGCAACAGTGTTGTAAAAAGCCCGAAATGTAATAATCACCATCAGAAACCAATTCTCGAAAAACACGATACTGGGAGAGAGACCATCAAGAATATACTCAGAATATTCAGGATGATCTGATGCAGACTGATAAATATGTCAACACAGTGCAAGGGAATATAACGACAAAGGGATCCATATACTTGGCAGCAGTCATGGTAGAGTCATTTCATAATTATTGCAGGAACCTCTGGGTAGAAGAAACCAAGTTATTGGTATAATTAAGCTAAATGCTGAACTCAGTAACATTACAAGTGATATAAGCTCCTTTTTCATTTTCATTTTTTCAAGCTCCTTTGGGAAGTATCTTGATAAAGGAGACCATATAATAATAGTTGAAGCTGCGACAACAGGTATAGAGCTGAGGAGATACTCCTATATCTAACATTGCTAAGAAAACAATACACACCAATATGAATGTAATTTCACTCTTTCTGCGTTTTGATATGCTGTGGATGGAACATTCCATGAAACGTGTTAATGAAGAGCTCAGCAGAGCTTTGTGGCAATCAGGCCAGTTACACTTTGAAGTTGATGCAATGTGTAGCGTTACTCATATTTTGGCGAGCTGATCAGCGGCCCAGTATTAGTACGAGGCAATATGAGTTCGGTGTACGGCTGAACGCTAGCGTGCCCAGGTCTCAGGGCGCGCCACAGCAGCTCCAGCTTTCGGCTACGTTACGGGTACGATCGAGTCAAGATTCTTAGACAAGGAGCAGATGGTCAGAAATGGGGGAATGGGGGAAATCCCTAAGCTGGGAATCTGGACGGCTGATACTCGCATGGCCTTTGTGCAGGGGATGCCCCAAGAAATGTTGGAGTCCCAGACAGTCTTAGAGATGGCTAACTTCTAGTACGATGAAAAAGACAAATGTACCAATTTGAGGTAATGGTCCCTGTACCGGAAAGCAACGAATCGGAACTTATAGGTGAAAACCTTTCTTATTTTTCTTACAGTGGAATACATACACGGTCACTGTTGTTGCTGAGACTAACATTCAGAGGTGGTAGCATGGACCGAAAAGCGCAAATGTGTTTCACAGTAGCTAAGATGAACAACTGCCCATAGCTCCTCAGGTACGCATTTTAGAGCCCATCTTTACTGGACAGTTTTTCCTTGCCTTGGGCCATACTAGGACGTTTGTAATATCATCACAGAATCACTCTGCATATAGATACGTTTACAGGCGCAGGTGCCTATAAGTTTGACTCCCTGTAGCGTCTCTGGAAGACGTTTCTGGGCCTGGGTTCCTGTGTAAAACTTGATCTAATAAATCCCCTCTACAACCTCCAAAAGTATGTAGCATGAATTGTGACACACCCTGTAGCGTTATCACGAAGGCCAAAAATAAGCTCTAGGCAAGCTAATTAAGAAGTCAAACAATAAAACAAAAACCCAATGGAAAATTATAAAATGTGAAACAAACAGGGAAGAAATATCAAAAGAGTCATGGGTATCATAGTTCATAGAAAGTAGGACAGAACACAATCTGAGAAGGACAGCCGCCTCTGAATTCCATAAACTTTTCTTCTCTATAGCAAAAACATAGGAACCCAATACACTCAGCCTCCCTCAAAGCCATTAAACTACCTAATCTTAATCAACATACACCATCAGTGACGTTGCACCTGAAATCCACAGCACCCAATGAATTAATAAACGCCATCAGATCCCTAAAAAAGCACCAGCTCTTCTGGGTACGATGGAATACCTACCAGGGTACTAAATTATGTAGCGACTAGACCCTTCATTATATATATATATATATATATATATATATATATATATATATATATATATATCCCCCATGAACCATGGACCTTGCCGTTGGTGGGGAGGCTTGCGTGCCTCAGCGATACAGATAGCCGTACCGTAGGTGCAACCACAAAGGAGGGGTATCTGCTGAGAGGCGAGACAAACGTGTGGTTCCTGAAGAGGGGCAGCAGCCTTTTCAGTAGTTGCAAGGGCAACAGTCTGGATGATTGACTGATCTGGCCTTGTAACAATAACCAAAACGGCCTTGCTGTGCTGGTACTGCGAACGGCTGAAAGCAAGGGGAAACTACAGCCGTAATTTTTCCCGAGGGCATGCAGCTTTACTGTATGATTACATGATGATGGCGTCCTCTTGGGTAAAATATTCCGGAGGTAAAATAGTCCCCTATTCGGATCTCCGGGCGGGGACTACTCAAGAGGATGTCGTTATCAGGAGAAACAAAACTGGCGTTCTACGGATCTGAGCGTGGAATGTCAGATCCCTTAATCGGGCAGGTAGGTTAGAAAATTTAAAAAGGGAAATGGATAGGTTGAAGTTAGATATAGTGGGAATTAGTGAAGTTCGGTGGTAGGAGGAACAAGACTTCCGGTCAGGTGACTACAGGGTTATAAACACAAAGTCAAATAGGGGTAATGCAGGAGTAGGTTTAATAATGAATAGTAAAATAGGAATGCGGGTAAGCTACTACAAACAGCATAGTGAACGCATTATTGTGGCCAAGATAGATACGAAGCCCACGCCTACTACAGTAGTACAAGTTTATATGCCAACTAGCTCTGCAGATGACGAAGAAATTGAAGAAATGTATGAAATAAAAGAAATTATTCAGATTGTGAAGGGAGACGAAAATTTAATAGTCATGGGTGACTGGAATTCGAGTGTAGGAAAAGGGAGAGAAGGAAACATAGTAGGCGAATATGGATTGGGGGACAGAAATGAAAGAGGAAGCCGCCTGGTCGAATTTTGCACAGAGCACAACATAATCATAACTAACACTTGGTTTAAGAATCATGAAAGAAGCTTGTATACATGGAAGAACCGTGGAGATACTAAAAGGTATCAGATAGATTATATAATGGTAAGACAGAGATTTAGGAACCAGGTTTTAAATTGTAAGACATTTCCAGGGGCAGATGTGGACTCTGACCACAATCTATTGGTTATGACCTGTAGATTAAAACTGAAGAAATTGCAAAAAGGTGGGAATTTAAGGAGATGGGACCTGGATAAACTAAAAGAACCAGAGATGGTACAGAGATTCAGGGAGAGCATAAGGGAGCAATTGACAGGAATGGGGGAAATAAATACAGTAGAAGAAGAATGGGTAGCTTTGAGGGATGAAGTAGTGAAGGCAGCAGAGGATCAAGTAGGTAAAAAGACGAGGGCTAGTAGAAATCCTTGGGTAACAGAAGAAATATTGAATTTAATTGATGAAAGGAGAAAATATAAAAATGCAGTAAGTGAAACAGGCAAAAAGGAATACAAACGTCTCAAAAATGAGATCGACAGGAAGTGCAAAATGGCTAAGCAGGGATGGCTAGAGGACAAATGTAAGGATGTAGAGGCCTATCTCACTAGGGGTAAGATAGATACCGCCTACAGGAAAATTAAAGAGACCTTTGGAGATAAGAGAACGACTTGTATGAATATCAAGAGCTCAGATGGAAACCCAGTTCTAAGCAAAGAAGGGAAAGCAGAAACGTGGAAGGTGTATATAGAGGGTCTATACAAGGGCGATGTACTTGAGGACAATATTATGGAAATGGAAGAGGATGTAGATGAAGATGAAATGGGAGATATGATACTGCGTGACGAGTTTGACAGAGCACTGAAAGACCTGAGTCGAAACAAGGCCCCCAGAGTCGACAATATTCCATTGGAACTACTGACGGCCGTGGGAGAGCCAGTCCTGACAAAACTCTACCATCTGGTGAGCAAGATGTATGAAACAGGCGAAATACCCTCAGACTTCAAGAAGAATATAATAATTCCAATCCCAAAGAAAGCAGGTGTTGACAGATGTGAAAATTACCGAACTATCAGCTTAATAAGTCACAGCTGCAAAATACTAACACGAATTCTTTACAGACGAATAGAAAAACTAGTAGAAGCCAACCTCGGGGAAGATCAGTTTGGATTCCGTAGAAACACTGGAACACGTGAGGCAATACTGACCTTACGACTTATCTTAGAAGAAAGATTAAGGAAAGGCAAACCTACGTTTCTAGCATTTGTAGACTTAGAGAAAGCTTTTGACAATGTTGACTGGAATACTCTCTTTCAAATTCTAAAGGTGGTAGGGGTAAAATACAGGGAGCGAAAGGCTATTTACAATTTGTATAGAAACCAGATGGCAGTTATAAGAGTCGAGGGACATGAAAGGGAAGCAGTGGTTGGGAAGGGAGTAAGACAGGGTTGTAGCCTCTCCCCGATGTTGTTCAATCTGTATATTGAGCAAGCAGTAAAGGAAACAAAAGAAAAATTCGGAGTAGGTATTAAAATTCATGGAGAAGAAATAAAAACTTTGAGGTTCGCCGATGACATTGTAATTCTGTCAGAGACAGCAAAGGACTTGGAAGAGCAGTTGAATGGAATGGACAGTGTCTTGAAAGGAGGATATAAGATGAACATCAACAAAAGCAAAACAAGGATAATGGAATGTAGTCTAATTAAGTCGGGTGATGCTGAGGGAATTAGATTAGGAAATGAGGCACTTAAAGTAGTAAAGGAGTTTTGCTATATGGGGAGCAAAATAACTGATGATGGTCGAAGTAGAGAGGATATAAAATGTAGGCTGGCAATGGCAAGGAAAGCGTTTCTGAAGAAGAGAAATTTGTTAACATCCAGTATTGATTTAAGTGTCAGGAAGTCATTTCTGACAGTACTCGTATGGAGTGTAGCCATGTATGGAAGTGAAACATGGACGATAAATAGTTTGGACAAGAAGAGAATAGAAGCTTTCGAAATGTGGTGCTACAGAAGAATGCTGAAGATTAGATGGGTAGATCACATAACTAATGAGGAAGTATTGAATAGGATTGGTGAGAAGAGAAGTTTGTGGCACAACTTGACCAGAAGAAGGGATCGGTTGGTAGGACATGTTCTGAGGCATCAAGGGATCACCAATTTGGTATTGGAGGGCAGCGTGGAGGGTAAAAATCGTAGAGGGAGTCCAAGAGATGATTACACTAAGCAGATTCAGAAGGATGTGGGTTGCAGTAGGTACTGGGAGATGAAAAGGCTTGCACAGGATAGAGTAGCATGGAGGGCTGCATCAAACCAGTCTCAGGACTAAAGACCACAACAACAACAATATATATATATATAATGAAGGGTCTAGTCGCTACATAATTTATATATATATACATATATATATATATATGTACGAGGGTCACTCCAAAAGAAATGCACACTATTTTTTTTTTAAATCCATGTTTTATTCTACATGTTTGAAAGTTTTGCAGTGTGTAGATACATCCTTTAGTAACAATATTTTCATTTCTCCACATAATTTCCATCCCTCTCGACTGCCTTACGCCATCTTGGAACCAGCGCCTGTATACCCGCACGGTAAAATTCTGGGCCAACCTGTTGGAGCCACTGTTTGGCAGCGTGCACAAGGGTGTCGTCTTCAAACCTTGTTCAACGAAGAGCGTCTTTCAGTTTCCCAAAGAGATTATAGTTACATGGAGCTAGGTCAAGACTGTAAGGCGGGTGTTTCAGTGTTGTCCATCCGAGTTTTTTGATCGCTTCCATGATTTTTTGACTGACATGTAGCCGTGCATTCCCGTGCAACAGCAAAACATCCTGCTTTTGCCAATGTGGTCGAACACGACTCAGTCGAGCTTGAAGTTTCTACAGTGTCGTCACATATGCATCAGAATTTATGGTGGTTCCACTTGACATGATGTCCACTAGCATGAGTCCTTCGGAATCGAAAAACACCGTAGCCACAACTTTTCTAGCAGGAGGGTTGGTTTTGGATTTTTTTTCTTGGGTGAATTTGCATGATACCACTCCATTGATTGCCTCTTCGTCTCTGGTGAAAAATGATGGAGCCATGTTTCATAATCTGTCTCAATTCTTCCAAGAAATTCATATCCTCCATTCTCGTACTGTTCCAAAAGTTCGCTGCATATCGTTTTCCTTGTTTCTTTGTGAGCCACTGTGAACATTCTGGGAACCCATCTGGCACTAACCTTTTTTGACGCCAACACTTTCAGTATTCTGCAAACACTTCCTTCCCCTGTCCGAACGTAACGTGACAATTCGTTCACTGTGAAGCATCTGTCAGCAGTCACCAATTCGTTAACTTTCTGCACACTGTCTGGAGCGTGTGCAGTACGAGGCCTGCCGCTGCGAGGACAATCCTCAATATTGCCGTGCCCGCTTTCATCACGTAACCTACTTGCCCACCGACTATGTGTACTGCGATCGACAGCAGCTTCTCCATATACTTTTTTCAACCTCTTGTGGATGTTTCCCACTGTCTCGTTTTCACAGCACAGGAATTCTATGATAGCACGTTGCTTCTGACGAACGTTAAATGTAGCAGCCATCTTGAAGACATGCTGTGACGGTGCGACGCACTTGAACAGGTTAACTAAGTTAGAAAACAAGCGGGAAGGATGTATCTACACACTGCAAAACTTTCACACATGCAGAATGAAAACTGTATTTTTACAAAAATAGTGTGCATTTATTTTGAAGTGACCCTCGTATATAAATATCCCAGTTTGGCTCTGTTAAAAATACCCAACCTAATATTAATCTACCATGCCAACAAGGGAAAAAAAAGGTAGAAAATTTGAAATTCTTTGGTTTGCATATTGATGAAAACTTAAAGTGGAAGAAAAAATGTAGTAGACCCGCGAAAACGTTTAGGTTCGGCTACTTTTGCAATAAGCATAACTGCCAATTTTGGGGGTATAGAAATCAGTAAGTTACATATTTTCCATATTTTCGTTCACAGGTGTCCTGTGGGATAATATTCTGGGGTAACTTCTCATTAGACGAAAATTATTCATTTCACAAAAGAAATTAATTATAGTTATGTATTTGATGCACTGTCATACATCTTGCAGGCATCTCTTTAAGCAGCTGAGAATATTAAGTACAGCATCGCAGTACATTTATTCACTTATGAAACTTTTTATCTACGGTCGATCTGAGTTTGAGAGTAACAGAGATCTTCAGAAGTACAAGACTAAAAGGAAAAAGTGTCAGCGTTATCATTTAATGAATGAAGCTTCTTGACTATCTACCCATGAAAATAAAATGACAGATAACGAATGTGCAGCCAACTGTTAATTAAAGATGTTTCTCCATAACAATTCCTTCTTCACCACAGACGAATTCTTTTATATATATTGTATGGTCAGTACTGCTTTACGTGTTCCTTAATTTTACCAGAGCCCAAACTTGTGTTCACTACAGCCGGCTTCTCCATTCCCACCTAAATAATTCGTTAATTCATGTCGCTACTTTTCAACCATGACTTATTAAACAGATAATTCGGCAGTATTCACACCTGTCAGCTCCTGCCGCTTTTAGAAGTAAGATCACTACATTCGTCTTGATGCCTGAGGGTATTCCACCTCTCTCGTAATATATATTACGCAACAGGGTGAATATAATTTTCATGACTGGCTCTCTCAAGAATCTCCGTAACTCTGACATAATGTCGTACACTCCAAGAGACCTTTTCCAGTTAGTTCTTTAAGTGCTCTGTCAAATACTTCTTCCAGTATCATATCACTCATCTCACATTCATGTTATCGTCTTAGTTATCTGTAATAGTCTCTTCATTTTCTTAAGTTGATTTCCCTTGTATAGCCCTACTGTATGTTCTTTCCACCTCTCAGTTTCTCCTTCCTTGATTATTACTGGCTTGCCATCTGAGCTTTTGATATTTATGCAGCTGCTTCTCTTTTCTTCAAAGGCCTCTTTTATTTTCCTAATGTCGGCATGTATCTTTTCTCTAGTGATGCATTTTTCTGCAGTCTTAAAACCGTCCACTAGCCATACATGCTTAGCTACTTTGCACTTTCGGCCAATTTCATTTTCTAGACGTCTGTACCCTCTTTCATGTGCTTCACCTGCAGCAGTGTTCGGTTTTTCTCCTGTCGTCGGGAATTCTGTGTTTCTCCCACGTTATCCAATTGTTTCTACTGGGTCTTGTCTGTTTACCAATTTATGCCTCTCCTGTCCTCACATTTCATCTCTCAAAGCTACTCCTTCATCTTCCATTGTATATCTTTGTCCTGTTCCAGTTACATGTTGCCTAACGCTGTCAAAAACCTCTGATTCCTTCAATCTATTAGACTACTTAAAAGCCAAAGGTCTTACTTAGTAAATTAGGGAGTGATTTAAGCAAAGTACAAAACAGGAATGGTGTACCATCAATAAATTCAATGCACATCTATAAATTATGAAAAATTTTGACAACTAAAATACAAAGGAATGGCGTACCATAAATAAGCTCAATTCACATCTATAAATTATGAAAAATTTTAACAACTAAAATGCAAGGACAGAGAGGGAAAGTCCCGCCATCGATAAGTTCATCGCAGCCACCAGAGGTCGCTTCCTTTCATGGCGCTCTGTCTTGCAGCCTTCAGTCGCCGATGTACGGTGGGCTAGTGCAGAAGGGCCGTACGTAGGCAGTCTCTCCGTCTCCACACTAGACAATAAGCGTCGGAATCACTCTGGTTTCTGCATATCATAGTATCTCATTTGAACACACGACGAAGTATGCGATCACTCGAGAACTCCTCAAAAATGCTAGAAAACTCGTTCTGATGAGTTCCCACTGTCCATTTGAAACCTGTTCTGGAGAGGAAGCTTTGGTACTAAAGATTTCATTTTCCTCTAACAAGTCGAGAAATCTTAAATTAGTTGCTGTATGTATGTTAACATTTTGGTGCTCCTTTCCATGTTTCTTATAGTGTTTATTTTCGGCACTGTTTGTACAATAAGCTGCTTTATATTGGTGATTTGTGTTTTCTTAAAAACTTATTTTAAATCACAGTCTGTCTGACATACACTGATAAGCCGAAACGTTATGGCCACTGCACACCGCAACGTTGGATGCCACCTTGTGGCCGTGCGGAATGGCCGCGCGGTTTGAGGCGTCATGTGACGGATTGCGCGGCCCCTCCCGCCGGAGGTTCGAATCCACCCGTGGGCATGGGTGTGTGTGTTGTTCTTAGCATAAGTTAGTTTAAGTTAGCTTAAGTAGTGTGTAACTCTATGGACCTATGGCCTCAGCAGTTTGGTCCCTTAGGAATTCACATACATTTGAACATCTGAGCCGCCTGGTGGCGTTGTGGGCATGTAAGCGGATCAGACACGGACGGGGGATCACCGTGACGAAGATGTGGGCTGCAAATGGGAAAATTCTTTGACATAAGCGACTTTGACAAAGGAGAGATTATTAGTACGCAGAGTCTTGTGAACAAGTATCTCGAAAACGGCGAAGCTGTCGAGGGTTCTCGTGCTTCTGTCGCAAGCATCTAGGGAAAGAGGTAGAGGGCCACTGAAACAAGGCAAGTGGAACTACCACTGGGCGCTAAATGGTTGGACGTTCACGACTCTTCACAGAACGCAGAGTTCGGAGGCTTGTGTGCCCTACAAAGTTGGATAGATGGTGATCTGTGGCATCTTTGCCGAAAGAGCATAATGCTGCTGCCCGCACAAGCGTTTCAGAGCACACCGTTCATTGTACTTCGTTGAACCCGGAGCTCCGCAGCAGACCATCCTTACGTGTTCACATGTTGTAATCTGAAAGTATTACCGAGTGAGGTGGCCCATTGGTTACCAAACTGGACTTGCATTCTGGAGGACGATAGTTCAAATCCCCGTTCGGCCATCCTGATTTAGGTTTTCCATGATTTCCCTAATTCGCTGCAGCAAATGCCTGGATGGTTCCTTTGAAAATGCACGGCCGCTTTCCTTCCCCATCCTTCCCTAGTCCGATGGGACCCATGACCTCGCTGTTTGGCCCCCTTCCAGAGTCAACCAACCAACCTCTAAGTATTGTTTATTGTAAAGTTTGATTTTTAAAACACTGCATTATTGTCTATGATATTTTGCCTTTGTAAGTCAAAACAATATGTTTCGATTTCTTCTGGGCCTTATTACATTTCGAAACTGTAAGCCTAATAGGCCATCGAATAACAAGCTAAAAAGTGTATACATATATCAGAAATAGCGCAGCATAAAAACCAACTACGAATTTACTAAAACAGTCGAAAACATAAAGATTACAGACGACGAAGTATTAGCGTCTGTAGAAATAGCAAGTCTATACACTAACGTGTCAGTGAAAGAAACTAAAAGAAATTTGTTAACTCACAAGATGAAGGGTAGCGTGGAAATAATTGAAGTTTTTGAGCTCTTAGACCTGGTTTTATCTTTTAAATATTTCACCGTTAATGACCAAAATCTTTCACCAGAAAGATGGTCTTGCAATGGGTAAAGGCTTAGGTGGCAGATTGACAGAAATATTCATCTATTATCTGGAGAACGGGTTTTTGAGAAGTATAACATAAAACAGGAATCCGTGTATTACAAACGGTAAATGGGTGATACGATTCTCCTTTTTAAAGGCAGTAAGGTAGATACAGGCGACTTTGCACAAAATATGAGTATCATGCACCCAAAAATCAGCTTCACTCTTGAATTAAAGCATGAAAACCGCGTCAGCTTCCTTCACTTAGCTGCAACCAGAAAATAAGATAAACATGGTTTTGGAAGCTACAGAAAACCGACTTGCCCCGACGCGATACTGAACGCCCATTCATTTCATCCCCAACATACAGAAGAGCTTTCTTCTACTCTGTGGTGCACCTTCTAGTACGCCTCCACTGGAACCAAGTGAGATACATAAAGCAGTTAGCATACTGAAACAAAATGTTGTAGAAAACCAAAGGCCCAGAAAAGGTCACATTTTAAAAAATCAAACTTTACAGTAAGTTTTTCGATCTAACAATATCTTGAGGTTACCTCTCTGATATAAAATGGCACTTTAAATTAAGAAATTTCTGGCGTGTACAAAAGAAACTTTAATGATCAGTATTACATATGTGAGACGAGACAGTGGCTTAAAACACGTTTTGTAGGGCATGTGTGTTTTCAAAATACAACAGCTTTTGCTACACGCATTGCCGAAAATAAACGCTCCACATCAAATGTAGAATGGAACGTGAAAGTGCTGCATACAGCAACTAAAGGATGATTACGCGAAAAATTAGGGAAATTGAAATCTTTGGTTGCAAAACTTTCTACCTGGAAGGAATTTTAAACGAAAAGTGCGAATGTAGTCATGATAAGTATTTTTAACATTTTTGAAGAGCTGGCCCAGTGATATGATACTTTTACATCGTGTTCTAAAATGTGGTACGATGATATGTTGGAACAAGAGTGATTCTGACGCTTAGTGCCTTGGGTGAAGAGAGCAAAAAGGCGAGACGGCTTTCGAACGATACTTTTGCACTACTCCACCGTACATTGGCGACTGAAGGCAACAAAGAGACACAGCGCGACGAAAGGAAGAGACCCCTGGTGGTTGCAATGAATTCATCAGTGGCACAACGTTCTCTTCCTGTCCTTCTGTACTTTGTATTGTAGTTGATAAATTTCTTCGTGCAATGAACTTACTGATTGTACAATATTCCTTTTTTTGTGCCTTACATTTAATTTGCTAACTTACTTCCTAAGTTATTGTGGGTAGGCTTTCATTAGCATTTAGTAGCCTTCTCATTGGAATAATTGTTTTTTTTTTCTCAGCTAATCTGACGAAATTTCATTATTTTTAGTTGTTGAACTCGTTTATTGACATGTGTTATTTTGCTAACACTTTCTAGGGGTATTTTGTTTAACTTTCTTGGTTCATCGGTGAAAAATGTCGTTATGTAGTTCTGCTTACAGAGGTGCCTTCTAACAGGTGTTCGGTTTGCTTTATCTTAATTAGCAGCAGTAGAGAACACACAATAGTTTTAATGACTCAGTACTGTATTGTATAACAGGTAATGTGTTATACTCTGTCATGATATTTATTGATATGTTGTCTGTCAGTTTCTTTTCCTTTTGTTTTATACATGTTGCAAGTAGCTAGATCTTTTTATGAACAATGTTTTTTCTCTCTATTTTCGGTCCGAGGATGATTACTACACAACCGAAACTGGTCATATAATTTTAGAGAAATAAAGTTTAAATTCAAAATTAAGATCGGTTTCCCATACTCTTGAACATATAAAGCCTTATGAAGAGGATATAATCAGAGTATCTAATTTCTACTTTTAATACTTAAACGAATCTGTGATGAGTCATCTGCAGTTTGAGTATTCCGAGAGCCGCATGAGACTTGAAAGCCTACACGAACAAGCGAATAAATATCGGCATGTCCATGGTATCGAACCTGTGTGGCCGGTGGAGATTGCGTTGTCCCATTATCGTAGGTGTACACAATGTAAGGCAAATTGTAGTGTGTCCCTCAAAACTTTTCACCTAACTTCTGTGACGATTCACGGCTTAAACATGACATTAATTAATGACGCTTATTCAGTAGTTGAAAACTGATTTCATAATCGTTTGTTTTCAAGCATATCCTTGTTATCTTTCAGGAGTGGAGCTGACAGACATCCAACACCGGTCGTCAGTAAATCGCAACTCGTGGGTTGCAATATGTTTGGGAGTAGTTGTTGCTGGTATGTTGGCCTGGATGTTCCGCAATTGGAACCATTTTCTTCTGTTCACTGCGTTTTGCTGTTGTCTCGTGCTTTTTTTTATCAGGTAAAACCCTAATGTCATGGGCATCTGCAATTTACAGCTAACATTAATGCAACCTTTAATTTGTTTCTAACAAGTAAGGATAAACGTTCGTAGGATTTCTAAAATAATTAACTAATTAAACACATTAATTCGTAACTAGCGATTGATGAAAACTTAGTTGTATTTCTAGCACTCGTATGTGTAAATATGTGCATTTCTCAAGATTTCAGTGAAAAATAAGTAAGAGCTTCTAACAGAAGGAATGGGCTGTAAATATTTTTCAGCTTTTTAAAATTTCATATCAGTAGAGGATTTATCAACTTGTGCACTGCAAGGTAACAAAGCACTGATTGATCATGTTTTCAGAGGCATTGTTCAGACTGTGATTACTGTTAAATCACTGTTTTATCATAACAAGGTCAGGGTTTCATGCACTGTCAGTGACTTATCAAGTACCTCACGTGATAAATAATTAAAAACTCTTTTCATTTATTAGTGGGCCTACCATCGTCGACTGAGCTAAAGAGTGTCTGTAACTTTTGGCGCAACTGTTGCGTAATCTGCCTTAGACCGCTACTTGTTGTTTCGTCAACTAACACTGTATCTGATTGTACTGACGTTGTAAAGAAGTTTTGGCCACACTAATTCTCACCTTTTAAATCCGTCTACAGCCCATCGGTACGTATCATACATGGTTGCGGATTAATATTCCTTTTTTCAAACCAGTGCACTGAGCAAGAATAAACGGCATTGTAAAAGGAAGTTAGATTTCAGTTTGCATACGCTCATAATAGTTTCATCTAGCAGTGTTTGAACAGAGAATCAAATTAAATGAAAAATTTATTGCACATTAAATATTGATAATGACATAAAGTATTTTCCATAGTTAGTGACTAAATCACATTACATTTTTCTTTGCTGACATTTCTGTCCGTAAAAAGCTAAAATACTTCTCGTTCGTCTCGCAGATTAATACAAAATATTCGTAAATCACTTACCGATATTCATTTCACGTCGTCCTACAAGACGCCATTGCCACCTCTAAACGTTCATAGGAAAAAACTTTTTCTCTTTGCGATTGCTCAAAGAGTCCGCCACTGGCTTTTAATATCTCTGGTTCCTGTGCTGTCGTGTGTTAGCAAATACAGTAATTGTCATTCTATGTTGTTTCAGCGTTCACAGATCTCGTTGCTCCACCTCATACTTTCCATATTAGAAAAAAGAAAGCTTCAGAATTTTAATTGCGGGTTGGCATACATTCGTTATTCATTTCCCGGGAAAAATTAAATGGAACTAATTTTTACGCAATAATTACATATGTCAGGGCAAAGTATCGTCTAACAGATGGGGTCATTAGGAAAGGAGCACAAGCTCAGATTGAGCAAGTATAGAATATGAAATCGTCTTCGTGCTTTCTTCAAGGTATTTGCCTTGAGCGACTGACGCAACCCTAGGAACACCTAAATTTTTATGTGTGATAATCAATTAATCTGAGCCGTGCTAGCCGCTGCTTATGCCTTGGTTTAAACCTTGACTGTCATTCTGCTTTTGGTTTCCCGTGGTTATTGTGGTTATGCCGTGGTTCTTCCTCTTTCTACGTGTGGCAGCGGTGGTGTGTATCGATATTCGCACCTTGTACTATCTTTGGTCTGGTGCTTATAGTTTCCGGCTAACCGGTGTGTGGCAGTCGGTCGGTTGCTCAGCGAGGAAATATCCGCGCGGTGCAGTCGGCAGGGCTCACTGGCGGTTCCTACGCAGTGTCGGAGTGTGTGGGAGCTGTTCCGATTGCTACTAGGTTCGTGGCTCACCGACCCAGGACATCAAAGTTGAGTGGTGTGATTTAATTATCGAAGCCAGTTTGTTCACATTGTGCCGTTGGTTTTCATGGTTGGCTGTTGAGGGTATTCCCGTGAGCAACAGGCAGTGTTCGAGTTGGCGAAAGTTTGGCCACCATCCAGTGGAGTTTAACTGTATTTTGGTTACTTGAAGTCTAAGTGCACCAGCGGTCTTTTCTGCCTGGTGGCCGTTAGCGTTCTGGTTACCTGCCATGGCCGCTGACGTAAGACTCAGGCAGTATCCTTTCCTCACCATGTTGCTGCTGTCCAACATGTGTGTGTAGTTTCGACAGCTTATGCATACTTAGTTGTGGGCGGCTACGCCTTTTACGTTTTGGCATTGGAGTTCCTTGTGCACTCGTGTTGTCGGTGGGTCCGTTGACTGTCTCTCGGTTGGGTTGCCGGCGGATCGGATATAACTGGGCCGACGACCTGTGTCCCCCAAGCGCCGCTGGCTGTACTGCCGTTTCTTCTTTGTGTTTGATTGTGTGTTTTAATGGCTCATAGCCGATGGTTTGAATTTGTATGCTTTTAGTTGGGTTTTAAATAATGGGCCTTCAGCTGTCTTAAAATTAAAATTCCTTACTTGCTAAGTCTTAAATTGTTTTGGCCTTCAGCTTCATTCAATATATTTTTATTCTGGATAAAGCTTTGGGACTTCTGCCTTTTGAAAATTTATTGTAGTTGTGTTTTTCAATCATGAGCCTTCAGCCGCCTTAAAATTTAAATTCCTTACTTGTTAAATCTTAGATTGTTTGGGCCTTCAGCCTCATTTGAAATATTATTTAAGGATAAAACCTTGCGTTTTCTGCGTTTTGAAAATTTATTGTAGTTGTGTTTTAAATCATGAGCCTTTCAGTCATTTTAAAAATTAAAGAGGTTGTGCCCTTAAGCCATAAGACTGTGTGACATATTCAGTCGATAGTGAAGCTCGGAGATTTGCGCTGTAATGTTTGGACGACTAAATAAAGTTATATGTGTTCGAGTGCAACTGACAGGTGTTCATTTTTTGCCCTTTTCTACAAATCCAACTACCTGTTCTGTCCTGCAGATTTAACCAGGTGTTTCATAATCTATAAAAATGATAGTATCATAATTAAATTATATTATTAAGCTGTAACTGGCAAATCACAAGTTTTAACCATCGTTATGCGTTTGAAAATATAACAGCATAATTGGGTTAAATGCTTCAGTTGAAGGAGCAAGAGGACATACAACGTGTTTCTGTGATGACGTTGCAAGTTTTCAAGGATGACACAGAAAATCTGACGTATCATTTGACGATAACGAACCCTGGTCTGGAAACGAATGAATCAGAAGTTCCGAAGATAAACGTCCTGAGGGATTACCTCTGTTAGTCATGTAAGAGCACCTACGAATCAATTTTTGTATGATGTAACAAACTGATTTACCATTTATGGGGATGATAACAATATACAGTAGACAAACCTGACCAAATTGTAGGCACAGGGCGAATGCGGTTTGGGATGAGGAATTCCGCTGACCCATATCAGATGGCTTGATCTTCGTACATATATGTGGCTCGACAACCGAGATTTAGTTTGGAACTGTATACTATGACGAGACTGGACGGTAGTTTGTCTTACACATGAATTGCCTAGATTGCTCACTATTTTGTGAAAACTGTCTTTCAAATAACATGATCCAAAAATAATACATATCAAAACAAAACTGTATCATCCTAAATCCCACTGAATATGCCTTAAAATAAGAAAAGGCGCAACGCATTTGGGAGAAATAAATTAAAGTCACAGCAAGAAAAGGTGGTTTTATTTACAAAACTAATGAAGAGATGATAGTATTTATTACTACCACTTACTTTAATTTCGTAGTATTATTAATACTATGTGTGTCCTAAGACTTTTGCCAGCAAACGCCAATGATTCTTATGGCAACAGTAGTTTTGATGATTGTGACTAAGATGGGATTCTGTTTCGCCTGCTAGGCGAAGACATAGCACAAGATGAGGAAGAAAATATATCTCTTCCATTCATATATATATATATATATATATATATATATATATATATATATATATATATATATATATATATATATAAAGAAACTGGCACAGTGAATGAATATCAGCTTTCCGGCCAACCTTCGGTGTTAAGCGATGTATCATTGAAAAATTGTGTGCTTTCTCGCTACATTCACCAGGAAAGTCGATACGAAAACAGTGTCAGCAGACTGGAATGTCTTACGGTGGTGTTCTGAGAGCCACAAAGAAGCTGCAAATCCATTCGTATCTCATTAAGTTGTGCATTAGCTTCGAGAACCTGACAGAGGAAAAACAATACATTACTGTGAGTGGTTTTTGCGTTTTATTCTCAACAGCGCTCGGTTGTTGAATGCGTTTTAGATTCTGATGAAGCATAATCTCATCTAAGTGTCTACTTAAACAGTTACCTCACGTTTTGCATGCTGCGTGAGTTCTTTGGTGGACACATTATTTCACGTGGCGTATGGCCGCCTAGATCCTCAGATCTATCTCTCCGCCAAGTTCTTTCTTTGGAAGTATCTGAAGGATAACGTCTATAAGAACAAGCGTCACACAGTCAACCAACAGAAGCACAATATCGAAGACAGATACTCCGCATGAGTGTAGCGATCACCCGAAAAGTATCAGCTAAAGAAGAAATGTGTTGAAGCATGTATTGCAGCAAAAGGGGGATATTTCCAGCGCATATTGCGAAAAATATATATTTTAAGTATATACGCTGTAAAGTTATTAATAAAGATTTGAATTTTTTGAATTTAGAGGTGCATAACTTCTGGCTCACCCTGTATATCTCTGTAAGGCAAACAAACTGAGGTATATTATATAAGGCATCCAACTCACACGAAGGAGAATGCACAAGTTAAAATGCATGTAAATAACACAACGTTAACTAATGATAATCGCATGTGGCTCAATAAACGCACTTCGACGACTTGCGTGTTCTAATCTACTGCAGTTATCCAAATGAGAAAACGGGGACCTTTAATGTAAAATTCGAACCACGTATCGTTCTCGGTTTATTGACCAGGCTGATCGGCTCCTATAGTGGATGGTGGAACTGGGTGCATCGTGGTCAGGACGGCGGAACACCACCAACCAAGGCAAGGATTGCAGAGGAGTGGTGAGTGGATGCTTATTAGACTCCCAACGGTGGGACGTCAGAGACGGTATTGGAAAAACATTGTAGTAAACGTGTCCCAGGAATTTTGCAAGCAAACGTCAATGACTCTTATGACATCAGTACTTTTGATGATTGTGACCAAGTTAGGATTCTGTTTCGCCTGTTAGGCGACGACATAGCATAAGAGGAGGAAGAAAATACACTCCTGGAAATGGAAAAAAGAACACATTGACACCGGTGTGTCAGACCCACCATACTTGCTCCGGACACTGCGAGAGGGCTGTACAAGCAATGATCACACGCACGGCACAGCGGACACACCAGGAACCGCGGTGTTGGCCGTCGAATGGCGCTAGCTGCGCAGCATTTGTGCACCGCCGCCGTCAGTGTCAGCCAGTTTGCCGTGGCATACGGAGCTCCATCGCAGTCTTTAACACTGGTAGCATGCCGCGACAGCGTGGACGTGAACCGTATGTGCAGTTGACGGACTTTGAGCGAGGGCATATAGTGGGCATGCGGGAGGCCGGGTGGACGTACCGCCGAATTGCTCAACACGCGGGGCGTGAGGTCTCCACAGTACATCGATGTTGTCGCCAGTGGTCGGCGGAAGGTGCACGTGCCCGTCGACCTGGGACCGGACCGCAGCGACGCACGGATGCACGCCAAGACCGTAGGATCCTACGCAGTGCCGTAGGGGACCGCACCGCCACTTCCCAGCAAATTAGGGACACTGTTGCTCCTGGGGTATCGGCGAGGACCATTCGCAACCGTCTCCATGAAGCTGGGCTACGGTCCCGCACACCGTTAGGCAGTCTTCCGCTCACGCCCCAACATCGTGCAGCCCGCCTCCAGTGGTGTCGCGACAGGCGTGAATGGAGGGACGAATGGAGACGTGTCGTCTTCAGCGATGAGAGTCGCTTCTGCCTTGGTGCCAATGATGGTCGTATGCGTGTTTGGCGCCGTGCAGGTGAGCGCCACAATCAGGACTGCATACGACCGAGGCACACAGGGCCAACACCCGGCATCATGGTATGGGGAGCGATCTCCTACACTGGCCGTACACCACTGGTGATCGTCGAGGGGACACTGAATAGTGCACGGTACATCCAAACCGTCATCGAACCCATCGTTCTACCATTCCTAGACCGGCAAGGGAACTTGCTGTTCCAACAGGACAATGCACGTCCGCATGTATCCCGTGCCACCCAACGTGCTCTAGAAGGTGTAAATCAACTACCCTGGCCAGCAAGATCTCCGGATCTGTCCCCCATTGAGCATGTTTAGGACTGGATGAAGCGTCGTCTCACGCGGTCTGCACGTCCAGCACGAACGCTGGTCCAACTGAGGCGCCAGGTGGAAATGGCATGGCAAGCCGTTCCATAGGACTAAATCCAGCATCTCTACGATCGTCTCCATGGGAGAATAGCAGCCTGCATTGCTGCGAAAGGTGGATATACACTGTACTAGTGCCGACATTGTGCATGCTCTGTTGCCTGTGTCTATGTGCCTGTGACTCCAGGAATGTGTCAATAAAGTTTCCCCTTCCTGGGACAATGAATTCACGGTGTTCTTATTTCAATTTCCAGGAGTGTATATCTATTCCATTCATTCCTAAAAAGCAAAATGAGCAGCCAAGTGTAAGCTTCTAGTAAAATCATTAGACGATCAATTCCAATTACAAAATGATGTAGAGAGAATTTCTGTATGGTGCGAAAAGTGGCAACTGCCACTAAACAAAGGGAAGTGTGAGGTCATAAAAGAAATCCGATAAATTTTGGGTATACCATAAATCACACAAATCTAAGAGCTGTCAATTTGACTAAATACATAGGAATTACAATTACAAGCAACTTAAATTGGAAAGACCACATAGATAATATTGTGGGGAAGGCGAAACAAAGACTGCGCTTTGTTGGCAGAACACTTAGAAGATGCGACAAACCCACTGAAGAGACAGCCTACATTACACTAGTCCGTCCTCTGCCGGAATATTGCTGAGCGGTGTGGGATCATTACCAGGTAGGATTGACGGAGGACATTGAAAAAGTGCAAAGACGGGCAGCCCGTTACGTGTTATCAGGCAACAGGAGTGAGAATGTCACTGATATGATACGCGAGTTAGGGTGGCAGTCACTGAAACAAAGGCGGTGTTCTTTGCGGCGAGATCTATTTACGAAATTTCAATCACCAACTTTCTCTTCCGAATGCGAAAATATTTTGTTGACACCAACCTGCGTAGGGAGAAATGATCATCATAATAAAATAAGAGAAATCAGAGCTCGAACGGATGGCTTTAGGTGTTCCTTTTCCCACGCGCCATTCGAGAGTGGAATGGTAGAAAAGTAGCATGAAAATGGTTCGATGAACCCTCTGCCAGGCACTTAAGTGTGAATTGCAGAGTAACCATGTAGATGTAGATGTATTACTCAAAGTATATCCATGATATCGCTGTTCCAGAATGCCAGCGACCACGGGACATACACAGTGCACGCCCTGTTGTAGAAGGCGCTGCAATCAGTACGCGGCCTGCGACCACGGTAGGCCTCCAGGTGGTGACGTCACCGGCAGTGCCAGGAGGATGGGAACAATGCGTCGAATGTGCTAAGCAAAGGCCGCCAACAACTCCGAGCGGGGTTGGATTAGGCATGCGAGATCACGCTGGTAACACCGCGCAGGAGCGGCAGCTCACAACAGCAGGGTGGCTCAAAGCAGAGCCAGGCAGCAAAAAGTTGTCACTCAAAGGCGAAAGGAGACTAGTGGCTGCACGTTCCCGGACGGGAACTAGAGACCTCCAGCGTGGGAGGCGGCAGCACTTGAAACAGGTGCTTCAGGTGGCCCGTTGGTTGTAGAGCGGTAAGTCCACAGCTAGCAAAGGGCAGAGTTCGGAGGTGGGTGGGGGAGGGGGGCTGTTTGAACCATGTCGGCTCGTAGACTGTTGACCTATGGAATGATGTAGGTCCCTCCTCGTCAGTGGTGACTTGCAGATTTCAATGACAGGTGTTAAATGGTTCTGGCCCAACCATGCTTTGATTCTGCATCGGTTCTGAGCATGTGAGCCACAAGAAGTAGATGTCTCGCATGGCAGATAAACGGACCATCGACGCTGCAATGGTTTTGCCTTCCTGCTGCGTCATTGATATTTCCACTGTGGCTGCGTCTGGTGTCGTAGCACAGTTCTTGTTGTTTCAACAGGTAGCCCGCGATGCAGTAGCTTCTGACCAGGTCTGAGCTGGAACATTTATGCGACCCCTTGCATTAGCCGAGAGAGATATCTTAATTTTTCTTTAGCCGTACCAAGTACATCATTTTACGGCGCAACTCCGTACATCGTTGTGAGAAGACTAGATTAAAGGCGCACCGAAAATTTCCGCCGTCTGACTGGGATTCAATCTATTCTTAAAACAAAAAGTAATTTCTCCTTCTCTGAAATCCTTTATGTCTCTCTTTGTTATAAAAATGAAATTTACGCCTCTGTATAAAAGCGAACAATTCTTATATCTTGTCTGAATTGTATCACTTGTACAGAAGCTGAAGATTCAGTTTTTTTTCTTTTTACTGCCTTCATTCTACTTCCAGTGTTGTGAATTGCATTTAAAATACAGGCAACATAATGGGTAATGCACTAATCATAATTACAAAATGAAAAGTATAGGGCTCAGCAATTTATAAGATGGTCTTAATGTCTGAGATGTAGGAGTACCGAGCTCTTGCGTAGTTTCCAAACTTGTTTTGCTAATTTCATTTTATCTGCTGTTCACGACGTAATGTTGCTGGTTCACACTTCAGTTCCGTGAAACTCAGTGTATCTCACGCTACCACATAGTGTACAAATTGGCCCGTAAGCCACATTAACATACTACTTCTTTCAACAGGGTATCGCATTTAGGTTGGAGTTACAACTTCTTGTATCTGGTCCTATTGCGTTTCTGCCCTCAGTAGTGACGCAAGATGCGTCACTCCTAGATTCTGCTTGCTTGGTGACATGTGAATCGTGTACAATTCTATCCTCGCCATTACATTTGGCGCAAATGAGCGAATCCGTAAAAAGGGTTAGAGTCCAACTTTCTGCGCACTTTAATCGTTACATTGACAACTTTATACCACTCTGCCCCCGCATCTGATGCAAGTTGATTGTTCTGGACGTTCTTAAATACTTCACGGAAACCGAAATGAGAGTATTTAGCTTCAATTCAGTTAGGGACAACTTTTATTAATACGGCAGTGTCAGATCTTCTTTGCGTTGCAAATTTTGTCTTCTTTTGTTGCGTAGTTGTTTTCGAGTATGACGGTTCTGAGAAAGCTGAGCATTGAATGTACAGGCTGACACTTACTGAACTATAAGAAAACAAACATAAATTAGTTACAAACTACAGTGTGAACACACTTTATTCAACGTTTAGACATCGCTACAAATATTCGTGCTTAGGTTAAGTTATGTTCGATATGCCTACCACCATTGGCGATCATGTGGCGTAGACTAAAAGCGAAATTCTGCATGACCGGCTGATGTATCGGAATATCGACGCTGTCGATGACCTCCTGAATGGCTGTTTTCAGCTCAGCAATGGTTTTGCGGTTATTGATCCGGAGAATTTGGCAGTCAATCGAGGCCCCTGCCAGTGGCCTCTGGGTACACCAGAGCCAGAATGCGGTCCCTAAAGTGCCGCTCCAGGATTTCGATGCGGTCGAGCTCTGTCTTGCATAAACACATTTTGTCGAAATCAGGGTCACTTTGGATTATAGGGATGAACTCATTTTCCAAAAAATTCACGTACCGTTCGGTAGTCACCGTGCCGTCATTGAATATCGCACCGATTATTCCGTGACTGGACACTGTACACTACGCAAAGTGCTCGATCGCAAAATGCGGATTCTCAGTCCCACAAATGCAAAAATTTTGGTTACTGACGAATCCATCCAAATGAAAGTGGGCTTCGTCGTAAACCAAACTGTCATTAGCACAGTAACTCCCATCAAAGCCCAATGCCAACTGTGCAGTTTGAAAGTCCTAACGCACCGTTGAGAAGTTACGACGTTTTTATTTCATGTAATTGAGTAACTGTCACCCTGTATTTAGCCAACATTTATGCTTGCTACTTGGCTTTCTGGCTGAATTGCTTCTATAACTGTACTTGTCAGTTTGATAAGGCTGAATTTTCATCGTTTAAGGGCATTATGTACTAGTAATACTTTGCATATTGCGTCAGTAGCTATTACTCCGATCCCGCCCTCGTCAAAGGATAATGTTAGTTGGCTGTATTTTTCTCTGGAAATATTTCCATGGAATTCAAAATATTCAGTCATTCATAACAGACTTTTGGCTACTGGCACAGGCAGTGGCAAAATGGCAGCTATTTAATACACTTTCGATAAGATAAATTCGTTCGGTAGTTTCACGTTCTGGATCATATCGAGACTTCGCTCAGAATGTAGCTGGATGTTGGACCTATCTCTGTTTAACATCTAATATCGGCGAGCAGTCGTGTATCTTTTGTGGGCCTGACACTAACCCCAGATCTAGCCTAGATCTGCATAATCATTGTTCGTCCAACTGTAACGTTTTTCCGAAGTTCATGACCTTGGGTTTCTTGCAGGCGGTCATGTCTCCTGCTGCCTCGCATGTGGTGAGCATTTTTTAGCAGTTTAGATGATTATGCAACAGCCTCCCAACGATTTAATATTCCATTGGCATGTACTGTAAAACTGTATATATTTTTCTGTATATATACTTATCTATTTAACGATTTTGTATATGTGGCCACGTGTAAAGGAAAATATGATTCGAACTGTAATATATATATATACACTGAAGCACCGAAGAAACTGGTAAGGCATGTGTATTCAAATACACAGATAGGTAAACAGGCAGAATACGACACTGCGGTCAGCAACGCCTGTATAAGACAAGTGCCTGGCGCCGTTGTTAGATAGGTTACTGCTGCTACAATGGCAGGTTGTCAAGATTTAAGTGAGTTTGAACGTAGTGCTATAGTCGGCGCACGAGTGATGGGACACAGCATCTCCAAGGTAGCGATGAAGTGGGGATTTTAGCGTACGACCATTTCACAAGTGTACCGTGAATATCAGGAATCCGGCAAAACATCAGATCTCCGACATCGCTGTAGCCGGAAAACGATCCTGCAAGAACGGGACCAATACGACTATAGAGAATTGTTTAACGCGACAGAAGTGCAACCCTTCCGCAGATTGCTGCAGATTTCAATACTGGGCCATCGACAAGTGTCAGCGTGCGAACCATTAAATTAAACATCATCGACACGGTCTTTCGGAGCGGAAGTCCCATTTGTGTACCCTTGATGACTGCACGACAGAAAGGTTTACGCCTCGCCTGGACTCGTCAACAACGACATTGGACTTTTGATGAGTGGAAACATGTTGCCTGGTCGGAGAAGACTCGTTTCAAATTGTATGGAGCGGATGGACGTGTACGAGTATGGAGACATCCTCATGAATCGGTAGACCCTGCATCTTCCCATCATTTCTTACAACGAGCTTGAAATATCTTCTCTCTTGTACGACTGTGCTTTCTTCTCCGAAGTCTTCAAAACTTGTGATGCATCGAAAAGGAATTGTATTCCAAAGATCGTCACAGAAGAGCAAATCACAAGTTATGAAGACTTCGGAGAAGAAATCAGAGCACTTCAAGAGAGAAGATATTTCGAGATCATTGCAGGAAATCATCTGAAGATGCAGCTAAAATACGTCAAACAGTGAATAATCCGAAGCAGTCACATTAAG
The DNA here is from genome assembly GCF_021461385.2 of Schistocerca piceifrons. Taxonomy (NCBI): domain Eukaryota; kingdom Metazoa; phylum Arthropoda; class Insecta; order Orthoptera; family Acrididae; genus Schistocerca; species Schistocerca piceifrons. The sequence continues at coordinate 638,060,627 of NC_060140.1, read as the reverse complement.
AGAGCGCTACTGCATCGTGATCTAGTCTCGCAGCAAATGGGGATACTATTAAGTCAAAACAGAGGCTGTGAATGTTACTGTTCTACAGACTTACAAGTGGAAATTAATCGAAATTGTTCTGTGCATCTAACTGTGTATTAGTTTCAAAGAGCAGACTAAACAGAGTGACAGAGTGACAGTCTAAGCTTCTGATATCTTATACTGAATGAAAAATAACAAATTGACGGCTCTCTATTCCAACACACATATAGGCAGTCGTCATTGCTAAATACCCTGGCGGATAAAAATCGCAACCCTAAGAAGGAGTTGCGCGATTCAAATGAAAGTTGGAAAGCTTGTACATATGTTTCTACATCTGAAAGATGGTAAGCGTTCAGACTTCTCTTCCGTCCCGTACGAGTGGTGCTAGTAGCGCAGCTATGAGGACGCAAGTCAGGTTTGCTCTACCACACGCTGTAGCGGCCGTGAGCGCTATGACGACAGGAGCACTCCCATGGCTATCCCACACACTCTGACAGCAAATGTATGTGTCAGTCTGGTGAATCGACCTGTTGCGCTGCCATTCATGAACAAAATTCCTGGATGTGTTTAGTGACAGGATAACGTTCGCCAACGTACGGTTATTGTAACCCAACATGCTCTACCGAGTGTCGACATGTCGCCTTGGCCTGCTCGATTATCAGATCTGCCTTCATTCGAGCACACACAGGACATCATAGGACGCAAACACCACCGCCATCTACAAACAGCATTAATTGTCCCTGTATTGACCAACAAAGGGCAACAGGCACGCAACTCCACCCCACAAACTGACATACGGCAACTGTACAAACAGTGCAAGCACATTTGCATGCTTGCATTCAACGTTCTGGTGGTTACACCTATTATAAATGTACAAGCTTTTCAAATTTGCAATGGATTACCTCACACTTACAGTAACCTGTGATCTGGCAATGTTAATCTCTTAAATATGTTACCTAAACAAATGTATTCCCGGGATTTCATTGCTCTACATTATTTTTTGGTGTTGCGATTTTTTTCGTCAGTGTGTTTACTAACCCGACACATCCACACCTGATTACTAAAGGATGTTGTTGCCATTTTCAAAGAAATGTGAGGAGAGAATGTAAACTCTGAAATTCGCCAGAAACCCCTGCACATCATTTACTACTGAAATGTGGCATCAAATATTATGTCAATTGAATTATGCCGATCTAACAGTGCTTTCGACGCACGCAGAAGGAATGAACATTGAGGGTAAACATTGAGGGTAACAAGACACAAGAATCGTACACCTCCGCGTGGGAGGCAAGCCAACACGACTTCAGCACAATCAGAAGAAGACAATAGCAGAACGTCCACTGCAATAAGCACACAGTAACGTCGTGAGACATAATAGTCCCACGCTTTACAATAGAATGGCTCATTTTACAGCCTATATGCTATGTAAAAGTAATTAGAAGTACTGGAAGCTGTGGCAACTGCCCATTTCAGTTTGAGCATTAGTAGATTCCGCCGTGATAATGAAAGTGAATATCTGTCAAATCTTCATAGAGAAGGGAATCCAGTATGAATTAACTATGTGATACACAACACAACAAAATGGAGTGGGTGAATGCATTAATAGGACCATTATAAAAAAGGCTTGTGCACGTTGTTGAAAAGCTAACTTGAAAAATATTTTTGTTCAGAAGCAGTAAAGACCTCTGTTTGCTTGATGAAAAGAACACCTGCATGTGCTTTAAAAACGACAGTTCCTTCTATTCTGTGGTAAGGTGAAATGCTAAAATTTCCGAAAATGGAAGTGTTTGGTTGCGTAGCATATTTAAGACTCCCTGCAGATGTGATAGATAGATAGATGAAGAAGAGTTTCATGGTAGGATATTGTGTGACCATTTTTCGGGAAGACATCAACTTTGATGAAAGTCGTTTTGATTTTAATAATGAAGATTGCTCCTCTTGTAATGAAGAAACAAATGATCATTAATCAAGAAACTGAGAATGCCTACAAAAAGTATTCCATATTAAGTGAAAATAAAGCTGAAGGAGGTAAACCTTCTGAAGTCCGCAGAAGGGCAAGAGAAACGTCTGTAGTGGAGAGAAGACCATGTGGTATTGGCATTAAATGCAGAAATGTACGTGGAGGTTATTCCGAAGATATTCAGTGACATTTACACCAGATCAGATAAAGAAGAATGCCTTCACTCTGTAGCAGAAGACATGCAAGCAACAGACGAAGAAAAGACCTGTACAATTTGTGAATTACCTGAAAAAAGTAAGGCCACTAGCAATAAATGAGATTTTGAAATGAAACACGATGATGTAAGCAGCATCAGTAGTTAGATCCGTAAAACTAGACTACTTGCTAAAGGTTGGTCTCAGAGATAAAGTTTTACTTATAATGGGACAAATGCTCCTGAAAGAACATTGCCTGCTGTTATGAATCATGAAAAATTGATTGTAAATCAAAGGATAAAAGAAGTGCTTTCCTTTATGGAAATTAAGGTCTAGAAATTTACATAATGATTCCAGGAGATTTTAATGTAGAATGAGGTACTGTAGGTAAGCTAAACATAACAGTTTTTGATTTAACCCTCGTAATATCAAGGGCAGGGGCGAGGACCGCATTTCGTGCCCAGCTTTTGAAAAAGTTCTAATATATTTTTTTATATTTTAAAACTTTGATAGAAATATTTATTCTTACATGAATTATTCTACCAGATTCCAGTAATGTTTCAAATTTTTTTCAGTTGAACTTAGTTCAGAAATTTGTGTCTTAGTAGTAGACATCAGTTTTCACAGTGAATGTCATATTCAGTATTTTCAGGCTCAGAACATTACTTAGACATTAAAGTTTCTTTAAGAAGCATGTCGTGGCTGAAATTCAACAGCAGTTAACGAAATTCGCATCTTTAAAAAAAATTGTGGTGGTCGTAGAACAGTGAGTAGTACATGTTGTTGAAAGCTCATTGATGTTGCTAAGAGTGTGCTAAACTATACTTCCAGTACCTGGACTTTACTTGCACATCAGTATCTCTTTAAAAAGTATGTTGTTAATAGAAGTCAATAATAATCAACAAACAACTTTTTTTTAAATTTTGTTTTAGGGTGGGCATAAAGGAAGTTCCCCTCCCCCCCCCCCCCCATTTGGTAATGTGCATTATGAAAAGTGCGTCGGTATTGCTAGGGATAAAGTAAGATTCAAGACCTTGGAATTTAATGTTTGACACCTTTGTTACAGAGTAAGGTTTTGTTCAAAGTAGTGCTGATGGATGTCTATACAATTATGGAAACTTAAATACTAAATTTTATGTTATTTTAGGTAATGGGAAGATGAAAATGGAAGAATTAAAATCAGCTTTTAGAAGGTAACTTTAAAATCAAAGATTTGGAATGGGTATTAAGACAGATAAGAGGGAGCATAAATTAATTTTGAGTCAGAAAACTTATTTGAAAAATCTGTTAAAGAGGTTTGGTATGAATGAATGCAATCAATAGAACTGAATTTTATAGAAGTGAAGGGTGATAAGAGATTGCATGAGGAAGTGCCTTACAGAGAATATATAAGATGTTTGCTTTATGTAAATCAAAAGACATCGCCTGATTTAAGTTATGCTACCAATTACTTCAGTAGTTATCAAAGCAGTTCAAAGGCATCATATTGGAAAGGTTCACACAGAATACTGCGATACATAAATGCGAATGTAGATAATGGAATACTTTATAAAAAAGGAGACAACAACGAAACTAAAGTAGCTTATGTTGATGTTTATTGAGCCAGTAGTTCAGATAGAAAATCAACATCAGGTTATGCTATCAGGATGTTCGGTAATACTGTAAGTTGGGGAGCTAAACAACAAAGTATTGTAACATTGTTTTCTACAGAACGAAAAGTTTTATCACTTGCAACTTGTGTTGCACAATATATGTGATTTGAAAAGCTGGTTCAAGACCTAAAAACTTAGAAAATCGAAAAAAACTGCAATTTATGAAGACAATTAAGCTTGTATTGTCTATCATTGTAAATGGGATCATAATATATTTAAACATGTACATGTTAGGACCTATGTTTCAGAAGGAAAATAGACATAAAGTATGTTGCTACAGAAAATCAGTTAGCTGTCATTTTTACAAAATCTTTGTGCAAACAAACATTTCAAAACTTGCCACAACGATTTGGAATATAAAAAGTTTTCGACCAGCATTATATTGAATTTAGGTGGAGTGAATGATCATCAGTTCTAAATCGATCTCATTATGATCTCTTAGAAATGCATTAATGTTGATGTGAAGAGTCTTTAACATGTTCTACTCGGAGTATATGCTTACATATATGTTGTTGTAATCTTCATCAAATATTTTATGGTTTCTTTATTTTATTCAGTGAACAAATCGGTTAAAAACAAATGTTTGGTTGCAACCGCACTCTGCTAACAGTTTACTCACAAGATCCTATTATTGGAATAGCTTTCTTAAATACGAAGTGGTAAAGGTGATTGAAGTGACAGTACATTTATCTTGTTGTTTTTGTTGTGGTCTTCAGTCCTGAGACTGGTTTCATGTAGCTCTCCATGCTACTCTATCCTGTGCAAACTTCTTCATCTCTCAGTACCTAGTGCAGCCTACATCCTTCTGAATCTGCTTAGTGTATTCATCTCTTGGTCTCCCTCTACGATTTTTACACTCCAGGTTGCCCTTCAATACTAAATTTGTGATCGCTTGATGTCTCAGAACATGTCCTACCAACTGATCCCTTCTTCTAGTCAAGTTGTGCCACAAACTCCTCTTCTCTCCAATTCTGTTCAATACTTGCCCATTAGTTATGTGATCTACCCATCTAATCTTCAGCATTCTTCTGTAGCACCACATTTCGAAAGCTTCTATTCTCTTCTTGTCTAAACTATTTATCGTCCACGTTTCACTTCCATACATGGCTACACTCCACACAAATGCTTTCAGAAACGACTTCCTGACACTTAAATCTATACTCGATGTTACCAAATTTCTCTTCTTCAAAAAACGCTTTCCTTGCCATTGCCATTCTACATTTTATATCCTCTCTACTTCGACCATCATCAGTTATTTTGCTCCCTAAATAGCAAAACCCCTTTACTACTTTAAGTGTCTCATTTCCTAATCTAATTCCCTCAACATCACCCAACTTAATTCGACTATATTGCATGATCCTCGTTAAACTTTTGTTGATGATCATCTTATACCCCCCTTTCAAGACACTGTCCATTCCGTTCAACTGCTCTTCCAAGTCCTTTGCTGTCTCTGACAGAATTACAATGTCATCAGCGAACCTCAAAGTTTTTATTTGTTCTCCATGGATTTTAATACCTACTCCGAACTTTTCTTTTGTTTCCTGCATTGATTGCTGAATATACAGATTGAATAACATCGGGGATAGGCTACAACCCTGTCTCTCTCCCTTCCCAACCACTGCTTCCCTTCATGCCCCTCGACTCTTATAACTGCCATCTGGTCTCTGTAGAAATTGTAAATAGCCTTTCAGTCTCTGTATTTTACCAGTGCCACCTTCAGAATTTGAGAGAGAGTATTCCAATCAACATTGTCAAAAGCTTTCTCTAAGTCTACAAATGCTAGAAACGCAGGTTTGCCTTACCTTAATTAAATGAAGAAACTGCAAAAAGGTGGGAATTTAAGGAGATGGGACCTGGATAAACTGACTAAACCAGAGGTTGTAGAGAGTTTCGGAGAGCATAAGGGAACAATTGACTGGAATGGTGGAAAGAAGTACAGTAGAAGAAGAATGGGTAGCTTTGAGGGATGAAGTAGTCAAGGCAGCAGACGATCAAGTAGGTAAAAAGACGAGGGCTGGTAGAAATCCTTGGGTAACGGAAGAAATATTGAATCTAATTGATGAAAGGACAAAATATAAAAATGCAGTAAATGAAGCAGGCAAAAAGTAATACAAACGTCTCAAAATTGAGGTCGACAGGAAATGCAAAATGGCAAAGCAGGGATGGCTAGAGGACAAATGTAAGGATGTAGAGGCCTATCTCGCTAGGGGTAAGATAGATACCGCCTACAGGAAAATTAAAGAGACCTTTGGAGGAAAGAGAACCGCTTGTATGAATATCAAGAGCTCAGATGGAAACCCAGTTCTAAGCAAAGAAGGGAAAGTAGAAAGGTGGAAGGAGTATATAGGGGGTCTATACACGGGCGATATACTTGAGGACAATATTATGGAAATGGAAGAGGATGTAGATGAAGATGAAATGGGAGGCACAGACAACGTTCCATTAGAACTACTGACGGCCTTGGGAGAACCAGTCGTGACAAAACTGTACCATCTGGTGAGCAAGATGTATGAGACAGGCGAAATACCCTCAAGTTTCAAGCAGAATATAATAATTCCAATCCCAAAGAAAGCAGGTGTTGACAGATGTGAAAATTACCGAATTATTAGTTTAATAAGTTACAGCTGCAAAATACTAACGCGAATTCTTTACAGACGAATGGAAAACCAGGTAGAAGTCGACCTCGGGGAAGATCAGTTTGGATTCCGTAGAAATGTTGGAACACGTGAGGCAATACTGACCTTACGATTTATCTTAGAAGGAAAATTAAGGAAAGGCAAACCTGCGTTTCTAGCATTTGTAGACATAGAGACAGCTTTTGACAATGTTGACTGGAATACACTCTTTCAAATTCTAACGGTGGTAGGGGTAAAACAAAGGGAGCGAAAGGCTATTTACAATTTCTACAGAGACCAGATGGCAGTTATAAGAGTCGAGGGGCATGAAAGGGAAGCAGTGGTTGGGAAGGGAGTGAGACAGGGTTGTAGCCTATCCCCGATGTTATTCAATCTGTATATTGAGCAAGCAATAAAGGAAACAAAAGAAAAGTTCGGAGTAGGTATTAAAATCCATGGAGAAAAAATAAAAACTTTGAGGTTCGCTGATGACATTGTAATTCTGTCAGAGACAGCAAAGGACTTGGAAGAGCAGTTGAACGGAATGGACAGTGTCTTGAAAGGGCGGTATAAGATGAACGTCAACAACTCAAAACGTGGATCATGGAATGTAGTCGAATTAAGTCGGGTGATGCTGAAGGAATTAGATTAGGAAATGAGACACTTAAAGTTGTAAAGGAGTTTTGCCATTTGGAGAGCAAAATAACTGATGATGGTCGAAGTAGAGATGATATAAAATGTAGACTGGCAATGGCAAGGAAAGCGTTTTTGAAGAAGAGAAATTTGTTAACATCGAGTATAGATTTAAGTGTCAGGAAGTCGTTTCTGAAAGTATTTGTATGGAGTGTAGCCATGAATGGAAGTGAAACATGGACGATAAATAGTTTAGACAAGAAGAGTATAGAAGCTTTCGTAATGTGGTGCTACAGAAGAATGCTGAAGATTAGATGCGTAGATCACGTAACTAATGAGGAGGTATTGAACAGAAATGGGGAGAAGAGGTGTTTGTGGCACAACTTGACTAGAAGAAGGGACCGGTTGGCATGTTCTGAGGTATCAAGGGATCACAAATTTAGCGTTGGAGGGCAGCGTGGAGGTTAAAAATCGTCGAGGGAGACCAAGAGATGAATACACTAAGCAGATTCAGAAGGATGTAGGTTACAGTAAGTACTGGGAGATGAAGAGGCTTGCACAGGATAGAGTAACATGGAGAGCTGCATCAAACCAGTCTCAGGACTGAAGACCACAACAACAACAACATTTTGCTGCTGTGACTTACTAAACTGTTGGTTCGGTAATTTTCACATCTTTCAACACCTGCTTTCTTTGGGATTGGAATTTTTACATTCTTCTTGAAGTCTGAGGGTATTTCGCCTGTCTCATACATCTTGCTCACCAGATGGTACAGTTTTGTCATTACTGGCTCTGCCAAGGCTGTCAGTAGCTGTAATGGAATGTTATCTACTCTGGGGCCTTGTTTCGACTTAGGTCTTTCAGTGCTCTGTCAAACTCTTTATGCAGTATCATATCTCCCATTTCACCTTAATATACATCCTCTTCCATTTATATAATATTGTCCTCAAGTACATCGCCCTTGTATAGACCCTCTATATACTCCTTCCACCCTTCTGCTTTCCCTTCTTTGCCTAGAACTGGGTTTCCATCTGAGCTCTTGATATTCATGCAAATGGTTCTCCTTTCTCCAAAGGTCTTCTTTAATTTAATCAGTGTCTATCTTACCCCTAGTGAGATAAGCCTCTACATCCTTACATTTGTCCTCTAGCCATCCCTGCTTAGCCATTTTGCACTTCCTGTCTATATCATTTTTGGGACGTTTGTATTCCTTTTTGCCTGCTTCATTTACTGCATTTTTATATTTTCTTCTTTCATCAATTAAATTTAATATTTCTCCTGTCACCCAAGGGTTTCTACTAGCCCTCGTCTTTTTACCTATTTGATCCTCTGCTGCCTTCACTATTTCATCCCTCAAAGCTACCCATTCTTCTTGTACCGTATTTCTTTCCCCCATTCCTGTCAATTGTTCGCTTATGCTCTCCCTGAAACTCTGTATAACCCCTGGTTCTATCACTTTATCCAGGTCCCATCTCCTTAAGGTCCCACCTTTTTGCAGTTTCTTCAGTTGTAATCTACAGTGCATAACAAATAGATTGTGGTCAGAGTCCACATCTGCCCCTGGAAATGTCTTATAATTTAAAACCTGATTCCTAAATCTCTATCTTACCATTATATAATCTATCTGATACCTTTTAGTACATTCGTGTGAAATTAAAGATAATACTCGTTGTCAAATATAACCGAAGCTTACATTTAGCCGACAGTAAAAATGAATTTAAAAGTCATAGAGAAATGAATATGTAATTCGCTGCATTACAATTCGTTAACTCTGGTGAGGATTACCATCGTGATAAGCAACTGGCATTTACAAGAGTCAACAAGTTGTTATTAAGTTAGATCCGAATATCTTAATCTACATCGATCTGCTAATACATATGAGTAAAACATCTCTGTTCAGCTACTATTTGTATAATAGTTACACCAAATATTGCTTGTCCACGTATTCTCTTTCAATAGCAAACAGTTAACGCTCAGCATACTCGTAGAATGATACAGCAGAACTTCTAGCATTTGGTTATTTATATGTATGTATTTTTTGTGTTCGTTGTCTTGTAAAGGCGTATGAAAGTGTATGAGTTTGTTGCGTTGCTCATCTCAGGCAAGCGTAAGAGGCAAGTTAGCTGTTATCTAAATGCTGAGATCTATGCAGTAGGATTTGAATGTTCTTGTATTAAGCAAAATCTGTCAAAAGGAACGTGGTACATCAAGTTTATTTTAGGTCACTTAGCTATTGTTGTGGAAATGTTGTGTGCCGAAGTATTATATATGTGTATGAACTTTTCGCAAACTCTTATTCTCAGAGCCTTATGAACAGCGTGGAGAACGTATTTGTTATACATACATTTGTCAATTATAGTTGGAGATATCGTAGATTACGTCAGTGAGCTCAACTAACTTTTGTAGAACTGTCTTAACTAAAGCAAGTAGTCGCAGTTAGAGGGTCAATGAATCACAGAAGGCAGAGAAGAAGCTAGTCCAATTTTCATCTACAACTACATCGATACTCCGCAATGGACGTTACCATTCATGGTGATTTTCTTTCCTGTTCCACTCGAAAATAGAACGAGGGAGAAACTACTATCTATATGCCTCCGTATGAGCCCTAATTTCTCGTATCTTGTCTTCATTGTCCTTATGCGCAATGTATTTTGGGGGTAACAGAATCGTTCTGTAGTCAGCCTGTAATGCCACTTCTCTAAATTCTCTCAATAGCTTTCCTCGAAAAGAACGTCGCCTTCGCTCCAGGGGTTCACATCTCAGCTTCCAAAGCATGTATGTAACACCTGCGTATTTTTGTAACCTACCGGATGTCTTCCTTTAATGAGACGTGGTACGGATCCCAAACACTTGCGCAGTGCTCAAGAATAGGTAGCGATAACATTGTATATCCATTCTTCTTTATAGATGAACGACACTGTCCTACAATTCTCCCAAGAAACCAAAGTCGACCATTCACCTTTCCTACCAGAATCCTCACATGTTCGTTCCCTTCCATATCGCTTTTGCAACGTTACACCCAGATTTAAACGACGTAACTGTGTCAAGTAGGACATAATAATGCTGTTTCGAACATTATGGGTTTGTTTTTCCTACTCATTAGCACTAACACACAATTTTCTACATTTAGAACTAGGTGTCATTCGTCACACCAACGAGAAATTTCGCGTAAGATATCTTGTATACTCCTACAGTCACTCAACGTCCATGACTTATTGTACATCACAACATCATTAGCAAACTACTGAAGATTGCTGCCCACCCTGTCCGCCATATCATTTATGTATATAGTGAATAGTAGCGGTCCTACCGCATTTCCCTGGGACACTCCTGACGATACACTAGTCTCTGATGAAAACTAGCCGTCGAGGACAACTGGCTTCTATAACTTGAGAAGTCTTCGAGCCACTTAGAAAGAGTACCTTCACTCACAGTCTGCAATGAGCACCGAGTAAAACGCTTTCCGGAAATCTAGAAATAAGCTTCTTTATATTTAAAAAGGGAAATAGATAGGTTACAGTTAGATATAGTGGGAATTAATGAAGTTTGGCGGCAGGAGGAACAAGACTTCTGGTCAGGTGAATACAGGATTACAAATACAAAATCAAATAGGCGTAATGCATGAGTAGGTTTAATAATGAATAAAAATAGGAGCACGGCTAAGCTACTACGAACAGCATAGTGAACGCATTATTGTAGCCACGATAGACACGAAGCCCACGCCTACCACAGCAGTACAAGTTTATATGCCAACTAGCTCCGCAGATGGCGACGAGATTGAAGAACTGCGTGACGAGATTAAAGAAGTTATTCATATAGTGAAGGGAGACGAAAATTTAATAGTCACGGGGAACTGGTATTCGAGATTAGGAAAAGGAATAGAAGGGAAAGTAGAAGGTGAATATGGAATGTGGGTAAGAAATGAAAGAGGAAGCCGCCTGGTACTATTTTGCACGGAGAATAACTTAATCGTAGCTAATATTTGGTTTAAGAAAAAAAATTGAAGATTTGTGGTAAGGCCTTATCGGACCAAACTGCTGTGGTCATCAGTCCCTAAGCTTACACACTATTTAATCTAACGTAGACCATTTTACGCTAAAGACGACACACACACACCAATGACAAAGGGAGGACTCGAATCTCCAACGGGGGGAGCCGGGCGGTACGTGGTGATACTGCCTACAGGAAAATTAAAGACATCTTTGGACAAAAGAGAACCACTTTTATTACTGTCAAGAACACGAATGGAAAACTACTTCCAAGCAAAGAAGGGAACGAAGAAAGGTGGATGGAGTATATAGAGGGTTTCTGCAACGGGAATGCACTCGAGGACAATATTATGGAAATGGAAGAGGACGTAAATGAAGATAAAATGAGGGATATGTTATTGTGTGAAGAGTTTGGTAGAGCACTGAAAGACCTAAGTCGAGACAGGGCACCGGAAGAAGACATCATTTCATTAGAACTACTAATAGCCTTGGGAGACCCAGTCCTGACAAAACTCTACCATCTGGTGAGCAAGATGTATAAGACAGGTGAAACACCCTCAGATTTCAAGAAGAGTATAATAATTCCAATCCCAAAGAAAGTAGGTGTTGACAGGTGTGAAATTTGCCGAACTATCAGTTAAATAAGTCACGGTTGTAAAACACTAACACGAATTCTTTACACACAAATGGAAAAACTGGTAGAAGCTGACCTCCGGGAAGATCAGTTTTGATTCCGAAGAAATGTTGGAACACGTGAGGCAATACTGACCCTACGAATTATCTTAGAAGATAGATTAAGGAAAGGCAAACCTACGTTTCTAGCATTTGTAGACTTAGAGAAAGCTTTTGACAATGCTGACTGGAATACTCTCTTTGAAATTCTGAAGTTGGCAGGGGTCAAATATTGGGAGCGAAAGGCTATTTAGAAATTGTACAGAAACCACATGGCAGTTATAAGAGTCGAGGGGCATGAAAGGGAAGCGGTGGTTGGGAAGGGAGTAAGTCAGAGTTCTAGCCTATCCCCGATGTTATTTAATCTGTATGGTGAGCAAGCAGTAAAGGAAACAAAAGAAAATTTGGAGTAGGAATTAAAATGCATGGCGAAGAAGTAAAAACTTCGAGGTTAGCCAATGACATTGTAATATCTGTGGGAGACAGCAAAGGACCTGGAAGACCAGTTGAACGGAATGGACAGTGTCTTGAGAGGAGGATATAAGATGAATATCAACAAAACCAAATAGAGGATAATGGAATGTAGTCAAATTAATTCAGTTGATGCTGAGGGAATTAGATTAGGGAATGAGACACTTAGAGCAGTATATGCGTTTTGCTGTTTGGGAAGCAAACTAACTGATAATGGCTGAAATAGAGAGGATATAAAATGTAGACTGGTAATGGCAAGGAAAGCATTTCTGAAAAAGAGAAATTTGTCATCATTGAGCATAAATTTAAGTGTCAGAAAGTCTTATCTGAAGGTATTTGTATGGAGCGTAGCCATGTATGGAAGTGAAACATGGAGGATAAATAATTTAGACAAGAAGAGAATGGAAATTTCTAAATATGGTGCTACAGAAGAATGCTGAAGATTAGATGGGTAGATCACGTAACTAATGAGGAGGTACTGAACAGAATTAGGGAGAAGAGAAATTTGTAGCACAACTTGACTAAAAGAAGTGGTCGATTGGTAGGACATGTTCTGAGGCATCAAGGGATCATCAGTTTAGTATTGAAGGGCAGCGTGGAGGGTAAAAAATCTTATATGGAGACCAAGAGATGAATACACAAAACAGATTCAGAAGGATGTAAGTTGCAGTAGTTACTTGGAGATGAAGAAGCTTGCACAGAATAGAGGAGCATGGGAGCTGCATCAAACCAGTCTCTGGACTGAAGATCACCACAACAACAACAGTTACCAAGCAATCGTCGTACAGTTCCCATTGATATCCATGCCGCATGTGCAATTGCTCCGTCACGTTGAAATCAACTCTTGGCAGGAAACTGGTGCAGCTCATTCGCAACAAAACTTTCCATCATGGCAACAATCCAAACAGACATTGCATTTGTAGCGCGTGCATCATTATCTTCAAAAAGGTTGGGGCGTAAAAGCCACTCGATTACATGGCGCAGGATAAAGTAACCTTGCTCCTGTCCAATGGATGCTCGTGTAACTAACGTGGATGTTGCTGAGACGAACAGCAAAAATTCTGTCTATTGACAATGTCAGTGAGGTGGAAACGAACTTCGTCCAACATCCACATGTTGTTAATGGAACTGTCGTCGTGGTCCAAGCATTTTGTATACGTATTAGCAGATCGTTAGGTTGAAGTTGCTGAATGATCTGCAACTTGTGCGGATGGAAGTTTAAATGCACTTTCATTATTCGCTGAATGCTCGAACGATGCAACTTTAGAGACTCTGTGTGTCTAACAGAGCGCTGTGCGCTTCTTACGAAAGCAGTTCGCACAGACTCGATATTGTCTCCTGTACAAGTGGTTCCGGATCTCTCTTCAGATGGCTTCTTCAGTGCAGAATCCGTTGCTTCAAAATTTCAGACGCAAGTGTTGATTGCATACGATGAAGGAGCACTACCATGTGGTTGAAAAACGCCGAAATTCTCTACGGGCGGCCTCCAAACTTCCATTCTTGTAGTAGGCTATTAATGTAAAGGCACGCTGCACGCCATTCCATTGCTTCACGTTCACTGGTTGCTAAGTGGCAAGGCTGTGCGAGCAGCATTATATTGGCATTCGGCGTGTCCTGCTACGCAGCTCTGCGACAACACATTCCAAAATTCCCATTCTTTTGAGTCACTTGTACAAGAGGACTTAGACAAAACTTCTAGCTGGTGTGATGAACGGCACCTAGCTCTAAATGGAGAAAAATGTAGGTTAATGTGTATGAGCAAGAGAAACAAACCCGTAATGTTCGGACACAGCATTAGTATTGTCCTCTTTGATACAACCACTTCTTTTAAATATCGCGGTGTGACGTTGCAAGTCGGTATGAGATGGAACGAGCATGTGAGGATTGTGGTAGGAAAGGTGACTGGTCGACTTCGGTTTGCTGGGAGAATTTAGAAAGGTGTGCTTCTCCTGTAAAGGAGACCGCATATAAGAAGCTGGTGCAACACGTTCTTGAGTGCTATTCGATTGTTTTGGCTACGTGCTAGGTCGTTTTAAAGGAAGACAGGGAAGCTAGTTAGAGACTAGATTTGTTACCGGTAGATTCGAACAACACGCATGTGTTACGGACATGCTTCGGGACTTCAAATGGGAATCCCTGGAGGAAAGGCGACATTATTTTAGAAAATCGGCATTGGAAGCTGACGTCACACCGATTCCACCGCTACCAACGTATATTTCACATAAGGAGCACGAAGACAAAGTGGGGACCACAAATGCAAGATACCAGAAATTAGGGCTCATACACAGATAGTCGCTTTTCCCTCGGTTTTCCTGCCAGTGGAACTGGTAAGTAAACGACAGGTAGTGTTTCAAGGAACCCTCCACCACGCACCGTAGGTGGCTCTCGGAGTACGCATATAAATGAAGATGAGAATGCTGTGTCGTCCGAACAAGACACAGCCAGGGCAAAAGCACCACAGGTGTGAAGTCACGAGCTGGTTCCAGTGCCATAGAGACTCGCCACTTGCGCGAGTTCCACCAGTGCCACAGGCGGCGCTGAGGATGCAGATATCGATTTCGCTTCGGCCAGTCGCCGGCCGAGTACAATCCGCCAATGACCGAATGACCACAGACAGAATCCTCCTCGGAAGATAGAAGAGTAGCTCTCGCCTACTTGGTTGTAGATCATCGTCCAGGGCTGACTTATACAGGGAACGTCATTTAGTGAACTCTTAGAAGTGAACAGACAGTTGTTGTAAATGGCATTTGCTATTTACTGTGAAGTTTACCTACGATTATTTGCACTTAACCGTTGAGGGCCTTTTCTGTGTTATATTACAACCAGTGTTGCAGACCTCATTATTCAACAAGTCGCTAAGATAAGTGAACCTTTTTAACTAATTTGTGAAAAATTTTACTAATTTGTTGCAGAGATGTTACTAATTTATTGGACTGCTGTAGAACATTCGTTCTCCTATCCTGTTACCTGACCCTGGGGCATAGGTGCGTGTTAGTGGCAGGGTGAAATTGTCTTAGCGGTGTACTGCACCAGAGGCCGTTTCACGAACACCCAGTCTCGGCCTACCGTAACAACAGAGGTAACTTGGCCTCCACAGCAGTAGCAACAAAGGCTTAAAAAAACTGGCGACGAGGACTTTCAAATCTGGTGACGAAATTTACAAAACTGGCATCGAGGGTTTACAAAAAGTAGTTGTAGACATAGATGTAAATGCTGCAGTACTGTGGTGGAGAGATATGAATGTGTACGTGGACTGTTGGCACATTCCTGCAAACTAACAAAAGATGAACGAAGTGTTAACGAAATAGCTTTGTTTTTTTGACTTGACAGTTAAAAATTTGTAGCTACTTCTCTTAGAATGGCTAGCCACTGCTTCTAAATTACACTACTGGCCAATAAAATTGCTACACCAAGAAGAAATGCAGATGATAAACGGGTATTCATTGGACAAATATATTATACTAGAACTGACACGTGATTACATTTTCAGGCATTTTGGGTGCATAGATCCTAATAAATCAGTAGCCAGAACAACCACCTCTGGCCGTAATAACGGCCTTGATACGCCTGGGCATTGACTCAGAGCTTGAATGGCGTGTACAGGTACAGCTGCCCATGCAGCTTCAACACGATACCACAGTTCATCAAGAGTAGTGACTGGCGTATTGTGACGAGCCAGTTGCTCGGCCATCATTGACCAGACGTTTTCAGTTGGTGAGAGATCTGGAGAATGTGCTGGCCAGGGATGCAGTCGAACATTTTCTGTATCCAGAAAGGCCCGTACAGGACCTGCAACATGCGGTCGTGCATTATCCTGCTGAAATGTAGGGTTTCGCACGGATCGAATGGAGGGTAGAGCCACGGGACGTGACACATCTGAAATGTAACGTCCACTGTACAAAGTGCCGTCAAGGCGAACAAGAGGTGACCGAGACATGTAACCAATGGCACCCCATACCATCATGCCAGGTGATACGCCAGTATGGCGATGACGAATACATGTTTCCAATGTGCGTTCACCGCGATGTCACCAAACACGTATGCGACCGTCATGATGCTGTAAACAGAACCTGGATTCATCCGAAAACATCACATTTTGCCATTCCTGCTGAGTACACCATCGCAGACGCTCATGTCTGTGATGCAGCGTCAAGGATAACTGCAGCCATGGTCTCCGAGCTGATAGTCCATGCTGCTGCAAACGTCGTCGAACTGTTCGTGCAGATGGTTGTTGTCTTCCAAACGTCCCCATCTGTTGACTCTGGGATCGAGACATGGCTGCACGATCCGTTACATACATGCGGATAAGATGCCTTTCGATTCGACTGCTAGTGATACGAGGCCGTTGGGATCCAGAACGGCGTTCCGTATTACCCTCCGGAACCCACCGACTCCATATTCTGCTAAGAGTCATTGGATCTCGACCAACGCGAGCAGCAATGTCGCGATACGATAAACCGCAATCGCGATAGGCTGCAATCCGACCTTTATAAAAGTCGGAAACGTGATGGTACGCATTTCTCCTGCTTACACGAGGCATCACAACAACGTTTCACCAGGCCACGCCGGTCAACTGCTGTTTATGTATGAGAAATCGGTTGGAAACTTTCCTCATGTCAGCACGTTGTAGGAGTCGCCACCGGCGCCAACTTTGTTTGTGAATGCTCTGAAAAGCTAATCATTTGCATATCACAGCATCTTCTTCCTGTCGGTTAAATTTCGCGTCTGTAACACGTCATCTTCGTGGTGTAGCAATTTTATTGGCCAGTAGTGTACTATTTGTGGGTAGCGTCTGCTTGTGCAGGACCGCTACACCACTTGGACTGCGAGGCACACCCGCCACCGCCACTTTCCCGTTTCGTTCTCCTCTCCAGGTGGTTGCCGGAGTCCCCGCGCTGGCTGGCGTACAGGGGGCGTGAGCAGGAGGCCCTGAGCGTGCTGCGTCGGATCGCCGCCACCAACGGCTCGACTGTGCCTCCGTTCACCGCACAGGTGCTGCGTAGACTGGCCAGGACCAGCGGTGACAGGAGGGGGTTCCTCAGCATCTTCAGCAGTTGGAATCTTTTCAAAAATACCTCGATTCTACTTGTTTCCAGGTGACTGTCAAACCTGAACTCAATATCATCTCTTTAAAGCAGTTTGAATGTTGTGCTGTTTGAGACTCTCCAGACGTAATAACTACTTTATTGGTTCGCGACTGTCGTGTCGGATAATGTTGTGGAAGCTGTACAATACTTCAATGAGACAGCTGCTCGTCATTTTCAGGTGCTTACTGACGTGTTGCTGCAGTGGCCGGCCAGTATGTAGGCTGGTTCATTAGAAAAGCCTAGGCGCCAAGAGGTGGGGCTGTAACTTCACAGTAAACGAATCATAGAGCACGGCGACATCCAGTGTCCCCTGCGGGAGAAACGGGCCACGGTTTTCGCATGCGCAGAGAGGGCGGACAAAGTGTTATCGCCCAGGTTTAGTGTGCTAACATCTAATCCCCATTTGTGTTGATTCAGATTCGTTCGTCTACAGCCGACGATGCCTTATTAACGTCAGTGCTAGTTTCCAAGCCTTGCTGAGCTGAAATCCTGTGTCTCTATTATTCAGGTCGTTACTTACACATATTTCGACTGCGTCTTTAATGATGGAGTTCCAGTACGCGGAAGCAGAACAGAGAAACTTTGTCTCTCCGTTGTTCGTGCTATGTCCCGTTTCAAGACAGTTTTCAGCAACAGCAGATTTTCGTGGTTGATCTAGTTTCGTGCAACATCTCTGTTCACCGCGTCTATACGTAACACTGTGATACTTCTGGCCAATGTATGATTTCCACACTGGCACGGGATTTCATATATTCCTGATCTCCTTAGACCTACAATAGGTTGCCTTCAGCAGAACATAGCATTGTTTGTAGTCGCACTGGACGGTGGAAGACACATTTAATTTGATGCTTCTTGAACAGCTACCAAACTTAAAAGTACACGGCAGCAACATAGGGCAGAAAAACCATCCTCGTGGAGTTCCCCGATTCTTCTTTCTGTTCTTGAGCTTTACTGCGTGCAGGTTGAAATGCGTTGCGAATCTGTTTATGAGAGTACCCGTTTTCCACAAACAAAGAGCGAAGATGGATAAGCTCTGCTGATAAGCTCCCTCTAGCCCTACTGAGGAGAGTTCGTAACACGCCACTGCGTTGAGATAGGGGACGGCAGCTCGTATGTCGTAGTATAGGTCAGTGTCAGTTGGTATATGAGACATACTGTGAATCAAGAAACCATCTTCTTTTTTGCGGATCAATACAACTAAGAACGAGACATCTCCATTTTTCTACACTTCCAAGGTGAAGCAAATGCTCGGCTGAACGGATTTAAGCTGTTCCAGAAATGCAGGAAGCGTTGCTGCCCCATGTAGCCATAGTAAAAAGGTCTTGTCCACATATCTCCAGAAACATTTAGGTTTCAACATCGCAGACTGAAGTGTTCTTCCTCTAAGCCTTCCATAAAGAGGTTAGCTACTGCGGGAGACAAAGGACACCCAGAGCAACACCGGCAGTATACCCAAACTATTGCTCCTTAGGTAAAAAATAAGTCGAGGTTAGCACATGTTTCAACAGATGTAAGATGTCCTCCTTCAACTAAGCTCCCTTAAATTTTAATGAATCCACCACAGGTACTCGAGTGAACAATGAGACGATATCGAAACTCGCCAATACATCGACTGATTCGAGACGAAAAGTCTTCAGTCGTTCTATAAAGTTCGAATGTAAAGTTAACATTTTACTACCAAAGGGCTCAGAAGAGAAGGGAGATGTTTTGACAGGTAAGATGTTGGGGCTCCTATATTACTCACAATGGGGCGAAGCGGAACCCCTTCGTTATGGATCTTAGGGAACCCATAAAGTCATGGTGGAACTGGCGCTTGTACTCTTAAGCTCTTTCTAAGATGTTCAGGGAACTGGCTGGATTTGAGGAAGGCGGTTGCCTTCCGTTGTACTGCGTCAGTTGGATCCTTCCGGAAACGACGATACACGGAGTCCTGCAGTAAATACGTCCCTCGTGAAGTAAGACGTTTGCCGCAGACAAAATAACAATATCGTTTCGCTTGTCAGCAGGTAATATCACTATTTCTGTGTACTCTCTTAAGGAACGGAGAGCTCTCCTTTCTTCGGTGTCTAAGTTCTGCTTGGGTGTGGGCATCCTAGTTATGACCCTGCAAGTCTCTCGTCTTATTTCTTCAGCAGTCTCACTGGGAAGTTTCAAGACATCTTGTTCAATGGAACTGATGAAACCCTTGATAGGCGAAGTCTGTCACTACCAGCATCATATTCTCCGTCCCTATTAAGCCTACTCCCTGCTCCACCTACTATCACTACCTGATCCTCCTTTGTAAAATTCCTACGTAACTCCCTTACACTGTCAGTCACCTGAGCCAACTCTGCACTAGGCTTCACAGTGCTGGTAACCTAGTACTCACTCCCGAACACTTCCTGCATCTGATAGCCCGCACCTCTACTGTGTGAACAACCTAACAGCAGAACCTTCTTCTTTCTGTAAGACTTTGCAAATGACCTAGGCCTCCTACTGATGATGACTGCTGCATCTTTCCTAAACCTTCAGCAACAAGACGCTCGTCTCCACTTAACTCTGACAGTTGGTCCAATCTAATGCATATACCCAAAGTGCAACTGTCTGAATACCTCCTCCTCGTAGCTGCGTTCTTGCCAACTGCCAGTTCCCATTCCCCAGCGCCCTTCACCGTCCTGGACCTATCTAGTTCCTCCTTTGTGTGTTGTAACTGCACCTGAAAGGCACCGATCTCACGCTCCTGCTCCTCTGTCAACTTATTTCTGCTGCAGAGTCTGCATTTCCAGGACAGGATCTCGATAGAATGCCCACTTGCTTCCCCATTGAATTCCACCCAATGAAAATCCCACACCGTAACCCACAACTTACAAACCTTCGATAGAACCCACACATCTCACTCATGGTAAAATTTTACAGTTACTAAAAAACTAAACGTCTACGTTACTCAAGTTTAGTTACACCAGTAGAACTACTTATGGCGCTAACAACAGCGTTCTCGAAATTCTCTCTTTACTAATAAAGCAAAAACTTTATTAATACTACTAAACCTCAGATAATACCAATACCAACAAAACTTCACAAAATTTACTAGCTAAAACCTAAAATTCCATCGCCCACTGGAAAACGCTACGAAGTTAAAACAGTGAACGAAAATGTTACTGAAATATTCTCTAGAAACAATAAGAAACGTCAGCTGAGAAGAACCGCACGAACTTTACTAAACGATTTCAATGCACAGTAAACTCTAAAGAATACAGCGAGCGAACTTTTATTTCGTCGCAAACAGCACGAAACACCGTTGAAACTATTAAAGTTAATAACTGTATAACAGTGCACGAACAGCTTAGTCAGCACTTAGTTTCATAATCGCTACAGCTGCAACCGGATCCTCCGAAATGTAAACACACTACTTTGGCATGAGTCAATAACACAGAAAAAAAGACTGAGATCAACGAAAATTCACTAATACATTACTTCTACAGCAAATATTAACACAAACAAACTTTAAAGTAACCAATTCAAGACTAAAACTTTATAAAATATTGACGAGCAATTTCAACAGCTGTCCAGCAGACGTGACGTCACACCAGAGATCCGATATGAAATATGCACCCTGTCTTCTAGTAGGGTGTACGATACCCCAATTAAAGGATCCAACTATTTCCTATGGCCTGTGTTATTGTGTTATCTTGTTGCGTGGAACTGCTCCCATTTCAATGTATAGAGGAACATCATCTATTATTGTTAATACATCGTTTGAATAAGTGATGCATACAGACAATCGGTTGCGTAAAGTTTATTGTACCGAGCCTTCACCAGCTTGCAATACTGGTAGTGGTTTCTCCTCCAGAAGGAATACTCTTTTATAATGGCCTCGCTTTCACACTGTGTACCATTTGATTTATTTAAGACAGTTCAATGCATATTACACTGAAGTATTATTGCTTCAATTATATTATCCATACGATTGAGCGTTTATCACACTCTTAGCGCCCAGGAGGTGACGTGCTCTATCCACTGTTATACCAGTGATATACAACAGTAAACTGAAGTACATTGAATAAGAATGGTACTTGCATGACTTATTCGACGTTAAAATTAATAGCATACTATATCAGCTGAAACGCTCAAGCCAAAAAGCAGAAAACAGATTAAGCCCCCGGTCGGTGTGGCCGAGTGGTTCTAGGTGCTTCAGTCTGGAACCGCGCCATTGCTACGGTCGCAGGTTCGAATCCTGCCTCGGGCATGGATGTGTGTGATGTCCTTAGGTTAGTTAGGTTTAAGTATTTCTAAGTTCTTGGGGACTGATGACCTCAGATGTTAAGTCCCTTAGTGCTCAGAGGCATCTGAACCATTTTTTTTCTTTTAGATTAAGTCCCCTGTAATAAACGGCAAGAATTACACCACAGGTACAGCATATTACAAGAGCAGACATGGAGCTAAACGTGTGGCAACTACTTATAATGCCAAGTAAACGTAGGATAGAGCACTTCATCTCCTGGGCGCTAATAGTATGATAAACTTTCAACCGTATGGATAATGTAATTGAAGTAATAATACTTCAGTGTATTATGCATTGAACTGTCTTAAATAAATCAAATAGTACACAGTGTGAAAGCAAGGCCATTATGAAAGAGAACACACAAGGAACAAAACATTTTTATAAAGTGCAATATGTAGCACAAAGTGAATAAAATGTTAATTAAAAAATTTGTGCTGACGAAAAATAATAAAATGTACAATAGTAGCACTTTAACAGGATACTGCAATGTACAAAAAAGAAAAATGTTCTTCATCCAAAACCTGTGAGACCAGAATAAAGTTCTGTCTGGCTTTTTATGCCCAAAGAAATGCAGAGTCCATTAAATAATGGGAAAAAAAACTTTCCGAAATGGAAGTGAAGTGAAACGTAAGCAAAAACGTAAGACAGTTGCGAGCAACGGCTTAAAAACATTGTAGAAATTTTTATTTCTCAACTGTGGTTGTTCATTTAAAATGAGACCATCTTTACTGACGATAAGTATAAAAAAATCAAGTCCCTTCAAAATATCAGATTCCACTCTATCTTCTCTCTACTTAGAATTGTCATTTCGTCTACTACTTTTGGGCAGTATCCCAATATTAACGAATGCTCCACGGCAGAAAAGTTATGAACATTGGTACCGTTCATTACTAACAGGTGATCATTGTACGTTATGTTAAACGTCCTACTGGTCTGTCCGACATAAAATACCAGACATGTACTATAAGCAATTTTGTAAACTCCTGACTACATAAAGGATCTTTTGCAGATTTTAAATTGTGGATATAATTTTTTTGTAAAATGTTGTTGGCGGAGAAAGGAACTTTGAATTCATTTTTGTTAACCAATAGACGCTGAATCCTATACTATGAGTTACCTAAGTAACGTACCCAAATATATTTTCCTTTATCACTATTCCCATTTCGACAGTTATCTAGTCACCCATTTATTAGTACTCACTTTGAAAATTTTTCCTCTTACGAGGGTTCATAACTGTTGTTACAGGCTACTTTTTTAATTAATTAATTTCTTTCTTCAGTTTAACTGATGATAAATGTATGACTGCAGACCGATGACTCGCTGAATGAAAGAACGTTGTCTTGTGGGACTGAGGATGACTTGAATCAGAAGGTACTATTAGATCGGTGCTTGTTGCTTTACAGAAAATTGCAGAAGTTATTCTATCGTCTATTATGGTCAAAGTGACTTTCATTTTAGAACTTCCAAGTGAAACTAATTTTCCCATGAAGATTATTAAATGTTTCAAGGAGTTAGTCTACTTCATCGTTAGTTCCATTGTTAATAATCGAAGTATCTTCCAAGTACCTAGAATAGCACTGAATGCCTAATTCTGTGGAAGCTTAACTTTAAAAAAAAAGTTTAGTGACTTTATGAAAATATCTGCTAGAATACCCACTAACGGATTGCCCATTGCAAGGCCATTTGGTTGTTGAAACAGTTTTCCATGAAACTGGAAGTAATTGTATTTAATTACTACTTTTAGTAAAAATATAAGATCTGTAATTTGTTCATCCATTAGACTACTTTTTTTAAACACACATTTTTCTCCACAATTTCCGCAGCTGTTTGAATTGTTATATTACAATTTAGTAATATCGAAAGACATTAATTTAGTCTCTTGTGTTCATTTCACATATGTGGTTTTATTCATCTAGACTTGACTGCTAGTTACTGAACACTTATTTTGAAAAACGTAGGCTTTAAGTTTTTGATCCTTCCATGAGAAAATATGACTAATTCATGGCATCCACTGCTCGTAGAATTTACAGCCAGATGAACGGGCTGATCTATTATATGAACCTTGAACTGAGAATGTAGCTTAGGAACCTGTAGATTCTTGTTAATCGATTCTTTGAAAAGGTTTTAATAGGCGTTTGATGGCACCTCAGTACACCTAATTTCTTCATGTAAGACCCTCCTTCACTTCGAAAACATTATTTGGCTCAAAGTATTTTGAAGTTTTGGAGACATAGTCATCTCTACTGGCAATAACTACAGCATTGGCTTTATCAAATTTTGTTACACAGGCTTCATTTTGCTCATTTTAAGCATTAATATTTTTAATTACTTCCAAATCATTATTTCGTGAAAACAGATCATGAAATTAATTTTTACTAAAGCTTTTACAAACATCATGAGCTATTCATATCCTGTTGAGAATTTTCCATTATGATTCTACCAGGTACCAGAGGTAGCAATCTTGAAGGTAGAAGTCATCTGGCATATGGCAGGCAGCACAACACAGGGGCTGCATAATTGCTGATTCATGTAACTGAATCACATATGGGCTTGAAAGCCGGATTATTTATTATTGTCCATCTGATGTAATGACTTATGTCTTTTGAGGACGACTGAATGTGTCCTCAACTTCTGGAATAGCATTAATTTCCACACCTTGGTGTCACAACTGTGGCTTTCTGTGCTTCAGTTTGGTGCTTCATCTCAGTGAACCTGTGGGCCAGTGGACCAGTATGTGTTTTTGCAGAACATTTACAAGTTCTTGCGCCACCGTGCTGTGCTGTCAGAATGACCTCCTGGTCTCTCCTTCGTGGGGTGGTGATGCTGGATTAACGATGCTGGCTGCTCGCAACAGGAACGTGAAACAATAGCTTCCCGGTTATGCTAAATTATTTGCATTATTGCCTCTCTTTCAGTTTCTCATTCTGTTTGCTGCATGGCATACTGTCCTGGCTTATTGGTGGCTGGAGAAAAGCTTAAGAGGAATTTTGCATTTGTGCAACAAAAATTGTCTGTAACGGCTATTATGTCACAGTAGTTACTCAGGACGTCGATTATAAAGCGCTCTGGAACTGTGAACGTTTGGTAATATCTTGATTTCTTCATTACGTCCCTTAATCTTGCGTTTACTGCTAGAGCTAGTATTTTCTAGTTAGCGTTCATCAAGATTATCACCGTAGTGGATTCACTGGTTTTTGTTTCTTTCTTTGGGTGCTGTCCCACGCCAACATGGGGTCCGCCTTGTTATTAGGGATTTAGAAGTGTTAGTTGCAGAGGGTGGCCGGATGCCCTTCCTGCCACCAACCCAAATCCCCTGGAATGTAAGTAATGTACCGCAGCTGTCTGCCTCTAGTGTAAGCCATGAAATAGTGCGTACATGTTCAAATGTCTGTGAGTCGTGTAACCGATGCGGAACGTGGAGACCAGCCCGGTATTCACCTAGTGGGATGTGGAAAACCGCCTAAAAACCATATCTAGGATGGCCGGCACACTGGACCTCGTCGTTAATCCTCCAGGTGGATTCGATCCGGGACTGGCCCGCCTATCTGAGTCCAGGAAACAGCGCATTAGCGCTCTCGGCTACTCTGGTGAGTGTAAAGGATTTAGTAGTTCTTGATGGGTATTTCTTGGATATGAATATGATAAGCTCCTCATGGTAGCTTGGGGGAAGCTGTTTAACATTTCACGCGTCATTTAATATGTTAATTAGCTTTTCTTTCAATATGTCGTAATATGTTTGTTTTGGTCTTCTTTGCAAAGACTGGTTTGATACAGCTCTCCATAGTAGTCTGTCCTCTGGAAGTCCCAGCATCTACGCTTAACTCAAGCCTTGGTCGCAATATAACATTATTACCCTCTCTCACTTTATCTTCCAGTACCAAATTAACAATTCCGTAATGCCTCCTATTAACTGATCTCGTCTTTCACATCTACATCTACATCAATACTCTGCAATACATCTTGCAGAATCGTTCTCCAGTCACCTTCAAATGCCAGTTCTCTAAATTTTCTCAATAATATTCTTCGAAGAGAACCTGACCTTCTCTCCAGGGATTTCCATTTGAGTTCTCGAAGCTTCTCCATAACACTTGCATGTTATTCAAACTTACCTCCTCTGAAATGATTCGATATGTTCCTTTAATCTGACGTGGTATGTTTCCCAAACACTCAAGCAGTACCGAAAAATAGGTCACACTAGCGCCCTAAATGCAGTCTCGTGCCGGTCGGAGTGGCCGTGCGGTTCTAGGCGCTACAGTCTGGAACCGAGCGACCGCTACGGTCGTAGGTTCGAATCCCGCCTCGGGCATGGATGTGTGTGATGTCCTTAGTTAGTTAGGTTTAATTAGTTCTAAGTTCTAGGCGACTGATGACCTCAGAGGTTAAGTCGCATAGTGCTCAGAGCCATTTTGCGGTCTCGTTTACAGATGAAACAAACGTTCCTAGAATGCTCCCAATAAACCGAAGTCGATTAATCATTTTTCCTAACACAATTCTCACATGCTCATTCCATTTCATATCTCTGGCAACCTTACGCCCAGACATTTAAAAAACGTTTCCATATCAAGCAAGGTGTATCTGAGCATTACAGGTTTGTTTTTCCTACTCATCCACATTAGCTTACATTTTTCTACATTTAGAGTTAGCTGCCATTCATCACACCAAATAGCAATTTTATCTAACAAATAAGTCGTTTTGTATCATCCTACAGTCACTCAACTTCGACACCTTACCATACACCACAGCATCATCAGCAAACAACTATAAATTGCTGCCCACTATATCCGCCAAATCATTTATGTATGCAGAGTATAATAGCGATCCTGTCGCACTACCGTGAGGTATTCCTGGGTATACTCATGTCTCTGATGAACACTCGCCGTCGAAGACAGCATACTGGGTTCTTCAACTCACTCGCGTAGCTACTAACCTTATTTAACAACCTGCAATGGGGCACCACGTCAGACACTTTCTAGCAATTTAGAAATATGGACTCTGCCTGTTCTTCATCCATAGTTCGCAGTGTATCATGCGAGAAAAGGGCAAACTGAGTTTCGCACAAGCGATGCTTTCTAAAACCATGCTAATCTGTGGAAATAAGCTGCTCGGTCTCAAGAAAATTTATTGTATTCGAATTGAAAATATGTTCAAGGATCCTGCAGAAAACTGATGTCATGGGTTTTAGTATTTAATTTTTCGGGTGCTGTTCTTTCTCCCTGCTTATACACAGGCGTCACCTACGCTTTTTCCCAGTCGCCCGGGACGTTGCACTGGCCAGAAGTTCGTCTAGTCGTGCAATAATGTTTTTTTCCCCCTCCACAATTCGATTCAGTAACTAATTTGTTATTGGATCTACCCATCCAATCTTCAGCACCTTTGAAGCACCGTATTTCAGAACCTTCTATCCTCACCTTGTGTGAACAGCTTATTGTTCACTTTCACACCTGTACAAGGCGCCGAGACAAATGCTTACAGAGAAGCCTTCACTTCTTATCACTGACATATTTATCTTTTTCAGAAAATATTTTCTTGCTACTTAACATTTTCCATTTTATATCCTCTCTACTTCGGTTACGATCAGTTATTTACTGCCCTAATAGCAAAACTCATTCACTACTTCTAGTATGATATGACAAATGCCAGAAACGGAACACTATGGAACATTCTTTTAGCCAACATTAACCCTCGCCATATCAAGGAGGGGCGGGGAGAGGGGAGGGGGAGGTTACTTTATGCCCGCATTTTGAAAATATTCTAATCTAGTCCCATACTTTGTAATTTAAAATTTTGAGAAAGGTTATTGTGTTTAGTCTTTTCTTATAACAGATTCCGTAATTGTTATGAATTTTTTGGTAAAACGTAATCAAAAAATTTAAGTCGTAGTGCTGAATGAGATTTTTCGCAGCTAACGTCACTATCATAATTTCGAGCTCAGGACCCTTCTTACACATCTAAACATCGCTAAAAAGTATGTTGTGAATAAAACTCAACGACAATTAAAGAAATTTGTGTTCTTGAAAATGTTTGTACGATGATGATAATGTCCCTTTCCTCCCTGTGTGCACATATTGGGGAATGGGTTGGTGTTGTTAATATCGTGGTAAAAGATATTTCCGATTTCAAGACCCTATTTATACGTCAGTACCTATTTATCAAAGGTTTTGTTAATAATGGAATTAGTTTATTTTTTAATTTTTTGTGGTGGGCACAAAGTCCTCCTGCCCACGGTGGTACGCGTTTTCCAAAAAGACGTTGGTATTGCTAGGGTTAAGTAATTACTTCGTGATCACGCACAATACTTCGCTTTCTTCCAACTGTGTTATTTATTTGAGTGTTGCTGATTAACTTAGTCCTGTCTATTGAATCGTGTGTAAGTCCTGGAAGCAATGATCTTGTATTCAAAAACGTAGCGTACATGTGGTGATCGAACTTTGGATCTAGTGGGATCATGAAAAGGGTGTATTAATAAAATAGTATTAGCTAGTCCAATTTAATTCGTGAAGAGAGGAAAGTAATCTAAAACCTCATTATTTTATTGCACTAGACCGTAAGTAAAGATTGACCCGTCCGTTACCAGCCCAAAATTTTCCTGAGAAACCGGCTAATAATTTGAAAGATCAACCTAAAAATAAACAATAATGTACTGAATAATCAAAAGTCTACATTTATTGCTTGTAATATGACTAACTCTTTTGCATGAGATCTAGATCGCTGTTTACGTATATTCCACGTAAACCTGAACTTCTAATGCAATGGGAGGTATATTTCGTAATCCAAAATCGCTAAAATTTCTCGTAATCCGGAAGTATTACGTTATACAACACCAGCATTGTTTTTGTGATACAGCATCGACTGTAGTAGCAACAAGTCGTAAGCAGTAGAGGTACCTTCTAACGACCCACACTCCTGCCTCGCTGCCTTTAGCTTCGCTCCCACTCCTAAATAAACCCAAACTTACTTTTTCTCAAATTGTTCTCCCAGGTTATAAAATATTCCTTCGGGAATTTTACCCCACTGGTCGCTCAGAGTTGGATAATTTAATCTGGTGAACATTGCTGCTTCAATTTTCCTCCCACCGGCCAGTCAGACTGGGCTTGTCAAAATAGACAGCGCACCTAGTGCTGGTGTCCCTCATGGACCTTTTTGTGTTCTCATAGATATTTGGGTTTTACACATTTAGTTAAGCTGTTGTGATCTCGTCTGTTCCCGTATCTCTGAAATGCTGCTCAGTTATCTCTATCTGTTGTGTAGATGCTGTGGATCTATGACAGCCTCACAATTCGCACTTGCTTCAAAAAACGGTTTGGTGTCACAGAACTCTCTGAACGACTCAACACGTCTAGTCCAAGGCCTCTGTGGGATACGTCCGCCAGAGGCGTAACTCTAGAAACTACCGTTTATGTTATCTTGTTGAACTTGAACTCGCTTGCAATTTCTCCTCCTCTCAAGTACGATCGACCTTTATGACGTGTTATACCGTATGCGATAAGTCATAACATATGTTACTACACTGGGATGGACATGTTTAGACCTAGCGGAAGGTGCTTACTAGTGGGTGCTGTGATGACAGTGATATTCAGTGGACGTAGCTTTTGTCATTAAGTTGCATTTCTTCGAATGGACTCTGAGCTTTAGGTGTTTAATGCAGGTGTTTTATAGTAAAAGGAAAGAGCGTGATACATTCTCTTAACAGTTACTTGACCTTTCGTGCTGCAGTTCCTAAAGCAAGGATCTTTCGTCGTGGCCTGTAGAAAATTGGATCGATAAGTTGTGCTGTCTTGCTCAGAGCCACGACGTGGATGAGTCGAATGTGTCTCAGTTGTACTACAGTAGATCCCGTCTGAAAATGTCAATATACAAGTAATCACCAAGCTACCGCAAGAATGAAATCAAATTACATCTTCATTTACTGAAATTTTGTAGAAAGCATGCCACTGATATTAAAAGTTGTAATAGTAGCAAAAGGAGACCCTGCCCTCTACTAGTTTAATGATCGTCATCTTTTGAAAGTTCAGGAATGTCTGGCTATATACGTTTTGCCACATTTTTTTTTTTGTCTCCGCTACACTATTCTTGATTACTTCCTTAGTTACAGATACGCAGGTCGTGCGTAATAGTAACATAGGTCGTCTGTGTGCAGGTCAATAGTCGCTCTGACGATGTATTCTATGCTGCTGAGCGTGGGCATCCTCGACGTGCATCCCTTCATCACGGTGTCAGTACAGGGCGTGGCGCAGCTCTTGGCGATAATCGTGGTACACTGCTACGTCTCTCGCATGGGCCGTCGCTGGTCCTCCGTGGCAGCCCTGCTGCTGTCTGGCTTCGTGAGTGCTGCCATAGCACTGCTTCTCTACGGTGAGCCATGTGTTATATTTTGTTGTGAAAGAGCGTTTATCACAGTGTCAGAATTTTTATATTTGAGGAAACAAGTATTTGGGTTATTATTATTCCCGAACTGACGCAGACGAACAAAATTGTCGTCTCTGTTTCAGTTGTGCAGACATGGATTATATATCGCCGAACCTAGTTACTTTCTTGAGGACATAAGGGTATTTCCTCTTAGATTCTCCTCTCGTACTTAGATTTCCTTCAGTGACTGTAATTGATTTCCATGTATATTGTTTGGTGACCTACTTCGGAAATGAACAACAATTAGGTGAAGTTGATGAAGTAAGATTTTATCTGAAACACTTTTTATTAATGAAGAGTGCTACTTCCGTTTATACATCGCATATATAAACGTACATCCTGAATATTTCTGTGTGCCACAACTACACTCTGAAATTACTGGAGAAGAGAGTAGCTACATTTACATCTTCACCAGGCTGTGGCTCACGCAGTAGTGACGTGTTTGGCCTTTTTATTTGCTGCGCTTTCTGAAAGATATACTTTGCGTCAGAGATAAACTTTATGTTATTTCTTTAACACACTGACGCTGTTTGAGTATACGGTTGCAGTATTCATGTGCTGTACAGTAATCTATACTCTCATAGAATATAGAAGTACAGAAGAATATACAGTAACACGGTAGAGCAGGTATGCAATTGGCATTGGTGGCTAAATTCGACCTCGAACTTGTTTCGTTGGATTCCCACAGTCCACTTGATGATGCTGCCATTGGAAACCACCAAAGCAGGTTGGGGACTCCCCCAATAGGCGGCACTGTAACCGGTGGCCATCTTCCTCTACTAGTTCAATATCTGGTGTCAAAATACCCTCCACAGCCTTCTCCTCCAATCATAGCCCACTATTTTATTGTCGATTAATGTGAAACAGCCTATCACGACATACGCCAGAGCTGGCCGTCTTGTTCTCTGTACCCAACTCAGTGACGAATGAAATTGAATATTTGTACACCACCTGATGGAGGGCGCAATGTAATCTCAAATTAACTGTGTCTATACTTTCTGTATTATTTATCAAAATGCGTAAAGATATTCACAGTACTGTTGTAAGTTACAGGTTATAGTGGACTTGACTCCTAAACACGACCGTAGGCTCGTTTCATTCCATATCTACAAAATGTATGCATTATGTTTCAGAAATATGAATTGACATTACTGGTGTATCCTGCATAAATTTTCACTTTGCTGTGGTGTGTATGCCAACACGTAATCACCTATCTTCAAAATTGTACATATGTTCTCCTGCAGAGCTCGCAGGACTAGCACTTCGGGACGAAGGGATAATGCGAAGACTTAGCTTAGCCCCAGACTGAATTTTCAGTCTGCAGCGGGCCGTGTACTGATGTGAAACTTCCTGGAAGATTAGTTTTAATCTTCCAGCAAGTATCAGAGCACATTTCATTGTAGAGTGCAAGTTCGGTCTGGAAACAATCCCCCAGACTATGCCATGTCTTCTCAGTAGTTCTAGTCCTGCAAGGTGAGATGGAAAACTTTTGTGAAGTTTGAAAGACAGAAGTTGAGATAATGATGGAAGTTCATCTATGAGGGTGAGTCGTGATTCGTGCTTGGATAGTTCCGTCGGTACAGCAATTACCCATGAACGACAAAGTTCTCAGATTCAAGTTGTGGTGTGGAATACAGTTTTAATCTACTAGCAAGTTTCTCTGCTGGTGTAGCTTACAGATTAAGATACATTCGATGCCCTTCAACACTAAACTGGTGATCGCTCGATGCCTCAGAACATGTCCTACCAACCGATCCCTTCTTCAAGTCAAGTTGTGCCACAAATTTCTCTTCTCCTCAATTCTATTCAATACTTCATCATTAGTTATGTGATCTACCCATCTAATCTTCAGCATTCTTCTGTAGCACCACATTTCGAAAGCTTCAATTCTCTTCTTGTCCAAACTATTTATCGTCCATGTTTCACTTCCATACATGGCTACACTCCATACAAATACTTTCAGAACTAAACATCATCTGTACTATTTTTCTATAACAGCACAAAACAAGAGTGGCTCACTTATTGACACTACTGATCTACGTTTGGGTTAAAGTTCACTTGTTGGGGACTGACATAGGATATTCCACAGTGGAAACTACATGAAACTTCGACGACATAACAAACAGAGCAGTGGTTTTAAAATATTATTTTATTACATTCGCATAGATAAGAAACGAGGGCAGCGCTGATTTTAACTACCCACTTTCAACCACATTTCAAAGTCAGCTAAACTTTACAGTGACAAGTAATAACTTTATTTTGAAGTATAAAACGTTTGTCATCTTCTGTTGATAATGCTAACTCCTCCTGTGGTACAATGGAAAATGTATGCAACCTGCACCGAATTTCATATTCAACAGTCGATTCATCAACATTATTTCACATTACTTTGTGTAGGCGGAAATGAGGCTTACTATGCTTTCAGTTAACTTTCAACGAGTTATTAAAGTCAGTCAAACGTTATACGACCCCATGTTATGCTATTAACTTTATCTCGGAGTACAAAAAATTTGTTAGGAGAATTTCATGCGTCTGTAAAAACTTCCACAGCAATAATTTAGAGAAGCGTCTTGCCGAGAACCCCAGAAAATTCTGCTCCTGCGTAATATCACCAAATGTGTCGAAGGTTTCTGTCCAGTCGCTCGTCGTCAACTCTAGTGTGGTATTAGAAGTTAATAAAAGGAAATATGAAGTCTTAAGTAGGCGTTTAAAAAAGCATTCAGGCGGGAGGATCATATAGACAAACCATCGTTTGGCCGTCGCACAGATTTCCGTATCGAGGACATAGAAATAGCTATCCGTGGCGTTGAGATCTGAAAGAGTTGAAAGCAAATAATTCACCACTTCTGGGCGAAATGCCAGTACGGTTTTACAGAGATTACGCTGCAGAATTGGCCCCTTATTTGGCTCACATTTATCGGAAATCTGTTGCCCAGCACCAAGTCCCAACTGACTGGAAAACAGCGAAGAGGATTCCTTTATGTAAGAAAGGTAAAAGGACGGACCTGCAAAATTACAGGCCCATATCCTTGGTATGCCGTAGAATTCTTGAGGATTTTCTCACTCGAATATAATAAGCGTTTGGATTTAGATTCAAAAATGGTTCAAATGGTTCTGAGCACTATGGGACTTAACATCTGAGGTCATCAGTCCCACTAGAACTTAGAACTACTTAAACCTAACAAACCTAAGGACATCACACACATCCATGCCCGAGGCAGGATTCGGACCTTCGACCGTAGCGGTCGCGTGGTTACAGACTGTAGCGCCTACAACCGCTCGGCCACATCGGCCGGCTTTGGATTTCGAAAGCATTGCTTGTGCGAGACAGATTTACCTGTTCTCAGACGAAACCCTGCGAACAATGGATGAAGGGCAATAGGTTGATTACATATTCGTAGATTTCTGGAAAGGATTTGACCGGTGCCCCGTTGTAAACAGTTAACAGAGGTCCGAGCATATGGAATAGGCCCTCACATATGTTAAGCGCTCGAACACTCCTTAAGTAACAGAATCCAGTAGTTGTCGTCGACGGCGAGTGTTCATCAGAGACAACGGCGTCGACACCAGTGCCCCAGGTAAGTGTAATTGTTCTCTATAGACGTGAACGATGTGATGGATACGGTAAGCAGTAATCTGCAACTGCTTGCTCATCGCACTGAAGAATGTGATAAAATGTCGTCGTAGTGTGACTGCAGTAGGATACAGGACGACTTAGACAGAAAGTCTGTTTGGTGTGATGAAAGGCTGCTTGCTCTAAATTTAGAAGAATGTAATTTAATGCCGATAAGGAGAAAAAACAATCCTGTGATGTTCGAATACAGTATTAGTGGCGTGCTGCTTCACACAGTCACGTCGATTAAATATCTAGGCGTAACGTTGCAAAGGAATATGAAAAGCAACGAGCACTTAATGATGGTAGCAGGGAAGGCGAATCGTCGACTTTGGATTATTGCGATAATCTTATGGAAATGTAGCTCATATACAAAGGAGATCGCATATAGAACAGTTCTGCGATCCATTTTTGAGCACTGCTCGAGTGTTTGAGATCACCGCAAAGTTTGTGTAAAAGAAAGACATCCTATCAGTTCAGAAACGCACTGTTAAATTTGTTACTGGTTGGTTCAATCAACACGCGAGTCTCAAGCGGATGCCTCGTGAACTCAAATCGGATTCCATGGAGGGAAGTCTACGTTCATTTCGTGAAACACTGTTGTCGAAGTTTAGAATGTAGGCATTTACAGCTGACAGCTAAACGATTCTACTGCCACCAGTTACGTTTTGCGTAAGGACCGGAAAGACAAGACAAATTAGGCCTCATACGGAGGCATGTAGGCAGTAGTTTCTCCCTCGCTCCATTCGCAAGCGGAACAGGTAAAGAAACGAGTAGTAGTGGTACTTGGGAACCTCCGCCATGCGCCTTATGATGACTTGCGAAGTAGGTATGTATATGCAGACGCATATTTATCATCTACAGTTGATAATGCTAAGCTATGCTATTACACGGCTGCAACTACATGACACTTTTATGAAATAACATTATGTACAGTAGTTTTAACATCTACATTTAATACACATTTGTATGGATAAGATACTTTTAGCTAACAAATTTCAACTACTTTTTAAAACCAACCAAACATTGTAGTGAACCCCTGCTAGGGTATGGCCATTTCCTGCTGACATTGCTGAATTATGCTGTCTGAGACCCAGAACAAAGATCGGGATTAACTTTAGGTTGGTTCAAATGGCTCTGAGCACTACGCGACTTAACTTCTGAGGTCATCAGTCGCCTAGAACCTAGAAGTAATTAAACCTAACTAACCTAAGGACATCACACACATCCATGCCCGAAGCAGGATTCGAACCTGCGACCGTAGCGGTCACGCGGTTCCAGACTGAAGCGCCTTTAACCGCACGGCCACACCGGCCGGCGATTAACTTTAGGAAAATACGTGGAAGGGTGACCCAACTTGATGCGTTATTTATGATTCACAAACAAATTTTCTTATTTAATAACAATTCTATGACAAGCCAACTAACAGTTACCAAAATTCTTGCCAAATACATACAGATCGTCAAGGTTTTTAAATTAAAATCACGATGCATAAGGACATTTGCATTATACATAAAATTATAAAGGGTACTCTAAGAACATCTCAACTGTGCAATACAATGGTGGCCCGGTCACAAGCAGTTGATTAAATAAACATGCAGCGGCACTCTGCCCCCGCGACTAGCATCACAGCTGTGGGCTAATCCCACAACAGGACTTGAATGTAAGTTCAACAGACTTTAAATAAAAGGTACTGAAATGCATACACCTCCACTGGGTATTCCGGTATTATGTAGGCAAGTTACGGTAAAAACAGAAGTAAACAGCTGGACTTCACCGATTGGCCACATGCGTGTTACGCATAAATCAAGTTAATTAGTTAAATAAAGTACCGGGCTCCATAAACACTGTTAAAATGTTAATGATAAATAAACCCTCTTTTCAAGCAATCAAGAAACTCAGTGATCAGTTTACCCATAGTCTTTCATCACACGCCCACAATGACGTTACAATAATAGAAACAGTGAGTAAACTACTTCCTAACCTGGCGACACCCCAACTGCAGCACGATATCAAAATAATGACAGTAAACTAATCAGCTTGAGTCTGAAGCGGGAGATCCACAGAAGCGCGCCTGACCCGCCAACACCTAGGCCTTGTGCGATGACGAGAAAGCCGCCGAAGATGAAGAAAAATGCGTCCATGCCTCCGGACCAACAGGACAGCAATGCGTCATCCGCTGCCGATACAAAGCTCTGAATATACACTAAACAACTAACAACAAACAAGTTTGACAGAAATTAACATACACAGCAGTACTTTAACGGCCAATTAAAGATTATTTTCAAGGAAACCATTAAAACTTCAGTATGGGAATACGCCAGTCATAGTATTCCAAGTGGACCTTCCTAGAAATGTCAAGAAATAATGTAGAAAGTCATCATAAAAAAATATTACGTAATAATTCAAAGAAGATCAAATAAGTCAAACTATACCTCTCCTTGACAGCTAAACTCATGGTAGCAACGATCAACGCAGCAGGAAAACGCCTGCCGCAACGCTCAACAGTTTCAGCTTAGGGACTAATTGACGCTGAAATTTGGATACCCACAAAATGGTAGACTGTAGGTTAAAATGTACAACTATAACCCGAAAGGCTCCTCAGCTCAGTAAGAGTGCGCACACACTCACATGACACACAAGTGCATACCTTTAGGCTGAGTGCCAAATAAGATCTACAACAAACAGAAGTTACAATCAGTAGTATCACATACTCAATGATAAACTATGGTTTCAAGTAACAGATTCAAATCTCAAAGTACTAGCTTGTCGCTTACAGAAACCTCTAGAGTGACACACACTGTCCGAAGAGAGGTCACTGAAAGGCATTATGGAACTGGATTTCTGGCCAGCTCACACCGGGGCAGAATGAACAGTCTTTAAGCACAGTACTTAATGAACAGTCTTCGTACACAATTTCAAATAAATGCCAAAGAGTTCAATAACTTTAGGACCCTAGGTAGGCGTCGGATAATACTGCCCACCTGCTCGTAGCTGCTAACAAGTTGTCTTATACATCTCGGCGTATTTAGCACACGATGACTGACTGACGCTCTTCGTAATCAGGTTGCACACGACGAGCGCCTCTCCTCGCCAGCTAGCTCATGGTAGCAACCGTTAACGCGGAAGGAAAACGTTGGCCGCAACGGTCAACGGTTTAAAGTCGCTGCAATCGCCAGGATACCGAGCACTCAAGCACACCCGTCCTATTCCGTGTCCCACACCCCACTCACTACCACTCATCTCCAGACGGAACACATCACCAAGCAAAGATGTTACGACGAGGGCCGGAATCGATGGAACAAATGGAGCCAGTAGGATCGCGCGCGCCCTCACAGAAGCCGCCACGGCTCAGTGTCGCATAGTGCAAGCCGGCATCAATACACTTAGACACTCTCCCATAGAGTCCGACATACCACCCATTCTGTAAGTAAAAATCTTGTAATTGTGACATAAAGCCATGCAGGAAGAATGCGACATGTTAATTCTACAATTGAAGCTCTTCCACATGAAACTGTCTATTCCTGCTCCATTTCGTTGTTCACAACACATTGCTGTTTTCTTGGCATTCTCGTAAACAGAAATCATCGTCCGATCTATAGTAATGAGACATCTCTATTTTGTTAAAAATTCCAATAAAATTTTGCGTTAGATACAGATCCATCAAGACGAAGTTGTTGCAGTATCCCCAGGCAGTTCATCAGAAGAACTTGCCACTTACATACGACCTGATGTATGTGCAGCCCTCAACACTGTAATAATAAAACTAAGACACATGTCAGTTTGAATATGTCAGCAAGTCTCAAATTGTAGGAGACGTTGCTGACTAAGGATATACACAAATCTCAGCAAAATCGCTCTGACGTCATATGCATATGCATGCAATTTGACACCCGTTATTGATTTTCCTACTCGGGTGGTAAAGGATAGCAGCTCACTGATAGATAACTTCTTTATAGACCAAGATAAGTTTAACCAGATAAATGCTCAGCCTGTTGAGAATGGTCTTTCTGATCATGGTGCACAGCTAGTTACAATATATGACATAGCTCCATTCAGCAATACTAAACAGTCCTCCAAAGTAGTACGTTCAGTCAACGATTTAACAATTGCAAATTTCAGGGAAAGCCTACAGCAGTTAGACTGGGATGGGTCTGAGCACTATGGGACTCAACTGCTGAGGTCATTAGTCCCCTAGGACTTAGAACTAGTTAAACCTAACTAACCTAAGGACATCACACACATCCATGCCCGAGGCAGGATTCGAACCTGCGACCGTAGCGGTCTCGCGGTTCCAGACTGCAGTGCCAGAACCGCGCGGCCACTTCGGCCGGCTAGACTGGGATGAGGTGTACCGTGAACCTGATGCCAATTTAAAATATAATTTATTTCATGACATTTTTGTAAATGCATTTGAAAACTGCTTCCCCAAGAAAATAGTTAAATATACTCGTAAGAAACCTTGTAACAAACCATGGCTTACTAGGGGTATAAAAATATCTTGTAACCGGAAAAGGGAAATGTATCTGACAGCAAGAAAGAGTAGTGACCCAGAAACTATCAAAAATTATAAAAACTACTGTGTTATATTAAGAAAAGTTATTAAAAAATCCAGGAGTATGTGTATCATGTCTGAATTCAGCAACTCTGATAATAAAATTAAAACAATTTGGAATATTATTAAAAGAGAAACAGGTCAACCAAGAGCAGAGAAAGACAGTATTACCATCAAATTGAATGAAAACTTTATGAACAAAACGTCAGAAGTTGAAAATGTTTTTAATAATCATTTTCTAAATGTTGTGGATATAGGATCCAGGTGTTCATTAGAAGATGCTAGGCTGTTAATGGAAGAGGCCATACCTATGCAATTTGATACAATTGAAATCTGACCCACTTCTCCCTCTGAAATTAGGAAAATAATAAACTTGCTTAAAAGCAAAAACTCACATGGAATTGATGGCATTTCCAGCAAAATACTAAAAGCTTGTTCTCAACAGATAAGTAAGATTCTCAGCCACCTGTGTAATAGCTCTCTGGAACAGGGCATTTTCCCTGATAGACTGAAATATGCTATTGTTATACCTTTGCATAAAAAGGGGGATAGATCTGACGTCAACAATTACCGTCCAATCTCCCTTCTAACAGCTTTATCCAAAATTTTTGAGAAAGTAATGTATTCAAGAGTAGCTTCACATATCTGTAAAAATGAAGTACTAACAAAATGTCAGCTTGGTTTCCAGAAAGGTTTTTCAACAGAAAATGCCATATATGCTTTCACCAGTCAAATTTAGAATGATCTGAATAACCGAACACCACCCATTGGGATTTTTTGTGATCTCTCAAAGGCTTTTGATTGTATAAATCATGAAATTCTGCTAGACAAGCTCACGTATTGTGGCATGAGTGGGACAGTGAACAAATGGTTTAATTCGTACCTAACTGGAAGAGTGCAGAAAGTTGAAATAAGTAGTTCTCGTACCATGCAGAGATCAGCACATTCCTCAAACTGGGGAACTATCAAGAATGGGGTTCCACAAGGGTCAGTCTTGGGTCCTTTGTTGTTCTTATTATATATTAATGACTTGCCATTCTATATTCATGAAGAGGCAAAGTTAGTTCGCTTTGCTGATGATACAAGTATAGTAATCACGCCTGAGAAACAAGAATTAACTGATGAAATTGTCAATACTGTCTTTCAGAAAATTACTAAGTGGTTCCTTGTAAACGGACACTCACTGAATTTTGATAAGACACAGTACATACAGTTCCGTACAGTGAATGGTATGACACCATTAATAAATATAGACCTTAATCAGAAGCATATAGCTAAGGTAGAATATTCCAAATTTTTAGGTATGTCCATTGATGAGAGATTAAATTGGAAGAAACACATTGATGATCTGCTGAAACGTTTGAGTTCAGCTACTTATGCAATAAGGGTCATTGCAAATTTTGGTGATAAACGTCTTAGTAAATTAGCTTACTACGCCTATTTTCACTCATTGCTTTCATATGGCATCATATTTTGGGGTAATTCATCACTGAGGAATAAAGTATTTGTTGCACAAAAGTGTGTAATCAGAATAATAGCTGGAGTCCACCCAAGATCATCCTGCAGACATTTATTTAAGGATCTAGGGATATTCACAGTAGCTTCTCAGTATATATACTCTCTTATGAAATTTGTTATTAACAACCAAACCCAATTCAAAAGTAATAGCAGTGTGCATAACTACAATACTAGGAGAAAGGACGATCTTCACTATTCAAGATTATATCTAACTTTGGAACAGAAAGGGGTGAATTATACTGGCACTAAAGTCTTTGTCACTTACCAAATAGTATCAAAAGTCTGACAGATAACCAACAAGTATTTAAGAAGAAATTAAAAGAATTTCTGAATGACAACTCCTTCTACTCCATAGAGGAATTTTTAGATATAAATTAAGAAAAAAAAGAAAAAAACCAAAACAAAAATATTAAAAAAATAAAAAAAATAAAAATAAAAAATAAAGAAAAACAAAAAACACAAAAAATAAAGTTGTTATATTAACCTAATTATGTCATGTATTGGAAAATTCGACTCGTTCCACATCATTACGAAATATCGTATTCATGATCCATGGAACTAGTATTAATCTAATATAATCTAATCTAAATCTAGTGAGAAGAGAGCTGGAGGACAGGAGGGAGGCTGCAGTTAACATAAACCACAAAATTTTGTCGGAATTTTTTAAAAAATGGGAAAGTCTCCTTGAGTAGTGTAAATGCAGTCAGAGTTACTTTCGCATTTGTTCAACAATTCCTCATAAACCCCCGATCGATTTAAACCAAATTTGGTACATTTACTATATAGTGCATGCAAAGTAATACTGTGAGGGTAAGAATCACCCACATCCCATATGGCCAGGAGTGGGGGTGAAAAAGTGTTAGTAATATCTGATATCAAAATGATGGCATGTTGCACTGGTAGTATCAGAATGTGTACCACTGGACATGTGTGTTGACAGAGACAGCTGAGTAGAGAGAGGGGGATGCGGAACTGGATAGTGAGCGTAGGAAGGGGAGAGAAGGAGATGGACAGATACAGGTAGAAGTAGGAGATGGACATAGAGAGGTGGAAGGAGATGGACAGAGGGAGGGGGGATATTGACACAGTGAAGGAAATGTATGGACAGAGAGGTGGAGGATATGTGAACAGAGAGGGGTGAAGGAGAGTGAGGGGGAGGAGGGGGTGCACAGACAGAGAGAGAAAGGAGGGGATGAACAGAGAGGGAAAGAGGAGCCGATAGACAGTGGCTGATGACATGTACAGAGAGAGGGGGTGGAAGCAGAAGAGGAAGAGTGAGAGGAGGATACAGGTATACAGAGGATGGGGAGGGAGAAGTAATGTGTAGAAAGGAAGAGGGGGATGAGGAGATGGACATAGAGAGGGGGAGGATGTGAAAAGGGGTGAAGAGGTAGTGGAGAGAGCTAAGGGATACGGACACAGAGACAAAAAGGGGGAGCAGGAGGTGGGTAGGAAGTGTGGGTGGAGGAGGTAGACAGGGAGAGCAGGGGGAAGAAGGGGATAGACAGAGTGGGCGAAGGTTGTATGGACTGAGACTTGGGCGAGGAGGAGATGAACAGAGAAGGAGGTGTAGGACATGTGCAGAGAAAGGGGAAAGGTAGATAGAGAGAGGGGTGATAGGCATAAAGGGAGGAGGAGGAGGTGGATGGGTGGGGTGGGGATGAGGAGATGGACAGATATTGAGAAGATAGGAGGAGATGGGCTGACTGGGGGGCAAGAGAAGGAAAGACAGTGAGGGGAAGGATTGTCCAGACAGAAAGAGGGGGCAAGACAGAGTGGGTGGACAAGGAGATGAACAGAGAGGAGGGAGAAGGTGACAGAGAGAGGGGGGAGGTGATGAGCAGAGGGAGATGGACAGAGAGCAAGGTGGGATGGATAGAGAGAGCGTGAAGGTAAGATATAGAGAGTGGGAGGAGGAGATGGGCCAATGGTGGTGGGAGAATATGTGTGAAAATTAGTGGTGGAGGAAGAGATGTTCAGAGAAAAGGGGGTGGGGTGGACAGAATAAGGAATGAGGAAATGTGGAGGGAGAGATGTAGACAGCAGGAGGAAGATGGGGAGGGGTAGTGGACAGGTTGGGAAAGGAAGAGTGGGGAGAAGGAGATAGACATAGTCAGGACAAGGATGTGGAAAGAGATGTGGGAGGTGGAGATGAACAAAGAGGTGCAAGATATGTATGGGGAAAGGCAGGAGGAGGAGATGGACAGAGATACAAGGAGGAAGAGATGTGTGCAATATATGTGTTGTGTGCCTCTGCAGATGAAGCCGTGGGTTAAAGGTTAGTCAATAACTAATCCTAGCAATATATGTTCTGAAAATACTTGTACAAGAAAGAATTGGCAGGAATGGCCTCATAGAACTTGTCAAGTAACAAAGTAAACAATACGCTGAGAAATTCCGAAGAGACAGAACAATGTTTTTGTCAGTGTCATGGATGGAAGTAGCAATACTGGAACACCATCGTTGTACTCAGGTTTCAAGTTTCTGTAAAACTACAATACTCGTTGAGTTGCAGTTATAATTGGGGCTTGTATCTTAGAAATTTTAAACATACATCAAATCTTTTAGTAAAAATAATCAGTCGAAATCGCTAATGATGATTCATTTCATTACTGATGACCAAACAGCTGACGACTGATTCCTCCCAGCATATTCCGGAGGTCTGTTCGTAGTCTGTAGGGGTCAGCAATAGTGTCATCCTTTGGTCTGAAGATGATTTACTAAGACTTTAACCAGAAATGAAATAAAACTTCATTTGCTATTATCTTGCTATTATGTTCATTAAAATTCTTCCTATTATCTTCATTAAAATAAGATACAGATCGCTGTTGTTCCTAACATGCTTTAAAAATTTTTCAATAAATCGGACAAAATTTGAGCAAAGTGTGTCATATGGGAAAGCTGCGAACGATTCCTAAAAACTAAATGATACGAACTTTCTTTCAGCTTTTATTTACTGAAACAGTACACTGAGTTAGATGACGTTCCCTATAAAAGAGATTTAAAATTGTGTTACGTCCTTTTTAAATATCCAGAGACAGTTTCAGTTTCACGGAAATCTGTTTAAGTGAAGTTACAATCATTACAGAGAAAGATAACATTAAGTAGCGTGTGGATTTGATTAGGTGCATGCCACTCTCAGTAGCTTCCCAAGGAATGTATCTCACATCAAGGGAAACGGCTAAGTGCTGATTTAATATTCCTCGTCCTCCATCGCGGTTGTGACTGTGTCGAGTGATATGGATTCTACAGGACGAAAATTTCAAACCTCTCTGTAGTTCATCCTATGTCGAAGGGGTACAAAATTCTTACATTACGCACCTAAAGTCGTACGAAAATATTCAGTAAGAATCCAAAGAATTTGTATACTTCTTTGTCATAGAACTGATCTTTATTTAATAGTTTTCAGTGAGTATTTTACCTTCGCCCTTGTCATTGAATTGGTGTTCTGTCACTCAACAACCAACGCTGCCCGACTACAATTGCTACTTAGAAAATGTATTTTTCTCCATTTCTTGGATTTTGAACTACCATTTTCTTTTGTTTGTATATCCACTAATTCCCGTGACGACCTTAAGGCGAGCTTTTCCATTCTTATGCTAATAACTCACTTTTCTACTGAGTTGGTTATACGAGGGGCATTTACTAAGTAATGCAATGCATATTTTTCTGAAAGCAGTTTGGTTTTATTCACAATTTCAATACACCATTTTATTGCCCACGCTTTTGGCTACAGAACCTTATTTTTCAACATGATCTACCTTTACTGCGACAGCCTTACGCCACCTTACTCGGAGAGCCTGCATGACCGCGTGGTATCACTCTACCAGTCGACGTCAGAGCCAACGTCTTGCTGCTGCAGTAACCTCCCCATCATTCAAGCGCTCCTTCCCACGGAGTGCATCCTTCATTTGGCCAAACAGATGGAAGTTGGAAGTTACGAGATCCGGGCTGTAGGAGGGATGAGGAAGAACAGTCAAACGAATTTTTGTGATGGGCACTTGAGTGCACAGTTTCTTCAATTTCCTGGGTGTTTGTTTCGTTGTTTCTGCAACAGTTTTGTAACCAGTTTTGTGTACCAAGAAGGGAATACTATTTCTTTGAATTTAAGCCACATCTGGTCTACACTTATATTACTAATTTGGAATGAGTGGAGATTATCTCTCAGGAAGGCGTCAAGTGAACTTTTATCTGCTTTTTTGAATAGGTATATTTTTGGCTTATTTTTCGAGGATTTGGGGATTACATTATTCAGTCTTGCTACGACAGCCCTGTCTTCACTAATCCCTGAATCGGTTTTGATGCTCGTTATTAACTCA
Organism: Schistocerca piceifrons; assembly: GCF_021461385.2. Classification (NCBI taxonomy): domain Eukaryota; kingdom Metazoa; phylum Arthropoda; class Insecta; order Orthoptera; family Acrididae; genus Schistocerca; species Schistocerca piceifrons. Next base: position 638,016,661 of record NC_060140.1, on the reverse strand, counting down.
GGATTATTTGTTGCTAAGAGGTCAAGTGTGTTATCACAACAGTTCACTATTCGCGTGGGCTCATGAACTAACTGCTCGAAATAATTTTCAGAGAATGCGATTAGCACAATTTCGGATGATATTTTATGCGTACCCCCGGAATTAAACATATATTTTCGCCAACATATCGAGGGTAAATTAAAGTCACCACCAAGTATTATCGTATGAGTCGGGTACGTGTTTGAAATCGAACTCAAGTTTTCTTTGAACCTTTCAGCAACTGTATCATCTGAATTGGGAGGTCGGTAAAAGGATCCAATTATTATTTTGTTCCGGTTGCCAACAATCACCTCTGCCCACACTAACTCACAGGAAATATCTACTTCAATTTCGCGACTAGTTAAATTACTTCTGACAGCAACAAACACGCCTCCGCCAACCGCGTTTAGTCTATCCTTTCGGAACACAGTTAGGTTCTTCGCAAAAATTTCGGCTGAGCTTATATCCAGCTTTAGCCAGCTTTCAGTGCCTATAACGATTTGAGCATCAGTGCTTTCTATTAGCGCTTGGAGCTCTGGTACTTTCCCAACGCAGCTACGACAATTTACAACTGTTATACCAATTGTTCCTTTTTCTACGTTCTTCCTGTGTTCAGCCTGCACCCTATGTGACTGAAGCCCTTTTTGTGTTTTCCCGATACCCTCTAACCTAAAAAACCGCCCACTCCATGCCACACAGCACCTACTACCCGTGTAGCCGCCTCCTGCGTACTGTGGAGACCTGATCTATTCAGCGGAACTCGAAACCCAACCACCTTTTGACGCAAGTCGAGGAATCTGCAGCCTACACGGTCGCATAACCGTCTGAGCCTCTTATTCAGACCCTCCACTCGGCTCTGTACCAGAGGTCCGCAATCGGTCCTGTCGACTATGCTGCAAATGATCAGCTCTGCTTTCATCTTGAAGGCAAGACTGGCAGCCTTTACCACTTCTGCTAGCCGCTGGAAACGAGAGAGAATCTCTTCTGATCCAAAGTGACACACATCATTGGTACCGATGTGAGCCACCACCTGCAGTTGGCTGCACCCTGTGCTCTTCATGGCATCCAGGAGGACCCTTTCCACATCTGGAAGACTCCACCCGGTATGCACACGGAGTGCGCATTGGATTTCTTACCCTTCTTGTCAGCCAAGTCCCTAAGAGGCCCCATAACGCCCCTAACGTTGGAGCTCCCAACTACCAATGATCCCACCCTCAGCGATTGCCCGGATCTTGAAGGCTGAGTGGTTTCCTCTGAAACAAGACAGGCGACAGCATCTGGCTCAGCGACAGTGTCAGCCACAGACAGCACCTGGAAGCTGTCTGTCAGACAAACCGGGGAGGCCTTAGGTGCGACCGCCTGGGAAGTCTTTCGCCACCTACTTCGCCCCGGGGCGACCTCCCACTCGACCACAGCCCCAGTGCGAGCAGTAACTGGGTTGGCCACCGGTGAGGACCGATCGGAGGACTCTGACGTGTTGGACGTCCGTTGGATCCCCATGGCCGCCCCACTACAGTGGTGTCCATCCACTGCAGCCTCAAGCTGTGTAACTGAAGCCATCACAGCCTGAAGCTGAGAGCGAAGTGTCATCAACTCGACTCGCATTCGTACACAACAATCGCAGGCCCTGTGCATACTAAACACCGTGGAAAACTAAACTACACAGATAAACGGACTATCGGCACGTGCTGCGCAACTCTATTGTAGAACCTGACGAAAACGCACGAACTATGTCTAGTGATACGTACATATTCAAAAACCTAACTACCGAAGCACTCAGGTGAAACTAAATAATTTGGCCCTGATTTGGAACTTGTAATATGTCACAAAATCTGTTTACTTTCCGACGCAAACTAAAAACGGGACAACTGTGGCTATTAGATATTAAATTTACACGCAGAAACTCAAGAAACTAAACTATTAAAGCACACAGATGATATAATAAAATTAGCTCTTGGTTAGGAGCTCGTAAATGACAAATGCGGTTGCTTGCCTGTTGCTGCGTCTGTTTCGGTCGGCTACTGCTGCCTGACTATACATGGCCCCTTCCAGTAACAAAGTGTGCAGTCGCACCAGTAGTGATAATCAAGGCGGAAAATGATAAACCCATCCAGAATAATGATTCAAAGGTTTCAGACCACTGACATCAAACATTAGCTACAAGGTAATGAAATGCTTATTACCGCCAAGAATGAGAATGCACAACACAAAAAAGTAATCAAAAGTACAGTGGGTGAAGATAAACTCTGCGCGTAACAAACACCACAAATAATCTTTGACAAAATGTGTGATAGGAATGGGAACGGGAATGAATCCCCTTACTTCCCATTGATAGAACTGTTATTTACGGTCTGATTGTGCTGGCCGGGTTGACTGAGCGGTTCTAGGCGCTACAGTCTGGAACCGCGCGGCCGCCACGGTCGCAGGTTCGCCTCGGGCATGGATGTGTGTGATGTCCTTAGATTTAAGTAGTTCTAAGCTCTAGGGGACTGATGACCTCAGACGTTAAGTCCCACAGTGCTCAGAGCCATTTGAACCATACACTCCCTCCACCATCTATGCAACAGAGATTCAGACAATCGGAGCTCTTCCAGCAAAAACGAGGCAGCTCTATGATTACTTTTGACCTCATCAACCACTTCGCCAATGAAATTGAGTTTCACCATTTTCAGTGGGAAATTCATCTTGCTGGTATGAATGTGTGATGTCACTCACATAATTTTTTTCCCAGGGCAACGTCCTGCATTGGCTCACAGAAAAAGAAACTGAGAGATGCGGCGTCAGTCTGGTATGTGAGAGACAAGTTTGTTGTGTGGCCTGCCCGGCGGCACAACTGATTCTTCGAAAAGCCATCTTTACTCTGCCTTTTGTGGCTTACGACCAGCCTCGACTCAAAGGAGACAGGAATTATTGCCTGCCATAAAACTAACTCACGCAGATATGCTGGCTATGTTCACAAACCAAAGTCAGCCTCTTACTAAAATTCATTCTTATTTCCCGTGTATGAGGACATAATAGTTGATAAATAATTGCTTAAAAATAGCTGAAAATAAAGTCTGAGAAGTGAAATGGAGGGTGTCGGAAACAACAACTGCGTTTCCGATGCACAGGCAACTTGCACAGATGGTCTTACGTCGCTTTTTGTGGACTTCTGTTAGGCGGCGAGGAAGCCGGCAGGTACCGCGCCTTTGAGTGGAGGAGTGTTTCAGCACTATCAGCAGAGACGTCCAGTTGTGCAACGAGGTGTTTGGCTGTGATTTGTCGATAACCTTGAATGCGAGTGTTCCAAAATTGCAGGAGCCATCGCTGTGTATGGCCGGCCGGGAAACGGGAGATCACACAGGTTTGCGATACCTTGTTGTGATGATTCAGACGCCTCACCCAACGTTTCATGCGACTTGTTTTTGTTCACTGCCAGGTCTCCGAAGACATTCTGCAATCGCCTATGAATATCTGCGACTTTCTGATTTTCCGCTATAAGAAAATCTGTGCTTGGAATGCACCTCCATTACAGACGTCATTTTGAAGGCCGATACCTATCGGAAATTCAGAAACTAGCCTATAGACGCTGAAGCGGGAATATTCCACGACGTCCCACGATAGATTCTGCATTTTTTCTACAGAAACTGACTGAGAAAAAAATGTGTTGCATTACTTACTGAACGCCCCTGATAGTATATCACTAGCTTCTCAGTAGCAGCAGCTCGGTCTAGCTGCGAAACTTTACATAACTTATCTTGAGACTGTTTCGTTTCCTCGTACTTCTTTGTAATAAAAAAACCTATTATTTTCATTTTTTAATGAAGCTTCATGTTTCTAAAGAATATACTACCAATATCGGACGGCCTACTCGTATAGCGGCTAACAGCATGCTAGCTTGCGAGAAACGACGGTGAACCGATACGAATCGAATCTGCGCAGTGGATTGACGAGCATGGCTTAGCACCAGCTAGCCTCAGTATGCTTCTTAGGCGGTTTCCCACTCTTGTTTGGAGAAATACCGTGATGGTTGCCATTTGCCGTCTCAGTCAATGCGACAAACAAGCAGTTAAAAAAAATCAAATGTTCAAATGTGTGTGAAATCTTATGGGACTTAACTGCTAAGGTTATCAGTCCCTAAGCATACACACTACTTAACCTAAACTATCCTAAGGACAAACACACACACCCATTCCCAAGGGAGGACTCGAACCTCCGCCGGAACCAGCCGCAAACAAGCAGTTAAAAAACGATCACACACAACGGAGTTTATGTAATTCACAGAGAAGTGGTGCACTCAACTTCTCACTCTTAGGTAACTGTCGACTGTGGCGTCAGGAGAGACATCCGGCAGTATAGCTAAAAAAATAAATTTGACAGAAATTGCTCACAGCGGAAATTGGCCTACACGGCGTGAATTTCAACGGAAGGAAGATAAAGACTAGTAGTAAAATTAGGCGCATGAATTGTTCCTAGTAGTTATTTTATGGTGTTGGAAACGGATTTAATTTTCCCGCTGTGACCAGTTCCGTGTGCTGTGCCTTCACAGTTCATGCTCCTGGGATCGCGGTAATGGCGGTGCTCGCCGTACTACAGTTCGTCGCAACAGCCGCAGGTGCGACAGCGAACCTGCAGAGCTTAGAAGTGCACCCGACGTGTGTGCGCCAGATCACAACCAGCCTTGAGATGTCTGCCATCGGCCTCGTGATTTCGCTGATGCCTTACGTCATATTTACGGTAAGTAGATCAATGATAAACGCTAAACTTTGGTTTTCTGTCGCAGATTGCACTGCAGATTTAGGGAGGAGATGACAAAATAGACAGTTATCATTTTCTTCATCTTCTTACATTTGTCGTGAAGTATTCTCTAATGTGACAAATGGTGCAAACCTAAAATCTCTAGGTTGAGGAAACATGGATGTTGTGCAAAGAATATAACACATACTGTTTATTCTTACTGTGGAGTAAAGTAAATACAGCGTCGTTGGGCTAATGCAATATTAAAAATGTAATTAATACAGGGTGGGGCAAATAAAAGAGGCCCGGAGAACAGAGTTCCAGGGTAAAAAGGGACACAGCAAAGGAAATACGGACTAACCTGACTATAACATGTGCCGAAAGTGATCTCCTTTCGTACCTGGGTACTTCTGGGCCGCATTCAACAAGTTGCTAAAGACAGATCGAAGCGGGACTGCTGGAATTTCTACAGTCTCATTTGAAATGTTCTGCTGCACTTCTTGAAGACTATGAAGACTGTTGCGATACACCTTAGACTCGAGGGCTCCCCACGCAAAGTAGCCGCACGCTGACAGATCAGGTGATCTGGTGGCCAACTATGGCCGCGACCAGACTGACCTCTGATGAAACTCTGTCTGGCGTGAAAATAGTGTAAGTGTGTACTAGGTTTGGCCGGCTATATGGACAGTTGCTCCATCCTGTCGGAAGTAGCTGTAGGTCTTTTCCTCCTCCATTAATGCTGCCACAAATTGTTTCAAAATGTTGGCAAAGTAACGCACCGAAGTGAGCGACTGATGAAGAAGATGGGACCAATAATGCAGCGAGCGGACAATGTACACCAAACCACAACTTTCTGAAAATGCAACGATGTTTCGTGGAAGTTACGTGGATTCTCCTCTTCCCAGAGCGTATGGTTTTGTGAGTCGACATAACCACTCAGGTGAACCCAGGCTTCATCAGACATAAAGAACAGATCTATGTCCAAGCCATTCATTGTTGTCTCAGTGAACAGCCGCTCACAAAACTGGAGGCGCTGAGGAGCATCTTCTGGCCTTAATGCATGTGAAGTCCACGGGAAGTATTCATAAGCATGATCTGCGTAATATGCCAGACTCCTGCGACAGGCGTCCGATTGATTTGGTACAACTCCGATGAATTTTCTGGTGAACTGCAGCCACATCTTGTGATGTCTGGTCGAAGTAGAGAGGATATAAAATGTAGACTGGCAATGGCAAGGAAAGCGTTTCTGAAGGAGAGAAATTTGTTAACATCGAGTTTAGATTTAAGTGTCAGGAAGTCGTTTCTGAAAGTATTTGTGTGGAGTGTAGCCATGTATGGAAGTGAAACGTGGACGGTAAATAGCTTAGACAAGAAGAGAAGCTTTCTAAATGTGGTGCTACAGAACAATGCTGAAGATTAGATGGGTAGATCACATAACTAATGATGAAGTATTGAATAGAATTGAGGAGAAGAGAAATTTGTGGCACAACTTGACTAGAAGAAGGGATCGATTGGTAGGACATGTTCTGAGGCATCGAGCGATCACCAGTTTAGTGTTGAAGGGCAGCGTGGAGGGTAAAAATCGTAGAGGGAGACCAAGAGATGAATACACTAAGCAGATTCAGAAGGATGTAGGTTGCAATAGGTACTGGGAGATGAAGAAGCTTGCACAGGATAGAGTAGCATGGAGAGCTGCATCAAACCAGTCTGTGGACTGAAGACCACAACAACACCAAGAACATGAACAAGCGAAGGAACAAGTACTGAAGCGTACTGCAGCTTCCGTTGGTACACTCTGAAGATGGACGGATGATATACGGCTGAAATGTTAGAAAAAGAAAAAAGAAAATTTATGCGGCTGCGCTCTCAAAATTTAGTGGATGAGCTAAGTAAGCTTCGTGGTAGACATTTAAAATAGTAAGTACCATGTGTATAGCTAAAATATACAAGCTCAGTCTATGAATAAACACACTGGACTCATAATTTGTTTCTTCATAGAGCGAGCATAATACTTACAATTTTAAATGTAAACGACGAAATTTACGTGGCTCATTTTTATGACCTTATCATTTTTATATAATACATTATTACATCCTACTTGATACGATTAACAAACTGTGTACTCAGGTCTGTAGACGCTTAATACGTACCGAAGTTATTTTCTTCATTTAAGTGAAATATTGTCATCAGTGACGTGAATAAAACATATAAATATATTCTTGGATCACTGGAAAATCTTACTGCTACAGTGTCGCAACTATTAGTGACATACATTCGATACTCACAAGCTTCTTATCAGATAAAATGCGAGTACTCGCATCAATAACGATACGCTACTGTCAAAAACAAAATAACTAGGGATGAAAAAGAAGTCAGTCGATTCTCTTATTTTTTGAGTTATCAGTCTTCTGGCTGGTTTTATGCGGCCTGCCAAGAATTCCTCTCCAGCGCAGACTTTTCCATCTCAGAGTAGCACTTGCAATCTACGTCCTCAGTTATTTGCTAGATGCACTTCAATCTCTGTCTTCCCAACAGATTTTATTCTCTGCCGTGTAATCTAGTACCATGGAGGTTATGTTATACCCTAATGTCTTTACAGATGTCCTATCATCCTGTCCCTTTTTCTACTCAGTGTTTTCCCTATATTCCTTTCATCGATGATTCTGTGGAGAACATTCTCATTTCTCATCTTATCAAACCATATAATTTTCAACATTCTTCCGTAGCACCACATCTCATATGCTTCGATATTATTCTGTTCTGGTTTGTCCACTGTCCGTGATTCACTACTATGAAATGCTGTGCTCCAAACATGCGTTCTCAGAAATATCGTTCTCAAATTAAGGCATATGTTTGATACTACTAGAAATCTTTTGGACAGAAATGCCTTCTTTGCCTTGAGAGTTTGGCTTTTATGTCCTCATTGCTTAGTCCATCATGGGCTATTTTGCTTGCAAGATTGCTGAATACGTTAATTTCATCTACCAATTTTGATGTTGAGCTTCCCGCTGGTCTCTTTTCTGCTGTTTCTCATAATTTTCGTCTTTTTCCACTACACTTTCAATCCACATTCTGTATGTATTAGACAATACATTCCATTCAACACATCCATCTCCATTTCCACAGAAATTTGCTATGTGATCAGCAAGTCTTATCATTGATATCCTTTCACTCTGAATTTTAATCTCAACCTAGAACCTTTCTTTTATTTCCGTCATTGCTTCTTCGATGTGTAGATTGAACAGTAGAGGCAAAAGACTGCATCCCGGTCATACACACATTTTAATCCGAGATCCTCGTTCTAGGTCATCCAGTCCTATTACTTCTTCTTGGTTCTTTTAAATAGCATATTTTAAACGTATTTCCCTATAGCTTACTGCTATATTCCTCAAAATTTCGAACATATTTCCTCATATTATATAGTCTAACGCTTTTATGAAGTGAAAAAATCCTAATAGTGTGTCTTTATTTTTCTTCAGTCTCGCTTTCATTATTAAACAAACCACAGAACCGCTTCTCTGATACCTTTACTTTCCTAGAGCGAAACTGATCGTCACCTAACATACCCTCAATTTTCTTTTCCCTTCTTATGTATATTATTCTTGTCAGCACTTTGGTTACAT